>NC_141679.1:51168855-55968855 GCF_028749965.1 Puma concolor | reverse complement strand
AATTGCTTAATTCTGATATCCAGATTTAAGCTTGTGAACATGACTTTTAAACATACAATTAAAGCTATTCATCATAATTTGCTATACTACCAACATTAAATTACAGTTACTTCGGAGCGTAAGTTAAATTGTTTAAAGTAAGCCTGTAACATACCTAAAAAACACCTTCCTAGCTCATACATGCAAATTTACTTTTCTGTGTAAATATCTCTTCACTCTAAGTTACCCTGCTCCCGAAGTCACTACTCTGAAGCTTATCATGGTCCAAAGAGAAGGAAAAAAAGTGTAACCAGGACTGGTGTGTGTGTGTGTGTGTGTATATATATATAAAATATATATATATTAAAAAAAAAAAGATGGCACAGAAGGGAATGCAGTTCTACAAGTGCAAGCCCTCGAACAGCAGATTATGATAAACCCCTTCTTTAGAAAGGTATCCTTTCCACCACTGATACCACAGGCCAAATTACACAGCATGCCATCTTTAAGTAACAGTTGAGGCAACAGAATAAATGCAGAAGCATCACAATGAATCCCACTTAGAACTACAGACCAACACTTCTCTACAAATTCTTTTTCAGATTGCCAATTAAACACAAGTTTTAACTTCATAGCTTAACAATTAAGGGTCATACACTGAAGTCAATACATTTACCTAGCATTTTCAGTCTAAACTAGTTCATGTACATAGAGCTGAAATCAATTACAAGGTCGGGCCTCTAACAAATGCTAGGGGAGAGTTTTTAAAAGTAGTTTTTACAAGTATTAAACTTATCTTGCACACTGAATTCATCATACATACAGGGCAAAGTCAGAGCTTTTATATTTTTTATTCTTCATTTAACTTTTAAAACACTACTATAGTTGAATATTAAAACAAAAACAATAATAGCAAGTAGTGAGCTATGATTATAGTCCTTCATTCGTTCACTACTGCATATAAAATGCCAGCAGTGTTCTTCACTGGCCCCATTAAGAGGTCTGACACTGAACACCTCCCCTAGGGTGATGTTCATCATCCTCATACGCTTCTCCATTGTAATGGCGCCTTCTTTCCTGATTTGGATCAAAGTCCACCAGTTCTACCTGGTCCATTTCATCAGTCTCTTCTACTTCCTTCCTCTCAGGTAGAAGCTTTTCCAGCAAAGACAGTTTATCAGGAGAGAGAAAGCCATTCTCAGGGAAGTTTACCTATAAAAAAAAAATCTCCACTATAAGTTCCATTTGATTTACTTAACCAAGTAGCTCCTTAGACATATTACCATTGACCCATTTTCCCCAGAAAAACACTTGAGAACATTATCTTTTGGTGAATCTGCCAATCCCAAGTTAGAACACATGTTCTAAAAGGCACAAAAACATCTAGCTAGTATAGCCTTAACTAGAATTTAAGGCATTAAAAAAAAAAAACAAAAAACCCTCATCGGAGTAAAACTGCACTGTGATGATTATGGTTCTATTCAGCCAATGTAAGAACCCACACTAAAACATACTAATTCCTTGTAACAGAATTTAAACAAAGCTATTCATCCTCACAAAAGCAGTCCTTTTCCCAAAAATGTTTTTTAAATTTCTTAAAAAGTATACTTTTGAGACAGAGCATGAGTAGGGGAGGGGCAGAGAGACAGGGAGACAGAATCCGAAGCAGGCTTCAGGCTGAGCTGTCAGCAGAGCCTAATATGGGGCTCGACCAATGAACCGCGACATCATGATCTGAGCTGAAGTCGGACACTTAACTGACCAAGCCACCCAGGCAACCCCAAAAATGTTTTTAATAAAAGCTGTATTTGTTGGTCAAGGGCCAATTTAAGATTGAAAAAAAATGGTTGGGGGTTGCTTTGTGAACCATCCTATTAACCAAGCACTATAGTATTTTGCCAAAAACTCACAATGGCTAAGTACTTCTGCTGAACTAAATATAAGATCCTAATTATAGCCTTGTATTAGCTCATTTCTTCCTGAACAAGAGACTATAATGTGCTTTACCATCCAGAAATGTAATTCTGTTATATTTTAATAAGCTAATCATTGTCAAGTATTCCCAGGCTACTTTATAGCTTACCTTAAATTCGATGATTAGGCGACCCTTTTCGTATGGTCTACGATAAATTGGCATGCCTTCATTCAGCACACACTTGATATCTCCATGCTTGACAATCTGACCTAAAAACATAGAAGCCAAGTTTTATTAAATACAGTCACATTTTTATGAGGCGGGGAAAATAAAGAGGAATGTCCTAGCTCACTGACAGGAATAAATATATGTGAAGCAATCCAATTACCTTTCAGTTTTTAGGGGCTTCCTTAAGAAACCCAATTACCATACAATTTCAGCTCAGCTCAGGGAGAGACTTAATTGAACAAGTAATTATACTAGTTTTCTCAGTGCCTATATACTAGCTAGCAGCAGACCGCCAAAATACTGTAACAGACAAGCTCATGTAAGTTATCATACCTGGATGAGAGGTAATGACAATGGTTCTGTTGTCTAGAGTAGATATTGGCTTTTGAAAGCCGCACAGTGCTTCAACCAGCTGTATGTCCATACACATGAAAAGATCCTCTCCTCGCCTGTTATCAACATAAATATGACATACACTCAATTCTCTCAAATCACCAGTGATTAGAAGTACCACAACAGGCAAATCCATTTTCTTAACAGCAAGCAAGGGTATCTTTCACAAAAAAGTCCTTTCTCTCCCAATTCTCAAAACAGCTGTGATCTAGAAACAGCAACCCTGCCAACCATTTCCTGGGTAAGAATTTAGAATCCTTCCACGCATTCTAGGTAGCCTCTACTACTTACCATCCCCATTACCTAATTTTAAATCTGGTTTCTTAACAAGGGGAAAAAAATTTTCCCACAACAGTGCAGCTTAAAAAAGAAAAAGTGCTGATATTAAGAAGAAAAGGACATAGTGTGAGGCAGAACAGACTCCCAACTGGGTCCTGGATTTAGGTTCTGTGAAATTAAATAATGGGGATGACCAATTCCAAATGATAAAAGAATTTTTTACTGACCTACATGAATTACTAATATAGTGCTTTGCATATTATGAAATACTTTTTGTATTTTGTATAGCCCACTTCCTCCTTGTGCTTAGACTTTCTTTTCCAGTTCATATTAGTAAAATAACTTATCCACAGAGTACTCTCCAAATAAAACTTGTAGGTTCAGGGGTGCCTGGGTGGCTCTGTTGGTTAAGCATCTGACTCTTGATTTCAGCTCAGGTCAACAGTTCCTGAGTTCGAGCCCCATATCGGGCTCTGTGGTGACAGCACAGACCCTGCTTAGGATTGTTTCCCCCCTCTCTCTCAAAAGCAAGCATTAAACAAACAAAAACAAAACTAGTAGATTCACCTCAAATGACCCCATCAAAATCCTGACTTTGATAGCATTTCCCATTATTTAAGACACTTATAGGAATGTTCTTTTTCACTAACTCAAAACCAGTTCCTTCAGATGTCATTCCCAACAGATTTATAGGATCCCTACTCTCGTCCAAAGCTTTAAATTAGCAATGGCTATATATTTAACACATGGGTTAACAAATCCTTATTCTTAACTGTAAGAGCATAAACAGTATCATTTCACAGCAACAGACCGCAATTTATATACTAATTTAGTTTTCTACAGAGAAGTTTCTATACATTTATTTACAATTAAAAGCAACTCAACTTACCACAAACTCTGGACTAAAAGGGGCAAAAGGTTTAGGTCATTTCAAATTAACTGCTTACACAAAGACTATTTATATTCATACAAAAGACTTCTTAAAAAAAAGCATATCCTTTAGGTAACGATTTACCTAAATTTACCCAAAAACCAAAATCTGATCTTTGTTTGTAGCCTACTGAAACAATGGCTAACAGCCTTTTAGAAAAGATACCACATATAACCTAACTCTACTACACTTTTCTACAGTATTTCCAGTAAGTTTTTAGAGTAACGAAAAGCACATTTAAAAAAATGCAATTTGTCAGTTTGAGTAATTGGTAAGTTTTTACCTAGTAAAAACAGCATGATCCTTCTGATCTAAAACAATGATAATATCTCCTGGTTCCAGTCCAGGTTCTTGGTCTCCTTCACCATGGAATGTTATCTTCTGGCCATCTTTCATGCCTAAAAACAAAAGATTAGTTTTACATTCTTATTTAGCATCCAACTAATGTCAGAATCTTTATTAAGAAATTGGTGCATGTTTGTGTATGCCTGAAAAAAATGCTCAAGTCTTTGTGGATGCTAAATTTACCGAAATGACTAAGAATGCCCACATGATTCAATCAATTTCTTACTGAAGAAAGTGATCATAGGGGAGAACACAAACCATAGACGCAAACCTACGTGAGGCTCCAAATCTCAGAGCTGCTATTTACTGCTGGCTGGATTACCCTGGGGAAATAAGTTGCATAACATTCCAAAATAAATACCAACTTTCCCAGACACCTACCTCATCAGGACTGTTTCGAGGATTAAATAAAAAGGCCCATGCTGCCACCAAATCAGTTAACTGGCAAACATAACCATAATAATTAACAATAAACATTACTTATATCCAGCTTGTCTCCTGAACCAATCACTGAGGGGACCCAAACAAGAGCCACTGTTTTACATATTATGAAAGATATGAAACCCGTATTATGTAGCCAAAACTGTAATGAATATCCATCAAACTAGATCCAGCAGATCATTTCATGACTAATCCTTCATGTATTATAGTACCTTCACCCATGTTCCCCCCTCCATTTAAAAAAAATTCTTTTCAGTGCTTATTTTTGAGACAGAACATGAGCAGGGGAGGGGGCAGAGAGAGAGGGAGACACAGAATCTGAAGCAGGCTCCTGGCTCTGAGCTGTCAGCAGAGCCAGATGCGGGGACATGGGGCTCGAACTCAAGATTCGAACTGTAAGAGATCATGACCTGAAGGAAAACGGATGCTTAACTGACTGAGCCACTCAGACGCCCTTCCCCCAATCCCTTTTTGAAGCAAAATCTAAATATGTGAGGATGTATCTCTAAAAAACTAAGAACTTAAACCACAATACCAGTATTACATAGGAGAAAACGAACAGTTTGTCTTTATTCTTGAGGCCAAGTTGCTGTCTTGTTACAGCAGTGAAGCAATTCAACTGTACTTGGTTTTGCTCGATGTTCCACTACTGTAAAAAGCATGGATAAAAGCAGCAAATATGGTTTCACTTACAACTAATGCTCTCCTAAAAACACTGTTGGTAGCAAAAGGGATGTTCTATCAAAGCAAAAAAATCCAAACCTGACTACACATGGACCAACTGAGAAAGGAAAAGTGAAAGGAGGGCAGTACCATAAATCACACAAAACAACATTACAGAGGCTTAAGTTAATGCAGATTTACGTAGTAATATGGAATGAGGTTCATGTGATCGACAATTCCGTATTAGTATGCACATTATGTAATAGTTTCATTTTAAATTAGCCATGTCTGAAAGACATTGCTACATGTTCATAAATTCTTGTTTACCAGTTAAAACATGTTCATTAGTTTAGAATAATTGCAAGAAAATAGGAGACCCCCTGAATTCTTTACCTAAACCCCCCTATCCTTAAAAGAAGGCACATCCTGGAGTGCCTGGCTGGTTCAGTCAGTGGAACCCATGACTCAATCTTAGGGTTGTCAAGTTTGAGCCCCACTGGTAAGTGTAGAGAATACTTAAAATCTTTACCCACAAAAAAAAAAAAAAAAAAAAAAAAAAAAAAAAAAAGGCATATCCTTTAATCTAGCAGTTCCCAAGGAAATCGTTATTTCAGTTACAAGTGGAAGATCTAATGATTTAATAGAAGAAAATTAAGTTTAGAACACTATTCAATCATTTGCTGATATCAGTGTTCTATCAAAATAAGAAAGTGACTCAGAACTCACCTTTGTCAATATGAACTTCTAGAATCTTCTTTTCTCGAACTATCTTCCTTCCGTTGCAGCTTTTACATCTATCTTTAGGACTGATTCGTTCCCCATGGCCCTGGCACTCCATGCACACAGATTGAATTTGCTGAACCATTCCAGGTCCTATCTGATGAATTCTTATTTGCATTCCAGTACCTCGGCAATTGGGACAACATTCTACCGCTCCTTTCTTACCACCTCGGCCTAAACAGTTTAAAAAGAAATGTTGGAATTTAGTATTGGATATGATGAATGTTTTAATATTAATCAAAGTTCTTAAACACTACATTCAGTTTCCAAGGTTTGATGGAATGCTGTCCTAAAAATCTACAATTCAGCCTTTTTATATTTCACAAAATATAGCCACCACCAGCTTCAGTTAATAGATAACATTTTTACTGTCTTTCCAAAGAACCATTTCGGATTTTTAAAAAAAATTTTTTTGTTAATGTTTATTTATGTTTGAGATAGAAACAGAACATGAATGGGGGAGGGTCAGAGAGAGAGGGAGACGCAGAATCTGAAGCAGGCTCCAGGCTCTGAGCTGTCAGCCCAGAGTCCGATGCGGGGCTTGAACTCACGGACTGTGAGATCATGACCTGAGCCGAAGTCGGACGCTTAACCGACTGAGCCACCCTGGCGCCCCCAGATTTTTGTTTTAAACATGTGCTCCCAAAGCACAATTTTTAGGAATACTTTATCTGTGAGATGAGAACATTTTAAAGCATGTATTCTCTTTAGAAAATACCTTTATTTCAAACAAATAACTTAAGATTACACGTTCTCACCCAGAAACTGGTCTAAACAGTTAAGTGTCCAAAAAAGAAGACACTTTAAACCATTATTACAAATCAGGGAAGCCATTAGAATGACATAAGAGTTTTAAAGAGAACAGAAGTGTTCAACTCTGAATAATGTTGAGGAAAAAAAAGACACCACAAATTAGACTGATCCCAACTGTATTTAAAACTTACAAGGGGCCCCTGAGTGCTTAGTTGGTTAAGGTCCAACTTCAGCTCAGGTCATGATCTCGTGTTTCATGAGTTCAAGCCCCACATCAGGCTCTGTGCTGTCACAGCAGAGCCTGCTTCGGATCCTGTCTCCCTTTCTCCTTGCACCCCTCCCATCCATAATAAACAAACGTTAAAAAAAAAAAAAAAAGGAATAAAACACACATGTGGAAAAAGGTGGTGGATTCAGGAGGTTTTCTTCATACTCGTACTCTCCAAGATTTAGGTAGAGTACTGTCAGTTTTATTTATCTAGAAGAGCTTTGGTCTCATTTTCACTTATAGTAAAGGTGTGAAAAGACCATACATACCTTCACATTTGTCGCAAATCACATTCTTTTGCAGAGCTAGTTTTCTTGTTGCACCATTATATAAATCTTCTAAGGTTACAGAGAGCTGATGCACAACATTTTTACCTAGAATAAATGACAGCTCGTTAAAAATCTAAGAAATTTATGTTTGTGTTCATTGCACTTTAAAAATAGTAAAGAATAATGAAAGACTAGTCTCACAGGACACATCTGTTGAGCACCTATCACATACATAGAAGTTGGCCACATTATCACACATGATCCACGAACTATGATGTGATTTCAGTTGAGGAAAACTGGGTGACATTGAATAATCTGCCCGAGGACATATTTGTGGCCATCTTATAAACCATGCTAATCAAAAACCTCAACTGCAAAATCACTTGGGAAATCGATGTTATTTAAATAGGTTTCACAATAAATTAATCCAAACTGCATTTCTGTCCTAATATACTCTAAACCTTTCACTTAGTATGGTACTGAACATGGCCAACCATTTCTTCATCCAAAAATTCTTCAGCACACTGAGTTCTAACTAAGCAAAATTCGCCAGGAAAGCAGACATATTTATTCAGTCTCTACAGAAGGCTATTAATTTCCACTTCTTTCTGAAGCGTGGCATATTTACTTTTGGGGCAACAGTAGTTAAAGACTGTATTTCTCATACAGTCCTATTCAATACACCTACAACAATAGAAACGTTTTATATCCATGATATCTAATACAGTAGCCACTAATCACATGTAGCTATTTAGCACCTAAGAATGGCTACTATAAAGAAATTTATTTAAATGTGGCCAGTGGCTATAAAGCAGTGCCATATCTCACCTTAAAATGTGAAATGGAAAATAGAGATTGCATAAGGATGCAAAGGCTACAAAGAAGTCACTTGCCAATAGTTAATTAATAAGTTCCTAGCTAATGATTCTTCCACAGACTTTTATCCACCAGGAATGAGTACTGCCTTAAGCCTCAGTGAAAAACCTCCCTCACTCTTATCTGCAGAGCGTGCCTAAAGAGTATTTTTAGTTTCCAATGAAGCACCATTAACTGTATCCTTTTCCTCCTAGCTCCACCTTTGGTTCTGTATCAAATACAGGTCCATGTAGTTGATTCTGGCATGCTAAGAACTGCCCTTCTTTACCTTTATAGATTTGAGACTACAGAGAAGGGAGAGCAAACAATTCCTGAAGTGTGACTTATCCTCCAGTTTCATGACCAAAAAACCTTTTAATGGGAGTCAGACTTTGCTAGTCCATTCCTTAAAAAAATTAAAAAAAAACAAAACAAACAAAAAAAAACCCAGCTGTTTTTCTGTGGGACAAATCATCCTAAGTAATTAACTTTGATTACAAATTGTTTTAAGTTCCTTAACTACATTTTTGTTAAATGTTAGGGGTACACATTTTAAAACATTTTAAATTGAAGCGAGATTAAACAGACTGTAAGCTATTGGGACATAATAAAAGCTAATCCTGACTCTGATGCCTTGCTACATATGACCCTGAGGAAATTTTAAATTTCTGCACTTTAACTCACTTTGAACAAGGCCACCACCTCCAACTGGGCTGGAGGGTGGGGGAGGGGTCAAATATCTCTAAAAAGGGTTTTGAATACTATGTTCCTATACTCCATTCCTTTACCTAAGGGTTGCTAACCTTCCAAATGTCATACATATTGGAGAACTTTACAAGCACTTGTTAGAACTTGATTGACTTAGCTGTTTTCGGTTACCTCTCACTTTAAAAAATTACATCAAAGTGGCAGTTTGTCAGTTTGCAACTTTATACCAACATGTAAACAAGCATTTCAAATAGGTGATTTCTCAAGAATTTACTTTCACAAAGGGCTACTTTAATTTGCTGCATGTGGACTAGGTTATTCTTACCTCTCCTCTCTCTCTGCATCCTTCCTCCTCCTCCAAAAAACATATCAAAGATGTCCATGGGGGAGCCAAAACCACCACCTGCTCCACCTTCTTTAATTGCCTGTTCTCCTCCTTTGTCATATAATTCCCTTTTCTTCGCATCAGAGAGCACTTCATAAGCTTGAGAAATCTGTTTAAACTGAGAGAAAGAAAATTTCCCTTCAGAAAAAAAGTGCTGCAAAAACAATCACTGTATTACACATACTCATTGTCAGACTGCAATGGAAATAGTATATACCTGGCAAAGAATTACACAGCTACATTTAAGACTGAACACATAAAAAAAAAAAGTAGGAGTACATCACTTACCTTCTCTCCTTCATTTGGATTCTTGTCAGGGTGGTACTTCAAAGCCAATTTCCTGTAAGCCTTTTTCAATTCTTCCTGGGTGGCATTGGGTTTGACCCCCAAAACATCATAGTAAGTAGTTTCTTTCACCATTTTCTACAGCCTGAAATAAAATGCAATTTTAACTTTCAACTATTAATTAGGAAAAGTCAGAATTAAGGCAGAGAAATCTTCTCTTTCCCAAATCTGATAGAACACTACCTTCCCTAACCTTCAGAGAAGGTAACAAATCCTTTGGTAATTCAGCGATAAATTCTTACTAAATATCAGCTAGTAATTATCAGGGAATAATTCACAGGCCTTTCTTTGTAGCAGCTGGTCCCCACTCTCCCACAGGAAAGCTCCATACTTAACGCCACTATTATCCGGATTCTTCCTGTTTCTCTTTCCCAGTATGACAGCAGTAATCAAAAAGAGCACCAATAGGCTCAGTTCTTACGTTATCCTTATCTTCCGGTAAATCGGATAAGCCCTACACTCCCTAGATAAAAAAACATTTGGACACGGGGGAGGAGGGAAAGGAGTGGTTTATGAAACTGATTTTAAGCCACCACAAAGCGAGCTCTCCCCCCGGCAATCTTAAGGGTGTTTCTTAATCAAAGAACTTATAGCATCTCTACTTTCACTACCGAACACCTCTCGCCCCCACGAGTCAGCGTAGTTTCCATGGTGTTAGGTTGCCCCCTACGTTAGGTGCAGACCGTTATGGTTTTCTTCCTCCCACCTGGGACCGAAGGGGTGGGAGAACCCCAGCCAGCCCTCAACAAAGAGGAGCTCGGAGAAGCGACCGCAGCCTCCGCCCCGCTCCCTCCGCAGCCCCTCGCCCCCTGGCTCCTTCCGCGCGTGCGCCAATGGTCGCCCACCCCCAGAAAGCCGGAGCAGAGGGGACGCGGGGGCGCGCACGGAAGGGGGGTCGATTGGAAAGCTGAGGGCTCCAAGTCCTTGGGGACCTCGGGCTAAATAGAGTGGAAAATGCTTCAGGAAACATCTCGAGCCCACTCACCGCGTGCGGAAGACTGCTGCGGCAACACACCAGCCCTCCCAAAAAGAAAATCGTGAATACAGGAACCGACAACCCTCCCGCCCACGCGGAGTCAACCGCCTCCGACCGCGGCTCCATCCGGATTCCCCGTGCCGACAATGGCGCCGGCCTTGGGACGAGAGGAAGCGCGAGAGCTGAAACTCACCGGTGAGGGGGCCGAGGCCGGTGTTGGGGAGCGGGAAGGAGCGCGTTGCTGGGCGCAGCTCGGGCAGCCGCCGCTCCTCCGCTTTTCAGCGAGCGTTCTGGAAAGTTCCGCCCGGCGCGCCGCAGCCGTCGTCTTTTGTAGCCGAGTCCTGGCGCGTCACTCGACGGAAGTCCCGCCCCTTTCGCCGCTGCCACCGCCCCGCGGTTACCTAGGCAACGGCGCGGGGGCGCTCGGACTGGGAGGAGCTGTGCCGAAGGGCCTTGTGGGGGTGGGCGCAAGCCTTGGTTCCTGGCGCTCGTGGAACTTTCTGGAGTTCCTTCCTCCACCCAGTGGGCCGGGGAGCGCGGAAGTCTTGGGCGGGAGCGGGGATTGCTCAGGAGCGGTGCAGTACCCGGCCAATTCCGGAATCCCAAATGCGCGGGGCCGTGGCTGCGGCCTGTGATGGCGTGGAGGGCTTGGGAACAGAGCCCCGTGAGGGAGCTGAGTTCGGAACGAGAACCTCTCAGAACAAAGCCCTCCCTTCCTCCTCCCCGCCGGCCCCTCTTTTGCCTCTTTGGGCGTCTCTAACTGGCTTTGTTCCTCAGCCTTGAGATTCTGGAAGCCCGCTGGGGAAGAAATGCCGAGCAAAGGGGTTTGGGCTTGTTCTGGGCAACCTCACAGGCCTGAGATCTTGCTCCTTTTTACGCGTAGTCCGTGGCCTTGTAATCCATCAAGTTGCAAGTGGGAGGAGTTCTTTGTGAAAGTCCTGGCCCCTGTACACATGTTATTTGCCTTGGCCCTGGCTGTGTCCTACACGTTGGACACAGGGAAATGTTTGAAATGCCTTGGTGCAAACTTAGGGCCTTGGACTCCTGGCCTGGCATTCACCCTGTTGGCTGGCGAGGGGCAGCAAGCGTGGCTAACAAGTCGTTTTAATTGACCTAAAATTCAAGCCCTACCAGTCTGTAAACTTGGGTTTACAGTCTGTAGAGTGAGTATATGCGCTTTCAAATGAGTCCAGGGGGGCATAATGGAAAACGGAGTCTGTTATATTCAGTAATCCCAAACATCGGAGTATCTACAACCAAAGAAGATGGAGATGCAAAGATGAAACCTGGTTCATGTTGCGTAGACTTTAGTGGGGAACCGGACATGTCAATGGACTTAAGGGAACCACAAAATAGAGGTCAGCAGGGGAGAGACTCCTATATCAAATCTGATGGAACAGGGAAAGCGTCCATGGGAAAGTAGCAGTTGAGCTGAGTTTTAAAGAAGGGAGAAGAGCTTTCCCAGCAAAGGACAAAGCACAAGGGAAGGCTAAGGGGTGAAAGAATGTGATGCTTCTTGGAAATTGCAAGTAATTGGATACTGCCAGAGCTAAGGTTGCTGGTGGCCGGAGGCTAGTCTTCAGAGCTATTTGGGGGAACACCCTTTTGATGTATCTTGCTAAACTGAGGATTTTGAACTTTACTCTGGAGGCCTCCTGATACGTACCTTTTCAGACTTAATAACTCTTGTTTAAACTGGGCACCCAGTCACACCAAACTATCTGCTGTTTTCCAAAAACGCTTTACTTCTCTGTGCTTTTGCTCTGGCTGACAAGACCTAATCTTTTTTTTTTTTTTTTTTTTAATGTTTCTCTTTGAGAGAGAGACCCAGAGCATGAGTGGGGGAGTGGGGGAAGGGCGGAGGGGCGGGGGGAGACACCGAATCTGAAGCAGGCTTTAGGCTCTGAGCTGTCAGCACAGAGCCCCACGCAGGGCACAAACCCACTAACCATGAGATCATGACCTGAGCCCATGTCAGATGCTTAACCGACTGAGCCACCCAGGTGCCCCTGACAAGACCTAATCTTTAGGTCTTGTCATTACTTTCTCGATTTATCAGCTCTGGTATAAACTTTTTTATTTTAACCACCACTTGTTAAAAGTCTAATACTGCCAGGCAGAGTACTAGGGTTTGGTAATATAAAGATCATTTAAATTATGTTCCCTGCCTTCAAGAATCTCATCACACATAAAAGGACGAATTGTGTTATAAATGCCAGTAAAGGAGTATTGAGGTGCTGAACTTTGCACCATGCAGATGGGTATCCCAGATCAAGAGACCAGCAAGTGTAAAAATATGAACAATTAATAGAGAACAGTAACAATAAATTTGTTCATATGTTTTGAGGTGTTTTCGTTCTAAAATTCCGACTTTACCATGGCATAAACTATGCGTTTGTCAATC
Source organism: Puma concolor (assembly GCF_028749965.1). Classification (NCBI taxonomy): domain Eukaryota; kingdom Metazoa; phylum Chordata; class Mammalia; order Carnivora; family Felidae; genus Puma; species Puma concolor. Next base: position 55,955,938 of record NC_141679.1, on the reverse strand, counting down.
TAACATTGGTTAAGCATATAAGTAGAGTATATATATTAAATCACTTTGAGTTTCCCCAATAAATAGTACTAAGTCTAGTGTTTCTTAAATATTACTGTATTTAGTGTTTCCTTTAGCCTCAGGAATTCAGTTGAAATTCCCACAACTTTGAGAAAGATGGAAGTCAACGTAAGGCTATAAAATGTGATATTGAAAATTCTTCTAAAACCTGCAAGCAAAGTGAGCTAAATTCTTTATTAAGAATAATATAGGGGCCCGTGGGTGGCTCAGTCGGTTGAGCGTCTGACTTCGGCTCAGGTCATGATCTCACAGTTCATGAGTTTGAGCCCCGCGTCAGGCTCTGTGCTGACAGCTCAGAGCCTGGAGCCTGCTTCGGATTCTGTGTCTCCCTCTCTCTCTGCCCCTGTCCTGCTCTCCCCCCCCCCCACCCCCATGCTCTGTCTCTCTTTCCTTCAAAAATAAATAAAAACATTTAAAAATTAAAAAAAAAAGGGGGGGTATAAAAGTTGGTTTTAAGAAAAGGAAAACTATGTGCTTGTTTGCTTGTATGTGTATAGAATATTTCGCAAGGATATCCCAAAACTTGTAATATGGTTGCCTTTGGGGAGAGGAGAATGGGAGGGAGATATTTCACAATCTACCATTTTGTAACTTTGGAATGTTTATTTGTAGTATTTCTTTAAAAAATTAAACTTAAGGGGTGCCTGGGTGGCTTAGTCGGTTAAGTGTCCAACTCTTGATTTTGGCTCAGGCCATGATCTCATAGTTTTGTGAGTTTGAGCCCCATGTCCATGCAGAGCCTGCTTGGGACTTTCTATTTTTTTTTTCTCTCTCTCTGCCCCTCCACTGCTTGAGTTTTGTCTCTCAAAATAAATAAATAAACTTAAAACAATTTAAAAAGTGTAAAATTCTCTCCTGTCAACTGAAGCTTTGAACTAGTAATTTGTCACCCCAGTAGCAAAGTTGGGTAATTCTTGGCGGCCTTAAAACTGTTATCACATATGTTCTAATATTTTTCCTTCATAGAAACTTAATGATGCTAAAAATATGTCCTGCGGCATCTGGTGTCTCATTCGGTTAAGTGTTTGACTCTTGGTTTCAGTTCAGATCATGATCTTGAGGTTTGTGAGTTTGAGCCCCTCATTGGGTTCTGAGCTGACAGTGCAGAATCCGCTTGTGGTTCTCTCTGTCTCCTCTCTCTGCTCCTCCCCTGCTCATGTGCTCTGTTTCTCTCTCTTTCTCAAAATAAATAAACTTTAAAAAATTAATGAAAAAATAAAAATGTCTTCATGAAAAATCTAGCTTTTCAGTAAAACAACTCAGCACTTTTAAGCATTCTTATTTACATAAAATAATATGAAAAGATTAGCAGTAAGTTAGTATGTGAGTTTTTTTGGTAAAGACATGGTATATCATACATGCTATTTGCAACTTGTACTTTTCACTTAATTTATTGTCATCGTGTCAGAATAAATAATTAATTTTTAAAAATGTATTTGTTTTTTGAGAGAACATGTGTGCACACATTCGCATGCAATTGGGGGGAGGGACAGAAGGAGAAGGAGGGAGACAGTCTTAAACAGGCTCCATGCTGAGTGAGGAGCCCAATGCAGGGCTTCATCTCACAACCATCAGACCATGACCTGAGCAGTAATGAAGTCAGACGCTTAACTGACTGAGCCACCCAGGAGTCCCTTACCTTGTTATTTTTATTTAATTAATTAATTAATTTATTTTTTTAAAGTTTATTTATTTTTGACAGAGACAGAGTGCAAGCATGAATAGGGGAGGGGCAGCGAGAGAGGGAGACACAGAATCCGAAGCAGGCTTCAGGCTCCGAGCTATCAGCACAGAGCCCGATGCGGGGCTCGAACTCACGAATCATGAGATCGTGACCTGGGCCGAAGTTGGACGCTTAACTGACTGAGCCACCCAGGCGCCCCTTGTTATTTTCCATGACTTCTTAGTATGTAGTATGCAGGCACTATAATTTAACTATTCCCCTACTGATTAACATTTTGGCAATTTCCAGTGTTTTATAAACAGTGCTGCTGAGAAATTCTCAAATATAGCTTTGGACACTCATGCCAGTATTGCTGTGAGATGGACATCTAGAATGGAAATTGGTGGGTCAACGTAAATGCAGGTTTAAAATTGTAATAAGTAAGTACGCTTTTCCTCTTTTGGTTTTTGCCTTTCTTTTCTTTTCTTTCTCCCTCCCTCTCCCCACTCCTTCATTTGTTATGTTTAGGAAGCTTTCACCAATCCAACATTATATATGTATTCTCCCAGGTTTTCTTCTAGTTCTTTCATGGTTCCGGTTTTTACATTTAAGTCTTCATTCTATCTGGAATTGATTTTGGTGTAAACTCCGGGGATTACTTATTTGTAAGTAACTGAATTTTATTTTTCTTCAAATGGTGAACTAGTTTTTCTGTTTTTTTTTTCCGTAATGTTTATTTTTGCAGGCACAAGTTGGGGGAGGGGCAGAGACAATCCCAAGTAGTCTCTGCACTTTCGGTGCAGAGGTCGATGTGGGGCTTGATCTCACAAACCGTGAGATCATGACCTGAGCCAAAATCAAGAGTCAGACACTTAACCACTTGAGCCACCCAGGCACCCCTTGATCATTTCTTCTTGAAGTTGTTACTAAACATTGTCTTTTTATTGTTATCATGAATGGTCTCTTGTTTTACCATTATAATTTATTTCAGTGGGATGCTTCATAACTTTCCATAACCATGTGACCAGGATACAGGTATCCAAGGAGGTAGCTGGCAATAGCTAGAGGCATGGCAGAAGCCAAGTCATTAGGGCTTGAGCACTATGCTAGTAGTTTGAAATTCATCTTGAAAAAATACTGGAGGATCCTAGGGAGGATGGTGATATAACCTCTAAGATCTGACTTTTTTCTTTCTGAGTGCCTGTCAGGCACTGTGCTAAACTTTCCACAAATATTGTCATATTTTAATCCTTACAGCAACCCCATTTTTATAGATGACTTGATCATATTTACATTTTAGAACAATCATTTGGGTGCTAATGTGAAAGAAGGATTCTTAGAAAACTTTTATGGTGAGAGAGAAGATGAGAAGTGTTGAGGCCTAAGTGATAGAAATGGAGAGAGAGAGAACTAGAAACAGAAACATAGAGGTGGAATCTGCAGGTCATGGTAACTAGAAGCAGAGATGAGGGAGAAGGAATCATGGCTGACTTCCAACTTTCTGGCCTGAGCAACAGGATGGTTGGGGGTGCCCTTCCTGTGATGGGGAGCCCAGAAAGAGGAGGAGGAGAAGGCTGTGGTGGGTCAGAATTGGGGAGGGTGAAGATGAGTCCAATTTTGGATGTGTAGAATTACTGCTATACTCTTTTTTTTAATGTTTGTTTATTTATTTTGAGAGAGGGAGAGAGCAAGAGCGGGGAAGGGGCAGAGAGAGAGAGAGAGTCCCAAACAGGCTCCATGCTGCCAGTGCACTGTGTGATCATGACCTGAGCCAGAATCAAGCGTTGGATGCTTAATGATTCAGCCACGCAGGTGCCCTTGCTGTACTTTTTTCTTTAGATTAAAAAAAGAAAATTTTTACCGGAAAACATAAAATAGAAAGTAAATCTCCGCTAAAATGCTGTTTCTTATGCTTGTATAAATTAAATTTTTTTTTTTTTTTTTTTTTTTTTTTTTTTTTTTGGAGAGAGAGTGAGTGTGTGTGAGTGGGAGAGGGGAAGACGGAGACAGAGAGAGAGCAAATCTGCATGGAGTTCAACGCAGGGCTAGATCTTACAAAGAATTGTGAGATCATGACCTGAGCTGAAATCAAGAGTTAAATTTCTTGATGGGGTCCCTGGGTGGCTCTGTCAGTTAAGCATCTGACTCTTGATATCTGTTCAGGTCATGAATCTCTCGGTTCATGGGTTCAAGCCCTGAATTGAGTTGATGGTGTGGAACCTGCTTGGGATTCTCTCCGTCTCTCTGCTCTTCCTTCCAGCCCCACCCCTGCACACATGTGTGCTTGTGTGCAAGCTCTCTCTCTCAAAAATAAACGTTAAAAAAACTGTCTTTAAAAAAAATTTCATGAAACATTTAGTTTTTGTTTTTGTTTATTTTTGGGGAGAGTGCAAGCGGGGAGGGGCAGAGAGAGGGGGACAGAGGGTCTGAAGCAGTCTCTGTGCTGACAGGCTGACAGCAGTGCGCCTGATACAGGGCTGAAAGTCACTAACCACCAGATCATGACCTGAGCCGAAGTCGGACGCTCAACCAACCGAGCCGCCCAGGTGCCCAGAAACATTTAGTTTTTAATTGACTGTGGGGCCTAGTGGGGCTGGAAACATTTTTTTTCTTTTCTTTTTTTTTTTTTTGAGGATCACCAATTTGTTCTTGTTCTCCTCTTACCTCTGTGACTATACATGGTTTAGTTTTAGTTTTCTTTATGAACTCTTCTTCTTTCTAACCCCTCAACTCCCCCCCAGGTGTTATTTAAGAAAATTTTTTTAATGTCTATTTATTTTTGAGAGAGAGATATGAGTGCGAACAGGGAGGGGCAGAGAGAGAGGGAGACACAGAATCTGAAGCAGGCTCCAGGCTCTGAGCTGTCAGCATAGAGCCTGATGTGGGACTCAAACCCATGCGTGAACTTACTGAACCACCCAGGCGCTCCCTACCCCCCACCGCCATGTGTTATTTTTTAAATACACTTTTTATTTTAGAATAGTTGAGGATTTTCAGAAAAGTTGCAGGGATAGTACAGAGAATTCCTTTATACCTTACATGCAGTTTTCCCTATTGTCAACATGTTAAAATGGTAGTCACAACTAATAACCAATACTGATATGTTATTAGTAACTAAAGCTCATTGTTTGTTTGTTTGTTTGTTTTTTGAATTTCCTTAGTTTTTTACTAAATGTCCCTTTCCTGTTCCAGGACCCCATCCAGGATACCACATTGCTTTTAGTCATCATGTCTCCTTAGGTCACTGTTTTTGTTTTTTAGTATTTATTTTTGAGAGAGAGAGCACAAGTAGGGTAGCGGCAGAGAGAGAGAGGGAGACAGAGAATCAAAGCAGGCTCTAGGCTCCAAGCTGTCAGCACAGAGCCCGACAGGGGACTTGAACTCACAAATCGTTGAGATCATGACCTGAGCTGAAGTCAGACCCTTAACTGACTGAGCCACCCAGGTGCCTCTCCTTAAATCCCTCTTAATTGTTACTTTCTCAGATTTTTTTTTTTTTTAATTTTTTTTTTTCAACGTTTATTTATTTTTGGGACAGAGAGAGACAGAGCATGAACGGGGGAGGGGCAGAGAGAGAGGGAGACACAGAATCGGAAACAGGCTCCAGGCTCTGAGCCATCAGCCCAGAGCCCGACGCGGGGCTCGAACTCACGGACCGCGAGATCGTGACCTGGCTGAAGTCGGACGCTTAACCGACTGCGCCACCCAGGCACCCCTCTCAGATTTTTTTTTTAATGTTTATTTTTGAGAGAGACAGATACAGAGTGTGAGCAGGGGAAGGACAGAGAGAAAGGGAGACAGAATCCGGAACAGGCTCCAGGCTCCAAGCTGTCAGCACAGAGCCCGACGCAGGGCTCGAACCCACAAACCGAGAGATCATGACCTGAGCCGAAGTCGGACGTCTTTTTTTAAAAAAATTTTTTTTTTTTCAACGTTTATTTTTGGGACAGAGAGAGACAGAGCATGAACGGGGGAGGGGCAGAGAGAGAGGGAGACACAGAATCGGAAACAGGCTCCAGGCTCTGAGCCATCAGCCCAGAGCCCGACGCGGGGCTCGAACTCACGGACCGCGAGATCGTGACCTGGCTGAAGTCGGACGCTTAACCGACTGCGCCACCCAGGCGCCCCTAAGTCGGATGTCTTTGAGACCAATTGAGCTACCCAGGTGCCCCAGCTCTCAGATTTTTACAATTTATTTTTCTTATTTTTGATGACCTTGACAGTTTATTTTTAATGTTTATTTTTCAGAGAGAGAGAGAGAGAAAGAGAGACAGAGCATGAGCGGGAGAGGGGCAGAGAGAGAGGGAGACACAGAATCCAAAGCAGGCTTCAGGCCCTGAGCTGTCAGCACAGAGCCCGATGTGAGGCTCTAACTCACGAACTGTGAGATCATAACCTGAGCTGAGGTTGGCTGTCAACCAATTGAGCCACCCAGGCTCCCCAACCTTAGCAGTTTTAAGGAGCATTCACTAGGTATTTTGTGGAAGGCCTTTCAATTTGGGTTTGTCTAATGTTTTTCTCATGGTGAGACTGGATTTATAGTGTCAAAACTCAAACTCTGCACACTGAGAAAATAAACCAGAAAGATGTGTTTATTGCAAGGCTTTCTACCTACAAGCTGGGGAACTCAGGGCAACTGGAGGAATGAGTTTCAAGTTGCCACAGTCTAAGTGATTTTTCATGGGGTAAATGTGGAAGTTGTTTGGTTTTTTCAGATGATTGGTTTCTTAGCAGTCTTTTCTTATTTGGGTCAGGGTAGCTGAGTCAGGGGAATGAGGAAGTCCAGAGATGGCATGAACAAACTTGGCATTTGGGGATTGGCTGGTGTGCTTTCTGATTTCTGAGGAGAACTGGAAATTCCTGTAAGATTGGGTTAAGTTTCCTTTATATGCCCGCATTAACCATCTCCATTTTGCCCCTGACATAAGTGACTCCATTTTAGTTTGGTTCTACAACAACTTTGGGAGAGTAACACCACAGAGTTAAAGTGCTTAGTTTCATCGTATCATATCAAAGGCCTATACTATGAACATGATCTGTCACTATCAGTGTTTGCCTGATCACACCTGGTGAGGTAGCACTTGTTAGGTTTTTCCATTATAAACTTATTCCTTGCCTCAGTCCTCTCCCCCTTTCCATAATGTACCCTTTAGAAGGAAGTCTTATTTATCTTGATGCCATTGGTGTAAAAACATGGTCTGGCATAGGGTAGGCATTCAGTAAGTGTTTGTTGAACTGAACTGGGTCTCTATTTTGTGAGTCTCACAAAAGTTCTGCCAGATAGTGTTCTCTATTTTATCAATAGGAAAGTAAAAATTTGAAAATTTGAGTAACTTGCCCAAAGTCAGACAGTAAGTGGTCAAGTTTGGAATTTGAACTCAGTCTCTCTGAATGCAAAGCCTGTGTTCTTTCCCCATACCGCTCTGGCTTCATAGAGGGTTGTGTTTACGTTGGCCATTTTCCCTAAGTACTTGTAATACAAAAGTGTCCATAGATTATGCGGTTAGTTCTTTGGTTACATGGAAACTTAATTCTTCAATAATTCATCTTTTCAATTTAAAGTTATACTTCAAACCTCTCAGCCTCAAATTTGGCAGACTTCTGTGCCATGTATTGCTTGATCTAATTCCAATGGAAAATCTTCTTTTTAATTCCCTGCAGAGTTGTGGAGAGTGGGTTGTATCAGGGCCTTAATGGGAAAATGGGTACCAGTTAGGATACTATTACAATAGTATAAGACTGGCTACATAATTTGTGAGGCTCAGTGCAAAATGAAAATACAGGGCCCTTCCTTATTAAAAAAATTATTAATAAATTCAAGACAGTGACAGCAGAGCATTAAACCAAACATGGGGCCCTTCTAAGTGTGAGACCCTGTGTGACTCCATAGGACACACACCCATGAACCTAGCCCTGTAGTAGTAGAACTAGTAGGTAAAGAGAGTCAGTATGAAAGAAGTGGAAGTGAGAATGGAGAAGAGAAGGTGGTAACACAAGATATTACAGAGATAAACTTACAGGACTGGGTTGATGATCAGATATGATAGATGAGTGGGCAGATAAAATATGGAATGTAAGGTTTCTGATGGTGATGCCTTTTACTGACACTGGAAATCAGAGGACCTGGTTAGCTCTGAGGGGAAAGTGGTAAGTGCATTGTTTTTTTTTTAAAAAATGTTTATTTATTTATTTATTTTGAGAGTGAGAGAGGCAGAAAGAGGGAGAGAGAATCCCAAGCAGACTGTGCTGTCAGTGTAGGGCCCAACTTGGGGCTCAATCCCACAAACCATGAGATCATGACCTAAGCTGAAATCAAGAGTAGCATGCTTAACCAACTGAGCCAACCAGGTGCCCCGTAAGTTCAGTTTTAAACACATTAGTATCCACAAGTAGTCAGGAACACTTGGATCTACAAATATACAGAGAAAAAGAGCTGGAGAATTAGAGTGTTCCAATCTGATAGTACTGAAGACTTTAACCGTTTAAAGAAAGTATTCATGTATTTTCTGTATAATTGAGAAATAATATTTGTATTGATGAAAAACAAGTTACAAAGTATTACTGTGTTTATAAGAGACATATATTCAATCTGAAAGTAAAAGTTTGCAAAAGTTTGTAGTAAAAGAAAGGCATTTAGGGGCGCCTGGGTGGCGCAGTCGGTTAAGCGTCCGACTTCAGCCAGGTCACGATCTCGCGGTCCGTGAGTTCGAGCCCCGCGTCGGGCTCTGGGCTGATGGCTCAGAGCCTGGAGCCTGTTTCCGATTCTGTGTCTCCCTCTCTCTCTGCCCCTCGCCCGTTCATGCTCTGTCTCTCTCTGTCCCAAAAATAAATAAACGTTGAAAAAAAAATTAAAAAAAAAAAAAAAGAAAGGCATTTATGGTAGAAATAGATTTGTAGCCACATATTTTCTGTTGCCAATACTATAGTACATTATTCAAAATAGGCTCATAGTTTACTGTCTTTTGATTTTTTGTTGAGCTCCCACAATCTATCTGTTGCTCTATAGAATGTATAATTTTAAAAGCTTAAATTAAAAAAAATTTAAATTAAGGCTTACATTAAATTTTTATTTTTACATATCTCTGTTTTTGATAACCAACATGTAATTATTTTTATATTTTAGTAGTATATTTTATAACTCTCTTTTCTTTCTATTACTTGTGTACATTTTCTGGGGGGAGGTTACAGGGCAGTATGGACAGTCTGAAGTTGGAAGTCAGGTTTAAGTTCTGGCTTTGCATCTTATTGGCTACGTGATCTCAGGAAAATTACTAAACTTATCTGAACATAGTTTCCTTATTGGCAAAATGGAGATGAAATTTACTTTGCTGGAGATATAACTATAAGTGAAAGATCTTTGTAAGCTTTAAATTTCGTAAATCCATACCCTTTAGCTTTGTACCCAGAGCACTTCTTGAAGTCAGGCTCCACCTCCTTCCCAGATTCATCTCCAGTAACCTACCTTTCCCAAAGTGGCTTCCTCATCATCCCCTGAACATGCCTTAACACTTTTCTGCTTTCTTAATTTTTCTCTAATTCATTTATTTCATCAACATTTACTGAGCACCTTACCTCCCTCAAGGCTTTGTTTATTTTTTTTTTAATTTTTTTTTCAACGTTTATTGATTTATTTATTTTAAAAAAAAATTTTTTTTTTTCAACGTTTATTTATTTTTGGGACAGAGAGAGACAGAGCATGAACGGGGGAGGGTCAGAGAGAGAGGGAGACACAGAATCGGAAACAGGCTCCAGGCTCTGAGCCATCAGCCCAGAGCCCGACGCGGGGCTTGAACTCACGGACCGCGAGATCGTGACCTGGCTGAAGTCGGACGCTTAACCGACTGCGCCACCCAGGCGCCCCTCAACGTTTATTTTTTTATTTTTGGGACAGAGAGAGACAGAGCATGAACGGGGGAGGGGCAGAGAGAGAGGGAGACACAGAATCGGAAACAGGCTCCAGGCTCTGAGCCATCAGCCCAGAGCCTGACGCGGGGCTCGAACTCCCGGACCGTGAGATCGTGACCTGGCTGAAGTCGGACGCTTAACCGACTGCGCCACCCAGGCGCACCTCAAGGCTTTGTTTAAATGTCACCTCAATGAGACCTACAATGTCTACCCTAATCAAAGTTGCGATCTTCTATTCCTCCTCAGCTCTCCAAATCCTCCTTAGCCTGCTCTACTTTTTTTTTTCCATTGCACTCATGACATAGCACATTATTTACCTGTTGTCTCTTCTCTCTATACCCCTTTCCCAATAGAACTAAAATTTCACTTGGGCAGGGATCTTTGTTTTGTTTTATGATGCATCCCAGGCATCTAGAACATTGCCTGGTACAGAGTAGGTACTCAATAAATGTTCATTGAATGAATAAATGAATATGAATTGTGCCAGACTTTAAGCTAGGTGCTGAGTATCTATAGTCGTGCAGAAGCAGAGTTGGTTCCTGCCCTCGTGAAGTGTCTAGCTTAGCACAAGAGTGGCTTTCCTGTGGGCCTGGGCTGCCCTCTTCCAGGAAACGTCAGCATGACGAATTGCTGGGTTCAGAGTAGCCTTTCCTCTTAGCAGTGAGCAGTTTTCTGATAGTTTTAAGTTTTTTTTTTTTTTTTTATTCTAATAGAAAGGAAGCAGGGCAAAAAGAATAATGCATTCTCTTAGTCTCTCTAAGTTAAAAGTCAACAATTTTTCCCAATGCAAAGACAGAATAGTATCCCCTTTAAAGTGCCAGGCCTGGTTGATATCTGAAAGGCATCATGAAGTATAGCTGGCTTACTGTTTCTTTTTCTTTTTCTAATGTGAAGGATGATGGTTGCAATTTTTCATATTGTTGGAGAATGAGAGGATGTAAACATGTTTTTTGCTGTCTTTTTGTAAATTGTAGAAAACTTCATGAGATCCTGACATTTATTTTTTGAGGTCCTCTCTATGCAGTTGGTCAATATGAATTTTTATATTGCTAGACCTCTTTTTTAAGAAAAGAAAAAAAAAAGGAGCTCAAATTGCATGTGTTTAAAGATAATCTGCTGATCCAGCACACTTAAAACAATGTGTCAGCAACTATTCTTTTTCTCACCCTGTTCTCACACAGGCAGCCACACAATCCAGGGAAAGTCCAAGGCTGGGGTCTACCTGCAAGATGGAATGAAGAATTAAGGAAGAATACTGCTGTACAGGTATGCAACTGAACTAAATGATTAAAAAAATTTTTTTTAAACATTTATTTGTTTTTGAGAGACAGAGCATGAACAGGAGAGGAGCAGAGAGAGAGGGAGACACAGAATCTGAAGCAGGTTCCAGGCTCTGAGCTGTCAGCACAGAGCCTGATGTGGGGCTTGAACCCATGAACTGTGAGATCATGACCTGAGCCAAAGTCAGACACTCAACTCACTGAGCCACCCAGGTGCCCCTAAATGATTCTTTTTTTTTTTTTTTTTTTTTTTTTTTTAAATTTTTTTTTTCAACGTTTATTTATTTTTGGGACAGAGAGAGACAGAGCATGAACGGGGGAGGAGCAGAGAGAGAGGGAGACACAGAATCGGAAACAGGCTCCAGGCTCTGAGCCATCAGCCCAGAGCCTGATGCGGGGCTCGAACTCACGGACCGTGAGATCGTGACCTGGCTGAAGTCGGACGCTTAACCGACTGCGCCACCCAAGCGCCCCAACCCCTAAATGATTCTTAATATCCTTTGCAAACTGAGACTCTTGATCTACATAATTTGAATTCCTAAATTTTGTTTGTCCTCCTTTATTTGAATAATCCAGTTGATAACATTTTGTATATATGTATGTGTATATGTACATATATATGTATATATACACATATATACATATATATATATCTTGTAGGTAAATATTTTAATTCTTCATCTCACTTTGCTATCAAGCATTTTCCAATTTAATTTTGATGTTCCATCTGAATTTCCTCGTCTGCACATAAATTCTGATGTAGATATGAATTATTTGTCCTCATGATCTTTTTGTCAGAAAAAAATTTGGTGAGAGGAAACTTGTGGAAGTAGCCTCAATTTGTTGTAAACAATTTCTTTTTTTTTTTTTTAAATTTTTTTTTTCAACGTTTTTATTTATTTATGGGACAGACAGAGACAGAGCATGAACGGGGGAGGGGCAGAGAGAGAGGGAGACACAGAATCGGAAACAGGCTCCAGGCTCCGAGCCATCAGCCCAGAGCCCGACGCGGGGCTCGAACTCACGGACCGTGAGATCGTGACCTGGCTGAAGCCGGACGCTTAACGGACTGCGCCACCCAGGCGCCCCTATTGTAAACAATTTCTGTGGTGTCCCATGAACCTCTGAAATGACATAAAAATCTAGTCTGCAAGATTTTTTTTTCAGTATTTTGCACTTGGCAGCAACTTAATTTTGTTTAACACTTGTCACATTGTGAATAAACTCTATAACATCCTTGACAGAACAAACAAAGGACTCAACTCAAGTAATGATCCTTATGCAAAGTCTTCTGTAATGCTCTTGACAGATTAATAAGCCCTCTTGTGTTGCCACATCATGCTGTGGACGTACCTCTAACATAGTATAAATGTAAATGTGTATAGTATATTATAAACATTGATGGTGATGTCTACTTCCAGAAGAGTTCATAGCCATTTCTAGGGATACAAGAAGAAGCCAAAAAACCAAACAAACAAAAAATCACACACACACACACACACACACACACGCGCGCGCACATGCCCCCACACACCAAGATGCCATAAATTAAAAGTGCAAAGAATGAAGAAATAAAAACACGGGTAGAGGCAAAACAGAGTCAGGGACAAAGCTAAAAATGGGAGTAGGAATGACCTTCACATTTGCTACAGCTGGGACATGAATTTATCTCTAAACTCTCAAGCCTCATTGTTCCCACAGTTCATGATGTCCATTGATAATGAACAAACCCATTACTCTGGAGAAGTAACACTTTTCCTTGAACTGAGATCAGGTTGGACTGTCTCCCAGGGATGCTCATAAAGAGAACATTGTGTTATATCAGGAGCAGTGTCCTTGACAGCATCCCTGACAGGGTGGCCAATTCACAAGGATGCCTATTACAGCTGTATGGCAACACACCAAAAAGAGATTCAATGGGTTAAATTGAGGTGGAGGGCTATCTCAGTGATCATGGCTCCGCAACATTTTTATGTCCTGCACCTACCCCAGTTTCTGGCATATAGCAGGTGTCAAAAAGTATTTGTTGAGTGAATGTCAAATGGAGAAGGCCCAGGTTGAAGACTCTCTCTAGAAAGGCCCCTCTAGGGACGCCTGGGTGGCGCAGTCGGTTAAGCGTCCGACTTCAGCCAGGTCACGATCTCACGGTCCGTGAGTTCGAGCCCCACATCAGGCTCTGGGCTGATGGCTCAGAGCCTGCAGCCTGTTTCCGATTCTGTGTCTCCCTCTCTCTCTGCCCCTCCCCCGTTCATGCTCTGTCTCTCTCTGTCCCAAAAATAAATTAAAAAAAAAAAACGTTGGAAAAATAAATAAATAAATAAAAAAGAAAGGCCCCTCTAATTTCTAAGACCTAACATCCTGCTCCCCAACTCTGCACCCTCTTTGTAGCTATCTAGCAATACAGTTATGAAAGAATCCTTCTACTCTTGGGTTAAACTGCCATTTCAGTATTTTCATGTTAAATTTCTTATGTTTTCCCCAAGTATAGGAGTGAAGCCAGAGGCATCTGTGTATATGTATGCCTGCTGGTGGTGCTAGTGGTGGTGTTGGGTTCAGAAAGTACTGTACGCATCAAGCTTGGAACTCAGTTTGCAGGTGACCTTGAGAGTGCTACTGGCTTAAATCCAGACTCCCAAGTCCAGGCTTTCCTTTAGAGTAGAGGTAGGGCCTGCGATGATGCCAGGGTGCACCTTTGTCATTGGTTTCTGTGCTGAGCACCAGGAGGACCCAGTCACAGGTTCAGTAGGGCATGAAAAGAGACCCAGTGCTGGGACACCTGGGTGGCTCAGTAGGTAGAGCATCCAACTCTTGATCTCATTAAGAGTTCAAGCCCTACTCTGGGTGTGGAGCTTACTTAAAAAAAAAAAAAAAAAAAAAGAGTGCTGAGCAAGCAGCCACTGTTTCAGGGCTCTTCACAGCCCTGTAGGGAGAATGGGGTTGAGCTGAGTTCACAGGTCATTTTATTTTATTATTAATTTTTTAAATGTTTATTTTTGAGAGAGAGAGGCAGGCCAGGGGAGGAGCATAGAGAGAGGGAGAGAGAGGATCTGAAGCAGACCCTTTGCTGATGCTGACAGCAGAGAGCCCAATGCAGGGCTTGAACTCACAAACTGTGAGATCATGACCTGAGCTTAAGTAGGATGCTAAACTGACTGAGCCACCCAGGCACTCCAGGTCATTTTAGCTGGCAGAATTGGAGGCTTGGGGGTAGGGCCTGGCATAAGGGTCTTCCTGGAGGATGTCACCACCTCTCATTCCTAATGTCATTGACATTGTGAAGTGTTTCAGAGAAGAACTGAGTCTCTATGTGTAGGTTTTTGTCTACAGACTCACTACAGTGATATCTTCATCACAATGACGCTCTTATCTTCTAGTGTGTAACCTTACCTTGTTCTTGCTTTTACAGCAATGGCACTGCCAGACTTAGGACAAGAAACTGGGGGAGGTGATGTAGTGGCTAAGAATATGGATTCCAAGGGGCGCCTGGGTGGCGCAGTCGGTTAAGCGTCCGACTTCAGCCAGGTCACGATCTCGCGGTCCGTGAGTTCGAGCCCCGCGTCGGGCTCTGGGCTGATGGCTCAGAGCCTGGAGCCTGTTTCCGATTCTGTGTCTCCCTCTCTCTCTGCCCCTCCCCCGTTCATGCTCTGTCTCTCTCTGTCCCAAAAAAAATAAATAAACGTTGAAAAAAAAAAATTTAAAAAGAATATGGATTCCGGAAACTGACTCCCTGGGTTAGAACCCTGGCCCTGCAACAAGCAAGTTATTTATCCTTTCTGTGCCTCAGTTTCCTCATCTGTAAAAGGGGATGATAAGAGTACCTAGTTCATAGGGTTATTGTGAAGACTAAATAGATAATGAGGTAATATAAAATGCTTAGAACAGTGTCTACAGGTAGTGAACAAATGTTTGGCTAATAATAATAATGGTCAAAGAATTACTATTTTATTTAAACATAGGAACTAATATAGGTAAGTGAGTCAACATGATATTGATTTACTAAATTATTCATTAAGTGCCTACTATGTGCTAGGGTCTTTTCTAGGTCAAGGAGTCAATGTTCACCATGGCACACAAATCCCTTCCCTAGTGGAGGTTACAGATGAATGGGGGCACAGACATTAAGCTAACAGCTACGCAAGTATATAAGGCAGTTCTCTTATTAAGGAATTTGAACCTTGACCTGAAATTCATACATTTCAGTCTTAAGAATTCCAGCATACAGTAGAAACAGTGCCCTTTTATTTTTATTTTTTTAAGAAAAGGGTGTTCTGATTATCTAATACCATGGGACAAACTGCCCTCAAAATGTAACAACAGTCATTTATTTTCTCAAAATTCTGTAATCAGAGCAAGGCTTAGCAGGGATAGCTCATCTTTGTTCTGTGTGGTGACTGCTGGGAAGGGTTAACTAGGGCTGGAGGGGCCTTCCACGCTGGATCATTCACAGGCTGTCTGTTAGCCAGGAGCTCAGCTGGGATTGTTGGCTAGGACCCCAGTTTTCCTTCACATGATCTCTTCACATGCTAAGTTGAGCTTTTCACAGCATGGCAGCTAGGTTCTGAAGAGGAGTACCCCAAAAGGATAGGCCGTAATGTGCAAGCACTTATCAAGGTTTGTACTTGTTAATATCCCACTGGCTAAAGCCAGTCCTTTGGCCAAGTACAGAGTCAGTGTGGGGAGGGACTGTATAAGGGAAAAAATTCTGCAAGATGAGAATCAATGGGGTCTAATAAAGTAATAGATTACCACAGACAGGGTAAATCTACATTTTCCAAAAAATGTTTTTGTTCTTTTTTCTCTTCAATCATGTTTGCCATATTCGCTATCTCTAAGACATCAGGAAGAAGTCACATAGGTGGGAGGTGAGGTCTCTTCTGTATCAAAAGCCATCTGGAGAGTGGTTAAAAACTTTTGTTACAAATGATATAATTTAGAGTTATGTTATTCTATGTGTATAGAAAGAAAGATTAAATTTCATTAAACTATGTTGTTTTGACATGCAGAGATGGAGCTTTGCTGGTGAAAAGAATGACAAGGTAGGGGTGTCCTGGGGTTGTCTGAATAGTGTAAAAACGTAGACATACAAATCTGTTGCCAAGAGGAGCCAAACCATGGTCAGCAAAATGCCACTGGGCATCCAATCTGAAGTATAAGAGCAGCTAGATCAGTGTCTGAAGGATTGGAAGGAAGGAAGGATACCAACAGGCTCAGGAGAGTAGAATAGCTCAGAGGTAAGTCTGTGAATGGTGGGTATATGCTGGCCCTGTGCTCACCAGACTGAAAGTCCCTTAAAGGGAGGAGCTGTGTCTCACTTGACTTCTCCATCTTCAACACTTAGCTCCCTGCCTAATACAGAGGAGGCACTCTAAGTGGCGAATGCATGTAGACATTAGGGGTTGAAGAAACTACAGAGTTGCAAACCATTCTCTCATTTTAAGATCCTCGTGCCATGAAAAAATTAGAATAATCCTTTAAAAATATGTCACTGTGGGGTGGTTGGTGGTGGTGGAGCTCAAAAAAAAGGCCACTCCTCTGATTAAAATCCTTTGATGATTTGCCATCTCATCTAGATATCCACATGGCTTCTTTTAGGTCTGTACTCAAAAAAGCCCTTTCATAATACACAGAATATCCTCATAATTTTCTGTCCTGCTTTTTCTTTATAGCATTTATCCCCACATGACCTGTATATTTCTTTGTTTATGGTCTGTCCATCTCCAATAGATTGTAAGCTCTCTGAAGGCAGGAACGTTTTGTTCATGGTGGTAGCCATGTATCTAAAACAATGCCTGACAAGTAGAAGGTGCTCAGAAATACTTGTTGAATGAGTAAACAAGTGTACCAGCCAATGGAGAACTAGAACCTTTCTGATTTCATCCAGCTAGAGGTAAGACACTGGAGAATGTGGGATGCAGGTGTCCATGTGGGTTCCTACAGTCACATCCCTTTACTAGTGGGAAGAGCTGATCTTGACAATTCTAAGATCTTAGGCCCTTCTGTTCTGGGAGTTATTGTTAACCATCTGTAATTATGAGGCTGAGGGTCTGGATAGTAGAGGACTCATGGTTTGGGAATTGTACCAATGGCAGCCCCATCATCTTTAAGTTAGCTAGAGTAGTTTTCAAGAACCTTGACTGTATGGGTTCAAGAAACTGAAAGAAAGGCCCTGTGTTTGGGTATGAGGACAGGCAAGGGGAGAGTGGTAGATGGGTTTTGGCCTTCTGTAAAAGTAAGAATGAACAATGAGTTTAGTCTTAATTGGATGGGCAGCGGAGGGCCACAGAAAGGATTTAAGTAGGGGAGTGACATGGTCAGATTGTGTTTTGAAATCTTTTCTATAGCTGCAGTGTGAATGGATTAGAGGGGGCAAGGGTGAGTTAGGGAGAAAAGAACATTCCAGAAAATAGCATGAACATCAAGGAATACATTTGGGCATTGCAGTTGGGCCAGAGCTTAGCTCATCTCATATAACCACCACTAGATTCTATAATTGGTATTTTACTCTGCATGCTCTATCTCATTTCTCTTCATCTCTCTCTATTCATCTGCTTTTTAAATACAATTCAATAAATTGAAGATATCAGTATATTTTGCTTTTCAACACTTCAGCTTGCATATCATTAACTAGAGTTAGATATTTGTTTAAGGTTTTTTAAGGTAAAGTTTACATAGAAAGAAATGCACAAGTCTTAACTGTACCGTTTTGATGAGTTTCAACAAATGTGCATATGGGTTAAGCCAAACCCTTATCAAGATACAGAATATCACCATCACCAAGAAAGTTCTCTCAAGTGCCTTTTTCAGTCAATCCCTGTCCCTACTTTTAGAGAGGCAATAGCTGTTCTGATTTTTTTTCTACTATAATTTTAGATTAGTTTTCCCTGTTCTAGATCCTAATATAAATGACATCAGTATGAATGCTTTTAAGTAGGGTTCTTTTTTTTAAAATGATTATTTATTATTAAAATTTTTTAAAAAAATTTATTTATTTTTGAGAGACAGAAACAGAACATAAGAAGGGGCAGAGATGGGAGGGAGACACAGAATCTGCAACAGGCTCTAAGCTCTGAGCTGTCAGCACAGAGCCTGACTCAGGGCTCAAACTAATGAGCAGTAAGATCATGACCTGAGCTGAAGTCAGACGCTTAACCAAGTGAGCCACCCAGGCACCCCTATTTATTTTTGAGAGAGAGAGAAAGCATAGCGGAGGAGGGTTAGAAACAGAAGAAGACACAGAATCTGAAGCAGGCTCCAGGCTCTGAGCTGTCAGTGCAGAGCCTGATGTAGGGCTTGAACCCATGAACCCTGAGATCATGATCTGAGCTGAAGTTGGACGCTTAACTGACTGAGTCACCAGGGGTCCCTTGAGTAGGGTTCTTTTAATCATCATGGTATAATATGTATTATTTCCCTTTATAACACTTAAATCACCTTGTGACATATGTTTGTGTGTTATTGTCAGCTCTTTCTCCACTAGACTGAAGGGGGGACTTTATTTTGTCCATTTCTGTATTCCTCATGTCTGAAACTGTGCTTGTAGCAGATACTCAATAAATATTTGTTTATTTAGGTGGGAAAAAAAGGAGAGACAGCTTATATATCTCAGAGTATTGGGTAGGAAGGGGTTGAACGGTAAGAAGTTCAGTATTACTGGTACAAGGCTGGCAATGAAGAAATGGTGGGAGGTAAGGCAGGATAAGTTAGAAAAACTTCTTGTGACTTTCTTCTTAGTATGCTTGTAAGAAATTTAAGGAGAGATCAGCACAACATCTGTGATTTACACAAATAAGAATTGCTGAATTGAAATAAAAGTTCCAACATGAACCATCAATGTTATGAATGTCACTACTTGGGATTATGGTGACTATTTCCTGAACTCTCGGAAATTTAGAACCTTGGGGGAGTTAAGCTATGAAATCAACCCATAGTAGGAAGTTAACCTAGTCCCCAAAGCAGGAGATGAAAACAATAAGGCATAAATTGTAGGTGGAAGATCTTAAAACAAATTGTAGGGTATAAGTGTGCCTGGGTGGCTCAGTCAGTTGAGCATCCAACTTCGGCTCAGGTCATGATCTCACAGCTCGTGAGTTCAAGCTCTGTGTCAGGCTCTGTGCTGACAGCTCAGAGCCTGGAGCCCGCTTCAGATTCTGTGTCTCCCTTTCTCTCTCTGCCCCTAACCCACTCGCATCCTGTCTCTCTCTCTCAAAAATAAATAAACATTAAAAAAAATTTAAATTGTAGGGTATAGTTTATGGATACATTAGCACATTTACACTGCAATGTCTGGGACAGAACCTCTCTACTGGTGTGTCAATTATAGGTGTGACTACAAAGAATTTGAAAAAATTATCATTAAAAATTTTAATCAGAAAATATGTATTTTATTTCATCATGAAACCCAATGTCAAAAAAAATGCTATTTTCAGAAACATGCTAAAGTTTCTTATGAAAAATTTAAAAATATTTTATTTGAGGGGTGCCTGGATGGCTCAGTCAGGTAAGTGTCCAACTTCAGCTCAGGTCATGATCTTGCAGTTCATGAGTTCAAGCCTTGTATCAGGCTCCATGCTGACAGCTCAGAGCCTGGAGCCTGCTTCGGATTCTGTGTCTCCCTCTCTCTCTGCCCCTCCCCCGCTCATGCTCTGTCTCTGTCTCTCTCTCTCAAAAATAAATAAACATTTTTGGGGCGCCTGGGTGGCTCAGTCAGTTAAGTGTCTGACTTCAACTCAGGTCATGATCTCATGGTTTGTGGGTTTGAGCCCTGTGTTGGGCTGTGTGCTGACAGCTCAGAGCCTGGAGCCTGCTTTGGATTCTGTGTCTCCCTGCTCCCCTTCCTCTCCCCTCCGCCACTAGAGCTCTGTCTCTCTCTCTCTCTCTCTCTCTCTCTCTCTCTCTCTCTCAAAAATAAACATTAAAAAAAAAACATTAAAGGGGCGCCTGGGTGGCGCAGTCGGTTAAGCGTCCGACTTCAGCCAGGTCACGATCTCGCGGTCCGTGAGTTCGAGCCCCGCGTCAGGCTCTGGGCTGATGGCTCAGAGCCTGGAGCCTGTTTCCGATTCTGTGTCTCCCTCTCTCTATGCCCCTCCCCCATTCATGCTCTGTCTCTCTCTGTCCCAAAAATAAATAAACGTTGAAAAAATTAAAAAAAAAAAAAACATTAAAAATATTTTATTTGAATATTTAGCCAAAATAAATACTACTTTTCCAAGTACTCCATTTTTAATTTTTCTTATCATAGTTACTTATAAATAAAATGTAGTAATTTATTTTTACCTAGTTTCTCATAATTTTACCCTAGTGTATTCTGTGAATGTGACTTAATCTTTGTGCTGTAATATTAAAAAGTTGGGAACCAGTAGGAATTACTAGCTTATCTAAAAAAGGAAATAAGGGGTGCCTGGGTGGCTCAGTTGGTTAAGCATCTGACTTTGGGTCAGGTCATGATCTCATGGTTCATGGGTTCTGTGCTGTTAGCTCAGAGCCTAGAGCCTGCTTCAGGTTCTGTGTCTCTCTAACCCTCCCCCGCTCACGCTCTTGTTTCTTTCTCAAAAATAAATAATAAACATTAAACATTTTTTTTAAAAATAAAAAGGGAAATAAAATGTTATCTTAGAAAATAGGAGGAGTTTGTTAGGTTGGATTCCCCGAGAAACAGACATTAAGGCAAGGATTTGAGTATGTCATTTAGGATTTGATCCCAAGAAGTACCAGTAGGGGAGTGGAGAAGCAAGGCTGGGTGGGAAGTAAGCCAGTGTGCAGGCTGCGCCTCAGGGCATCTGGGGTTTAGTCTTGCTGGAGAGCCTCTGGGAGACAGTGCTGTACATACTTCAAAGTTGTTTCATCCTGAGGTGAGGAAACAAGTTTACCCACCCACTTCCTTACATTATTCACAAGTGCTCGCAGGGGCATAGATCCCCTCATTTCTGGCCTATAGGCAGTTAGGAAAGGCTCTTGGGGCTAGAGGAAGCCTGCAGGCAGAGTTGTGGATGCTTGCAGTGAGAAGTTTTTGGATATATGAAACATACAGCTAAGTTTCTGTAGCTCACTAGGTTTGTTCCTATCTCCCACTAAGTGTCTTCTTATTTGGCATCTGACCTAGGCCTGCCCCCAGAGAAGAAAATGTCTTGTCCAGATGATGCTGCCTCCAAAATATCTCTTGAATCAGTATACCTTTTTCCTCATGTCCAGGCTGTGAACATCCTTTGCACTACATCACTATATTCCTAACTGCTGTCAGCCTTTCTGTTCTTGCCCTACCCCCACCCCATCCATTCTTCCCCACAGCAGCCACAACATCCAATAAAACAAAAATCAAATAATATTATTCCCCAGGCCAACTCTTCAGGGGTTTTTCATTGAATATAGGACGTATCCACATACAGTTCCTAAATGGTTTACTATCTGACCCTGGCTCAGATCTCACCATTTCCTTTCACTGTCTACTCTTCAGCTCCACTGGACTTCTGTCATGTCTGAAAGAATGTGCTTAAGGACTGCTGTAGGGCTTTTGTATATTGCTCTTTTTTTCAGTCTAGATCATAGACCTGGAATATTCTTCTATCAAGTCTTCACTTGTCTGTTTTCTTTAAATCTTTCTGAGCTTGGTTTATTTTCCTTTCCTCAGATTGGTCTTTTCTGACACCCCTCCCAATCTTCTCTTACACTACCCCCCCCCAAAAAAACCCCTAAAAACGGAATGAAGTTTCCTAGCTATATCCTCTCCCAGGATTCTGTACTTTTCCTTCTGAGCAGATCTGTGGAGCAGACCGCTGCAATGTCCCCAGGTTGGTCCTCTGGCTCCAACTGCCTTTCCGTGAGACTAGGATTCTCAAAGAAAGAAGGGCCCTCAGGGACCAGACAGGTTATATAAATGTGTGGGTGGAGACAGTGGCAAACTGGGGAGCACATGGTGGTCACTAACAGTTCTGGCTACTTTTTACTGTAATTTGCTGGATTAAAAAAAATTTTTTTTCCCCAAAACACCAAGAATCCTGATTTTCATGCAAGATCTTTCAATTTCTAACTGTTGGAATTAAAAAATAATTAAAACCCCTGAGCAGAATAGTCAAAATGATCTTGAAGAAGAACAAAGTTGGAAGTCTCACACTCCTGATTTCAGAAGTTATTATGAAGCCACAGTAATCAAAACAGGTGGTACTGGTATAAAGACAGACATAGAGCATAATGGAATAGCATAGAGAAGCCAGAAGTAAACTCTTACATATATGGTCAAATGATTTTCAGTAAAGGTTTCAAGACCGTGCAATGGGGAAAAGACAATTTTTTCAACAGATGGTGTTAGGAAAACTGGTTATCCACATGCAAAAGGATGAAGTTGGAGCCTTACCTTACACCATGTAAAAAGTGATCTCAAAATGGATCAAAGATCCAAATATAAGACCTAAAACTATAAAACAGGGGAAAATCTTTGAATGATTCTGGATATGATACCAAAAGCACAGGCAGCAAAAGTAAAAATAGATAACTTGGACAACATCAAAATAACAATATTTCTGTGCATCAAAGGACATAATCAATGGAGTGAAAAGGCAGTCTATGAAATGGGGAAAATATCTGCAAATAATATATCTGACAATGGATTAATATCTAGACTATAAAAAGAACTCCTACCATGCAACAACAAAATAACTTGATTTAAAAATGGGGGCCCGAGAAAGAAGAAAAAAATGGGCAAATTGACTTGAATAGACATTTCTCCAAAGAAGATATATAAATGACCAACAAACCAAAAAGTTGCTCAACGTTATTAATCATTAGAGAAATACAAATCAAAGCCACAATGAGATAGCACCTCCCACCCATTAGGATGACTGCTATTAAAAAAAACAAAACAAAACAAACCAGAAAATAACAAGTGTTATAAAGGATGTAGAGAATTTGGAACACTGTGTCCAATGTAAAATGATGCAACTGTTATGGAAAACAGTATTTTGTTCCTCAAATCAAAAATAGAATTATCTTACAACACAGCAATCCCACTTTAGGGTGTATATCCAAAAGAATTGAAGGGAGGATCTTGGGGAAATATTTATACAATCATGTTCATAGCAACATTATTCATAATGGCCATAAGATGGGAACAATCCACACACCCAATGATAGACAAATAGATTGTAAACAAAGTGTGGTGTATACATGTAACAGAGTGTTATTTAGCCTTAAAATGGAAATTTTGACACATTACAAGTAATGAAATTTGAGGACATTATGCTAAGTGAAATAAGTCTGTCACAGAAAGACAAATACCGCATGATTTCACTTATGTGCAGTATCTAGAATGGTCACACTCATGGAAACCAAAAGTAAATTGGTGGTTGGCAAGGACTGGAAGAGGGGAAATAGTTGTTTAACATGTAGTTTTGGTTTTGCCAGATTAAAAAAGTTCTGGAGATACATTTAGTACAATGTGAATATAGTTAACACTACTGAGCTGTATACTTAAAAATGGCTTAGATGGTAAGTTTTATGTTATGTGTATTTTGCCACAATTAAGAATTTTTTTTTGAATTTGAAAAAAAAAAAAAAAAAAGCAAAGCCCTAAGCAGGCTCACAAAATTTATCATGATGTGCACTTTGAAGTGTTTGCCTTCTGACAGTGAATCTGTAACTTGATCATGCATCAGGATAACCTGGTGGGCTTGTTAAAACAGATTGCTGGGCCACACCCCTAAAGTTTCTGAATCAGTAAGCCTGGGGTGAAAGCCTGAGAATTTGCATTTCTAACAAGTTCCCTGGTGTTGTGAGGCTACTGCTACTGATCCAAGGATTACACTTTGATGGCCACTACATTAGATAGTGCCACAGACTACAACTCTCTGTTAATTTCTATGAATCAGTTTGTGATACATCTTTGGTTCTGGGGTCTGTGAAAGTTGTGTTTGCCATGTCCTTGTGCCATGTGACCCTGCTTCTCTGGCCAGTAATATGCTATAGATGAAGGGCTAGACCTAATATACTGGGCATGGAAACTGCCCAGTTTTGCACAATATGTGGTATATAATCCAATTAGAATAATCCAATCCCATTTTGAATGTAAGACACACTAAGGCAGGTCAGGTAGAAGCTGAAGCTAAGAGAAGCTTAATTCTGAGGGAACTGGTCGGGTGACAAGAGCCACCTCATTTTACCTGGAGCAGTGTGAATCACATTCCACCACCATGGGGGCTGTGTGGCCAAGATGCTTCTTGTGCTCGCCCACTTCCTGGGGTGACCTTAATATAAACCTGCATCTTCTCTGCTAAAAAAGAGGAAGTCTCTTTTCTGTGTTTCCTGGAAGACTCTCCCATCCTGTTTTGATAGTTTTGGTATCTTTATCATACTATTGACTCTGCTTTTCTATGGAAGGAAACAATCTTGATCAAGAAATGTGACTCCTTAAGCCTTGGTTTTTATTGAGGTTGAGAAAGATTATAAACTATGCCTTCACTCATAAGATAGGAATTTTTCCATCTGCCAAAATGACTTCGAATAATTGCAATACGTGACTCTTAGGGAACATCCTGGAATTGCTATCAAAATCAGTTAACCCGTCTCATCCCAGCATCCTGCTTCTTGTCTCCTCTCTAATTGGCTGTCAGCTAGTTCATTTAGTGAAGCCAGCGTTAAAACAATCAGGTTTCCGCACCGCTAGTTCCTCCAGCCCTTTCTCTCCAGAAAAGGGAGAAAGCCGGTTGCAGTTTTGAAAGGGGGCAGAGAAACAATGTCACGGCAGGTACTGTCTACAGCAGGAAAGATGGCCTTAAGGGTAGTGAGCTTCTGCTAACGAAGGGAGTGTCAAGATACTGCATCAGCTGCCTAGAAACGGCCACAGAGGGAATAGTTGTTTAAAGTCTCCCCGGACTCAAAGACTTGAGAGATGGTGACAGAGAAGAGATTCTCGCATGGATAGAGGCTGGCGGTGGTCGTCCGCAGAGGGATTATTGCTAGGAACCGCACTATGGCCTCCGTCCCAGAGGGGCCAATCGGAGCGGACGCTTCCGGATCTGCGTTTTGGGCAAGACCCTTTCAGCCAATCTTTGTACAGGCACTGGTGACGTCACTCGTTGCTCTTAGGCTTGTCTCGTGACGTCATCCTACAGCGCCGGAAGTGGCGCGTCCCGGAAGAGAAACGTGAGGTTGTCTGTGTCCGCTGTTTCGAGGTAAGGCGGTCGTCGGCCTACCTCCTCTACTGACCCGGTTGAAAATCGTGGGTGTGGGCCCTGGGTCGGGGCCATTACTACCCTTGAATGATGTTCTTTGAATAACGCTTTTATGGCTTCTTTCCCGGCAGGCTTTGCTCCATCCTCGGGCTCTAGGCTTCTCACTTTGCTCAAACTCCCTTGGGCCGTTTTTTCGCGACCCCGTCGTTGGTCGTCGCCCCACCAACCTGTACCCCCGACACCTGTACTGGCTTGGTCACTACACAAGCAGAGAAAAGATTAGAGAGTGGGTACTGTCTAGCCCAAGGAGGCGGCTCGGCTTGTTAGGAAGGACATGGTTGCCTCCAGAAACTCTCCGTGAAAGGAACTTGAGGGGCCTTCACAGCGTCCTCAACAGGTCCAATAGGAGGGCCAGTGGTAGTGGTTCAACAAAGCAGGGGTATAATTTCTACATGGAATCAATGTGGTCCAGGTTTAGAGCCTTTAGAGAATCTAACTTACATTGGGAATCGTTAGAATACTTGAGACAGGACTGTACTTTACGGAGAGACAATACGGATTTGTGCCCTTCCACCTTAGTTGCACAGTCACTGCTGTCGGCCGATCTTTGTATACGTCCTTAGCCCCTGCTTTTATCCTGTCTTCAGTGTTCACCAGTGACAGGAGTGTTGAATGCTTTTGACCAGACACTGAGCTTTACGTACTTCCTCGTTCAGTCTTCATGCTACCTCTGTGTTGTACAGCAAGTCTTAATTTTTTACAGCTGGAGAAATAAAGGCTTAGGTTAAATAATTGGCGTCAAGTCACACAGTGACTAGATGCTGCAACTCAGGCAGTTGCACATAAGAGGCTGGATGTTCTCCACTATGTTATATTGATTTTTTTTTTAAGTGTTCATTAAGCTCTCGAACACCTCACTCTGTTGTCTGCTATTTTATGGAGAAAATTGAGGTCATCGGATATGCTTTCCCTCAAATTTCTGCCCCTGCTTTCCCTTCTTGAAAAGTCATCTCATTTAACACCCATTTTTACCTTTCTTTTACTCTCAGAGGATAAGCTGTCTCTTCTGATCAAAGTGAATCCCATTATCTTTGCTTCTCACCTTTCGTTTATGTTTTCATCTATGAGGCCTTGTTTTTATTTGTCTTTTCTGCCCCTGACTATGTCCTAGTCATATGTGAACATAGGTTTCTGAGATCCCTGGTCACCTGGCTTCTACCCTCCAAAGCTAGAAAGAAGGAAAAGTTCTTAGTGATCCATCTTCCTTTAGCTCTCATCCAGTAAGTCTATTCCCTTTCTTTTTTAAAGAGTGTTCTAAATTCTGACTCCATTTTCTTACCTTTCACTCCTTTCTCCAGTCTAGCTTTCAGACCTATCATTCTCCTGAAATTTTAACCTTAAGGTCACAGTGATTATCAAATCAGATAGATATTTTTCTGTCACTACTGGATCCCTTTGTTGCCTTTTTTTTTTTTTTTAAATGTGTTTTAGTTTTGAGAGAGACAGAGCATGAGCGGAGGAGGGGTGGGGAGAGAGAGGGAGACACAGAATCCGAAGCAAGCTCCAGGCTTTGAGCTGTCCAGCACAGAACTGGACGCAGGGCTCGAACTCACTGTGAGATTATGACCTGACTTATTCAATCAACAGATATTTATTATGATGCAGAGATGAGGAAGACAAAGTGCCTCCCCATTAGGAGCTTTCATTCTAGCTATTTCTCCATATGCTTCTCTCACCAGCCATTTCTCCTGTGGGCTAGTCTTTTTACTTCCTTCCCTAAAATTTTAGGTGCTTCCGAGGCTTGTGACTTTGGCCCACTTCTCTTTTCATTCTGTACACACTGTTTGAGTGAGCACATCAACTAGGTTGGTTTTAACTGCCTTCTACATGCTCCCAAATCAAAGTTGTCAGCTTAAACCTCTTTTCTAATTTTCCCTCTCACTTCTTACCACACTGCTCACTTCTCACCGCACTGCTGGACAGCTCTGCCTACCAGTTCCACAGACAGTTCAAATTCACAGGCCTGAAACTGAACTCAGTGTCTTCCCTGAACTTGCTCTTATCACATCCATCCCTAAGTCCTGAGGATTTTATTCCCTAAGTATTTCTCAAATCTGTGCTCTTTTCTTCATCCCTATTATTGTACTACTTTAGGTACTATTACCTTTCACCTGAAATATGATGGCCTTCTGACTGATTTCCCCAACTCCAGTCCTTGAAAACAAATCTGTGACAAAGCCCTGCTTCATAATCTTTAAAGATCTGTCTGTTCATTCATCTGATCTTTTTTCTCATTCATTTAGCAAATATTTATTGTTTACTGAATTGCAAAATCCAGTGGAAGTTCTAAAGTTTGAACTCACCAGTCACCCAGGGCTCTGCTTATTCTGGACCTGCCTGTGTCTCTAGCCTCTTTTCTGCTTCATGCTTTAGATTGCAGCAACACTGAACTCCTTTTCATGTGCACTATGCTGTTTCTTAATGCATTACCCTTGCTGTTCCCTTTGACTTGAATCTTCTCCATTTCTCTATCCACTTCCTTCTCCCCTAATTAGAATGACCCTTTCACCAGTTAACTTAGTTTATATATAGGATTCATTTAGGTCTGCCTCCTATAGGAAATCTTCCTTGACATCTCCTTTCTCCAAGTCTGTGTTGGGTATTCCAGCCTTTTGCTCCCATAATACTCTGCACAGACCAATCATTATACTTACTACAATTGTTGTAAGTGTTTTTGTGTTTCTCTCCCTCACAAGACTCTGAGCCTTTTGAAGACAGGAATGATATACCTGCATCATATGAGTGAGATACATTATTTCTTTATTCACAGTACTAGAATACCACAAGGCACATAGTAGGCATGCAGTAATTTTGATTGATCAAAAGAGTGAAGACAAAAGGTATATGGTGTAGTGATTAAGAAACCATTCTTTAAAAAAAATTTTTTTTTAATGTTTATTTGTTTTTGAGAGAGAGAGAGAGAGAGACATAGTGTGAGCGAGGGAGGGGCAGAGAGAGAGGGAGACACAGAACCCGAAGCAGGCTCCAGGCGCTGAGCTGTCAGCACAGAGCCTGAAGTGAACTATGAGATCATGACCTGAGCTGAAGTCGGACATTTAACTGAGCCACCCAGGCGCCTCTGCCCCCCCCCCCCCCCACTTTTTAAGTCTATTTATTTATTTTGAGAGAGAGAGTGCACAGGAGGAGGAGGAGGAGGAGAGAGAGAGAGAGAGAGAGAGAGAGAATCCCAAGCAGGGTCCAGCACAGAGCCTGAATTAAAGTTCAGCACAGAATTTGTGAACTCAAGAACCGTGAGATCATGACCTGAGATGAAAGCAAGAGTCAGATGCTTAACCGACTGAGCCACCACCTAGGCACCCCAAGAATCCATTCTTTAGAATTGATTCAAATCCTAACTCTGGCACATATTAGCTATGTGGCTTGTACATGTTGCCTACTTTTTCTTAAGCCTTAAATTTTTCTTTCTTAGAA
Source organism: Puma concolor (assembly GCF_028749965.1). Lineage (NCBI taxonomy): Eukaryota > Metazoa > Chordata > Mammalia > Carnivora > Felidae > Puma > Puma concolor. The sequence continues at coordinate 55,927,379 of NC_141679.1, read as the reverse complement.
TGAGAGTTGTGAAAATTAAATGAGATGATATAAGCAAGACATTTAACAAGTGCTTAGCACTTAGTATGCACTTGATAAAGGCATGCTGAACTCCAGGGGATCCAGAAGTATAAGGCCAGGCCTAGCCCAGGGCAGTAATCTTTAAGAGACCCTTCCTCTGAGTTTTTGTATGGATGGGCAGTGATGCAGTCTGTTTACAAGGAGATTATAATCTCATTTGGAGAGTGGAATTACATCCACATTTAATTTTCAGAGAACTGTGAAGGTAAATTAACCACACCCAATAGCAAGATATAGGGGTAGGGAAGAGAAGATAATTCAGAGAAGACCTCTGGGGGGAGGGGGGGCTTGGAAGTTGAGAAGGATTTGGGATTCTGGAGGGGAGGAAAGAGTATGATCGAATGCCTGGAGATCATATTGAGAATGACTTATTTGGGAGACATGATTCAGTATATCATACCTGAGGGATGTATTTGTGTGTAAGAATGAATGTATGTGAGTCTGGGGGAAAGGAAAGGTGGGGCTAGTTCTATGAAAGGAAGTAGGAGGTGACATAAGTGACCTTTGTGGGGTTAGAGTACGAGGGTCTTAACCTCAGGCTTGAGGAATTTGGGACTGATCAGGGTTGGGCAAGTTGGGTTGGATATCATGATAGCCCTCAGCCACATGTAGCTATTTAAATGTAAGTTAAAAAAAAAATCTAAGAAATTTAGGTTTTCTGTCACACTAGCTACATTTTGGATGCTTGATTGTCACATGGTGGCTACATTATTGGACAACATAGGTGTACAACCCTTCCATCATTGTAAAAAATTCTACTGGACATCACTGTTCTACATTCTCAGATTGCTGGGCTTGCATGGCCTATCAGATCACTTGGTTCCTTAAGATATAACTAGATTTTTTTTTCCTGACTAATCCCGACAACTCTGGAATGAAAAGTAGGGAGTTGGAAAATAGAGAATTAGGATTTATCCACATAGATGTGAGGATGGGATTGCCCAAGGAGAGGAGCAAAGGATGGCTTAAGAGGAGCCAGAGCAGAGGAAAGAGAAGGAAGGCCAGAGAACCTGGATAGGATTATTGTCTGGTCATTTACTTGCAAGTATGTACTGTGTTCTTGTATGTCAAGTATTAAGTGCTGGTGATATATTGGTAAGCAAAAAATGGACTTGACTTCTGCTGTTTTAGAGCTTGCACTTTATGGAGTTTCAATGTATGGACTATATTGAGATTCAGGAGCGCCTATCATTATGCATTCCCCATATTCTAAAATGCTTCATTCCTAGAAAATGGATCTGAAGACTAAAATGGGCTAAAAAGTTGGTCAAGGTTAGTTGCATAAGCATTGTGGAGTCACTGCTTTAGCTTCTCAAGAATTTGTAAATAGAAACATCATAACTTGAGAACTTTGACAAGAATGAGTGTGTGTGGAGGGCAGGAGGGGTAGTTTCTATTATCCTGCAACAGCCAGCCATGCTCTCAGCTGCCCATCAGATTCCTTCCTGTCCCTGCTCTCAAACTGTGCTCTCTTCACATTTCTTTTGTTATTACTGTGAGTTGTCAGTCACCACGTGACTACTTTCTCAAAGCCTGATGAAGACATACTTCATTTCTCAGTCCACTTCCTGCTCATTTATCAGTTTCCAGTGAGTGCAAACAGATGTGCCTCTGAATACATAGCATTTAAAAATGGAACGTGCCTATAGCACCATCATCACTTGAGGCTCCGGGTTGAGGATTTTAGGTTTATAACTGACTCTTCATGCCTTGCATCCACCCCTTCACAAAGACCTGCTGAACTTTTGGACCTCACTCTTGTCCACATTATGTTGACTGCCTCCTGACTAATCTCAGAGTCTCGACTTCTCCACTCCAGCCTGCCCACGCCCAGCTGTCGTTTCACTTTGCCATGCAGCTCATTAACCTGGCAGTTGTCTCCTTGATTGTCAGATCTAAACTATTCAGCATAGTGTTCAATACCTTTGCCATTTTTGATGACTCTGGAGCAGCTCCCCTGGGTCAGCCAACAGGGTCTGCTTTCCACCCCTCACCCATGGCTTATTGCTGAAATATGCCTTGTCGCTTGTGCCTTTAAAAATGGAATATACCCTCTCACTTATTTTCCTTATCAGTCTTCTTGGCCTTTTCATTTGGGTGGTTTCCCAAACCTTTCCTGACTGATCCAATTTCTGTGACTTTGCACCTCCTCAGCAATCATTTGTTCGCCCTGCTTTGCATTATCCTTTGCAGATGGTAATGAAACTTTGACTTTCAAAAATCTTGTTTCTTTTCTCTTCCCTTTGGACACAAAGCTTGTGCAGAGCGCCTGATAAGTGCTGCCTTGCCTGTAGGGCACATTTCTCAAAGAGAGGGTATTAGAGGCTTGAGCAATAAGCTTCTGGAGTCGGGGGAGGTATCCCAAAGATCCTAGTCCTGTCCCTATCCATAGTTCCCTGCTCTACCTCTCTGGGTGATCTCATGCTCTCTTTGCCTCACCTTCTCTGACATGTCGATGCCTCTCAAATACATACAGTCAGTCCATTCCTTCCCTGAGCTTTCTACCCATATATCCTACCTTGACCTGTGGATCTTTCACAGACAATGTAATCTAATTGTGTTTCAGTCTGAAAGCATCCCTTCTTCGTCTGCCATTTAACTTCAAATTATGTCTTCTTGTGTATTGCTTATTTTAGTCAATGGCTATTTCCAAATTCAAAGTCTTGGTTTGTGTCTCCCTCTACTCCTTTGTCATTCCCAAATACACCCAGTAGTTAAATCTACCTTCACAGTTTCTTCTGGATCTTCTTCCTCTCCATTGTCTTTGTTCAGGCCTTGTCTCTTTCCCAAATTTCTTGGCTCTTTCCCTTCTACTGATACTTTCCATGGCCATACAGGTTGTTTTCAAAAGAAAACTGGCACCTTCTCTATTGTGCAGGTTGTGTATAGCACACAGGTGCCACATTCACTCTTTAGATGTTGTAGGTTTGTGTATTTATTATGACCATCTTCTGGTAGATGGCAGTAAAATGTATTGTTCTAATATTGGTATGTTATGATGATTAAAGAAAGGAAAAAAAATTTTTTAAATGTTTTATTTATTTTTGAGAGGGGGCAGAGAGAGAGGGCAGAGGGGCTCCAAAGCAGGCTCTCTGGGAGTGTGTGCTGATAGTGGAGATCCAGATGTAGGGCTCGAACTTATGAACCCACAGGGGCTCAGGCCAAAGTCAGATGCTTAGCTGACGGAGCCACCCAGGTACCCCAAGGAAAGGAAACCTTCTAATCTGCATAAAGATGCCTCTGGACTGAAGAACATCCTCTGTTCTGATGTCCTTAATTCTCTGCCAGGCAAACTCCTTCTCATGCCTTGAAAACTCAGCATAAATATCCCTTCCTCGTTAAGCCATTTTTGATACTCTCCACAAGAGTGGTTGTTTCTTTCCCTGGGCAAATGCCATATTTGGTTACTCCCTTATAATGCTTATCACATCATATTGTAATAATTGACATATGAGTCTATCTACCCCACTATACTCCAGGCCTCTCAAGGATAGAGACAATGTTTGATTATTCTTTTATCCTCACCATGTAGCCTAATGGCCAGCACATAGAGTATATCAGTAAACATAAATATTTGATTGCTTCGCATGATTTAGGCACAGAGGTAAGTACATACATTATCTTATTTAATTCTCACGACAGCCTCATGAGTCCTGTCATTATCACGTTTTACAAGTGAGAAAATTGAGACCTAGGTGAAGTCACTGGCCTCAAGATAAATAGCTGGTAGCTGGCATGTGTGGTGGTGCTGGGGTGTGCTAATTTTTCCAGTGATTCTCTTCTGTTTTGTTTCTCAGAGTAATGATGCGGGTGTGCTGGTTGGTGAGACAGGATAGCCGGCACCAGCGAATCAGACTTCCACATTTGGAGGCAGTGGTGGTTGGGCGTGGCCCAGAGACCAAGATCATTGACAAGAAATGTTCTCGACAGCAAGGTAATTGGTCATAGCAATGTGCAGTACTGTGTTTTGTTCCTTAGGATAATGATAACCAAGGATGCACATTTCCTGGAAGCTATTGATAGAAACCTTTTGTCTGCCATAAACAAAACTCAGGAACTGAGCTCTCTTAGCCAACATCAGGGCCCCATTCACCCCTGATTCCACCCTCTGGAAGCGGTTAATATTCAGTGTTGGGAGCAGGCAGGTTCCATCCTGTTAGTATGGTGGAACTGAATCCCGCACCCTACTTTGCCCGGGGAGATTCCTCATTGGGCAGTGAGACAGTTGCATTCTGGGATCTCCAGCCTGAAACCATGTCTGAGAAGTGATGGGATACTTCCATCCTTTATATAATGCCTCACACGGAGGGTGTCATCTTTATAAGACTATGGCATCCAGCTCTTGAGATGTCTTTCCTGGGATTTAATGAAATGAAGGTCCTTAGGAAAAAGCTGTACCGTGTACTTATTTGTTCCATGTAAACTCTTGATCTGCTCACTGCAACCAGGCCTTCCGCCTGCAGTGTGTTCCTGAGAACAGGGTTTCTCAGTGCTTGGAGTCTGCAATAGTGATTTTGGTTTTTCCCGCAAGAGTTAAATCTAAGTGGGGGGTGGGGGGAAAGCCATGCTTGAGCTGGCTGGGTCCAAGACAGAAGGAGACACTGCTTCTCACTCTCTGTCCCCTTCTCACAACAGCAACTGGAGCGATGTATATGTTAGCCTGTCTACTGCCTGTCCTCCTTGAAGAGCAGCTGTGGTGTCTCTGCACCTTGTCTCACTCACAAGTGTTTGATGTTACTTCTTCCCACATGTGCTCAGACTGTTCTGTTCCTGCAGTCCTCTTTCTAGAATATTCTCTGCACTCTGCCTACCCAAGGCCAGCTGAACTTCTGTTTTCCAATAATGTATCTTTTGCCTTTCTTTATTGAAGGCATCTGATAGTTTTATTAAATAATGGAAGCCGGATTTAACAATGAGCCAAGAGCTTATGAAATAACTGGGTCCCTTCCCTGACTGCAGAGTCTGTGATCCTGAGTGGGCCAAGGACTCTGGAATAGGGATTGTGGGGATTCTGTAAACCTGCCTCATAGGAATGTTAGCAGTAGCTAAAGGAGTATGTATGCTGTTGGAAATTTTATGGAAGGATTTGGAGCCCAGCCACTTCCATAATAGGCGATTTTGCTCATGGGCCTTTGAGGTAACCCCTGTCAAGTTGCCTCCTGGAATGAGGCTTCATTGTCCTGTAGGAAGAACAGGAGCATGTGCTTGCTTCTTGGTGGCCTTTAGATTGAACTTTTTTCAATCTCTTTCAGTACAGTTGAAAGCAGAGTGTAACAAAGGATATGTCAAGGTAAAGCAGGTATGTGTGTTTCTAATTTGGATTTCCATTTTATACTTGATGATTTTCTTATGCTGTCTGTACCAACCTGTGAAAGCTTCTCTGTCATGTGTGGAAGTGATGGGGTAATAGAAGTGAACATTAAGCATGGTATCTGGCACACAGTAAGTGGTTAGCATAGCAGTGGCTATGGTATTATTGCTAGCATTGTAATTATTTTCTGATTTTTCTATAGGTAGGGGTCAATCCCACCAGCATTGATTCAGTCATAATTGGGAAGGACCAAGAGGTGAAGCTGCAGCCTGGCCAGGTTCTCCACATGGTGAATGAACTTTATCCATATATTGTAGAGTTTGAGGAAGAGGCAGAGAGCCCTGGCCTGGAAACACACAGGAAGAGAAAGAGGTCAGGCAACAATGATTCTATAGAAAGGGGTGCTGCCCAGGAAGCTGACTCCCATACAGGACTGGAACCTGGGAGTGACCCTGGCCAATGCTCTGTGCCCTCAAAGAAGGAGAAAGATGCATCTACCAAAAAGGTGAGGGTGGTGTGCCTGATAGATGACATGGAGATTAAATGAGATATAATGACTGCTTGATTGTTTTGTACACTGTAAAGCTCAAATACTCGTAAGGGGTTATTAACCATGACAAGGGTTATTAATCATGATGAAAGAGTCACTTGTTTGTGTCACCAATCACTTGGGTGAATGTCCCTTTATGTACATTTTTCTTGAAGTCCTGAGGTAAGCCACCCGAAGGTAGGGAGGTAATGGCGGTGTACTGCTAAAGTGGGTCAGTCATATGTGTATCTGCAGAGGGTTAGCATTGGAACGCTGTTCATAGATCATCTGATTCACATCCTGTTGTCAAAGTGGAAATGTAGTTAAGCTGTAGATGGAGTGCGAGAGGGCAAAGAAGATGCAGTTCACACTCTGGCATTTCCAGCTTTCATCTAGACACACAGCTCTCACTACTGTATAGGAAGAAAATGGAAATGGTTTATGGTTATAAAGGGAAAAGATTGAGTAAAGGGGATATAGTTGAGTTCTTTTTTTTTTTGAATGTTTTTTTTCGAGAGAGAGAGTGAGAGTGAGCAGGCGCGGGCAGGGGAGGGGCAGAGAGAGGACAGAGGATCCAAAATGGGCTCTGTGCTGATAGCAGAGAGCCTGATGTGGGGCTTGAATTCACGAACCGTGAGATTATGACCTGAGCTGAAGTCGGACACTTGACCGACTGAGCTACCTAGGTGCCCCAGATATAGTTTAAATCTTAAAAATGAATTTTATTACTTGGGATGCCTGAGTGGCTCAGTCAGTTAAGTGTCTGACTTTGGCTCAGGTCATGATCTCACAGTTCGTGGGTTCAAGCCCCACATCGGGCTCTGTGCTGACAGCTCAGAGCCTGGAGCCTGTTTTGGTTCTGTGTCTCCCTCTCTCTCTGCCCCTCCCCCACTCGTGCTCTGTCTCAAAAAGAAATAAACATTAAATAAATAAATTCAGTAACCCTTTGAGAGAGGGTTAAAAAAAATGAATCATTACTAAGTTTGGTTGCACTTTGCTGACACATACAATATTAACTAATGCCAAATACAGCTACTGACACTTGCAATTTACATTGCCCCTTTTTGTTTCAGGAATCATTGGGCCACTGGAGTCAAGGCTTAAAAATTTCTATGCAGGATCCCAAAATGCAGGTCAGAATAAAATTTTGGCATTGAAATGTATTACATGTCTTTTAAGTGACTACTCCACAGAGTGAGGATAAATGAAAGCAAAGGAGATCAGTCCTTCTGAATGAGGTTTGTTTTATTGGTCTACTTGGTGAGAACAAGTGGCTTTTCCCATTGTCAGTAAGTTAGCAACTGGAATTCTTTGGAGAGAAGCTAAGTTCTTCAAATGAAGATCTCCTCTTCCTTATTCCTCCTAAACTTCTGGGTGCTATTAAGGGAAGTTGAGTTAACCTTTGTGGGTTTTTTTTCACGGGAGTGTCAGGTAATGTATTGTGACTGCAGTTGCTGGGCTGCCCCGGGATTAATAGTCAGGTGTCATCCTGGGAGGAGTCTGTGAGTTCTTAAGTTACATTCTGGGGTGACAAGGGGCCAGATCTGATAGGGCTTCTTGGAACACATGATTGTGTCACATGGTCTGCTGTGTTAGAGTGGAGAAGGGTGCCTTTGAATTTATGTCTGCAGGGATTTTACATCCAATCCTTAGGAACTATTTTGTACTGTGAATTTCCTGCGTATTCTCTGTAGTGTAGTGCTTGAAAACACAGGCTCTGGAGTCAACTAGATCTGGTTTGAAATCCTAGGCTTCCCACTTAGTAATGATGTGACTTTGTGCAAGACACTCATCTGAGTCTCTGCTGTCATCTGACAAAATTGGGATACTGACACCTTTTGCGTAAGATTGTGCTGGGAATGAAGTGAGTTAGTGAATATGACAGTACCTGACACACAGAACATGTGTGGTAAATATCTGTTTCCTTCTCTTGTGCCCCTATCCTAGGTTTACAAAGATGAGCAGGTAGTGGTGATTAAGGATAAATACCCCAAGGCTCGTCACCACTGGCTGGTCTTACCATGGGCTTCCATTTCCAGTCTGAAGGCTGTGACCAGGGAACATCTTGAGCTCCTTAAACACATGCACACTGTGGGGGAAAAGATGATTACAGATTTTGCTGGGTCCAGCAAACTCCGCTTCCGATTGGGTTACCATGCCATTCCCAGCATGAGGTAAGTGTTGTGGGTAGTGCTAGTGTATTCTGGTTCTAAGTGGACAGATGGATTCAGCTTGGGTGTGCTGATAGTCTCAAGGCCAAGGGGAGTAGGGTGGGATGTTTCCAAGGAAAGTGGGCTGAAACTTCCACCCTTCTCCCTGATTTGCCTGTGACTTTTATTAGATTTTTCAGAAGCATCTATAACTCCTTAGTGATTAAGGACCATTGCTCTGGAGGAGACAAACATCACTGACTTTTGTCATGATAGCTCAGTAGATCTAAGATTTAAAATAAAATGAGAGAAAAATGCAGAACCTGTTCAAAGAACTCAACCAAGGCAGATCTCCATAGTTGTTGTTGTTGTCGTCGTCCTTTTTTTTTTTTAAATATTTATTTTTGAGAGAGAGACTGAGTGTGAGCAGGGAGGGGCAGAGAGAGAGGGAGATACAGAATCTGAAGTAGGCTCCAGGCTCTGAGCTGTAAGCACAGAGCCCAACATGGAGCTCAAACTCATGAACTCAAAGATCGTGATCTGAGTTGAAGTCGGACTTAACCAACCTGAGCCACCCAGGCACCCCTCCAGTTCTTCTGAGCTAAGCAACAAGATAAGCAGATTAATTGGATTTCGCAGTTTTTATCTTGTATTTGTTCATTTGTTTTTTCGTGATAAAATACACGTAACAAAGTTTACCACTTTAACCATTTTTTTAAAAAAACTTTATTTAAATCCAAGTTAGCACAGTGTAATAATGACTTCAGGAGTAGGATTTTAACCATTTTTAAGTGTACAGTTTATTGGCATTAAGTATATTTACATTGTTGTGCAGTCATCACCATCATTTTTCTAGGACCTTTTTCATCTTCCCAAACTACCTCCCATTCCCCTCTACAGTCCCTGGTAGTTACCATTCTGCTTTCTGTTTCTAATAATTTGACTGCTCTAGGTGACTCATGGAAGTGGAATCCTACAGAAACTCTTTTTGTGATTAGCTTATTTCACTTAGAATAATGTCTTCAAAGTTCATGTATGTGGTAGCGTGTGTTAGAATTTGTTTTGGTTATTTTTTTTTTTAACTACCTAACAACATTCTTCACGTTTTATTTAGATAATTATGACTTAAATTATGGGTGACTTTAACCAAATGAAATTTTTGTGCCATATTTTTTCCCCATCAGTACTCTTCCTTTTTTTTTTTTTTTTTTTTTAAAGTTTATTCATTTATTTTGAGAGAGGGTGAGAGAGCACATGAGCGAAGGAGGGGTAGAGAGAGATAGACAGAGAGAGAGAATCCTAAGCAGCCCAAGCAGGCTCTGCACTGCCAGGACATGAACCACAATATCATGGCCTGAGTCAAAACCAAGAGTTAGACACTCAACCAACTGAGCCACCCAGGCGTCCCAGTACTCTTTCTTTAAAGTTGAGGCTTAGCTTACATACAACAAACTGCATCAGATTTATAGTTTGGTCAGTTTTGACAAACATATACGTCCTGTAACTATCACTCTGATTAAGATACAGAACATTTCTGTCATATCCCAGAAAGTTCCCTTGTGCTCCTTTCCAGTTAGTCCTTTCCTCAACCCTCGTGTTGTTCTGATTTCTTTCCACATAGGTTAGTTTTGCTTGTTCTAGAACTTCATATAAATGGAATCATATGATGTGTCTGACCTTTTTTAGTCAGCATTGTGATTTTGAGATTCATGTATATTGTCTTGTATATCATGGACATACTTCATGTTTTGCTCTTGGGTAAATACCTACAAGTGAAGTTGCTAGGTCTAAGGGTAGATGTATGTTGTACTCATTTAAAAAAATGCAGTTGACCCTTGAGGCGCCTGGGTGGCTCAGTCGGTTAAGTGTCCGACTTTGCCTCAGGTCATGATCTTGCGGTCGGTGAGTTTGAGCCCCGTGACAGGCTCTGTGCTGAGCCTGGAGCCTGCTTCAGGTTCTGTGTCTCCCTCTCCCTCTCTGCTCCTCCCCCGCTTATACTCTGTCTCTCTCTCTCTCTCTCTCTCTCTCTCTCTCTCAAAAATAAATAAACATTAAAAAAATGTTTTTAAAAATGCGGTTGACCCTTGAACAACACAGATTCGAATTGTGCAGGTCTACCTATATGCAGATTTTTTTTTTAGTATAGTAAAATACTATAAAAGTATTTCTTTTTGTTGTGAGTTTCTTAATAGTTTCTTTTCTCTGGCTTGCTTTAGTGTAAGACTTCAGTATATAATACAACATACAAAATAATGTGTTAATGGACTGTTTATGTTATTGGTGAGGCTTCTGGTCAACAGTAGGATATTAGTAGTTAAGTTTTTGGGAAGCCAAATGTTACACTTTTGGATTTTTGATAGTGTGGGGGGTCAGTTCAAGGATCAACTGTATATGTTTAATAAGGTTTATTGTTAGAACCTTACTAAAAAATTTAGGACAAAAGTCACCCATAATCATAATTCTGTTTCTCCAGTGCTGTGCAGCCTGTGGCTAACAGAGCCCTTGACTGTAGAGCACTTTTCACATAGTAATCATGGTGTCCATACCTTCGTCATATAACAAATGCTGTTGCGCTAAGAATGCTAAAAAAAGCTATGGCAGGTGTGGGTGGGAAGCAAAATGAGCAGTAAGTAAAGTTGCTGCTTATATATCCTTTTAAGATCACTATAATTTTGAATAAACACTGTGGAAAGGAAAAGGTAACAAATTTTTTTATTGTAAAAAATTTAGAAAATATAAAAAATAAAGTATGAAGCAGAACAAAGATCTTCCATAACATCACCACTAATTAAGCCCTAGACCTTACTTGAATTTCCCTTGTTTTTTTTTCAACATTTATTTATTTTTGGGACAGAGAGAGACAGAGCATGAACGGGGGAGGGGCAGAGAGAGAGGGAGACACAGAATCGGAAACAGGCTCCAGGCTCTGAGCCATCAGCCCAGAGCCTGACGCGGGGCTCGAACTCCCGGACCGCGAGATCGTGACCTGGCTGAAGTCGGACGCTTAACCGACTGCGCCACCCAGGCGCCCCTCCCTTGTTTTTTTTTTATGTTTTTCTGCTCCAGGATGCAGTCCAGGATCCTGTGTTGCATTTATTTATTTATTGTCTTTCCTTAGTTTCGCCTAACCTGTGACACTTCCTCCTCCTTTCCTGGTTTTCATGACCCTGACACTTTTGATGAATACTGGTTGGTTTTATAGCATGTCTCTCATTTTGGGCTTGTCTGATACTTTTTCATGTTTAGGTTGAGGTTATACTTTTTTTCTTTTTTTTTTTTTTCTCCTCCTTTCAAAATACCAGAGATGATGTTGGGTCCCTCTAAGTGTATCATATCAAGGAGTGCATAATGCTGAGATGGCTTTTTACTCATGATATTAACCTTGATCACTTTGTTATGGTGATGTCTGACAGGGTTCTCTCTTGAGTTACTGTTTTCCCTTTGTAATTGATGAATATCCTGAATAGTTTGGAAGTGTGCTGCTATCCTGTTTGTCCTCAAACTTTTGCCCAGTGGTTTTAGCATTTATTGGTAGGTCCTGCCTGCAACAGTTATTACTGTGGTGTTTATCTTGCTGATTCAGCTTATCATGTCGGGGTCACCAGTTGTGGGTTTGGCTTTTGGCTTTGTCCAGCAAAGCTGAGGACAGCAGAAAGGATTACTTAAGACTCCAAAAGTCAAGAGACGTGAAAGGGAGGCTAAGGGAAGGCACCCCAAGCTGCTCTCAAGCTCCCGTATTTATTAGACATACATTATAGGGGAATCACTGTGCAATATGAAAATTGGCACGTAGGTGCCAGTAAGGATGTCTAGAAAAGCGTGCAAAAAAACAAGGTATTCCCCAGACTGCAAAAGAGCAGATGCCGGAAAGCAGGGTGGTGAACAAGATAAGATATTCCATAGATAACATGGTCTAAGGAATTCATAAGCACATGCAACCCTAAATACACGTTAACTAGATACTGGTCAGCTGTTTTCAGCAGAGCCAGAAAGCAGTGTAATACATTCCCTATAATCTCCTTAACCAGGACAGAGCTATTTGATTTCCCACATTACCTAATGGTGCTTTTATGTTTCCGTCATTCTCTTTAATTTATTTATTAGAATTCTTCTGTGTGGAAGAGCTGTCCTTTCTCCCCCATTATGTCTATTCAGTTATTTATCAGTAAGGACTCATGGGTGTTTATTTTATTCTATAGGTTTTAATTTGTCATTCATTTTATTTCTCAAATTGTTCTGGCTTTGGTCCTTGGAAGCTCCTTTACATTGGGTCCTGTATCATTTTGATATGGCCCTAACATTTTTTGAGCACTTCTTTATTTTCTGGAGCAAGATGTTCCAGGTTCATCTTATATTTTTTTCTGTTCTAGCCCTGGAAGGAACCTTTTATTTTATTTAGTTCTTTTATTGGATAATGATATTTATAAACCAAGACGTGCATACTAAGTTTCTATATTGAGAGAAGTGGTTGATTCCAGAGTGTCTTTGCTCCTAGGTCCTCTAAGCAGATAGAGCCTGGAAATACATGCATGAATCCTAACCCACACAGACATTCTCTTTCTTTCTTTCTTTCTTTCTTTCTTTCTTTCTTTCTTTCTTTCTTTCTTTCTTCTTTCTCTACTTGTGTATGTGTATGGAAAAGCAAAAATTTATACTAATACCTCTCGCTCTAGTTCAACTCTGCAAGGTTCATTCTTGTCTCCCCCTTTCTTTTGTTGTAATGTCTTTGTCCAACAGTGAAAAATCTGGCTCTCATTAGATATCATAAATTCGCTTACCTGTTCGATCTTAGTGTACACATAAAATAGTTACAGAATTGCTAACCCATACCCCTGTGAGAAACACATTTACTCATTAGGGCACAGTATTTGTATACAGCTTTTTTTTATCTTTACGGTATCCAAACTACTGTTGTTCAAAGTTCACTTGGCAAGTTATTTTTTTCCTGACCCCCTTCAGTCTGGTTCCCTTATTTGTTTGTAATACTGTTAGGTTTGTTACTGCCTATATTCCATTTTGAATTCCTGCATGTATTGGTTGGTTTTGATTATTTATTGCGGGGATAGGAATATTACTGATTCTAAGAGTCAAAGCTATACAAAAAGGCATCTTACTTGGTTTAATAAGTCCAAAAGAGAACTCTTGATTTTCTTCCTCAAACCTGCTTTTCTTTTAAGCTTTCCCATCTCTGTCAGTGGCACCTCCCCCAAACCATATCCAATCCTTCCACATTAGGGAGTCCTACTGGTTCGAGTGCAAAATGTATTCCTAATACTGCAGCTCTAATCTAAGGTGTGTTTATTTCTAGCTTCGACTTCTGCAGTAGCTTGCTAACTTGTCTCTGTATCCATCGTTATCCTCTTTATAGTTCCTTCTCTGCAGACCAGCCAGAGTGATCTTTTAAAAGTGCAAATCAGAGACCATGTAAGCAGAATACAGTAAAGACCCCTTGTCAACCTATAAGACTCTTTATGTTCTGGCCCCTACCTCCTTGGCTCCAGCCATTCCAGATGTATTTATCACCTTTCTGTTCCTCAGTTGCACAAAGTTCTTTCTCATCTCAGGGCCTCTGCACTTGGCCTCCCCACTCCCTGAAACACTCTTCCCCCAGATCTTTGCTTGCCTAATTGCTTTCTCAGACCAAATCACTGCCTGGGAGGGGCCTTCCCTGAACACTCTTGGCTAGATGAAGAGGTAACCTCTACTCCCTGAGCACTTTGTGTCCCATTTCCCTGGCTTATTTTTTTCTTAGTGTTAATGGTTTGAATTTTCCTTGTTTATGTGTTTACTTATTTTTTATTTGTCTTCATTATTAGAATATAATTTCTGTAAGGACAGAGGCCTTTCTCATTTTGTTCACTGATAAATTCCCAGTGCTAGAATAATCCTTGGCCCTTTAACAAGCATTACATATTCTTCAGTGAATGGGTGAATGAATTGGATTAAATGGAAACACTAGCAATATTTCATATACCTGTACTTTTACTGTTTGTCATTTTGATTAAGCCATAGTTTTTAATGGATTTAATGGTCTTTTTTTATCCCCCCTCTCACCTAGCCATGTACATCTTCATGTGATCAGCCAGGATTTTGATTCTCCTTGCCTCAAAAACAAAAAACATTGGAATTCTTTCAATACAGAATACTTCATAGAATCGCAAGGTAAACAGTGTTGTTTAGTTTTCACGTTTGTTTCATTTTCTCACCTGTTCTTATATTTGCTTTAGTTGTTTTCCTAGATAATAACCTGGCCTCAAAAGCCCATGTACAACTTTGTGTTCCCTATAAAGATTCACCCTTGGGGCGCCTGGGTGGCGCAGTCGGTTAAGCGTCCGACTTCAGCCAGGTCACGATCTCGCGGTCCGGGAGTTCGAGCCCCGCGTCGGGCTCTGGGCTGATGGCTCAGAGCCTGGAGCCTGTTTCCGATTCTGTGTCTCCCTCTCTCTCTGCCCCTCCCCTGTTCATGCTCTGTCTCTCTCTGTCCCTATAAAGATTCACCCATTAAAATAAATTGGATTATTTGGGTTCAGTAGGATTGCCACTTTGCTGTGAGCAGCCTTCTTGGTGGGGTTAGAGGGTAGAGATCTAGAAAGCTGTTATGTCAGAGTCAGAAAGGTGTTTTGTTCTAACAACAGGGGCCTTAAAGGTTGTACTGAGAATTATTGGAGTTCATAGACATGAAAGCTCTTAACAGTTGTCTCTTCTGCCATCAGCTGGGTAGGGGCTTGGGGGCTGCCTCATGTGAGGAGTGGTTGATTAACAGGGGAAGGCTGTGTATATATAGAAGGAAGCATTTCCCAGGGTATGTACTGTGGAACTTCAGTATGCTGGGATGTTAATGATGGCAGCTACCACTGACCAAGGGCTAACCAAGGGTAAAGCACTCTGATATAAGCTTTTGATGTAATAATATGGATTGCTTACAGTGTGTCCTGAAGGAATGTAATTACCTCAAAAACAGATTGCTCAGATTTAGAATCTGATTCCCAGCAGTGAGTTTAACCTCAAGTTTACTAGCTTTAGGATACCTGGCATATTTTTATGTGGAGTCAGAGTTTCTTTTCCGGGGGGTATCTTGTATTGGATTTCTAGAGTAGCTGGGCTCTGAACTTTTTTCCTTTGCCTGCAGCTGTGATAGAGATGGTACAGACCGCTGGCAGAGTGAGTGTCCGAGATGGGATGCCTGAGCTCTTGAAGCTGCCCCTCCGTTGTCACGAGTGCCAGCAGCTGCTGCCTTCCATTCCTCAGCTGAAAGAGCATCTCAGGAGACACTGGCCAAAGTGATTCTGTGGAGCCTGAACTTTTGCAGCAGGTGTGGCTGATTGTTTAGAGCAAATTTCTGGCACCTGTTCTGGATTGCTTGTGAACTTTTATTTCTTGAATTAAAACATGCAGCTTCCCCCGCCCAAACAAAGCTTCTTCTGTTCCTGAGTGGCTCCAATATGGGATGACCTGAAATAGTTCAAGAATTAGGAATTTGGGGTTGTTTTGGATGTGTTCTCTGGTGATGGTGGCTGGGACAGGCCTGAGCCCCGATCTCCAGGATCCATGTCAGGTCTGACTCACGGGGAGCAAAGCCATGTTCACACTGACCTAATGCAAGATATGGAATCAGAGAGCAGGCTATATATTTCTGTTCTGTACATTTAATCCTTCCTCCCCAGAGGCACGTGGTACCCTTCATTAGAGCAGCTCGAGAGGTCTGGTATTTAGCTTAAAGGCACTAATTGGTCTTGTTCTCTGATCTTAATCTGTTCTGTAATATTCTTTCTCTTTCCTTTCTTTTTTAATTTAATTTAATTTACTTATTTATTTACTTATTTATTTGGTTTTAAATCCTCAGGGTTTTTTTTTTTTTTTTTTTAAATTTTCATCCAAATTAGTTAGCATATAGTGCAACAATGATTTCAGGAGTAGTGCCCCTTAGTGCCCCTTACACTTTTAGCTCATCCTCCCTCCCACAACCCCTCCAGTAACCCTCTGTTTGTTCTCCATATTTAAGAGTCTCTTATGTTTTGTCCCCCTCCCTGTTTTTATGTTATTTTTGCTTTCTTTCCCTTATGTTCATCTGTGTCTTAAGGTCCTCATATGAGTGAAGTCCTATGATATTTGTCTTTCTCTGACTCTTTCCTTTCTTCATGGAGAAACTAGTTTCTTCTGTTCCTTTCATTCCTTTCTATCCAAAACCATCCATGCTTCCTTCTTAGGAAGTGTCTCACCAGTACTTATTTACTCTGAGCAAACAGGCTTGGTGAGGGGGTGGAGAGATGGGTTTTTTCCCCTAATATCAGGGGTTCCTGGCTGATGAGGAAATACTCGGCCAAGTGTTTGTTCATCAGGGTTCAGCTGTCAAGCCTTCTTGCTGGCCTGCTTGGATCTTTTGTCTGAAAATAAAGTTATTTGTTTAGGTCAGCTCTCTTAGGTAGTTGAAAATTATTGGGAGTTCAGGTAATAGTCACAAACTCAGTTCTGATGCATTGTTAACTGAAAAGTTGCATAGAACCCCATAGCTTCATTTTTTACTCAGAACAAATTTGGATGTCACTGTTGGAGCAAATCTGTTTTTGGATAATGTCAGAACTAAAGGTAAAAGGAAATCTAAAATGTTGCTTTTGATTGCATTGGTGATCCATTTGAGGATGTGGCTCTTTTTGCTCTTGAGTTTGTTAAAAAAAATAAAAGAATACCCTTAATAATAACTTCTCTCTGGAGAAAACCAATTTGTGGAGACCGTATCTGACCTCAATCTTTCATAAACAAACAGAATGCTACAGTGGTTTTTTGGTTGAGCATGGGTATAGTCATATAGTCCTAAATAGTAGTAATTAATGATTATAGCAGCTAACATTTGTTCAACTCCTGTGCATCTAGGCATTATTCTAATACTTTTTTCAGATTATCCCATTTCTCACTGTATGTAATTCTGTGGGGTAGGTATTCTTGTTATGACCCTTTAAAGGGGAAGAATTTAATAATTTGTAAAGGACCCTGGGCTTCAAAGTTGGTCTTGGTTCTGGGGCATCAAACTCATTTTCCCTATTAGTTGAAGAATATAAATGTATTACTAACCAGTAGGGGCCATAGACTCATAGGGGCATTGGGCCTGTGCTGACCAAAAGCTCTTCGTGGCATTTTATCATTGATTTCTCTGAGGACAGTCAGTTCCTCTAAAGCCCCTTTTCCACATCTGATGCCTTAAAGCCCCTAGAAACTGTTTCTAAAGGTATACTCCATGGATACCTGAGATCAGAATTGCTAGTTTCCTTCTACAACATGTAAACACTTGGGCTTTATCTCAAAACCACTGAATCACAATCCTTTGGGCCTAGGAATCTGTATTATAAAACATTCAGGATGACCGTTTTCATACTAAAGTCTGAGAACCACAATATAAATGAACTCTGGGCTTCAAAGCACTTTGCATTTCTGAAAGTTCCAGATTAGACTGTCCCTGCCAGGATACACACACAGTTTCCTGGTTGGTTTTCTGGGCTAGTTGCAGGCCTTCCTTCCCTCTGCATGGTCAATTTTATTTCAGGATCCAGGGAGACTTTGGGCATTAGATAAGGGAGAATGACTACTTATAGGGACCAGCCCTTTGTTTCTGCAGGATTTGGGGGAGGCCCCCTGGCCCCATGTTTTGTTTTTGTTTTTGTTTTTGTTTTAATTTTTAAAATTTATTTAGAGAGAGAGCAGGGCAGGTATAGAGGGAGAGGGAGAGAGAAAGAATCCCAAGCAGGCTCTGCACTGACAGTGTGGAGCTCGATTTGAGGCTCAAACTCATGAACCTGAGTTCATGACCTGAACTGAAATCAAGCCACTCAGGCGCCCCTGGCTCCAAGCTTTTTGGGACCAGGCCTGGTGCTGACGACTTCCTTTTCTTTTTTCTTTTTTAAAATATTTATTTATTTTGAGAGAGAGAGGGAAAGATCATGTGCTCACATGAGGGGAGAAGGGCAGAGAGAGAAGGAGAGAGAGAATCCCATGCATGAGATCATGAGACCCAATCATGAGATCATGACCTGACCCAAAATCAAAGTTGGGTGCTTAACCAACTGAGCCACCTATGCACCCCAACTGTTTCTTTTCAATGGCTCCCATCCCTTCCTGCTCAGACATCAGTCACAGAGGCTTGGTCTGGGACCTGTGATGAACTCAGCTAACCTTAGGCTCAGAGCCTATATATTTTTCGTCTTCTGGGTCTGTCTGAGATATCCAGGTACAAATGGTCCTTTCCAGGACCGGACCATACTTGAGATGGTCACTAAGAGTCCTTGCAGGTTCAGGGATGCTTCCTGGAGTCTGGCATCTGGTAATCAGTCACATACACTGGATATGGCTGGATGTCAGAGATTCAGCATTGATCTCTGTCAGAATTGGCCTAACTGCCTGTCTCTGTCCCAGTAGCTACAACTTGGAGATCTCCACAGAGCTCTGAAGATTCTTCCATAGACTAGATTTAAAAAAAACAAAAAAAATGATGAAGGCCATGAAGCTCACTCCCCAGAATAATGTATACACATTTTATGTACCCTTAAAGTGCTTCCATGGACTCCCTAAGGGGTCTGTGAACCCCAACTTAACTTCTGCTCTGAAGGAAAAAGTCACCACTTTGCATGGGAGCTTAGGAGGTGTCTGGGATCCCCTCCTATGGAGGACTAGGGGGAGAGACCTTATCTCCAGGATATCCCTGAGATGCTCTCCTTTGGTCTCATTGCTCCTTCCTCAGCCCTTTGGTGCATGCACATCCTGGGGTCTTCTGACTAGAGATGGAATTCAGGCCCAGGAGCTGCTTGCTCTAGTTTAGCCACCACATTCAGGCAGGAATCTTGGGAAATGGAGAAATCTTCAGCAGGTCTGAGGGGTTCAGGAACCCTGACTGGCCGACTTATCATGAGCTATCTAAAAGGCAGTGAATCTACATTACTAAAACCAGTCATCTGCAAAAATAGATCAGCTATATCATGAATGTATCCCAGGATAGTGGGAATGGCAGTATCTCATGGGTACAGTATGTTAACAGTACAAACTGTGCTGGATTCAGTAAGTAATCTCTGACTAAGGCAGAGATTTTGATGAGGCCTCAGCCAATGTACTTGGGAATTGCAGAACATTTAACTGAACTTCAGATAAGGTGCCCAGTGAACTTTTTAAAAATAGGTATTGCCAAAACAGTTAATTTTCTACCTAATCAACAATGTTATATAGTTTAGCATGTTGATATTAAAATCACAATGAGAATATTTGGTAAGAAACTGCAACCAAGGAGAGACTATATCACAGTGTATGTGATATATGATGATATATGTGATATATGTGAGATATAATGAGGGAAATGTTGAAGAGTGAGGTGACCACCTTTACATTCTTTGTTTAGCCAGGCTACCCTGTGACCTTGAACAACAGAAGTTTTAGAAGAACAGATGAGAAAATGAGGAGTCAGAAAAAGGACATGAAATATTGAGGTATATAGGTCCCATGCCACCCCCTCTCCCAAGTGGGCTATTGTTACATGATCACTAGAAAAAATGGTCTTACTTTGTCTATTTATCCCAGACTTATTACTGTGTTGTAGTTGGGTGGAGTCTTCTCAAGGTACAGGGCATAGTGGCATGAAAAAATAGAACAAATGCACATAACTCACATTTGTGACTCTAAGTTGTATTTCCTCCATTAGGGACTATCCCTTTTACCTTAGCCCCATCATACCTAGGCAAGGCAGCTGTTTTATTAAAATAAAATGGTTGAATATGGTTACTTCAACTCTAGCCAAGAAACCAGATTTAAAATGGAGTTCCTTTGTTGCTTAAAGAGAAGGTAGATATGACAACAGAGCTGAACTGGAAACCTGAAACTGAACAAGTGAATGCTTTATATGAGAACATGAAGAGTAGACCTTAAGTAGTTTATGACAAATCTTAAGTCAGAGCTGGGGAAAAGGGCTCTCAAATTCCATTAGAATCTCTGAACGGGAGTAATCTACTCTTAATATCTTAATTTCTTAACTTTGTCTTTACTTCTTCCTTTCTTATTAAAAATTTTTAACAAACTCTACCATAAAGGAATGGGTTTTGAGTTTTAGAGTCTACTAATGATTAGTGTTCTCATGTGTTATTAGCATTATTTAGGCCATTGTTGAATGACTCATCAAATCAGAGATACACTCAAGTGCCTGAGTGTTCCTTTGTCAGCAGCTGCTGTCTACCCAAACTTTAGGGAAGGGAGTGGCCAGGATGTGGGGCAGTGGGAAAGGAGTTTAGACCTCTAGGATTCTGGGCCACTCACTGTTCAACTCTTTTTGCCTGTTCCATTTTGCAAATTTATTTTGAGACCATCTATTTCAACTTCCTCAATTTTTAGAAGGCAGCTGGGACTTGGAGATTTAAGGGGCTCATTTAGCAATTTAAACCAGATCTTGGCCTTTATTGCATTCATCTCTTTGTTCCCGGATCCTCTCAGACACTGAGATATTTTTTTTTTTTTTTTTTAAGTAAACTCTGCCCCCAATATGGGGCTTGAACTCACGATCCCAAGATCAAGAGTTGCATGCTGTACCGACTGAGCCAGCCAGGCAGCATAGACACTGATATCTTATTTGAGAATAAGGATCGGCTACTCTCCTAAGTCCCACTCACTTCTGTCCTGCCTCATAATATTTTTTTCATGTAAATGCAGAGTAGAAAAAAAAAATCACCTTAGGCTTGTATTCGAGGCTCAGCTCTGTTCTATGTTGGCTGTGTGGCACTGGGTTAGTCATTTAACCTCTCTGGCATCAATTTCACCATCTGTGAAATGGAACTAAAATATGTACCTCTCATGTTGACTGAGGATTAAACAAGCATGAACGTGAAAAGGACCTGGTAGTGGGATGGTCCAGCATTCAGTCCTAGTCTCCTCTCTGTGGGAGGCCGGACCCCGGTGCCAGGCTGAGACCGGGTCGAGCAACGGCTCCCTGTTGACTCAGCCAACCCGGTGGTTCCCCCTCCCATTCCCCCACTTGCAAAGGCATACGAAAGCCTTGTCAAGGCTGAGAAAGCTAATTCCTGAAGCCTGTGGTCTGTGGGTGTTGGCAGTAATGTTACCCCCCTTTTCTACCCCGGGTCAAAGAGAAACAAACAGGGGAACTGTGTTTTGCTAGCAATCTATCAACAAGGTCTTGTTGTGACCCATTTAGAAAGTTCATAAGGTACACAGAACTAAATGTTTTGGCTGGCAGCGGTCATGTGAAACCTGTTTATTCTTAGAATGACCTGATCCATAAGAGTCTTGATATAAAAGATTGTGCACAGCAACAGTAAAGCCGTCACTTGGGCCATCAGCCCAGGGGACCCTCCTGTTCCCAAACTGGCTTCTCTTCTCTTTTTTTTTCTTACATTCCCCTACCCTCAGGACCCTGATCTCGGTGTTTGTTGCGCCGGTCACAACACCTCTCCCAAACTAAACCCGTCTGATCTGTGAAGCCTCAGTGAATATTCTCTCAAGCAAGCTCTTTTGCACTTCGAACCTTCCAACTTCTCATATGTATGTATGTATGTATATGTGTATGTATTTTAAGTAGGCTTCATGCCCATCATGGAGCTCAATGCGGGGCTTCAACTCACAACCCTGAGATCAAGACCTGAGTTGAGATCACAAGTCATGCTTAACCGTCTGAACAACCCAGGTGCCCCTTGGTTTCTCATATTTAAAACCAGGGCCTTGGATTAGATTATACTTAAAGTCCCTCCCTGTAAGATACGAGTCCTCAGCTTTCAGCCTGTTAGCTCCCATTGCTCTGTCCTCTGGGTCTTTTCTTTTTTCTTTTTTTTCTAAGACTGAAATTAGCCAATAAGCTTTCTAAAGCACAGGAAATTCTTTGCACTCCTGCCTTAATCCGTAAAGTAAGTTTTTAAGAAGTCTTCATTTGTCCCACTTTGTGCTGGTTCTGGACCTATCAGGGAGGCAAAGAGCATGGCTGAATCTCTAGGGGTTTAAATGACATCATTAGGCTCCCTTTTCATTTCTTAGTTCTGCTTTTTTGGGTTGACTCTCTAGGGAGCAGTAAGAACAGTTGTGGGCCTCAGAGTGAGAGAGCTCAATCCTCTCCATCCCTTACCCCTCCACATTTCTGCCAAAGCACAGAAAGGACACTGACTTCTTTGCTTAGGTCACATACTCATCTCTAGACTAATTACTGTGTCTCTTAGGTGGATGGCATACTCTGGCCATCTCAAGTAACAGGACTATCTTGAGGTGAGGAGTGGAGGGCCACAAGACTGTTGGCCCCACTAGAATTTCATGGACGAGGGAGAAGCAGTTTGCAAAAACAATAGTTGTTTACCACTCATGTGGACTGCATACATCATCCCCATGTGCTGGTAGCTCTTTGGTTCTGCACTGTTGCCATGGAATCTAAGACTGAAAAGGAGGCAAACAGTTCTGGACTTCTGGCAGCTCCAAGTTGAAAAGTTGACACAATCCACTGCCCCCACTATTGTCCTGTATTGTTTGCTTTGATTGGAAGAAAAACTATATCATATTTTCAAATTTAATGACTAGCTACTGGCCAAGGACCTTTTGCAGAAATTTCTCCAGAAACTATAGGGTGTACTCTTACAATGCTGGTTGGAGTTGCCAGGGTCCTCGGGCATCTCTATGTCCTGGTTCACCAGCAGACCATCAGCCTTTGCTGCTCTTTAATTGGCTGCATTCTGGAGATAGGAGCCTAGGTCCAGGGCAGAGAAGGAGGCTTTCAGGGGTGCTTAAAAAGCCAGTTGAGCAGCTGGATTCTTATCCACTATGGACAGCATTTCCATTATCATAAATATTCTCTAGGTTACTAAGTACCTAGAGAATTGCCCAGTGACTAGGGAACAGAAACTTATTTTTGCTTTCAAGAACCCAGAAAAGGGAAAATGTTCATGACAGAGCAAGGGTAGGAAGTAGGTCAAATACTAAAATGTGATCCATCCGGCTGGTCAGGCATTAGGTAGGAGACCCAAGGTTTTGGAGAGTCCCCAGTAGGCACACGTATCTGAATTACCTACCTGAGAAACTGATAGACCATATGTCCCCTTAATGTGAATGACAAGAAGGTGGCCCCTGCAGGCGGGAGCTGTTAGCCCACACTCACCCCTGAAGCAGAGGCCCAGGTACGGCACAAATGCCCAATCGTATAGGGTGGGGATGTTATTCTTCACCAGGCCATGATGTTGTCTACAACATGTTACCGAAGTTCCATCAAGTACCCAATGAAATTCAGTGAACGTAGAACATAACGATATCCCAATAAAATTTTGTTGAGTGAATGAAACCTCATGTCATGCTTTGAAAGCAAAAAGAAAACAGAACTCTTTCTGTTACAGCTAATTTAACTGTCAAATGTGTTGTGAGGCTGTATCTTTGACTTTCAGGAACATTTTGATAAACATCCTGTTGCCATTGTTTATGGACAGCGTATCTCTTATGGATCAGAATTAGTGGAACATAAACATGTTAAGATTTTCTCCTATAATGTTCCAGATAATATTTTCCTATGTAACGTTCCAGATTTCAATCTTTGCTAACAAACCAGGTGATCAGGGCTATTGGGGTTTTCCGTATCTTTTCTAGGAGAAATCTGTTTTTTGGGTTACTATCTTTGGCCACCAGATGGCAGTATTTGAACAATAAATTCTTAATCTGCTTTATAATACAAAATGGTTTTACAAAACTCTTTTATGTTTCAGAATCATGCTTCAAAGTAAAATATGTAAGTTTTTTTTTTTTTTTTAAATAAGGCTGGTGTGTGTTTAACTGATCTCCTAATTAAGATAGAAGTTTGAGAGACAACCAAGGTATTGGTAAGAATGTAAAACATGCATGATTGATGATAAGGGGAGAAGGTTTGGCTTGGAGGTTAGACTCTAACATTAACTAGAGCCATGGCTGAGGCCTGATTCTGGAATTTATCAGATGAAGGTTTTAAGGCATGTCAAGTGCATGGTAGGCCTTGAAAATATGATAGCTTATTTCCTCCCATTTCTTAATTTGACCCCAGGATTAGTAACTCTTATTCTCATCACAAAGTATAACTGGGAGTAGTAGTGCTGGGAGCAGACACTTCTGGGCATATCCTTGAAAAGTGGGGTTATTTTTACATTGACGTAATTTTGTTAAGTCTCTGGTGTTTTGATATTAGAGGAAGCACTGTCAAAGTGAGACAAATGATATACAGGGAAGGTAAAGGGGTATGTGTGCATTTTCCATGGGTTAGCTTCCCTCAAAATCTCCTTCTGATATAAGAGCTCAGCTTCATTTATATCCTCCAGCTTTTCTAAGAGTTTTGTCATCTAAGCAGGCAGAAAAATGCCCCAGCCTGAAACAGTGTCAGAATATTAGAGCTGGAAAGAATTCTAGAAACTAGGACTCCTGGCATTTTGAAGTAGTCACGGGTTCAGGGAATTTGGTGAAAGCTATGGACCCTCTCCATACATTTTCAAACAAATCAGTCATCGATGAATTCCTAGGGCAAAGTTTCTCAACTGGTGTGTGTGTCCATGTGTGTATGTGTAGATGTGTAAGTCACATAGGCGCTAATTGTTTTGAACCATCTGGTAGGGCTTTTTTTCCAAACCACACACAGAAATTCACTCTGTGAATACCATGGAAGGGCATCTAATGCCCTTGGTGCTTTGGGTAGACAAATGTTTAATCTCTTGCCTTGAGACTCTGTTAAAACTCTTTAATCTAGTAGCCTCTGATGTCCCATTGAATGGTTTGAGACAGAAATGATTGTTATAACTCCAGTGACAAACTTATGTCCTTATTAAACACCAAGAGTGCTTATATTCCCAAATTCATGCTGGGAGAAAATACACTAAAATGTTAATTAGTAGTCATTTTTGGATGGTGAGAATGTAGGTAATTTAAATTTTGTTATATTGTACAGATTTCTTTTTCTTTCTTCTTTTTTTTTTTTTTTGAGAGAGAGAGAGAGAGAGAGAGAGAGAGGGAAAGAGAGGCTCGATCTCACTACTGTGAGACTGTGACCGTGAGATTGTGACCTGAGCTGAAATGAGTAGTCAGACACTTAACTGACTGAGCCACCCAGGCTCCCCTATTATTCAGATTTCTAATTAGGTACAATGAATATGTATTTGGGAATGTGAGAAAACCTAGATTTTATTTATTTATTTATTTATTTATTTATTTATTTATTTATTTATTTATTTTTTCAACGTTTATTTATTTTTGGGACAGAGAGAGACAGAGCATGAATGGGGGAGGGGCAGAGAGAGAGGGAGACACAGAATCAGAAACAGGCTCCAGGCTCTGAGCCATCAGCCCAGAGCCTGACGCGGGGCTCGAACTCACGGACCGCGAGATCATGACCTGGCTGAAGTCGGACGCCCAACCGACTGTGCCACCCAGGCGCCCCTCTAGATTTTATTTTTTAAAAAATAGATCACAGAATGTAATCCACGTTCAGTTACTTATATTAATAGCCAATAAAACAAAAAATGGCTAATAATTTTAATAAGATAAGTTCTCCAGACCTCTAGAGGCAGACAGACATCCTGCAAGGCCAAATTTCAGGCTATAACAGATTCAGTTGGGCCTGAGGAGGACACAAGTGAAGGTAAATTCAAGTTTGGGATCCGATTTCCTTGTTACTAGATCTAGAAAAAGTAGATTTGTCTGCCCCCAACCTTAATCTCTGTCTCTTTCACAGAGATATCAACTATATTTTGTTCAAAATTCTTGTCCTAGCAACTTCCTATTTGTATTTATAAATGTCTTTCAGCAGCCATTAAGGTCCCATAATTTATCTTGAGTATTATGTTGATGTGGCATGCTATATTAAGTTCCAATTTTGGACCATCCTTGAGTTCTGGGGATGACCCTCTTGGTTCCTGAGGGCTACTCTTTCAATGTTGCTTGGACGTGAGGATATATTTTTGATGGATGGGGATGGGGGGTGAATTCTATAGATTAGTTCATGTGTGAGAGCTTTGTGGCCTGGAACCCACACTTCTGATGTAAAGCATGAGGAGAAGAGGAGGAGCAAATGGGACCTGAAAATCAGGAGGAGAATGGTTAGGAGTTTGGCTTGCTGGATTAGTTCTAGGGTATCCTTTGTGGTAGAGAATTCCAGTAATGGGAGAGATGGAGATCTGACTTCTACATGATAACCAACCCTACATGATAAAGAGGGAGGGAGGAGAAGGATGAAAAGAGATACATGAGGTGAACATTTGGGGAAGACTTTGAGGCCTTTGGGACATGGGAACCTTGGAGAGGTCTAGAAAACTACAGAATATAGGAGGGCAATTAGGGGAAGGGTTTTTTCCCCCTGGATAGAAATTGGATCTCTTCAATGGTTTTTGATAGATGTTAGCAAAGATTATATATTCTTTTTTTTTTTTTTTTTTAAATTTTGATCTTTGTTCTTATTTCTCGTATCTTTATTATGTGTTTCTTGACACTTTATTATAAAGTGTCACTTTTCAGGGGCGCCTGGGTGGCTCATTCGGTTAAGCTTCTGACTTCAGCTCAGGTCATGATCTCACGGCTTGTGAGTTCAAGCCTCGTGTCAGGCTCTGTGCTGACAGCTCAGAGCCTGGAGCCTCTTCAGATTCTGTGTCTTTCTCTCTCTGCCCCTCCCGTGCTCACACTCTGTATCTCAAAAATAAATAAACATTAAAAAAAAATTTAAAGTGTCACTTTTCAGAAAAGTAACTCTTGGATTTGTTACTTTCATGACTGTCTTTATAATTTGTTTTTGCTCTAATTCTTTAGTCTTTATTATTTTGTCTATATTTTTTGAGTCAAATACCGGGTTCATATACATTAGTATTAAGACATCTCTTTTTATCAGAATTTTTAAAATAATGAAAATATTTAAGACTGTGAATTGAATGCTGGGTTGGACTGAGACTTACGGAGATGGCCTTGGCTGTTGATAGCAAGGAAATGTTTAATCTGATTTCAGCACCTGAGCCATCAGGTTTCCTCGTGTCTGTCAGAGAAGTCATATATATGTTCAAGATGGTAAAATGGAAATATCATGTTGTCCCTCCCTAGGATAAGGTTTTGTTCCTTGTGTGTTTCACAAATATTTTTCTTTCCTGTTTTCTTATAAATAATTGTGTTAGGGTAGTCTCATCTCTTTTCTCCTTACCTTCACCACAACAATGAAACAGTATGGTCTGGACAAGGATCTGCTGTTAGTCTTTTATATTTAGTATGATTTTAAACCTCAACATTATCTTTTCAAGATTGGAGTTCGCATTTCAGCTTTATTTGTACAACAAAAAATTTTGTCCCCGGTTGAGGGATTTTAATTTTAATGAAGTACTATGTATGTATTTATTTATTTATTTTACAACTTATTATTATTATTATTATTATTATTATTATTATTATTTTTTATGGATTGTGCTTTTGGTATTGTAAAGTCATCACCAGACCCAGGGTCACCTGGATTTTATCTCATGTAGTCTTCTAGGAGTTTTATAGTTTCGTATTTTACATTTTGGTCTGTGATCTTTTTGAGTTAATTTTTTGTGAAAGGTATAAAGTCTGTGTCTAGATTCATTTATTTCTTTGCCTGTGAATGTCTAGTTAAAGAATTTTTAAGCATTATCTAATGGGGAAAATTTCTTATATGAAGTGTCTGTTTCTTCCTTCCCTCCCAATGTTTTCTTCCCTTAATGACAATCTGTGATTAAAGAGAAGAGTTTCAAGGGAGAAACGTAAAACTGCCAGCAGAAGGCCATGCAACTTAGACTAGAGTGTGAGGCCTCCACTTCCCGTCCAGCTGGTTTTTCTTCCTCTGACAACAGTGGGAGTGGGGAGTGGGACGCCTTCCCTGGGCCGGATGTGCCAAACTGTTTCCAACTCCATTGTGGCCATCAGTAGGGTTCCCTCACCTCCTGCCTGTTCTTATTTGCCAGTTCATAGGCACCTTGGAATGGGAGCAGTGTTTAGAAAACCATGCGTTTGTGTCAGTATCATAATCCCAAGTCACTTCAAGATTTGGGGGAAAATGAGCAAGGGCAGCTACCACCATGGTAACTGTGAAAAAATCAGTTCTTTGTAGAAGGTGTGACTGAATTGTTACAATTTGGAAAGAACTTGTCACAGTGTGTGATCTGCCCAGAGGCACTCTCCAAAACACCACAAAATCCTCCAGGAATCTTTTCATCCTTTTGAAACTCCAGTTTGCATTTCCAGGAGCCTGACTGACCTGCTGAGCACAGTGTTCTATAAAGGCAGAGTTACTGGTGGTGGCAGGGACACCAGAGTGGCATTACTTTTTGAGAAAGAGATGGGAACTCATTCATAAGAGCAAGATGGGCACAGAGAGCGTTCGTTAGGCTGCCCAGGCATGGAGGTGGGCCGTGAGGATAGGGAGGTCTTTGGGGACAAAAGGAATTGCCATGCTATGTTTGCCATGAGAAACAGAAATTGGTCCCTTCAAGATGAGATTTCTTCCCTCTCCTGCTAAGAACTAGGTAATATGGTCTGCTGGGAATAGAGGCACTAGATAAACAGTACTGAGGTTCCTTTGTGCCAGTCACCAGTCTTGGCAGCAATGCCACGGGGAAGATGGCTTTAGTTTCACTTTGCTTGAGGAATTTACAGTTCAGTGTGGTAATGACCCAGTCTAAGGTAGGGAGTGGGGGATTGGATAATCCGAAGTTAGAACTCTTTCCTTACGTCTAGGTGCCCCCTTCTGCATCCACACATAACATCTCCCTTAAACTGATTACTGAGCCTTGAATTTACGTCACGGAATGTTAGCAGACAAGTTGAGAATGACTAAACCTGGCTGAGGTGAAGGCAGTAACTTGGATGGCCTTGTTATGTTATACTTTCCTTAGTCCTCTTCATAAGGTCACCTGTAATATTGTCTACCCTTAAGGATTACTGAGAATATTTTTAAAAAATGTTTATTTATTTTTGAGAGAGAGAGAGGCAGTGAGAGAGGGAGAGAGAGAATCCTAAGCAGGCTCTGCACTGTCAGCACAGAGCCTGATGTCGGTCTCGAACTCAAACCATGAGATCATGAACTGAGCCGAAATTAAGAGTCATATGCTTAACCTACTGAGCCTCCCAGGCACCCCTTGTTGGATGATTGAGAGTATTAAATGAAATAATGAGGGTAAAGCACTGGGTAGATGGTCACTAAATAACTATGATGATTATGGCAAAGAATTATTTTCAAAGGAAACTTAATGGTAGAATTGGTTCAATCTATTCATAGTAATTCTTGTTTGTTTTGTTTTTTGTTTTTTGTTTTTTTTTGCTCACATAAGGAATGATGCAGAAATGAATAGTTTTTAGATTCATTTTGGTAGATGCCAAATATACCCTCAGACCAAATAAAGTGTTCTTGACAAAACAAGTCATTTTAATGTAAAAGAATTTCAAGAAAAACTAAATAATCTTTAGTCCCTCCTCTAAAGATAAGGGCTTGCAGCACTAGTTTCTACATTACTTAATAAACTATTAAGTTTTCAAAGTGGGAAAATAATCTGATGAGTGAAGATTTTAAGCGAATTTACTTCACAAGTGTTTGGAGCTGTGGTCAACTTCAAGATTAAACTCCCTGTCATTTGGCCAGGTGCGGATGAACTCATTTGTTGTACTGTATGAAAAGTAAACATTTTGTAGAACTATAAACACCTGTCCTTACCATAGTATCCATCCTCTGGGCACTTTGTTATGGAAAGGTTTTCTCTGTGTTCTATCCATACAAAACCTATGAAGCTTTAAACAATGTGACTAATAGCAAGGATGATCAGCAGGGCATCTCCTTCTGTGGCTCATTTCTTTCTGGATTGGGCTACTGTATACATGTAACATAATTGTGTTTTGCACATTATTTGCTCCTTATTTGAAACCTGGAGGGGAGTTGTCTGAAAGGAAAGTGAAGGACCTTTAAAGATGAACAATGCAGGCATATTATTTGCTCACAATCGTGTTTGTAGGCTAGCCAAACAGGACTTTGTATTATAGTTAAAAGTGTTTCTGAACTGCTTTTTAGTTTCTCATCACTGTATTCATATGGCTTCTGTTTCTGGAGAGAAAAACCTAATTTTTGTCTTTTTAACAGAATTACCTAATTGCACAGTCATTTTCAACCATACAAAAGCCCACATTAAAAATGAGCCAACAGGAATAATTATGACTCATAGAAGAGGTAAATGATCTGATATGTAGTTGTTGTGTTTTGAGGGATTTAATTTGACATCAACAGAAAAAGGATTTTTCTGAAGAAAAAAACATTTTATCATTTAATCCACAATGTATTTAGCTATAGACAGTTTTTTTTTTTACAGTATACAATTTTATTTTTATTTTTTAAATTTACATCCAAGTTAGTTAGCATATAGTGCAACAATGATTTCAGGGTTAGATTCCTTAATGCCCCTTACCCATTTAGCCCATCCTTCCTCCTACAACCCCTCCAGTAACCCTCTGTTCTCCACATTTAAGAGTCTCTTATGTTTTGTCCCCTTCCCTGTTTTTATTTTTTATTTTTGCTTCCCTACCCTTGGGTTCATCTGTTCTGTGTCTTTAAGTCCTCATATGAGTGAAGTCATATGATACTTGTCTTTCTCTGACTAATTTCACTTAGCATAATACCTTCTAGTTCCATCCATGTAGTTGCAAATGGTGAGATTTCCTTCTTTTGATTGCCGAGTAATACTCCATTGTATATGTATATACAACATCTTTATCCATTAATCCATCGGTGGGCATTTGGGCTCTTGCCATACTTTGGCTATTGTTGATAGTGCTGCTATAAACATTGGGGTGCATGTGCCCCTTCAAAACAGCATACCTGTATCCCTTGGATAAATACCTAGTAGTGCAATTGCTGGGTCATAGAGTAGTTATATTTTTAATTTTTTGAGGAACCTCCACACTGTTTTCCAGAGTGGCTGCACCAGTTTGCATTCCCACCAGCAGTGCAAAAGAGATCCTCTTTCTCTGTATCCTTGTCAACATCTGTTGTTGCCTGAGTTGTTAATGTTAGCCATTCTGACAGGTGTGAAGTGGTATCTCATTGTGGTTTTGATTTGTATTTCCCTGATGATGAGTGATGTTGAGCATTTTTTCATGTGTCGGTTGGTCATCTGGATGTCTTCTTTGGAGAAGTGTCTGTTCATGTCTTTTGCCCATTTCTTCACTGGATTATTTGTTTTTTGGGTGTTGAGTTTGATAACTTCTTTATAGATTTTAGATACAAACCATTTATCTGATATGTTGTTTGCAAATATCTTCTCCCATTCTGTCAGTTGCCTTTTAGTTTTGTTGATTGTTTCCTTCACTGTGCAGAAGCTTTTTATTTTGTTGAGGTCCCAATAGTTCATTTTTGCTTTTGTTTCCTTTGCCTCCAGAGATGTGTTGAGTAAGAAGTTGCTGTGGCCAGGATCAAAGAGGTTTTTGCCTGCTTTCTCCTCGAGGATTTTGATGGCTTCCTGTCTTGTATTTAAGTCTTTCATCCATTTTGAGTTTAATTTTGTGTGTGATGTAAGAAAGTGGTCCAGGTTCATTTTCCTGCATGTCGCTGTCCAGTTTTCCCAGCACCACTTGCTGAAGAGACTGTCTTTATTCCATTGCATATTCTTTCCTGCTTTGTCAAAGATTAGTTGGCCATACATTTGTGGGTCCATTTCTGGGTTCTTTATTCTGTTCCATTGATCTGAGTGTTTTTGTGCCAGTACCATATTGTCTTGCTGATTATAGCTTTGTAATACAGCTTGAAGTCTGGCTATAAACAGTTCTTTTTTTTTTTTTTTTTAATTTTTTTTAACATTTATTCATTTTTGAGACAGAGAGAGACAGAGCATGAACGGGGGAGGGTCAGAGAGAGGGAGACACAGAATCCGAAACAGGCTCCAGGCTCTGAGCTGTCAGCACAGAGCCCGACGCGGGGCTCGAACTCACGGATCACGAGATCATGACCTGAGCTGAAGTCGGCCGCTCAACCGACTGAGCCACCCAGGTGCCCCTGGCTATAAACAGTTCTATTAACAACTCATTTAATGTTTTTCTGATTCATTTGGTGCTTAACAAATGGATTACTTTAGCTCTTGCAACTCAATTCATTGTTGTATGATTCTTCTATCTCCATTTTCATTGACTGGTGAGATAAAATAATTATCGTAAGAGATTTTGTTGTGTGCATATCAAAACTGGACATCTCCAGGGGGTAAAAAAATAAGGACATGTAGGACTTGAACAGTAGAATAAGTAAACTTTTTGCATGTGTATGCAAGCACCCACATGTGCACATGCACTCATAAATATAGGAAAAAGACCTTTCATCCTTTGAATAGAGAAGAAACACTTTTCTCCCCATATGTTCATGGAACATTTAAAACAGTTGATCCCATGTTTGACCACATAGAAAATTTTGATGTGTCTTTGTATTTCACTTTGAGCAATAATCATGCATTACTTTCATAATGCAAATAGCACCAAAATAAAGACAACATTTAAAAATGGGTTTGCTGTATTTCTAATGTTTAGAATAATGTTTGGTACATATTAGGCACTCACTAAATGTTGGGTACATAAGTAAACAAATGGATTTTAATAACTTTTGTTGAGTACCTGCTATGTGCCAGGCACTGAACAGCAGGTATTGCCTGATAGTCGTGTGGTCTAAAGCCATTTGAGTTAAATGGATTTTGGTATATCACAGAACAAACCTAACTAGCCCTAAAACCTAACTAGCAGATAACAAGTGTGCAGTCATTCCTTTAGCCCATAACAGGGGCTATACCTTTTCTCCAACTGCATTGTAAGGGCTTCTGCTGAATTGGTTTATTTAATACTTTTGATGTGCAGTACACATTTCCCATACTTCAGGTGATAATTTAAAGAGTGAAGGAAGAGTGATAAGGCATATGGACTAGGGAAAGCTTTCTGACACCTATCATGCTGACTGCACTAGGTAACTCTGACATCCTTTCCAGCTTTACCAAGAATAATTCTGCTATCTCTAAGCATACTGGCCCCATGGTTGTTTACTTATGATTATTTTTTACTTGTTATCTGGAAATCGGTTCTTTTTCATTTAAAATCTTTTTCATTAAAAATATCTTTCAATTAAAAATACTTCTTTCCTCTTTTCAAAATGTTGGCTCAGTTGAGGGGGTTGAGTTTTTGCTGTAATTGCTGACTTTGTTCATCGTAATAGGCATTCCTTCTGAACTATAGTGCATATTCATTTTCTTAGACATTTTCAATCAGAGTAAAAGAAGAGCTCATGATTGGATTAGGCTTTTCACTTGTTTCTCATTAGATATTTGATTACAATTTGGAAATGTTTGCTGCCCATAGGCAAAATTAGCATCAGTGTTAAAGGTATTACATTTTCCCACTTCATAATGTGTTGTGTATCTTAATTAATAGTAGAATAATAGGGCATGTCTGTGTTTTTTCTCCTTTTTGTTTTTTTAAATCTATCAATTATTGAAAGCTTATTATGTGCTGGACACTGAACAAAGCTCTTTAAGCAACTTATTTCTTTTATTCCTCACAACAATCTTATAAACAGGCATGGTGAAGATAAATAACAAAACTAGTAACAGAAATTCTTCCTGGCTCAAAGTCTGTGCTTTTAACCACTGTGCTACACTTTTCCTGTCTCTTCCATGGTCATATTCTGGAACTGGCCTTCTTCTAGAACATCTTCCTTTTAGAAGAAATATTTAAACATTTAAAAAAATGTTTTTAATTATTTTTGAGAGAAAGAGACAGAGTGTGAGTGGGAGAGGGGCAGAGAGAGAGGGAGACACAGAATCGGAAACAGGCTCCAGGCTCTGAGCCATCAGCACAGAGCCCGACGTGGGGCTCAAACTCGTGAACCACGAGATCCTGACCTGAGCTGAAGTCGGATGCTTAACCGACTGAGCCACCCAGGCACCTCAGAAGAAATGTTTAGAAGAAAATTTTCATTACATTTTTTTGAGTAAAATTCAAGTATCCTGATCCTTGGGTCCAGCCCTTAGCTTTTCTATAGCTTCATTTCCACTCTGTTTTTCACCATTGTCAAAATCTTCAATTTCTTGGTCCTGCCACTTCCTCCCAGTTTAGTAAACCCATCTTAGGCTTTCTTTCTTCACTATGAGCCTCATGTTTGATC
This sequence comes from Puma concolor, assembly GCF_028749965.1. NCBI lineage: Eukaryota > Metazoa > Chordata > Mammalia > Carnivora > Felidae > Puma > Puma concolor. Next base: position 55,893,201 of record NC_141679.1, on the reverse strand, counting down.
ATCTAAAATATTCTCCCATAAGGAGGCCTCGCTGGCTTAGTTGGTAGAGTATGTGACTCTTTTTATTTATTTATTTATTTATTTATTTATTTATTTACTTACTTACTTACTTACTTACTTACTTTAGAGAAAGAGAGAGCATGTGAGTGGGGAGAGGCGCAGAGGGAGAGAGAGAATCTCTCCATGCTGAACATGGAGGCTGATGTGGGGCTCAATCTCGCGATTGTGAGGTCATGACCTGAGCCGAAATCAAGAGTTGGACGCCCAACTTACTGAGTCACCCAGGTGCCCCAGAGTGTGTGACTCTTGATCTCGGGGTTGTGAGTTCTAGCCCCATGTTGGGTGTAGAGATTATTTAAAAATAAAATCTTAAAAAAATGTTCTCCCATAAATACTCCTTTTACTTCTATTCTATTGCTAAACCCACTCTATTATATCCCAACCATGGATTGATGCCTCAATTTGCTTCCTTTGCTTCTATCTTCAGATTAACTAGTCGATGTTAGAGACAAGTATCAGTAGGTCTTGTAATAAACCTTGCAGATTGGTACCACTACACATTTATGGCCTTAAACTCTTGCTAGGCTCTCCTTTCATTCTGTGGCATTGCTGTTTTCAGGTTCTTTCTTCATTGTTTTCAAGAACAGTGCCATGTCAGTACCATTGTCCTTAAGTTGTCACTTCCCTTACTCTTAGCTAGGTTTTCTCTTGCTTCATCAAGCGCATTGAGACCAGTAAGTATTACTTTGTTCAACTTTCCATCCCTTTGCTGCCACTCATCTACATGCATACCATTCTTGACTGTCTTCCACAGGATAAGGGGAACTCCTTCCTATACAAATCCAACTCCTCACCTTGACCACAAGTCCAAGATGGAAGCATCTGTGTTCTGGGCAGGAGGATGGAAGAGAAGGTGAAGAAGGGGATCAAGGATTCACACATACTCTTTGAGGAAGTTTCCTGGAATCTCCTCCATGATTCTTCTTTTTGTATTACCATGGCCAGAATTCAGCCACAAGCCAAAGGTGACCAAGCTTTAAGGGCAGCTGTGAGATATAACCTTTATTTTTGGCAAATCCATGCTCAACTAAAATTTTTATTATTACAGAAGCAGCATAGAATGTAAATTAGAGACATTGAACAGTGTCTACCAGTATTCCTTTGCACATGAAAAAAAAATTAAGTTCCATCACTCTTTTTTCTTATTTTTTACTTATATTGCAAATATTTTGCAAATATTACCTTTTAATTTTATAATCTTTAATTTTTTTATGCTCTCATCATACAGAAGAGGGAACATGAAGGGGGGAGAAGGGCAGAGGCAGAGAGAGGAAATCCCCAGCAGGCTCCATGCTCAGCACAGAGCCCAATGTGGGCTTGATGCGGAACTTGATCCCATGACCCTGGGACCATGACCCAAGCCAAAATCAAGAGTGGGACCCTCAACCGACTGAGCCACCCAGGTACCCCAGGCATTCCGTTTTATGAAACTAATTTCTTGTTTCTGGATTTTATATTTTGCTTAAGTAAGCCTTCCTTATCCATATGTTCTCATATTTTCTTTTGGTAGTTTTATACTTTTGTTTTTTTTTTTTACTTTAGATCTTCATTATATGTGGTATTTAAATTTTGGTAGTGTGACATAGGGATCCATCTTTATTTTTTCAATTTTTATCTAACTCCAACTCGTTTTAAACTAGCCTTCATTCTCATTCATTTGAAATGCCACATTTATGGTGAACTAAATGTTAATACATACACAAGTCTGTTATGGTCTCCCTATTTCAGTTATATTGAGCTATTACTAAACTCTCAATTTTTGTTACCATGGTTTTGTAGAATTTCTTTATTCTTCACTCTTTTTCTTCTTTTCCTCCCCACTCCTCCTCCTTTCTCTACTCTTACTTTCATTTCACCTAGCTGAGCTTGTAGGACACTCCTATGAGGGTGAGACAAACTGGTACAAGCTTCCACCTCTGTTTTCTTCACTGTAGAATCTTTGTGCCTCTTGTACTCAGCACCTTTACGTTTCTTTGCTGCCTAATGTCACCTTTCTGGGTCTTGCATTGTGTGAGATGCTGCCATTGGATGGATTGCTGCTTATAGTTGACTTGTTCTTTGTGCTTCATCCTTTTGATCCTTTGTGTGTGTATAAAATCTATTTATTTTTATGACTATATTTAAACATTTTCCCTAAGTTCTCTGAAGATGTAAAATCAATTGTTGACATCAATACATGTGAATCCACCTCTTTATTTCCTTTTATTTATCTTTTTTGACTGCCTGACTGGTTTCTTCAGGAAGGATGAAATTGTTTTCTGAGTCAATGAGCTGCTAAATCTCAGAATCAGGTAGCACATGAATGTTACATGGTGCTCAGTGGTTTATACGGCCTTGGAAACAATTTGCTACCTAAAGTTCTGGTGAACTTGTCCTGGATGCAAATAATAAGGGAGTGCTTGTGGGTGGTTCAGCAGGATGAGAAATAGGCACACCTCTCCCTAGAGCTTTATCTCTCTAGACTTTTTGGGCCACTTTTCTGCTATCCACTTTGACTTTCTCTATGGTCATGGCCTGTCTGATCAGTGTTCTTCTTTAACATTTTATTGCCTTGTCTACAGTTTCTTTTCCAGATGAATTTCCTATTCAACTTGTCAGAATCTAATAAAAAAGTCTCACAATTTTGACTTTGACTGTATTTAATCCAACTAATGGGAGGGATATTAACTTTATTGACCATGTTGGATCATCAGAACAGATTCTGATGACAGGACTTGGGACTTTAGTGGTTTTCATGAGTGTGTGTGTATGTGTGTGTACGTGCGTGTATAGGTGTATAGAATGGTGGGTGGGAGATAAACATGGAGGGCTTTCCTTTACAGTGTTGTTCCAATAGGAACTGTAGGGGGAAAGTAAATTTACTTGTTTAGTCAGCCATCTTGAATAGAAGCTCTGATTACTTTTATGAGACAGAACAATCTATATTTAAAAAGGAATCAAGGCCAAATAAGCCAATACAGTTTGGTTTACATTAAAATGTTAATCAATGCACATAAAGTCACTGAATACACACTGAAAGGTTGCCACGGCAACAGTCATTTTCATGAAATGATTTTAGATACTAGATTCTTGAGTGAAGGCATGCCTTATTATTTGCTTTAAGACATCTTTAGTGCACTCGCTTTCTCTCTCTCTCTCTCTCTCTCTCTCTCTCTCTCTCTCTCTCTCTCTCTCATCTCCTTGGAGGATAGAAAATGGAAAGGGATCTGCACCTGATAGAATTCTTTGAAAGCAACAGAAATAAATTTTACTCATTGAAGCAAAAAAATATATTTATTGGTAGGATGAAAGGGTGGTTCACAGAGTTGAAGGAAATGTGAAAAGGGGGATTCAGAGGGGTCAGAAGTATAAAGCAACTCTGAGAATCTGGGAAGCAGTAATCACAAAATGGCATCTTCAGGGCAGCCAGAAGAATGAGTGAACTCTTACCATTTTCAGTTTTGTGTCACTATGTTCAAGGTTTAAATTCTAGGAAGTTTCTGATCTACCTGGTTTGAAAGAAAAATTTTGTACACACACACGCATGCGCGTGCACATACACACACCTTTTTATAGAGAGGATTGTTGCAGAGAGATGATTCTTTTTTTAATTATTTATTTAAATTCAGGTTAGTTAACATACAGTGTGGTATTGGTTTCAGGAATACAACCCAGTGATTCATCACTTACATATAACACCCAGTGCTCATCCAATGAGTGCCCTTCTTAATGCCCATCACCCATTTAGCCCATCTTCCCACTGACTCCCCTCTAGCAACCCCCAGTTTGTTCTCTGTATTAAAGAATCTGTTAGGGTTTGCCTCCCTGTTTTTATCGTATCTTTATTCCCTTCCCCTATGTTCATCTGTTGTGTTTCTTATATTCCACATATGAGTGAAATCTTTCTCTGCCTGACTTAGTTTGCCTAGCATAATACACTCTAGTTCCATCCACATTTTTGCAAATGACAAGACTTCATTCTTTTTGATTGCCAACTAGTATTCCATTGTGTGTGGAATTCTTCTTTGCCCATTCATCAGTCAATAGACATTTGGGCTCTTTCCATAATTTGGCTCTTGCTGATGGCATTGCAGAGAGATTATTATTTAAGTTTATTTCTTTATTTTGAGAGGGCTGCAGAGAGAGTCCTAAGCAAGCTCTACACTGACAGTGCAGGCTTAGGGGCTAGACTCATGAACCGTGAGATCATGACCTGAGCTGAAGTCAGATGCTTAACTGACTAAGCCACCCTTTGCCAGGTGACTTTGTGGTTCCTCTTACCAGAGGTGTAGTATATTTTTCTGCCCTACTGATGTTGGGATGGGCCATGTGATTTCTTTTGGCCAATGAGATATTAGTGAACATGATGACAACAAAGGCTTCAAATATGGTGATGTGTTTTGGCTTGCCATCCTGTGCTTCTGTGTTGCCATAAACATATCCTAAGTTCTCCCCTAGACCCAGAAGAATGATGACGTGGAGCAGAGCTGCCCCAACCGACTCACATACCCACAGTGTGAGGCTGAGCTGTCTCAGCAGACCTGCATATTTATGAACATGAGAGTAAATACTTGTAGCATGTTCCTTGGTTTTGGGGTAATCTGCTAAGCAGCATTTTTTTGTGGTAGTATTTAACTGATACATTACTCTTCCAGTGAATGTATTCATTTAAATGAGAGTATTGTGGAGTTCATGCCTTAATCCATTTGCATGTTTATAGAGATTCATGCATGATAGGGAGAAAATGCTAGGCAGAAGCTGTCTTGTGGAATCCCCTTAGTATATACCAGGAGGCAAAAACCTACTAAATAAATATTGGTTTCACACACTTAATGATCACTGTTTTTGTTAGAAAAGTGAAGTGGATTCTGAAAAGCCTTTATAACACAGTATAGTTATCCAGAATTCTTTCCCAGCTAAGTGCATTTTCTTCATAATTCTAGTATAGGTTAGACTGTGGCTCTGGTTATTATAAACTTGCCAGAACTTTGATGGCTCTTGAAACTCTGTTTAATATGGTATCCAAAAAGAAAAAAAAAAATGGTATCCAGCAGATTTCTAGGCAGAAGTCTTCCAAGGAGAAAGCCATCAACACATTCCTGGAAGTTGTTCTGTTTATGAGATTGAGTTCAAAACTCTAGTTTTTTGTTTTTGTTTTTGTTTTGGTTTTTTTTTTTTTTGGTCTATAAAAGAATCAGTTTTTATTTTATTAACTCTTATTAAATAAGAGTCTTCTTATTTGTATTGTTGATGGCAGGGTCCCCATCAACCTGGTTCCTGTCCTTTCTCCTTATCCCAGGCTAATTGGACTTATAAATATGCAAAAAAGTAATTTCCATTTCTTCAGCTATTGAGAAAATGGGGTTTGGGGGTGCCTGGGTGGCTTAGCTGAGTGTCTGACTCTTGATTTTGGCTTAGCTCATGATCCCAGGGTCCTGGGGTTGAGCCCCACATTGGGCTCCGCGCTGAGCATGGGGCCTACTTAAGATTCCCCCCCCCCCCCGTCTCTCTGTCTTTCTCCCTCTCTCTGTCCTTACTCTCACTCTCTCCCTTCTCTTCTGCTTGTGCTCTCTCTCTCTCTCTCTAAAAAAGAAAAAAAAAAAAAAGAAAATGGGGTTGATCTTCACAGTGGCAAGCATTGCTTTCACTAATATAAAGTAGCATAGTCCCACCCCAGGAAACCTGGCAGCCTGTGGAAATAGTTCAACTCCACTTGTGTGTGTGTGTGTGTGTGTGTGAACTAACATGGACAAATGGCCCAGGTCATGCCTTTTGGCATGGTCTCTTACCTGTTGTCCACTGATGGATGACCTGAAGGATCCTGAAGGAAGCCCATTTCTCTGCGTTTGGGCATCACAGTGTCACTGATTTTGGCCTTCCGTGGGGCCTCAGTGGACCTGGGAGGACTTCAGTTGTACAACTCTTGAACATTCCTGGAAACTGGTGCAAATCGTCCTTTATGTCTTATGGCATAGTTTTGTAATTTTCTCTCAAAGTATATCCTCCACATTTCTTAAGTTTATTGATAGTGGTTATTCTTTACATGTAAAGAGTTTTGCTTTTGGAGTTAAATTTTTCATCGCGTTTTTGGGTTTTGCTAATATATAGGAAAGTTAGTAATTTGGATAATTTGTTTCATAACTAGCCCCTCAGTGAATATTCTGATGAGTTATGATTAGTTGATATCCTGAAGCTTTTAAATAGACCCTCATGTGAGAATTCTTTCTCTTTTCTGATAGTTATACTTTTTTTTTATTGGCCTTCTCCCTACCCCCATTTGCCAAAATAATTCAAGGAACTTTTAAATATAGCTGTAATATTGGATATTTCAGTTTTGATCCTAAAACTTATGTCTATGTTTTAAGGGGCTTGGTTTCTCATTTTCTGTTTTTCTATTCAGGCATATGTATATGTATCTCTATGTATACTTTACAGATTTTTATTTTTAAGTAATCTCTACACCCAACATGGGCTTGAACCCACAACCCCAAGATCAAGAGTCACAAAGCTCCACTGACTGAATCAGCCAGGTGCCCGAGGCATATGTGTATTTTATTAAATGAAGGGAATTGTTCCCTAAGTTTAATGCTCTGTAATGGATTATTAGAACATGAAAATTACCTGGACCATGAAAATGTGTTTTCAAATTATGTCAACTGGGGTATGGAAGAAAATCACATAAATCCTTCTTTAGAAAGAAAGAAAATTATACGAACAGAAATATGATTTTTCACTTTAAGAACAGAAGATCAACTTATCAGTAAAGTACTTGTTAGTTGGATTTTGAAGGTTCAAGAAAAGTATCTAAGACAAATGCATTTCTTTTCATTGAACTAACTGTTTTGAAGCTCCTGACACCCAAGGAGAAGATAAGAATTTTTCTAGTACTAAAAAATCTGTTCCTTTCCTGTAGCACATAATAAACCCATTGTTTAATTTGCTGTCTCTAACACTTCTGAAATATTATTTAAACAAATTGTATTATGTTAATAGTGGCTTTTATTAAAGAGAATAATGAATGTCTCAAATGTTGTTTGTTGTAAATGATTCACAGTAAACTTCTAGGATCTTCTTTAAAGACTGGTTGTAATCAACATTTATATAAAAATATGCACCCGAGGGGTGCCTGGGTGGCTCAGTCGGTTAGGCTTTGGATTTCGGCTCAGGTCATGATCTTGCAGTTCATGGGTTTGAGCCCTGCATTATGCTCTGTGCTGACAGCTCAGAGCCTGGAGCCTGCTTTGGTTTCTGTGTCTCCCTCTCTCTCTGCCCTTTCGCCACTTGCTTCTGTCTCCGTCTCTCTCTCTCTCTCTCAAAAATAAACATTAAAAAAACTAAAAAAAAATACACCTGATTTCTTCAATATAGTAGATTTAAAAAGATAAAAGAATTCTTGACAGTTTGCCCCCTGAAACTTAAACACAATGCGGTAAGTAATAGGGTGAGATAGTTACATGGTCATGGATAGCCCCAAATTGCAGTGTAACCCCAAATCACTAAGGAATGTACATCATGGATTTAATAAACTTCTTTGGCACATACTATGTCAAGAATTAGGCAAGAACTTCTGAGTTATGTGCATCTTGCACTTTCCTCAGCCCTGTGTGCTTCAACCTTTCTTTTCTCCCTCTTGAGAAGCCCACTCATGGAGGAAGCCACTAAGCCTAATCTCCCATTAACTTCCTCAACTTCCTTCTTTTGCTTCACCTCCATTCACTCTCCCTAGCTCTAAGCTTGAAGGCAGTTGACGGGCTCTATTTAGCTAAAAGATTTTGAATTAGGAGAAGAAAAGAGCTAGAATATACGCTATTAGATTTAAGAGTGGTTGTCAGTGGACATAGGGCAAGTTTAAAAATTCTTCCCCCTTTTTTTCCCTACTGGTGTCCTATGAAGTTCTTCCCCACTCTGTGAGAATACTTTTTTTTTTTTTTTTGGCATGATGTGTGCAGCCTTAGTAGCCCCAAGGCTGGGAAGGTTGGGAAGGGTTTGATGCACCCAAACAGCTTTTCTCTCCTCATTGAAATTCTCCTCACATACCAGTCTGGTTATTTTCTTATACATTTGCACAAGGCATCTATGGCATGAGTCACAGTAAGAAACTCATCATAAGAATGTGCCAGATTGCAAAATAGATTTTCTTCCCCCCACTAATAGCAGATTCAAGATTTTAAAATTACAGTGATTCAGTAGGCTTAAGAGTATGATTTTTGAAGCCTCATACTTTTTTTTTTTTTGCTAATATAAACTGCATTTTTGACTATAAAAATTAACTCAAATTGTCATTTAATTTATTCTCAAGTTTAAACAATTGCCCCTATGGAGCTGTACTCTTCAAATTGAAAATGAATTCCATCATAAATATCACACCACAATTAAGTATCACAAGCATAGGCAGCAGGTGCAACTCTACTGTTAGCGTGTATGTGTGCCGTGTGTACATGCTGGGTGTGTGTTGTGTGTGTGGTATATGTGTGTATATATGATGGGTGTGTGGTTTGTGTGTTGGGCATATATGTGTTATGTACATGTGTTTGGTGTATGTGTGCTATTTATGGTATATTTTTTGTGACGAATAAATGTGTGCTGTGGTGTGTGAGTGGAGTGTGTGGTATGTGTGTGGTGTGTTTGCTTGTGGTGTGTGTTGTTTGTGTAGTATGTGCATTTTATGTTTGTGTGATGAATATGTGGGGTGTGTATGTGTGCATGTCTGTGTGTGTCTGTGTGTGGTGTTCTGCAGGGATTTGAGACCCAGAGCTTAAACTTTTTGGTTTAAGGGGCATCTGGGTGGCTCCATTGGTTGAGTATCCAACTTCGGCCCAGGTCATGATCTCACAGTTTGTGGGTTTGAGTTCCACATCAGGCTTTGTGCTGACAGCATGGTCCCTGCTTTGAATTCTCTGTCTTCCTCTCTCTCTGCCCCCTCCCCTCCCTGCTCATGGGCTCTCTCTCTCTCAAAAATAAATAAAAAAATATTAAAAAGTGTTTTTGGTTTAAGAGTCTCTCTGCATTGGGATCAGTTAGCAAAATCTTTACAATTGTTTCGTCTCTTCAGAAATCATTTAGAAGGTGTTTTCTTAAGCTTAAGTGTTTGTTTTTTAGGAGGAAACTTCAAATATTATAAACTAGAAGAAAGTGAAAGTGCTGCATTACTGTAAGTTTAGCTGACAATATGATTTAATTTAGCAAACAAAACCACTTGTATACAGAGTTAGTATACTCAGAGCTTCAAGATGACCCATCTCCTCTGCCTCTGACACATAATCCATCCTGGTCAGTTGGAACATTTCTTTCTCTTCAGAGGCAGTTGCGTGTTGGCATTTCTACTAATGGCCCTATGCCATCCGATGGGAGACAGCATAGCCTAGAGACTGAGAATGGGAACTCCTGAGTCCGAACACTTGGATCTGAATGCTGGCTCTACCAACCAGGTGAGGGCTTAACCTTGATGAGATACCTCATCTGTGAAATGGGGTAATAGTGGTATTTGCCTCACAGGGTTGTTGGGAGGCTTTTATGAGATGATGCTGTAAACATGGTGCTTGGAAGATAGTGAGTATGAAATGTAATGTATGTATGTGTGGTAAGTATAGAATGAGCATGTGCGTCGAGGATGGAGGGGATCCTCCATCCGTGCATATGGCCGTGCCATATGGAAGGTAATGGAAGCTGTTAGTGGACCATTTTTTTCAAGATTTACCATGAATGTATTCCATTTGGTTTGCCTATACCAATTAGATTTATGAATGACCTCTTAGGTCTTGCATCAGTGTAGCCTGATTTCTTGGTAGGGTTAATAATGTGTCTCTTAAAGAATGCTTATGAGGGGTTTTAAATGACATGTCAGTGGTTCTAGGTCTGGCCCCAAATAGGGCAAAAGTCATTTGAGCAAAAGTGCTCTCCCCTGCATGTTGAAAAACTGGCTCTACCATCTATCTATTCCCTGCTCTAGAGTAGGTAAATGTCTCAGCGATGGAAAACTGTACTCAGCATAAAAAACCCCTACAAAGACCCTAACATATTATATGAGTCACTCTGACTAACATGCAGTCATTTGGCAGAATTTTCAGGGGAAACTTCACATTTTGTCCTTGCTATTTCTGGGCTCCTATATAGACATTAATGTCTGAGTAAAGTGTCCATTAGAAGGCTCTGGGTGCTGAAACAGGCTGTGGATGTGGGATGTCTACTGTGTTCCTTCGATTGTGCTTGTCCATTTTGTTTAATTAGGAGGATCTCAAGGCCCTCTCTTGGTGTGAGGGAGGCAAATTGTGGAATCAAGGGGCATGTGGGGATGGGGAAATACCTACAGAAATCCAAAACCTTGCACTTGTCTAGTACTGTAGCCACTGCCAAAGAGTTTTGTGAAGTACCCAGCCAGCTGAAAGATGCCCCTGGAGACAACCGCTATATCCACCATGCCAGCATCTACTCCTGCCCCTGGCCTTCACAGTTAGTGCTGGTCTTTAACATGTCTGCTGGACATTAGGCTGAGTGTCAGGAACTAACAGAGAAGGGCAGTCCTGCCAGGTTTCTATCAGAACTTAGCTCTCCCTGTCTTTTCCCCTGTCTTGTGTCTCTCCCCTCAGTCTGGGGCCCACAGGCAGATGGAAGGGATGTTTTTAGCATCCCCACCTCCAGTCCTCAGTCATTGTTAATGACAAAGTCATCTATTGCACCCATCCCTTTAATCCCAAGTTTATCCCACCTCCCCTCAATCCCATCCACCTTGCCAAGGGTTCTTCATTATTTCTCCAGCAAGATTTAAATCCATACCTTAACCTTTCTTCTAGGCCTCCTCAGACATCCTAAAATTATTTTCTTCTTGAGTCACTTTCTCTCTACCAGTTTTTCCAGGAGAATTTTCTTGGACAACATTTCATCCCTTCTAGATTTTCTCCCACTAAGTTTTATGTCAGGCTTAGCTCTGCCTGTGGGTTCTCCGTGTCCAGCTCACCAAATCAGTTTCTCTTTTTTATGTAGATAACTCTTGCTTTCTTACTTCTAACAAATCCTTCCACTTTTTGAAAGGGAGATGACAATTTTCTCTATACCTTAGTTTATTCACTTGTAGACAAAATGTGGTTTTACTTTTGATCAATCAATAAAGAAATCATTACGTTAAGAATGTTACTGAGCAAATATAAGTCCTGCCCTTTGATATGTGCTTGAGGTCATATAAAGGGCTATTGTATATAGGCTTGCTTTCAAGAAGCTTAGTCATGTTAGGGAAACAATTTTAATATCCATGCATCAATAAATGAGTAAGTATGCATTAGTTGTTATAGTCTGCCTTTACGAAGGAATTAAGGTGGTTTATAATAAAAGGTGGTTATGTAAAAGAATGTTACAGTAATGATAAAAGATCAAGAACATGTAATAGATCATTGAAAAGGAAACCCAACTTAAGGTAAATTATTGGGCTTAAATACAAAATTTGGAATTGGGCTTCCTAGAAGTTAAGAAAAAAGAGAAACATGATGAATTATATAATTTCCATGTCTCATCATAGGATACATATCAGTTTGCAAACATTGAATTTTTTTAGGTATTACATACTAGAAGAATCTGTCCATTCGGTTACTTACTGTGCAAGTGCTGTGTTCCAGACACCATGGATATGAAGTGTATAAGAAAAACAAATTCTCTCTCTTCATGAGGTTTTTAGTGAAGAGAGAGAGTCAAGAACTCATTAGATAGTGATGAGTGCTCTGAAGGCAAAGTGGATTAATGGGATAGAGAGTGCTGGGGAGGCAGGGGGAAGGTCTCTCTGGGAAGGTGACATATGAGCACTTACCATGAATGATAAGAAGAGCCATGCAAAGAGCATTTCAGGTAAGGAAACAGCAAGGTCCAAGGACCGGGGATAGGAAAAAACTTTATATATTTGAGAATCAACCAGTAAGACTGGAGGAAACTTGGAGAGGGATATAGCAGTTGTGTGAGTGGCAGGGGACTGGTAGGAGATGAAGCTAGAGAAGGTAGCCATGTTTGGCTTTGTAGAGATTTGGATTGTTTTCCCCAAGTGTGATTGGGGAGCTTTTGGAAATTTTGAAGGGGCAAAGTTTTGTTATCTTTTGTAGTGTCTAATTCTGATTCCCACTAGCTATTATACGGAAAACAGCCCGCAGGAGGCAAAAGTGGAAGCAGGGAGAACAATTGGGTCTTCTACTGGAGTCCCTATTGGGACTATTGCAAAAGTCTGAGTGACAGAAAATGCTGACTTGGTCCAGGATGAAGTTGGTGGAGGTGGGATTAAGTGTTTGGACTGAAGCAGAATCAATATGACTTGCTGATTAGCTGCATGAAGAGAACAAGAGAGAATTGAGATTGTTCTAGGTTTTTGGTTTGAACAAATGGATGAATGATGATCCATCTTTTAAGATAGCAAAGACTGGGCATAAGCTGGTTTGGAGAGCAAGATCAGGAGTTTTATTTTGGACATGGTCAAATTGAGTTACTTATGAGATAATTCAGTTGAGATGTAAAGTGGACACTTGAATCCGTAAGTATGGAACTCAGGGATGTGATATACATTTGGGCATCAGCAGCACACTCAAGTTGTATCTATTACTATTTCAATGGAGCATTTAAATTAATAGACAAGGTTTTCAATGGGGATTGATATAGAAATAGTTTTCAAATGGCCACTTTGTGACTATATTGGCCATGGTTCTCCAGAGAAACAGAATAGGATGTGTATTTAAAGAAATCAACAAATAAGATTTATTACAAGGAATTGGGTCAAGTGATTATGGAGGCTGAGGGGTCCCAAAATCTGCAATTTGGCAAGCTGGAGACCCAGGAGAACCAATATGTATGTAGTTCCCGTTTGAGTCTAAAGGCCTGAGAACCAGGGAAGCTGATGGTATAAAGAGGAGTTTCCTCTTATTCAGTCTTCTTGTTCTACTCTGTTCTTCAGTAGATTGAGTGAGACCCACCCACCCCGAGGAGGGCAATCTACTTTACTCAGTCTTCTAATTCAAATGTTAATCTCATCCAGAAACACTAAGATATACCAAAAATGATATTTGTCCAAAAGTCTGGGTACCCCATGGCCCAGGTAAGTTGACACATAAAATTAATCATTACAATAGAGCATTACATGAAATTATAATTCTATGAGGAGTGTGTGCAGCTAAAACAGGGAGTTTCTTGATGATCTAACTTGTTATAAGGTTAGAACCTGTAAATTCCAGAGGCAGGCCTGGCTTGCATGGCAATGGTTGTTTTTCCTTATTGTACAAGAATTTTAGTTTTTTCTTATAGACCCAAAATGAATACTAGATAAATAAATTGGTTGACCCAGTGAATCAAGTAATTAATTAACCCATTAGACATTTATGAAGATTTTTTAACTTGCCGGATAATACCATTAGGTCACAGTCTATTTGGGAGGCCACCACATGAACAGGTAAATTATGTTTCAGTGGGGCTAGTGCCTGGCCACAATGAAGGTATGAAGAAAGAAGAACAAAGGAGGAAGAGACAATACTAATGGAGAAAGAGTTGGTGGCTAGGGAAGGATTCACTGGAGAAGGTAGACCAGGGTTTTGCTAGGTGAAGAAGGAGGCAGAGGAGTTGTGTATAGAGAATGGTGTGGAGGTATGGGAGGGCCTGAGGTGTCTAGATAGGAGAGATGTGTAGGATGCACGGTATTGAGTGGAGGGAACTGAGACCATTTGGGCCCAGAGGGTGAAGTACCTTGTATTTCTGCCTAAGGAGTTTGGGTTCTCTCCTGCAGGCCAGTAGGTCTCCTCTACCTTTAGTAGAAACAAGAATCACCTGGGAACTTGTTAAAAATGGGGATTCCTAGGCCTTCTCTCTAAGGAGATGGATGCAGTTCGTCTGGGGCTCAGGAAGTGACAGCTTAATGAGCTCCCCAGCTGATTCCAATGCAGTTGGTTCAAAGACCCTACCACCACTATGTGCTGTGAAAGCTTTTCAGAAAAGGGAGTGACATGACCTGATTTATTTTTAGGAAGATAATTCTGCCAATTGTGTGGAAAACAGACTGACTTCACTGGCAGGGAAAAATGTATGGGAAGTTGCAGCAGCAGGCATCCTGGTGAGAGATTATGATGACTGGGGCTAAAATGTTAGTAGGGATGAAGAAATGGGCTGAATCTAAGAGACCTCTCTGAGTTACGATTCACAGTTTACCCGAGCAGAAGAAGGGCTAAGAAGAATGAATGTTGGTTCCCAAGTGTCCACCTTGGAAGAATGTGTCATCAATAATGGCTGGCACTTGGTAACTATGTGTTGAATGAATGGGTGAATAAATATGGGAAAAGTAGGTGAGATGGAGTCAGAAAGGAAAATTGCATTTTATTTAAAAAAATTTTATTTATTTAAAAAAATTTTTTTAACGTTTATTTATTTTTGAGACAGAGAGAGACAGAGCATGAACGGGGGAGGGGCAGAGAGAGAGGGAAACACAGAATTGGAAGCTCCAGGCTCCGAGCCATCAGCCCAGAGCCCAACGTGGGGCTCGAACTCACGGACCGTGAGACCATGACCTGAGCTGAAGTCGGACGCTTAACCGACTGAGCCACCCAGGCGCCCCCCCAAAAAATTTTTTTTTTAACGTTTATGTATTTTGGAGACAGAGACAGAGCGTGAACGGGAGAGGGCCAGAGAGAGAGGGAGACACAGAATCGGAAACAAGCTCCAGGCTCTGAGCTGTCAGCACAGAGCCCAATGTGGGGCTCGAACTCATGGACCGTGAGACCATGACCTGAGCTGAAGTCGGACCCTTAACCGACTGAGCCACCCAGGCGCCCTGAAAATTGCATTTTAGATGTTATATTTGAAGTTAATACAAGAAGTACTGATCTAGTATTGGTGAAGAAAGCTCATGCAGGTTTGGAGATATGGATTTGGAAGTTGTTAGTGTAGAGATAGTTCTTAAAGCAAAAGTAGAATCTGAGCCTACTTATCAAGAAGATACAAACCTTAAATAGAAAAAAGCCAAGCATGCAAACCTTTTGGTGTATTTAAAGGACAGACAGAGGAAAACTATTTGGCAGAGAGAGAAAGTAGTTGAAAAGAAGTTGGAGGATTCACAGGAAGTATGTTTTGAAAAATTTTGAAAATAAAGGAAAGAGTTTCAGGAAGTATGTGTGTATGTGTATACGTGTGTGTGTGTGTGTGTGTGTGTGTGTGTGTGTGTGTGTGTGTGTGTGTTGGAGGGGCATCTTGGGACCATGTTGTCAGACTAAATGCTGAAATATGTTCTGCCAAAACTCTTCTTTAATATACAGTTGACTCTTGAACAATGGCACCAATCTTCTGTGCAGCTGAAAAATCTGCATATAAATTTTGACTCCCCCCAAACTTTGCTAATAGCCTACTGTTGATTATAAGCCTTAATGACAACATGAACAGTCTATTAACACATATTTTATATGTTATATGTATTATATACTGTATTCTTACAATAAAAATAAGCTAGAGAAAAGAAATTGTAAAGAAAACCATAAGGAAAATACCTTTACAGTACTGTATGGTGTTTATTGAAAAAAAATCCATAAATAAGTGGACCCATGCAGTTTATTTTTTTTATTTTTTATTCTTTTCAATATATGAAATTTATTGTCAAATTGGTTTCCATACAACACCCAGTGCTCATCCCAAAAGATGCCCTCTTCAATGCCCATCACCTACCCTCCCCTCCCTCCCACCCCCCATCAACCCTCAGTTTGTTCTCAGTTTTTAAGAGTCTCTTATGCTTTGGCTCTCTCCCACTCTAACCACCCCCCCTTTTTTTTCCTTCCCCTCCCCCATGGGTTTCTGTTAAGTTTCTCAGGATCCACATAAGAGTGAAAACATATGGGATCTTTCTTTCTCTGTATGGCTTATTTCACTTAGCATCACACTCTCCAGTTCCATCCACGGTGCTACAAAGGGCCATATTTCATTCTTTCTCATTGCCATGTAGTACTCCATTGTGTATATAAACCACAATTTCTTTATCCATTCATCAGTTGATGGACATTTAGGCTGTTTCCACAATTTGGCTATTGTTGAGAGTGCTGCTATAAACATTGGGGTACAAGTGCCCCTATGCATCAGTACTCCTGTATCCCTTGGGTAAATTCCTAGCAGTGCTACTGCTGGGTCATAGGGTAGGTCTATTTTTAATTTTTTGAGGAACCTCCACACTGTTTTCCAGAGTGGCTGCACCAATTTGCATTCCCACCAACAGTGCAAGAGGGTTCCCGTTTCTCCACATCCTCTCTAGCATCTATAGTCTCCTGATTTGTTCATTTTGGCCACTCTGACTGGCGTGAGGTGATATCTGAGTGTGGTTTTGATTTGTATTTCCCTGATGAGGAGCAACGTTGAGCATCTTTTCATGTGCCTGTTGGCCATCTGGATGTCTTCTTTAGAGAAGTGTCTATTCATGTTTTCTGCCCATTTCTTCACTGGATTATTTGTTTTTCGGGTGTGGAGTTTGGTGAGCTCTTTATAGATTT
The DNA here is from genome assembly GCF_028749965.1 of Puma concolor. Lineage (NCBI taxonomy): Eukaryota > Metazoa > Chordata > Mammalia > Carnivora > Felidae > Puma > Puma concolor. Next base: position 55,876,687 of record NC_141679.1, on the reverse strand, counting down.
TGGATACTAGCCCTTTGCCCGATATGTCATTTGCAAATATCTTTTCCCATTCTGTTGGTTGCCTTTTTTGTTGGTTGTTTCCTTTGCTGTGCAGAAGCTTTTTATCTTCATAAGGTCCCAGTAGTTCTAGACCCATGCAGTTTAAACCTGTGTTATTCAAGGATTAACTGCAGTTTGCCAGATTTAGCTCTCTCTTAAGGTCATCCTTGAATCATGATAGAAAAGCCAGGTAGGTCAACAACATAAGGAAGATAGTAGTATTTGCTAGCGGGAGGGCAGTACTTATTTCAAGAAACAGGTATTTTAACTTATTTAGACATGAGGTTGGCTAGGACATATTAACCACCCATCCCCACAGCATTTATTTCTTTATAGCATTTAGATTAGAATTAGCCTTGTTATAGAATTGTCTCTTTTCTGTTAAGTTTCTACAGATTTTGAAGCTACATCAGTCCACCCACCAGTAGACATGACAGTGCTCCTCTTATTTAAAAAAATTTTAAAAGAGATTGTTAAAAAAAATCTCTACTAATATGTTTGGTGAAACAGGTAACTCGTTTTACTTATTTTTTAATTTAATTTAATTTAATTTAATTTAATTTAATTTAATTTTTTGTAATGTTTATTTATTCTCAGAGAGAGAAAGCACGAGCAGGGGAGTGGCAGAGAGAGGGAGACACAGAATCTGAAGCAGGCTCCAGGCTATGAGCTGTCAGCACAGAGCACAGCACAGGGCTTGAACTCACTAACTGTGAGATCATGATATGAGCTGAAGCCGGACATTTAACGGACTGAGCCATCCAGGCGCCCCAATTTATTTATTTATATTTATATTTATATTTATATTTATTTTATATTCTATTTTATGAAATATTTGTAACAGCCAAACACAAAAGTGGTAAATACACTGGTTCACATAATACCAGAGAAACTTGATTTACATGAAGATGAAAATGTGAAATGTTACCAACATCCATATACTGCAAAACTTGATTTACATGAAGATGAAAATGTGAAATGTTACCAACATCCATATACTGCAAAACTAAAGTGACAAAAAGATGACAAATCAGGGGCAGACATGGAATATATGTATATGTATAAACACATGCTATACATTTTAAATAATATGATATACCAGCTAAATCTGCCAGAAATTTGCTACAGTCAGGTTTGATAAAAATGAGTCCTGTGACTTACACTGTGAGGCAGCCGAACTGTTGGACCATTCCATGGAAATTCTATATTCATGGAAGAGAAATTTGTCATTATTGCTCTTACATCATGAGAAAGGCACATAAGGAGTAGGCTTGTGCTATTCAGTTCCAAGTTTGTATAGGTGTACAGAAGAAATAGAGAAATGCACATGATATTCCCCTAACCTATACTACATGGAATTGTAAATAGTTTGGGTAATGTACTTTACAAATTTTTGATTTACTTGAAAAGTATTTTTCTTTTTTTTTTTTAGGAATAGAATTTAGTGATTCATCACTTACATATAACACCCAGTGCTCATCCCAACCAGTGTCCTTGCTAATGCCCGTCTCCCCATTAGCCCTTCCCCCTGCCAACATCCCACCCGCACCCCTCAGTTTGTTCTCTGTATTTAGGAGTCTCTTATGGTTTGTCTCCCTCTCTGTTTTTATTTTTGCTTCCCTTCCCTTATGTTCATCTGTTTTGTATCTTAAATTCCACATAGGTAGGTAACTCGTTTTAATTTTAATTTTGATTTCTACCCCAGGGAAACACTTTTGAGATGGTTATTGGACATGTGTGTTAATATTTTTTTTCAGTAAATTTTGTTAAGGATTGATGTCCATTTGTATTTTGGGTCTTAGAGGTCTTCAATTGATATTTGTATATTCCTTAGATATTAATGGCATTAATAACCTTTTGTTATTTTTGTCAATAATTTTTCCAGTCATTGACGCAGTGGTGGGAGGGAAATGTTAACCGTTTTTAAAACAGGCTTTCCACCAAATTCAGAGGCTTACCAGCCTGGCTTCTTGGCCTCTGGCCTTTACTCTTCCATCTACATTTTTGGGGAGTTGTCCACCTGGGCCTCACAAAGGTCTCCTTACAGAATCAGTGCCCCTTTAAAACAAGGGTTCCCCTTGAAAATAAAGTGAGGATGAGCCTGTGAATCGTATTAGCTGTATGATTTAACTTCCTTTTTCCTCCCCTAGAGCTCAGGCAGACATATCTGGAACTATTGTAGCACCTGAGATATGTTTCCTTGCAGTTGAAGGCCTGGAGAGTAGTTCTGAAGGCCTCTGTAAATGGAAAACATGCATATATTCGTGTTTGTTGGATAAACTAAAGTCCAACCATTTACGTACAGATTTCTCTTATGACTTCCTTCGAAGTGTTAAATTCAGCATCAGATGATTATGCATGTATAAATAAATAAATAAAGTCTGAGCTCCACTACGGAAGGGAGAGGTAGGAATTCCTATTGTGTCCTTTTTCAACTCTCATTTTCTAATAGTTTATTTTGGTATTTTATTTTTGTTGTATATTGACCTTGTTTACTGGTAAATTTGACACATTCTCTTATTTATAGATTGTTTTCTCTGAGATAGGTTTTCTTAGTACTGGTGTTTGTTTTTCCTTAAATGGAAGAATTCATCAGTGAAGCCAGCTGTATCTGGAGATATTTCTGTGGAAAGATTTTTAAATGATTGATTTAGTGTCTTTAATAGCTACAGCTTTATTTGGATTTTATGTTTCTTCCTGCATCAGTTGTAGTCAGTCTTATTTTTTTAGGGATTCGTCCATTTCATCTAAACTTTCCAATTTATGGCACAGAGTTGTTCTAATATTCCATTGGTATCTCTTTGAGGTCTGCAGCTTCTGTGGTGAGGTCTCCATTTTAATTTTTGTTATTGGTATTCTGTGCCTTTTCTCATTTTTCTTGATTAGTCTTGCTAAATATAAAGTATCTTCAGTTTTATTAGTCTTGAAGGGAAATTCCTGAATTTTAGGCTTTCTTTCCTAGGCCTCCCCACTTAAGGGTCTTGGCTATTTAAGGCCTGATTTCTTCTGCAAGCCCTGACTCCTGTGTTTCCTCTCTATCACCATGAGTACTGGCTTCTCTGCCTGTAGTATCTGTTCTTGGCCTGACTTCTCAGCTTTCCCACTCCCCGACCCACTATAACCCCTACCATGCTAAGAATCATCATTTGCTTGAGGGGGAAAGAGATAAACAGAATACTAGACTCACTTTATTAAGGGTTCCTTTTCTTTGGAACTTGGCCCTTTAAATGTTTACTTATTTTTGAGAGAAAGAGTGCATGTACACTGGAGGGGAGGTGGGGGGGGGGGAGCCGAGAGGGGGGGGAGGGGAACAGAGAAAGGGGGGAGGGCACAGAGAATCTGAAGCTGAAAAGGGCTCCCACCTCACAGCAGAGTCTGATGTGGGCTCCAACTCACCACCCCTGAGCTGACCTGAGCTGAAGTGGGGCATTCAACTGACTGAGTCACCCAGGTGCCCCTACTTTTTGTATCTATAGATTTGTTTATTCTAGACATTTCATATTAATGGAATCATAAAGTATGTAGTCTTCTGTGACTGGCTTCTTTCACTTAGCATAATGTTTCAAGGTATATTCATGTTGTAGCATGTATCAGTATATTATGCCTGCAAATGGTCATAATCCTTTCCAAGTTTGAATCAGCTTTCAATATTTTATTCTTTTTGTTTTCAATGTTGTGAAATATCTTTGAGAGTTCCTTTAACTTGAGGGTGTCTTTTGCTGATGTCACTTCCTCTGGTACCTCCTCATGCTTTTGTCACAGCCACTTTCATATGTGAGAGCATCTTAACTACCTGCCTTAACTAATCCTTGCAATCTGGGTCCAAATTTCACAGCAGCATCCTTATCTGTACTAGCCGCTTCATCAGATAGTTTAACATTAATCAATTTATGCCAACATCTGAAACAATGACAGCAACCTTTACTGGCAGTAAAAGGTTCTTTTTCAGTCTCCCTGTAATTACATTTTTCTTTCGATCTGGCAGTTAACTTTAACACTTTGGCTTGAATGTGATCCGAACCGATCTGGATTATCTTTGATTGCAGCCTGCAATCCAAAGTAGACATGCTCCATTTCAACCGCGATTGGCTTTCTGCTTCTACTACCATTTAAACTGAAATGTGTTGGAGCAACTGTACGCTGTTTTTTATATTCATTGAATTTTGTCAACATAGTTTATATCGTAGCTTCATGAAAGCCTAGATCTCATCTTATCTTTGCTTCTCTGTTGCCATTTTTTCAGATCTAATTGCATCCAACTTTCACTTCTAGCATTATCACTTTTTGTCTCTTTGTTGCCCTTTAATCCTTGTTATAAAATACTGTGTGAATTTATCACAGGGAGACAAGGAGGTACCACAACTGTACTCTTTACTGTCTGTGCAAGAAATGAATACAAAGGTGTAGTGGTCAGTCACTGACAGACCTGGAAAGAAGTGATGTCATTGGTCACTGATCATGATACCCATCTGTTATATAGTGATTTGTGGGCTGAAGGTTAGTAGCAAAGTTTGCACTTTATGTGATTACTCACAATTAATATACGGTGTTAACTAAAATTTGAACTGTTTTGTTGAATGGTGTTCAACTGTTTTGTTGAATGGTTTAACTAAAGCATGGTAAATGAAATTTGTACATGTTGAAACAGTGCAAAGTGAGGGGTGCCTATAACATATTTCAATTAATCACGTATCTTTCAGCCTCATCTGCTTAATAAACTTGGGTCTCAAACTAACTCTGAATATTTTATTTTATTTGAGGCAGAATCTTGAGGCTCTACCATTCTAGCCTTTGAGTTTTAAAAATTATGGTAGCTGCGGGGTGCCTGGGTGGCTGTCAGTTAGTTAAGTGTCGTACTTCTGCTCGGGTCATGATCTTACAGTTCATGAGTTCAAGCCCCTCGTCAGGCTCTCTGCTGTCAGCACAGATCCTCTGTCCCCCTCTCTCTCTGCTCCTCTCTCTCTCTCTCCCTCTCTCTCTCAAAAGAAATAAACATTAAAAAAATTATGGCAGCTGCTCTGATCCCTGTGATTGTCTTCTCAAAATGTGGTCTCCTCTTTGCCTAATGAAGCCTTGAGCAGCTCTGCCTCTGGCACATGCCATTTCCTTTTGTGGACAAAACAGCAAAGCCTTCTCTGTCTCTGATGTCTCTTGTTCCCTGTCTGTTTCTCTACATTTTTGAGATTTAGAATTGCCCTCCAGAAATGCATGGCAGCCCTTACCTGGCTTTATAGCTCTTACCTTGCAGCCAGGATGAAAGTTTTGCCTTAGCACCCACAGTGTCAGCCAGCTCGACCCTGCCTCTCTAATGAATAACTCATAAACACTGAAAGCACTGTTTTCCCTGAAGAATGCCTCATGGTGGCTGTGACAACCTCTTTTTCAAACCTCAGGCCAACCTTTTATTTTCCCCTTTAAGAATCTACATTTCATGACATATCGGACAAAGGGCTAGTATCCAAAATCTATAAAGAGCTCACCAAACTCCACACCCGAAAAACAAATAATCCAGTGAAGAAATGGGCAGAAAACATGAATAGACACTTCTCTAAAGAAGACATCCAGATGGCCAACAGGCACATGAAAAGATGCTCAACGTCGCTCCTCATCAGGGAAATACAAATCAAAACCACACTCAGATATCACCTCACGCCAGTCAGAGTGGCCAAAATGAACAAATCAGGAGACTATAGATGCTAGAGAGGATGTGGAGAAACGGGAACCCTCTTGCACTGTTGGTGGGAATGCAAATTGGTGCAGCCACTCTGGAAAACAGTGTGGAGGTTCCTCAAAAAAATTAAAAATAGACCTACCCTATGACCCAGCAGTAGCACTGCTAGGAATTTACCCAAGGGATACAGGAGTACTGATGCATAGGGGCACTTGTACCCCAATGTTTATAGCAGCACTCTCAACAATAGCCAAATTGTGGAAACAGCCTAAATGTCCATCAACTGATGAATGGATAAAGAAATTGTGGTTTATATACACAATGGAGTACTACATGGCAATGAGAAAGAATGAAATATGGCCCTTTGTAGCACCGTGGATGGAACTGGAGAGTGTGATGCTAAGTGAAATAAGCCATACAGAGAAAGACAGATCCCATATGTTTTCACTCTTATATGGATCCTGAGAAACTTAACAGAAACCCATGGGGGAGGGGAAGGAAAAAAAAAGGGGGGTGGTTAGAGTGGGAGAGAGCCAAAGCATAAGAGACTCTTAAAAACTGAGAACAAACTGAGGGTTGATGGGGGTGGGAGGGAAGGGAGGGTAGGTGATGGGCATTGAAGAGGGCATCTTTTGGGATGAGCACTGGGTGTTGTATGGAAACCAATTTGACAATAAATTTCATATATTAAAAAAATAAAAATAAATGCAAAAAAAAAAATCTACATTTCAAAAACTCTTCTTTAGTATTTAACATGAGCTTCAAAGGCTCACAATGGAAAAAAAGTTTCCTGAAGAGGTTCTGTCTCTTTTTTCTCTTTGGAAACTTTGAGGCATTTTCAATGTGACAGAATAAGTTTTCAATGGAACCAGAGATTCCTTGTGGTTCTTTTGTGCCTCTGAGCACTTAGAACATGGCTAGGCACATAGAAAACATCTAACAAATGTTTGTCACTTTATTTGTTGAAATGACAAGCTACAGGCATACTTTGATTTACACATGAATTTATTTCTGAAAATTAGTTTTTTGAGATTGGAAAGGGAGACATGATGCTGGATTGGCAGGAGGGGAAGAAAACTTGTTTTGAGATTGTTAAGGTGGATCTTCCTAGCAGTGACCAATTCAGACATCTTTCTGATGATGGTTTTGAAAATGAGTGGTTTGTGGGCAAAAATATCTTTTTTTTTAAGTCCATATTTTAAATGTTTGCTTAGATGTGATAGCTATCATTAGTGAAAACTTTTGCAGTCAGAATAAAGGATTAGTATTTAAAAAGGAAAGGCTATGAGACTTCGAAGAAGGTGTTATAACTTGTTCTCTCAAGGGGAAAAGCGTAAAGGCTAATGGAAATTTCTTCTGGAGATATACTTGTGGTCAGGCTGTCAAGTCCTGCTACTTATTGAAAGTTTGGGCGATTTTTCTTATCATTTTGTCTCATCTATGATAACTGTGAATCCAGTAGACACTTAAGTGTGTATGTAGTGAGGGTAGCCTTTTCACTTCTGCTATTATTTCTAAAACAGCCTAAAGGGCTGTTTGAAGGTACGGACCAAATCCACTGGGTAGTCTTGTCTTTGTTTCCAATAGCTCCTAGCAGAGAAGGCAACGTGGACACAGTGGGTATCTAGAAGTGTTCATGGGGACACTTGAGTGGCTCAGTTGGTTAAGCATCTGACTTTTGATTTTGACTCAGGTCATGCTCTCACTGTTCATGAAATCGAGACCCAGGTGGGTGAAAACTTGATATATTGTGCCCCAAGCAAGACCCACAGCCAGTGACACAGTTACCAAGTCCCAGGGTCTCCTCCCTGACTAGTGCAACAGAGCTGCTTCTCTGAGGCCTGCTTTCCTGAGCTCACTCTCTCATTCACTGATACACAAAGTGTCCGTGAGCATATGAAGTAGACTTCTATCAACCCTTTGTGTGAGTCTTAGACGTACTCTGATCCCATCTTTATCTTGAATTTCACCAGACTGATCCTGCAAACTTATCAAGCAAAATGCACTACCTATGAACTAGATAGATGATTCCCCCAAAAGACAATGGTAGTATTCCCAAGCCACTGCGGATCTTGGCATAGGTTAAAATGAGAATAGTGGCCTCTATACAAATTATCTATAGCAGATCCTATCGCCAACAGTAGGACATTCTCTAAGCATCTGCACAAAAATTAGCCTGCCCCTTCACACAGTAATTCAGACAATGGGAATGTGTTCCAAGGGAGAAATGCAAAATAGGAAGAAAAGAAATATGTTCAAACATATCCATTGTCAAAGACATCCATGTTGTTTATAGTTCTTTATTTTTAAAGAATTTGAAATAACCTAATTGGGAATTGGGAAACTGATAAGTAAACTATTGTGTCAGCTCTATGCTATATTATATATCATTAAAATGATGTTTAAGAAAATTCTGTTGCACCATTGACAAAGGCTTATGATACAATATTAAGTTTATTTTTTTTTTTTTAAATTTTTTTTCAACGTTTTTTATTTATTTTTGTGACAGAGAGAGACAGAGCATGAACGGGGGAGGGGCAGAGAGAGAGGGAGACACAGAATCGGAAACAGGCTCCAGGCTCCGAGCCATCAGCCCAGAGCCTGACGCGGGGCTCGAACTCACGGACCGCGAGATCGTGACCTGGTTGAAGTCGGACGCTTAACCGACTGCGCCACCCAGGCGCCCCTAAGTTTATTTTTTTAAGGAGTATAGAAGGTTGTGTATATATTAAAATTACAACTTTTGGTGAAAAGTTCTTATGCATGGAGTAAGAAAGTTGAAAGGAAAATCAATCAAATGCTAGCAATTACCTTAGAATGATGAGACTATGGGTGATTTTTTTTCTTTTATCTCTTTTCAAATTTTCTTTTATTGTGATTATATTACTCTTATTATGAAATATATATAAAATGTAGACATCCAAACTACCTTAAAACTTATGAAACATATTAAACAGGTCTTTTTTTTCAATTTCATTTTTAATGTTTATTGATTTTTTGAGAGACAGAGCGTGAGCAGAGGAGGGGCACAGAGAGGGAGACACAGAATCTGAAGCAGGCTCCAGGCTCTGAGCTGTCAGCACAGCTGTGCTGTGACAGCTCAGAGCCCAACACAGGGTTCAAACTCACAAGCTGTGAGATCATGACCTGAGCCACCCAGGGACCCCTAAACAGGTCTTTAAAATGTTGTAAATAATAGACAATTAGATAGACAGTGATAGAGATCATGAGAAGCCTGTGTTCATGGAAGAATCTCTCCCTGGGAATCACTTGAAACAAAGAGGAGGGGTAAGAGACCAACGGCAGGGTAAGAAGTCCTGCAATAGTGGGTGGGGGCAAAAACAGATACATATGGAGCATTCTATTATTACAACCTTATTTCTCCTTGAACATTTTTAAGACCAAGGTATAGCAATGGACTGTGTTATTTAAAATCACTGCTTTTAGGGGCGCCTGGGTGGCGCAGTCGGTTAAGCGTCCGACTTCAGCCAGGTCACGATCTCGCGGTCCGTGAGTTCGAGCCCCGCGTCTGGCTCTGGGCTGATGGCTCGGAGCCTGGAGCCTGTTTCCGATTCTGTGTCTCCCTCTCTCTCTGCCCCTCCCCCGTTCATGCTCTGTCTCTCTCTGTCCCAAAAATAAATAAAAACGTTGAAAAAAAAATAAAATCACTGCTTTTAGACTAGACAGTAGTCCAAATCTCTCTCCAAAGTAATTCTCAACATAATCTCTCCTAAACCCCCAATGGTATCAAAGTGGCCCAGAAGTCCTTCCTGCCTCTTACCTCCCACCATAGACTTACTTCTGAGAACATTGAGAAATCTTAATATGTAAAATAAGAGGTAATAAATCTTTTATTCTCTCTGACCATGCCTGATTCGATTCCTGATTTTTTTTTTTTTAATTTTTTTCAAGGTTTTTTATTTTTATTTTTGGGACAGAGAGAGACAGAGCATGAACGGGGGAGGGGCAGAGAGAGAGGGAGACACAGAATCGGAAACAGGCTCCAGGCTCCGAGCCATCAGCCCAGAGCCCGACGCGGGGCTCGAACTCACGGACCGCGAGATCGTGACCTGGCTGAAGTCGGACGCTTAGCCGACTGCGCCACCCAGGTGCCCCATCGATTCCTGATTTTTAAATGCCATACCTACAACCCCAAAGTCCTGTCCATCTGTTGCGTTTCTGCCTGCCCCACTAAAGGCACCTATTTTACATATAGTCTTGAGACTTGACCCTATTCAGAGAAATTTAAATAGCTCTTGTATTCATTTTCTAGGGCTGTCATAACAAATACCACAGACTGGATGGCTTGAACAACAGAAATTTATTTCTTCACAGTTCTAGAAGCTAGAAGTTCAAGATCAACATGTCAGCTAGGTTAGTTTTATTCTGAAACCTCTCTCCTTGGCTTGCAGATGGCCATCTTTTTCTGGTGTTTTCACATGAAACTCCTCCATGCATGTTCGTGTCCTAATCTCTTCTTATAAGAACATCAGTCATATTTGGATTAGGGCCCACCCATATGTCTTCATTTTTCCTTAAGTACATCTTTAAAAGGTCCTATATCCAAATACACTCACATTCTGAGGTGCTGGGGATTAGGATTTCAACATTGAATTAGGGGGTCACAGTTCAGCCTATAACTGCCCTGTAACCTGTTTTCTAGAAACTTTTCATCTGAAACATAAACTAACATAAATGAACAAAACCAAATTAAAAAAGCACTGAAATGTGATGCTTGGGGTGGAATTAGCACTGGTATTACTCGTTTTACCTTATACAGTCTGAATCATGTCATTAATCATGTTACAAAGGAGTTCGTAGAGTCATGACTTTGTGTTTCTGAATCTAGGCTCATGACGTGGTGCCATGAGCTCTCAGATCCTTTTTGTTGGGCCCTAAACTGATCTTGTAACTGACCTTTGATTCTCTCAGAGTGGATCTTGCAAACTGATAAAGAAAGCATGATTTAATTACTCCACACTTTAAGAAAAAATATTTATTTATTTATTTTGAGAGAGAGAGAGATAGAGAAAGCACAAGAGCAGGGGAGGGGCAGAGAGAGAGAGATGGAGACAGAGAATCCCAAGCAGGCTTCCCACTGTCAGCACAGAGTCCAACACGGGGTTCAGTCTCACTACTGTGAGATCATGACCTGAGCTGAAAACAAGAGTTAGACGCTTAACCCACTGAGCCACCCAGGCACTCTCTGGATAATCTTCTGATCATTGTTTGGCTTCTTTATTTTCTTAATAACCAGGATGGTGGCAGTGCATCATGTAACTAACTGAGTTTGCCTCTTTATTCCAGCAATGAGGAGGCTACTCAAGAAAGAACACAGGGACTCCTGCTCTACTCTGTGGACTGACTTCACTCCCAATGCCATCTTGCTTTCTTAGTTTTATTTGCTCTTTGCCTTTTGTTTTGTTTAAAAATTTTTTTTAAATGTTTATTTATTATTGATAGAGAGAGACAGAGCATGAGCATGGGAGGGGCAGAGAGAGGAGGAGACAAAGAATTTGAAGCAGGCTCCAGGCTCTGAGCTGTTAGCACAGAGCCCGATGCAGGGCTCAAACTCACAAACCATGAGATCATGACCTGAGCCAAAGTTGGATGCTTAATCAGCTGAGCCACTCAGGCGCCCCTGCGTTATGTTTTTATTTTGGATTTATCTATTCTTGTAACATGTTTGCATATTTCTAAGCAGCTTAAAATTTGTTTCAGAATAAATCATGGTTTGAATGAAGAATGAGGGATTAGCTTTCTGGGTTTAGGAACTGGTCCAGTCCATTTAGTATTACCTTGTCACTGAGAGTTCACTCATCTTGGGTCCAGTATCTGCATTTGACTGATCCATAACTAGACAGTGGATCCTGATGATTCAGACTCAGTGCTATCCATGAGATCCTGTCATTAAAAAATCCAGCCCCTTCTCTACTTTGTGCCTTTTTACACTGGGAAGCACAGAGTTAGATCATATTTATTCAGGGGTTAAAAGCCCAGTTATGCTTCAGTATACTTATCCCATTTGTCTCTTCTGCCTCCTTATACATTTTACTTCTGTACTTTAAACCTATAGAAACTTTAGTTTTGATCTAAGGAGAAGAGAAGATTTAGCTTTTAGCCTGGATTATTCAGCTAATTAATTATTACAATGTAATAGTTTAGAATTTTGGAACTGAGCCCTTTTAACACTTAGTAACTCTTATATTGTTGACTTTCCCAGCATTAAAAAAAAAAAAAAAAATGACTGTATCTCATCTTCCCTGAGGAAGTTCTTGTAGGTAGGAACCTCTTCATTTTTGAAACCCTCACAAAACTGAAACTGAATCTTTGTACAAAGCAGGAGCTCAGCACATGTCTGCTGAATCAAATACTCTCACCTCCAAACAGGCTTGAGAAGTAAAGATGTCCAGGCACCCTACCCTAAGGAACAGAAAGCAATACTGCTAATAAATACATACATAAGATTGATAAACTTTACCAAAGACTCCACTCACTTACCAATGGCAAGGAAAGACCCACCCACTAGAGATGTCACACTAGGTTCAGGTGTAAATTCCATGTGCGATCAGAGGAGCTTTGTTAAATTTTAAGACTGAAAGGTATTTGTATGAAGAGTGTATGGATGGAGATTGTGCTTTCTTTTAATTTGGTAAATGTCATGTCTATTCAGCCTTTTGAAATTAAATTTCAGTTCTTTATATCAGTGAGAAACATCCAAAATATTGCACATATGGTGAGAATAAGAGCCAAGGCTTGTAGTCAAGGCAGACTAAGAGTTTTTGATTTGAGGTGAAAATATGATTTCTTTGGAAATCCCTTCTAATCCTCTGGTAGGTTTTCTTAATTTCCTCCAGTGACTCAAATATTTTGAGAGCATATGTAGGCCAAGCCATTGGAGCATTTAGAAATAATAACTGTACTTTGGGTATCCAGCTCATTACTGTGATATTCCTTGAGAACAAAGGACTCAGAAAAGGGATTTAAAAAAAAAAAAGTGCATTTCATTCAGGTGCATTAGATCCTGACTAGGGAGCTAAAATAACCCATATTCAGGGCTCTTCAAAGTGATTATGCTCTCCATTTTCTGCAGAGTAGCTGTGATCAGGAGAAAGGGGTTAAATAATCCCACCAATGATCATCTTTTTTCTCACTTGCTTTTTCTTGTACTTTCTTGTCATTATAATTGATGCTTTCTTGCCTGTATCTATTGTTAATAAAACAGCTTCTTTCTTTTGGTGAAGGGGAAAGGTTAGATATGTGGCCTCTGGATTCCTGATGATGGACAAATATTCACACATGCTGTCTACTGCTGGCAAAATAACCCAGTGAAACTGAACATCCAAGGTATGAGGCATCTGTGTTTGAACACACTGCACAAGACATGAAACTGTCAGCCACAGTCATATGGGAAATGAATTCTTCAATAAAATATAATGTTTTATACCTATGTGTAACCACTAATGGAGCAGTTGCTTTCATTAGAATGAAAAATAATTCTGAGGTAAGACTAGAGTATTAGCTGCACATGTGAAATCCATTCTCTGCTATTCATATTCAATTATGTGTAGGAAAGAATTGAAGCCAGAAGGGTACAAAGTGCCACAGGAGGTCATTTAAGTGGTTAGTTGATACAAACAAGGACTTCAATAGTAGAATCATCCCAAACTTTGTAAAAAGAAAGTACATGGCCATGAGAAAAGATGTTTTCTGGTCATCTTGTGACAAAAGAATTGTCCTTTTTAAAGATGTATAACACATTTTTGTTTTTCAATAATGATTCTAAATTCACTGGCCTTTTCTGTGACACTAGCAGCTATTTAAAATAAAAGTTTATCTCCTTCTTCAAGGCAAAGGTGATATCTTATCAACGAGAGAGAAAATATCTGCTTTTCAAAAGACCTCTTGCTATGGAGAAACATCTTGAAAATGGGTGTTTGGAAATGTTTCTATCATTATATGATTTTGTTGTTGAAAACAATGTGTCTCAACCACAAACACCTTGACAGTTCTGTACTTCAAAAACCAGAATTTTCTAACTGGTATGAAAGTTTCCAGAAGAGAAAGTCAGTGGGTTTGATTAATTTGTAAGAACTAATTGACATCAGAGATGCTGGGAATTTATGAGCCTAATTTCAACAAAAGCCTTTGCATAATTGGTGGTTGGGATTAAAAAAATCATAATTTTTTTTAAAAGTGAAAGCCAAACACTTCTTTTTAAATGTTAATTAAATTATATTAAATGTTAATGTTTAATTTATTTTTGAAGGAGAGAGACACAGAGTGTGGGTGGGGGAGGGGCAGAGAGGGAAGGAGACACAGAATCTGAAGCAGGCTCCAGGCTCTGAGCTGTCAGCACAGAGCCCAACTCAGGGCTTGAACCCAAAAACCACAAGATCATGACCTGACATGAAATCAGTTGCTTAACCGAGAGCCACCCAGGCACCCTGAAAAATCGTAATGTAGAAAGTGTCTTTTTATCCATTGGGATCTGTTGTCATAAGAGTTAGGTTTTCAGCTATGCAGCCATTAAAACCAAGTATTATATGTGAACATAAGATCCAACATGAATTTTTGTGTCATAGAATTGAAGTTTCTTAAAACAATGAATAATAAATGAATATCATTCAAAAATTTTAAATATTTTATTAATAATTTTTAATAAAGAACAAAAAGGGGCGCCTGGGTGGCTCAGTCGGTTAAGCGACTGACTTTGGCTCAGGTCATGATCTCACAGCTCTTGAGTTTGAGCCCCACGTCAGGCTCAGTGCTGACAACAGCTCAGAGCCTGGAGCCTGCTTTGGATTCTGTGTCTCCCTCTCTCTCTGCCCCTCCCCTGTTCATGCTCTGTCTGTCTCTCAAATATAAGTAAACATGAAAAATTTTTTTTAAATGAAAAGATTTTAAAATTAGTCATAAATTTAAAAAAATATTTAAACTCATAAAATGAAAGATTAAAATGTTACATTCATATAATTTATAAATATAATTGTGAATGTAATTTATAAATAAAAAATTATTTATGGAAAGTGTAGTTAAATATTTTTACTATTAGAGATATGCAATCAAAAAAAGTTGAGAGATCACTGTTCTATACATATAACTGAGTCTCAATCCCAGATTCCCAGGAAAGAGATGATTGGTTTAGTTGGGTCAGATGTCCATCTCTGATCCAATCATCTGTGGCCCAGGGAGGAAGGTGGCATAATTACATACACATCCAGAATAGCTGGGTGGTCGGGAGTCCAGTCATAACAATTACGAGATTTCGTGGGGAAGCAACATTTATTATCACATGAAATATTGTCAAATTTGTCCCCTCTCATGTATCTATCTTGCTTAATACCAGCCTGACTCTTCTCACCTTACAACATATTTTCCCAGTCATTTTTACTGATGAATATTGTAAACTTTGACGGTGAAAATACAAACTCAATGTAAATAGATTGTGAAGTGAAATTGTCACTTTTGCAACATTTAAGGATTTCATGAGGTTAAAGAAAATGATGTTGGAACATTGCTCAGATCACATACAAATGAAGTTTGGGAAAGTCAGATAAGTTAACAACTGAAGAGAAAACTAGTAAGGGTTATGACGTATGAGGTTATAGATGTTCAAAGCAAATGATATGAATAGCAAAGGTAGGTGTTGATATTGGTAAATTAATATGTCCTTAAGTATTCTGAGAAGTTATCCTCTTTATAATCTTACTACAAAAGTTGATCATGAAGTGAAGGAAATTATATAATGTTATTTTACTCTTTTTGTTGGAAAAGTTATGTCTCCTAATATAAATATTTTAGTTGTTCAAACTCAAATATTTGAGTTCTTCAGACTTAGTATATAGTGTGCCAATTAGAACCTAATTAAAAAGTAAGATAAAACAGACTTATTTTCTTAAATTTTAATTTTATTTATTGAAGATAAATCCCTAATCCAATGTTTCCCCCCGCTTATTTACTATGGGATTTTGAGGATCTGATGCTCAGTTTACCGGCTATAGGGCTGACCTCCTGAGAGCTGTGGGTGGGAAGTAGTGTTTTGTACCTACCCCTTTGCACCTTCTTTAGCTAATTGCTAATCATTTGCCAATTCATACCTAATCCATCTTGAACCCTAATCCTTCACGGTCTTTCTGGGTGTCTGATTTGTTGATGTGAAAAATTAATTTGAGCCAAGCTATTTATAAAAGACAACAACTCAAAAATTGCTCTTTTCTGAAAATAACTTTGTTCAAATAGTAGCCCTTAGTACCTAAAACCAAGAGGTGAAATAGGAGAGGTTTGGGGATTATAAACAGGGGGGCCTTTTCTGCCTCCTGTTGCCCTTTGCATAAAGACAGTTCTGCTGTCTCTTTATCTCTGCACTGTCAACTCCAATACCTTTGTGTGCCCCTGGGGTGGGATCTTTGCACACTCATGCCCACATTGACATTTTGGCCCTAACCATCCCAGAGACTAGGAATGGCAAATAGATTTCATCTCATGCGTCAGCTCCAATCCATCGAGAGTGACTCCTGGAGAGCTACAATGAAAAGTTTTCTGGGATCATGTCTGGTTCAGCAGGAAAGACTGTATCGATTAATTAATGATGTCTGCCCTGGTCACTGGAGGTGGGGTGGAAGCATACACACCCATTCTTCCTAACTTTGTCCTAGATTGTACCATGGCAGTGAATATTTCTGCACCACGTCACAGAGGTCATTTGTTACCATTTAGTTCTTTAGTATTTACCAAGGCTCAGGGTTTACCATTAAGTTCTCATGACCCCCAGCAGGTCCTAGTGTGCATCTTGTGTATATGCCTATGACTGTGCATATAAGACTAGTAGCACCATCTTGATGTACACAGAATGGCCCATTATTTCTACTTATGCTAAATACAGTTGATTTCATTAAAGGGAGTCTTCCTTTCATTAGAGAGCACCAAGGTATGAAATTGTCAAGCATCATGCTCTAGATACAACGAATATTTCAGATTTGGTTCATCCTTTAAAACATACCCAGAGTAGACATTTCTGTGCAACTCAAGCTTATGGAAGATATTATCATTTTTTTACCCTGTCACTTCCAACATGATGAGCTTTTATACCTTCTGTACTGTCAGAGGAATTTGAGCAGCTTACAGAGTTAGAAGCTTCAGGAACAATTCTGTTAGGAAAAAAAAAAAAAAAACAAACCTGGGGGGAAACAGTAAGGACTATAGACCCTTATTTTAGCCAACACACACAAGAACATTAGGAAGTAAATTTTTGCTGTGGTTTTATTGGACTCTAGTTAGCTTCACCCCTGAGCCCCAAGGTCCCTATGGGAATGAGGTGTGCCTCATCAACATGTAATCTTTTTAAAGCCTGCACTCTCCTGGGACAGTCTTAGAACACTATTGTGGTTAAAATAATACAGCCCATCATTTAAAAATAATTTCCAAAGGTCTCAGCCCTTCTCTTGACTTTCTTGAACTCTGAAAGGGGAGATAAGGAGACCATAGTAATATATCTTTAACATCTCCTTTTCTCTTCCATCCATTTACCTTATTCTGAAGCAGCTCCCCTATCTCCTTTACCTCACCCTCCCACCAACAGCCCTGCACCCACCCCACCAGTTCTTGCCCTTCTGCATCCTCACCAGCACCTTTCCTCTCCATTACAAGGTCCAAAAGAGCTTGCTTATTTATTTATTTATAATTTTTTTAAACGTTTATTTATATTTGAGACAGACAAAGACAGAGCATGAATGGGGAAGAGTCAGAGAGAATCTGAAACAGACAGAATCTGAAACAGGCTCTGGGCCCTGAGCTGTCAGCACAGAGCCCGATGCAGGGCTCAACTCACGGACCGCGAGATCATGACCCGAGCTGAAGTTGGACGCTTAACCGACTGAGCCACCCGGGTGCCCCGAAAAGAGCTTATTTAGCCAAGCAGGACTGGGAGGTGAGGTGAGAAGGGTCAAGACAGAATTCTCTTAAGCATCAGAGGAAGAGGAAGGTTGAGAACCAACATACATGAACTATTTCCCTCTTATCATGTACTTAATGTACATTCCTTAGAAATTCACTGTCAGGTTGTCAAATCCTGGATGATGGGAAAGAAGGCTTGGATGACACCTTTCACACTGAGCACTCTATAGTCTTTCATACCTCTCACCCGGGTCTGCCTTTGGGATGCCATTGTTTCCTGCTATGTCTCTGAGGGTTAAGAGATACTGCTCTGCGTACCCACCAGTCTGCTCCTGAGATGATGGCCTGTTCCCCATTGGCATTGAGGGATGTCCCCTCTAGATGGCACCTTTTGAGACAGCTGTTCTTTCCTTTCTACTCCTCTATGTCCTCTTCCAAAGTGGGTCTTGAGTTGCACATTCATTTGGTAATTTAGCTCCAGAGTCTATTTTATTACAGTGTGAGGCAATTTGGGGGTACACAAGGGGGTAAATTACAGCTATAGAACCTTACTAAGTAGTCCATCACTTTTACAGTCTCTCCTTTGTGTCATTCCTAGAGCTGCCTTTAAGCCCAACCCTGACCTCACTTTACATGCAGACTCTCAGGTGGATTTTAATGTTTTCTCTTCTACCTTCATTTCTACCTTCTTGACTGAGTCTTCCTTTTATTAGTCTTCCCAGGAGAATTTCCCTTTGCATGCTTTTCCTTGATCTCAAATCTTTTCTTTCTTTTTAAAAACAAAACATTTCCTCCTTATATATGGAAGTCAAAGATGGATGCTCACCATGGAAATTAGGAAAATACAGAAAAGTGCAAAGATAAACCATCCACTGTCATAGAAATAACCATAAAGTTTGGTGAATTTACTTTGCTTTTATGTAATTGCAAATAAGCTGAATATTCAGATCTGTATTCTTTTTCCTTATCTTTTCTTCTGATTTAGTCTATAACAACCCCTAGCAAAGTCATGATGTTATTACTGCTTTGTTATTTGTGTGTGCATGTTTGTGTATGTACATACATGCCCACATGCGCGCGCGCACACACACACACACACACACACACACACACACACACACACCATAACTGGTGTCTTTGGGTCAGGTGCTGAACCCTGGGACACTCTACAACCTGACACACAACATTATGTTTTGGCCTCCTTTTACTAGACAGTTATTTTGTTCTTACCTGTTCTGCCCCCCTTCTCAACCTTTATAGATATATGTGGATTCTGGTTGATTAAAGGAATTATTGTATGGTGTCCAAAGCCTAACTTGATATTGGCTAACAGATAATAAGAGGGTGGTCCACTTTTCAAAAATTGTCTATTGATCCACTTCCTGTGATATTTGGAATTTCAGTTTCTACTCTCCTCAGTCTTAGCTCAATTGCTTATTCCTGAGTGCCTGCAGCCTCTATCAATTGCTAGGAAACAAGGTCTGAGCACCCAAGGAGAGTTTCCTGTTATTCTTTTGTAAAATGATGGCAAGGAGATTTGATAAAAGCTGAATGAATTTTTAGTCTAGGATGTTCTGTTCTTAAGCTATAATTGCTGTTTTCCATTTAACTCTCAAAGTGATTCTGTCAAACAAAAGAAACTTTAGTCTTCATGTGTGTATTATTATTATTTCCTAAAAAATTCTCCTTTAAATGTATGATTAAAAAAAGATCTCTGCATCATTAAAGGTGATTTTCTTTTGTCTTGGAACTGGTTTTATATGAATGTCAAGGGAAAGAGGCACTTTAAAAGTGAGCCATGTGGAATGTGCTTATTCCACAAAATGAGATACATTTGATTGCAATAAATATAAAAACCATGAAATAAACAATTAAAAAATAATTTTAGAATTTAAGAATGCTGAATCAAACTCTTGGTTATTAAGGTTTATTACCTAAATGATGTCCATTTGATCTTCAAAATTTAAAATCACTGAGGTTAGCATAAGAGAGTAAGGATTAAATGGTATTTGGAGGGATTTAAGTTAGACATTAGAAGCTTTGCAGAATTCAGAGAAACCAGTATCCATGGTCACAGATGAGAGGAGCCTTATCTTGGGATCTGTTAATAAGTGAGTAGTCTGTCTCCTTGTTTTACCCTTAAGGAATCAACATTATAATTCAGGGACGTATCTTTCTAATCAATTATGTGCCCTGCAGGGGACTATGATTCTTGGTTTTGAGTACTTTAATCTGGTGAGAGATGTTATAAGATGAATGGAAAATAAATATGGTTTCATGAGTTACATTTTTCCTGCTGTCATATATACTCCAATGAGCTAAATTACCTCCATGTATTCAAGTGGAAAAATCAGGTTCAACATGTACTACACCGAATAGCCATAGGGTATTTATCGTCTATCATATTTTCTTCCTTTGCACAAGAGAAGCAACTTGAAGTTACTGATGGATATATGCTAGAGGTCCCCATAGATCATGGATATCCCAGGGCAACAATGCATGAACTGAAGTGAGAATCAGGTAGAAGGGTTGGAATGAAACTTGCTTCTACTCATTCCTTGCTTTATTGCTATTCAGTGGTGTTGGTCCGTGAGGGTGTAGCTCTCTTTTTTGCCCATGTCAGAATTGGAAAGATGTAAGCTGCTCTCAAGCCTAAAAGTGTGCTGCTGAAAGTGGGTAAGGAAGCAGAATATCAGCAGGTCAGAAGGTGACTGAGTTCTGTGAGGATAGGGCCCAGGTAGGCCTTGTCTTTGCTGTACCCCAAGTACCTAGCCTAGTGCTGTCACAGCACCGGCACTCAGTAAGTACAGTTGACCCCTTGAACAATGTGAGGGTTAGGGGCACCAACCTTCCCCCCAGCTGAAAACCTGTGTATAACTTTTGACTTGCCCAAAACTTAACTACTAATAGCCTACTATTGACTGAAAGCCTTACCCATAACATGAAGAGTTGATCAACACATATTTTAACACATATTATATATATATATAGTATATATATATAAAACACAAAATATATAAACACATTATATATAATTATAAAAAATTATATATAACTATATATAAATATATAAATATAAATATATATTTAATTATAAATATGTTATATTTAATATAATAAATTTATAGAAATAAATTATATTTAATAATAAATAAATATATAAATATATAAAATATATAAATATATAATTAGATATATATAAATTATATATATAAATAATATATAATATAATTATATATAATGTGTTTTATATATATTATGTGTTTTATATATATATACACATTATATATATATATATGCTTATAGTAAAGAAAGCTAGAGAAGAAAAAGTTATTAAGAAAATCGTAAGGAGAATATACATTTACAATACTGTACTGTATGTATAAAAAAAAATCTGCATGTAAGTGGACCTGTGCCGTTCAAACCTGTGTTGTTTCAAGGGTCAAGTTTACTATTGAATGACTAAAAGTGTTGATCACTCCATGACCAAACTTATCCCCTTCCTTGAGGGTCCTTGCTGAATCTCTATGTAGAACCTTTAGAGATCTCTATATTAGAGCATTCAGTCTTTGCCTGGCCGACCAGAGGTGTGGCTCTACTGGCTGGCTTTGGGAATACAGACAGGGGACATCTGCAGATGGTTTTAGAGGAAGCCAGGGTCAAGAACCAATCTGATTTCACTACCAATCTGAAGGGCCTGGGTGAGAGGAAACTCAGGTTGGAGGCACAGAGATGGAGCAGTGGACTAAGATTGACTAGGAGACAACCCTGGACAGACTCTTGAAGTGGTAGATGGACAGGGGGCTTTCATGAGGCAAATTCATCCTCATCCAGGATACCCAGATTCTGAGGACATAGAGTATGTTTGGGTTGAAGCTTTTTACTCATGACTTCTTGGTGTGCTCATCCCTGCCCCAATCCTCTCAGGAATTTGCTTTATTTCCTGCCTCAGGCAATAAGACCCAGGGAGTCCCCCAGGAATCCAAATAAGGTTCAGACTTTACTTTCCCAAGCAGAGCAGCAAATTCTAGAATTGACTATGGCTTCAGCATACCATCAAAATGTTGCTTCAGTAATTCTAGCTCCCCAGGACTCCCAGAAGGGTTGGGATTGAAGCCAACAGTCACAGGCTGAGCCCTCCAGGAAGCAGGTTTGTTGTTATTACTAACTCTTGGGATTCATAAGCTGATCCCCACAGCTTTTCCCCTTGGTGGCTTCTGAGGGCATGGGGGTAAAGACTTCATGCTAGATAGTCTTACCTTAGGCTCCGTGAAGGCAGCACTCACAGAGCCTTTGAGCCTTTAAAGAATTGCCATTTTTGATGCCAAGTGTATCACTTGAATACAAGGAGTTTAACAGAATTAGCAGCAGTCTTCTTTGTCTGATGCAAGATGGTTTTTAACCTACAATATTTTTAGGATCCTGCCAGTGTATCCTCAGGCTCCTTGAGGCAATTAAACCAGGCCCATGGCAATATGCAGACTGCCTTGCCTACTTCACCAGAGTTTGAATTTTTTAAGAGCACTTTCTCATCCTGTCTGGAAGAGATGGGGTGCAGAGAGAGAAAGCTTCCATTGGGGGTCCTTTTGAATTTTTAGTTACATACTATCTTTGGCTATAGGCCACGTTGGCAATGTTGTGATAGAGCCCAAGTACTCCCCAACAACTTCATTTTCATCCAAACCAGCAAGGTTCAACTCAGTGGGCAAATCCAGTAACTAGAAGAAACTACATAAACTGTTAAGCCATAAACTGTTAAGGGAGCAGTCTTACTAAAAGGTACCTTGTTGACCCACATGGAGAAATTTTGGCAATGGAAGACTCAGGACCTTTTTAAGCTTTTCGTAGACCCTCCTAGAGACTTCATCACTTATGCCAAACATATTAAAATGTACCCACATCTCAATTAAATGTAAAAATTTCCATAAAGTATTGAAAGGATTTTTATAATTTTGCTTTTGAAATTATTTGCTTATGAATGACTTATTAAATTTACAGTTGACTATGTCTTATCACTCATTGTGCCTACTCAGAAATTCTTGTAAAACAAGAGAATCTAATCCACAATTTATTTGCATATGTAATGAAATTTTTTATGAATTATAAATTTAACAACAAAGTTGACATAATGTTACATTTTGTAGGCAGTTAATTAAATGCTTATTAATTTCAGTTTGCTTTTCTGTAGCTTGGAGCCAATTCATTTTTTATTTTTTTTGCTATTTTGTTTTTATTTTTTACAGGCCCCTGGAAAGCTGTGGGCCTCAGGCACAGGACCTTTTGGTTCAACAGATAAAGTAGCCCTGAGGGAATGATTCTAATGTTTGGCTCAGAAATAAAGTTTTAAGGGTACTGGATTGTTGTTTCAAAGGTTAGCTCTGTCATGTCAAAGAGGAATAAGACAAATTCTGTGGTACTCCATAGGATGGGAGTGAATAAATCTTCACAACAGCACATCAAAGAGGCTGTCCTAGGAGATATGGGACCTGGAAGTGTTCAGCATGAGCTGGAAGATCTTTTCATAGAGGCTGCGAGGATGGAGAGGGTCAAGGGGTTAGGGTCAGAGGATTTGACTTTAAGTCCCTGTGCCAGTCATTACCTGTGTGACTTTGAGCAAGTCACTTAATCTCTTTGTATTTTTGTTTCTTCATCTGTAAAAAGGAATAATATTTATTTCATCTGTTATTGTCCCTCACCTATTAAGTGGAGATGTATTCCTGCTTCACTTATCACAAAGGTTTGCTGAAGATCAAAATGAGATAATTTCAAACTTTTAGACAAGGTTATAAATTCTATACAAATGTTAAGCTTCATTCAAATGTTAGTTAGAATTATAAATCCAATTCTAGGATACAAATGGAACACCTAGTAGGATGGGAAGGAATCTTCAAAATGAGTCATTTAAAATTTGTTATTGCTACTGACAATAATCTTAGCATAAAAGTAGAAGAAGGGGTTCATGGATGGCTCAGTTGGTTAAACATCTGACTACTCTTGATTTCTGCTCAAGTAATGAAAATGCTAAAGAAAAATGCCAGGAACAGATTGCCAAGAGACGGAGGCTGTCTTCTCTGAGAATTTGTACCTGCAAGTCTGCATCCAGTGAAAAAATGAGATTTTTCTAAGAGTAACAAGATCAGATATCAAAAAACAAAACAAAACTTAAAACACTTTGGGGGCGCCTGGGTGGCGCAGTCGGTTAAGCGTCCGACTTCAGCCAGGTCACGATCTCGCGGTCTGTGAGTTCGAGCCCCGCGTCGGGCTCTGGGCTGATGGCTCGGAGCCTGGAGCCTGTTTCCGATTCTGTGTCTCCCTCTCTCTCTGCCCCTCCCCCGTTCATGCTCTGTCTCTCTCTGTCCCAAAAATAAATAAACGTTGAAAAAAAAAATTAAAAAAAAAAAAAAACTTAAAACACTTTGGAGAACCCAGTCCTACTTATATACAGTAAGTCAAAGCTCTATAAAGGTAACCTAATATGCACTTTGAGTTTTAGAAATGAAAAGATTAGAATTAACAGGATTAGAGCTAAAAGATACTGGACATTGAGACCCAAACTCTTATTTTATGCATAGAAAGATGATGTATAAAGTAATTGAGTGACTTGCAAAATGATTTCAACTTATTTAATACCCTGCCTGGTTTCATAAAGAATTTCAAGTGGATTATAAGAATAGGTACAATGAAATAGGAAAATCTAAAGTACAACCAATGCCGTGACCATGGAAAATAAGGTGAAGTATAATGACCAAAGGAAAGGGAAAGTGGACTTATGGTGGTAATATATAACTTTCATAGAGTTATTAAAAATTAACAATAAGTTTGGCTGAGTTTGCTCGTTAGCCAAAGCAAAACTGGAAATCAAGCCAGTGATGGAACCAGCATTAGAACCCCACCTTAGACCGGTTTGTTTTTTATTCCATTTAAAAATTGTTTTTTATTGAATTTATTTCTTTAGGTTTTAAAATATTTTTTGTTTGGCATTCTCTTTCTTCTCTCCATTGGTTCAGTTTGTGGGGATGGCCTTTGTGAGGAGAGTGAGAGCTGCTCCATGTGTCTAGCTGACTATGGGAAATGTCTACTTCCTGTAGATGCCTGGGTGATGATTACCCTTCTAATCTGCTTGGTCTCTACTGCCTCTGCCTTGACCATTCTGGTAAGAATCAACCAACATCTCATGACAAGTTTTCCTTGGTTATTTGTTCTTTATGTCTATTATTCTCTGTCAGGATTTGATATCTATCTTCTCAGAGTTCCCTATTGTCAAGAGTCTTTGAAGTTATATAATCCATCCCCATTACTTAAAAATGAGGAAACTGAGATCCAGGTATGTTAAGTGTCTTGCCCAAGGCCACGTAGCAGCAACTAACCTTTACTGACTGTCTACATATGTCTTATTTCTCACAGCAAACCCTGATAAGTAACTATGATCCTTTTTTACAGATGAAGAAAATGAAGCACAAAAGGTGAAGTGCTTTGCCCAAGGTCAAAAGAGTAATCAAGGGAGCTAGGATTTGAACCCAGTCTGTCTAGTTTCCAAGTTTATTTCTTTGTACAACCTCCCACCCAGGGTTGCCTCTTAAGATGATGACAGAGCTTGCATTGAATCCAGTTCTCTGAGTCTCATGCTCTTTCTGTCACATTTTAGAGAAGACAGTATTGGACCTTAAATTCCCCTTAGGCTGAAGAGGTGTGCAAGACTAGTCTTGGAATTTGGAAAGGTCTGCACTGAACTTGATTATCACTGAGCTTGATTATCACTGTCTGGCCCTGCTTTTTGGGGATTGTTTCTTTGGCCAATGGAATCAGTCTTTACAGAACTTTCTGTTTTTCAAATGGAGTCTTTGGTGGCCTAAAGCAAATGATTTATATGTATGGTTCTCAGCCATGCTATTAGAATGCACTGGTATGGGATAATGAGTTGTGAGGTGCCAGTAATTAATAATAGTTAAACTAATCTGAGACTGGTGCACCTAGGGATTGCAGAGTTGGCAGCTGGGGCTTCTTTTCCTCTCTCAGAGTCTCTGTGAAGGGACCAGGGCATGCAGTACATTCTGTATTGAGGGCATTGTAGCTAAATGGTCCCAATACTATATCTGCCTCAAGCAGTGAACTTTAATGAGTATATCTTTCCACATTGTGTAGAGTACTGTACTTTCCTATTCTTATTTTACAAAAGGCAGAATATGTCTAATGGGAAAGAGCAAAGCAAGTGATGTTAAAAGGACAACACATACACATATCTGTATCAATGATTGTCAGTTAATTGGTTCCTTGAATCTTTGTTGACACTTGATATTATGCAGATAAGGGGATAATCACCTCATGGTTCAGTCCAACATGGAATCCAGTTCAATGCATAACAGACCAGCAAATAATAATTACAAACAAATCAAAGCATTCTTGTTTTTCCTGAGAATGCAGGGCTTCTTAAAAATCCTATTTTTTCCATTTCAAAGTATCTCCCCAACACTGTAGCTGCTCCAAAGTTTCTCTTTTCTCCCAGGATAAGCTACTGCCCAGGTCTTTACCCAGCTGAACCTACATAAAGTTGCTTATCTCTTCATTCTCCCTTCTTTGTTCAGCTCTTCATTATATAGGTCAGTGTAGCTTTTTGGAAACTTTAATTTTCCTTCTCCCCCATTATCTTGGTTCTGTGCAATAAAGGTCTAGGAATGGATCAGGAAATTAAGGTAACTTCCTCCTTACATGGGAGTTGGGGGAGTGGTTTGGGGAAGACACTGGGGCTACTTCTGCATTTTTTTTTTGTCCCCTGACAAATCAACTTCACATGCATCCACTGTAGCAAATTTAACATCTCAAATTCTTACCAGCTCATGGTGAAATGTGTGGGCTCCTCCTGTCACTTGGTGTGTTATCTATAAAACTGACAACAAAACTATTATTAGGAAGTCTCAGTTACCCCCAAAACCTATATAGTATATTCTAAAAGTCAATGGTTTGGCATTTTCTATTGTTTTGGATTGTGGATGCTGATGTTTTCCTCCCTGGGATAGATAACAGAGCTTGTTGACCTGGAGGCAAAGTGTGTATGGGGGTGTGTGTGACAGGAATAGTTCTGTTATGCCCAGAATTCGTGATCCCCAAATACCGCCAGGGAGCCGAGTCCAATGTAAAAGCAAAAGAGCCTTTATTCGAGCTAGCTGGAGCTCAATCCCCTAACTGCACCGACGCAGCGGTGAGATACCAGGGAGAGAGCGAGTTTCAAAAGCACAAAGGTTTTATTGGGGCCTAGGGGCAGTTGGTGAGGTAATGGCTGTGGCCTCAGCCGATTGGCTGGGGAAGGTGTCGTGGCCTCGGCCGATTTGCTGGGGAAGGGTTGGAGTCCTGTTACGCAGGTAGCTGAGCGTGTTTTGATCAGGAAGTTTGAACGGGTGAGCGGGAGGCTACTCAAGGGGAGGAGGCGTGGTCTAGGTGAAGGACACAGAACAAGATGGAGTCGGCCGGCGTAGTCCCGCCCTTTCAGTTCCTTGAAGCTTTAATGAGAGAATGGAAAGGAATTCACAAGATTGCTAAAGAACGATTATAGAGAAGTAGGGACAAATTAGGAGGAAGAATAGCAATAGCTTTTGAAGGGCTAGAAAACAGAATAGTTTATTTTGAAGCCGGAAAATACAATCTGTCAAAATGAAAGATTGTGATAAATCTGAAATAAAGTCATGTGATATTTAAAAATTATATTGAATTCTCAATTTTTTTGTTCTCATTTATATAGCTTTTTAATTTAAATCCTTAAATCCATTGTGATTGACTATGCTAATGGATACTGATGAAGTTTTGGGGTGATGGGGGATTTGTGGGGTCTGGAGCTGACGACCAAGAAAGAATTCTTAAAGACGTCTTTGGTGCAAAAAGGTGATTTTATTAAAGCATGGGGACAGGACCCAATGGCAGGAAGAGCTGCACTGTAAGTGTGGAAGTGTGGGGGGTGACCGTTTTATGTCCGGGGAGATAAAGTCAAGAGGGAATTTGCAAAGAGGCTTTCACATGCTAAAGACTTACTGGAGGCCTAGCTGTTGTCAAGCTAAGGTTGTTTTTCCCTGTAGCAAGGCATTAACTTTGAGACAGCTAGGGAGTTCTTGGACTTGAGGCTATTGATGGGGTTGCCTTTTTCTGGTCAACTGGTGGAGACTCTTATCAGTTTAACCATTTGTTTTTTGTCCTTTCTTGTTTTTGGGTAGCCAGGAGTGTCCAAGGAATACCATACATGTCTCACCTGGGAGGGGGTGGGTGGGTGCTAGTTTGTATTTTGCCCTTGTACCATCATCTTATTGGTAGTCTTACTATTGCAAATGATGAATAATTAAGTATTGATTTTGTGCTGAATTTTACAGTTTTGATTAATTTTTACTGTAAAACATTTCAATCATATTTCAATTTTTTTTTTAGTTGTTTAGGTATCTTTTCTTTTGAAAAGTGGTTTCAAAAGATGTTTTTGGATAAAAGTTGGAGAGTAGATTTCACTCATATCACACAAAGTTTGTAAACAGCCAGAATCAGAGTTTTCCCCCCATGTCTCTCATAACTCATGTTCACAAATGTGGATCAAAATTGGCTGACATTAGAGTAGTTAGGATCTGACTGCCTAGGTTCATGCCATTTGGTTCTGATAGTCTGGTGCCTCTGGTTCTTAGGCCAAACTCACAGGGGTAACTGGAGATTACCATGATTTAGACAAAGAGGAGAGTTGGGCCAGTGAGTATTTAATTCACCTTCTGAGAAATGCTGACTGGTGGTTAAGATGAGCGAAAGATCACATTTATGTCACACTTCTAACTTTTGCAAGGACACTGTTGAAGGTTATAGATCTTGTTCTCTCTCTCTCTTTTTTAATAGTAACACACACAAAAAATAAAAAATAGAAAAAAAACCCCAGGAGAAATGGACAAAAGATAAAATCTCCCTTTGGAGGCTGATGAAAATTGTCAGATTAGATGGGCTCTTTGGGAATCATTACTTCTTATAATGCTCTGCAAATACCCAGAGAGCACAGGAAATCACATGTCAAGGTCACTCTGCTCAGCAGAAAATTTCCCTAATACCACATAATAATGAGCAAAACGAATGCAAATGAGGTTTTGACCACCAGCCCACCTCATTAGGACTATCTGTGCTCCAGCTCTACTTTTCCTACTTTTTCTGGGAGGTGTGTAGCCTTAGTTCAAAGGGCCCAGCACTTTTGACAATGATGGTTGGTGCTTTTCTGCTGAAATTCTGTTGGCTTAAGCAACCAGATTCAGGATTGGTGCCTCCAGGTTAGAGCTTCCCCTCTGTCCCTTGATCCACACCCCCACCCCAGTGGGTCTCCTCCCCCCGCCCTTCCCCAAAGGCAGATCAGATTTCCCCTTGGGATCATGGAAACCTGTTGTACCTAGAAAACCAAAACAGTGAGGGCTCTGACATTTCAGGCACAAATTCTGTCTTGATACTCAGAATGATCATGTCCCCAGTTATCTTTGGAAAGATAATCAGGCTCCTAGCTAATGTGGAAGAAAAATACTATCCCAGATTCATATGCAAAACAGAGTGATTGGAGTGCCTCTAAAAGATAAACTAGTTGAGGGGCGCCTGGGTGGCGTAGTCGGTTAAGCGTCTGACTTCAGCCAGGTCACGATCTCGCGGTCCGGGAGTTCGAGCCCCGCGTCAAGCTCTGGGCTGATGGCTCAGAGCCTGGAGCCTGTTTCCGATTCTGTGTCTCCCTCTCTCTCTGCCCCTCCCCCGTTCATGCTCTGTCTCTCTCTGTCCCAAAAATAAATAAACGTTGAAAAAAAAAATTAAAAAAAAAAAAAAGATAAACTAGTTGAGTTTTTATCAAGGAAAGTTATTAGTCAGTATTTCCAGGTTATTTTACCCTATATTCTTATGGACAAGAAAGGGAACTCATATTCAGTAGGTGACTACTTTGTACCAGGTGCTGTGCTAGATGCTTCATGTATGCATTTTAACCCATAGCAGAATCCTATCAGAGGGTGTCATGGGGTATCATTGTCCCCTTTTAGAAAGAAGAAACTGAGGCTCAGAAGTTGTCACTTGCTCAGGAACTTACAGTTGGAGTTGTGGAGTTGAAATTCTAACCATCTCTGACCTTAAAGCCTTATTCTCTCTTAAGAGGTTCTTTCTGGAAAAAAATATCAATAAATAAATAAATAAATAAATAAATAAATAAATAAATAAATTTTATTTTTTTTTATTTTTTTATTTTTTTAATTTATATATGAAATTTATTGTCAAATTGGTTTCCATACAACACCCAGTGCTCATCCCAAAAGGTGCCCTCCTCAATACCCATCACCCACCCTCTCCTCCCTCCCACCCCCCATCAACCCTTAGTTTGTTCTCAGTTCTCAACAGTCTCTTATGCTTTGGCTCTCTCCCACTCTAACCTCTTTTTTTTTTTTTCCTTCCCCTCCCCCATGGGTTTTTCTTAAGTTTCTCAGGATCCACATAAGAGTGAAACCATATGGTATCTGTCTTTCTCTCTATGGCTTATTTCACTTAGCATCACACTCTCCAGTTCCATCCACGTGGCTACAAAAGGCCACATTTCATTTTTTCTCATTGCCACGTAGTATTCCATTGTGTATATAAACCACAATTTCTTTATCCATTCATCAGTTGATGGACATTTAGGCTCTTTCCATAATTTGGCTATTGTTGAGAGTGCTGCTATGAACATTGGGGTACAAGTGCCCCTATGCATCAGTACTCCTGTGTCCCTTGGATAAATTCCTAGCAGTGCTATTGCTGGGTCATAGGGCAGGTCTATTTTTAATTTTCTGAGGAACCTCCACACTGCTTTCCAGAGCGGCTGCACCAATTTGCATTCCCACCAACAGTGCAAGAGGGTTCCCGTTTCTCCACATCCTCGCCAGCATCTATAGTCTCCTGATTTGTTCATTTTGGCCACTCTGACTGGCGTGAGGTGATACCTGAGTGTGGTTTTGATTTGTATTTCCCTGATAAGGAGCGACGCTGAACATCTTTTCATGTGCCTGTTGGCCATCCGGATGTCTTCTTTAGAGAAGTGTCTATTCATGTTTTCTGCCCATTTCTTCACTGGGTTATTTGCTTTTCGGGTGTGGAGTTTGGTGAGCTCTTTATAGATTTTGGATACTAGCCCTTTGTCTGATATGTCATTTGCAAATATCTTTTCCCATTCCGTTGGTTGCCTTTTAGTTTTGTTGGTTGTTTCCTTTGCTGTGCAGAAGCTTTTTATCTTCATAAGGTCCCAGTAATTCACTGTTGCTTTTAATTCCCTTGCCTTTGGGGATGTGTCGAGTAAGAGATTGCTACGGCTGAGGTCAGAGAGGTCTTTTCCTGCTTTCTCCTCTAAGGTTTTGATGGTTTCCTGTCTCACATTCAGGTCCTTTATCCATTTTGAGTTTATTTTTGTGAATGGTGTGAGAAAGTGGTCTAGTTTCAACCTTCTGCATGTTGCTGTCCAGTTCTCCCAGCACC
This sequence comes from Puma concolor, assembly GCF_028749965.1. Taxonomy (NCBI): domain Eukaryota; kingdom Metazoa; phylum Chordata; class Mammalia; order Carnivora; family Felidae; genus Puma; species Puma concolor. The sequence goes on along the minus strand of NC_141679.1, from coordinate 55,845,606 downwards.
ATTTGTTAAAGAGACTGTCTTTTTTCCATTGGATGTTCTTTCCTGCTTTGTCAAAGATGAGTTGGCCATACATTTGTGGGTCTAGTTCTGGGGTTTCTATTCTATTCCATTGGTCTATGTGTCTGTTTTTTGTGCCAGTACCATGCTGTCTTGATGATGACAGCTTTGTAGTAGAGGCTAAAGTCTGGGATTGTGATGCCTCCTGCTTTGGTCTTCTTCTTCAAAATTACTTTGGCTATTCGGGGCCTTTTGTGGTTCCATATGAATTTTAGGATTGCTTGTTCTAGTTTCGAGAAGAATGCTGGTGCAATTTTGATTGGGATTGCATTGAATGTGTAGATAGCTTTGGGTAGTATTGACATTTTGACAATATTTATTCTTCCAATCCATGAGCAGGGAATGTCTTTCCATTTCTTTAAATCTTCTTCAATTACCTTCATAAGCTTTCTATAGTTTTCAGCATACAGATCCTTTACATCTTTGGTTAGATATATTCCTAGGTATTTTATGCTTCTTGGTGCAGTTGTGAATGGGATCAGTTTCTTTATTTGTCTTTCTGTTGCTTCATTGTTAGTGTATAAGAATGCAACTGATTTCTGTACATTGATTTTGTATCCTGCAACTTTGCTGAATTCATGTATCAGTTCTAGCAGACTTTTGGTGGAGTCTATCGGATTTTCCATGTATAATATCATGTCATCTGCAAAAAGCGAAAGCTTGACTTCATCTTTGCCAATTTTGATGCCTTTGATTTCCTTTTGTTGTCTGATTGCTGATGCTAGAACTTCCAGCACTATGTTAAACAACAGCGGTGAGAGTGGGCATCCCTGTCGTGTTCCTGATCTCAGGGAAAAAGCTCTCAGTTTTTCCCCGTTGAGGATGATGTTAGCTGTGGGCTTTTCATAAATGGCTTTTATGATCTTTAAGTATGTTCCTTCTATCCCGACTTTCTCAAGGGTTTTTATTAAGAAAGGGTGCTGGATTTTGTCAAAGGCCTTTTCTGCATCCATTGACAGGATCATATGGTTTTTCTCTTTTTTTTTTGTTAATGTGATGTATCACGTTGATTGATTTGCGAATGTTGAACCAGCCCTGCATCCCAGGAATGAATCCCACTTGATCATGGTGAATAATTCTTTTTATATGCCGTTGAATTCGATTTGCTAGTATCTTATTGAGAATTTTTGCATCCATATTCATCAGGGATATTGGCCTGTAGTTCTCTTTTTTTACTGGGTCTCTGTCTGGTTTAGGAATCAAAGTAATACTGGCTTCATAGAATGAGTCTGGAAGTTTTCCTTCCCTTTCTATTTCTTGGAATAGCTTGAGAAGGATAGGTATTATCTCTGCTTTAAACGTCTGGTAGAACTCCCCTGGGAAGCCATCTGGTCCTGGACTCTTATTTGTTGGGAGATTTTTGATAACCGATTCAATTTCTTCGCTGGTTATGGGTCTGTTCAAGCTTTCTATTTCCTCCTGATTGAGTTTTGGAAGAGTGTGGGTGTTCAGGAATTTGTCCATTTCTTCCAGGTTGTCCAATTTGTTGGCATATAATTTTTCATAGTATTCCCTGATAATTGTTTGTATCTCTGAGGGATTGGTTGTAATAATTCCATTTTCATTCATGATTTTATCTATTTGGGTCATCTCCCTGTTCTTTTTGAGAAGCCTGGCTAGAGGTTTGTCAATTTTGTTTATTTTTTCAAAAAACCAACTCTTGGTTTCGTTGATCTGCTCTACAGTTTTTTTAGATTCTATATTGTTTATTTCTGCTCTGATCTTTATTATTTCTCTTCTTCTGCTGGGTTTAGGCTGCCTTTGCTGTTCTGCTTCTAGTTCCTTTAGGTGTGCTGTTAGATTTTGTATTTGGGATTTTTCTTGTTTCTTGAGATAGGCCTGGATTGCAATGTATTTTCCTCTCAGGACTGCCTTCACTGCGTCCCAAAGCGTTTGGATTGTTGTATTTTCATTTTCGTTTGTTTCCATATATTTTTTAATTTCTTCTCTAATTGCCTGGTTGACCCACTCATTCGTTAGTAGGGTGTTCTTTAACCTCCATGCTTTTGGAGGTTTTCCAGACTTTTTTCTGTGGTTGATTTCCAGCTTCATAGCATTGTGGTCTGAAAGTATGCATGGTATGATTTCAATTCTTGTAAACTTATGAAGGGCTGTTTTGTGACCCAGTATATGATCTATCTTGGAGAATGTTCCATGTGCACTCGAGAAGAAAGTATATTCTGTTGCTGTGGGATGCAGAGTTCTAAATATATCTGTCAAGTCCATCTGATCCAATGTCTCATTCAGGGCCCTTGTTTCTTTATTGACCGTGTGTCTAGATGATCTATCCATTTCTGTAAGTGGGGTGTTAAAGTCCCCTGCAATTACCACATTCTTCTCAATAAGGTTGCTTATGTTTATGAGTAATTGTTTTATATATTTGGGCGCTCCGGTATTCGGTGCATAGACATTTATAATTGTTAGCTCTTCCTGATGGATAGACCCTGTCACTATTATATAATGTCCTTCTTCATCTCTTGTTACAGCCTTTAATTTAAAGTCTAGTTTGTCTGATAGAAGTATGGCTACTCCAGCTTTCTTTTGGTTTCCAGTCGCATGATAAATAGTTCTCCATCCCCTCACTCTCAATCTAAAGGTGTCCTCAGGTCTAAAATGAGTCTCTTGTAGACAGCAAATAGATGGGTCTTGTTTTTTTATCCATTCTGATACCCTATGTCTTTTGGTTGGCGCATTTAATCCATTTACATTCAGTGTTATTATAGAAAGATATGGGTTTAGAGTCATTGTGATGTCTGTATGTTTTATGCTTGTAGTGATGTCTCTGGTACTTTGTCTCACAGGGTCCCCCTTAGGATCTCTTGGAGGGCTGGTTTAGTGGTGACAAATTCCTTCAGTTTTTGTTTGTTTGGGAAGACCTTTATCTCTCCTTCTATTCTAAATGACAGACTTGCTGGATAAAGGATTCTCGGCTGCATATTTTTTCTGTCTAGCACACTGAAAATCTCGTGCCAATTCTTTCTGGCCTGCCAAGTTTCAAAAGAGAGATCAGTCACGAGTCTTATAGGTCTCCCTTTATATGTGAGGGCACGTTTACCCCTTGCTGCTTTCAGAATTTTCTCTTTATCCTTGTATTTTGCCAGTTTCACTATGATATGTCGTGCAGAAGATCGATTCAAGTTACGTCTGAAGGGAGTTCTCTGTGCCTCTTGGATTTCAATGCCTTTTTCCTTCCCCACTTCAGGGAAGTTCTCAGCTATTATTTCTTCAAGTACCCCTTCAGCACCCTTCCCTCTCTCTTCCTCCTCTGGGATACCAATTATGCGTATATTATTTCTTTTTAGTTTATCACTTAGTTCTCTAATTTTCCCCTCATACTCCTGGATTTTTTTATCTCTCTTTTTCTCAGCTTCCTCTTTTTCCATAACTTTATCTTCTAGTTCACCTATTCTCTCCTCTGCCTCTTCAATCCGAGCCGTGGTGGTTTCCATTTTGTTATGCATTTCGTTTAAAGCGTTTTTCAGCTCCTCGTGACTGTTCCTTAGTCCCTTGATCTCTGTAGCAAGAGATTCTCTGCTGTCAGCTATACTGTTTTCAAGCCCAGCGATTAATTTGATGACTATTATTCTAAATTCACTTTCTGTTATATTATTTAAATCCTTTTTGATCAGCTCATTAGCTGTTGTTATTTCCTGGAGATTCTTCTGAGGGGAATTCTTCCGCTTGGTCATTTTGGATAGTCCCTGGCGTGGTGAGGACCTGCAGGGCACTTCCCCTGTGCTGTGGTGTATAACTGGAGTTGGTGGGCGGAGCCGCAGTCAGACCTGATGTCTGCCCCCAGCCCACCGCTGTGTCCACAGTCAGACTGGTGCGTGCCTTCTCTTCCCCTCTCCTAGGGGCGGGATTCACTGTGGGGTGGGGTGGCCCGTCTGGGCTACTTGCACACTGCCAGGCTTGTGATGCTGGGGATCTGGCGTCTTAGCTGGGGTGGGTAGGCAAGGTGCACAGGGGCAGGAGGGGCAGGCTTAGCTTGCTTCTCCTTAGGTGATCCACTTCAGGAGGGGCCCTGTGGCAGCAGGAGGGAGTCAGATCCGCTGCCGGAGGTTTGGCTCCGCCGAAGCGCAGAGTTGGGTGTTTGCGCAGAGCGAGCAAGTTCCCTGGCAGGAACTGGTTCTCTTTGGGATTTTGGCTGGGGGATGGGTGGGGGAGATGGCGCTGGCGAGCGCCTTTGTTCCCCACCAAACTGAGCTCTGTCGTCCGGGGGCTCAGCAGCTCTCCTTCCCTTTGTCCTCCAGCCTTCCCGCTTTCTGAGCAGAGCTGTTAACTTATGACCTCCCGGACGCTAAGTCGCGCTTGCTGTCGGAACACAGTCCGTCAGGCCCCTCTGCTTTTTGTAAGCCAGACTCGGGGGCTCTGCTTGGCCGGCGAGCCGCCCCTCTGCCCCGGCTCCCTCCCGCCGGTCCGTGGAGCGCGCACCGCCTCGCCGCCCTTCCTACCCTCTTCCGTGGGCCTCTCGTCTGCGCTTGGCTCCGGCGACTCCGTTCTGCTAATCCTCTGGTGGTTTTCTGGGTTATTTAGGCAGGTGTAGGTGGAATCTAAGTGATCAGCAGGACACGCGGTGAGCCCAGCGTCCTCCTACGCCGCCATCTTCCCTCTCTCCTCTCAATGTCAATAAATAAATTTTAAAAAGTAAAAATTGTAAATTATACCATTGGTCACTTTGGTGCTGCCTGGTGTCCTTCCAGAGCTGTCTGTTTAGCTAGGAACTAACTCTTTAGGTAACAGTTGGAAACCTCACTGGAGTTATTGAAAGGGATGTTGGTTAATCAAATGTTTACTCTGTTGTAGAAGGTATTTGTGCATCTGATAAGGCAGTATGTGCCAGTAGTGGTTTGTGTATTGCCGATGAGAAATTAAAAACAAAAAAACAAAAAAACCCACACACTTTAACAGTTGTGTATTTATTTTAATGCATATTAGAAAAACAATAGCCAGAAGGCAGCTTGTGATTTCACAGATATTGTTTAGACATGGTTAAAGAAAATAAATAAGCTATTTTACAGAAATACATGAAGTAGGTAATAGTGGCCTCAGATAAAAAATTGTGATGGTAGCATGTGTCTGATGATGTTTGGGAATCATCACAATTAGGAATGACCAAATAATGTTAATGTTTCTCCCAACACTGAGGGACAGTGAGCCTAAGTAGCCTGTCGTCACTGTGTAATTACCCAGAGATTATGTTCTACAAAATAGAATCCCTAACTAGCTTTGTCTGCTACCCAGCCCATTTTTGGGGCACCACATTCCACTGCCAGCTCATATGAAAGCAGGGAATTCAAATTAATTTGAGCCTTAGCCTATCCAAAATCTAATTATGCAGAAAAATGTAATACAACAAAAGTGAAAGAAAAGGATTTTTAGATGGCCCAACATTTGGGATTCTGAGGATGATGGTTATTATAAATAACTGTATAAATGGCATCTGTTTGCCAAGAAACTGTACCTCTTTTTAATTCATTTTAGGCAGTGACAGAAAATTATTTGAACTCAGGTTCCAGTCCAGTCCCAGTTCCATCATCAACCAGGTGTGTGATCTTAGGGTGGGGGTGGGAGGCTTGTTTTTAAAGATACTTTCCCTCTCCAGAACTTTGTGAACAACAGGTCATACCTATGCTTCAATGTGCTTTGATGACTTATTGGTTTTCAGAGAAGCCCTCTGATTTGAAAACAAATCAGGAACTCAGAGCTACATTTTGGGTAGCATCTGGGTAGGAGGCAGCTAAGAAATACTCAAGTTAGGGGGCGCCTGGGTGGCGCAGTCGGTTGAGTGTCCGACTTCAGCCAGGTCACGATCTCGTGGTCCGGGAGTTCGAGCCCCGCGTCGGGCTCTGGACTGATGGCTCAGAGCCTGGAGCCTGTTTCCGATTCTGTGTCTCCCTCTCTCTCTGCCCCTCCCCCGTTCATGCTCTGTCTCTCTCTGTCCCAAAAATAAATAAACATTGAAAAAAAATTATTTTAAAAAAAGAAATACTCAAGTTAGGATTGGGTTAGGCAGTAATGTTTAAATGATTTAGGAGACAGGAGTATACGTTTACTGAACACTAAGTCTATTCAAGGCACTTTGTATCCTACCTCACTGAATCCTCAAAATCGTTTTTATGGATAAGGAGATTGAGACTAATACAAATATTGAACGATTACATTGTATACCTGAAACTAATATAATGTCATGTCAGTTATATGTCAATTAAAAAAAAGAAGAAAGAATGGGGGGTGGGAGGGAGGGGAGAGTGGGTGATGGGTATTGAGGAGTGCACCTGTTGGGAAAAAAAACATTAAAAAATTTTAAAATAAAAAAAAAAGAAAGAAAATTGAGACTCAGTTTAAGAAACTTGCATAAGGTCACCCATCTCCTAAATGGCAGACTTGAGACTGAATTCAAGTCTGATGGGTGGTAATCACTATGCTTTATTTCCTCTTAAGGTTTTAAATAGGCATGGGAGTGCAACCTGCAGATCTGGGTTCAGAATCCTGTAAGTTTAGTGCAGGGGACAAAAAGCAGTCAGCTGTGGAAGACCTTCTAAGCAGGCTGAACTCAACACTGGCAGAAAGGGGTGACTGATGAGGAAGAATAGATGGGTCATGTTTTTCCTCGTAGACTTGCTGGATTTAAGGGTCCATGGGCTCAGCACAGGCTTGGGGAACAAGTGCCTGTGCTCAGTCAAACTGGCACAGGTGGCAGCAGGAGAATCTGGGGATCCAGGTATGATGTGACCAGACATCTGAGGTAAAGCCTAGATTGCAGATGGCAGAGTCTTGGGCCCAGAGGCCCCAGGGAGTCCACATCAGTCGAAGGCCTGCCCTGCTTGCTTCTTAGGAGAATTCTGCATGTGGGAGTGATTGGGATCTAGAGACCCTGGTTTGGTCTGAATGGCTTTCTAACTGATTGGCTATGGAAGGTGGCTTCATTCTTTCTCTATTTCTGTCTCTTGGTTAAGAGCTCAGAATCCAAGTCACATGGATCCAGAGTAAATTTTTCACTAGTTGTGTGATCTTAGGCAAGTTACTTACTTGCTATCAGCTTTAGTCTACTCAACAGTAAAATGAGGATAATAATGGTGTCTCTTTATAGGGTTGTTATGCAGATTAAATGAGATAATATAGGCAAAGCACAGTGACTGGCTCAATAAATGTAATTATTGTTCTTATTACATGATAATACTTATGTGGGATTAAGTCTTTCCACTACCCAGTGACTTGGACTATGTATAGCCAGATATTTCATTTTAATCAACCATACCAAGTACCATACCATTATTTGAGTTTAATCATATGTCAGTTTGAGTCTAAGTTCTTGTTCAGAATTCTTAAAGATTTGAGGAAATTATTATGATTATAAAATAGCCAAATCCCCCCATTCTCCTAATCCACTTGTTCTCCTCCTCTGGACCATCTCACAGTTCAGAAATGGACAAGGCCTCCATTGCTCTGGGCTATGTCTCATCTCTTAGAGGACAAAGGCCTCCCCTTGTGTCTCCAGATACAAATTGCCCTGCAGGCCCCTTCTTGTTGCCTGCCTGAATTTCCAGGGAGCATGGAGGGTTATTCATAGTGGCTCTGACCATGTGCCTGAGGACATAGATATATTTTTAGTGTCTTCTCCCTAGAGTCTGGCTGAAAAGGTCATGCCTATCTTTTTATGCCTAATGTCAGCTTCTGAATAAACAGGGTGAACTCATTTCTGTTAAAAGGGCCCAAGCAATGTCAGGTTGTTGGTTCCCCCTAACCCATTTGGAATGTGATTTTGCTATTGACATGTAAGGAAAGTGCTTTGTAAACCCCAAAGCAGTTTATAGAAGTTCTTGTGAAGGAGGAGAGTGAGGGTGTCAAAGAGTGCCCTGGAGAGGAGGGGTTAGGTAAACTGAGGTAGCTACAGAGGGGCTGAACTAGGACCATTGAGAGATAAATATAGGGAGAGGTTTTGGGTACCATGTTTTCTACTTACCAGAGCTGTGTAGGTATGGAGCAGCACATTGACGGGGAGGGCGTTGCCCTTGCATGTATTCACTGAAGCAAAGACTGGAAGGCCTCAACCAGCATGTTGGTGGCTGGAGTCCTGTGAGAGCAGGTGACTGGATGAGATGGACTGAGGTCCCTTCCACTACTGCTGAGATTCAGTGATTCTGGAGCGCTGAGGGTGAGAGCTTTTCTGCATGTTGGGTCTGGACACTGAATAAAGTGGATACTAAAATAAATAAATAAATAAATAAATAAATAAATAAATAAAATATATATATAGTATATATATATATATATACTATATATATATATATATATATATATATATATATATATATATATACTATATATATAGTACAGCAGCCTTGAAAGTAAACCTATTTGTGGCCACATTTTCCTGACAGTGATTTTGTATTTCACTTTTCGCTTGTCTATTTGTTTTTTAATGGTTATTGGCTTATTTAGTTTTTTTTTTAAGTTTATTTATTTATTTTGAGAAAGAGAGAGAGTGAGAATGCACACGTGCAAGTGTGGGAGGGACAGAGAGAGAGGGAGAGAGAATCCCAAGCAGCCTCCCCATCGCCAGCATACAGCCTGACATGGGACTTGATCTCACAAACTGTGAGATCATGACCTGGGTCGAAATCAAGGTTGGATGCTCAACTGACTGAGCCACCCAGGCACCCCTGGTTTATTTAGGTTTTAAAAAATTTCTTTCCTTAAGTCAATTTTGGTAAGTAATATTTTTATAAGAGTATCATTTAAAAATGTATTTGCATAAAGTTGTATATTTCTTATGATTTTTAGTATTTACTTCTTCTAGAGTTATGTCCTCTTTTTCATTTCTGGTATTTTTTTTTTTTTTTACTTTTCTTCTATCTATCTGTCTATCTATCTATCTATCTATCTATCTATCTATCTATTATCTATCTACCTATATATATATCATATAATTGACATGTAACATTATATTATTTTCAGGTGTACAACATAGTAATTTGATATTTTTATATATTACAAAATGGTCACCACAAGTTTAACACCCATCACCTTGCATAGTTACAAACATTTTTTTCCTTATGATGAGAACTTTTAAAATCTACTCTCTTAGCAACTTTCAAATATGCAATATAGTATTATTAACTATAGACATCATGCTGTGTATTATGTCCCCGTAACTAATTTATTTTATAACTGGAAATTTGTGTCTTTTGACCCCCTTCACTCCTATCCCCTATCCACTGTCTCTGGCAACCACAAATCTGATCTCTGTATCTATGAGCTTGTGTGTTTTTTGTTTTTAGATTCCACATATAAGTGAAATCATACAGTATCTTTCTCTGACTTAATTTTACTTAGCCTAATGTCCTTGAGGTCCATCCACATTGTTGCAATGGCAAGATTTCCTTCTTTTTTATGGCCAAATAATAATCCAGTGTGTGTGTGGTGTGTGTGTGTGTACCAAATTTTCTTTATCCGTTCATCCATCAGTGGACACTTAGGTTGTTTCCATATCTTGGATATTATAAATAATGCTACAATGAACATGGGGGTGCCAATATCTTTTTGAGTTAGTGTTTTTCATTTTCTTTGGATAAATACTGAGAAGCGGAATTCCTGGATCATAGAGTAGTTCTATTTTTAAATTTTTGAGGAACATCCAACTGTTTTCCATAGTGGCCATACCAATTTACATTTGCACCAATTTATGTTTCCACCAACAGTGCTCAAGTGTTTTCTTTTCTCCACATCCTTGCCAACACTTATTTCTTGGCTTTTTGATACGAGCTGTTCTGACTGGTATGAGGTGGTATCTCACTGTGGTTTTGATTTGTATTTTCCTGATGATTAGTGATGTTGAACATCTTTTCATGTACCTTTTGGACCATATGTATGCCTTTGGAAAAATATCTGTTCATATCTTCTGCCCATTTTTTTAGTTGGATTGTTTGTGTGTTTTTGCTATTGAGTTGTATGAGTTCTATTTATATTTTGGATATGTAAGTCTTATCAGATACATGATTTGCAAATATTTTTTCTCATTTAGTAGATTCCCTCTTCATTTTGTTGATGGTTTCCTTTGCTGTGTAGACCCATGTCTTTTTTTAATCAGGAATTTCATTTGTCTGCTATAATGGTTAAGCAAAATAGGACTAGGGGTGCCTGGGTGGCTCAGTCGGTTAAGTATTCGACTTCAGCTCAGGTCATGATCTCACAGTTTGTGAGATTGAGCCCCACGTCTGGCTCTGTGCTGACAGCTCGGAGCCCGGAGCCTGCTTCAGATTCTGTGTCTCCCTCTCTCTCTGCCCCTCTCCTGCTCACACTCTGTTTCTGTCTCCCAAAAATAAATAAAGATAAAAAGAATTTAAAAAAAAAAGCAAAATAGGACTAAAATAGAATTATTTTCATTCTGCCCCCAATTTCAATAATAGATTCATTTCACTGATATTAACCTGTCAGATTCCTTTTGGCATATTAGAAAACTGAGGGGTAATTAAGTGACTTGCCTACATTTTATAGGGGATGAGCAGCAGGGCCCAGACCTAAACCTTCTGGCTCCTGATATATTGCTCTTTCTGGTAAACCAGATTGCTCCTGCTGTGGGCATTAAGAAAGCTATGAAAACCAGGGTACTGAGCTGAGCAGAAGTAATATACAGCCAGGAATGCAGCCTTTAGGCATAAGACCTTCCTCTCTGGTAAGGCGCTTGTATGTTGTAGATGCTCTGCAGATTTTTCTTGAATTAAACAAAGTAATCCTGTCAGTGCCTGGCACCAAGTTAGTACTCCATAAATGGTTATTGAATGAAAGCAACACAACCTTTAACGGCTTAATGGAATTAACCATCAAAGTTCAGGACACATGAAAATGCCCATGGCTTATTTTCATATTTTCTACTCCTATAATTGTGAGTAGTTTCAACCCTGGGATGGTAGCAAGGCTTCCTGCATGCTCTGAGGCCTCTGGTCTTAACCTCCATTCTGGGCTTGAATGAAGATGAATTTTTCTTTTCTTTTTTTAAAAAAATGTTTATTTTGAGAGAGAAAGAGAGAAAGGGAGAGAGAGTGGGTAGGGGCAGAGAGAGAGGGAGAGAGACAATCTCAAGCAGGCTCCATGCTGTCCTCACAGAGCCTGATGCAGGGCTTGATCTAATGAACTGTGAGATCATGACCTGAGCCAAAATCAAGAGTGAGATGCTCAACTGACGGAGGCACCCAGGCGCCCTGAAGATGAATTTTTCTGAGGATGCTTCCTACAAACAAGGGTATTAAGCCCAATAAGAGCTCTGGTCATCCAGGTTGAGTCATTAGTAGATAACAAGCTGGCACTATCCCTGGCATGGGAGCCATGCAGTCTCCTTTTGTGATTAACCTACTGTAGCTTAGTGATGATCAGCAGAACTTCCAGTCCATGGAGTGGCTAGACTCCAAACCCAGATCCTTGGAAGCTTCTAATTGGGCTCCACCTGTCAGGAGGTAATAGAGAGAGACTTACTGATATTTTTGAAGTGCAACTTTTTGATAAGGTAAATAGCATATCAGAGCTGTCTCATTTTGCAGCCCAGTCTACAGCAGGGTTATGAAAGGTATTTATAGCTTTCATAACTATGCTCTTACTCCTTCCTTATTACCAAATAATCCTCCTCTGATTTTGTCTGTGAATCACCCAGGACTTGGAGTCATTGTGATTGGCTATGAGAGGGGCTTCAGTCATCCTAAAGATTCCTGGATAGCTTGGGAGAAAATGATAGGATGTAAAAGAGCTGTTTTCTTCTACACACACACACACACACACACACACACACACACACACACACACTTCTTGGTTTGGGGACTTGGTGAAAGAAGTGTTAGTAGATGGAATGATATTTAGATTTTTATTTTGTGCCAGGAGTGCTAAGAAAAGATTACTGACGTCAAGTGAACAGTTCTAGGAGTAGAGTGAGTGGTCACAGCTAGAAGCTCTACCAGCCTTTGAAGATGCAGAGACATTTACATCCCTGTATCTCTCAGTGAGGGAGACAAGATGCCAGGCACAGAATAGTTTTGAGGAGCCCTGATTTTGCAGTTAGGCTAATTCAGTTCAAATTATGCCTCTGTTGCTCATTAGGTGGATGACATCAAAATCCCATAACTTTTGAGCTTTAGTTTTCACATTTGTTTTATAGGGCTGATGGTCTAAGTACTTCACTGGATTGTAGTATATTCTAAGTGTATAGATGGTGGCAACATTATTATGAATTCTAGTACTAACTAGCTGTGCAAACTTAAGCAAGTCTTAACTTGTTTGGGTCTCAGTTTCTATATTCAAAAGGCATTAGAGTAGATGATTCCTTATGTCAGTCAGTGTCCAGTCAGGAGATAGAAACCATGTCAGGTATTTTAACAGAGAAATTACTATAAGTAATTTTTAACCAGGTAGTAGAGAACTGGAAAAACAGTGAACACAGCGGTAGCAACTGCAGAAAGCAGCTATCACCCTTAAGTCTGGGGGAAGAGAGGGAAGAAGTTGAGACTGTTAAAACTTAGAAGGTTAGAGATAGAGACCATGCTTCTCAGTTCCAGTAGGTCCTGGTATTTCTGGGGAGGGGAGGGTGGTACAATGTGGCTGGTGCTGAGAAAATTGCAAACAGAATCTCTGTGCTATAGGAATAAGCTGCTGAGGACCTGCTGATCTAATGGGAAGCAGGCAGGAAGTCGTAGGCTAACCTTCCCTTTTTTAGGTCTTCCTCTAGCACACTGTTCCCCACAACCTCCGTTGGAAAAGCCTCACCGGAAGCAACTGGCAATAAAGAAGTGAGCGTGTGCAGGTCTCATCCCTAGCATCACAAAGCTGAATGTGAAAGGGTGGGCTTAGAGCTGAGAGGCATCAGCTTAATAACTGGTATAATCTTTTTTTTTTTTAATTTTTAAAATGTTTTTATTTATTTTTGAGAGAGAGAGACAGAGTGAGTGGGAGAGGGGCAGAGAGAGAGAGGGAGACACAGAATCTGAAGCAGGCTCCAGGCACTGAGCCGTCAGCACAGAGCCCGACATAGGGCTCGAACTCACGAGCTGTGAGATCATGACCTGAGCCAAAGTCGGATGCTCAACTGACTGAGCTACCCAGGCATCCCACTGGTATAATCTTTAAGGTTCCTTCCAGGCTAGAGTCTGTGGGTCAGGTTCTGAAGCCCATGAAGAACTCTGTGGGTTCTTGGAGAGTCAACATGGTGTGGTAGAATGACAATGAGTTTTGTAGTTGTACATATTTGGATTGGAAACCTATCTCTCTTACCAGCTATGGGATGTTGGGCAAGTTACTTGGAATTTCTCTGAGCCTTGTTTCCTCCTCTGTAAAATGATGATATGAAAACCTATCTCACAGGGTTATTGTGATAACTAATAAGAATAAGCCTGTAAAGTGCCAGGTGGGGGTAGCTATTATTATTACTAAGGATACTTGTTTAATGAGTGTCGGCTGATTGGTTTGTTCCCTTTGTTGGTTGCACAAACTGATGTCACTGTTTAGTTTCTTCCACTCAGATGTGGCTTGCTGGGCCATGATGGGGAGCCTGGGCAGTGGGTCAGTGGGGCCAAGGAATCCTATGGTACCTGGGACCCCAGGGACAACATTTGTGTACTTGTAGGAAGCAGTACTTCACCCAGACTGGGATCTAGTAAGCTGGTTCCTGAGGGTGTGTTCAGTGCCAGGCAGGGACATGTACCCATTATTGTGCTAAGCTTGAGCTACAGCCGGTAGGCTCCTTGGATGCTATTCAAGTCAGCGGCAACAACTTGGTTTCCTAGGCAATAACTGCAGACTAGGAGAATCATTTATAATCTTTTCTTTCCAGTCATCATAGTTGATGTCCTCTTATTTTTTCTAGGTGAGCTCTTAGACTAGAAATAATGAAGAAATGTAGAATATTCATATTATTGATGCATTAATAACTAATATTTATTAAGGACCCACTTTGTGCCAACTATTGTGCAAGTCCCTTTATGTGCATTACCCCTAATCTTGAATCCTACAAGGTCATTTTTATTTCCCCAATGTTATCTATAAGGAAACTGAGGCACAGACTGGTAAATAAACTTGCCCAGGGCTTTCAAAAAGTATAAAGTGGAGCCAAAATTAAAACCTAAGTTTCTTGGATTCTTTTTTTTAAGTTTTTATTTATTTTTTATTTTTTTAAATGTTTATTTCTTTATTTTGAGAAAGAGAGAGAGAGAGAGAGAGAGAGAGTATGTTCAGGGGGAGGGACAGAGAGGGAGAGAGTCCCAAGCAGGCTCCATGCTGAGCCCAATGCAGGGCTCCATCTCAACGAACCATGATATCATGACCTGAGCTGAAATCAAGAATCTGACACTTAACTGACTGAGCCACCCAAAGCACCCTGAAGTTTGTTGAATTCTAAGCACATTCCTTTACTATTAAGCCAGACATTTCCTAGTGCTGGTTAAAAGTAGCACAAATTTAACTTAGAAAATATCTGGATTTCTGGGCCACATAGTGGTAGATTACTCAGTAGAGCCCCTAGTACACTTCCTTCCAACTTTCCATTGTAATAACAATTATAATGGTTTAATGGCATTTGATTAACAGCCCCTGATGCATCTTTACCTAGCTTCTCAAGAAAATACCTAAAAAACAAAAGGATGAATACTCAAAATGCAAATTCACAGTTTTTGGTATGATTTAAATCTGCTATAGAGACTATTTTATTTGGTCACTGCTCTACCAATTATTGCAGGAGGAAGTCTATTTAAAAATATTCTCTTACCCCCATACAAGGCAGTCAGGCTTTTATAGTGAAACCACCTAAAAGGTACCTCTCTGACAAATTTTTCCCTTAAGATTTCTAAGTAATTTTGAGATTGTCTGCTACAAGCACCACAGGCATTATGATTAAGTAGTACCATTTCTCAGAAAGCCCAGCACTTATCATAACCATCCGACCCATTCTAACAGGTCTCAGATAAGTGTAGTTAGCACGGGGTTAGCTAGATTCTGCTTGATGTGAAAAAAGCTTCTGAAAATACAGATTTCCAAAAGTTGTAGGAACAGTAAAGGTGGAGTGAGAAAAACCATTCATGGACTACTACCTTTGTTTCACCTTACATAAAAGGGCAGCGCTGCTTGCCTCAGAGAAAGGTGGAAGGTGCGTTCTTCTCCCATTGCCTGGTCCCTGCCTCAGAGGCCTCAGGGCCATGCTAACAAAACAATTTTCAGTTACCTTTGGAAAAATCAACAGATAAGAATATCCAGGGACATTAAAAAAATAGTAGCAATGGGGAGCAATTTTTGCTCTTGGGCGCCTGGGTGGCTCAGTTGATTGGGTGTCCAACTTTGGCTCAGTCATGATCTTGCAGTCCGTGAGTTCGAGCCCTGCAGCCTGGAGCCCGCTTCGGATTCTGTGTCTCCCTGTCTCTCTGACTCTCCCCTGCTCATGCTCTCTCTCTCTCAAAAATAAATAAACATTAAAAATTAAAAAAAAAAAAGAAAGCCAAAGAAATTAAAACATGAACCTAGTGTGCTCCAGTGAAAATTGGGATAAAGATAAAATTTGAATTGGGATCACCAAATGAGTAGAGTATATCCCCCTATCAGTGACGCCAAATATTTTTAAATTATTCCACTGTATGGTGTGTAGAATATTTTAATACATGTCAATCTAATTGGATCTTCCCAGGAGGATCAAATGCATTAGATATTTTCATCTTTTAATGCAAACAAATCTATAAATATTTTCCTTTTGAGTTTATCCATTATTTTGGAGTTTATCCCAAGCTTATAAACTCCTTTCTAAAAATTTATGTCACTTTGAGTTTTTATGATGGATTATTTAAAGTATCTAGAATTAATTTAGTAAATAGAATGAGGTGAGGCTATAATTTAATTTTTCTCATACAACTAGTTTATTATTCCAGTGCAACTTACTGAATAATTCCATCTTCCTTTACTGATAATTGAATGTTATACAGTCGTTGTCTGCTGTTAACAGATGGCCCTTTCATCCTATGGAATGGATTAGAAGCTTCAGCCTTGGGGAGTGAACCACTGTTTTTGAACCTCTGGCTCTTGGGTTAACGTTTCTCCATAGCTGTGGTTTTCAGGGCTATGGTTTTGCAGAGCTATGGTCTTTCCGTGGAGGTGCCTCTTCCATTGTCAGAAACTCTTAAATTGGCAAATCTTCCTTATCCTGAATGCCAGTGGATCTTCCTGAAACTTCTACTCACTGGGCCTTATGCTGAATCTAATCCATCCTCAGCTGCCATGTCACCCAGTGGGTGCTTTCTATGTGTCATTTTTAAAAAAATTTTAATGTTTATTTGAGAGAGAGAGAGAGAGACAGAGACAGAGACAGAACATGAGCAGGGGAGGGGCAGGCAGAGAGAGGGGACACAGAATCCAAAGCAGACTCTAGGCTCTGAGCTGTCAGTACAGAGACCAACATGGGGCTTGAACTCACAAACTGTGAGATTATGACCTAAGCTGAAGTTGGATGCTTAACTGACGGAGCCACCCATGCATTCCTCTATGTGTCGTTTCTACTCCTTATGTCCAACTACTTACCTCATTTGATGAATAGACATTATTACTCAAGTTTGCAGAGGACTGGGATTCAGAGAGGTTTATCAACTTCCTTGAGATCACAGAGCCAGTAAGTGGATCAGTCAGAATTTATGCTCCTTTCCAACTAACTCAAAAGCCTATAATTTTACCACTACACCATGCTCCATGCTATTTTTTAAAAACATTTTTCTTTATGGTAGTAAAATATACACGGCATAAAATGTGCCATTTTAACCATTTGTAAGTGTAAAGCTCAGTGGTATTAAGTATATTCCAATTGTTGTGTAATCATCAGCTATTTTTTAAGCATTCAAAGACAGCAGGGGCATCCATGTCTATTCACAGTGGGCCACAAGATCATTAATTAAGGCAATGGCTTGGTGGATAGTTATTTGGATGTGACTCAAATGCTCATCTGCATTTTGGAAATTTATTTATATTTATTATCTTCTGTCAGGAATCATAGTTCCCAACTTCAGGAAATTAAACAAGAATATCTCACTATTATGTTGTTAATTACATTCAGCTTTAATTACAATTGCTAAGTGATCCCAGCCTACTAGTTTGACATCTGGGTGTAGCAGGCATACCACAGCAGTGGCAGACAGGTAAATGAACTCATGTGGGTTACCTAATTGGACAAATTAGTGGTGCTAAAGACCTCAGATGGTCCATTTTGGCCACTGCAGCATGCTGGATTTCTGTGAAGGATGGGTATCAGGATTCCTCTAAGTTTTCTCTGACCAGGATGAACATCCTTGTTTTTACTTGTACAACACAGAGTCCAAAGCCCTTTCCTGAGTGTACCACTTTCCAGCCTGTTGACTAACATTTCTTTCCAAGTGTGGTTTCTGGAATGGAACCTATCACTTCTATCCTGATCCTGCCTGTGCAGAGCGGAACACACCTGCCTAACTCTGGACAACAGGTCTCCATCCATGCCACCTCCTCCCTGTTGGTGGCTTCATGTTGCTGGCTTATGTTAAGCTTATAGTTAGTTCAAATTCCAAACCTTCTTCGTATATATTATTGTGATACTAGACCTCCCTACCTATGTCCTTGTGAGTTGGCCTTTTGGACTCAAGGATAAGACTTTATTTTATCAAGGGTGGAAAATATGTGCAATGCCCATGCATGTGGACCTTGTTTACATCCAAGGATTTTTTTTTTTTTTTTTTTTTGACAGAGAGAGAGAAGGTGCACTCCACCCTGGCGGGGGAAGAGGCAGAGGGAGGGGAAGAGAGAATCCTAAACAGGCTTTATGCCTAGCACAGAGCCCGATGTAGGGCTTAATCTCACCACCGTGAGTTCATGACCTGAGCGAAAATCAAGAATCAGATGTTTAACCAACTGAGCCACCTGAAGATCTTTTTATTAGCACTTTTTCCCCTGAACCTGATAGGCCTCAGAATTCAATTTATTTTTTCATGATTCTCAAAGGGTTTATTGGGGTTTCCTGGGTTAGGAAAAGGAGAAGGACTCTTTTTGCCCCAGATAAGGTGAGTTCTTCCTCAGGCATCCTCTTTCTGGTCTCAGAATCCTTTGTGTTTAAAGACACCATTGTGTCTAAACCAAATGCTTCAGTTAGTAATTACTAATCATCTCTCAGTGTTGGTACACAGGTATGAACCTAATAGTCCTTCTTACTTTGTATGGACTCATATTATGTTGTATTTCATATTTAACCCATCATGGCAGATGATAAATCAGGGAACATTTAGGAATACAAGACTAAGGTGATGACCAATGTAATAGAGCTTGATAGAATTAATATCACAAATATGTAGAAGACTAGAACATTGATTGCAGCAAAACTATAATAGTATTTATTTATTTATTTATACATTTCTATCCAAGTTAGCATATAGTACAATAATGATTTCAGGAGTAGAATCCAGTGATCCATCCCCTATGTATAACACCCAGTGCTCATCCCAGCAAGTGTCCTCTTTTTTTAAAATATTTTTTCTTTTTTAATTTTTTTTTTTTTATAATTTACATCCAAATTAGTTATCATATAGTGTAACAATGATTTCAGGAGTAGATTCCTCAGTGCCCCTTACCCATTTAGCCCATCCCCCCTCCACAACCCCTCCAGTAACCCTCAGTTTGTTCTCCATATTTATGAGTCTCTTCTGTTTTGTTCCCCTTCCTGTTTTTATATTATTTTTGTTTCCCTTCCCTGATGTTCATCTGTTTTGTCTCTTAAAGTCCTCATATGAGTGAAGTCATGATTTTTGTCTTTCTCTGACTGACTAATTTCACTTAGCATAATACCCTCCAGTTCCATCCACGTAGTTGCAAATGGCAAGATTTCATTCTGTTTGATTGACGAGTAATACTCCATTACACACATCTTCTTTATCCATTCATCCATTGATGGACATTTGGGCTCTTTCCATACTTTGGCTATTGTTGATAGTGCTGCTATAAACATGGGGGTGCATGTGTCCCTTCGAAACAGCACACCTGCATCCCTTGTATAAATGCCTAGTAGTGCAATTGCTGGGTCGTAGGGTAGTTCTATTTTTAGTTTTTGAGGAACCTCCATACTGTTTTCCAGAGTGGCTGCACCAGCTTGCATTGCCACCAACAATGCAAAAGAGATCCTCTTTTTCCACATCCTCGCCAACATCTGTTGTTGCCTGAATTGTTAATGTTAGCCATTCTGACAGGTGTAAGGTGGTATCTCATTGTGGTTTTGATTTGTATTTCCCTGATGATGAGTGAAGTTGAGCATTTTTTCATGTGTCAGTTGACCATCTGGATGTCTTCTTTGGAGAAGTGTCTTTTCATGTCTTTTGCCCATTTCTTCACTAGATTATTTGTTTTTTGGGTGTTGAGTATGAGAAGTTCTTTATAGATTCTGGATACTATCCCTTTATCTGATATATCGTTTGCAAATATCTTCTCCCATTCTGTCTGTTGCCTTTTAGTTTTGCTGAATGTTTCCTTTGCTGTGCAGAAACTTTTTATATTGATGAGGTCCCAATAGTTCATTTTTGCTTTTGTTCCCCTTGCCTCTGGAGACGTGTTGAGTAAGAAGTTGCTGCGGCCAAGATCAAAGAGGTTTTTGCCTGCTTTCTCCTCAAGGATTTTGATGGCTTCCTGTCTTACATTTAGGTTTTTCATCCATTTTGAGTTTATTTTTGTGAATGGTGTAAGAAAGTGGTCCAGGTTCATTGTTCTGCATGTTGCTGTCCAGTTTTCCCAGCACCACTTGCTGAAGATACTGTCTTTATTCCATTGGATATTCTTTCCTGCTTTGTCAAAGATTAGTTGGACATATGTTTGTGGGTCCATTTCTGGGTTCTCTATTGTGTTCCATTGACCTGAGTGTCTGTTCTTGTGCCAGTACCATACTGTCTTGATGACTACAGCTTTGTAGTATAGCTTGAAGTCTGGGATTGTGATGCCTCCTGCTTTGGTTTTCTTTTTCAAGATTGCTTTGGCTATTCAGGGTCTTTTCTGGTTCCATAAGATTTTAGGATTATTTGTTCTAGCTCTGTGAAGAATCCTGGTGTTACTTTGATAGGGATTGCATTGAATATGTAGATTGCTTTGGGTAGTATTGACATTTTAACAATATCTGTTCTTCATATCCAGGAGCATGGAATCTTTTTCCATTTTTTTGTGTGTCTTCTTCAATTTCTTTCATAAGCTTTCTATAGTTTTCAGTGTCAGTAGATTTTTCACCTCTTTGGTTAGATTTATTCCTAGGTATTTAATGGTTTTTGGTGCAACAGTAAATGGGATCGATTCCTTGATTTCTCTTTCTGTCACTTCATTGTTATGTATAGGAATGCAACCAGTTTCTGTGCATTGATTTTATATCCTGCAACTTTTCTGAATTCATGAATCAGTTCTAGCAGTTTTTTGGTGGAATCTTTCGGGTTTTCCATAGAGTATCATGTCATCTGCAAAGAGTGTACGTTTGACCTCCTCCTGGCTGATTTCGATGCCTTTTATTTCTTTGTGTTGTCTGATTGCAGAGGCTAAAACTTCCAATGGTGAGAGTGGACATCCCTGTTTTGTTCCTGACCTTAGGGGGAAAGCTGTCAGTTTTTCCCCATTGAGGATGATATTAGTGTTGGGTCATTCATATATGCCTTTTATGATCTCCAGGTATGCTCCTTCTATCCCTACTTCTTGAAGGTTTTTATCAAGAAAGGATGCTGTATTTTGTCAAATGCTTTCTCTGCATCTATTGAGAGGATCATATGGTTCTTGTCCTTTCTTTTATTGATGTGATGAATCACATTAATTGTTTTGCGGATATTGAACTAGCCCTGCAACCCAGGTATAAATCCCACTTGGTTGTGGTGAATAATTTTTTAATGTATTGTTGGATCTGGTTGGCTAATATCTTGTTGAGGATTCTTGCATTCACGTTCATCAGGGAAATTGGTCTATAGTTCTGCTTTTTAGTGGGGTCTCTGTCTGGTTTTGGAATCAAGGTAATGCTGGCTTCATAGAAAGAGTTTGGAAGTTTTCCTTCCATTTCTACTTTTTGGAACAGTTTCAAGAGAATAGGTGTTAACTCTTCCTTAAATGTTTGGTAGGATTCCCCTGAAAGCCATCTGGCCTTGAACTCTTGTTTCTTGGGAAATTTTTGATTACTAATTTGATTTCCTTACTGGTTATGGGTCTGTTCAAATTTTCTATTTCTTCCTGTTTCAGTTTTGGTAGTGTAGGTTTCTAGGAATTTGTCCATTTCTTCCATATTGCCCATTTTGTTGGCGTATAATTGCTCATAATATTCTCTTATTATTGTTTTTATTTCTGCTGTGTTGGTTGTGATCTCTCCTCTTTCATTCTTGATTTTATTTATTTGGGTCCTTTCCTTTTTCGTTATTATCAAACTGGCTAGTGGTTTATCAATTTTGTTAATTCTTTCAAAGAACCAGCTTCTAGTTTCATTGATCTGTTCTACTGTTTTTTTTTGGTTTTGGTGGCATTAATTTTTGCTCCAATCTTTATCATTTCCTGTCTTCTGCTGGTTTTGGTTTTTATTTGCTGTTCTTTTTCCAGCTCTTTAAGGCATAAGGTTAGGTTGTGTATTTGAGATCTTTCTTCCTTCTTTAGGAAGGCCTGGATTGCTATATACTTTCCTTTTATGACCGCCTTTGCTGCGTCCCAGAGGTTTTGGGTTGTGGTGTTATCATTGTCATTAACTTCCATATACTTTTTAATTTCTTCTTTAACTGCTTGGTTAGCCCATTCATTCTTTAGTAGGATGTTCTTTAATCTCCAAGTATTTGTTACCTTTCCAAATTTTTTCTTGTGGTTGATTTCGAATTTCATAGTGTTGTGGTTTGAAATATGCACGGTATGATCTCGATCTTTTTGTACTTGCTGAGGGCTGATTTGTGTCCCAGTATATGGTCTATTCTGGAGAACGTTGCATGTGTACTGGAGAAGAATGTATATTCTGCTGCTTTAGGATGAAACGTTCTGAATATATCTGTTAAGTCCATCTGGTCTAGTGTGTCATTCAAAGCCATTGTTTCCTTGTTGATTTTTTGATTAGATGATCTGTCTGTTACTGTGAGTGGGTGTTGAAGTCTCCTACTATTATGGCATTACTATTGATGAGTTTCTTTATGTTTGTGATTAATTGATTTATATATTTGGGTGTTCCACATTTGGTGCATAAATTTTTACAATTGTTAGGTCTTCTTGGTGGACACACCCCTTGATTATGATATAATGTCCTTCTGCATCTCTTGATACAGTCTTTATTTTAAAGTCTAGATTGTCTGATATAAGTTTGGCTACTCTGGCTTTCTTTTGTTGACCATTAGCATGATAGATGGTTTTCCATCCCCTTACTTTCAATCTGAAGGTGTCTTTAGATCTAAAGTGGGTCTCTTGTAAACAGCATATAGGTGGATCTTGTTTTCTTATCCATTCTGTTACCCTATGTCTTTTAGTTGGAGCATTGAGTCCATTGACGTCTAGAGTGAGTACTGAAAGATGTGAATTTATTGCCATTATGATGCTTGTAGAGTTGGAGTTTCTGGTGGTGTTCTCTGGTCCTTTCTAAATTTTTTTTTTTAATGTTTATTTATTTTTGAGAGAGACAGAGACAGAATGCGAGTGGGTTAGGGGCAGAGAGAGAGAGGGAGACACAGAAGCAGAAGCAGAAGCAGGTTCCAGGCTCTGAGCTGTCAGCACAGAGCCCGATGCAGGGCTTGAACTCACAAGCCGTGAGATCATGACCCGAGTCGAAGTCAGATGCCCAGCCGACTGAGCCACCCAGGCGCCCCTCTCTGGTCCTTTCTAATCTTTGTTGCTTTTTGTATATATATATATATATATATACATATATATATTTTTTTCATCTTTTCTCCCCTCAGAGAGTCCCCCTTAAAATTTCTTGCAGGGCTGGTTTAGTGGTCACAAACTCCTTTAATTTTTGTTTGTCGGGAAACTTTTGATCTCTCCTTCTATTTTGAATGACAGCCTTTCTGGATAAAGAATTCTTGGGTGCATATTTTTCTGATTTAGCACATTGAATATATCCTGCCACTCCTTTCTGGCATGCCAAGTTTCTGTGGATAAGGCTGTTGCAAACCTGATCTATCTTCCCTTGTAGGTTAGGGACTTTTTTCCCCTTGATGCTTTCATGATCCTCTCCTTGCCTGAGAATTTGTGAATTTGACTATCATGTACCTTGATGGTCGGTTTTGATGAACCTAATGGGGGTCCTCTGTGCTTCCTGGATTTTGTTGTCTGCGTCTTTCCCCAGGTTAGGAAAGTTTTCCGCTATGATATACTCACATAACCCTTTTACTCCTATTTCTCTCTGTTCCTTTTCTGGGACCCCTATGATTCTGATGTTGTTCCTTTTTAATGAGTCACTGATTTCTCTAATTCTTAAATCATGCTCTTTTGCCTTAATCTTTCTCTTTTTTTCTGCTTCATTATTCTCCATAAGTTTGTCCTCTATATCGCTGATTCTCTGTTCTGCCTCATCCATCCTTGCCACCACGGAATCCATCCATGATTGCAGCTCAGTTATAACATATTTTATTTCATCCTGACTAGTTTTACTTCTTTTATCTCCACAGAAAGGGATTCTAGTCTATTTTTGACTCCAACTAATATTCTTATTATCGTGATTCTAAATTCTGGTTCAGACATCTTGCTTGTATCTGTGTTGGTTAAATCCCTGGCTGTCATTTATTTGTGGTCTTTCTTTTGGGTTAATTCCTTCATTTCATCATTTTGAAGGGAGAAAAGAAATTAATAATGTAGAAAAATTAAAATTAAAATATTAAAATTTAAAAAATATTAAAATTAAAAAATTAAAAACACACACATAAAAAATTGAATAAATGATGCTAGATCCTAGGTGTGTTTTGGCTTGGGTAAACAAAAATTAAAGGAAAACATTTTTAATAAAAATTGAAAATAAAAATGAATTTTTTCTCTTTCTGTATTCAAGAAAAAAAAAGGAGTGAAAAAGAGAAAAAAAAATTGAATAGATGGACCTGCTGATAGATTGAAATACGACTGAAATTACCTCGTTTTCCCCTAGAAGTCAGGTTATGAAGTGCTTTATAGTCCATAAACTAAGCAGGTGGTGAGACTTGTGTTCTTGAAGAGTGAGGTTGGCCCAGTTGGGCGGGGCTTAGTGTAATGGCTCCATTCTCCACTAGATGGCGCTGCTAGCCTACTGGGGTGGATTGTTGCAGTGCTCATAGGTGCGTATGCTCATGCGCGGGAGCAGTGAACATGGTGTCACCCAGGTACCCAGTCTCTAGTATTGGAACTCTGCTTTTCCCAATCAGCAGTCATGCACCCATACTCTGTCTTCAGCTTTCGTCCAGTTCCCACTTTTTCACTGTCTGTGACCAAGCTCCAGTCAGCACCTCTCTCCTGAGTTTTGTCTCAGATGCGGCTGTTTTCCCCGGCTCCTTACTTCTGAAGGACTGCGACTTTGACCCATTCCGCCCCTCTGCAGGAGGGTCTCACTGATCAATGGCCAAATGTCAGCTGCACCCAGGAACGCTTGCTGGACCCTGCTGCTGCTGATGCCCTGAGCCTGTGGCCAGGTGCCAGCCCGCCCGAGAAAGTTTACAAGATAGTGTAGCAGCAGCGTTTCAGGGATTATTTGAAAATCACAACACACATCTGGCACCAGGCTTCACCTTTGATGACCTTGTTCCAGCACTAGCAAATGAGGCCGTTCTCTGGGGTCTGCTGGGCCTCAACAGTCTCTACCAAATGTTGTTCCAGCAGTGGAACCGCTTTTCTGTGTGTGGCCCAAGAACCTCCCAGACCCCACTGTGCTCCTGGGGATTCGCCCTTCCCACCAGAGCACCACCAGGTATTGAGCTGCGGAGTTGCAGACTCTGTGCTCCCCATGTTTACAGTTTTAATGGAATTTAAACTCTCTCCTTTCTCCTTTCTCCCTTTTTAGTTTAGTTCCTGCGGCTGTTTCCAATTTTCCCACTTTCTCTCCAGCTGCTTTTGGGGAGGGGTGCTTTTCCTGTATTCTCTCCACCGTCTCTGTCCTCTCTCCACCCTCAAAAGCGGCTCCCTGCCTGCTGTGGCTTCTCGCTTCCCAAGTTCACCTCTCTGTGCCACGTACCTGCTGAATTCTGTGGCTTAGGTTGTGCAGATTGTTGTGTTAATCCTCACATCAGTTTTCTAGGTGTGCAGGATGGTTTAGTGTTGGGCTGGCTGTATTTCATGGATGCGAGACACACAAAAAACTTCCATGTTGTTCTGTCATCTTGGCTCCCCCCCCAAGTGTCCTCTTTAATGTCACCCATTAAGCCCATCCCTCCACCCCAAAACCCCTCCAGCACCCCTCAGTTCTCTGTATTTAAGAGTCTCTTCTGTATTTATTTATTTATTTATTTATTTATTTATTTATTTATTTAATGTTTATTTAGTCTTAGAGAGAGAGACAGAGTATGAGCGGGGGAGGGACAGAGAGAGAGGGAGACACAGAATCTGAAGCAGGCTCCAGGCTCTGAGCTGTCAGCAAAGAGCTTGATGCGGGGCTCAAACTCATAGATCATGAGATCATGACCTGAGCCGAAGTTGGTCACTCAACCAACTGAGCCACCCAGGCGCCCCAAGAGTCTCTTCTCTTTTGTCCCCCTCCGTATTATTTTTGCTTCCCTCCCTTATGTACATCTGTTTTGTATCTTAAATTTCACATGAGTGGAGTCATATGATATTTGTCTTTCTGTGACTAATTTCACTTAGCATAATACACTCTAGTTTCATCCACGTTGTTGCAAATGGGAAGAATTCATTCTTTTTAGTGCCGAGTAATACTCCATTGTGTATATATACCACATCTTCTTTATCCATTCATCCATTGATGGACATTTGGGCTCTTTCTAGACTTTGGCTATTGTTGATAGTGCTGCTACAAACATGGGGGTGCATGCGCCCCTTCAAAACAGCACACCTACATACTTTGGATAAATGCCTAGTAGTGCAATTGCTGGGTCATAGGATAGTTCTATTTTTAGTTTTTTGAGGAACCTCCATACTGTTTTCCAGAGTGGCTGTACCAGTTTGCATTCCCACCAGCTAGTTCAAAAGGATTCTTCTTTCTCCACATCTTCACCAACATCTGTTGTTGCCTGAGTTGTTAATTTTAGGCACTCTGATCAGTGTGAGGTGGTATCTGAGTGTGGTTTTGATTTGTATTTCCCTGATGATGAGTGATGTTGAGCATTTTTTCATGTGTCTGTTGGCCATCTGGATGTGTTCTTTGGAAAAGTGTCTTTTCATGTCTTCTGCCCATTTCTTCACTGCATTATTTGTTTTTTGGAATAGCTTTTATTATTTAAAAAGCCTTCATTATTTTTAACATATCTAAGGACTTATTTTATTTATTTAGTTTTTGAGAGTGAACGAGTGGGGAAGAGGGGCAGAGGGAGAGAGAGAAAAAGAATCTTAATCACACTCCATGCTCAGTGCAGAGCCTGACATGGGGCTTGATCCCACAACCCTGGGATCACAAGCTGAGCTGAAATCAAGAGTCAGAAGGTCAACAGACTGAGCCACCCTGGTGTCTTTAAGGTCTTATCTTGTCAACAGGTTATGCCAGAAATTTAGTCAATTTGCAAAAGTCTTGATTGCATTTTCCCTAAGTAACTTAGCTTCTTTTTAATCCCTGCCACTCCTCCCTACTCTGTATAGTTGACTTTAGATTCAGGAGAAGTTAGGGGAATAGGCACACTGCTTTTTCCCCTTTTCTTACTCCCAAGACTAATGGGAAAATATGTTTGTCTTTGTTTCCCTCTTCAAATAAAGAAAAGTAGGGATCACATGGGGAGACACTGGGTTGGGATGACATTGGCAGTTTTGCAGAACAGTCCTGACAGTGAAACTCATTTTTTCCGTACAAAGTAGCCTGCACATCTGGCATTCACATACTGATCAAGTCCTAATGTTTCACCTTTGCAAGGGGCTCTGTGGCTTGCCAGGTTCAACAAACCAAAGCATCACTGACTTCTTATATGTATATAAAAAGCAAATTGTGAACTATAAAGCAGTGCAAAAATGATCTTCTTTTAGTACACCATCGTTGTTTTAGTACACCGTCGTTCTTTAAAAATATCTCATCGTGCATCTTGCAGGAAACAGGGTTTCCTATGTACCCTTGACTTGGGGCCATTCTTATGTTGATAGAGGATATTTTCAGAACCTGGTTTCTGAGAACTCTCAATTGTTAGATGTTCAGGTTGCTATTCACCTGTTCTTCTCTTTCTGATTCTGACTAATGGGGAACACACATAAGGAATGAGAGTCAGAGGGACAAGTACCACTTGTTTCATAGGTAGACAAGCTTCTGATACCCACAGTAAACTTTGGCAAAATCTGGATTGGAGAACCTGACTCTGGTGTGAAGTTGAAGTGCATGGTCTACCACTCAGCCCAAATCTCAGTCATTAGATTCACGTACTCAGCCACATGACAGAGTGAGTCAGCGAGCAAAGGCCTGCAGAGAAGATATAAAGTCACTTATCTAAGCATCTGCATAGCAGGATCAAAAGCCTGCTACATTCACCCCGTCAAGGGGTTGAACAAGATGAGTGGCAGACTTGACCCACCTACGAAGGACTGCCCAGAGGTGCTTGCCATGTGGAGCAGAAATGGAACAGTGGTCTTTGATACAGTAATGCTGCCCACCAGTAATTGCAGCACACACTGTGTAACCCATCAGATAGTCCACTCAGTTAGTGGAAAGTGAATCAGGGGTGGGAAAGTCTACAACATTCTATTCAATCCTCCTAAAAGAGGGGAAAGGGGATGGAAGTCCCTTCAGCTACCAGCTTATACAACAAGTCTAAATATTCCTCTCCTCAACAGTATCAGTTTTGAAAAGTAATGTTCTCGTGCTATCCCTTAGAAGATGTTTCATTTGTGATCTAATCCAAGGATTAATGATTGGGGAAACAAACTTTAAGCTGAAAAGATGGTGAAATTTTGGAGAAAAATGTTATGTTTGGAAAACTCCCCACGGAACATCTGTATGTCAATCCTTGGTTTATGCAAAGCAGCACGTGTGCCTCTGTGCTGATGGTGCAAATGTACTAATTAACCACACAGAAATGCCAGCCACAACTGGGATTTGGGGAGAACCTTCTTCCTCTCCAGGAGTGGGGGGTTGGGGACTCCAACTTAAAGAGAAACAAATGTATGAGAGACAGGTGTGGGAAGACTGAAAAGTCTGTGACTACCTGGCTTGAGAAAATTGCCTTTGTTTCCAAAGCAACGTTTTTGGGAAAAACAAAACTTTCCTCAATTTGAGAATTTTCTCTTTGTTTTTGTATTTTCTATTGGAATACACTATGGCAATGTTAAAAAACCATGAATTAATTTTGGAAATTGCAGAATCAGGCTTAGCATCTGGTCTCTTATCTATGGGGGACCTTGGCCAATTTACTTAATTTCTCCGAGCCTCAGTTTCCTCCTTTAGAATGGAGATAATCATACCTAACAGTCAGGGTTGTTGTGCAGATTAGAGATATTAAAGGTACAGTACCTGGCCCAGAATGAATTGTGATGATGATGGTATATATTTTTTCTAAATACTTAATTTTGCATCACAACAGGTGGATTTGCAAGCTTTATTTGTATACAACACTAAATCCAGGAGGATATTTGTTCTTTTATGTGCTCAGAAATACTAGATCAGATTTTAAAGTGGGAATTAGGAGACCATGTTCCAGATAAATCCTTTCTGGTTTGTGTTATTGATTTTCCCAGAGAATTAGATCATCCAAATGTTTGCAGATTCATTGAAGTCTGCATTACAGTGCCAGATATGGTTATTGTGACAAAATACTGCCCAAAGGGAAGGTTGGTGTGGTGGATGTTCCGCTCAACAATGACATTCCTGTCAACTGGAGTTTCCAGTAAGAGCCAGGCATTTGAGTGGTAGGAAACATAAACTAGTGAAATTCTACAACAAACCCTATTTCCATCATTATTCCCAAGGATCTACTGTCATCTGAATGCATTATCTTGAAGGAGGATTTATGTTATTTCTTGGGGCATGGATGGGAATGGGTGGGTCATTATATCTAGACAGGGAGGGGTAGGAAGGATTTTGAACTAGGTGCATCCAATGGTGCTAGAAAAGATGTAGCTGGAGATGCTAGTAGAAAATCCTGTTTCGTATCTAAAGAGTACATCTACAAGCAAGAGCAAGGAGTCTTTCCAAGTAGTAGGCACATTCTAGGTCTAATTAATTTACCTAACAACTACTGTGCTGGACACTTAAGGCTACAAAAATAAATAAGAAATATTCCCTGCCTTCAAGAACATCTTGTTCTGGTGGGAAAGACAAATAAGCCGAGTTATAGAACAGTTGATAGAAGTCTTAAGAGTGTCATGTGCATGGGAGTAGCATCTAGTCCAGATTGGGTATGGGGAATGGGCCATGTGGAGATGAGCTGAGAAAGAGTACAAGTTTGCTAGGAAAAAGGGCCAACAGAGGTAACTGCAAAGAGAGGGAATAGTGTGTGTGTAAAATCTAAGAGAAGATGGTCCCATCTAGGATTGTTAATAGGTTAGTATGGCCAGAGCTCTGAGATGAGGGCAGAGGTGAGTGGTAGGAGTGGTGAGAAATGAGACAAGAAAGATAAGTAGGTAGTCCTGTAATGGGCCAAAGTAAATAAGATAATTTAGTATATGAAAAAAAAATGGAGTTTCTTTTTTTTTTTTTTTTAAATTTTTATTTCAACGTTTATTTATTTTTGGGACAGAGAGAGACAGAGCATGAACGGGGGAGGGGCAGAGAGAGAGGGAGACACAGAATCGGAAACAGGCTCCAGGCTCTGAGCCATCAGCCCAGAGCCTGACGCGGGGCTCGAACTCCCGGACCGCGAGATCGTGACCTGGCTGAAGTCGGACGCTTAACCGACTGCGCCACCCAGGCACCCCTGGAGTTTCAAATAAGTGAAGAAAGGAGAGATTGTTGGAATAAAGGATTCAGGATGACTATCTAACCATTTGGCAAAAATAATATTAGACCCCCAGTGCACACCTTTAACCAAAATTAATTTGGGGTTAGCTTTAATTTTCCGTATGAAAACTGAAACTTTAAAAGTACTAGAAAAAGGGGCACCTGGATGGCTCAGTTGGTTAAGCGTCTGACTTTGGCCCAGGTCATGATCTCAGGTCATGATCTCTGCCTGTCAGCACAGAGCCTGCTTTGGATCCCCTGTCCCCCTCTCTCTGCCCCTCCGTGGCTTGTACTGTCCTTCTCTCTTTCTCTCAAAAAAAGAAAAAAGTACTAGAAGGAAGCACTTTTATGTGATTATATAATACCATAGTGAAAATTAACAGGCATATGAGTAATTGGGAAAAGTATTTCTAATATATCTCTTACTAAGTATAACTAACAAAACGTTGATATCAATAGACTTGTGGATATCAGCAATGTAAATAGCATAACACATAACTTCTTGTCTGTTAATTATAGATAAGTCTATGAACATTTACATTTATTTTAAAACATGATATGTACATGTGAATCAGATTTATTTGAAAGAAATATTCACCATTTTCTGGATAATTATGACCTCATAGCATTCACAAATATGGGTATAGCTGAGCTTATCTGAAATATTATCCCCACTGTCCCTGAAAACAGTGGCTCTGCAATCTGTGTGGATTTTTAATTTGCTCTAGATGAGGGATTTCACATCAAAATGACCTGTGTGTCTTTTTGCAGGTATGCCATCATTTTGATTGCCTCATGAAGTGACCCAAGCTTGAGTAAGATTCTACTGAACATATTTTCAAGTGAACAATCAGGGAATTTGCTTCTCTGTTGCTCAGCAATGAACAGTGTATCCTACCCTAGCAGAGAACAATGTTGTGTCTGATTTGCTCATATATATAAGAAAGAATAAGATGAATACTGTCTGTCTATCTATCTATCTATCTATCTATCTATCTATCTATGTTTGAATAGCTTATGGTTTTGAAAACGCACTGAACAAAAATTCCATACTGTAAAGTGTTCTGGATATTAGGGTGAGTTTCCCCATCCAAATCTAGGCATATTGAGTTGAAGGACAGCAGAACTAAAAATACTCTGGCTGCATCTGGAACACAGGGATCCTCTGGGATTTGTTTCATTTGACCATGTTCCAATCATAATGATGTTGAGTGTGGATTTTGTTCTCCAGGATGTTGAGTCCTTAAATAAATTCTTCTCACCCTAGGATTTGTTTATTTATTTTAAAAAATTTCCCTCCAGGTTTATAAATTCCAATAGATCAAAAAAATTATACATATTTTCAGCAGAGATTAAAACTGTCATAAAGATACAGTCTATAAGAGAAATAGGAGATGAGTGAGGATGGGGCATGGTTCCTTGAAATTATTTTTCATTTCACAATTTTAAATGTAAAAGCCTTGGGAATTGTATATATTGACCAATAGTTTCATGTTATTCTGAATGCTGTTTAACAAATCAAAGGACAAGGGAATTTCAACCAAAATGATCGAACATTACTGACTGTTCTTGGTATGTTTAAATAAACGGAAAGAAGAGCAGAGGGAAAGATTATAGTATATAATGAGAAAATCTGCCTCAATTCTCAGATCAGAGGAATCATGAAATTTTGATGGTAATGGAGAATTTACTTTATACCAATAACTACACCGTTTGACTTCATACACTATTCCCATTTCCCCCAATTATCTCGTTACTACCCAGCTTTGATATATGTGTAAGTAAGCTAATTTTCAACAACTACCATGCAATTTAAGTGTAATCCTACAGAGACTAAAAATGAAACCAAACAACAAACTACTGTTCTTCATGGGAATTGGCTCATACTAGTCACTAGATTCATAAATATCTAAAAGTGGACTCTCTTAGACAAGTGCAAATGAGCAAGGTCTTTTCTATAATGAGCACTAACCATATATGGAACTTGTCTATGCCAGGGGCTAGGCTGACGTCACTGTCCTCTGCAGAAGTGAGCCGAAGATGTGTGGGTGGGAGAGAGGGTGTGGGTTGTGCAGGGCAAAGGGGAATAAAGGGCCTAAGCAGCATTGTTAGAGCCGGTCGCCCCATGTTGGGGAGCACTGGGAATGACTGGATGACTAGGATGGGCTCTTTGGTGGAGAAAGTCACACTTGATCAGAAAGAAGCAGCTCTTAAATGGTGGGAATGACATAATAGAATGAAGAGAGAGACAGGTATTGGTGGCAAAATTGAATTTTCTTTCCTTCATGATTAATTAGGGCAGTTAATAAGGGCTCAAGACTAGATCTTATAAGGAATGAATAACTCACCGTGTAATTCCAAATATTGTTTAACAGATGAATTGGTACACGAGTTAATTTGACCCTTTTTACTTGTCAGATGGAGGCCAACGGGTTGAATCAACCATCTCAGTTCGTCCCAAACTGGAGCTATTAGGTGGAAGTCATCTTATAGATTATTTATTTGTGCCAATTCATTTTCAGAGGAGGCAACTGAGACCAGAGAGATTGATAAACCTGTTTAAGGCTCAAGCTTGCTCTCTTATTCCCATATAGTTCTCTGGTAGAAGGACACAGGTTCAGTCCTGGGCTCTCTGTTCCTCTCTCTTCAATCCTATTTCCATTAGAATTTGGGTGACCTTAGTATCCATTAGGAAGATGTGTCCTACCCTGTCAGTTCTTTGACCTTCATCTTCTCCCATGATCTTATATTCTTCACCTGCTTCAGCTGCCCATTTCTATATCATTACCTATAACTGGATCCCTTCCATAATCTCCATGTCAATATCTTACTCTTTGACCTCCACCCCATATTTTTTTTAGTGAATTCCCTTTAGTTTCCCAACTCTACCAGTGTACTAGTTGGGACATCCAATCCACTGATCTCATGATCTCACTGTACTTCACTTTCTCTCATACCCCATTTCCTCCTCACCTGGCTTAGATTCCATGGTCCATCACTGATAAAGATTCATTTGCCTAGACTCTTCTGCTGTCTTATCACAAACTGACAAATTACATATATTTGGTGGATTGCTATCTTTTACCTCTGGATATATGTTCCTTGAGGGCAGAGTCTTTGTCTGCTCTGCTCCCTGCTATATTCCAAGTGCCTAGAACATGGTTGGTACATGGTAGGTACTCAGTAAATATTAATTGAATGAATGAATAAATAAATCTGTGAAAGTGAGGGTAATTTTCAGAGGGTTAAATTATATTTTCCTCTACAGAGTGTGGCACATGCTTCTGTTTTGATTATTTCTAACGCTAGGTTGTTTTTATTTTTCTTCAATTCTTTTCTCTCCTCCCACAGAAGGAAGAGGCTTCTTCTGTTAGGCATTCCAGTGTCTCTTGAGGAGCTAATTACAAGGAAGCCTGAGAATCGCTGTCTTTGCCCTTCAGAGTATGCAGAGGTAAGGGGTGAGGAGAGAAAGGGGACTTGATCATCATCTGAAGCCATCACATCAACTAAGCACGAGTCCATGTTATGTCTTGGAAAGAGATATATCAATGAGTAATCTATTGCATCACGTAACAACTTCTTGGCATTTTTCTGGCTTTTCCCAGTCTACTTCCAAATAGAGATGATACAGGAGGCAATTGGAATATGTGTTGGGAACTTGGAACAGATGCTTATATGGAGATGGAAATTTGGGGCCCACCACTATCTAAGGCTGTAATGTAGCTATAGATGGAGAGGAAACCTTATAGGGAGATGTGGGGAGAGAAGAGAGAGCAGAATCCTGAGATGGCAGCTCAATTGTATTTCTGTAGACTTCTGGTGCCATTAAAAACACTATGACAAAATGATACATATGATGATGAAAACACGGCAAGCGTGTTCATATGCAGCATGCCCCATCCATAGGTACAGCTATGGAGCCACAATACCTATCACTTTGGGATTTAGACATGTATATGGGTTTATGATAATTTGTGTAAATACTTTACTAAAACAAAAAATGAGAATTGTGACTTTGAAAGTTTTCACAGGACAGTGGTGGAATGGAAATGTTCTGCCAGTGATGTTACAGAGTCCTTTGATCTAGCCCAAGCCACAGCGTTATTGAAACTCCAAGCCTCTGGCATCCTAGTATATCTGGGCTTTAGTTTCCTTATCTTTAAAAATAAAAATGTATCTACTACATCAGTGGATACAAGGGGGTAGACACAGGTTGCATATCAGAACTGGGATGGTTCCCCTGTAAGAACGAGTTTGGTATGTGATCTGAAAAAGTATATTGAATTATATCATCAAAGTTCATATTTGTAAAATTTACAAAATTCACATGTATAAATTTAGTAGTTCATGCTACTGAATGTAAACCTCAGTTAAATCTTCCTGGCTGCTAATCTTCCTAACATTAACAAAGATGGGTAAACCTGGGAATAGATGATTCTAAATTCTTCAATTCTGCAGTTCTCTTCAGAATATCAGTAAATCACTGCATGACTGTTACTCTTGATCACTAGAGTTGATTAGGAGGTACAAGAAAACAACCCATCTCAAAGACCCACCTTTGAACAAGCTTTTAGAAAAGATGAATTTCCTAACAAAGTCTGATAGAATTGAAGATGTCTTTGGCAAGTTTGGGTCACTTCCCAGTCCTCGCTAATTGCACCTGTTTAGGTATCTATTTATCACAGCACCAAGGGCAGATCTCACTGGTGCACCCTTTCATAGCTGGTGTGGTTACTGGATCCTAAGGGGATGATAATTATAAGTGAAGAACCCCTGTGGAAATCCCCCTGCCTTCTAGGTGCTTTCAAAGAGTCAGAGATTAATACACAGGGAGCAAAGTATTCCCATGAAATAACTTCTCTTTATGATGGATGCTTAAATGGAGAAGTACAGTGAATATGGAAGTACTTATGGCAGAAAGGATCCAAGACCTAATGTGTGATAAACAAAAAAACCACCACTTGCTCTATAGTAAGTAATGCCTAATTGAAATACAATGTCAGTAATAAAAGCTGATTTGATTAGCTCATGCATTTCTATTTAACTTGTTTCTCTTTCTTGAGAACTAATTGCTGAAGGCAAGGAAATCACACTTTTACATCTTTGATTTTGAATTCTGTGTTCTGCTTGCATGGATTTTTAAGGGTCAGTTTTCATTTGCACTAGGATTTTGGTAACTCTAAGTGTCTTTAACAGAAGTAAATGTGCATTGAAGGTAGAAGACAAATTTTTACCTGTAATGCCAAGGAAAGGGTTAAATGTCCATACTGGATCTTGGGCAGCTGTGCATGAATCTTGCAAGGAAGTGTCCAGCCTAGGGGGAAGTGGGGTTGAGAGAGCAGTCCTCCTCAGAAGTTGCAAGGGAGGTACTCGGGCAGGTAGAGGATTCCAACTCCAGTAATGCAGTATGAGGTAGACGTGGTTCAGAGCTTCAGCTCTGGAGTTAGACAGAAGTGGATTAGTGTCCCAGCTCTGCATTTTCCAAGCTTCATGATCCTTGGGAAAGTCACTTTATGAGCTTCAGTTTCTTTGTCCCATGAAATAGGGTTTAAAAACTATACCAACTTCACAGGAGTGTCATATTAAGTGAGTTAATGCATATAATGCTCTTAGCAAGTGCCTGGTACGATAAAGAGCTTGATAGATATAATGATGATGGTGATGATGATGTGAATAGACTAGGATCTTTATTTGAGGGATCTGCCAAACCAAGGAAGCAAATAACTGGCAGAGAGGGTGACCATTAATATCCCCTAGTTTAAGTACCTGGGCAAGGTCCACCATCATCCCAACATATTGTTCTCATTACCTCAAGGACCAAAGTTTTCTGTCCTCTAGCCTACTGGTTGCCCAATATGTGCCAAACATGGAGGTTCCCCACGTGGTTATCTGTGGAAAGCTCAGTTCCCTCTAGCACAGCCCTTCTCAATCGTGGCTGCATATTATAATCCTCTGGGGCTTTCATAATAAACTAATGCCTGGGCCCCACCTCTTGGACATTCTGCTGTAATTATTCAGGAGGAAAACTCAGGCATTAGTATTTTAAAAGCTCACTGGTGGATTCTAATGTGCAGTGCTGCTTGGGAACTACTGACTTAGCAGTTTAAAAAGTAAACTAAGCATTGTTTTAATGCAATGGAATCAGTAAACACCTAGCAGCAAGATAATTGCCAAACCCATAATTCTTTAATAACTAATTGGAGTAATTGGTTCTTCCTCTGACCTCTTTCCAGCATTTACACCACCTACTCCTCCCTTCTTTCTGAAGCTCTTTCCTTACTGGATTTCCCTACTCCCTCTTTCCTCTTCACCTCCTACTGCCCACCCCGCTCCCTCTCAGTCTTTCAGCAGCATTGCAACCTTCACACACACATTGAATGTTTGTAGTTTCCTGGAGTCTATCCTTGGCGTGCTTTTCACTTGTTCTAAACCCTTTGTGATATAGCTCCTACTCCCAGCTGCCACCATACCTGTATGCCAATGATTCCTAGTCCCAGAGTTTTAACTCTCCATCTGTCTTGAGATCCAGGTGTGTAAGTTCTAGCCATTGACCTGGATGTCCTGGGCTACCTACATTACAGCTGTGTTGCAGTCTTTTTACTTATCCTTAACTGCCTTGAAGGCAATTCCTAACTTTTACTATTTTCTTTACATTCCTTCTTTTTAAAAAAAAATTTTTTTTAACGTTTATTTATTTTTGAGACAGAGAGAGACAGAGCATGAACGGGGGAGGGTCTGAGAGAGAGGGAGACACAGAATCGGAAACAGGCTCCAGGCTCTGAGCCCTCAGCACAGAACCCGACGTGGGGCTCGAACTCACGGACCTCGAGATCATGACCTGATCATGACCTGATGAAGTCGGAGGCTTAACCGACTGAGCCACCCAGGTGCCCCACTTTTCATTCCTTCTTAATTTCATCTGTCCTCCTTAATTTCATCTATCCTTTCATCCACCTGATCCAGGTGGATCACCTTGTTCTACTATCCCTCTTCCCCAGTTATAGGCTCTAAAGTGTGAAATTGACCAATGTCCCCCCATTTCCAACTATTACTAAACTTATCAATTAAAGGCCCATCTTTACCTTGTTTCTTCTTTTCTCAGAGGAAGGGCTGTGCTGTTTGTTTTTCCAAGGCCAACCTCTTCATTTGGGTTCTGGATCCCATTTTGCTGACTCTTTTCATTTAGACATTGAATCAATACTTATTATTTACTATGTGCTAGGCATTGTACTAGGTAGGTAATACAGCAGTGCGTAAGATGGAGTCTCTGCTTGTGTGGAGCTCATAGTCTAGTAGAGGAAGGTAGAAAATGTACAAAGTAACAAATGTTATATGATGTATCAGGTGGTGATAAATGCTAGAAGAAAAATAAAGCCAGGTGGGGAATGAGAGACTGAAGGGGACTGCAGTTTTCTGTGGTGTAGTCAGAACCCTGAATGAAGTGATGGGCATCTGGGGATAGAGGAAACAGGAGGCACATAGGCAGGCACGTTCTTGGAGTTGGAGGGACAGCATGGGGATCAGTAGAGTGGGACAGTGAGGCAGAAAAGTAAAAGATAAAATAGAAAGTAAAAATAGGGGCAGGCTTATGGCCAGACACACAATACAAACAGTACCTTATTCTAGCAGGATTACTTATGTGTGGGGATGGAATTTTGTTCATCTTTGGGTCCCCAGTACCTAGCCCAGTGCCTGGGTCATGGGAGGTACTCTGTATTGATTGCCTGACTGCATGTTGTATTCCTCAATTAACAACAAATACAAGAAATAACAATATAGCCAGGTCATGCTGCATTTATAAGTATTTACCATATTACCAGGGTAGATTGTGAATATGTATCAAAAATGGACGATTGAGACAGAATTCCTGAGGGAAATACAAAAATATCACCCTATTTCTTTCACTGAAAAAATACAGATTTGATTCCACCACTATTATTAGCCTCCAATAAATATTCATCCTTTATCCCTCCGGGGGGGTCCCAAGCTTTCTGCAAGTGAAATGAGCACTAAATTTGCCTAGTAAATCACTCGACTATTTCTACCCTGTAGCCAGAATGGATATCTTAGTTGGTTGTTTCTTCCAACAGCTTAAAGATTCAAGTAATGTTAGATTTTTTAATCTCCCAAACCTGGAGGAGTCAGGGTAAATTGTCCATGTGACACCAAACTCCTTGTGACGAAGGTAATAGCCTGATCTTCCTGAACACCCCCATCCCCCAATCCCACCCAAAGTTCAAAGTCCTAGAGCTCTCTAACAATACTCACTGCTTGTGCCAGCTAAATTGCAAATCCCTGCAAGGTAGCAGCTGGGCCTGCTTAACTCACCTTGACAGGTCCAGGATCCCATAAGAGTGTCTCTAGTTAGGGGAGGCATCGATCTCAATGACCAATTGAGTAAAGCTGAGTGTGAATGAGATCACAGGCAGAACTTCCGTTCCTCCAATTAACTCCTGGTTTCTCTGTCCCTCACAGCACCCATGACCTCATCTCCACACTGGTACCAGGGGCTCCAGGAGCTCCAAGGGCTCCAGGTTAGGGAATGTGCCTGGCTTGGTGTAAATCCTTCAAAGCCAGCCAAACAATGCAAACAATACCCTCCTCTGTATATGGAGCACAGAACAACAGAGAGTGTGAGTGTTGACAAAGGAAGGTCCAGACAGGAAGATTGGGCTCTGTGTGTCCTTTCCTTTGAGGATAATTAACTGTTCTAATTCATAGCTGAAAACAGGCACATTACCAGAACAAGTTGCTGATGACCTAAGACAAAGCCAACCTTACCAGACTCAGAGTAACCCGGGTGCGTCCATCTTTTTCAGGTAAATTAGCATACCTGGAGTTAGGATTTCAACTCAAAAGGCAGAAAGATGGAGCAATGTACAGTATTACACAAGTTGTGCATGACTTTTAGTAGGTGGAGAGCAATTCATATCCGCAAAAGAAGAAAATGCAGGTGTTTGAGTAAAGTGGCAGTGAGCTTAGCACTTAGGCATGCTGTTAATACGGTATGTTGCTGTGATTTGGTTAAGTCCCTCCACCCCCACCACTTTTCTTTTTTTAACTTAAATCAGTTTCTTAGAACTAAAAGACATCCAGTTTAGCAAAAACAGCAGGAAATTGCTTTAGAAAGATATACTTCTTCATCTTAGGGAATGTGTTTTAAAATCTGAAGTAAATAGGCCATATATATATATGTTCTTCCCTTCCATATTGAAGGATACAGTGGCCACATCAGCAATGAGGCAGAACTGAGGTCATCTTGCCTGGGGTCAAGCTTTGAAAGTATAATGAAAAACCCTTAAGTCAAAGTTGTAAATTTTAAGGTTGAAACATTCTAAACATTTTGCACAAGAGCAGTTTGGTGCAGGCAGTCAAAGCAGTCAGTCCCTAACTGGTGGCCAAGGGATCCTCTGTGTTTTACAGATGGAGAAAGTGAGCAGAGATTTCAGAAAGGCTTAGAGTCATGCCCTGTCACTACTGAAGATGCTCTTCTGGGGTGGGGAGTGGGAGGCAGAGGCAGAAAGCCTCTTTCTAGCAAAGAATCTGGTATAAACTCAAAGTAATTTATCTGAAGAAATGAAAACACCCCTGACATCCAAGAAATGAAAGATCTAGAATGCATGTAGGAATGAGGATAACTGGCAAGCAAATTAACCTCAGCCTGGGACTTCTCTAAATGAGTTTTGCACAGCCTTCTCAATCCTTGTAAATCTCTTGTTATGTAAACCCACTCACTTGATCAACAGAAACAGGGAGAGTCCAGATGTTAGGGGATGGTGTTCCAATCAAACAAGCTGCCCTAGCTTTGAATATACCAACACAGTCTGAAGCAACGCCAAGCAACACAAAAAACAAAAGCAAAAGTCTCCCCTAAACCAAAACAAAACAAAAAACCAACCAGACATATCAAAAGCAACTAAGAATATTTTCTAAAGCAATTAACTGGCCCATCACTATCCAGTCTCCCTGGCTTAGAATTCTGAGAGCTTCACAAAATTGTGCTGAATAAGGAGGTACCATTGCTTAATCAGGTCTTGCCAATTATTTTGCCTGATTTAACTTTTTTCTACCTCACTGCCCCTTTCTGTGGCATTGTGGGCTTCACTCAGCTTTCTAGCACCAGCCCTCAGTATAAGGGAGTGGACAGGCTGCACTGGACAAGTGGATACACTTGTTCCTGAACAAGCTGCACACTACCTTTGATACAATTATAGATCATTATGATGTCTACAAAATAGGGACAATCAGAATTGTGTGTGAGTAGCTGTTGATGAATGGGCAGTCCCTTAGACATAGAACGATATTAAATTGCAGTGGAACAAAGCTAGGAATTAATGGAAGTGAATAGTTTATATAAAAATTCTAACTTTCCTGAGTCATAATCTCCTAGGAAGCAAATCTTAGTAGCCTCCATTGTGCCTTTGACTTTTTCATAGTGGACACCTAGAAAATGTCTATTGATTTGGTTCAAGAACCATTTTTATTCAATAATAATGGAAACAAACTGGTTTTATAGTTTTATTTTTGGGGTCAGACTCTCAGGCACCTAGCTCATTGACCTCTAATCCCCCATTTGTTCACACTGGTATTTCCCCTTTCCCCTTCGCTAGTGAGGGAAGGAGGAGAATCTTTAAAGGGGGTATCAAATATGGAATAGTAATTAGATACAGTGATATCAATAATCATTGCAATTTCAAATTTCAATTTTAATTGTACAAATTGAAACAAGAACAATGAAATGTTTCGCTAGCCATCAGACAAACTGAAAATAAATTTTAAAATATTTCTCATTAAAAAATATGTACAATTCATCCATTCAGTTCATAATTGTTGAGAATCCAGTATGTGCCAGACTCCATGTTAGACTGCAGTTCTGGAGGTTATAAGGCTGAACATGAAGACAGGACTTCTACCCTCAGGGAACTTATAGTCTAGTGATAAATAGAAAGACTGAGATCAGTAACCACACTGCAGAAAGAGTGATGCTTCTCCCATTTTACCTTCATTACTTGGCCTACAGCTCATGTAGTTCACTGCATGCTTCACTGTGACTCACACATGCCTTTTATTTCCACTCATTACTGAAAAATACTGCATTATGGAGTTAATGTTGATGAAACTATTATGCTCGTACAATTGGTTTTTTTTCATTACTGTAAAACACTGCATTATGGAATTAAAGCTGTTTTCATGCAAGTCTATGCCATTAACTCACATTTGCTTTGCATTTAATTTTATCTCTGGTTGGGCTTCTCTTCCCTGTACCTCTAATTCGGAATCAATGAGCAAGTGTTTAGACCCAAACATACTCCCAGTAAATGATGAGGGAGGATATTTAACAGATCTGTTTATGGGTAAATATGGGGCACTAGATACTTAGTAAGCAGGGATGCTGATTTTCACTAATCCCTATATTTAAAGGATTTTCCTTCATTCACCAAGGGTAAGCTCATTATACAGAAATGTGAGTGAGGTCATAATACTATCTCTGATGGCCCTACTCAAGAAAAAAAAGAGAAAGTGGAAATAATCTTTAGGCTGAATTTGAAGTCGATTTTGCTTGGAGTTGATAAAAAAAAAATGGATTAAGTATTTAGGAATCTAGGTTCTGCTCTGTTCTGCTTTAGAGAGGTGCTGATTCATTTGTGTGTTGATCAAGGTCTGATGTGATGCTGAATCTTCATACAATGATATTTTCTATTTGGTTATGTGTCAGCGTGAACTTGTATGCTTATCGCATGTATTACCCCAGCACCAGACAGCAGTGAATGCCACACAGTAGAATACAGAATATACATCTACATAAGGGTAGCTTAAAAGTATTAGATTCTCTCATATATTTATTAATAAGGATTGACAAATTATTCACCTTTGAGTTTGGCCAGTGGAATTATTTGGAATGGTGGTCTTGGGGCTAATAAATTCTGCATTATCTCGCAACATGTTAGAGCTGGAATACTAACAGTAAAACCACCATGTATCTAATGCTTAACCATATGCCAGGCATTATGCTAAGGGCTTCACATGGATTATTTTATTTTATTTTATTATTTTTAAATTTTTCATTATTTTTTAAATGTTTATTATTTTTGAGAGAGAGAGAGAGAGAGAGAGAGAGAAAGAGTTCGAGCAGAGGAGGGGCAGAGAGAGAGAGAGAGGAAGACACAGAATCGAAAGCAGGCTCCACACTCTGAGCTGTCAGCACAGAGCCCCATGTGGGGCTCAAACTCACAAACCGCGAGATCATGACCTGAGCCAGAGTCAGACACTTAACTGACTGAGCCACACAGGTGCCCCCACATGGATTATTTTATTACAGTAAATATCCTCACAACATCCCTATGACCTATATATTATAATCCCCATTTCCCAGATGAGAATGCTGAGGCTCAGTTACGTGCCCAAGGTCACATAGCTAGCAAAAGCCAGGACCCAAATCTGTTTGATTCTAGAGCTCATGCTGCTGGCCATTCAGAAGAAGCTGCTATGCTTCTTCTCGTGGCTGGCAGAGAATTTAGGGGTTTACTCCAACTGAAGAACTGGAGGCCTAGGAAAATTGACTTTAGCCAAGTCAATGTGCCTCTTGTTAGTGGCACATTTGGGGCCATGACCTGGATCTCTTCATGCCGTTTTTGCTCATGATGAAATAGAAGAATTGGGCTGTAGGTGCCTTTTCTTTTATCAATGTGCTAAACTCTGAAGTCACCCTGTATTTTTCCTGACTTTTTTTCTCTTATATCCAGTTGGCCAGCAAATACTGTTGATCCTTTTAACATAATGTCTTACATGAGGTAGAGCTCATTTGATAGAATGGTTATGAGTCAGGCTCTGCAGTCAGATTTGAGCTCGTTTTAAATTTTTTTTTTTTTCAACATTTATTTATTTTTGCGACAGAGAGAGACAGAGCATGAATGGGGGAGGGGCAGAGAGAGAGGGAGACACAGAATCGGAAACAGGCTCCAGGCTCTGAGCCATCAGCCCAGAGCCCGACGCGGGGCTCGAACTCCCGGAACGCGAGATCGTGACCTGGCTGAAGTCGGACGCTTAACCGACTGCGCCACCCAGGCGCCCCTTGAGCTCGTTTTAAATCTCAGCTCTGCCACTTGCTGGCTGGGTGACTGGGGGCAAATTAATTAATCTCTCTGTGCATCGGTTTTTTCAACTGTAAAATGGAAATAATATTGTGTCTACCTTTTAAGATGGTTTAAGATGGGGCTCAAACTCACAAACCGCGAGATCATGACCTGAGCCAGAGTCGGACACTTAACTGACTGAGCCACCCAGGTGCCCTGCCTCAGGGAGCGCAAGAAGCTTGACTCTTGTTCTTAAATCTTTCCCATTGAAAACAAAACATCTTTGTGTGTTCATCAAAGGAATTTTCAGTAGTCGATTGGTATTGTTTTGTTCTGAAGCCCAGGATATTCTTTCAACCTGTAAACCCCTTGTTTCATGCCCTTCTAATTCTAGATGTTTGGGTATTGTGAGTATGTTTTAAAGCATCTGTGACCAAATGAAAATAAAGCAGGGACCATGAACATTAAGAGAAAAAATGGGGACGCTTGTGTGGCTCAGTCCATTAAGTGTCCATCTCTTGATTTCATCTCGGGTCATGATCTCATGGTTGTGAGATCAAGCCCTGTGTTGGGTTCCACGCTGGGCATAGAGCCTGCTTAAGATTCTCTTTCTCCCTTTCCCCCTGCCCCTCCACCACTTGCTCTCTCTTTCTCAACACACACACACACACACACACACACACACACACACACCCCAAAAAATTGTGTATGAAGTATTCATGATGCCTGGTGCAGCATATGCTCTCAATAAGTGTTATTATTCCATTTCCCTTTCTTAGCCTCAGCCCTGGTCCAGACCTT
Source organism: Puma concolor (assembly GCF_028749965.1). Lineage (NCBI taxonomy): Eukaryota > Metazoa > Chordata > Mammalia > Carnivora > Felidae > Puma > Puma concolor. The sequence continues at coordinate 55,801,689 of NC_141679.1, read as the reverse complement.
CATCTTCCTACATCTGAACAAGAAAGAGTCCCCTCACTAGTCTCTTTGCCTCTGTCTTTTGCACTACTGTGAGATGAAACTATACTTTGCTTATCATGTTCTCTTGTTCAAGAACTTAATTGCCTACAGCATGTGTCAAAACTGCAAGCTTGTGGGCAATGCTGCACATAACTAAATTCTTCAGCCTTTGCCCTGAGTTTCACCAACTGTACAGCTTGAGGGCATAATTCCCACAAGACTGTTGTTACTTCAGATATCAGGTACAAGTTTGGTGGTCTCAGGACCACCTGCATTTCAAACTAGCTTGCTATATATCTGAGGGTCCCCATAACTACCCTCAGTTTTGATAATTTGCTGGGATGACTACAAAACTCAGGAATGTTATACTTACTGTTATAGCCTTATTCTAGCAAAAAGATACAAATTAAAATCAGCCAAGGAAGAGACACATAGAGCAGAGTCCAAGAGGGGTTCAATGGCAGAACTTCCTGCATTCTCTCCCCATTGAGTCATGGACGGCAGCACCTCCTCCCATAACCATATGTGATAATACACACAAAGTATTGCTAGCCAGGGAAGTTTACTTCAACCTTTGGTGTCCAGAGTTTTTACTGGGGCTCCATCACATACTGCTTGTGTGGCTTTCAGTCTCCAAGTACTCCTAGAGGTTGGCTAATATCTTTAGTCTCATTTCCAATGGAGGTCAGGACATACTGCATGCCCCGGGGGCTCCATCACAAATCTTATTAGACTGTCAGTGGCCAAAGCTCCCAAACAACAAAGACTCACCTATTAGGCAAGACATTCCAGAGGCCTAGAAATCAACTCCTAGTAGCTGAGGGCAAAGGCCAGACCTCTCTTTGGGTAAGGTTAATTCTTCACTACACAGCCTTATTTCCCATTGCTCTTCTGTGGCACATGGTTGGCCAAACAACGTAACACCCAAACCATCCCACTCTTTCCTGCAGGTTTTTTTTTTTACTTCCCTTTACTTCCTTTACTGTACTAGTTCTTTACTTCCAGTGTGCTTAAATGTTATGCTTTTTATGAGGCTCAGCTCAAGTCTTACTTGCCCCCTGAAACTGTTTGCCCCAAACTTTCCTAATCACCCATTTGTCTAACTAGTTGGTTGTTTGTCTTGTGTGGCCCTGTAGGCTGGCTTATATTTATAGACTTCCCTGAGCCCAACTGTCCACCATAAAGTAATTGCTTATTAATAATAATGATTTTCCTGGTATCTAAGGCATTCAATGAAATCAGGCACCATTATTAGCTGTTTCTCATTATTTCTGATTACTTGGGCTCCAATTTAGATATGTTGCTACCTAAGTGAATCATTAGATCCTAAGATAATCAAATTCAAATTGAGCTTCAGAATGTTTGCAAGTGAAAAAACAAGTGGTAGATTGACACTTGTGGACCTTAATGTTTTCCCCAAAACAAAATGACCAAAAATGTTTCCTGGAAACCAGAACTTTGTGCTAGTCTGGTTCAGTGGTTATTTTTACTGTAGCTTAGTCCTTATGACCCCTGGTGGGTAAGGACCTAGAAGAGGCAGACAAGCCCCATTCAGAGAGCCCTTTTGAAAAATAATTGATGCCTTAAATGCCAATGCTTTAATTTAAATTAAATTAATTCTTAATTTATTAATTAATTAATCACAAGATCCCAGGAGTAGCACTTAGTTAGGCAGGACCACTGTCTTCTGGGTAGACAGATGGAGGGTTTTTTTTTTGTTGTTGTTGTTGTTGCTGTGTGGACAAATTCCCTCACTCCCATCAAAACAAAAAGGCTTTACCAAAATGTCTGAATTACTGGCTTCATCCAGATATGGTCTCGATGTGTTTTTCTTTAGACCATGCCTCGATTGTCATGACAACCATGTGTGTGTGTGTATATGTGTGTCTACTGAATGGTATCTGGAAGCAGCACCTCAACATCCAGGCAGAAATAAAGTGGGTGTGCTGAGCAGAGAGTGTCTCCTTAGCTATTCAAACAATAATGTTAGAAAAGGTTAAAAACATCGTTTAGCATCACCTCTTAAATTAAAATTCTAAACAATCAGCTATTCTCTCCAGCAGAGCAGAACAATCATACATTAAATGTCAATGTCTAAGTTCTCATTCTTTATTATATCAATGCCTATTAATGATTCCACCATGTTCTGATCCTACTGACCCTTCTTTTTTTTTTTTTTTTTTTTTAATGGGGATATTACAGTCCCCATTTTATTTTATTTTTTTTCAACGTTTACTTATTTATTTTTGGGACAGAGAGAGACAGAGCATGAACGGGGGAGGGGCAGAGAGAGAGGGAGACACAGAATCGGAAACAGGCCCCAGGCTCTGAGCCATCAGCCCAGAGCCTGACGCGGGGCTCGAACTCATGGACCGCGAGATCGTGACCTGGCTGAAGTCGGACGCTTAACCGACTGCGCCACCCAGGCGCCCCTGACCCTTCTTTATCAACCTTCTCTCCTCCAACTTCTCCATCCTCATCTCTTGGAGGAATTTCTAATTCCCCCAGAACAGAGATCCACTTATAGATTATACTGTTTGGAGCTTCTGAGATTTGGTCACATTTCTCTAAAGAAGGTCAGCTTTTTCAAGAGAGGTCATTCATCTTTGATCCAGGAAATCTACTTTATTCACGTTGAGCCTAGCACTTGATCTTTATGAGTTTTCTATATCTTTGGAAGCTCCACTGACTCTTCCAAGCTACTGGGCTGCTATTCCATAAGTACCCTTCTGATGGTATAAATGGTCTTGTGGAAGTCTAAGAATTAATGTTTGATACATCATTTCATTATTTCTCATGGCCCTCTGTAGCTTTTTCCCTGAGTTCCTGTTCTTGGTGTGAAAGGTAGATATAAACAATTAACTCAACTATGGCTGGTTGACCCAAACTATTTCTCTTGTTTGTTGTGAAACTGAGTATGAGAGGACAAGGCTATTTCAGAGAGACAGAGAAAACCAATGCTACTTGAATATAAGAAGCATTGACCAACAGTTGCCAAGAGGCAATCTATTCACATTGTGGACCAGAAATATTTTTTGGATCAGTTCATGTCCAGTCCACACAAGCTTGGTGACTTTTGCTCTTAAAGACCCATTTCTGGGAATTTTTCTGGACCCTGTGCCCTACATGAACTTTCCAAGCTACAAGGAAGGTCCACATAAAGGTTTGAGATGGCAAGCCTCTATTAGTAGCCATAAAAACTCAGTATGCTTTAGTTAACTCAGTTTGTCATTATTTCATGTGTTTTCAGAGAGGGTAGTATCTGAGGTGCCCATGCCCACTGGGATCCTCCACACTGGGGAAGTAGTAAGCACAGCCCTAGACCAGGTTGTTGTGTGTAAAACCTTTGAAATTCCACACAAACCCAATGTCCAGCTAAAAATGTGTGATGGGATCCACTCAGGTTAGGAAGATAGGATGTTGAAGAGCTTACCCTGTACTTCCTCCCATACCCCATTATGTATCAGTTTTCAGGGGAGACAATGACCCATCTATTCAGGAAAAAATAATAATATTTAAACTCCATGACTGTAATGTTTACATTCTGCCAAACATTTCCCTTGGAAATAAAAGCAAGGGAAGTAGATGAGAAACATTTATTAAGCACCATTTATTATGTGCTAGGTATAATGCCAGCAGCCATACATTTATATAACCTCATTTGACTCAAGGTTGAAAAATTATTATTATTTGCTTTTTACTTAAAAAAAGTTTATTTGTTTACTTTGAGAGAGAGAGAGTGAGCAGGGGAGGGGCAGAGAGAGAGAGATAGAGAGAGAGAATCCCAAGCAGGCTCCACACTGTCAGCCCAGAGCCATCGTGGGGCTTGATCTCACAAACCGTGAGACCATGCCTGAGCTGAAATCAAGAGTCAGACGCTTAACCAACTGAGCCACTCAAGCATCCCACTTTTTCCTTTTTTTTTTTTATTGAGGTAAACATACATATAGCAACATGTGCTAATGTTAATCACATAGTTTGATGAATTTTTATTTATGCATACATTCATGGAACCAGCTCCCAGATGAAGACAGAGAACAGTTGCAGCATCCTAAGACTCGATCATATCTTTCTCCCACCTCTGCCTCCTTATATCTGTCAATACCACTGACCCCTGCTAGAGGTAACCACTTATCTGACTTTTATCTCCCGAGATAAGTTTTGGCTGTATTTGAATTTATATATACTTTTGTTCCAAATGCATGTGTTTCCATCCCCTATGTGTTATTGCCTGTAGCTGTAAAAGATTATTTTTTTAAAGAAAATCAAACATCCTTCAGGCTACAGTGAAGCATTCTACATCATGATAGTGATTTGATTGATCTTGTCTGCTGGGGAAATCAACTAGATGTACTGCTTAGAGAAAGCCAAATAGTTCTTGTATATTTATATATATAGTACATTAGAAGATAGTACATAAAAATACAATTGAGTATTGCACGTGGAGAGAAGCTACATAAGTCTTGGTGATTCAAACTGTAATGATATTCATTTATTCTGGGTTCCAGTTACTTAAAGAAGTGATTCTTCCCAAACCCTAATTTAAAAATGGGAATACATGCATTTAGGACAAAATTTAAAGGATACTAAGGTTTGTCTGCAAGTGTTAACAACATGGTTATTTATAATAGCTCTGAACTAGAAACAACCCAAATATCCATCAACTGGTGAATGGATAAATAAATTGTGTTATATCTATACTATGAATTATTACTCAGCAATAAAAAGGAATAAAATATTAATTCATGCAATAACATGGGTGAATTAAACAGATACTAAACATAAAGGTCAAATGCTAATTACTATATGGTTTTATTTGTATGACATTCTAGAAAACACAAAACAATCGTGACAGAGAGCAGATGAGTGGTTGCCTGGGGCCCTGGTAGAAGGTGGGGTTGACTGGGAAGGAGCAAAAGGAAATTTGTAGGGTGTTAGAACTGTTGTATATCTTGGTTTAGTAGTTACATGATTACATTATTATACACATTACCCAAATTCATTAAACTATGTACCTGAAAATGGGAGAATTTCAGTGTATATAAAGCATACCTCAATAAATCTGTAAAAATTTACAACCATGCAAAATGGTATAAACAATGAAAAGTAATTCTCCCTCCACAGCTGTCTTTTAACTCCTTTGTCCCTTAGTCTATGTATCCCCACCTACCCAACCCTGTTTACCTTTTGTAGTGGTTCTTTAGATTTACATAATGGGTTCCTGGGTAATTTGAAAATTAGGCTAAGAATATCAGAATTCAGATGTCAAATTTTGATTACTGACATCATAAAGAGGTTCCCAATATTATTTGACCATGTGCTGAGAAGGCCAGTCTGTTTCTTGGTGCCCCTTACTGAATGCTTGCTATGGAAAAGCCATTTTTTGCAAGGCTTCTCATTCCATTGTCACCACAACCCTCTGAAATGTGTATTAATATCCTTGTTTGATAAATGAGGAAACTGCAGCCTAGACACATATAAGTAAAAATGTTACCAGCTACTGAATATACAAGGTTACCCAGCCAGTAAGGGGCAGAGCTGGGGTTCAAATCCAGATCTGTCACAGGCAAACACAAAGTTCACAATCCATAACACACTGAGCAATGCTGCTGTCTTGATTTGGAAGGGTGAGATGGAAGGAGGATCCACTGGGTCAACAGAGTAGTCTGTGTGGTCTCCTTTCTAAATCCTATAGTTGTTTGAGCTGAAACTCAGAACAACTTGACCTCTTCTATCTTTACTCCACTCCCCTTCAGATTCTTTGATTAGTACTAGTTCTCAAAACAGGAATATTTTAATTTAGTCTTATTATATGAAATTCCTTGGGGTGTCAGCTGTTTTCATCTTTGTTTCTTATTCAATGAAAATTAATTCTACTGCAAAAAATAAAGGTCTTACTTATGTGTGAAATGTCTTTTTCAGTCTACATTAAAACTATATCAAATTTATTTTCCCCACTCTCTGCAGCAGGAATAGGGGAAAGTTCAATAATGAAAAAGCTCTTCTGTTCCAAGGAGCACCTTCTCCTTAAAATAGTACCCTCAAGGGACACAGGCAGGCAGACACGCTTACATTGGCCAAAAGATCAGCTGCAAGAGTTAGCAAAACAAATAAATCTTCTGAGCCCTATGGGTCATACCTGTTCTTTTGCTTTAATCTCTCTTCAGTTGAATCTGGCAAAGACAAGGTCAGATATTGGCACAATATTGGAAATGACTTCAACTTGTAAAGAAAAAGGAAGGAATGCAGTGAGACTGCCATTGCCAAAAACATTCCAATGCTCTTTTAAATTCTCTGGTATTACGCTATTCTCCCCTGCCCTCTTCAGTCAGTGGTCTGGCCTCACTCCTAAAGCAGTGCACTACAATACAATGTCAACTCCAGGAAATTCATGTCAAAATTTCTATAGCTAGTTGAGCATCCGTTCTGAATGTGCTTTTGTTCATCAGTGGGTGTGTGGGACGAGCAGACAGCTGGAATATTTTCTAAATGCAAAGTTAAATCTGTACTGTCAAAAAGTGCCAGCAGCCTCATATTGTTGAGATTAAGGGTCCGCCAGCCTTCCAGCTTCCATGCTCCATGAGCAGAGACAGTGTCACAGTTGCTATTGTATCCCTGGTGCCTTAGCTCTCTGTCCTGCACATAGAAGGTGCCCCCAAATAAAGCAGAGCTGAAACAGATGACAGAGCCATCTAACCCAACTTGGTGCCAGAGGGGAAGTGTCCTCCTGTATGGGCTGGGCAGGAAAGGAAAGAGGCCAGCTGAGACTTGGACAGCCTGGAGAGTGTTTGCCCCTTTTCAATGTGGCAGCAACCACTTAGGTCATCTGATGGATGCCACGTGGTCCTGGCACTTCTACATTTCAAGTTTTTGAGAGAATTCAGGAGTCTAAATTTTTATGTGAAATTTCTTGAATTATGCTATTCAGGCAAAATATTTGTCTACCAGCTGAATTGGACTTAAAGGCTGCCAGCTTGGACTCCTTTCTAAGTATTTAAAGGATCTAAAGATTTATTTTGGTCAAAAACCAAAAGCTTGTTTCATAGAATAACTTAAAATAAGTTTTAATCACATTTCCCCCAAGTGGTGGTGCTTTCACTAGAAATGGGGCTTGGTACTAGGAGCTCACAAACTGGTATGGCCCCATTTGTTGAACTTACAAATTTTCCTTAGTGCCCACACCCCTTTCCTTCTCTTCCCTTTCCTCCTCACTGGGATGGTGAACTCTGGCGTGCTCTGAGACCCTTAGGGTTTAGTTCCTACCCCAGAGGTGACTGGAAGCCTGTGGTCCATTTCAGGCATAGCCTGGCCGACATTATATCTTTTTCCTGCTCCCTTGGCCTCCTCTCTCTGATGGCTTTTCCCTACCAGCCTTTAAACATGCTTATGTCTCTCTAAACTTAAAACAAAGTAAAACAACCCTCCATCAAACCCCACATTCCTATCCAGCTATGGTCCAAGCTCTTTGCACCCTTCATCATCAATCTTCTTGAAGGACTGTCTACACTTGCTACCTACACATCCTTCCTCTATTGACCCCTGAAATTTGGCATTCATCCCTATCACACCTCTGATAGGAATTTTGCCAAGGTCATTAGGGATTGCCAAAGATATTTTCCAGGACTTCTGGTCTTGATCTTTCAGTATCATTGACTTTGTTGATTGATTCTTCCTTCTTCATTTACCTAGTTTTCCTTTGACTTCTCTGATTGCTCATTCTCAGGCTCCTTTGGTGTTTCTTCTTCTGGGGGCTTAATACTGATGACTCTCAGAGTTCTAAGCCTCCTTCTCTTCTAACTCTACACACCTCCATGGATGATCTCAACTTACTCCCCTGGCTTATGCTGTGACCTATATGCTAGAGGCTCTGATGGTTTAATCACTAGCTCAGATTTCTCTCCTGAACTCCAGGGGGATTATCCCACTCCCTCAGGCACCTGCACCTCAACATGTCCAATACTGAACCCCATACTTTTCCTCTTCCAGAACTGCTCTTCTTCCTCTGGTTTTCAGAGAATGGCACCCCTATCTACCTGGTGGCTGAACTCAGAGACCTGAAAATCATTCTTGACTCCTTCTCCTTCACATCCCTCTCCTATCAGTCACCAGGTTCTGTGACTCTATCTCCCAACCATCTTTCAGATCTCTCCCCCTTTCCCCATCCTGATAAGACTCTGGGGAAGGTCACCATCATCTCTTGCCCAGATTATAGCAATAGCCTCCAAGTAGGATCCTCTTCCTCTAGTTCGTCCACCCCTCCTCACCACTCCTTTATCAATACTGTAACTAGGTTGACCTTTACCTTTATTTTCTTCATATATATATATATATATATATATATATATATATATATATATTAATTATATAAATTTGTATCAGAGAAACTGTAACAAAAATCAAATCCAACCATCTTGCTCTTTTCCTTAAAACTCTGTGCTGTCTCTACTAACATGGTTTACAAGGCCCAGGATAGCCTGGTCGGGGGTTAGCCTCTCCAGCCGGTCTCCATCCTCTATGCCAGGCCCACCCATACTAACCTCCTCGTAATTTCTGCTTTCTTAGACCTCTAGGCCATTGTGCCTCTTCCTCCATTCAACACTTTCCTGGCTCTCACTTTACCTGGCTGGCTTCTGCTTATCCTATTGACTAGGAGAAATCTCTGATGTGAGGTGTCCTCCCTGGCCTTCCTTGTCATACTGCTCTCCCCACATGGCTCCTCCCTTACAGTGTTGTAATGGCTGTTTAACTGTCCATTCCCCTCCTAGATTATAATCTTCAAGGAAGGAAGAGCCATGTCTCTGTTCATTTTTTAAAATCCCCTTTCTACAGTAGATGCTTGGCCCATAATAGAGTAGACTAGGTTTTTTTTTTTTTTAAGTTTATTTATTTTGAGAGAGAGAGACAGAGCACACAAGTTGGGGGGGGGGGCAGAGAGAGGAAGAGAGAATCCTAAGCAGGGTCTGTACTACCAATGCAGACACTGATGTGGGCTTGAACCCATAAACTATGAGATCATGACTTGAGCTGAAGTCAAGAGGCAGACTCAACTGACTGAGCCACCTAGGCACCCCTAGATTGGGTGTTTGGTGTGTGTGTGTGTGTGTGTGTGTGTGTGTGTGTGTGTGTGTGTATGTATTAACAGATGAATTCCCAAGAACTCTTGAGTGACATTCTCGGATAAATGTCCAGTGGTGTATTGATTCCTGAAAGCCAAATGTGCTTTTGGTGATGTCACATTGGTAGCTTGAAGTTAATCATGGTGGATGTATTTATACCATGAAAATTGGTAACCATTATAAATCAGGGCTCTATTCTCCTCCTCACCCTGTCCCTAATGGATTTACTGGCATACTGCTATATATATGGCTTATATATATATATATATATATATATATATATATATATATATATATATATTGCTTTAGAACCCCTTAGCAATGGCTTGGAAGTGATTCATTGTCCCAAACATACAATTTGACAATTTAGTAATAATAATAATAATAATAATAATAATAATAATAACAAATACCATTTATTTTTTATTTTTTTTATTTTTAAATATTATTTATTTTGAGAGAGAGACACAGAGAGAGTATTTGTGTGTGTGTGCATGTGTGCACACCAGGGAGGGGCAGAGAGAGAATCCTAAGCAGGCTCTAAGCTGTCAGCACAAGCCCAACTCGGGGCTGGATCTTATGAACCATGAGTTCGTGACCTGAGCCGAAATCAAGAGTTGGACACCTAAGTGACTGAGCCACCCAGGTGTTCCTAACAACTACCATTTAATGACTATTTAATGAATTGTATGGTACTGTGTACCAAACCCTGTGCTTAGTACTTTACGTACTCAATCTTGTTCAGTCTTTGTAACAAAGCAGGCAAAGTGGATATTATTAGCCCACTCTACAAAAGAGGACACTGAGAGTGAGATTTATCCACTCAGCTGGCAAGTCGAGATGGAGTTGGATGCCAGAGCTGACCACTGAGCCAGTGATCTTAACTCCCCTCTGCTCAGCGTTTCACAGCTGGTGCCTGGAGCTTCAGTTCATATTTCTCACCCTCATTTCTCCAAAGCTGTCCCTGGGTTTTTGGCTGAATCTCACAGCTAACCCTCTAATTGATTGGAAAAATCAACCACCACCCATGAATAATAATCTTGCATTAGGCTAACCGAGATCTTGACAGGCATTTCATCCAAGATTGAGAAATAACGAGGGTTGTAAGAACTGGGTGTCAGCAACAGTGATATTTTGAATTGAGACAGTGATTTTAGTTTCTTGATGACATAATCGTGGAAATTGTTCTTAAATAGAACTTTTCCACCTGCTGGGATAATATGGTCAGTAAGTGTATTCAGGGTTTAAGTGCTGTAGGGAAGGTGCCAGCCAACCATCAAACATATGACCTGAAGCCATCTCCCCAGCATCCCTTCACAATAATGCTCTAATACTTGGTGGTTGTAGAGTGGTAGCTTCTTATGTGGAATCTAGATAATGTCCATACACAAAAGCCTGTCTATTTGCAAGGCTCCCTGAAGAGGGCAATGGGCACACTGGATGCTGCCAATGCTGCTTTATAATCACAGCCCAGACCTTGTCATTGCTTGAAGCTGCTTCTTTTATGAAATCCCATTAGCGTCCACATACTACAACCCTCCTCTCTCCCCTCACTAAATCTCTTTGTTCTTCAGCTGCATCAAGGCTCCAGTGTAACTGTTCCAGTCTAACCAGCTTTCCTGGCTTACTTTCTTTCTTTCTTTCTTTTTTTTTTTTTTTTTTTTTTTTTTTTTACTTTTCATCTTTTTTTATTGCTTTTTTTCCAATATATGAAATTTATTGTCAAATTGGTTTCCCTACAACACCCAGTGCTCATCCCAAAAGGTGCCCTCTTGAATACCCATCACCCACCCTCCCCTTCATCCCACCCCCCATCAACCCTCAGTTTGTTCTCAGTTTTTAAGAGTCTCTTATGCTTTGGCTTTCTCCCACTCTAACCTTTTTTTTTTTTTTTTTTCTTCCCCTCCCCCACGGGTTTCTGTTAAGTTTCTCAGGAACCACATAAGAGTGAAAACATATGGGATCTGTCTTTCTCTGTATGGCTTATTTCACTTAGCATAACACTCTCCAGTTCCATCCATGTTGCTACAAAGGGCCATATTTCATTCTTTCTCATTGCCTGGCTTACTTTCTGATACAGCCTTAGATCCATGGTCAATCTCTAAGATGGTTTCTTACCAACAATTCTCAACTGCCTGGTTTTTCTTCTGTACTTGCTGTACAGTTCACATCTCTGTTAGTCTAACAGTTTCCACTCTCTTCTGCACAGTGGAGACTCTTATATAACCTTGTCCAATCACAATGGCTCCACGGAAAGAGCTGGTTTCCAGCATCTTCTAAGTTTCTCAGTGCTACCCTTGAGGTCTTTTTTCCCAGATACCTTCCTTTCCAAATTCCCATTGTTGGCTGTTTACTGACTTCTCATCTCTTCTTTGAGCCCCATCCCCATGCCCTTCAGTCACTGCAGGGAGGACTAGATCTTTCCTTTTTCAGAGGCAATAGAAGTCCTTAGATGTGAACTCTCCCTTTCACCTTTAAACTTGTCTATAAAAGTATTTCTTTCCTTCTTTCCTGTTTTAAAAAAAGAGCTGCCCTCTCACCCCTATAAAGCTGATTCCTTCCCCTGTCCCATTTAGTTTTCTTAATTGTTTAAAAATGTAAATATGAAGATGTCATTTCTCTGTCTGACTAGACATTCTGATTTCTTGGTCAACAGTATTTTTTAAAAACCACCCAGGTGAAACACACTGTACACACTGTATGTTAGCCAATTTGACAATAAATTATATTTTTAAAAAAACCACCCAGGTGATTTGCCGTGTCTTTTATGGCACTTCATTCTGTTCTCCTCCTTGCTCTGCACCTTCACTTCTACTCTCCAATCTTCAGAAGTCTACCTCTTTTCCAAACTTCAGGTTTCAGTTCAAATGTCACTGTCTATTGGAGGTTGTTTTCTGCCCCAGCACCCCATTTGCTTCGTTCATGATACATACTACGGTTTATGTTGTTGGACTGTTTCCTTGTTTTTTCTACCTGTCTTCCTACTGCTAGGCTGGAAGCTTCCTGGGGTGAGAGCACCATCTCTGTAGTTCACCACTGAATCCCTAAAGCCAAGCAGAGTCTGACATATTTGCATTCACTAAGGATGTGAGGAATTAATAATAGGTAAGAAATTGCTTCTGATCCTGCCTTCTTATGGGGGCTTGTACCATTGATTTTCTTTTCTTTCTAGGATCTTTAGGTTTTCTCCTCTGATCCATTTTCTCAGTATAGAAACATACTCAAAACCTTTCCATCCAAAATCAAACATATATAGGAAATTTGTCTTGGCACCCCTCTTTACTTAACTTTGGTCTTTTCTTTTTTCTTCTATGAAGAGAGGAAATTTAGCCTGAGGACTGGAAAGTTGGGGTCTGAAATCAGATTGCCTGGATTCAAATCCTGATGTTACCTACTAGATTTGAGGTCCTGGGCAAGTTCCTTCACTTCCTTGTGCCTCATTTTCCTTATCCATCAAATAGAGATAGTAATAGTACTTTTCCCAAGGAGTTGCTATCAGGTACTGTATACCTCACTTGGGTTCTAGTAAGCAGTCTGTAAATATTAGCCATTATTATTACAACTCTGGATTCCTTAGAGTCATCATCTCCATTGACTGTTTCTACCATCTCCAACTTTCTGGAACCCCTCAAACCATTTAAATTATTCTTTGTCCTGCAGCATTATCTAATTCTCACTTCACTTGATCTGGTTGAGGCAGGGGACTCTACTGAGCATTGTCACCATCTTTCCCCTTTTTCTGCTTACAACTTGCTTTTCCTTACTCCCACCTTTCTGAATGCCCCTTCACCAGGTTTCTTCACTCATTTCTTCTCATCTCGTGACTCCAGAGCTTTGTCCTCAATCTTCTTGTCTTTTCAGTTTTTGCATTGTCCTTGGGCAGTTTTGTCCACTTCCATGGTTTACAAACAAGTCTTTGCTGATGAAAACTTTTAAATCATTACCTTTACCCCAACCTTTCTCCTGAGCTAGAGACCAGTATTGACAAGTGTCCCTGAGGCACCTCCATTTGGATGTCCTACATGGACATCAGATTCTCCATATCTAAACCAAACACCTTAACTTGTCAGCACAGTCTCCTTCTATCTCAATACTTACTGTAAGATGTTTGCTCTCTGAACCATAAAGCAAATCCTCTGAATGCTAAACAAATGGCTGCATTTCTTTTAGGAACAAAGGAACAAGAATTGAAGGTTATTAATTACCCCCCCCCCCAATTAAGTATAGTATTGTATAGTGGAAAGAGAAAAGACTTTGGAATTAAATAGACACTAGTTTTAGTCTTAGCTCTAACTTCTACAAGCTGTGTGATTTAAAATGGGGATGATAATGCTTACCTCTCAAGGTTGTTAGGATGAGCAAATAAAATGAGAGTGCAAAGCACTTGATACATAATAGATATACATCAAGTGGTAGCTTCATGTTTTCTTACTTTAGACTTACAACCTGCTTCATATGCTTATGTATTTTGAGTTCATAAATTTTCTCTGACCAGGGCCAGTGGTTTATGGAGTTGTTGGCACCAAAATGCCTAATTATTGTCTATTTGGAGACAACTGTGAACACAGCCTCTTGAATGGAGTTAACCAGCCAAGGTGAGATACCCCCATTGGCACATTTTCTAAGGGATTAATTAGTGTGTTTTCTTACACATCAAGTTACATGGTAATTCCTTTGCCTGCTGCCTTGTAAAACAACTCTTTGAAACTCTTTCCTTTTAACTTTCCATGTTAAATCTAAATGCGTCTAGTTCAGTACATTGATGTCACAACTGCTCAAATGATAATCAGTGTAGCTCAATGGGGTGGAGTGGGACTTAGGGGGTAGAGAATGTTCACTGGGGTGTACAGAAGCCAATGCAAGTTGGATGGAAATTTTGTGAAATGTAAGGTTGTTGTTTTAGTGAGCTGATTGTGATCTGTATGTTTTTCATGGTCTTAAAGATAGTAGGGTCCCAAACATTTCCAGGTATGTTGTATTTGAGTTCAGTGCAGAGGGTGTTTGCATATCAAACCAAGTGATCCTCAAATGAGTAGAAAGTCCTGGTGATGGTGTTGGGGTGGGGTGGATGTCTGGCCAAAGCTGAATGTGGTGCTTTTTCCTATGTTGGGATGCTTTCATTACAGTCTCTGCAACAGCTGGTCACAAGGAAGTGGAAGACAAGTGTCTATAATGTATAGTACCTGTAATAACCACCAAGCACTCACTTCTAGCTCCTTATCTTATAAGAGAAACTGCAGTCCCTGGGTCACTGCAAGTGCAAAGCCATTGCCAATGTAGAAAGGATGGGTTAGCATAGGTTATTGTGAATCAAAAATGTCAAAGAAAATTGCACCAGATGGAGTTAGACAGACAAGGAAGACTTTATTCAAAATGACTGTAGAGAGAGAGAGAGAACTCAACTCTGCTGAAACAAAAGGGGGAGAGTTTTTAGTTCTGGGATGAGTTAATGTAGGAGTACTGAGGGTGTTCGAAGGGAAGTTGGTTCAATGTGATGGTGTTTGCTAGTTGGTGCTCAAGGAAGTTAGACTCCAACTCTCCCATAAAGACTAGGAGATAGGGGCATTATCTTTCTGGATGATTACATTTCAAAGTAATGGCTCCCAGGTCCATGATAAAGACTTCCCTGGGTTGTATAAGTGGCAAGAGGCTGTGAGAAGATGTGCATCTTCTCAGAGAAAGAATTTATAATTACAAGTTTTCTAAAGTAAATCCTTTAAGAAAAGGGAGGTCAGGTAGAAGCCTATCTAAAGTTTAATCAAGCTGAGGGGAAGTTTTTTTTTTTTTTAATTTTTTTTTTTAACGTTTATTTATTTTTGAGACAGAGAGAGACAGAGCATGAATGGGGGAGGGTCAGAGAGAGGGAGACACAGAATCTGAAACAAGCTCCAGGCTCAGCTGTGAGCACAGAGCCCGACGCGGGGCTCGAACTCACAGACCACGAGATCACGACCTGAGCCAAAGTCGGCCACTTAACCGACTGAGCCACCCAGGCGCCCCAAGGGGAAGTTTATTTAAGGCCAACTTGGTAAAAAGACAAACACCAATTGGAAATTTTCCAGTTGGAATGTTACGATGCATTACCACTCAGGTTATTCCAGTTTCTAAAAGAAAGGAAGGAAGGAAGGAAGGAAGGAAGGAAGGAAGGAAGGAAGGAAGGAAGGAAAGAAAAGAAGAGAAGAGAAGAGAAAAGAAAAGAAAAGAAAAGAAAAGAAAAGAGAAGAAGAAGGATACTCAAGGGCCTGCGTTCTTTTCCAAACCACTTTCCTTTATTCATGGAGGCTCTTTAAAAGACTCTGTAGCAAAAGATTAGAATTCTACTAAAAACCTTCTTTCCAATCTTCTACTGGGTTAGTAAAAGCTTAAAATAAAGCCTTCCTTTTAGGAAAATGTATTCTCTACTCTATACAGACTGTAGCATTTCAACGACTTCATTTTCTACTTCCCATGACTTGTCTTTATGGGGGGAGGTAATTTAGGATTTAGGATAATATTATTGAAGTGTTTAATGCATTAGCTTTTGGATCCTGGCTTTGAAATTTATAAACTGTGTTCTCTTGGGCATGCTTTTAACATCCTTAGCCTCAGTTATCTAATCTATAAAATGGGGGAAAGTCTATTTACCTCTTAGAGATGCTATTAAAAATCTTGGCACAAATGCCAACAAATGATAATAATTATTAATATTTTGCACAGTTATGGGGCTTCAAAAGGGAGTTTTAATGTAAAAATAAAAAACAATAAGTGCTGTTTCAAGTTTATGATCTGCTTTATGGAAAGTTTTCATTATTTTTATTTATTCATGATTGGGTTGCACAATTAACACAATTATTCAGGGACCAATTATTCTGGTTGGCATTATCTAAATTTTGCTTCTCTTCCAGCTTAATGAAACTTAATCAGGTGGGCAGGGTAATAAAAACACAAGTTGGGGCCACTCAGTATTATAACTCATTATCAGAGTTTAGGGTTGACTGAGTCAGAGGAAAACAATGATGTCTAGATCCTACTGACTGAGGAGAACCACTTCTGAGCCAGGAGGACTCCTTTGTCCCATAGCTCAAGGCTTAGATGAGGTAAAGGCATAGTGAGGCCTCCTTGGATCCTTTCCCCCAGTACAGGATTCTAAGACTGTAGGTAAGAGAAGATCCCAAAAGACCACAAATGGGAACAGAATCCTTTTTTGTAAAGCCTCGATCAGTCTGGCCTCCGTGTCCTCTCCATGACTTCTCTAGGTTCTCCCTGTTTTTTTGTTTGTTTACAAAGACCAAGGGTAAATGTGGGTCCTGATAAATGGGAGGCAGCCTCTGGCCTATATGACCACTTGGTACAGTGGGAGAGAAGAGAGGGAGCAGAAACAATCTGTGAGAGAACTAGAAAAGGGGTCACTTCATATCTAGATGTAACCCCTTTGGTTTAACCATCTAAAGTTCCAGCCTCTATTGACTGCTGTGGCCCAGTTTTGAGCACTTGAATCAGAGCTCCTCCTTGGTGATATGTGTGTAGAAGGTGGTGTGTGTGTGGTTATGTGTGTGTGTGTGTGTGTGTGTAGAGGTATGGGGGAGGTCCATGGGCTTTCCTTATAGCCCTCATCTCCACCTGTGGGGTCATTCTACTAGGTGATCTTAGGTGGTCAAAGGACAAGGATTTAAATATAGTTAAATCACATCATGAGAAAGTTATCATGAGAAAGTTTCAGTTTTTCTCACAGCCATTCTGATTAAGTCAAGGAGAAAGAAGATTCATTTTTGTACTGGGCTGCTTTTAACTCTATAAACCCTTGCGCCTCTTCATTAAAATATTTAAGTGCAAATTGGTGCAGCCACTCTGGAAAACAGTGTGGAGGTTCCTCAGAAAATTAAAAATAGACCTACCCTATGACCCAGCAATAGCACTGCTAGGAATTTACCCAAGGGATACAGGAGTACTGATGCATAGGGGCACTTGTACCCCAATGTTCATAGCAGCACTCTCAACAATAGCCAAATTATGGAAAGAGCCTAAATGTCCATCAGCTGATGAATGGATAAAGAAATTGTGGTTTATATACACAATGGAGTACTACATGGCAATGAGAAAGAACGAAATATGGCCCTTTGTAGCAACGTGGATGGAACTGGAGAGTGTGATGCTATGTGAAATAAGCCATACAGAGAAAGACAGATACCTTATGTTTTCACTCTTATGTGGATCCTGAGAAACTTAACAGAAACCCATGGGGGAGGGGAAGGAAAAAAAAAAAAAAAAAAGAGGTTAGAGTGGGAGAGAGCCAAAGCATAAGAGACTCTTAAAAACTGAGAACAAACTGAGGATTGATGCGGTGTGGGAGGGAGGGGAGGGTGGGTGATGGGTATTGAGGAGGGCACCTTTTGGGATGAGCACTGGGTGTTGTATGGAAACCAATTTGACAATAAATTTCATATACTGGAAAAAAAACTGAGAATAAACAGAGGGTTGATGGGGGGGTAGGAGGGAGGGTGATGGGCATTGAGGAGGACATCTGTTGGGATGAGCACTGGGTGTTATATGGAAACCAACAATAAATGTCATAATAAAAAAATAAAAGTTAAAAAAAAACAATTAAGTGAATCCATTCAAAGCAAAATGTTAACTCAATAATAGTATAGGTTGTGACCAAAAAAAAAAAAAAAAAAAAAAAAAATCATGATTTGGAATGCACCTGATAAGGTAAATTCCTACCATTTTGGATGTAAGGAATCGTTAGATGACAGGGTTTTCAGGGAATTTTATATCTTTATTCTTGATCTGAGCACCCACCTCAGGTAGTCAAAAGCTGGCTGCTAGAAGGAGGTATGATGAGATAAAGGGCAGATATTCCTGGATAACTGTCCAAAAAGAGTAGACATCAAGTTTCGTCTAGAATAGGCAAGGTTTTCCCAGGTCAGCAGCCCCTGCCACATAACTACTGTGGGAAAAGCTAGTCAGGTGTAAGATACTATGTGAAGCATTTCAGGATGTTTGCTGGGATGTGCCCTGAGGCACCTCTTTGGTGGGTGATTCTTGGAGTTGAATTTCCTTAGTCAAGCTTTAGAGTTGCTTGATTTTTCAGGGCAAAGCAAAAGCAGGCAATGTTGACTGGGTTAATGTAACTGTGTTACTTCCTCTTCTGTCCTTTACCTCTGAAAATCCACTGTAGTTCAGGTGCATACCAACCCCTGGAACAAACTGGAGATGATATGCTGGTGTGCTGTGGGAATTTTCAAGTCAAGGTAGCTATCAGCTACTTGTATCTATAGAGGCATATGGGTAAGGGGAGCACTACAAGGAAACTAGTCATTAACACCCTGTCAGTCACTACTGTCAGTAAACTCATTGGTAGAATTTGCAACATTGCACATGCTGTCCCTGCCATAGGGGGAAAAGTCGCAAACAAACTTGGAAATCCTTTGACTTTTGATCAAGATACTAGGTTTTTGGATTGTGCATCTACTTAAGGGCCACATATGTTTCTTTTGGCTCATACAGTAGATGTTTTCTTCATTCCTGACCCATTATGAGCTGATCAGACCTTTCTTGGGACACTCCTTTGGGGTTAAATTGGAGAGAGTGAGATATCTTTGCCAAAATTGTGAAACAGCCAAACTATGTCTGGTTTTTCACACATTTCCTTTCCAGGTCCTTTCCCCTGATTTCAGCATCCTTCTCGGTCCCTGCCACTAGACTCAGTCCTCTTCTATTGCCTGGGATTCCTCTTTATAATAGAAGTCCATTCATGAACTTATTCCCACTGAGATACTCCCAGGCAGGATACTTCCCTTCTAAGCAATGTTATATTTAAAAAAAGAATTTATTCCTAGAAAAGGCAATGAAATTAATTGTATTAAAGTCATTGAAATTAGTTTAGCTATGGTTATACCTGGGGCAGAAGGTGGGGCTAGCTTAAGGGGGAGAAAGATTTTCAGTCCCCAAATCCTTGACTCCATCCATGGGGGAGATGAGCCTGGGGAAGGGATACTTCACCAGAGCCAGATTGTTATCTGTTCACATCAGCTGTGGTGTGACCTGAGACACTTTACTCTCCTCCAGCATCCCCAGATGGAGAGTCACAAGAATAACGATTGTGTGACTTAGAAAATCACAAAATTTAACCTGCTATACAATAATGTGAGATGTATGTGCATTATTTGTGGGTGGTTTCCTCCAGACATTGTCCAAATAGTTTCTGTGGTAGTTTTGTATATTTAACTATGAATATATTCAGAAGGAATGCCATGGTAACCCACATGGAAAAGCCCAAGGAAAAGCAACTCATTCCTGTGGCTTATCTCTGAAATTAATTTTGCACAGAGTATTGCCTACATGAGTGTTTCTCTATTGAAGTGAATCACGATTAGTTCAGTTGGATTTGATCAGCAAATATAGGCAGATAACTTTTCTTTTGCAGAGTCTATAAATGTGAATCTTGAATGAAAGCTTCTGAAGACCAGTTTTCATGTAAATGAGAGGCTGGGGCTCTGACCCCTGGGTTGGGAAGGTATAATTGATCTGCAGTTGATGGAAGGACACTAATTTTTCACATGGGGATACTATCTGCTTAGTGACCGTCTAAAAAGAAGATGACAGTCCTCAGAGTTACTGGGTTATCATCTTCTTTTAGCTATGCTGGAAGGGCCAAGTAGCTGCAGAGCTCAAGTTGTCTCTCTCCTCCTGGGTTGGCAGCACACGTGGGATTTGTTAGCCGTAGCAGCCTCAGTGAGTTTGTGCGGGTGACCGTGACTCATTAGTCAGCCAGCGTGTCATGGTGCCCAAGAAGCAGTTGTCTCTGCCCTGAATGCAGGGAGTGCTCTCTGCAGCAATGTGGGGAGCCAATTAAAGAACAGTCTCTTGGGGATGCCAGTCCCCAGGGACTCCAGGGTTCCCTGGCCTGGCTGAAAATGTGCTCTGTCATGTCCAATGAGTTGGTCAGTCTATCACTGGATGGCTTCTTTCCATCTGAGCTGGCTATTTCTTCCCTAATGAAACATTTGTGTTTTTCCTCCCCAGGGAAAGGGGGAATGGTCACCTACTGGCTGGAAGGAAAGACATTTGCTGCAGTCCCCAAAGACGTCTGTGGCACTTCTGTCCCCATTTAAGGACCAGAGTGAAACTCTTTTAATTTAATTCCTGGAATCATTAACAACAAGTATCTCTATAACTCAGCTTAAAGTAATTTCTCTGTTATACATGTGGTTTTTGACTCTTTCTAGCCATGTAGCCCATCACAGTCTTTTCATGAAACATAGAGGGGCTTAGAGTTTTAGAATTTTAGTGGCATCTTGGGCCAAAGGGAAGGGAGACATCTACACACTTCAGATCATCTGAAACCACAGAGAATTAAAATTGAAAATGGTTTATTTCTCTCTGTTTCTTTTTCTCTTTCCTTTTTTTGGGGGGTGGGGAATGAGTGAAGAGAGGGTAGGGGTGTACATGCAGGCAGAAGGAGAGAGCACCAAGTCCGGTGGCAGTGAGGATCAAGGTTATACTGTTTGGGTGGTAGATGTCGGTTTCATTAAGCATGGTCAGAGCTGATCTTCAAGATTTTGAGATTGGCAAATTTATTCCCTAAGCCCCTTTACTCCTTTTCTATATCTGCTTCCTTTTTTAATGTGGTCCCTACCCCACTCCTTCCCCACCATGTACTTTTCCTTGCCTCCCACTCATGGCCACTCTCTCATCCAGAGTTCTAGATCATATCCCTCTCCATGCTCCCAGTCAAACCCAACTATTCTGTGGAAACTCATTAGTGACTGGCTTATTGTTAATTGAATGAATTATTCTTGTTGAGATATTAAATTTGGATAGGAAAAGTGATCTCTTTTGCATTTTAATAGGGATCACCATTGTTTTATCTCTTAGAAGTAACACATAGTGAGAACCTACGTTTGGGGGCAAGCCCCATAGAAGGGGATTTTTAGCAATCAATCTTCAATGACTTCCAAAGAGGAAAGTGTTTGTCTGTCCTTATTAAGAATTGTACATCCTTTTGGGGCTCCTGGGTGGGTCAGTCGGTTAAGCATCCGACTTCGGCTCAGGTCATGATCTCGCGGTCTGTGAGTTTGAGCCCCGCGTCAGGCTCTGTGCTGACAGCTCAGAGCCTGGAGCCTGTTTCAGATTCTGTGTCTCCCTCTTTCTCTGACCCTCCCCCGTTCATGCTGTCTCTCCCTGTCTCAAAAATAAATAAATATTAAAAAAAAAAAAGAATTGTACGTCCTTTTATTTATTTTTTTTTATTTAAAAAAAAATTTTTTTTTTCAACATATTTATTTATTTTTGGGACAGAGAGAGACAGAGCATGAGTGGGGGAGGGGCAGAGAGGGAGGGAGACACAGAATCGGAAACAGGCTCCAGGCTCCGAGCCATCAGCCCAGAGCCTGACGCGGGGCTCGAACTCCCAGACCGCGAGATCGTGACCTGGCTGAAGTCGGACGCTTAACCGACTGCGCCACCCAGACGCCCCTGTACGTCCTTTTAAACAAGATCGTTGGTTTCCTTTCAGTCTTAGTCTTAGTTCAGGATACAGAAGGAAAACTAGAAGCTTTTAGAGGTCAGTTTTCCTTTTGATATATTGAGAGTTGCTTTCTAGCTTTTGGTTCAGGCTGGTAGAGTTTCTTGCCATAGGTATTAAATCCTTTTCAACTTCCTCTACATTTTAATTAGGCAATTTGAATAAGGAGGAGGAATCAGAAGGAATGCACCTATTCACATGCTCTGGGACCCCCTCAAAACCACCACATTTATCTTCAGGGATAGAGGTCCCTCTTTCACAGCCCAGAGCCCTGGCTTACACTGTGTTTACCTCCCACACCCACTTCTCCACCTCCACTTTGTTCCATCCCTTATAGCTTGCCAGACTTACAATCTGGTTCTAATCTTGTCACTCCTGACCTCAGAGAAGCTCCCCTAGCTCTTTGTCCTAATTGAATACAGACACTTTACTCTGGCATCTTAGACCCTCCATGGTAATAAAGTGCTGCATTTGCTATGTGCCATGCATTGTTCTAAGCAGTTTACACATATTAATTGATTTCATTCTCACAACCCTCTGAAGCAGGCCACTATTATTCTCCCTATTTTACAGCTTAAGAAACTGAGGTACAGAGAATTTATCCTTAAAGTCACAAACCTAATAAGAAGCAGAGTGGGGACTTGAACCCATGCAGTATGGCCCTGGGAGTGCATACTCTTTAGTACCATAGTATGGTGGACCCTACATTCCTCTCCACGTACCTTTCTCACTGCTTGCTCACTGTACATCCGATGGAACAAAATGGCTCATTGTTTCCAGAACACCTGCTCTTGCTTCCTGGGAGTCACACCTTTGCCTTTGCTCTTCCCTTCAGTCACTATACTCTCCTTAGCTCTGTTGGTTCAATTTCTTAAAACACCAGCCCCTCCATGAAACCTGAACCCAACACCACCTTTCTTTGAACCCAACACCACCACCAGAGTTACTTCCTACTAAATACTCAGTTTTGGTCACCCTGCCAGAAAGTCAACAGCAGGCACTGACCTTGAACAACAGTAGGCACTGAAGCCCCAACACAGTAAAAAATTTGAGCATAACTTTTGACTCTCCCCAAAATTAACTATTAATAGCCTACTGTTGACCGGAAGCTTTACCTATAACATAAATAGTTGATTAATACATATTTTGTGGGGGTGGGGGGGCGCCTGGATGGCTCAGTCGGTTAAGCCGCTGACTTCAGCTCAGGTCATGATCTCACAGTTTGTGAATTTGAGCCCTGCATGAGGCTCTGTGCTGACATTTTCTTTTCTCTGGCTTACTTAATATAAGAATACAGGATATAATATGTATACCATACAAAATAAGTATTAAAAGGTTTTTTTTAATGTTTATTTATTTTTGAGAGAGATACAGACAGAGTGTGAACGGGGTGAGGGGGGTAGTCAGAGAGAGAGAGGGAGACACAGAATCCGAAGCAGGCTCCAGGCTCTGAGCTGTCAGCACAGAGCCTGATGCAGGGCTCAAACTCATGAACGGTGAGATCAAGACCTGAGCCAAAGTCGGCTGCTTAACCAGCTGAGCCACCTAGGCACCCCTGAAATATTTTTTTTTCTGAAAAAATATTTTTCCCTGTAAAACTGTACTAAGTGTGCTTAATTTGTTCCCTAATCTTTCATTAATCAAATAGTATGTAACTGCCAACCTGAGGCTCTGATCAGCAGGAACAAATGCCACTACCTCATGGAGCTGGGTTAACTCCAACAAAGACATAAGCACTTTAGTTAGCCAATGTGGGTTTATTGAGAAGAGTGTACCTTTTGTCATCAAGTTTTAATATAGAATGAAATAGTTCTAACCCCTCACTTATATACAGACCACTGGTCAAGTTGGGTAGAGGGCTTGTCAATGTTTTGGAAGCCTGACCCAAGTCAAAATCAAATGGACTTCTGGGCTGTATCCTGTCTTCACCAAGGTTTATGCCTTGTCTGTCTAAATGTGCCAGTATCGGAGGGTTGTTAACTGGCAGATGTTCTGGGGCCCATTCAGACCCCCTGCCATATATTAATATGAAGCCAGCACCTAAGGAAACTCATGAGGGGTTCTACCTAGAATTCTGCACATCTCTTTTTCTAATCATCTTATCTCTGGTGGTCCTAATAATTTACAATTTTTGTATAGGGAGCTTCACCATCCATCTCTTTTGAGAAGGGAGATAATGTTTATTTCATAGAATTGTGTTAGAGTTCCCATACCTCACTGAAGTACACATGAATCAATTAGTATTTTATTTCTGAGTAAAAGAGGAATATCAATTATTATCAGGGCAAGTGATAAGTGTAAACTAATGGGGTTGGCAAATGTCAGCATTATTGGGCCATGCAAGGGCTAGTAGAAAGGAATAACCAGATGTGAGAATTGTTGTTGTGGGAAAATGGAGAGGATTTGAGGATTGGTCGGATGAGGAAGCATGAAGAGAATGGAGACATTAAAGGTAACAAGAGAACTGAAGTTTCCACAAATGCTGGAAGTGTTGACCCAGGGCTGTGGGGTTAGGAGGTCTGGTGACACATGTTGGGAAGAAAGTGGATGCCCGTTCCAAGGCGGAGAGTAGGAGAGAACTGTGATTTTCCCTCAGAATTTTCTTTAATCCATATTTACTTTGTAGCAGGAAGAGGAAGCCATTCAAGTTTATTGAGATATGTGGGTTAAAAAATAGTTTTCAGGGGTGCCTGGTGGCTCAGTCACTTAAGCATCTGACTTTGGCTCAGGTCATGATCTTGTGGTTTGTGATTTTGAGCCCTGCGTCGGGCTCTGTGCAGACAGCTCAGAGCCTGGAGCCGGCTTTGGATTCTGTGTTTCCCTCTCTCTGCCCCTGCCCCACTCATGATCTCTCTCTCTCCCTCTCTCTCCCTCCCTCCCCCCAAAATAAAGAAATGTTACAAAAAATAGTTTTCAGTTAGACATCAGATGGGAAGGTCAAGCAGTTTAAGGAGAGACAGTGATAGCTGTAACAATATTGATAATTATGAAGATATGCTATACATTATTCTCTGCTTCCTTATTTCTCCTGGGGGAACAATATCTAACTGGCTATATAAGATACTGTGAAGATGCTACTCCTGAGTGTCATCATATGTTTCTTCTGCTGGGGATGTTTCTAGATTGACAGTACCTGTGAAGGGATATGAGCTGATTTTCTGTTGGGGATAATCAGCCGACTTTTGAGTATGGCAGGCAACCTACAGGTTGGCATCTTGTGTGAGGCTGGTGAAGGACCTAGTGACTGCACTATTTGCCATCTATATCAGCCACTGGAGAAAGGATGAAGGTGTCAGAAGCATGTACTCAGAGCTGACTGTCATAGGTTGAGATCCTTAAGATTTTGGGAAGGGGATAGTAATTAAACATTAAGTGACTAAGCATGAAAGTTTTGGAATTTTTTTCCAGAGGAAAAGATGCATGTATATGAACACACACACACACACACACACACACACACACACACACACACACGCTTTTATGGAGTTTGGTCGTGGATTCCAACTTGAGAACTCATTATGTATGATACACTTTCTAGAGTTGTATGGATTCTTATTAGCTTTTGGAGGAGAGAAATGCTTTGTAATAATCTCCATTTAGCTAAAAAAAGGTAATTTCCTTTTCCTTTTAAATAGACTTTGTTTTTTAAACATTTTATTTATTTTTTTTGAACTTTATTTTTTAGAGCAGTTTTAGGTTCCCAGCAAAATTGAGCAGAAGGTACACAGATTTCCCATATACCTCCGCCCCTACACATACATAACCTCCTGCATTATCAGCATCCCCCACCAAAGTGGTACACTTGTTACAGTTGATGAACCTATACTGACACATTATTATATAACCCAGAGTCTGTAGTTTACCTTAGGGTCCACTTTTGCTGTCGTACCTTCTATGGGTTTGGACAAATGTATAATGACATGTATCTTTCATTAAGCATCATGCAGAGTAGCTTCACTGCCCTAAAAATCCTCTATGTTTCATCTATTCATCCTTCTTTCCTCCTAACCCCTAGCAAAGACTGATCCTTTTACTGTCTATATCTATAGTTTTGCCTTCTCCAGAATATTGTATAGTTGGAATCAGACAGTATGTAGTCTTTTCAGAATGACTTCTTTCACTTAGTGATGTGCATTTAAGATTCTTCCATGTATTTTCATGGTTTGATAGCCCATTTCTTTTTAGCGCTGAATAATATGCCATAGTCTAGATGTACCACAGTTTATTTTTCCATTCACCCACTGAAGTGGGTGATTGCTTCCGAGTTTTGGCAATTATGAATAAAGTTGTTACAAATATCTGCGCATAGGTTTTTGGGTCATACATTTCAACTTTTTCAAGTAAATACCAAGGAGTGCAATATAGTAAGAGTATGTTAGTTTTGTAGGAAATCTGCAAACTATTTTCCAAAGTGCTGTACCATTTTGAATTTCTATCAACAACGAATGAGAGTTTCTATTGCTCCACAACCTTCTCAGCATTTGGTGTGGTCAGTGTTTTAGATTTCTTTTTTTTAATTTTAATTTTTTTTTTTTTTTTACTTTAGAGAAAGAGAGAAGCACAAGTGGAGGAAAGGGGGAGGGGCAGAGGGAGAGAGTTTTCATGTTCAGTGTGAAGCCAGACTAGGGGCTCGACCCCACGACCCTGGGATCATGAGCTGAGGCAAAACCAAGAGTAAGATGCTCAATCCACTGTATCACCCAGGTGCCTCTCTGTACCTTTTAATATGATCACCTGATTTTTCTTCTTTAGCTTGTTGATATGAAGGATTACATTAATTGCTTTTTGAATGTTGAAGCAACTATGCCTACCTGGGGTAAATACCACTTGGTTGTGTTGTGCGATTCTTTTTATATGTTGTTGGATTAGATTTGCTAATATTTTGTCAAGGATTTTTGCATCTATGTTCGTGAGAGATATTGGTCTATAGTTTTCTTTCCTTTTGAAGTCTTTGTCTGGTTTTGGTATTATGGTAATTCTGAGTCATAGAATGATTTAGGAAACATTCCCTCCCATCAGAAAGAGATTGTAGAGAATTGGTTTAATTCCTTTCCTAAATGTTGGTAAGAACTTATCAGTGAACCCATGTGGATCTGGTGCTTTCAATTTTGGAAGGTTATTAATCATTGATTCAATTTATTTAATAGATATTGGCCTATTCAGATTGTCTATTTCTTCTTATGTGAGTTTTGGCAAATTGTGTCTTTCAAGGAATTGGTCCTTTTCATTCCAATTATCAAATTTGTGATAGAGTTGTTCACAGTATTCATTTACTATCCTTTTAATGCTCATGGGATCTGTAGTGATAACCCCTTTTTCACATCTGAAATATTCTGCCTGCTGGATCTGCCTCTTTTTGATAGAAGGGTATTCATGTCTCCAACTATTTCTCCTTGCAGTTCTGTTGGTTTTTAACTCATGTATTTTGCACTATGTTGTTAGTTGCATCCACATCAAAGGTTGCTGTATCTCCTTGGTGAATTGATCCCTTTATCATTATGTAATGTCTCTCTGTCTTAGTATGGGCTGCCATAATGAAATACCATTGACCAGTTGGCTTAAACAACAGACACTCATTTTCTCAGTTTTTATATCAGGCTGGGAGTCTGAGATAAGGGTGCTCGCATGGTTAGTTTCTGGTAGGGCCTCTCTTTCTGGCTTGTAGGTGGCTGCCATCTTACTGGGTGCTCACTTGCTCTCTTCTTTGAGCACATTTGGAGAAAGAGAGAACAAGCTCTCTGTGTCTCTTCTTAGGACACTAATCCTACTATATCAGTGACCCACTATTAGGACCTCATTTAGCTTTACTTCCCTCCTTATAAGCCCTATTCCCAAATGTAGTCAAATTGGGGCATAGGGAGTCAACATACAAATTTGGGAGGACACAATTCAGTTCATAGAACCCTCTTTATCCCTGAAAATTTTCTTTGCTCTGAAGTCTGCTCTGTCTGAAATTAATATAGTTACTCCAGCTGTCTTTTTAGAAAAAAATTTTTTTAATCTTTATTTTTGAGAGAGAGAGAGAGACAAAGTGTGAGTGGGGGAGAGACAGAGAGAGGGAGACACAGAATCTGAAGCAGGCTCCAGGTTCTGAGCTGTCAGCACAGAGTCTGACGCCGGGCCTGAACTCACAAACTTCGAGATCATGACGTGAACTGAAATCAAGAGTTGGACACTCAACCAACTGAGCCAGTCAGGCACTCCTGCCATTTGTAGTTTTAACTGAGCATTTTCATTTTTCTCCTTTCTCTTAGCATATTGGTTATACTTTAAAAAACAACAACAACAAGATTTTTAGTGGTTGGCCTAGAGTTTGCAACACACATTTGTGACTTACCCAAGCCTACTTTCTAATAACACTACACCACTTCACTCGCAGTGCAAGTACCTTATAACAAAATATTCCTAATTTCTCTCTCTTGTCCTTTGTGTCATTGTTGTCATTCATTTTTCTTAACTATGGGTTATAATAATCAAGTACATTATTGATATTGTTATTTTGAATACATTGTTATTTGTTAGAGCAATTAAGAGTAAGAATAAGAAAGTTTTTTATTTGATCTTCACTTATTCCTTCTCTAATGTTCTTCCTTTCTTTATTAGATCTAAGTTCCTTTATGTACATCCAAGTTCCTAACCAAGATCCTAATCGTTTTCCTTCTCTCTGAAGAATTTCTTTTACATTTCTTGCAAGATAAGATGCTTTTTAGGATCATGTCCCAAATCAACTATTTGTACTCAAATACTTGGCTCTGGTCTGCTTCTAGGGGAACTCAGCTGAAGACAGTTAATTGAAAAAAAAAATCCTGTTGGATAGAAAGAGTTATAAATTGCCTTTAATCCTCTATAGAATGTAGTGAAGTATAAATGAATAAAAAATAAGTAAATGGTAGTGTTGACTTTTATGTAACTCAGTTTTTATAACTTTTAGTTTTGAAATAATTTCAAGCTGGGGCGCCTGGGTGGCGCAGTCGGTTAAGCGTCCAACTTCAGCCAGGTCACCATCTCGCGGTCCCTGAGTTCGAGCCCCGCGTCAGGCTCTGGGCTGATGGCTCAGAGCCTGGAGCCTGTTTCCGATTCTGTGTCTCCCTCTCTCTCTGCCCCTCCCCTGTTCATGCTCTGTCTCTCTCTGTCCCAAAAATAAATAAACGTTGAAAAAAAAAAAAAAGAAATAATTTCAAGCATACTGAAAAGTTGCAAGAGCAGCACAAAAAATACCAACATACTTTCACCCACTTTCCCATGTACCCTTCAACCAGGTTGCCACATCTGCCTTATTAGTCTTCTGAACCTTTTGGGAGTAATGTGCAGGCATGATACTTCTTTCCCTCTAGCACTTCAGTGTCTAAATCCCTAAGAATGAAACATTCTTTTGAATGACCATAATACAATTATCAAAATCAGAAAATTAACATGGATATAATACTATTATCTCCAAACTTTATTAAAATTTTTCTAAGTTTCCCAATAATATTTAACAGCTGTTTTTTTCCCTCTGATCTAGTACCCTATCCAGGATCACACATTGCATTTGGTATCATGTCTCTAGTTTTTAATCCAAGACCATTTCTTAGTCTTTCATGAACTTGACATTTTTGAAGAGTACTGGCCAGTTCTTTTGTAGAATGTCCGTTGGTAGATTTTTCTGATGTCTCCTTATGATCAGATTGGGGTTATTCATTTTTTGGCAGAAATACCATCAAAGTAATGATTTGTCCTTCTCACTGCAGAGTATCAGGAGGCACCATTGCTGGTGATATGAACTTTGGTCACTAGTTAAGATTATGTCTACCAGGCTTATCTACTGTATAATTACTGTTTCTCTTTTTGTAATTAATAAGTGTTTTATGGAAACATCATGAGATAGGAAGTAGTGTTTGAAATAGGATGGAGATATGCCACAGGGACAGGAGCAAGCTTCAAGGAATTTCCCCCTGGCCAAATCTGGGACAATTTGAGCTTTAAACAATGATAGTAACAGATTATAACCCATGCATGAAATAATCCATGACAATTTGATAATTAAAAATTGATAGAAACAGATTAGAACTCATTGCATAAAGTAATAATCCATGAGTCCATATTTGTTTATAAATAAGTAAGTGAACAAATAAATGGAGAAGGAAAAGTTCTTTCTGAGAGTAGAATTCCAACTGATAAAAGTATAATGAATGAATAAAAGTGAATATTTAACAGCCATTATGGTAATAGTCAATTAGGCAGGAATCCTCAGTGGATGCTAGAACTTTCGTCATTGGATTATAATCAGGTTATAATTATATGCTATTATTATATATATTAATAAATATGTAGTGAATGCCAAACAGAAGGTTTATGTCCTCCCTGGACTTTAAATAACCTGAGATCTTGTAGAGAAGGTGTACACAAATTATTACAACACAGAGAAGAAATTGATGGTGTATCACATAAAATGAAGAGGAATATGAAACTATCTAAGAAAGAATACTAGACAGAATGCACAATGTGTCTGACCCACTGTGGTAATTTCTTTTGTATTGCCCCCCACATGCAAGCCATCCCCCAACATCAGATGTTTTCAATGAGCAAGAAAACAAGCTGCTAGTCCTTTGGACTGATGAGTGAGGAGGGAGAGAGATGTTTTTGCAGATAGCTGCTTCTTCGGTTTCCAAGGGAAACAGTGGTAGAAGCTGCATCAGAAAAGGAGTGGGAAGGCTGTGGTTTAGCACAGATGGGCCATTCTATCAGGTGTTTATACATAAGTGGTTACCTGGACTTCCTCAGTGACACAGGATTGTGGAGAATATTAAAATGTTTGAATAGTGATAAACAACAGATTTTAATTTTTATTTATGAATTTCTTAGAAAAATCTTTTTTCTTGGAATTCACTTTTCCCATAATCTATCAAAGCCCAAGTATATTGCTCTTTCAAGGGCATAGTATATTTTTCTCTTCTACACAGTTCACGTATCTCAGTCACAGGTAGGGAAGAATAAAATTAGCCATTGGGGTCTGTGCACTTACAGCATGGCTAAAATAGTACAAAAGAAAATAATAAAGTAAACCACTGTTTATTCTAGCTGATTGGGCAGGCTTTCAAGATCTCTTGTGAAGTCTCTATTTCAAAGTCATCATTGGAACCTGGTTCAGATACCTGTCCCATGTCCCAACACAGCTGTGAAGTATCCTGCCGGGGAGCTCAGGAGTGGCCTGGCAGGGAGAGGAATCAACCAGGAATGGTTGGAACAAACTAGATCATGATGGAATTGGCTTTTACCAGGCAGGCCAGGAGTCTAAAGAGGGACATCATATCCCTTGTCACTAGTCAAAAGGTCTGGCTTTGGGGCACATGGTCTCTGTAGGACTTGGAGGCAGGCAGAAAGGGTCATGAGCCCAGTTGAGCAAATTGGGCTCCAGTTTCATCAAGGAAGGGGGGGAACACTTTCTAAAAGTAGATCTTAGGGATTAGACAAATAATTATTTATTAATTCAAATTATTTACTGAGCGCCTATTATACACCAGTCATTAGATCCAAATGCTACTGCATGATTGGACCCATGGGTCTATACTAAACTTATGGCTATAAAACCAATTGAAAGCTCAAGTAGTGGTGAGGAAGCAACCAGGAACCATCACCATTGGCATCATCTGACAATTTCACAGTAATGTAAATTCCACTGAATCAGAGACTCTGGGGGTGAGTTCCAGCAATCTGTATTTTAACAGTCCCTATAGGTGATTCTGATGTATCTTAGAGTTTGGTAACCACTGGACTACCTTGATGACATTTTCTCAGGTCTTGAATGAGGCTGAGAATGCTAGTCTTATGGGGATGGGACTAGGGAAGGCAGGGATTCCAATTTCCCATGGGTTGCTGGTGCCATAACTTACTTCTTCTGTATCATAAAGCTTCTTAGAACTCTTATAAACACTCCTCACCAATTTCTGGTATCTAGAACTAATTTAATTTCTGAGTTGAAGGCAGGACCTGGCAACCTTTTTTGAGCAAAACTTGGATACCTAGGAAATTAGCGTCTGGAGGCAAAATATGTCTGGCAGATATATCTTTGCTCTGATCACCCAAATTCTCCCTGCTAAGGGAAGAGTAGTTTGTTAGAGGACTGTTCTTGGGTAAATGGCAAGGGCCATGAACATGAGGGTAATTCTGGAGATTATGTAACTTCCTTCTCTTTCCTTTGACTCTTTATTTTGATTTCTGAAAATTTGTCTTCTTTTTCATGATTAGTGCTTCTAGATTTAGAGATTAGGGCAAGATTTCACAATGCTAGTCCTGAGGACAGCCCTACAGAATGCTGCAAACTCAGTTCCCTTCTTGTATATCACAAAGCATGTGAATAAATAAATGGCTTTATGGAATTCTACATTTATTAATTCAACAAATACTTATTTAGTGCATACTCTGTACTAGGTCCTGTTCTGGATGTTGGGGATACATACTGTTAAAAAAAAATATGTTTATCTTGGTTTAGCCCAGTAATTCCCAAACTTATTTGAGTGTTAAAATTTTTTATTGTGTAACATATATTCACATATAAAGGAACTAACATAGCACGGGACACTCTTTGAGAATGATAGATGTATCTGTGCAGGAATAGATATATCTGTACAAGAGACATGAGTTCCAGGCAGGTGAAGTAAGGGAGAAATTAGGGACATTTTGAAACACAGAAAATGTTGACCACAGAGATATATATCCAGTTAATTTCACAATCATTGTTGGCTACTCCATGATGGAAAAAAGTTTTCCCTTATATCAAGCTGTCTGTAATAATTATAAGTATCAGAGTAATGGTGATTTTAGCTGTTTATATCAAATATTTTCACTTAATATCTCTTAATATCACTTAAGAGCTCTAAATTATTTTATTTCATTATTTATTTTTTTAATGTTATTTATTTATTTATTTTTGAGAGAGACAGAGAGCAAGTGTGGGAGCAGAGAGAGAGGGCAGGGGAGGGAGACACAGAATTGGAAGCAGGCTCTGGGCTCTGAGCTGTCAGCACAGAGCCTGATGTGGGGCTCCAACCCACAAACAGTGAGATCATGACCTGAGCCAAGGTCGGATGCTTAACTGACTGAACCAGCCAGGTGCTTCACAAGCTCTAAATTATTTTAGACACAGTCGGAGCCTCCGCCACTCCCACAGCTGCCTGGAACAGACGGGACCTTGCCTCTCTGCCTCACCTTCCTCACCATGCCTTCGGAGAAGATCTTCAAGCAGCACCACACCTTCCAACAAAGAATAGAAGATGTCCAACTTATCCGAGAGCCCCCGCATCCTATGAAAATCCCAGTGATAATAGAACAGTACAAGGGTGAGAGCTACTTCCTGTCCTGGACAAAACCGAGTTTCTTGTACCTGATCACGTCAACATGAGTGAGCTCATCAAGATCTTTAGGAGGCACAGCATTCTTCCTGTTAGTGAATGGACACAGTGTGGTGAGTGTGTCCACGCACATTTCTGAAGTATATGAAAGTGAGGAGGATGAAGATAGATTCCTGTATATGGTATACACTCAGGAGACATTTGGAATCAAAGTGTCTGTGTAAGACTAGAAAAGTAAATCTGTTCTAGAATTTTTTTCAGCCCTTACTAAGGAAAAAAGGGATTTTACCAACTGAGATTGATCCGTTCATCCAACCACAGATCGTCAAGACAGTAGTGTTCCTGCCTAGGAGTTGTAGGAAGTTGTTTTGTACTGCAGGCAGGAAAACGGAGCTCCAAATGAGCACATTCAGCTTTGGAAAACTATTATTTAACCGAGGGTGTTTTTTTTTTCAAATTTAGAAGTTTGAAGATAAAATACTTTGCATTCTAAGTTGCCAATAATAAAAAAAAAGAGCTCCAAATTATTTTAGTGCATCTAAGAGCAAAACAATTGTTTGAAAGGTGGACTGCTTAATTTGATTAGTTATTTGTCTCCAAGTGGAAAGGAACCTTGCCCCTGAAATGCAACCAAATCAAACAGTTGCTTGTTGAATCAATTCTTCTTAAAGTAGAATTCTGTTAAACCTGTGGACTCTAGTCAAGATGAGTCTAATCTTCCTTCCTTATGGTTGTGCTGCAGACAAGCAGGCTGGCCAGGCCTTCTTCCTCTGTATAATAAGAGGCCAATGGGATTATTTCTAAGCTTCCTTCCATCTCTGACAGTCTGGTACAGGGTCTCTTGGCCTAGCAAAGCTTAAATGTGATGGGGGGAGAGGCTCAGGGCATGGCTTGGCCCTTCTCTACCTGGCCCCCTCTCCAGCCATCTAATGATGTTGTGCATTTCTCCAAATAAATATGTGTTGTGCTTTCTCTTCTTTCTTTGCCTTCATAAACAGTGTTTTCTTGGCTTGGAACACTTTCTTCCCTCTTTAGTCAGCTACTTCCTACGCATTCTTCAGGTCTCATATCAGACATTTTCTCCCATGACACTGTGATATTGTGATTCATATTAAGGAATGTGTATTTGGTCTTTGTCCAGTTTCTGGCATAAAGCTCCTAAAACTGTAGAAATTTCCTAGGTGGTGACCACCATGAAGGTGTCTTTTGTTATGTCAGTGAAGTGACTTTTGGAAAACCCCTGGGTCACCAGGTGGGGGCTGGTTGCCAGGGGAATCAACCTCTTGATTAGAGGGTTGGAAATTTCAGTCCCACCCACTGATCTCTGGGGAGGGGAGTGGGGCTGGAGATTGAGTCAGTCACCAATGGCCAATGATTTGATCAATTATGCCTATATGATGAGGCCTCTCTATAAAAACCCAAGAGGTTGGACCAGGAGACTTTTCAGGTTGATGAACAGGCTGAGATTCAGTGAGAGTGGTGTGATCTGAGAGGGTATGGAAGCTCTGTCCTTTTTTTTTTTTTTTTTTTAATTTTTAAACGTTTATTTTTGAGAGAGAGGGAGAGAGAGATAAAGTGCGAGCAGGGGAAGGGCAGGGAGAAAGGGGGACAGAGGATCCAAAGCTGACTCTGAGTTGACAGCAGAGAGCCCCATGTGGGGCTGGAACTCACAAACTGTGAGACTATGCTGAAGTTGGACACTTAACCAACTGAGCCACCCTGGCGCATTGTTTTACTCAGCAGCCTCCCCCTGCTAGGCTGTGAGCTCCATAAAAACAGGAGCTTTGTCTATTCGTTGTGGTATCTCAGACCAGCACAACACCCAGCACTGCTTAACCAGGACTTGTTGAGTGAAGGAATGCATGCTAGGCTGCTTGTGGAAAGAGGGGATACAGAGGACAGAGACCAGGCAAGGCTGACAAAGGTGTAATCAGTGACTCTTCTCCTGTGTTAGGACCTCCATGAGGCCATGATTGCACATTGCCCTTCATTGTGTTTGCTGCTGGCCTCTATTCTAACACAGGAGGGTGAGCGGTGAGCTTTGGAGGGACTTTAGGCTTGTGGGGGAGCAACAATTCTGGGCTCCATGTTTTTCCTACCTGAAGGGTGAGAGCCTTTTGGGGGATGGGAATCTCCAGGGAGGAGAACTCAGCCTAGCCCTGTTCCTTGTCTGTCCTTGCCTCTGCCAGGCACACACTGATGGGCTGTCGGTCCTGGTCTTGGTATTACTGCTCATATCTCACACCCTGTTCTTTCAGTGGGACATTTTTGTTGAATTTATGCATTTAAATGATTTAACTTTGAATACTTCTCCTAATAGTATTTACTTATACTCCTTTAACTTTCTAGTTTTTATTGTGCTTTTTAGTCTTTTGAGTAATTGTTTTTTTTTTTTTTTTTTTTTTTAAAGTAGGCTCAAGCCCAACTTGGGGCTTGAACTCACCACCTGATCAGGACCTAAGCTGAGATCAAGAGTAGGATGCATAAGCCACTGAACCACCTAGGCACCCCTCTATTGAATAATTTTTAAGCCAGTTTGATCTTATTTAGTGGATGCTATTTTACATTCCTTTTGACTCTGTCCAGCCAGTAAGATATTTTTAGCTAAATTTTGCCCTTATTGGAAGATACTCTTAAATTGTTTATATTTCTCTTCTTAGCCATTTAAAAAAATGTATCAAAATTCTCTAGTATTTTCCTTTTATTCTTTTCAGTTTTAAAACATTTTTCTGTTTGGTTTATCCTCTCAGTCCATTTTCTAGCATTTGGTGCTAAGTTTGAGATGCTAAGGTGGTGATGTCAGGGGAGTATGTCACAACAGTGACTGGCTTAATGAGGGATTGTTGGCTCTTCTCCCTGTGCTGACAGTTCCATACAGACACATTCTTCTTTTGCTATACCCTTCCCTACTCATACTCAAATGAGATCCTTTTTGCTGTTGCTGAAGGATAATCGCCATGGTCAAGAAAAAGACTTACTCAGATTAAATGCCACTTTTACCCAGTCAGATAGTTTGGGAAATTCACAGGGTAAGTTATATGAGTTGGAAGTTTATTAAGAATGGCCTCACTATTACTCAGGGGAATTGCTGAGCAGTGCCATCATCTTGTTCCAGAACAAACCAGAGCCTTCTCTAAACAACAAACCAGTCTCTGAGCATCTCACAGTCTTTGTGGAGAAGAAAAGCTTCACTGAGGGTGGGGAGTGAGGGTCTGCAACTCAGCCCCCTGAGAGTGTCCTGAAAGAATACCCAGGTGGCCTAGAAAGTCCTGTTAAGGATTATTGGATGGAAGCATAATAGAAGGACAATAGCCAGGCTGGGGAATTATATTTTGTTGACCTACTTACAGAATTAACCCGAGTACATTGATTCACCTTCTTTCTGGTCAGGAATTCAAAAGCTTGGTTGTCAGGTGCTTCTAGAACCACTAGTTCTTGTTGCATGTGTAGTATGGTCACTGACTCATGGAGGGAGACAGGGAGTGGGAGTTAGGTCAGGCATGGAGGGAGGAGAAAATATTCTGGAATGGTTTATTTCTTTCTTCTCTTTGTTGTGTAAGATGTGGTTTTCCCAAAGAAACAATATGCTAAATAAAAGTTAGGGTCCCAACCCACAGAAGCCTATTTTAACCCATGTTTTTGCTGACTATATTAAATTTAATTTAGTTCAAATCAAGAAGGTAGATTTTTTTTTTCCCCTGCGAGAATGGGGAAGAAGGAAGGCTGTGAGAGTGACCCAAGTGGTGCAATTTAGAGTTTTCATTGAGCAGGGCATAGTGTGTGTGGGGAGGGTGGAGTGGAAAGATGAATAAAGTGTGACCCCTGCCCTCAAAGAACTCACACTGTAGTTGGAGAGACAAACACACACTCAGCTAATATGTGCAATGATAATGGTGGAGGTAATGTCACACCAGAGAAGAGTAGAATTATTAGTTCTAGGTGGGAACATCTAAAAGATTGTGGAAGATGTGGCCGCTGCCCTTTGAAGGATGTTAGGGTGTTAAACAGCAGAAGGGTGAGGAAAGGGTGGACGTTTGAGGCAGAGGAAAGGACTGGGCAAAGGCTCAGGATGGTCAGCTGCAGGGCAAAATCAGGGCATAGCCAAGAAGCTGCCACAGAGTATCAGAAGTGGGAGGGAAGAGCATAGGGGCAGGTGGGCCTTTTTGAGTTGGTCCGAAGGTGTGTTCTCACTTTTCATGTTGAATTACAGGCAGGTGATGTTCCAAAGTCTATTTTTTCTAAACAGATGTGGTCTGGCCTCAGCCTGAAGGGTTGTCTCATATATAATAATTTATTACCACAGAGAGTAAGAAAGTGATTAATTGCAAAAACATTTGTTGTATTTAACTTTCTTGGGATAGATTTTTCAAAGAGCAGCACAAGAGATGTTTTAATAGCCTTATGTCCTGTTTTGTAACTGGTCCATTCTGTAACACTGTACTTTGTGATGGATAAAGCATGTAAAGCCTTGCACTGTCGTTGAGGATACCAAGTCTGCAGGTTCTAACATGCAGTCAGGAGGAGAAGTAGAGGGAAAAATAAAGAAAGGGTCTCTAAGAAGGGTCAGGCTCAGGAATAACTTGCAAAAGATTGTGGAGATCTTATTTCAATGTCCACCTGTTTGTGAGTATCTGGACAGCATCATGTATAAACATTTTTCTTTTGGGTGTTTATGGAGTAAGGAACCTGTGGTAGGTGGTGAGAAATCAAAGTCTGACTTAGTGGTGTTTCCATGATTTCATATTACCTAGACAAGAGGCTGAATGGAATTTAGTCCTTTATTGAGGTACCTGCTTGAGCCAAGCACTTGTCCATATCTCTGTCTTCAGTTCAATTTTTCCATTGAGGAATTGAAACAGAAAACTCATGAGTAGTCTATTGAATTCCTGAAATTCCAGTTCACTTGCAAGTCACTAATAGGTAGCAATATATATATATACACACATGTTAAATATATTATAAAATATATGGTAAGATACTTTAAAGATATGCTGTTGAAATATTACAAACTAATTATTGTATATATTTAGTTTTTATTTTACTTGTTCAACATTATGCTCTTGAAGATGGACACCATTGTAATCTGATTTTGAGATATGCACTAGCAGCATCTTAACTGGGAAA
This sequence comes from Puma concolor, assembly GCF_028749965.1. Taxonomy (NCBI): domain Eukaryota; kingdom Metazoa; phylum Chordata; class Mammalia; order Carnivora; family Felidae; genus Puma; species Puma concolor. Next base: position 55,763,596 of record NC_141679.1, on the reverse strand, counting down.
ATGTCCCGTCTTACCCTTAACAATATGGGCTCCATCTCATCTCATTCTTTTTTTTTTTTTTTCTAATTTTTTTTAACGTATATTTATTTTTGAGAAGAGAGAGAGAGCAAAAGAGAGAGACAGAGAGAAAGAGGGAGACACAGAATCTGAAACAGGCTCCAGGTTCTGAGCTGTCAGCACAGAGCTGGACGTGGGGCTTTAACTCATGGACCGCAAGATCATGACCTGAGCTGAAGTTGGATGCTCAACTGACTGAGCCACCCAGGTGCCCCATCTCATCTCATTCTTAAAAATACTGACTCTGGTCCCAATGGGGGGGACCTTTTTATAGAAGCATTATTTTGTCTCTTGCCCTATGTCTTGCCCATGAGTCAAGAGAAAACCAACAATGTCAAGTGTTTGATCCTTGTACACATTTCTGTCCCCTCACTCTCATCTATAAGGAGGCAGCTTTTCGACTGTAGACTTCTTTGGGAAAAGTACAAATAATGTAGTTGTGTTACCAAAAATAGGAAAAAAAAAACATACAAAACCATCCATAAAGCATGCTATCTGGCTAGCAATAAGAAATGGCATGTTAAATTATGGTACTTCTCAAAAATGGCATAATATGCAATTGTTAAATGGTAATCAGGAACACTGCATAGAAACATGAAAACATACTTAGGATATAAATCAAATAGAAAAGAAAAACACACAATTATAATACATAAGGTGCATATAGGGGAGTCCTAGAAGATAATATGCTAAAATGGAAATACAGTAGTTCTATTAGGATAGTGGAGCTGTGGATTAAGAACATTTATTTTTCCTCTAACGTTATAAAGTAATAGTAACAGTGAATTCACCAAGTAAATGGTGCTATAGGTCCAGAGGGGAGATATTAATAAATAAATAGAGGTTGGATATTACAAAAGGGCAAAACATTTAAAAGAATGAATCTTCCTTCCCTACATGTGCCAGCTCAGTGGGTTATAAGACCCACTGAGTATTGGAAACATTTTCAAAGAAGCTGGTTAGTAGGGTTTGGAAGAGAGTCTGAGCTTCACCATATCTGGATTTTGTTTGCTGTGATTGTAATAGAAACTAAATCTTGAAACGGTTGTCTAAACGTGCTCCAGCTTGGGTATCTTGGCTGAATTCACACTTAAATTCAAGAAACATTTTGGAAAAAGAACCCATGTGCATAATAGATAAGAGTGTCGAACAAGAAAAAGTCAATAGAAAACATTTCAAAAATAAAATGCCTATTTAAATCAAGTTGAAATGACTATTTGGATTAACAACGAGTGAAAAAAATAACTGGTGCATACTTACATTTATGTCTTTCTGAAAGCTCTTGAAGGGAACAGGGAACAATCCTCATGTCTATTGAGTTAATATTAACAGTTTGCTGAAACAGTTCACTGGAATGAGCTGCTGTGTTTCCTCTAACAAGCTCAGACACTTTTCTCACCTTGCTTTCCTTTTCTTCCAAATCTTTTCAATAGAATGGCTGTTTTTCCTGAATACTACTTAACAGGTATTGGTTTGGGGCACTAGGCTACCTTGCTGTATATTAGGAGGGGGTTGCTTAATAGAAGATGTTAAGAATAAATCACACACACAATCACACATTTTATTCTCTCTGGTCAAAGTTCAGTCACCCAGTTAACATTTGCAAACCATTGTTTTAGCATTGCAGAAAATGCCCTCAAATGCATATTTAGATACCTTCTGTGTCCTAAGTAGGTGGATAGAAGATGAAGACTGAAGGAAGTTTCTTCTGAAAAAGAACTTGAAAATGTGATAAAATATCTTAGATTTCTAAACTAGTAATTGACTTTGGATGTGGACATTGGAATGTGTATGTGATATCAAGGAGTTTGTGCTGATTCCAAGAAATCAAAAAGTAACTTTTCCACTCCTTAAGCCATACCTAACACTATAAGCATCTCTTTTCAGACCCTGTGTAGGATTTGCTGAGTGTCTGTGAACATCTCTCTCCAATGTCTTGCTATCTCTTCATCTCTAAAGATGTCCACAAAAAACAAGCAAATTAGAAGTTTTTATTCCTAAGACAGTTATCCAATAATTTTCACCTTCATTGAAACATGATTTCCATCTTTCAAAATGCACTAGAATTATTAAGATGTATTGTGATTTTAGGAAACTCTTTTCCCTCCATGCCAAATCCAAAGTAAATTACATTTAGTGCAAAGGTATGCATTACATTATTTGGGGCTATACCAATATTGAAAAAATTTTACCCTTAATTAACATCTTCATTTTGTTTCCAGAAATGTATTTGTTGAATAAATAATATTTGGTAATAAAACAAATCTGCTTTCATACATCTACAAAATTCTTTTAAGTAGTAGCAAGAATTCAATCCATGTCATACAATTTTTATCATGAATTGCATAACTTTGGCATGAATTTTGCTGTAACTCATTTCCTGGCATTATATAAAGTGTCATTGACATAATGCCACAGAATATCCAAACTGGGAAGGAGTGACAGACATACTCTAGTGTAAGTCGGTCCCACTCCTCCTTGATTTCTGAGGAGCAAGAACTGAAGTACAAGAAGACAAAATTTGCCCAGGATCACACATCTCATTTTCTGACATTTAAGCCCTACTTAAAAAAAAAAAAAATTATATACTTTTGATGCTGCACTTGATTTGGAAATTGTGATTTTTAAAGCCATGATTCTTAAGACTGAATAATTGCTACACTTAAAGACTTGCAGAATTGGACCTGAAATACACAAAAGAGTTTTGTCCAGAATTTTTGTCCTCAATTTCCCTTTTAGGAGAAAGTCGCTTAAACTATCTGATCATTAAAAATAAATCATCGTTCTTTGAAAGATGCAAAATATTCTGATATTCAAGATGAAATATACCACGATTTCTCTACATAATTTCAACAGGGACTAAATAGTATTCTGGCTGATTGCCCTCTTGTCTATTACAATTATGCAAGTGAAATAGAAAATACATGTTAGGATCCTATTGTGATTTTTTTCCTCAGTAGCAAAAAATTAAGTGTAAAATAAAACAGACCTTTGTCATGCAATGTTCACTGATTAGATGAACTTCATAAAAACTGAGCTTTAGTTAAATCTAGTATATTAACTCTTGTTTCATTGGCATTTATAGTCTTTGTGAATGTTGAATAAATGTACAAATAATGACACTTCCAGAAGTTTAACCATGGCATTTTATGTAAATTCTGCGTAAAGTTCAAGACTAATGTATTGACTTCATAGTTTCCAGGTTTTAAAAGGCATATAGGAATAGTAATTACCAGTACATATCTCCCAGAAAGGTTAAAGACACTTGTATACATATGTAAAGCCCATTTTGACTTGATGAACACAATTCTAATCTATGAAAATATTATGTCAAGTCATTTTGCACCTGATGAGGAAATTATACATGAATGATAGTAAATGTTAAAAAACACTTAAGATAAAGACCCAGTAAATCAATTTAAATGAAGAGTTTGAGAACTAACATAGCCATCTAAAATTGTTAGTTTTTTTACTTAGCGGTTCACACTTATTTTACTTTATTTGAAATCTCTGATCTTGTCAGAGGATAATGTCATAAAACTCAATTACATAATTCAACTGTTTTTAACTCCCCTTTCTCCAAAATCCACCCCACCTAAAGAGGGATGTAGCTTTTCTATCTTGACTTTTTTTCCTTCAGCAAATAAATATTAAGTGTGAAGAGCTTTCACCAGAGAAGAATCATTTCATATAATGAAGCACTAAATTGTTTTGTCTTTCAATTTATTCAGACTGAAAGCAGCTCAGTTTCCCTATGGCAAGCCCATGTATCGTTTCATGGCTGATATCTGCAGCCCACTCTAGATTTTTCTTCCTTTTAGCAGGTGCTGGGTAGCACTTTCTGGGTTACCAGAAACATCCACTTTCTGGATGTTTACAAAACATCCAGCATGATTTAGTCGTTAAAAAGCAACTGGAATTGCTTCCTCTCCTACCAGATGCCTCTTCCAGTGTCCTTAACCCTTATCACCCTTCCCTAAAATATGTCCCCAACATGCCTATTTACATGGCTCTCAGGAACCCCAGGTTTGCATATCCATCACATACCAAGTCAATTTCTAACAGTGTGAAGGCTGTTGGAACAGGGCAGTTTCCTTCCCCTGGAAGCTGAGTGTAGCCACGTTTCTATCAACAAAGCGACTCTTGTATGCAAAGCTCAGACTATTGTCTCGTGGTCCCACCTGCCTTGACTCTGATTGATGTAACAACAGTATCTGTCATAGGGACTGTTCTGCTTGTAGGAGCAAACGATGATACTGTCCTGGGGCACAAAGAAGATGCTGTCCTCAGGCTCAGGGCACTCAGATCTGTCCCAGGCTGAGCATTTGGCATCCAAGGCACTGTAGGCTAAGGAACTGCCTGAGGGACAGTAGCCGTCCAGGTATCTGGATGTCTCCTCCTGATGCCCACTGTGGACCAGGCTCTGGCATTCTCCTTCTTCCGTGGGTGTGGGGGTGGTGATGGAACTGGCCACAGGCACCTCGGTCTGCCCCTGGCGGGGAGGCTTTCCTCTGAGGCCCACCTTCTTAGCCAGCTCATCTGAGCTTCCCTTGCCTGACTCCAGGTCTGAAGGGGTCCTCAGCAGTTCCACCACCTCCTTGTCCCTGGGTTTCCGGAAGCAGGGCAACTTGCGGGCCCACAGCAGCTCATTTTCCGGCCACTTAGTGCATCCCTCAGTTTTCCTGGCCAGGGCAATGGCTGCAATGCCTGGCAGGCAGATGGCTGGCCCGATGGCCAGGAGGGGTATGTTTCCCAGAGTCTCTCCTTTCATCCCAGAGACGGTGAACATGAAGCCAAAGACCAGAAAGACACTGACCAGGGCTACCACTAGCCCAGTCCTTGGGTTAATGTCATCAGGCCGCATCTTTCACTCCATCCAGGTTGGGGGCTGCTTGCTGGCTAGGGAGCAGCGGTCCTCCCTTCTGTCAGAGGCAAAACCACAGTGGGTTAAAAAAAAAACAAACAAAAAACCAAAAACCAAAAACAGAAAAGAAAAGAAAACCGTCAATTTCCCACCCACCAACTCTCTATCTCTCTTACTCTTTGTCTCTCTCCACTTGTCTGTCAATCGCAGTCTCTGGGTCTCTATTTCTTCCTCTGTTTCTGTTGCATGCTCTCTTGCTCTCTCTCGTTTTCTAAGTCTATCTGTCTCTTATTATTGCAGCTTCTGTCTCTTTCATATAAACATCCACCCACTGGGGTCACTGAGATACCTGAGGTTTCCTGCCGTCTCCCAGGAGCAGGGAAAGAAGCCAGTCTGAGTCTCCTTAGAAACCTCCACAACAGCTGTCCCCTCGGCTCTCTCCCTTGTTTCTGGAAGGAAAGCCTAGCTTTCCCCACTGACTCTGCATCCAGGAGGTGGGACGTGAGAGTGCGTCTCTCCCAACAGTGCCCGTCGGTCTCCAGAGCTCTGGGAATGGAGTGACAGCACAGCCCAGCGCCCGGCTCTGCGCGCAGAGCATCGGGTGCTGGAGGGAGGAAGGACTTAGTCTGCGAAAAGAGGGAAAACGGCGCGCGAGTCTGGCCTCGTTACATCACTTTCAGAGCAAGCTCAGAAACAAAGAAGGACGCGCGGGGGCGCGAGGGGTTCAGACCCCAGGGAGAGCCACCCGGGCAGACGAGGTTGCCCAGAGCCCAGTCGGGGCGGTTGGAGCAGCTGGAGTCCGTTCCGCCGCTGCCCAGGAGGGCTGAGCCGGACGGCTGCAAAGGCCTCCGTGCTTGGGGAGGGCCGGGGGGTGCGAGGCTGTCGCGGGGCCGGAGAACGGAACTCCAGTCGGTTTGCCCACGGGGCAGCCTGGACTCCGAGTTCACCGTCCGAGGGCCAGAGATGCTAGCTGGAGATATCCCTCGGGGACCTGGATCTTTATCGAGTCACAAATCTAGGTGATCCAACCCGACTGACAGCAGCTCCCAAGAGGTTCTCCGACTGCCCGTCTCTCAACCTCGAGGCTGAGGCTCTCGGGGCTCAGAGGGCTGCACTCCTCCAGGGTCCCGCCGCCCGCGGGCTGCTCTGGGTCCGGGCGCTGGGCGGCAGCGGCGTGCAAAGGCGCTCCAGCAGCAGCGCGGGCTGCGCCGCCGGAGCCCACAGGACGCCCAGGCTGACACAGTGGTGAGGAGTGGGTGTCAGGTCTTGCTCGAGACTTCTGGGGAGTCAGCAGAGCCTTTCCCCCTGGTCTTCCAGCTCTGGACCCTGGTGGGAGTAGTTTTGGAGCTGGGATCCTACTCCAACACTGCGGTGGTGCCAGCCAGGCTGTCTGGGCTGAGGAAGAAGGGCTCTCTGACCCCGGATCCCTATCCCTGCGAGTGGCACCTGACACCTAGCTAGCGAGGAGAAGTAGGGGCCTTGACTGGGTAGGTCAGGCCGAACAGTCCGTCCTGCAGCTCCAGCTTTGGGGGATTCTCTCCTCCCTTGCTGAAGCTGCCTGTCTGTTCCCACTGCAGTGGGGGGGATGGATTCTTCTGGCCCCAGGGGCAAGACTGGTTTGGCTGTGGTTCTTCAACAAGGATGTTCATTTAAGCTAGATGGGGAATAGTAAGTAAGGAAGAGAAAAGAGAAGGGTGTATACTCTTTCATGTCAAGGCACTGCGGTGGAAAGAACTTTGAAAGAGCTGTGACATCCAGGCCTTCCCCTGCTTAAACAAGCTGTGTGTTCTTGGGAAAGTGACTTAACCTTCCTGACAGTCAGTGGACTCATCTGCAAAATGAGAATAGTACTACCAAATATGTGGGGAAGCATCATGAGGACTAAGAAAATGTAAAACTCTTAGCACATGCTTGGTAAGTGGTCCTTATTCACAATGTGGTTGAAATATATATTTACATATTATGTCATAATCAATGTAAGGCATGAGCCAAATCATAAAGGGCCTAACTGTGGGGCTAAGGACCTTCAGTTTTATCCAGTAGGCGATGAGAACCATGGAAATATGTTCAGCAAGGATCAACACAAAAGTATTCCATTTTTGACATGGTGACAGCAGATTAGAGGGCAGGTTGCAAGGGGTAAGGGTAGAAGCAGGGAGACCTTCCAGGAGGACAGTGCAGTCAGCCAGGCAAGGCATGATAGGGGGCTGAACAATGTGGGACTAGAGGAGGTTAGAAGAAAGTGAATTTGAAGCATAGTTAAGGGGAGAGTCAAGTGTCTTGGATCCGAGGAAGTAAGATGGTAGTAGGAGTCAGCGTTGACTCCCATGTTTCTCACTCATTCAGCTGAGTAGATCAGGAATCAGACTCATAATTTTCCATGTCATCTATTGTGTGTGTCTTTTGTACTCATGTTCATTCGATAGCTGCTGTATCTGTGGATATAGAATCATTATTTTGGGAAAGAAAGGGGAAACGGCAAAGGGTTAGAGTGAGATGCCAACTGTTTGACCATTTGTATCACTTTTTCTTGACAGCCTTACCAAGTAGATAGACATCTGCTTATATCCCTTGGCCAGAGGGATGTCATATGGGCCACCTCTAGACGCAAAAGAGCTTGGGAGATCACAGTTTAATTTTTAACCAGGTTCACTGCCACTCTGAAAAACAATAAGGATTTCGTTAGCAAGGAAAAAGAGGAGAATGAATATTAATTAAGGAGCATCTTGCGGGGTGTGCCACAGTTATTGAACACTTACCTTCTTGAAACCCTTTCTTGTCTTGCCTTTACTGACACCATTCTATCCCAATTTCCCTTCTATCCTCTTGGCCACTCATTCATCAGCTACTTGGTAATGTCATCTTTATTTTATTTATTTTTATTTTTAACAAAGTCCTGGGATGCTGATCTTCTGCTGGCTATGTCCCTGTTGCTTCCTTCCTGACTTCTTTTCCCACTTTATAATAGTTTTAAACACCAAGTGGATAGGATGACAACCCCTAAATTTATCTCATTAACTTTGTCCTTTTTCTTAAGTTTCAGATTTGTAATACCTAGCTGTCTGCTTGATATCTGTCTATATGGTACACAGACACCTCAAACTCAACATGACCCCAGTTGAGCTCATCGGATTTCCTTGAAACTTGCTTGTTCTCATTTGACCCCAGCTGAGATGTTTGCACCTGTCCTCTCTTCCTTCCTCTCCCTAACAACCTGCACCCTGTAAGTCACCCAAATCATCATAGTCTTACCTCCTAAATCCCTTGATCTTCTCCTCTTCTACCTGTGGCCTGACGCAAGTCACTTTACCTCCCTGGGTTTTAATTTCCTGTGAAACAAAGGCTTTGGATGAGGGGCTAGCTGAGGTTCATTTCAGCTCTACCAATCCATGCTTCTCTGAGAGTCACTTCTGCAGGGTCGGACTGATGTCTTTGTTGTGTAGGTGCTCTGACAATAGTGCTGGAAGCCAGTTGGATTTTACTTTTTTTATTTTTTATTTTAACATTTATTTATTTTTGAGAGACATAGCATGAGCAGGGGAGGGGCAGAGAGAGAAGGAGACACAGAATCCCAAGCAGGCTTCGAGCTCTGAGCTGTCAGCACAGAACCTGACGTGGGTCTCGAACCCATAAGCCGTGAGATCATGACCTGAGCCGAAAGTCAGATGCTCAACTAACTGAACCACCCAGGTGCCCCTCCCCCCAAGTTGGATTTTAAATAAGCAATGTTGCTGAACAGAGACCTCTATTCACTTGTATAATCATCTAATTCCATTCTGACTTTTAAGCCATGCAGTTTATCTACTTAAGCATTAGATAAGAGCCATGCATAAAACCACAGGAAACTTCAATTACTGTTTAATTATAAGCCTGATTCTTGAAGCAGTTCCTTCTTAGAGGTAATTTCAGATGGTCTTTGAACAGCAGGTATACTTGCCCAAGCCCAGCAGCAAAAGTGAGTGTGTGTGTGTGTGTGTGTGTGTGTGTGTGTGTGTGTGTGTGTGACATCACTCAGGGTCACAATATTCAGAGCCAGAAACAGCATTCCTAGTATTTAATTCCTTGCCTGTACAGGCTGATTGGACTAGGATTTTAAAGCCTTAAGCAGTTCTTGTAATGCTGTAACCATATACAGCTATGTACAAAAGCTTTTCATCAGAAAAGAAAGGAAATTCAGGTTAGAATGAGGCTTTGGCATGTGGGTATTTGAGAAGGAAATACAGAACCTTTTATTTCTGAAATTATAGAAATCATGGGATGCTGGAATTTGAAGATACTTTGTAAAATATCTACTCTAACCCCCTTTATCGTTCAGGTGAAATCCAGAAAGGTTGTGTCTATGCAGTATTACTTGAGTATCTATTATGTGCTTGGCACTGTGCTGTGGATACAAGTCAAACAGGATATGGTCTGCCTTTATAGAACTCACATTCACAGAGTTGAGATGGGTGTATTAGCAGGACAGGATAGATTGTGCCGTGGCAACGAAAGACTTCCAGACCTCAAGGGCTGTATTCTCATACTGCATGTTTATGATGGGTCAGCTGCAGCCTTGCTCCATGTTGTCTTCACTCTGGGATCCAGGCTGATAAGGTAGCCTCTATTTAGGACATTCCCCATTCATTGAATCCACGCAACTCAGCTAGAGGCCCTGCACTGGGCCTTCACTGTAGTGGATACTCCCTTGGCTCCTCTAGCTATGCCCTTCTTTATAGACCAAAGTGATGTGCCATACCCGCACACCTTCCTGCCCTTTCTAGACCATGTGATGGGTACCTGGAAACCTAGAATCCCCTGCCCAAACAGTCTATACTTGCTTCCAGAGCTTGTGCATAGTTCTTTGCTAAGTCCATCCTCCCAAGTGTTCTGAAGGTGTGCACATCCCTAGGCCTGTGGGATAGCTAAGGGACCACTGTGTTTTGAGTATGGATAAAGCTCTGGTATGCAAGATGGGATGTCTAGACTCTGCCTGTCAGCCCTTTCATGGTTTAGAATAGAACCAGGGATGGGAAGAGAAAGGCAGCATTCACTTTATTTTTGCCTAGAAACTCACACACGTTAGAAACAGGCCTGGTTGGAGGTTTTGGGGAAAGGAAGGAGAAGTCCCAACTGTTTGACAGGCTCCTAGCTGTGCATAGAAAATAGACTTAAGGCAGTTCAAGAGCAGGGAGACCGGTTGGGATACTTTACATCTGTCCAGGTGAGAGATGATAGTGACTCAGACCAGGGTCATAGCACGTGGCAAGAAGTGGGTCAGATTCTGGATGTATCTTAACCTAAGCTGACAGTATTTACTGATAGATTTGGGATGTGAGGGAAACTGAGCAATCAAGGATGATTCCAATACTTGAGATTTGAAGTGGGAAATCAAGAACTTGGATTTGGACATGTTAACCTGATATGTCGAACTTGACAATGTTGATAGAGTTGGTGTGCAAGTCTGGATTTTGGGAGAGAAATCTGAGCTGGAGATAATTTCTGGAGCTGCTGGGATATGGCTAGCATCTAAAGCCCTGGAGCTAATGAGATAACTTAGGGATCAAACATTGATAGGTTTGAGAAGTCCATATACTAATTACTAAGGAACATCAACTTTTTGAGGGTGGGGAGATAAGGAGGAACTAGCAAACTAGCAAGAGACTATGAAGAATTGACCAGTGAGGAGAGAAAATGAAAAGATGTCCAAGAAACAAAAACGAAGAAAGCATTTCAAGGAAGGGGCAATGATTGCATCAACTCTGTTGCTACGTCAGATATGAAAAGGGCTAAAAAGTAACCACTGGACTTAGCAACGTGAAGGTCATTGGTGACCTTTAAAAGAACAGTTCTGGTGGAGTGGATGGGGGTGAAAGTTTGATTGAAATGAGCCCAAGAGGGGCGCCTGGGTGGTGCAGTCGGTTAAGCGTCCGACTTCAGCCAGGTCACGATCTCGCGGTCCGTGAGTTCGAGCCCCGCGTCGGGCTCTGGGCTGATGGCTCAGAGCCTGGAGCCTGTTTCCGATTCTGTGTCTCCCTCTCTCTCTGCCCCTCCCCCGTTCATGCTCTGTCTCTCTCTGTCCCAAAAATAAATAAACGTTGAAATGAGCCCAAGAGAGAATTGGAGAAGAAGATCGGATAAGGAGAGGAGAGATAACTCAAATGAGTTTTATTGTTAAGGAGAATAGAGAAATGAGATGAGACCCAGAGGTGGTCATGTGGGGTCAAGAGATAAACTTTTTATTTTATTTTTTAAATGTTTATTTATTTTTTGAGAGAGAGAGAGCAAGCGGGGGGTGGGGGTGGGCAGAGAGAGAGGGAGACGAGAGAAGGAATCCCAAGCAGGCTCCACACTGTCAGGGCGGAGCTCCACGTGGGCCTCGAACTCACAGCGAGATCATGCCCTGAGTCGAAATCAGGAGTCAGATGCTTAACCAACTGAGCCACCTACACGCTGCGTTAAGAGAAAACTTTTTAAGAGATGGGAGGTCTCTTAGCATTTTTCCTGTAAAGATGTAAGATGTAAATTTAAATGACCTTTTTTATCCATTAATTTTGTAAATATAAAAAATAATACCAATACTAGGGGACAGCGTGCTAAGATGAGCACTTGTATATGTTGATGGTGGGAATGTATTGGTAATAATTCTTTTTTTTTTTTTAAGTTTATTTATTTACTTGAGAGACACAGAGACAGTGCAAGTTGGAGAGAGATAGAGAGAGAAAGTGAGAAAGAAGAAATCCCAAGCAAGCTCCGTGCTATCAGTGCAGAGCCTGATGTAGGGCTCAAACTCACGAAACTGTGAGATCATGACCTGAGCTGAAACCATGAATCCCACGCTTAACCAAATGAGCCACCCAGGCGCCCTGGTAATTCTGGAGTGGAAGAAATGTGTCCAGATATGGCAAGAGCCTTAAAAAAGTTCATACCTTTTACATGATCATTATGTTGAAAAATGTCAATAATTGGTGTGTATTGATGGGGAGAACAGACCCAGGCACTATCTGAATAAATTAATTGGTATTTACTTATCTCAAGGTGTATAAGGAGGTCCCCACAGCTTCAGTAGGGGGCACACAGGTGGGGATGGTAGTGTCTGAGTAAGGGAGGGTCACATCTGACTCTCTAGAAGCAAAAGAGTTTCTCTCTAGGTTTACCATATATACATAAGGCTTATTTTCATGAATCAGATCCAGGCATGCTCATAACCTGGCCCCAAGTCTGCTGAGACCACCTGATATGACAGCAGAGTACAGTTCATGAAGCATGAACGAAATCATTATTATCCTTGTACTCTACTCACCCACACAACTGGTGAGTACTTTCTTGAACTCCATACTATGGAAACAGAATAGAGGCTACTTTGTGGAAATCTCTGAAAGTCAAACAAATTACGACTTTAGACCAGCTCATTGTCCAATACCATAGCCATTAGCCACAGGAGGTTATTTAATTTTAAATTAATTAAAATGAAATGAAATTAAAAATCCAGTTTCTCAGTTGTGCTAGCCACATTTTAGGTGCTCAGTAGTCATGTGTGGTGATTGGCTACCATACCAGACAGTGCAAATATATAAAGCATTTCATCATCACAGAACATTCTATTGGATAGTGCTTGTAGGGCTTCTCATGATCTGTTTGGCTCAGGCATTATGATTCTAGCAGTCTTTCCTGTGGGAATAATCAGTGGTATAAAAACTATTTATGTACATTAGTAGTAAAACACTGGAAAGCATTGAAGTGTCCAATAACAGAGGAAAGGTTATGTATAGTACAGTGCATCCAGAGGAAGTATTGTGTATTCAGTTGAGGGAATATTATTCATCCATAAAATTATATTTTAAAGATTTTTTTAGTGACCTATGAAAATGATCTCAATATAAGGCTAATGAAAAAAACTACTAATAAAAAGATTCTGTTGAAATAACTTGAAAAAATTCTATATTTAATAGGATCCTGATTGCTAAAGAAATCAGAATAGAAAAAAAACAAAAGGAAATATTCTCAAAATATGAACAGTGGCTATCTCTAGGTGGTGGAATGTTTAATAATTGTTATTATATTCTTTCTTTATGTATGAATTTTTCAAAATTTCTACTCTTATTAATAAGAAAAAGTAATTTTAAGAATAAAAGAATAGTCTCCTACAGATATTAAGCACTGAATAAATGGTTGTTGATTCATGAAGACTTGAAAGACTAAGTGAACAAATTCAAATTTTCTTTTCTTTTTTTTTTTTTTAATTTTTTTTTTCAACATTTATTTATTTTTGGGACAGAGAGAGAGCATGAACGGGGGAGGGGCAGAGAGAGAGGGAGACACAGAATCGGAAACAGGCTCCAGGCTCTGAGCCATCAGCCCAGAGCCCGACGCGGGGCTCGAACTCACGGACCGCGAGATCGTGACCTGGCTGAAGTCGGACGCTTAACCGACTGCGCCACCCAGGCGCCCCACAAATTCAAATTTTCTTAACTCTAAGTTGTCCCTAAATTCATCCTGCCCCTTCCTCATTCTAGTACTTCCTCACAGGAGGGAAAGGATATGGAGTAAATTGGGAAAAGATGAAACTGAAAGAAAGCAAATAGATTTTCATGTTGAATTGGGGTTGAACTTTGAAGTTTCTTTCAAATTTATACTAATCACTTTTAAGATTTATTATAACCCTGTTTTTGGCCTAGAAAATAAAAAGTATACTATTTATCCCCCTTTTGACTTACACATGATTGTTTTGATGCACCTGGTTAGAGGCTGATTCCCTGCATCTCCTACTTCTTGGCTGTAATTCTGACTCATTTATTTAACAAATATTTATTGAGAACTTCTGACTTATCTGGTTGTGTTCACATTTCTTCCTTAGCTCCTCCCATCTTTTCTACCTCTTGGGAAGTAACTAAGATCTTTATTAAAGGCTACATTTATTTATTTATTTATTTATTTATTTATTTATTTATTTTTTAAAATTATTTTCTAATTTTTTTATTTTTCAATATATGAAGTTTATTGTCAAATTGGTTTCCATACAACACCCAGTGCTCATCCCAAAAAGTGCCCTCCTCAATACCCATCACCCACCCTCTCCTCCCTCCCACCCCCCATCAACCCTCAGTTTGTTCTCAGTTTTTAAGAGTCTCTTATGCTTTGGCTCTCTCCCACTCTAACCTCTTTTTTTTTTTTTTTTTCTTCACCTCCCCCATGGGTTTCTGTTTAGTTTCTCAGGATCTACATAAGAGTGAAAACATATGGTATCTGTCTTTCTCTGTATGGCTTATTTCACTTAGCATCACACTCTCCAGTTCCATCCACGTTGCTACAAAGGGCCATATTTCATTCTTTCTCATTGCCACGTAGTACTCCATTGTGTATATAAACCATAATTTCTTTATCCATTCATCAGTTGATGGACATTTAGGCTCTTTCCATAATTTGGCTATTGTTGAGAGTGCTGCTATAAACATTGGGGTACAAGTGTCCCTATGCATCAGTACTCCTGTATCCCTTGGGTAAATTCCTAGCAGTGCTACTGCTGGGTCATAGGATAGGTCTATTTTTAATTTTTTGAGGAACTTCCACACTGTTTTCCAGAGTGGCTGCACCAATTTGCATTCCCACCAACAGTGCAAGAGGGTTCCTGTTTCTCCACATCCTCTCCAGCATCTATAGTCTCCTGATTTGTTCATTTTGGCCACTCTGACTGGCGTGAGGTGATATCTGAGTGTGGTTTTGATTTGTATTTTCCTGATGAGGAGTGACGTTGAGCATCTTTTCATGTGCCTGTTGGCCATCTGGATGTCTTCTTGAGAGAAGTGTCTATTCATGTTAAAGGCTACATTTATACCTCTAACTTTCTTTATTTCACTTGGGACTTTCAAAGATGTAAAGTAGCTTCAATTGTTTTTCCATTGCTAAATTAACAGAGTTTTAAAAACTCTGGCAGCTCATTAAAGTTCATTAGATTGTGCAGAACACAGTTCAAAGTACAAAGAGAGCCTAGAATTTACACAAACCTTTTCTTAAGTTAAAAAATAAAGCTGGTGCAAATGAAAGTGTTAGATTAATGGTTCCAAAGATGAAAACCTTTTAGGTATCTGAGTGGTTCCCGCCAAACATCCATTTGCTCTCCAGGACAGAGCTTATTCAACAGCTTAGATCTTTCTCCATATTGTCCTTCTTTTGATTCTGTTCAGAGTCTTTGGTAAGGGAATAAAGAAAGGATTAGAAAATTAATTGTTAGCAATCATGAAGAGCTGAGAGTAGAGAATTCTGATGTGGTTTGATCCCCAAACTAAAGATTGGTCTGATTTTCTTATTCTCATGTCCTCAGATTAAACATAATGCACTGACATGTTTAAACTTTTGATAATATGTGTATTTCTAAAAACCCAGAGATCACCAACTCATTTTGTTATTTTATTCAACATATATTAAATTGGTTTCTTTAGAAGTGATTAGAGTCATATGCCAAGATTTATATATATGGATGTGGACTACAATGTTAATTTTAATATGGGAAAATATGAAACGGTTATATAAATAATGTTACATCAACACACTGGGATGTTATACAGTCATGATAAATTAAGTTGCAAATTGGATCAAGTTGGCACATATACCTCTTCTTCCTCAGGCCTCCAAAGTCTAGAAATGAGTTTAGAAATTTGTGTGAATTAATTTGAGATTAATTCTACCACAGTCCTGGAAAGTAAGAAGAAAGCCAGGCAAGACAGAAAGACAGAAAAATGGTGAAATCTAACTGACGAAGAAATGCATATAGTCTACCTAGACTTGCCAAAAACCCCTGATAATGCTGCACCTCAATATGCTGCAAGAGATAAACAGGCCTGAGAGTGATGGTTCTCCAACACTTCAGAAATAAGATTACCCTTTAAGTGTTAAAGAATTCATACCCAATGAAAAAGTATTCAGCTATGAGATAATACTAAGAGCTTGTCTGAATATTTGTGACTGAAGAGTTTTGAAAACACTAAAATTCATAATTAGGGCAGTTTAGGGGTGCCTGGGTGGCTCAGTCAGTTGAGTGTCCTAGTCTTGTTTTCGGATCAGGTCGTGTTCTTGTGGTTCATGCGTTTGAGCCCAGCACTGGGCTCTGCACTGGGGGTGTGGAGCCTGTTTGGGATTCTTTCTCTCCTTCTCTCTCTTTGCTTCTATATCTCTCTAAATAAATAAATAAATAAATAAATAAATAAATAAATAAAATCATTTGGGCAGTTTGGATATATTTTTAGAGAAAAAATACTAGCAGCTCCCATCATATTTCCTTGTTACACAGAGAGTAACTAGAGAGCGATATTCACCATCAACCAAAGAAAAGAGAGAACCAACAGGTCAGACATTTGCTATGTTTATCCAGCACTATTCAGAGGAAAGCTGGGGGCTACAGGGAAGGGGTGGTTTATCAGGTTTCACAGGATCTCTTGCATCTAAAATTTTCTCAAGACCTCCACCTTTCTCTCACATAGCAACATTCTGATGATTTTGGCTTCTCTGACATTCTGGTACTGTGAAGGCTAGACCATCATGGCTGACAAAAATCTTTCCTTCTTTCCTTTCTCTCTCCCTCTCTCTCTCCCTCTTTCCTTCCCTTCCTTCCTTCCTTCCTTCCTTCCTTCCTTCCTTCCTTCCTATTTAAAAATAGCTTTATTGAGATATAATTCATACTCCATATAGTTTGCCCATTTAAAACATACAATTCAAAGAAATTTTAGTATATTTACAGAGTTGTACAGTCTTCACCACAATCTGATTTTAGAACATTCCCATCATCCTAAAAAGAAACCTGATGCTCATTTACAGTCACTCCTTATTCCCACCCCCGCTTCTAGGCAACCACTAACCTACTTTCTGTCTCTATAGATTCTGAATATTTTGTACAGATGGAATCATACCATATGTGTTCTTTTGTGTCTGGCTTCTTCCACCGAGCATAATGTTTTTGAGATTCATCCATGTTTTAGTATTAGTACTTTGTTCCTTTTTATTGCCAAGTAGTATTCCACTGTATGGTTATACCACATTTTATCTATTTGTCAGTTCACGGACATTTGAGTTATTTCAACTTTTTGGTCATTACGAACAATGCTGCTATGAATATTTGTGTATGTATTTTTATGTGCACATATACTTTCATTTCTAGGGGGTAAATACTTAGGAGTAGATTTACCGAGTCACATGGTAACTCTAACTTTATAAGAAGCTGCCAAGCTATTTTCCAAAATGGTTGCCTCCTTTCATTTTTATACTTTACTTTTCATCCTGAATTATTTTAAAGTAAATTATAAGTCTTAAGATGTATCACTTTGCCAACCTAAAAATTGTCAATAATTCCTTATTATCACTAATTCAAATTTCCACTATGATCTTTCTATAGACATGAATATTTGAGTGAGTGGAAAGTAACATCTCCATTTGTAAGTCAGCAAAGTGGCTTTCTGGTTATAGATAGCCTCCCGTGAGTCTTGTTGGTATGAGTGGGCTTTCCTAATTTAGTTGCTGAATATGTTGACCAACTACTGGCTTGAATCTTGGGCAGCCTGGCTTTACAAGATGAGTCAAGGGGCAGCCAGGTGGCTCAGTCAGTTAAGCATCAGACTCTTGATTTTGGCTCAGGTCATGGCCTCATGGTCCATGGGTTTGAGCCCTACATTGGGCTCTATGCTGACAGTGCAGAGCCTGCTTGGGATTCTCTCTCCTCCCTCTCTCTCTGCTCATCCCCTACTTGCTCTCTCTTTCTCTCAAAAATAAATAAATAAACTTAAAAAAAATGATGAGTCAAGCCAGGCCAGAGGAGGAGGAGGGGTGGGGGTGAGCAGGTGCCCAAGGCAATTTGGATAGGGAAGAAAGAGTCATAAGATGAGACCTTTGGTAAAACCACCCCACCCCCCGCCCCAGGAAGAACTGAGTCCACATTGAGGGGGACAAGGAGAGAGTAGAGGGGGTTTGATAACTCTTATAAAGCTTGAGTTAGGGGCCACAGGAGTAGGGCAAACTCAAAACAGGAACTGAGACCAGGTACATGGAGATGATAAGGACAAAAGAGAAGAGTGGAATTAAGATCAACTCAGGAGAAGAGAAAAGAGAAAATTCTAAAAAAAAAAAAAAATCAGTGGGCTGAGCCATTCTGATCTTCTTTAAGTTTGGAAGGGGGATACTGAGAGAGTAAGTGTGTCAGTTTTGGGGAACTGAATAGTGAACTTAAGGAGTGAGGCCACCATGTCAGGCTGTGAGGAAGAAACTAAGAAGAGGAGCCAGGGGAACATGAAGGGACTGAAGCAGATGCCCTGAGAGAAGTTGAGATGGAATAACACCATACCTTGAGAGAAAGGAATAACCTCAGCCTGATGGTTTTCCATTTCCCAATCACAGAGTTAGAGAGGAAGGGTTTTCCCCCTACTCCTGGTTTCCATAGTGAGGCATTTTTCCTAATATCATCTTGGCCTCGCACCACATCCAAGAGGTGAGTTCCTTATCCACATGGTAAGTTTGGGAAGAATAACTGAGCATGCTTGGCTTGTTCTTCTTCTTGGAAGCAAGCTGCCCATAGGAATAAGGATTCAGCTCTGGCCCTTCTCACAGGAAGCATGTTCTGCTGGTTTGGCAAGTTTGGAATGAAGTGGTACCACAGACTTAATGTTTATGTCCCCATCTCTCTCCCCAAGTTCAAATGTTGAAACCTAAGCCCCAATGTGATTGTATTAGGAGGTGGGGCCTTTGGGAGGTGATTAAAATATTTTACCAAAAATTTTAGGCTTTCTTCTTAATAAAAGTCCCTTCCCATTCCTGTGGTGGATTATGTTTTCCCTTTCTCATGGTTAATAAAATGTGCTGTTTCCATTTTACCAGGACATTGGGTAATTACTGTGTACTGGGCTTTCTGATACGTGTGAAGTCTTATCTCCTAGAGACCATTGGGTGGAGTGAAAGAAATTCTGGCCTTGGAGTCAGAAAATGTGAATTCTTGTCCTGGTTCTGCTGTTCACAGGCCAGATTACCTTGGCTCAGTCACTTGGTTGGTTTTTGTTTTGTTTTGTTTTTTAATCCTATTTTATGTCAGTGCCTTATTTGAGTGCTTGGCTCTAATGATGGAGAGGGACATTTGTCCTCCAGACACAGGTCTTCTGAGCTTTTGTTTATCTTTTTAATTTTTTTTTAACATTTATTTGTATTTGAGAGAGAAAGAGACAGAGCACAAGCTGGAGAGGGGCAGAAAGACAGAGACAGAATCTGAAGCAGACTGCAGGCTTTGAGCTGCAAGCTGTCAGCATAGAGCCCAACACGGAGCTCCAACTCACAAGCAGTGAGATCATGACCTGAGCCAAAGTCAGATGCTTAACTGACTGAGCCACCCAGGTGCCCCCTGTGCTTTTAATACTTTATTTCTAAAAATCAATTTTTTTGGAATGTAAGCTGGTGCAGCCACTCTGGAAAACAGTATGGAGGTTCTTCAAAAAACTAAAAATAGAACTACCCTACGACCCAGTAATTGCACTACTAGGCATTTATCCATGGGATACAGGTGTGCTGTTTTGAAGGGACACATGCACCCCCATGTTTATAGCAGCACTATCAACAATAGCCAAAGTATGGAAAGAGCCCAAATGTCCATCGCTGGATGAATGGATAAAGAAGATGTGGTATATATATACAATGGAATATTATTCGGCAATCAAAAAGAATGAAATATTGCCATTTGCAACTATGTGGATTGAACTGGAGGGTGTTATGCTAAGTGAAATTAGTCAGAGAAAGACAAAAATCATATGACTTCACTCATATGAGGACTTTAAGAGACAAAACAGATGAACATAAGGAAAGGGAAACAAAAATAGTATAAAAACAGGGAGGGGGACAAAACAGAAGAGACTCATAAATATGGAGAACAAACTGAGGGTTACTAGAGGGGTTGTGGGAGGGGCGATGGGCTACATGGGTAAGGGTCCCTAAGGAATCTACTCCTGAAATCATTGTTGCACTATATGCTAACTAATTTGGGTGTAAATTTTAAAAAATAAGAAATAAAACAAGTTAATAAAAAAATCAATTTTTATTATAAGCTCCTATGTGCCAGGAGCAAATACTTATAGTTCTGGCATAGCACTTACCATAGTGTATGTTAATTTGTCTTTTTACATATCTGTACACACTGTACATTTATTTGTGAGCTCCAACACCTGGCATGCTGTCTGGCCCAGAGTAAGCAAGCAGTCAGAACATGTTTGGTGAAAAGAATAAATGGGTCTCACTGGTAAATGGGATCATAGCAAACACTGCTAGTGCCTTGGCCAATGTTCTGGGCATCCATCTCCCCCCTTAGGCTGCTTTCTGAAGATACCTGTGATCCTGAGGTCTTCTTCTGGTGTTAGGAGAATACCAGCCTCAAAGGCAGGGAAAGCTGGAAGTGCCAGAGAGTTAATGCTCTAGAATTGCCCTCAGTCAGGGCTGCATGGCGGAGTTGGGTAAGCCCCAGCTTCTTCAGCCCCTGGTTGGATAATTGAGGTCTCTATACTGTCTTCCAAGGGACAGAGCTCCAGTTTTCCACAGTAGTAACTGGCTTGATTCCACAGCTTTTATTGGCTACCTTACCCTCCCTTTCTCACTTCTCCACTCTCTTCCTATGCTTCTAGGATCATCTCTTAAATAAACCACATACACTTAATTCCCTGCCTCAGTGTTTGCTTCTGGGAGAACCCAAGCTTTGCCCAACTTGAAATATTTTTGTGGTAATCAAATCAAAAACACATGTAAAAGGCTTTGTGGTCTCAAAATATATGTGATGTCACTATTGGAATGAGTTGTGCTTATGAGGAATGTGATAGGTTGAATAATGGCCTCCAAAGATATCCAGGTCCTAGTTCCTGAACCTGTGAATGTTACCTTATATAGCAGAAGGGCTTTGCAAATGTGATTAATTCTGGATTGTGAGATGAGGAAATTATCATGGATTATTCTGATGGGCTCCAAATGTAATCACAAAAGTTATAAGAAGGAGGCAGAAGGAGCCTGTGACAGAATAGGACAATGTAACCACCAGGGCAGATATTTTATGCTGGCTTTGAAGATGGAGGAAGGGTCCAGGAACCAAGATGCACAAGGAATGCAGCTTTAGAAGCTAGAAAAGGCAAGAAAGTAGATTCTTCCCTAAGAGTGCTGCCTTGCCAACACCTAGATTTTAGACCAGTGATTTTTTTTTTTACTTCTGACCTCCATAATTGTAACAAAGAATAAATGTGTGCTGTGTGTGTGTGTGTGTATATATATATATGCTCTTTTAAGTCACCAAATTCATGGCAATCTGTCCCAGCAGCCGTAAGAAACTACTTTAAGGAAGGTTCTTCTTGTTGCCCCTAACACATTCCAGCAGGTGGCAGTGTGGGGTGAAGGAGTAGCAGTGATTCCCACTGGTCTCCAAAGAATCCTGTTCCCTCTTCAACCTCCAGCCTTCAGATAAAATAAGACCAGTTTGTGCTGTCTTCACCCTCTTGGAGGCTGGTCCTTACCCACGGACTTGTGAGGAATTTCTACTGTGTTTCAAGGACAACAGAAAGAAAGAGTCAGGGTTTTAGGGGCTAATGGAAGTAAATCAACAAGCACTAAAATTAAATCATAAATATGCATTGAGAAAGCTGAGTAGAGAAACTCTGAAGGCTAGCCCCAGTTTCCTGCTGTTATTAAAATTAACTTTAATAATCAACTGTGTTCTTTCTCATGGCAGGACTCATATCCCAAAACCAGCAATAAGATTGTTATTGTAGTTGTGGCTGAGTGTTTTCCTCTCATTTTCAGCCCAAACCATGTAGAGAGTTCCTATGAAATGTACTGGTATGACTACGCTTTTCTTTTAGTTTTGGTACACAATATGTAGAGAAGCACTGCTTCATCCTTCTCAGTCAGTATCCAAAGCCGGACATTTTTAAGAATTAAAATGACATTTTTGAGATAATGGGGAAATGTGAATATGGATTGATTCCAAAGAATTGTTGTTAACCTTGTTAGGTGTGATGGGCATTATGGCTATGTAAGAAAATATCCATCTTTTTTAGAACTATATAAAGGATGAAATGATATAATAGAAAGGGATAAAGGAAAAAGAGAGAGAAGGAAAAAAGGAGGGAGAGAGAAAAGAAGAGAAGAAGAAAGGAAAGATGGAAATAAGGAAAAAGCAAATGAATCAAGTATGGCAAAATCTTGATTATTATTAAATTTAGGTAATAATTTTATGAATGTTCATTGCATTATTGTATGTGTTTGAGAACATTTTATAAGATTTTCTGGACAAAATTAAATGGCTAAAAAGTCTTTAAAAGTGTTTCAGTATGGTGGGGGGGTGCCTGGGTGGCACAGTTGGTTAAGTGTCCAACTCTTGATTTTGGCTCAGGTCATGATCTCATGGTTCAGGAGTTTGAGCCCCACATCAGGGTCTGTGCTGATGTTGTGAAGCATGCTTGGGATTCTGTCTCTTCTTCTCTCTGCCCTTCCCCTGCTTGTGTGCACTCTTTCTCTCAAAAATAAATAAATAAACTTTAAAAAATTTATTTAAAAAAGTGTTTCAGTGGGAAGCAGCTTCAGAAAAATGATTATGAGCACAGACTCTGGAGTCAACTGGATTCCAGTCTTTCTAGCTGTGTGAACTTGGGCATGTTATTCAACCTCTCCATTTTGAATTTCCTTATTGGTAAATTGGATATAATAATAGTATCCACCTCAAAGGATTGTTGAAAATAATTAACATGATAATACTCCTGAAGCACTGGGAATGGCATCTGGCACAGAGTAGTATACATAAACATAATATATATGTTTATTATTATTTTTGGTATTGTCTATTACGTGAGTGCAACAGTTCTCAATTGGGGTAAATTTTGACTCCCAGGAGATTTATGGAAATCTCTAGAGGCATTTTTGGTTTTCATGACCAGGGGGTGCTATTGGCATCTAGTGGGTAGAGACCAGGGAAGCTACAAAATGTCCCATGCCTTGTAGGATAGCCCTCGATAACAAAGAACTATCTGGCCTAAATGTCAAAGGTGCCAAAGGTGAGAAACCGGTGCTAATATTATGAGGACATTGTAAAAATATTAGAAAATATAGATAAGGAAAATAAAGAATAATAATATCTCATAATTTTACCATGCAGAAATGATCAGTATCCCAAACTGGAAATTTATAAAAAGAAAATGACATCTTTATCAAAATTAAGATGCATAATAAAGAAAAAGCTCCTTGGGGCACCTGGGTGGCTCAGATGGTTGAGTGTCTGACTCTTGATTTTGGCTCAGGTCATGATCCCAGGATCTTGGGATTGAACTCTGTGTTGGGCTCTGTGCTGAACATGGAGCCTGCTTAAGATTCTCCCTCTCTCTCTCTCCCTTTGCCCCTCTCCCTCGCTCATGCGCGCTATCAAGTAAAAAAAAGGAAAAAGCCCCTTTATCTCAATGCTTCCAGGGATGACCTCTCCTCATTTCTTGAAAACTATCACCATTTACAGAAAGTTGTCCAACCTTTTCAGACTTCTGTTTAGCATTTGACTTGGCAATTAGCTTCTATTGGAATGTAGCTGAATGAAAAGCAAGAAAACTATCTGAAATTATTAATGATCACCTCAGAAATCTTGTGGGAACCTATTCTGACACCACTTTTTTGGGAAAAAAAATTGGCAGATTATATAAAAAATCTTTTAAAAGTCCATATTCTTTGACTTGGCAATTCCATTTATAAAAATTTGGCCTAAAGAAATAATCAGGCAAGTGTGCAAAGGCATTTGTATAATTGGTCACTGCTCTATTGTTTTTAATTGTGAAAAATTAGAAGGACCTAAATCAGAAACAACAAAGAAAGGTTGGCTGATTACATCCTGGTGTACCTCTGCAGGAAAATACCATGCAGTCATTAGAAAAGATAATGTTTATCTCTGTATACTTACAGGGAAAGATAGTCTTTATGTATTTGGTGAAAAATAACCACAGGGAAGGTCTAGAAAGGTTAATGTGTTAATGGGTATCACATGAAGGATGTGGGTGAATGCCAGCAGAAATTGCTGGAAGGGCTGGGGCTCTCCAGAAGCAGGGTCAGAAGACACAGTGGTCTCTCAGTCTTCTGGCATCCTATGGAGAAGTGTATTTTGGCCAAGGTGCAGCTAGACGCCCTTGTGGACTGTGCTATAGCAGAGGGACCTCACCTCACCCCCCTCTTGCTCTCCTTTTTAATGGACCAAAGGGAGTGGCTTTGTCATTGGGTGACAAATACTTTGTATTCGAGTGCAGAGTAGTCTGTCATTTGGGGCGGCTCTTTAAAGACATCTCTGTGAAGCACCTGGAGTCTTTGAGGCCCCTGGCCCTGGGGGAAGTTGGTTTGGGCACAGCTCCCCCCTGCTGCAGGGAGTATCAGTCAAAGGTCCCGGAAGGCTCATCACCAGCAGCAGGAAAGAGTCCTGAGAATCAGCAGGTCTGCTTTCCGTTCTCATCCATCTAAGTGGCTGGCTTTTTCAGTTGTACAGTGTGGTAATGTGCCAGATGATCTCTAAGGACCCTTTGAGCTCTGAGTGTTTTAAGTTCCTAGTATTTTAATCACTGTCAATGGTAATTTCTGGTTGTTACAAATGACTTGTAATTTTTCCTGGGGTTTCACTGGCTATGCTGGTGAGGTTTACTTGCTATAATATTATCAGTCCACTAGGGAGGCTCATCTCAGTATCAGGCAACACTTTGCCATTCTTCTCCCAATTCTTTTTCTTCCTAGGTTTTCTCTCTGCCTCTCAGGAGGTTTATATGGCTTAATTAATTCAGATCAGCCAAGTGCTTTTGAGACTATGTCTCGCTATGAGTAATAGCCCAATGGGAACTCAAATCACTCGCAGGATTATTAGCAGAAGATGTTAGTCTTGCTGCTCATGAAACCAGCAGCCTATTAATTCTATTGTGCAATGTCTGCTCCTTGGGGGAAAAGGCAGCCCAGGAGAACCCCCCTGAACTCCTGAGTCTTTTGCATAAATACTCCAGGGATTTGAGGATGTGCTTGAGGCTGGGTGAGGGCACTGGGGGAAATGACCTTCCTTACAGGTATAAAATGAAGTTTTTGGAGGATTCATATTCTAGTTGGAGTGATTTGGGGGGGGGGGCAGATTTTCTGTGAGCCTTGGGGAAAATGCCTTTCTCCAATTTCTGTTTCCTCTCTTTCACCAGATGGTGCGGTAGGTCACTCAGGCCCCTTAGGGTGAGGCAATTTAACCATCATCAGCTCCAACCATCCCCAAAGCACACCCACCAAGAAGAGGGGCTTGAGGGAGCTTAAAGTCATAGGTTTGGGGACAATCTGCTCTGATCTCCAGGAACTCTGTGGCTTTGGGCAGGCTGCAGACTTCAGACTTTTTTCCCCCCATCTGTAAATGGGGATAATAATATCTAATTCGCAGGTATCATGAGGATTAGGTGTGGTATTAAATAGTCAATGTATGTGAAGCTCTTAAGAGAGTGCTGGCCCATAGCAGCATCTGCTATGGCATGTGTGAATGCCTCATGCAGATGGCAATGGAGATGGCTGTTGTTCACTGAGTGCTTTTGATGAGCTAGGCTCTGTGCTTAAGCACTTTACATATATTATTTCATTTAATCCTCATAACAACCCTGTGAGGTAGCACTATTATGTCCCCATTTTAGAGATGAGGAAACTGAGGCATGGAGAGATGAAGGAACTTGTACAAGGTCACACAGTGAAAAAGTTTGATACCAGAGCCCAAGCTCTTAATCTATTAGGTTATACAGCAGTTTGCCTTTCCCTCCCCCTCTATAACTTCCCATGGGTCTTAGAATTAACTTCCTCCAATTATGAATCAGAAGAGAAGGAACATTTGTAGATGACCTGAAGAAAAAGTCCACACTGCCAAATTCTTAGTATCTTGTGATTCAAAGTAGAGAGGCTGCAAGACACCTCAATTCATCACTCTCTGTCTCCTCTGCCCCTTTCCCTCTCTGACTGACAGTTCCCATTTGAGCACCAAAATCAAGGGCTTGGCAATACTATTCATGTCTGAGAACTAATTCAAGTGGTTCTGATTTAATTTTTATCAGAGTCTATTCTGAAAAGCCTGGGATACCGTGTGCTCCAGAAATTAACTTCTGGTAGCTATGATGAAAAGAACAGGAATGATAAAGTGAAGCCAGTCAAGGAAAGTGCAGGGATTGCTAGAATTCCTCATTTTGTGGGAGGTGCCATTCTTTTTTTTACTTCCATAAAGTTTGAATGATTTCATAAGCATTGAAAAATATAATAAGAAAATGTACATTGATCATGGTTCTGCTACTATGCTGAGAAGCCACTGAGGTATGGAGATTTATTTATTTCCAGGTCTTCAACAGCTCTGATATACAGTTGGGATATTTATAATAAACATATATATTTCCTGGTTTTTATTTAATAATATAACATGAACATTGCATTGTAAATTATTTGCAAGTATGCAAATGTAAATTTTTAAAAAATGTTTTATTATCCAGTTTTTAGAGAGAGGGAGACACAGAATTCGAAGCAGGCTCCGGGCTCTGAGCTGTCAGCACAGAGCCGGATGTGGGTCATAACCCACGAACCACGAGGTCATGACCTGAGCCCAAGTTGGCTGCGTAAACAACTGAGCCATCCAGATGTGGGGCACTTAATTATAATGTCAGCAAATCTGTCAGTATTTTATTTTATGGTTCGTGCTTAAAATTTTTTTTTTTTTAATTTTGATAGAGAGAGTGAGAGAGAGAGAGCGGGGGGAGGGGCAGAGGAAGAGAGAGACAATCTTAGACAGGATCTATGCTCAGTGCAGAGCCTGCAGCAGGGCTCAATCCCACAACCCTGGGATCATGACCTGAGCCAAAATCAAGAGTCCGACGCTCAACCAACCGAGCCCCCCAGGCACCCTATGGTTAGTGCTTTTTATTAAGAAGTTGTTTTC
Source organism: Puma concolor (assembly GCF_028749965.1). NCBI lineage: Eukaryota > Metazoa > Chordata > Mammalia > Carnivora > Felidae > Puma > Puma concolor. The sequence goes on along the minus strand of NC_141679.1, from coordinate 55,736,753 downwards.
TAGTCCAAAGTCATGAGATAGTCCTATATTTTCTTTTCAAATTATTCTTTTAAGTGACTTTGACATTTATGGTCTTAATATACCAGGAATTTATTTTTGTATATAGTAAGAGATAGGAATTCAATTTCATGTTTTTCCCCATGGATACTAAGTTATCCCAGCACCACTTATTGTAAAACTTATCGTTTCTCCATCATAATACTATTTTATCATATATCAGATATCCATGTATAAGTAGGTCTGCTTCTAGGTGCTTTGTTAATTCCCTGGTGACATTGTCTCTTCTTGCTTAATATCTTGATATCTCTGGTGGAGCAAATTCTTTCACCTTGATCTTCAAGAATGTTTTGGCTATTTTTTGCATTTTTACATGAATTTGAGCATCAGCTTGTCAAGTCCTACCAAATACATATAGAATTTTTAATCAGAATTTGCATTAAATCTATTGATCAATTTGAGGAATTTACATATTTACAATATACAGTCTTTCAATCCATGAATCTTCTCTATCTCTCCATTTATTTAGATACTCTTAATGTATTTTAATTAAGTTTGTGTAGTTGTCTCTGTTAAAGTCTCGCACATTTTTGCGAGGGACTTAAAATCCCATTGTAAATTATATTTAATTTTTTTCTGTTTCTTTGAATGTATCAAAACATCATTGATTTCTATGAATTGATTTTGTGTCTGATGTTTCCTAACATCTGTATTAGTTAAAAAGATTTATAGAATTGTTTGAATTTCTAAGACACAATTGCATTATCTGTGAATAATGACAGTTTTGTTTTTCTTTGCCCAATACTTGTTATTTTGATTTCCCTGCTTTTCCACACTGGCTAGAACCTTCCACACTGGTATAATGTTGAATAGATGCTGTAGTTGCTGGCATCCTTGTCTTCTTGTTCCCATTTCAAAAGGAATGCATTCAATAGTTCACATGTAGAAAAATATTTACTGTAGTTTTTTTTTTTCAAATAAACTTTTCAGATCAATAGAGTATCCTTCTATTTTTATTTTGCAAAGAGTATTTTTTTTTTTTGGTCATAAAATGACATTGAATTTTGTCAAATGCTTTTTTGTGCAACTATTGAAATGATCATTGTGAATTTTTTCCACTTTATTAATGTGATGTTATTTTAATTGATTTTCTAATGACAAATCAATTTCATATTCCTGGATTAAATATAACCTGCTGGATTTATTTTGCTAATATTTCATTTAAAAAGTTTGCATACATGTCCATGAATGATATTAACCAGAAAGTTTTTTTTCTCTCATTATTCTTCTCAGGTTTCAGAATCATGGTTATATAAGTCTTATTATATATTCTGAAAAATTTGGGGCATGGTGATATTATTGACTTTACCAAAAGTTCAGTAAAACTTGCCAGTAAAGTGAATAGATCTGGGATTTGAGAGAGATTTTTGACTTCTGATTTAATTTCTTAAATGTTATAGGATGTGTTCTAGCTTTTCTTTTCTTTTTTTAATGTATATTTTTTAAATGTTTTTTTTTCTTATATACTTTATTGTCAACTTGGCTAACATACGGTGTATACAGTGTGCTCTTGGTTTTGGGGGTAGATTCCTGTGATTCATTGCTTGCATACAACACCCAGTGTTCATTACAACAAGTGCCCTCCTCAATGCGCATCACCCATTTTCCCCTCTCCCCTGCCTCCCCATCAACCCTCAGTTTGTTCTCTGTATTTAAGAGTGTCTTATGGTTTGCCTCCCTTCCTCTCTGTTTGTAACTATTTATTTTTGAGAGAGAGAGACAGAACGCAAGTGAGGAAGGGACAGAGAGAGAGGGAGACTCAGAATCTGAAGCAGGCTCTAGGCTCTGAGCTGTCAGCACAGAGCCTGACATAGGGCTTGAACCCACAAACTGTGAGATCATGACCTGAGCCTAAGTAGGATGCTGCACCAAAGGAGCTACCCAGGCACCCCTAGCTCTTCTTGAGTTAGTTTGGTAAGTTATATTTTTCAAGGAGTTTTCTATTTCATATAAGTTTTCAAATTTGCTGGCATGATATAGTTAAAAATATACTCCTATTACCTTTTCAAGGTCCACAACATCATAATTATGTCCCACTTTTCATTACTCATATTGCTTGTTTGTGCTTTCTCATTTTTCATCTTAATCATCTTATCAAAGCTTATCAATATTATTAATCTTTTCTAAGAACCACTGTTTTTCTTGGCTCATCTTCTCCAGTACATTTTTTCCCACTGTTATCTTTCTGTTTTCTTTTTTTCTACCTTCTTAATTTTAGGTGGGCATCTGGGTTCTAACTACTTAGATTCTGCAGTGCCTCAAAGAAAGCAGTTATGAACTTTCCCCTTCAGATTCTTTTTCAGGTGTGGGCTTGATTCTTCCCTCTGTTTATTTTATTTTATTAAAAAAATTTTTTTAAATGTTTTATTTATTTTTGAGACAGAGAGAGACAGAGCATGAGCAGGGGAGGGGCAGAGAGAGAGGGAGACACAGAATCCGAAGCAGGCTCCAGGCTCCGAGCTGTCAGCACAGAGCCCGACGCGAGGCTTGAACTCACGAACCGTGAGATCATGAGCTGAGCTGAAGTTGGACGCTTAACCGACTGAGCCACCCAGGTGCCCCTCTTCCCTCTGTTTAGAAGGGCATAGAGCTTGTGCCCCTCTGCACCTAGATGGGAAAATAATTTATGTCTGGAGTTTCTTTCTGTATTTTCTGGCCACTGGCTAATATTCTGATGCTATATGTAACAGTCTATCCCTCCATCTTCTGTGCACACAACTATCTCATTTTTGGCTTGTCCTTTGCATTTTGGCAATTGATCATAGTATACTTTGATCAGAGTATTGCTAATTTGACCACTATAACTATGACTCCAGTGCCTGGTAGACTAGAGAAGAAGGCTTTGTGTGGGCATATTAGCTGTGATCTACAAAAGGAAAGATTGAGCAGCTCTCTCTTCACTTCTGGGCAACACCCATCCATAAGGAGCTCGTGAACCACCTACATCAAACATTTTCCCTCCATCATCTCACAGAACCACCGAATAATTATGGAGTCTTTCTTACCTTTATATGACACTTCCTGCCATGTGACCAAATATTAATCTTAGGAATTTAAAGCATTTTGAAATATTATTCTTGAGAATATATGTGTGGGGCTTGTGCTCCCAGCTTATGGCTGGGGTCTGGGTTACAGGAGGGCACTGACTCATTTCTCTCAGCTGAAGTTCTGGGCCAGAAACCAGGGAGAAATCATTGTACCGGAAATCTGCATCCCATTTACAAACTTCCTCAACCTGAATGTGTGGAAAAGGGTTTAGGAAAAGAAGGCCGGTGTGAATTCATCAGTCGGTGTGAATAGACCTGTGATGGGCAGAGCTCTGTCCACAGAATCCCATTGTTCCTCAACCTCTTGGAGCTTCTTCTGGAGCACTGGATCTTGTGGGAACCGTGTTTGGAGCAGGGCCTTCCTGTTCCAGAATCTGAGACAACTTGGCACAAAGACTTTCTCACATGTGCTATCCCCAGTCCCTCCAATGTTCTGTGACTCTGGAAATGAGAGAGGGTAATTTAATAGGAGACACTTTGAAATAAGAAAAAAAAAGTTGCCCTGCAAAAACTTTCAGAAAATTCAGATCATTTCCATGAGGTTAGAGACTTAATCACTTGTGTTAAAATTATAAAAGCTTCAGTCAAGAGGTTTGACATATTCCTTCACTGGCCTCAGCTTCACAAACACATGAATAGTGTGATTTTCTCCATTCATCTCGTGTAGTGCTCTGGGAATGGAGCTGTGTTCCAGGACCCACGGGTCCCAGGAACACCCAGCAGCATCAGCAGATGCCACCTATACCAGCCATATGGCACTTGTTTTTCAAAACCATTGCCTCAAATTGAAACTCAACAAATATTTCTTAGGGATGTACATTGTGCTTGGTTTTGTCACTGTGGAAGCGAGCAGGACATGGTTCCTGCCCATAGGGAAACCACAGTATGGGAGGGAGATAGAAATGTCAACAGATAATTACCACTGAATATGAAAGTGCTAGAAAGAGGGTAAGTGCAGAGTCCTGTGAGAGGTCAGGAAAGAGTAACTGAGTGGGGGGTCTCTCCTACGTGTTTCTACAGGTCCACTTTTGTGCTCTTCTTTACTCTACGCTTTGCCCTGGGATGCTGACCTGCATGAGCCATATCAGTAGATTCCCTTGTCTTCCAGCCTCTGGTTGCATTGGTCTATTACAGGCAGCAGTAGATGACAGGGTTAGAGAAGGAGAACGAGTCGGGTATTTATTCCCCTGGCTTCCTCCCTGCACTGTGGCTTTGGGCTGGCTGCATCCCTCCAACAAGACTTACAGCTCCACTCAAGGCTGCCCTCTCCTTAGGACTCTCTCACACCATTTGCAACAACCACTCCTCCCTTAGCCTGTCACACCTCTGGTGGTAACAGTCCTGCTCTTAATACTCTGTGTGCTGCAGTAGCCCTTGTATTTTCCCTATAAATTGCTCATCCCTGAGTAAATAATCCTCTATTAAGTTTTTGTCAAATCATCTTTATTTGACTGTGTCAGTATTTCTTTCTAGGTCCATGGCTGATATATCTAATCTTGTTGGGATGGGGCAGTATGTGGGACCCAGCCAGGAGACTTGATAAAGGAGGTAATATTGAAGTTAGGATTTAAAAGCTAAATAGAATTTTATCTAATGGTAAGTTAGCTTTAATATTTTACAATCAAAAGGCAGTAGTTAATACATCCCCAGGCACAATCTCTCCATACTATAAGTTTTACTTCTCATCAGAGATTCTCTATTTGTTAGGAAGGACTCTTATAAACAAACAAAATTCCCCAAGAATAATGATAGCTGTTCTTTTGGTGTTTGTTATTAGAAACAGTTTTATATTTTATAATGCAGAACACTTACCTTTAAAATGAATTGGCATTTAATTAATCCCAGTAGCACCTATGTAAAGTTAAAAATAGTACACATATGTGTGAAATGCTTTTATTCAGTCAACAGATGATGCTTGGCTCATGTATGGATTTAAGAATCACTTGAAAAAATTCTGTGCCTTCTCTCTGAGGGGTCCATGGTCAAGCTCAAGAACCATAGGTCTAGGCAGAGTCTCCATATCCCTCCTTTTTGGTACCGCATTCCTTTCTGTGCACAGGCATCCAAATCACTGAATGTTAGAGCTGGAAGAAGAATATACAATTTACTGAATCCAATCACTATTTTACAGGCAAGAAAATGAGGGTGAAATTACAATCTCAAGATTTCAAATAGCTAGTTAGTGGCTGAGTCAACAGTAAAACTTGGGTCCCTTGTCTCCCAGTCTAGAGCTTTTTCTGTTACTAAAAATTAAAAATTGTCATTCTCCTAAGGTAACATTTTGTGCCAAAATTTTGATCTCTCAGTGTCCTCCAGATTGAGCAGATGGGAAACATTTCCTTTCTCTCCTCACCCTCCCACTCCCTGCTCATTCTAAGGCAGTAAGTCCTGAAATGGCACGGACGAAGCCCTACACCATGGGAACAGTGGGCATGACTAGGCTTAGCCCACTTCAGATTAAGGGCAAAAGTGGCCATCTACTCCCTACCCCTAACCCCAAAGACCACAGGGATTTAAGTCAGCTATGGGCATAACAGGTTAGTGTGGGGCCTAAAAGTGGAGAGAACTCCTGGGTATGAGGCCAATTGGCTAACCTATAAAGCTCTAGAAAAGACCACAGGTAGACTTCTATTAACAGCCTTCCTATGTCTGCATGGCATTTCACAACTCAAATGTGCATTCTCATCCCATGATCCTACCTGTGTTCTCTGAAGTGTAAGTACTTCTCGAGAAGTAACCTGGCCAGTGGCATCTGGCCAGAGCTCAGAGCTGCTATCTCCTTGTCATTCACAGGCTGCCACTGCACCAGCATCCATGAGACACCTCAGGGGCTTGAAGATGGAACTTTGCCCACCAGATAAAAGAACACTTGCTTTTACATTTTCATTCCTAAGACCAGAAAACTGAGATTTGACCAGTCAGTGGTTAGCATCCTAGACCAGGAGGGTTCTAGACAGATAGTGAGCAAGTTTAGAGAACAGAGGAGTCCTCACAGTGAAAAGATCCAGACTTTTCTCTGCAATCAGAAGCATCTATATTTGAAAAATGTCATAGCCCATTGAAAAATAAATAGCACTAGAATTCTAGGAAATGTCCCCATCTTAGAATGTTCTAAGTGTGAAAGGAACTTGGTCCTATGGAAGTAGTAGTGGATGTTTGTTTTATATGCCAAGAGTTACTTCAGACATACAATTTGAATGAGATATGCTGCATTCTTATAGTTCTCAGTCTTCTGGTCACTGCTCGATGGCCAGAGCTAGACATTTGATCCAAGTGGAGCCAATCATACTACCTGTCCCACTGCCATACCCACTGATTTTTCTGGGAATGGACTCTTGACCCAAGATGGATCAATTAGAACCCTTTCCTGGGATTGTTTTTTGGTCATGTGTGGTGACAAAGTTGGTTGGGTGCTGCTAATAGTCATGTTTCCAGTGACTTGGAGAAGACTAAGAGCAGAATGCTGGCATACTGAGAGAGGCTGAGCTGAGAACTCAAGGGGATGTCCTCGTAGCAGTTTCTTCCTGGTTTTAGTTGACTTTCAGCCAGGAATGTCAACGATTCAGTCCTATAAATTAAAAAAAATTCCATCTGTCACTTGCAACTAAAAGAATTATGAGTAATTCTGTTGTGGCATAAAAATGGTTAATTTCTTGAAAATAAGTTTCACATATTATTCATTTTAAACTCTCCAGTGTCTAGTGTCACTCAGTGATTTTCTTTGAGTAATCCCAGAGGAATATATTTTAAAATATAGATTTAGTCTCTATGATTCCAGGCCCCAAATGTATGTTGAATGTCTATATCCAGATCTATAAGGGAAAAACTACATAGTGAAATATCCTAGAGAATTTAGTATAATTCCAGGAAACATTTTATATTTAAGAAATGCCTTCAGAATTCTAGATCTGGAATTACTATTGAGCATGCAGGGTAAACCCTGAATAGGATCAGAGCCAAGCTAAGAGAACAGTTGAGAGCTAGACCTAGAAAACTAGGAGCCTGACGTTCTTCTAGACCAAGGAGGCAAGGAGATCATGGCATTTATAAGGGAACCAAATCCTAGGATGAGAACTCACCTAGGTCTGAAGGATTTTTAGCAGAGAGGAGGTTGGGGATGGAGGGGGAGTAGGAGCCACTGTCCAAGTAACCAGCTCCTGAGTTTCACTTTCTTCTTGGTCTCTTCACACATTCATTTGTTTCCTTCCTTCATTCAGATGCTCTTCAAGTAACTATTATGTGCCAGGTGCTATTCCAGTGCTGCCACAATAGCTTCCTGGCTCCTCTTTTTATTCCTGATTGAGGGATGAGATTCTTTGAGGTTCCAGTGAGATGGTCTGAATGCGACAAGGGGTTGAGGAAGGGCAGGCAGTCATTTTGTGGTGGGGGAGGTGGAGCTGAGTGGGGAAGAGGTGAATCTGTCCAATGCAGCAGGACCCCGGCTACTAGCTGAGCCCTACACTAGGCCAGGGGTCCTTGGAAGGCAGAGTGCTCAGAGCAAGGCAAGGGTATGAGACATTATAGCATTTTGAAACTTTCAAGGACCTAAGGGGGAAAAAATGTGTTCTCCTCTTAGCCTTGTTCTCCAGAGTGCATTTTTCTCCAGGACACAGTCTATGGAAATGTTCTGCTTGTTTTCAGTTTGCCTTTTGTGTGAATCTGCTGATCTTCAGTGGACTCACAACCTCATAACTTAATCTTATTTGGTGATTTCCAAGCAAGTAAAGAAGATGAGGAGAGACTTGTGTGCAGTTATGTTTTCTACAACAAATCTCTAAAGAGCCTATCCAAAAGAAATCCAATGAGTTTAAAGTGGATACACAGTAATAATGCAAAGGATTTATTATCTTAAGCTATGAAAATAAAGCATAGTTCACTTATCAAGAGAAAACAACCTTTACCTGATTCACAAAGGAAACATAGATGCATAATGGACTACCACCACGATAGTCCTGTATTGGATATTATTATGTCCGACAGCCCTGCAGAAAAACTTGTCTTGGGGCACCTGGGTAGCTCAGTGGTTTAAACATCTGACTCTTGGTTTCAGCTCAGGTTATGATCTCACTGTTTGTGGGTTCAAGCCCTGCATCGGGCTCTGCACTGCCATTGCAGAACCTGTTTGGGATTCTCTCTCTGTCTCTCTGCCTCTCCTTTACATGTGTGCACTCTCTCTCTCAAAATAAATAAATAAACTTAAAAAAGAAAAAAGACAAACCTCAGTCTTATGGGTAGGTTTCTCTAAATTTAGACAGCAATTCTAGAAATGAGCTTCATTCAAGTGCTAAAGAGGTCTATGGCATTATTATGATGGTGTTATTTAACGGTAGAAAAAGAAAATTATAATAGAAAAATATTTATTGGTTTGAAATCAAGTATTTAGGTGTAGAGAGCCATTTTCTTGGACAAGACCTATGTTAAATTAGGTATTTAATAAATTAGATACCCAATATAGGTAATTAATAAGTTTATTTACTACAAAGAGATTTATATTTAATACCAGTTAAGTATTTGTGGATACTCTATAGTAGTGGTCCTTAACTCTTAGGGTCATGTGTCCCTTTGGAGATATCTACACACATTGATGCAATTTTACATACAATTTCAGGACTTCACGAGTTTGTAGAACTCCTGTCATCCTCTAGGTCAAGAACCTTTGCTCTACAGGATCCTACCGTTTAAAACAGTTGTGAAATGTACTATAAAAGACTTAGTTTGGGATTCTGGTAATAGTAGACTAGTGTATTGCCAACCAAATTTCCCTTTGAAAAAAAAATTATTTCCTTTGAACAAAAAAAAGAGCATTTGAAGGCTTTGGAGAGGTATGAAGATAGCCAGGGCTGGACGAAATTCTGGATAGAAGGGAAACTCACTGAGATGAGCCTGATATTCTAAACTGCTTTTCTCTTCAAGGCATTTTTTCTTGATTCTGGAGCAGCAAGGACAGAGAGCTTGAGAAACCAAGCATCAAGGCACTTGTAAGGGGCAGAGAATTTGAGCAGAACTTTCATGAGTTTCTCATGGTGGTGGTGGGGTGGGGGATGAAAATGGGAGTTTAGGGCTACAGAGACCACAGTAAATCAAGAGGCCGAAATCCTGCAGGGAAGTGAGACCATCTGAACCACTTCTCCCCTTGAGGTATTCCCTGATTGGAAAGTGGTAAAGTTCCTCAGTAGAGCTTTCTCACAGTGTTGGGGAGATGCAAATCGGATTTCAGGATCTTCCAAGGAGAAGAGACCCTGATAAACAGTCCAAGATGCTAGCTGGGATCTTCAAGTACCATATCCATGGAGTAAGAACAAACCAGAAATGGATCAGGCTCTACAAAACTGCAGCGCAGGCCCGAGTTAAAGTGATCTACCCTAGTCTGTCTGCCAGAAGTGAAAGCCTTATCCAGAGGCTCTACAATTGTTTTTTACAGACAATATTTGGAATTAAATTTTAAAAGTACTGGACATACCCCTGACTAACTTCAGGGCTTGCTGCTTTGTCACTTTATGTTTAAGACTGTGAACCAAGAGGCTGGAAGTTCCTAACCTGCTTCCTGCTGTTACCCTGGTTACCTCTAGGTAACCTAACAAGCTTGCCTCTGTAGTGACTGGCCTTGTAACTGAAGCATAATGTAACCAATTCTCTAATTCTGAACTGTTTGAAATTTGATTCCACCAAAATGACATCAATGAAACTGGGGCATTATGAAGGATTCCTGACAAAAAGAAAAATAGTTTTGATGGAAGACTCCTTGGTTATCAACTCATGCTTGAATCACATCCAAGCTTATACCCTCTCACTGCAGCATTATTATGGATTTTAGAACTCGGGACAAGTGCCGAAAACCTGTGGACATCCTGGTCCTAAACTCTTCTCCCTAAACTCTGGGGCCATGGCATCCTGTACTGCTTCTTGCTCTTTCTTTGCCTTCTATCTCATCAAATGCACAAGTTATGTTATGATGATGTGATTAGTGACACAGATATTATACACATTGACTCTTCTGTGAGAAAGCCAAGTGGGTGTCTCAAGTCATCCTGCGCAGGATCTCCTTCACAGATATTGTATTTCTGCTAGGACATTTGAGAAGTACAGAAACCTTCCTTTTGCTGACTTGCAAATAGCATACCCTTTGGCAAAACAGAGTGTCCACAGGTCCTTGACAAAGAGCTTTCAACAGCTTGGAGGTTTGAGCGATTCCATTGTAGTTGGCAGGGGGCCCAGATCATGAAATCTCTACCCAAATGGCAAGACTCTCACACTCAAGGAAGCTTCAGGGAAAATGTATATACACTTGATCTTAGCCAAAAAGCCGAGAAGAGATTCAGGGAAAATCTATATAACACGGCATTTCTTGGGGCACCTGGGTGGTTCAGTCTGTTGAGCGTCTGACATCGGCTCAGGTCACGATCTCACAGCTTGTGGGTTTGAGCCCCATATCGAGCTCTGTGCTGACAGCTGCTGAAGCCTGCTTCAGATTCTGTGTCTCCCTCTCTCTCTGCCCCTCCCCCACTCATGTTCTGTCTGTCTCTCTCAAAAATAAATAAACATTAAAACATTAAAAAAAATTTTAATGTTTTCATTTATTTTTGAGACAGGGAGAGACAGAGCATGAACAGGGGAGGAGCAGAGAGAGAGGGAGACACAGAATCTAAGCAGGTTCCAGGCTCTGAGCTTCCAGCACAGAGCCCCACATGGGGCTCGAACTCATGGAGTGTGAGATCATGACCTGAGCTGAAGTCGGATGCTCAACTGACTGAGCCACCCAGGAGCCCCAAAAATTTTTTAAAAAAAGATTGTATCAAAACAAATTGAATACAAAAGCAGGTATGAGAATACACCTGTGTTCTTTTAAAGTAGATATTAAAGAGATTACAAAAAAAAAATGTATATCAATACCACCCTGGTGCCCACAACTTGGTTTCAAATACCATTTTCTAGGGGCACCTGGGTAGCTCAGTCAGTTGAGCGTCCAGCTTTGGCCCAGGTCATGATCTCGCGGCTCGTGAATTCAAAGCCCCACATCAGGCTCTGCACTGATGGCTGAGAGCCTGGAACCTGCCTCACATCCTCTGTCTCCCTCTCTCTCTGCTCCTTACCATTCTCTCTCTCTCTCTCTCTCTCTCTCTCTCTCTCTCAAAATTAAATATTTAAAAAATCAAAACAAAACAGAAGAAAACAAACAAAAAACCCAGCATTTCTTTTGCAGCCCCTAAAAGCAAGAGGAAAACCACCAATATTAATGGAGTTCTGGTTGGGTAAATTCCTGGCACTAGGAAGACTTAGCCCATCATTTGACATCATAGACTTTTCTACACACAGATCATCACTCCAGTTACCTAGGTAGACTACTACACCCAAATTTTGTGTCCCTTGTCTAGTGGAAATATTTTATGGGTATATGTATGGGTATTTAAAAGAAGAATTACAGCATTTGAAGTACCCAAATGAAGTACAGATCCTCACCCTGCTACGTGCACGTGTGCACGCACGCGCACACACACAGTTTGAACTCTCTGGGGATTCTGTTTCTCTCTCTGTTCTGTAGAAGAATAACTAGCTGTGTATGACAGGACAAGTATAGACTCCACAGCCAGACGAACCGGCACTGTGATTCAGTTACTTCCCTCAACTTGGCAAGTGACTTAACCTCTCCAAGCCTCCATTTCCTCATTGGTAAAATGGGGATAATTAGACCTACCTCACAAGATTGTTCCAAAGTTTAAATGTACGAAAGTAAATGGAACTGCTCCTGGTGCACAGTGGGAGTTGAGTCAACGTAGCTGTTATGACTGTTGTTAGGTGGGCTGGCATACTCTTTGTCTCTCCATACTTTTGCCTTGGCCTGCAGAGTAGGCATTTTGCTGACAGACATCATGGGGAAAAGGCCCCTGCCTGTCTCTTCCCCCTCACTTTCCTCTTCTGGCAAGGGTGATTTACCGGATTGAAGAGACTCACAGAGGAAAAGTTTCTGCTGATCTTGACCCAATCTGTGAGGACTGCCTATCCAAGACCATGCACATTCTCTTTTTCTGCTTCAACTTTCCTTTTTGTAAACACACCTGGGTTAAGGGCTAGCCCCAGAGCACTGTTTCTCAGCCTCACTTGCACACTGGGATTACCTGGGAGCTTTTAAGTATGTATTAGTGCCTGGTCTGACCTCAAGATTCCGAGGCAATTGGTATTGCCTAGGCCTCAGAGGTTTTAAAAGCTCACATAATTCTAACCTGCAGCCTGGTTGGATATCACTGTTTTAGAGGCAGCCTAGAGACCTTTTCTCTCTGTGATTCTTTCCTGCAATCTGTGGGTGTTAGATGCTCTGTGACACTCCACACTGTAGGTTGGGGAAGTACCTATTCTGCAGACCCAGCTGTCTCACATCAGAACCCCACAAACAGACCTGGAAGTATGTAGTGGGAGGCATCTTCTTTAAACAGCTTTACTTTTAAATCCAGCTTGACCTGTATTAAAGCTGACACTATTCTTAAAAAAATTTTTTTAATGTTTATTTATTTATGAGAGAGAGATAGAGACAGAGTGCAAGCAGGGGTGGGGGGGCGGGGAGACAGAAAGAGAGGGAGACACAGAATCCAAAGCAGGCTCCAGGCTCTGAGCTGTCAGCACAGAACCCTATGTGGGGTTTGAACCCATGAGCCGTGAGATCATGGCCTGAGCCGAAGTGGGATGCTTAACCCATTGAGCCACCCAGGCTCCCCAAAGCTGATACTCTTCTTGCCTTGCCTCTGTTCTCAATACCAGTGGGCCAGAGTATGATTAAATCATCTCCCTGATTTTCCACACTGCTTTTAATGATGGTAATATTAACCTATGCCCTTGGCACACGCATGTCTGTTTCAGTCTGTGGATTTGCTTTCTGCTCCATCCTTTCAAAGTTTTATACCGTACCCTCTGGCATTTTCACCTGGTTCTTCATACCTCAAGATACCACTTGAAGGAAGAATTCCCTGGCTTATGGGTAGACTGGTTATGCATATCTAGATAACAGAGATTTTTACTTAAATTTGTCTGCAAGCCAATTTCCAGCAGAGCAAATTCAGAATCTCTGATGACATGATGAAAATACCTTTAACAAGCCAAGCAGGTTATGATGTGTCATTGTGGGTGTACCTTTGATGTCCAACTGACATAAAAGACTGGGCCTTTTATCAGTCCTGAAAACATGAATCCCTGTTTGGACACCTTTAGTGTCAGCTTAGCATCTTGTCCCTATTTATCAGGAAGAGAGATGGCAGAGGACTAGTCCTAGGACTTCCAAAGGACTCAACACAGGAGCATTTAAATGCCATATGTCAATATCATCCTTGACTCCTGGGTCTCTGACCCATGTATTGACACTTGTTTTGCTGGCCTCTCTGAATGATTTTCTTTCCAGCAAGGGTTACTGGCCCTCTGCCTACAGACTATATAACAGTAGTTATAACTTTGCTTCTTGATCCATGTGTCCCTTCATGGGTCCCTGTGTGTTTTCAAGATGGGCAGCAAGCTAGAACAACACCCTGTTCCTAACTAGAAAGTTGTTGAAGGAGAGTTGTTCTGGGGAGGGGTGCTGGCAGGGAGTTGGGAAGGGGGCAATCATGACGGATGGCCTTTCAGCTCTGCAAGTGGGAAATGCTGCTACATGGCTGGACAAGAATGTGTTGGTTTTTCTGGATCCCCTAAGGAAATAGAAGAACCCCACTGTAAGGAGGAGGTCATTCCTGTAGGATGGATTCCCTGCCCTAAGCTCTTCTCATGCTGTTCTGTTGAATTCCTAAGTTCTGTTGGGCTGTGAAGACGTAACTTGGATTCATAAAGTAAACTTGTCTGAATATGTGCCTTGGCATGGAGAAAGGGTAGAGGAACTTTGCCTCTAAGTACCATGAAGTGGTCTTCTCTATCCATGAGTTAATAAGGTAATTATCAAAGTATGGTCCTTTGGATCAGTAGCATCAACATCACCAAGAACTTGTGAGAAATTCAAATTATCAGGTCCAATCCCAGAGCTACTAAATCAGAAATTATAGGTGTGGGGCTCAGTAATTTGTGTTTTGCAAAGCCCTCCAGGTGATTCTGATGTACTTACTCTATAAGGTGAGAACCACTGGTCTAATTAAAAACACAGATGGAATGTGATTTATCTGCTAGGTGATTCACTGTCCAGGTGAGTGATGATTGGTTAATAAAGTTGAAAAATTCCTATCCCTTAGAAGCCAGAAAAAGGAGCTGGAGAACAGGAGGGTCTTGCATCTTCCCTTAAGAATGTTTCTAGCAGTTCTGTTGGCCAGATCCCTTAAGGAATCAGTTCTAAGAAGACTGTTCCAATCCCCTTTTCTGGATAAAGATATTAGGACCTTGCTGAGGCTTATCGAAACTGGGGACATGTGATTTTCTGACCTAGAGTCTGCCTAGGGGAATGGACTCTCTGTCATCTTGGAGGAATCATGTAGCTGGGTAAGGCTGGATTGAGACTATCATGAAATGAGTGGTCCAGGAGGTCCACTTTTCCTGAAGGTTTCATGTAGCAGAAAGAGCATGAGATTTGGAGCTAACACATCTGGATTCACACCTAGGATCGGCTGCTTACTAGCTGTGGGAACTTGTATTTAATCTCTCTGAGTCTCAGTTTTCTTATCTGTGAGATGAAGATAATAATAATCCTTCCTAAGATTTTTGTGAGGATTAAATAAGATAATGGGGGTGTCTGGCTGGCTCATTTGATGGAATTTGCAACTTTTGATCTCAGGGTTGAAAGTTAGAGCCCCACGTTGGGTGTAGAGATTATTTAAAATCTTTTTAAAAATAAGATAATGGAAGTAAAATGACTATATATAAAATGCCTTGTGCCAGTAGGGTTCTCAGTAAATGCTAGGTTGTTTTGTTAGTAACTATCCCTCCAAGCTTCCAGGACTTTACTGTGGAGGTAACCTGGGCAGGCCTGTGATAAAGGAACCATTAGCAAGACCCCACAAACCCTCCACATCTCTGTACTCTTCCCTGTATGGTTCTTGACATGTGGTTTATCAACCAATTATAGTCTAAAGATGGGAGGTCTCCACAAAATTTCCTGTCTTATTCCTAGAGCAGAGTAATTCCTGTTTGGGTGAGTGCAGGAGATTATCGGAAGACTAACCTCTTTCCCATTTTGTATGCTAACAATTCTAGAAATAGACACTTTTTTAGTGTCTTAACTTAAAGTATAATATCAGATGTATTGTCCAAGATAAAGGGCTTCTAATCCATCACATTGGAGAGCACAGCTTGGACTTGGGGCAGAGTGAAACTTACTGCTACTTCCCTTCCACCTCAGCCTAGACCTGAGGACTCATTTGACAGAAAGGATGAATCTATGCAGAGAACTCCAGGTCCACATACCCTGCCAGGTGCCTGAAGGGAGCCTACTTCATATCTTGTCAAATGCAAGAGAAAGAGAGAGCATCCCAGAAAAAAGGAAGAGCAGAGTGGGGGAGGCAAGCTGGAAACCTGGAGCCAGAGAACAGAGATGCACTTGGTTGCTTCCTGGATGCAGATCAGAAGCACAGGTATCCACTGTGCATGGGCTCAGAGCAAGTCTGAAACAGAGAAAACAAGAAGGCAAAGGCCCCCACTGTTCTCATTCTACATCAGGGCCCCACTCTCTGGGGAATGTGAACCAGTTGAAGTCAGGATATCCCCATTTCATCAATCAAATAAGTGACTTTCCCATATGGAAGAACTAGAGTAAGGAGGGAGAGAACTGGTGGTATTTGCTCCAAAATGGCTTCCTTTGGGGGAAGATCCTTTACCTGGGAACAAGAGAAAAAGAGAGTAGAATTCTCGTCAGTACTAACAGTATTCATCCTGTTGGGAATACTTCAAATACTTGAGGGGAGACTCAATAGGGGGATAGTGGTGAGAGCAGGGGATCTGAGGTCACCAACTATCTCAAACTCTTAGCAGGTTATGTTCTTCCATCCTCAGGGCTTGGAGCTCTCTAAGTCCCACAGGACCCTGCCTGTGGGTGAGGCCATTCTGTCATTATCTGCCTTCCTGTTATAGTGCTTGTATAGTCTAGATCGGTGGACTCCAAACTGTCTTTTTTTTTTTTTTGGAGGATTTTTTTCTCAAACAGTTGTGATTTGCAAATGAGATGTGAACATTGGATAAAAGAAGAAATTCCATATTTGATATGGACCTATTTGATATGTTTCAAAATGTCAGGAAAGTCTGGATCCACCTGAGGACACTTCCAATGTCAAAGGCAGGTACTGAATAGCACAGGATGTGAGATGTCCACAAGAAGAATGATTAGATGTGTTTCCTTCACATTGGAAACAAAGCTTGTGCTTGCTGTTTTAAATCTCTTTTCTCTCTTGGTTCCTTGTTGCTTGAAAGATTGGGGATTATTATAGTTATGCAGGGAGAGTTGGACTGGGAGGTGAGAATGGCCGTTAAATGATGTGTTTTGCTTTTTAAAATGGGAGGTTGAACTACAACATAATTGTGTATTGTGGAGGGAGGCTTAACCTGTGTAACTTTTTGTAATTTTGTTTGGTTGAACTGAGTTCGGATTACTTGCCCTCATTATGCTGGCAAGCTCTCATGTTATTTCCTAAGACTATAAGCCAGTTTGGCCTCTGCTATTCTGAGTCTCCCTTTAGTTCTCTTTACCTCCTGGGGGGCTTAATATATGTTACTAGAAACTATCCTGATCCCACATGTCTTTTCAGAGTCTGAAATGGACTGTTGTATTGAATCCTACCAGAAATGGGCAACGGGGTCAAATACAGAGGGAAGGAGGTCACCTGGTATTCCTTCAATACCTAGCAAGCAGATTATTTATGCCAAACAATACCCTTCACTCTAACATCCTATACTCTTCACCCAGTGCTGTGAGGAAAGTAATCAGATTTTATCAGATAAAAGTTAAGAAACAAAAAGCAAAGCATATAATCTGAGTTGAGATAAATATGACTTATGTTGTAAAGTCTAATCAGAAGAATTATGTAAAAAATAAAATTTACAGAGGCACCTGGATGGCTCAGTTGGTTAAGCATCTGACTTCGGTTCAGGTCATGATCTTGCCATTCCCGAGTCTGAACCCCGCGACAGGCTCTATGCTGATAGCTGAGAGCCTGGAGCCTGTTTCAGATTCTGTGTCTCCCTCTCTCTCTGCCCCTCCCCTGCTCTCACACTCTGTCTCTCTCTCTCTCAAAAATAAATAAACATTAAAAAAATAAAATGAAATGAAATTTATAGTTTTTAAACTTAATATGTGCACCTAGAAAACCAGTCTCTTCCCACATTTTCCATACTTGCATCCCTTCACTACTCTTTATTCTAGGAATCCAACTGCTGTATTTAGACTAAATTGCTCAAATATTCTGCTAAATGAAGCCAAAGCTGCTCTGTCAGAAACATCACATTAAAATGTGTTCTGAAATCACGTGGAGATGTTCTGAGAACAACTTTCATTTTGTGAGCTATGAAACCAGCCCTGGGTATCATGAAGACTGAGCCGCCCTTACAGTTTTTAAAGGAGCCAGGGAAGCCAGAGGAGGACAGTGGCAGAGGTCAACCATAGCCGAACCTGGAGTAGAAAAAAGAGAATAAAAATAGATTTTTTTTTAGCTTCAACTTTCTTTCTTTATTGTTTTCACATTTCAAAGTCATTCATGATTCAAAATTCTAAAGGTACAAAAAAAAAAAAAAAAAAAAGACAGTGAAGTCTCTCTTCTTTCCTTGTCTCTCACCTACCAGGTTTCCCTACAAGCAACAGTGTTAAGATTTTCTTGGGCAAATATGCAGATGTTTTGTTTTTTTTTTAATTTCTTTCTTTCTTTTTCTTTTTCTTTTTTTTTTTTTTTAGTATTCATTTATTTTGCGAGACAGAGAGTGCTAGCAGGAAAGAAGGGCAGAGAGAGTGCTTAGCATGGGCCCGATATGGGGGTCCATCCCACGACTGTGAAATTATGACCTGAGCCAAAATTAAGAATCAAGAGCTTAACCCATCGAGCCACCCAGGTGCCCCTGCAGATGTATTTTATGTATATGCCAGCACCTACTGCGTTCTCCCCTCTAACCTTTTTCTGTACATAGAGTTGACTATACATACTATGATAAATGATATCTCACTATAGTTTATATTGAATCTCTTATTATGGAGGAGGTTGATTGTGTTTTCTGATGTCTTAAGAGATGTATATTTCCTTCCCTGTGGAGTGATCATATCCTTTGTTTATTTTTTCTATTGCAGTTTTAGTCTTTTTTTTTTTTTTTTTTTTTTTTTTTTTGATCGGTTGGAGCTCATCTACACTGGGGAATTGACTCTTCCTCTGTCAAACTTTTTTCCCAGTTTGATGGGTTTGCCATGTAGAACCTTCAAATTTTTTTTTTTTTTTGTAGTCAAATTTTTCATTCATTTCTTTTATGGCTTTTAGGTTTTTATGATAGTCAGGTCTTTCTCACTCTAAGATTATAAAACAATTATTCCATAATTCCTTTCAGTGCTTTTATGATTTCATTTGTTACACTTAAATCTTTTGCCCATTAGGGACATTTGGAATTTATTCTGGCATAAAATGTTAAGTATGGATCCAACTTTATTTTTGTCTTAATGGCTACTCAGTGTCCCAATTCTGTATAGTGCATGACTCACATTTTCCCCACTGATTTCAGGTGCGTGTCCTGCATATTTGGTCCATTTCTGGGCTTTTTACTCTGTTCCGCTATTATCTGCTGATGTGGTCATGTGCCAGTATTAACTTGTTTTTTTTTTTAATTTTTTAATTTTATTTATCTATTTATTTTTAAATTTACATCCAAATTAGTTAGCATATAGTACAACAATGATTTCAGGAGTAGGTTCCTAAATGCCCCTTACCCATTTAGCCCATCCCCCCTCCGACACCCCTTCCTGTCACCCTATGTTTGTTCTCCATATTTATGAGTCTCTTCTGTTTTGTCCCCCTCCCTGTTTTTATACTATTTTTGTTTCCCTTCCCTTATGTTCATCTGTTTTGTCTCTTAAAGTCCTCACATGAGTGAAGGCATATGATTTTTGTCTTTCTCTGACTAATTTCATTTAGCATAATACCCTCCAGTTCCATCCACATAGTTGCAAATGGCAATATTTCATTCTTTTTGATTGCTGAGTAATACTCCATTGTATACATATATGTATATACCACATCTTCTTTATCCATTCATCCATCGATGGACATTTGAGCTCTTTCCAGACTTTGGCTATTGTTGATAGTGCTGCTATAAACTTGGGGGTGCATGTGTCCCTTCAAAACAGCATAGCTGTATCCCTTGGATAAATACCTAATAGTGCAATTGCTGGGTCGTAGGGTAGTTCTATTTTTAGTTTTTTGAGGAACCTCCATACTGTTTTCCAGAGTGGCTGCACCAGCTTGCATTGCCACCAACAATGCAAAAGAGATCCTCTTTCTCCTCATCCTCGCCAACATCTGTTGTTACCTGAGTTGTTAATGTTAGCCATTCTGACAGGTGTAAGGTGGTATCTCATTGTGGTCTTGATTTGCATTTTCCTGATGATGAGTGATGGTGAGCATTTTTTCATGTGTCGGTTGGTCACCTGGATGCCTTTTTTGGAGAAGTGTCTATTCATGTCTTTTGCCCATTTCTTCACTGGATTATTTGTTTTTTGGGGGTTGAGTTTGATAAGTTCCTTATGGATTTTGGATACAAACCCTTTATCTGATATGTCATTTGCAGATATCTTCTCCCATTCTGTCAGTTGCCTTTTAGTTTTGTGATTGCTTCCTTCACTGTGCAGAAACTTTTTATTTTGATGAGGTCTCAGTAGTTCATTATTTGGTTTTGTTTCCCTTGCCTCTGGAGACGTGTTGAGTAAGAAGTTGCTGCGGCCAAGACCAAAGAGGTTTTTGCCTGCTTTCTCCTCGAGGATTTTGATGACTTCCTGTCTTACGTTTAGGTCTTTCATCCATTTTGAGTTTGTTTTTGTGTATTGTGTAAGAAAGTGGTCCAGGTTCATTCTCCTGCATGTCGCTGTCCAGTTTTCCCAGCACCACTTGCTGAAGAGACTGTCTTTATTCCATTGGATATTCTTTCCTGCTTTGTCAAAGATTAGTTGGCCATACGTTTGTGGGTTCAACATAGTTTTAATTATTTTATCTTTATAATATGTTTTGACATGTGATGGTGACAACCCCTATTTCTTCTTTATCTCATCATTGTTTTTGTTTGTTCTTCCATATGAACATTAGAATAACCTTTGCTAGTTAAAAAAAGCTGATGGTATTTTTATTCATATTTCTTTTTTTAATGAATATAATTTATTGTCAAATTGGCTTTCATACAACACCCAGTGCTCATCCCAACAAGTGCCCTCCTCAATGCCCATCACCCATTTTTCCCTCACCCCCACCCACCCATCTACCCTCAGTTTGTTCTCTGTATTTAAGAGTCTCTTGTGGCTTGCCTCCCTCCCTCTCTGTTTGTAACTAATTTTCCCCCTTCTCTTCCCCCATGGTCTTCTGTTAAGTTTCTCAAGGTCCACATATGAGTGAAAACATATGATTCTGTCCTTCTCTGACTGCCTTATTTCACTCAACATAATACCTTCCAGTTCCATCCACGTTGCTACAAATGGCATGATTTCATTCTTTCTCATGCCAAGTAGTAGTCCATTGTATATATTCATATTTAATTAAATAACTCAGGGAGAGCCAAAATATTTTAATACAGTCTTAGTATTATGTTATTAGGAAGGAAAGAGCTTGAAAAAGAAGAGGAAGAGAATAGATGATTCCTTTGCTGAATATATCCATAGATGAAATAAAAAGAAATATATAATCAGAATTTTGTTGTAGGATAGCCTTTCCAAAAGCATGTATCAAAGACTCTTGTAATAGCAATAGGAGAAATTTTAAAAGAAGTGATTCTGTGTTAAAAATGTTTGATAGGGGCACCTTGGTGACTCAGTCGGTTAAGTGTTTGACTTAGGCTCAGGTCATGATCTCACGGCTCATGAGTTCGAGCCCCGCATTGGGCTCTGGGCTGACAGCTCAGAGCCTGGAGCCTTTCTGTGTCCCTCTCTTGCTCTGCCTCTGCCCCATTCATGCTCTGTCTCCCTCTCTCAAGAATAAATAAACATTAAAAAAAAGTTTGATAAACATTATTCACTTTATTGCCCCTTGGAGATTTATAATAAACAATAGCCAATAAAGCCTATGAGAGAGACAAGTTGTGCCTGAGGTGAGGGAAGATGCAGACCTCTACTTTTTAAATGATAAATATTGTTTGTAAAAAAAAAAAAAACAAACAAACAATGAGAATCTGGCAGTAAGATGCCTATTTTCTTGTTTTCCATGTTGCTTCCAAAACTTGTAGTTCTTTCTCCAAAAAATACCTCTTGTTAGAGTAGAAGAGACCCAAAGCATAAGAGACTCTTAAAAACAGAACAAACTGAGGGTTGATGGGGGGTGGGAGATGGGTATTGAGGAGGTCACCTTTTGGCATAAGCACTGGGTGTTGTATGGAAACCAATTTGACAATAAACTTCATATATTGAAAATAAAATAAAATAAAAAAATACCTCTTAATATTCTACAATATGCTCATAAAAACGCAGTTTAGAGAACTTCAGGGCCAACTGTAGATATTTAAAAGAAAATTTTTTCACATAAGGTCCTTTCCAATGTTGATGTTCTTTGATTCTAAGCATCAGTAAGGTAATGATCTGGGATAATAATCTTTAGGAAATTATTACTGTATCCTCACATTTATCCCCACAGAGACAACAGGTGATCAAATATCATTTCTCCCTCTTCCACTATTGGACTTCTATGTGAAATCACCAAAGTGGGTAAAATTGCATGTTTATGTCATCCTTCTAGTCACTGATTCACTCATGCATTTGGCACTTATTGAGTACCTGTTATGCCCTGCCTAGTCCCTTTTCATGAGTAAGAGGGGCCTCTATACCAGGCTCCTGAAGCTGAGCCTCTGGACCTTTCTTGCCTCATCACCTCCTCCTCATGTTCACTTTGAGGTGTATGATTCTAACAGCAATTGCCCTGAAAATGATATTGTTCTGTATGGGAAAGTTCTAATCCTGAGCCTCTGGCAGCATTCTCTGCATTCCTGAAAATGACTGTGACATAACTGAGTCTGACTCCAGGCAAGATGAGGCAGCAGAGAAAAAAGAGAGGAATTCTTGCAAGTGATAGGGACTCAATTTAAAACACAGATGTTTCTGCGATACCATTTGCAGATAGAAATGGTACAAAGGTAACTTAGGAAAAGCACAGAAAAAGAGTATGGGCTCCTATTTAAATGCCATTTAGAAATCATCTTCGTGGTAATCTTCCTGTATTATGAAGCGTCTTTGAAATAAGTACAGGAAAACGAGTAGAGACGGTATCGTGCACAGGCAAAGCATCCAACTTGACTAACTGCGTGACTCAGCACCAAAACTCCTTTGAGCCCTAAGATAGGCTGGAATAACACCCTTTGCCAAAGACATCAGATCCTGCAGTGGTCAACATTGACTGGGTTGCAAGATTCATTTGTGGTTTTGATGTGGTTCCATGTTTTTGATATAGAACTATAAATGGCCCCCTGTAGGGTGCGAAAAATTCAAAGACATATTCCAGGCATCTTAATAGAAGTACTAAAAAGCACCAGGGTTTGTTTTCAACTCCTAAAGCATGTCTAAGAGTGTGTGTGAGAGACTACCACCCCCTCATCCCCCACGGATGAGTGAACCAGTCTTTGCTAAGGGCGTGGCAGAAACCAGCACATTTAGCCAGTCAGATTTGGTTGGTGAGTCTCTTCCTTTTCTTTTGCTAAAATGGACATTTAAGTACATGTTCTGCTCTCCTGATTCCACAGTTAACAAAATTTTGGAGGTCCATTGATGCAGTTCTTCCTACAGAAGATATATGGCTTTTTAATATAGAATTTATGTATGATTAAACGCTTCTGTATCTACTAAGTTCAATCCTAGAAACAGAAAGTTTGGGTTGCCTTAGAGCAAATGCCAGATGGGATCATAAGTGAGCCTTGTGTGTGTCCACAAGCATTTTCCTGGTGTCCTCGTGGCTATAATTTCTGAGAAACCAATGCATTTCCCATGCTATAGTGCTATAGTGACAAAAGGTGAAACGCTGAAAGATCTATACCTCCAGAGGCTCATGCAAGGCAAGGGGCCTTAGAGATAGTCTACTGTAGTGCTTTTAAAACTGTTCCATAGAACCTTCAGTTCTGGGTATTTGCTGTAATTCTTTCATTCAGAAGTGACACAAACACAATTCAAATTGGAAAAATCCAGGGTTAATATTAGCAACAGACATGCCTGGATTCAGATGCTCAAATAATGTTATCAACATTATTTGCTCTTCTCATTCTTGTCTCTTAGTTTCATCTTCCCTCTGTTTTACAGCTTCATTCTCAGACTCCTCTCAAGCAACAAAGATGGCTAGCAAGAGCTTTAGGCTTTTATTCTATTGGCTGAGCAACCCCAGAACAAAGACAATCTTCCTTCCTGATATTTTCAGTAAGAAGTCTTACAATTGGGTCTCATTGACCCTGAATGGGTCATGTGCTCCTTTTCAAACCAGTCTTGGTGACTCTTCTTGGGAAGGTCTGGGTCATGTTGCCATCTTTAAAACACTGGGGTCAGTTCTGTGTGAAGCAAATGGACTGGGAGAGTGGTGGTGAAGAGGAGGAGGTAGAGGTTCTTCAGAAAAGGGATAGACTCTAGAAGAGATTCTAGAAGATTAAAAATATCAAAAGAGATGGCAGCCAGGTGGGGGGGGGAGAGGAGAGAAAAGTGGGGAGGTCTCCAGTCCTCTTATACCTGCTTCAAAAAGAGCATTTCTATTTTTTTTCCTTCTCCACCAGCTTTATTGAAATATAATTGGCATATAACATTGTGTAAATTAAAAGTGTACCATATGTTGATTTACTTACATATTGTAAATGATTACCACCACAGTTTTAGCCAACACCTCTACCACATCACATAAATACCATTTGTGTGTGTGTGTGTTAAGAACATTTAAGATCTATTCTCTTAGCCATTTTCAAGTATATAGTACAGTATTATTAACTATAATCACCATGCATTAGATGCATTAGATCCCCAGAACTTATTTATCTTGTAACTGGAAGTTTGTACTCTCTGACCGTCTCCCCAGTTCCCCCACTGACCCTTCTCTCCTCCTCAGCCCCTGGTAACCACCATTCTAGTCTCAGTTTCTATTAGTTTGTTTTTTTCAGATTCCACATATAAATGATATCATTCAGTATTTATCTTTCTCTGTCTGACTTACTTTACTTAGCATGCTGCTTTCAAGGTTCATCCATGTTGTCAAAAAAGGCAGCATTTCCTTCTTTCTTATCGTTGAATAAAAGTACACTGTATATGCATACAACATCTTATTTATCCATTTATCTGTTGACATATACTTAGGTTATTTCCATATCTTGGGTATTTGAATAGTGCTGCAATTAACATGGGAATGCAGCTATCTCTTCAAGAGCTTGTCTTCATTTCCATTGGATATATACCCAAAAGTGGGATTGTTGGATCATATGGTAGTATTGCTTTTGAGTTGTTTTTTTTTTTTTTACGAGAGAGAGAGAGAGAGAGAGAGAGAGAATATCTTAAGCAGGCTCCATGCTCAGCACAGAGCCCAACATGGGGCTTGATCCGACAACCCTGGGGGATCATGACCTGAGCGAAAATCAAGAGTCAGATGCTTAACCAACTGAGCCATCCAGGTGCCCCTACTTTTGAGTTTTTGAGGAATCTCCATACTGTTTCCTATAGTGGCTGTATTGATTTACATTACCACCAATAGTGCACCAGGGTTCCCTCTTCTCCACACCTGTCTTCCCCCCCGCCCCAAATGTGTTTTACATACTGGGATTCTGCATTAGCTATAATTTGAATCAAATGATTTGTAATTTTCTGCTAAGCCAGAATGTTTAGAAACCATAACTTAGTGAAATGTTCTCAGCCTATGAACCGTCTCAGAGATGTTGCTGTATTTCTTCTCACAGTCACAGTTAGTTGGTGGGAAAACTTTGATGCCATTATGTTAGATATATTTAGCCAACCAACATATTTTGAAGACCTATTGTGTGTAGGGTCTTGCTCAAGGCACTGCATAGAAATACAAAAATGAATATCTCATAGAGTTTATAATAATTTAGGGAAGATATGACAAAGAGAATTCACAGGGAAAAATGTGTGGCAGTCTGTATTTTCCAAAAATGTCTACAGCAATAATTCAGGTCCCACATTCTCTTCCAGAACTTTGCCACATCTCATCAAGGGGTAGAGTCTCTTCCCCAATCCCTGAATCTGGGCAAGCTTGTGAGGCTCCAACAAATTGAAAGCGGCAGGTTGAAGCTAGGTTAGAAAAGGCAATACAGTTCACACCTGGCTTTCTCTCACAGGATGTTCAGCTTTGGAAACCAGCCACCTTTCTGTGAGAAAACCTGAACCATCTCACACAGAGAGACCACATGGAGAGGCCATGTGGAAAGGAACTGAACCTCACGCTGAGTGCCAGCATCAACTGCCAGACACGTGAGTGAATGAACCTTCAGATGAATCCAACCCCTGGCTTCAAGTCTTTTATCTACAGCCTAATATGCTGTGAAACAGAGAGAAGCCATCCCTGCTGTATCCCATCCAAATTCCTGACCCATAGAGTCTGTGAGTGAGATAAATGGTTGTTTTATGCCAGTGAAAGTGGAACAGAGTAATTCTGTCTGGATCTTTATAGAAATATAATGAAGTGTAGGAGCGATTGTTGTGAACTGGTCAGAGTGGTTTTCTCCCACCTCCTTCCTCATGTAACAAACCAATCTCCTTGGTCTCACTGACCATAATACTCCATTCCCTTGAACTTTGAGATTAAGGCAGGGGTTAAGCATATGACCCAAATAGGGGCAATCAGGGACCTTTCTGGGTTGATAAATGGATAATGATAGAGACAGGTATCTCATATTCCTGGAGTTATTGGGCTGGGAGAGAGGTGTAGAATAAACTATACAGGCAGAATGAAGATTCTAGCTGCATTAAGTCCCTATGAAGCCCTGGTTCCTATGGCAATCCCTTTGAACATGTAGACCGTGCCAGTATTTTTCCCAAATGTTCAAACCAATAATTTTCCTTTTCTTGTTTGTTGGATTTCTATCCCTTCCCTCCAAGAATTCTGCCTAATTTAAAAGGCTTTATGGAGGATATAGCATTGGAATTTTGTCTTGACATTCTGAAATGGGGAAAGGGCTTTAGAAGGGGAGGCAATGTCCGTGGAGAAAGGAGAACAGCAGCTAAAAGTACTGACTCTTCAGTCACCAGGTCATGTGTCCAAATACAGCCCTACCCCCTTACCCATTTGGAGAACTTGGACTTTACCTAGTCAAGCACAGAATTCTCACTTGTGAAATAAAGTAATACCTAAGGCATGGAATTATTGTTAGGATTAAGTGTCACCCATAACCAATATTGGCTCCGTGCCTGGTGCATGTTAAGGTTTAGTTGTGGCCACTGTGCCAGAGTGGCATGGAGTGTGGATGAGGATCAGCTCATGGCAGGAGTTTGGCTGAGATAAAGCTGGATCAAGGGGCTGGAGCTGATCTGTGTTAGGTGGGCAAGCAGGAGCAATGGACATTTTACTAACAGAAATGATTAGAGATGTGAATACATGCACCGCCCACATAGAAATCACATTTTGATAACAGGAATTCCCTCAATATAGCATTAGCAGTATAGCTTCATGAGTATACATAATATATTTGGATGCAATTGTAAGATTGGTTCCCAAAGCCTGTAGACCTAGATGTCAGATGTTCCTCATTCTCTGCACCTACAAGGACATTCTGCTTTCATTCCCTAAAGATTTTGACCTGAATGCATGTATTGGTTTTTTTTTTTTTTTAAATTACCACAAAGAATGGATTCATACACTATCAATGATGAGCAAATGTAGACTTTATTATAGATTTATGTTGTGGACACTATCAATGTTGTATCAGATCTCCTCAGTTCCTCTTTTACAATTTTGTGCTCTGCCTTCCCTACCCCTTTAGGGCTTCTTGCATGCAACACCTTGTGCAATTCTTCCTCAGTGGACACTGTCTCCAGAAGTGCTTGGGAATTTATCCCTTCCTCTACCCCACCCTTAACCAATGACTGACAGGTGCAGGAGTGTGAGAGCCCAGCTCCCTTACAACCACTGGGGACAACACTGAGCTGTACTTACACTCCAGAGTTCCCCTGTGGAGTCAGGCTGCTGGATTTTGCCTGGATCATATTTTACCTTGACTTTTCCCTCTTCCCTGTCTCATTTTCTCTGTTCCCTTCTTCATCTCCCTTGGGAGCATCTCCTTAATAAGCCCCTTGCACAGGAATCCTAGCCTCAGGGTCTGCTTCTGGGAAACTGATTTCTAGGGTAAATGGAGGGAGGAGTTTATCATGTACATGCCATAGCAAATAACTTCAAAATCCCCCTAAGACACCTCACCTCTCCTGCTCTGCTAAGAAGTACATTTTTCATTCTTTCCTTTCTTGCTTAGGAAGCTTGGCTTTCTTGGTTCACACCTCTCTCCCTGAACCCTCCACCCCCAGTTTCAAATTCTCACCTCTTTATTTTGTAGAGCAATTCTACCCCAACAATCAACCAAAGTTCTTTACGAAACCACCAGGGTGTAACAATATTAGAACCCTGAGATCAGCAAAACCCTCTCTCCTTAGAAAGCAATTTACAGAACATCTTTTATCATTAGAACATGCCTCTTGGGGTCTCAACCTTTCCTCCAAGTGACTTACTAACATATCAAATCCTATGCTCCCCCTGAGAGGAACTATTATTATCAGCTGGGCTAATAACATTTTGCCCACTGGTATTATGTATCTATCTGTGGTGTGTGTGTGTGTGTGTGTGTGTGTGTGTGTGTGTGTGTGTGTGTGTGTCTCAACAGAACTGTATAAGCATTGCCTTACTAGTCTGGGACAAATATTTCCAAGCATTTGATTTCTCCACACTAAAATATATATATATATATATATATATATATATATATATATATATATATATATGTATATATATATATATATATATGGATGATCGGAGAGGCAAGTAAACAAGCCTTTTGTGGGGAGGATGGGGGAGAAAAGCTTTATGAGCAGGAAAATGTGGACTGGACAGAAGGGGCTGGCATGCAATTTCCAAAAGTTCTTTTGTCCCCAGACACTGAAGTTTGGATGTGCATGGCTTCCCTTACTATGCAGGCCTGTTTGTTTTCACTGCCCCAGAAGTTCTGCCCAAGCAACTTGATCTACACCTACTGCAGCATGTTTCTAAGACCTTTCACAGGAAGCTGCTGGCTGCTGGTGCAAACTAATGAGTCTTTTCCAACACAAAGCCTCCAGTTGAGATTATGAAGTAATTTATTAGGCTTCTACTGCAGTGAGCACACACAGTTCCTGCTCGGAATGGACTAATTAAAAACTTCCCTACCATGTACAATTTCAATTGTGTTGAAAAAAAAATGAACAATACCTCTGGTAATTTTTCAAGGAAAGGAAATGATAATATTTTTTAAAGAAAATTATGGAAGCCTTGCATTGCTTAAGTAGACAAAACCAGCATCTGTGGGTGTTGGTGTGTAACTCAGAGCATGATTGTCTTTATGCAGAATAGATCCAGTTTCCCACCTTTAACTCTGCTGTGATGTTTTCCCTGAGTTCAACTGATACAAAGGTAAGAGTCAATATTATTAATTGTAGGGAGGAACTGGGTTTCAAGGTAATTTAATTGGGGGTGATACTCAGGAACCCTGGTAGCCCTAGTCGCTCCAAGTTCAGAAGTCTCTCTCTTTTAATAGCCAAATATCCATCATCTGAGTCCCTAATATTCTACCAGGTAAGCATCTCCAGGGTGTGGTAGGAATTTCTCAGGAACACTGAAACATTTCGTAATTTACCCTGGTTGTTGCTTGTCACCTTGGACTGACATCTGACCTTGAACTGTGGCCACTTTCTGTGTCAAAACTCAGACTGTTATAAACTATCTGTGTACTGTTTTACTCCAACAAAAACATTAAATAAAAATTTCACCAAGCCTCAAGCATGCCTATTCAAATTTGCCCAGTGAGCAACACTGGAACCCCTAAGAGCCTAATGCAGCCCATTCCAAACCTGTTTCGAACCATACCTGTGTCTCAATAATTCTAAACCAGGAAAGTAGCCAGTCTGAAGAGAGACTGTACAATCCACTTTTGAACTAATCAGAAATTTGAAAAAACTTCCCTGTCTCCATATTGTACCTGTCCCTTTCACTTTCAGCTTGCAGGAGACTCACTGACTTTTCTTAAGGAATGTGATTCTTCTTTACCTGGTGGGTAATACACTCTGTCTCTATTTTAGACTATTATGGAGGTATTTGTGTTTATTCTATGACAGTAGACATTGGCCACTATATTAATTCCCCCAGAGTTCAGTTATGATGGGGCTGTGACATTTCACAAAACTTTATAGGAGACTAGGGGTGATAGAATGATGCAGGGAGTTAGGGATGCCTTAACAATGGATAGATACCACAGGAAAAAAACAACAACTGGACACCATAGGCGTCTTTTATCAAGTCCTTTGGCCATGCTCTCCTACAGGGATCCCTTCCTGGTTATCTCTGCCCTTACAACCAGCCTGTGCCCGTGCTGCTAAGCCAGTTTGCATCCCTACAAAATGAGTGCTCTTGCCGAGTTCCTGCCTATATGATCCAGATCCCTACTCCACTGACTCAGGGAAACACCCCATTTCATCCTCACTCGCAGTTTATGGCCAGTATCTCAGTAGCATGATAATCTGGGGAATGCCTCTTCATAAGACTACCACTTATTATTTTCATGTAGAACAGGCCAGATCCACATTGTCTCTGGAAGCTCTCCCATTGCAATTGAGGATCACAGCTCACTTTTGCATAAAGGATCATTAAAGTTTTCCAGAAATAAAGGAATAGTGTGCCCTCATGGATAAATCTAAACTTTCATCTTTAAAGGATGAGAAACATTGCTGATGGTTTAAAAAAACAAAAACCCATACTTCTCTCTCCCTCCCTCCCCTTTGGAGTCTACTTGAGAGCATCTCCTTTATACTTACAAAGAGGCATTTGCTTCTAGTGTTTGCCAGGCTCAGTACCCAGAACCAAGCAGGCAGGGAGAACTAAGGCACAGTCCCTGCTCTCAAGAAGCTCATGGCTTACTAGAGGATTTACAGTGACAATGGTGGGATAAGAATAGACACTGCAGGTATATGATGCAGAGACAAAAAGGAGAGGAGAATCAGGAAAGGATTCCAGGGAAAGGTGGCACACCATGGATTTTAAATCACAAACAAGAATTTACCAGATGGATGAAATGGAAGAAGAATCAGGCAGAGGAAACAAGAGCAAAGACATAGTGGCAAGAGCTAATATGCAATATGGAGATGAGTAAAGATGGATGAATCCAAAACAGAGATTAAATGCAGGGAGAATGGAGAAAATGCAAGGTTAGATCCCTCCTGGATGTTACTCCTTCAGGGATGAGGAAACTTGGAAGTACTTGGTGGGGGAGACAGGTGGAGGCTGACATGATCAGATTGGTGTATTAGAAAAATCATGCAGAGGTTTTTTAACCAGAGGCCAAGATACCAGTCAGAGAAATAGTGTGGGTGAGGGTTGCTGGGACCTCAGTGGCGACTGTGGGAATGAAAGGGAAAAAGAGTTGTGAGGACTCTTTTGGTAGTTCAAACGTAGGAGACGTTGTCTGATTTAATGTGGAAGGTGAAGGCAAAGGAGTCCAGTTGGACAATGATGTTTCTGAGGGACCAATGCTGGTGCCACCTGCTGAGACTGGAAGTACATGGAGGAAAACTGGTTTGTTGGTAAGGGAAGTGAGGGGGAAGTGAGGAGAGGTCAGCAGTTGTCAAATGTTGAATCCTGGTTTGGGGACATCATGAATCTGATTTCTTGCCAGACTTCTGAAAATGATTGGCTAGTAGTTGGATATTCAGGTCTGAAATTCAGCATTGGTACATGGACTGATGGTGTAGACTTTAAGTGATCATTATGATCATGAAAGGACATTTTACACTCCAAGGAGAAGTATAGAGTGAATAAAGAAGGGAGAAAGAGTTGACTATAGGATCCTGAGATATGTCACCTCATTTTTATAATTTTTATGAAGCTTCTGCCTCTACATTTATTTGGAATATTTGGTAACTAACATAATAGAAAGGTAATTCATCTGGAAACAAGACAAGTAGAATCAACTTGAGATACCAAGCAAGCACATATTGGTGTTCAGTAAATATTTTTTCTGAATGCATGAGGGCGAATATTCATTTTGCTCAGCCTTTTGGTAAGCACCATGAGAGCCAGGCAATAACTATGCTTTAATTTGCATGGGGGTGAGTAGGCACAAATACATGTTGATGATGGTGGTGCTGCAGCAGAGGTTTGAAAAGAAGAGCAGCACATAGTCTAACCACAGTAATAAGAATGGGGATAACACCACCTAGAAGGTTATAGATCTCTTTGGAGGAATGTTTCCTCCCATGAGCCCTTGCAACTAGGCAACAATGAAGCCACTTTATTCTGAATAGCAGAAAAAATGACCTTGGTGATGTGACGGAAGGGACAATGGTGGCAGTAACGTATTTACTTGTTTCTTGGTGAGAACAAAGAGAATAAGGCACAGTTACTCTCTGAGCCTCTTGACAAAGACTAAGACCCACTTTTCCACATTTCTATGCATTGATTCCAACAATCTCTAATGTTCCTGGGGTCCCCCAGAAATATCCATTTTTGTAATTTCACCAAAGCAGCAACCTAGAATTCGTGTCAAATCCTATAGTACAAAATAGAAGAATGTTTCCACTCATAGGGACTTGATGTCATGAAAGTATGCAATGGCCAGGTATCTCGGCTCCAGTGGCTTCAAAGATCAAAGATTGGGAAAGGTCCTTACGATGGAATTTCCAGGTAAACTGCGAGTTTTCCAGCCTCTGTAATATCTGATCTGGCACCCCACAATCTCATAGCATTTCTTATTTAAAATGGCTTCACTGCTGGAAGCTGGTAATGCCAAACATCTTTTCTATCTCAGAGCCCAGCTAACGGACAGAGATGACCCTTTACAAAGAGAGCTGTCTCGACTGGTATTTCTTCAGACAAAGGAGTGACACAGAGAGGTCACAATTGCTTTCTAAAACTTGCTACCACTTTCCCTGGCAATTCTAGGGGGACGTGTAAAGTCATTTTAACCTTTGTGTGTTTGTGGGCCTCTAGTTACCCATGAGATAGCCAGAAGCACAATAGTACATGTCATACCTGCCAGAAGTCCTGTGGGTAAGGGTTACCAAACACCCTGTAGGTGCTCTGGCCCATGGAGTTTTAGGTTTAGACTCAACTTTTGGTTGGACAAACCTTAGAGATCACCTAGTGCGACTGCTGAGGCCAGTAGTTACCAAGTGATTACTTGCTTGGATAAAAGTATTACATTATCCATAAAGAATGCAAGTTTGTTAAAGATGTCCTTTTTGCCTTTGTTAATTAGAACAGACTAAAAAATTATCCCATAATAATGTCTCTCACACTTACGTTCTGATAGGCTTTTTGGATAGGGGAGAAGAGGTACTATTATTCTAGTAGAAACTGAGCATAACTTAAAACCCACACGCTCTATGTAGTCTCTGTTAGCAGTGTGTGGAGCACTAAAACTTTATCCATTTTGTGTTTCTTGAGTACATTTAAGAGGCTAAACTTCAAACCCACTTCATCATCTCAGGGTGTGGTTGGATGCCTCCAGCAGTGGAGAACTTACTACCTTACCAGATGACTCACTTTGCTATTAGACATCTCCCATTGCTCATGTGTTTTCTGTTCCTCTATCAGACCTGGTTCTGCCTATTTGGGCTGTATAAGGTGATTCCAAGTCTATTCCTGGGTGATTGTCTTCAGTATCTCAGGAGGCCAATTTTCTTGTCACATTTTGAGTGCTTCCCAGGTGTAACTTTGCCTATTCCTGAAGGTGTTCTCTGTGTGAAGAGCTGGCTTCAAATTCCCACCTATCCTCTTTGCTCCATCAAAGTGCAGATCAATTTGGCAATGTCTTTTTTAGTGGGTACTGTTCAGAATTGAACACTCTACTTCCCACAAGCCCGTAATTTCTTATCTTAAGTAAAGGAAGATAATACTGTCTTTCCTAAGAAACTGCTTGAATCCTGATGATAAAAATGTGTTAATTCTATGGTTTTAGTATCTGAAGCAGAGGAGCATTAATGGGAAACCAAGACCTACCACCTCCAATCCTTTCCACTCACCTTCCTGGAGCACATTCTTTGCCCATCCTTTTCCTGCCATCCTTACTCATCCCTTGTCCTCTAGACCAGAACCACTGGCCTACAGGGTTAGACTAGAGAATTTTTAAGGGATGTTCAATAAAAAGCTCAGTCTATCTCTGAAGCCAACTGTTAGAGTTTCCATTTAGGAACTTTGAGAAAGATGAAACTCCTGATAATAAATAAGGTTCACTTGGGTAACATTCAGTTTTTCTCAAGGGAGAGAGGTGCTGCCCCCTAAGGGGACCTTTGAAAATGTGTGTGAGCAGTTTTAGTTGTCATAGTGATGGGAGGCAGGTGTCACTGGTATTAGAGCCATGGATGTGAAATGTTTTATGATGCTTGTAAATGTTTTGTAATGTCTCACCCAAAGAAGTATTGTCGCATCTCACATTCCAACAAACACAAATGGAGGGGACACAGAACTAAGCCAAAAGACCAGATCCCAGTCCTGTTCTTGCTTTTACTAGTCTCACCTCTCTCATTTGTAAAATGCGTGAAAACACAAAGCTGTTGTTAGGACTAAGTCTCAAGCATTTGATCAGACTGTTGTTAATGACACTTGACTACTCAAGATTTATTCTCCTTTCAGCCCATTGTTTGGGCCTGACCCCACACCTGCTTAGAGGAGGGACATGTGACCTAGGGTTATCAGTTAGCTAATTCTGTTCCATGGCTCAGAGATTGGCTCCTGAGAGGGTACATGATCATGACTCAGGCCAAGGATAATCAGGCCATGATTTTCATTAGCACCTGTGGGAGAAGAGAAGCTCTATTGTTAGGTCAAATCAGGTCTTGGAAGATTTGAGCCAGAAATTGTGAGTAGCTACCATGATGGAGCCTGAGAGTGATGCCAGCCCAGCATAAGGCAAAGCCAACAGATTGAGAGAAGGGACTGGTATACATTATTCCAGCCCCTGGATAAAGATATCCCTGGGGATTTTCATTATGTGAGAAGTATAATTCCTTTGTTAGTTCAGCCAGATTGAGTCACTTACAACAGAAATAATCCTGATTTACCCAGCTCTTGTCTTTATCTGCCTTAAATTACAGTTATAAGTTATCTCCCCATGTGACTCCAAGCTCCTTAAAGGTAGTTATCTTTGAACCCTCCCAAGTAGCCAAATAGTAGATGTTAGTGTAGTATAAAGAAGCATCCCTGAAATATTTGACACATGAGTAAAATGAAATAAAATGATACATATGAAAGAGTTTTGTTGACTCTCAACTATTTTACAAATAAACAGCATTTTACATATATCAGAGTTCTCATTAATATTTCCTTCTAAAATATTTGTCTAGTGAGACATTCTAAGAAGTAAGATTAGTATGTAAGCAAAGGCATTGCTCACCCAGTTTGGTTTTCACATTTGTCTCCATTTCAGCTTTGTACCAAAAACAATCTGTCCTTACTATTGTGTCCCTAATAGTTTCCTGCATTAGAGTGAGTGTCTCCAGTGCAAAGACCATTTCTGTTTTATCTCTGTGTCCTCAGTACACATGGGAGATACTCAATTGCTGGGCTCCTCTCCTTTGCCAGCCCTTTCCAAAGCACCCTCTTACTGCTGTCGGCCTTGAAGGTGGCTGGGTTGTCAGAAAAGTGTATTCCTGTGACCCAATGGGCATCCCTGGGGACTTGTAGTGTATCTTTAACATTCATTGATTTAAAAAGCATTCATCGAGCACTTAACCATGTGCGGGGCATTGTCTTTGAGGATTCATGCCCTTGTGGCATTCACAAGTAAGTACATAGACAAGTATAATGCAGTCTGATAACCACTAGGATGGGGAAAATACAGGGTGTTATGGGAGTAAACAAGAAGTTGCTAGGCTGGAGTGAATCAGGGAAATCTTCCTGGAAGAAGCGGCATTGAAGCTGAGGCCTAAAGGGTTAAGTAGGAATTAGTCAGGCAATGGGTGAGGAAGAGAGCCTCCCAGTCAAAGGGAATGGCAAAGACCAGTAGGTCGGTAGAATCGGGGAGCAGATGAGTTTAGGGAGCTAAGCATGGGTTAGCTGCAGACTAGCTGCAATGCGTTTGTAGATGTGGTGCCACTACTCTCTCCTTGGGTCAGGTCTCCTTTCCAACTCAGCCAGGCAATGCTCTGTTTTGCCTTAGTCAGTGGTTTTCTTAGTTAAGCCTATTAACTTCAACTAATGTCAGGATGCCAGGAAGTTGTGCCCAGCTCTACTGGGCTGAGGGCCTGGCTGGAGTCCATCCTTTCATCCTTTTCAAAATTCACTGATTAACTTCTCTGGAAGAATTCAAGCCTCAGCAGAGCATAGGCTGTCCTACCTAGCTTAAAATCAGATCCTTGATGATTGCAACCACCTCAAAGATGATTCTGTGTGTGTTTGAAAAAAAAGGATCCCTAGGATTTAGGGGCAGGAAAGTCTGGGTGTGAGAGAGATGGAGACAAGAAGTGATGTGTGTGTGTGCCTGTTGGGGGAGTTTGGGGAAGATAGGCGTTGTCACTGGCTCATTCATTGAGTGTAGATTCTTGTTTCCTAACTGGACACCTTTGGAAGCCTCTTGAGAACATCACTCAGGTGGGTAGGGTCTTGACAACAAATGGCCTTATCTGATTTATATTCCTTTAGTGATGGATATTGAAATTGAATCTCCCTACAAAATGGAGTCACTACTCTTTGCTCTTTAATGACAAGCCATTCCCCCATCTTTTCCTTGAGGGTGCCTTTCCTAAATTCTGTCTGGGCTTATGACTCTGCTTTTAAATCTTTGGGAATCTTCCTCCTGGCTGGGGCATATGGTAAGAGTCCTTGGGGTTTGGGAGGCAGAAGCGGAAGTAGCTTGCCACAAGTAAGAATTTTCCTAAAGTTTCATGTTTTATCTTTGCATTTTGTGCAAATCTGTATTCCCCCACCATCATAAATGCATGTTTGCTTTAATGAAAATGGCCTTTTAAATTATTTACCATTGAATAAAACTGGAACTTCAGAGGATGTGTTGTGTTTATGTGGATTCTTTTGACTGTAGGCACACTGTCTTGTATACAGTCTCCACTTTGAGAAACTGGGCCTTATAGGTTACATGGATCTGGGTCACTAGATACGTGACCTTGTACAGATCACTTCACCTTCCCAGGCCTGTTTTTTTCATCCAATGTGTGAGAACAACAAAACCTACACATCAGGGTTAATGTGAGGATTAAATGAAATAAAATACATGAAGTGGCTGGCCCATAGTAGATACTCAAGAAATATTAACAGTTCCCCTCTTATTAGGAAGATCACTGTCAGGTTTGCATTTCCAGAATTCTGTGATTCTGACTCAGCTGACTGAGAAGGTGACCCCATGGGACATTTGCTACTAGAGGGGTTTTGAGGAGAACTAGTATATGTCACTGCCTGGTGACACAGCTGATGACATTGGCAATTGAGAATAAACTGTATGGAAAGAGATGTGATATGGTTTTAGGGCTTATCATAGTCTGTTGTTTTCCTATTTCTAGGTCTTTCTGAAATGTGAAAATTGGTAATTGGGTGATGCTTACAGTGTCCCATCTACTCTCTGGCCCCCTTGTCATGAGGCAGGTGCATGTGAGTCACTGGCCAAGAAAGAAAGTCAGAGCCTGACAGCTCTCCCCTTCCCAGGCTCACCTTTCAATCCCACTGCTGAAAAAGATTTAGGCCACGGTCACTGCCTAAACTAATGAATCTGTCTCAGGAAATTTCCTTCTAAATTCTGGAGTAATAAATGGGATGCCCGGATCCCAATTAATAAGGAAATATCACATATGATTCCAATCATTAATGTAAAAACTTAACTATTAAGTTTAATTTTGAATATCCAACCATTTTCAGGAAAAAAAAAGCACCTTCTAGTCATATGATAGGTATTTCTGTGACTTGCCAGGATCGGAGTCCAGCAGGACCTGGAGTGCAGGTGGATGCATAGGTTAAGGAGGAGTGTGATAAAATCTAGCATGGAAGCACATACGGGAACATGGGTGAGGGAGTTGTGTTGTGTGGAGGCTTTAGCAAATCTTGGCAGTAGAGATGATAACCAAACTTAAGATTCAGATTCAGGAGACTGGGTGCCTCTCAGGCATGACCGTTTTGTTTTTGTTTTTGTTTTTGTTTTTACAGTGTCTCCAGTGATTCTGATGCACAGCAAGGGTCAAATGTCCTGTCAGACATTTGTGCTTCTGTTTTGAGAATTTGCCTTTCTGGGCTGTGAGCCTATTGATGGTAGGGTCTTGCTCTCTGTGTTCAGCATCATTATTGTAGTCAGCTGGAGCCTGACCTCAGGCCCAGAACTGTATCTCCCCCCCGGGGTGCCTCCCATGCTGTAACAGGGACCCCAACACTCCAGAATTTGGAAGAAGTCTGTGTCATGTATTCTAAAAGTTAGAAACTCAATGAATACAAGTATGTGTAGTATTTTACCACCTCTGCCATATCCCCATCCTTCTTCTGAAGGAATGCAGTGTCTCCTTTTCTTTCCAAATGTGTATCTGAATCTCTTTTCAGATGTATATTTTGTCTTTGTTTACTGTTATTTCCCTGGCTACAAAAATATACCCTTGGGTTACTTTTCAAGTGCAATGCATAAGTTTGTTTACTTATGAACACAAGGGCCTCTCTCCCCTGTGAATTCCAAAACAATTTCTAGAAAGGAGACAAGGCTCAATGTAAACAGGGAACCCAGGAAACACTGGTGTGTGCAGAACTGAGCTGAAGTGAAGCAGGCACCCAGCTTCAGGCTGATACATGCTTCTCCCATTTCTTGCAGCATGTAATTTAAGTAAGTGCAAAAGCCAACATTCAAAAATTTCTGAATCTGTGGTCTTACTTCTACCACCACTGCCCTGCTTCTAACTAGGAACCCTACTACATTTGATGAAAGAGTGAATGCAGAAACAAATGAAGTGTGATATAACCCTGAATGGCTACATTCAGACACCTTTCATCCGTGACAGGGAAAGTACTAAACCCACCTTAGAATGGAAGAACCTGGAGTAGGAAGCTGGTGTGGACATCAGATAGCAGCCAGCAGAGGGTGGCTTTTCCTAGCCCTCAGAGGAAAGATGCTGTGGGTGGAGAAAAAAGACCCTGGGCATTCTAGTTGGACGCACTTAGCAGGTTTGCCTCCTCTGAGATGGAAGTTTTGCTCTATGTCAGCTGACAAAGCACCCAAAGGAGGAGGGGGCAAGCATTGTTCTTGAACAGGTGACACACTGGAGCAGTTAGCAGAGTTCTGGGCGGGCTGGAGAGCTGGGTGCCTGAGTCTCTCCTCACCGGTGAAGCTCAGGGAGATTGCTGTCCCTTCTTGGGGTACATGAGTACAGCTGAAGCAGCCCAGCAGGACCCCGGTTTCTATATGCCACCTACAGCATGTGCATGTCTGTGTGTGCTGTGTAGTCTAAGCCTCTTTTTTTGGTTGTTTTTAAGCCTGTGCTATGATTTAGGACAAAGAGGAGAACAGAGGAGCTGGGCCTCACTGCAGAAGGCTGGCTGTATGCACACAATTACCTGGGAGAATCTTTGCCAGTCCAGGAGCTAATCTTCAGCCAAGGATGGATGCTTCCTCAGGGAGAGACTCTCACTATCCCAGCTAACAGAAGCTATAAACAAGCCTTGAATACCCTTTGATTAATCATAGTAAAAACTGTAATAGAGCAGGATGCTCCTGGAGAGACTAAAGTTGTGTTGTTTTTGTAAGTCCCTCTGCCCTGCCCAGAATTGTGAGATAGTCACTCTGGAATCATAGCATCACTGTGTGGATGCCGTGACTCCTGAGACTTACAAAGTCTTGACTAGAACTCATGGTGCATGTTCTGTGGAGGTGGAGATGGCCTGGTGCTATCCCGAGAGGAAACTGCCAAGTGGTGCCTTGTGGTGCTTTCTGGGGAGTGAGGTCCCACAGAGAGATGAGGGGCTGCTACATAGCTTCTTTCCTGTGCACAGGATTGGTTTCTATCAGAGGAAGTGTGAGTAGTCACTAAATGAGTTTAGTCTATGAAGGTGAATCCATGTTTAAACAAGGGCTGCCCTAACAGTTATGTGTCCTTCCCCACCACCATAACCTGAGAATAATTCCTTATTTCCAAAGTAAACAATGGATCCCCATTAGTGTCTTTACCTTGGTTTTCATGAATAACTCCTTTTCACTTCCAAGAAGACCTCCCCCAAAGCCATTGTCAAGGGTGAAACTGTGATACAGTGTCCCCTGGATGGGAGCAGGAGTCCCAGATGGCAGCTAGGACCCACCAAAGGAGTCTTCTGACTCCTCAGGAGTGTCTCTTCTAGGAGAAGCCCTGGGGCAGCCAAGATTGAAGGAGCCAGCACTGCCTTGACTGGAGCCCGGGAGGTGGAGAGAAGGACCAGGTGTTTCCAGCAGCCTATTGCCAAGTGTGCAGAAACGGACTCCCCGTTGTGTCTCTCCCGTTCCAGTGACTGAAGGGTCTCATTAGTCTATGCACACTAATAGCTTTCTTTAGGGACAATGAGGTCCTTGGGGATGTGGAGGCTGGAGAGAATCTGGAAAAGCTGATGGAGTTTTCCAGGTTTCATGGAGTGCAGCTTGAATTTATCCCTCCCTCCTGGTGCAACTCCAGCTGCCCTCACTGCTTCTTTGTAGTCAGTTGGGTTGTTTGTTTGTTTGTTTGTTTGTTTTTTAGCCCACCCTGAAATCCTTGACAACAGGACATTTTGACTTCATTAATAAGAATGGACCGAGACATAAGTGTATTAAAGGGAGTAAAGTGAATACAGATGGGAGCTAGGAAAGAATCACTTAATGCCTACAAGGAAGCCAACAAAATGTGCTAACTTAAACAGAAAGGGTATGGTCAGCAGTTTCTGGCACTGAAATACATCAAGCTGTCAGGAAGGCACTGAGGCCTCCCACCGGTAAAGCCCTTAGGGCCCCTCTCCATCTCTGGCTCTTTCCCTTTGCACCCCCTTTCCTTTCCACCAGCCCTAGGATGTTTGCAAAGAGCCACCCTTTTAAAAGTGCTACTTCCTTTCCAAGATTCTGCTCCTTTTATTATGGAAGGTGGAGTTCATTGTCTCTGCTTCTTCCACAGAGCCCCCTGGTCCTGGAACACCACTTAAACTGAACAAGAGGATGTTGCTGCACAATTTTGCTCAGGCTTAATTATAAAGCCAAACCTGTCTGTTTATTTTAGCTAGTTTGTCCCTTCTTGGTCACGAGATGTCCCTGGGGGCGAGACATCTGCAGCTGCGCCAGCCACATAGGACAGGTTTCACCCCTGGCATGCTGCTACCTCCCTGGCACAGCTGTTGAGGGAGGGGTGAAGAGTGAGTGAGTGCATGTGTGAGGGTGCTGGTGGTGTTGGGTTCTCAGGGTTAGGGAGCAGGGCTCCCAGAATCTAAAGATCAAATAACAGTCAAATTAGTCAAATTAGTGTGGGACAACTAGTTCTGGGTCATCCATCTGCTCAGGGTAAGACCCCAGCCAGAGGTGGAAGTATGCCTGGTACACAGGACTATAAACTTGTGGGAAGAATCTGTTCAGGTTTGGAAATAAAGGAGTTGGAGGAAGGGCTTTTTTTCTTTAGCAGATACTCACTGAGCATCTACCATGACTCTGGCTATGCAAGAGTACTTTCTGTATCTGCTTTCATTTCATGTCAATCTGGAGAGACACCTTTAATGAGGAAACTGTGGTTCTGAGGCATGAAACTGCTTGCCCAGGATTACACAGTTAAGTAAAAGGGGAGGGCTGGGATTTGAAGCTAGGACCCCTGACCTGAAATCAGGGCTCTATCTACCAGGCTGTTTGCCTTTTTCTTAATTGCAATGGGACCCATATAGTCACTCATTAATTTCATATAAGTAGCATAGACTTACTTTCTCTGTTACCATATTATATCTTGCTTTGTTATTTTTTTTCCTGCCATTTCTAGCAGGCTATCAACACAGGGGACTTCTTTCAGAAAGAAAGTGGCAAAATTTCAGACTGCCTAAGCAGAATTACCAATGTCATCTTGGATGTGGGGCATTGGTTACTCAATTTACAGGGATCTAGAACATACATCCTAGCTGTTTTAACTTTGATAAGTTAGCAAGTATGAATTTTCAGTCCTTGTGTTCTTCATTTTTCTGCAACTTAAGTTATTCTCTATTTCAAGCTCCATTTTACTACCTGGCAGAAAATTTAATCTTGATTACTCTTAGGTAAAACCATTCATTTCAGGCTTATACTTGAGTTAATCCAGGATTTTGTCCTCTCTGATCCCACCCTTAAACTCAGAGTTGGCATCTAAGATCCAGGGGCCTTATGTAGCATCACAGCATCTACGGGGAGAGAATCAGACACCTGGCTATTGGCACCTTTCCACACTGATAGCCACTGAATGTACAAAACTTCCCCTTATGCTCAGGTACTGCTATCCTGCCATGCGGGCATCTATTGAAACACCAAGTTCCTAACTGAACGTCTAGCCATACTTTCCTCTCTACTTCTACTGGGGTGTCCTTGCAGCAGGACTGTATGTCCCTTTAATTTGGCTTTCTCTTTCCCCAGTGAAACTTTCCCACACTCCTCTGTGGCACAGTGGAACTTTATTGCTCCCACACCTTTCTGATCAGTGGCAAACCCAATGGGGGTATTTTAGGTCTTCCCTGTTTCAACACCATCTGCAACCACCTCTGTTCAGCTACTGCTATGCCATGGTAGGTTGTTCTGTGAAGATAGCACTACTAAGTTCAGTTGGGATTCAGAGCAGAGATCTTTTCTCCTCTCAGGTCCTCACTCTTGTCTGGGGGTTCTACTGTTTCTTCATTTATAGGAAGTCTTGGGGGATTAGATCATGTTAAAGTCCAAGGACCCTCTTCAGATGCCATCATCAAACTCTTCGCTTTTGCTTTCCTTCTAATTCTTCCCTCCAACCTCAGACCAGATAAGTTTATTTTTTTAATGTTTATTTGTCTTTGAAAGAGAGAGAGAGAGAAAGAGATTGAGCTGGGGAGGGACAGAGAGAGACAGAGACACAGAATCCAAAGCAGACTCCAGGCTCTGAGCTGTCAGCCCAGAGACTGGCATGGGGCTCAAACTCATGAACTGTGAGATCATGACCTGAGCTGAAGTAAGACGCTTAACCAACTGAGCCACCCACTCACCCCAACCAGATAAGTTTTTTAATCCTTTCTCAGGCATCAGGGGGAGAAAGCTGGTTCTGTAAGTGTTCTTCCCAAGGGATTATTCCCAGTGTCATTTTCCCTTCTTGATAGTGGTGGTCCAGTGAGTGAAAGGGGAAGGAGTCCCAGATTAGAATGAAGTATATTTGTAAGAGATGGCGATTATAATTCAAAAGCTTATCCTGTTCCAGTAAAACAGTTTAAACATATAAGGCAAGAGGGGCACCTGGGTGGCTCAGTTGGTTAAGCATCTGACTTCTGCTCAGGTCACGACCTCATAGTGGATTCAAGCCCCACATCGGGCTGTCTGCTGTCAGCACAGAGCCCACTTCAGATACTCTGTCCCCCTCTCTCTCTGCTCCTCCCTCGCTCATGCTCTCTCTCAAAAATAAATAAACATTAAAAAAAAACACATATGAGGCAAGAATAGCAAGTAATTGTATAGTACATACTATGTTCTAGACACAAGGTAGTGCCCATATAACTCCTTTATTATGCATCTTATTTATTCCTCAGAGATGATGATAATGATGATGATGATGATGATGATGATGATGATGATTATGATTCTCCTTTTTAGGAATGAAGAAACTGATACAAAAAGAAATTAAATGATTTACCTGAAATCTGTGAGATAGTAATAGGTAGTAAGCTTTGGGACTAGGGGTCCCAAATCCAAGCATTCTGTGTTCTCAACTCCTATATGGCTTTACCGCTTACATATATAAGTAATGGTTTAGTGTTCAGCATCCTGGGGATTAGAACAGGAAGAGAAAGACATAGTTTTTGTTGAAAACTTTTGCTTGCTAATTTCTCACTATTCCTCCTCTTTTCAAAACAGGTTGGCACAACCTCAGTTGTGGAGTCTCTTCTCCACCCACATTGGGCTTATAATCACTTGTCCAATCTGGTGAAACATGAAGAATGCCCTCAGATGAACCAGGTAAGGAAAATGTGTGTGTGTGTGTGTGTGTGTGTGTGTGTGTGTGTGTGTGTGTGGGCGGGGAGGTAGGGAGCTCCAGGCAGATAGGCCCTACTCTTGAGATCCATAAGAAGTGTCTATTTTATGAATATTGTATTCTACACAATATACCAAACACATGTGGTAGCTCAATAATGCAAACTCAAGTTGGCAGTTTTGTTCTTTTTAAAAAATAAATGTTATGAATGAAAACACTTTGTCAAAATCTTCTCTGCACCTATCAGAATTTGTTGGAGGCAAGTGTACGCATGACCGTATGTGACACTTCTCTTGTACAAGTTCCTTTTCTGCTTTCTCTCCAGGCACCCAACAAAATTCTCTTTTCTCCATAATATATGAGAGAGTGAAATTGCTGGTGACATTTTGCAATATGGTATGACAACTGGTGAGTTTGGAAAATGATGATGTAATGGAATTAGATAAAACTGCTGAAATTCTTATTTTCCCCCATGGAACTCTGCCAGCCTTTTGTTTTCTGTGATTCTGCAGAAATAACATGAAACAAAATTGGACTTTCTCATCAGTTGGGGAAATTGCAGCTTATGTTTATCTAGTCATTATGACATGCAAAATATTTTCTCATGGCTTGGAATTAGAAGGGAGTCAGATGAAATTGTGACTATTTGTTGAAGTTCTTGAAAAAGCTTTTAAATGGTAGGGAAATGCAAGTGGTAAATAAACAGCCATTAGGAAATCATGTAGAGGGGAGTTCCCAGAAAGTGAAGGATGTGGGGAAATCAGAGTGGGTATTGGTGACAGAGAGATAGGAGCCTACATGACAATGGTGATAATAAAGTAGTGAAAATGATGCTTTTCCAAATACCAAGTACCGTCCCACATTTTCAAAGATGTGGAGTGATCTGAGTACCAAGAACATTTAATTGTGAGAAACGTTTAACTACAGTGTTCGCCTCATGATACAAGCTCTAGTTCTATAGGTCTTGCTCATATAGCCCAATGGCCAGCACCTCTAAAACCCTTAAAACCTTCATTTTAATGACACCAATTCTCTCTTTATCCAGGCACCCATCTCTGACTCAAACTGCTGGCAAACCAGACCAATTTTTTCTTGTGTCTGTAGGAAATGGGCAGCTTGAACCATCTTGACCTTCTATGTCCCACTTCTCATCCAGTTTCAACTGGGTCTGACTGGAAAGGAAAGCCCACCAGTGCCACAATGCAGCCAGGCCCATGGATGTGGGCATGACGATAGGAGAAGGACCAAATCTTTCAAAGGCTCTTGTCTGAGACACATAGGCCTAGCTGAGGAGCAGTATTCTCTGCTGAGCTGAGAGCTGGGCACCCCAGGGAAATCCATGGCAAGAGTCCTCTAGAAATGGAAGAGGAATAGGTTTGATAGGCTGGGCACTTTGAGTTGGGGG
Source organism: Puma concolor (assembly GCF_028749965.1). Classification (NCBI taxonomy): domain Eukaryota; kingdom Metazoa; phylum Chordata; class Mammalia; order Carnivora; family Felidae; genus Puma; species Puma concolor. The sequence continues at coordinate 55,691,803 of NC_141679.1, read as the reverse complement.
GGGGGGGTACTGGGTAGCAATCTTATATTTATCTGATTACACAAGAAAATCTTTTGGTCATATTCAAATTCATGCCTAATCAGTGCACAGAGATAAACAGGAGGTCTTAAACTGGGATGTATGAAATCTCTGCAATTATACATAAAGTTGTGTATGTGTGCATGTGTGCGTGTGTGTGTGAGTGTATGTAAATATCTTCCAGAAAAGAGAATCCCTCTTTTCTGCTGGCTTCTCAAAGGAATTTGTAGCACCTCCTCCACCCCCACTGTCACCAAAGTTAAAAAACAGTGACTTAAGGAGATTTCAGAATTTTGAGCTGAAATGAATCTTGGATGGTATTTAGTTCATTTTTGCCCCTCTTTTAATTTTTCAGAGATAATAATTTGAGTCTAATTAACATGTGATGTTTCACAAACATTGAAGACTTCTAGGCCTTTCTCTTCCAAAACACCTTCCAGATGGTTCTTGGAAAATGCATCATGATGACCCAGTTCTTGGAAAATGCATCATGATGACCCAGAGTAGGGCTCTGAGTGGTGGAGTGACTATCTATCCATATGTGTCAGAAAGACTGATGAAGGAGTGGCAGACACATTGTTGTCCTCTGATTTATCTTCATTTCTCATTGGAGCACAAAGATGGGGTTTTGTGGCTTAGTACCTCAAGTCCCTCCGTTTCAGAGGGAACTGATGAGCTTTATTCTTACTATAAGAATCTGGCATATTCCCACCAAATGATTTCACTATGGTGATTTTCATGGCTCAATCTTCTCCTGAACATTTACACATTTATTTCTTTTACTTTTCTGCTTAAAGCAGCTCACAGATGCATAATTCAAGATGATTATAGTTGGAAAAAAAATCTCATCTGTTCAACACAAATATTGAAAAAGGAATCAGCTTGACACTTGGCACCCTTCACTACAGCTGGGTTCACTCTCCCCAAGCCCAGTGTTTTCGTGCAGTGAATGGAAGTTATAGATGAAGAGCAGATTGAAAGCTGCAGAATTCTAATTTCCACACAAGATTGATCTAGGGTGAGATGGGAAGCAGGAGAATAGTCAGTTGATTCTTTTAATAGGTAGGTCAGAAATGAGGCCTTCTTTTTAAAAAGTAGAATAGAAATAACTTGGCAACCATTGGCTGTAAGGATGGTCTTTGGAGGGGGGAGATTAAGAATGACTGCCAGGCTTCTGAATGGCCACTGGGGACACACAGAAGGAAGGGCTTTTGGGAGAAATAAATGAGACCCATTCTGGATATGTTGCCTCTGGATCGAGGTGAGGAATTTAGTGTTCAGTTCAACACGGGTGTCTGAACCTCTAGGCAGGGGGTTGGGCTGGAGATATGGTTTGAGAATCATCAGAATATCTATAGCCTATATACCTACAGGAAATTAGAAAAGAATTTCAAAAATGAAAGCAGACAGTGTTGCCAAATATTTCAGAGAAGTCAAGTATGAAAGAATGAGCTACCCCACTGGCTTTAGCAATGGGAAAGTCACGGATGACTTTAGGATAAGAAGTTCCTGTGGATTTTTGGGACGGAAGCCAAATCATATTTGATGCAGGATAGTATGGACAACAAAGAAGTGGCAAAGCTGAATGGAGATGACTCCAGAGGCCTGGAGGTGAAGAGAAAAATATATACAGTGATAGCTGGAGAAAGCAGGCAGGATGGTGGGAATTTTATTTATTATTTTTTAGAAGAGACTTGAACATGATTAAGTGATGATATGATGAAACCAGAAGGAAGAAGTTGAAGAAACAGAACAAATGAATCATTGATAGAACAAATTCCTGGATGGAAATGGGGAAGAGTAAATTCAAGAGAACTGTGGTGAATATTGGCCTTGAAGCACACATCCTCCAAGTCATTAGGGAAGGATGGATATAGGTGCAGATAAACTTGTGAGTGGGGGGTGGACACCTGAGGGACCTCATACTGGTCATTTCAATCTCATCAGTTAAAGAAAGTAGGGCACGGGGCGCCCGGGTGGCTCAGTAGGTTAATGTCCAACTTTGCCTCAGGTCATGATCTCATGGTTTATGAATTTGAGCCCTGCATCTGGCCCTCTGCTGTCAGCACAGAGCCTGCTTCGGATCCTCTGTCCCCCTCTCTCCCTGCCCTCCCCCCACTGGCTCGCTCTCTTCTTCTCTCACTCTCTCTCTCTCTTTCAAAATAAATAAACTTTTAATTTTTTTAATGTTGACTTATTTTTGAGAGAGAGGAGACACAGAGCACAAGTGGGGGAAGGGCAGAGAGAAGGAGACATAGAATCTGAAGTAGGCTCCAGGCTCTGAGCTTGTCAGTACAGAACCCGATGTGGGGCTCGAACTCACAAACCACGAGATCACGATCTGAGCCAAAATCAGACACTTAACTGACTGAGCCACCCAGGTGCCCCCAAAATAAATAAATAAACTTTTAAAAATTACAAAAAAATAAAGTGGGGGATACCTGAGGTGGGCTAAGGAGCATTAGAAAAGTGGCAAAAGTTTGGATGTACCATGGAGAAGAAGAGAAAAAGGAAACTGACTAGGGAAACAGACAAGTTTGACCAGAAGCACTGGGGACCAGATGAGACTGGAAATCCTAAACCTACAGTAGAACCAATCCACCCAGCCATGTGTATTTCTTTAATGCTTGGCTACCAGTGTGCAGAGCTGGAGAAGTTAAATATGTTTGGGTTAATCCAGGGTTGGGGATTATAAAACAGAAATAACAGCAGGGCAAAGGGATGAAGAAGTTGGGTTTTCTAGGTAGAAAGTAGCTGAAGTGATGAACCATGGGATCTGGGCAGGAGAGGGAAAGATGAAGCAGGAAAGGACTGATGTAAAGTGAAAGGCTGAGATAAAATTAAATATGCATGTTGCTGAAGATCTTGTGAAGATCAGAGAATAGATAGAGTCAGAGGAGGGTTGGAAAGATCTGGAAAGACAGGATAGTATGGTCAGAGAATGCTTTCATTAAAAATTGTTTTTCAAAACACTTTACTTCTATTTCCACATTGTAGTGTAAAATTTAAAAGTGCATTACAAATGAAAATACAAATGTCTGGTAAATTATTTATTTCGTATTATCTATGCCTTAGGCTCTCTTCTATGTGATAATCCCATTCTCTTCATTGAAATAGGAAAATGTGAACCAGGTCTAAGAGTATTATTTCTCTAATACTTTAATCATTTTATATGTACAGTGATATTATATTTTTATTTTAAATATAGGATCTTGGGAAAGACGCCAGTGTTTTCTATCTCAGCAGTCACAGCAGCTGTTACAAGCATAATCAAGCCTTTAGTATGTGTGTTTTCTCTGGCTTTGTACTTTCCCCTAAATATAAGTTGATTTTGGAAAAATTTAACCTGTAAAGCTCGAGAGGACAGATCACATCAGTAGATCCGACATGACAAGTGACTAATGGCAACAAAGTGGACCCATGGAATGCTGGAGAGGCTGTGTATACCACTGTGACCTAGACTGGAAACTGAGTCCGAAACTCAGTTAGATCTGTATAGGTTAGGTTAGATGAGCATTGCATGGAAATAAGGCATAGGTGGCCTCCATTCCATCTAAGGCTGCTTCTGCTGTAAATTAGAAGAGATGTTAAGTATCAGGTGTGTGAGTAATTTGAACGTAGTTCAGTAAGAACAAAAATATTTCATTTGTTATGCCTCATTTTGCTCAAGTATGTGTTTAGGAAGTTTGAAGATTGGGTTGAAGATGCAAACAAAAATATGGGTAATGAATTAGAATCCTATTTGCAGAGAAAATTGCCCTAAGACATTTTATTAGTCAGGAGGACTAAAGTGCTTCTCAAGAATCCTATTCAGTTGTCTTGTAACTAAACGGAATAAAGATGGAGTTGACACATATGATGGCCACCAAGGTCTCAGGAAAAATAGCACCCCTCAAAAAAGAGCAAGGATTTATCATTGGGGCTATCCACGCAGAAGATTCTAGTTCCTTTGCCAAGTGTATTCCTACAAGATTAAAAATAGGGACGGTATCTTGTCCATTTTAAATGGACATAGTTAAATGGCAGGAAGGTCTGTTATCTCCCTTCCTTATCTCCCCTCCTTTGGTGAAGGTTGTGTCTCCTGACATTAATGTCATCTAATTCCCATGCTTTTAGTCCACGCTCATCAAACCACCTGCTAATGGTAATTTGCCTCCTATGTAGACTTTTCTAAAAAAGAGCAACTCCCTGGCATGCTGACATGAATATTCCAGTTTGCTTAGCAGTTCTGTCTTTCCTTGTAATTAATGACATAACATTCTAGTTTATTTACCAGTCTCTTGTGAGATGGCTAATTAGGGTGAGTTGCTGCCCCTCGTTCTGATGAATTTGGGAAGGAAAATGTGAATTTCACATTTAAAGAAAGCAAGCAGGCCCAGACTCTACAAAAGCACTGCCTCTCAGAGAAGCCCCACATGGCAAACCTCTCTCTGACATCTTTTCTGTTTCAACAAATACCACATATGCCTTCTGCAATCATGCCCTGTTAGCCCTTATTCCAGTTTCTGTGCCTAGAATTCCACTAAGTTGTCTGTAGTTCAGGTAACCTTGATCTTGATGAAGGGCTTTGTTGTGAGGCAATGAGGCTTAAACTTCAGTCTCATCCAGATGCTTGTGAAAATGCTTATTCTAGGCTTCCCCACAACAGATCTAGGTAGGGTCGGAATGTGCATTTTTAACATGACTGATTCTGATACACAGTCAATAGACCACATCAGGAGAAAGGGCTTTAGACTGGGGGTGCTAACTCGTTTGTGGCTATGGGCACTAACAAGGGATATTTTCTGTTCTTGGGAGTCTTGGGTGCCTCCCCCAACCAGAGTGAACTTTGATGCACCCCGGGGAAGGGGTGTGGGATGAAACAAAGCCAGTGTGGAGTAACAAATGAGAGAAACAAAATGGCAGCAGCCTGGGAAAGAGGCCGAAGGCTTTCCGTTGCCACTTCCAATGGAAGCTGTTTGACTGCTCATGAATGAGGTGGTTTGTCTGCCAGACAAGTTGGGTCTGTTGCACACTCCCTCAAGCAGAAGCCAATTTCAGGTTTGAAGGGGAAGGGGTGCTTACCTTAGTTTGGCAAAGACTGCTTTGACCAGCCAGGGGCATATACTCCCCAGGCTGCCTCAAATGATGGTGGCAGCATGTTGTGTTCAAAATGTGTGTGTGGTTGTAAGACTTCTTTCTCTTGTCCTAGAGGTCAACAATATTGGAATTTCTCATCCGTATTTAGTGCTGGAAATCTTTTATTAACTGGCATATCTTATCTGGAGGATCATAGACTGCTAGACCTAGGGCTTAATTCACGGAGTATGGCCGAGCTCCTCCTCCTTTTAAAGATGCAGAGAGGCGCCTGAGTGGCTCAGTCTGTTAAGTGTCTGACTCTTGTTTCGGCTCAGATCATGATCTCACGGTTTTGTGAGTTCGAGCCCCACATCAGGCTCCAAGTTGACAGTGCGGAGCCTGCTTGGGATTCTCTGTCTCCCTCTCTCTGCCCCTCCCCCACTTGTGCTATCTCTGTCTCTCTCAAAATAAATAAATAAACTTAAAAAAATTTTTTTAAAGGGGTGCCTGGGTGGTTCCGTCAGTTGAGCATCCAACTTCAGCTCAGATCGTCTCACGGTTCATGGGTTTGAGCCCCGCATTGGGCTCTGTGCTGACAGCTCAGAGCCTGGAGCCTGCTTCAGATTCTGTCTCTGTCTCTGTCTCTCTCTCTCTCTCTCTCTGCTCCTCCCCCATTCATGCTGGGTTTGTCTGTCTCTCTCAAAAATAAAAAATAAACATAAAAAATATATAAGAACATTTTTTAAAGATGCAGAAACCAAGGCAGAGGGAGGATGAGCAGTTCACCGAAGTCCAACAGCCTCATAGAAGAGCAGCTGGGACTGGAAGTAGGTCTCTTGACATCAGTGCAGAGCACTGTGCTGCCGGCTCCCAAACCACAGCCTCGAAACAAGTGCCTGCTGAATCAGCACAGACCAGTTAGATATATTGGTTTGATAACTGCTTAAGCATATTTTATCATACAGATAGCAGACACTATTAGCTGCTTTACATTTCGATTTCATCTGTTTAACCCTATATAATTCCTTGCTTCCTTAAGCAACCCATTTTTTTAAAAGTGATCCTTCTAAGTCAGCATTCCTCCTCAACTAAGTACAATTGCCATCTAGTGGTTCAAAGATAGCAATAAAATTCTCTGCAAAAGCTTTGTATGTAGGCCAAAGGAACCAGAGAATTTTTACAACCTGGAAGAGATCCTTCTGGATCTTCATGTCTGACACTCTCATGTTGCAAGTAAGAAAATGGGCTCTAGAGGGGAAAGCAACTCGCTGGAGGAGGCAGGGGCATCCTTGACCACACTGAGTACATGACATGGGGATTGCCTGGCCCCACCCTCTTGCAGGGTGGATGTGCTCCTGGAGGGCAGGGAAGTGGGTGCACTTGGGGTTCCAGAGTACCTGGCCCAGGGCCTGATGCACAGTAGCACCTGCTGTATGTGTGTGGTGGGTGAGTGGGTCCTCCGTGACCAGACTCGTGTCACTAGCCTCTTTGTCTTTCTCCATGGTGCCATCAAGCCAAAGCAGTTGTTCCCACAAAGGAGGCTTCATCAATGTGGTGTTGGTGGTCGGATTGAGGCCTGCATGAGCTGAGTCAACTGAAGTGTGCCATGCCTTCCAGTTGGCACAGTGTGCTCTCTGCCTCACCTTCGAGCCACATGCTTCTGCACCCTTTCTGGTTGACCATCTCTTGCTCAGGATACTTTTGTGTTCAGAGTAAATTTCCTGACAGTCAGCAAATCTAAGCATCCCCTGCCAGAAGTGAGGTGAGCACTCAGGGCCTCATCCCCTTCTATTTATAACATGTGTTGGTCAGGCAGTCCCAAAAAGGGTGCTCAGGGCAGAGCGCGGAACCCACTTGACCTCCAAAAGGAGGCCCGTGCAGGATGGCTCCACAGGGGTTGAGAATGGGCAAGCGCTTTAAATGGCTGCAGATGGTGAGGGTGTCAGGGTGGCAGACTGTGGGTGGCAGTTTTCTTTGTATTCCAAATAGGCTGAGGATTTTCTTTTATTCACTGAAACTTTCTGGAGGAAAATGGGGACAAGGAGAGTGGTAGGCATAGGTAGCCCCTGTGGGGAGGGTTTTGTATCCTAGGATCCATGGTGAGCTTCCAAAGGGGGATGAGTTCTGAAGCCCTGGAATTGTACACACAATTTGGTGTCTATGTATGTTTTTTGGACAAAAGTTCTCTATCTTTTGTAAGCTACTCAAAGGAGTCTATGATCCAATCATATGAAGGACCACCAGTGTACAGAGCAAATCCATCTCCAAACTCTTTGAAATGAACCATATTTTTGTCTCATTCTAGAAAAGAAGATTCAGCCATAGTTGTTCTTTTCTCTTACCAGTATTCTCATCCATATCTGATGTCATTTTTTAAAGGGTGTGTGTACACCTTTTAAAACAAGTATATGGTAAAAGAAAACAAGTATATAAGTAAAATCCTACTGTCTTTACTGTCTTTTATAATGGGCACATAACTCAGTCCCAAACTGAGATATGCATGAAATATGCATTTCTTTTACTTTTCTAAAATGCAAATTATTTTCTATTTTGAACCCCTATTTGTTCCATGTGGCAGAGACTTAATCTCCGTGTTTGGGATTTTCTGTTTCTCTCTCTGTCCCAGGGGACTGACTGTGTGTCAATTCTGGGGTGCTTACCTAGAACCAAGGCACCTACCTGGGACTGAGATGGGTGTAATGGGAGATATCTGTCTTTTATGTCACTTGTATACAAAGTCATATGCTGAAGTCCATCCTTGATCCCATTGAGTCTTTGGCTGTGGGACCACATGTGTTACCACTGAGCTTTCTATCTTCTGGTCCAGGTCCTGGCAGACCTCCCTGCTATCTTCTTGGTGAGTCCCTGGGGCTGTGTGTGGCTCTGCCTGCCAGAGCTAAGGCTCCGTGGTCTTGCTTCTTTCCAGGACCCTTTGATCTAGGAAAGAGGATGCTTTGGACCTCTCTTTGAGATCCAAATTTACCAGGTCTTCCGATTTGTTTTTCAAGAAGAAGCTGGACATTTTCACTTTTTGTAAACCTTTCTGATTTTAAATGTTGGCAGTTAATTTGTTTTGAAAGAAAGCCACTGAGGATGAAAAAAAAAACCACCACAAAAAACAAACACCTTTCCATGGCCTAGTTTTGCCCCTCGGGCCACCATTTTGCAGCCTCTACCCTAAAGGCTTAGACTTAAGGAAATCAAAACAGGGAAGACACCATGTTTCTGCTTTCAAATGTGTCACAACTCCCCAAGGCAATAAGCACAGGATTGCCTACCTACTGGAATAGGAGAGAAGGGCAGAGGGGAGAGATCTGGGGGCAAAGCATTAGTTAACATTTCAAAAGTCTTATCTTTCTACACTTTGATATTGAGCTTATAAAGACAGGTTCTGTGTTTTAAAAAACAAACTTCTAGGGGCGCCTGGGTGGCGCAGTCGGTTAAGCGTCCGACTTCAGCCAGGTCACGATCTCGCGGTCCGTGAGTTCGAGACCCGCGTCGGGCTCTGGGCTGATGGCTCGGAGCCTGGAGCCTGTTTCCGATTCTGTGTCTCCCTCTCTCTCTGCCCCTCCCCCGTTCATGCTCTGTCTCTCTCTGTCCCAAAAATAAATAAACGTTGAAAAAAAAAATTTAAAAAACAAACTTCTTGGGGTGCCTGGGTGGCTCAGTCAGTTAAATGGATGACTTTGGCTCAGGTCATGATCTGATGCTTTGTGAGTTCAAGCCCCGTATCCGCTCTCTGCTGTCAGCACAGATCCTACTTTAGATCCTCTATTTCCTTGTCTCTCTACCCTTCCCCGGCTCTCTCTCTCTCAAGAATAAAAACATTTAAAAATAAATAAATAAATAATAAACTTCTATATCCAGGGGAAAAAAAGGATTAATCTTGCACAATATATTTTCAATAAAGTAATCATGTTCAGTAAATGCTTTCAGTTATAGCAATTATAGAATTTTATATTGGGTTTCCTAGTGATTGTTTAATCCAATTCCTGAGACTGGATTAAATAAATGAGACAACTGAAGCCTACAGAGGTGAGTTTGTTTTGGTCACCTAACAAGTCACTATCAGCCAGACTTACAGACTCTCAGCTCTTTCTTTCTAGTACCTCCTACTGGACAAGCTAAGGACCAGAGGATTGTATCCTGCTTGAGGTGGGCATAGGGTGTGGCATGGAAATGGAGATGATGCTGGAATGCAGTGCTCACACTCAAGGAGGGAAGACCCAGGAGGCCATGGCCCCAGGAGAAGTCAAGTCAAAGGGACTAACAACCTATTTTAATTTTCATTAAAATTTGAGAAGTGCTATTTTGGCCTAATAGGTCTCTCCCTTGGCTGTGGTTTAGAGTTGTTTAGAGCCTGAAGAGCTTTAAAATTTAAATTTTAAACTTTAATGGAAGCCTGTGCTCTACCCCTAAAGATTCTGATTTAATGAATCTAGTGGTAGGGTCAAGGTATCTGTAGTTGGAAAGGCTCTCTTGGTGATCTTCATGTGCAACAAGGTAGAGATTGACTGCTCCAGCCACACAGAACCACCACCACTTTCCAAACATAATACACCCACCCTCCCTGTGCACTTGCTGTCCTCTTAGTCTGCAACAAGACTTATACTTATTCTTCAAAATCCAGGTTATAGAACCTCTTTTGGGAAGAGGTCCCTGAAGCTTCCCCCAGCAGAGTTACCTACTCCCCTCTTTGTGTACCCTCCTGTAGATAGATCATATAAGTGTAAATCTGTATTTTCATGTCTCTTTATCTTACTAGGGAAAGCTAAGCTGTGAGTATTTTTGGAGCAGAGAATCTGGTTTATTTACTTGTTTTAAAACTGCAGAGCCTAGCTTTTGTTGGTTCTCTGTATCTGGTTCTTTCACTCTATTAGTGATTGAATGCCCAAATGAGTTAAGTCAAGGTTTTAGAACCAAGTATCCTTCAGATGTTCTCAGTCCCCCAATCATCCCCACCAGAAAATGATCTCCAACTCTGCCAACTCTTAACTGTCTCAAAGAAAGCAAAAGACAGCAAACAAACACAGATCACAAACAGATGTGTGCATAATATACATGTCATGGCTATTTCAAGAAGGAATAGTTGGGAACAGATTGTATGATCCATAAGGGCAGGGATTTTTGTTGGTTTTGTTCCTTGCTATATCCCCAATGCCTACAACAGCGCCTAGAATCAAGAAAGGGTTAGATTGAATGAATAGATACTGAATAAGTGGTGATTTTAAGATGGCTTTCTTTTCTCCTCCTCCTTTCCCATTTATCATTCATTCCAGTGACACTGGACTTTGTTTTGAGTGCTGTGACAGAATGCTGTTTTGAATTGCCAAGACAAGGTCACCAGGACCTTTAAGGATGTTCTGGCTTTGGAAATTTGCTGACCCTGACCACAGTATTTGCAGGCAAAGTGTGAATCAATCGCCAGTAATATCTAAGTGCTTCTTAGAGACCTGACAATCTTACAGACTGACTAATTTTAATAGAGTCATAAGACCCTAACTTTATCATTATTCACCCTCACTTCAACACACACACACACACACACACACACACACACACACACACAGAAGATCCTGAGTTACACTGTGCTGTTTACACTGAGCATCACTTGGGGCTTGGTAAACCGAGACCACATTATGTTCTGTCCTTAAGAACTCAGAAGCCCTTCCTGCCAATGGGCTGAATCAGCCATGAATTTGAGCATCTCTTGATGACTGCTTGTCTTGCTGGAGCTGTGACAGAGAATGACAGAATTTTAGAGTTGGAAAGGATCTTAGAGATCATCTGGTTTAACCCTATGAGTTTGATGAATAAGGAGGCTGAGATCCAGAGACATATCACTTGCTCAACGTAACACAGCTCATTAGCTGCTGCATAAGAGCATCAGCTGGTGCCCAAGCTTTTGGTCCCTGGCATTTTCTGTTTACCTTATTACCGGCTCTAGAATCTACCTTATACTGGGCCTAAATCATTTAATGTAGGAATGGCAAGTCATTCTCTGTTCCTTATGATGAAAAAAGACTATAAAAGAGAGTGGTGATCCTTAAAAATCAACTCCTTTAGGTTAAAATTGAGGTTAGAATGTGTTGAAATACATTGGTCTCAGCTTGAAAGAACAGATGGCTATTTTTTTTTTTTTTTGGCTTTCAGCTTAAAGCATTAGTTTCCATTAAAGTTTTTCTCAAAACCAAATTCTTTTTTCCAGATTTAGAACTTTACAAAACAGTGTCTTAACCAAGCTGAATTATTCACTGTCCCACAAATGCACCGTATATTTGTAGCATATCCTCTTCCTCCCTAATCCAATTTTTTGTCCTGGCTGATCTCTATGCAGTCACATCCTACATGTTCTTCCAAATCTAGTTAAATTTCCTCTCCTCTCTAAATGTCCTCTTGACCATCTGCCTTGCCTGGAATAGTATCTTCTTTTTCCCAACTTCTTTAATTTGTGAGAGTATTTAATAACTACATATTCGTTTTATTATATGTTAGGAAAATATATTAGTAGCATATCAGACTCATGACTTCATAGCTATTTTTTTTAAATATCACAATGATTTTTTTATATCATTAATGGAAGGATGTATTTGTTATTGCTGCAAAATAAACTACTCCAAAACGTAATGGCTTAAAAAAAGAATGACTACTGAGCTCATGATTCTGTGGCTTGGCAATTTGAGCTAGATTAAGTTGGTCAGGTTTTTGGTTTTGCTGGGCTGCATGTGTCTGTGGTAAGTTGCAGGTTTGCTAAGTGGCTAAGTCTATGGAGGTTGGCTGTCTGTCAGCTAGAGCCCCTTCTTTCTTCTTCACGTGGTCCATCATCCCCTATTAGGTTTGCCACCAGGCTTTTCCTATGGCAGAGCCAGGGGTCCAATAGATACAACAGAAGTATGCAAAGCCTCTTGAGGCCATGAAAAACTGGTATGCCATCACTTCTGCTGCATTATATTGGTTTAAGAAAGTCACAAGGCTAGTTCCCCTCTCTCCACGTGGGAGGAGCTACCAAGTCATATTGTATGGACACTGATAGGGAGAAGAGCTAGGGAAACTTTGCAATCAATTTATACAAAAGTTGATTTAAATAAAAATGCACTGTGTAGGAGACTATAGTAAAGACCGAAGTTGGTACCTAAGGGGCTGAATGTTTAATCATCTGATGCTTAATCATTTACTGTCTTGTAACAATTCTGGTATGACCATCAGTAGCACCAGCCTGAAATGCAGTTGGAATGAGGTATTTCCTTTGTCTTGATCTCTATGATTTGGATTTCTGGAATTCTAGCCCCATCTAGGGCCTCCCTTCAGATCTCAGGATTGGAGTGTGTTTGAGCAGTGGGAGAGGAGTGTGTTAGGTTATAGGAAGATCCCTAATGGATCTTAGAAGGTTGTCTTCCTCCACAGCCTTCTGGCAGTGGATATCGTTGAAGTGGAACCTGCATCACTGTCAATGTATCTGGATACCAATGTTGCTAACTTGCTCTTGCATTGCTAGTTTGGGGCAGGGATTCAACATTTTGATTAGGTATTCTGACTTAGCCCTTATGATACAGCCATGGTGAAGCCAGAAGCATTTTGCTGGGTCATAAATTACAACAATTAAAATTTCAATTTAAGAAAAAATTAGTAATGTGAAAGCGCACATTTTCGTTCTATTCCTGAGCCCTGCCCCAGAGTTGAGACAAGGAGTGGGGGTGACCAATCCATATTAAGTGGTTGACAATGACCTAAGAGTCTAACCTGGGCATCAGGCTGAAATGTTAAAATTAAATGAGAATATATTGATGATATGGTTCCAATGAACTCAGATTTCCATGAGCAACTGCTTAAATTCTAGAAAAATGCAAAGTGACCCAACCTTGCTGAGGGAGACAATATAATCAAGTTGAACTTCAGAAAAGAAGGAAGGAAGGAAGCAAGCTAGCAAGGAAGGAAGAAAGGAAGGAATGGAGGGAGGGAGGAAGGAAAAGAGAAGAGAAAAAATTCCTCATAGGGAAGACACTCACCTGTTAAGTACTTTCACAAGGACTGACTGCAAATCACCTGGCACAGTGAGACCACAGCAATAGCAATACTGAGAACGTCCAGCCCATAGTCCCCTCATGACAGTAATGAGAGTCAGCCAAAATGCTAAGACTGTTTAATACACCATGGACTAGTTTGCTGGGGCTGCCATGACAAAGTACCACAGACTGGGTGGTTTAGAACAACAGAAACTTACTGTCCCACTGTTCTGGAGGCTCTAAGTCTGAAGTTAAGGTATTGGCAGGGCCACGCTCCCTTTAAAACCTGCGTAAGGATTCCCCCTTGCCTCTTCCAGCTTCTGGTAGTACCAGAAGTTCCTTGTTTACCTGCAAAACTCCCGTCCTCCGCCTTCACGTGGCATTCTCCCTGCGTCTCTTCACATTGTCCCCCCTAGCGCATATCTGTCTTACTCGGTGTCCAAACTTCCCATTTCTTGTAAGGACACAAGTCATATTGGATTAAGGCTCACTCTAATGAACTATTTTGACTTCATTACTTCTTTAAAAATTCCACTTCCAAATAAGGTCACATTCTGAGGTAGTGGAGGTTAGAACTTCAACATGCCATTTTTAGGGGAACACAACCCATGGCACATGACATGGTGCTATTTGTCTGGAATAATTTGTTTTATCATTTAAACTGTAAACTTCCTTGTAAACATGTAAAACTTAAATATGCCACTCAAGAAGTTGTCTGGTTTAAAAAAAATCACAAAGGAAATCTATGGAGAAAACAAGAGTTATCAAAAAATTATGAAATGTTTTACTATCAGAAAATCTGGAAAAAACAGTTTTGACCATATTTTAAACTGCATCTATATTTACATGTTATCATATATGGCTGTCACTGGTGAAGATCAAGTGGCCAATGGCTGTCTAATCATAAGAGATGGAAAAACAGTGAAATGAAGGCAATTCCAAGACACTAACTTGTTTTTTTATGGTCAGTATATCTAATAAATGCCTTATCTTTGTAACCCACATATATCTGGAACCCCATGTGGACCTATCACCCTGTGGTGTTATATGAATGACAAAATACATCCCAGGATTAGGACAGGAAAATATAGTTGGAAGTAGTTCATATCTTCTCAGTGCCTTTCGACAAAATGCCGAAGTGGCAGAATATCCTTAATAAATAGTACATGTTCTGGGACAGAATGTTCTCCAGGCATACACACAGCACTCACACATACACATCTGGCACTGACTTCTGAAGTGAATGATTTCCTCTCTCTTTTCTCCTGCAAACTCTTTTAATACCCAACCACGTGGTTGGTCTTCCTCTCTCTCCTTCCCTTCGTGCTTGAGTGCTTGTTATGGAGAATAACCAAATCTCTCTGATTTCTTTAGGTTTGGTTTATTTTCCCCACAATGTGCTTGTTTCTCAGGTACAACAGAGCAAAGGAGGGTCTGGGCACCTGTCCAGCAGCCGAAATCCACTCTTCTTAGAAGGAAGTTGTAGAGGCTGTGAACACTCAGACGGTATTTTTGTTAGCTGCTTGCATTTCAATATTTTTTGATGGTGTTACATTTTTCATATAAAGCAAGTGGTATACTCTCCCGCTAATAGAAGTTAATTTCTTTCTGACAGCCATTAGATACCCATTGAACCAATATTTTATTTACTTGCTTATTTTGCAACAATGATGGCTTATTCTTTTATTTATTTATTTTTAATTTTTAAAGTTCAAGTATAATTAAGATACAGTGTTATATTAATTTCAGGCATGCAATATAATGTTTCAACAATTCTATACATTTCTCAGCACTTATCAAGGGTAAATGCACTCTTGATACCCATTATCTATTTCATCTGTCCCTCAACCCACCTCCCCTCTGGCAACTATCAGTTTGTTCTTTGTGTTTGAGAGTCTGGGTTTTTTGTTTGTTTCTCTCTTTGCTGATTTATTTTGTTTCTTAAATTCCATGTGAGTGAAATCATATGGCATTTGTCTTTCTCTGGTTGACTTATTTCACTTAGCATCATACCCTCTGGACCCATCCATTTTATTGCAAATGGCAAGATTTAATTCTTTTTTATGGCTGAGTAATATTCCGTAGTATGTGTGTGTATATATATATATATATATATATATATATATATATATATATATACACCACATCTTCTTTATCAGCCCATCTGTGAGTGGACACTTGGATTGCTTCCATATCTTGGCTATTGTAAATAATGCTGCCATAAACATAGGGGTGCATATATCTTTTCAAATTAGTGCTTTTGTTTTCTTTGGGTAAAAAGCCAGTAGTGGAATTACTCAATCATATGGTAGTTCTATTTTTAATGTTTTGAGGAACTCCCATACCATTTTCTACAGTGGCTGCACAAGTTTGCATTCCCACCAACAGTGTACGAGGGTTCCTTTTTCTTTATATCCTTGCTAACACTTGCTATTTCTTGTGTTTTTGATTTTAGCTATTCTGACAGGTGTGAAGTGATATCTCATTGTGGTTTTGATTTGCATTTCTCTGATGATTGGTGGTGTTGAGCATCTTTTCATGTGTTTGTTGGCCATCTGTATGAACTCTTTGGAAAAATGTTTAATCAGTTCCTGTGCCCACTTTAATCAGATTATTTGGGTTTTTTGGTGTTGAGTTGTAAAAGTTCTTTACATATTTTGGATATTAACCCCTCATAAGATATATCATTTGCAAATTCTTCTCCCATTCAGTAGATTGTGTTTTTGTTTTGTTCATGGTTTTCTTCATTGTGTGAACCAATATTTTAGAATATCTCTTTGAGCACCAAATTGTTATCTCCCTAAGTATTCCCACATATGAAGCTCTTGGGAAGATGTGCTCTTGTTACCAAAGGCAATAGGGTGTTGGTGAAGGAGAATAAGTTTGAAAAACTTGGAATTCAATGCAAAAAGATGATGACTGAGAGATGTAAAAAAAAAAATTAATAAAATCATTAAAGGCATGGGAAGTATATGGATGTTAGCATAGTTCTCTAATCCCAGGATATTAGAACTCAGCTGAAGAGGTGTGCTTAGAACCATAAGGGAGATATAATTCCAAACAGCAATTTTATTTTTTTTTAAATGTTTATTTATTTATTTATTTTTTTGAGAGAGAGAGAGAGAGAGAGAGAGACAGAACATGAGCAGGGGAGGGCAGAGAGAGAGGGAGACGCAGAATCCGAAGCAGGCTCCAGGCTCTGAGCTGTCAGCACAGAGCCCGATGTGGGGCTTGAACTCACGAGCCTTCGAGCTGTGAGATCATGACCTGAGCTGAAGTCGGCCGCTCAACCGACTGAGCCACCCAGGTGCCCCCAAACAGCAATTTTAAAGTTCAGTTTGTGTCATTTAAAGTTTTAGCCTGATGGAAAAAAAGGTTTAAAATGCAGTAATGTGGGTGTCTGGGTGGCTCAGTTGGTTAAGCCTCTGACTTCGGCTCTGATCACGATCTCATGGTTTGTGAGTTCAAGCCTGGTGTCAGGCTCTGTACTGACAGCACAGAGCCCGGAGCCTGCTTCCAGTTGTGTAGCTCCCTCTCTCTGTCCCTACCCTGCTCATGCTCTGTCTCTCTCTCTCTCAAAAATAAATAAACATTAAAAAATAATAATAAAATGAAGTAATGAGTTTCCATGATTCTGTGTTAGTGCCCTCCCAAAGCTTCCCAATAAAATGCCTAAGAAAAGGCACAAAAAAGAAACACCAGAAAACAAAGAGAAACCCATATGCTGTGGTCTAGTGTGAATTTCTAGTAAAGAGAATTTCTATGAACAGAAACACTGATGAATGTGTCCCCAGTGATGAAGTTAGGAAAAGGCTTTGATCGCCCCTTTTCTCTGTCCTCCTAAATCTGACGTGACATTAACCAGAAAAACAGGTGTGGGGCGCCTGGGTGGCCCAGTCAGTTAAGCATCCCTCTTGATCTCCGCTCAGGTCATGATCTCATGCTTTGTGAGCTCCAGCCCTGCCATCAGGCTCTGCGCTGACAGCATGGAGTCTGCTTGGGATTCTGTCTCCCTTTCTCTCTGCCCCTCGCCCCCGTTCTCTCTCCCTCTCTCTCAAAAATAAATAAATAAATGTTTAAAAAAGGAAAAAGAAAAACAAAAACAGGCACTTGCTCCTCTTTGCAAGGGGACCGTTTTCTGTGATAGGCAGTGTTGTGTAACTTGTCCCACATCTGTGTCATTATTCCCCTTTTACCTCCTTTGCAAACTAAAACTCCAAGTATGTAACACAACCAGGAGTCGAAAGAGCTGACTGGGTTCACACTGCAAGTATTCACTGTCTCAATTCAAAGGTTTTATATCGGGTAGGTGGGAGTGTAGGTGCACACATGTTTGTGCTCATATTTTCTGAACATTCCTCCATTTTATTTCTATGGATCTAACCTGAAAAAGAAAGGTGTGGAAAATACACTAGTATCTACTGTCATGAATATTGCTATAGAACTGATTCTTCAAGCATTTATAATTACCTGGGCTATACTTTTCAGACCCTCTTCGAGGTAATGTTGATGTTAGGACATAGCAAATTTGGGGCGGGGTGAAGGAACCTAACATAATGCCAAAGTGTTGGAATTGCTAATGCATATTTTATAATTCTAGCAGTTTATGAGATCACATTTGGTGCCTAAAATCCCTGGGGTACAATTTGGAGAAGAAAAAATGGAATCTAACCAAGGGCAATGTAGAGTTTTGGAGAAGTAAATAGAGGGTTTGCAATTACAATGTCAAGGATCTTAAAATTCAAACTCAAATTTTATGCCACTACATTTACATATATACATAGTATAATAATTTTTAAAGTTGATTATTTTTGTATAGTAAAAGGGAAGATGGAAAGAAAAGTTTGCCCTAAAACTGTTGTCTAACTTTTTTTAAGTAACATTTTTTTCTTTCAATTTGAAAAGTAATGTCTGCTTATTCTAAAGGACTTTAAAAATAACATTGTATTATTATAGACATTTTAAAAATACACTGTAATACTATAATACAGCTAATATTATATACCACTTCCAATGTGCCAGACATTATTCTAAACACTTTGTGTACATTAACCATTTTGATTTTCACAACAACACATCACGTAGGTATTATTAGTCCTATTTATAGATGGGGAAACTGAGCCATGGAGAAATTAACATGTACTTTGTGGTCTTCTTATATCTTTTATAATTTTGTTATCCGTATAAAGATAATATCTTCCTATATCTTGTACAGTTTTATTTCCTTTTATTATCTTCTACTTTTGAAGATCACTAGTAGTTCTTTAGCTTTTTAAAAAATATTATTAACTATATTTTTTTCTAATTATCAAAATAAGAGATGAAATGGTATCTTTGCATTTTCTTCTATATATGAATGAAGAAATAACAGTTCCTTTTCGCAACTCCATTTCTAGTCTTTCGTTATATAATCTGGAGATTAATTAAAATGGTTTTACACTATATAACCTTTCTTTCTGTCAGGATTAGTTTGACAACTCTATTCCATTAGTAACGGAGTTTATAATTCTTTACATGTATTTCAAAATGTTTTTGATACTTGTTGCCAATTCTTTTACATCTTCCTATTTTTCCCATTAATTTTGATTTGTCTCTTAATCTTCAGGGTTGTTCTTTGCTTGCTTGGTTGCTTGATTTTTAAGAGGATAAGTGAGTAGAGAGACTTTTAGTTTCTCACAAACATGAGACTGCCTTTTGATTGCCTTCACATCTATTTGAGTGAATATTTAAAACCTGGATTGGAGCATTTCTCTCCTAAAAGTTCTGAAGATGCTACTCCAGTGCGTTCTGGCACTTGTGCTGCCAAAGAAAAGCCTGAGGCCAGCTGGTTCCTTTGTGTGCAACTTGTTTGTAGGTGTGCCTGTAAGGTTTTGGTTTTTTTTTTTTTTTATCTATACAATTCTATACTTTTTTTTTTTCAGAGTATGTCTACACGTGCATCTTTTCTTTTCTTTTTTTCCTCATCATTTTAACAGTTTTTATTTAATGTCGTATGTAAGATTACTTTATTCCTGCACTTTCTCAATTGTTTCTTCCTTATATTTGCCCTTTTCCTTTCCTATTTGGCGAGATTTGGCTTTGCGCTCAAGGATCTTTTTGCGCTCTTTGTCCAGTTTTAGTCTAGTGATGACCACCTTGCTGGGGCGGATGCCCACGTGGACAGTTGCGCCATTTGCCTTCTCTCCCTGTACTCCTTCCATGCAGATGACGTATTTCTTCCTGTAAACCTGGACTACTTTGCCAATTTGCTGGCCTTTGTAGTGTCCTCGCACAACCTGTACTTCATCGTCCTTCCGGATGGGCATGGATCGAACGTTGTACTTCTGTCGCAGCTCCTTGAAAAGAGGGGAAGACAATCTTCCTGCGAATGTGGGAAGGTGCACTGAAATGCCTTTTACGGCTCGTGCTCCGGTCAGAGACCAAAACGGACTGACCTTCATATTGGCCGCTACAGCTCCAGCGATGGCCGCAAAAGGGAAGAGTTCTTCTTCTTCTTCTTCTTTTTTTTTTTTTTTTTTTCCCAAAAGGAGGCAGGAGGCACAGTAGTTGAGGATTCAAGCCTGGCAATCGAATAGCATAGAACCTCAACTCTACTACTTGAATTGAGACCTTTTTTTAAAAAATGTTTTTTAAATGTTTTTATTTATTTTTGAGAGAGAGAGCAAGCAGGGGAGGAGCAGAAAGAGAGGATCCGAAGTGGGCTCCGTTCCGAGAGCCTCATGTGGGGCTTGAACTCACAAACCATGAGATCATGACCTGAGTCAACGTTGGCCGCTTAACTGATTGAACCATTCAGTCACCCCTTGAATTGAAACCTTCAATGGCCTCAGAGGCGCACCTCGGTGGCTCAGTCGGTTTAGCGTCTGACTTTGGTTCAGGTCATGATCTCATGGTTCATGAGTTCAAGCCCGGAGTCAGGCTTTGTGCTGACAGCACAGGACCCACTTCAGACCCTCTGTTTCCCTCTCTCTCTCTGCCCTACCTCTGCTCCCCACCCCCTCTCTCTCATAAATAAATACACACTTAAATGACCTCAAATTACTCTCTAAGCCTCAGTTTCCTTAACATAAAGTGGAATAACAATAGTACTTTACTGCTTAGGTTTGTTTTTAAGATTCAATGAAAGAATGGATGTAAAATGCATAGCACAGTACCTAGCTCCATGGTAAGTGATAGTTATTGCTGTTATTAGTCTTGCCTGGAGCATGTTCACCCTTCCAATCTTTGTACTAACACAGAAGTCAAAGCAGACACATGGCAATCATAGATCGTACTCCTCCTCAAATTCTCCTAATAATTCAAAGGATAGAGGCAAACACCAGGTATAAATAAAGCATTCCTCTCCTGATGGAGTCTGAAATCATCAGAAGCTTGAAAAAGTTTGCCAAAATGTCCTTTTTATTTTTACACATTGGGCTTGAGTTTTGGTTTTGGATTAGCTAAATGGAATTTGAACAATGTGTGTAGAACCAATTAATTTTGAACAATGTGTATGGAAATCTTATTCACAAAGGGAGCCATTCTGGTTTTGAAGGACCATTTGATTTATTATTCCATCAACTACACGTGGATAGGAAAATGCCCACGTGACTACCCCCTTATTCTCCAGCTATGCTTCTTAAATCTGGACATTCCAGCTCTATTCAAAATAAGCAACTAGATCGACTATGCATATCCTGATGAAAATATTCTGTAGATAGAGAATACTCAAGAAAAAGTACCCTTGGGGCGCCTGGGTGGCGCAGTCGGTTAAGCATCCAACTTCAGCCAGGTCACGATCTCACGGTCCGTGAGTTCGAGCCCCGCATCAGGCTCTGGGCTTGATGGCTCAGAGCCTGGAGCCTGTTTCCGATTCTGTGTCTCCCTCTCTCTCTGCCCCTCCCCCATTCATGCTCTGTCTCTCTCTGTCCCCAAAAAAATAAACGTTGAAAAAAAAAATTAAAAAAAAAAAAAGAAAAAGTACCCTTGACATGTTTACGGTGACGTCTGATTGAGGTCATTTATTATCCTGGGTAGAGAAGGAGTCAACCCTTTCCTTCCTAACTTTCATACTCCAGTGTTTTTCAACTCAGAAAAATATTCCTAAAATATGTCTTTGATTACTGCTTCTGTCTCAAGTTTTCTTCTTTGGAAGGAACGTGAATAATTCTTCTGTCCAAGTCTCTTTCTTTGTCTTCCATAACTATCTTTTTTAAAAAAATTGTATTTTCTTCATTCCTTTCCCCTCATGTTTTTCATAGTGTAAATGTTATCTCCAAATATAGACTTAAATATGATTATATACTGAAGTTCATAACTTTTCTCATCTCATTCATCTCCATTTTCATATCATCCTGTTATCTTCCATCTTAGATTGTTCCTATATTTTTTCTATGAGTTTTTTATGATAATTTTTTTAATGATAAACAGTCTTATTTTTTTATACCCTGCTAAAAATGGCAAACAGATTTCTAGAGTTTTCTTTTTCTGGATCTAATTAGATTATGTTCTGAGGTTTCTTCTTATACTGAGTATACAATTCCTTCTTCCTTGTTCTACAGCATTTTAAAAATAAGCTTTGGGGCGCCTGGGTGGCGCAGTCGGTTAAGCGTCCGACTTCAACCAGGTCACGATCTCGCGGTCCGTGAGTTTGAGCCCTGCGTCAGGCTCTGGGCTGATGGCTCAGAGCCTGGAGCCTGTTTCCTATTCTGTGTCTCCCTCTCTCTCTGCCCCTCCCCCGTTCATGCTCTGTCTCTCTCTGTCCCAAAAATAAATAAACGTTGAAAAAAAAAATTAAAAATAAGCTTTATGCTTTTTCCCCTACTAACTTACAATTGAGTAAGAGATATTTCTACCAACAAATACAGTAAATGGATAGTCTTTGACCTCATTCTTTGTCCTTTTGAATCTGGTTGTGTTCTATTTTCAGATAGCAAAATCTAGCACTTGTTCATTTAGTCTGGCTTGGCTGGACTGAGATACTATAGCCTGCTACTCCCACTGCCAGGCTCTCTAGTAACTAAACAGATGGTATTGTGAAAATCTATAATTTCCTGTATACCTTTTCCCCAGGGTTTATCTTTCTCCAGCTTCACCTACTGTTCTTTACCTGATGGCATTATCTCATTTTGCTGTCCTAATCCCCTCCCTTTATTCCCCACTTCATGCTGACATGGTTAGTGGGAGTTATAGCTGCTGATAATGTAGAAAAAGTAGAATAAATAGGATAGAACAACATTCTGATATCTATTTATCTATCTATCTATCATTCCTGGAAGATTTGTATTCTCAGTATTCTAGTTGGTAAAGTCCTTAACTTTCTTAATAGGGAAAGAAAAGTGGTTAGAAGCTAAACAAAATCTCTTGCTTTCTGTGAAAATACTTTCATGGGTTCTAAGGCTAGGAAATAAAAGATATGTCATCTTCTGCCTTGCTATCTTTGTGATCACTTGTTTTGGGGAAAGCCAGCTGCCTCGTTGTAAATACACTCATTCAGCCCTGTGAAGAAACCTACATTGAGAAGAACCAAGGCCTCCCACCAGCAACTCGCACCAATTTGATAGCCATGTGAATGAATTATTTTTGAAGCAATTTCTCCAGCTCTAGTCCAGTTTAGTCTAGACTTCTTAAGATGACTAGCTTCTGCTGACATCTTGACTATTTATGAAAGACCCCAGATTAGACTCTCCCAGGCAATTCACTCCCAGATTCTTGATCCACAGAAATTGAGAAACAATAAATGTTTATCTTATTTTTTATGTAAATTTTTAAATTGAGATAAAATTCATATTTCATATAATTTTCCATTTGCACCATTTTAAAGTATACAGTTCAGTGGTTTTAGTGTATTCATGATGTTGCACAGCCATTACCACTGCTTAATTCCAGAATACTTCCATCACCCCCAAAATAAATCCTGTACTTCCTAATTCTTCTCTCCTCCCATCCTCTGACAACCAGTAATTTATTTTCTGTTTTCCTGAATTTGCCTTTTCTGGATATTTCATATCAAATAGATCACATAATATGTGACATTTTGTGTCTGGCTTCTTTTATCTAGCATAATATTTTCAAGCTTTATCATATTGTAGCATGTATCAGCACTTCATTCCTTTTTATGGCTGAATAATATTCCATTGTATGGACATACTGTATTTTGTTTATGCATTCATCATCAGATGATCCATTTAATCACTTGAGTTGTTCCCACCTCGTGGCTACTAAGAATAATGCTGCTATGGACATTGGTGTGCAAGTTTTTGTGTGAACACATATTTTCAATTCTCTTCGGTATATGCCTAGGAGTAGAATTGCTGGATCATTTGGTAATGCTACCTTTAACTTTTTGAGAATAAATACTAACAGGTGTTTTAAACTACTAAAATTTTGGGGCAATTTATTATGCAGGAATAGATACCAATTGCCCTTCGTTTAGTACATAGAATAATTGACACAGGTTCTTTCCGTGGCACAGTCCCTTCAAGATTCTGAGAATAGACTGACTCTCAGACACAGTATCCAGTCTTGTTATGATTTTTTACAGTCCTTTTTGTGTGATTTCATAAGAATTTTTGTTGAAATTTGGGAAAGGCCATGAGTGAGGCTGTGTATTTGTATAAAATGACCACAAATTTAGCAGCTTAAAACTATACACACTTATTATGTCATGGCTCCTGTGCATCAGAGCTTGACTTAGCTGGGTCCTCTGCTCAGGGTCTCCCTAGGAAGGTGTCATTTGGGCTGCCTTCTCATCCGGAGGCTCATTTAGGAAGGTATCTGCTTCCAAGCTCAACTGGATTTTCGGCAGAATCCATTCCCTTGTGGTTGTAGGACGAAGGGCTCCAGCGTCTTGTTGGCTATTGCCTGGAGGGTGCGCATGGTTCTTAGCAGCTACCTTCACTCCCTTCTCACGTTGACTTCCCAACGTGGCCATTTATTTCACCAGGGCAGCAGGCAGAGTCTCTAGAATGAGTGTGCTAGCAAGATGGTCTTTAAAAATGTAACCTAGTGTACACAGAAGTGACATCCCATCATCTTTGCCATATTCTGTTGCTTAGAAGCCAGTCACAGGTCCTGCTCATACTTACTGAGAGAGGATTATCCAAGCGTGTGAACACCAGGAAGTAGGGGTCATGGGGGCCTTCCAGAGTCTGTCTTCCATAGGCTGAAAACCAAATACCCACATGTTAAGCAAGATATGGGGAAAAATCTTGGAGATGATCAAAGATGATCATTTTACCTTAATTTGTTTCTAAAAGACTAAATTTATTTGGTGGTACTTTTATGATCTATTTTCACTCTCACCTTTAAAAAACATCTTTATTTTCTAACATTGCCCTAGCTCAAATTTGGAAAAACGAATTGTGATCTAGATCTAACTTTAGTGGCTTTATTGTTTCTATATAGTCATTGTCCTGAAAAATTTATGAGGCAATGTAGGATAAGGCTTACAAACATGGGCTCTGGCATTAGGGAAACCTGGGTTCAGAAAAGTGCTGCTTACTAGCTGTGTCACTCTGGACAAGTTAGCTAACCTTTTGGGCCTCAATTTCTTCATCTGTAACCTAGGTATAATAATAATATTTATCCCGTGGGGTTATGAGTATTCAAGGACAGAGCACATGTAAAGTGTTTAACATACCACTTTATATATTGTAAGCACTCTATTAATGCAAACTTATAATAATAATGACAATTATTATTATTATTGACCTAAAGAGGAGAGTTTTGAAAAGGAAGGAGCAATAAACAGTTTGGCATAAAGGACAAGTATGAAAGGACTCAATAGATTTAGCAACTAGAAGGTTGTTGGTGGTCATGATAAGAGCTGTACCAATGGATGGGGGTGAAGCTGTAGCTGTACTGCCATGCAGGTGTGCAGGGAATGGGAAGTTAGAAAGAGAAAGCAAAAGGAAAGGGCTCTGGCAGGAGGAGAAACTTTGTAGAAGGGAAAATCCAGCAATAGGTACTATATGCCCTTTGTCTCTACACCAATGGCTAACAGGGTGTCACCTTACAAAGGCAGTATATCCAGCAACTTCTCAAAACAACCTGTGCTGGGGGCGCCTGGGTGGCTTGGTCGGTTAAGCGTCCGACTTCGGCTCAGGTCATGATCTCATGGTCCGTGAGTTTGAGCCCCGCGTCGGGCTCTGTGCTGACAGCCCAGAGCCTGGAGCCTGTTTCAGATTCTGTGTCTCCCTCTCTCTGACCCTCCCCCGTTCATGCTCTGTCTCTCTCTGTTTCAAAAATAAATAAACGTTAAAAAAAAAATTAAAAAAAAACAACAACAACAACAAAAAAAAAACAACCTGTGCTGGAGATTCAGTCTTTTCCTTCTTTGGATTAGTGCATCTCTAACCCTTTTGTATAGAAAAAAAAATTTTTAATGTTTTTATTTATTTTTAAGACAGAGACAGAGCATGAGCAGGGGAGGGGCAGAGAGAGAGGGAGACACAGAATCGAAGCAGGCTCCAGGCTCTGAGCTATCAGCACAAAGCCTGATGCAGGGCTCAAACTCACAGACTGTGAGATCATGATCTGAGCTGAAGTCGGAGGCTTACCTCACTGAGCCACCCAGGCACCCCTAGAAAAAAATATTTTTAATCCAGACTTTTATTTCTGGCTTGTCTGTAGTTTGCTAAATTACAACTTTAAATATTTAAAGGTTTCTAGCATACATAGCAAGGTGATGCAACAAAAAAAAAAAAAAAAAAAAGGAGAAGGAAGAGGTGAAGAAGGAGGAGGAGGGGAGAGGGGGAGGAAGGGGGTAGAGGAGGAGGAGGAGGAGGAAGAGGACCTGATCTATAAGAGACAGGGGAAATTAGTAAAGAGTTACATATTCCCAGCTGGCATAGAAATGAAATGGTAGAGATTTTGAGCATGTGGGGGAAATAAAATACAAGCCAAAGATGGTGGATTTAGAAGTTTTACTGTTGCGTACTAAATTGCAAACCAAACCCATTTGGCACATGACCAACTATCAATATAGGCAAAATGCAGAAGCCGATGTTTACATTTTTCCTGAGCTAGTGGGAGGGTTTATCTCTGTGATAATAAGCTGTCCAAGCTGGAACAGTAGGGAAGATGCCTGAGGTTGTAATTTATTATTATTCCATTACCATTGTCCTTCGTGCCAGCAGTCACACTTTACCTAAGATCTTTCCAAATAATTTCAGTTCATCAATCGGAGGGAAGAATAATTCCTCAACACAAAAGCCATGAGCTCAATGCTGTGCCTTTACCTTAAATGGACACTGGAAACAGCACATGATGCAGTATTTGGGCATGTATAGAGCCAAGGAGATCCTTATTTCTTCCCCTTGAGGGTGCTAATAGAAACTTCAATAAAGTGTTGCCAAGAGGAAGTAGAAAGGACCTGGACTGGAATCACAACGTCCAATAATAAATCCTCACTCCATTACTTACTGTGTGAATTAAGGGCACTTCATGCCCTCTCTAAACCCCATTTTCTCAGCTGTGAAATGGGGTAGTTATGTCATTCGCACGGATTGTTGTACAAATGAGATGAGATGCTGGTGGTCTGGCATGTTGAAGGTTCAATAAATTCCTCCTGGATTTGGATTCCTAGCCCATCTCTACTTTCTATTCGATAAATATTTTGCATTCTTCCTGTGAATGTGACCTGTGTAATAACCTCTCAGTTCCATCCCCAAAGTGGAGAGTAGTGTTACCTGTTCACAGTTCTGCCATAGTATGGCAGAACGTGAATGGGGAAGTGTGGTGTGGTGAGGTGACGTGACTTCACTGCCCTAGAAATCAGGACCCATAGTTATGTCTGGAACTCACTGAATGACCTTGAAAATGACATAGAGTCTCTGAGCCTACTTCGTGATTTGTAAATTATGCCCATGGGGCAGGGGGTAGTGTGGAATAAAACATCTGAGTTTTTTTCTGTCTTGAATATTCCTGATCTAGATCAGAAAGTTCTTTCCATACTGGGGCTATTGAGTCATACTTTCTACTCATGGTAATTCATTAAGAAGCATTATCATCAGTCATTATTATTACCAGGAACTCTAAATGATTCCCATGGAAGAATTTAGCAGATAATGAAATCACTTGCAATAAATAAGTTTGCTAACTAAAATGTGGTGCAGTCCTATGAAGAAGATAATTTGTTTATTATAATTATAATGTATTAAAAGAAAGTTATTATCATTCAGTTCCAGAATTGTATGTACATGAATATTTGTTGATTTAACAAATAAATAGATTCTTTCATTGTATACAAGCCACCTATACAATAGGGTCAAACAGGAGCATGAACTATTTGGACATCAGGGAAAACGTGGAAGGGGCTGTGTTCTGATCACTTGCCATTCTGTGATATTGTTTGGTACTTCTGTCCTAAAATATACCTTTGCCTTCAAGGATCCTGCAGGCTAATTTCAGCAGCTGGGAACCTGCTCAGGCTGTCACTGGCTTTAAGGAACGCTGCCACAGGCGGTCACCAGGAGGCATCGGTCTCCAAATCTAGGGGGAGCGTACAGTGGCATGACCCCAGCCCCAGAAGGGAGCTTAATGGAAACTGAGAAGTCATAGTTACAGATTCAAATATTTTTGTCAGAATAAATGTGGGACTTGTTTAAAAGTTGTATATACACAGAAAAGAGTTACCTTGACCACACAGGGATCAATGCTGATACTATTCAGGACCAACTATTGACACAGATTAGCAGGCACATTACATATAAGGGGTCGTTATGTTCCAAGGTGCTCAGAGCATCAGCCCCACCAAGGAGTCCTCCTATAAGGCCATTAACTTCACAGGTTTTGCAGTCAGCCAGACCCAGATTCAATTCCTACTGCTACTTATTAGTTGTGCAACTTTGGGCAGGTTTTCTCTTCTATAAAATGAAGATAAAAACAGTCTTTACTACACCTATGGTGAATGTGTGAATTAAATGAGATAAGGCATATTATATGCTTTGTAAAGTGCTTTCCATGCTGTAAGCCCTGAAATATTATACCTATTTATTATAAATATGTTATTGATAATGAAAATCAAGGCCCAGCAAAAGTTGCCCTAGGTCAGACAACTAACAACTGGCAGGGCCACCGTGGGCACCCGGGTCTATCTGCCTGTGGTTATAACCACACTGCTGCAAAAGAGAAAGGAGTATGCTTACTCTAAGGGCACCAACAGCAAAGACAGAACTTGCTGACTAATGCTGTGTGGACAGTCGATTCTGGGCAGGATCTTGTCACTCCTGGACAGAAGGAAGTGGGAGTCAATCAAAGCTACAACAACTGTTCCACATTTGTTCCCACAGGCTACTGGAAAGACCTAAGCCTGGGCCTCAGGGGCACCCCCGGAACCAGGCAAACCTAAGCTGACCTACTTGTGAACTGGAGTTAAAATTTAACAAAATGAATAGCAAGCAGTGCAACAAGTATAACTTTTTTTATATAACTTCTCTTTTGTCTTCCTCTATGCTCCTGTCATACCCCATGTCCACACAGTGTACCCTGAGAGGCAATCTCCTTCCAAATCCCAAATTGGGAGTGGGGCACAAATATCTCTGGTTTTCCTTTTCCCAAACTTTCTGGAGTTTTCTTTTGCATAGCCTTTAAGTTGCTACTCAAAAACAAAGGTCGGAAGGGAAAGCCAGGGCCCTGAGCACTTCATCTCTTGCCTTTCTTTTCTTCTTTTGGTAAAATACTTTTTATTTTCTATTCCTGTCTTACAGGAACTTCCCTTGGGTCACCTCTGCATCCACTCTGCCCATAGCTTAGAGGAAAACTTTATTTTCAGACATGGAAACATTGCTTCTTATATGTAAAAAAGGATATTTTAGAATTTATAAAAAATATTTCTCTCTCTGCAATGTCTGGTTTTCAAGACTGTCTTGCTATGGAATTAGAAAAAAAGACATTTGAAGATATAGTACAAAGCTGTAGTAATCAAAGCTGTATGATGCTGCACAAAAACAGGTATATAGATAAATGGAACAGAATAGAGAGCCCAGAAATAAACCTACACTTATATGTTCAATTAATCTATGACAAAAGAGGCAAGAGTATACAATGGGGAAAAGACAGTCTCCTCAACAAATGGTGCTGGGAAATCTGGACAGCTACGTGCAAAAGAATGAAAGTGAGTCACCCTTAAAAAAAAAAAGAAAGTGGATCACCCTTTTATGCTATAAACAAAACCCCCCTCAAAATGTATTAAAGACCTAAATGTGAGACCTAAAACCATAAAACTCCTAGAAGAAAACATTAGCAGTAATTTCTTTGACATCAGCCATAGCAATATTTTCTAGATATGTCTTCTCAGGCAAAGGAAACAAAAGCAAAATTAAACTATTGGAACTATACCAAATAAAAAGCTTTTTCACAGTGAAGGAAACCATCAACAAAACAGAAGGCAATGTACTGAATGGGAGAAGATACTTGCAAATTATATATCCTATAAGAGGTTACTATCCAAAATATATAAAGAACTTATACAACTCAACACCAAACAAAAAAATCCAACTAAAAAATGGACAAGGGGGATGCCTGAATGGCTCAGTCGGTTGAACCCTTGAGTTACTCTCAGGTCATGATCCCAGGGTCATAGGTTTAAGTTCTGTGTCAGGCTCTGCACTGGGTTCCATGTTGAGCATCAAAACCTGTGTGAGATTCCCTCTCTCTTTCTCTCTCTCTGTCTCTGTCTCTGTCTCTCTCTCTCTCCCCCACCAGATAAAAAATTAAAAAAAAATTGGACCGAAGACTTGAGTAGATATTTTCCCAAAGAAGACATACAGATGGCTAACAAACACATGAAAAGATGCTCAACACCACTAATCATCAGGGAAATGCAAATGAAAACCACAATGAGATATCACCTCACACCTGACAGAATGGCTAAAATCACAAACACAAGGAATAACAAGTGTTGGCAAGGATGTGGAGAAAAAGGAATCCTTGTACACTGTTGGTGGGAATGCAAACCGGTGCAGCCACTATGGAAAACAGTATGGAAATTCCTCAAAAAATTAAAAATAGAACTACCATATGATCGAGTAATTCCACTACTGGCTTTTTACCCAAAGAAAACAAAAGCACTAATTTGAAAAGATACATGCACCCCTATGTTTATGACAGCATTATTTACAATAGCAAAGATATGAAAGCAACCAAGTGTCCATCCACAGATGAATTGATAAAGAAGAAATTATATATAATGGAAGATTACTTAGCCATAAAAAAAGATTGAAATCTTGCCACTTGCAACAACATGGATGAAACTAGAGGGTATAACGCTAAGTGAAATAAGTCAGTCAAAGAAAGACAAATACCATATAATTTCATTCATATGTGGAATTTAAGAAACACAGCAGATGAACATAGGGGAAGGTAAGGAAAAATAAGATAAAAACAGAGAGGGAGACAAACCATAAGAGTCTTTTAAATACAGAGAACAAACTGAGAGTTGCTGGAGGGGAGGTGGGGGGGGGATGGGCTAAATGGGTGATGGGCATTAAGGAGGGCACTTGTTGGGATGAGCACTGGGGGGTGTTATCTGAAACTAATATTGTTGCAGACTGTAAGTCTGGAGTTCTCTCTTGTCCAGCAAAAGAGCAGACATAGGATTGAATATGAGAGCGGCTAATGTCCAGGAGGAGACAAGAACCCTGAACAGGGATTTTTGTCTCTGTATTTACTGTGCTCTCAAGATCTTACACATGTGGTGAATGTGAAGAAAACAATCGGATAGCAATCGTTAACTTTTGTGTGTAAGAAGCAAAGGGTCTGGGAGGCAAGTGGAGATTGTGATCAAAGTACAATAGTATATTGGTGTCTGATGGAAAGTAATTTCCTGCAGGTGATATAACAAGTTACTCATGGTTCCATTACAATATCTCGCTAGCTAGCCTTGGGCGCTTTTACCCCAAGGGGGGGGGGGCAGCTTTCCACCCTAAGCTTTTTTCTAACCCATTTATGTAAGTATAAGGAATTCTTGAACCTCTTTCCCCACATAATATAACACTTTATATTAATTATACTTAATAAAAAAATAAAATGTTACTTTACAAAACTTTTTCTGATTAAAAAAAAGACATTTGTTTGAGTTGGTGCTGACCTTCTCCTTCCCTAGTACAACATGATTCTTGGCTTATCTTTAAGGCAGATGACATGCATGGGAAAGAAATAACTCCTGGGTTAATAAAAAATTATGGAAATAAATGAAGATATTTTAAAAATATTATCTCCATGATACTAGTGAAGACCCACAGTTATGCCATTAGGATAGATCTTTCATTCATTCATTCATAATTATTTATAGGAAGCCAACATGGGCCAGGCACTGAGGATAGCAATACACTAAACTTTCCCGCTTTTCACAGCCCAGAGAATAACACTGATATCATCTACACATATAATTGTCTGATTTTCATAGAGCCTTGGAGGAGTCTCATGGAAAATTAGTTAGTGTTTTTCTGGACTGTCTGTGATGAAAATAAAGATATTTGCTCTTTGAGGGAACGTTTCATCAAGCCTTCTGTTCAGGGGTGGTTTATCCCAACTATGTCTGCATCTTGTATTCATTATTTATTGTTGTTTAACAATTTACCACAACATTTAGCAGATTAAGACAGCAAGCGTTTATTATTGCACAATTTCTATTGGTCAGGAATTTGGGAGCAGCTTAGCTGGTACGTTAGCCCAGGGTTTCTCATAAAGTTGCAGTCAAGCTGTCAGCTGGAGCTGCAGTCACCTCAAGACTTGACTGGGGCTGAAAACCTGCTTCCGAATTCACTAACATGATTATTATCAGACCTTAGTATATCTGCTCCTAAGCTTATTCATGTGATCCTCTCCTCCAGTCTACCTTACAACATGGCAGATGGCTCCCCCAGGGAGGGAGTGGCCAAGATGGAAGATGCCAATACTTGTATCAGTATTGACATCCTATCACTTCTGCTGTAGTCTGTGTGTTAGGAGCAAGTCAGTAAATTCAGTCCACACTCTAGGGCTTGAGATTCCCCCAGCGTGTGAATATCAGAAGTGGAGATTATTGGGTACCATCCTAGAGACTGTCTGGTACAACCTTCTTCATATGCCTCTTGGGTTACAGGTCAGAGGATAGAGTTTGATTATTTTTCCCAATTCTTTGGCATAAATGGTCACAGGCATTTGATGAAGTGTTTCACACACTGTGCCTTTTTCTCAAATGAATCTAGGCAAAATGGCCATCATGGTGATGGCTTTCAGGTCTGCAGTGACTTGGAGGGCATTTCCTGCTAAGGCAGTTTCTTGTCATCATTTGCCCTCTGTTTGCTGTTGAGAGAGCATCTTAGGATATGACCATGGAATTTCAAATGAATGGCGAATGGGATGAATGAGAGATACAGGAGATTTTCCTTGTGATGACTCATGTCTTGGCATTTCAGGAGTTGTTTTAACTGCAAAAGCACTTGAACTCATTGGATCACAGAATTAAGTGTCAAGATATTTGGATTTGAACTTGGGCCCTGCCTCTAACTAGCTTTTCACATGGGATAAGTTACTTTACCTCTCAAAGATTTCATTTGTTTAGAAAAGAAAAGTTTAAACTGAATGGTATCTAAGGGCTCTTGCAGCTCTAATGGTCTGTGCTTTATTCAGAGATGTTTTTCTTCTTCAGGAGCTTTGTGTGGAGCTAGGTAAATGGTCTTGCTGCAATATTATTCTGTTGCATAAATTGTTGGGATTGCATAGATTGCTATTATTTGGCAATTCTCTAGTTTCACTTTTTGGAAACTGCTAAGACACAGTCCCAAAAATTTTGTAGAGGAAAACAGCCAACACTTATTGACATACTACTATGTGCCAGTCACTATGTTAAGTACTTTATAGACTTTCTTATTTGGGCCAATAATCCTATGAGGTAGATATCTTTTTATCCATAGTTTATAGAAGGAACTGAGAATTAAGAGAGCGATTTGTCAAGATCACAAGCTAATAATGAGCAGGGCCAAAGTTCTAATGGTAGGTGTGTCTGGCTCAAAACCAGGCTGTTGGCTTCTAGGTTATCTATTTTATGCACCAGTTCATTGGGTGGGACCTATCAGTCAAGGACCCAAGACCCTGAACAATGGAGCTTTTCAAAGTATTCCTGGCAGTGTGATATTTTAGGAATGCAAAACAATCCTTGGGAATTAACAATTATTATTTTTTAATAATTTTTTAGTGTTTATTTATTTTTTTGAGAGAGAGAGAGACCGAGGAAGGGGTGGAGAGAGACAGAAACACAGAATCCAAAGCAGACTCCAGGCTCTGAGCTGTCAGCACAGAGCCCAATGTAGGGCTCAAACCCACGAACTGTAAGTCAGATGCTTAACTGACTGAGCCACCCAGGCACCCCAGGAAGGAGCAATTATTATTTCCAGAATAAGCCAACGATGTAAAGCTGTGACTTAAAAGGAAGCAAGTCCTATGAGCAGGTATCATTTTCTGACATGACCTCTAAATATGTGGTGTTGGACAGAGATGTCCAGGAAACTTTGTGCTGCTTCCCACCCACAATCTCCCCTGTGATTTTTTAATCCTTTGTCAATGTACACGTATTTGAAAACCTCTCCTGTGTTTTTGGTTAGTAAGAGAGTTGCAAAATGGAAATGCTTTTCTTGGCCCTTCCGCCCTACTAGAGGGATAAGTTTCTTGTTGCCAGAGGTCTTTCAGAGTGGCAGGACTTTGAGGCTGTTTGGGGGTTTTGTTTTCTTTGTTTGTTTTCTCCTTTAGGCTTTTAATCACACAACTACAGCTTAGAATTGAATTTGAGTCACAGCACACTGAAGAATAGTCTGCAAGAACTCCACTGGGAGCCCCCTGGCAAAGGATGTGTCTAGTCCCTGGTTCTTCTCAGTTCAGCCTGATGCTGCTACACAAACCAGTTCCTGCCATGGGCTGATGAGAAGACATCAATCACTTTTCAGTGGCTCTTGTTCCTAAGTGGCTGTTTTGGAAGGGAGCCCTTTGGAGTTGGAAGAAATACTATTTTATGTAGCCATTTTTTTAGCTGTTGCTATAAGGAAAATTTCCACCAACGTGAAGAAACCATTCCAAAGGTTTTACTACATGGGAATGGCTGTCCTTGAATAATCAAAACTGTAAAGTAACAAGGCATAATCACTACCATTTGTGGAGAATTTTGTGGGAGCTTTGCATATTATCTAAGTAAATTCTTTCATGAAGCTTGAGTGATAGATATTATTATTTCCATCATATAGATGATATATAAAGTTTAAGAGACTCATCCAAAGTTGCAATTCTTGTAACCACGAGAGCCAACCTAGAACCTAGGTCTTTCAGATTCCAAACCCACTGTTTTAGGCAACTATGCAAAGTACCTGCAAATAAGTTAGAACCTTCTTTGATGTGAACCCCAGAAACCTGAACCCATGTTCATCCACTTAGGATGGGATCGGCACTTAAATTTTTCATTTCCTGAATTTGTAGCATCGACCAAATTTTAGCTTGAATAGTTAAATTATTTAAAAAGAACAAACATTTGCAAAACACTTTAAAAGTACTCATTTACAAAATTGATAGAATATGGAATCATAAAACTCCCAGGTTAGAAGGGATCTCAAAAGTAATAGAGCCTTCTCTCCGCATCCTCATCCTTCTCGTTCCCACTCGCTCATTTAAACGGTCTTTTTTCTTGGCAGAGCACTCTTAGTTTATAAGGTTCTGTGCCTTTAAGACATTTCACAGATTGGGCAACTTCCTCATTCAGTTTCTACTTCCCTCAAAATCAGACCAAAATGGTGTAGGCTAATTACTATTGAGTCTTAGCACACCCTCCTGGGGAGCAAAGTTTATGCAACAGCAAGAATGCCTTAAATCCTTCTATATTTACTTTCCTCTGGAGAGCTTGTACTACTTCCTTATTTGTGTATTCTTCCAACTTCTTTGACTAGAGCTGCACTATCCCATGAGGTCACCATTAACTACATCAGGCTACTGAGCACTTGAAATGTGGCTAGTGAGCATTGAAAGGAGATGTATGTGTAAAATATACACTAGATTCTGAAGCCTTGGTACCCAAAAAAAAAGAAGAATTTATGTCATTAATAATTATTTTATATTGGTTAAATGTTAAAATAATATTTTGGATACATTGGGTTAAATATGTTCTTAATATTAATTTCACCTGTTTCTTTTAGTTTTTAAAATATTTTTTAAAATGACATAAGTTACTCACATTTTATTCCTATTAGACAGTGTTAGACAAGAGCATAGATTAAATAGCAAAGGAGGTGTAACTAGAGGTGTTGATTGGGTTCCAGTCTTGGAAGGTCCTTAAAGAACTTTTATGAATCACTCTAAGTGTGCCAAGTATTGCCCACAGCTTACAGAAATACAGTGTCTTAACTCACGATTCATGACTTCTATATTACATGGTAAATATAACTTAACATGTTAATATCCACAATTGTTTGAGCCAGTCACCTTTTCTAGTTCTTTGCTTGTGTTTTATGAAGTAGTTAGTTAGTAGTTAGAAAAAGCTACCAAGAATGGAGGTGAAGGAGGAAGAGGGCACAGTTCTGCAAGGGAATTAGGAGACAATTGTAACTTTCATCTAAAAGTGATGAAAAGAATGGGACACCTGAGTGGCTCAGTTGGTTAAGCGTCTGACTTCGGCTCAGGTCATGATCTCACGGTTTGTGAGTTTGAGCCCAACATCAGGTTCTGTGTTGACAGCTCAGAGCCTGGAGCCTGATTTGGATTCTGTGTCTCCCTCTCTCTCTCTGCCCCTCCTTTATGTGTGCTCTCTCTCTCCCTCAGAAATAATAAATGAATAAACTTAAAAAAAATGATAAAAGTGATGAAAAGGAAGGCACCAAGCCATTAACCCAGGGTGTGCTCTCTGGCAGGCCTTTGGCAAGCGGCATAACACCTACTTAAGTGGGTCACAGCCTGATTGTTAATTTCCATTCATGGGGTTTGTTTCCTTTTCTGGTGTCTCAGTTAGCTCCAAGGTGATACTTTAAATAGTTGTGAAGGCATCTGTAGAGGTAGTCAAAGTTTCCAAAGGGGTCATCATTAACTTCCTTTGTCAGTATTTCTCCACTTTCTGATGAGTCTTCAGCAGAATCTGAGCTATTCTCTTGGAATCCAACCAGCAAACTGTTATCAAAATTCTCCAGCCACTCCTGGAAACCAATGCCAACGAACTGGAAAGAATTGTGTAGGAGGAAATGCCAGCCTTGCTGAGTCAGGCAACTTCTTCAACCCAAAGTTGACTGGTAATTATCGTGACTGTGTTCCTGGGACCACAGGAAGTATAGTCAGCCCTGATCCCGCTCCATTGGATTTGCTCAGTATGGGGAAAAGCACTGTCCAGGATAGTGAAATGTTCCAACTCCATGCAGAGAAGAACCAGTAGAGTCGAGCCAGCAGAGTCAGGCTGTATGCAGGCAGCAGGTGTGGTTATGAGCTCTCTTAATTCTGGAGTTCCTTTGGTATGATCAGATTGTGTGAGAAGAGAGAGAATAAAAGTTGAGGGTTGACAAAGCCTGGGTCACTCTCAAACTCATGTTTTCAGTTCAGATGTAGTCTGCATAAAGGTGAGCAGTCCAGCTGGAATAGTCCCCAAAGTGACTCTACTTTGTAAGTTTAGTTGATATGGGGCTTTGGAGTCAAACAAATTGGAGTTGAGCAATGATTCTGCAAGTTAACAGTTGCATGATCTTGGCCAAATCACGTCACCCCTCTAAGTTTCAATTTTCTCATCTGTAAAGTGGGCATATACTCCCTTCCAGGGTTGTCGTCAAGCTTACTTGAGATGTATATATAAAAACACCTGGCATCCAGCACAAGGAATGCAATGAATCATCCTGACCTCTCCTCTTTAGTGTGTTTTGTTAAAGCCTTAATATAAATAGATATCTCCCTTGTGAACTCGAATTCCAACCTTTGGCAATGATCATACTTACTCTAGCTTTTTTGTTTTGTTTTATTTTAAGCTACCTGACTTTGGAGATTGTCCAATTCGAATGATGATGATGATGGTGATACAGTAATTTTTTATTCAGCACCTGCCAAAGGCTTGGCCTTATGTTAAGTGCTTTTCATATATAATCTTATAAAATCATCATAATAACTCTGTGAGGCAGGTACTATTATCCCCATTTATAGGTGAAGAATGAGGTTAAGAAAGATTAAGTGGCTTTCTCAGGGTTATGAAACTAGGTAGAAGACCTGGGATTTAAACCTAAGTGAGATGGACTCCAATGCTATCATTCTTTTTTTTTTTTTTTTAAGTATTTATTTATTTATTTATTTATTTATTTATTTATTTATTCATTTATTATTTGAGAAGGAGAGAGAGACAGAGAGACAGAGAATCCCAAACAAGATCCACTTGGTCAGCATGGAGCCCGACTCAGGGTTTGCACTCATGAACTGTGAGATGATGACCTTAGCCGAAATCAAGGTCAGATGCTTAGCTGAGTGAGCCACCCAAACCCCCCACCATTTCCAATTTTAAATATCTTAAGTAGTTTAAGCATATCTAATATTTTATTGAAAAAAAATTTAATTAAAAGACAATTAGGAAATATTTTGGTGAAAGAAAATTTAATGTTTGGGAATTTATAGACATGAAAGCTTGTTTGTGTTATTTTAAGATTCTAAATGTTACTTTTGTTTTGTATAAGAGCTCAAAAATTATGTAATATCCACCTGCTCCCATATCACAAAATATGAGGGTATTAGATAAATAAGAGAAATTTGAGAATATGAAAAATAAAAGACAATCCAGAAATTGGAGTAGACAAAGCTATTTCTGAGGCCAAAGAAATAATACTTCAGATAAATAAGGAGACAAACCACTGAGCATTTTTCATGGCAAGGTTGGGGAGGACTTCTATCTATTGAGATGACATCATGCAAGGCTGTTATTTGCTGCTGCCCAGAGGGTCCTATTAGAATTATTTTTCTTGGGTTTTGCTCAAAAGAACGAATGTCATTCTAATGCCAATATTGTCAAATGCCATTGATTGTTTGGATTCACTTTTCTAAAACTTGCTCTTTCCTTCGTAAGTAAAGGTATGTCTTTCTAGAATATTAAAGCCCTAATTTAAGTAATGATGAGATTATTCAGAATAAGTAAAGCCTCTTTGAGCAATTAGCTTATCAATGTAATTCACATTAACTGTCTCAGAGGAAAATTAGTAAATCTCATGTTGGTACAATAAGCATCATCTCCTTCATTAAACTTGGTAAAGGCTATTTTTAAATAAAAAGAAGAGTCATTTTTTCCTTTTATCAATCTCATTTACTGAAACAGCCCCTGTCAAAGCCATCAGTGACCTGGACATTGCTTAATCTATGGCTTTACTTGAACCTCTCAGAACTGTTGTTCATGCTTCCTTCTTGGAACCCTTCCCTCATTTGGCTTGAGACATCAGTTTCTCTTCGTTCTCCTTCTATTCTGGCTGGTCAGGTCCTCTTTATCTACTGACTGCTAAGTGTTAAGACCCTTCAGAGTTTAGCCTAAAACCTTTTTAATTGTCTTTATTAACCTCATAGGTAATGCCATCCCCAGTCTCTTAGCTTTGAAAGCATCTACACACTCATAATTCGGAAATTTAAATTTCTAGCCCAGACCTCTTTCCTAAATTACAAGCTCATAGCCAACCATCTCCTCAAACTTGAATTCACTTGAATATCTATTAGGGATCTCAACAACATCCTTGATTGCTCCACTGACAAACCTCTCCTTGTATAGTTTTGCACATCTCAGAAAATGCTATCTCTGCCCAGTTGCCCAGGCAAAAAATTTACTTCCTGTCTTCCTCTATACAGTACATCCTATTGGTTTTACCTGCAAAACATCCATCAGTACATCCTATTGGTTTTACCTGCAAAACACTGTATATAAAAAATCTGAACTTTTCACCAACTTCACTGCTATTTTCTTGGTCCAAGTGTGTATCATGCTTCGCCCCCTCACCTGAATTATTTCAGCAACTTCCCAACTGGATTCTTTCTTCCTCCCCCCCTTCCCCACCACATCTGTTTTCACATAGAGACCAGAGCCTTTAATGGCTCCTCATTCAGAGTAAGATCTGAAGACAAGATGACCTACAAGGCTCTCCATGACTTTACCCTCAGCTCCCTCTCTCACTCCATATTTTTAATCTCTTGCTCCCTGTTCCCCTTGTACACACTGTGTTCCAGCTTACCCACAATTTCCCAGAACAACTACCTCTCACTTTTCAGAGTTATTTGCCCAAATATTATCATCTTAGAAAGATCTTATTTGACAACTCTTTCCCTCATCCCTGGCATTCCTATATCCTTTATTCTGCCTTATTTTTCCTCTATAACACTTTTCACCACCTGACATATATCTGTTCACTTATTTATTTGTTTATTTTTGGTCTCCCAATTATTTGAGATTCAAGGACTGGCAGACTATGTAATTCCAACTGTACCTCCCATTGAAGGAAATTAAAAAAGCTGAAACACACACACACACTTTCATGCATGCATTGAAGACCAAATGAGATAGTAAGAAATTAGAACAAGGAAATGATTAGAGTTCAAAAAGGTGAACCAAAGGAGGACTCACTGGTAGTCAAAAGGAAACTGAAAGGGAGAGCTACACTGAGAACTTGAGAAATGACCCACACTGTATTTTGGAACCCTAGGGCTGACATCTGGCAAACCACTGGAAGCAGCTGAGACACAGAACAAAGGTTTTGAAAACTCAGTTGCATGAAGGTTTGAGGATTGGTATTCTACCGCCTCAAAGACAGAGAGGCCCTACTGTAATATCTGTTCCTCTTGAGACACTCAAAGGCTACAACCTGGAAGCATGGGGTTTTTCCAGCCTGCAAAAAAAACCCTCAAAGCTTTACTTTAGCTAAAGTACTCGGGTATTTTGCAGAGAAAAAAGGATAGTTTGTTGGGTCTCAAACTATCACTAAATATAATTTTCATTTGTCCAGCCAACAATCAAATATTATAAGGCAGACAAAGATTCAAGAGAAATGGAAAATACTATAATTCCAGACCACCTCTCCATTTAGCATATGAAAAGATGCTCAACATCATCAGTTATCAGGGACATGCACATTAAAACCAATACAACATATCACTACCCATCAAATAAAAAATTAAAAAAGCAACTTATAACACACAGAGTGCTAGTGAGAAGACAGACCAATTGGAACTCACATGCATCACTGGTAGGGATACAAAATGTATACCCACTTTAAGAAAACAGTTTGGCAGTTATTAAAAAGTTAAACATATACTTACCAGATGACCCGGCAATTCCACTTCTAGATATTTATTTACTCAAGAGAAAATAAGATGTATATCCACACAAAAACCTGTTCATAAATGTTTAACTAGCTTTATTCATAATTGGAAAAAATCATAAACATTTATCAATTGGCAAATGAATGAACAAATTGCTATGAACACACAATGGATTACTAGTCAGGAGTATTTACAAGGAGAATCACTTTTTAAAAAAAAGATGTTTTTTGAAACATAGTTTAAAAACTATGTTTTTGACCCTTTCAGAACTGGTGTGACATTTCAGTCACCTCTGTGGTTGGCTGATGAAACACGGGAGCTCTGAAGAGGGAGAGGATGATAAACTTTTAACTCGGGGCAGAGTGGGCAGCCCTATCACTTAGATTTCTCCCTTCCCTGTGGCCCTCTCAGTACCTCATCTGACTTCATGCTTTTTCCAGATGTTCCTGCTGTCACCTGTGGTTGGGCTCATGGCCCCCTCCCCCCCCCCACCCCCGCCCATGATACAGCCAGACAGCCAAGGATGTTTTCACAGGAAGGGCATTTGCTGTGGACTTCGCTGCTTCACTAATTTGGCCAGTGTTTCACATTACCCACAGAAGGAAAAAGAAATAGACTTG
Organism: Puma concolor; assembly: GCF_028749965.1. NCBI lineage: Eukaryota > Metazoa > Chordata > Mammalia > Carnivora > Felidae > Puma > Puma concolor. The sequence continues at coordinate 55,650,855 of NC_141679.1, read as the reverse complement.
TAGCTTGTAGAAATAGAGACCTTGTTCTATGGTTCTTGTAGCAACCCAGCATTGCCAAGTGCAGAACCTTATACATGGTGGGTGCGCAATACACATTTGCTTTGTGTACAGATTTGGTTTCTTTTTAATATACTAACGTTAGTTCCTAGTATCCGCAAGTGTACTGAATGCTATACTAAAATTGCTGTGGCAGGAGCCATACTTAATTCATTGGAAGAGAAACAATAACCTTGATGTCCTGAGTTTTTGAATATTAGCTATGTGATATATTTTTATTCATTCATGTATTCAACAAATATTTATTGAATGCCTACTATGTTCTAGATTCTATGCCAAATTATTTAGATTAATGGGATGTGTATCCAAGAACAAAAATTAATTGTTAATTACAAATTTCAAAGATCTTGGTCTTTGCACACTTTGCTTCCTAGAGAATTTATTTTTTGCTTTCATTGTTTTCCCCTGTAAGGAAGCAGATGTTTTTATGTACAGATGCCCTAGAAGAGTGATGAGCAACTATGTTTTCTGTTCCAGTATACTTGGAGGATTTGGTTCATTTCCATGAGTAACAGTAGCTCTCCTGGGGAGAACTTACTACATAAAGGAAGGATTGTTGGGGATGGGAGTGAAGTATCAGAATTCAGGAGAGTTGGGGGCACATGTGCGGCTCCAAATCATCTATCCACCCTCCTTTTGCCACATCATGACCAACAGCTGTTTTAGTATCTGTTTTGTCCAGAGGAAAGATGTTTCCCATTTACTTCCTTTTTCTTAACAAGAAAGATTCTATTGTTTGACTTTCATGTTCTTGCTGCTTCAAGTTTTCATTGAACAGTAACTGTATTCAGGATGTTAAAGATACACAGTTAAGTTTTCTCTATTGGTCTGTTGTTGCTACCTGTAGTTTGTTTCTATCCTCCCTCTCTCCCTCTACCCAGAATACAAGCCCTTCTTTCTTCCTATGTTTTGATGATTTTGATTTTATTTTGTTTTGTTTAGACTTGAGTATTGACATTGATTTTTATAAATTATTGGTGGGAATAAGCAGGAATGAAACATTGTTTCATTTGTTTGGAGACTTGCATATGGACAATCAAATCATGTTCAGTGTTAACTTGATGCTAAGGGGTGACTTTGAATCATTTGGGATGTTTTGTATTCAGTAAGTATTTCACTTGAAAAATAGTTTCAGTGTTTTTTAATGTTCATTTATTTGTGTGTGAGAGAGAGAGAGAGGGAGAGAGAGAGGGAGACAGAGGATGTGAAGCAGGCTTGTGCTGAGAGCAGAGAGTTTGATGTGGGTCTCGAAGTCATGAACTGTGAGATCATAATCTGAGCTAAGCTGGAAGCTTAGCCGACTGAGCCACCCAGGCACCCCCAAAAAATAGTTTTAGTTTTAGTTTCAGTTTCATTTTAAAATTCATGTGTTTTTATTGCTATTGCTGTTATTAAAAACATGTTTCTTTTTCTAAAAATTTTTTAAAAATTTATTTATTTTGAGAGAGTGAGGGCAGGGGAAGGGCAGAGAGAGAGGGAGAGAGAGAGAATCCCAAGCAGGCTCTGTCCACACTATCAGCATAGAGCCCGACATGGGGCTAGAACCCACAGACTGTGAAACCATGACCTGAGCTGAAACCAAGAGTCAGATGCATGACTGACACACCCAGACACACCTTAAAACATGTTTCTTATGTATGATTAAGCATAAAAAAGTTGTCACATGTAAATTTAAAATACAAATTGCTTGTATTATACATTCATCAGTTAGCCATCCCAAAATATTTGAAAAATAATCTGAAAGTGCTCCAATTTACATATCATAAAGCCAATGTAGTTTTTCATACGTCTTTGCCCTGAGTCGAATAGGATAATTTTAAATCATTTATTTCCATATATAGAAATAAAACCTGACTTATAAACTATATTCAACCTACACGTGAATATTTATAAACCATGATTTGGAGAGATTAAATTCTATTTATGGATTAATAACTCCACTCTAATGGACAATATTTATATTTTAAATAGAATTTTTCAATAAAGAAAAATTTTGAGAAATAAGGTTGCTGAGAATAACAGAAGAATCCCCAGAAGAATTCTCATGAATTCTTGCTATGAATTCCCATTTGCAAAGCACACACGCACGCACACACACCAATCGCCTTTTTAAAAAAACCTAAATAACTGCTTTGCTTAAAGAGTATTTCCATTATTAACTACTACTACCACATGATTTTTAAAAAGTGATCTGTATGTCTTTTGATTTAAACACCTATTATTAATTTCCTAAGGGAAACAAAGAAAAAGAGAAGCAATTCTTAATATAATTGTTAAGCACAACAGAACAAGAAGAAAAGGAATCAAGAAAAAGTGGGAATATTATTTCTTCAAGTACAAGAAGTGAGAAAAAAGTGTCTTAAGACACAAAGCTACTCAACCGTGGATTCCAATTTTCAACAGACATCTGAGTAATATGCCGTATCTCGTGTCTGTGATTGTCTTTGTACTGAGTCATTGCAATATAGTCTGCTACTCATACATTCTGTCAACCACACAGTTACTATGGCCTGGTAACCAGAAAACCAGAGTGGTCAGCCTGTTGGTGTCACCCTGAAGTGGTGGTATGAAGGTGACCTCACTCTGGTCCACTGGGATGTCTTCCACAAGTTCATTTCCAGATTTCTGTGTCTTTTAGATACACAGGAATCATTTTAAGACTCCTAACTCCCCCCATATCATCCTGGTTTTTGGTGTCCATTGGGAAGTGGAGATAAAAAGTGGCAAGTTTGGGACATGGGTCATCTTTGGATGAGGGTCTTTGGATCAATAAATGTTCTCTTTAGCTTTTTGGTAAGGCCAGTTGATGTCCTTTCTGTGTCACTTGTCATCAGAGAAGAGATCTTCTGATTAGGACTGTGGAAAACTTTTTGTCAATCTCTTCATTGCCCCCTTGGGGCAACCCTCCTCCAGCATCAGCAGTTTGATAGGCATCCTCTGTGTGTGTGTGTGTGTGTGTGTGTGTGTGTGTGTGTGTGTGTGTGTGTTTAAATACTATTAATCAAGTGGTTTCAACTGTAGCTTATCTTTTCATATTTTGCTAATTTTACTTTCTTACTAATTTTACTTTTAAAAAGACATAATAATGTAAAGAAAACTGTGTAACATAGTAAATATAAGTATATGCAATGTAAGTGGCAGAGTGGCCCCAGGGGAGTTTAGATTCTGATACAATGAATTTAGCTCATGTTCTATCTCAGCCAGGCTTTCAGGCAGGGAGGTGAGATATGGTGAGTGGGAAAGAAAGGAAGTCAACAGACTGCCCTATTATCTCAGGAAATGGGAAGGCAAAAAATGGGTTTCTACATTCTCATTATTTTCTGGGCCCAATATCCCTGGGTAAAATGGAGCCAGTTAATCAGAAGATGTTTGGAAGCACTACTGCTATTCCAGAAACTGCAGCCCAGGAATGTTTAAACTGGAGTGGGTTACTGCCACCAGGTAGCAGCAAACTGTAGTTAGGACTAGATAGGATTTGGGTCCCCAAACTGGACCTTAACTCCAGGTAGGGGTCATTTCATTAACCTCACAGTAAAGGAAACTCACATCTTGGACCACTGAAATTTTTTGGACTTTACTTATAATATTAAGGTCAAGTTTTACAGAATATGTAATATATATATTACATATATATTATATAACATATACTATATATATATATATATTACATATATTATATAACATATATAATATATATATATATATATATATTGCTTTGCATCTTATTTTGCACCCACTAACATGTCTTGAAAAGCTTTCCATAGTAGTATACGTAGATCAATGGTTTTTAATGGTTGCATTGTATCCCATTACATAAATGTGCCATAATTTATTTGACTCACCTAATGAAAAATACGATTTTTCCCCCCTGCCTTTGCGGTCATTTTTGCTATTATTACAAATAATGTTTAATGAGCATTCTTGGATATATATCTTCTGACATTTGAAAGTAGATCTGTAAGGCAAATTCCTAGAAATGGGCTAAAGATTATGTACTCAATAGAGCCCACTAACAGAAGGATGAGATTTGAAGCCACAGGAGTTGACTAGAAGAAGCTGTGGTCAGAGCCTCAGGAAGCATTATGTATAAAGTACGGGAAAGAAAGGTACCTGCTAGTAAGTACACATTACATTGAATTGAGAACAAAGTTAGAAATGTTGAGAGAAGTGACAGACCAGAAGTTAATGATATCATGGAAATTGTCTTCTATGGTTTTCACCTACAGGAGTAGAAAATATCTTTTGGGGGGGGGAGAAAAAAAAGAAAAAAAGAAGACAACTGAGATACTCATTGATTGATAGGGACTTAGTTAAACCAGTTCTGGCATAGAATAGTCATGAAACAGTCACATAAGAGAATATTATTCAGCTATTAAAAGTAGAAAATGTTCACAATATATTAAGCAGAAAAGCCAGGTTTCAGAACTTTAAAAACAGTATGACATCAGGAGAGAATGTTAGCTGCCTGCCAAATAGCCTACTTCTTTGAATCAAGGGACTCTTTTGTTTAGCTAAGCACAATGTCACTCAGCTAAAAGGTGTATTCCCTGCTTGCCTTGCAAGAATGTGGCCATATGACTAAATTCTGGTCAATGAGGTATAATCAGAAGCTTCCTTAAAAAGGACAGTTGTATCCTTATTCCTCACCTTTTCCAATCAGCTGCTTGGAATGTAATGGCTGAAATTTGGACCGTTTTGTACCATGAAAATAAGAATCACACTGTAGGGACAATAGAATGAGAAAATGGAAGGTGCCAGGTTCTTGATGACTATGAAGCCACCATATTCTGGAATACCTACCTCCTGTTTTGTTTTTGTTTTTGTTTTTGTGTTTTTGTTGTTGTTGTTGTTATCTTGTGAGAGAGAAATGAACATTTATTTCGTTCAATTGTATTTTTAAGAGTCTCTGGAAATATGGCCTTTTGTAGCAACATGGATGGAACTGGAGAGTGTTATGCTAAGTGAAATAAGTCATACAGAGAAAGACAGATACCATATGTTTTCACTCCTATGTGGATCCTGAAAAACTTAACAGAAAACCATGCGGGAGGGGAAGGAGAAAAAAAATGTTAGAGAGGGAAGGAGGCAAACCATGAGAGACTCTTAAAGTTTTTCAATTTCTTTGCGTCTTCTTCAATTTCTTTCATAAGCTTTCTATAGTTTTCAGTGAACAGATCTTTTACCTCTTTGGTTAGGTTTATTCCTTGGTATCTTATGGTTTTTGGTATAATTATAATTGGGATCAATTCCTTGAATATCTCTTTCTGCCTTCATTATTGGTAGATAGAAGTGCAACCGATTTCTGTACAATTATTTTGTATCCTGCAACTTTGCTGAATTCATGTGTCAGCTCTAGCAGTTTTTTGATGGAGTCTTTTGGGTTTTCCATATAGAGTATCATGTCATTTACAAAGAGTGAAAGTTTGCTGATTTGGATGCCTTTTACTTCTTTTTGTTGTCTTATTGGAAGAACAAATATTGTTAAAATGTCAATACTACCCAAAGAATCTACACATGCAATGCAATCCCTATCAAAATAACACCAGAATTCTTGGGGCACCTGAGTGGCTCAGTCAGTTGTGTCTAACTTCGGCTCAGGGCATGATCTTACAGCACGTGGGTTTGAGCCCCGCATTGGGCTCTGTGCTGACAGCTTCGAGCCTGGAGCCTGCTTCAGATCCTGTGTGTGTGTGTGTGTCTCTCTCTCTGTCCCTCCACTGCTCATGCACTATCTCTCTCAAAAATAAAAAATAAATAACTAAAATTTAAAAAACACCAGCATTCTTCACAGAATGGAACCAGAAAAGACCCCAAATAACCAATGTAATGTTGAAAAAGAAAACCAAAGCTAGTGAGGCACCTGGGTGGCTCAGTCGGTTAAGCCTCTGACTTCAACTCAGGTCATGATCTCCTGGTTTGTGGGTTTGAGCCCCACCTTGGGGTCTATGCTGACAGCTCAGAGCCTGGAGCCTGCTTCAGATTCTGTGTCTCCCTCTCTCTCTCTCCCCACTCACACTCTGTCTCTCAAAAATAAATGAACCATTTAAAAAACAAAAAAGAAAAGAAAACCAAAGCTGGAGACATCACATTCTGGACTTTAAGCTATATTACAAAGCTGTAATCATCAAGACAGTATGGTACTGGCACAAAAATAGACACATATATCAATGGAGTAGAATAAAGAACCCAGAAATGGACTCACAAATGTATGGTCAACTAATCTTTGATAAAGCAGAACAGAGTATCCAATGGAAAAAAAGTCTCATCAGCAAATGGTGCTTGGAAAAGTGAACAGTGACATGCAGAAGAGTGAAACTGGACCACTTTCTTATACCATACACAAAAATAAATTCAAAATGGCTGAAAGACCTAAATGTGAAACTGGAAACCATCAAAATCCTACAGGAGAAAACAGGCAGCAATCTCTTTGACCTCGGCCACAGCAATTTCTTACTTGACATATTGCTGGAGGCAAGGGATATAAAAACACAAATGAACCATTGGGACCTCATCAAGATAAAAAGCTTCTGTACAGTGAAGGAAACAACAAAACTAAAAGGCAATCACAGAATGGGAGAAGATATTTGCAAATGATACATTGGATAAAGAGTTAGTATCCAAAATCTATAAAGAACTTATCAAACTCAGCACCCAAAACACAAATAATCCAGTGAAGAAATGAACAGAAGACATGAATAGACACTTTTCCAAAGAAGCATCCAGATGGCTAACAGACACATGAAAAGATGCTCAATATCATTCATCATCAAGGAAATACAAATCAAAATTGCAATGAGATACCATCTCACACCTTTCAGAATGGCTAAAATTAATAATTCAGGCAACAATAGGTGTTGGCAAGGATGCAGAGAAAGGGAACCCCTCTTGCACTATTGGTGGGAATACAAACTGGTGTAGCCATTCTGGAAAACAATGTGGAGTTTCCTCAGAAAATTAAAAGTAGAATTACCCTACAACCCAGCAATTGCACTACTAGGTATTTATCCAAAGGATAAAAAATGTTGATTCAAAGAGGCACATGCACCCCAATGTTTATAGCAGCGTTATCAACAACAGCCAAATTATGGAAAGAGCCCAAATGTCCATCGACTAATGAACGGATAAAGATGATGTGGGGTGTGTGTGTATGTATATATATATATATATATATATATATATATATATACATACACACACACACATCTCTATATATATGTGTGTGTGTGTATATATATATACATATATATATAATGAACACTACTTGGTGATGAAAAAAGAATGAGATCTTGCCATTTGCAACAACATGGATGGAACTAGAGGGTATTATACTAAGCAAAATAAGTTAGTCAGAGAAAGACAGATATCATATGATTCCACTCATATGTGGAATTTGAGAAACACAACAGATGAACATAGGAAAAGGGAAGGAAAAATAAGATAAAAACAGAGAGGGAGGCAAGCTATAATAGACTTTTAAATACAGAGAACAAACTGAAGATTGCTGGAGGGGAGGTGGGTGCGTGGGGTGGGTTAAATGGGTGATGGGCATTTAAGGAGGGCACTTGTTGGGATGAGTAGTGGGTGTCATATGTAAGAGATGAGTCACTCAGTTCTACTCCTGAATTTAAGACTACACTGTATGTTAACTAACTTGAATTTAAATTAAAAATAAAAAAGAAACTCCATTTAATAATGGAATGAATAATTGATTCAGACAGATAAGGCACACACACACACACACACACACACACACACGCACACACAGCTGCTTTGACAATAAGAGTTTTCTTCCAAATAAGGCTTCTTTTTATCACCAACACTCAGTTGTTACCATGGCTACGTGTTAATCCCAAAAAGTCAATCCCAAAAAGAAAGGATCCTCCAGTTCTCGAGATAACTGGAGTAGGTTTAAGCAAGATTTGGAGAAGAACTTGGAAATGCTTGGAAGCATTGGAAGGCCAGAGACTGCTGATCTGAGTATGACAATACCTCAGCCTGCTTGTGTTCAACTTTGTGAATAGCACAAAGAAACAAACACATGGAACACAGAGGTAAGTGACAGGGAACCTGGTACCCTAAAAGAAACCTAGTCAAGGAGCTGGAAGTAAGGTAATGAAAACATTGGTTAATGATATGATACAGATTCGGAATTTAAGTAGAGAAAGATCTTCATAATAAGTTGTTAATTCCAGGGCTGCCTGAGAGGTATGAAATTATTCTGCTTACAATTTCAAACTGTAGATGGCATGTATACATACATAGTTATATCTCTGGGTGCCAATAGATATTTATAAATTGAGAGACAGATGGCTAGGATATCAGAGGCTGAACACTTGAATCCTAGTCCCTACCAAATACCAGTCCCTGCATGATCCCAAGAAGAAATAGCATATATACACAGAGGACAAGCCTGGCAACTGGAGAGTTTTTATTTGACTCTGAGGATGGGTCCCAAGCCCCAGAGAAGAACTCCAGTTAGGCTGAACCACACAGAAGACTCCTTTCAAATACCGTACCTTTATTTTTTAAATTTATATATTTTTTAAAGTAATATATCATGGGGCAGGGTGTAAAGCAGAAAGTGAAAGTGTCCCATAATTCTAGGCCACAGAGATAAACATTATAGCCAATTTGGTTTGTATCTTCCAGGCATCCCTTTTAATTCCTTCATACAATGTCATTGGAGGGATGTGCATATTTTATTTAACTAGTCCCCTATGCTGATGAGCATTTCGACTGTTATCAATTTTTCTCTGTTATATATAACTCTATAAGAGATATCTTTACACATAGATCATTGTGCCCTTAATGGGTTATTTCCTTAGAAGGAATGCCTAGAAGTGAAATTTGTAGATCAAGAGTTTGGAAATTTTATATTTGAATGCATATTGATTGCCAAATTACCTTACAGAAAGCTCACTTAAACTTCACCCAAAATTAGTTTAACAATGTTGGTTTCCCTATGCTGTGCTTGTAAGAGTAAAGATTTGTGTATATAAATTAGGTATTTTCTTTTTTATGTGAATTGTCAATTCACATGTTGTCAGGCTGTTGTTCTAGTTATCTATTGTTTATCCAATTGTTTAGCAAATTACCCAAAATAAAACAACAACCATCTTAGTATATCTTGTGATTTTTGTGGGTTAAGAATTTAAGCAGGACTCAGCCACATGACTCTTCTCCCATATGATGTTGACTGGCGTCATTTGATGGTATGGAGCTGGCACATGGAGAGGGTTCAGTATGGCTTTACTCATCTGCTTGGCATTTTGGTGGGGATAGCTGTTAGGGTGCTCAGCTGGGCTCAGTTGGCTTCTCTGTGTAGCCTCAGAGCCTCTATGTGGACTCTGTAGCAAGGTGGTCCAACTTCTTACATGTGGCTCAGGCTCCAAGAAACCAAAATAGAGCTGCTGGTCCTCTCAAAGGCTAGACTCAGAACTGGCGTAGTGTTACTTCCATCCTTCTAACTGGTCAAAGCAGTCATGGGTCATCCTAGATTCAAGATGAGGCCAAATAGACACTTCCTCTCAATAGGAAGAATGTCAAGGAATTTGTGGCTATTTTTAGTTTGTTGCAAATGTCAATGTTAGTATATTTCTTAATATTAAAAAAATCTTCCCATTTCTTGGGGAAATCCTATTTGAAATTCCCTAAATACATTTTAAAGTTTAATTTGTAGCTATTTTACCCAATATTTTTGCATCTATATTGATATGTAAGTTTGGTTTATAATGTCTGTGATTGTTTTAAGTGTTGGTACCAATATAATTTTAGTTTTTAATAATTAATTAGATAAGTCTCCATGTTTTTACAAAAATCTTTGAAGCAATTAACAAAGGATGAGAATCATGTGTTTTTTGAACATTTGAAAGTCTTACCCACAAAGCTACCTGAGGCTAGGGGGTTCTTTTGGAGGGAATTCAGTGATCATTTTTTGAATTTTGTTATTGGTATTCATACTAAATAACTGAATCAGTTATGGTCATTTAATGTTTTGTTTGTCATATTTAAGCCTAAAGCTGTACATTGTGGCTATGTATGTGAACTTGGAAAGTACTCTGAAATACTGTAATGAGGGAAACAAAGTGCTCAAGAAACATGGGAAGGTAGTACCTTCTGTAAAGGTTTGTTGCAGGCACAAAGAGCTAATTTTAAACCTCATCTTAATTTTTTTTCATAAAATTCAAGAAGGTATAGACTCTTTAAAATTAAAAAAAAAAAATGAAGGATAAAGTTTATGAGATACTGAGATGACCCAGAAGCCAAGTCAGGGCTCTTAGGAGCATCCTTACTTCTAGCAATAGGAGGGATCAAAACATATTTGTTGGTGAACATGTGAAGAATAAATGGATGAATGAATGATAAGTAATATCTCCTCTCACAGTCTGGTTGGTCTCACAGACCTCACAGACTTTGGGAATATACTCTGAACACTGCTGTTGTTAGCATGCTTGGCTCACTGTCCTCTGTACCCTCTTAAATTATACATGTTTATTCTCCATGCAAAAGTTCAAAATGATGGACTCTTGGTTTTTCTCTTCCCATTGCTTGCTGCCACTCTCCTGGCTCACCTTTTTCTATCCCTGAGTATTGCACAGGCCATGGCTTGTTTAGCCACTTAATTTCCCCAGCAACTATTCAGGTATATCCTCAAATTCTAGATTTTCCCAGGTTACACAGCAAGTGAAAAACACATTTAGACTCATGGAAGACTACATCTAGAAGACATTAGGGGACATCTGGTGACACCCATCTCATTCCATTTTGTGGACTGAGAACAAATTCATTTAAGAGTATATTTCAAGGGGCGCCTGGGTGGCGCAGTCGGTTAAGCGTCCGACTTCAGCCAGGTCACGATCTCGCGGTCCGTGAGTTCGAGCCCCGCGTCGGGCTCTGGGCTGATGGCTCAGAGTCTGGAGCCTGTTTCCGATTCTGTGTCTCCCTCTCTCTCTGCCCCTCCCCCGTTCATGCTCTGTCTCTCTCTGTCCCAAAAATAAAAATAAAAACGTTGAAAAAAAAAAATTTAAAAAAAAAAAAAAAAAAAAAAAAAAAAAAAGAGTATATTTCAAGAGGCCTGAATGTGGAAGCACCTGGGAGGCTCAGTCAGTTGAGCATCAAACTCTTGATTTCAGCTCGGGTCATGATCCCAGGGTAATGAAATTAAGCCCATGTTGGGCTCCATGTTGAGTGTGGAGACTGCCTGGGGATTCTCTCTCTCTGTCTCTCTTTCCTTCTGCTCTCTCCCAGTGCTCTCTCTCTCTAAAAAAGAAAAAAAAAAAAAAAGGAGGAGGCCTGAACATGGTTATCAGAAAACAAAAGACACCATTTGAGGTAAAGTTATCAGATCTGAAGCAGTCATGCTATGAACATGAATATATGAGAAGTAAAAAGTCATGAACTTGTCAAAAAAAAGTCACGAACTTGTCAAATAGGAGAATAACTATCAGTAGAATCTGTGTTACACTTTGAAAATCATGAAATTTTAAATGTTCTACTTAACTTATCCAATCCACTATGTGGAATCAAAAAATCCTTTCAGTGAAATTTTCCTTGACAACCTGTAAGATGTGAGCCCTTGGCAAACAGGAGAATAGGTATTTTTATCTCTGGTATCTCCAGTACCTACATTGTCCCTGGACCTAGGTTGGTCCTGCTGAATTAACCCAGTTGAAGATATATGGGTATGCATGTTACTTCCACTGGCCTTTTAAAAGCATGAAATTTATGTATTGTATACCTGAAGCCAATATAACATTGTATATTAATTATACTTCAATTTTTGTCTTTCTAATTTATGTATTTAATTCAATTTAAATATTTATTTATTTAAATATTTATTTATTTATTTAAATTCAATGTATTTATTTAATGTTAAATGAGTTAACATACAGTGTAGTATTGGTTTCCAGAGTAGAACCCAGTTATTCATCACTTACATGCAACACCCAGTGCTCATCCCAACAAGTGCCCTCCTCAATGCCCATCACCCATTTAGCCCATCCCCGCACCCACCTTCCCTCCAGCAACCTGCAGTTTGTTCTCTTTGAGAGCCTCTTATGGTTTGCCTCCCCCTCTGTTTTTATATTATTTTTCCTTCAAAAATAATACAGTTCAATAAGTCTCAGTAAATTTACAGAGTTGTATAACTATTACTACAATAACAATTTTATAACATTTCTATCACCAGACACACACACACACACACACACACACACACACACACCCTCAACTGTGCTCGCTTCGGCAGCACATATACTAAAAGCAAAGCAAAACAAAACAAAACAAAACCCTCATGCTTATTTGCAATCAGCACCCTACTCTGCTACCCTGAAGTCCCAGGCAACCACTAAACTACTTCCTATCTCTGTATATTTGCCTATTCTGAGTATTTCATATAAATGGAATCATACAATATGTGGTGTTTTAAATGTGATATATATATAAATATATATATATATATATATATATATATATATATATAGTATAAATATACCACATTTTATTTATCCATCTGCCAGTTGATGAATATCTGAGTTGTTTCCACTTTTTGGATATTATGGCTAATGTTCCTATGAACATTCGTATACAGTCTTTGTGTGGACATAAGTTTTCATTTTTCTTTGGTAGAAACTAGGAGTGAAATTGTTGGGTCACAAGGTGATTTTATGTTTAGCATTTTTTTAAATGCTTATTTATTTTTTGAGAGAGAGAGAGAGAGACAGACAGAGTACGAGTGGGAGAGGGGCAAAGTTAGAGGGAGATACAGAATCTGAAGCAGGCTCCAGGCTCTGAGCTGTCAGCACAGAGCCTCACAAGGCGCTTGAACTCATGAGCCACGAGATCATGACCTGAGCCAAAGTCCACACTTAACAGACTAAGTCACCCAGGCGCCCTGACTATATTTAGCATTTTCACAAAGTGCTAAATGTTTTACAGACTGGTTGCACCATATTGCATTCCCATCAGCAGAGTACAAGACTTAGTTTCTTTACATTCTCACCAACACTTGGTATTGTCTGTTTTTTATCAGTTGGCTTTCTAAGTATTATAAAGACTGTGTGGTACCCCATGCCACCTTCCCAGATCATTAGGTGAAAGCTGCTATCCTGAACCACATTTCAAGAAATAGATTAATTATCCCTTGTAGAAGCCTAGAACTTACATATACATGTCAGCTGTTGTATTAAAATCCAGAAGTTCTAGTACTTTTGTGAAAATATCACACTACTTAAAGCTTAGTGTGTGTGTGTGTGTGTGTGTGTGTGTGTGTGTGTGTATGGTCAAACATTATACCCCGATATCCAGTCTTCCCTTCTTACACAGAAATAGAATTAACCAAAAAGTACATTACTTAGCCCCCCTTGCAGCTACATGTACTATAAGACTAAGTTGAGGTGAATAGGCTATGGACAAAAACGTTGTGTACTCTTGAACAGAAAAATTAAGTCCACCTTTTACCACTCTCCACATCTTTACTGCAAAGTGGGGATGATGGTAAAGATTGGAGTAGCCCTCTTGAACCAAAGATGGTCACCATGCGCTGAAGTGGGAAGGCCATTAAAATAGAGGAAGCCTGGGTCTCTGATGGTTGCAGGGCCACCCCAGCCCTGGATTGCTTACCTGAGCTTTAACATGAAAGACAAATAATCTCGTTTCACCAGGGTTATTTTGGGGTTGTCTGTTATAACAGCCAAAATGTGAAGTTACCAATATGTAGAAAGCCTCTGTAGAAACATGGCTACAACCTGAGAATCTCCACCGATGAATATGATGACACACGGAAAGGCAGAGTAAGGCAGTAGAAAGAACATTGGATTTAAATTAAGGTTATTGGAGGTGTAGTGTTAATTTTGTCTACTGTCAGCTTTGTGACCTCAGGCAAGTGGCCTTGTCCATAAAGCAAGGTGGTTTTATACAGTTAAAAATAAATTTTTTAAAGGAATTTCAGATTTTTTTAAATGTTTGTTTATTTTTGAGAGAGAGAGAGATAGAGTGCCAGTGAGGGAGAGGCAGAGAGAGAGGGAGACACAGAATCTGAAGGAGGTTCCAGGCTCTGAGCTGTCAGCACAGAGCCCGATGTGGGGCTTGAAATCATGAACCATGAGGTCATGACCTGAACTGAAGTTGGACACCTAACCAATTGATCCATCCAGGCACCCCAAAAATAATTTTTTTTAATTTGAAAATAAAAAGCATCTGGTTTCAGAAGTACTTCACTGTACTCATTTTCGTTGGTAAAACAATTCAAGAAAATATTTAAATGTATCAACGTTAACCTTTTATATCACCCTTCTCTAATAAAATAGTAAGATGATAATCATCTTCAGCAGCTGCATCATTTGCACAGCGCTAAAAATTCCCCATATATTAGCTTTTTAAAAAAATTTTTATTTATTTTAAGAGAGAAAGAGAGAGAGTTCATCTGTGTGAATGGGGGAGGGGCAGAGAAAGAGAGAGAAAGAGAATCCCAAGCAGGCTCCTTGCTCATAGTGCAGAGCCCAGCTCGAAACCCAAAGTCATGAACAACGAGGTCAAGACCTGAGCCAAAATTAAGAGTCGGATGCTTAACCGACTGAGCCACTCAGGCATTCCCCGCTCCCCCCCACCCACCATATATTAGCTTTTTAAATATCCTCCCAGTTGGTACCATTATTATCCCCATTTTACAGATAAGGAACCTGCAGTTCAATGAAGGTAGGTACCTTGCCCTGTCATGCAGTTAGTTGGTGAGGCCAGCATTTGGATTCCTGAGTGCTTAACAAATACTACTCTGTCCCCATACCTGCACCTAACTAGTCATTGTGAAACATCTCAGGAAATCAATAGTAAAGGTCATTGGCCTCTGTGTCCTCTTCAGCCATTGTGACTAGGAGGCATTATTACACTTTAAAATGAATAAACGACTCTTGCAAACTTGCTCAGTAGGTTAAAGTGACATGTGGAGCAATCACTGTGAATCATCTAAGGAACACAGAGAATTAAGCCAGTGGTAAAAACACACCTGCCAAATGCTGAAAAGAAGATAAGCAGCCTGCAGGAACCCATGACCTGCAACACTGGGCAGTGTGATCGCTGAACTCCAAGGACCAGGCTCCTGGGCTTGGCTGGCAACTGTGATTCAAGGGGGGGCAGGCTCCAAGATGTGCTGTTTCCTGCCTATTGCATTTTGAAGAGGCGCATCAGAGAAGCTAAGCCTGATGGACTCTGAACACTGGTTGTTGTTGTTGTTGTTGTTTTTCCCTGGCAACAAAATTAAAACTGCATCTAGGGATTTTTCCACCCTTTTGCTGATCTCGATGTGAACTGTGTGGTGAAATCCCTGTACACAGCACTGACTCTATCTCCCAGGGTGTTGCTTAAAATGTGGCTGAGCACAAATGGAAAACATTTGTTGAAGTCAGTAGACAGAATTAATCTCTAAAAGTAATGAAAGAATTAGTTTCACTCTGTAAGATAAATGTGAAGGATGGTAAAGGCAGAGATGTTCAGCTCAGCTGCTTTTAGAAGGAGACATCTTGGGGGACAGGATATTGTGTACTTGGAAAACATTTTAATGCCCCTCTTATGTGATTATGAACATGCTTTGGGTTTCTTTTTTAAAATATGTTTAATATATGAGGTTTTAAACCTGCAACTGTTTACCTTCAGGGCTTTTTAACATTGGAAAAGGTAAAAACTTAAGTGTTCCTCCCCTTCGCTTTTTAGCTCTTGGATGCATAAGTATATTAAGTAAATATAAAATTAGGAACAATCTTAATATTTAAAACCAGTATGAAGTAAGGCTCTCTGCTTTCCACTCCATCCTTAATTTTATTTTACCTTGTCTTTGTGCATTGTGCTTTGGTTTTCATCTAAGTGTGGTGTGTGAACCACCTGCTTGGAATCACCAGCAGTGCTTGCTTAAAAGTTGTTCTGAAAGTCTGGGGCAAAGGCAGTTGGATCAGATAACATCCCCACTCACCCCAGGACTTAATGATATGAACAAAAATATCACTTTTTAAAAGGCCAAAAATTCATCAGCAGTAATCAAAATTGAAAAGTGACTCTCAATCTTGCTCATCACACCTGCTTCCCAGAAAAAAAGCTTGAGGAAAGCTCCAATATCTTGAATTGACCTTGAAGAGAAGTGGCCAGAAGGATGAGTAGGTGAGAAACTATGAACATCACTGCAGATCCTGGCTGAGGCATAAGGGCTGACAGGGTCAGCCATTCTCCAAGGTCCCTGCTGAGTTGGGGGAACCAGCCAGAGCCCTCGGATTAGGAAATGCCTGGCCCTTGCTGGGAAGACTGGCCCCAATAAAGGATATTCATGGGGACTCAGAAGGGGGGAGGCAGTGCAGGATCCCAGCAAGGACTGCAGGCAGGTCCAGAGGGGCTCTTCTCCTTCCCACTCTCAAATCTGAGATATAGAAAAGAAAATAGAAAATGACATCTAGCCTCCAAGTTGTTGTCCACAGGGGTAATAAGTAGTTTCCAGGGAAGCTAAGAAGGTCAAGAAGAACTACTGTCAGGGTGCCTGGGTGTCTCCATCAGTTAAGCGTCCGACTTCAGCTCAGGTCATGATTTCATGGTTCAAGGGTCAGAACCCCCCTTCCTGCTCTGTGCTGATAGCTCAGAGCCTGGAGCCTGCTTCAGATTCTGTGTCTCCCTCTCTCTGCCCCTCCTCCGCTCATGCTCTATGTGTTTCTCTCTCTCTCAAAAATAAACATCAAAAAAATTTTTTTGAAAGTACTGTAGATCAGAGAAACTGAGAGTAAATCAAAATAAAGCACATGTCAACCTTGTAAATGTATCACCAAGAGGGAACGGGGGTGGACAGGGAGAGGGAGAGGGAGAGGGAGAGAGAGAGAGAGAGAGAGAGAGAGAGAGAGAGAGAGAGAAAGTACAGACACAAAGGAAATAGTCTGGAAGAAAACAAAAACCAAAAAAATAGAAGAAAATTTCCCCAGATTGCCTTAGTGCTAAAAAAAAAAAAAAAAAAAAACCAAACAACTTAATAAAAGCATGCTATCATTAAAATAAGAACTCAAAGACAAAATGCTGAAACAACAGAAAGAGATAAAAGAGAAATTGCAGAGCTAAGGAAACCTATTGGAACCAAAATAATACATTACAGATCTAACAAATAAATTAGAAATTAAAGAACAGTCTAAACACAACTAAGAAGTGACTAGAATTGAAGACTGAAACTAATCACTATGAACACAGCAGAAAATTATAAAGAAATTAAAATAATGAGACCAAGTAAGGTGTTCATATGTAGATGACATAAAATACAGATAATTATTGTCCCTGAAACAGCATACTCAACAATAAAAGATAAGAATTATTCTGAAATATAATGAAGGAAATTTCTCTGGAGGCAAAGAATGAAATCTGCTATTTTAAGGGTACACCATAGACTCAGAAACTATTTAATATAAAACAATTGACATTGATTAAGATATTTACTTCAGGGATAAAGAAAGTTTTCCAAAGGTATCCAAGCAGAAACAGGGGAAAGATCAGGCTGACCTCTTACTTTTCTACAGAAGACAGGTAAGCAGTATCTCAGTATCTGCAAGTTTCTGCTGGAAAGAAAGTGGGATCCGATGTTACTGTACTAAGTCAAGTTGTCGTTCAAGTTGCAACGCAAAAGACAAACATTTTAAAATGCACAGACAGAAAGAAAGAAGAAAAGGAGGTGAGAAGGAAGGGAGGAAGGAAGGAAGGTGGCAAAGAAGAAAGGAAGGAAGGAAGGAAGGAAGGAAGGAAGGAAGGAAGGAAGGAATTACTCATTTTAAACACACACACACATACACTTTTTTGACTATAAAATCAAGTCAATCAAGAGGTGAATTGTTCTATCAACTTTTTTTTCTGAGATTGTCAAGAATTCAGTTTTCAAATTTCAAAGGAAACCTCACCTAGTTGAGAGCATCAGGAAGGAGGAGGATTGGAATATTGGGAATAGGGGAGTGAGAAATGGGAACAAAAGCATAAAAGTCGAACTTTATAAAGTTGACAATTTTGCATCAGATTAACTGTCCCTATCACCCATAGCCTCATTGATAAAACAAAGATAACAATCCTTGCTTCACAGGGCTGTTGGGAGAAGTAAAAGAGAAAAAAAAAAAACAAACAACAACACTGAGACTGGACCTCACAACCTGACATATGCTGAGTGTTTGGTAATTGTAGTCTTTCCTCCATTTCCATCCCTTGCTCATAGCCCTATACACTGTTGTTTTGTTTGGTTTTGTTCACTCAGGCTCACTTTATATTCTTTTGCTTCTGTACTTTTTCAAGTTGAGTAATTCATGTCTTAAAGTTAAATGTTTGCTAGCAAACTATTCTTAAATTAGCATGGGAAAAATCATGGGCTTTGGCATTAGAATTTGGCTTCAATCCTGGGTTGCCTCTTTTATACATGTAATGGGAATATCTGAGGAAGAAAGAAAGAGAAAGGAACAGAAGCAATATTTGAAGTAATAATGACTGAGAATTTCCCCAGATTTTAATGTCAGACAGAAAGCCACAGATCTAGGAAACTCAGAAAACATCAAATAGGATAAATGTCCCTCCTGCCCCCCACCAAACTACACCTAAGCATATCACATTCAAATTGCAGCAAATCAAAGTTAAAGAAAAGTATCTTGAAGGAATCGAGCGAAGGTAAGAATTATATCCAGGTTCTCCTCAGAAACCAGTGAAGCAAGAAGAGAGAAGAATGAAATATTTAAAGTGTTGAAAGGGAAAAAAAAAAAAAAAAACCTGAACAGTAACCTAGAAATCTGTATCTTGTAAAATTATCCTTCAAAAATGAAGGAGAAGGGCACCTGGGTGGCTCAGTTGGTTAAGGTCTGACTCTTGATCTCAGCTCAGGTCTTGATCTCAGGGGCATGAATTCAAGCCCCATGTTGGACTCCACCCTGGGCATGGAACCTACCTAAAAAAAAAAGTAAATAATTTTTTAAAATGAAGGAGAAATACTTTCTTAACTGAATAAAAATTGAGAGAATTTGCAGTAAACCTCACTTGCAAGAAATATTAAAAGAAGTTCTTAAGAGAGAAGCAAAATGATAGAGATCAGAAACTCAGCTCTACTGTAAAGAAGAGCATTAGAGAAGGAATGAGTAAAGATAAAATAAAAACTTTCATTTTTCTTATTCTTAATTTACCTAACAGCATATTGAGGTAAAAATAATGTATTTTATTATTATCATTTATGTATAAGTGAGGTAAATGATAGTAATGATACATGTGATGAGTGGGGAAAAAATAAGGAATATTTTATTATTACAGGTATTTACATTACTTGTGAAGTGGTATGGTGTTATTTGAAAGTGGACTTGGATTAAGTTGTAAATGTATACTGCAAACTTCAGGACAACAACTAAAAAAAGTAAAAGTGGTATTCATTATAATTGATTAGAAAGGAGAGAAAATGGAATCGTATAAAATGCTCCACTAAAACCAGAAAGTGCAGGGAAAAAATGGAAGACAAAAATAGGAACAAAGAACAAGACCAACAAAATAGAAGGTGGTAACAAACATAGTAGATATTCGTCCAACTGGATCAATAATTGCTAAATGTCAATGGTCTAAATACATCAATTAAAAGACAGAGATTATCAGAGTGGATCAAAAAACAAGACTTAACTATATGTGGTCAACAAGAAATCTACTTTAAATATAAAGACATTTAGTAGATTAATGTTACTCTGCTCTGCCATCCTTCTCCCATGCCCCATCAACCTTCAGACATTGCTAGATCTGTTTTGCTCATTGGTTCAAGGTTTCCAACCAAAAGCACTGGAGTTTGCTCTTTAAATCCCCCTGCCTTCCAGTATTCTGGTTCATTTCTCCCCAAACAGGCACTCTTCTGTTTTCCTAAACATCCATATGTACAAATTAGAGTCTTCCAGGAGCATTTCCTTTTCTGGTTACTCTTAGAATCTTAATTACTTCCCATATTTCCCTTAGCACTAATGTTCTCATGCAGTGGCCACCAGCTCTTTGAGATGCTAGGAAGTGTATATGTTTTATAGGTGTTTACAGTGTAGGGTAGTATTCCTTGTTTTAGTTAATAGTTCTGCCGTCTACCTGGTCATACAGGCTACAGTCCATCAGTGCTGCGTTCACCATCTGTGATTTAGCATCCAAGAAATTCAGAGGCAAAATGGATCTTATGGTACCACAGACTGTGACCTACCTCTAGCCCAACTTCATGGGATGACCTCATTAATTAGACTTGATGATTCTGTTATGATTCTTCTGACAGACTGTTCACAAATGATATTAATTGTTGATGTATGCTTCCCTGATTCTCTAGGGGCCTGAATTCCCCTTCAATATCTCTCTCTCCTTCACACTCAGTTCATTAGCAAGTCTTGCTGATGCTACTTTTGAAATATCTCACACATATGTCACACATATGTCCCTGCCACTGGTTTAGAGGAGCTCTTAACTCCTTACAGCTCCTGACTGGTTTTTTTTGCTTCCAAGCTCTTCTTTCTCTTAGCTAACCTCCTTTTTCTCCCTTTTGGAAAAATTTTCTCTTTACAAACAAACTTTGTTACTCTGATTATAAAATCTGATGGACTGTTTACAGGAAAGCCCAAATTTCTTGATATACACAATCATTCGGTGTCTACTGTGTCAGCCTCAAAATCCAGCACCCTCTCATGCACCTTCCAGCCTCAGTGAGCATCTCCCCTTTCCCAGAAGGCCTCTCTCCTATTGTTCACGTTTTGTCAAAATACCCTTTCCTTCCTTCTCCACCCAATTACTCAGTTTCAAAACCCATCAAGAAGTTTGCTACTCTGACATGCCCAGGAAATCTAATTCAGGAGTTTCTCAAGGCCAGTCCTAGGCTTTGCCCTTCTTCTCTCTATACTCCTTGCCTAGGTAATATCATCTATAACATAGCTTCAATTATTGACATACATACAATTCACATGTTTATATCTCCCACGCAGAGTTTTCCTCTGAGTTCCAGGCTCACACCGAATCACCTACACATTGCCTTTTTTTAAATATTCAAGAGCCCCTTTAATCTTCATAAAAATTATTATGTAAGCACTATTATTACTCTTATTTTGAAAACTAGAAAACTGAGGCTCATGAAATACATCGTGTAAATTTGCATAACTAATTATGTTTGATTGAATTTGAATCTAGGACTCTGTGCCCTTAAATTTTATGCTTTTATCCAACATATCATTACTGCCTCTTAAATATTTATGTCAGGGAAACTGAGATAGCTTGTTTGAAATGATAATAATACTAATAATAAATAAAGGTATTACTGTTAAGAAAGAAACGGAACCAATTTATTTGAATAGAAATAAATCTACATTCTAGACAATTCAAAAACTTATATTATATAATAGAATCCTAGGGTTGGGTGAGACTTTGAAGATCATTCAGCCCATCCATCTTTCTTTCCTACTTGATTCTGGTACATGTTTCAGTTCATAGTTGTTGTGTTTCTTTTTTTTTAAGAAATTTTTTAATTTTTCATTTGAATGAATTAGTATTGCCTTTTCTGGGAAATGAGGAGAGAAAATGAGCCACATTAAAATTATTTCAGCTTCTGTCTCCAGCTGTGTCTGATGACCTATCTGCATGATCTTTCTTTTGCAATCATGTGCATCATTAACCCTCCCCTTTTTTCTTTTTTAACTCATTTGAGTTGGAGGCCTCTCACTTACCTGATATTGCCTTTTGGATGACTCAAGCCATTTCAAACTAAACAGGTTGAACACTAAAACTCATGATTTTCTCTGCCAAACTGGCTGTTTCCTAGTGTTCCCTATCTTAGTGATTGGCACCACCATTGGTGCAGTTGGGCCAGTCAGAAATGGAGGCGTCATCCTAGATCCACTTTCTCACTTTCCACATCTGCTGTCATCACAGCCTGTCCTGTATACTTTCTAAATAGCTCTTGAATGTCTTCCTGTTTCCACTTCCACTGCCACCACTTGCATCATCCTCTGGCCTGGATCATTGAAGTAGCCAAGTAACTGATCTCTCTGCTTCCATTTTTTTTCCTTCCAATTTGTTGTCCAGAGCGCAAAGTAATCTATTTGACACACAAATTCAATGGTCACTCCTATATTAACATCTCATAATGGCTTCTCATTGCTCCTGGAAAAGTTGAAGTCCTCTATGTGGCCCTAGTGATGCTGCATGGTCCATCCTATGTTGAGTGCCTGAAATGCATCACGCTTCCCCCTACCATAGGACCTCAGAACATTCCATTTCCTCTGCTTACAGCACACTTTCCTCTCCTTTTCACCCAATTAACTAAGACTCATGTTCCTGCTACAAACACACAAAGGGGGAGAAGGCCATTTCTTCTCCCCACATCCAGGAAGGTGCATGATCTTAGCCTGGACAAGAAATACATCTTGAGGAAATGCTGTAAAACCACAGGGCTAATGGATTATTCTTGGTTGGGCAGAGTTGGCTGGGCAGTGTTATGATGGAAAGTAACCCCATAATTAGCCTCTTTAGTAGAGTCTTGACTATGTCTGGCTTCCTTCAGTTCCTACCTTAGTCTGGTTCTCTAGTATTTCTATCAATTCTGTGAGGTGATTGATACTCTTGCAGGAGGTTATTTTTCTCCTTACTTGACCGGAGTCAGTTTCATTTTTATAACCAAGAATCCTGCTGAATAGTACATTTATGAATGGCCGTTTCATCACCAGGAGAGGGAGTTCTGTGGCTATCTCGCTTATTATTGTATTTGAAGATGCTCTTCCAGTGCCTGGAATATAATTAGTATTTAATAAATGTTTTTTAGATGAATAGATTCCTCTCAAAATTTCAGTAGCACTCTGCACTGATTTTTTTGTATTGTAATCCTGGTTTTGCCTTTAAGGACACATGCCTTTTCTGTCATCTTTGGATTTTTCCTAGGGACTGACACTCTGCTCAGTCCCTGCCTCTTAATAGGTTCTCCAGGTGAGTATGTGGATTTAACCACAAGTTATCTTGCTTTATAGAGTTGGCTGGGAGATGCCTATTTTAACATCATTGGAGAAATTCACATCTCCCCAACTCACCCCCATCCCAGGCATCTGAAGCAAGTCACATGTTGGAATATCTTTTGTACCTCCATTATTCAGTCCTCTCTACCTTGTCCCTAAAACAGTATAGCTACCTATGCCTGTCAGATGAAACTTTCCAATTGTCTAGGAGACTCATCATTGGAATTCCAAATTATATATGTATATTTTGTCACTATCCTTATGCAATGGGCCTTGCAGATTTTTGACCTCTCTATATAGTAAGAAACAAAGTCAAACCAACAAACTCCTGTTTTATTGAGGTATAACTTATACACAATAAAACCCAGCAATTTAAAGTGTACAACTTATTGAATACTAACAAATACCTCTAGTCATGTTATCATTACCATGATCATGCCACAGAACATTTCATCACTCCAAACAATTCCCTGTGACCTTTGCAGTCATTTCTTACCTCCTTCCTCTAGTCCCTGGCAATCACTGATTTGCTTTCTATCCCTATAATTTTCCCTTTTAGAGAATTTTGTATAAATGGAGTTATATAAGATGTAATCTTTGTGTCTGGCTTCTTTCACTCTGCATAATGCTTCTGAGATTCATCCATGTTGCTGCTTGTATATCAGTAGGTTGTCCATTGCTGAGTCGTACTCCATTACCTGGACATAGCATCCTTTGTTTACACGTTTACCAGCTGATTCATTAGGGTTGTTTGCAATGATTGACTATTATGAATAAAGCTGCTATAAATATTTGAGTACAAGCTTTTGTGCAGACAAATGTTTTAATTTCTTTTGGGTAAATCTAAAAGTAGAATTGCTATGGTAAATGTATGTTTAACTTTTTAAGAAACTGCCAAGCTGTTTTCCAAAGTGGCCACACCATTTTGCCTTCTCACCAGCATGTATGAGTGTTGTGATTACTTTCTTGTAACATCTGGCATTATTGTTCTTTTTACAATTCCGTTATGTATTTTTTTGCATTTCTCTAATGACTAATGATTTTGAACATTTGTAATGTTTCTCTGATAAAGTGTGTATTCAAAACTTTTACCCATTTTTTTAAAATCAGATTTTTTTGTTACTATTGACACAAAGTTGTAAAAGTTGACATGTCATTAAAAACCCGCTAGTATTTTGGCTGGAATTGTGTTGACTCTATAGATCAATTTGCAGAGAATTGTCATCTCAGCAATATTTAATTTTATGTTCCATAAACATGCTTTATCTTTGAATTTATATAGGTCCTTAATTTCTCTCAGCAAAGTTTTATAGTTTCTCAGTGTATAGCTTTTGCATATATTTTTTAAGTGTATGCCCAAGTATTTAATATTTTTGATATTATTGGAAATCATGCTTTCTATTTCAACTATATTCCAGTATATAGAAAAACTAGTGATTTTTATATATGGACTTTGCATCCTGTCATCTTGCTAAATTAATTATTTCTATTTCTAGTAGCTTTGTTGGTCTGCAAATATGGACAGTTTTACTTCTTCCTTTCTGATTTGTGTATATATATATATATATATATATATATATATATATATATATTTTTTTTTTTTTTTTTTTTTTTCCTCAACCTTATGGCATTGGCTGGGGCCTTCAGTACAGTATTGAATAGAAGTGGAATGGGCAGTCATCCTTGTCATGGTCCTGATCTTCAGGTGAAGCATTTAGTCTTTTTCCATTAAGTATGACATTAGTTGTAGATTTTTCATAGATGTTTTTTATCAGGTTTAGAAAGTTCTCTTATTTTCCTAGTTTGATGGAGTTCTGTCATTTTTTTAAATCATGAATAGGTGTTAAATCCTGTTAAATTCTTCTTCTTCATGTAGTAAAGTGATCATATGGATTTTGTCCTTTAGTCTGTTAACACATTGATCAATTTTTGAGGAATAAACCAAAACTGAATTCTTGGGACAAATCCTATGTAGTCATGATGTTTTTATCATTTTATATAATACATGCTGTGATCTGCTAAATTTTGTTCAGAGTTTTTATGTCTGTATTACAAGGGATGGTGGTGGTGTGTAATTATGTTTTCTTATAATGTCTTTGGTTTTGGTGTCAGGGTACCTCATAGAATGGTTTGGGAAGTGTTCTTCCCTCTTCTATTTTCTCAAAGGGTTTATATAGAATTGATATTATTTCTTTGTTAAATGTTTGATAGAGGCCATATAGGGCTGAAGTTTTCTCTGGGGAAGGTTTGTTTTTGTTTTTGTTTTTTTTTAAGAGAGAGAGAGAGAGAGAGAGAGAGTCTCAAGTAGGCTCCATGCTCAGCATGGAGCCCGACATGGGACTTGATCCCATGATCCTGGGGTCCTGACCTGAGCCAAAATCAAGAGTCAGATTTTCAACTGACTGATCCACCCAGGTGCCCCTGCTGCTTGTTTCTATCACCTACTGATTAAGGAGTGCTGAAGTCTCCAGCTGTAATTATCTATTTATTTATTTTTCCTTTCATTTATATGAATTTTTCATGATGTATCTGAGGCTCTGTTATTAGATACATACACATTTATCATTATCAAATATGTCTCCTTGTTCTGAAATTTACTTTGTCTGAAAATACTGTTTTTTGCCTTGTATACCTTTTTCATTCTTTTACTTTCAATCCTTCTGTGTCTTTATATTTATAATATGTTATAGTGTATCTGAACTCCGATGTCACATATTGATTTAGTGTCCCTCAGGTCACTGATGCTTCATCTATTTCAGTATTTTTCTTTCTGTGGTGTTCATTCAGGACAGCTCCTATTACTGGGTTTTAAATTTACTAATATTTTATTTTATACTGTTTAAGCTGTTGCTATTCTCATTCATTGTATTTTTCATTTCAGATATTGTATTCATATTGCCTAGAAGTTCCATGGATTGTTTTCATGTCTTTCCTTTTTCTCCTGATCATTCTCATGTTTTCTCTACCTCCTTTAACATATGGAACATGTTTGTGATAGCTTTTATTTTTTTATTTTATTTTTTTTTTATTTATTTTTTTTATATATGAAATTTATTGTCAAATTGGTTTCCATACAACACCCAGTGCTCATCCCAAAAGGTGCCCTCCTCAATACCCATCATGTGATAGCTTTTAAAAACATCCTTGTCTGCTAATTTCATTATCTCCATCACTTTGGGCTCTATTTCTATTGATTGATTTTTTTTTTTTTCTTGTTAATGGATTTTGTTTTCTTGATCCTTTGCACTCCTGGTAATTTGTATTATTATTATTGAATCCTGGACATTGAGTTATTTACTTTTTTAGATGATGCATTTTGTTTTATGCCTTACATAGTACTGGACTTTTATTCTAATGTATAGCTAATTTACTTGGAATTTACTGGATTGTTTCAAGGTTTGCTTTCAAGCTTTCTAAGGATGTATCCAGAGTTAACACTACTGCCAAGAGGGCAATACTTTTCTCAGGTCACTGCCTGATGTCTTTTGTAGTTTGAGTTCTTTTCACTCTGGCTGGTAGCAAAATGAACTGTTTCCATCCCTGTGTGAGCTGCAGGCACTGTTTGGTGTACAGCTTTCCTGGGCTTCTTTCTTTTCTCTTTCTTCTACTCTGGTAGTTTTCCTTCAGATGCAGAGATCATTGCCCAGTTGAAGACTTCAGAGCTCTATTAGTTCTCTCTTTTCAGAGGGAAAGTCTAGCTGTCTTGTCCCCTTCAAACTTCAGTCTTTATCTTGCCATCTCAGTGAGACCGCTGTGTTCTGTTTGGGTTATCGCTTCCTGTACTAGGAATTTCTTCCAGGCAGAAAACTGGAGCAATTATAAGGCTTATCTCATTTATTTCCCTTCTCTCAGTCCTTTGTGGCCTGTTGTTCAATGTCTGAAAAACATTACTTCATCCATTTTTTTCTGACTTTCTAATTGTTTAAGGCAGAAAGGTAAATCTAGTGCCTGTTACTTCATGGTCAGAGGTGGAATTACACACACATCAGCTTGGCTGTATTTAATCCCTCAAGTCTCTGGACACACAGATGTGCAATTTTTGTGGTCTGAAATTTAATGGATAAGGAAATACATGACTGCCATAATTTGGGAGAAACAGGATGGGAAATGTTTTCAATTTAATATTGAAGATAACCCAGATGACCACAACACTGATGGGAGATTATTTCAGCCTGAATGCAGTATTCTCATGTCTCGTCTACAATTGTTGATGTGTATTAGAATGACTTAGTAATGTTGAGTGTAGTGTGAGGGCTCTGTCTAAATGTAGGAAGAGCCCAGAAGAATGATAGGAGTGGAGAAAGAAGGCTCTGGTGTTGACTTCCTTTGATTCTGGGAACAAACCTATGTTGCTACTATCAGATTTGCTTAGAAGGATGATGATAGCAGAAGTGGTAGGAAACCTCAGCCTTGATCTCCTTTCAGCAGGACTGAGTGTTGGAGAAGGGAGGGAAGGGAATGGGCCTCTATCCATTTCCTTGAGTTTCTTTATTTTTAATTAGATGAACTTCCTTCTTACATTGAAACCTAGCACCTGATAGCAGAAGATGCCAGGATTAACAGATGCATGGATAGGAAAAAGAGACATTAGTGTCTTCTATTCTTTCTTGTCAGCAATTCTCAAGATGTTTTATAATGGCAACCACCAGGCTCTAGTTGCTAATTACTGGCTTTGCAGCTTTTTATTATAGTCATCCCATTTTAGTTTCAGAGAATATTTTAATTGGATGGTTTTGACTTATTTGGAGTTGTCAGAATTCATACAACATAGTAGAATAACCTTAGGGATTTTGAAATGTGTGTCTCGAAATAGAGCCGGAAAAAAAAAAGAGGAATAGAATCTGTGTTGGTATTAAAATCCACTTGGAGCAAGGGAAATTTACAGCATCGGTTGCTTTGTGGACTCTCCCGACATCACTGCTGAGTCTGCACTTTGGGGGACAGGCTGTCATTTAAGTACTGCCAGGTTGTTCATTTTAAATGATCTGTTCTGAACAAAATAGTTTCTATTAAAAAAACTTTGGGCTAAATTCTTTTACCAAAACAGGTTCCATGTCATACTAAAAGATGAAATTTGCCACATCAATAGTATTTTAGAAAAACCAGCTACAATTGGTAATGAAGTGCCCTAAATACTTGAAAAGGTATGAGAGTTGCAAGTCATCAGAAAGCTGTTCATCTTCAGCTTTGTAATATTTTGAAATAGGGCCATCTAGTGGAAATGTGGGTCATCCCCTAACTGTGAAACCGTGATTGCATCCTCTAAGACCTTACATTCCCGTTTTTAAAATATGTTTTAATGCTTCTGAATCCAAATTACCTGTTCCTATATAAATAGTCTGCTCAGAAATACATTTCCTCTGAAGTTCTTGAACTGATTAATTTAGTAATATCATAAGCTGTCAATAGACATTCAATTAGGTTTCTCAAAGTTCTAAGTTGTTAACTACCCCCCCCCCCGCCTTCTATGAAAAACAGCCCTTTCTAGTCGGCTTCCTTCCCACTACCACCCCTTTCACCATGAAATCTTATTGAAGAACTAACATGCATGTGGGAGACAATCTGAGAATTATAAGATGTTGGTTACAAATGTAACTGGAATGTATATGATGACATCAAACACATTGTTGAAATTGTGTGACGTGTCAAAGTGTGTTTCCTTGGACTGGTTGAAGACTAAAGACCTCTAAGGAAAGATATATATAAATTTCTCCCTAATCAAATAAGATGGAGAGTTTGTTCATCAAACTCATTTTGTTCTCTTCCTGGAAATATAGCTAAATTGCATTTCTCGCTGTCCCCCTGCAGTTAAGTGGGGTCCCGTGCTTGAGTTCTGGCAAATGGAATGTGGATGGAAGAGATATATTATCCTTTCCAGTTCTGGCTCCTAAAATGTCCTGCATCACCATTCATGTTTCTTTTGCCTCCCTTCCTCACCCTCCAGCCAGTGGATGTGATTGCCCAGGCAGACCATGGAACTCTTTATCAGCCTGGGCCCTTCGATGCCTCTGTGGAGCCTACACCTGCTTCCTAATCCCCACAACCTACCACAAACTGTGAAATGGACATGAAATATATTTTCAAAACTTTTAGCCATTGATATTTGGGGATTGTTTGTTCATTACCCTGATTAACACAGGAGAGAAGAAACAACTGGAAGAAAGAAAAGAAGATGATGTGAAAGAAAAGCAATAAGGTCCAAATTTCCTTCAGAGACATTTGTGAGCATTATGACTCTTCTCCAGGTTTCAGAGTAAGCATGTGGTTGATAAATTCTGAAAACATCTAGCAGAACAGCAGAAAGTAGAGCCAGAGTGCTTTCTGACAGGGTTTGAGCTTATGGTGTCAGGAAGGTGGGCTGTGGATGGAGATGATGAAGTTTGAATGGAGATGCTTCCCACTGCTTGAGACATGGTGAACCCAGGGTGAAGTGATTACAGTATGGGGAATTTGGGAACAGGGCTTGCACAGCTTTAGCCAGCACACATTTACTAATGTCATACACTGTTTTATGCTAATTAAACTTTTCAATGAACTTTATTCCAAGATGTCCTGCAAGATATGATATGTGCCATTTCCATATAATAGGTATTCCAGGTATATTCAGGCTAGCCAGAGTGGGATTTTAGCAAAGTTGTTCATCTGAACCATTTGTGGAAGCAATAGATGGCACAGGTTTAACACTCAAGGAGACTTTTAAGTGGGTGAAAGAAATAGAAATAATTGGACCAGGGCACCTGAGTAGCTCAGTTGGTTGAGCGTCTTACTCTTGATTTCCACTCAGGTCGTGATCTGAGGGCTGTGGGATCGAGCCCTGGGTTGGGCTTTGCACTGAGCATGGAGTCTGCTTAAGATTCTCTCCCCTTCTGCCTCTCTCGCCTGCTCATTCTCTCTCTTTCTAAAAAAAGAAAAAAGAAATCATTGGACCACAGAGGTCAAAGTTTTGTAGAGGATGTAGGACTTAGCTAAACTGTCAACTGGCAGAGAGGAAGTAGGCAAGTGTGACTGGTGTCAGAAGGCAAAGAGAGATTAGAGAATAAGGAGATATTGTTGGTGGGGGGCAGGTAGAAAGGCGATTGGTCCTATAATGTAGGACTGAGGTAGAGGAAGAAGGTGAAATTAAGCAGCATAGACAAGAAGAAGGCAAATCACTAAGAACCTTGAAAGCCATCACAGGAATTTGGATTTGAAGCTATAGTCCAGAACTATCAGGCCAATTAAATATGATTAATTAGAAAGCAGGACTGGACTTATCCAAACGTTTGTTCTGGTACCTGTCATCACTCACCCCATGGCACACACATGGGCATTTCAAACTGAGAGAGGGTCTGAGTGAACACACAGCTCCTCCATCTAAACATTCAGAGATAATGAAAAGTGTTAGTTTATCCTCTTCCTTGACTACCCTCTCTCCTCATCTGCTCACTGACACTGTCTCATCCCTCTAGATCCAGTTCTATCAAATTCTGTACTTTGAAGCCTCTTCTGAATCCTCACCCAGTAGTTGATCACTCCTTTGTGCAGCCATGGTACTAGACATATGCCTCTACTATCTCCTGCTATAGGTAGTTATTACTTATTTGGATCTCACACCAAATTGTGGGATTCCTTGAAGACAGGGGCTGTGTCTCACTTAACTTGTATCCCTGACATTGAGGTCAAGGCCTGTCATTGGGTAGGTACTCAAGATTGATATGTGATAAATGCACAGACGGATGGATAAATGAAAAGTAGATAGGTTTATTTTTCCCAAGGCTGGAGACTTCATTACACATTTTCTATAGTCATTATGTGAACTTATTTGTCTACATATCTGTCTTTCTTATTAGAGTGTGAGGCTCCTTGAGTCTTGTTCATAAATTTATTCTCAGCACAGTTCAGTGTCTGGCATATATAAAACACTAAGTAAAATGTTTACTGAATGGATGGATGCATGGATGGCTCCTGCTATAAACACAAATTACCGATATTTGGTGGTATGATATTTTGGAAGGAATTTGATATATGGAAAATATGAATTATTATAAATAAATAGTTGCTACGTGGATGGAACTGGAGAGTGTTATGCTAAGTGAAATAAGTCATACAGAGAAAGACAGATACCATATGTTTTCACTCTTATGTGGATCCTGAGAAACTTAACAGAAGACCATGGGGGAAGGGGAAGGGGAAAAAAAAGTTACAGAGAGGGAAGGAGGCAAACCATAAGAAACTCTTAAATACTGAGAACAAACTGAGAATTGATGGGGTCTGGGGGAGAGGGGAAAGTGGGTGATGGGCATTGAGGAGGGCACCTGTTGGGATGAGCACTGGGTGTTGTATGGAAACCAATTCGCCAATAACTTTCATATTAAAAAAAATAGTTGCTAGAAGAGTGCTTATATATTTGCATAAGGTAAAACACAAACTTGAAGTAAGATACAAACTTGAAAGTAGAGCATATTTGGGATATTATTATGATATGTTGCCTGAAGTAACCAAATTACAGAAAACTTTGCACCTTGCCACAGGGATATTTTGGGTTTGATACTGAAACCTTTTCTCCCTGAATAAGAGAAACCAAATTGATCCCATTGCAATTAGTCTCTTGCTTCTCTGAGTAGTTCCTGTGAATAAACAGGCCAATAAAAGTAAGCTAGTTCTGATGTAGTAGTCTTGAAGGATATGGACCAGTGAGGAACTGACCTCCATCTGATAGAAATAGGTGTGCTGAACCCAGCCATGGCAGGGACAGTTGAAGGAGGGTACATCCCATTAATTCAGATGATTTGTACTTTGAAATTCAGTGTGACCTTGTGACTTCCACTTTCCAACCAAGAGGAATCACTAATCTTGCACTAATATCCAACCATATTCAAGACCAGTAGAAAATGTCTGCATAGGTGGTTTATTTTCGTTCTTGATCTACCCAAAGAAATACACAGGCTGCTTTCCTCTCTTTAAGAAGAGCGTGTTAAAAGTACTTCATTGATTATAAGTAACTTGGGAAGAAATGAAATAGACCATTTTCTCTGACCCTAATTTCTCTAAACAACTCAGAGTCAACAAAAAACACAGACTCAAAAGGTTATTGTGAAGTTAAATAAGATATATACAAGAAAGTACTTTATAAACTGAAAAATTATGTGCCAATAATGGGTACTATAGTTAAGATCTCACAAAATGCACATTATTTTCACTGAATAAATATTGACACAATCAATGGGTGTAATGTTATTTCCCTAAAAGATGCAGATAAAAAGTTCAAGTATCAACCAATGAATTGACTATGTTAATAAGCACTGGCATAATTCTGGCTAAAATAAATAGTGAGGAAAGAATTTTATCCAGTTTTGTGTCTCAATTCTACCTTTTATTGGGCCCAGTGTAGACATACTGCTTCTTAATTTAAAGTCACCAGGTAAATAAATTGATGATAGTGGATGTGGTGTTATCTGAAGGAGGCAGCATCTATTTGTGTGTGTGTGTGTGTGTGTGTGTGTGTGTGTGTGTGTGTGTACATGAACAAAGAAATGGGGAGAAGAACAATAACTCTTCTGGATTATGACCACTGCATCATCATGCTAATGAAATGCATGAGTACAGAAAAGAGAACAAAAGCCATTCAAATGAAATGTTCCCAGCACTCATATCATTACAGATACCCATGAATACACCAAAGCAGGTGTGTAGAGATCAAAGATAACTTATGAACAGAAAAAAAATAAAATGTTACATCAAAAATGTAAGTCAGCTGCATTTTCATAATAATGAAGGGTCTTATTGTTAATTAAAAAAATTGTTAATAATACTTTTCCTTTTCACTATTAATAAGGACTTTAAGATGTTATGGAAAATCTATTAAGTAAAAAGATAAGGTAAATTTTATCAATTATTATGTAAATTTGCATTATAATCAGCTGGGATGGTTGAGATTCCACCTCCTTCCCTCCAAAAGCCATGTCTTTTATCCAAGAAAATCAACTAAAATTAATTCAGGGAAAGAAAAGATAAAACTAATTGCTCCTTGGGGGAAAAAGGAAAAGAAAACAAAACAAAGGAAAGAAAAATTGTCCTTCTGGGTAGAGTTCAAAAAATTTTAGGCTTAAACACTTTGCGCCAATGTTTTGTGAAATGTATAACTTATGAAGTATTATTTACTAGGCTGAAATTATGGGATGAACTATTACATTTAGGAATATTAGAATTTATAGAAAGTTAGTTGTCAATCTAGTCCCCAAAAGGCTGTACATCTGTTCTTATGAAGACATGCTCACTGTTTTTTCTTTAGTTTATTCCCTGTTGGTCATTAATAATTTTATAAAAAAGAAAAAAACCTGTATATTCTGTACAAATTTAAGTAATGTAATAATACCTTTTAAAGGAGGAAAAACAAATTCTTGCATATTCCTAGAATAAAGTAATTTCCATTATACCTTTATTTAAATATTTACAAACACAACTTACATATAAACTCATTGTCTATATTCTGTTTCATCTGTACAATGGATATTAATTTACCAATTATGTGTGAACAAAAATATAAGGCTAAAAATTTGAATAATAAAACAATAACAATGATGTGTTAAATAGTGGAAAGATGCATTTTGGGGTTCTCTGCTTCATTGTGTATTACTGGAACATTATTTGAGTTATTGAGCATTGTTGTTTTTTCCCTTTTAAACGACGTTAATTTCAAACCAATTCTTGTTTTGTTGGCTGATCTGCTTACTAGCGCCCTACAAAATGCAATAGAAACAAAATACTCTAACAAAAAGAAGACATAATGAAAACTTTTTCATTTTACTTGTTTATTACCTCACTGAATCAACTGTTGCTAGTCAATACATACAAAGATGGAAACTTTGCTGTGAGGTGCTGTGTGCTGTGAGGTGGCTCCATTCACCGCTTCCCTACTTCTGAATGACTGAGAAACTTGTATTCCTACAGTGCCATAACATCACGTGGCGTCCACTTGGCTCCATGCAATTGTAAACACACATGCAAATTTGAGTATTTGGTTATGAGGTGGTTATCCAAATGATCTAGAATGTGCTTACATGAAAAGTTTTAAATTATTGTTGAAAGGAAACACAAAATTTAGAAACTCTGGTAGAGAACTTGAGGGCGCCTTCTATGATGCAGAGGTAATGATTTTAATCTATTGTTTTTTCTAGAATGTGTCTGTTTGCCATCACTTGCCACTGAAAGTGCAGGGATCCAACTAGAAGTAACAACTTGAGGAGATGGACACTGTCTTGGACTACTTACATGCTTAAGAAGTCAAACAACTTATTCTGCCCTACTAATTGTAGGGTATTAAGACAGTTGTAGTCTTGCCAACTGTGCCTCACAGATGGAAACTATATAATGTTCAGCTCAGAACTCCATCTCTGGCACACAGTTTGTGACCTTCTGCCTGTGTAAGTAATGAACTTTGTCATGAAGCTGTGGATTATATTAGTTTCTGTTTACCTCTAAGACACTGATTTAAAAAAAAAAAATTCCAAGTAGGGACTTCTAGAATGCCCCCTCTTGCAGATCTTCTAATCAACATGAGTAAGTATCCTTTTCCTCTTTGCGTCCTTGGAAATAATGATGCCTTGTGTGGTAGAGTGATAGATTATTATTTTTTTTAAAGCAAAAAGAACAAGAGGAAAGAAACTTACTAAAAGGTAAAGGAATTTATAGAAAAAATAAATATGCTTAAATAAATGAAGATAGCACAAAAGCTTTTAAATTTCTGACTGGCAGTTTGAAAGGGAATTTTGATGGTGGAAACTGAATCTCAATTCCAGGTTGCAAATTCAGTCTGGTGGTAGAGGGTCCTGCACTCAGTTAGGCTCTCTGTCCCTCATCACCTCAAATCAATGGTCTCAATCTCATCTCTGCTCCAACTGGTGTACTCTTCCAGGGCTCAAATCAAGTTGGCCTTTAAAAACATACTTGGAAGTATTAGACCCTTATTAGATCCCAAGTTTATTGACAGAAGACAACCTCTCACCTTATCTCCCAGCTCCTTCTTTTCCCAGCCCTCTGTTCTGTAGCTCCTTCCTGGTTTTGTGGACTGGTAAATGAGACCTTATACAAAGCTCAACTTGACTGTACAGGATTTATAATTTCCCACAAGCTAGAGTGCCCTCTTGTGGCACTCTAGTCCAGGAGTTAATCCAGGTACTACCATCTGAATTTGTGAGTCCACATTTCCCAGGTGTGGTAGGTGAACTTGCTCCCCCACTGTGTTTTATTTTTAGAACCCATCTTCTTCTTGGGTTTCATAGCTATATGTAAATGGGAAGGGGTAGAAATACAGTAGGCAGTAGACAGTGGTATAAGAATATATTTTCCAAAACAATATTGATTTTCTTTCTTTTTTCTTTTTGAGTGTTGTGGTGGCAGGAGGTGAGGAAAGTATAGTAATTTTCCAGAGTAAGTCAGAATGGAGCTCCCAAATTCAAGAAATTACTAGATGTCTTTAACTCTACTCACCAAAGAAACATGTATGTGGGTTATCGAATGCCTCATTGAGGATCTCTATCCTTCCTGGGATGATTAAGCACTCTCCCTTGACTATCAGTTGTTTGCATCTCATCCTAAGAGGGTTGAGAGCTCTAACCTAAGAAGGATGCAGAATTTTAGTATAAAATGTAGCTATTATAAGATAGAATGAGGATTAGTAATAGCTTAAATGCATAGTTTACTTGTTACTTCAAGGCACAGATTTTTAAAAACTTATTATTTGGAAGAACTTCAAATATATACAAAATAGTATGTGAGAGGAGTATAATTATTCCCCCCATTTACCTATTAGACAGCATCAACAATTACCAACTCATTACTAATCTTCTTTCCTCTAAACCTCTTTCCTCCCTCTCCAATTATTTAAAGTATTTAGAAATTATGTACAATTATTTAGAAGGCATTGTGTTCTCTCACCCATAAATATTTCAGTATGCATCTGTAAGAGATAAGAACTCCTCTTTAGAAATATAACCACAATGTCATCATATAAAAAATTAACAACTATTCCTTAATATTATAAAAAATCAAAGTAGTGTTCAAATTTCCCTCATTGTTTCACACTTTAAAAAGACTTGATTGTTTTAGTTTTGTGTGTACAATAATATTGAGAAAAAGGTACAGAGATTTTCCATATCCCCCTGCTCTCTCACACATACATAGCCTCCCCCATTATCAACATCACTCACTAGAATAGTACTTTTTTTTTTTTTTTTTAACCAAGGATGAACTTACCTTGATACACCATAATCACTCGAAGTCCATAGTTTACCCTAGGGTTCACTCTTGATGTTGTACATTCTATGGGTTTGGGCAAATAACATATATCCATCATTACAATGTCACACAGAATATTTTCCTTGCCCGAAAAATCCTCTGTGTTCTGCTTATTCATACATTACCCCCTGCCCCCTGGCTTGGCAACCATTGATCTTTTTATTGTCTCCATAATTTTAGCTTTTCCAGAATGTCATATAGTGTGAGTCATACAGTATGTAGGGTTCTCAGATTGGTTCTTTCTTAGTAATACACATTTAAGTTTCGTTCATGTCTTTTCATTGGTTAGTAGCTCCTTTCTTTTTAGTGCTGAATAACACTCTTTTTTAAATGTTTTTATTTATTTTTGAGAGAGAGAAAGAGAGAAAATGAGTCAGGGAGGGGCAGAGAGAGAAGGAGACACAGAATCCGAAGCAGGCTCCAGGCTCTGAGCCTGATATGGGGCTGGAACTTGTGAACTGTGAGATCATGACATGAGGTCGGTGCTTAACCAACTGAGTCACCCAGGTGCCCTGGTGCTGAATAACATTCTACTGTCTGGATGTACTGCAGTTTATCCAATCACTTATGGAAGGAAATCTTGTTTGCTTCCAAATTTTGGCAGTTATGAATAAAGCTGCTATAAACATCTGTATGCAGATTTTGTATGGACATAAATTTTCAACTTCTTTTGTTAAATACCGTGGCATGTGATTGCTGGATCATATAGTAAGAGTATGTTTAGTTTTATAAGAAACCACCAGTCTTCCAAGGTAAGTAATATTTTGCATCCCACTGACAATGTATGCTGTTGCTTCACATTCTCACCAGCAATTTGGTGCTGTCAGGATCCCAGATTTTGGCCCTTCTAACAGTTGTATAATGGTATCTCATTGTTCTAATTTGCATTCCTTGATGACATATGATGTGGAGCATGTTTTCATATGCTTACTGGCCATCTATATATCTTCTTTAGTGAGATGTCTATTAAGATCTTTGGTCTATTTTTTACTCGAGTTGTTCATGTTCTTATTGTTGAGTTATCATCTCTTTTTTTACCTTCCAAATTTTTATTTACTTTTTCTTTTTTTTTTTTAAATTTTTTTTTTCAACGTTTATTTATTTTTGGGACAGAGAGAGACAGAGCATGAACGGGGGAGGGGCAGAGAGAGAGGGAGACACAGAATCGGAAACAGGCTCCAGGCTCTGAGCCATCAGCCCAGAGCCCGACGAGGGGCTCAAACCCATGGACCGCGAGATCGTGACCTGGCTGAAGTCGGACGCTTAACCGACTGCGCCACCCAGGCGCCCCCCAAATTTTTATTTAAATTCAAGTTAGTTAACATACATTGGAATATTAGTTTCAGGTGTAGGATTTAGTGATTCATCACTTACATATAACACCCAGTGCTCGTCACATGTGCCCTCCTTACCCATCCCCTCACCCCCTTCACCCATCCCCTCACCCACCTCCACTTCAGCAATCCTCAGTGTGTCCTCTACAGTTAAGAGTCTGTTTTATGGGTTTGCCCCTCTCTTTTATCCCCTATGTTCATCTGTTATATTTCTTAAACTCAACATCTGAGTGAAATAATATTGTTTTTGTCTTTCTGATTTATTTCACTGAGTATAATACTTTCTAGTTCCAACTACATTGTTGCAAATGGCAAGATTTAATTCTTTTTTATAGCTGAATAATATTCCATTGTATATATATACCACATCTTCTTTATCCATTCATCAGTTGATGGACATTTGGGCTCTTTCCATAATTTTTTTTTTATTTAAAAAAAAATTTTTTTTAATGTTTATTTTTATTTTGGGGACAGAGAGAGACAGAGCATGAACGGGGGAGGGGCAGAGAGAGAGGGAGACACAGAATCGGAAGCAGGCTCCAGGCTCCGAGCCATCGGCCCAGAGCCTGACGCGGGGCTCGAACTCACGGACCGTGAGGTCGTGACCTGAGCCGAAGTCGGACGCTCAACCGACTGAGCCACCCAGGCGCCCCTGGGCTCTTTCCATAATTTGGCTATTTAAATTTTTTTAAATTTAAATTATAGTTAGTTAATATACAGTGCAATATTGGTTTCAGGAGTAGAATTCAGTTATTTGTCATATACCACACCCAGTGTTCATCATCATAAGTGCCCTCCTTATACCCATCACACATCTAACTCATCCCCCACCTCCCTCCCTCCATCAACCCTGAGTTTGTTTTCTGTTAAAAGTCTCTTATGGTTTGTTTCCCTCTCCCCACCCCCCCCATATGTTCTCAAATTCCATATATGAGTGAAATCATATGGTATTTGTATTTCTCTATCTGACTTATTTCGCTTAGAATAATCCATTCTAGCTCTATCCACATGGTTGCAAATGGAAAGATTTTATTCTTTTTGATGGCTGAATAATATTCCTGTGTGTGTGTGTGTGTGTGTGTGTGTGTGTGTGTTTGTGTGTGTGTGTGTGTATGTGTACTACCTCTTCTTTATCCATTAATCAGTCAATGGACAGTTGGGCTCTCTCCATAGTTTGGCTATTGTTGATAACACTGCTATAAACATCAGGGTGCATATACCCCTTCAAATCTGTATTTTTGTATCCTTTGGGTAAATACCTAATAGTGCAATTGGTGGGTCATGGGGTAGTTCTATTTTTAAATTTTTGAGGAACCATGTAGTTCTCCAGAGTGGCTACACCAGTTTGCATTACCACCAACAGTGTAAGAGGGTCCCCTTTTCTTTGCATCCTCGCCAACACCTGTTGTTTCTTGTATTAATTTTAGCCATTCTGAAAGGTGGTATCTCATGGTTTTGATTTGTATTTCCCTTATGATGAGTGATGTTGAGCATCTTTTCATGTGTTAGACATCTGGATGTCTTTGGAAAAGTGTCTATTCATGTCTTCTGCTCATTACTTCACTGGATTGTTTGGTTTTTGGGTGTTGAGTTTGATAAGTCCTTTATAGATTTTGGATACTAACCTTTTATCAGACATGTTATTTGTAAATATCTTCTCCCATTCCATAGGCTGACTTTTGGTTTTGTTGATTGTATCCTTCACTATGCAGAAGGTTTTTATCCTGATGAGGTCCCAATAGTTCATTTTTGCTTTTGTTTTCCTTGCCTCCAGCGACACGTCTAGCAAAAAGTTGCTGTGGCCAAGGTCAAAGAGATTGCTGCTTGTTTTTTTTTCTCTAGGATTTTGATGGTAGCCTGTCTCACATTTAGGTCTCACATCCGTTTTGAATTTATGTTTGTATATGGTGTAAGAAAGTGGTCTAGTTTCATTCTTCTGCATGTTGCTGTCCAGTTTTCCCAGCACCACTTGTTAAAGAGACTGTCCTTTTTCCATTGGATATTCTCTCCTGCTTTGTCGAAGATTAGTTGACCATATAGTTGTGGGTCCATTTCTAGGTTCTCTATTTTGTTCCATTGACCTATGTGTCTGTTTTTGTGTCAGTACCATACTGTCTTGATGGTTACAGCTCTGTAATATAGTTTGAAATCTGGAATCATGATGCCTCCAGTTTTTTCTTTTTCAGTATTGTGTTGGTTATTTGGGGTCTTTTGTGGTTCCAGAGTTATCATCTCTTTTAATCTATGGGTTATCATCCCCCACCCCACCCCCACCCTGCCTCTCTCTTTCTGTTTTCCCTTCAATATATTTTTGTTTAAGAAACGGAGTTACTGGGGCGCCTGGGTGGCGCAGTCGGTTAAGCCTCCGACTTCAGCCAGGTCATGATCTCGCGGTCCGTGAGTTCGAGCCCCGCGTCAGGCTCTGGGCTGATGGCTCGGAGCCTGGAGCCTGTTTCCGATTCTGTGTCTCCCTCTCTCTCTGCCCCTCCCCCGTTCATGCTCTGTCTCTCTCTGTCCCAAAAATAAATAAACGTTGAAAAAAAAATTAAAAAAAAAAAAAAAGAAACGGAGTTACTTGTCTAGTTTCCACGGTATGGATTTTTCTGAATGTATCATTTTGGTGTTGTATAGGAATTACAGGAGTCTGTCCATGTATTTCCTTTAAATGATCTAGAAACTTCCTTTAGATCTAGAAACTTGAACAGATTCAGGTTCAATTTTTTTTTGTTTGGCAAGGTTACTTCACAGGCAGTGAGGCACTCTTCCACCAGGAGGCGCACTTACTCTCTTTTTGAGACTTAGGCAGTTTTTGATGATCATTGCATTTACTCATTAATGGTTGCAGAGTAGTGATATTCTACTTTTACCATCCCTTCTTCTTTTATCAGGTTATGCTTCTTTGATTAAATTTTTCCTTCATAAACTATTTTGTTACTCCAAGATGCAACTTATACAGAGATGCCAACTTACACAAAGTGCTTGATTTTTCCCTTTCACTTAACAGCTTTCAAAATAATGAGTTGGTTTCCTAACACCATACAAAAATGACCAATGAGTTTTTTTTTTTTAACTCATCATGAACTCATGTATGTGAATCTCTTTGATATTTTTCATTCCACTGAGGTCATTATACTTATTGATACCCAAATTCTTTTATCTTTGACCGGTGGAAGTCTATTCAAGTTGGCTCCTGAATCATTTTTTTTTTTTAAGTTTATATATTTATTTTGAGAGAGAGACAGCATGAGCCAGGGAGGGGCAGGGGCAGGGAGAGAATCCCAAGGAGGTTCTATGCTGTCAGTGTGGAGCCCAACCCAGGGCTTGATCCCATGAACTGCAGGTTCATGACCTCAGCCAAAATCAAGAGTTAGATGCTCAACCGACTGAGCCACCCAGGCGCCCCTGCTTCTGAATCCTTTTAACATGACCCAGTCTTTAAAAATTTCCCTGCTTTCTACTAAGCAAGATGTTCCTGACTTCTTTTACATTTCTTAACTCAGACCTGGAATTAGGTATTTCTCTAAGGCAGTGGTTCTCAAAGAGTGATCTGGGGACCCCTGAGAATCCCTGTGATCTTTTCATGGTATTTATGAGGCCAAAATTATTTTCATACTAATACCAACATGCTATTTTCCCTTTTTAAGTCTTATTCTCTTACAAAAGTATAGTTTTACAAGGGCTATGTGGTGTATGATATTATGATCGAATGTAGAAGTGGTTTTAAAAATTCTGCTGTCATTATTAGGCCAGACTTTAAAGAGATTTACAAAAATGTAAAACAATGGCACTCTTCTCACTAAATAATTTTTGTTAATAGATATTTTGTTATTTTAAAATCTGTTTTGGGGCGCCTGGGTGGCTCAGTAGGTTAAGCCTCCGACTTTGGCTCAGGTCGTGATCTAGCGGTCCGCGAGTTTGAGCCCCATATCTGGCTCTGTGTTGGCAGCTCAGAGCCTGGAGCCTGCTTCGGATTCTGTGTCTCCTTCTCTCTCTGCCCCTCCCCTGCTCATGCTCTGTCTCACTCTGTCTCTCAAAAATAAAAAATAAAATAAAATAAAATGTTTTAATTTCTTTTTTTATTAAAATTTTTTTTCAACGTTTTTTATTTATTTTTGGGACAGAGAGAGACAGAGCATGAACAGGGGAGGGGGAGGGGCAGAGAGAGAGGGAGACACAGAATCGGAAACAGGCTCCAGGCTCCGAGCCATCAGCCCAGAGCCTGACGCGGGGCTCGAACTCACGGACCCCGAGATCCTGACCTGGCTGAAGTCGGACGCTTAACCGACTGTGCCACCCAGGCGCCCCAAATGTTTTAATTTCTAACATCAATAGGTATAACCCATACACACAAAACCTCTTTGGGATCCTCAACAACTTTCAAAAGTTTAAGGAAATTTGAGAAGCAAAATGTTTGAGAACTGCTGTTCTGAGGAGTCCTGGTTTCTTCTAATGGAAAATGGTATTTAGAAATCACACTATAGGTGCTAGAGATGTTTATGGTTACTGGATTGGCCATTGTTTTTTAAGTCATTTCAGTGGGCAGAGCTAAGATACAATGATATATATATATATATATATATATAGATAGATAGATAGATATAGATATAGATATAGATATAGATATAGATATAGGTATATGTATGTGTATATATACATATATATACATATATAAATATAGATATCTATATATAGATATCTATATAAATATAGATATATATAGAGATATATATATAGAGAGAGACAGAGACAGAGAGAAAGTGCATGCACATGTGAGCAGGGGAGGGGGCAGATGGAGAGAGAATGTTAAGCAGGCTTCATGCTCAGCATGGAACCCAGTGTGGGGTTTGATCCCACGACCCTGCGATCATGACCTGAGCCGAAATCGAGTCAGATGCTCCTCACTGAGCCACCCAGGTGTCCCAAATAAACATATTTAAAGATAAAATACATCACGAATTGTTACTGAGTTTTTTATTCAAATTCAGGCCTTCAGAGTTTTTACTTAAAGTCATACAATTTACATTTGTAACTGCTTTCTCCCGTTACAAAAATTCCAGTGTAAATGTTTACTTTCAGTGTCACATTAATAATACCACCACTACCAATATATATTACCTAAAATAATTTAAGATTTTTTTTTTTGAAGTTCCTCTGTCTTTGAGGCATACCTCTCTATAGACGTACAGTAATTTGATGGATTAAATTTACTCAAAATGGTGTGTGTTTTGGGGGTTATGACACCTGGCAGATCAGTTAGATTCATGTGTTTTTAGTTTTGATTGTTAGAGGAGATTTTGTAAATTTAATTTTGTTTTACAAAAGTATAAAATGTTTACACGGTTCTAGAGTCAAATCTGTTACATAGGATATATACAGAGATGCCTAGCTTCTATCCCTATCTCCTCTATCCTATTCC
Organism: Puma concolor; assembly: GCF_028749965.1. NCBI lineage: Eukaryota > Metazoa > Chordata > Mammalia > Carnivora > Felidae > Puma > Puma concolor. The sequence continues at coordinate 55,607,797 of NC_141679.1, read as the reverse complement.
CTTTCTCCCCCAATAGCAATAGTTTCCTTCACATTATTTTTCAAATTTAATTGAAAATTAAATTTCTCTTTTTGGATAAAAGGTAGCATACTATATACACTTCCCTCCACTTAGTTTTTTTTTTTTTTTCACTTAACAGTAGATTCTAGAGATCACTCTACAGTTGTGTATAGACCAGAGAATTGCATTATTGCACCATAATTTCTTCAACCAGCCCACCATTGAGGAATTTCCAGTATTTTATTGTAAATAGTGCTGCAGTGAATATTCGTGCACATTCTTTTCATATTTTTACCACTGCATCTTTTGGATACAGTCCTCGAAGTGGAATTTCTGGTCAAAGCATGAACGGGTCCAATTCTGTTAGATATTAAGCTACTCTTTTTTTGACCCCGCAGTACAGATAAAGAAACAGATTGAGACTGCTCAAGGTCACTTTACCAGTCACTGACACAGCTGGCACTTAAACTCGGAAGTAACGTTCTCCACAGACTCTCAAGTATAGTCATGGGAAGAGGAGTACCAAGGTGGGAGAGGGAAGTGAAGAATTTGCATTTGGACGTCCCATTCACTGAATCACATATTCTCATCCTTCCAAGTCTCAGCACACCACTCTAGCCCTCCGACCTCTCTCGCTTCTTTTCGTCACTTTCCCCCCCTCCAACCACAACTAAGGCGCACCGACCATCCACCCGCAAGTAACCTGGGCGGGTAAAGATTTCCTGCAAGCCCAGCCCCTGCGCCGAGGTTGGAGCCGCTGCGGAGGCAGGACCAGAGTGACGTCATAACGGCGCGCCGCTCCCGAACGTCCGCGCAAGGTCGCCTCAGAAGGGGGGTGGCGCGCGCCTAAGTGAGAAGACCCTGGTCGGGGAAGCGCCGTGTCCTGCCTCGGTACCAGGGGCGACATGTCGGGGTACACGCCCGATGAGAAACTGCGGCTGCAGCAGCTCCGAGAGCTGAGAAGGCGATGGTTAAAGGACCAAGAACTGAGCCCCCGGGAGCCGGTGCTGCCCCCGCAGAGGGTGTGGCCTATGGAGAGATTCTGGAATAAGTTTTTGCAGGACCAGGCCCCCTGGAAGAAGGTGGTGAGTGACAAACCATCCTCGCACTGATACACCCCGCCGCGACCCCCAGCCTGGCCGCTCGACGCCTGCTTATTATAGACACACCAAGGACTGACATCACTCTGGGCCCGCAAATCCCTGTAGTTCCCTGAGGGAGAACCAGGTTCAACCGAGACTCAGGTTTAATAGGGACGCTCTCTTGTCCCAAGAGTCCTGGGCTGGGAGTTCTGGAGTTCAGGAGTGTGTATGGCTTCGGGAGAGCCCTTTCGCTGTCATGTGTGATGCGAAGGAGGCGAATCTTTGCTTAGGTTTTACAGAATGATAGGAGGATTCCTTGAGTGAAAATTATGTGATTTTAGTATTTAAAGACACCTGCCTGCTTTTTAAAAGTTGAGGTTATAGAGACTAACACTACACCCAACTGACCAGAAGGCACAATGACTCTCTAACTGGTAGTACAGCCCCCATGTGATCACCATAAAAGATAAGAGTCCTACTTGTATGCTTATTGAGTAATATTCAAGAGCCACCCTTCTGAACAACCACTATGTACTTCTGACACATTGTTTAATTTGCAAATGCCATTTCTGGACTTCACACTGGAGAAAATCACTCATTTAAGAGCTGTATTTTAAGGGTCTCTGGATATTTTCTTGAAGTTATTCATTAAATTACATTAGTTTAAGTGATGAACACTATATCTCAGAATTGCTTTCAATAAGCTGTAACATTGGCTGATAATGATGGTAATAATACTATTAAGTAACACTTGGGTGCTAACTTTCTGCCTTGGATTTTGCTGAGCATTTCTCATGTGTTACTTTCTTTACTTCTGTAAGGTAAGGTAGACACTACTTTTTTTTCTTTTTAATTTTTTTCTTTTTTTTTTTGGTGTTTATTTATTTTTGAGAGAGACAGAGTGTGAGTAGGGGCCGAGAGAGAGAGACAGACAGAATCTGGAGCAGGCTCCAGGCCCTGAGCCATCAGCTCAGAGCCCAACACAGGGCTCAAACTCACAAACTGTAAGATCATGACCCAAGCCCAAGTTGGAGGCCTAACCAACCGAGCCACCTGGGCGTCCCGGGTAGACACTACTTCTAATCCTTATTTTAAATGTGTGGAAAATGAGGCCTACAGAAATTGAATGATATACCCATAGTCACAGAGCCAAGAATTGAAGGAGTTCACATTGAGATCCTCGTGTATCTACTTCTTCCTGTGCTACCAAGTCTTATGCACATTTTTCTCAGAAAGTCGTATTAGATACTTATTTATGATGGTAAAATTAAATTGATTCAACCCTCCTCTCACCCTTTGTATCCCTGACACTACTTGTTGATTTTGGCAGCTACCTGGTTGGAAGTTGACATTCCACCCATCAGCCAGCGATGAAAGGAAGTAAATGATTGTTGGAGTCTGATTTACCTTCCTTTGAGTTAATTTTTCTTCCATAATCAGATGTACTGTAATACCTAGAGTCTAGTTAGTCCTTTCCCTGGTAAGATAGGTGTGTTGCAGTCAAATTGGCTGTCATGGAAAAATTCCATTTTTACCTCTATTTTGCCTTTCTCTTTTAAGATAGTGTTCCTGAAGGCATCTCAAAGTGAGCTTGGAACACCCTGTCTCAATATGTAAAACATTCTTTTTCGAGCTTTGGTGTGCTCAAGGTTGTCTGTCTTACACCTAGAATGATGCATGTGTGTTGACTGTGGATGTCTGAAATTGATACGTAAATTGACTTTACCTGAAAAATTCTGTAGGTTTGATTACTCTCGTTAAATCAATTAAAACTATTCTTTCATTATTTTTGCCATGTTTTATCTAACAAGCTTATATTAAGGATTTTTTTTTGTAGTCTTTAAAATCTCTATATATCTATAAATATCTTACTGTAGCTTTGCAAAATGTTGCTTGCCTTAAGCCTTGTTTGCTCTGAACTCTGTAGATATCCCCTAGCAGGCCCTGTGTTTAATAAAAATATTTCAGTGGGTGAGGTTAATTACAGACTGTAGTAAATATGTAGTATGTAGGCATTTAAAAATAATCATGACAGGGGCGCCTGGGTGGCGCAGTCGGTTGAGCGTCCGACTTCAGCCAGGTCACGATCTCGCGGTCCGTGAGTTCGAGCCCTGCGTCAGGCCCTGGGCTGATGGCTCGGAGCCTGGAGCCTGTTTCCGATTCTATGTCTCCCTCTCTCTCTGCCCCTCCCCCGTTCATGCTCTGTCTCTCTCTGTCCCAAAATAAAAAAAAAAAAAAAAAAAAAAAAAAAAAACGTGGAAAAAAAAATAAAAATAATCATGACATTATTATATCATTGATGCTTTTTTCCTGCCACAGGCATAAAAAAATGGGATATCTGTTTATGTATGTTTCTTTTCCCTCCAGATTTATAAGGCATATGGACACAGTATCTTTGCTTTTACTCATGTACTTATACCTGCCTGGATTATTCATTATTATATCAAATATCATGTGAATGTAAGTATGTTTTAAGTATGTATTTTTCAAAATTTATTTTTGATATTATACAAAATTATTTCCCATGTGGGCATGCCTTACCCTGCTTTACTTAGTGGAAATAATCTGCACTTATAACTGGTTTTGAACTACTTTGAACCCTTTTAGGTAAAAGGTTTAATGAAACTTAAGTATGGTTTTTCAAAAAATTAATCTTTATATTAGTTGATTACAATGTGAAATGAGTTTTCTCATAAAAATAGTGTTTAAATGATCAGAATGTAGTTGACCTAATAATACTGGTGTGAACTTGGGGTTCCAAGTAGGAAGCAAGAAAAGAATTTCTGCTCCTTTGTTTGAACATAGATGTGATATAAGATACAATTCAAATCAGACAAAGGTTATCTTTGTCATCATTCCATTTCTCTTTTCTTCATTCTATCTGATTTTTCATGATTTTCTTTCTTTAGAATCCATGATCCCCAAAAGCTTGAACTTTGTCATGAAAAGATCTTGCATGTAGTGATTGAACTGAGCCAGTTGCCACATTTTAAAGCTGAGGGATAGTCTGGTATAGGGTGTTGGATCCAAGGCAGGGTGAGGAAGGATTGCGCTTGGGGGAGTGGCATGGAGGGGAGAGGAGTGGTGGCTGCCCAGCATGGGATGTCATAACCCAAATAGAGTGAATGGGGCATTCTTGTACCCACTGAAGATACTGGGTCCTGGGAAGAGGGAAAGTTTGGAGGGGGAAGGTTAGTGAATATACTTGTTTGGAGAGCAGCAGTGGTCATTAACCTTGGGTAGGATATTGGAACCTGAGCAAGGGGAAGAGGACATCTGGAAGAAAGGTGGTTTGGGGCAATGATGGAGGAGGCAATCTATAGTAAGATCTCAGGACTGGAATGAGGTGAGGTTATTTATCCTGGAGTGTGGTGGTAGTGACAGGAGATTGGTTATAGGAGAATGATTCAAATAAGTACATACATTGATGATAATGAGACCCGGAATTCTCATGTCAGAAAAGGGACTTACACACGTGGAAAGATAGAAAACCCTGTGGTACTGGAATGGAATTGGAATTTTTTGGTATAAACTCAAGGTTTTTAATGTGTATTGATACAGAATTCTATATATAAATGTGGGTATTCCCTAGGTCTGTCCACTGACAGGCCTGGTTGCTGTGCTACCACATGGTAATTAACATATCTAGCAGCCTGGTCTTATTTTCTAAATTCTCCACTGAAAGGATCCTGAGCTCTTTGGAGAAATGGCCAATTCCAGAGCTGGGGCAGGAAAAGTATAAAGTGAACTTATTGTACTCATCTGCACTCCCGCAGGACAATGTGAGCATCAAAATAACTAATGATAGGGGTGCCTGGGTGGCTCACTTGATTGAGTGTCCAGCTTCAGCTCAGGTCATGGTCTCATGGTTTGTGAGTTCAAGCCCCATATCGGGTTCGCTGCTGCCAGCGCTGAGCCCACTTTGGATCCTCTGCCCCTCTCTCTCTCTGCCCCTCTCCCACTCATGCTGTCTCTTGCTCTTTCTCTCTCTCTCAAAAATGAATAAACATTAAAAAAAAATAACTAATGATAGTTAGTTATAACTGAATAAATAAAATGCAAAACCATGAGTGCACACATATACAAAAAATTAATAAATGGGTAGAGGAGACCATTTTTTTTGTACAGTAGATTGCTAAATATTAAATGGACAAGGACAGGGGCGCCTGGGTGGCGCAGTCGGTGAAGCGACCGACTTCAGCCAGGTCACGATCTCGCGGTCCGTGAGTTCGAGCCCCGCGTCGGGCTCTGGGCTGATGGCTCAGAGCCTGGAGCCTGTTTCCGATTCTGTGTCTCCCTCTCTCTCTGCCCCTCCCCCGTTCATGCTCTGTCTCTCTCTGTCCCAAAAAAAATAAACGTTGAAAAAAAAATAAATGGACAAGGACTGATACAATTAGAAAAGTCACCACTTGAGAATCATCAAAGTAACATTTTCTTCAGCCAGAGAACATCAAAAGTTGCTAACGTTAATCTCAAAATACCTATCTTCACCATACTTATTTGTTACAACTAATGGGACAGACTGGAAATGTGTACTGCTTGATAGGGTGCAGTGAGAAAACAGCATCAAGCATGTGCTATTCCTGCCAAAAATGTTTAACCTGAAGCTAATCATAAGACAAAAATGAGGGACTTCTCTGTGTAGTAATTGGCTTGTTACCTTCCAAAGTATCAAGATTGTGAAAGTTAAAGAATGACTGAAGATTTGTTCTAGATTGAAGACTTAAAGAGGCATGTCAGCTGAATCCAGCTGTTGATTGATGGCATAATCTGCTTAAAAGAACAAAGATGGCATTGGCATTCAGAATTTTAGAACCTACCACAATGGAGAACAAGTTCTGTAAGAGAGGATTTTCTGAGAATTCCAAACAATTATTGAGACAGTTGGTAACATTTGAATGGGTTCTTTAGACTAGATAGAAGGTAGTAAATGTATCAATAATGAAACAGATTAATTTCTTGATCTTGATGTCTGTATTGTGATTATTTTAAGAATATTATTCTTATTTGTAGGCAATACTAAAGTAATATTTGCAGCTTACTGAAGTGATTCAGGAAAAAATTATTTTTATAATTCTTTTTTTTTTTTTAAGTTTTATTTATTTGTTTTGGGACAGACAAAGAGTAGGGGGGGAGCAGAGAGAGAGGGAGAGAATCCTGAGTAGGCTCCACACTGTCAGCACACAGCCTGATGCGCATGAACCGCAAGATCATGACATGATCTTGATGTGAGCCAAAGTCAGATGCTTAACTGGCTGGGCCACCGAGAGGCACCCCTATTTTTATAATTCTTACAGCTTATTGTAAGTACAGAATTACTAAAAGATAAAACAAAAGTTAGGGACTGCCTAAACAAATTGTAGATAATCCAGTTGAGGTTGGCTTTCTGTTAGCATGTTGAAAGGAGAGTCAAAATAAATAATTGGTATTCTCAGAAAATTCCCTTTAACGTGACTTGTTCTCTCTTGATTGCATGGTCTCTTTAAATTCTGATTGCTGACATCATTTTTGTTCTCTTCATTAAGCAGATTATGTTCATTAATCAACAAAAACTGAGTGCCTAGTATATCATCTTCCTTTATTGCTCTGGAAAGAGTATACAAGATAAACTTCCTGACCTTAAAGAGTTTATAGTGAGGTTGAAAGATGGGTATGATTTGGGTAAGAGTATGGAAGAGAAAAGATCCTAGCTAGAAAGAAAGATAAGGAGTCGGTAGTGTGCGTATCATATCTACCCAAGACTGAGGAGGCAACTGGAATAGCAGGTCTCTTGGTTCAGTGGGCTGGGACCATTTAGTGGAAACTCTTGAAAGCTAGGCAGAGGAGGTTAAACCTTATCTGGTAGGCAGTGAGAAGCTTTCCATTTTCAATAGTGATTGGTAAAAGTGCTATATTTAGGAAAACCTAAAAAAAACCCACATTGATATGATGGGGTAATTGGAGGGAGGAAAGTACCAAAATCAGGCAAATCAGCTAAAGGCTCTGTTGCAGTTTTGTAGGTGTTAGTTGATGAGAATCTGGTTAGGGTGAAGATAGCAGGAATGAAAAAGAAAAGTAGAGGCAGAAGACATTTAAAAAAAAATTTTTTTTTAACGTTTATTTATTTTTGAGACAGAGAGAGACAGAGCATGAACGGGGGAGGGTCAGAGAGAGGGAGACACAGAATCTGAAACAGGCTCCAGGCTCCGAGCTGTCAGCACAGAGCCCGACGCGGGGCTCGAACTCACGGACCGCGAGATCATGACCTGAGCCGAAGTCGGCCGCTTAACCGACTGAGCCACCCAGGCGCCCCAGAAGACATTTTTTAAAGAAGACGTAGCTCAAGTTAAGTTGGGGATGAAACCAAAGTTCAGAGACACTTGTGACTAGAATTTCTAGCCTTGGAAGTTTTAAGTAGTGTTTTGGAAAGGAGTAAATTTGTGTGGGAGCATGTGCTGCCACATCAGTTTTAGGGATATCCGAGTAGACATGGCCTGTCTTCTGTGTTAGAAACATGAAATTTAGTGGAGGCTAGTGGGAATTAGAGTTGGACTTTAGTGTTTTCACTTTGTAAACCAACAGAAAATCTTTCTGCAACTGTTAAGGGGTGGGTGGCGGCAAACAAATGTATATGTCTAAGGGTAAGAGTATAGCTTATGTTTCTCTTGTTGCTGGGCTTAAACAAAATTTTATATTTATGTTCATCTTCAAGTCCATAGCCCATTTCATATCATTATATGTCTGTTATTTTTTTCACTGTCTCAACATGCAAGACTCTACAGAAGAAAAAAATGTTACTACTTTCTTGTCAGTGCACGTTTTTTTTTAACATCCAAGAGTGGTTTTTATGCGCAGAAAGAACTGTTCACAGTTACCTGGAATATAAATTAAAATTCATTTTGTTAGTTTCAAATTTAAAAACAATTCTTTAAACTCGGTTTTAAAATTTTATTAAACTATTTGTACATCTAGTAAAATGTGAAGTCTCCTTTCTTCTTACTATGTTTGGATTAATTCAAGTTGAACTCAACTAAAACAATTCCACTTACAAATATACTATATTATATGTTTTAAGCTGCATTTATGCATTTGTATTTATATGTTGAATTATATTTTTAAGCATATGTAGGGCAAATTAATGACCCTAAGAAGCAAAATCTTTTTGAACTCACAATCACAAGCTTAAATCAATTATCCATTTTAACTAGGATCCTAAAACTGATTTTTTAGAACCTCTAATAGCCAGACTGATTACCTTAAACATTACACATGTTCTAAATAACAGACTACTGTATATGGATTATGCCCATGCTTTAAGAACGTACTAAATTTGACATTTACTTGTTTATACTCTAGGTTTAATCTTTGTTATATCTATATTTAACTAAATTTTTCTAGGATTGAAAAGTCATTTATCTCCTAAGAGAAGTAAATTTAACAAACTGCAGTTACTGGGTTGACAATTCATGACATTAGTATGGTTGCTTATCTGAGGTAGTCCTACTTCCAGGTGATTTTTCCTGAGCCACAAATGGACATGATTAGTTAAAGGTTTTGTTACTAGAGGTCCCAAGGCCTCTCCCTTACCTTATTCTTCCTCTGGATTTGGGCAGGTCTGCATCCTCATTAATGTTGCAGCCAGTTTGCTTCAGCTAACACCTTTAGTGACTGAATTTTACATTCTTTCGAGGCACATTTCAATGTTTTCTTGCCTCTGGCCACAGTACTTAAAGACATTTTAATGTATTTACATTGTATTTTGAGTTTATCTCCTGCATTTGGCTCTAGTTTCCTTTAGTCTTACATTATGTCAATTATCTTTTAGTAAAATTTTGTTGGTGTGGTATCTTGTGCAAATGTGTATACTTAATAAATACATTTATTTAACAAACATTTATTTAGCATCTCTTATATGCAAGGCACTGTTCTAAACACAGGGATATAGCAGTGAACAAAGCAGATTGAGTCTCTACCCTCATGCACTGTTTAGTCTTGGAGACTGGCAATAAATAGATAAACAAAGAGGCATGTAATATTATAGGAGGTTATAAATCTATAGAAGGAAAACTAAGCAGGGTAAGATGAGGCCTCTGTGGGGAAGTGCTGTTTGAAGAGAAACATAAATGAAATGAGGATATGAACCAAGCAGGTATCTAGAAGAGCATTTCAGGTAGAGGAATCATTAATGTATAAGGGCCCTGTGGCACAAGCAGGCCCAGCTGATTGGATGAATAGCAAAGGAACCACTGTGGCTACAATACAGAGAAAGCAGAGAGACATCAGAGAGGTAACCAAGGGCCAGATTGTGTAGGGTCTTAGAGATCACAGCAAGGACTTTGGCCTTTGCTGTAGAAATTGCCAAACTTTAAGCAGAAGATTGGTACATCTTAAAAGAATCTCTGCCTCTGTGTTGGGAACAGACTAAGAAGGCATGCACCAATGCTGGGACACTAGCAGGTGAAAAAAGTGATAGAGGCTTGAACAAGAGTAGTAGTACTAGAGGTGGTGAGAAACAGTTGGATTCAAGATATAATCTCAACATTATAAACTCAACAGGATCTGCTGAGGAATTGAGGTTTTTGGTCTTTGTAACTGGGAAAACGAAAGTGCCATTTGCTGCAATAGGGGACCATTTGGGGCTGAGAGATGTTACAAGTTGGACCTGGTTAAGTTTGAGATGACGAGTAGAGATAGCCAAGTAAAGATCTTGAGTAAACAATTGAACGTATGAGTCTGGAGTTGGGTGAAAGTTTGGGATTTAAGTTAAAAATCTGGAATATGATTTATTTTAGAAACTCTAAAACCATAATTAACAGAGCATTACTTTTATTGCAGGCAAAACCATATGCCATTGTTGAAAGGAAGCCCAGAATATTCCCAGTAAGTCTTAATGTCTCTGATTTTTCTTTTATTAGTTTTCTCTCTTCTTTCTCTCCCTAAGTGATCATTAAAATGTTCCTTTCTTCTCAGTGTCATTGTAAGTGCCTGTTTTGTATATTCTTGTAAAGAAAAAATAGGAAATATTGTAAGGCAGAAGGTACAGTTGAAAATGGGAGGTGGAAGCATTTCTTTTGAAGCTGGCTATAAAACTTGTTGTATGACCTTTGTAGTCCTAAAGTGAACTGAAGGTACCAACAGTTTTTCACTGGTACCCTGTTTCATGTAGTGCCTGAGCAGACACTTGGGCATAGTAACAGCAACTGAAATGCTCCTTCAGTAATTCCAAACTATCATTTCTTCTGGCAGTTGACCTTAACCTCTCCATCTGTGAATTTAAAATGTGTTAATGTGTACTTTAAGTTTTGGGATGTGAATATGTAAGCTATTATCCTAATTTAAAATGAGTGTTTTCAGCATTAAAAGATTACTTAACCAACAGTTGGTATTTTTACTGGTTGTCTGTGAGGTTATTGTTTAGCATGGCAAAATACAGATTATGTTCTTGTCCTATTTCTAGTCATACATAATGAACTACCATCAATCTCTAAGTTCTATACTTTAAAAAAACAGAACTGTGTTGGTTCTTGCTTCAACCAAATGACACAGTCACAATAATACATTATCGTCTGCAAGAAGGGAATTTTAGGGTGAACCACCAAAATTGGCTAACCCTTCAGTTGGAAATAGGGAATTTCTTCTATATTTCATTGTGTATAATTAATGTGTGTCAGGGCCTATGTAGTCTCAAAATAGGAAATTATCTTACTAGTTTCATCAGTTGGGTAATTTATTTAATCTTCCATTGACATATCTGTTTATTATTTATTTTGCTAGTACTGTTCAAAAGAAAAGAAGGGTGAGGCTCTTTTTAGAAGACCAAAGTGATGGTCTCTTAAATGCTATGGAGCATTTAGCATGCCTAGTTCTGTTGTGTTTTTTTTGCCACTGTGGTTCTTTGTTTCTGTGCCATTGATCCCTTTAAGAAGCTTCCTCTGTGAGGACTTAAAGAATGATCATTTGTACATATATTAGAATAGGATAGGCACTAACCCTCAGATGTCAGTGGCTTAACAAATCAACGGTCTGTTTCTTACTGACAGCACAGACTGATGTCCATCATGCAGTCCTCCACAACCTTATAGGTATGCCATCTGGAATATGAGCTTCTAAAGATCATGTCAGGGAAAGACAGGGGTGGATATCTCAGGAGGATCTTAAGGTCTAACCTTGGAAGTAGCTTACATCACTTCTCTTCAGATCCTGTTGTCCAGAACTCATTGTTATTGTTCCACGGATCTCTGTGCTTTTTTGTATTTCCCAGCCTACCATGCTTGGAGTCGGTGCCAGTCCACCCTTCTCATTACTGAATAGCTCTTTGCTTCCTTCTCCCTACACATAAAACACAGTTCCTTTCTGGAGAGAAATCCCGCAGTCCCATACCATCACTGCAACCAGCCCCAAATGCATGATCTCCAGATGTTGCACAGTAGTATCTGGTAGGTTTAGATGTGACTTCTCTTGGAGATCTGAGGATTAGTGAACTAAGAAGGTTACTTAACTGTATCCCTTCTTTAACCCCTGCCACCCATTGTTCAGTGGTGGAATTCGGACAGTAGAGCAGTCACTAGTTCTTGGCAATTCTGAAATGCCAGTGATCAAACATGAAGACTCCTAACCCCCCATGTGCAGTAAGTTACCTGAATGGGCACTAATTTTGTTTCTGGAAGGAATACCTTTGTTCATTGTTCTTCCTGGCCCCTGGCTTTGTTTAGGGTTTGTTTTGTTTTCTTTTCCATTATCAACCTAGACCATGTCTCAAATGCGTACTGGCAAGTATGCTCTTAGGGTTGTACAGCCTTTAAAATCTGCCTTCTGCTTAAGGTTGAGTGCCAGAGGCTTTTGTTGCCTATATGTTTGGCTTCTTTGACCATCCAGTTCCCAAAACAGTTGGTAGGTATGGAAAGAAAAATACGTGATGGGAGCCCATTTGCTTGTAGTCAGTCCTCTATGCATCTGTGCTTTGTGTAGTTACGAAGTTCTCTCATTTCTTTGATGTTCATGCAACTGCATCTTCAACTCCATGGCAACTGTGTGGAGGACATCTGAGACACTGATTCAAGATCTTATCTTTGCCATAGGAGAGTTCTTCTGTTTATTGAGTTTTACTGGGTCTCTGATCTCAGGATCTCTTCAGTGTTAGCTCTCAGTGTTTAGAGATTCAGAAGCAGTATGATTTTCCAATACTGCAAGGTCCTGAATTTTTTTATTCTTTCCATTTTTATTCCTCCTCTTAAATCAGCCACTTTTTGCCTAAGCTCCTGTTTCTTAAAGTACGTTCCCAAGGCAGCTGGTAGTAATCAAAGACATACTGTAACTTTTTTCAGCTACTTCTAAGACCTCAATTCACTAGAGGCTCTGCTTCCAAGTTACTACTGCCTTTTGTTTCCATCTTTTAGCCTCCCATGCCATTGTCCTTGCCTCCACTGTTCAGCCAGTGCAGATTGGTTCGATTTTTATTACAGTGGCATTAGTACCACTTCAGGGTACCAATTTCTGTGTTAGGATAATGCTAACTGTGTAACAAACTACCCCTCCAATGTATAATGACTTCAACAGTAAAAGTGTATTTCTTCATCAGATAACAGTCCTGAACATTACCAGGTCAAGGAATGGCAAGGGTGGGGTTGGGGTAATTCTAGTCTACCCAGTTATTCATGGACTGTGAGACTGACAGAATCTATTTTAAAACACAAAGCTGGAACTAAATCTAAGTAATTTGCCTAAAATTACACAGCTTCTTAGTGAAGGTTCCAGGATTCTTACCACCTGGTTCTGGCTCCAAAGCCCATGCCCTTTCTCCCACATAGATTGTATTTAGGTTTGAAAAGATGCCTGAACCAGCTACCCTGGCAAAGTTTGCATTCTGTCCCTCATATCTGAGCCTAATGGTAAACTGGTGATTGCCTAACACATTCAGTTGCTGGGAATACATAACTTCTTTTTAGGGCTTTTCCTTTTTCTTGGGGCCATGCAAAATAAACATCTCTGTCACTTTGTGAAGACCACTTTCATGCCCTTTCTGGACGTTTTGTTTGAGTGAAACTTTCCCGTATACTTCTTTCACTTATGCTTCCCCTTCACTTATACCTTAAGATTTTGAATATTGCTCATCTTTGACAGCTTCTACTTTGTCTAAGTCCTTTTCAAAGTGTGAATGCCAGAACTGAACTACATTTTCCTTGTGAGGTCTGACCAAGTGGAACTATCACCTCTGCAGGCAAGATTTTTCTACTAATTCATCTTTGTTTTTTTAGGGTGATACAATTCTGGAGACTGGAGAAGTAATTCCACCAATGAAAGAATTTCCTGATCAGCATCACTGAAGATTACTTTAATATTTCAAAGGCATATAAGCCCAAGTTTGTTGCTGCATTACTGTATTTACTGAATATATTTTCTGGAAAAGTAACTTTAATAAAGTTTACTCTGAGATATGTGTTGTCGTTTTCTTCCCAAATATTGTACAGTTTGCAACTCTGAATTATTTAACAATAAATAAAAACTTGACAAGCTAAAAAAAAATATGAGCGATCACCTTTTTCTTCTTGAAAAACAGGATGTAGAAAAGTAGTCACATAATATTTTTTTCTTGCTCAGTACTTAACCTAATCTTATGTGAAGGTGTGCAACAGAATGAAATGTTGCAATAAACAAATATAAGAACGACAATTCCACACAATTTGTTTTAAAGAAGACTTTCTGAGGCATTTTAAAAGAGGTACTTTAGAAACTCTAGGTGGAAAAACAGGTCATTCTACTTAGGATCCAGTTCTCCCATGCTGTCAGATCTAGGTTTTATATAAGAATGTAAAAGACAAACCTCTGTGAAAATTAGATTAGTGGTTATTATAAAGCACTTATACAAAAAAAAATTGGAAACTCTGCATAATGGATTTTACTTTAAATATACACACGTGTCATATAAGCATGAGGTAAAGAACTATATGCACAAAATTAAATCCAGAAGAATTACAAATTCTCATTCATCCCCAAGATTTTGTCTGGGTATTTCTTGCTTAGCTGTCGTCGTGCGACTACTGTTGATGCATAGATGACATATCCCCAGGAGAGCAATACGATCGCGAGAAGCAACTAAAAAAATGCAAGATGGGGAGTAAGAGCAAAAAAAAAAAAAAAGTTACTGTAAGTGGTACTTTTCTCCCTCCCCTCGCCCCAACAGGTTGCCGTGTACGTTGCTAAGGTGGGAATTACAGTGAACAACTGGAATAAAGGGTTCCGGAGGCGAGTACACCCAGCCGCCCTTACGTAAGAAGCGGAAGAGCGTGTCTTCCAGGAAGAGGCGGAGTCGAGGTGAGAGTAAAATCCTTAATACAGGAATGGATTTTAGAGTTTCTGGACGCTGAAGAAATAGGGGGCCTTCCGCCTGCGGGCCTAGGGAGTCGACACCGTGGAGCCCCCCCAGACTAGGGACCTACCACTGAATAAATCCAGTCCAGGGTGCGGCGACTCACTGGCTTCATGGTAAGGAGGCTGCGGCGTTCAGCGGGAACGGAGGGAAACTGCGGGCCTTAGAGTAACCTCCGGGGCGGCGGCTGCCGAGCGGCGGCGGCCATCTTGCAGCCGGGCATCAGCGCCCGCCCCTCGCCTCCAGGAGCGTTTCCCTTCAGCCGGGCCGGCCTCTTCCGCCCGGAGCTGGGGACAGGCTCACGTGATCTGCGGGCCTAGCTCGGGGTGCGGGGAGGGGATGAGATAAAGGAGAAAATGTTGAAAATGGCTTTTTTTTTTTTTTTTTAGTTAGAGAGATGGGCGTGCCTTAACAACCGGTCTTTCAGTTGCAGTGCTGTATTCATGCAAGATAATGAACCGTCTTGTGCATTTAAACATTTATTTGAAAAAATAATCCTTATTTTAAATACTACACTGGTTTCTGACGCTGGAGGGATTAACGTTTCCTCCCGCATTTGTTTCCACATGATACAGATAGACGTTCGTGTATTCATCATTGGCTTAAATAAGAGTGTCACCCATTTTTATATAACACAGGGACAAATCGTTATGGGAGTCCCTGTTAATTGAGCCCTTCTGCCAGAAAACAAAGTCTTTGAGAACAGTGGCTTGTGAATGTAAATGATACTTCTAAGAAGAAATAACGTAGAGCGCATTACCTGGCATAATGTACGTGCCGATCAACAAGTGTCTTTTTGAGCGTATGTTATGTGTTTAGAACGGTAGCACATTATCAGATATTAAGCCAAAGACAGCATTTTGTACCTGGGCCGTTGTACCAAGTTTAGCTTGAGAATGTTTGGGACGCTCCCATCTGAGGCCTGTGGATAGAGTGGAGCAATGGGCCGCTTTAGGCTCAGGCGTTGTGTCTATACATCTCAGGTATCACCTAAAGAGCGTTTTAATCCAGATACGGGGAAGGGGAAAAGTGTTCTTTTGAGAAAAAAACGTTACCAGTTTTGGGAAGATTTCAAGGTCCTGTTTTTTTAGGCAATCCCTGTTTATCCTTAGACTGGAGTAGATTTATGAAGACTGCGTAGGACACTGGTTGGGCTCTGGCTTTGGATTCCATTCGAATTCCAGTGTTATTTCCTAGCTGTGCAACCCGAGGCGGTCACTTCACCTCCATATAACTCAGTTCCTTTATGTTTACAACTAGAAGTAATTTTAGTAACTTTTCGCAGAGTTTGGTGACGTTTAAATGAAACCAAGCTGGTTATCGTGTTTTTCGGGTAAGTTAAATACGAAAATTAAGTAGTGGGCCTGTAACCCCCAGAAACTGGTGATCACAAGAATGACGGTGATGGTAATGATTTGTGCCTGGAAGGATCTCCGAGCTCCCCTTCGGGGAGTGGAGGCGACGATGGGGGAAGGGCCGGGGCTCGGCCGAGAGTTCTTAGGCCCCGCCCTCGGTGCCGGCGCCCTTCTACTGCGCATGCGTTACGCACGCGGGTGTTGTGTTTTGACGCGCGGGGGGCTGCGGAGTGGGTCTCGCTTTCTGCCGCCGCCCCCCAAGCTGCCATTGGTGATGAGCGCTTTACGTCACAGGGGTCGCAGCAGCCGCCGGGGTCTCCGCTGTCTCGCGAGGAGGGTGAAGCGCCCCCGCCTGCTCCCGTTCCTGAGGGCCGGCGGAGAAGTCGTCGAGTACGCCTTCGCGGATCCTGCCGTCATCGACCTAGCTTTTTGGGCCGCCGGGAGCTTGGCACGAGCGCCTCAGCCGGGCCTGCGCCGGCGTCCTCCGAGGTGAGAAAGATCCGAAACAATGGGGCGCGGAGGTCGGAAGGGCTGGGCTAGCCGGCGCTCCTGGCCTGGAACGAGGCCCAGGGACCAGGGAGCTGCGATCGGGGCCTGAGGGGCCGTCCGGGCCTCGGCGGGGCGGGGCTCCCGGCGGGCGGGCTGGCGGCTCTGGTGGCGCACCTGTGGATTTGTGCGGGTGGGCGGGGAAGGTTTGCGTTTCCTGGAACCTCTCCCGAGGGGCGCGAGCCTACCGGTGTACTGGAAAAAGCTTGCTCACTTGGGGGCGGGGGGTGGGGGACCCCACACAAAACAAAAACGTTAGCGTCTCACTAGTGGCATCGCCACTATCAGAGGTTTTGCCAGAGGTTAGGTTCCCTAATCTCTCCGCCTGTCTGTAAAATAGGAGTAAATGTGTTTTAGTTCGTTGTGATTATGTAATGCACGTGGTGCTTATCAGCGTTCCTGGCGAGTGGCAGTTCTCACCCCGAGGAAGCCACTATCACCGTGACTATTGGAGTTGTCTGTGCTGTGTTACACATTGTGGGTTGGGCTCGCCTGCCTGTGGTTTTTCCAACCATCCAGTCAGTGCAGCTTTCCTCGTGGGCTGCTGATTCGTAGACTGGAAGGGAGCCGTACTGAGATGAAGCAAACAATGTTTTAAAGGCAAAAGAGAATAGAATTTTTGGTAGGTAATTTTCAAGATTATTTAGAATAAATTAATAGTTATCCGAGATTTAAGTTAATGGTGAAGGTTGGGGTCTTTTTTATTTTGTTTTTAGTCAATGAAATGAAAAGCTTTAGGCAGCCAAAGCAGTAATGCTTACCTGGAGTGAGTGGCTTTAGAAGGAAATGGTTCCCAAGCAGGTTTTTTTATGGCTGGAATTGGAATTAAAATTCATAGCTTCTGGTCAGTAGATCCTATAAGATCCATGGGATCCTTGGGAACTGAATTGCAGATCACAGAGGTGCAGTGGTTTTTAAGGTCATAAGAGGTAAGACCCAGATTACTTTTATTTTTATTATTATTTTTTAATGTTTGTTTATTTTTGAGAGAGAGCATGAGCTGGGGGGCAGAGAGAGAGAGGGAGACCCAGAATCTGAAGCAGGTTCCAGGCTCCCAGCTGTCAGCACAGGGCCTGGTGCGAGGCTGGAACTCAGGAACCATGAGATCATGACCTGAGCCAAAGTGGGACTTAACTACTGAGCCACCTCTCCAGATTATTTTTAATATTTGGGGCTTATTCTAGTTCATCTACTTTTCAGGTGGGTACTGTTATTTAACCCATTTTAGAGTTGGGAAAATTTGAAGGTTTTGAGAAATAATTTTCTCCAGATCACACCACTAATAAGTGGCTTTGATTTTCAACCCTGGCTCAACATTAGAATTAATAACATCACTCCCCTATATGTAATCACCATTTTTAAAAAAAAAAATTTTTTTTAACGTTTATTTATTTTTGAGACAGACGGAGAATGAATGGGGGAGGGTCAGAGAGAGAGGGAGACACAGAATCCGAAACAGGCTCCAGGCTCTGAGCTGTCAGCACAGAGCCCGACGCAGGGCTCGAACTCACGGACCGCACGGACCGCGAGATCATGACCTGAGCCGAAGTCAGACGCTTAACCGACTGAGCCACCCAGGCGCCCCATAATCACCATTTTTAAAATAAACTTAATTTATTTATTTTCAGAGAGAGAAAGAGATTGCATGCACGCACAAACTGGGTAGGGGCAGAGAGGGAGAGAGAGCGAGAGAGAGAATTTAAGCAGGAATTCTCTGACTTGGGGCTCGAATTCATGAACCTCAAGATCATGACCTGAACCGAAATCAAGAGTCAGAGCCTTGACTGACTGAGGCACCCAGATGCCCCTAATTAGCACCATTTTTAAATGTCCTGACATAATTTATAGACTCCAGTCTCTCGATTCTTTACCCCCTCTCACTCATTTTCCCTAAGTAATACATACTTGTTAAATATCTGCAATTACCCCAAAATGTGATAGGAAGGATTCTTAACTCTGTTAAAGCCAGTAGATTTGACGATTTGGGGAAGGTTTGTTTAATCAGTGTATCCTAAAGGTGGCAAAGTTTATTTAGAATTTGGGAGGCAGTTCTGGAAAAAGGATCAGAAGAATTGATTTCATCTTTAGCCCTGTGGGGAAATTAACTTCAAGTCCCAATTCCTAGAGTGCGAGGACAGAGAAACCTTTATCACAAGGTTCTAGAATCTGAAGCACTAAATCCACCATCAGGTCCACCTTTGCTACCTAAACCCAGAATTTATCAACCTATAAATCTTAATCTGTCTCCTAACCATTCCTGTTTTATGCCTTAATTCGTATTTTTTTTTAAATTTTTTTTTCAACATTTATTTGTTTTTGGGACAGAGAGAGACAGAGCATGAACGGGGGAGGGGCAGAGAGAGAGGGAGACACAGAATCGGAAACAGGTTCCAGGCTCTGAGCCATCAGCCCAGAGCCTGACGCGGGGCTCGAACTCCCGGACCGCGAGATCGTGACCTGGCTGGTCGGACGCTTAACCCACTGCGCCACCCAGGCGCCCCCTTAATTCGTATTTTTAAAACAGCTTTGTTGAAATAGAATTTATATTCCATCCATTAAAGGTCACCTGTTTAAAGTGTATAATCCAGTGGTTTTGGGTATACTTACAGAGTTGTGCAACTATAATTGAACATTTTCATCATCTCAGAAATAAACTTTGTAATCTCTCTCCCTCCCCCAGCAACCACCATAAATTTTCATCCATAGATTTGCCTATTCTGGACGTTTCATATGAATGGCATCATGCAACATGTGGTCTTAGCGACTAATTTTTTTTTTTTCCATTTAGCTTAATGAAAATTTTTATCTATATTGTAGCATTTATCAGTGCTTCATCCTTTTTATTGCCCAGTTATATTCCATTGTATGGATATACCACATTTTGTCTTTTCATCAGTTGTTGGGATTGTTTCCACGTTTGAGCTATTGTGACAAATGCTGCTCTGATTATTCACATCCAGGTTTTTGTGTGGACATATGTTTTCATTTCTCTTCGGTAGGTGTTGAATTCTGGGTCATATGGTAATTCTACCTCATTTGTATCTCAGCAAATATTTTGGTGAATTAAAAAAAAAGTAATCTCTACACCCAATTGGAGCTTGAACTCATTACCTCGAGATCAAGAGTCACATGGTCTACTGACTGAGCAAGCCAGGTGCTCCATTAGCAAATGTTTTAATTTCAGCATTAGTGATGTTTTTGAAGGAGTAAATCTCTTATTTGATGATGTACATTCATTGCCATTGTTTGATGTTTCTGGTAACTTCCATTCTTTATATCTAAAGATACTTGAGAAATACAAAACAACTCTTTTCTTTTTGTCTATTGTAAATGACATTACTGATCATTCTTTAGCTTTATGCTGTGCTGTCAAAGTGGTTAACAGGCTTATAAAACTGGGGAAGGGAAGACTTAAGATTCCATTTTTTAAAACAAATCCTACTTAGTTGATATTTTGTTTTATTTGAACTTCCAAGTTTACTACCTACTAATTTCCTTTAATAAATGCATTCAGGGTTGTAATTTTTATGTGAACTGCAAATGTTCAGTAAATACTAAATGTCTGTATTTCCAAGAAATAAACTAAGATACAATGTATTAGCTTTAAATTCACCAGTCTTTTTAAAAAGTCTAGTAATCCCTTTATTACATAGGTGTACAGACTAAAATCTAGAGCTAATTGGATATCTCTAGTTTACAGAGCTATTTTTAGGGGAAATTTGCTTTTCAGTCCAGGTTCTCTGTGAACCTCTCCAGTTCCCACTTCACTCTTTATCCCCTTCCCCTAGTGCACAGACTCTGATCATAAAAATGTTTATTTTTAGGCTTTTTTTTTCCTGGGGGAGAATAAAAATGTTAGAAGTAGGGGAAAATGCTGAGAGATTTATGCAATATTAAGGTTTCAGAGTTTAAATATAGTAACAATTAGTACTGTATTATTTATATAGCTCTAAGCAGTTTGCAATTCTGTGCTGTAGAGTGTTGATTTTTGTATTTCTGGTCTAGAAAATAGAGGACTAGAAATATTTAGATCCCTGGAGAAACATTTGTTCAGCATTAATTGATTTCCTATTAAGTTATGTCTTGGAGAAAGTTAAGATACCCTAGATGAGCAAGTTTAATTTGAAATCTGTGATGAAATAGTTACATTTCACAATCATGGATTTTTGTCATCGGGTTTGTTAGAGTTTGGTATGGCCAGTGTTTAGAAAGTTGTATTATTTGGCTGACTTGAAAGCAGTTGACTGCTGATAGAACTCCCTGTAATAGAGGAGGTGAATAAAGATGAATAATAGGCCCAGGAAACATAAAGGAAGAACCTAATATTTAATATATATTTAATGATTAGTATAGAATATAGCTAAAGAGAGATAAGATGATAAAGCCAAAAATATAAGGCACACCAAATTTCAGCTCTGGCAAAATCATTTTGTAAGTTATGGGTCAACATAAACTGATAAATTTAAAGAAAACAAAACTAATCTTTAAGATTTTAGTGATCCCTGTGGGGAAAAAATGAGACTAGAAGCATTATTTCAAGAAACTTTGTGGGTGACTTTGGATTAAATAAAAAAAATCTAAGCAAGGCTTTTAGGGGATTCTGTAAGGAGTCAGTGAGGAACTGAAAATAATAGTGTAACAAATAATAATAATAACAGCATCTAACGTTTATGCAGTAGTTGCTGTGAGCCAGCAACTACCTTTGAGTGCTTTTACATATTTCATTTAGTCTTCACTAAAAGATACTTTTGTGTGTGTAAGAATCTTCCACTAAAGACTACAGAATTGGTTTAAACTGGTGAACTTTGTGGTATGCAGATTATCTCACGACAGTTATTTTTATTTTTTATTTTTTTGAGAGCATGAGCAAGCGGGGGGAGGGACAGAGGGAGAGAGAATCCCAAGTGGGCTTCATGCCCAGCATGGAACCCCGCTGGGGCTTGATCCCACGACCATGAGATCATGACCTGAGCCAAAACCAAGAGTCGGACGCTTAACTTACTGAGCTACCCAGGTGCCTGTCACTACAGTTATTTTTAAAGGTGCATATCCAATACTTTCCACAAATTAAGTCAGTATGTATTGTTCAGGGCATTTGTATCAATGATATAAAACCATACATGGAAATAACACCAACTGAGGACTGTGGTGATTTGGGTTTTTGTTTTCTAGAGAGGGATAGGAGAAGATAAGGGATATTTTAAAAAATTTGGAATAACCATGAAAAACGTGAAGTTGTTAAATCTGGGTGGTGGATACATGAGTTCTTGGCAGATTTTCTTTTGTATATATCAAATTTTTTTTAGTTCTCTATTTTTTTTTAAGTTTATTTATTTTGAGAGAGAGATTGTGTGTGGGAGAGAGTGAGTCTGGGTAGGGGCAAAGAGAGAGAAGGAGAGCATCCCAAGCAGGCTCTGCGCTGTCAGTGCAGAGCCCCATGCAGGGCTCCATCTCACGAACTATGAGATCATGACCTGAGCTGGAATCAGGAGTTGCATGCTTAACTGACGGAGCCACCCAGGTGCCCCCTGTTAAATTCTCTTGAAAAAGAATAGAAAGTTAGGGGCACCTGGATGGCTCAGTCATTTAAGCATCTGACTTCGGCTCAGTTCATGATCTTGCAGTTTGTGAGTTGGAGCCCTGCACTGGGCTCAGCGTTAACCATGCAGAGCTTGCTTGGGATTCTCTCTCTCCCTCTGTCTCTGCCCCATGCTTGCTTTTCTCTCTCTCTCTCTCTCTCTCTCTCTCTCTCAAAATAAATAAACTTTAAAACAATTAAAGATAGAATGCTGTATAGTACTTGAAAGCTTACTATATATGATAATGTACCTTTTCTAAAGGGTTTTTATTTTTTAAAAAAATTTTTTAAATGTTTATTTTTGAGAGAGACAGAGTGTGAATGGGGGAGGAGCAGAGCAAGAAGGAGACACAGAATCCAAAGCAGGGTCCAGGCTCTGAGCTGTCAGCACCCAGCCTGATGTGGGGCTCAAACCCATGAACCGTGAGATCATGGCCTGAGCCGAAGTCAGAC
This sequence comes from Puma concolor, assembly GCF_028749965.1. Taxonomy (NCBI): domain Eukaryota; kingdom Metazoa; phylum Chordata; class Mammalia; order Carnivora; family Felidae; genus Puma; species Puma concolor. Next base: position 55,585,438 of record NC_141679.1, on the reverse strand, counting down.
GCTTAACCGACTGAGCCACCCAGGTTCCCCTTTATTTTTTTAATGTTTATGTTTTGAGAGAGAGAGTGAACACAAGCTGGGAGAGGGGCAGAGAGAGATGGAGACAGAATCTGAAGCAGGCTTCAAGCTGTCAGCACAGAACTGGACGTGGGGCTCGAGCTCATGAGCTGTGAGATCATGACCTGAGCCGAAGTTGGATGCTCAACCAACTGAGCCACCCAGGCGCCCCTCTGAAGGCTTTTTATATCTTCACAAACACTGTGATGCAGGTTCTATTATCACCGATCTAGTCACGCTTGCTAGTGTGGAATCAGAATTCAATTCAGGATTCAAATACCTGACTTTAATGCTTGTGTTTTATTTTTTTTTTTTTATTTTTTTTTATTTTTTTTTTCAACGTTTATTTATTTTTGGGACAGAGAGAGACAGAGCATGAACGGGGGAGGGGCAGAGAGAGAGGGAGACACAGAATCGGAAACAGGCTCCAGGCTCTGAGCCATCAGCCCAGAGCCCGACGCGGGGCTCGAACTCCCGGACCGCGAGATCGTGACCTGGCTGAAGTCGGACGCTTAACCGACTGCGCCACCCAGGCGCCCCAATGCTTGTGTTTTAAGTACCATGCTAGGCTGCCCTTGCATATTACAAAGATAATGAGCTACTCTACTACTCTCACCAAAGAATGTCTCATAGTCATTATTTGCTTTTTTTTTTCCAGGTTTAGTTTCTTTTTTATCAGATTACTGATGTATTTTTTTCCCTTTTACAGATAATGGCATCAGCTGCTAAGGAATTTAAAATGGACAACTTTTCACCTAAAGCTGGTACTAGCAAATTGCAACAGACAGTACCAGCTGATGCATCTCCTGATTCTAAGTGTCCTATATGCTTGGATAGATTTGATAATGTGTCTTACTTAGATCGCTGTTTACATAAGTTCTGTTTTCGCTGTGTACAGGAGTGGTCAAAAAACAAAGCTGAATGTCCACTGTGTAAACAGCCCTTTGATTCTATTTTCCATTCTGTGAGGGCAGAAGATGACTTCAAGGAGTATGTCCTGAGGCCTTCGTATAATGGTTCTTTTGCCACCCCTGATGCTCCACGATTTCGCTATCGTACAACTATGACAAATCGAAGTACTTCTGTGTATTCACCTAGTAGTACCGTGAATAGAAGAACAACAACTCCACCAGATAGTGGAGTACTATTTGAAGGGTTAGGCATTTCAGCAAGACCTAGAAATGGTGAAATTCCTCAACTTATGAGGCAGATTGCAATAAGGAGGCCAACTACTGCAGATGAAAGATCTTTGCGAAAAATTCAAGAACAAGATATTATTAATTTCAGACGAACTCTCTATCGTGCTGGTGCTCGTGTTAGAAATATTGAAGATGGTGGTCGCTGCAGGGATATTTCAGCTGAATTTTTCCGTAGAAATCCGGCTTGCCTTCACAGATTAGTCCCCTGGTTAAAACGTGAACTTACAGTTCTTTTTGGAGCTCATGGATCTTTAGTGAATATTGTCCAGCACATCATCATGAGTAATGTTACTCGCTATGACTTGGAGAGTCGGGAGTTTGTATCTGACTTAAGACCGTTTTTACTTAATCGGACTGAGCATTTTATACATGAATTTATCAGTTTTGCTCGATCTCCCTTTAACATGGCAGCTTTTGACCAGCATGCTAATTATGATTGTCCTGCTCCTTCATATGAAGAAGGTAGCCATTCTGATTCTTCAGTTATAACAATATCTCCAGATGAAGCTGAAACCCAAGAGTTGGATATCAATGTAACCACTGTTAGTCAAGCACCATGGGATGATGAAACTCCAGGGCCATCTTACTCAAGCTCAGAGCAGGTACATGCTGCCATGTCTTCCCTTTTAAATACTTCTGATAGTTCAGATGAAGAACTTGTAGCAGGAAGAACTACATCTCAGATACAAGGAGTACAAAGTAATGAAGACCTAAATAATGACAGTGATTCTTCTTCAGATAATTGTGTCATTGTTGGGTTTGTTAAACCACTAGCTGAGAGGACCCCAGAACTTGTTGAACTGTCCTCTGATTCTGAGGAGTTAGGCTCTTATGAGAAAATGGAGACAGTGAAGACACAAGAACAATCTTACAGTTCTGGTGATAGTGATGTTAGTAGATGTTCATCTCCACGCTCTGTCCTTGGAAAGGATGAGCAAATAAGTAAAGGTCATTGTGGTTCTGGTAAAAGAATCAAGTCAAAGAAGGAAGAGAAACACTCAACATCATTGTCCTCTCCTAGAGACCTGAGCTCATCTATCAGAGGAGACAGAGTATATTCCCCATATAACCGTAGACACAGGAGGAGGGCAAGGTCAAGAAGTTCAGATTCACGTTCCCAGAGTAGAAGTGGGCATGATCAGAAGAATCGTAGAAAGCATCATGGGAAGAAAAGGATGAAAAGCAAAAGATCCAGAAGCAGGGAGAGTAGCAGACCTAGAGGTAGAAGAGACAAAAAGAGATCAAGAACTAGAGATAGCAGCTGGTCAAGAAGAAGCCAGACTCTCTCTCTAAGTAGCGAAAGCACAAGCAGATCAAGATCTCGTAGCAGTGATCATGGTAAAAGAAGATCACGGAGCAGAAATAGAGATCGTTATTACTTAAGAAATAATTATGGAAGCAGATATAAGTGGGAGTACACTTACTATAGTAGAAACAAGGACAGGGATGGCTACGAATCATCATACAGGAGGAGGACTCTGTCCAGAGCTCATTATTCCAGACAATCTTCAAGTCCAGAATTTAGAATTCAGTCCTTTTCTGAAAGAACAAATGCAAGGAAAAAAAATAATCACAGTGAAAGGAAGTATTACTACTATGAAAGGCACAGATCAAGGAGCCTATCTAGTAATAGATCAAAGACTGCATCTACAGGGCCTGATTGGGTAAGAAATGAAAAGCCTGGGGGGAAACGAAAATACAAAACGCGCCATTTGGAGGGTACTAACGAAGTGGCCCAACCTTCTCGTGAATTTGCTTCTAAAGTAAAGGAAAGCCATTACCAAAAATCCTCGTCAAAATTAGATGGAAACCACAAAAATGAGAGTGATAGCTTTTCAGACAGCCGGTCATCAGACAGAGAGACAAAACACAAGAGGAAAAAACGGAGGACCCGGAGCTTGAGTGTGGAGATAGTTTATGAAGGCAAAGCTACTGATACGACTAGACACCATAAAAAGAAAAAGAAGAAGCACAAGAAGAAGCATAAGAAGCATCATGGGGACAATGCTTCACGCTCACCAGTTGTAATTACCATTGACAGTGATAGTGATAAGGATTCTGAAGTAAAGGAGGATACAGAATGCGATAATAGTGGTCCTCAAGACTCTTTACAAAATGAGTTTTTGCCTCCTCCCTTCGAACCATTTGAAGCTAAAGATGTAGTTACAATAGAAGATGAATTTGGCATCCTAGACACAGAGTGTAATACTACCACGCTTAATAACAACTTGAATAATGCCAACAAAACTGTGGATAATATTCCATCCCAGGCAGCTTCAGTTGAACAAACTCTTGATGTAAGAGAAGAGAGTACCTTTGCCTCTGATTTGGAGAACCAGCCCAGTAATGTCTCTATTCAAACTGAGCCATCAAGGCAATTGCCATCTCCACGGACATCATTAATGTCAGTGTCTCTTGGGAGAGACCGTGATATGTCTTAAAACTGCCAAAGCATCTCATTGAGAATTCTGATGGAAAACAAAAACAACAGTTAACAGTTTCATCTGCTGCAGTCTATTTAAAGATGACTTTTGGTGAAAACTCTTTTCCCCCTTAAAAATATTTTAAGTGATTTTTTTTGTGTTAAAAATTTGTAAAAATCATTATTTGTTCAAAAAGTATGTATGTCCCACCCTCAGAGATATGCACTTTTAAGTGAGGAAAATGATATTGCTAGCAGTTTATTTAAAACTTGGGGTCCTTTTTAAATAAAAAAAAAATATAAATTTTAGAAGTTATTTCATAAAGCCATATGGTATCAACATATTTTTAAAGTGGTCAATGAGTATTTTTGAATTTTTTTTTGAGAGTTATTCTGGAAATGTGTTATAAGCTAGGAGAATCCCTTTGGACAGTCTTTATTTTTCTTAAAACTTTGTATGATTCAAAACCATTTCTTCAGGTTAAATTAAGGCATTTTAATCTGCACAGTTTAGACATCTGCCAAAAGAAAATTTAAATATTTCCTTTATATACTTGTCTATCTGGACTGCCAGTAAAACAGATGTGTATTCGACAAAATAAAAAATAAAACAGTAACACTTCACAAGAATCCAGAAATTTTTCTATGTAGTATTGCCTTTTTTTTTTTTTTTTTATTTTAGTAGAGCTCAAATCTTGAAAATAGTTAAGGATATACTTGTTATAAATAGTAAATTTTAGATGATCTGCATTTAATTTCACAGTTTTAATTATTTTAGTTCTTTGATTATAAGGAATATCATACTTGTTTTCTGTCTTCAGTAAAATGCAGTTATGTAGCATTTAGCCTATTAAAAACAAAATACCCTTGCCAAACTTCTACATTGGTAGTTCTTGTATGCAAAGTGGTTATGTTTATGTTTTATCCTGTTTTAGAGATGATAAATTGCTGTCTGTCTAGCCTGATGTAAGATTGCCAGGGAAGAACAGAATTTGGATTAAATCTAATTTAGTCGCCTTCAGCTTGCCTTGTTACCATATTCATTCATTGTTCAACAGAAGTTGGAATGCCTGCTGGGTGGCAGGTTCTATGTTTTATGTTTTTAGGGTTTCAGTGATAGAACAAAGTAGATATGATCTCTGTCCTTGGGGGACATATATGTAAACATTAAAAACCATAAATTCTCAGAAGAGAAAACATAATTTTCTATAAGAGCACACAGTGGGGGCCTAATTTCATGTGGAAGTGATAGCTGAATTGAAATTGAGAAAACAAGTAGCTGTTAGCTAGGAGTAGAGTTGTTCTTCACAAAGGAAAAGATGTCCAAAGATGCAAAGGCAGAAGCATACTGCAAGAACTAAAAGTAGGCAAAATTAGCCAAAGGACAAGGTGGGACCAAGCTTTGTAGGTCATTTTTGTATTTGTTATAAGGGCAATAGGAAATTCTTTTAAAATGACAATCTAAAGTTGATGTTGGCAATTTTTAGTAAGCTCAGACACTGAGACTGAGAAATTTTGGGAAGACCATAGTTGATCAAGGAATATACTTTGAAATTATGACATGATTTTGAAGTTTTCTGAAGTATTAAAGACAATGCTATTTTATTTCATTTTTTAATTTTATGTGATATTTGTATACATTTAGTGAAAACCTATCAGTGTTTTTAAACACCTAAAGCTCATCTTAACACATGGCACCATCACATCATCCTCTTAGGTGTTCAGGCCAAAAATTTCCCAGTCTTGGTTTCTCCTCCTTCTCTCATTCAATCCCCAAATCCTGGCCAGTAAGTATTTCTAATGTGTCTATACCATTATCCAACCTAGGCAGCCATAATCTCTCACTTGTGCTATTATAATGGGTCTGCCTGTATCCATTGTTGCTCTACACCTACCCCCTCCCCCATGTTAGCATTCAAAAAAAGTTTAAAAAAATTTTTTTTGTTTCATTCCCATATTTAAAATCCTTCAGGAACTTTCTGTTATTCTTAGGATACTTAAAAAAAGCAAGCAAAAATCCACATAATATGCCTCTGCTTCATCAGATTCTGGTCCACCTTCAGCTTTCCTCTCCCCTCATTTGCTCTGGCCACCTTAGCCTGTTTCAGGTCTATGGAGGGGCTGCTGCTTACTAATGCAGAGCCTTCATATGTGGATTTTTCTTCTGCTAGGAACTGAATTTCATCTGTGTTAAAGGAGGCTTCTGCTAACGTGTACCCTTTCATTATTTCCCCTCAAACTTGCTCTCATAATAACCCTGGACAGTGTAGTAATTGATTACAGAGTGTTCTCTTACCAATCTGCAAGTTCTTTGGCGACTGTATGTATGTGTACTGGTAAATCCCTTCTCTTTCGTTTCATATAAGAAGTACTTACAGCACCTGCTGGATAACTAGGTGCTAGAGATGTTTAAAATTGGCTAAGACCTCCTTTCTCCTTTCAGGGGGCTCTGCTGTCTGTCAGCTTTTAGCCTAATCCTGTGTTCTTTAACCTGTTCATCTGAATTCAATGTCCATGAGACATTTTATTTTACCCCAGGTTTTTAGTGTTTTTGTGACTTTAACGGGAATGCAACCTACCATTTGCACTTGGTTGTTCCTCAGTCTTCAGATTGACAACAGGAAAACTTCATTACTTCCCAGTTTCAGTAAGCTCTGTGGGAGGCCCTCACCAACCCATCTAATCTGTAATAATGGTCTGTGCATACAAAAGGGCAACAACAGTTTACTCCAGGTGAACTGACAGCCCATTCTTACTGGGAATTCTTCCATCATGGGGAATAATTACAGTCCCCTGCCAGTGGGTATGGATGCCTTTAGTCGGTCAGTACACCCTGGATTAAAAATTTTTCAGAAGGTTCTTCAGGATACCAGAAACCATGTATGAGCTGGTTTGAGTTGTGGCCATCCCACTGTCCCCACCAATGGGGGCAAAGGATGGGAAGTAGAGGGAGAGGTTTCTCTTCACAAACCAGATTTTTTCAGAATTCTGAGCATGGGTGCATTTCTAACATTAAGCTCGTTAAGCTATGTACAATTGAAATGTTAACTGACTAAATTAATGTAGCGATTACTGAGACCAGAATTTATACGGTATGACCCCTTTAACTGCAAGGAATAAGTTCCAAGATCCCTCTGGATGCCTGAAACTGAATAGTACTGAACCCTGTATGTACTGGTTTTTTCTATACGTACATATCTGTGATAAAGTTTAATTTATAAATTAGGTGAAGTAAGAAATTAACGACAGCAGTAATAGAATTGGACAATTAATATACTGTAATAAAAGTTATGTGAATGTCTCTCAAAATAACTTGTACTCATCCATGTGATGATGTGAGGTGGTAAAATGCCTACATGATGAGATAAATGAGGTGAATGACAAAGGCATTGTTATGTAGCCTTAGGCTACTGTTGACCTCAGGATACTTTAAAAGGCAGATCATCTGCTTCCAATCCTAGTTGACTGTGGACAACCAACATGAAAAGCAAAATTGCAGGTGAGTTGGGGCGGGGGGGCACTACTATATGGATATGTCCACTGGGGCCTTTAGGAAAACCCACATGGGAAGCTAAATCATAATCATTGTGTATGTAGCCTACTCTCAAAAGGTTCAGAAAGAATGCTACATATGTAGACAGAGAAAATGACAAATTATGACAAAGTGTTAAAAAATGAGAGTAAAAAAAGGGAAGTCTTTATACTATTTTTGTATTTCTGTAGGTTTAAAATAATTTCAAAACGTTAATAAAATTGCCTCCGTAGGCCTTCTAGGTTACCTGTATGAGTGTGTTAGAGTTTTCAGCCACATATACTTGGCAAAAAGAAAAAAAGTCACAGGCGAACATGCAGTAACTATTAAAGCCACTTTGTGAGAAAGAACCAGTCACTAGAAGTATTGTCCCATTTATAATCCTGGGCCTGTTGAGATAAGGATCTTAGTCTGAGATACATGGTTAACTGCTCTTGATCCCATGCTCAGAAGCAAGTGTGTGAGGGGTATAAAAACAAAGGTGAGGTGTTTTTTAAATTTATTATTTATTTTGAGAGAGCATGAGCAGGGGAGGGGCGGGGGGGGGGGGGGGGAGAGAATCCCGATGCAGGGGTCAAACTGATGAAACAATGAGACCACCTGAGCCAAAACCCAAGAGTTGGACGCTTAACTGACCAAGCCACCCAGGGGCCCCAAGAGAGGTTTTTGTTTGTTTGTTTTGTAATTTAGGATAGAGGGAAGACAAGCTTTCTGAGAAGGAGACCCTGTAATAGGAAAAAAAAGTAAAGGAGAGGTAACTGATGGAGCAGAGTTCCTGAATGGCAGAGCACAGCACAGGTAAGTGAATTAGTAATGGGCAGAAGCAGAGGCAAGTCTTACTGTGAAATGACAGAAGGAGGTAATGCACAAAGAAATGCTTATGAGCAAGATGCACTGAGATGAGGTTATTCACACTTGTAAAGCCTCTCTCCATGAAGTAGGAAGTAATGCCAACTTCTGAGAAATATGGGTCGTGAGTAAGATTGGACTTGAGAAGAGGAATGAGAAAATGCTGTTGTATAGTATGTGTTTGGTGAGTGAATAAATAGATGGTTCATGGTTGAAGTTCTGAATGTGACTAGTAAAAGGGAGGCAAGGGAGTTGAGATATTGGTGAGTATAGTTGAATTGATGCATTCTGGCTTCTGGGCTGTGTAGGAAAGGTGAAGCTAGGTCACCATTATAGGTAAAGAACAGGAGATAATTTGTTTTCCAGTGAGGTTCAAGTAGATATAGTGGAGGAAGGAATAAGACAAAAAATATTTTAGAGAGTGCCTAATGCTAGGCATGTTTGGAAGTAACTAGAATGGGTGGAGGTAGAGGTGAAGGTGATTGGAACTGAGGGTGGTGATCAATGTGGCTGGAAGTATCCTTTACATGGAAGATACTGTGGGTGATGGCAGAAGATCAAGGATGGAGAAGAAAATGGTAGTTGTGTCATGGATATTATATCTTGTACTTTATGCTTGAGTTCCACTAGAGCAGCTGGCATGTGTACAAAGAAGATAATGAAAACTTGGTAAATAGTTATTTCTTCATTCTGAGTTTTTAGTCAATACCTGAATCACTTAGGTATTAGAAAACATTAAGTGTGAAAGGGCCATTTAAAAAAGTACAGTAAGATTGGTTGTTAAAATGTGAAAATTAGGAAATTCTCACTTTACCTGCACGTGGGGGAATGGTAAATCCATTGGATCTGTGCCTGAGAAAAGCAAGAGGCAAGGAAAATGGAAGTTGAGTTAGGCCAAGGTCTGAGTCCATAAATTCATCCCTGTAAAGCATTAGATGATATGCTTTTATACAGACACAAGGGGGCAGAATTAGATCTCTAGTATTTGTTTCTCTGCATGACCATCTGCACTTAAAATAGGTAAACCATTCTCAAGCACAAGGATACCTCTTTGGACTTATGTCTGTAAAATTCATTTATTCACCAAATGCTGAGTACATATGGTCTGAGTCTATGCTAAATGCTAGAGGTGTAACAATGAATAGGGTGGAACCAACAGAAATGTTAAAGAAGGTGGGAATGGAACGATTAGTTTTCAAACAACTAGCAGTAATGTAGAAGAATGTTTGGAGTGGGAAAACCTCGATGAAAGACTGCTTAAGGAGCTCTTTTCAATAGCTCAAACCAGAAGTCAGAAGGGCCTTTAGAAAAACAACAGGGATTCAGTGGAGAGTGGAAATTCAATCAATTTCTGAGGTAGATTAGACAAAATTTGGGTACCATGTACATGAGGATGGGCTGTAAGGAGAGGGAAAAGTCTGGTATGATGAGATTTCCGTCCCCCTCCCCACCACCCTGTGTGAGAATTAGGAGATAGAGGAATAGGGATAGTTGGGGAAGACAATGAGTTCAGTTTGAGACTGAGCAGCCTAGAGCTGCACTGTCTAATATAGTAGCTACTAGGCACATGTGGGTATTGATCACTTGAAATGTGGCTAGTAAAACTGAGGAACTGAATTTTAAGTGGTGTTTAGTGAGGCTCATGGCTGCCATATTGGCCAATATAGGTAGAGAACATTTCCATCATCACAGAAAATTCTATTGGGACACACTGGGGGACATCTGGACAGATGAAGATTTCCAGTGGGTACCTGGAAATAGGAGTGTGAATCTTGGAGGAGAGATGGGGACTGGGGAGGTGATTTAGGAGTTACTGGGAAACTAGGGTGGGTGTACTAGAGAGATTGTAGAAGTGGATGAGTTCTTTCAGAGAGTAGAAAAACAAGAAAAGCAGGCATAAGTGAAAATTCTAGAGAATACAACATTAAGGAGGCTGGCAAAAGAAGAAAAGGTTTTCAAAAGAGACCAAGTATATGTACCCTGTAGTCCCATATACTTTACTTGCCTCTTCAATTTTATGTTGTATATCTTGTATCAGAGGCAGTGCCCTGCATGCAGTAGGGTATAAACAGAATTTCCAAGAGGTTAATTTTATTTTTTAGGTCTTGGGAGTTACCTTCATGTGGTCATTGAATCAGGGAATTCTGTTCTGGGTGGGGCAGATTAGGCCACCTCCAAAGATATCTAATACCATTTTTAGAATACAGGACTAGGAAGTATAATCTTTTGACCTTACTCTACCCATCACCCTCCTTCTCTATACTTCCCTTCATGCTCAGCTATGATTTTCTGGATTATGTTTAAATCATTCCCTTACAATAACCTCTTTCTAGCCCTTCTGTCTTCATTCACTTAGTTTAGGGGTGAGCAACCTTTTCCTGTAAAGGGCCAGATGTACTCTATGTTGTATAGTTTTTTTTTTTTTTTTTGTAACTCTTCGAAGATGTTAAAACAATTTTCAGCTTGTGGCCTCTTTAAAAACAAGTCACATGCCAAATCTGTCCTGCAATAGTTTGCTAACCTGTTACCTAGCAGGACCTCCATCTGGATGAACCCAGCTCTTCAGTTGTGCCTACATGCATCCTCCTGAGTGTTTTTGAAGGAAATTAGGAACTGCAGGTTGGTGTCACCATAAGAACACAATCCCAAATGAACAAGTTTCTTTAGTGTTCTTGCTCATTGGTATAATGGGTATAGTTCACACCTTTTACTTTCTCAAACCTTCCATTTGTCTCTACCGCAGGCTTTCCATAGTGGCTGGGCAGTTCTGATCAGTGCCAGGTTTGGGCAAACACAAACCCTATCTGCTCACCAAAACAATACCCCTCTAGCATGTTAGTAGAGACATTGCCCACCCATTTGGTCTTGACTGGTTTGTTCGTCTGTCCTCAGCCAACTGGGTGGCCTGCTGATCCAGGATGGCCTCATCTGGGATTATTGGCCTCTGTGTAGTCATCTTCCAGCACATTAGCCTGAGCTTGTTTACCTGGTGGTCACAGGGGTCTGAGAGAGAGAGAAGTGTGGAGTCTCAAGACCTGGGCTCAGAATTGACATCATCATTTCCTCTTTTTTTTTTTTTCTCCCTATAGTAAGTCCTAAGACCAAGCTGATTCTAGGGGAAGGAAAAGAGACCAGTATTGATGGGAGGAGCTACAAAATTGCATTGTAAGAGGTATAAGTATTGGGAAAAGTGAAGAATTGTAACTTTTGCATCCAACCTACCATAGCATCCAGGTTTGCTCCACTCAATGGAGAAAGCCCTCTTCCTCTAGGCCTTTAGTCCTCACACTTATGTGTGCATCTGTAGCATGTGGAAGGTTTGTTAAAACATATTGCTGGGGCCCACACCTTCAAAATGTCTGGGATGCCAAGAATTTGCTTTTCTAACAGGTTTCCAGGTGGTTCTGATGTTACTGGCTGGCAGACCACAGTTGGAGAACCACTGTTCTGGGACATATACCCTCTGCATGTGCTGTGGATTTCACTTACCTCACTTTAATAGGAATTTTGATTTTTAAATTATCCTCTTTTTTCCTGTATCTCCTGCTTTTTAGTTCCTTAGCTACATGTTACTTAGTTACTTTGCTACTCAGAATGAGGTCTGTGGACCAGCAATATCAGCATCACCAGCGTCAGCTTCTTAGAAATGCAGAATCTCAGACTTACTAGGTCAGAATCAGTACTTTAATAAGACCTGTGAGTGATTCTTGTGCATTCGTGTTTGAGAAGCACTGCCTGTGGATCATTCTCATCAGCAAGCGAGTATGTTCTTGATTTCCTCCTACAAGCCTTCCTGTCTTCCAACGTCCCATGCTAATAGATGGCACGCCCATTCATGCAGCTGCTCAGGCTAAAGAGGAATTTTCCTTGACTTGTTTCTCACATATCCCACATTCAGTTCATGACCACACTTTACCACTTCCACAGCATTGCTCCCAATCCAGGATGCCATGATCTCTCACTTGGACTAGTGCTGGTACCAGCTTCTTACCTGGTCAGTAGGCTTCCACCTGTCTCCCTGCAGCTTGTTTTCTTCCAGTCAACCACAGTGAGCCTTTAAAAACAGGTCTTGTTATAACCCCCAAATCCTGCAATGGTTCTGCATCGTATTTAAAATCAAAACCCAAACTGGGGTGTCTGGGTGGCTCAGTTGGCTGAGCATCCAGCTCTTGGTTTCAGCTTAGGTTGTGATCTCTCAGTTCGTGGGATCAAGCCTTGCTGACAGCTTGGAGCTTGCTTGGGATTCTCTTTCTCCTCCTCTCTCTGCCCCTCCCCTGCTTGTGCTCTCTCTCCCCAAATAAATAAACTTAAAAAAAAAAAATCAAAACCAAAGTCCTTATTGTGGTCTGTCAGGCTGTATGTGAACTGCCTTGGCCACCTCTCTCCTCTCTTTCCCCAGCCCACTTTATTCTAGTGACTCTTCTCCCCTTCTTTTCTTTTCTTTTGCAGACCTGGTTCACCCCTGTTTTTTTGTACTATGTGTTTTTTGTTTTTTTTTTTTTATTTTCTCTTTGCACTTTGTTTTAGAATGCTCTTCACCCAAATGGCATGCTATCTCACTTCACTTAGGTCTCCCTTGAGTCACTCATCTAATATAAGCAGCCCTCATTACTGTTTATTCCCTTATCTTGCTTTATTTCTCCTTCCTGAACTTGCTGTTACCTAACATCTTTCTTTCACGGTAGAATACGATACGTTTTAAACCTGTCTTCTTCATTTTAGTCTTGGTGCTACCATTCTCCTAGTTGCTCAAGCCAATGCCTGGAATGTAGCCTTGATTTTTTTTCCCCTCTTCCTTTCCCACTTCCTTCACTCAACCCTATGTCTAAAGTATATCTGGAACTTTTCATTTCTTATACTCTGCATTGCCACTGTCCTCATCTTTGCTCTCATCCTCTCTTAACTTGAGTCAGCTCCCATCGATCTACCCATTCCACATAGGAGCCAGAGAGAAAGTCTTTTAAAAAATGTCATCAAATTATGTTACTCCTTGCTTAAAATCCTGCAATGTGTTTCCATTGTACTTTATTCTTTGCCTTACAAGGCCCTTTCATCAATTCAGTAACACTCCATGCCATTTATCACTTGTTCAAGAAATTCCTGATACAAATCACTTTTTCTCTTTGACTCATTTGTGCTTTCTGTCCCCTTGTATGGAATTCCCCCCCTTCCTATTTTTTTGAATAATTCATTCCTTCTCATTCTTAAGGACTCAGCTGAAGTGTGACCTACCTAGAAAGACCTACCACTGCATTAAAACAGTTTTTTTCAATCTCCTTTATTTTCTATCTCATGACTCTATTTGCTTTCTTAATATTTCACATTTGCTTGAAAGACACCTTTAAGAAAATGAAATGGTAAGTCACAGACTAGGAGAAAACATTTGAAATACATATATTTGACAATGGGCTTATATCTAGAATAAATAACTTATAAGTTCATAATACAAAGAAAACCCAATCAGGCAAAGGATGGAAACTAATGCCTCACAAAGGAAGATATGTAAATTGCCAACAGGTACATGCAAATGTTCTCACATCATTAACTATTTGAGGAGTTAAAACTACAACAATACACTATTTCACATTGACCAAGATGGCAAATTGACCCATGTGTAGCTACTGGAGCTCTCTGACTCTACTGGTGGGAATGCAAAATAGTACATACAGTTTGGGAAACAGGTGGGAGATACCTGTTAGGTTAAACATGCAGGTAGGACCTACACAACCTGGGGGAAGCAGTTAACACATACACATTTTCCAAAACTCAGTGAATCATATACTTAAAATCTGTGCATTTATTGAATCTAAACTTTACTGCTATAAAAGCAAAATGAAGAAAAAAAAAAAAGTTCCCAGGGATCCTCCTCCGTCCCTCTGGGCCAGCGAGCACTTGCAGGTTGGCTAACGTCAGGAAAACGCGGTCAGGGAGGCGGGGACCTGGGGCAGCCCAGCTTCCGCGAGCCGCCAAGCCCTGGCCCGTTCACCACTGGTTGTGGTTTCGGTTTCCATTTCCCTTCTGCAGTTTAGGTTCCCCGGCGGCTCCGCCTCTCCGCTGGGCCAGTACACCCTCTCAGAAAATCCCTCCTGGCCGGCCGCTGGGCTTTAAAGGGAGTGGGGCACCGGTGAGGTAGGACCTCGCGGGGAGCTGAGCCACCGGGATGACGGCGGAGGAGAGGAGGAATCTGCGCGCCTTCCAGGACTATGTCATCAAGATTCTGGACCCTACCTATATCCTGAGCTACATGTCGCCCTGGTTTAAGGACGGTGAGTGGTCCCCAGCGCCCCGAGCCCCTTGAAGCAAGGAAACAGTTTAGGACTTGTTTTTCCCGTGCTTTTTTCCTTTCTTTTAATCAATACAAGTAGCCTGCTAGGAACCCGGGTGTTGAGGCAAGATCCCTAAAGCATTTTTAAAAATTATTTTATTTTTTAAATTTTATTTAAATCTAAGTTAACATAGTGCAATAATGATTTCAGGAGTAGAATTTGATGATTCACTTACATATAACACCCAGTGCTCATCCCAACAAGTGCCCTCATTAATGCCCATCACTGATTTAGCCCATCCTCCCACCCAACACCCCTCCAGCAACCCTCAGTTTGGTCTCTGTATTTAAGAGTCTCTTACGGTTTGCCTTCTCTGTTTTTATCTTATTTTTCCTTCCCTTGTCCTAGGTTCATCTGTTTTGCTTCTTCAATTGTCACCGCCTTTTAGACTAGAAATTGCTAGGAGGAGCCTTTGGAAGTTCAGATGGGGAACTGAGTCCTAGAGAAGTGCTATGACTTGTGTAGGGGTGCATGTCTAGTCAGGTTCAAAGCTGGATAAACCAATCATTGTCCACTTCATGTATTTCCTTTAATGGTTATGTCTAATGTGTCTTCAGCTTTGTACCAACATCGAGATTAAAGAATAAGATTTAGGCCCTTCTTTAAAATACTATGCAGCTCAAGATTTTGGGGGTGGGAGACTGGTGAGGACAGATGTACACTAATGATTACAAAATGCCATGAGAGCTCCAAGGTAATTGACCCTTACTCTTGCTGTGTCTTATTTGCAACGACTGGAAGCTTGAGAGGAGCAAGACTCTCTGGACTGAATGGCTGCAGGCTTCAATTCAGGTGTTTCTGTCTAGCTTTTGAGACACATGATGATGGATGAATGCCATATTGTAAATTTGAATCCAAGTGCCCTGTGCTGGAGATGAGCAGAGGCTTTAAGAAAAGAGGAAAAGGGAGGTGGTGCCTAGAAGGAGTTGAGATGAGAGAAGGGATCTGGCAACTCCTTTTCAGGCTCCAACTGCTGAAATATCTTTCCTGATGTGAGGCAGTTTTGGGAGATTACCTGAAAGCAGACAGGTAATTTGAAGGCTAATTTCTTTGTAAAACCAAGGGTTGTGGAGTGAGGAGTGAAAGAATACCATTAACAAAAGTGGGCTTCTGCTTTCTAGTTGTGCTCAGGGAGAAGTAACAAAGTAACATTCTAATGAGCCACAGAGTTGCTTGGGCCTCTGAAGAATATAAGCCCCTGCAAGAATCTCTTCTAGAAATCTTGGAATGAATGGAACACTAACAAACTGTTGTGAATCCCATTCTTTCTTGCACTCATGTGTCCATTCAATGAACAACTCATATGTTAGGCAATATGCTAGCATTGGAGAGAATTTACACACTTACTACATGTATTATCTAATAGGAAGCATCATGCTAGGAACTGAAAAATCAGTGGTGAGTGTGATAGAAATGATCCTGACCTAACAGAGATAAGAGTGTGTATGCGGAGAAAGACAGATACCATATGTTTTCACTCTTATGTGGATCCTGAGAAACTTAACAGAAACCCATGGAGGAGGGGAAGGAAAAAAAAAAAAAGGGAGGGAGCCAAAGCATAAGAGATTCTTAAAAACTGAGAACTGAGGGTTGATGGGGGGTGGGAGGGAGGGGAGGGTGGGTGATGGGTATTGAGGAGGGCACCTTTTGGGATGAGCACTGGGTGTTGTATGGAAACCAATTTGACAATAAATTTCATATATTGAAAAAAAATACATTTGATACTGTGATGAGCACTGGGTATTGTATGTAAGTGATGAATCACTAAATTCTATACCTGAAACTAATACTGCACTGTATGTCCATTAGTTGGAATTTAAATAAAAACTTGACAAAAAAAAAAGTGTGTATGAGAAGGCAGGTTGCTATCTAAGTACACCATAAATGATGAAATGTGGTAATTACTCTGATGGAAAACCATAGTGTGCTTTGGGAGCACATAGACAGCATAGTTTTTAATATATATGGTGGTTTTAATTTATAGTTATAGTGTAATCACAAAGTACCAAACGGGAAATAGAAAAAGCTAGCTGCAGAACACTATAGTATTGTCTTATTTTTGAATGTTAAAGAAACAATAGAAGTTTCGTTTCCAGCTTCTTACCAAGGGCAAGTGATACCATTTAGTTGGTTTATATTTTTCCTGTTCATTTCTTTATACTTTATAATGTGCACATGTATCCATAAACTTTTTTCTTTCTTCTCATCTTTTTCTGTTTTCCGTTAGATTGATAAAGTTTCTCTATCCCCTATTTTTTTTTTTTCTTGGATGCTTTGGAATCTCTGAATTCTATTGGTTAACCTTAATTGTGACAAGTATACTCTATCAGGATTCAGTTAGGGAGCTGAGACATGAGTGTTGTAGCTGGATATAAACTTTCTGATTCATTTTCCCCCCTAGAAGTGGGAGCTTATCTACACTCTCCTTATGCCCAAAAATTCATTCCCCATGAATGAATACACCAAATACACCAATATGTTTAAATTACACCAGCAATATCCAATATCTCTTTTACCATAATCTTTGTCTCCACCTGTTGGATATTGTACACTAGTTGAATCTTGGGAAAGGAGAATTGAAGCCATGTTTCTTCTGGAGAGCTTGCATGGTCACTAGGGTGCTGCAGGGCTTTACTTATTTACTGGTTGTCCAGGATGTTTCAAGGCAGACTAGGTTGTGGGCTATAAGTTTTTTTTGCAATATCCCTTTGGAGTAGAAGGCTAACCCTTATCTTGGAGGGGCCCTCCGTGAGCAGTATTCTGAGTATTTACCCATTCCTTCAGTAACATTTTCTGGACCATACATGAGCCAGATGCTTTGTTGATGATTAGAATACAAAGATGAAGACAAAAATGGATACCACATGTCCATGATCACTGTCAATGGGAAAAGGTAGACACTCAGACAGTTACTGTGTACTATGCAGTGCCAGTGCTCTAGTCAGAGGCATGTAAAGAGACCAAGAAAGCACAGAAAAGAGATCAAGAAATTCTACCTTGAGAAGCTGGCTATGGAATCACAGAGTGGCCAGGATGGCAAAGGTAGTAGGAAAGTACCAAAATAGAATTTTCCCTGCATTGAACTCCCAGTGCTTTTGAGGAAGCAGGAGATATCAGGACTAGGTAGCAGCAGGGTGGACCTGACCTTGTGCAGAGTGAAGCTAACCTGCCCAGGATGCAGCAAGACAGTTTCCCTGGGAAGGTTTCAGCTGTGACTGGGACTTATCTGGACCTTCATGCGGGAGAGCCAGTTATGGCTGGTGGAATGTCTAAGGAAAGAATGAAGGGCAAGGAGGCCTGGGAGTAAGAACCCACCTCTAAGGATAGAGTCTAGGAACAGGATTAACTATCCCAAAGGATAGGGTACAGTTGTGTGCCCAGGGAAGTTGGGGTAGGCAACAAGATTGTGTTGTCCCTAAAAAAGATATGTTGAAGTCTTAACCTCCACTACCTCAGAATGTGAACTTATTTGGAAATAGGATCTTTATAGAGGTAATCAGTTAAGGTTGAGGACGTGCTGGCGTAGGGTGGGATCCTAATCAATGTGGTTGGTGTCTTCATAAGAAGATAGCCATGTGAAAATACAGAGAGACAAAGAGAATGTCATGTGAAGATAGAGGCAGAGATTGGAGTGATGTGGCCACAAGACAGACAAACAGAGGGGAGAATAACATGAAGAAAGAGGCAAAGATTTGATGTGGCCACAAACCACGGAATGCTAGGAGCTGGAAGGGAAGTGGGATGTATTGTCCCTTAGAGCCTTCAGAGGAAGTGTGCTCCTGCCAGCATCTTGATTTCAGACTTTTGGTTTCTAGAACTGTAAGAGAATAAGTTTCTATTGTTTGAAGGCCACCAGTTAATGCTAATTTGTTATTGCAGCCACAGAAAACTAATATGGATAGATAACTAAAAAACAGAAGTGTTGGCAAGGATGTGTTAAAAAATTGGAATCCTCATGCATAGGGGCACTTGTACCCCACTGTTTATAGCAGCACTCTCAACAATAGCCAAATTATGGAAAGAGCCTAAATGTCCATCAACTGATGAATGGATAAAGAAATTGTGGTTTATATACACAATGGAATACTACGTGGCAATGAGAAAGAATGAAATATGGCCTTTTGTAGCAATGTGGATGAAACTGGAGAGTGTGATGCTAAGTGAAATAAGCCATACAGAGAAAGACAGATACCATATGGTTTCACTCTTATGTGGATCCTAAGAAACTTAACAGAAACCCATGGAGGAAGGAAAGGAAAAAAAAAAAAAAAAGTTAGAGTGGGAGAGAGCCAAAACATAAGAGACTGTTAAAAACTGAGAACAAACTGAGGGTTGATGGGGGGTGGGAGGGAGGGGAGGGTGGGTGATGGGTATTGAGGAGGGCACCTTTTGGGATGAGCACTGGGTGTTGTATGGAAACCAATTTGACAATAAATTTCATATATTAAAAAAAAAAATTGGAGGGGCGCCTGGGTGGCGCAGTCGGTTAAGCGTCCGACTTCAACCAGGTCACGATCTCACGGTCCGTGAGTTCGAGCCCCGCGTCGGGCTCTGGGCTTATGGCTCAGAGCCTGGAGCCTGTTTCCGATTCTGTGTCTCCCTCTCTCTCTGCCCCTCCCCCGTTCATGCTCTGTCTCTCTCTGTCCCAAAAATAAATAAACGTTGAAAAAAAAAAAAAAAATTGGAATCCTCATAAATTGCTGGTGGGCATGTAAAACAGTATAGCTCCTTTGGAGAGCAGTTTGATAATTCCTTACACTGTTAAATGGAGTTACCATATGACCCAGCAATCTCACACATAGGTATAAACTCGAGAAATGAATACATATGTGTACGTAAACACTTGTACATGACTGTTCATTGCATTGTTATTCAGAATAGCCAAAACGTGGAAACAACCTAAATGCTCATTAACTGATGAATGGATGGACAACAGGTGGTGTATCCATACAATAGTATATTATTCAGCAATAAAAAGGAATGAATGTATAAGCTACAGCATGGATGAATCTTGAAAACGTTATGCTTCAGTGGAAGAACTCACTTACAAAGACCACATATTGTATGATTTCATTCATATGAAATCTCCAAAGTAGGCAAATCTGTAGAGACCCAAGTAGATTAGTGGTTAGTTAAGGGGAAGGGAGATGGGAGTGGCTGGTACAAGATTTCTTTTTACTAGTCAGAGTGTGCTAAAATTAGATAGTAGAGATAGCTCCACAACTCTAAAAACCATTGAATTTTGCACATTGAAAGTGTTAACTTTACTGTTCCAAGACAGAGACCTTGGCAGAGAAGGAGGCTATCCCTTCCTTTCTTCATTCATTCATTGTCTATTATGTGCTGGGTCCTCTTTTAATCTCTGAGGATACAGTGGTTAACCAGTCAGGCAACTGGTTTACTTCTTGCAATTTACATTCCACTGACAATAGGGGGAAAAAAAGGGACACTATCAAGTGTCAGGTCATTTGAAGGCAACCATTTGGTCACCACCCCAGACATGGAGTTAGTGTGTCAAGTTAGCAAGACCACCAGCAGTTGGGCGGATAGTTTTCTGCTACTTGGTCTCATTGTGTTTCTGTTTAGCTTCTCTTGTGTGCCATATTTCATGCCATTCAAGCAAAAACCTAGAAAGAGGACCATGAAGATATCACTCCATTTTCTAACTCTTTCTGAGTCCAGTGTAATTAAAGATGCCATGGAGTGGTCCTATCCTCACACGCTTTTAGTCCTACAGTTAATTCAGACTTTTGAACAAGAGATTATCAAAATGTTGGAAGAAGACTTTGCTCTTCCATCTAATCCAGTGCTATAATGACTTCTTTGTTGTGGGGGTGCTTTCTCAGAGATTGTTAAGAAACTCCCTTTTTAAGTGATTGCTTTAGAGCATGTTCCCAGACTTCCATACCAAACTAGAAGAAGTTTCTGGAGAGGATGGGTGGGTGGGCTTAGTTGGTGAAGAATGGCCATACTCTGCCTGAACGGAGGGTTTGCTGCCTTCTTGCCTTCCATTGCTGTGATTTGTTAAAATCACCATCCCCGGGGCGCCTGGGTGGCGCAGTCGGTTAAGCGTCCGACTTCAGCCGGGTCACGATCTCACGGTCCGTGAGTTCGAGCCCCGCGTCGGGCTCTGGCCTGATGGCTCAGAGCCTGGAGCCTGTTTCCGATGCTGTGTCTCCCTCTCTCTCTGCCCCTCCCCCGTTCATGCTCTGTCTCTCTCTGTCCCAAAAATAAATAAACGTTGAAAAAAAAAAAAAATTTAAAATCACCATCCCCATCTGATTAGGTCTGACAACGCTTTGCAGGTTTTTCTTCCAGTGATTAGTGATTCTGCAGTTTGATGAGTCACTCTCGCTTCTGTTTATAGATGAGGTGCAGTATATTCGGGCTGAGAAAAACAATAAGGGCACGATGGAGGCTGCCTCACTTTTTCTTAAGTTCCTATTGGAGCTCCAGGAAGAAGGCTGGTTCCGTGGCTTTTTGGATGCCCTTGCTCATGCAGGTTAGTTCATTATTCTTACAAATCAGAGTATGTTATTTGACTGTTTCAAAATGCTGTAAAAGTGAAATACTATTAATTTTGAGCTATCCCCATGTACTTCCTGTTTCTTAATCTGAGGCAATGTAAGGGATTATTTTCAGTCAGATAATATAATTGCCTACCTGAAATATCCACAGGGAGCTACAGAGTGATTATTGGGAGAGTTTATTATTGGGCAAGTATATTAGATATAAGATGAAAATACAAAAATTAGTTGCATTTCTGCACCATACACAAAAATAAACCCAAATTGGATTAAAAACTTAAATGCAAGACCCAAAAGCAGAAAATTCCTAGAAGAAAACATAGGAAGTAATTTCTTTGACATCAGCCACAGAAACATTTTTCTAGATTTGTCTCCTTTGGCAAGGGAAATAAAAGCAAAATTAAACTATTGGGACTACAACAAATAAAAAGCTTTTTTTACACAGCAAAGGAAACCATCAACAAAACAAGAAGACAACCTACTGAACGGGAGAAGTTACTTGCAAATGACATATCCAATAAGAGGTTAATATCCAAAATATATGAAGAACTTCTACAACTCAACACCAAAACCCCCAAACAATTCAGTTAAAAAGTGGGCAGAAGATGTGAGTAGACATTTTTCCAAAGATAGCCAGATGGCCAACAGACACATGGAAAGATGCTCAACATCACTCATTATCAGAGAAATGCAAATCAGACCACAATGAGATAGTCCCTCACATCTGTCAGATTGGCCAAAATAAAAAACACAAGAAATAATAATTATTGGTGAAGATATGGAGAAAAAAGGACCCTTGTGCACGGTTAGTGGGAATGCAAACTGGTTCAGCCACTGTGGAAAACAGTATGGAGGTATCCCAAATATTAAAAATAGAATTACTGTATGATCCTATAATTCCACTACTAAGTATTTACCCAAAGAAAACAAAAACACTAATTCAAAGGTATATATGCACCACTATGTTAATTGCAGCATTATTTACAATAGCCAAGATATGGATGCGAGTGTCCATTCATAGATGAATGGGTAAAGATGTAGTATATATACTATGGAATATTACTCAGCCATAAAAAAGAATGAAATCTTGCCATTTGCAACATGTATGGATCTATAGGGTGTAATGCTAAGTGGAATAAGTCAGGCAGAGAAAGACAAATAGCATATGATTTCACTCATAGGGGGAATTTAAGAAAGAAAACGAACAAAGAAAAAGATAAAAAATAGACTCCTAGATATAGAGAACAAACTGGTTGTTGCTAGAGGGGAAGTGGTTATGGGGAGGTGGGTGAAACAGATAAAGGGGATCGAGAGTACACTTACCGTGATAAGCACTGAGTGAGTAATGTATAGAATTGTTGAATCACTATGTTGTGCACCTGAAACTAATTTAACATTATAATTTTACTGAAATAAAAATAAAGCATAAAAATTAGTTGCATTTCTACGCACCAGAAGCAAATAGAAAATGTAGTCCAAAATGGATACCACTTACAATAGTCACAAAAGTTGTAATGTATTTAGGAAGAAACCTAGCAAAAGATGTGTAAGGTCTGAATGGAGAAAATGATAAAGCGTTATTGAAAGATATTAAAGAAGTCCTATTGAAGTGGAGATATATACCCATGCACATTGAGAGGAAGACTTAATACCATAAAAATATCAGCTCTCTCAACATTGATATTTATATTCAGTACAATTGTTATTCCTTCTCAGCCTTTTGACTAAAATCAAGTGTTATATTCAATACAACTTTAGTAAAAATACTACATGCTTTTTCATGCACTTGACAAATTTCTAAATTATTCTAAAATGTAAATGGAAGGATTATGATCTAAGAATAGGACATTCCTAAAGAAGAATTAAATAGGCTGGGGTTTCCTCTTCTAGATAACAAGATTTATTTTAGAGCCATAGGCATTGAGACAGCTTAACGTTGATCCTGGCATTGACCAACTGACCAATGAACTAGAATAGAGAGCCTTCAATTAAATTCCTATATTTATGAAAACCTGATATATTTGAGACCACTTGAAAGGGAGGACCATTAGGAATGGAGGGACTTTTAATAAATTTCAGTATGCCATTATAGACAGAATGATGTTAAAAACCAAATAAACCCTAACTTACATACCCATGTAAAACAAATTTGTATTCCTTAGCTCATTCCATTCACACATACATACAAAATGAATTCACCAGAATTAAAGACTTAATTCCAAAAGGCAAAAATTTAACAATCGTAGAAAAGAATATAGAATAATAATTTATGACCTTGGGGTATAGCAGGATTTATGAAACGATACATTAAAGCATTATCCATAAAAGACAAATTGACAAATCTGATTACATTAAATTAAAAACATCTCTTTATCACAACACTAAAGAAAGTGAAAAAACAAATCACAAACTGGAGAGGATTAATAGATGAGATTAATAGATTCTAGATTAATATCTAGAATGTGTTAAAAAGGCTTTAAAATTAATTATAAAAAGAAAGAAAACCTCCACAGGGCAAAAGTGTGAAACCAACATTACAAAGAATAGGAAGTAGAAAAGGTTAATAAACATAAGAAAAGATTCTCAGCCCAATAGCAATTAGGGAATTGTGAATTAGGATAGCATTTTATTAACTACTAGATAGCAAAATTTAGGAAGTCCAACAAAGTTAAGACTTGGAGAGGATATTTAATCACGGGAAATCTTGAATGTCCCTATACAGAGTATAAATTAATACAAATATTTTGAAAAACAATTTGGCATCATCTTGTATGGGTCAACTCTCTTGTATCCCTCTATCCAAGAGTTTCACTCTTAAGTATGTGCCCTAGAAAAACTCACACATATATTCCAGAATACACATACAAGAATGGTGGTAGAACACTTGTAATAACAAAAGCAACCAACCAACCAACCAAAACTGGAAGCAACCCCAGTGTCTTTCAGGAAGAAAATAGATAAATAAATTCTACAATATTGACACTTGGCCCATTATACCTCAGTGAAAATGTATGAACACAGCTACACATGACAACACAGGTGAAGCTTAGAAATGTAATATTAAACTTTTTAAAAAGCAGTGAAAATTACATTTAGTAGGATATAATTATGAAGTTCCAAACAAGCCAAACTAAACATACATTAAGGAGTTAAACGTATGCTAGGAAACTATTCAAAAAAAATGAAGGGAGTGATACATCAAATACAGGATGGTAGTCTCTTTGCAGGGAGGGGAAAGGAGGGGTAAAAAGAAGTACACCCCCACAAAAGTCTTAGGAAACTCTAGTTGTTAAATTGGATAGTGGGTTCCCAAGTGTTCATTTTGTTGCAAGGTTCTTCCAAATAAAGAGAATGTGGGCTTTAGAGTGAGAAGCCTGGTGATTCTGTTTGAGAACCTTAGATTGAAGCATTCCTAGGTTACTACAGTTGGAGAGGTTTTTCTTTTCTTGGAGTAATGTAGAAGGCTAAGTTCCTTAGGGGCAGGAATTAAGATTTATATTTCTTTTTGCCTTTGCACTGGGAAGATCATGATTGTATGATGTTTTGACTCCTTGGAAGATACAGAGGTTGTAGGTGAGATCCGTGCTGAGAAGCCTGGTGATTCTGTTTGAGAACCTTAGATTGAAGCATTCCTAGGTTACTACAGTTGGAGAGGTTTTTCTTTTCTTGGAGTAATGTAGAAGGCTAAGTTCCTTAGGGGCAGGAATTAAGATTTATGTTTCTTTTTGCCTTTGCACTGGGAAGATCATGATTGTATGATGTTTTGACTCCTTGGAAGATACAGAGGCTGTAGGTGAGATCCGTGGCACACTGTGGAAGGGAGATTTTATACTAAGACCGAATGTGAGACTTCACATTATCCTTAGCACTTTCTCCTAAGAGATAATAAATGTTGGAGGACCTAAAATGTTGGGTGCCTAAAATGAATATTGAGTTTTCTTTTTGAAAGATCATTAATTATTCAGGTGGTTCACAGATACCTTTTGGGTTGTCTCACTGTACATTCAAACATGATTGTATGATGTTAATCTTCAAATATCTTTTAGTTGGTTTCATAAAAGCCCCTATTTTCTTCTTTTCAGGTTATTCTGGACTTTATGAAGCCATTGAAAGTTGGGATTTCCAAACCATTGAAAGGTTGGAGGAATATAGGTCACTGTTAAAGCGTTTACAACCAGAATTTAAAACTACAGTTAATCCAAAAGATATCCTTCCTGAAGTATCTAAATGTTTAATTAGTCAGGAATGTGAAGAAATTATTCAGGTAATTTAATTACTATATTTAATATAATTAATTAATTCGAATTAATTTAATATTAAATACTGAATTTGGGGGAAGTAATTTGAACATGGGAAATGTATTCTGTTTTCTCCACTGATTTAGACCCAAGAAAGATCATTGAAATCCACAAAAGTCCTCAATTCTGAGGCATAATTACCTAGAATAGTATTTTTAGTTGTGAACTGAATAATTTTTAATGTCACAGGTTTTTCAGGTTTGTCCTATTTTCAGTTAAAATTATTATTTTTGCGAATAATATTTTATGCAACTTTAAATAAAGTTGAACAGTTTAGCAAATAAAAAGAAAACCTATAGAGTCTAGTGGTTAAGGGTTCAGGCTTTGGACACAAATTTTGTTAGAATCCTAGTTTAACCACCTACTTGTGGTGTGATCTTAGGCAAGTTGCTTATTTTCTCTAAACCTCTTTTTTTATGTATAAAATGGAAATAATGATAGTATCTTATTAGCATGATACTTTTATAAGGATTAAATGAGATTATATATATATATTTTATATTTTGTAAAATATTTTATATTATATATATTATGTATATATTGTATATATATTTATATATTATATATATTTATATTATATATATTCTATATATGTTTTATATATATATATGTGTTTATATATGCCTAGCATATAATCATAGATGCTCAATACATTTTAGTAATGATTAATAAAAATCATATAGGTCCCATTACCCTGAGAAAACCATTTGTTAATATTCTGTTATATTCTTCCAAATATCTCTTTATGCCAGTGTACCCTTATTTTGAATGGTTGTCAAATGGATTGTTTCCTAACATTGCTGCTGCTGATAGATACAAGGTCTCCAAGGAGGTGAGAACACCTGGCTTGACATAGTGATGCCACGTGTAAAGACAAGGACAAAGGAAAGGGTGTCTTAAAAGGCACTATGTTGGATGGGGCAAAAACGGTCATAAATCAGACCTACTGAACCATATTATACAATGGTTTTTCAATTAGTGCTTGAATTGATGTTTCTTCAGATTTCCTTTCCATAAAAGGAAAACTTTTGAAATGATTGATTAACTTCAGTTGTCTTGCTTAGGTTTGTTCCAACAAGGGGCTGATGGCAGGTGCAGAGAAAATGGTTGAATGCTTTCTCAGATCGGACAAGGAAAACTGGCCCAAAACTTTGAAACTTGCTTTGGACAAAGAAGAGAGCAAGTTCAGTGAACTGTGGACTGTGGACAAAGGTAGGATATTCCAGGGAAGAGCTCTGAAGGGTAGGAGGGTCTGAAAACATGCTCCATCTTTCTCGTGGTTCTACTTAGGACCTCTTTCATTCCTACATTTCTCACTCACTGTCAGAGGCATTTTGCCCTTCAGAGACCCATGGCTACATCTCGAGAGAGAGAGAGAGAGCAGCAGTGAGTTGAGTTCTGGTAGGTAAGTGGCTACTTCCCTGCAGAAGTAATTTGGTTGTGTCTAACCCCTAAAATGGACCAGGGCAAACTGCTCTCATCCAGAATTAGCCCATCTGGTCCAAAGGATTTGGGGAAGGCAGAGTCTGAACTCACTCTCTGGGTTTAAATTATCAGAGAAATAGCTTTAAAATTATAGAATGAAAGGTTTGAACGCCAAGACTTGCCCCCTTTTCAGAGTAAGAATCATAATACACATAGCCTGGTTGTCTTGCCTGGGAGCCATCAGGAACTAAGCCAGAACAGGACTGAAGAAAAGAGTGTGTTGTGATGAAATATCTGTGTTGTGATGAAACCATCATTTGGTTTCCTGAAGCTAACATCTTCTCAGAGCATTGTTTCAAAGTCTGAGTTTTCTAAACCATCTGAGTGTCTGGTCTTCGCTTTTCCTAGGTTTCTTTAAATCACAAGTTGTTCTGGAAAATGTCTATATAAATACACATCTGATTTCTTGGGTTAGGTCAAGAATGGAAGACATAAATACTTGCTAAATGTTGCTTCTCTAGTGTGCATGAGAATCTTCTGGGGATTTTGTTAAAGTGCACATTCTGATTTAGTAGGGACTCGAGAGCCTGCATTCCCAACAAGCTCTGGAAGTTGCTGGCCCATGTTCTACACTTTGAATAATAAAGTCCTAAATGACATTGGAGTTCAGACTCCAAATTGAGACATCAAACTCAAAAAGATTCTTTTAATTGTTTTAGAAGGTGAAGCAAGTGGTTGTGCAAAATCTTAGAAGTTGAAAATTTTACCATTATGACCTCTTTGTAGGACTTGTGCTGTCAAGACAATAATCAGATCAGATGAAGATTCTGAGGTGTTTTTTGGTCTCATACAGGTGCAAAGAATATTGACGTGAAAGTTCTTGAGGATGATGAAATGGAAACTTCTGACATACAGATTTTCTACAAGGAAGAATCTGAATGCCAGAATCTTAGTCAGAATTCATGTCCATCTTCAGGTACCCAGCATTGTTCTTTTCCATAATGGTGTTCTTTAGGTATTTTGTGTAGGGACATGTCTTCCAGTGCCAAAAGCCATAGTCTTTTTTTTTTTTTTTTAATTTTCATTTTTGGGAGCGTGCAAGATGGGGAGGGGCAGAGAGAGGGGGACAGAGGATCCAAAGCCGGCTCTGCACTGACAGCAGTGAGCCTGATGTGGGGCTCGAACTCACAAACTTGGAGATCATGACCTGAAGTGAAGTTGGACGCTTAACCGACTGAACCACCCAGGCACCCCAGGGAAGAAATTCTGATTAATATTGAGTAGTGTTAGAAGAAAAGTGTGATTTGGGGCTAACGCTACTGTAAGAAGAGAATTTACAGATTACTTTTGCAACGAAGTGATACCAGTTTTTTTGTCATTTCTGAATAAAATCAACAAATGTAAGTTGCTTTAAATTTTTCTGATATGTAAAGGTCCTTAGCCTTTTAGAAATTTTCATTTTTTTAAAATACGTTGGAGTCAATAGATAATTTCTAAGATCTTTTCTGGCAGTAACATTCTACATGCTTATCTGTTAGTGAGAAAAAGCCTCTGGTTATTCCTTGGAACTTCTGGTTCTGTTGAGAGAAGATACTATGTGAAAGCCTGCAGAATAATAAAGCATGATTGCTCATCAATATGAAATTGCTTTGGGAATTCAATGTTTACAGTTTGTTGCTTTTCAGAGACCTTGGAGGGATTTGTTGTTTTGTTCCATATAGCATTTCCTTTAACCAGTGGCCATCTGCTTGCTCTGAATTAGGCCATTCTTGCTTTAGTTTTCTCCTTACTAGATTTTGAGATCGTTTAAGAAAGAAATCTTTGTGGCTTTAAAGAAAAAAACAAAACAAAACTCTCGCCATTGGCACTTTGTCATTGATAGAGGATTCTGTACTTCACATCAATGGAGAAGCTAGAATGGTTAGCAAGAGGCAAGGATTCTAAATTTTCTCAAATGAGGCCCTTCTTGCTAAAGTCATAATTCCTGTCTATTTGATGATAGATAGCTATTTATTTGATTCCTCAGAGCAGTAACTATTTGGAAATTTTGTTCCTTTTGTGTTACAGAAGTCTCTCATATTTACACCCCAGTGAAGCCAAGAAATTACCAACTAGAGCTTGCTTTGCCTGCTAAGGAAGGAAAAAACACAATAATATGTGCTCCTACTGGTAAGTTGATTGCCACTGCTTACGTGGTTTGTTTCTGTGTTTGCTTCCTTTTTTTTTTTTTTCTTTTATTGAATACGGGGACAAAATGGGCAAGTGTCAATGTTTTCCTTGCTCCATATGTCTTTTGAGAAGACTGTCCCAGTAATAGAGTCTCCAGGTATTTTAAGGAACTTGAGGAAGAAAAAAAAATGCCCCCCTTTTTAGTTTGCTTTATGCCTTGACTATTTATTTGCATGTTACCTAGGAAGTAACTTGATATTTTCATGTCCTGGTGTAAATTCTGCTGCAGTTAACCCATCCACATTCTCAGTTTACCAATCAGTGCAGTGGTTTGAGGGGAGCCAACAGTAATTACCTTTCTACAGAAATATTTTAGTATATTATTAGTTACACATTTTCTTTTTCTTTTTATGTTAAAAGGTTGTGGAAAAACCTTTGTTTCACTTCTTATATGTGAGCATCATCTTAAAAAATTTCCGCAAGGACAAAAAGGGAAGGTTGTCTTTTTTGCTGTTCAACTCCCAGTGTATGAACAGCAGAAATCTGTGTTCTCAAACTATTTTGAAAGACTTGGGTAGGTATAACAGTTGGTCTTGTTTCTCTCCTCTAGTTTCATGTAACTGGTGTGTTTTTAGCTTTGTTTAGTTTTTGGAAAGCCGTGATTCAAAAATCGATAGTAGATTGAGCCTTTATATAATCTATATACAATTAATTTTTCATGGATTCAAGTCTATTTTGTTAGGTACACTTGAAATCCTAAACTCCTTTGGCTAGCTCTTACAGAGTGAGTAAATGACCTGAGATAAATTTTACATTTAAATGGCACATTTAATTTTTTAATGATTTCATAGCTTATTTAACATTACTCTTTAAGTAGTATTTTCTTTCTTAATGACTTGAAAGAATTAATACATGCTAGCAACAATTATAACTAGCTTGCATTTGTTGATCATTTACTATGTGTAAGGCTCTGTGCTAAGCACTTGTCTCCAGATTCCTTTTGGAGTTAGGAGAGCTTAATCAGTTGATGCTCTGATCTAGCGTTTTATATCTTTGTGGTTCCTCATTCACATTGTGGTTGGTAATAGGGAATTTCTGTCATTTCCCAGGTACAAAGTTGCAGGTGTTTCTGGAGCAACGTCTGAGAATGTCTCAGTGAAACAGATTGTTGAGAACAATGACATCATCATTTTAACTCCACAGATTCTTGTGAATAGTCTTAAAAATGGGACTATTCCATCACTCTCTGTCTTTACTTTGATGATATTTGATGAATGTCACAATACTGGTAAACACCATCCTTATAATATGATCATGTTTAATTATCTAGATCAGAAACTTGGAGGATCTTCAGACCCACTGCCTCAGGTATTTCCAGATTCAGATGGATTCCTCAGAAGAGCTGTAACCTTGCTAAATCCTATTTACTTACTCTTATGACCGAATTAAGGATGTTCTTTTCAGGTGCTAAGTCCAGATTGTATAGCCTATTGATTAATTTTGATTGATTGATTGATTGATTCATTTATTCACTTAACAAACATGCCTCAGGCACAGCCCTCCCCCTCCGCCCTGTGTTATCCATTGTGCTAGGCACTGGGAATACAAATATAAAAAGGCAGTCCTTGCTCTCAAACAGTTTAATTTCATGGGGAGCCAAACATGTAAAAATTATGTCATAATGTATGGTGATGGCACACTATGGAGATGGGTACAAGCTGTAGTCAGAACAGAAGTGAAAACTCATGTGCTGTGAAAGTAAGGCAACACCCGATAGAAGTTAGGCAAAAGCTAACAAGAAGGTACAAATTAGATAGCTTGATGGTCTTCAGGAAAGTCTGCTGTGTGTCCAAAGGCACAGAGGTATGAGAGAGCATGGTGTGCCTGAGAGTCGAGAATTGTGAAGCTCTTCAATATTGTTTGAGTATAGAATGTGAAGTAGTAAATAGCAGTAGGTGAGGCAGAATGGGGATAGAGGGAATGATTGATAGAACAGGATGTCAGGGGAAACCAGAGGGTATGGGGTAAGTAGGCAGATATATGCATTAGTCCAGGAGAGTAGATGGGACACCATTTTTGGTGTCATCAGAGGTGAGGGTGTGAAAGGAGTCAAGACAGAGTAGTTCATAGATGGGGACAGGAAAGGTGGGGAATCCCTGGCATTTAATCTCTCTTTTCTCTTAAATGTAGGAGAGGCAGAGAGATTATTTGCTGGGAATAATCAAGATGGGAATGGAGGAGGGAACTCGGGGTGCATGGAAAGGATTTGAAACAGGAATTGCTTGGTTACACTGGGGATCCAGATAAGGTTGGAAACCATGAATTTATAGCATGGTATACTAGTGTCACATCATATAAAGTTCTCTAGCCCTAATAACTACCTCTTTAGGAAGCACAGGTTAAAAGAAATTCAGCATGTACCCATAGACAAAATTCAGTAGCAATCACATTTTTTAAAATTTATTGTTTAATGTTTATTCACTTTTGAGAGAGAGACCAGGGGAGGGGGTCGAGAGAGAGGGGGAGAGAGAGAGAGAGTCAGAGACAGACAGACAGACAGACAGACATAGAATCCGAAGCAGGCTCCAGGCTCTGAGCTGTCAGCACAGAGCCCGATGCGGGGCTTGAACTCAACAGCAGTGAGATCATGACCTGAACCACAGTCAGATACCCAACCGACTGAGCCATCTAGGTGCCCCCAGCAATCACATTTCTTAAAGCTTCTTCTAGAAAAAAATTGGTGGTTCACTAGATTTCTTGCTAATGAGTCAGTTATTTAGTATTTACTGAGTGGCTATTCAAGTAGAACTTAAATTGTTAGGTGACCATTAAGCTAAATTTTTTATAAATCTTGTTACTGAATTCACACAACTACCATTTTAAATAGCTGTTGTTTCCCAACTTTTAGAGACAGCTGACATGTGTCCCTGCATTGTTCAGGGACATGCAGCCAGTGTGACATGGTTGAGTTTAGAATGGAGTTGTGTCTGATTTCAGTCCCTTTCCCTTCAGTATGTTGTTCTACACATTATGGGGGACACAAGAGTAGAGAAGAGAAGTCCTTCCTTGAAAGGGTTTCCACTCTTGGTTTCTTTGCTGATTCATGTTCATCGGATGAGTTCTGACTTTTGCATTTATTCAGTGCTTTGCCTAATGGGGACCTTTCCATTTGCAATGTCATGGAAATTATCAGAAAAAATAAATACTGTTCTTGCTCTTTATGGGAAATTAGTAAAAACAAAACAAAACAAAAAATAAAACCTGACTTTAACAGGAAAGAGTTGTATGCAGGATTGTGGAAATGGCAGGCAGTTTCCCAGGCATCTGATGATTTCCAATGCTCCTCACAGGTCATTGGGCTGACTGCCTCGGTTGGCATTGGGGATGCCAAAAGCACAGCAGAAGCCGTGGAATATATCTGCAGACTGTGTGCTTCTCTTGACACATCAGTGATAGCAACAGTCAAAGACAACTTGGAGGAACTGGAAGAAATTGTTTATAAGCCCCAAAAGTGTAAGTGGAATCCCATAGCATGCCTTTTAGGACTTTGTTACCCTCTGCGTTTCCTAGTTCAGAGCCATTCGGATGAATACTGAGTTTTTACCTTTTCCATTTAGTGGAAAATATTTAACCCCAAACTTGGGAAATAATTACATTTCACAGCTGTCTCCTTAGCTGAGCTGTATTCCAGGCAGTGGACAAACCTCAGGAGGGGACTGTCCTAAAACAAACATTCTTACTCTTCAGTTTGATAAAATTCTTTTTTTTGGTTTTGTGTTTTTGATAAAGTTCTTATAAAGATACTAACAATGAGGCGTGATGAGAAAAATCACAGCATGTAGGGGCGCCTGGGTGGCTCAGTTGGTTAAGCATCCAACTTCAGCTCAGGTCATGATCTCACAGTCTGTGAGTTTGAGCCCCGCATCAGGCTCTGTGCTGACAGCTCAGAGCCTGGAGCTTGCTTTTGATTCTGTGTCTCCCTCTCTCTCTGCCTCTCCCCCATTCACGCTCTGTCTCTCTCTATCAAAAAATGAATAAATGTTAAAAAAATTTTTGTTTTAAAAATTAAAATCACAGCATGTAAATGGCGAAGAGCTGGGCTCAGCCCTTCCCTGTGTTGCATGCCTGAGGAGGAGACTGTGTGGTCATTCATTATTTGAGTATGGATCTGATGATTTGGGTTGAAAGGAAATTAATCTGAATTCATTGTATTTTTCCTCAGCAGATCAGTATTTGATTTTTTAAAAAAGATTTGAGTAGCAAATGTTTATTAAATTACAATGCTATACTGACCCAACAAGGAAGAGAGGAAGAGGAGACATATATACATTTCTCTTTGCTTTGGGGATAGTGTATGACTGTATAAGGCAGAACAAACAGACATGAGATAGCCAGAGAGGGGCAGTTAAGTTCCCTTCTGGGAGCTGCCTGTAAGGATTTTAGGGAAGGCACCTAATCTAAACTTTTTAGTATCAAGTACAAATTTCTTTAAAATCCAGTCCCTCTGCCCTCTGTGCTTCATCTCCTCCCCCTCCCATAAGCCCAACCTTGTCACATTCCTCTGGGCTCCTCAAGTGCATCGTGTGCTTTCTCCTTTCCTCTTCCCCTATTTACCCCACAACATTTCCTCCTCTGGAAGGATTAGAGATTCTTTTTCTTGTGCTCCATGATACCTTGCATATAGTTATTGTTATAGGACTTTACTGTGGTTATTTGGCTACACATATTTCTCCCCTAAGAACACAGACCTCTCTGGACCACAGAGTGTGTTCCTTTCAACTGTTTATCACCAGAACATGGCATATGGTAGGCAGGGAATAAGTTTCTGCTGAAACAATGCAATAATGAATTTTAGGAACAATGTGAACACTTCTGAGGGTTGGGTGGGAAAGGAGAAGATCAAAGAAGAGCGACTGAAAAAGTGTTGTATTTGCAGAGATAAGATTGATACCAGCCTTGTCAAAGTAGAGTTGAGTAATAAGAAAACCAGACTGAGAAGTCGGATTAGACCCAGACCATGAAAAATGAAGATGTTGGAATCTGTGCATTAAGCATTAGGGAGCTATTGCAAGGTTTCTGAAGATTTGATATATCATTTAGACTACCTACCTGTGAGCTTGGGGCCTTAGGTCTTACAGAAGAAGTAACAGAGGCAGAGAAAGGTGTGCAGATGCCTACTTTGAAGTATGATGTGTTCTTCCTGAAAAATACTCACTTTACTCTGATGGCTCTAGTTTTCAGGAAAGTGGAATCACGGACCACTGACAGATTTAAATGCATCATCTCTCAGCTGATGAGGGAAACAGAGAGTCTGGCAAAGAGTATCTTTGACGAAATCGGTACCATAACTCTTGGTGAGATAAATCTCATTTTGCGTTTTCTCCACTTAGGAATAGCCATGTATTATTCCCTAGTGTCTTTTTGCATTCTCTTCAGTTCAGACAGTGTCAAGACTATATCAAGAGGTTAGCCTTCTTGATCATAGGTTATTGAGGAACCTTAAAATTCCTTCTTTAGTCTCGTTTTTTTTTAATCCAAAGTAAATCTGTGTTGACATACATACCTGAAAAATACCATATTTCAATCAATTCATGACTTTCTTAATCTCCGCAATTAGCTTTCTGTTCTTCCTACTTATATGAAAATATAAATTCCCTATTTATATGAAACCACCATTTCCCTGATGGATCAGATTGAAACAGGAGGTGACCTTTGATTCTTTGTTCTTCTGAGACTTTCTCACGAAGTCACCCAAGTTCTCTTCTTCTCTTTTGTTCTTTCATTCCTTCACCAGATATTCATTGTGCTAGCTAATGGGAATAACAAGATTAAAGACATAGTCCCAACCTTGGGGAACTCACAGTCAAATAATGAGAATCAGATGCAGGGGGCTTCCACACAGCGGGGCAGAGGTACACACTGGGTGCTGTGGGAGCACGTTGGGAACTTTGGCCTAGAGTGGGCTGCAGGGAAAGCTCTCTGGGATGGGATGATGCCTGAGACAATCTTGAAGCTTGAGGCCAAGTTAAGAAAGAGACAAGTGAGATTGAAAAGGTGTCAGGCATTGAAGGAAGGGAATGTTTTAGGAACGGCAAGCATCTCATGGTACTCGTAATACATGAGTAGTAGAAAGGAGTGAGTAGAGAGAGGCAGGGGCCAGACAGGGAAAGACTTGGTAGGACTGAGTTTGACTTTCTCCTAAAAGCAGTGCAAAGCACCTGAAGATTTTAAACTGATGGGTGAGGTGATAAGGATACCAGTGAACAAAGAGGGCCAAACAGAGGCAGTCAAGACAGGTTGGTAGAGGGAGGAGGCTTGTGCAGAGCCCTGCAAACAGGAAGTATTCAGATTTCATGGCCAGCTGGCTTCGGATGGGAGTTGGGGTGACTTCCACTGGGCTTCTGGCTTGTGCACTTGTAGGTACACCGGTGGGTAGTGCTGCTTCCACCACTAGGAGCAGCTCTGGAGATGCTGAATTTGTGAGTTCACCTTTTTCACACTTACTTTACTTTTTTTTCTCTTCTCTTTTTCTTTCACAGCTTGCTTTAGGACTTAATCTCACAGCTGGCTGGCTGGCTTACCCACCCCTACTCATTTCTCCATTCAACCCGCCATTACCTGGTTGGTCTTTCTGAAATACCAGTTTGATTGTGTCAGTATCCTGCTTGAATCTCTCTGCCTTACAAGCAAAGCCCTCTAAGCCTCTGACCTGCCAGTCTGATCCCTGCCTGCACACTCTGGTTCTACTTATCTTTCCAGTTTTATCTGCCACTCCTTCCATACTTGAATCCTTTGATTTAGCAGTTCCTTGAACATGCTCATTCACTCATCATTCACCTGGTCCTAGGCCATATGCCAGGTGATGGGAATATACCATGGACCCTGAGATACAGCTCCTGCCCTTGTGGTATTTCCAGTGTAATGTGTAAGGCCAAAATTAGATAAGTAATAATAAAACAACAGGATAGGGGTAGGTGGGTGGTGGTGCTAAGGTGTGTTTCAGGCAGAGGAAACAGTGTGTGCAACAGCCAGGAAAGTGGAGCAAGTATGTGGATTTCCATTAGTCTTGTCAACTGCTGGAGATAAGAATCAGAAACAGGCAGGGGTGCCTGGGTGGCTCAGTCAGTTAAGTGTCTGACCTCAGCTCAGCTCAGCTCATGGTCTCACAGTTTGTGAATTCGAGTCCCGTGTCAGGTTCTGTGCTGACAGCTCAGAGCCTGGGGCCTGCTTCAGATTCTGTCTCCCTCTGTCTCTGCCCCTCCCCTGCTCACACACTGTCTATCTCAAAAATAAATAAATATTTTTAAAAATTAAAAAAAAAAAAAAAAGAATTAGAAGTAGTCAGAGACTAGATCACAGAAGATCCTGGGAGCCAGGTAGGATCTGGCCAGAGGAATCCACTAAAGGCCTTTAAGCAGTGGGGTAGCATAGTGTCTCTTCTGCAGTTTTGCAAACCCACTCTAGCTGCTGAGTGGGCAGTGGATTGGAGGGAACAAAGCAAGAAGTAGGGAGACGAGTTAAGAGGCTGTCACATTATCCAGGAACATTATGATGTGATTAAACTGGGGAAGTAGCAGAAGGGCAGAGAGACATGAATTTCTACCTTCTTATTCCTCCCACCTCTAATTCTCTACCTCCACCTTTTCCCCAGTCCATATCCTATCAGCAGTTCATTTCCCCATTGCTTAACTCATTTTCACACCCACCCGTGTTCAAGAAATACTTGTTAATTCATCTGGCCACCTTGTTTATAGTTGGGGCTGGGAAAGGAGCATGTCAGTGCTACTTGTCTGAGTAGCCTCCTTTGTTCCTCCTGTTAAACATGAAAGGGTGGGAGGAGAAATTTAACCCAGAAATATAGCTCTTGCCTGTGAGTTTTATTATACTGTGCTCTTAACAGGGAGACCTGGAGATTCAATCCCAGAGTAACTTACAGACTGAGCTGCTTGAGATCAGGCTTCGGTCTTCTACATCCTTTTACCCCCAGGACCCTGCACAGAGCCTGGACCACAGGATATGCTCAATGTTTAGACCAAGCAACTGAGATGAGGCATAGCTTAGGAGATGCACACATACAGAAGCATCCATGACAAGCTCTTTGCTCAGCCCTGTGAGTGATGCTGTGGAGATCAGATGACTTCAGTTTACAGCAAGGCAGAATAGACTGTGTTGAGTTCTTTCTCTCCTGCTTTTAAATATCCTCCTGATGAAGCTCATGAGACCTGTTATTTTTATTCACTACTTCATTTTTAAAAGCAAAGTTAGATATCTTCATGTCCATTGTTTTACTTCTGGGCTGCTTTGGTTGTTAGCTCACAAAGCTGGTAAGATTTGGGTATCAGGCACACCTGGATTTGCATTCCTGCACTCCCCCATGTACTAGCTGTGTCACTTTGGATAAACTACTTTGCTTTTCTGAGCTTTGGTTTCCTCACCTGTAAAATGTAACCTCTACCTTACAGATTTGTGAAAATGAAATAAGGAGTACTTTGATTTCTTGGTGCAGAGAGTATTCAGTAAGCAATCATATGCAAACACAGATATACTGCTGCTGAAAACTATTTCAGGAGGAATATTCTGTTTACAGAGAGTAAGAAAAAAATTAGGTGGGGGGCACCTGGGTGGCTCAGTTGGTTAAGTGTCCAACTTTGGCTCAGGTCATAATCTCGCGGTTTGTAGCCTGGACAGCTCGTAGCCTGGAGCCTGCTTCAGATTCTGTGTGTCCCTCGCTCTCTGCCCCTCCCCTACTCATGCTCTCTCTCTCTCAAAAATAAATAAACATTTAAAAAAACTTAAAGTACATTTTTAATAAAAAAAAGAAAATTAGAGGGTGAGGCATGCTTAGAACTTTAAATGACTGATCATATGGCATAATGAAAACCTTTTTCTTCTTCCAGAAGGTATATCTCAAATTCGAAATCGGGAATTTGGAACGCAGAAATATGAACAATGGATCGTTACTGTTCAGAAAGCATGCACGGTGTTTCAGTTGCCTGACAAAGATGAAGAGAGCAGGATTTGTAAAGCACTGTTTTTGTACACTTCCCATTTGCGGGTATGTGACTTCTTTCCAAAAGTGTATTTTAGTTTTAGCACCTAACTGGGAGCTTTGCTCTGGTAGCTGAGAGAACATCAACTTTTCACCCTGTTTCAAGAGCTCGCTTAGGAACTTTCTAAAAGGTTCCTATGAAGCAAACTTTAAAGTTACCCCATTTAGCATCTTCTCTGCCTACTGAAACTTAATACTAGTAGAAACAGGATGGAAACAAAGGCTGGGATTCTATG
This sequence comes from Puma concolor, assembly GCF_028749965.1. Taxonomy (NCBI): domain Eukaryota; kingdom Metazoa; phylum Chordata; class Mammalia; order Carnivora; family Felidae; genus Puma; species Puma concolor. The sequence continues at coordinate 55,547,349 of NC_141679.1, read as the reverse complement.
CCATGCCTCTAGCATTGCTATGATTGACATGATTGAAAGAAATTGGGGGATGATGACCATTATTGTAGATATGTGATTGGTGACAGTCATCTTGAAAGTTCATTAGGTAACTCCTGCTACCTTATCTTGAGCATATGTTTTCTTACCTTTGGCAAAGCCACAGGCTCAGAAATCCAGAGTCTTTGGTTGCTTACTGGTTAACCAAGAAGTTGAGAAACAACCATCACCTCTGCTCATCATGCCACTGAAAGTATTTAAAAATGCACTCAGTCTGTATGCATTTTTGGAATTTAATGAATTTAGTTGAATATTTGGTGTAGGTGGTCAGCACCATCATTCTGAACAGGTGCAGTTGCAATTCAGTGATGGCTTTGGATGTATGAAGAGATTAAGTCGAATGTCTGAATCATGAGGCAAGTTGATGTGGAAATTGATTTGCTCTTGTTCTTGTTCTTTAATCTTTGACATGGATTTTTCTTGTAATTTCCTCTTTCTCTTCCAAGGTGGAATTCTAAATTCAAAATGATCCTAATTAACGTATGATTCTAGCTAATTCAGATTTTTAAAACAATATTTGGTTCAAAGGTTTTATTGCAGTTCCATTGGAGCCATTCATCTTAAAAAACTAAGTTGGAATAGATTTGAGAAAAGTTTATTTTGCCCCTCCCCTACTCACGCTAAGTACAGCTAATTGAATTTTAGTACAGTGAATGCATTAGGCATTGGAGACACACTGAAACCCAGTTTTCATTTTCAACAGAAATATAACGATGCCCTCATTATCAATGAGCATGCGCGAATGAAAGATGCTCTGGATTACTTGAAAGACTTCTTCACCAACGTCCGAGCGGCAGGATTTGATGAGATTGAGCAAGATCTCACTCGGAGATTCGAAGGTGGGTGGTGTTTCTAGAGGAGGAAGCCGTTGGAACCTGGTGACTCCAGTGGCAGCATACTTACATTGCGTTATATTTAGTGTGCAGTGATGCTCAGGGAGTTGTCCCGGGCTCAAGAAGATCTTATGTAGATAGGACTATGAATCATCAGTGAAATCTGGTACTTAAGGAAAAAAATCCGTTGCTTAACATTATTTCTTCTTGTTAAGAAGTAAAATAGGATTTGTGAAGTATATATCCCATAGAAATTATAATAGGTAGTAGCATTTTTTTCGGTTTAACTTTTAGTAATTTTACAAAGGTTTAAAGATAAAAAAAAGTGTTCAGTGGTAATCAGCATACTATAATTTATATGTACTTCTATACAGAAGAAAACCAAAATCGCCTATAATCCTACTGCTCTCATATTTAGAAAAATATAGGAAAATTTTAAATGAAAAGTAAGTCCTTCTCCCTCTCTCTCATTTTGGCTTGTAGGAAAGTATTTAGTATACATATGTGTAGCTCAGTGGTGTGCTGCTAAACATTGGGGAACCAGCTCTCTGGGGCAAAAATAAATATGCATTTATTGCTACATTTAATGTTACATTAAAGCAGTGGTTATTGCTCTTAAAATTCTGGTCAAGGATTGAGAGATTAACTACTTGAACTCTAGCTAATGGTCACAGTGTGTTCTAAATTTCTAGAATTTGTAAGCCATTTATAGAATGTTCCCCTTTTGCAGAAAAGCTGCAGAAACTGGAAAGCGTTTCTATGGATCCCAGCAATGAGAACCCAAAACTCAAAGATCTCTGCTTCATCTTGCAAGAGGAGTACCACTTAAACCCAGAGAGTAGAACCATCCTCTTTGTGAAAACCAGAGCACTTGTGGATGTAAGCTTCTTTCTTCTTGTGGATTACACATCGACCTAGCACCGTTTTATTGAAAAGATTGTCCTTTCCTCACTGCTCTGTAATCAGGCACCTGTATATGTGTGGGCTGTTTCTGGGCTATTCTGTTCTTATTATCTCTTTGTTTATCCTTATATTAATACCTCACTGTTTTGATCAATAATTTCTAGTAAGTCTTGGTACCTGTAGAGCAAGGACTTCATACTTTTTAAAAATTTTTGGTCAATTTAAAAAATCATAACCATTCTCTGGGCACGTAGTGGTATCTTCCTAGAGTAAATGTTCATTTTACTGTATTTGCATCTCAACTAATGCAGTTGGACATTTCTCCATAAACTGATTAGACGTCCATATATCTTCTTTGGTGAAGTGTCTCTGCACATCTTTTGCCCATTTTAAAATAGGATCTGATTGGGTTGTTAACATATTATTGTTGAGTGAAAGTTTTTAAAGTTTATTCTGACAAAAAAGTCCTCTGTGAGAAATGTGATTTGTATATATTTTCTTCTGGTCTTTTAATTCTCTTAACAGTATCTTTTATAGATTGAAACTTTTAACTTTTTACAAAGCCTAGTTTATCAATTTTTTCTTTTTGTGGCTTGTGCTTTTGGTATTGTACATAAGAACTCTTTGTTTACCCAAGATCACAAAGATTTTCTTTGTTATCTTCTCGAAGGTTTATAGTTCTGCATTTTACATTTAGGTCTACAATCTATTTTGAGTTATGGGTTGAGATGCTTTTTTTCTTTTTTTATGTGGATAGCTAATTATTGCAGCTCTATATGTTGAAAAGACCGTCCTTTTTCCATTGAATTGCCTTTGTAACTTAAAAAAAAAAATCAGTTGACTGTATTTATATAGGTCTATTCTGGATTCTTGATTCTGTTCCATTCATCTATATCCATCTATCCTTTAACCCATCCCATACTGTCTTGATTAACTTTATATAGTGTGAGTCCTCCAACTTTTTTCCTTTTTTCGAAATTGTTTAGCTATCTTCCTTTGCTTTTCCATTTATATTTTAGAATAAGCTCATTCACATGTATGAAAAAATCTGCTGGAATTTTGAATGGAATTGCATTGAATCAACAGATAAAATTGGGGAGAAGTAACATCTTAAAAATATGGAGTCTTCGAATCCATGACCATATTATCTCTCTTTCTTCGTTTATATAGGGCTTCTGTATTAGTATCTGTATTACTGCTGATAAAAAATTACCTTAAAACTTAGTGACTGGTAGTAACAAACATCTATTATCTTATAATACCTATGGATCAGGAGTCTAGAAACCACTCAACTGGATGTTTCCGGCTCAGGCTCTCCCAAGGCTGTAGTCATCTTAAGGCTTTACTTGAGAGGCTCAACTTCCAACCTTAGCCTACATGGCTACCAGCGGGCCTCAGAATCTGTGCTTCTGAGCTCACTCATGTGGGCCTTTCCACAGGGTTGCCTCCGAGAATGACAGCAGGCCTCCTCTAGAGTGAGTGATCGGAGAGAGACTGAGAGAGTGAGCCTAATGTGGAAGTCGTAGTCATTTTATAAGATCAACTTGGAAGTGATCATGTCTGCCATGTTTTTATTCATTAGAAGCATGTCAGTGAGTTCAGTTCATACTCAAGGGGATTACACAAGGATCTGAAGACCAGGGCTAGAGATCATTGGGAACCATCTGACGGGCTACCTACCACATCTTTGGTTTCTTTTATCACTGTTTAATTGTTTTCACATATAGATTCTGCACGTGTTTTGTTAGACTTACACCTAAGTGTCAGTTTTTTAATGCTGTTGTATTGTACTTAGTTGCTTGTTGCTGGTGAACAGAAATACAACTGACTTCTGTATATTGATCTTATGTCCTGAGATCTTGGTAAATTCACTATTCTACACATTCACTATTCTGAGCATTGCTTTTCTTCATTTAAAAAATATCTTAGAGGGGCGCCTGGGTGGCGCAGTCGGTTAAGCGTCCGACTTCAGCCAGGTCACGATCTCGCGGTCCGTGAGTTCGAGCCCCGCGTCAGGCTCTGGGCTGATGGCTCGGAGCCTGGAGCCTGTTTCCGAGTCTGTGTCTCCCTCTCTCTCTGCCCCTCCCCTGTTCATGCTCTGTCTCTCTCTGTCCCAAAAATAAATAAAAAAACGTTGAAAAAAAAAATTAAAAAAAAAAAAATATCTTAGAGATATTTTTTTGTGTATATTTTGTGTCAGATCACAAAGGTCTTAACCACTACAGTTAATTATTGCATAGAATTCAGGGCCAAAAAGCATTTATTCTCAGGTTTGTCAGAAAACTGTTCACTAACTTAAAGGTTTTTTTTTTTATTCTTGCAGTATTTCAGTATTAATACAGATTTTATACAAATAGTGTCCAACTGATAATTGCTTTTGATTTTCAGGCTTTGAAGAAATGGATTGAAGAAAATTCTGAACTCAGCTTTCTAAAACCTGGCATATTGACTGGACGGGGCAAAACAAATCAGAACACAGGTACTTATATATAATGAATTAGAGTTAGTATACTATATATATAAGAATATAATATATTCAAATTCTTTTCTAATACTTATATCAGTCTGGAGAAGTAAAACCAGTAGGTTGTACACACATACATATATACATATATGTGTTGTTTATGTGTGAAACACATATGTTCATAGGCATTTGGGAGTTAGCATACATAGTTGGACTGGCAAAGGAGGTCTGAAATCCATAGAGCAGGTGGTCAGGAGCAGGCCTGACCTCCACAGGCGTGAACTGTTTCGAGTCTCTGAGCTCAGGGACTGATGCCGAAGTCCTCTTTCAAAGGGCTGATTGTGGGTCAGGCCAACCAAGGTTGAAACGTCTTTCACAACTTAAATGTCAAGTGATTAGGAACTTTTTTTTTTAATGTTTATTTATTTTTTGAGAGAGAGAGAGACAGAGCAAGAGCAGGGGAGGAGCAGAGAGAGAAGGAGACACAGAATCCGAAGGAGGGTCCAGGCTCTGAGCTGTCAGCACAGAGCCCGATGCAGGGCTCTAACTCACGAACTGTGAGATCATGACCTGAGCTGAAGTCAGACACTTAACCGACTGAACCACTCAGGCACCCCTGATTAGGGACTTTAATTACATCTGCAAATTCCCCTAAAAAAACACCTAGATCTGTTACTAGGTACTATAGTTCAGCCTAGCCAAGTTGACACATCAGAAAGCCATCACAATGCTCAAATGCCAAAAATTTGTAGACATTGCTTCTTCCCATATATCTGGTGGGAAAAACCAGTTATTTTTTATAATATTGTTTGAGCATGTCACTCTTTTTCTCCAATTCTCAACCAGTAGATTAAGATAAGCTGGAAATAGAAATGTTCTGTTTTTATTTTATTGTTTTTTAAACTATTGATGCTTTTATGTGTATTATATATTTTACAATTAAAAAAAAAGGTCAGGGGCACCTGGGTAGCTCAGCCAGTTGAGCGTCTGACTCTTGATTTCGGCTCAGGTCATGATCTCACATTGTGTGAGTTTGAGCCCCGAGTCGAGCTCTGTGCTGACAGTGTGGATACTGCTTGGGATTCTCTCTTCCTCTCTCTGACCCTCCCCTGCTCACTTCTTTGCTCTCTCTCAAAATAATTAAATAAACTTAAAAAAAAAAAAAGAAAAAGCTCAAGCAGACAATCCTGATATCTAGCTAGGGTGGTTGAAGCATGAAAGGATGCCTCTGTTATTATCCAAGAAGATCTAGTGTGACCAGCCCCCACCTGACATTCTTGCAGCTGTGCTCCCCACCCCTCAGTGACCAGCAGGGACTGGTCTTCACTTCCTTCCTCCTGTTTAGTTTTGTTTATAATAAGCAGTCCCCATCCTGTCAGTCCTCACTCATCACTCTTGCACTTATACAAAGTTTAAACTTCATGAATCTGAAAAGTAAATGCAGATTTTGAAAATTTAGCTTACCAAATGAAGTCCAATGCCAAATTATGGCACTTGGAATTTAAAGTTCTCTGCAATTTGATTCCTACATGAGTTGATTTTCAAACTTTGTTATTTCTTCACAAATAGGCACTCAGAATATTTTCTTGATTATTCATTTATCCATCCATCATCTATCTATCCATCATCTGTCCATCCACATTTGTTTGGAAATGGTACTCTGTACCAGTCATTGTGCTTATCCAAGTGGCCTTCCCCCACCTCCTAAGACTAGTTGAGGTGTCTCTCCTTCCCATCCCATAGATCCACTCTGCCTCCATTTCACTGCTCATCACATTGAATTATGGCTTCCTATTTATATTCTTCTTCTATGAGATCCTTATAGGTAAAAATGGACCTTTTAACCATTATATTTTTAGCTGACAAACTATAATTGCTGAGTAAATGTTTGATGAAGAAATGGGTGAATGTTTTGGCCTTAAAATATATCTGCAGATTTTGGCTGCCAACTTTTATGAATTCTATTAACTCAGAGGTGGAGACCATTGAAATTCTTTTTCTTCATAGTATATCCATGACTGAGAACTGCACACTCTTAGGGTCTCAGACTTAAATTCAGGCCTGGTTCTGCCACTAACTAGGCTGTCAGTTTATCAGACTTCCAAAGTCTTAAGGTCTTCATCTGTAAAGGGGAGTTATAACACTTTCCACATCAACCAAAAAGGGCTTTGTGAAGTTCCAGTGAATAAGTAGTTGTGAAACTGTTCTGTCAGCTGTAAAGTCCTGGACACATTCAAAGGCATTATGATTAGTTGTTGATAATCCCCCCCCCCCCCAAAAAAAATCAGTATTTGTTTTGAGATAACATGACTCTTATCTCACACAGCTAGTTAGTCCCCCAGCTAGGATTTGAACTCAGGCAGTCTTGAGGCAGAGTCCAAATTGTTAAACACCACCATTATGTCCTCTAAAACAAGGATAAGAATAGGCCCTAGTGCCTAGGGTTATTTTGACATCATGGATATAAAGCACTTACTTTAGTATTTGACCACGTAGTAAGCATTCCATCATTAGTGGCTATTTTTCAAGGGTAAAGTTCCTTCTTTTTTTTTTTTTTTTTTTAATTTTTTTTAACGTTTATTTATTTTTGAGACAGAGAGAGACAGAGCATGAACGGGGAGGGGCAGAGAGAGAGGGAGACACAGAATCGGGAACAGGCTCCAGGCTCTGAGCTCGAACTCACGGACCACGAGATCATGACCTGAGCCGAAGTCGGACGCTTAACCGACCAAGCCACCCAGGCGCCCCGGGTAAAGTTCCTTCTTTTGGTGACTTCTAAAATGCCCTTTGACTCTGATGCAGGGATGACACTCCCAGCACAGAAGTGTGCATTGGATGCATTCAGAACTAATGGAGATAAAAAGATTCTGATCGCCACCTCAGTTGCTGATGAAGGCATTGACATTGCTGAGTGCAATTTGGTCATCCTGTATGAGTATGTGGGCAATGTCATCAAAATGATCCAAACTAGAGGTAAGAAGAGCTTTGATGCCATTACTAAGTGACTGCCAGTTTGTCTGATTTGTGAGTGTGTCTGTCATTTAGAAACTTACTTTCGACCAGTCATTGTGCTTCTGGCCTTTCTCTTTTACTGACCCTTGTTTGGCACAGTGGACTTTGATATCATTGGCCCTAACAGTGACTTACTTGATCAGGATTGGGGAGTACAATTTTGTCCACTAATATATATCCCATTTTGATTCTTGTGCACAATGAGTACTGTTTAGTTGACCTACATTGACTGACATTTATGGAAAGATAATTCCCACTTGGATTATATATGTATAGCCAACATGTGGACCTCTCATGGTGGTACTTGTGGTACTGATGGATCCCTGTATTCTAGAAGAAAAACTCCATGGGATTTTTCTGTCCTACCTCAACTAGGTGATCTCCTAAGTAGCCTCTCTTCCTTTTTTCAATTTCCATAACAACACCGGCCACTTTACTTCCTGAAAAACAGCTTTGGGCATGTCACTCGCCTGCATAGGAACTCTAATAGGTCCCAATTTACATGATGTTAAAAGGTCAAAATCCAGGACCAGTTTATCTTTCCGACCTATTTCCTGTTCTTCGCCTTTATTCATTATCCACTTCTGCCAGCCTGACTTCATAATTTTCTCGTTGTTGCAGAAAGTGCTCATGTACTGCTACTGATAATCTTCATTTTACCTCTTAACCTCTTCCCCTGATTCCATATCACCTGTCTCTAATTCCCCCAGCTGGCAATAGTTTTTGGAATGCACATAGTCCTTTACAGTGATCTTTCTTATAGCACTTATTGCCATCTGTATTCTGATGACTGTGAACATATCTATTTCCCCATTTCCCTGAAGGCTTTGAGGGAGGATGTGTTCATTATTTGTCTTAGAGTGCTCGCTCACAATGTCATCCTGTGGGTTCATATTGGATTGTCTTCAAGGCAGTGTCTCTGATAACATGGTTGTCTAATCACCCTGCACCATGGGGACCCCAAGGAAGCCAGTCTAGTGTGGGCTCTTAGTTTAACATGTAGTTTAATATTTAGGTATATACCTGCATTGGAGCCCATGCTCTAACAGCTCACCTTTCCTGTGAAAATGGAGTTCAGTGAACCAAAGTTGAATTTTAGGAATACCCTTTTGTTGACTTATTCTCAGATTTACCAGGGTTTTAAGTCAAAGGCACCAAATATTTGTTTTCTGATAGGCAGAGGAAGAGCGAGAGGTAGCAAGTGCTTCCTTCTGACTAGTAATGCTGTTGTAATTGAAAAAGAAAAAATAAACATATACAAAGAAAAAATGATGAACGACTCCATTTCAATGCTTCAGACATGGAATGAAGCAGTATTTAAAGAAAAGGTAAGTCTTTTAATCTGTGTTACTTTTTCAGAATCTGACTGTAATAGAATATGAGCATAGTTGGTACCTTTTATCATATTGCTCTGAGTGTTGCATTAGAACAATAAGTTTATGCTTAAAATTTTGTCCTGCAGTGAACATCAGAGTCATTCTGATTTAAGTCTCAGTGAGATTAAAATACAAATTATTAGTGTTGATACTTGAAGTTTGGTTTTTAGTTAGGACAAACTGAGTTAGAACGACCCTTAAGTTGGGAGCTCATCTTGAGGACTACATCATAACAGGCAGGACCCTGCTCTCCCCCGTCTTTTCCTCAGGCCCCTCTCTGATATCTGGAGTCTTCCGAGAAGAGCTCCCAGTGCACTATGCACGTGGTAAAATGCTGTTGTGGCTGTGGATAGTAATGTGCACTTTGGAGTGGCGTTATCTGTTCAGTTCAGCCTCTTGGTAGTAACCTTCATTTGATTGTAATTTCCTTTATAACCCAGAAGCATGGAACCAGATTGGGGAAAATCAGGAAACATATGCACATGCACACACACATGTACGCATGTACACGCACCCCCACACTTTCTCTAGACCCCTTGTGGAAACTTTGATCCCAGAATCGCTGCCACTTATGCGATATGTGACCTCAGGCATTAACTCTGTCTCTTAAGTCATCAGTCTCCACATTCATAAAGTTAGAAAAGAAATGGTATTTAATTCACAGGGCAGTTTGGGGGATAAAATGGGGTATGTGCATTGCTCAGCACAGTGCCTGGTACAAAGTAAGTGCTCAAAAAATGAGAGTTGTTATGGACAGAGGCATATGGGAGGTAGACTTGACCTTCACAAAAATGAACCTTACATTTCAGTAGACTGACTCCATAGTGTCCATATTTTTAAAAAGTCATAATCTCTTTTATCAAGAAAGTTTTAAGAAGTAGTGGTCTAACACTTATTTTAGGACATAAAATCTTAACTTTGTCAGTGGTTCCTCATTTTTTAAAAAATGTCTTCCTAAAGCTTAGAGACTAAAATATTTAAAAATACTTCTTCCACAGTTTCATTGAGAATGGCAGGGAAATTTTTTAGTTCCTCTTAATTTTTCTTCTGAATTTTACTGAAGATAAGGGCTTTTCACTGTGCCACCTTCCCATTTTGTAGCATATGGGAATGTTGGCAATAAAAGTTTTAAAACCATAATAGCTTTCATCCCCATGCCCTAATTTTTGTCTCTTCCATTGGGTGACAAGCTGCTTAGACTCCTTTGTGGCAGAAGAAATAGAGTAAAAATCTGCCAGGGGAGATGGAGGCTGGGCCAGACACAGACATTCTTTTGTAGTCAGTGTGCCAGGACAGGAGTGGGATGAGAACAAAACAGGTTAAGTATCAACATGTTGAGTTAGACTGTTGAATCACATTTGGGATTCCCCTCACAGCCACAGAGAACAGGCAGAGACGGTAAAGGATGAGAGGGAGTTTGGGACAAGTGTGGCCGGGACCTGTTGGTAGCTGGTAATTTTGTTGGGGGTGTGTGTGGGAGTTCTGGCTCCCCACAGGGTCTCCCTGACATCACAGGCAAAAAGGTCTACCATTTGGCAGGGCTGAAGGTCATGGCTCCCCTCTTGGCCTTCTCTGACACCATGGGGTGAGAGTGTCAAGGTTCTTCGTTACAGCTTTGCAAGTGGAAATTTTGGTGCCCCACTCAGTCTTTGCTAGCATGGGTAGGGGTGAGGCCACCCTAAAAATAGGTTAGTTATTTACATATATATATGTGTGTATATATATATACACACATACATACATACATACATACATTTAGGGGCACTTGGGTGGCTCAGTCAGTGTCTGACTCTGGCTCAGGTCATGATCTCATGGTTCATGAGTTTGAGCCCCGCGTCAGGCTGTGTGCTGACAACTCTGAGTCTGGAGCCTAGTTGGGATTCTGTCTCCTTCTCTCTCTCTGCCCCTCCCCTACTCACACTCACTCTGTCTCAAAAATAAACTTAAAAAAATTTTTTTTATATATTTTTGAGAGAGAGAGAGAGTGTGTGCATGCACAAGTGGGGGAGGGGCGGAGAGGAAAGAGGGAATCCCAAGCAGGCTTCGCGCCATCAGCACGCAAAGCCCAATGCAGGGCCCAAACTCATGAACTGTGAGATCATGACCTGAGCCAAGATCAAGAGTCGGACACTTAACCGACTGTGCCACCCAGGTGTGCCCCTAGGCCGTAGTTTTTTGTTTTATTCTGTGATGTTTGGAGTAGAACAGTTAATGTCTGAAAGTTTTTTGGCTTGCTAGGCTGTGCCTTTCCAGGTCCTTTGGCTAGAGAGAGTAGGCTTCTGTTGAGATATTTTTTATTTGTGCCCATAGGCATTTCTGCTTGCTTGTTTCTTCAGCCCCTAGTCTGGATATATGAGGTGAAAAGAAAACCCAGGGAGTCACCACCATGTTGTTCTACCATCTGTTTCCTAGCTGCCTGCCATCCTCTCTTCAACCTTTGGAATCTTCTTAGGTTTATTTTCTCCATCATGTCCAGGTTCTTAGTTATACTTAGCCATGTCCTGAGGTTTGAAATAGAAGGCAGACATACTATATATACATTTAACTTTACTGTAATTCAACAATACTCTCCTGTGGTTGGAAGAGGAGAGAAAAAAATTTTCTTAGATGATGGGGACTCTTCTGCCTGCTGTTCCATTTAATGGGTCTCTGCTCTACAAGTGGGTGTAGTCATGCCTGAAACAGTATATATCATATGTTTATTTGTGAGGGATTTAAAAAATTTTGCCAACTACTAAAGTAGAAAGCATGGTTCAGATGACTATTTTATGGACATCCTTAGTATTTTATGAGCATCTTTGATGAAAAAATTAAAAGACTAATTGGAGGTCACAGTTAAACACTGACTAACAAAGAATTAGGAGAACCATTAAAATAATCTATGGGATTTTTTTTTTCAATAAACAAAGTCAGGTACTGTATGTTCATGGAAGTTGTATATAAATGAATGATTACATACACATATATGTGTATATATATACCTCCTAGTTGTACACAAATTACACTGATGATGTGGGGTTTTTTTTTTGTTTGTGTGTTTTTTTGCATGTAGGTTCTCCAGATACAGATTCAAGAAAAAGTCATCAGGGATAGTCAAGGAAAAGTAGAACCTGTACCTGATAAGGAAAATAAAAAACTGCTCTGCAGAAAGTGCAAAGCCTTTGCATGTTACACTGTTGATATCAGAGTGGTGGAGGTAAGCAGCCTTTTTAACAAAGAGCACTGGGTCATTTTTTAGCACTAATTAAAGCTTACTATTGGTGAGATATTTATAGTCAGACATTATTATTTTTATTGTTTTCATGACCATAGTCAATGTATTTTTAAAAAGCTAAACACGGGGGCGCCTGGGTGGCTCAGTCGGTTAAGCGTCCGACTTCAGCCAGGTCACGATCTCGCGGTCCGTGAGTTCGAGCCCCGCGTCAGGCTCTGGGCTGATGGCTCAGAGCCTGGAGCCTGTTTCCGATTCTGTGTCTCCCTCTCTCTCTGCCCCTCCCCCGTTCATGCTCTGTCTCTCTCTGTCCCAAAAATAAATAAATGTTGAAAAAAAAAAATTAAAAAAAAAATAAAAAGCTAAACACGTTTTAATAGGAAATCCTTAACAATAAAGAAGAAAAAGAAGCCACTTAACTAAATATTACATAGCCATTAAAAATGGTTATGCTAAATGAATGGGGTATCTTGGATTCGATCCTAGAGTAGATAAAGAATATTATTATAAAAAGTAGTAAAATCTGTAGTTAATAGTAATGTTCCAATCCTAATTTCTTAGTTTTGACAAATGTACTATGGTGTGTGAGAATTCAGGGAAGCTGGGTGAAGGGTCTACAGGAATTTTCTGGATAATCTTGGAAATTTTTCTGTAAATCTAAAATAATTCCGAAGTAAAGTTTATTAAACAAAATGATCATGAAGCTTATGTATAATGAAAAACTTCTTACAAACTAATGAAGTGGGAAAAATAACAAGGATACAAAATTGGAAATATGCTAGGACTATAGCAGTGTGACATAATAGCAATAATACCACCATCACTACCAGCAACAAAAAAATAAATTTAACTTTGTATAGAAAAAAAGACTAGGGGAAATATCTAAAATGCATTACTATTTTGCAGTGAGATTCTGTGATATTTTCTACTATTTTATGTTTTCTAAACTTTCTTTTTGGGATACAAATCACTTTTATAACGAAAACAAAGTATCTCATTTTAAAAAATAGGTTAGTTTTCTGAATTTTTTTTCCCTAATACTTTTGGATAAAACTTTGGATACAAAAATGTCTAAAGACAAAAGTTCCATGAACATACAGCAACTCCATTGCTGCTGATAAAGGGGAGGCTCGTTCAGATGATGAGTTTTCAGGGTTCTCCTTGGGCTTCAGAAAGCTAAAGTCTCTAATCAGTCCCTCTGAGCAAGAAGCATATTAGGGGTGATACTAGCAAGTTCCCATGCCTTTAGGAGTCTGCTTCTTTAGCTATAAAAGGTCCCTTCAGCTCCAATTTGAGTGATTTTTCTGTTGAAATGGTGCTTTATGACTTTTCCCGAGGGGCTGGTGTGTTGGGGTCTGCATTTGTTCTGTACAGTGTGGCCTTTCTGAGGTTTACTCTAAAGTTGACTACAGGCAGAGCCTCTGAACCCTTTAGTCCCCAACCCTCTTCAGATCCACATTGACCCTTTGTTCTTCTCTGTATCCTTTGGATTTTGCCTGCCAGGTGAATTCAGTCTTTGGAGATCTTCAATAAATACTCCCTTTTGTTTCTGAATCAATAAAGGGTATCTATTTTCAGAAGCTCAGTTCCCTGGAAACTTCTTAGTCCTCCTCTTCATGAGATGGCCCATCACTTCACTTGTACCCTGACCCCCACCCTCATCTCCACCCGTGTAACTGGGAGTCAGGCCGCGTGGATTCTGGTCTGGCCTTCAGGTGAATGTGTATTTCCTTCTTAGCCCATCTGTAAAATGAGTGGGATCCTACGTGCTCTTCATCTCAGATTAGGGTGGAGCTTTTTTAAATCACGGTTTTGTACTCGTTTTAATGTTGTTATTCAATCCCTTCATCCGTAGGAATGCCATTACACTGTGGTTGGAGATGCTTTCAGGAAGTGCTTTGTGAGTAAACTACACCCCAAACCAAAGAGCTTTGGATATTTTGAGAAGAGAGCAAAGATCTTCTGTGCCAGACCAAACTGCAGCCATGACTGGGGAATCCATGTGAAGTATAAGATATTTGAGATTCCAGTTATAAAAATAGAAAGTTTTGTGGTGGAGGATATTGCAACTGGAGCTCAGAAACTATATGCAAAGTGGAAGGACTTTCATTTTGAGAAGATACCATTTGATGCTAAGGAAATGCCCAAATGACCTGGGTGCCTCATTCTTTGGCTACAGGGGATGGATGACCGACCCTGACTGAAGAAATTAGCCCCAGTGGGTACAATCATGGATTGCTTGTACCATTGTGAAGGTATTTGCCCAAGGCTTGTATTGAAGTAAATATCTATCACTTAACTTTACCCTCTGTTTATGGCTTTCTGTAGGCCAATAAAGCTCTTAAGTACTTGGGAAAAATTGAAAAAGCCTTAACTTCTTTTCCTATCCTTCCCCTTGCAACTGATCCCCAATGAATATCCAGTAGCCACTGGGTACACATTAGAATGAATGAATGAATTGAAGGAAGGAAAGAAATGTTGAAAGTTTTTTCTATGCTTCCCTTTCTTTCCTTAACCTGCTACTGTAAACTGACTTTTGCCCTTAATCTACTGACATTGTTCTTGTTAATACCAGTGCCTAATCCATCGGGCACTTCTTAGGCCTTCTCTCTCTGATCTCTTTGCTGCTTTTGGCCCTGTTGAGTACTCCTTTCCTGGAACCCCCTCTTGGCTCCTATTTCTGTTAGCTCTGTCCCAGTCTGTGCTGTTGATTCCTCTATGCTGATCTCTTAAATGCTGATAATTCTAAGGGTTCGATAAATACTCATATACATAGATATAGTAGTTACTCATATTTTCCATGTACCAGTGTGTGGCATGTAATCTTAAAATTCTGTAGGACAACTTTTAGTAATAGGAGCATGTAGATGATACAGTACTTCTTGAGAAATTGATTTGTTTTTATAGTTTATTGTACATCTTGCCCTATTAATTTGTTTCCTTAACCCGTGCTGTTGTTCCCTTTGAATGGTCATCTCAAGCCATTTTGTAATAATAGTTGATGGTCAACAGTTTGGACTCTGTTCTCAGGTTTCTTGGATGAAACTGAGGAGATAAATTTGGCTGTCCTATCCACTTAAAAAAATCAGACTATGTATTCAAGTGGCATTCTTGTGTCATTAAACAAGGTTGCTGATGCCCTGAGAGTTGTTTGCAGTTTTCCAGACATGGGGACAACTGCCTGAGTTTTGCTGTTTCCATGTAGGCCACGGTATTTTGTGTTCAAGACAGGGTAGGCTCTGTAATAACTTAAGTATTCTCTAAAACAGATTCAGATTAGTTGTAATTCACTAGGACCATAAATGGCTTAGACAAACCTTCAAACATCACAAAAGGAAAGACAGAAAGCTCTGACCAGAAAATGAAGTGGCTGGAAACTTGATCTTAACTTGTAGCCTCCAGGAAGGAGAAAATACATTGTTGATGTTTGAGCCACCCAGTCTATGATATTTTGTTATGGCAGCTGAGACATGTGCCCCAAAATGCTGTCAATGACAATAAGGACGTAAACTATAGGACACGAAAATTAAAAAATGATGATCTGCTCACCACGCTTACATTATTGCTCCTACTAGCTTCTTGTCTGCTCCCAACCAGGGCAGAGAAATCCTGGTTCCCCAACTCTTCCATTTCACCTGTATAGCACGGATGTGGTTGTAAAAGCAGGAGAGGTTAAACGTCACCCAGGCTTCAGGATGCTGGTAGCCTGAGACTCGCTCTGCTCTAAACAGGCCCAGACTGAAGCCTCACACACCACAGAATTCAATTCCAAAGTCAAAAAGTTTTGCTTGAAAATAGATTTAATCTCTTCTTCAAATTACAAATGTTCTAAGTCTCTCTCCAAAACCACCTCCAAAGTCCTCCTCTTAACTGAAAAATTTTCTGGGGACGATTTTTGAAGATAGTAAAAGAAAAATGTCACAATTTCTTTAGTGTTGATCCATCCAAAGGTACATAATCAAAAAATGTCAGTGTCTGATCCAAGCTGTCTGGATCATCCGCTCTGAAGGAAGAAGGGGGCAGGGGAGTCACAATCACTACTGTGATCTGAAGTGGGAGAAAGTTCTCATCTACCCATGTCGGTTAACTCTGGCATACTATGCATAGGCCAGGGAGTCTCAAGGGAAAGGTTTCACCGAACAGAGGGGAGGACAGGCGACGCCTTCTGAGAAGACTTATCAGGCTGACAGTGAAAAAATCAACATCCTGTAATCAGTTTCCTTAAAGACAAGCTCAGTTCTCCTTTTCTGGCCCTACTGACATTGCCACCACTTAAGCTTCCAAATTCCAGAGAGAGAGCCAAAGATTCACAAAAATAGAGAATGCAGAAACTGCTCGTTTTGTGCCTGGAGGGATGGCACCAGAACACGTCCGTGCTCACGTGCATGTGTGCAAGGCGGCACCCCTGCGGGGAGGCCCACACGTGGAGGGGGGTGCTCTGCACCAAGGGCCTGGCCGGCCGGTGGCGCTTCGCTCCCTCCTGGTGCAGCTCCAGGTGCAGGTGACCTACTTGGCCATCTTGCGAACCATGTAGTTGAGGATGCCCCCGTTGTGGAAATAAGCAAGCTCCACGTCGGTGTCGAACCTCATGACGGCCTGGAAGCTCTTCCCGGTGTCAAGCTGTGATGACAAAGAAGCAGAGGAGAATCAGTGAGGGAGGAGGCTAGGCAGGGAGGGGCGCCCACCCACCCTGTCCTCAGGGCTGCTACGTGCAGTCCCGGGCTCCAGCCCAGACCCAGGAAATCAGAAGCTGCATTTGGACGAGACCCCCAGTGGACTTCTCTGCACAGGGAAGCATCATAGCGTATGAGTGATGGCAGTGACAGGCAACAGAGAACCAGGTCTCCTGGGGTAGCAGCAACTAATGATGTTCGGGATGGCGTTTTCTCTCTTTACTTTGAGAGGGAGAGAGAGAGATCATGCGCGCACATCAATGTGGGGGCAGGGGCAGAGAGAGAGGGAGAGAAAGAATCCCAAGCATTCAGTGTGGGGCTGGAACTCACAAACCCCAAGATCATGACCTGAGCCCAACCTGGATACTTACCAGATGGAGCTACCCAGGTGCCCCTGGATGGTATTTTCTAAACCCTCTCTGGGAGCTGCGGGTCAGGAGAAGTCTCATTAAGGTGGTCCCGTAGGCAGTGCGGGGCACTTGGCCTCACCTCACATAGGGAGCTGTCGTTTTTACCTCTGGGCTAATCAAAATCTGGGGCCTGGGGTGAGGCTCAGGGATGGGGTGTGTCTGTTCACATTTTGATAATAAAAAGGTATTTTTTGGGTAATGTGACTATGTGCGGTCTTTGAGCTTCCCCCCACCCCTCTCTGGGCTGAGTCTGGGCCACAGTGGAGACAGCGGGGCTGGTTGGAGGGTAAGAAAGGAAGTGATGGTGACCACACGCATAAACAAGCAGTAAGTGATCAGTCAACAGCTGCCATCCTCCCTGCAGTCCTACTGAGTGATTTTCTTCCTTCCAAACTCTACTCCTTTCCTTCTGACGGGATTGATTATAAACACACAGCCCTGTTGACTTGGGCCCGGTGTGGAGAGGCTCAGCTTACCTTGACCTGCACTTTCATTCGTGGTTTGAGGTTTTCTGGAATGATGATCGTGTATCGTTCCCGCCCTGTGAGTCCCAGGATGTCTGCAGTCTCCCCAGGAAGATATTCGAGGGGAATCACCCCCATTCCCACCAAATTACTGCGGTGAATGCGCTCGTAACTCTCCGCCAGGACGGCTTTGATTCCCTGAGGAGCCAAGACAGTACTTTGGACACAGTTCCAGTTTTCTTTGGCAACAAAGAAACTTTACAAAAGGCTTCCTAAGTCTTCTCACACCTAAATTCTAAGTACCAACTGGTTGTTTACATAAAGTTGCTCTCTAATTATAAATAACACAGTAGATAGTCTGAACTGCCTATAAGTACAGGCCACGTGCAAGTATTTGAATGGATTTTCTCAATCCACCCTCCGCCAGCTCTGGGAGGTAGAGGCCATTATTGTCCCCCCTTTACCCACGCAGTCAGTGGAGTACCTGGTATTGGAACCCATGCAGTTTCACCACACGCTTAGCTGCTTTGTGATACAACATCTCTTAGCAAACTTTCATTGTTATCTGGAATCTACACCACAAAACACCATAATCATTTCTTCTATTTCCCTGGGATTTTGCTACTATAGGTGCAGACACAAAAGATTTAACCAAAAAAGCAACTTCCAGAACATACTATCGAGAAAGTAAATGATGTGCTGCTTTTACAATTCCTGTTTCAAGGACTGAATTGCACTGAATACAGTCTTCATATTAAGACTTCCTGTAAAGTACATTGTATTCGTGAACTAGAAGTGGCAATATACAGCAGTGCTCAATAAGCCAGGATCCTTGATTAACTAGAACACCCCACTCTTAAATATTAGTTAATTGTAATATAATATTAAGATACCCCTAAACGGGCTCTTGATACATAGAGTGCACTTTTTTTGAGGGGGAGGGGCTGTAGGAGAGGGAAAGAGAGTCTCAAGCAGGCTCCACACCCAGTGCAGAGCCCGACTCGGGGCTCAGTCTCACGACCCTGAGATCATGACCTGAGCTGAAATCAAGAGTCGAACGCTTACCTCACTGAACCACCCTGGTGCCCCTTTAGGGTATACTTTTAAGCCCCCCTGCATGAGGAGCATTCTGGGAACTTGTTAAAAATGTAGGTTCTTTAGGCATTACCCCAGATCAGGACCTCTTGCAGGGAGCATGGAGGGGAGGAAGCTAGTGATTCTTGTTAAGCTGCGGGAGCCGTAGACACAAAGCACTGGTTCTCAAACTTTGCCACATATTCACATTACCAGGGCAGGCTTTTACAATGCCCACATGCAGGCCTTTCTCCTTAGCAACTAAACCAGAATCTTTGGGCATGAGATCCTGGCATAGGTATATTTAAAAATCCCACAAGCGTTTCCACATTTAAAAATGAGCGTATAGAGGAAGAACAGGTTCTTCAGAGCAGCAGATATTCCGTCTGGATTTATGTACACGTATTCACTAGGAGGGGGGTGGTCCTGTGCACGTGCCTAGCTCCCGGCAAGAGCCGCGCGGCACCGCAGACCGCAGTCGTCCGGCCCCCTCAGCCGGGAGCACAGCCCAGCACTGCTGAGCAGCCCGGCTTGGGCTGCCGGAACCTGGAGCCGTTCCGTACAGAGGTCTAGGCTCCTAGGAGCCCCTTGCGTGCCGGTTCTCTTACCCTCCGCCAGCTCTTACGGTTCCCTCTCTGGCTGCGTGCTGCACCGGGTCTCATTTCTACCACCAGCTCCCAGCCTTCTTCCTAAAACCCTTTCCTCTTCTGTCATTTCTCTGGTTCTTTCTAGCAGCTTCTCAAAAAGGCAGGCTTTTGATATATTACCAAGTAATCAGAGAACATCCTCCCCCCACCCCCACCCCGTGCCAGAGCAAAAGGATGGATTAAAAAAAAAAGAAGAAAAAACACAGTAGGTGTGATGTTCAAACACATTATCCTGGACTTCTGGAGGGCAGCCTGCCAGACACCACATTTTTTACCATAGACATCAACTTATTTAGTGGATGTCAACTTATTTAGTGCTTCCCAAGGCTTAATTTGCTGGAGCCACAAATCATTTGGATTGACACTGGCTATGGCGTTTCACCCAACCCCGAGAATTAAAGCTGAGCTGCAAGGCTCTTCCAGCAAATGCTCAGGAGGTAAAAGCTGCCTGCTCCCGGGGCGCCTGGGTGGCTCAGTCGGTTGAGCGTCCGACTTCGGCTCAGGTCACGATCTCACGGTCCGTGAGTTGGAGCCCCGCGTCGGGCTCTGGGCTGATGGCTCAGAGCCTGGAGCCTGCTTCCGATTCTGTGTCTCCCTCTCTCTCTGACCCTCCCCCGTTCATGCTCTGTCTCTCTCTGTCTCAAAAATAAATAAACGTTAAAAAAAAAAAAAAAAATTTAAAAAGCTGCCTGCTCCCTGCACGGCCCCTCCATGGGGATGCCGCCAGAGGGTCAGGCCCTGAATTGGTAGAAGGTTCTAAAGAGCGCTGCCTTTTCCCTTGGGAGTCTATGAGCTGATTCACGGGCAGTGAGAAGCGACTGTAAAAACGTGCGCTCCCGCGTGTGTCCAAAGTGCAGGCTGCTTACTTTCCCCTTCTGTGAACCTCCTGACCGACAACACAGGATCGGCCGCCCGGGCTTACTGTACTCCTGGGACAACCGCCTGAGATACATTTCTGATCCTCAAACTGAATATCATGAAAACCATGAAATTCTTCCCTACAAAACAAAGACATACATACACCCTTTTCAACAGAATTTCAGAGACTTCACAGACCCTCGTCCCAACTGCTCTACAGACACCCCAAAGATCCATGGTCTCCCGAAAATGAATAACCGATCTAAGGAACCAGTTCAACGCTAGGTCACCCTTCACGGAGTGAGGTAAAGCCAGGTCCACCAAGAAGCAGTTGCACAAACATCACACGCTTTCCTGAGCTCGCCTGCTGGGATCTCTCTCCATCGTACTCACCAGGAGGAAAGGGCCCTTGGCCGCCCAGTCCCGGGAGCTGCCCGAGCCATACTCTTTGCCAGCCAGCACAATCAGGGGAAGGCCAGCCTGCTGGTACTGTTCCGCGGCATCGAACACATCAAGCTGACGAAGAGAAAAGGAAGGTTTTACAGACTCGGTAAAGGCACAGAGTGTGGACACAGGCAGTGGCACCTGGTAAATGCAGGGTCAGAAGGATCTTCAGTGGCCCATGTCAACACAAAGCCAACAGAAACTCAACCAATCAGTTGTCTGATTTACAAATTTCCAATTAACTCCATCTATTTACCCCTACCAGTGAACTGTATATTCTTTTAACTGAAATGCCTAGTTGTTGTCCTGGTTTTAGAAAAACATTCTAATCTTAAGGCACCAAGGGAAAAAAAGGGAAAGATCAGACTTTTTTTCCCCTCTTCTGTTGATTAAACAATTAAAAAAAAATTTTTTTTGAATGTTTATTTATTATTTTGAGAAAGAGACAGAGTGCGAGCAGGGGAGGAGCAGAGAAAGAGGGAGACACAGAGTCCCAACCAGGCTCCAGGCTCTGAGCTGTCAGCACAGAGCCCAACGTGGGGCTTGAACTTACGGACTGCGAGACCGTGACCTGAACCGAAGTTGGACACTTAACCGACTGAGCCACCCAGGCACCCCTGATTAAACTATTTTAAAGCTTAAAAAACAGAGAATCTCAGTTAAACCTGGGATTTGACTCAGAGACTCAGTCATGGTCCCTTGGGAAGGGTAGCTAAACACAAAGAAGGCAACATGTTCTAAAATCATAAAAAATGCAAATTTTTATTAGCCACCTTTCTACATGGAAGTCAAGGCAGAGACACGAGGAAGTAGAAACCTCCATCAATAAAGGACAGGAGAGGACTAATATTTTAGTGTACATGAGAAACATCTAACACAAACAATTTCATGTGTTTTTCACAAGAACTCTGAATGTTCTGCGGAGCCAAGACTTCAGGAAGACATGTGATATCGTTGCTCGTGATTAAGTAATGAAACAATTGTTTCTTCTGGCTACTTAAGGAAAAAAAAAAATCCCTCAGAAGAGTGTTTCCTTCAGAAGAAGCTCTAGAAAGGTGTATAATCAAACTCCGAAGTAAGCTTTCACAAATTACTATTTTGGCGGGCTGCTGGAGCCTCTGGTTAGTTCTACACGGCGCTCTGGGAATCTGGGGAGCTTACACAGCAACAGCTCCCTGCACTCTCCCTGTCTTCTAAAGAAGAGGACATACAATTTTGTTGTTTTCTTCTACTGTTCCTCTATGGCTCTAGTGTTATATTGAAACCACCAGTTCTTCATTTCTCCATTTTTGTTATCTACCAATTTCCTGCTTCAATGGGGATTTGGCTAACTACCATTCCCCTAGGGTCCCCTCTCCCCAACCTCCCAATAGAATTATGTCAGACATTTTGGGTAAGTCAGTATTTGGTATTTGCGTTACTTTGACTATGTGAATGTTATTTATAGCTGAGTCATGTAATATACTATGATTTCCTTTTCTTGGCAGTTAAAAAAAATCCCCACTGGTATTAATTTGTGTGTGTGTGTATGTGCGTGCACACACACTCATCTGTTTCTGTGTCCCTATCCTTCAATGAATCCCCAAACACTCTGCCTAAAGTACAAATCTTCTCTAAGGACATTCAAATGTATCAGGAAGTATGTCATTTGTTTTTATTTTTATTTTTTAAATGTTTATTTTTTATTTTTGAGAGAGACAGCAAACAGGGGAGGGACAGAGAGAGGACAGCAGGCTGACCTGATGTGGGGCTCAAACTCACCAACCATGAGATTTGTGGATGGCTCAGTTGGTTAAGCATCGACTTTTGGTTTTGGCTCAGGTCATGATCTCACAGTTCATGGGATCAAGCCCCACTGTTAGCCTTGTGCTAACAGTGCGGAGCCTGCTCGGGATTCTCTCTCCTCCTCTCTCTGCTCCTCCCCTGCTTGCGTGTGTGCGCTCACACATACGTACTCTCTTCTCTCAAAATAAAGAAACATTTTAAAAAATAAAAATGAAAACATCCTTTCCATGGAGGGATAACTCCTCGAGCTTCAGTCCTATTCCAATTCAGACGGATTCTTCTCTAGATGTGGTGCACTGATGTTATGGAAGAATCTTCCTTCACCAACGTCCTGGGGATCCCTTGCATTTTCTTTTCCTGGATCCTACATCTTCCCTTTTTGGCTTATTCCCTCATCTCGGTAAAATGCATTCACCAAGTCATTTCCTGAGACAGGGATTGAGGGGTATTTTTAAAGTTTTTGAATCTGAATATGTTATTATTTTAACATAGGACATGGAATCCTGGGGTGCAAACCAGTCTGTTTCCAGTGTTGCTCTGAGCACTTCTGATCCCCAGAACATTACACATAAGCTGTTTTTCTCGCTTTTGAAGTTTGTAGATCTTCTTCTGATCTCTGCTGCACTTAACTTCACAATGATGTGACTTGGAGCTGTTCTCCCGTAATCATGTGGGCATTCAGTGGGTGTAATCTGGAATCGGATCTTGCAGTTGGGGAATTTTCCTTGTGTCACTTCTTGAATAATTTCCTCTCTTCTCTTTTCAGCATGTTTAGTCAGATGCCGAGCCTCCTCATCTCCGTCTTGAATTTTCTTATATTTTCTAATCTTTGTCTTTCTGTTCTATATTCTGAGAGATTCTCTCAACTAACCAACTTTTCCTGTGAAATTTTTTAGGGGCTTTTTTTTTTTTAATTATTAAAAGAGCCCATATTTATTATTATTATTTTTTTATGAAAAGTCCTTTTTGTCCTCTGATTACCTTATACCACCAACAGAAAATCATTTCAGCACTCTGAGAAGACAGTATTTTTCTTGCAGTTTTCTTCTGCTCCCTGCATTATCTCTGTTATCTTCTTTCCCTCCCCACACCCTGTTCTTTGTGTACGTCTATCTTTCAGGTTCAAGGCTTGGCTCAAATGTCGGTTCATCTCAGTCTCCTTATTTCAGATGAGGCACTGAACATCTGACCAGAAGTTCTATGCCATGGCAGGACTTGTAAAAATAAGAGGGGTTCACTGTGACGGCCGTATACCGGAGGCCTCCCAGTGTCTATAACTGCACGCCTTTTCCCCTTGGTCTCTTGGGCATTCGACCATTTAATTGTATTTTTTTCATTGAATAGTTTATCGTCCCTGCTCTTCACTGAACAAGTATCTACTGGGCACTGACTCTGTGTTGGGTCCTGGTGACTAGTGATTATTTGTGAAGAGTCTGCTTTACTAAAATATCATCTGTTACAAGTGAGGCATATGGGTGGCGGTAGACCACACCGACTTCGGAGCCAGACTCTCTAGGTTTTAATATCCATTTTTGGGATCTTAAAACACGGACAATCATGGTACCTACCTCAGAGGGTTGTTATGAGGATTAATAGATCAATATATACAAAGAGCTCAGAACAGTACCTGGATGTAGTAAGTTCCATATAAATACTAGCTACTATTATTAAGTAAGTCGGGAGGGCTATTTCTCAAGTAACTTAAACACTGTTCAAGCAGCTTTGCAGTAGCTGCTGGATGTCGAGGACGGACGGCATGTGTCAGAGTATCTGCCACGTTATATGTGTCATTCCATTTAAGTGTAAGCCTCAGAGCCGGACAAGGTAGGCATCATTCTACTTTGCAGGTCAGAAAAATGCAGCTCAGAGACGAAAATAACTTGCTGAATGAACGCTCCACAGCTGGTATGTCCGATTCAAAATGTAGACTTTCTCCACCTCTCACATGCCTCCCATCTGTGGCTCAACAAGTCCCGCTGTAACAGGGCCAACTCCAAATGGCTCCCATTAGGACCCTAGCAGGCCTCCGCGGGCCCTCTTTTTTTTCTAGTGGTGTGGTGACTGAAATTAAATGCTAATAAAATCATACAACAGTGCTTGTTGATAAAGAGCCTCTGGAGACCTTAACCTGGAATTTCCCTCCTCAAATACCTGAACTGATGAAATTTCAGTCAGAGCCTGACAAATGCCGGCCTCTCAACCAAGCAGAAGACACAATACTTACAATTTCTCCAGAAGGCAGATGTATAGTCTGTGGTGCCTGCTTGTTCAGAAATTTGTTTAATAAGCGAATGTTGGCAAATGTCCCCCGTGCCATGATGGCATCGTTACCTCGGCGGGAGCCGTAGGAGTTGAATTCTCGTGGAGTCAAGCTAATAATGCAAGCGGGAGAGGAGCTGGCTTAGTGAACGGAACAAAGGTGAAACTTAACTTACATCAAGACAAGAGAAAAACCATAGACCTAGATAGCTCTCTAATCTAATAAGCCTTGCTCGTCAAGGCAGGAAAGCTATTCCTAACATCTGCTGAGGACAGTAGAGGCAGATGTCAGAAGTGGGGCACTGAAAGGCAGAAATCAACATTCTCCTCAGGTTAACTTGTAGTCTTATAAATCTGGGTAAAAAACCAGAAGGAACTCTATTGAGTATTTATTTTATTTATTCATTAGGGTAGCCTAGGGAACTTCACAAAAGATAAAACATTAAAAATAGGTAAGAAAAAGAAAACAAAAAGAATAATTAGTATAGGCCAGTCAGGTGGAGCCAAGAATGAGGGAAACATAAGGTACTTTCTGTAAACTAACAGGAAGGAGATCTACTTCTCACGAACTCAGTGTGCTGGGCAGACACACGACTGGCAACGTGGTTTACGATTTTCATAAGATAAAAATCAGAGCAATGCTGAAGAGGCAGAACAGCTATTCCTTGTCCTGAAATCAAAGAAAAATCCTGTCTGTGGGCCCCAGTGAAAGGACACTTTGTGATGGCAGGGACAACAGCTTACAATTAACACAGCGATCAGCTCCCTGGCTGTTTCTGAAAATGCTAGGAAGTGTGTCTGAGTGGTGATCTGATCTCATGATGAGATGTAATTTGAAGATGGAGAGAAGATGTGAATGGGCTTTAGGAGTAGGTGAGCATATCTACAAACTCCTGAAATTGTATCTGGAGTGCTGGGGATATGTGCATTTTTCTGGGAATGTACTGTATTTCCCTTCATTCATTTCCCTATGATTCCCATTCTCAAAAGATTGTCAACAATCACCAATCAAAAAAAGTACTGGTCACGGCTTGTTTCCTTAGTTTCTGTATTCAGCTTCAATCTCTGTTTCTCTGTTTGCTGTTGAATTCTTTTCTCCCATTCATTCATTCACTCAACATTTACTGACCACCAGTTATGGGCCAAGGACTATTCAAAGGGCCTAAGGTACACTGATGAACCAAACAGATTAAGATCTGTGCCTTTGCAGGGCTTACATTCTAAAAGGTGGAGACAAAGAAATAATAATAAAAAAAAGAGCACTGTCTATTAGTGTTACTAGAATGTGGTTAATAACGGAGGGGAAAAAAAAAAGTAGATCAAAGCAAAGAGAACAAGAGTATGGGCAGGGTAACCTCATGGAGGAAGACTTGAATTGGCAATGGAGTCAACCAGGCAGATTATTTGAGGGAAGAGGATCCAAGAGGAAAAACCAGCCAACTCAAACCATCAGGCAGAAAGGCGTTTGGCTTTGCCTGGAACATTTGATAAGGCAATCGCCAGTGTAGACTGAGCTGCACGGATGAGGGGGAAGGGCAGGGATTCGCTGACACCTCTTGAATATCACCTGCCTGTCTCTGCTTGCTGATGGACGCTTGTCTCCCATTCAAAGTACAATCATATCCCTTTAAAACCTTACCATATGCGTCTGTGTATAGAAAGTTCCTGTACATTTACTACAGTAGTTGCCCCACATTAAAAAAAAAATCTTGACATAGACTCCTGTAGATCACCTCCTCTAGAGGTGGGCTATCTTCCTAGACCTTCAACACTCACATTTCTGGGGAACATGGAATAGTCTTGCTCTGCACATGACTGTCCCATAGGATGCACTAGGAGAAGGCAGAGACTGAGTGGAGCACAGTAGGAGGGGGATGTATGAGGAAAACAGGTCAGCTACCAGGCAAGTGCGGTGAGGGCAAGGCAGTTTTCCTCTCCCACTGACAAAACAAAACACAAGAAGGAAGGGAAACGGAAGGGAAAGGGAAGAGAAAGGGAAGGGAAAAGGAGGGGGAAGGAAAGAGAAAGGAAGGGAAGGGGAAGAGGAAGGGAAGGGGAAGGGGAAGGGAGGGGAAGGGAAGAAGAAGGAAAGAGAAAGGGAAAAGAAAGCGAAGGGAAGGGCAAGGAAAGGGAAGGAAGAAGAAGGACCTGGATTTTGTTCTTCCGATCAGCTCTGGGCTTCATCCCTGAAGAAGCTGATTCAGGAGGTGCAGAGAGGAACCGGAATTTTTATCTCCCCAGATGATTCTCATGGAAAGTCAGATCTGGGAACGACTCCAATTACTATCGGTGTATTAGGGGACAAGAGATAATACTGGTATAAAAGCTGTTAAAATCAGTCTAGACTGAAGGATCGGCAAATGGATGTGTCAGCCACTGTTCTCAGAAATTCCTCCTCTCAACCAGGACCTGGCTACGCACCTCAGGTGACATCCCTGCCGAGTGCGACGCAGGCGGAGAGCAGAGCCCATACCCTCACGGCAACCAAGCTGGGGCGGGAACGACAGCTGGGTCTCATGGGGACATTAGAAGGAAGGTCCCCTCCCTTGCTGATGGAATCTCCCAAGGAAGCTTGGAAGCAGCAAACAGAAAGGGCGACTGTTTTTCAAGCCTCAGGGTTCAGTGAAAAACCAGACTCTGATTCAAAAGAGAAATACTGGCTTCATTCATTCCATTTCTGTCTTTTAGTCTTTTTTTCCCTCACTCACACTTACCCTCTGTTAGTTAAGTAGCGAGCAGCGGGGCTGTTTCTTGCAATATTTCCAGCCGGAGAAATGTGGTCAGTTGTTACCGAATCCCCCAAATTTAACAGCACATACGCATCCACTATAGACTTAGGCGGCTGGATATCTGAAGTCTAGCAAAGCATACAGCAAGTCAGTGTTGGCCCAGGTTTGCTCTAGCAAGTCACCAAGGGAGTCTCAACCGTCACAACAATGGTCTGTGGACCTGAACTAGATGCCAGACCTATAGTGATACACAGAAAATTCTAGTGTTTTTGGTTTTGTCAGGGGTACTTAGAAAAGTAAGGTGAATTTACTCAGAACACTCACATCCCACCCTTGAAGGGAGGCAAAGTTGGGCACTATTCTGTCAAAACCAATAGGGATGCAGCCATAGGTGGCATTCTTTGTGTCCACATCCACGAAGCTCAGAAGCTGAGGACACGAGAATCCTGACTTCTCCTCCCACCCTCTCCCCACCCAGGGGGTCATGGGCTCCTGGTTCATCAGTTGTAGAGAAGATCTCCCTTGATTTCTGAGTATAAGGTTTAAATAGAACAGGCCTGGGGATGTCTTCCCGGAACAATCAGTTCCGCAGACTTTTCTGAGTCTACGTCCAGGTGGCACTGGGGCCCCAGGGTGTCTCTAACAGCCACACAGAAGCCCCAGACACAGAAGCTGTAGGCTCACTAGAGCCAAATATCCCAGCTTCTCAAGATTCTCCCCAGCATCATCTGTTCGGCTTTGTACAGGTTTCAATGGAATGGGTGGACAAAGCAAGGGCACAGGGTAATAAAGTAGACTTTATAAGGAAAGAAACCATTGGGAAAACTGATTTTGTTAAACATTAAAAAAAAAAGCCATACCAGGTTTTCAAAGAACGGTGGTGACTTAATGTATGTTGATTTGGGATTCCAGCAATATAGCTTATCCGAGGGGGCTGCTAAGGCATTCCAGCTTTCATTCACAGTCTTTAAAAAAATAAAAAAAGATAAAAGAAAGAAAAGCAAATCGAATCACATTCCATTCTAAGGAATATTTAACATGTAAGCAAAAAATGTATGTTCTAAGAGTATAATAAAAACCATCCTTAGCATAACACCCTCTGAGTACACCAAGTGAAATACATCAGAGAAAGATAAATACCATGGTTTCACTTGTATGTGGCACCTAAAAAACAAATCAAATGAACAAACCAACAGAAAAAGCAGAAACAGACTGATAAACACAGAGAAGTAACTGATGGTTGCCAGAGGGGAGGGGAGGTGAAAGGATGGGCAGAAAGGGGTGAAAGGGGTTGGGGGGTATAGGCTCCCAGTCATGGAATGCATGAGCCATGGGGATGAAAGGCACAGCACGGGGAACATAGTCAGTGGTATCGTAACAGTGATCAACGGGGATGCAGGGTGGCTACACTTGTGGTGAGCAATGAGACGTACGGGGCCTGAAACTAATGTAATTGTGTGTCAACTCCACTTCGATACAACAAACCCCCAAACAGTTCTTATTCCAGCCATACAAAAGAGTTCCTTTATACTAAGACAATGTCATGGCAAATAACTTAAAAATACATATGCACTGTGACAGGAAGCCCCTAAGATGGCTCCAAGGACCTGCCCCCACCTTTCTGGCATTCACACCCTTAAGCCATCCCCTCCTGCTGAGTGTGGGCTGAACCTAGTGACTAATTTCCAAGATTGGGTTATAAAGAGACTCGGCCTTCTGTCTCTCTCTCCCTCTCTTGCTTGCTCTGATGGAAGTCAGTACCATGCTGTGAGCTGTGAAGAGACCCACCAGCAAGGCAATGAGGGGGGCCTCCAGCTAACTGTAGGCAGGGAACTGAGGCCCTCAGCCCAACAGCCTGTGAGGCACATTATCCTCCCACAACCATGTGAGTGGCCTTAGAAGGGGGTCTTCCCCCAGTTGAGCCTTCAGATGAGCTGCAGCCCCAGATGACACCTTGGCTGGAGCCTTGTGAAGGCAGAGGCACCCGGCTAAGCCACACTTGAATTTCTGATCCACAGAAACTGTAAGATAATAAATGCTGTTTTAACCCACTAAGTTTTAGGATAAATTGTTGGGCAGCAACAGAAAACTAATCCATACACAAAGTATTAACTTAGGAAGCAATAATTCAGATTGTACCAAAGGGGAAATTATTTACTCTCTGAAAATATGGGGAAGTGGACATCCAGGTCACATGGACACTGGATAGCAAATGACAGGTGCTATGCATTAAAATCAACTTGAATGTCTCCACAGGGTCATTACCTCAGCCTTTGGAGAAATGCGTTAACCCAACGCCCAACAAACTTGCTCATAACCGCTTCCCAATGTGCAACTCGTGGGAGGGCACGGTGCATGAATACGACCCTCCATTTGACCCTTCTCCCCAGACAGTCTGCTCTGTTATTTCAAACCCAAGCCACAGTCAGCACTCCCTAAGGCACCCAACCACAGAAAGCAGAGAAATAACAACATCCAAGGGTCTCTGAAAACGATACTGAGCCCCACACATTTTCTCCCTGTTTGTAAACTGCACAAAAAGTTTCATTTATTTTAGTAGTTTGATAGTTTGGGGCTTTTTACTGAATGGGTTTAAAAAAATTTTTTAAGCATCCAAATAATTCTGAGGGTGCATTACACCTCTACCTCAGTGACATACTCTAATAGACATCACGGATCCTCAACCACAGTTGACACAATACCCAGGGTGTCTGAGGAGGGGGTGGGTTAGGGCAAGCTGGCTAGGAATCACACACAACCTAAGGCCTCTCTTCCCAAGGATACTGCCAAATCTGGGGCCTTGTGCAAATCTGGGAACATCTGGGGAGAGTGCGGTTTTGTAAAAATGTGAGTCTCAGGAGAAATGACTGAGAACCACTTCCCTGGTTATCTTTAGAAGTAAATGTTACTCTCCATAGCTTCCACCCCATCGGCCTCAAGGTCTGCAGAGAGGCCACAAAGGAACGGCTTTCCCCTAAACGTGTAGGGGCAGGGTGGGCGGGGACCTCACCTCTATTTTCTGGTAGACCTCCTTAAACATCCCAGGGATTACATACTGACGCTCCACCGCCTGGATCTCGTCTCTGGTTGGCCAGATGTCTTTCAGAAATACCTGTTGTCCCTTTGCATTTACCCCTGGGGGAAAAAAGTTTATTAGAGAAAAACTGAATTTAATACCCCCTTTTCATTATCACATACAGTCAAATCCCGTTCTCCGTGGTAGCAATATTCTGTAAAATCCATGCAAACACTGAGTAGTGAAGACTCAGTCGCTGCCCCCAGGGGATGCGGGTTAGGCCCCTGAGGGCCTTGAGCCTAATGTTTTCGGCAACCGATCAATTCATAATCTTGCTTTATGTGTGCTTCTGCTTAAAGACACCCTATCTAATATATTTTGTTGATGCGTTAACACTGAAGTCACAGCCAGCAACACCATAACTCTTGCCTGAACTAAGTCTACCTCCCACGAGGCACACCCCAGCCTCCTCGGGCTTACGTATACTAGACAGCACTTCGGCACTATGCTTGGGGACTATTTTTAAAAGTGCAATCACCAAAACCACAAAAATGTGGGAAAACATGGCACTACACAGAGCATGAACAGGATACTTGCTGACAGTAGGAGTGCTGAAACAAGAAGGTGGAACCCTGCCTAGTTTGGATGCAGCTGAGAACACGCTCGTTGAGTGACTCAAAGCTGTCACCCCTCTGTGCGTGTCTGCAAATGACCTTGGAGGCAAGGTGAGTATTGATTTGGGGGTTAAAATACATTTTGGTGAATAAGCAAATCTGCAATATCAAATCTACCATATAATGAGGATCAATTATAGCTCTAGTTTTGATTTCCAAAAAATTAATTTAAGGGGCACTGTTTTCACATTATTTAATCTACTCAGAACAGATTGGGGAAGGCACAGCAAAACCACCAGAGGAAAGGAAACACAGCATCATTTGTCCGAATTCGGGGAAGGTGAATGTATTTCCACAGAGTATATGTTAAAACAGTGCCTATCGTTAGATAAAAGCAGGAGCTAGAAAGAGAAGAACTAGGGAAGAAGCCAGAATAGCATGCTCTCTATGCCTTTTTGTATTTCTTTCCTTTTAAAATTTTTGTTTTATTTTTTATTTTTTTGAATTATTTTTTAATGTTTATTTATGTTTTTTGAGAGACAGAGTGCGAGCAGGGGAGGGGCAGAGAGAAAGGGAGACACCGAATCTGAAGCAGGCTCCAGGCTTCCAGCTGTCAGCACAGAGCCCGACAGGGGCTTAACCTCACGAATTGCAAGATCATGACTTGAGCCGAAGTTGGATGCTCAACTGACTGAGCCACCCAGGAGCCCTTTTTTTTTTTTTTAAAGTTTTATTTATCTATTTATTTTGAGAGGTAGACAGAGAGAGAGAGTGAATGAGCAGAAGAAGGGCAGAGAAAGAGACGGAGAGAGAGAAAATCCTAAGCAGGCTCTGCAGTGTTAGCACGGAGCCCGTGTGTAACTCATGAAGATCTGACCTGAGCCAAAATCAAAAGTTGGCTGCTTAACCGACTGAGCCACCCAGGTGCCCCTTATTTCTTTCCTTTTGTTATCTCTGTCCTTCAGTTAATTCTTGTGTATTTCAGGTAGGTCTTCCCTGTGTGTGAGGGAATAAAGAAAAGACTCCTTCTCATCTTTGTTAGTTCTTTGCCTCATTATTTATTAATGAAAGCAGTTACTTTCCTCCAATAAGATTTTCAAATTCACTGGGAAAAAAATCAAACAAGTGTAACCACACAAACGGAATCTTACCCAGTGGCTCTTTCTCAAAGTTGATCCTGATGGTCCCAGCAATTGCATATGCTATCACTAAGGGCGGAGAGGCTAAGTAGTTGGCCCGGGTATTGGGGTGGACTCGACCTTCAAAATTCCGGTTCCCAGATAGTACTCCAACAGCTACAAGGTCTCCCTGTGTCCAGCAAGAGAAAAATCAGTTCATGCAGAGAAGAGGTTGCCTGGGCTTTTTGTCTCAGACCACCTGCTAAAGTTTCCCATCAATGGAGGAGGCTCCTTAAACCCTTCTTTCACTTGGTCCTCTGGGTGTGGGGAAAAGAACACGCATGGCTGTCCCTGGGGAGACACTCTGGGTCAAAAGACACAGAGAGACATGATTTCTGGTCATGAGAAAATCCCAGGTCAGTCAGAAGGCAGCATCCTGGTTACTTTGCCACCTGGGGCCTGAGAACAGGAGGGAAAATCTGTTAACAGTTGAAAGCTCAAGGAAGCCACACTGACCTATGTTTGCAAAGCAAACCAAATAGTGTTTCCTAAAGCTACAGAATTTACAGAACAAAAATCAAACCAATGCAACTTAGTGTTGATTTGTTTGCATGCAGCCCTGACTCCGAGCCAGTTTTCAGATTACCAGGAACACACAGTTCTGGAGCTGTCTGCAGTCAACACCAGCACTGACCGGGCACTTGTGTGCCGGCACCACTCAAAGTCCGGCACGTCCATTATCACCTCCGTGCTCGCAGCACGTACTATTATCATCTCCAATTTACGGCTGAGGAATGTGCCGCACAAGGTAGACAGCTGGTAAGGCTGGCTTGCCCCTGAAGACCATACATGCAACGGCATCCATTCCCTGCTTCCCCGGACCTTCCTGAGACGACCGGCATTTTGGTCGCACATCTTATGAAAGGAGGCAACAGCTCTGAAGCCCCACAGGCTCCTCTGCACTTACCTGGGTGATGGCTTCTACCACAGCTTCGGGTAAGGGCCCACTGTTGCCAATGCAGGTCATGCAACCGTAGCCGACCACATCAAACCTAGGTGCCGGGAGAGAAGCACGGGTGCGCAATGATTCTCAGCGAGCCTCTCTGGCGATGACAGGTCTAGAGACTACTGATTTAAGGAGAACAGCAGCACATGGAGTAAGTTTAGCACTGTTTCTAGAAAGCTTTCATTCTCAGGAGCATTTTAAAGGTGCTTTTGTTTTTGTTTTAATCTTAAGTACAATCTAACCCCCCAACACGGGGCTTGAACATGACCCCAAGATTAAGAGTCAACATGCGACTGACCAACCAGGTAGAACGTTTTAATATACTATTCATCCATTCGAGATCATTGAATTAAAGTCTTTTTTGAGGGGCTCCTGGGGGGTTCAGTTGGTTGAGCATCTGACTCTTGATTTCAGCTCAGGTCATGATCTCACAGTTTATGGCATCATGCCCCATGTTAGGCTCTGTGCTGACATCACAGAGCCTCCTCGGGATTCCTTGTTGCTCTCTCTCCCCCCGCCCCCTGCTTGCTCTTTCTCTCTCTCTCAAATAAATAAAACTAAAATAAAATAAATTCTTTTTCGAGTAAATTGTAAAAAGGAGTTCAACTGAATGATCTAGACTTTTTTTTAAAAAAATGTTATTTTTGAGAGAGCGAGAGAGACAGAGCATGAGTGGGGGAGGGGCAGAGAAAGAGGGAGACACAGAATCCGAAGCAGGCTCCAGGCTCCGAGCTGCCAGCACAGACCCTGACATGGGGTTCAAAACCGTGAACCATGAGAGAATGATCTAGATTTTTTAAAAGTTGAAATCACATATGCCATGTAATTTCTGTATTTACTACTTTGTATAATCCCAAGGACTTTGACTTTAATGAGACGCATGGATAAAATCTTTTTCATCCAAATTAGGAACAGTGGGCAAACTGGAGGAATTGTATTTGGTAACAAATGACTAGTTTACACCAAGGAATTAAAACATTGTTAGTCCTGGTAAGTAAGTATTTTCATACCTAAGGGCAGTCTCTCAGGTGCAGAGCCAATGTTAGCCCACAGCATACCTCTGTCAATTGAGAAATGGCAGCCTCTCCTCTAGAAGGATGCAGTGTCATAGCAAAGCCACAGGCTTGATTTCAGTCCTGCTTTGCCCTTATAGGCACCCTTGTATGATGAACAACCAGCACAAGTGTCCACACGAGGGCCCTACTCTGTTGGAGTCTAAGGGCTGAAGTCTACTCACCATCTGACAAGACTAATTAGATACCATCAGATAGGCTGACGTGTGTTACAAGGTGACACCGTAAGATACATGTGGAACAAAATAGAACAAAAGCAATGTGTAAAAGAAAATTCTTCCTCACCCAAGCTGTGACAGGTAAGGCATGACACCACTTTCTCTCAGGTAGTAGGTGACCACACCGCTTCCAGGAGACAGGCTAGTTTTGATGTAAGGCTTCACGTGCAGGCCGGCATTCACAGCTTTCTTTGCTAACAATCCTGTGAAATAGTGAACACCAACATCGCGTAGGGTGGCCACCTAGCCTAGCTGTCAGGGACGGTTCAGGAAGGAGACTGGTCCTTCCGTCTGCATTTCCTGCCACCGCCTGACAAAGCCCCATTCATGGTGCTTTCTAATTCTGCTGCCTAGCAGAAATCAAAAGCTCACTGGCCCAAAGTCATTTACACGTATGCAGTAAACTCAAAATTAGTCATGAAAACGAAGAAAGAGATGGGCTTTTTTTTTTTTTAAAGAAGTAAACTTAAAAACGTTCAGGGATATATTACAGAATAAGTTTTTTAATTTTTGGAGGGAAAGCAATCCTTCTAATTACGTTTTATCTGGATGAAAATTATAATTGGAAGGGCCCTTTTTAAAGGGATATGAATTGTGTACTGGTAGGTGAGGAATACAGTCTAGAGTAAAAATCTAGTCCTCAGATTTTTTTTTTTTAAAGCAGAAAATCACCAGCTCTAGGCCCGTGGAGTTTTGGCAAGTAACAGAGACCATAACTGGGGCACTGGGTGCTCTCTTAGGAACAGCTCATAGAATTTGGAAAGAAATGAGGAGTGGGGGTCAAAAGACACAAAAAGCTACAGACAAGCTGGTGACTTGTCTTAAGGAAATTTGTTCGATCCAGACAACAAAGGCTTAGGTGTCAACAGAAGAATTCTTGGACAAAGGTTTTCCTTATGTACTTGTGCACTTTAAAAAGAAAGAACTCTGTGATGACCTTGGTCTTTGGACACAACAGGAACTCTTGGGAATGATAAAAAAACAACTGGAAATTAAAGAGCTTTCCTTTTTTTAAAAAAAAAAGTTTTATTATTTTTTAAAATTTACATCCAAATTAGTTAGCATATAGTGCAACAATGATTTCAGGAGTGCAACAATGATTTCAACTCCTCCAGTAACCCTCAGTTTGTTCTCCATATTTATGAGTCTCTTCTGTTTTGTCCCCCTCCTTGTTTTTATATTATTTTTGCTTCCCTTCCCTTATGTTCATCTGTTTTGTCTCTTAAAGTCCTTATATGAGTGAAGTCATATGATATTTGTCTTTCTCTAATTTCGCTTAGCATAATACCCTCCAGTTCCATCCACGTAGTCGCAAATGGCAAGATTTCATTCTTTGTGATTGCTGAGTAATACTCCATTGTGTATATAAACTGTATCTTCTTTATCCATTCATCCATCAGTGGACATTTGGGCTCTTTCCATACTTTGGCTATTGTTGAGAGTGCTGCTATAAACATTGGGGTGCATGTGCCCCTTGAAACAGCACACCTGTATCCCTTGGACAAATACCTAATAGTGTAATTGCTGGGTGGTAGGGTAGTTCTATTTTTAGTTTTCTGAGGAACCTCCATACTGTTTTCCAGAGTGGCTGCACCAGCTTGCATTCCCACTAAAGAGCCTTCTATTAATTAAACTCTGTATGTCAATATTAACTGCTTAACCAGAATTGCCCAACAGACCAGGAAGTTTTATCAACCAGTGCCCTGTGCCCTAAGTCAGATGCACCTGACAGCACATCAAAGACAGAGGAAGTCTACTGTATGAAAAGGCCCAATAGAGGTTGTACAGAGAATAGTCTGTGATATTGATATGAAAACAGGTTTTGTTTTTCCTTCTAGAATCTAACACAAGATTCTAAGCTTTACCAAAAATTCATCTTTTTTTTGGCTTTCTTCTACTTATTTTCTGTGTTAATCCTAAAGACTAGTATGCATTATGTATTCTACTTTAAATACTTGGCTTTGGACACTAGTTACTGTGTAAACACTTTTGGGCCAATAAATCTCTGCCTTGGTAAAAGACAACGTTTGGACATGTAGAACTGTTAAGCCCCTGGGTCGTGTCTTGAAAGATTTCCACCCACACGTCCACATGACCATGGGGACCAATTCAAATGCACTCACCTGCCCCCAACATCACCGATGGATTACTGGTGTTTGTGCAGCTAGTAATGGCAGCAATGACCACGGAACCATGAGTGAGGGTGAATTCACTATTATTATATATAAATGTCTTATGGTCATTATGATGGTCCAGAGCAACCTGGAATCCTTTAAACCCTTGCTAAGGGGAGAAAAAAAAAAAAAGAAGTTCTAAGTTTCCATCATATTAGAATCAGTGGCCTTGGTTCCTATCCATTAAACTCTACAATAATGTCATTGAGTTTAATCAGACGAACTTGAAACTAAATTTGTAGCTTTAGCATTTCCATTTTTTTTTTTTCAACGTTTATTTATTTTTGGGATAGAGAGAGACAGAGCATGAACGGGGGAGGGGCAGAGAGAGAGGGAGACACAGAATCGGAAACAGGCTCCAGGCTCTGAGCCATCAGCCCAGAGCCTGACGCGGGGCTCGAACTCACGGACCGCGAGATGGTGACCTGGCTGAAGTCGGACGCTTAACCGACTGCGCCACCCAGGCGCCCCAGCATTTCCATTTTTGAGATGAGAAGGAAGTAAATGTTAATAGGACTTCAAAGTAGATCAAGATTCAGAAATTATGACTGCCTTTTATAAATATTTAAAAACAATAAAGAGAACTTTAATTTTTCTTTAGCATTTCAGAGTTCACTAGCTGACATACTTAGGTTTTGTTAAAAATTGCTTTGGGGCGCCTGGGTGGCTCAGTTGGTTAAGCGGCTGACTTCGGCTCAGGTCATAATCTCGCGGTCCGTGAGTTTGAGCCCCGCGTCGGGCTCTGTGCTGACAGCTCAGAGCCTGGAGCCTGTTTCAGATTCTGTGTCTCCCTCTCTCTGACCCTCCCCCGTTCATGCTCTGTCTCTCTCTGTCTCAAAAATAAATAAATGTTAAAAAAAAAAGATTAAAAAAAATTGCTTTTAAAATTATGGTTACCAAAGTAATTCTTTTTCTTCTAAAGTGAGAACTTTTCACTGTGTGTATACATATATACATTTTGGTCAGATTCAACTAATCATGATCAATAAGGCAAATAAAGTACAGCTGAACATTTGGTTTAATGCTGGTGGCCCAAGGATAAAACCCACCACATATCGTAATCATCATGTGGGGAGATGTTCATTGAAAATCTGCATACAAGATGTTATGCTGGGTACTTTGTGGGATACAAAGGTGATTCTGACACAAATCCTATACTCAAAACATACAGTCCAACAAGGGACATCCAATAAGGGAAATGTATAGGACCAGCAATGTAGGTTTAAGAACATGGATGCCATCTCAGACCAAGTGCCAGAAGTTCAAATGATGACTTTCTGCTATGGGATGTGAGGCCATGCTATGGAGGGGCTGATAGATTAGGACATGCACAGAAGGTGAAGACGGATGCAGGTGGGTGGAGGCAGGGCATGAACAAGAAGTAAGATGGCCAGAAAAGCTTGGGCAAGTCGAGTAGACAGTGTAGTGAGAGTCATATGAAAAGCAGATATGCTTTTAAAAAGGCGGGATGAGTTGTGTTCACAGGTGGTCAAGTGCTCTAAGGAAGTTGTGTGGCTCTTGGCTAATGGGAGAGGCACTGAGGACTTCAGGATGGAGAAGGAACGCCCTCAGCGTCAGGCTTCAGGAAGCTTCCTCATTAGAGGGTGAAAAGCAGCGTGGGCACTAAGAGATCAGGCACGGGGCAGGGTCGGGGAGACTTCCACCTGCCTTCCCGGACCCTACCTTGGCTCCAAGGCAGCTCTCAAAGTCCTTTTTCATGTCCGTCACAGCGACTTTGTCCTGAGGCCTTTTTGGTCCACTGCAGCAAGGCACGACTGTTCTCAAGTTCAATTCTACAACCTGTCCACCCAAAAGGGAAGGGACTCAGGCGCGGACGTTGTACCTCAGAGAAAACACTCCGGTTGTGCCAGACAATTTATAACACCACAGCTACAAAACCAAACAAACTAAACCACCACATTCATAAGCAAGGAGTCAATGTTCTTTTTAATACTTAAAGAATGAGTTTCTGAAGATCAGGATGGACACGTAAGTGGTGCGGGAGAGGCAGGAAGACTTGTCACCTCTCAGGATGACCAGGGTGGGCACTGTAGCTGCTGGCTGGTGTCTTTTATGCATCCACCTTTCCAAAGCAGCTCCTACATTCTTTTTAAGGCTTAGCTTAGTTTGAGATGGGTTTATTCTAAAATGATACATACACCATTGTGCTTTTTGCTAAAATGAATTGGTAGGATGCGGCCACTCAGTCATCAATGCCAGGAAACAGGCCTTGGTCTAGGTGCATATTTCCTTCTCTCAGTGTACTATGAAACAAAACCAGGGGCCTGTATCCAGGTTACCCTCCTGGCTTTCTTGAAAAGAAAAATTGG
Source organism: Puma concolor (assembly GCF_028749965.1). Lineage (NCBI taxonomy): Eukaryota > Metazoa > Chordata > Mammalia > Carnivora > Felidae > Puma > Puma concolor. The sequence goes on along the minus strand of NC_141679.1, from coordinate 55,508,601 downwards.
GAATCGGTTTGCACCTGAGAAAATGAATGAAGGTAAGTCACTGGATAAATCAGAACTAATTGCTACACTTGACCTCCATTTCTTTTCCATCTATAATAACAATGAGCTTAGCCTTTAAACAGCCTTACTCCCTCTGGCAAAGGCCTTCTTCAAAGGTTTTCCACCTTAGAGGAGTAAATGGGTAGGTCAGAAAGGGGGCGCACACTCAGCCTAATGGCCAGGAGGAATGGAAGAAGTTATTTTACGTTTACAATTCCTTATCTTTTTGATTTTTTTCAGCCTTTTAACATGCTGTTCTTCTGTGATGACTTGGCAGTGACTAATTTCCTACAAGTACACCTCCTAAGAAAAAACACACACAACTGAAATCACAGGCTCGAGGAAGAGGAAACACACACTTGGTGAAAGGTGCTCTCATACCTGGGCAAACTCTGGGTCTTGAGAGAGGTTACTGAAATCCCGAAACATTCCTACAGCTTGAAGATACTTTTTCATTTGCTTTACTTTTTCTTCATCACGACCTAAGTGGGCATTTTAAGAAATAACAAGTAACAGGTGTTAATATTTCCTGGTGAAACTAAAGCCTCCGCCAGCAATTAGAGAAGTCAGGTGCATCTCCTTCACACACACACACACACACACACACCACACACACACACACACCACACACACCACACACACCACACCCACCCACCCACCCACCCAAAAGCTTTGCTTCGATTTCAACATTCAGTCTAACTTTTTGACTCTCTGGGTGATGCTGCTGTTTATCAGGGGCCATGAATGATCTGGACTATGTGCTGAAGAAGATTCTAGTCCTATCTGTAAGTACTCTCCTCTCTTTGGTCACTGTCCTTCATTCAGAGGACCTAAGGCTTAGTTACCTGTTAAAGCACACCGAAGCCTCTGCCTTCAAGTGACCAGACTCAGCACTCCACATTATTCTTGTGAAAATAGCAATCCTCTCAAGCTGCCACCAGCTCTGAGCACTTCGCGTCTGCCCAGCACTATGTGCTAAACATTTTAAATGTATCATCTCCATCTCTAATCTTTATCATTACCTTATGAGACAAGTTCTAGATAAGGAAATAGTGGCTCAAGACTCCAAAGTCCCAAGTCTTAACTCCTAATGGAATATGACCCTCAATGCTCGGCTGTATCTTTTTTTTCTTTTTTTTTTTTTTAACATTTTATTTTCAAGTAATCTCTACACCCAACATGGGGCTCCAACTTACAATCCCGAGATCAAGAGTCACATGCTCTACCAATGAGCCAGCCAGGTGCCTCTCTGCCGTTTTATCTAGATCCTGACTGTAGATGACAATATTCACGGAGCAATACCCAATGGGCACACATTCCACACATTTCTCTGACAGTTAAGGAAGACTGTCTGAGAGCTTGATTCTTGGACCATGATAGATGAGCCTGTTTATTTGCCTGTTTGTTTTAACTGGATTGTAAAAGTTACCTGCTTTCAGCCTGGACCTCCTAAAAGATGGCTGAGCTTCATTAATGTATGTATCTATCACGTTTGGTACAACCCAGCCGTCCTCTTCCCGAAGATGCACAGAAAACTCTCTTAGCTTTCAGTGTGAGAAAGGGCTCTACTTCTCTGAAGCAGTATGTTTGTTTCAATGCACTAGATGTGGCAAATTTGGTGCCAGATCACTAAGCAGCTTGGTGGCCACTTCTACAGCCACAGAAATGAATCTGATCTCTGGGTGTATTTTGCAGCCTTCCCCTCTTTTTCCTCCCCGTCAACCCTTCCCTTCTCTCGGTCAATTCCCTCAACCATTTCTTCTGTTCTTTTATTTCTACCTCTTTTTCACTTCAACTTTTTGGGGAGTAAGGGAGATATCAATCAATTTCAATATGGTTATACGTAATAAAAACATTTTAAAAAGACCACTTTTTATCACAATATTAACTACTTCCAGAGGGTTTTCCTCAGGACAATCAGGGAGAAGACCTGGATGAAACTTGAAGTCTGTAAACATCTCACAAATCCTCATGATGAGGTGTGTCTGCATTTGCCCCGTCCTTGCGTTTGCCTTTACCTTGACCAGCCTTTACCTTTGATGCCTGCTGTTTCCTGATATCTCAAAAGGAACATCAGCCATTAGAACCTTTCAATAGTAAACACTGGATACTGATGAGAAGGCCCAAGTCTGTCTGTTCTTTTCTCCTTAATAACTCAGTTGTAATTTTAAAAGTCATTTGGGAGGTGCCTGGATGGCTCAGTCGGTTAAGGCATCTGACTTCAGCTCAGGTCATGATCTCATGGTTTGTGGGTTCGAGCCCTGCATCGGGCTCTGTGCTGACAGCTCAGAGCCTGGAGCCTGCTTCGGATTCTGTGTCTCCTTCTCTCTCTGCCCCTCCCCTGCTCGTGCTCTGTCTCTCTCAAAAATAAATAAACACTAAAAAATGTTTAAAAAAAAAAAAAGTCATTTGGAAAACAAAAGGTCCCTTCCACCTCTGTCACATAGGATGAGCCATCAAAAATAAAATTGTTTCATGTGATCTTCTTGCTCAAAATGACCCGGTGGCTTCCTAGAACATTTAGAATTTAAAATAAATTTCTAACTGTCCACTATGGCCTGCAAGCCCCTGTGTGGATCTGGTCCCTGACCTCCCCTCCCATGGCCTTGACCCTGGGCTCCAGCCACAAAGGCCCCCCCACCCTCTCGGCTGTTGTCTGAACACACGGAGACCATCCTGTCTTGAGTTGCTGTACTTGGGTTCCTCTGTCTGGAAAATGCCTCCTCTACCACTTCCCACTGCTTGTCCCCCACTTCACTTAAGCATCTCTTCAAACTGCTTTCAGGAGCCCTGGCTGACCTTCCGATATATAAATTAGCACCCTTCAGCTACTTCAACCACCTCCCCTGCCTTCTTCCTCATTCTCTTATATACATACGTATGCATTTATTTGTTCATGCCTGTCTCCCTCACTGGAATGGAAACTCCACGAGGGCAGAGACATTATGTTGGTCACTGCTGTATCTCTGACACCTAGATCAGATGTTGATAATGTGTTAAATAAATGACTGAATATTTTAAAAATAAATTTGAAAAATTAAAAAAAAAAAAACCTTTCTCCAAGTTCAAGTCAAATCTCTAAACAAATACATACAGAGTCAAGAAACCGCCAACCTTTCAAGATGCCCTCACATGCGGTCTTTCATTTTACCTTTGGGACAGCCCAGACAGAGGTGTCCTGGAATGCTGTCCTGTTTGGAGCCTCAGCTTTGGATTCTAGCTCCATTACTTATTGGCTTTGGAAAAATACCCTACATCTGTCTCTGATCCTCAGTCTTCTCTCCGATTAGTTTAATGAACTCATCTATCAATCTACCCCAGATCTGTGAAGAGGGTGAGAGCAAATACATAGCAAGTGCCCAGCACATGACAGCTGTTCTCATTACTAAGATCCCTTGTTTCCTGTCAAATAACTAGAAGTAGAGACCAGCATGAATAACTTGGATTCCAGAACACCTGAGCTCTTTCTACTGGCCATACAGTGTCTGTCTCATATCTTCTGAAATCCCAACAACCATTCTGACTCTACAGAGAAAAGGAGAAACACCGTAAGTCTGACCCTGTGCACTCCAAGGGACAGAGGCATAAGGCAGTTCTCCAATCCCCAGAGTTCTACGAAACTTTAAGAAGGGCTTCTGCCTTCGTGGTTCTGCACTTACCTGTCTGCACCAGGTACTTGATACTAACTTCATCAACTGGGAAAAACGCAGCAGTCGCCCCGTACTCTGGACACATGTTCGCAATAGTAGCTCGGTCGGCAATGGACAATTGGGCTACTCCCGGCCCGAAGAACTCGACAAATTTGCCCACTACCCCAACCTGACGCAGGTGCTAGGCAGCAAAACAATAGAAAAGTCTGAGACTTGACAGCCCACATTTAAAATGCAGAACTAGCTCCTTACAATTCTTATTAACTAGCCTGGTACATAAACACAAACAATGACGTGGCCCAACATATTTTTGATTACTCTAAGAAATAAAATTTAAAAAGTAATGTTAACTATATACAGTGTGGAATCTTGGATTGAATCCTGCAACAGAAAAGGGTCATTACTGAAAACACTGGTGAAGTTACTTGTTTCATTAGCAGTGTTGGACCCACATTCTTCATTTTGATTTCATGTACCACGGTTATGTGAGATGTTAACGTTTGGGGCAGTTGGAAGAAAGGTAACAGAAACTCCCTGTATTCTTTACATTAACTCTCCTGTAAATCTAAATGATGTCTACACTGAAAACTATAGCAAGCTTATGAAAGAGATTGAAGAAGACACAAAAAAATGGAAAAAGAGTCCATGCTCCTGGATAGGAAGAACAGATATTGTTAAAATGTCAATACTACCCAAAGCAATCTACATATTCAATGTAATCCCTATCAAAATAACACCAGCATTCTTCACAGAGCTAGAACAAACAATCCTAAAATTTGTATGGAACTAGAAAAGACCCCAAACAGCCAAAGCAATCTTGAAAAAGAAAACCAAAGCTGGAGGCATCAAAATCCCAGACTTCAAGTTGTATTACAAAGCTGTAATCATCAAGACAGTATGGTACTGGCACAAAAACAGACACTCAGATCAATGGAACCCAGAAATGGACCCACAAACCTGTGGCCAACTAATCTTTGACAAAGCACGAAAGACAGTCTCTTTAGCAAGTGGTGCTGGGAAAACTGGACAGCGACAAGCAAAAGAATGAACCTGGACCACTTTCTTACACCATTCACAAAAATAAACTCAAAATGGATGAAAGACCTAAACTAAGACAGGAAGCCATCAAAATCCTCGAGGAGAAAGCAGGCAAAAACCTCTTTGACCCTGGCTGCAGCAACTTCTTACTCAACACGTCTCCAGAGGCAAGGGGAACAAAAGCAAAAACGAACTATTGGGACCTCATCAAAATAAAAAGCTTCTGTACAGTGAAGGAAACAATCAGCAAAACTAAAAGGCAACTGATAGAATGGGAGAAGATACTTGCAAATGACATATTAGATAAAGGGTTAGTATCCAAAATCCATAAAGAACTTATCAAACTCAACACCCAAAAAACAAATAATCCAGTGAAGAAACAGGCAAGAGACATGAATAGACACTTTTCCAAAGAAGACATCCAGATGGCCAACCGACACATGAAAAAATGCTCAACATCACTCATCATCAGGGAAATACAAATCAAAACCACAATGAGATACCACCTCATACCTGTCAGAATGGCTAACATTAACTCAGGCAACAATAGATGTTGGTGAGGATGTGGAGAGAAAGGATCTCTTTTGCATTGTTGGTGGGAATGCAAACTGGTGCAGCCACTCTGGAAAACAGTGTGGAGGTTCCTCAAAAAATTAAAAATAGAACTACCCTATGACCCAGCAATTGCACTACTAGGCATTTATCCACGGGATACAGGTGTGCTGTTTCAAGGGGACACATGCACCCCAATGCTTATAGCAGTGCTATCAACAATAGCCAAAGTATGGAAAGAGCCCAAATGTCCACTGATAGATGAATGGATAAAGGTGATGTGGTATATATACATACATATATATATATATATATATATATATATATATATATATATATGCACACACACATACATACATACATATATACAATGGAGTATTACTCAGCAATCAAAAAGAATGAAGTCTTGCCATTTGCGACTACGTGGATGGAACTAGAAGGCATTATGCTAAGTGAAATTAGTCAGAGAAAGACAAATATCATATGACTTCAGGCATATAAGGATTTTAAGACACAGAACAGATGAACACAAGGAAAGGGAAGCAAAAATAATATAAAGACAGGGAGGGAGACAAAACATAAGAGAGGCTTAGATATGGAGAACAACCAGAGGGCTACTGGAGGGGTTTTTGGAGGCGGGAGAGGTTAAATGGGTAAGGGGCATTGAGGAATCTACTCCTGAAATCACTGTTGCACTATATGCTAGCTAACTTGGATGTAAATTTAAAAAATAATTAAATAAAAAAATAAAATGACATCAAAATAATTATTATAAAAAGAAAAAAAAAAAAGAAAAAGTTAACACCCAAATCACAAATATCAACATTAATAAAAGTTTTCCAAAATGAGAAGGGCTTTTTCTCTCTAAGGAGATCACTGGAAGTGCTAAAAATTAAATACTTTCTTTCAACCTAAATGGTCTTGCACTAGTTAAGCGGATAAGTAAATGGATTATTTTCAAGGGTATAATGAACAAATTTCCTGAACAGAGGTACAAGTCAAATGTAACCAAAAGATCTAGACAGTCTGACTCCCATATATTTTCCATACACGCCATCAGCCAGGGCTGGGGCCTCAGTGACTGACGTGGCCCTGCACGAAGCCAGTTTCATGAACTGTGTGGACAACCGTCAGGCTCTTTTGGTTATGTGGGATTCTGCCAAATTCTGTGGGCAAGACCTATATTATTCTACATTTAAAGAATAATGCACAGACTTCTCAAAAAAGCCACAGTGTTCAAAGAAATGTGATTCCAAATTCCATAAAGATTAAAGAGAAACATCTTTGGCCTTTAACAGGATAGTGGCCATCCCTAACACTCCAAGCCTCCAAACTGTACAACCAGAAAAAAATGTCTGTGATAATAAAAAACCATCACTTTTCTAATAATCTTTCAAAATGAAACTGCCTTCTTTTTGCAAAGCAAGCAAATCACCAAAAAAAACCCATTATTTCTTGCAAAAGCTAAGGAAAAAGAAAAAAAAAAAAAGGAGTATTTCCAGCTTGGAGAAACATCTGTTGTAATTTAGAATACACAGAAGGGAATTAAACAAGTTAGACATTAAATTCATAGGAGCAGTTTGCTATTTACATATAAAGAAGAACCATGTGAGAAAATGTAGTCACAGTATAAACACATGCTTGGGAATGAGTCTTGGAACGTTAGGATAGCTATTATTTCTAAGAATGTGGAGGATGGCTTTAGCCATAAATATCCCATTTTATCTCATAAAAAGTATACATACAGAGAGGGCTCTGAAGCAAAGGGGGCAAAATGTTACCAACTGTTAGTTCTGGGTGGTGGTGCATGCCAACGTCATTTTAACTTCTGTGTGTCTGAACTATTTCACAATTTCAAAGTACCCTTTAAAAAAATTTTTTTTTCAACGTTTATTTATTTTTGGGACAGAGAGAGACAGAGCATGAACGGGGGAGGGGCAGAGAGAGAGGGAGACACAGAATCGGAAACAGGCTCCAGGCTCTGAGCCATCAGCCCAGAGCACGACGCGGGGCTCGAACTCCCGGACCGCGAGATCGTGACCTGGCTGAAGTCGGACACTTGACCGACTGCGCCACCCAGGCGCCCCTCAAAGTACCCTTTTAAAGAAAAGGATCCATGCAGCCATGGAAGAGTAAAATGAACATAATTATCTAAAACTTAACAAAGAACCCTCATCTCTTTTTAAAGATCATCAACATACTGTTTCCTAGTGCACAGAGAAACCAAGATGGACGCCACATGTATTTCCTCCCGTCACTGTGACTGCCCAAGACCATGGAAGAGGGGGCAAGTTGTTACCTTGGTAATGGTGAGCACAATGTCAGTGGATGTCACCAGAGGGTGGGGATTTCCCATCAGCCTGTAGCCGATCACCTGGGGAAGCACCATACTGATTGGCTGACCCAGCATGACTGCCTCTGCTTCGATACCACCCACTCCTGCAAGGAAGGCAGGGCAGAAGAATGCTTTCAGCATGCCTTACTATATCCCTCAGGCATAATTCAACCCCATTACAATGTTTTCCTAGTGTAGATTTGGATCCTGTAATGAGTAGTTATCTTTTTCTATTTCCCTCTACAGAATTTTTATAAGCACTTCTCAGAGTGTGGTCCCCAAAACAGCACTATCACAATCCCTTTGGTTCTATACCAAGTGGAAAGTGGGGTTCCGGAGTCTCCATTTTTAACAAACAGCTCCAGTTCGTTCTTCCAAACATTATTATTGAGTACCTGTGAGGTGCTTTTCTAGGCACTGGAAATCCAACAGTAAATAAAGCAGACAAAAATGTCTCTTTGATATGTGTGGTCACACAAAGTCGTGCTACTGGGATGTTATAACGGGATCAGCGTGAATTAGGCTACACACTACAGAACAGCGTGTGTGGAAGAGGAACCTGCAACAATACTCACCCCAGCCCAGAACTCCCAAACCATCAATCATGGTAGTGTGCGAATCCGTGCCCACAAGGCTGTCTGGGTAATAATAGCCATCGTGATCAAATACCACTCTTGCCAAATACTCCAGATTCACCTGGTGGATGATTCCTGAGCCAGGGGGTATAATCCGCATGTTGCGAAAAGCCTGAGAACCCCACTAGGATGGACCGGAAAGAACGCAATGAATATCCGATGCACTTCCATGCAGCCCAGCTCCTTGGCACCTCCCCCTCGTACCCGCGTTTATAAACAACCAGCCAATGGGAGCAAACTCCGCCCATACCTTTAAAAATTCAAACCGTTCTCTATTTCTTTCAAATTCCAGGTCTTGATTCTTCTGTAAACTGTCTGCCCTGTCAGAGAGAAAAGCTGAATGTATAAATTTTAAGGCTTAAAATATTACCGGTCAGACTTCTCAGTGATAAAGAAACCAACTGGCAACTTCATCTGCAGCCTTGCTGGGCGATACCAATGCGTTTATTTACATGGGAAATGAGAGGTAATCAGAAAAAGTAAAAAGAGTAATTATTATTTGGTTCAATTGATCTCTATAATACCTTTACACATGGTGAGTAACAAACATTAAGTGAATTCAAGTTATAGCTAGTCTAGTCACACAGCCTGACTTTTAGGAACAGTGTCTGGACATTTATGATGACAACAGCAGCTTAGAGATTTAAAGAACCTTGGTCTCTGTACTTCCTCCTGCCTGACCTTGTTATGACACCTCTCTGAGCTGAGCCTGGTCCGGGCTGGCATTTTCATCTGTTTATGTTGGGAGACAGCGAAACAGCGATGCCAGGAGGCACAGGCCTTTATAAAATCAGTCTCCTAGCTCCCGGAGAGGTTTCTGAGGAGAATGGTGCCACTCAAGAGTATCTATAAAGCACGGATTATATGCTGGAGTTTACTCAAAGTCATTCAGTCCAATAGGAAAGACACAGGTAGAGCAGGGAATCAAGAAGCTCTTCCAGGATTTTTATAATCAAATTACATACGTCTTGAGTCAAAGCAGAACAACTCATAGTTACAACTTCGCAGGTTTGGGCACAGAAGGCACTCATAAACTGTATATCATGGATTGAGTGAATCCAGGAAAGGGCGGTAAAATTAATAGCTAAGACCCAAGTCAGACTTCATTCATTAATAGTAAACACCTACTGACTTTTCTAGGAAGCCACCACTCTTCTAAACTTATTAGTGATCCACAGAGCCTGTCCTTGCCACTCGCTGGGAATACAAGCATGCAACAGTGGCAAATGCACTGCCCACTTGGTGCCCAGAGCCTGGTGAGCGATACAGAGAAACAGCCAGGCAATTACGGGAGTGTGACCATCATGCCATGATACAGGAAGTACAGAGTGCCAGGGGAACACTCAGATAGGGTCACGAACTCAGACTGGGGGTCGGGAATGCCTTCGAGAGGAAAGTGACACCGATCCAGTCTGAAGGATGAAGAAGAGTCAGCCAGATAAAGACAGGTAGGTGCTCCTTGGGAAGAAAAGGGCTGCAAGCACTTAGCATTTACTCAGTTTACACATTTACACACTCAGTTACGACACTGACTTCTTTCTCCTGATGTGAATATTCTCCAAGGTTAAGTGTCAGTTGCTTTAAGGGAATCAATTCCTGAGGGTGCCTTAGAGCAGGGGTCCACAAACTCCAAATCCAGCCCAATGTCTGTACAGGTTTTGCCCTGAAGCAAGCAATAATTTTTACATTTTTAAAGGTTGAAAACAAAAGGATATGTGAGCAGAGACAGTGTGTAGGCAGCAAAACCTAAAATTTTTACTACTGGCCCTTTACAAAAAAAGGTGATCCCTGATGTACTGTATGAATGTCTGTGAGTGTGTGTATGCATGAGAGAAAAGCAGAAGGTAGAAATAGAGAAAGGAGATGGTGATGTAGGGGAACAAGGCAGGACAAGTGTGCTACCCTGGAAGGACAGAGCCTCTGGATCCTCTGGATCCTCTGGACCAGTACAGCTACTCCTTTAGGCACTCGTTTCCACCTTCTTACCAGTACACTGAGGGCTCCATCCCTCTGACTCCCACCTGTCTCTTCAGGTCCGGGTCCACATTTCCAATGTATCCCAGGCATCTATCTGCATCAGGAACACCTCAGGCACCACATACTCAACGGGTCACACCCTAACACATGAGCTTGCTTCCTGAACCTCATCCTCATCCCCATCCCCATCTGTCTGTATCATCTAGCGACTGACTTCCCCTCCCGCCACTTAGTATCTACAACTATCCAAGCATTTACTCCAGAAAAGGCCTAACTGGCTCCTCTGTCAGTCTCTTCAACCTACCTTTATACCGTCACCAGCATCCATTTTCTAAAACATAGATTATCATGACCCATCTTGAACCTGACAATGGCTTTCCATTTCTCAGTAAAGTACAAATCTCTTCCCTAAATAACACTTGATCTTAGCCAAAAGGCCGAGAAGCGATAATCTCTTCCCTAAATAAAACACAAAGTTCTTCAAGGGCGTCTGAGTGGCTCAGTTAGCTAAATGTCTGACTCTTGGTTTTGGCTCAGGTCATTATCTCACAGTTCGTGAGTTCGAGCCCTGCATCCAGCTCTGTGCCGACAGCCTGGAGCTGGCTTGGGATGCGCACTCTCTCTCTCTCTCTCTCTCTCGGTTTCCCTCCCTGACTTGCTCTCTCAATAAATAAATAAATAAACATTAAAAAGAAAATTAAAAAAAATGAAGTTTTTCAGTGTAACCTCAAATTTCCTTGTTTAAAAAACTTTTATTTATTTATTTGAAAGACTGAGAGCAGAGGAAGGGCAGAGAGAGAGAGAGAGAGAGAGAGAGAGAATCCCTAGCAGGCTCCACACTGTCAGCACAGGGCCCGATGAGGGGCTGGAACCCACTAACTGTGAGATCATGACCTGAGCCAAAATTAAGAGTAAGGACACTTAAATTACTGAGCCACCCAGCCACCTCTCAAACTTCCTTCATAAGCCCTCTCCTATCGCCTGGTTCAAACTAACTTCAGCCATGCTCAAGCCCTCATATTCTCCCAAACCTCACTTCCCTCATGCCTTTGCACCCTCTATTCTCTCCTGTATTCTCTCCGTGCCTTTTCCAGGTCTTCCCTCCCTGGTCCGCACCCTGGATCAAGTGATACCGCTGGCCGAACCCTCCAGACTCCATGTGCCCCTGTGTCTGGTGCCCGTGGCTCTTCTACTCGGAGCACTTGTGGACACCCAGTCAGGGTTCTTCCCCCTCATGCCTCCAGCAGCGGAAGGACAACAGAGCCTCTCACAGCAGAAGCAGGGTTGGGAGGGGAACATTCACCCCAGAGAATTCTGGGGCACCAGTGTGACGTAAATGACATATTCACAGGACAAGCAGAAGCCAGACATGCTCAGGCTGTTTTAAGATAGGTTAACTCGGGGCGCCTGGGTGGCGCAGTCGGTTAAGCGTCCGACTTCAGCCAGGTCACGATCTCGCGGAGTTCGAGCCCCGCGTCAGGCTCTGGGCTGATGGCTCAGAGCCTGGAGCCTGTTTCCGATTCTGTGTCTCCCTCTCTCTCTGCCCCTCCCCCATTCATGCTCTGTCTCTCTCTGTCCCAAAAATAAATAAACGTTGAAAAAAAAAAAAAAATTAAAAAAAAAAAAAAGATAGGTTAACTCTAGGTAAAAACCTATTTACTATTTAAAACAAAACTTTTTTTATTCTTTTTTTTTTTTTTAATTTTTTTTTTTCAACATTTATTTATTTTTGGGACAGAGAGAGACAGAGCATGAACGGGGGAGGGGCAAAGAGAGAGGGAGACACACAATTGGAAACAGGCTCCAGGCTCTGAGCCATCAGCCCAGAGCCTGATGCGGGGCTCGAACTCACGGACCGCGAGATCGTGACCTGGCTGAAGTCGGACGCTCAACCGACTGCGCCACCCAGGCGCCCCAAAACTTTTTTTATTCTAACCTTGGCTCAATGAACAGTTCTAGTTACAGGATGAATGAACAGACCTAGAATTTGAATTTGAACTCAGAAGTTCCCTGAATTCACCAATCTACTGAGCTTTTAATAAAGTTTCTGAATATGACTAAAGAGGAAATTTCTCCCTAGTTATGTAATTTGAATTCAGATTTGGACGTATACCAAAGTTTCTATTACATTTAATGGTACTCCAGAAATTCACAAACTTATTTACAGAGTTATTTATAGTTATTTACAGAGGAGAGAGCTTCCACACTCATGAAATCTGGTCAGAAGTTGTTTTGATATTCTTGTTGGGATTTTAAAAAGAAAAGGTTATTTTTGAGGTAACTTTGAATAATTATTGTAATTTTACAATAATGAGTTAGCTAGACCCTCCATTCCTAAAAATGGTGTGCAGCCAATTATTATTATTCAAGCAAGGCAAAGAGCTTGCAAATATTTAAACGAGAACCTTTATCATCCCAGCACCCTGCCACAGTTTTTTGAGTTCATTTCTGGAAATAGCTGGAAATAAGCCCACAGCACACAGTTCCACAGAAGTTGAGACATATCACATTTAATTCCTTACAAAAATGAGGAAAGAGCCTGTGAGGTCAAATTGCAAAACCAAACTCAAGCAATAAAAACAAAACACCACCAATGAAAATACTTCTAACAGAAATGTTCTCTTTAATTACAAAAAAGAAAAAAAAGTGTTTGCCAGATTTGGATATCAATTTGGATCAAAGCTCCCCCCTGGACTTTGCTGTTTTTATAATAATGTTTTCAGTACTACGGTATAAATGTAAAGGGTCCATAAAAAATTGAAATCAGAGTTGATGGGTCTCAAGGAAAAAAAAATCACAGTGAACTTGGTGATGACTCAGATTCATTAACTGCTTAATAATAGCCCGGAGCTCTTTGAATTTTCAGTCAAAAGACTTCAGACATTAAAACAATTACAATTCTATCTCCACCAGTACTTTCCCCTTGCAGGCAGTGAAATAAAGGTAAATTATCAACATCAGTGAGAATCTTCAGGAAAGATAAAGTTGCCAATGATTTTGCGAGGCTACCTTTATAACTTCTGAAGTGGGGTGTTAGGAAATATCCTTACCCTCAAATAGAGTAACATTCTATCCGTGTACTTCTTATTCTTCCCTTTGACACCAAACTATTAAATTGAGCTCATATGATTCAAGGAGGGAAAAAAAAGAAAAGACAAATTGCCTAAGGATGAGTTTAGAGTCCAAAGGAAAAGGAACAGCTGCCGAATCTCCAGTCTGTTCCAAGAACCATCAATTCAGGGGACAAAGCCGATGTCTTTTTATCCTGAATTTATCTGGCTTGGATGTTGACATTAACTTGAGAATGACCAGCTACTACAGTTCCCTTGAGGCTGTATGGAACCCACTTAAGTCCCCAAGGAAGCAAATAAAGTTTTCTGTCTCTCTCTTTGAGTGGTTTATTTCCTATCTTAAGTGACTTTTTAATTTAAAAACAATAGCTTCCGGGGCTCCTGGTGGCTCAGTTAGTTAAGTGTCCGACTTGAGCTCAGGTCGTGATCTCGTGGTTTGTGGGTTTGAACCCCACGTCGGGCTCTGTGCTGTCACCATGGAACCTGCTTTGGATCCTCTGTCTCTCTCTCTGCCCCTCCCCTGCTCGCGCTCTGCCTCTAAAAATAAAAATAATAAATAAACCAAACCAATAGCTTCTTATTGTGAAAATGAAGAACAGTTACAATCCCAGAGATAAGTCATCTAGCAGTTTGGCATCTCTTTTTTTCAATCTTTTAATCTCTGTATAGTTCTTCATCTAGCTGAAATCACGCTATACAAGCAATTTATATTTGGCTCATTGAGCTAAGACATGAGTATGTTCCAAGTGTTATTAAACGCTTTATAATTATAACAGCAAATGTTACCTAATAATTTACTTCAAGGACATACCTTAATTTAATCATTCTCCTTTGTTGGACGTTTAGGATGCTTCTAGGTTTTCAATATTATAAACCATGCTTTAATGAACACTATGTAGTCATTAAGCTATTTCTGAATTTCAGGTATCTGTGAAGGATATGCTCAGAAGTGGAAATTCCAGGATGAAAGGTATGGTGATTTCTAATAATCTTAATACACGCTGCCTTCATCATTTCTAATTCAGTGTGATCAGCAGCACATAAGTGTCTCCCTCATGACACCTTTATAATTAATAATGTTTATTTTCTAATCTTTACTGATAGGAGAAAATGGTATCTCAAGGATTTAATCTACTTTTTTATTACTTGTAAAGTTGAAAAGGATTTATGTCGTGTTTACCATTTGTTTTTCCTTTTATTGTGAAACATCCACTTTCCTTTACCCATTTATCTGCTGGGTTTTACAATTTTTTAATGGATTATAAACAAGGTTTATATGTTAAAGATATTAGCCCTTTGTTGTATTTGTTGCAAATATTTAAAAAAATTTTTTTTTTCAACGTTTTTTATTTATTTTTGGGACAGAGAGAGACAGAGCATGAACGGGGGAGGGGCAGAGAGACAGGGAGACACAGAATCGGAAACAGGCTCCAGGCTCCGAGCCATCAGCCCAGAGCCTGACGCGGGGCTCGAACTCACGGACCGCGAGATCGTGACCTGGCTGAAGTCGGACGCTTAACCGACTGCGCCACCCAGGCGCCCCTGTTGCAAATATTTTAAAGATATTTACCGTTAACTTTGAAGCCATTAAATCTATAGTTCCTTGTTCCTTTTTTGCTTCATTTACTGCTTTTAAATTTAGAAAGATCTTTCTCATCAAGACATATACATACTTATATTTCTTTTAAAGTTTTTGATGATTTAATTTAAAAAATATTAATGCTTTAATTCATAGGACCTGCTCTATCAAGTAACTAATTTTCCCAGCATTGAATGTGGTATAGTTCTTTCTTCTGCACTCATAGTTGATGATAACTTTATTTAGTTATTCTTCTAGGTTAAGATATCAGACTTTTAGCAGTACCTGGTTGCCCAGCTTGTATCCAAACCCTGGCTGTATAATCTTGCACTTACTTTTTTTTTTTTTTTTAATTTTTTTTTTTAATGTTTATTTATTTTTGAGACAGAGAGAGACAGAGCATGAACAGGGGAGGGTCAGAGAGAGGGAGACACAGAATCTGAAACAGGCTCCAGGCTCTGAGCTGTCAGCACAGAGCCCGACGCGGGGCTCGAACTCACGGACCGCGAGATCAAGACCTGAGCCGAAGTCGGCCGCTTAACCGACTGAGCCACCCAGGCGCCCCTGCACTTACTTTTACAACAGATGGAGTGTACTTCCCACTCCTGAGTTAGGGCTTGACTGTGTGTCTTGCTTTGATTAATATTATTGCAAATAGACAGCATTCTAATCTGCCAGCCCTAATCTAAGCCTCAAGAGATATTGTGGGTTCCCACTTGCCCTCTTGAGCCTCTGTGATCACCAGGAGCTTTCTCCTTCAGCCTGAGCCCCAAAAGAAGTGAATAGGAAAAAAACCACACATAATAACCCCCCACCCCCCAAAAAAATCTTCACTGGAAAATCTGTATTAAGTTTGAGTTTTTCTGAATACATCTTTTAAAGATTTTCTTCTTTTGTTTACTTACACACACAAAGAAGACTTGATCTCCAAGATTCTGCACAAAACAGAAAACCCAAGTATTCATCCTAATCTCTCACCTTCTGTTGAAATCAACCTGGATGGAGTGATCAATTACAAGATCAGCAGGACAAACAGGGTTTATTTTCTCTGGATCTCCTCCTAACTTTTTCACAGCATCTCGCATTGCCGCAAAGTCAACCACAGCTGGCACACCCCTAAGAAAAGAGAGAATTAAACAGAAAACAAAACTGTTAAACAAGTGTACTTAGATTTTTCACCTTTTGCCTCCAGTGACAATACTGGCCACGAGACAGTCTCATCAGTGGGGCTAACAATAGATGCCTTAGAAAAGTGGAAGTTTCTAAACACGCTTCCTTGAGCAGAAATTGGTAGTAAGCACCATGACTGAGTGGTATCTCTACATGCAATTTTGCATTAAAGTTAACAACAAATACGGTCTAAATAGAGACCGTGGTAAAATGTGCACTTAACACTGGGGCTGTTACTGCCATGGCTGATTCCCATTCATGTGGGGGGGTGGGTGACAAAGGCCTATAGAAGATATACGGATTTCACCTCCAACCTCTAACCTCCAACCAAATTTAAAGAAATGGATGTAATTCAGAGAAGAATGCTGTGAATCCTTCCTTTTTATTATTTTGAGTATAAAATTTGTCCTCTAGACTGTCCTTTGGTAAAGTAAAATTTCGTCTCTATAAGGAATAAAATAACATCACTTAAAAATGGAAAGGCAAGATCTCAGAAAACAGGCCATGATGGGGAATAAAGACTCCCAGGAATAGCAGGATGTGAACTGAGGTTTAAGGGCAACAGGTCAGGCCTTGTGAACTACAAGTCTCCCCTCAGGACACAGCATATTGATATTCTAAGGACAGCTGTTTCAAACCTGGCTATCTGGGTGACAGGATGTGAGGGAGAGAAGATTCCAAGATAGCCCTACTCCATGCTATTTCTTCCACTTTTTGTTAGTATACTTAAGGTTAGGATCTCCAAAAACAATGACCTTTGCCACTGGAAGAAGTGGAGTGACTACACATCCCACTTGTCGGAGACAATCTCTAGCTGTCCAGGATAACAGACCTCTTTCGTTTTCAAAAGTGTCTGGATAATGGGTGATAAATTATACAGTCATAGTGTGTGTGTGTGTGTGTGTGTGTGTGTGTGTGTGTGATTCAAGCTTTCCTTAAAGGCTGGCAAGGGAGGCAGTGAACAGGGAAGTGAAGTGACATTAGGCTCACGTAAAGTCTTGCAGGATGACGCGGGCAGGCTTAAACGGCACTTCTATGTTCTTATGCTGCATGACACTCCAATTTAGGATATTTTCAATGTCATTTTTCTTCACCAAAAATTGATCACAGTTCCGAATGGCTGCCTCCAGGAGAACTCTGATAGAAAATGGTAAGCGTTCTAGAAAAAAAGAAAAAAGTATAACAAAATAAACACAAGTCATGAGACACATTATTATAAGAACTATTTTAAAGCCAGTCCCCATATAAACCTGATATGAAGCATCAGACTATTTTTCCAACAGGGAAAGAGGGTAAATTTAAATTGATTTCAACAGTTCGATATGTAAGAATACTGAATGGGTTGAAGAGACATTCAGTAATAGAAAAAGTTAATTCTTTCACAATAAATGATTGCCTTACCTTGGATTCCATTAATAGTTTCTGTTAAGTCATCATGAAAGAAGTTAGCCTAGATATTTACCATATTATGTGCTGGCAAGTAACACACACACACACACACACACACACACACACACACACACAGTAATATTTCTTATGAAAACTAGTGTTCAAGAAATGAGAAAATAACTTCTTTACAACTAACGTAATTAAAACCAAAGTTTGGTCACATACACCTTTCAAAGGAAACATAAGCCCACATGCCATGCAGAATGGCTACTGGTAGTGGGTTCAAGGATAACAACAGTTCAGAAGAAAAACTATTTTGTTTATTTATAAAAGAAATGTTCATTCCTGATCTATGAAAACTATTCACCAATATTATTTGGAAAAGACAAGAGTGCAAAGGTAGAAAAGCAGAGGATTTGGGATAAAAAAGACATGTTTTTGTCTTCTGCTCTTACCCACATTGTTGTTTCTTGATCATGTCATTGACCCTCTCTGGGTCTCAGCTTCCTCAGGACTTCTAACATTTTATAAACATGACCTCAAGGGGTTGTTATGGAGACTAAATGATGTAATATATATGTATAAACCCTCTATATACTATAAAGTGTTATATAAATGTCACATGTATATAATAATTACTAACATAAAAATGAGCAATGTAAGAAAAGGTGTGTGAGTTTGTGTGCTTAATTCAAGACCATTCAGCCATTTCTGCTACTCCCTCTTTCAAATCTCCTAAAGGCTAATTAATTACATAGCTTAATTACTATGCAAACGAGACTCAAACTGCTGTCAGAACAATTAACATCATAGAGCCATGCACCTACCATATCTTGAATCCTTCAGTTTATTCAAATTGAAGAATTTCTTTCCTGGTTGTGCAGGATCTAAAGGCTCAACAAGGTGTGCAAATGGGTTGCTCATGATTCCTGATGGCCACGTGTCCCTGAAAAGAAAAGGGAACATTTAATTTCTAACTGTCAAAACTGGACCTCATTTATTTTGACAATCACGGTAGATATTCACTTCAAGACATCACTCATCTTTTCACAGGAGGAAGGCAGGACATAAACGACTACAAGAATTATATTCTTAGCAAATAAAATGGGCTTCTGTGAAGGTATCGTGAACGCTAGCATTCACCTCTTGAGAGGCCATAAAATCCCACACTTTTGTCTTATGTCTACAACTTTCCAACATTCTTCCACCAATAAGATATACCGTGTCTTATGGTAAATCCTGAAGATACAAACCGGCCCTTTGAGCTGGACTCATGTCTTGCCTGACAGGAGGTAAAAGGTCATAGCAGATGACATGGAATTGTATAAAACTTGAACTTTGGAAGTGGGGGCTTGAAAGCACTATTTCCTGTTGTAACAGTCTCTGCAGCATTTGAAAAAAACATGGTAGTTTGAAGTCTTCCTGATTCACTTTGCACAAGGTGGCAACAAAGTGTTCACATCAAGGAATCTCTGTTACTGCAGTGGGGCGTAAAGGCCTAAACTTACTTCCCAAGTGAGTGTGGAGGAGACCCTCTACCCCAGCTCCAGGCAGGTTTACAAGCAGTGAATCAGGGAAGTAATTGTTCCTGGCCTCCACCACACAGATAAATAGCAATTTCAAATAACATAAATGTACGACTCAGAGAAAAAACACAGTAGGAATAGCAAGTAGAGAAGGAATAAGAAATCTTGTTTTTAGTCCTACCCCTGGGGCAAAAATCCTTCAGCCAATCCATTTCCCAATTTTGAGATAAGAATAGTAATGTTCCGGGGCGCCTGGGTGGCTCAGTCGGTTCAGCGTCTGACCTTGGCTCAGATCATGATGTCATGGTTTATGAGTTCGAGCCGCGGTTTGGGGTCTCTGCTGTTGGAGCAGAGCCTGCTTTGGATCTTCTGCCTCCCTCTCTCTGTTCCTCTCTAGCTTTCTCTCTCTCTCTCTCTCTCTCTCTCTGCCCTTCCCCCTGCTCATTCTCTCTCTCTCTCTCTCTCTCTCTCAAAAATAAATACAAACATTAAAAATAAAAAAGAATAGTAACATTTCTGAGGCGTGTAGAGATCACTTAAAACTAAAATCTTAAAAAAACAAAAACAAAACACAAGAATACTAACATTTCCCCAATTAATTCAGGGGTTTTATGAATACTTAAATATTCAACATATTTGAGGATGACTAATATGGAATGATCAACATATTACTGTAAAATGAAAAAACAATATGTGCAAACTCTGGACATATGGGTTCAGTTCATACCACCACAATAAGACAAGTATTGCAATAATGTGGGTCAAAAGAATGTTTTGGTTTCCCAATGCATATAAAAGTTATGTTTGTTTACACTATACATTAATCTATTTAAAAACAATGTATATACTTTAATTAAAAAACACTTTATTGCTGGGGCAGGAGGGTGACTCAGTCAGTTAGGCATCCAAATTTAGCTCAAGTCACGATCTTGCAGTTTATGAGTTCAAGCCCCACGTCGGGCTCTGTGCTGACAGCTCAGTCTGGAGCCTGTTTCAGATTCTGTGTCTCCCTCTCGTACTCTGTCTCTGTCTCTCTCTCTCTCTCTCAAAAATAAACATTAAAAAAATTTTAAATAAAAAATACTTTATTGCTAAAAAATGCTAACCATCATCTGAGCTTTCAGGGAGTCATAATCACTGATTGTAGACAACTATACCAAATCTAATGATAATGAGTAAGTTTGCTATATTGTGAAAATTATCAAAATGTGACATAGAGACAGGAAGTGAAGAAATGCTGCTGGGAAAATGATACCAACAGACTTGCTCAAAGCGGGGTTGCTACAAACCTTCCATCTATAAAAAATGCAGTATCTGCAAAGCACAATAAAATGTGGTGTGTCTGTAACAGGAAATGACCGTTTGGGGGGATAAAAAGTTACAAGTGGTTCTTGTCTCCCTAGACAGGCCTATAGCTTCATGAAAACACCAAAGCGACTGGCTCCTTTAAGAAGGGCAGGGGCCTCGAAGTCAAGATTAGGAGTAAGACTCAGTTTCCACTACACATCCTTTCATTTTGTTTGTGTTTTTACCCATGTACCCATGTTGTGTTTTTACCCATATAACTTTTTGAAAACCAACTGAAAGTTTAAAAGAAATAGATATTTGTGTATATCCTCTGTCTAAAGTCCAGGGCTAGGGAATTCTGGGGAGAGGCAGTGGACTGAGAAGCAGCCCCTGCCTTCCTGGAGTTCGCAGTGCTGGAGGCCACAGGACAAGCCAGACACCTGTCAGGAGCACTAGAGAATGCAGAGGACAGAGTGAGGTTGTCTGCCAGCATTTCTGTGCCGGCAATGACTTCTTTCCCTGAGTTCCATGTGGTTTTGCAGGGGCTGCCATTTTGTCAGGGAGAGGGAAAGCTATCTGCCCTAATCTGGGCCAATCCACTTCCTTCTCTGGGGATTCTGGAACCAAAACTAAATAAAGGCCAGCAAGGGAAACTGTGTTTATAAAAGCATATGCCCCTAGACCATCTGAGTTAGAACTACCCAGGGATAGTTCTGGTTAAAAATACAGATAGATTCCTGAGTCTCACCCCTAAGCTACTGAATCAGAATTGATGGGGGAGGTGGGAGGAGGGAGCAGGCCTGGGTGGAATGTGCCGTCTAAGGGGGGCAGTGGCCATTTGGCTCCAGCCTAGAGCTGATGCAGGAATGCCCAGCCCACTGTTGACAGATCATCCAATTTTTCAAGCAAGTCTGGCAGTTGGGATTTCTACGTGAACTCTCTTGATTTAGAAATGTTGGTAACTAAATGTTTCTAAAATACCGTGTGAGTCTGTAGCATGACGGCTAAACCGAACACGCCTGTGGGCTCTATGTGACCACTGGACTGCCAGCCCGTGACATGTGTCCCAGCCCCACCTGGCAGATGTCTCAGACTGGAGAATGGCAGGGTAATCAGAGAGAGAAAACTCAGGTAGGCAACTACAGAGAGAAAGGAGGCGAGAGGTAACCTGCGTGGGCAACTGGATGGCGGCAGCTGATGTGGAAAAGTGGTGGATGGAAAGAAAAGGCAAAAGCTAGAGAAAACAGCCACGGAGAGAATCACCGAATCATGGGGCAGAAGAAATACAACTGAACCCTAAGTGTGGAAGGCTGGAGGATCTTAGGACTGCTTTGGGAAGGAACACTGTGGCTTTGAAGACAGAGTACATTTCTTTATCTTTATTTATTTTGAGACAGAGAAAGCATGAATGGGGGAGGGGCAGGCAAGAGAGAGAGAGAATCCCTAGTAGCCTCTGCACTGTCAGCACAGAGCCCAATGAACCATGAGATCACGACCTGAGGCAAAGTTGGATGCTTAATCGACTGGGCCACCCATGTGCCCCGGAGGACAGAGCACATTTCTTAAAGTGCTACACAGATGTCAGATACTCACTGTTCATCCCCACTAAATGAGGAGCCAGTCAGGAGGAAAAAAAAACCTATAAATATACTGTTTAGTAAGAAATATGCTGGCTTGTCGGTAGAAGTTTACAAATTGGTGGGCTCAGAAAACAAGACTAATAATTCCACTGATTGGAATTTTGAGGCTGTAAATTAAAAAGGCAATAATAATCCTATTCTCCCTTTGATTTGTTACCGATTCCATTGCCCCTAGATGTAACTTTTCTACCCCACACAGTAGCAACTGCAACAGTGAAACTGCTGTTTGGCCTGCCTGGGAAATGGGTCAGGAAAGGAGCCTCTCCACAGAGGCTGTGGGACATTTGAGAATCTCTGCAGCCAGAGGAAGTGGTGGGAGGCCCTTACAGAATGGGGCAGGGTGAGTCATTCACATCTTTAAAAAGCCTTGAGTCTTTGACTCTTCCCTATCTCTGTGTCAAACCCTAATGGGGACAGGTGCCTCAAGTTTGCCAAAAGTCTACGATTAAACCAACTGCTAAGTTGTACCCGTTTGCCATGACGCAGTGGATGACATGTGTCAAATGACTGCCCTATAGCTTACGAATGCCCCGTAACTCTGGCAGAACTCTGAAAACCTTACACGATTTCTGCTGTTCCCACCACCCTATGAAGCCTACCAGTATTTCAGGACAGATATGGTGACCGACAGAGCTCTTAGGGAAAATGGCTTGTGTAAAAAGTGCTCTACCGTCTGACTCCCCTTTTCCTTAAAAACTAGAAAATTGTCAGGGTGCCTGGGTGGCTCGGTCGATTAAGCGTCTGACTCCGGCTCAGGTCATGATCAAGTGAGTTTAAGCCCCGTGTTGGGCTCTCTGCTGTCAGCACAGGGCCAGCTTTGGGTCCTCTGTCTCCCTCTTTCTCTGTCACTCCCTAACTTGTGCGCATGCAAAAACCAACTAGACAATTGTCTAATTTCACTAATCAGTGAACCAAATTCTACTTGCAGAAGCTAAAAGAGAAAGAAATCAGTCACCAGTTACTAAGTACCAACACATAAGTACATGGGTACCGGTACATAAATACACCCAATGCTTTACACCATCTTCTCTAATTTTGGCAACACCTCTGTAAGCTAAAGCATATCATTATTTCCATTTTACAGCCGAGGAAACTGCAGCTCAGAGAGATACAAAAATTTGCCTAAGGACATACACCTAGTTAGAGGCAGAGCCAGGTTTGAAATCCTGGCTCTTCCCACCCCACCCTCAAGCGACTTCCTCCACCCCAGGTGCAGCAACTTCGGTTCTGAAGGTGGTGCTGTGTAGAGGTCACAGACCAACCCCAAAGCTAAAACAAACAAACAAACGAACAAACAAAAAAACCCCAAAAAAACCAAAACAGGAGAGATTCATGGGCCTGAGAAACCCTCCTGCTAGAACTCAGTTTGGAATACTGGAGTTGCTTTTCCTTCTTTCCGGGGACACCGAGCACGTTAGTCTAAGCTGGGCATTGTCACGTGCCCCTTGCCACTTTTACTAAGTCACAGGTCAGTGACAAGCAATAGCAGCAACCCAAAACTGGTTTTGCTTCTGGGAAACTGTCCTTTCAAAAAGCTGGAGGGCTCTGGAAATCCCTTCCAGGTTTCACTCATGCTATTACTCCTGTCTTAAAATCACTTTATAGAAGCTCCCAATGCTTTAGCAGTCCCCAGAGAAAGCCAAAAACAACTGTGTTCCAAGGAGGGAAGAAGGGAAAGACCTTTGGCTTGGGAACAGTCCAGATCCAAAGTAGAATCTAGGCATCATAAATGCCTCCTAGGTCTGCCTTACCCTGGCCAGACTCGTATCCCATCCTCAAACCTCAAGTATTACTGCAAATCCTGCAGACTCCCTGAGGTATGGGTTTCATCTAGAAACCCCACCAGCTGGCCAGGGAGCGCTGCCTACTTCCCACATGCACAGGACGCACAGACCCCCACCATTTCAACTCCCTTCTTTTCTTATCTGCCATCCTCCCTTCCCTCTGTTTTGTTCCTGCCTTTTTTCTGTTTCACCTAATTCCCATTCAATACTAATAAAACGGAGGAGTGAACAGAGAGAGTTGTTGTGGATTTTTGTGGGGAGCGGGTGGAGTGTTATCCTAGTTTTTTTTCTTTTTGGAAGGGTGAGGGTTAGTGTCATGGAAATAAGCATGGGTGCTACCTTTTCTGCTCCACAGAGTAAGATAGTATTGCATAGAGGAAAAGAGAAAACAAATTAAAAAGAAGAAGAAAAAGTTAAGAAAGGGAAATGATATCTTTTAAGCAGTGATGTTAGAGCTCATTAAGAACTGTGCTTCATGAACCTTGTGTTCAGGACTGTAGGACCGCTGAACATTGGCCCCGGCCTGTGAATCAAGTAGGACGCATGAACAGTTCTTATACAAAAGGAATTTAAAGACAGACACTTGCACTGTACTTGAAACCCTTCTCTACACTTAGCTCACACTCTTAAAATGAAGAGAATTATTCAGTTGAGAAACAGTGTGTTTCAAAGCTAACCCATCCTGAAATACCAGCTGGGTGACTTGTACATTGTCATGATCCCCTCAGGTACATCTTGTGCCGGGACAGGAGAGGTTGGGGAAAGAGTACTGAACACCAGATTTTTAAAGCAAATTACTAAAAACACTAAACATTAGCATAGGCAGACAGATCTAATTTAACAAATGAACCATGCTCTTGGCAAAATAGGTTCAGGCAGTTCAGAGCTGGGGTTCCTCCCCAACCACAGTCTTGCTGCCAACCAACCTTTGGTCTCAATTTTGGACACCTGCAGGGGACTCAGAGAGGCACCACCTTTCTGTGCATATGTGGCATGGCATTAACCCATCCCCCACCATGCCCTTGGGACACCTGGCCTTAGATGCTATGCAGGTGATGAGACAGAATCGGAGAATGTTGAGCCTTCTGGAGAGAACTTAGAGATGCCATAGCATTTTCCTGACCAGGAGACAGAGGTCCCCAGAAGCAAAGTGGGATCGCTAGATTTATGAGTGGTAGACCGAGGAAGAAGATACAGCTGATTTTCTCCCCAATGAAACGCAAATTTCTGGCAAGGATAAAAAGTATGCGCAAAATCCTCCAAAAGTAAAGTTTAAAAAAGTACCACTTAGGCATATCACAGTCTTCTGGCACTTTTGTGAGTTAGTTCTCTAATCACTGACTGAGCCTTCCATGTGGTGCAAAATAACCAGAGAACTGACTGGCAGCTGAACTTTGGGAAAACAACTTAGAGTTAAGTTTTTCATAATCTACCCTGGGTAACTAGTTTTTTTTCTAAGAGAGGCAGACAAGTAAGGGCAAATAAATTTTATTGATATAAATATCAAACATACAATTCCTTACTCAGATTCAACCTAAGAAATGTGAGCAAAGACTCACATTAATAGAAATGAAATAGAAGAAGTTGAATTATATATATACGAGAATCTAATTTAAAAACTTCAAGACTATTAGTATATATTCATTCATACACACACATACCATCATATATAGAAATGAATAGAAAAAGATCTAAAATAAAGTCAACATTGATTATCCTTAAGTAGATAAATGTTTCTTAAGTAGAAACTATCTTTTAAAAGGAAGCTAGAACACTTCATAAAGTTCCTGAAACCACAACATACGGTTCTTTCTTTCATAATGTCTGATGAGGATTTATTTAAAAGTAAATTTGTGACTATTACTCTTTAGATAAACCCACTCTGCTCCTCCAAACTACGTCCTTGTTGTCCAACGATACAGTGAAACGGTTCACTAAAGAATTTGTAAATGGTTCACATTTAACATCAGACAGATCAGTTGCATATGTCATACAGGTCACAAATATCAATCCAAGCTGGACCCCTTCCTTCTCACCACCCTCCTCAGCCCTCCTCCAGCCCCCCCTTCTCCCCATCACCCTACTGTCCTGCAATCCCAGCAGGAGACCAAACTTGCTGTAGAACCATATCTTCTAGGCTGGTGAGAACTTCAAAAATATTACACTAAGTAAAAGATGATCATTGCAGAAATATTACGAAGTGCAGGTAAACAAAAAGAAGAAAATAAAAGTCACCTGTAATACCATGGTTTGGAGTTTCATCTAACATGACTTTTAAAGGTATTTGGATTTTGGGGTGCCTGGGTGGCTCAGTCAGTTGAGCATCTGACTGCCTCAGGTCACCATCTCATGGTTTGTGAGTTCGAGCCCCACAATGGGCTCTGTGCTGACAGCTCAGAGCCTGGAACCTCCTTCAGATTCTGTGTATCCCTGTCTCTGCCCCTCCCCCACTCGCACTCTGTCTCTCTCAAAATAAACATTAAAAAATATTGGAAAAAAAAGAAGTAAATGTATTTAGATTTCTTTAAAAAATGGATTAGACTTCACAGTGTTTTGCAAATTGCCTTTTCTCACTCAGCAATACATCTTTATCGGGCTATCAGGTGATATTTTATATCATTTTTAATTACACCATAAAAATCTATCATTTAGATATACAACAATTTACTTAAATCTCCCATTAGTTAAATAGTTTCCAGGTATTAACAGGCAAACAATGCTGCAACCTTTGTACACACTTCTTTGAGTAGGTCCTCAATCCATTTCCTTAGTATAAATTCCTAGCTTCTGGTCCCTAGAAGTAGGACAGCTGAGTGAAAGGATTTGCATGTCTCCATTGTGTTAAACATCACCACGTGGCCTGGGAAAGGCCGTGCCAATTTATGACCCTTCTCTGAGGCAGTGAATGGAGGTGCCTCAACTAGGCAACATAATTCTTTGCCAAATGGAAAGATTAAAAAGCTAATCTTGGGCGTATCTTTAATTGCCAGGGAAGGTGGACACTTTTTCATCTGTCTCTTTGACATCTGAATTTCTTC
The DNA here is from genome assembly GCF_028749965.1 of Puma concolor. Lineage (NCBI taxonomy): Eukaryota > Metazoa > Chordata > Mammalia > Carnivora > Felidae > Puma > Puma concolor. The sequence continues at coordinate 55,481,891 of NC_141679.1, read as the reverse complement.
TTTTGTAAAGTGTCAGTCTGCCAGACACAGACCAAACCGAGTGATACCCAGATGGCCTTTGGTGACCAAATGTTCTCCTTGGAGGAGGACTTCACTGAGCTCTTAGTGTGGATGAGACTGGGCTCTGGGGACCCTAAAATCTTTGGGCAGCTCTAAGGTCTGATGTACAGTCTGGCCCCATGCCGAGGTGCATCCTGAACCTAGCTGGTTATAGCAAGGTAAGAGGCCCCATTAGCTTAAATCATGGGCAAAACCCCATTTGGTTCAGTGAGCTTTGCTCTCTGTTACCCAGACTGAACTTCCAAAGCCCAGGCAGCAATCTTGCAAGTGGGTTTCAGGACACTGAACACAGAGCACGGGCAGCACACTGCTGACCCATCACTCTTGCCAGAGGAACATCTCGGACCATACACCCCGCAGAACGCCACACCGTGATGCTTATTCGGCACAGCCAGATTTGCAGAAATGCGCGGAAAGGTCGACTGACTTTAGCTAAATGCCAGTGATCAGATCCAGTAAGATTCACCTCTTCAAGTCACTTTCCAGACTCTGGAGTATAGAAATCCAAGATTTAGCTGCTTCTGTTATCAGAGTTGAATCTTTTTAGGTTGTTTTAGGATAGGGAAAGAGGGGCAGTATGAATGGGCCCCACAATCAACCAGCAGGGGAGAGGAGTGAACCTGAGCAGCGGGACTCCTGCCAGTAATGGGGTGGGGAGGACAGAGGTTTTGTTTAGTTCTCGAGGGTGGGGAGTGTGCCTATCAGTTTCCAGGAGAGCTTGTATAGTTTCAAAGAGTTTCCAAGAGATTAGTGGAGAGTGATGGATAAAGTACAGACAACACACGCTCCACATTATTTAGGATATCTAAAGGCACACAGGGGTGGGCTTTTAAAATCCATCCAGACAACAGAAAGAGGTTTCTTCGGTATTTCATGTGGTTTTCCCATCTCTCCCCTCCTCACATTTTTCTAAATACACCCATTCTGAATTTTCACGGGTCCCAACTCTAAAGTCAAAGTCAAGTCACTGCATCTCTAGAGTTCATTTCAGTTCACTATAAGGATTAGCAATGCTTCATTTATTTTCTGTTTAAAGAGAAATTAATTGGTCCCACTCCCAAACTGACTGTTGTGTATCTAAATATCATGCTACTTATAAACAACTTTTTGTCAAAAGCGAGATTCCAAGGATGTCTATGTAAGCATAAATAAGACTGAGGTCAGAACCACCCAGGCCAGCAAACCACCATGGCTTGTCAAGTGGATTTTTTCACAAAGTAGAGAACTAGAAAGATTAGCTCTTTGCTTTCTTTGAGGTAACTACATCTGGACAACTGGAATAACTAAATATCTCCGGATTTTCCCAGAGACCAGGTCACCTAAAAAAACAAAAACAAAAACTACCCACAGAAATCTCTTAAATGGGGTACTTGGAAAGAATTTTGAATAAGAAGCCCTAAGAGCAAGGATCTATTTTGGGACAGAATGTAAACAAAGAAAGAGGTAGTGCAGAAGGAGGGTCTTGCAGAAAGAAATTGTTGTGCAACAATATAACCAAATCCATCAACCCATTTTTCTTGAGCAATAATTATATGTGACATGCACCCTTGTCTGTAAACATGAATAAGACTGCTTCTGTATCAGAAAGTTTTGCCATCACACAATTTGCTTGTCTTTTTTATTTTTATTTCCTTACTAAGTTAAAAAATTTTTTCAATGTTTATTTTTTGAGAGAGATAGAGAGAGACAGAGTGCTAGTGGAGAGGGACAGAGAAAGAGGGAGACACAGAATCCAAAGCAGGCTCCAGGCTCTGAGCTGTCAGCACAGGGCCCGACGTGGGTTTTGAACTCATGAACTGCAGATCATGACCTGACCCGAAGTTAGATACTCGACTGACTGAACCACCCAGGTGCCCCTGTTTTTGCCAAATTTTTAAATAATCAGTCTATTTTCACTTATTCTTCCATCTCATCCTGGACAACTGCCCAGAAGGCTCCACATATATTCCTAGATTTTTAAAAAGAGCTGTCACAGTTTTGAAATGATTGAATTCCATTTTGAATGAGCCATATAACCTTTCTGTGGCTCAGTTTCCTAACCTGTAACATAAGTTTAGTTGATAATCCTAAAAAGTCCCTTCTGAGTGAAAAAAAATTCTATGCTTCATTATTCATGTATTCAACACACATTTATATTAACCATCTAATATGTGCCAGGAACTGTTTTAGGCACTGGGGACACACCCAGTAAAAAACTGACAAAGGCCCTGCCTGTGTGGTGCTTCCATGAGGAGGGAGACAGAGTACACAGCTAAATGATATACAAACAGAATGTCAGATGGTGACCAGCTCTGTGGATAGGCAGGACAAGGGCAGTAGGGAGTGTTGGGCTGTGATGCATACTGAGAGATCAAAGGAGGTCTCATTCATATGGAGCCACTTGAGCAGAGCCTTGAAGGAAGTGAGGGGACAAGCTATGTACAACTGGAGCAGGGGTGAGACCATGTGCAAAGGCCCTGAGGCGGGTCTGAGGAAGGCAAGGAGGCCAGGGCAAGGTGAATGACGGCAGAAAAGGAGACAAGGTGGGGAGGCAGCAGACTTGGCCATTGTAGGGACCGTGACTGAAGACAAACTACAAAGTACTGTCCTAGCTTTACACTTGGTTTAAATTAACTGTAGATTCCCAACACTGGAATTTGTTAAAGTCTGATATGAAATCAAGTCATAATGTGAAAATACTAGATTACATTTAAAAAGTAGCTAACTTCCTGAAATCTAACCCTTCTGTTTCCTTGAACTTCATTATTAAGTAACACTGGAAATTTTTAGGATGTATCATTAAGATGATCATGACTCACTCAGCAGACATACACAGCCACTGCCAAAGGCAACAGACAGGATTTGGGGGACAGGGGCCATGGCCACTGCACTGTCTGAGGGAATAGCCCCTGCGCCTTGTCAAGACTCCCAGTTCTAGGCTTGCTGGCAAAGACAGCACAACATCATATGTAATTCCCAAAGGAGGAAGGCTTACCTGACACATTCTTTTTTTTTTTTTTTTTAATTTTTTTTTTTTCAACGTTTATTTATTTTTGGGACAGAGAGAGACAGAGCATGAACGGGCGAGGGGCAGAGAGAGAGGGAGACACAGAATCGGAAACAGGCTCCAGGCTCTGAGCCATCAGCCCAGAGCCTGACGCGGGGCTCGAACTCACGGACCGTGAGATCGTGACCTGGTTGAAGTCGGACGCTTAACCGACTGCGCCACCCAGGCGCCCCTACCTGACACATTCTTTAAGTTCATTTTAAATTAACTGCAGTAGCACAAACTCAAAAGAACAGAAATAGTTTTAATTTTTGATATCACTGTGGTCTAATAGAAGCAGTTTCATAAAAGGGCTTGTCAACTTCAGAATTTATACTTCCAGGAAAGTCATCGTGGGGTCATAAAACATTTGGTCAGAAAGGAAGAAGCAGGGCAGGGCCCCCCAGGCGTCTTGACCCAGCCCTCTGCTCCTGATCTCATCCTCTCCTCATAAAGGTCAGTCTTCAGCCTCTTCTTGGAATGTGGGTCTCCTACCCAGCAGTAACCCACAGTTATCAGTGGGGCTTCAAAAATGACACCTGCAGACACCCCAAAAGTGACATTTTGCAGAACCAAGTCCTATAGCATCTAACTTACAAAAAAAAATTTTTAAGGTTTATTTTTGAGAGAAAAAGAGAGAGAGGGCGAGCGAATGAGCATGAGTGAGGGAGAAGCAGAGAGAGAAAGGCAGACACAGAATCCGAAGCAGGCTCCAGGCTCTGAGTTGTCAGCACAGAGCCGGACTTGGGGCTCAAACCATGAGATCATGACCTGAGCCTAAGTCGGACGCTTAACTGACTGAGCCACCCAGGGGACCCCCTACTGCATCTAACTTTTGAGGCGAGAGGAGTGGGGTAGGGGCAGACCACTGTGATAAAAGCATTATGGGGCAGGCCTAGTTGATATCCATTCTTTAAGAAAAGATGCATGATTTCCTCAAGCTTCTGAACGAATTGTATAGATGTTTGGTAATGAACTTTTCTAACTCAAATTTTAGGAACTAGAAAGAAGGAGTGTCACTACAAGAGGCAGGGTGTCAGGCTGCCAGGGTCTCAGAGGGCAGCATTTATCTCCATGAATTTCCCAAGTTTCTGAGGTCATCAACCCTCACTCACCTCAGAACTGGACTTAAGAATGATGACTCATGCTAACAGAGTTCTCAGAAGCTTGAGGTATAAACCCATATATTTATTGATTTTCCAAAAGAAAGACAACTGCCAGGACGACCCGATGCTCCTGCTTTCTGACCATCACATTCTTTCCCCAGAGCACTTGAGTGATGTGGTTCAGAGCTGGAAACCGAAGCTAAATATCAGGCGTATTGAAAGGGGGAGCTGGAACTCAAAATCAAGTCCATCACACTCTAAAGCCTACCTCTTAAGCAGCTAAGCCTTCACCCTATCTCAGTGGCCCAGACAGTGGCATGGCATCTATATGCAAATGCCATTTCATGGCATCAAAGACATAACAAGTAATAAAATAGCATTAGACATATTTGGCACCTGGGCCTCTCTGGATTGTCTAAGAGACAGGATGTAAATTCATTCATACATTTGACATTTTTTTTTTTTAACGTTTATTTTTGAGACAGAGAGAGACAGAGCATGAACGGGGGAGGGGCAGAGAGAAAGGGAGACACAGAATCGGAAGCAGGCTCCAGGCTCTGAGCCATCAGCCCAGAGCCCAGCTCGGGGCTCAAACTCACAGACCGTGAGATTGTGACCTGAGCTGAAGTCGGACGCTTAACTGACTGAGCCACCCAGGTGCCCCCATACATTTGACATTTATAGGCAACTGGGATAAAGGAACACAGTCCCCATTGCTCTTCAGTCACACATAGAATGGACAGGAGGAATTAATGACAATATCATGAGATCCATGCTACAGCAGTGGTGAATGGTGATAAAGAAACCTCTTGGGAGAACAGCTAATCCAGCCTGGGAGGCGGGGCATGAAGACCTCCAGGGACAGGCAAAACCAGAACTTCACGAATGGAGGGAGTCAATGAAAGTATATTTGGGGCAGAGAACACAGCACACAAAGGCATGGAAGTGTGACCCTGTGGAAATCATAAAGCAGGCCCAGGTGGATGAAGTACAGGAGGCATGTGGGCAGAGCTAAGTGAGGAGGGAAAGGAAGGGGGCAGGGTCCCCATCACAAGGGGCCTCACAAAAAGGTTCAGATTTATCCTGAAGACAGGGGCACCATTAAAGGATTCTAGTCTGGATGCTTCAAGACCTGATTTGATTTTCTGAGATCACTCTGGTAGTCTGGGGGACTGCCTCAGGAGAAGGATGCTGGACTAGTGTTGGGGAGGCAGGTTATAGTCAGAAAGAGAGGTCAGAGGCAATATATCTCAGTGAGAATTAAGAAAGCAGAATGGATGGAATTCAAACTGTATTACAAAGCTGTTATCATGAAGACAGTATGGTACTGGCACAAAAACAGACACTTAGGTCAATGGAACAGAATAGAGAACCCAGAAATGGGCCCACAAACGTATGGCCAACTAATCTTTGACAAAGCAGGAAAGCATATCCAATGGAATAAACACAGTCTCTTCAGCAAATGGTGCTGGGAAAACTGGACAGTGACATGCCGAAAAATGAACCTGGACCACTTTCTTAAACCATACACAAAAATAAACTCAAAATGGATGAAAAACCTAAACATAAGACAGGAAGCCATCAAAATCCTCAAGGAGAAGGCAGGCAAAAACCTCTGTGACCCTGGCTGCAGCAACTTCTTAACACGTCTCCAGAGGCAAGGGAAACAAAAGCAAAAATGAACTATGGGGACCTCATCAAAAAAAATGCTTCTGCACGGTGAAGGAAATAATCAGCAAAACTAAAAGGCAACCAATGGAATGGGAGAAGATATTTGCAAACAACATGTCAGATAAAGGGTTAGTATCCAAAATCTATAAAGAATTTACCAAACTCAACACCCAAAAAACAAATAATCCAGTGAAGAAATGGGCAAAAGACATGAATAGACACTTCTCCAAAGAAGACATCCAGATGGCCAAATGACACATGAAAAAACGCCTAACATGGGGCGCCTGGGTGGCGCAGTCGGTTAAGCGTCCGACTTCAGCCAGGTCACGATCTCGCGGTCCGTGAGTTCGAGCCCCGCGTCGGGCTCTGGGCTGATGGCTCAGAGCCTGGAGCCTGTTTCCGATTCTGTGTCTCCCTCTCTCTCTGCCCCTCCCCCGTTCATGCTCTGTCTCTCTCTGTCCCAAAAATAAATAAACGTTGAAAAAAAAAAAATTAAAAAAAAAAAAAAAACGCCTAACATCACTCATCATCAGGGAAATACAAATCAAAACCACAATGAGATACCACCTCACACCTATCAGAAGGGCTAACATTAACAACTCAGGCAACAACAGATGTTGGTGAGGACGCAGAGAAAGAGGCTCTCTTTTGCCCTGCTGGCGGGAATGCAAACTGGTGCAGCCTCTCTTGAAAACAGCATGGAGGTTCCTCAAAAACTAAAAATAGAACTACCCTACGACCCAGCAATTGCACTACTAGGCATTTATCCAAGGGATACAGGTGTGCTGTTTTGAAGGGGCACATGCACCCCAATGTTTATAGCAGCACTATCGACAATAGCCAAAGTGGCTACTCACACGAGGACTTTAAGATACAAAACAGATGAACAGAAGGAAAGCAAAAATAAAAACGGGGAGGGGGAAAGAACATAAAAGACTCTTAAACATGGAAACAAACAGAAGGTTATTGGAGGGGTTGTGGAAGGGGGGGATGGGCTAAATGGGTAAGGGGCACTAAGGAATCTACTCCTGAAATCACTGTTGCACTATATGCTAACTTGGATGTAAATTTAAAAAATAAATTAAATAAAATGGTTTCAAAAAAAAACATTAAAAAATTTAAAAAAAAGAAAAAAAAAACACAACTTAAGGGGCACCTGGGTTTTGACTCAGGTCATGATGCCTGGAACGTGCTTGAGATTCTCTCTCTCTGCTCTGCCCCCACTCATGTTCATGTGTACTCTCTCTCTCAAAATAAATAAATATTTAAAAACACAAAAAATAAATAAATATTTTTCAATTTCTGGTTGTTTGTCGTTAGCATACAGAAATACAACTGAATTATTTTTATTTGGCCTTTATCCTGAAATTTTGCTATCCTCATTAGTTCTGATAGTTTGTGTGGATTCTGTATGATTTTCAACTGAGGTAAGCATGGCATCTACAAATAAAGACTGTTCTACCATTTCAAAAAAAAAAACAGAATGGACTGAGGGTGAGAAATGAAGAAGGGGTCTAGGATAGCTCCTATGTGCCTCATTTGGACAAAATGGCAGAGCCAATGACCAAGACTGGATCCAAGATGCTGGTTTTGGCTACAGACCTTGGGATGAAGACATCCAGCAAGCAGTTGCATAGGTGGATCTGGAGCTCAGGAGCTCGGGGCTGGGACAAGAGTTCAGAAGAACGGCAGCAATGTGTAGGCATTATGCCATGAGTGCTACATCAATCCATGAGCACTACAGCCCAGTGACATGTGCAGAGTGCCTGTGGGGTACCAGGCACCTCAGCCATGTTGTCTAATGTGGTCTACCAGCAACCCTGTGAGAAAGGCATCACCATCCCATTTTACAGTTGGGAAGATTGAGGGTTGGAGGGGTTAAGTAACCTGCCGAGGCCTTGTGGCTTGATCAGTGGCCAAGCTGGGAGTTCAACTCAGGCCCTGTGATGCCAGGGCTGATTCTAGCTCCATGTCTCCTCCCAGTAGGCAGCATAGGTGATAGAACTTACAGTCACTCCTCATACAAAAACCCAAATTAACCAATTGGATTTAAAAAATGTAACCTCGTATTAAAACAAATTTCACACTCGAAGGTACATATGTTAAGACTAGATAGTCAACCTCTATTTCCCCTAAAATATCCTTGATTTTGGCAAAATCTGCATGATAGGTAACTTTGAAAGGATGCCTTGATGTAACACAGCCAAACCAGCATTTAAAACGCAACTGATTCTTTTTTTTTTTTTAATTTTTTTTTTCAACGTTTTTTATTTATTTTTGGGACAGAGAGAGACAGAGCATGAACGGGGGAGGGGCAGAGAGAGGGAGACACAGAATCGGAAACAGGCTCCAGGCTCCGAGCCATCAGCCCAGAGCCTGACGCGGGGCTCGAACTCACGGACCGCAAGATCGTGACCTGGCTGAAGTCGGACGCTTAACCGACTGCGCCACCCAGGCGCCCCAAAACGCAACTGATTCTTAACTGAGCAAATAAGGGGTTTTATGAAACATACCACCCTTAAAACCAAACCCGCGGCTGGTCTTTATGCCACCAAGAGTACAGAACTGTACTTTCAGCATGATTGTTCTAGCACAGCTCTTGCATATAACAGACCGTCAGCAATGATGTAGTCACCTCTTGTTTTTCCTTGATCGTGTAGGAGGACAATCTTACACTGGCACCCCTTCTTCATGAACTACGCTACAGTGTGTACTGTGCTTTGTAATTTTACAATAATGGTTGTAAAAGGATGATGAGGATAAGGAATAAGTCCTCCATACACGTTTATTTGAGCAACAGCCCAGGCAAGTCACACTATCCAAATATGGGCTTGTCCAGAGCTCTCTTCAAGTCAAGACAAGGGAACCAAAACCACACCAGCATTCACGCACAACAGCCGCGCTAATTCAATAGAAGGTGGATTGACTTTTACAACAAACGACTAAGGCAGAAGAGGAATCTGAGAAATGATTGGTTCCGAAAGTATGAGATCACTCTGGTGGTTCTATGGCATTAAGGGATCCATACTTAACCTCCAAAACTTGGTCTGTCCCCCAAAGACATATAGTACTGAAAAAGACAGTTTCTTACTTTTGCATGTTTGCAGCACCCAATCCCAAAGTCCTATGGTTTCCAATACACATTTAAAATCAGAGTCGCCACTTTTTACCACAGGCAAGATTCACTCCATCTCCCTAAACCGGAGTTTACTTCTTTGCAGATTTAAGGTAATAATACCTGCCCTGCACTGCTGTGCCCAGCTCACGAGGGCTGCTGTGATAATAAAACAAGGGAGTAGGTGAAAGCACAGTGCACATTGGAACTCTATACCTGTGAGCTACCATTATTCATGAGATTGCTATCAACTTACTTCACGGGGCACGTGGGTCCTAAAAGTAGCCCACTTCTTTTACTGAAGGTTTAAATCTACATCTTCTTTTTTTAATGTTTATTATATTTTGAGAGAGAGAGAGAGAGAGAGAGAGAGAGAGAGAGAGAGAGAGAGAAAACCCAAGCGGGAGAGGGGCAGAGAAAGATGGAGACAGATCAGGCTCGGAGCTCAAACTCACAAGGTGAGCCATGAGATCATGACCTGAGCCAAATCAGCTAAGCCACCTGTGGGCTCCTTAAATCTGTATCTTAAAACACAATGGATATTCTAAAACATAATCAGACTCACTCTTAATTAGTGGGGTAAAAAAGCATTCTAAAATCAGAGAAGAGGGGCTCTTGGGTGGCTCAGTTGAACGTTGGAATTCTGCTCAGGTCATTTCATGGTTTGTGACATCAAGCCCCGCATCTGCTTTAAGCACAGAGCCCACTTTGGATCCTCTGTCCCTATCTCTCTGCCCCTCCCCCAGTCATACATGCTCTCTCTCAAAAATAAACAAACATTGATAAAATCAGAGAAGAGCTACAGCCTCCAGATATATATGTGAAAAAAAATGACAACAGATTACAAAGAAAAATTATTTTCCTCATAAAAAGTTGCCTTTTCGGGGCGCCTGGGTGGCTCAGTCGGTTAAGCGTCCGACTTCGGCTCAGGTCACGATCTCACGGTCCGTGAGTTCGAGCCCTGCGTCAGGCTCTGGGCTGATGGCTCAGAGCCTGGAGCCTCCTTCCGATTCTGTGTCTCCCTCTCTCTCTGCCCCTCCCCTGTTCATGCTCTGTCTCTCTCTGTCTCAAAAATAAATAAACGTTAAAAAAAAAAAATTAAAAAAAAAAAGTTGCCTTTTCATACTGGTTCAAATGGAAGATTCTTTTCATCACAATTCTTTAAACTCTTTTAAAATCCTTGCAGGTGAGATGAAATGTTCTCGGTCCTAGGCCATCTCTGAACATTTTCCTTTGAATGTGGTGCATCTCTTTTATAATAAAAAATTTTCTTTAATGAACTCAATTCAAATTAACTTAGCATATGTATTTCCGAGCACTTCTCTGCATTAAGCTTTGCTAAGTACCACAGAAGAAAGGGAGATAAGGAAAACACTCCTTGTTTTATAAGACGAGTACTATCTAACAAGGAGACTAAGATAAGCACACAAGTAACAGTAACATGATAAGGGTTATAAGGAAGGTCACAGAAAAGACACGGCTATAACCAGGGGAATCAAGAAAGGCTTTATAGAGAATTGGGAGAAGGAATGAGGGAAGGCTGATTCCTCCTCTCGTAGGCAGAGAGGAGATCAAATGCAAAAGCAGTGAAGCAGGACAACACAGCAAGCGTTCAAGGACTGCACAGTTGTTCAGTTGGGCTGACATTAGGGCAGAATGTAGAGATTTTTGCTATAGCACCAGTGCATGCTTTTTACTAAAAAGACCCAACAAAGAATAATTTTTTGTTAATTCATGCAGTTGAAAATAAGATGCTATCTCCTGGAATAGGGAAAAAAAGGAAGTGCATTTGGGGGAAAGATAGGCCAAATGTTAATGTTCATAACTGTTGAAGCTGGGGATTTATACTCTCCAGGTCTATGTTTGACATGTTGCACTGAAAAACAGCTAAGCAAGAAATGCAAGCCGATCAACCTAGGGAAATGGTCAGCTGATGGCTTTTCAGGTGATGGTGAGATTCCTATGAACTTTCTGACCTCAGGGTCAGCTGGAGGGAGAAGAAAGGGCTGAGGTTGGAGCTGCTCCCCAGGGAAGCAGACAAGGCACCATGTGACTAAGGTCTATCGGCTACCCTTTCTTGGTTCTCCACACCTTTTGCTCCATACTTGTTCCTCTACTTCTCACTGGCAGAAAGGGAGAGGCAGGTGTGTAGGGCTGCTGCTAGGCAAGTAAGGAGTAACTCAGTCCAAGAAAAATGAAGGCAACTGTGTTGTCCCTTTGTATTAAATAACTGGGTGATTATTTTTGGTCATATCAAATGTAACGGTTGTTCAATTTTAATGCTTATATCAAATTTAATACTTAGGGCACCTGGGTTAAGCCTCCGACCTCAGCTCAGGTCATGATCTCACAGTTTGTAAGTTTGAGCCCTGAGTCAGGCTCTGTGCTGACAGCTCAGAGTGTGGAGCCTGCTTTGGATTCTTTGTCTCCCTCTCTCTCTGCTCCTTCCGTGCTCATGTTCTCTCTCTCAAAAAAAAAAAAAAAAAAAAAAACATTAAAAATTTTTTAAAATTTATTTATTTATTTTTTTTAAATTATTTTTTTTTTTTCCAAACGTTTTTTATTTATTTTTGGGACAGAGAGAGACAGAGCATGAACGGGGGAGGGGCAGAGAGAGAGGGAGACACAGAATCGGAAACAGGCTCCAGGCTCTGAGCCATCAGCCCAGAGCCCGACGCGGGGCTCGAACTCACAGACCGCGAGATCGTGACCTGGCTGAAGTCGGACGCTTAACCGACTGCGCCACCCAGGCGCCCCAAAAATTTTTTAAAATTTAATACCTGTTTAATACTTGCTAGAAAATACTGATAAGTGAAGAAAAGTAAAAAATCAGTGGTACCCCATCACCAAGAGAAAACTACTCAGCATTTGGCAAACCCTTTGCCTTTGTCCGTGGGTGTGTTCGCCCACATATACGTGGACCTGCTTTCTCTCCTCATAAAAACAGGATCACAGGAAAATATTCGTGGGTAATATGGTTTTAAATGTAAAAACTGTACTTCATGGCATCTCATGAAACAACATTTTACGACACTAGTTTAAGGGCTGCGTAAGAGTCCATTAAGGAACACTGGTACTTGTAACCTTGGACAGGGGGTTAAAAAAAATACCATTTAATAAAATGTGTTGCTCTGAAAGGCCTTTTTCCCAATATTATTTTGAACTAATATACACTAGTGTATATACTAGTTCAGAATTGTGATGTGACAATTAAAATAATATGTTAACAATTTTTTTTAATGTTTTATTTTATTTTTGAGAGTGAGGGTGAGCAGGGGGGGCAGGGCAGAAGATCTGGAGCAGGCTCTGCGCTGAGAGCAGCAAGTCTGATGCGGGGCTCTAACCCAAGAACCATGAGATCAAGACCTAAGCTGAAATCGGAGGCTTAACCAACTGAGCCACCCAGGTGCCCCAAAATAATTTGTTTTATTGGGGGAGAAAGGGTGGTAGTAACATTGTCACCAGAGAAATAATCCTGTTTTCCTTTAAAAAATATAGGTTTTGGGATCTTAGTTTTTTTGTTTTATTTTTAGGTTGGAAAGGCATGAATACATACATGAATGTTGAAGGGTAGGCATACACATAGTATTACAAAGAGTAATAAGTAAAAATTCCCAGCTTTCTCTACCCCATTTCACTGCCAAGAACTAGCTACAGGTACTTCCAAACATTACCTATTTTAAATACATGGACAAGTAGGGGCACCTGGGTGGTTCAGTCAGTTGAACTTTCGACTTCAGCTCAGGTCATGAGGTCATGGTTTGTTGGTTCGAGCCCCACGTCGGGCTTTGTGCTGACAACACGGAGGCTGCTTGGGATTCTCTCTCCCCATCTCTGCCTACCCACCCCCCCCCCCCAACATATGCATGCATGCTTGCCTTCTCAAAAATTAGCATTTAAAAAATACATGGAAAAGTAATAGCACAGCCACATACCTTAGGTATACAGACATAGAAATATGCATATATGTAGGTATACATATATATAATGTATATATACAGTATATAAAATATAAATACATATAATGAGGATTTTCCTTCCTTTTTTAAACATTACTTTTGTCCTTCTCCCTGGAATCAGAATAGCTATTAGATGCACTACTGATTTTTGCATAACAACACCCAAAATTCACATGCTGGCTTAGACTGAGACCGCTTCTGAATGGCAGTTGGGAATAAAAACACCTTCCCCTACTCACCATACATGGCTGTGTCCTCAAAACGTGAACATACTTGGCTTTAAACAACCTACTATGGATTCTTTCTCGATTGATTCCAAATCCTTTGCAGTTGCCACTTCCAGCTATATCTGTCTTAGAGTATCAAGTCTCTGCTCTTCATGGATATAGTCCTAAAGAATGTCCTTTTCCATGAAATTACCTCTTTGAAGCATGGCTCCTGTTCTGACATTCTGAGATGGGTCTGCAAACTATGGCCTAGCACCTGTATTTGTGAGTAAAGTTTTATTGGAATCCAGCTGTGCCCATTTGTTTGCATACTGTCTTCAGCTGTTTCACATTACAACAGCAGAGCTAAGTAGTAAGAGACTGTAGAACCCACAAAACCTAAAATACTCTGCCTCCTTACAGAAACGTTTGCTGACTCACATTCTAGAATAGGGTAAAAAACAGATTGTTTTTTCCCTACCAAAAGTTCTGGAGGAATTGAATCACATACTCCATATTCAGTGTCTTTGTCCAGGCTGAAGAGTTTATTTTTTTAAAAAATACAGATGACCCCTGAACAACAAGGGTTTGAACTGCATGGGTCCACTTATCTACAAATTGTTCTCAATAAATTAAATGTTCTCAGTAAAGTGTATGCATTTTCCTTATGGTTTTCTTAACTTTTTTTTTCTCTAGCTTTATTATAACAATACAGCATATAATTAATGTAACACACAAAATTATGCATTAATTATTTATGCTATTGGTAAGGCTTCTGGTCAGCACTAGGCTATTAATAGTTAGGTTTTTGGGGAGTTAAAAGTTTTACTTGGATTTTCTACTGCGTAGGAGGGGTCAGTCCCCCTAACCTCCATGTTGTTCAAGGGTCAACTGTACAAACAAACAAAAAGCGCCCTGGCTCTGACAGTAGCAATGGTGTGCTGGTAAACGTTTAATCACTTGCTCTCGGCCACAGGGGAGCCCTGGATTATACCATTTGCTGATCTCCATGGTGTCAATAGTTCCATAATGGCTTACCTCAAGCTAAAAAATGTGATGTCACTGAACATGGAATTGGGAAGAGATGGCCACAAATGCTAGTGCAAACTAGCTCCAGCAAACCACTGGCTCCTCAGGACATCAGTGGCCCAAACGTACTTTATTTTTTTATTTAAATTTTTAACGTTTATTTTTGAGAGAGAGAGAGTTGCGGAGGGGCAGAGAGAGACACACACAGAATCTGAAGCAGGCTCCAGACTCTGAGCTATCAGCACACAGCCTGATGCGGGGCTCGAACCCACGAACTGTGAGATCATGACGTGCCTGAGCTGAAGTCGGACACTTAATCGACTGAGCCACCCAGGTGCCCCTCAACCGCCTACTTTATTTATTTATTTTTTTTTAAATTTTTTTTTCAACGTTTTTATTTATTTTTGGGACAGAGAGAGACAGAGCATGAATGGGGGAGGGGCAGAGAGAGAGGGAGACACAGAATCGGCAACAGGCTCCAGGCTCTGAGCCATCAGCCCAGAGCCTGATGCGGGGCTCGAACTCACGGACCGCGAGATCATCCGTGATCGCTTAACCGACTGCACCACCCAGGCGCCCCACAACTGCCTACTTTAAAGATGAAGACACTGAGGCCCAGAGAGTGTCTTGCCCAAGGTTGGCCCAGGGACTGGAACCAGGCTGGAAATCATTTGCCAGTAGAGTCTGGCTCCTTCACAGGGAGTTATGTCCTTCATAAAAGGAAGAGTAGAGGAAGGAAGGCAAAGGAAGTTCTTTGCCAGGCCCATGGTAATAAATATTGGTTTTTATCATTATCTTCACAATTTGGGGCTCAGGCTTCTTCAGCATGTGCTTTGAAGCTCACATCACGGAGAGGTAGTGTTCTTCACACAAGACCAGGTTTCATGCGAACACTTGACAGTGGCCTGTCTCAATTAACCAGCAGATGCTGAGGCTACCAGACTGTAAACTCCAGAAAGAGAGGGACTGCCTGTTTGTGCTATTTTCCCCAGTGTCCAGTATAGAACTGGGCACTTGGTAAGTAGACAGTCCATAAATATGTGCTCAAGGGATAAAGGAATGACACCCCACCATCAAAGTGGAGCTTTACTCCAAGAACATGGCAGGTATGCAGAGGTTAGATCCCATTCCCTTCTCCCATCTGTGGCTAGGGCCACAAGAGATGAAACATGCTCGTATGCTTGCAACATTTTTTTTTTTTAGTTTATTTCTTTGAGATTGAGATAGAGAGCAAGCAGGGAAAGAGGGAGACCGAGAATCCCAAGCAGGCTCCATGCTGTCTGCAGAGCCCAATGTGGGGTTCGAACCCACAAACCATGAGATCATGACCTGAGCTGAAACCAACAGTCGGACGATTAACCGACTGAGCCACCCACACGTCCCTGCTTGCAACATTTCTAAACTATCAGCTGCAGTATCCAAGCTGCTTCATCAGAGCAGGAGAAGCTCTGTGGATTGAGGAGCAAAAGGGAGGACAGAGTTAGAGAACTGTCTTCCTTTGATGTATATATGTATGTAATTTCTACCTGGAACTTGTTCTGACAGAGCATAAAGCCAAGGAAAAATCCAGTGAGAGATCCCACCTACCACACACCACGATGCAGGACATTGCTTTCTGGTAGGAGCTGAGGAAGGGCCACTCAAGGTGGCACATCTCTGAAAGTGGAAAGTGAACGAATGCCACGATTGGGTTATCATGATATTCCAATAAGGCTACACAGCTAAAAACAGCAGTGAACATGGCGGAAAGGAAGGCAGTGTTCTCTGGAAATGACTTTTTGACCACTTGGTAACTCTCACACAAACCCCTACACACTTGGCACGGGCTCCCCATGGGCATTTCGCTGAACCCACGGGTCCTGTTTGCCACATCACTGCCGCAATCTGGATGCACAGACAGATCAGCTCTTGGGGCACAGGAACAACCAGCCATCTGTGAACCTTGCTGCGTTTTCAGGAGGCCACTGGGACTCATCATCTCTTATGCGGAGACCTACTACTAAAACTTGCCACAGTGAGGTCAAGCTTGGTCCCAAATACCAGAGATTAACACTGTCCATGCATGGGGTGCTGTATGTGTTTCCATTTAGAGCAAACATCCCAAACAAGAAGCAGGACCAATGATTAAAGCCTCCAAAGCATTTCCTACACCAGTGGCTCTCAAAGTGTGGTGCAGGAACTCTAGGAATCCACAAGGTCAAAACAACTTTCATAATAATACCAAAAGGCAATTGGCCTTTTCCTCTGTCACGTGTTCAGGAGTATACAGTGGAGTTTTCCAGAGGCTACAAGATGTGACAGTGCACCAGACTTGAGTGAAGAAGCGGATATAAGAATCCAGCTGACTTCTATTAAACCTGACATTAAAGAGACTGCAAAACTATAAAACAATGCCACTCTTATCAGTAACATTCTATTTTAGAAAATAAAATTCTCTGTTAATATAAATAGGTCCACTATTTAAAAAAAAAATCAATCATTAAATATAGTAAAACTTTCTGTTTTATATATATAGTAAATATCAAAAGATATAACCCACATAAACGAAAGCTTAGTATGCTAGTTTTTAAGTGTAAAGGGGTTTTTGAGCCCCCTCAAAAGTTTGAGAACAGCTGTCCAAGAGGCTGCCCATCTCCCGCCCACCCCTCGTCCTCACGCTTGTGAGGAGGGTTATGTATGTTAAGTACGTTGCAGGAAAGACGTGCCGTTCAGATATCTGGCTGAATTAAGAAAGGCAGCCCATTCTCCTTCCTGGATCTCTGAATTCATTAGGGCAGGCTCTGTGCCGAACCCTTCCATCTCACCCCATTTTCCCCTTATTACTTGGTGTGGATTCCCCAATCTGCCAGCTGTGGATTTCCCTATCCTACAAGTCCGGGCGCGGTAAGAACTACCTGGTGAGGCCCGCACACCCTTCTTGGGGTTAGGACTCCCCAGTGAGGCCCGCACACCCTCCTTGGGGTGAGGATTCTCCAGTTCGGCCGGCCTTAGAGCCTGGATGAGGACTCCCAGCGAGGCCCGCATAACCTCTGTGAGGACTCTCCGGCGGCGTGCACAGCCGAGGCAGAGAGACGAGGAGAGCCATTTCCAGTCCCTGAACCCTGTCCCCCGAGCGGCACAGGCTGCAGACAAGGCGGAGAGGTCAGTCCCCAGGAGCCAGATTCTCCTCTGGGCCTTCCCCGGCCTCTACCCAGCCCGTAGCCGCTCCACGCGCCTCGGAAGAGGCTCGCGCCGTTTGCCTCCGGGAAGAGGGGGGCCGGCGCTCCTTCCCCGGGACATCCGTCCCTCCGGGCCGGTACTCACCGCTAAGTGCACGAAGGGGATCTGAGCGTGGGCAGGCGTCAAGTGCGGGGCACGCTCCCGAGCGCTGCGTGGATCTAGGGGCAGCCGCCTCCGCGCCCCTCCCCCTGCGTCCCCCGGGGCCACCCGCTGATGGGCGGAGCAGGGGCGGGGCGGGGGGCGCGGGGCCCGGGCGCGGCGGGGTAGCGGCCCGAGAGGTGGGGCGGAGTCTCTCCCGGCTGCCCCGCCCCGCCCGGCTGGAGAGACTTCGCCCCTGGCGGGAGGGGGCGGAGGCTAAGGGCCCAGCCGCAGGAAGCGGGCGGACGCGTGCTCGGGCCCGTACCACTTCGGCGGGCCCCGTCCTGGGAGCAGAGTGACTTTCGCTCGCTTTGAGGTATAGGGTGTGACTGTCCGGCTCGCGCCAGGAAGGGGTGGGGAAGAAATGTAGTTGTTTTTCTTTTTTGCTTTAAAAAATGATTTGGCCATAAAGGGAGAGTTTTCGTTCTTCAGCTGCTCCAGTACGTGTGGTCACTTGGCCCCTGTCCCCACCGCCACGCCCCTCTCACCCCCTTGTGCCCACCCCCGACCTCTACTCCCGCCTTAATTCCTTGCAAAGCGTGCCAAGTGGGCCTCGGAACCACGCTGAAATATAATAGGACTTCGACGTTTCCATGGTTATGAATGCAGTTTCTGGTGTAAAAAAAAAAAATTTTTTTTTAACGTGTGACAACGATTTATAATGCAGGCTGTTCACCGGTTAGAAATGAGGGAAATGGCCGAGAGTTGACGCTGAATGGACCTTCTTCACCAGACCTGCTTTTGTTGGGTGATTCGAGTTGCACCCTCTCTAGCAAAGCTGACTAGAAAGAAGTGATTAAATCTTTCTAGATCCAAGGTGGTGAGGTTTTCCTGACGATTTATATGGAAAACTACTGTAGTTTTCTATCTTGAGTATCTGAATAAACAGCTTATAAGATGAATAGCTAATACTAATTCCCATTGGTACCAGTTAGTTGCCATTCTGTTCCTCTGTGTAGGGCCGTATGATTGGATCTTTCAGTATCTTAATCAACTCTGCCATCTGTCCTGTGAAGTGAAAAATATTACCCCATTTTGCAGATATGAAATGCTATAGCTGGGATTCAGTCCTCATGCCTGCCTGTTTCCCAAGTCCATACTTTTCTCATTATACTATTCTAGGGTACAAGCTATCCCTAATTATATCTAGTTTTTAAATATAAAGGGTTGTATTTAACTTTGAAAAATGAGATACTATATTTCCTATATGGGAAAAGACTTTCTTTCCACACACTTTCTAAATTCACGTTCATTCATTCTTCCTTTGCACATTCTTTGAAGAAATTTTCCTTGAGTGTCTATCCCATGCCAGAGGTTCACCACAAACTCTGAAAAATAATAATAATAGAATTCCTTTGGAAGTTAGGTGATAATGTTTAATGAAAACAGGCATATAACACAATAACTGATAATCCTGGACAGAAAATAATGAAATCAAAACTCTAAAGGGAACTGGAATTTATTAATAAACACTGGTCAAAACCATGAAGGAAACACATTTAAGAGTTGGTGTTCTGCCACTTTGATTTTATGAAAGACCTACCTTAGTACCTGTTTTCGCTAACTGAAAGAAATCTGAAGAGGATTACAAAAAAGATGAAAAGTGAAAATAACATTCAGTGTTTGTTTTGCAGCAAGCTGTTCCAGATGAGAGGGGCCCCATCAAGCTCCTTCCCTGCGAACTACGCTCAGCACCTCAGCATCAAGCAGCTGTAGCTTTGGACTGTGTCTGTGAGCATCTGTGCTTGTATCTGGATTTATTGGGTGCATCTATTAGTAAGACGTGTCCTAAGGTATTGGAAAAGCCTAAGAGAAGCTGTATTTTGGGTCTGGGAATGCTGAAAAACTTTTCCACGGAAATTAATGGTAATTGCTTCTTTGCTTTCTGCCATTTTGGTTTCATAGGAACACTCTACTTTGAGAAAGCATGAGAAACCTGTAGTACCCACATCACTCGGCTTTGTTCCCCTCTAGAAAGTCACCAGTGACATGCAGGTTGCAAATCCACTGGCCTGCCCTCTGTTCTTGTCCTCACTGACTGCTCTGTGTTACTTGACACTGGTGACTAGTCTTTCCTTGAAATTTTAACCTCCTTTCGGCTTTAGAGCCCTCTGCTTTCATCACCTCTCTGTCTTTGATCTCTCTTTCTTAGGCTCTTTCACTATACTTTTTCTCCTCTCCCTTTACATGTGATTCCATATGCTGATGAGCTTTTATTCATTTATTTTCTCTGTGCAGACTCCCTGTTACCTGTAGCTGAAGCCTGCTGGGTCTCTGTCACTGTTCTTAACTCTCTTCAGGTCTCCACATGTTTTATTTCCAGCCACTTGTGGAGTCTCAACCACCTGGATATTCCAAAGACACCTGCCATTCTTCACATCTAAAATGAGAATTCGTCATCTTTTCTAACCATCAGTCTATCCCCTCCTTCCCATCCAGTTTCTTCTTCACTCTGAATCTCACATCTTGAATTTGGGTCTTATGGTGTGTTGCAAAAGCTAAACATTTAAGGGCTTTAGAACCATATTACTATGCTTATACAGGGCCCACCTGATAAACATTTCTGCCATGGTACAAAAGACTCTGCGAGAGGTCTAGAGGAATGTATAAACCTTATGGACCTTGTGAGAGGAAGCCAGCCAGCCAGCTGTGGAGCTGCTCAGGCACCGCAGATCACTCCAGGGGCCAGTGGCAGAAGGACCTTCAGTTGAGGTGACTGCACTATTCTAGTAGCCTCACTGCCAGAAGTTTCTACTACTGTAAGTAGAAACATGAAGATGTGGTCAGAGACCTGTTATGCTCCGAGGAATGCCTTATTGTAGTTCACACTGACTTCAGTTACTTGTATAAACTGGACTTCCTTGGTATAGAAAGGTCCTAAAAACTGTACCCAATTAACTTTGTATCACGCTTTCCAATTTATAATGCACTCACACACATATTATTTAAAAAATTTTTTTTAACGTTTATTCATTTTTTGAGAGACAGAGAGAGCGTGAGCAAGGAAGGGGCAGAGAGAGGGAGACACAGAATCCGAAGCAGGCTTCAGCCTCTGAGCTGTCAGCACAGAGCCCAGCGTGGGGCTTGAACTCGTGAACTGTGAGATCATGACCTGAGCCGAAGTCGGATGCTCAACCGACTGAGCCACCCAGGTGCCCCTTGCACACATATTATTTAAGAAAAAAGAAATGGTGTCAGAGAAAGGCGGTCTGAGAGCACATTCATATGCTGTTCTGGAGAGACTGAGTTTGACAGTCTGACCACCTTTTGAGAAACACTAGTGGTGGTTCCAAACTGAGTGTTTCTTGGAATCACAGAGAGCACTTATTAAGAATACTGCCTCTGGTGTCCCCCACCTCCTAGAATGTCTGATTAATTAGGTGAGGGGTAGGATCTGTGCTCAGAGTCTGAGGAATTTAAATTCTACAGGTGATTCAGCTCTAGCAGGCCCACAGACTGGCACCAGGGAACTGCTACCTGGAGATATATGCTCCATAGGGCGAGACCATGTCACTTTGTTCATCACCCCTAACCTGGAGCCTGGCACATGGCAGGTGCTCAGTATGAGTTTCTTGACTCTTACTGTCACTTTCTTTCTGCCCCCTCCTCCATTACACTCTGTTCAGTGTTCTCTAGCACGGTACAGAGGGGAAACATCTGGCAATGAGTGAAGCATAAGGTGGTCCTTCCTGAAATGCTTGAGGGGATTCTAGAATACCTACGTTCATTGCTGAATGTGTCTTCCTCATACTAGAGGAAGTTTGAAATAAATGTTTTCTGTTCCTTTAAAAAATGCTATATATTGATAATAAGGAAAGTCAGTGCTTAACTTCATCTTCGCCCTCCCTCTCAAGTATCCAACTGGTACCCCCTTCCACGCCTCTCCTGTACTTAATGTTTGTGCTTCTTTTCTTACCGCCCAAGTGCCTGAATCCTTGAGCTGCTTTCCCCAGACCTGCTGGCCATCTGTTTTACCGTTAACACTGCCACCCCCCCAACTTAAATAGTGAAAAAAGCCAAATGTGATCAAATGTCCCATTAAATCTTCACAACAACCCTTTGAGGCTGGTGACATTCTTACCATTCCACAGATAAGGAAAGTGAGATTCAGGATGATTCTAACACTTCAACTGGCAAATGGTGATGCTGGGGTTTGAACTAAGGGTGATATAACTCCAGAGCTGGTGCTTTTAACCTCGATGCAATGATGTAGAATTTTATTTAAGTGAAATCATGGGATATTCTGAGGTTATAAATCATTTATTCTCTGCAGAAAAGAAGAGGAACACCAGTGTTCTAGGAGAGAACTTTGGTCTATCACCGTCTAGAATTCCTTATTCACTTATTTTCAGGGCTTCTTCTCCCTAATCATAGAATAAAAAACCCCTGATGCAGCCCTGTAGTTTAGGTAAACATCGGTAAAGATGCTCCTCATCCTGGGGGATAAAAATATTGGAAGTTGGGGGCAGTAATGTCATTGTTCTGAGGCTGCTGCTCCTGACTTGATTTTTTTTTTTTTTTTCCCAAGAAAATGGTTTGGTAACATCAACAAATGAGAGTTAGAAAAACAGCAAATTTGTCACTAGTTGGGCTCATTTCCGTTTCCGGTTTATGAGGAGACTGCTTTCATGGTTAGATTAACTACTATTTAAAAATCTTACTATGGCCCCTATGCCCTTGTGCTCTCTTCATTCTTTTCCACCCATTAGTCACTTTGTCCTTCATTCGGGGTATTTCTTTTTGACCCGTCTTATAGTCACTATAAAAGCAGTGCGTTCCCCAAACTCATTTTTCCTAAGCTACAAAGCAGACTCACTGTATGCATAGCATCCACCTGGGCCCTCTACCTGTTGTCCCCACAGGGAACCAATGTGACATTATTTTCATGCTACTTGCTGTGTATGAGTAATAAAATACTTTATCTCTGACCCAAGAATCTTGTGTCTTCTGCCAACATCCATGAAACAGTAAGAGGCTTATTTATTAGCTTGTGTACGGTAAAATCTTAGTTGCTGACACTTTTGGTGACGTGATGGGATGCTGGCAGAGACAGTCCTTTCTGGAAGACCCTATGGTTTGTGTTAGTGGGCAAGAGAGGACTTCCAGGATCTAGTAGCAAATGCTGATCAAGGGGCACAGTAAGTGTCCTCCACTGCCATCCTGTTAATGTTTATTTAGAAGCTAAGTGATAAGAAACGGGCTTGAAACAATTTACCCAAACGATGTTTTGGTTGTGCTCACTCTCCTCGAGAGTAGAATGAGAAAGGGATGTTATATTACAGTGGGGTGGCCAAAAGTGGCTGTAGCTGCTGAGTCAAGGAATCCCCAAAGTTTAAATAAATGCTGTCAACAATATGGAGATAGAAACTTAAGTGGATCAAAAACAAGTGTTGATTTGGATGAGCCCAAGCTGTGGGCTTGAAACTGGAAGTTGATGCAAGGCCTTGTTTATGGACAAGGAATTGCTCTGTCCCTCTGCACCTCCTGACCCTTCCCCTCCCCCATTTCCCAACTTCGGCTGCTTTCAGGAAAAAGCTGAGTATGCTTGGGGAACTTCAAGAAGGGGGAAGCTCAAATATTTTTAGCTCTGTTGTGCATAATTGCCCAGGTTACAATTCTGCTCAGTTAGTGGAGGGGGTTGGGGTGCTGGATGCAAGGGTAGCTGAAGGCACTGAGGACTGTGGAGGAAGCTGCATAATATGAGCAAGGAAACTGGTACCAAGCCTGTCTTGAGGAGACCAAGGATTTAAAAAAAAGCCATCCTCCAAAGCCTGACTTCCTCCTCTCCCATCTGCATCCCCTTACCTTCTGGACTTCCCTTTATATGCCTATTAGGCTTCTTAATCCATTGGTCCATGTTCCCATAGTGTAGTGGTCCTCAGCCAGGGTGATTTAGTCCCCCCTTCCGACCCTAAGACATTTGACAATGTCTAGAGATATCTTTGATTGTCACGACTAAAAGAGGGAGAGTGTGTTCTACTGGCATTTAGTGGATAGGAGCAGGGATGCCGTAAATATCCTACAGTGCACAGGATGCATTCCCCAAACAATGATCCTACCCATAACGTTAGTACTGCCAAGATTGGGATCCTTGCTGGGGGCTGGGGGTGGGGGGAGCATCCAAAAATCAACTGATGGGGTTTGGGCAACTTTTTCTGTGAAGAAGGAAAATTAAAGTGACCTGGTAGGGCGGGCTTTTTGGGCTGATTCAATGTACTACTGTCTTTCATTGCCGAATGTATAACTGATATTTATGTTGTACGTGCTTGCATTGTGAATACTTATGAAGTCCAGAGGGGATTCTTCTATTCGAAGACTGTGGTAGAGAGGTAATCTCTGTCTTCTTACTGGCGGTCTAGCAAAAAGAATATAAAATCTGAGAAGAAAAGGAAATCACAGCTTTAGACCGCTATTGCACAAGTCAGAAAGGCAATTCCCTAATACAACATCGCCACCTGCCGACCCAGGCATCAAGTGCACCTCTTTTAAAAAAGCTGGGGTTTGGGAAGTAGATGCAGCTGTTGACCTGTTGCCAAGCTCTTGTTGAAAAAGAAACAGGAACCCTCCTGCACTGTTGGTGGGAATGCAAACTGGTGTAGCTGCTCTGGAAAAAAGTGTGGAGGGTCCTCAAAAAATTAAAAACAGAACTACCTACGACCCAGCAATAGCACTGCTGGGAATTTACCCGAGGGATACAGGAGTGCTGATGCATAAGGGCATGTGTACCCCAGTGTTTATAGAAGCTCTTTCAACAATAGCCAAATTATGGAAAGAGCCTAAATGTCCATCAGCTGATGACTGGATAAAGAAATTGTGTTTTATATATACATTGGAATACTACTTGGCAACGAGAAAGAATGAAATCCTGCTGTTTGCAGCAATGTGGAAGGAACTGGAAGGTATTATGCTGAGTGAAATAAGTCAGAGAAGGACAGATGTCATATGTTTTCACTCATATGTGGATCTTGAGAAACTGAATGAGCACTGGGTGTTGTATGTAAGCCAATTTGACAATAAATTATATTAAAAAAAAAAAAAAGACCTATAAAGACCTGTGACTCTGCAGCCTGAGGTCCCCATTTTGGGTGGGTTAACTCAGACTTGACAACCAATAAGGAAAAGGCCCAATATATCTCACTTGTCAAATTGGAAAGTTTTTCCTCACTTGGAAATTGGGTATTTAAGGACCAAGTAGCCTGGCCCTAGCAGCATCTCAGTTTATATGAAAAAGTGGTAGCTGTTGCTTTGGGGAAACTGTACTCACATGATACCACCTGAAGTAAAGCCCCTGGCTCAATGGTGTCCTTAGTTCACAGAGGTGCACCTTAATGCTGGGGCCGGTTCACTGATGGTCTGGCCAAGTTCAAACCTGTTAGGGGAGAGGGGAGGCTGGAGCTGTTCAACTGCTGCTCTGTATATGCCATACTGAAAATTGGCATTGTTATTCACTCACTGCATAGAACTCAAGGCCATTTTCATAACTCTGGCCAATATTCCCTATGATGAAACATATTTTTTACTGACTCTTGGGATAGTAGCCATGATTTAGCGGCCTGGTCTGTTATCTGGTCCACCCCTTGGAAGACTATAGACTGATGGATTAAACGACCCTGGCACCTGTGGTAGGAACATCTGAGACTACAGATATACAAGGGAGGAGGCCATAAATATTCTCTTTGTCGCCTAGATCGAACACCGTCACTCAAGTCAAACAGCAGATGCACTTGACAGGTTGTGGATGTGACTGATCATAAATGATACTGCTGTGCCTGTGCGTCAATAGCAGCTCTCAACATGGAGCCCCTGTAGACAGGTACAAACACATGGACTGGCACAACCTCACTTCATTCTGTTACAAAATCACGTGCTTCTCTGATGCTTGAGAGGGATATGCCACATATAGAAAAGGAAATTACAACCATTCAGTGACACTGCCCGTGTGACTTAACCAAGCTAATGTAGCAATGTTGATCCAAATCAAGTTTAATGACAAATCCTGTTAGGAGTGACCTGTGTCTACTTGGGTTATATGCTTGTATGTAGCTAGAAATGGGCCAAGGAATCTCTCTCCATTAGGGATAGAGGTTGTTTTTTGGCTCATCTATTGCCTCCTGTAATTATTAGCAATGACACCAAAGATCAGCAGGTTAGTGAAATGAATAATGGATGGGCCTTAGGCTAGACTACATCCTGACTGTCTGAAAGAGAGTCCTCTGGTCTTCCCTGGGACAGTCACCTGGGTCCAGGACTCTGGAACGCATATTTGAGGTCAATACTTGAGGTTAATTTCATCTTGTTGTTTGGAGTCCCGATGATAGTAGCCTTGTGTGAGAAATTTAGTTCTAGCCTCTGTTGGTTAAAGTAATCAGAATGGCCAATAGAGTGACATACTTTTGTGACAGTTTGCTAGAAGCCAAGACAGGTAGGGGCAACAGGTGGATTGATGGGGAAAACAATCTTCCACAGGTCCTGAACATCCCTGCACATTTTTGCTAGGTATGCCAAGAATTCAAATTCCCTCCTGACTATTCTTTCCTAATGCCATTTCTCTGGGTTGTGTTTATAGTGAACACCGTGAGGGTTGAAGTTATATCAAGTCATATGTTTGCTTCTAAATTATTGGGTGTGTGTGTGAATAATTAAGTGAGAGTGTAGGTGAACCATATCATCTAAAAATTTGTAATTGTTGAGGCTGGGTCATAGGTACATGTGGGTTCAAAGTACAGGCTTTCTTACCACTTACTATAAAAACAGTAGATTCCCAAGTGTGTTCCTTGTTAGCAATACAAACTCATTGTATGTATTATATCCTTCTGGGCCCCTCTATGTTACCCCCATGGGATCTGGGATAAGGCTCATGCTGCTTGTTGTGTCATGAGTAATAAAGTCCTCTTCTGTGATTTATGAGTCTTGTGTCTTTTTCCAGTATTTATAAAATGGTAACAGGATCTTAGTACCTTGTAAGTAGGAGTAAAATCCCAGACCCTGACAGTATCTATATTGTTTTGTGGGGAGTGGGGGATGCTTTGATGTTTGATTGAAATCACCAGGCACAAATTTAGTTGTGTAGCTTTGTTTTCACATTGAGAAAAAAAAATCAGTTTGTTAAACTTGTCTTGCAACTGCCCCAAATTTTGCCAAGCTTGAAATTTGGAACTTCTCTATGTAGTCCCTTTTTAAGCTTTATTTTAAATATTTAAAATTATGAATAATGTCAGCCATTTACACAATTAGAGAGACTAGTATAATGAGCCCCCATATAGACATCACTTGGCTTCAACAATGATCAACTCATGGCTGATCTTGTTACTTCTATATCTGCCTCCCATTCCCAATTACTCTGCAGCACATATATACAATTATAGAATTTCATTTGTAATATAGTCTGTTTTAAAATCATTGCTGGAATCTGCTTTGTTTTATCGTCTAGTATATTTGTTTTATTTATACTTCTAAAGAGCTATTTCGAGAAAATATTGCTCCATTAATAATAATTTTTTTAAGGTTTACTTATTTTGAGAGAAAGAGAGAGAGAGAGAGAGAGAGAGAGAGAATTCCCAAGCAGACTCTGTGCTGACACAACAGAGCCCCATGTGGAGTTCGAGCTCATGAACTGTGAGATCATGACCAGAGCCCAAATCAAGAGTTGGACACTTAACTGAATGAGCCACCCCGATGCTCCTCCATTAATACTAATTTTTAAAAAAGGCATCACAAGTCTCTCTCTCCCCTACCCCCGAAATATTTTGAATGTAACTAAAGCTCTATATAGTGGCAAATGTATAATCTTCAGTTCTGTAGTTATTAAAACAAAAAAAGAAATTAGGAAAAAGAACTAAAGAAAATATAAATTAGTAACATAAAATATTAATGAATTATTTAATATATGTAATTGACTACTTGTGAGAACTGTACCAAAATAAATAAAATATACTACTCTCTGACAAATTAACAAATGAGGTAAAATGTGTAAATACTTATTGAGATACATAACTACAAATATAGATGTTAAAATAATTTAATACAATACATAAAGTATTCTATGCAAATAATTTTGAAACTCATAAAGAGAAAGTTTCTGGCCAATATATATACAATCTATATCAGTTGTACCTTCCCCCCCTCAGAGATTTTGGTTGACTGTCGTTCAAATGCCACTTCTGTTTGCTTGTGACAATCCCATAACCTGCTCATGCTTTGAGATTTTGTGGCTGCTTCATAGTTTTCTAAGTATCCACACTCCTGCATCCACGGGGGCTGTCCTTATTTTCCCAGCAACATCTAACAGGGGGCAATATAACCCCCTTTCCCTGTGTGCTCACGGAAACCGCTGAGAGCACAGAAAGGATTGGTCAGTTTTCCTGTAATGGGTTAGATAGCAAATATTTTAGTCTTTGTGAACACATACACTACTCCTTCTCATCCTTCTTTTCCTGTCTTACAACCTTTTAAAACCCCCAAAACATTTAGCTCTCAAGATGTATGTGGGGGGGAGAGGGGGAAGCTGTGCGCATGGCTGCCCTGGGGGACGAGATGCTGGATACAGGAGAAGCGCCCCCTCCTCATACATGAGAGTTACCTGCCCTGCGCCCCGGCCGGATTATGGTGGGCGGGGCGGCTGGCGGCACAGGGCGGGGCCTACCTTCCCGCTGTTTCCTCCTGGTCCTTCTGGGCGGTGCAACCCCTGGCTTCCAGGGCCTACCGGCAGCTGACAGCCACCAAGACCTTCGAAGGCTACCAGCGGTCGTACGGATGGTCTCCCTGTCGCAGGTGAGCACCCGGCCAGGCGTGGAGGGCTCGGCGGGCACCTGCGGCTGCCACTCTGCACCCCTGCAGCCGGCCTGCGGGGGCCCTAAGCAGGGCGGCCCCCTGGGGGGAAAAAAGGTACAGAAACAGGCTACTGGTTGTGCTTGGCCTGTGGTCAGTTTTCTCAACTCTGCCCTAAGAATAATGGCTAAAGAGTGCAGGCCCGGTAGCCATATTGCCTTTCGTTCTGGGTTTTAATCCTGACTCCAGTGTTCATTAGTTCTGTCAACGTGGGGAAAAGCTTGACCTTCTCTGGGCCTCAGTTTCCTCATTTTGAAAGCAGTGGTAATAACAATTCTTACTTCATCGAGTTGTAATGAAAATTGAATGCGCTAATATGTGTACCGTGCTTAGAAAAGTAGCACATTGTGAATGCTCACTGCGCGTTCGATGTTATTATCAAGACTATATTTGTGTTCATTGGATTTAATCACACCTTGCATAGCCGTCTGCTGCCTTTCTCCTTCCTATTCCTACTCTCTTTCTTCTCTCTCCCCTCATTTCTTTCAGATGTAACCAAGAAATTCCTCAACCTTTTTTTTTAATCGGGCACGATTGTTCTTCCCATAGTCCGGTTTGCCTATAGTCTTACACTCTAAAGAATGTATCTATTTATTTTATTCTCTAAGAAAAATGCTAATGAATAATTTTTTTGTTCACAGCATTACTTATAAACTACCAAAAGTTGACTCTAGAAGAATTGAAAATGCAAGTAATAGGAAAAGTTATCAAAGAATTACATCCGAAAATGTTAACTAAGATGATTTTGCATTTTAAGTAGACTTTTTATTATGGAAAATATAAACATATGAAAAAGTAAAAAGAATTATATAATGAACCCCCATATACCTATGTCCCAGACCCTACAACTATAAAGTCCTAGACAATATTGGATTTTTTTTGGTTTTGTTTTTTTATTTTAGAGAGAGAGATAGCATGCAAGTGGGGGAGAGGGGCAGAGAGAGAGAGAGAGAGAGGGAGAGAGAATCTCAAGCAGGCGCCACACTGAGTGTGGCGCCTGATGCAAGGCTGGATCCCATGACCCTGGGATCATTAGCTGAACCAAAATCAAGAGTCAGATGTTCAACCAACTGAGCAATCCAGGTACCCCTTGGACAATATTGTTTTTACTGTATCCTCACCCAATTCTTCCCCACACCTGATAATTTGGAAGCAAATACCTGACCTTATACAATTTCATTCTTGAATCATAAATTGTTTTAAAAATGTAACCACAATATTATTATATTAACATAGTAAACAGTAAAATAATCCCAAAATATATAATATGCCACCTGTATTCGTATTTCCCCAATTGTCTTATAAAAACAATTTGTTTGTTTAAGTTTCACCTGCTATCTTTTCTGTTAATTTACACATTCTCTTTTCTTCTTGCAATTTATTTGTTGAAATAATTGTCCTGTGGTGTTCTACCACCTGGATTTTGCTAATTGCATCTCCACTGTGTCATTTAATATGTTCTTCTATCTCCTGCACATAGGTACATGTATATTGAAGCTTGATTACATTATGCTTGTGTGTTTTGCACAAGAATACTTCATAGATGATATTGTATACTTTTATTAGGAAGTACGTAACATCTGGTTGTCTCTCTTTTTTGTTTTTTATGATGTTAGTAGGCCTTGATGATCATTTCCTAGACTCATTAATCATTAGGGGTTGGAAATGAAGATGTTCTAATAGAATATCTTCAAGTTGGCTCCTGAGTCTTTTTGACATAACCTAGCTGTGTTTGATATCTTTCTTGCTTTCTGGTATAATAGGAGATTCCTCATTCACTTTGTATATTTTCTGTTTCAGATCTAGAACCTCGTACCTGTTACTGGAAAATGGTATTTAGAGACATAATCTGCACCCTATGGCTGCTTCTGGCTGTGGGGTTGGCATTGTAGAAACAATGCCTTTTCAGTGGATGGCGTTTTTGTTTGTTTATAAAATACATCATTAAAAAAATGTCAATTTTAGTTAAGAGTATGATTTATGATTATGCAAATTATTTTCTGTTTCAAAGTTGTAATATTGTGATTTGAGATGAGGAATATGCATTTTGTCCTCGTTCAGTTTTGGCACAGAGCAACTAAAACCCTTGGAATTTACTGTATGATAAGAGCAATAAAGGTGTCTTTTGTTACATTAACGAGGCAGCTTTTGGAAAGCATCTCAGGATGGGGGCTGGTTGCCAGAGGAGCCAACCATGTGATTAGGGTTGGAACTTTCAGGCCTGGGAAGGGAGGGACTGGAGGTTGAATCAGTTATCACCAGTGATTTAATCAGAAGTGTCTATGTAATGTAGCCTCTGTAAAACTCCCACTCCAAAGGGCAGGGTTTGGCGAGCTTCAGACTCCGCGAACATGTAGAGATTTGAGGAGAGTGGTGCATCTGGAGAGAGCATGGAAGCTTTGCACCCTTTCCCCATACCTTGCTCTATGCTTTATTGCATCTGGCTCTTCTTGAGTTATATCCTTTTGTAATCAATTGGTGATCTAGAAAGTAAAATGTTTCTCTGAGTTCTGTGTGCTCTGGCAAATTAATTGAATCTAAGAAGGGGGTTGTTGGAACCTCCAGTACATATGACCAGTCAGTCAGAAGCACAGGTCACAACCTGGACTTGTGACTGGCCTCTGAAATGGGGGTGGGGTGGGGGAAGTGTTGTAGGACTGAGCCCTTAACCTGTGAGATTTGATGCTATCTCCAGGTTGTTAGTGTCAGAATTGAGTTAAATTGTGGGACACCCCGGTACTGTCTGAGAATTGCTTAATGGTGTGGGAAACCCCTCCCCAACTACCACACACACACACACACACACACACACACACACACACACACGTTGGTATTGGTACCAGAACCTTTCAAAGTCAAATCTATAAAACAAGGTATATTTTGAGAAGTCTAGCTTCTATCTCAATCTTCTTCAACCTATTCTTTCCTACCATTGCAGGATTTTTTTTACCTTAATGCCTGGGATTCCTTGTCTTGCTACTTCGAAGAATGAAAGGGTGGACACAAAATAAAATAAGCAGCAGGCAAAAGTTTATTAGAATGTAAGATCAGAAAGTAAGAATAGTAGGAAAGCTCTCTTTACAGAGAGGGGGCATTCAAAAGTGAATGCCAACGACTATAAGCAAGGGACTTTGTTTTATAGGGTTTTGGTCTGTCCCTTTCCTTCCCTCCTTCTCAGATCTGACCCTTAGTGGCTAGGTAACTCTATTGCCTAGTCATTTCTTTTTGACTGGCTTGTTTCCATTGTATGAGGGGATGTCTATGGCCATACCTTTCCTTGTGGGTCGTACGTTTTATGTTCTACTTGTTTTAAGTCAGGTCTTTTGTCAAATTCCTGAGAGAAACCTGAGGGGGAGTAAGTGGTGCCTATTACATTGTTAAAAAATTTTTTTTTAATGTTTGTTTATCTTTGAGAGAGAGAGACAGAGACAGAGCACGAGTGGGGGAGGAACAGAGAGAGGTGGATGCAGAATCATGACCTGATGCAGATCATGACCTGAGCTAGTCAGATGGTTAACTGACTGAGCCACCCAGGTGCCCCTACATTCTTTTTTTCTTTCATTTTTTTTTAATGTTTATTTATTATTGAGAGACAGAGAGACACAGACTGTGAGCAGGGGAGGGGTAGAGAGAGGAGGAGACACAGAATCTGAAGCAGGCTCCAGGCTCTGAGCTGTCAGCACAGAGCCCCATGCAGGGCTCGAACTCACGAGCTGCGAGATCATGACCTGAGCCAAAGTTGGACACTCAACCAACTGAGCCACCCAGGTGTCCCTAATTTAACAAAAGCAAATGGGTGAATATGCTTTTATATTTTTCTTTTATAGGTAAATAGAAGTGTCCTATGCATATTTTCTCCCCATGTTTTTTTTTTTTTTTTCAACGTTTATTTATTTTTGGGACAGAGAGAGACAGAGCATGAACGGGGGAGGGGCAGAGAGAGAGGGAGACACAGAATCGGAAACAGGCTCCAGGCTCTGAGCCATCAGCCCAGAGCCCGACGCGGGGCTCGAACTCACGGACCGCGAGATCGTGACCTGGCTGAAGTCGGACGCTCAACCGACTGCGCCACCCAGGCGCCCCTCCCCATGTTTTTTTTAAGTTTATTTATTTATTTTGAGAGAGAGAGAGAGAGGGAGAGGGAGAGCATGTGCACTGGGGAGGGGCAGAGAGAAAGAGCAGGAGAATCCCAAGCAGGCTCAGTGCTGTCAGCTCAGAGCCTGACATGGGGCTCGATCTCACGAATCATGAAATCATGAAATCAAGAGTCAGATGCTTAACTGACTGAGCCAGCCAGGTGCCTCTCTCCTCTCCTCCATAGTTTTTAAAAAAAAATTTTTTTTTTTT
This sequence comes from Puma concolor, assembly GCF_028749965.1. Classification (NCBI taxonomy): domain Eukaryota; kingdom Metazoa; phylum Chordata; class Mammalia; order Carnivora; family Felidae; genus Puma; species Puma concolor. The sequence continues at coordinate 55,449,189 of NC_141679.1, read as the reverse complement.
TTTTTTTGCCTAACCACTTCTCATGGAAATGACCCTGTAGCAGTATATGGAGACTTTTCCCATTCCTTTTTATGACTTTATAATACTCTGTTATGTGCATGTACCATTGATAGACATTTTTGTTTCCAATCTTTGCTGTTACAAATAGCACTTCAAAGAAAATCCTAGACCCTATGTCTTTTTCTTGGAGAACCAGTCTTGGTATTGATGGGTCAAAGGGTGAGTCCATGTCAATTTTCTACATATTGCCAAATTCTTGACTGTGTGAGTTAGGGTGTGCAGTGGACTGAATGTGTCCTTCCAAATTCATATGTTGAAATCTTGATGACCCCTGGCCTCCCCACCAAATGTGATGGTAGTTGGAAGTGGGCCGTTGGGAGGTGACTGGAGAGGGTGGAGCTGGAGAGGTAGCTTGAGCTCTCTCTGTCACTCGAGGATGCAATGTCTGCAGACTGCAGCCTAGAAGGAGGTCCTCTTCAGGACCGACTGACTTCATCTTGGACTTCCAGGCTCTAGAACTGTGAGAGCTAAATGCTTGTTGTTTAAACCACTTAGTCTATGGTAACTTGCTATAGAGCCCAAACTGACTCAAAGATGAGGTCAAGTGTGGAAACAAACCACATCAGTTATTTCAACCGATGGAATTTAACATAAAGAATTGTTCGCTAGGTATGGGGTTAATTAAATTGCTGAAAGGGTAAAAAGAGAACTTCAGGGAATCAAAAAGGCAGCAGATGTTGGAAGCCTGTACCAGTCCTCGGCTGAGGAAACTTTGAGGAGGGATCCCATGGAATGGCAACTCAGACCTCTGTGGAGGTGGTGCTGCTTCCCTGGTGCTGTGGTTCTGAGTTTGAAACAGGGCCCGGATCTTGAAGAAGGCAGTAGCCAGCTGATTCTGATGTTTCTTTTTTTTGTTTTGTTTTGTTTTTTTTTAATGTTTATTTATTTTTGAGAGAGACGGAGACAGAATGTGAGTGGCTTGGGGCAGACAAAGAGGCAGGCACAGAATCCAAAGCAGGCTCCAGGCTCTGAGCTGTCAGCACAGAGCCCGATGTGAGGCTCGAACTCACGAGCTGTGAGATCATGACCTGAGCCGAAGTCGGACGCTCAACCGACTGAGCCACCCAGGTGCCCCTGATTCTGATGTTTCTATGGGAGATAGGAGTTTGCAACTATGGGGAAAACTGAAAACTGTATTTGGCTGCCACTTGGGAAGGTACTGGTGCTGTCAGGGTGAAAAGCATCGCAGCGCAGTCTCCTGGGAACTGCAAGCAAACAGGAAGCCCCCCCCCCCCCCCATACAGGCAGGAAGGAGCCCAGTCCCTTCCAGCCTCCTCCTCCAGCCTCTCGGACTCCCTCTGGTGCCCCCAGCCATACATCCTGACTTAGAGCCTGAAAGGTGGCTTGAGAAGCCTGGCCCAGCATTAGCGAGCAGAGTAAGAGAGGAACTGAGAGGCAGCAAGGTTATAATCTCTGCTGGTCAACTGTCTGTAGGTGTGGAGGCCCCATTACACATTTCTCCCACGGAGGGCCTGTTTCCCCACGGACTCAGCAACAGATCTGGTATTTTGTTAGACTTTTACATTTTTGCCTTCAGATTCTACTTTTCAACAACAGGTAATTATCATGCTTTATGAACTCTTCTAAAGTATAGAAAAAGATGGAAGATATAATGGTTCCTACTGCTTTTATGCCCATCATATACAATGGCTTTAACAATGCTTGTAAAACACTTGACAACTGTACAGAAACACAGCTGACACAGAACAACTCTGTGACCAGGGATAAAATGACTGCAAGACTGCCTAAACCATCTGTTGGCAAAAGTGAACAGCGGGGTCCTCACTGCATTCCTAACAATTAAAATAGAGGATCTTCCATATTTTTATCCTGTTGAATTTTTCAGTTTGTCTTGCTCAGATTTAAGCCTAGGATAGCTTTTGCTTTAAAATAAGTGCTCTTTGTTAAAAGGTTCATATTCTTTGCTTATTTGAAAATCACCTTCACAAAAGGGAACATGTAGAAAATACTCCCTTGGGTTGTTTTCATTTCACATATATTTTTGACATTCATACGTATTTTTATGAAAGCCAATTAATCATTTCCAATTTTCATACTTTTACTGATAAAATAGTGTTTCTCAACTTTTCTATAGTTAGGCGTCCCAATTATTTAAGTACATTAAGGATCAAAATATGCTCCCCACTGGGGAAAATCATTCAGAGATACATCCTCTTACATTCTAGACACATTCTCCATTGAGTTTTGAAATCTTTGATATAAATTTGTAAAGGTTAAGTCATCATATAAATAGCAGTGCTATTAACAATCACAAAATTAATGAGAATAATAATGAGCTCAAGCGTATAAAATGCCAGAGTTAGCATAAACACTGTAATACCTCTGTGTATGACATTTTTGTTTTGCCATAGGGAAAAGTTCTGTGAACTAGTTCCCTAAGTAGTGCCAATACATTATTACTGCAAATAAACTGCTCATTATCTAAGTTGTTCTTGCAACTTTTGGAGAAAACAAAATGAGGTATTCTTGAAGGAGACATTTATCGCTGTGCAGTAAAATAAAGAAGTGGTTTAAATAGAGGTCAAATTAAGAACACTTCTGTACATCACTTTCACCATCGTATAAAAGTAAAACATGTTCGCAGCCAAAAACTTTGAAAATATACTTAGATGTGTGCGTACACACACACACACACACACACACACACACACACAAACACACACACTCCATTAAAAACTGCCCGTAATCCTATCACCCATGATGAGTTATCACTGTTAATATGTTTCATTTTATCAGTCTCCGTCTTACCTCAATAAGTAGGGAGTGCATAGTAGCTGTTTTTTATATGTTGCATTTTTTTTTCAAAACACAACATTAGAAACTTTTCTCAGGTCATTGAAACTGAATTGAAAGCATGATTTTTGTATTGCATAATATTGTATCACACAAATAGATTGTATTTTATTTAACCCTTGACCATTTCCCATGTTTAGCAATTTAAAAAATTTCTTATTTTCCCTTATGAACAGATGAACATTTTTATGCATAAAATGTTGACTAAATACCTAATTATTTTCTTAGCACAAATTCCTGTAAGAAGAATTGCTGGATTGAAGGTTTGCACACTTTGAAAACTTTTAAAATACGTTCCCAAATCATTCTTTTTTTTTTTTTTTTTAATATTTTTTTTAACGTTTATTTATTTTTGAGACAGAGAGAGACAGAGCATGAACGGGGGAGGGTCAGAGAGAGAGAGGGAGACACAGAATCGGAAGCAGGCTCCAGGCTCTGAGCCATCAGCCCAGAGCCTGACGTGGGGCTCGAACTCACAGACCGCGAGATCGTGACCTGAGCTGAAGTCGGACGCTTAACCGACTGAGCCACCCAGGTGCCCCCCAAATCATTCTTTAGAAAACTTGTATTAGGTCAAATTTCCACTGGCTGAGACAGAATAACTGTCTTTTGGGATCCATCACAATGCTGGATACTACCAATAATTTTTTTTGTTAACTTAATGGGAGAAATTGATACTCATTAAAAGTGTACATTCTTGAATATTAATTTGTAAATATAATTATAAGACCAAAATATTCCTGATTGAGCCTTGATCAAAATTATAGTTGCAAGTAGATGCCACACATTTCAGTAGCAGGAAAGAAAAAAAATTGCTGGCATGGATGGTCTGAAAGTATAAAGCACTGAGATAGTCATTATATGCTGTTAAGGAGATAAGGGCAAAAGCTGAAAATCTGATATTTTTAAAGTGTCAGATTAGCTAGTACTATGCTGTTATTATTACTCTAGCTTTGTGATGTAGTTTCAAATGAGGAAGTGTAATACTGCCAACATTGTTGTTCTTTTTCAAGACTGCTTTGGCTATTTGGAGTTTTTTTTTTGTGGTTCCATATGAATTTTAAGATTGCTTTTTCTATTTCTGTGAAAAATGCCATTGGAATTTTGGTAGGGATTACATTGAGTTCATGGATCACTTTCAGTAATATGGCTATTTTAACAATGTCGATTCTTCCAATCCATAAATCCATTTGTTTGGAGAATGAAATACTGATACATGCTGCACCATGGACAAATCTTGAAATATTATGCTAAGTGAAACATCACACTTAGTGGTGAAAGGCTGAATGCTTTCCCTGTAAGGTCAGAAAAAAGGCAAGAGTGTCCCCTGTCATTACTTCTATTCAGTTTTGTTCTGGGTCCAAAAAGATAAAGGGCATACAAACTGGAAAGTTAAATAAAACTATAATCTGTTTGCAGCTGATATGAACAACTATATAGAAAATCTCAAAGAATCTGCAAAAAGATTACTAGAACTAACAAGTAAGTTTAGCAGGATTGTATTTTTATTATTATTATTTTAAATATTTTATTTAGAGAGAAAGTGCATGAGTGGGGGAGAGGGGCAGAGGGAGAGAGAGAATCTTAGGCAGGCTGCATGCTCAGCATGGAGCCTGACAGAGTATTTGATCCCATGACCCTGGGATCATGACCTGGCCTGAAATCAAGAGTCGAACATTCAACTGACTGAGCTGCCCAGGCACCCCAGTTTAGCAGGATTTTAGAATAGAAGGTAAGTATATAAAATTCAATTACATTTTTATGTATTAACAATGAACAATTGGAAGTTGAAATTAAAGATGAGTACTATATGCAATAGCACAAAAATTATACAAACGTAGGTATAAATCTCAAAAAATATGGACAGGATCTATATGCTAAAACTACCAAACACTGATGAATATAATCAAGGAAAGAGCTGAATAAATGGGCAGCAATACTATGTTCAAGGATTTGAAATCTCATACTTGTTAAAATGTCAATTCTATTCAAATTGAACTAGAGATCCAATGCAAAACCAATCAAATCCAGCAGGATTTTTTTTTTGTAGAAATTGATAAGCCGATTCTAAAATTTATATGGAAAGGCAAATGAAAAGTTCTCTGTGCTATGCCTATTCATCACTCTCTCTCCCCTAATCCCTGGCAACCACTGATTTTTTAACTGTGTCCATAAGTTTGCCTTTCTCTGAATCCTATGCATTTGAAATCATACAGCCTTTTGAGATCAGCTTCTTTCATGAAGTAATATGCATTTAAGTTTCCTCCATGTCATTTCATGGCTTGATAGCTCTTTTCCTTTTAGTGCTGAGTAGTATTCCACTGTCTGGATGTACCACAGTTTAATTCATCTTTCTCCTATTGAAGGACAAGTTGGTTGCTTCTAAGTTTTGGCGGTTATGAATAGAGCTGCTTTAAACATCTGTATGCAGGTTTTTGTGTGGACATAAGTTTTCATTTCATTTGGGTAAACACCAAGCAGTGCAGCTACTAGATTTTGTGAAAGAATATATATTTAGTTTTGTAAGAAATTGCAAACTGTCTTCCAAAGTGGCTGTACTATTTTGCATTCCCATCAGTAATGAATGAGAGTTCCTCTTGCTCCATATCCTCTCCAGCATTTGGTGTTGTCACTGTTCTGGCTTTTAGTCATTTTAATAGATAAGTATTGTTATCTCATTGTTGTGCAAATGTGCATTTCCCCAATAACATATGATATTGAACATCTTTCCTGTGCTTACTTGTCAATTTGTATTTCTTCTTTGGTGAAGTGTCTCTTAGGCCTTGCTCATTTTTAATCAGGTTGTTTATTGAGTTTTATCATTGAGTTTTAAGTGTTCTTTGTATATTTTGAATAACAGACCTCTATAAATTGTGTCTTTTGCAAACATTTTCTCCTACTTTGTGGTGTATATTCTCATTCTCTTGAGATTGTCTTCTACAGAAGTTTTTAATTTTAATCAAGTCCAGTTTATCAATTCTTAATTTCATCGAGCAAGTCTTTGGTTTTGTATTTTAAAAGTCATTGCCATCCCTAAGGGCATCTAGGTTTTCTCCTATGTTATCTTTTAGGAGTTTTATAGTTTTGATTTTACATTTAGGTCTGTGAGACCTCTTTTCAATTTCTGTGAGATCTAGAGTGATGTCCCGTCTTCCATTTCTGATATTAGTAATTTGTGTCTTCTCTCTTTTTTTGCTTAGTTACCTTGGCTAGAGACTTATCAATTTTTTTGAATTTTTTTCAAAGAGCCAACTTTGGGTTTTGCTGATTTTCTCTATTGATTTCCTGTGTGCTGTTTTACTGATTTCTGCTCTTATTTTTCATTCTGCTTCCATTTGCTTCTTCCTTCCTTCAGAGTTTTCATTAAGGCCCTTATTTCTTGCTGTTGGTGAACCTCTCTGCTTTCAGATCCTCTTAAAGTTGTTTCTTCAGGCCAGAGATTCAATTTGAAAAGTACTGAATTGTTAAGGGACTTAGGGGAAAAATGTGACAAAGCCCTTTCTTCTCCCTGCAACAACTACTAAAATCTACCATTTATTTAGTGTCTGCTGAGTGCCACATATATTTTTTTAAATTATCTTTTTTAATCCTCACCATAAGGTAATTAGTATTATTTTCGCATATACATAAGGAAAGAAGGTTATGGAGGTTAAACTAACTCAAGGCTACATGCTTTGTATGAGTGGAAGAGTGGGTTTTAAGCTTAGATCTGTAGGCTAGTAATACGAGAGATGTACATAAAAATAAATTCACTGCAGATATATAGAGTCATAGAGAGATTGCGATATCACAGAGACTTTTGAGAACATTTTATGCTTTAAAAACACTTCAAGGGTGATGTATTTTGTTAACGAGTGGGATTGCCTTGTCAGGTGAAGGGATTTACTCAAAGGTAGGTATTTGGTGGTGGGCGAGGAATGGTGAGACTGGTTCTGTCTCAAGTCAATATCAGTCTATGATACAGACTTTTAAATCTGATTGGCACATTTGGATGCCCATATGTTTGGTCTCTTATGAGCTATTCCAAATGAGGAGTAAAATGTTGGCATGTCCAACCTTTCACTCAACCGTTAAACATGACTTTAAAATGATGATCACATCCTAAAATGGTTTATATTAAATATAAGCATAATACTTCTTCATTCTTTTATATCTTATTTTGGAAAATTTGGCCTGACCTCCTTTAGGAGTTGAAGATTGTGATCCAGGAAGCCTCTCAGCTCAGTGATAATGCTGTGATTTTAATTTCTATAGGTTTATTAATTCTGGCAGGCAAAGAGCTTAATGCAGGGGAGATGAATTTAATTATTGACAGTGGAAACTTTTTGAGAGACTTAATGAAGGAAAGAAAATCTACATAAAGTAATAAGGGAACGTTTGATTTCAAGATATCATCTGCAATATTAAATTGTGCCAATAGATGGAGAAATTGTTCCATATAAATCAGAAGGCTTGGCTCCTCTATGATGACTAAAGAAATTCAGGTTTCTGGCAAGTTGAAAATGGATTTGCTCAATAAAAATGTGAAGCAGGAGAACTGGGTTACTTATAAATTTTAATAAGAAATACTTTTAGCAGGGGACAGGATTTTCTCTAATTTCAATTATATGTACATGAATCTCATAGTACTTGCACTGTTTTTGCAATTTGGCCATAGCACTTTTAGATCTGTACACGTGAATGTATGTATGTATGTATGTATGTATGTGTGTATGTATGTATGTATGTATGTGTTTATACCTGATCTTGTACAAACTGGGTTTTAAAAAATGTATATAATTTTATAGGATAAAAAGATAAGCATAAATATTTGAAAAGTGGAGCAAGAAAGAATGGAATGAAGTTAGTGTAATAGCATGCCTTGAGTTGAGCCTCAACTCTGGCCTGGAGCTTCCTAGCAGCCCATGCAAGTCAGCAAACAGGATTAGTTGCATGGCCCAGTGTCTATAAAGTAAAAGCATACCCTGTGCTAGGGAAACTATAATAATCCTTAATACTAAGGTCAGGAGTTGTGTTTCTTGGGGACTCATGAAGAGGATACTGTGTAATCCAATAGGCAATACCCTTACATTAACCCGGTGATACTTTTCACAGGACTACTGCTTACAGTGTCAGCTGATGGGTAGTCCCACAGCATGATTTAATTAAAGGAATTTGAGGTGGAAGGTGGAGGGTGAGCACCATGTATCCCAAAACATCCCTTGTAGTGTAGCTTTCTGATTGTTTAGTTTAACAGAAGGATACAATTCAGAATCCATCAATTCTCCGTGGATGTTATTTCTCTGACTGAGGGGTTTGATGAGGATGGGAGACTGCTGGGAAAACTGAATAACATGTTGCATGCCGAACACTTGGCCCTGAGCCTAGCAGGTGGTGAAAGCCATGCATGGTCAGCCTGCACCTGCACCACCCTTAGCCAAAGGACACAGATTATCTGCTGTGGCTGACTTGTGTGGATATCCATATGGCCTCTTTTTTTTTTCATCGTTTATTTATTTTTGGGACAGAGAGAGACAGAGCATGAATGGGGGAGGGGCAGAGAGAGAGGGAGACACAGAATCGGAAACAGGCTCCAGGCTCTGAGCCATCAGCCCAGAGCCTGACGTGGGGCTCGAACTCCCGGACCGCAAGATCGTGACCTGGCTGAAGTCGGACGCTTAACCGACTGCGCCACCCAGGCGCCCCACCATATGGCCTCTTGAATGCAGTGGTGTCTTTTTCAAAAGTCCTTGGACACGGGTTAACTTTGATATCCCCTTCTGGAAGGGTTCCCTCTAGCCTCATATTTGCTTATTCATCCTGTTCCAAACCTCTGTGCTCGATGTTCCTGTGTCCTGTTGGTGATTCTAGACTCTCTTCGCATCTTCTCTAGCTTGATCCTTCTCTTGTTCTGTTGGTACTTTCATTGTTTGCGATGTTCCAGAGAAGAACACTGCTGCTTTATACCATGAAAGCCAAGCCAGACTCCCCTGTCCCAACCTTTCTAGAATACTGTGGCTCAGATCACCTTTCCCTTTCTTTCCAGGAGGGAAGATATGGACCACAGCCATTAGGTTTCATGGCTTCATTCTCCATCAGCTTTCCCTAATCTCTGTTCATCTGTGACATGTTTATAAATTTTTCGGAGTAGCTTCTGGGGCTGGAAGCTGGTTTGAGAAAGTTTCTTTAGCTCCATCCAGTCACCACTTGGTTTATTCACATTCGTTCTCTCTGCCTTCAAAAAGGGCATCACTGCAGCCTCTCTGGAAGTGACAGGGTGATTTTGTCCACCTGCCCAATCACACACACAAGTGTCTCCCTACATCTGGCCTCCCTCTCTTCTTCATGGTATTGATTGCACATTCTACAAAATAGAATGTTGCAATAATTTTGCTTTCTATAGCCTGAGGGTATGCTAAGGGTGTACTTTTGCTTATACTTCTGCACACTGATTGGGAGAATGCGCCCTGAATTCTGTTTTGTTTCCATTAACCTTTTTCTGAGAAAATACTGACCCTCAATATTGGAGCCGCAAATGGATTCTTTTAACAAGTATCCTGTCAGGATGCAACCCCTGTGTATTATGTGGCTTTTAGTCTGCAAATGCTTCCTCTTAATGCATCAATTCCCTTAAGAAGTATTTCTTTGAGTGACTTTCCCTGTATTAGGATTTTAGGAATACTTCTATTTCTGCTGTTTTAGGAAACCTCCAGTCAGAAGAATTTACAGTTCACTTATTTTTATAGCCAGCAGTAGCTATTTAAAGCCTTGCCTCTTGCTCCTACCTGCTTGAAAGCTTCCCAAATCAATGATTCTTCTGATTTCTCCGTAGACTTTGTCTTAATCCTGTGCACTCTGTCTTCAGTGAGATATTTGTGTCCTGACATATTCTGGATGTTTCTGTCATCCTTGAAAAAATCATGCAGATTCTTTCCTAGCTCAACACAAAGCAGAGTTGTGCCACTATCATTTTGCCTGGAGTTGGAGACTGTGTGTTGAGGTGAAGCAGCAACACAATTTTGATCTGACATTATTCAGACGGGAGCCTCTTCACTGTTCACTGCAACACTAATGTCTATGAAATAGCTCCCCAACGTTACCATTAGAGGATAGGTCAGGATTGGATATACTTCTAGAAAGCAGACCCAGTGAGTAGCACAATCTGCATTCTTGGATCCTTCATTATTTTCAGGAGATGCTGCCCTAATGCATCAAACCTTTGAGATGAGTCCCATGGAGGCTGCCAGGCCTCTTAAGAGATTTTCAGTGGTCAAGTCTCAGCAGCTACGTAGGGATTTGTCCTTATTATAAGCTCTATCTGTCTTTAATTCTCTTCTCTGTTTTCTATTATAGTAAAAATAACAACAACAACATCAACAACAACAAAAAACCCATTATAAGCAGCACTTGGTTCCTATCAGTGAGTACATTTTGAAAGTCCTTGGAATCTTAGGGGTAGATTTTCGTGTGTGTGTGTGTGTGTGTGTGTGTGTGTGTGTGTGTGTGTGTGTATGCATATGTAAAACAGGGGGAGGGGGGGCGGGCAGGGCACAGAGAAGGGATGGGAGGAGCTGAAGACCCTGGAATGGTAAGGGAATATAATCAAAGTGAAAAACAAGTGCTCCCTAATGCTTGGCTGGAGAGTCAGCCCAGAAAGGAAAATGAATTGCATTTAGACTGCCCCCCTCCCCTCACTCTAAACTGCTTGCAGTGCTCTGACTCCTAAACCTGAGTTATTGGTGACAAGTGAAATTAGGCAGCCTGGTTTCTAGGTAGCAGGTTGGACTGCAGTGAAATGTCTTAGAATACCTCGGCCTTTGTCGGACAGCTAAGCAGAACAGACTCCAGATGGTACCTGTAGGGTGCATTGTAATCTTTCTGCACACATTACTTATATTTGCATTTGTGAAATATAACCTGTTGTGAAGCAAAATGCTGACTGAGAGGCTGTAGGAAAGACCCTTTAGTGTAATAACATCACATTGGTTTGGGTTGCATCGGAACAAATGAGAGCTGGAAAGATGCAGATAAATTCAAAGTAAGGGAAACAGCTTTCACTTGGTCAGGGGAGTGTGTGCTTGTGTGTGTGTGTGTGTGTGTGTGTGTGTGTGTGTGTGTGTGCCCACGCGCGCGCGCGCAGCTAGCAGTTTCTTCCTGGTGGGATAATTTCCCACCATCTCTTTATTACACTGGAGCAGTGATCTGTCCATTTTGGTGTCATTGGCTTCTGCAGAAGCAGGTACCAGAAGCAGCCTTGACTGAGCATGCTAAACCAAGGGAAAAAGGAAGAGGACCTTTAATTTTTTTTTTTAATTTTTTTTTTCAACGTTTATTTATTTTTGGGACAGAGAGAGACAGAGCATGAACGGGGGAGGGGCAGAGAGAGAGGGAGACACAGAATCGGAAACAGGCTCCAGGCTCTGAGCCATCAGCCCAGAGCCCGACGCGGGGCTCGAACTCACGGACCGCGAGATCGTGACCTGGCTGAAGTCGGAAGCCCAACCGACTGCACCACCCAGGCGCGGAAGGGGACCTTTTAGACCAGAGTGAGATCTATAGAAACTGAAGCTGAGAAACCCTTGCTTGGTGGAGGGGACTGGGGTGAGCTGGGGGAGAGGTGCAGTGAACAAAGGAAACAAAAGTTGTCTTTCAAAGACATAAGCACTAATGAAAATAGAGTGAAAGAGAAGAGAAACAGAAGACAAAGACATCAAAACAAGAGATAAAATAATTCAAAACAACAGCTAAAAAGCCAGAAAGAACACGCATAGAAATTGGTGCTGTGTGTCTTCCCCGCTTGTATTAAACTGAGTCCAGGTCCCACACTGGGTGGAAGCAGGACAGAGAGCCTTCAGGAAGCTGTCATTGGAAGTCTGACGGCTGAGTTTCCTGCAGGTCTGCTTTGCCCTGGCAGAGATGGTCCTGGAAGATCTCTCTGGTGACCTGTTTCCACCTGGCCTCATCTAGCTGGTTTTGTGGAGCTGTGAGAAGGCACCGGAAGCTGTCTCTGTCTCTTGATGTGAGGATGGAATAAGGGCAAGAGGAGAAGGAAAGGAGGAACAGACAAGAGACACCACCTGTCTTATTTCTACATCTCTGTATCCTCATTGAAAAATGGTAAAATCTGGGGTGCCTGACTGGCTCAGTCAGTTAAGCGTCCAGCTCCTGCTTTCAGCTCAGGTCATGATCTCACGGTTCGTGGGATCGAGCCCTGAGTTGGGCTCTGCACTAACAACCTGAGCCTGCTTGGAATTCTCCCTTTCCCCCTCTCTCTGCCCCTCCCCTGCTCATGCATGCTCCCTTACAAAACAAATAAATAAAACTTCTAAAAAAATGGCAAAATCTAATAGTATCCATCTCAGAGAGTCCTTGTGAAGATTAAGAATGTTAGGTTAAATAAACAAGGAGACCATTAGACTGATGTGGTTCTAACCCTCTGCAACCAAACCAAAATCTAAGTCTGTAAATGCCTCAGTTATGAAATCAAAATGCTGAGGACAGCCAGTCACAAATAGCCAGCCAGGCTTCAAGCCAATCAATAACTCCTTTACTTTGTTTCTGCATTTTCTCTATGCATATAAGTCTTTCCTTTGGCTCCTGTTGGTGGAGAGCTCCTGTACACTTTCTGTTTGGTGCTGTTCAATTTGAACTGATTCTTTGCTCAAATAAACTCTTAAAATTTTTAATATGCCTCAGTTTGTCTTTTAGCAAGAGATAATACAGTAGTGTTCCTGGTTTAATAAATGTGAGCTATTTTTAGTACCCATAAATGTGGTCTTTAAAAAACGAACAGGGCACCTGAGTGGGTCAATTGGTTGAGTGTCTGACTTCGGCTCAGGTCATGATCTAATGGTTCATGAGTTCGAGCCCCACATACAGCTCACTGCTGTCAGCACAGAGCCTGCCTCAGATCCTCTGTCCTCCTCTCCTCTCTCTACCTTTCCCCCACTCATGCTCTCTTTCAAAAATTAATAAATAAAACAACATTTAAAAATTGTGCAAAAAATTTACATAGTAGTTTTTATTAAGTAAAAACACCAGTTACAAAATAGTACTCACAACAAAAAATACACATACACACATACACGCATGTGTGGAAGAAAGGAATTACAGTAAAATCTTAATAGTGATTACTTTTAGAAAGTGGATTATCACTAATTTATTTTTCTTCCCATGCTTGTCTGTATTTCTACAGTGAACATTAATTCCTTTTGTAGTAAAAAAACCCCATTATTCCTTAAACGTCTGCAAGAATCAATCCCAACAAGGTTCATTGTCAGTCCTTTTTCTCATGTCTCCTCAAATATAGATTCAGGAAGGTCTAACATCAGTCCTTGTTCTCACTCCTCCTCAAATGTGGTTTCATTTTAGTTAGGAGCATTATGGCCACCCCACTGGTACCTTCCAGCTTCAAGAGAGAAGCATGTTTGCATTCTGGTAAGAGCTGGAAGTTACTCTGTCCTACATTTCTCACTTGTGCTTTAGCAAAGACACCTGAAGTTTATAACAAAAGCTCTTATTTGCTCACAACTGTGCTGGTTAAGGAGCCAGAATTGTAGGGAGGCTTGGATCGGGCATGACTTCCCAAGATCTGCAAAAGGAAGGCTAATTATTTGGAGGGCTGTCTCTTTGCACATGCTTTATTAATCAGTGGGCATTGCCATAAAAAATTGGCTTTTGGTTGAGGCATCCTTCTGGGGGTGGCTCAGTGGAACAGCTGTTCTAGACTGGAAAGTGCCAGTCTCCAACTGGGTGTGCATATGAACCACCTGGGGATGGCGGGAGCGCCTGAAAGCAAGCATTCGTCAATGGGGCAATGCTTTCCTTGGGCTCTGTTTGGAAATGGAAGATGTCATGTTGTGTTTCCATTGCCTCTCTGCTAGAATCCAATGAATGCATTGTATGATGTTGTGGAATCTGGGTGATTTTTGGTGGTGATAGTGGGTTTGAGGAGCAGGGAGGAGAGTGGTATTGTGGTATCCACAGTCCAACTGGAAACTAAGGATAGAAGCAAAGAAAGAGGTAAGAGTTAGATGTCTGTGCTCGTGAATTGCTCTCCGCCTCAACTTAAGCACTGCTTCATGTTTTGATCTGCCTTGGCACATTTTGATTTTGGGCAGGGATTCAGCCTTGTCCATGTTGCCAGAGGCTGTGTATGTAATAGAGGCATCACATGCAGTGACAGGCTTGTAGAAAAGCACTGTTCCTGATAGAGATCAAACGGGAGCATTTTCATTGAAAAGTGCAGCACAGGTTGTTTTTTTTTTGCATCCCAGTGCTAATTTGCCTGCTCAGGGTCACGTTCAGTGGCTGTCCAGGTATGTATGACACTCAGTGATGCTGATGGATGCTGGCTGGACCTGACATCCCCTGGCAGCCTTGTTCTTAGGTGGAGAGGCAGCCGTTAAGTGGAAGCTTCCTGAGCAGAGGGTCCAGGACTGGGGATACAGAACCCTGAATGCCAGAACCCCAGGTTCTTCAGATCTTGGGCAGGATTCTGATCCTTAGTGAGAGACTGACAGCTAAAAGCTGAAGCACAGGGATTATTCATTCTCTTTATTCCTTCTTCTTCTGGGTATTGTCTCTCTCTCAAGCCTCCCAGAAGGTGGAAGGCAGAAGAAGGAGGAGATGAAAGTCAGAGCATGGTTTCTCCTCCTAATTTATTAGTGGTTCTATTAAAAAGTATTGTGTGTGTGTGTGTGTGTGTGTGTGAAACTAATGGTAGGTAGGAATAAAAAAAATGTTGAATAATTTTGGGTTTCAAACGATCTGTGATTTATTGCCAGCACCATTGAACCTCTTTCCATGCATGAGGGACAGGGCCTATAGTCTATAATTCTATATTTTGTGTTAAAAGTTTGCATTAATCCATTTTCATGTCCAGTTAGATTGCTGAGCAGTTTTGCTGCTCAGTGTTCCTCCCCTTTGATTTTTGCTGAGGCTTTTTAAATGTGCTATGTGTTGACTGATTGATAAATGTGTATAAAATGTTCACTGCATGCCTACTGTGCACCAAACACTGAGCAGAGATACAGGGCGCAGCTCTCCTTTCATGGAATTTAATCTAATTATAGGGACAGAAAATTAAGCAAATAATTAAGCAGAATATTAAGTATCTGATTAGGAAAATCCTATGGACCTTGGAGAATGTAGCAGGGACCTAGGAAGGATCGAAGAAGATATTTTGGAGGAAGTGACTTATAAGTTGAAACCTAAAGATGAGTGGAGTTGACTGGGGAGGGACCAGTCTGAGCAGCCTTCATAAGTCCTTTCTTCTGTGCAGATATATTCAGAAAGTCACAAGTGAGAAAGAACTTCTTTCATGAAAATCAGGTTGGAAGATGGTTATTAACAGATCTCTTATCAAGGAGAACTTCATTTGTGTCCCTCTTATGACCTCTGCCCATTTGATTTTGTGTTGTGGCTACTTATGTCCATCTCCAGAGGATCTCTGTGGGCTCTAGAAAGCCTTAGTTATCCCTGTATCTCTCAGAAGGCGGTTTTGCATATGGACTTGCTGAATGTTGAATCAAAGAATAAACAGATTCAGGGAACATTGGAAATCAAGGCTATGTCCCAAGCCAATGGGGAAGGCAAATAATCTTAATGTGTGTTGTTGCCTCTTGAACTCTCTGGATTGGCCAGTGGCCTAGGTGTATGTGACCTCCCTGAAGGTTCTGATTCTTGGCCATTCCCCTCAGCTCTGCTATTCTTTTTTTTTTTTTTTTTTTTGTCAGACTGACTGGGTTTAGCCTGGGACAGTCACAATGACCTATTGTTCCCTCAAATGTCTCACTCTGCATTCAAGTTGTTATGATTACAGGCTTGTGCATAAACAGCTCATTTAACAAATAACTTCAGTCCTGTTTATTTCAACACAATTGAGAGCTTTCTGTGGTATGTGCTGATAGCGCAAGGATGAGGGCCTAAAGCCACTAACAAGTATTACGTGTCAAGGGTGCCACTGAGCTAGAGATGGTGTAGGTGGGGCGGGTGGATGTATGGGAAGTCCCAACATCAAGGTTTTGTACAAAGTTCTTCATGACACCAAAAGGGAATATGGTCTTGATTTAGGAGCTTCTGAGATACTTTTGACAAGAAATAGGACCTAGCTCCTTGGGAGATTAACTTTTGCCCCATCTTCCTTTCTTGCTAGTGGGTACAAAACCATATTTTTTCATGCTGAATTCTCTTTGGATCCTGGACTGCGTGGGGCTGAGGTCATTTGGGAGACTCATACCCACCAAATTGTAGACTGATTATCTCTGCAACTTGAAAGAATTGATGTACCTCTGTGATACCGTGAAATAATATCTCTCTCCTTCTCTCTCTCTCTCTCTCCACACAGATAGATAGATAGATAGATAGATAGATAGATAGATAGATAGATAGATACATCTGTCTTTGTCCCCAGTTTCTGGTACAGAGCTCGTAAAACTTAGAATTTCTTGAGTGATAGGGATGATAAAAACATCTTATGTTATAATATGTCATATGTTAGTCTTATTCCCTCCTGCCTGACACAAGAACTTCTAAGACCCTTGGAATCTTTGGCGTGATAAGAGTGTCTTTTTTGTATGCTGATGAGATGGCTGATGGCTGGGCTCCCAAGATAGCTTCGGGATGGAGGTTGGTTGCCAGAAATACCAAGGCGTGGTGAGTGTTGGAAATTTCATACTCATCCCCTGACCTCTGGGAAGGAGAGAGGGGCTCAGCAATGGCCAGTGATTTCGTCAGTCATGTCAGCTTAATAAAACCTCCATAAACACCTCCAAAACACGAGGTTCAGAGAACTTCTGGGTTGGTGAACACATGGAGGTGTTGGGAGGGTGGCAGTATGCCTGGAGGGGGCTCTGCGCTGCTCACCCCATACCTTGTCCTATGCATGTCTTCCATTTGGCAGTTTCAGAGTTGCATTTTGAAAGTCATAAACCAGTAATAGTAAACTGTTTTCCTGAGTTTTGTGAGCTGTTCTAGCAAATCATCTTTGACACTGATGAGGGAGTCATGGGGACCTCTGATTTATAGCTGGTCAGTCAAAAGTATAGAAAGGCCCTGGCATTTCTTGTGATTGGCATTTGAAGTGGGGGGTAGTCTTATGGGGCTGAACCCTTCACCTGTGGGGTCTCTTGTAATTCCAGATAGGAGTGGACTCCAGACCATGTCAAGACTGAATTGAGTTGTAGGCAACCAGTTGGTGTCTGGAGATTTGGAGAGTTGGTTGGTGTGGGGAAAAAAAACACAAACCCATATATTTGATGTCAGAAGTGTCATGAGTAAAAACAGTTCAGAACGTACAAAAAAACCACCCAGATATTCTATAATAATCATTTTCATGTAATTTTTTTTAAACATTCCTTTGGAGTCTGTCACTTTGGAATTTGTGATGTTTTGAAACAGTTGAGGCTAATTTTAATTTTTACAGTGTCTATCAAAAAGGGGGCCTGGACATAAGATAGTACAGAAAATGTACAAAGGGTTATTAATAAAATAAATTATCTTTAGTAACAATAGAAGCAAGCAAGATTGACTCACTACTAAGAAACAATACTCACCTTTTCATGAGGACAGAGCTCCTAAACGGAAGTCAGGGTATTAAATATTTTGCTAAAACATTCTGGTGCCAACTTTTCACTAAGAGAGACTCAGGATAACTAGTGCTGATGTCCAGGCTACAAATCACCTATCTGTGTGATACAAAGAGACAAATTAGCAATGACATACATCTAATGGGTTATTTATTTCCAGAAGTAGTGAAAGCTAGAAAACCATGGCAACCAATGTAGTCAGAGATAATGTAAGAGGGACTTACACTCTTGGCAAAAGAATTGGAAAAAAAAAAAAAAAGAAAAAAGAAAGGTGTGAAAAGTCCTGAATCACTACAACTAACAGTTGTAGGCAATTTAACGTTTGTTTTTTTCATTCGGGTGTAGGGTTTACATCCCAGCAGGAGTAGTAGTTACAGAGGAGAGTTATTTGTTGCTTCCCCTGCAACTCTTATTTTATAATTCTAAGCTCAGTGGCAGAAGCCCAGTCAAAAGCCCATGGACACATTTTCTAGTGAAACTAGTGATGATAGCACGTCAAGAATTTACAAAGCAGTCAGTACGTGCGGTGTTAACCTTAAGCTTTCAGATTATCACATTATTTTTAAAAAAAATTTTAATGTTCATTTTTGAGAGAGAGAGAGACAGAGTGTGAGCAGGGGGGAGGCAGAGAGAGAGAGGGAAACACAGAATCCGAAGCAGGATCCAGGCTCCAGAGCTGTCAGCCCAGAGCCCAACGTGGGGCTTGAACTCACAAACCGCAATATCATGACCTGAGCCGTAGTCAGATGCATAACCGACTGAGCCACCCAGGCGCCCCTCAAATTATCTCCTTATTAAAGTCATCTCCTAGGATCTACGTGAGCTCCATTAGGCTACAAGAAAAATTGCTGTGTCAATTCTCTTACTGGAAGGAAACGTAACTGCCAAAGCTGGGTTTGTGGATGGTGAAATTGTCGTTTTGCTGTTAATGTAGATTTTTCAGCCATATTATAGCCCAACTGATGCTTAATCAGCCAGAGCAAACTGCATCCATTTGTTCAACAAATAACGGTGCAAACTTTCTGATTCAAAATAGGGTTGTGATAGGACAAGTTCAAATACCATGAAGCTCACCCTTTTTACCCAGATTCAGTACTTGAATAAATACTTCTTGGATCATTGCGAGCCTTTGATTTGTGGAGTTCTGAAAAAGTGAATTTTGACATGAGTGGATCTTTAGAGGTTCATGCTCCATTATTTGGAGTGCCTCCCTCCAGTCCCTCCATGTTTACTTTGTGGATTTATCAGCATTAAAAGTCAATTAAATGGGCTCCTGTGCACCCACACAAATTTGCAAACATGGGACAATGTGGCTGTGGGGCTGCTTGCTGTGAATGGCGTCTGACAGTGAGTGTCTAAGCACCTGCCATTTCATCTGGAACTTCTTTTAGCTTCAAGAGGAGCAAACAGTTACAACTTGGAAGGAGAGCAAAGGGAACATCACTGCAAGCAGCACTGGCCACATGCGTAGGGTTTCTGAGTGTTGAATTCACTAGCTTAAACTCATGATGTTTCAGAAAACTCAATAGCTAGGGCTCACTTTTGTTTCATTTCATAGCAGAGAAATGTATCGGATCATTGAAGTTCTTTTTTAAAAATTTTTATTATTACTGTTTTTTAAAATTTATATCCAAGGTAGTTAGCATATAGTGTGCAACAGTGATTTCGGGAGTGGATTCCTTAGTGCCCCTTACCCATTTAGCCCATCCCCCCTCCCACAACCCCTCTCCAGTAACCCTCTGTTTGTTCTCTATATTTAACAGTCTCTTATGTTTGTCCCCCTCCCTGTTTTTATCTGATTTTTGCTTCCCTTCCCTTATGTTCATCTGTTTTGTCTCTTAAAGTTCTCATATAAATGAAGTCATGATATTTGTCTTTCTCTGACTGACTGATTTCATCTAGCATCATACCCTCCGGTTCCATCCACGTAGTTGCAAAGGATCATTGAAGTTCTTGTCCGGACTTTTGTTTTTAAAGTAAACATAGATGCTTATGCTTAGTGATAGATGATACGCTTTTGTTGCCTCAGGTTGTCTCCCAGGATCTGCATTCTTCTTTGCCCTCCTGTCTTCATCGACCATGGCTGAGGCTCCACCGGCGATTTTCCACCCCATTCCCGGGAATTCTCCCTTAAGACCAGAGTAGCAAACCCAGACAGTATCATGCGAGCTGGCAAATACTTGTATAGGCAAATCGTTTTTGTATCGAATGAGAGAATCTAGACCAAAGGATGGTAGTGGTGTCAGAAGGCTAATCTGAGTTCAAAATAGGGAGTTACTTCTGACAACGAAAGCTCTAAGCTCGGCTTCAGCTGTCATCTCCTGTTTTCCTTATTTTTCCTGGTGGAAGGAGTTTCTCTTTCTGTAGCACTTGACACGTTTCTGCCAGTCACCGCCTTCTCATTTCATGATAGGTATTCAATTACATGCCTCTCTGGTCCTGTCGTTCTCAACCGGGGTGAGGGGGGGTTTGTCCCCCAGGAGACATTTTGGCAACATTTGCAGATAGTTCGGTTGGCACAGCTCTGGTCGAGAGTGCTATGGCGTCAGTGAGTAGTAGAGACTACAGATATTGCCCAGATCGTGCGATGCACAGGGCAGTTCTCCACAGCAAAGAATGATCCCTCCCCAAATAGTACTGAGGCTGCAAAGCCCTGCTGTAGTCCATGAAATCTGAGGGCAGGGAGCTTGCAGCAAGCTGTAGAAGACATGATAAATATTGGTCAAAGAAGAGAGTATTCATTTCTTATCTGCATCTTTGCAGATGCAACCAGTGGTTTGAGGGCTCGAAATTATGTATTTCTATATTTTCCTGTCTTGGTTAGTCACTGAAAGGGAAATCCAGAAAGATCAAACAGTCCATTTATCCCTATGAATAAATGTCAAAAATATACATGAAAAAAGCCAAGCTAAGAGGCTCTGGGGGAAAGGCAGAAAATGAAACTATGTAAAGGCATCATTCAGTCTTACCTTCGCCAACCAGGCGGGCGGTCCTCGTTCATCAGAATGGGCACAGTCTTGTGTCTGAGTTTGTTTTGCTCTTCGGTGTGGCTTTTGAATATGGACTTGATTTACTTCTCTTTATTACAGGCAGGGTCTCAATATAGCACAGTGTGGAGACACACAGAGAGCCAGGCAGTCAGTGCTCACATGGCAGAGGGATGGGAGGGAGGCTGTGAATGGAAGCAAAACTTTCTGCATTTCATTTATTCCCATGTGAAAAGAAACCCTGTTCTTGCTGTTTGGAGAGAAAAGGTAGGGAATGCAGAAGAAGAGATAGCTTGCTTCCCTGGATGCCCTAGGCCTGACTGCAGTCCATGTCTGTCTGAACACAGACTGCACTGTGGGCGTTATACCTTCCAGATACTGCTTTTGCAAAGGAAGTAAGCACAGGCCTGATAACACATACCCACACCCTCCATCTATCCACGTCCCGTTGATATGTGTGTACACAAAGCAAAAGTACAGAATTCAGAAGTGTTTGTTGAAGGGACTTGTGCATAAAGGAATTAATGAATAAATGATTTGAGAAGAAGTGTGCGCTTGTGTGATGGTCCAGGTAATTACTATTTATTGAACGTTTGCTCTTAGCCAGGACCTTTGCTAAATGCTGTTTTCATTTAATTCTCATGCTCATTCCCATGAGTTAAGAATGTTCATCAATTTCTTACAGATGAAAAACCAGGTTCGGAGAGGTCAATTAACTTGCCCGAGATTGCGGACCTTGTGTGGTAGAGTTAGGATTTGAGCCCAGGTCTGTGCTGCCCTGATTCAAGGGAAGGGTTTTAGTTCCTGTGAAACCTGAAAAGCAAGACAGTGGAGGAGGTGGAATTGAGTCTGGGACTGCTTCAGTGAGCACCCCGGGTCAACGCTTTTCAGCAGAAACCCTAGAAGGTATTCTTACACCTGGCTTTTATAACAAAGACAACAAATGGATCAGATGACAATGACAGAATCTGTTCTCTGTAGCAAGAACTGTAGCCACTTTACTTACTCTTTGGGCCACAAACTGTGAGTGGGGTCACAATTGCTGCTCCCATCCCTGTGTCACAGACTAGTCCTCACCAGCTAATGAGGACACCCAGCCCCTGTAAAACCCTCCAAGATTTTCTGCAAGCCTTGGACATTCTGGGAGGTCCTTTTGTGTACATTAAGCAGCTTCCTTGCAGCACTTGTCATTCCCCAGCGTCCCACCTCTGTCTTTTTCTTTCTTTCTTTTTTTATTGAAGTGTAGTTGACATGTAATATTTGTTTTTGTGAAATAACGGGAATTTAAATAAAAACTTGAAACTAAAAAAGCCCCAATATTATATTAGTTTCAGATATACAACATAGTGGCTCAGCATTCAGATACATTATGAAGTGATCAACATGGTGAACTTAGCTGCCATCCGTCGCCGTGTAAAGCTGCCGTTGTTACCTATATTCTCAAAGCTGTACCTTGTATCCCTGTGTCTTATTTATGTTATAACTGGAAGTTTGTGCCTTTTAATCCCCTTCTTCTATTTCACCCATCTTCCTACCCCCTCCTCTCTGGCAACTCTCAGATTATTCTCTGTATCTATGAGTCTGCTTCTGTTTTGTTTGTTTATTTGTTTGTTTTTTAGAGTCTACATATAAATGAAATCATATGGTATTTGTCTTTCTCTGCCTTTATTTCACTGATCATAATACCTACTAGGTCTATCTATGTTGTTGCAAATGGTAAGATTTCATTCCTTTTTATGGTTGAGTAATATTCCTGTGTGTGTGTGTGTGTGCGCATGTGTATGTATATTTTATCTTCCTTATCCATTCTTCTATAGATGGACACTTAGGTTGTTTCCATATTTTGACTATTGTAAATATTGCTGCAGTAAACATAGGGGTGCATATATCTTCCTGAATTAGGATTTTTCACTTTCTTTTGACAAATACCCAGAAGTAGAATTGCTGGGTTTTATGGTAGTTCTATATTTAATTTTTTGAGGAATCTCCATACTGTTTTCCATAGTTGCTGCCCTCATTTTGCATTTCCACCAACAGTGCTGGAGGGTTCCTTTTTCTTCACATTCTTGCCAGCAATTGTTATTTCTTATATTTTTGATAATAGCCAGAATACTCTGATAGATAAAAGGTGATATCTCATTGTGGTTTGATTTGTATTTCCCTGATGATGAGTGATGTTGAGCATCTTTTCATATGTCTGTTGGATATCTGTGTGTCTTCTTTGGAAAAATGTTTATTTGGGTCCTCTGAGCATTTTTTAATTGGATTATTTTTTTTAAAGCTTATTTTGAAAGAGAGAGAGTGTGTGCATATGATCAGGGTAGGGGCACAGAGAGAGGGAGAAAGAGAATCCCACACTGAGCATGGAGCCTGACATGGGGCTTGATCCCACAACCCTGGGATCATGACCTGAGTCGAAATGTAAAGAGCCAAATGCTTAACTGATGGAGCCACCCAGGTGCCTGGATTGTTTGTTTTTTTGATATTGACTTATGTGAGTTCTTTATGAATTTTGGTTATTAACCCTTTATGGATTATATCATTTACAAATATCTTCTCCCATTCAGTAGTTTGCCTTTTCGTGTTGTTGATGGTTTCCTTTGCTGTGCAAAAGCTTTTTAGTTTGATGTAGTCCTAGTTGATATACCTAGCTGTAGTCCTTTGTTTCCTTTGTTTGAGGAGACAGATCCAGAATGATACTGCTTAGATGTCAAAGGGCTTACTGCCTATGTTTACTTCTAGGATTTTTATGGTTTCTAGTCTTACATTTACTTAAATTATATTGTGTACAGTGTAAGAAGATGGTCCAGTTTCATTCTTTTGAGTATAGTTGTCCAGTTTTTCCAACACTATTTAATGAAGAGACTGTCTTTTCCCCACTGTATATTCTTACCTCCTTTGTTGAAGATTAATTGGCCACATGAGCTGGGTTTATTTCTGGATTCTGTATTCTATTCTGTTCTTTATATCTATTTTTATGCCAGTACTACACTGTTTTGAGTACTATAGTTTTATAGTATAGTTTGAAACCAGGGAGCATGATATCTCCTGCTTTGTTCTTCTTTCTTAAGACTGCTTTGGCTTGTCTTTGATCTGACCACTGTCAGCTGCTATCAGTGTGGTGCAGTCCTTAAGAATATAGACTCCAGGGGCACCTGGGTGGCTCAGTCGGTTGGGCATCTGACTTCAGCTCAGGTCGTGATCTCGCATTTCGTGGGTTTGAGCCCCGTGTTGGGCTCTTTGCTGACAGTGCAGAGCCTGCTTTGGATCCTCTGCCTCTGTCTCTGTGTTCCTCCCCAGCTTGCACTGTCTCTCTCTCAAAAATAAATAAACATTGAAAATAAATAATAATAAAAAAAGAGTATAGACTCTGGAGTTAGATTCCCACAGTTCATATCCTCCCTTTGCCATTACCTTCCTGAGAACTTGGACAATTTGCTTGTGTCTAGTTTCCTCATCTATATAATGAGGATAATGACTGTGCCTACACCACAGAGCTGTGAGGATTAAGTGAAATAATCCATTCAAAGTGCTTAGCCTGGTATTTTGTAAACAGACCTTCAAACTCAGCTGTTGTTATTTTTAACTCCACCATATCTTTCAGCCATGATGAGAAGCAGCAGAATTTCAAAACTGCTGGGTAGAGTTCTCTTTTGGAAACTACCACGGGAGACAGGAGGTCTGTAGATACGGAGAAAAAGTTGGGGGAGGGTGGTGACTTCCAGGAAATGCACTGGGTTCCACTCAGCTTCTCTTCACACACCTGAGGCATTTTGGAGAACTTTATTGGCCTGAAACTATGGGTTAAAATTTATTTAATAATCATTTCATGATAATGTTATGCGTGAATGTCTAAAGATGTAATCTGTATTGTATACCTAGGATTTTCTGTTAAACTTTTAAATATATATATATATATATATTTTTTTTTTTCTTTTTTTGGGGGGGGTGAGTTGCCCTTTTTTTGTGTGATATTGATCATAAATAAGTTTGGCTCTCAGAAATTTTAAGGACAAGTTGAAAATGTAAATTCCTGGTCTTCAGGAGGTCTGGCAAGGCATATATAATTTTTAGCAAGAATTGAAGGTGCCTTGGAGGTGGGAGGTTCCTAAAGTGCTAGAATAATATCTAAGGTAAAGTTTGACAAATCAATGATTTGGGAGCGGTTATCAAAATGTACGTAGTGGATAATTGCATGGTCCCTGTTTTGCTCTTCAGAGAGTTTTCCACAGTGTCTTTGGTGAATGTGAGAGCTGGCACTGCTGAGGTCGAAGGAATTATCCCTCACTTTCCCTGAGGCTTTCTGGGAGAGCAAGGCCTTCTTATTAGATGCTTCATTGCACAGTAAAGCCGCACCCTTCCTGCATCAGGAGCTGCTGAGTAATCCAAGTTTGAGGTTTCTGTCCACCATTGCCATCAATGGGAGTACAGGGGATCGAATGAAACCTGAATTCACCCCGATGGGGAAAATCATAAACTCTGAAGACAGATGTAATGGAAGCAATATTTAATTACGCTTCCAAGAATCTATCTCTGCCTCAAACAGAATCAGCTAGGGCTCATATTTGCAAATACGAGAATTCACTCTATTCAGGCAAACCACAAAAGAGATTTATTAAAGGAGATGAGCAAGTTCACAGAACCTGTAGGTGAGCCAGGAGGCCACGAAGTCAGGAACAACACTCAGGTGCACCTCAGGTCTGCTCCAGGGCTGACCCTAGGGCCGGTGCCATGGGAACAGACACAGCAGCTCACACTGCTGGTGCTCAGACTGGACACCACAACCAGGCTCCCACACTCCACAACAGGGCACTTCCTCTGGCACATTGCAGAAAGATAGAGTCCATGTGGAGACTGCTTCCCAGTATTTTTCTCTTCAAAGCTCATTTCATGAAGGTGCATCTGTTTACAGGGTCTAAGTCACGTGCCTGTCCAGTGGTCTGTTGAAGTGGCTCAAACCAGCTTCTGAGAGCTGAATGTTAAGTCTCAAGGATTTTTATGGGCCAGTTTTAAAATTATTGGTGATTTGAAATGGCCTCACTAGGAGTATTTACACCCTGAAAATTGGCAAGTGATACAAATCAGGGCTTTTTACCCCCCTTGGAAAACTCATTGTGAAATATTTACCATCATATTACTGCAAAGGATGCTGGGTAGATTGATCTCACATCTCCTTGGGGAACATGGGCCTCATAATGTGTGAAATCCTGTAGACACAGAAATGCTGTTTAAAATATGCTGTACCTCCACTGAACTAGCAAATGATTGGTTTCAAGATTTCTTCCAAATGATTCTCTTGTCAAAGTATCTTTTGATGTCTGATAATGTAGAAAAAGATAGAACTACAGATATGCTTCGGGTGATAGCCAGAATTTACAGCCTTGTCTCCTCCATTGGACACCTGACTAAGCAACTGTTTTCCCTGAAATAGACCAGATTATTTAGTAAAGAACAAAAGGGAACCATGTGGGCTTTTGAGACATCACTGTGAAGCACTGGGCCATGACCATTCTGAGCATGTAGTCTTCTAGTTTTGGGTCTCCAGGACTTATTTCTAGGAGGTAAGCAGAGGGAATAAGACTCCACAAACAAAATAATAATGGAAGTGGCCACATGGCAATTATGAGTAAAATGTAGCAAGGGTCACCTGTATCCCTAAAAAAAGCAAAGAGAAGGGAGGGACTTAATTGACAAACTCAGAAGTGGGAAATCCTATTGGTGTAAGAATCTCTCCATTGGGAGTGAGGGAGACTGGGATGGCCAGGGTGTGAAAGTAAAACTAGCACTAGAGATATTAGTAAAGGGTAGGAAGGTGCAGATCCCGTGCCCTTTTCCCGTCCCACATTCCCATCTTCTTCCACCAGGAGGACTCCTGGACTTCAGGGAATGCCACAGAAACAGTTCTGTCCTCACCTGGGACAGAGCTCATTTCAGCAGGGCTGCCCCCGGTTAAGATCTCGGACACAAACATTCCACGACTTATTAGAGCAGAGCCCAGGCTGCAGTGGTGCCCAGCCTTGGGTGACAGAGATATCTCTGGAGCCCGGGAGTGGACATACAGGTCTAGGCTCCAAGCAGAAGGTTTTGAAGGAGATTATTTGTGAAGCACACAAAACCTTCTCTCAGCTACAAAGGACCCTTTCTTCCTCAGGGACAGCAAACTTGCAGGATGGACAGACAACCCAACCCCACTGGTCCTGGAAGGTGACCTAGAGCCCCTGGGGGTGAGCCACTGGTGGGTAGCAGTCACTCCCCCCACTGCCTATTAAAGTAAAATAAAAAATGCCAATTATCCCAAAGGTAATAGGGTTTTTAAAATTATTTAATGTATTGTCAAGTTAGCTAATATACAGTGTATATAGTGTGCTCTTGGTTTTGGGAGTAGATTCCCATGATTCATCGCTTACATACAGCACCCAGTGCTCATCCCAACAAGTGCCCTCCTCAATGCAAAATAATAGGTTTTTGTTTTTGTTTTTTTTTTGGTGGAAAACTTAAAAACTATTGAGAAGTAGAAAGAAAAAAGTTTTAACATGATCTTACTACCTACTTTCACATGTTTTACTTTTCCTTTCTGTTTTTTCTCTATGTTTTTCTGTTTTCTATGTTGTTAAGCTCATGACATATGTTCTGTGGGCTATATTTTTTCTCTCTACTGGATTATATTCTTTCATAGTCATTTAAAATAATTGTATGATACTCATATATATACATATACATACATGTACACATACATGTACCTATCTCATTATAAATAAGACTGGGGTAAACATCATTCTTTGTGCACATTTCTGATGATTTCCTTAAGTCGTATTTCTAGGATAGAAATGCAATTAATAAGCACTTTAAAGATTGTTGATATGGCTTCCTAAACTGACTTTCTGAGTTACCATCCAGCTGAATGTGTTGGATACAGCCTAATATTGTGGGAAAGCATGACCTCTGAAGCCAGAAGGAGATTTGAGTTCGCGCCTGACTAACTTTGCTAACCGTCTTGAGTCTCTAACCCTCATTTCCTCACCTGTACTGTGGGGATAGCAATGCCTGCCATACAGGGTTGTCTTATGGGTTAAATGAAAGAATGCATGTGAGGCCCTTAGCCCTGGACCTGGCCCATCACCAGTGTACTGGACACTCACGTTCCATCACGTAGGCTCTCAGCCTCACCCCCGATGCTGCCATGTGGTGACCAGCTCCACGTAGGCCTCACCCACTGGGTGCAGGTGCAGGCTGACAGCCCCTCAGCACTCCCACTTTCTGCCCAGGCTTCTCTGATACTTGCAGTGGGTGCTCCTGTGTGTGTGACTCAGAAGTTCAAGGGGTTTAATAATGTCTTGCAGGCCAGCCCTTGACCACTGGGGGAAGGTGGCCAATGTTTGAATGAAACCTGCCCCTTTTCTTGCCTGGACAGACATTTGATAAGCATTTCATAAAGCTTATTGGGAGGTTTAGGGGAGCTTGCGTGGCTCAGTCAGTTGAGCATCCGACTTCAGCTCAGGTCATGATCTCCCAGTTTGTGAGTTCGAGCCCACATTGGGCCTTGTGCTGACAGCTCAGAGCCTAGAGCCTGCTTCTGATTCTGTGTCTCTCTGCCCCTCCCCGACTCACACTCTGTCTGTCAAAAATGAATAAGTGTTAAAAAAATTAAAAAAAAAATCTTCTCAGGAGGTCCTGTGAGTCAAGTCCTGCCGATGACCCACGGCAGGGGTCAGTTCTGTCCGAAGCTGGGACTGGCTTTTTCTACTCCCAAGCTACTTTCCTGTGCTGCACCCCTGGTTTCTCATATGCCAATTCCCAAACCACCATTAGGTGAACCTTTGTTTCATGCTCTTCTTTAGGGGGAACCCAGGCTAAGACAGTAAGCATCAATAAATGTTAGCTTTTTTAATGTTACTGCTAATATTGTATATTTCCTCCATCCAACATATTCTAGAAGAAAGTCAGTCACCTACCAAATACTTCTGGGGCTTCCTAGAAACCCTCATTTTATTCCCTGCAGGTGCACCAACCTTTGGTATTTTTGCCACTGCCACCGGCCCCTGCCCCCGCCTCCTCTACATGGCTAGTCTGTGCTGCTCCAACCTTTTCTGGTCATCTTCTGCCCAAACTGGAAACACAAAGGCTCCCCTAACCCTACCCTTTTCATCTCCTAGGCACCCTTAACCCAGGGCTTTGTAGGTAACAGAGGTGCATGTGAAAGACCCACCAGGATACTCTGACTTCAGTAAACAAGGATGTTTCCTTTTATTTCTTGGAAAAAAAGAATTAACAAACTATGGCAGTTAAGTAAATGATACTGAAATCTGTGTGTCCATTCCCAGAAGATACATCATGCATATTTTAATAAGGGATGAAAACAAATAAGAGTTTCTAGAGGCAAAGGAGACAGTTGATTTATTTCCCTGCTTTGAGAGGAGAGCTCAGGAGACCAGGCGAGTGTTCTCATTTTCACATAAAGTAACCTCACATCCTTCCTAGATGTTCCTATCACTCCCTGGGGCTTTTGTTCTAACTTCATTTCCTGAGTGAGACCCAGTTATAATCACCCTGTTCCTGTACACCTGCACCAAAGGTGACCTCTGAAAACACAATTACAGTTACTCCAGTCTGTGGCTTAACACGTGTCAGTGGGTCTTTACTGTCCAGAGAGTGATTGGTCTCCCTGTGGACCCCAGGGTCCCTTATGATCCAGGCCATGCCTATTTTCCAGCTATCTTTCTCCACTTCTGCTCCTCACCCTGCACCTAAGCCCCAGTTCTCAGCATTAGCATCACTTGTGAGCTTGTTAGAAATGCAGATTTGTGAGCCCACTTCAGACCTATTCAATCAGAAACTCTGCTGGTGAGGCTCAGCCATCTGTGCTTTAATAAACTTGCAGACTAAAGTTTGAGAACCGCTCACCCAAGCTAAGCAGAAATGGCCTTGACCCCATAAGGGATCTGGAAATTCCTACTTATTCTTCAGGAGTCAGGTTATTCATCACCTTTTCCATGAAGTCTTGTCTGCCTTCACCTGACAGCGTTTACCACTCCCTCCTTGGTGCCCGCACGACCTTTCCATCATAAAGTGTAATATGTTGTTTTGCAATTAGTGCAATTTTTGTCCATCTCCTTGACTAGACTGAGATGCTTGGCAAGGGATAGAAACTCTCTAAAGTTTGTTTTAACTTTTTTTCTCTGTCTCTACACACACACACACACGCATGCAGGCATGTGCTACAGCTTCTATAAAAAAGGAGATTGCAAGGATAGAATAAGAAGCCACTGTTCAAAGTGTTCAAAATTGGCACTTTCCACCAACGGGCACCCCTTCTTTTTTTTTTTAATCTTTAAAAAAAATTTTTAATGTTTATTTTTGGAGAGAGAGAGAGAGTGAGAGAGGAGGAGGGGCAGAGAGAGAGGGAGACACAGTATCTGAAGCAGGTTCCAGGCTCTGAGCTGTCAGCACAGAGCCTGATGCGGCGCTGGAACTCACAAACTATGAGATCATGACCTGAGCTGAAGCCGGATGCTTAACCGACTGAGCCACCCAGGTGCCCCTTTTAAAAATTTTTTAATGTTTATTTATTTTTGAGAGAAAGAGCAAGAGAGTGGAGAGGGGTAGAGGGAGAGGGAGACACAGAATCCAAAGCAGCCTCTCCGCTTGTCAGTGCAAAGCCTGACATGGGGCTCGAACCCACAAACCATAAGATCATGACCTGAGCCGAAGTCAGACGCTCGACCTACTGAGCCACCCAGGAGCCCCTGGGCACCTCTTCTGAGTGCCTCTTTTTGTGTCCCACCATGAGGTGGCATAGCCAATTTTGTCCCAGATACCAACGGAAAAGATTTATCTTTAGCTCTTGAGAAAAGGGGGCTTGTTGTCTGAAAATGGTCAGTTCCTGACACTACAACCTTTGTGGCTCCAAGACTTCATAGAAACCATGATCAACTACAGTAATGGACTGTCTTGTAACCCAAATTGATGCTTTTCATTTTTTATTAAAAACTTTTTTAACATTTATTCATTCTTGAAATTTTTTTTTTTTCAATGTTTATTTATTTTTGGGACAGAGAGAGACAGAGCATGAACGGGGGAGGGGCAGAGAGAGAGGGAGACACAGAATCGGAAACAGGCTCCAGGCTCTGAGCCATCAGCCCAGAGCCTGACGCGGGGCTCGAACTCACGGACCGCGAGATCGTGACCTGGCTGAAGTCGGACGCTTAACGACTGTGCCACCCAGGCGCCCCTGAAATTTTTTTTTAATGTTTACTTATTTTCGACAGAGAGAGAGAGAGAGAGAGAGAGAGCAAGCATGAACAGGGGAGGAGCAGAGAGAGTGTGGGAGACACAGAATCCGAAGCAGGCTCGAGGCTCCGAGCTGTCAGCACAGAGCCCGATGTGGGGTTCGAACTCATGAAAGGTGAGATCATGACCTGAGCTGAAGTCCAATGCTTAACTGACTGACTGAGCCACCCAGGTGCCCCCCAAATTGATGCTCTTATTGTGGTCTGATGGGCTTGCCACTTGTCTGTCTCTTTGTTAATTATGACAAAAATCACTATAATTATACATATGGAACAATAGATCTTTGGCCAATATCCTTTAGATATGATTTGTGTAGCTGAATACCGTCTTTTGAATATTGCTTTAAGAACTAAAAAGGGAGGAAAGAGAGGACTCTGACGAATCCAGGGCATTTCTGAATAAGCGTGAACTGGATTATAATAGGCTGCAATGAGAGAGCTAGAATATGCTGGAAAACTTTTTATTCAGCAGAGCTCATCTGGGTCCCTGCAGTCAGGAATTCTGAGACCTAGATTCTCTCCGGTAAAATTCTTAATTTATGCCCCATAATAGGCCGATTAAGGATGTGACCACAGAGTGATATGATTATCAGCTCAGCTTCTTCCGGCTGAAGTTATGGGTCCCAAGAGCCACGTCTTCTGTTTCCGTGTGATGCTGGCTCGATATGGGTCCTGCACGAATCTGGTGAGTGAATGGATGCCCCTCTGGTGGAAGGTGCCCAAGATTAATAGAAGAGCCTGCCTTTTGTCAGGTATTATAATCAGGAAGATGAAAGTTTTCCTCTGTAATACAGTTTTTGCTTCTACTTGCACCATGCTGCAATTAAAGGCCTGGACAGAGGATAGGGACATGAATAATGGTGGCGCCCAGCATTAGCACAACACTCCATTCATCACTGCTGAAGGGCAAATGCGTAACCCTCAGAACCCTCCAGGGGAAAGGGGGAGGGAGAAGAAGTGCAAGCTCCTGGAACCATGATTTACCACTCAGCAGAGGATGGGAGAGACTCCACATTAGAAGGGTCCGCATTTTTAAAACTTTAACATATAAAATGACATATATAATGTGGCCGTGATGCGGAGTTGACTAATCACATGATTGACATGCAGATATTTTCCAGGCAGGCATTTGATTTTATGTGTATGTGCTCCCCGTTTGTCAAGGGCCACCTACACAACCAACATTGGGTAGAAACTGGGCTCAGACTTGTTACAGCAAATGATTTCTTGTTACATGTACCCCATATCCTTTTTTCACTGTGACATGATTATATCACCTCATTAGTTTGAGGTTTGTATAGCTGAGGCTGTGAATCTGATTTTTATTGTTTACCAATCAGTATAGAATATTATGAAGAATAGAGGGGTGTGAGACCTCAGGTTCAGGTCAGAATAAATGTGACAGGTTTGGCTTTGGAAGGGGTAAGGAAAGGTCAATTTATTTTTTTTTTAAATTCTTTTTTTTCAACATGTATTTATTTTTGGGACAGAGAGAGACAGAGCATGAACAGGGGAGGGGCAGAGAGAGAGGGAGACACAGAATCGGAAACAGGCTCCAGGCTCTGAGCCATCAGCCCAGAGCCTGACGCGGGGCTCG
Organism: Puma concolor; assembly: GCF_028749965.1. NCBI lineage: Eukaryota > Metazoa > Chordata > Mammalia > Carnivora > Felidae > Puma > Puma concolor. The sequence goes on along the minus strand of NC_141679.1, from coordinate 55,416,878 downwards.
AACTCCCGGACCGCGAGATCGTGACCTGGCTGAAGTCGGACGCTTAACCAACTGCGCCACCCAGGCGCCCCAGGAAAGGTCAATTTAAACTAGGTGCTTAGCCAGAGGCAGGAAGCTGAGATAGTACCCAGTCTCCCAGAAGAGGCTGGCATAATCTTTGGGTCTTAATCAGGCTTCCTTGGGCTCAGGTGGTCTTAGGGAACAGTGGGAGTGTAACAGGAAAATCAAGGAAAAAGTCATGTCCCAGAGTCTGGATCAATGCTTCAGGTGTTGAGAGGAAGAATTTCCTCTGTCTGTGAAGGTCCTTTTAGCTGGACTAACAATCAAATTAACATGAGACAGATTAACAGGAGAAAATAAAATTTAATTTTGTATATATGAGGAAGCCACACAGACATGAAATTAGAAAGGCAGGCAAAATGAGGTATTTATGTCATTCTGAACTAAGGAGAAGGGGATAGGGGTCTGATACTTCAAAGGGAAGGAGTGCAATTCACAGGAAGATGAAAAAGAATAAATGGTAACCAAGTGTTTGCTGGGCTGCTTGGAAATGACAGGACACAGAGGACTTTGACGAAACGAGCCTCACTAGGTTCCTGCCTGTCTACTATGCCTAGTTCATATTATAATATAGTTGTCTATGGTGATAGCTCTCTTCCTCAGGAATGTCTTCTGTCTAAATTCTTTTTTGTTAGTTGAAGGGGAGATAAAGAGCTTCTTCTGAATTTGTTGGCTTTTGATTGCTTTTAATTCAAAATAATCTTCATGCCAAAGTGGCCTTTGGGGTACTGCCCTTGGTTCCTACACAGGGCAAGGGATGGGGTGGGGTAGAGAGGACAGAAAGGGAAGCTGTGACTACAGGGTCTACCACCTGGCCCAGGGCAGATCCTAAGTGCCTGGGTGACAGGGTCAGGGTCAGGCACCACCTTGAGATTTGTAGCAATTTTTGTTTTGTTTTGTTTTTGTTTTTGTTTAGAGTAAGCTCTAGGCCCAGTGTAGGGTTTGAACTCATGACCCTGAGATGAAGAGTCGCATGTTTTCTTCATTAGACCCCTGCTGCATTAGACCCAGGGTTGTAAATGGGTCATCAGGTATTCCTGTTGTCAGGCGCTGGTGGGGGTGGGGGGGAGGTGGCGGGATTCCTGCTGACAAACAAAGCAGGGCTCAACCTCTTGTGAAGTTTCTCCTGGAAGGCTCTGTCATGGAATCCTGTCCTGGAAACCAGAAGGAAGGGCCTCTCTGACCAACTGACCCGGGTTAGAGAAGCCTATGATAGTCCAGGTGGCAGGGAATGGGAAAAGGATGGAAATCTGAGGAGAGTGATTTCTCCAACTTTCGGTTGTTCCACAAAACACATCCTCAGACAAGTGAGCTTTGCCTACTGGCTGTCTCTGTGCTTTTGGGTGGGCAGGCACAGCCGAGATCCAACTCTGTCCTGGTTTTGGGGCTCTCTAGCTCCCTGGAGGCACACTAGCCTGACTTGTGTCTCTGGCTGTCTTTTGTGTCCCACTTAGGAGACTGTAGAAGATAGTTACCCGATTTATTTGTCTGACTCAGCGATTGCCAGTTTAGTCTTATTTTGTCTTCCTTGAGCTGAGAAGGTTCAAATGGGTGGAAAACTCAGAATGGCAGCGCTCTGAAGGTAAACCGGACAGAGAAAAAGCCTCATGTTCAATTCTGAGAAGTCTTCTTTTCTCTTTGTTGCCCACCGAGATCTGGAAGCTACTCTTTCCAGTGGAAATGGAACCTTTTGTTTCCATTGGTATCTGTATTTTGTAACTCAGCTCTGGTTACAGCTGAGGCTTGATCTAAAGCCACAATGAGCTGAGTGGCACATGCTGTTTCTTAGGCTTCCCCTGATAGTACCTTGTTGGGAGAGAATTATAACTGAAAGGGAAGCATATTCCCTCCGGCCAGAAACTTGGCTCAGAGATGTTCATTTGGGGAAGCTTTCTTTTGCTTGCCGGTTAAATAAAGCAACTGATATAAATCAATATTTGTGAGTGTTAGGGAGGACCAAGTAAATAAAACCCTATATGTTTATTGCAAACAGAAATGCCCTAGTGGTGCTCTAGGGGAACCGAGGGGTGGGAGGGGGTCATTTTCCCACACAGAAAATGAACTGTTTCATTAGTTTACACACAAACTATGTAAACTGAAATAGTTGTTACTGAAATCTTGCCACATTTGTGCCTCTTACTGGGCATATGGAACAGCACCAAAAGTATTATTAGGTACAAATAATGGCATCAGGATTAGCTCTCCCCTCAACCCCACCATTTGGATAAAACTGTGGAGAAGGAGGCAAGGCACTCCTGACATTCAGGGACTGGCAGGACACTGAACAATGAGGCCACAGCGTTCTCCTGTTGGACACAAATGACCTCACCGAACATCTATCCACGTCACACAAGGGAATTCCGTGACCAGGGTGAAATGAGAGAAAACATACATGAGAGAACTTGATCATTTTCCAAGTACAGACAAAAACAAACCACAGAAGTACGGAACATCCTCCTATCCTGGCTAATATGAGTGGCTATCACAGCTCTGGCTTTGGTTTATATCACTTGCCTGATAGGTCAGATTTACTAGGACAACAAGGCTAGAGTTGCCCTCGTTTCCTGGTAGCATCCAATCCATTGTGAACCCTGCTGCCTTTAGCCCTCCCCCAAATCACTAGCCCTTGGCTAACTTCTGTAATTAGTCCTTTCTCATTCTTTCTTACTGAGATGCCCTGCGGTCCCCTATGCCATGCCTTCTCCCTCACTGCAATGAGAGCTAAACTTAGCTCATTCAGCTTTGGGTGTGTTCCTTGTGATCTTGGGCTGGAGGACATCGACACTAACCACTGGTTTCTAAACAGCCAATCCTTCCATCTTTTCTTTCCTGAAAACAGAACCATGACGTGGGCTAGTAAAGCCCTCTTGTTCTCCAGGAAGGTCAGCCTCACTCCCAACCCAGAATGCCTCACGATTGGTCTTTGCAAATGGGCCCAGGTTTGGGCATGGGAACCATGTCTGGTCCATGTGACCTGAGGGAAATGGGTTTATTGTGCTATCTTTAATCAGAACTACATACTTTTAATGACTATATAACATATCATTGTATCAAAGTCCTCAATTTTTGGAAATTTTATAACATTTCACATATGACAGAGTAAAAGCTGAGAACCTTTAGTGTGCTTTTACTTTCTCCTCTCACATCGTTAATTATATCCTAAGATATTAAAACATATGTACTATTTTATTTTATTTAATTTTTTTAAGTTTATTTATTTTGAGAGAGAAGAAGAGAGAGAGAATGCATGTAAGCAGGGGAGGGGCAGAGAGAGACAGAGAGAAACCCAACCAGGCTCTGTGCTCTCAGTGCAGAGCCCAACGTGGGGCTTGAGACTATGAACTATGAACCACGAGATCATGACCTGAGCTGGAATCAAGAGTCAGAAGCTTAACCAACTGAGCCACCCAGATGCCCCTAAAACATATGTAGTATTTTATTTATTTATTTATTTATTTATTTATTTATTTATTTATTTATTTTTAATGTTTATCTAATTATTATGAGAGAGAGGGAAAGAAAGAGAGTGGGGGGAGGGGGAGAGAGAGGGAGAGAGAGAATCCCAAGCAGGCTCCGCACCGTCAGCAACAGAGCCCAATGTGGGGCTTGATCTCATGAACTGTGAGATCATGACCTGAGCTGAAATCAAGAGTCAGGCACTTAACCAACTGAGCCACCCAGGTACCCCTATAATATTTTAGATCCACATAATTATTACTTAATTTTTTGTCACATTTCCTTTTCTCAAGGATTATTTTTGATACATGTCCTATTTAATTAAATATATTCAAAGCAATATGTTTCCGCCTCCCCTTCTTCCCTCACTTTTTCCTTCCTTCATTGCTTTCTCTCCTCCCTCCGTCTCTTACCTCCTCCTCCTCCCCTTCTTCTTCGTCCTCTTCCTTCCTGTTACATGGCTCACTACCATTTCTTCACTGGTTTCTTTTTTTTCCTTTCACATGAACAGTAATTCTGGGTCACAATATTCTTTCCTTGAGACTCTATTGATATTGCTACTTTGTTTCCTGAAATACTATTATGGGAAAGAAATCTCATGCTCATCGGATCTATTTTTCTTTCAATATACATATTTTTAAAAAACATTTTTTTTAACATTTATTTTTGAGAGACAGAGCAAGACAGAGCATGAGCAGAGGAGGGGCAGAGAGAAAAGGAGACACAGAATCTGAAGCAGGCTCCAGGCTCTGAGCTGTCAGCACAGAGCCTGGAGATCATGACCTGAGCTGAAGCCAGATGCTTAACTGACTGGGCCACCCAGACGCGCTACTTTGAATATACATCTTAAAGATAACTTTAGTCTTAAAAATATATATCAATTTTCTCTTGGAAAATCCATCAGTTTGCTTCTTGAGTAAGTTGTAGAGTCAGCTGAACCATTGCTGAAACTTCTAAGAGTAGATAACAAAATATATGATTTAAAATGCTGCATAGGGGGTCCTGGATGGAGGGTGTGACTCTCGATCTTGGGGTCATGAGTTCAAGCCCCACGATGGGCCTAGAGCCTACTTAAGAAATTAAAAAAAAATTTTTTTAACGTTTATTTATTTTTTGAGAGACACAGAGAGACAGTGTGAGTAGGGGAGGGGCAGAGAGAGTGTGGGAGTCATAGATTCTGAAGCAGGCCCCAGGCTCTGAGCTGTCAGCACACAGCCTGACACGGGTCTCAAACTCACAAACTGTGAGATCATGACTTGAGCTGAAGTCAGACACTTAACCAACTGAGCCACCCAGGAGCCCCCTACTTTTTAAAAAGCTACTTAAAAAGAAATTTTTAAAAAGCTAAAGATAAAAATAAAAACAAAAATAAAAATGCAGTGTAATGGAAACTCTAATCCTTGACAGTACTTAGTATTTTAAATTTTAGTTATTTTAGTGGTATGCAGTTTATCTCACTGTGATTTTAATTTGCATTTTTCTGATGACTAATGATGTCAAACATCTTGTCCCATGCTCTTTGGTTATTCCTATAACTTCTTTTGTGAAATGTCTACTTTTTTGCCTTCTTTCTGTTAATTTGTTTTTTATCATCTGAATGAGTTGTAAGAGTTGGTTTTATATTTGGATACAGTCTTTTAGCAGATACCTGCTTCATTTTAAGAAACCAAAGTGGAAATTGTAGCCAAACATATGAATGTTATTTAATAAAAAATGACTTTGTGTAACTCTTATCTCTGATATATATTCAAATCAAAAGATTGGCAGGTGAATGAACAATTACATGTTTTAATCTGAAATGTTACTAATATGTATTAGTTTCTTTTTGCTGCTGTGACAAAGTACACAACATAGAGACTTGAAACAGCACAAATATATTATCTTAAAGGTCTGTGATTGACACATCCAAAATGTGTCTCACTGGGCTGAAATCAAAGTGTCAGCAGGGGTGCGTTCCTTGTGGAAGGTCTAGGGGAGAATCCATTTCTCTTCCTTTTACATCTTTTATGGGACTTCTATACTACTGGGCTTGTGGCCATCTTCAAAGACAGGAATGTGAGGCTGAATCCTTCTCGTGCTTTCACCTCTTTGGTTTTCCTCTTTTGCTTCCCACTCCCACTTTTTTTTTTTAATGTTTATTCTATTTTTTTGAGAGTGAGAGAGAGCGCAAGAAGGGGAGGGCAGAGAGAGAGAGAGAGAGAGAGAGAGAGAGAGAGAGAGACATAGAATCTGAAGCAGGCTCCAGGCTCTGAGCTATCAGCACAGAGCCTGACGTGGGGCTTGAACTCACGGACCGTGAGATCATGACCTGAGCTGAAGTTGGACACTCAACCAACTGAGCCACCTAGGCACTCTTCCTACTCCCACTTTTAAGGACGCTTGTGATTACATTGGGTCCACTGGGATAATCCAGGATAATCTTCCCATGTTAAGATCATCTGATTAACAATCTTAATTCCTTCTGCCATCTTGATTCCTCTTGGTCACATAATAGCATACTTACCAGTTCTGGAAATTAGGATGCGAACATCTTTGGGAGGCCAACTGTTTTGCTTACCACAGTATGTATTGTTAATTCATAAGATTTCTCCATATTTCTGGCTTTTTTTGATTAACCTATGAACTTCTAGTCCCAGATGTGTTCAATTAGAGGACTTCCGTAGGGTCTGAGGGAATTTGACAACATAACAGATAATCTGACAACTGCCTTTGAGGTAGGATAATTACCCCACATAGGTGAGCACCTTGAGATAGAAATTACTGCACAATATCACCCACCTGGAAGGTGGCAGGGCCCAGACTAGAGCCCAGCTTCTCTAATGTTATTGGCTACAATTTATGACCCCTGCTACTCAAGGGTACTAGAATACTAAAACATGGGAGGCAAGATGTATATTTAATTTAAAAAAAGACATAAACCTAGGACAAAGATTGTCATATTTAGGAGATTTTTTTTTCAGAGGGTGGTATTAAAGTAGATAAAGCAGAATACAGGGAATTATGGCAGGGGTAAGGTATGGAGAACATCGGTCCCTTTTACTCACCTTTGGTGAAAAAGACATTCCATGGATGGCACCAAGCATCACTTTCCCTGAGTGCCAGCGGCAGTTGAATGGAGGATTCAGGGCGGTGTCAGGAGGAACATTATTCAGAAACACATGGGAGACAACTACAAGCTCCCTCACTAAGAAGAGACAAGTGAGAGGCACCTGCCTGGGTGGCTCAGTCGGCTAAGCGTTCGGGTTTGGCTCAGGCCATGATGTCATGGCTTGTGAGTTTGAGCCCTGCGTCGGGCTCTGTAATGTTGGCGTGGAGCCCACTTTGGTTCTTGTTTGCCTCTTTCCCTGTCCCTCCCCAGCTCGTGCTTTCTTTCTGTCTCAAAAATAAGTAATAACATCAAAATAAAAATTAAAAAAAAAAGGAGAGACAAGTGGCATCTGCCTTGAAATGGTTCAGCCTGTGGAGGCTGACCTGAGGATTTTACCACATCTCATAGTCCTGGGAGTGGCGGTTTGCAGTAGAGTTTGGAATTATACTGGTGTGTAACAGATGAGTGATGTCAGTGACAAAACATAATTAAAGCAACAAGTCCGTGACTACAGACTTCTGACCACCAAGGCAGCCGTGCTACAAGTTTTATAAATGGTTGCAAGTGCGATGTGTATGCATCCTACTGAAAGCTCCCCTGGAGAACAAAGCAGTGCCTGCCTTAACTGTGTCCAGTGGTCTCCTTCCTCTCTGCAGTTTGTTGTTGAAAGTTTGAGCCTTTTATTCGAGACTAACCTGCTGTGGAACTGAGTGTCTCCAGGAGCTCCTGGTTCCTGTGTTACAAGGGTCAGTCTGTTTGGATCAGACTGCAGGTTGCAGTGGGAATGTCCACATTTTCCAAGGGCCCATGACTATGAGGGGCATGACCTTGCCCTCCTCACTTCCGGGCGGTTGATCTGCTGAGAATATGCACATCTCTTGGGCGGGAGAGGGCTCCGGGGTCAGTGCCGCAGTCCTGAAAAGACCAAGAGAAGGATGCGCCTGTGTGTGTCTGAGGTGTAGTGACCCAAACCAGAAGCACAGGCATTGTTATGGTTAGGAAGAGAACAATTACATAAAAAGAAAATTATGTAGGATTGTATCAACGTTTAAAAAAGGAAAACAACAGAAATTAAAAAAAAAATCGGGAGGACTAACTGAAAAACAGTACTTTAAGAATTTTGAGTTCTTAGATCCTGCTCAGTCTCTCTCATTCTCTTTCTCTCACCTTTCTTCCTTCATTTCCTCCACTCCCTTGATTGGCTATTATTATGAGAAAATGCAGGTTGCAAAGAATGCCCTCAAACCTCGGAGAAACTGTTGCAGTGTTCAGCTAGTATTGCTGAGCTGTTTACCTGTTTTTCACATTAAAGTCTGTTGTCTAGGATCACTGAACAAGAGCAAATAGACCAGGCACACAGTTAAAGGGTTAGTGTAACAGCAACAAAAGCTATTGAACACAGTTTCGGATTGCCAGGGAGACTGTATGTTTTAAGGTATCATTCTGTCGCTTGGAATCAAAGCTATGGTCTTTATGCTCTGATATATCCCCGTGCTTCACAAGCTGGTTCCGCCTGTGCTCATGGGTCCGGTGGCAAAGGGGAGAGGCACGTACTATATTCTCTTGTCCGTTTCTCAGATTTCTTTAAAGTGCCACACAGAACCTCCGTCTTTGATTAGTCCAAACCAAAAAACAAAACAAGGCAAAAAACCCCACAACCCCCAAAACCCTAGTCACTTACAAACAGATTCATGCAAATTAGTTCCTTTGGGCCTCCTACTAGTTCATCTGACATTTACAGATAGATATGTTTGGATCTCAATTTGGGCCACTTGTTATTAATAAAACATTCATCATGCTCATATGCATATGGGTTTCTGATCATTTTGGTTTACTGTTGAAACAAAAGGCTGTCCTTGAATTAGAGGCTTCTTATGAAATATTAAAGCTGTGTTCATGATTTTCACTTAATCACTTTTCACATGGGCCAGGTTTAGTTTCTGGTTTGGTAAATGTCAAGGGTACTAGTTATGGAGATTTTGAATGATCCTCAGTGGTTCTCTGAATTTGGGCAGCGCCCATCTGGCCATGTGAAGGTTTCAGCATATGGGTCATTGCACATCCAGGAATTGCTTGATAGATACAGACTGTAACTAGCATTGTACTGTTCAGAGGCTCTGGTTTTCATTAGTTCTTTGTAGTTGGCAGCAAGTTTCAGAGCAGATGTGTTTTTCTTTGGCCTTGATGCACATGAGGTAGGAGGAGCAGGGAAAATCTGACTCTCTCTGTGATTCTTCATGGTTTTTAGTCCTGAAGAAAAAGACCAAGTACTTATGGAAACTAGTGGTGAATCCCCACAGTATAAAGGTCATCTAAGTAAGTGAAAAATGAAAATGTGAGTCATTACATCAAAACTACAATAAGGAGGGATGATGATATCTCAACAGAAGAAAGCTGATGTTTTGGAGACTTGTCTTTGTTTCAGTTAATGAGTTACCAGAAGGTTTAGTCACACACATGCATAGGAGTGCATCACTTACACGCCATTGTTCTCGGTATCTGGTATCTCTTGGTACCAAAATCACAGGGAATGCTTTCAAGATAGAGCCTGCAAAATATAGACACTTGCTGACTTGGAATTCGTAATATGATAAATTAACTATATTTTGAGAGTCTCTCATTGCTGTCACATACGGGTCCCCTTATGATCTGCAGTCACTTGTGTTCCGCTAGTCTCTCAGCTTACATAAAAATTGACACTGTGCATGAATATATATTTTGTTCAGCTTTTCTGATAGTTCTTTGAGGGAGATAGGGCAGGTGATGCTGTTCTGTGGGAAACGAGAAAACTAAGAGGCTTTCATGATTTCTGAAGGCGCTGAGATTTTACCATATATGTAAGAAGACAAGCCATCCTGTTACTGTTCTCTGGATGCTGGCACCAGACATAAAAACCTAGGTCAGAGGCAAAGGCAGCACAGCAAACAGTGAAAGCATGGGGTCGGCTCCACCGCCCCTTGCCCTCCAAGCCCCACGGGATGACATAGATGGATCTAGGTGGACGCTGCATGTACAGTGGGTTGTGTTATAGGAGAGGAATTTATTGTTCTCACAGTAAGCGCTAAGGAAACCTACTCTTTGAGTGGAAACACTGCTTTATCCTTCAAGGTTGCTGGTTGCAAAAACAACCCTGAGAAATGGGCCCCATAAAGAGCCACGAGAGCCTTACATTCTCAGCGTACCCAGCAAAAACATGCAGGGTGCTCAGGGCCCATGGGGACTGCCTCTCCTAACAGGGTCTGGGTTCATTACGTATTATTTGCAGGCTTACAAGGCTAGTAGGTGGCAGAGCTAAAGTTCAAATCTAGATGCTAGCTTCAGTACTTTTCATTAATGTTAATTAATGTCACTAATGTTAATACTTATACTATTGCCAAAATGAATACTAAATATCAGTACCAATAATTTATGGAGCATTAACCCTACACCAGAGACTGTGGGTGCTAATTTAGATACATTATCACTAAATCTTGTCACATCCCTAGAAAGCAGGTACTATGTTGTCCTTCAAAAATTAAAAAAAAAGGGGGAGAAGGGAAAATGGGTGATGGGCATTGAGGAGGGCACTTGCAGGGATGAGCTCTGGGTGTTGTATATGTAAGTGATGAATCACGGGAAAAAACCAAGAGCAGACTGTATACACAGTATGTTAGCCAACTTGACAATAAATTATATTAAAAATTTTTTTTAAAAAAAGAGGCCCAGGGGCGCCTGGGTGGCGCAGTCGGTTAAGCGTCCGACTTCAGCCAGGTCACGATCTCGCGGTCCGTGAGTTCGAGCCCCGCGTCGGGCTCTGGGCTGATGGCTCGGAGCCTGGAGCCTGTTTCCGATTCTGTGTCTCCCTCTCTCTCTGCCCCTACCCCATTCATGCTCTGTCTCTCTCTGTCCCAAAAATAAATAAAAAACGTTGAAAAAAAAAATTTAAAAAAAAATAAAAAATAAAAAAAAATAAAAAAAGAGGCCCAATTAATTACATTTCCTAAGTTCACACAGCTAGAAAATGGTAGACTCCCGAGCTCATGCTATTTTCAGAGGTCCAGACAGTCCCTTTTATGGATATAATTTTAGTGGTACCAGAAATTCTCTATATTCAAACTGTCTCTTTCATGGCCTTGTCAATCTTTGAAGCCCTCACTGTTAGAGGTTTGGTCTTTTGATTTAAGACTCTATTTCTTGTTAAAAATCCACATTCCACAGTGCCTGGGTGGCTCAGTTGGTTAAGCGTCCGACTCTTGATTTTGGCTCATGTAGTGATCTCACAGTTTGTGTGTTTGAGCCCCGAGTCAGGCTCCTTGTTGACAGCATGGAGCCTGCTTGGGACTCTCTCCCTCCCTTTCTCTCTGCCCCTCCCTCGCTCCCATTCCCACATACACACTCTCTCTCTCAAAATAAATATAAATAAACATTAAAAAAAATTCCTAATTCCTTGGCAGGGGTAACAACGTCACATCAGTTATTTCATACCTGAGAATGAATAAGCTTCATGATTCTTTCCTGTTCATAAATGTGGTTGGGGTGGAAGGCAAGGAGGACATGAGGGTATAGGTATTGTTTTGGGAAAATGGCTACAACAAGGAGAGAAGTTAAGGGTTGAAAGAGGGGTGGGCTCAAAATTCAGACATTGTCCACCTCAGTCCTTGGTCAGTGTGATTCGTGCTTCAATTCATTCATTGTACTTAATGGTTGGATATAGAACATGAAGAAATCACCTCGGGTGTTAAAAATCAGAATGTGGCTGATTCTGACGGTGTCAGTGTCTTTGTGTACCAAGGCAGTTCTGCAGTCCCCAGACTGTGGGTTTTGGAGCCAGAGGGTCTGAGTTCAATCCTAACTCATCCGTTTATCGGGTGTGTGATCTTTTTTTTATTAAAAAAATTTTTTTTTAACATTTATTGAGACACAGAGACAGAGCATGAGTGGGGGAGGGGCAGAGACCGAGGGGGACACAGAATCCAAAGCAGGCTCCAGGCTCTGAGCTGACAGCACAGAGCCTGATGTGGGGCTCGAACTCATGGACCGTGAGATCATGACCTGAGCTGAAGTCGGACGCTTAACCGACTGAGCCACCCAGGTGCCCCTATCAGGTGTGTGATCTTGTATATTTTCCTAAGCACTGTGCCTCAGTTTCTTCATTTGTGAAATTGGGAGAATGATGGGGTTGTTAGAAGAAAACCTGACATTTAAAAAGCACTTGATAAATATAAACAACTGTTATTGTATGTTTTTATTTAGGTCACCTAAAGTTCTTTTTGGAATGAGAGCTAATATATAAAATAAGAATATTTAAAACACAATCTCTGGGGCACCTGGATGGCTCAGTCAGTTAATCCTCTGACTTCGGAGGGCTTTCTCTCTCTCTCTCTCTCAAAAATAAATAAGTATTAAAATTTTTAAATAACATAAAATAAAATGAAATAAAAACCATAACCTCCTTTAATTTATAATAATGTTAAGTGTCTTCTTTTTTCTAATTTTTTAAAATCTTTATTTATTTTTGAGAGAGAGAGACAGAGTGTGAGCAGGGGAGGAGCAGAGAGAGAGAGGGAGACAGAATCCGAGGCAGGCTCCAGGCCCCGAGCTGTCAGCACAGAACGTGATGTGGGGCTTGAACTCACAAACCATGAGATCATGACCTGAGCCAAAGTTGGACGCTCAACTGACTGAGCCACCCAGGTGCCCCGTAATAGTGTCTTCTTTTATGATTTTAAACTTATGTGAAATTCTGGAAATACCCGAGAAATGCTCAATTAGGCTCAATCGATTATAATGCCACTTACATAAAATAATTATTCCTTGAATAAATTATAACGGAGAATAAAATTCACTAAAGTTTCTTTGGTTACAAAAGCAATCGCTTTGTTAAATTTAACATTTGGGCATTCCTATTTTGTATCAGCACTGTGCTAGTTTCTGAGGGAGGGCACTATATATATACATATATATATATATATATATATATATGTATATATATATATATATACCTCTTTTTAACATATGTATTATATGTATGGTTTCTATACTGCTTTTGTCTTAACATTATATTATATTCATTTTTCATATATTCATATATTCAACTGTATATTATATATACAGTTGAGGAAAAGGAGGCTTAGAGAACCTGGGGATTCGTAAATCTCAGCTGCAGCCAGTAAGTTTTAGGAGAGGGACTCCAGCGTGGTAGGTAGAATGCTAAAGTCTGGACTTTTGATCAGTATGCTCTACTGAGTCCTTCATTCTCTTTGCTGCTGTAGGAGCTGTCGAGATGATTCACTTTTTTCGGCGGATTACAGATGTTTCATACCCACAATAACAATGCAAGCTGGAATTGTAGAGGAGTGGGTCTGCCATGATTAATCTTAGTTTTTTAAAAATGTTTTTATTTTATTTTTTTTTGAGAGAGAGAGAGAGAGAGAGAGACAGAGCACGAGCAGGGAAGGGGCAGAGAGAGAGGGAGACACAGAATCTGAAGCAGGCTCCAGGCTCTGAGCTGTCAGCACAGACAGCTGGGACTCGAACCCACAAACCATGAGATCATCTCTTGACCTGAAGTCGGACGCTTAACTGAGCCACCCAGGCGCCCCTGGATTTATCTTTGTATGACATTGTATTGTATTACTTCGCTGGTTATAATTAGCAAGTATTTATTACTTTTTCTGTTGGAAAAAGGTCAAATAGAGAAAGTGTAATGGGTATAGCAGATGCCTCCATGCATGTCTATGTCCTCATTTACTTGAAAAAATATCTATTCTACTGTTGCTGTGTGGTGTGTTTTGTAAATGTCAGTTAGATCCTGTTAGTCTATGGTGCTGTTAAGTTCTTCCCTGTCCTTGCTGATTGTCTGTGTAGTAGTTCTATCAGTTTTTGAGAGAAGAAGAGTTTTGAAGTTTCTCACTAAAATTGTGGATTGCTTTATTTCTCCCTTTAGTTCTGCCACTTCTTGTTTCATTTATTTTGCAGCTCTATTTTTTGGTGCATACACATTTAGGATTATTGTATCTATTTGGTGGATTGACCCTTTTATCATCATGTACTGTCCCTCTTTATCCCTGGTAACTTTCTTTGCTCTGAAGCCTATTTTATCTGATAGTAGTATAGGCACTCTTACTTTCTTTGCTTAATGCTTGGCATATCTTTTCCCATCATTTTGTGTTTCGAGTTTATTTATTTACTTTGAGAGAGAGGGAGGGGGGTGGAGGGGCAGAGAGAGGGTGAGACAGAATCCCAAGCAGGCTCCACACTATCAGCCAGAGCAGAAATCAGGACTCAAATTCACAAACTGTGAGATCATGACCTGAGCTAAAACCAAGAGTAGGACACTTAACTGACTGATCTTACCCAGGCATCCCTCTATCATTTTGTGTTTAATCAGTTTTAAATGAAGTGAGCTTTTAGATAGCTCCGAGTTGGGCCATTTTCATTTTTATCCATTCTGCCAGTCTTTGTTTTTTAATTCTGTATTTAGACTATTTATATGTAATGCAATTTTGATATGTTAGTGCTTTAGCCTGCCCCTTGATTATTTTTCTGTTTTTTTCCTCTGTTTACTTTTTCCTGCCTTTTAGTGAGTTACTTGAATATATTTTATATTTTTTTATTTTGATTTCATTTTTATTCAGATATAGTGTTTTTGAGTGCATCTCTTTGTGCAGATTTTTTAGTGATTGAAGTTATGCTTACTTAAATTATCACAATCTACTGGTGTCAACATTTTTGTAGTTCAAATGAAGTATAGAAGCCTTAACTCCATTTAGGTCTCTTTATCTTCTCTTTTTATAATGAATATAATATAATATAATATAATATAATATAATATAATATAATATAATATAATATAAATATAATACGATATAATACAATATGCTACAATTGTCCTAAAAAATAAGAAAAATACTCTAAAAGGTGGAGAGAAAAGGGCAGACTGTTGAGGGACCTTAGAGCCCAAAGGATGACATAGTGGTGTATTTCCTGAGATTCCTTTTTGCCTCCCATATATCCCAGATTGGGTGCTGAAGAAGACTGCATCTGGGAAAGACAATTGGGCACAAATGAAAAGCCTGTTCTCTCTAGCTAAATAACTAGGAAAAAGGCAATTTAGCAAGACAGAAAACTTTTTGATAATAACCACCTTACTCCAACCAAATATGGAAAAACAGATTCCCTGCCACCCCAGTCAGCAAAGACTGAATGGGGAGATTAGATTTCCACTCTCTTTTGGTGATAATAAGGCTTTGTATGATTTCTGTTCTTCTAAATTTGTTGAAGTTATTTTAAGGCTTAGATTATGATCTAAGTGGGGCACCTGGGTGGCTCAGTCAGTTAAGCATCTCACTCTTTATTTTGGCTCAGGTTAATCTCATGATTTGTGGGGTCAAGCCCTGTGTTGGGCTCTATTGACAGCATGGAGCCTGCTTGGGATTCTCTCTCACCCTCTCTCTCTGTCCCTCCCCTGCTTGCGTGCTCTCTCTCTCTCAAAAATAAATAAATAAACATTAAAAAAAAAGAATATGATGTTCTATGTACAGTTGAAAAGAAACTATATTTTGCTGATGTTGGGTGGTGTTTCTATATATTGGTTAGATTTAGTTGATTGATAATGTTGTTCACTTCTTCCGTAATTCTTAATGATTTTGGTGTTGTTCTATCCATTACTGAGGGGAATATTGAAGTTTTCAACTGTGACTGTGGTTTTGTTAATTTCCTCTTTCAGTCCCATCAGTTTTTTGCTAATATATTTAAAACTCTGTTGTTTGGTGCATACATAAGTTACTATTTATTCTTGGAGGATTGACCATCTATATAATGTCCTATTTCATCCCCAGTCTTATTTTTGTTGAGGTTTACTTTGTCTGATATTAACATAATTACTCCAGCTTTCATTTATATAATGTTTGCACAGTTTATCTTTCTCCATAGATAAAGTAGATTTCTGAAAGACAGCATATATTTGGGTCTTGCTCTTTTGCCCCATCTGAAAATTGTTGTGTTGTAACTGTTTTTCTTGAATCATCCACATTTAATGTGATTATTTATATGGTTGGATTCAGATCTATTGTGTTTTTAGCTATTTTCCATTTCTTCTATATCTGTTCTTTGCTCTCCCACCTTTTCTGCCTAGAAAATTTTTGTGATTCTATCTTATCTCCTCTATTGACTTATTACTTCTACTTCTTTGGAAATTTGTTTTATTAAACCTAGGGCTTATAATATACATATTTAACTAATAGTATCTTCAAATGATACTATACTGCTTCATGTGTGGAGTAAGGACCTTCCAACTGTATATTTTCAATTCCTCCTTCTCATCCTTTGTGTCATATGTTTTACTTTATCATACGCTATGAACAGAATACAGTGTTACTATTTTTTAGATTGAATAAAAGAAATGGTTAATTTTACCTTCATTTATTCCATTCTTTTTAAAAATTTTAAAGCTTATATATATATGTATATATGACCCAATATATAATATATATAATAATATATATATGTGTATATATATATATATATATATATTTGAGAGAGAGAGAGAGTACAAATGGAGGAGGGCCAGAGAGAGAGAGAGAGAGAATCCCAAGCAGGGAGCCCTATGTAGGGCTCGAACTCACAAACTGTGAGATCACGACCTGAGCTGAAACCAAGAGTCGGACGCTTAACCGGCTGAGCCACCTAGGTGCCCTGTCATTTATTCCATTCTTAAAAATTCTTGGGTTTTTTTTTTTTTTTTTTTGGTACATTTAGTTTTCAGCCCAATGTATTATTTATGTCTGAGGTACTTCAACATTTTTTGTAGACTAGATATGCTGGCAATAAATTTCCTCAGTTTTTGTGTGAAAAGTATTTATTTTTCCTTCCCTATTAAATGGTATTTTTGTTGGATGTAGAATTCTAGGTTGACAGTTTCTCTTTCATCACTTTAATGGTATTGTCTTTTAGCTTGGATGTTTCTGATGGTAAATTTGCTGTATTTTTGTTTTTCTTCCTTTGTATATAATGTTTCTTTTATATCTGCTGTCTTCAGGAATTTCATTGTCATCGTTCTTAGCAGTTTGAATATTTTATATATATATATATATATATATATATATATATATATTTGTATTTATCTTGCTTGCTGTACTTTGGACTTCTTAGATCTGTTGTGTCATGACTATCATTAATTTGGGAAACTCTTAGCCATTATTATCATTTTTTCTTAGCCTTTATTTTTTTAACTATATTTTCCTGGCCCTTTCTCTCTCTCTCTTCTTTTGGAATATTGTTCCACAGCTCTTGGATGTTCTAAATTTTTTTCATATTTAAAAAATTATTTAAATTAAAAAATGGTTTTTCATAATTTTTTTCTTGCTAGGTTTCAGTTTGGGTAATGGCTGTTGACATTTCCTCAAGTCTACTTATTCTTTCCTCAGCTGTATTGAGGGTACTGATGAACAGTTGAAAGCATCTTTATCTTTATTACTGTTTTATTTATTTGTAGCATCTCTCTGATGAACTTATCCCTCTGAGCTTGGATGTCTACCACTTTTTTTTTTTTTTTTTTTTTTTTTAGTGATTCTTTTTCTTTTTTTAAAAGTTTATTTATTTATTTTTGAGAGAAAGAGAGTGGGAGAAGGGGATGTGGAGAGAGAGAGAGGGAGAGAAGAGAGAATCTCAAGTAGGCTTCTCACTGTCAGCACAAAGCCTGACGTGGGGCCTGAACCCACAAACCATGATATCATAACCTGAACTGAAAGCAAGAGTCAGATGCTTAAGCAACTGAGCCACTCAGGTGCTCCATCTACCACCTTTTCAATTAGAACTTTTAACATATTGATCAGAGTTATTTTAAACTTTCTGTCAAATAGTTTCAATATCTGGGGAAGAGACTAGAATTTGCCTAGGGTTTTAAATGGTGCTCAGAGTTGCTTGTCACTATGTAAGTTTATAGAGAATCATCACAGACCAGCAAGCTCACCTGGCCAGCTTGCTGAGAGTAAAATTGAAATAAGAAAGTAGAAGAAGCAGTTTGGCACTCTGTTAGAATATTATTCTTACAAGAATATTTAAGTGGCAAACTTAATTCCACAACTCTATATTCATAATCTCTTTATCACAAGAGCTTTATCCCTTCTCTAGCTCGTACATTAATGTTCTGAGCATTAATTTAAATATAATTTTTAAGGAGTATATTATAGATTCCTTCTGACCCAGTTTGTTAAAATGTTTCTTTAAAAAGATGTTTCTGTTTCCATATCGTAATCTTCCCTCACTAATTTCTTTTTTGTTAATTTTTTAAACATTAAAAATTTTTTAAAATGTTTATTTATTTTTGAGAGAGAGAGACAGCGACAGCATGTGAGTGGGGGTGGGGCATATAGAGAGAAGAACAGAGGGTCCAAAGCAGGCTCTGCACTGACATAGAGAGCCTGATGTGGGGCTCAAACTCAGAAACTGTGAGATTATGACTTGAGCTGAAGTCAGACGCTTAACTGACTGAGCCACCCAGGTGTCCCTTTTTTTTTTAATTTTTAAAAAATGTTTATTTATTTATTTTGAGGGGGGAGGGGCAGAGAGAGAGAGGGAGAGAGAGAATCCCAAGCAGGCTCCATGCTGTCAGTGAGGAGCCCCATGCTGGGCTTAATACCAGGAACTGTGAGATCAAAGCCAAAATTAGGAGTAGGAAGCTTAACCGACTGAGCCACCCAGGTGCCCCTTTCTTCACTAGTTTCTACAGGCAATATTTCTTTAGAAGATGCTCCTAAGGCTTTAGTACCTGCCCAGACAGCTAGCATCAAGATTTTTTTCAAAGCACAGTCGTGGTTTTAATTTCTAAAACAGGCACAAAAACTATGTGGGTAGCTCTGAGAAACAGTCCCCCATATGCACACACGTGTGCACACACACACACACACACACACACAACACAAATAATGTCATAGTTCTTTTAAAAGAGGCTTGGAATATTTTGCTCATCCTGATATTGGGGAGTATGTTCTTACTGGAGACTATTCTTTTTTGATATGTGAATAATACAAGCTTGAATTCACAAGCTATTCACCCATCCACCTATCTTATCTATCCACTCATCCAGTTCACTTATTCAGCAAACATCGGAATGCCGATCTGTGAAATACTTCATTGATAACACAAAGATGCTTCTTACAGGGAGTTTGTCATTTACTGGAGGAGATAAGATGTAATAATAGGTAATAATAATATACAATAAAGTGTGCCATTCTTACTGCTCGCTAGAAGCAGAGCCTGCGTGGAACACCTGTTCGCCCTTTCAATTGCTGGCTAATTTCCTGCACGCATCCTCTACTGTGCTCAGTTGCACAACTCATACTAGCTCAGAATGAGCCTGCTGGTGTTCTTTTCATGTTCTCTTGGGTTAAAAATCTCCCTGATGTACATGCACAATCCCAATAATATTTATGAGAGTTACTAGTGCCAGCAGGAGGCTCTGCCCCTGAAGCTGTTGGAAGGCATTTGAACAGCTTTTCAGTGAAGATTAATGATTACAGAAAAGAAAAAAAATCTTGGTCTGTCAGCTGGAAGTTAACTCGGAGGGATATAACAGAAGAAAGCCAGTGAGGATACTTCACAAGTGAGGTGTGTTTGAGGAATTTATGTTGGAACTGAAGCTTTGATGAATTACATGTATAATGCTACTCACAGAAAGATGTCAAAGTTTGTGGATAACAACGGAAAAAATAATGAGGGTTACTATTTGAGAATGCCAAAGCACACCGACAATCTGTTTGTCCAAGAGAATAGTAAGCAAATATATCTCTTTGGGTTAAGTTCATTTGGCAAGACAGACTTAGAAAGAACGCTGTCCCAAGTGGAACTGTTTTGCTGTGAAGGAGGCAATTAGGAGTCCCTAATTGGAAATAAGGGACTCAGGCTTTCAAACTTCCATGGAGCATAAGATCCTGCAGTGAAATGGAGTTTTGCTCTCTCTGCCTTTCTGGTCTTACCCTGTTTCTCTGGGTTGAGAATCTATGGGGAAAAACAAAGCGAAGAAGGACATAAGTAAAGCCTGGGTCCAGGAATTTTAGTTAGTCCCCAAATACATATTGTGTTTTGGCCATTCCTTAAAACACTCTTCAGACAAATTTGACTGTTTGATTTCCTCTGGAATCTTGCCTCTTCTCATTGTGACTGAGAAGCTTATGGCTTCTTAGACATAAGGTTCCCACGAGGGCTTCTGTAAACTTCAGTTCCAGAGTTTGGTGCTATCTGCAAGAGTCTCTCATTTCCTCCCTCATTTTAGTGCTCTAGATTTTCTGCTGTGTTCCACATTTTAGAAAGCTTCAGGAAAAAAAAGAAAAGAAAGCTGTAGGTAACAATCAGGCAGAGTGACATCATCTTTACGATTAAAACAGAATTCCCTATCACTTGCCTAATTATCAGGATAGGCACTGTGGGAATGCCATCGCCGAGCCAGACTCTGTAGCCAGAGGCCCTTATCCTTACACAACAAGCTGTCTTACTCTACTGTCCTGAAGAGAAGGCAGAGTCAACATTGGTCCTGGTGGATGGTTACCCTGCCCGTCAGAGATGGTCATATGCCTGTGGTTTTTGACACACCTTTTTCTTCTTTCCTCTCCTTCTCTACTTCATCAGAGCAAAAAATTCTTCCTGAGTAATACATTTGAAAATGACCTATTTCTACAGGCTATAAATGTATGTGTTCTCACTTGCATTTCATGAACCTTATTGAGGTTAATGCACTTAAGAAGAGGAATCAGAAACATTAGACTTGGAATATCATGTACTATTAGAAACTAAGTGGACATGAGGAGAGAATTGTAGTTTTCAAGGTTTGGATTTGGGCAAAGCAAGGTCTGAATGATCAAAATTCATCAGATATTTCAACAAGAGATAACTATGAAATATAAGAAAACTAGAAATTGTTTTGTAAGCATAATAGTTAAGTAATTATTACAATAAAAACGATTGTATTGTGTCACTACTACTCTGTTGTGCTATATGCTATAATTTTTTTACAGACCATATTTAATTTTCACAACTCTGGAGATTAAGTATTATTTTGGTAATACACATTTTATAGGCTTAAAAAAGGTCAAGTGATTTGCCACAGGTACAAAACATTGAATCTTAAAGCAAAGACACATCATCTGAGAGTCTTATCCTTGAACGTCTAGATTTTTGCTGTTTGTTACTTGAACAATAGCCCAGAGCAGGATTATTCAAACACAAGCACTTCTAAATATTGGGAGGAATTATAGAGAGTTCCAGGAATGCATCACTCTAGGTTTAATGTGTTTTTGTTTTTGTTTTTGCTGCTCTCTAGGTCACTTATGCCATCAGGTTCATATATATATACAACTGAGGGACTATTAACAGAACAATGAAAATCCTGACGGTGAAATTGATGGTAAATTATAGGTCAGAGGGTTGTAATGGGATAAATTAACCACAAAATGAGAGAACAAGGAAGCTTAATTTTGTATTTTGGCAGTGTTTTAAGTTCATTTTTATTCCATTTAGTTTCGTTCTGTGTTTTCTTTGAATGTTTTTGGCCACATTTACTGCTCTATTCTTGAGAGCCTTGCTGATTTGAGCCTCATGCCTTTCCTCAACTTACACAAAGTTTTGTAGTTAAATTCCTAAGGTGCATTTAAATTTTAGATTTTAGTATGCCTGCATTATTTCCAAATCAAATACATTTTTCCTGATTTTAGAAGGATTACAAAAATGGCGGTGACTTTTATCAAAAAATATTTATCATGTCCTTTTCACTCTTTTTTTTTTAAATAGGTGTTTTCTCTTTTTCTCTTTTTCCCTTTTTTAAAAATGTTTATTTATTTTTGAGAGACACAGCATGGGCAGGGGAGAGGCAGAAAGAGACGGAGACAGGGGATCCAAAGCAGGCTCTGTGGTGACAGCAGTGAGCCCAATGTGGGGCTGGATCCCACAAATCGCAAGATCAAGAGTCAGATGCTTAACCAACTGAGCCACCCAGGTGCCCCTCTTTTCCTCTTTTTAAAGGATGCCTTTTAGGGGCGCCTGGATGGCTTGGTTGAGCATCCAACTCTTGATTTTGTCTCAGGTCGTGATCCCAAGGTCGTGGAATCCAGCCCTGCATCAGGCTCTGCACTGAGCGTGCAGCCTGCTTAGGATTCTCTCTCTCTCCCTTTGCCTCTCTCCCCCACTCATGCTTGCTCTCTCTCTCTGTCTAAAAAAAAAAAAAAAAAAAAAGGCTGCCTCTGAAAAGCAGAAAGTGACCCACTGGGCCATATTTAAATATGCTATCCATACACTTGTCACAAGTTTTTGGGTCCAGCCCAGGATTCTTAAGATTCTTTTTTCTTGGCTGGCACAAGGTATTGATTAAACTTCTGTTTGGCATCCACTCAGTGGTTGGCCAACTTTTGGAAACTGTATGCCTGGTCTTCCTCAGTATGATGACATTTAAAAAATTTTTTGGGGGGGCGCCTGGGTGACTCAATTAAACGTCTGACTTTGGTTCTGGGCATGATCTCGTGGTCCGTGAGTTTGAGCCCCATGTTGGGCTGTGTGCTGACAGCTCAGGGCCTGGAGCCTGCTTCTGATTCTATGTTTCCCTCTCTCTCTGCCCCTCCCCCACTCAAGCTCTGTCTCTCTCTCTCTCTCTCTCTCAAAAATGAATGTGTTAAAAAAAATTAAAAACTTTTTTTTAAAGTTTATTTTTGAGAGAAAGACAGAGTGAGTCAGTGGGGGAGGGGCAGAAAGAGAGGGAGAGAGAGAGAATCTCAAGCAGGCTCTGCATTGTCAACACAGAACCCAATGTGGAGCCTGAACTCACAAACTGTGATATCATGACCTGAGCCAAAACCAAGAGTCTGATGATCAACTGACTGAGCTACCCAGGCACCCCCTCAGTAGGATGACATTTAAAATAATAGGTACCAGCAATACATATTAATATCTAGAAGATATTTTCAAGGGAGAAGTTCTTCTCAGCTGAGCTATGTAACTGCATGCTATAACAACACAGGTTGTTTTTTTTTTTCCTCTCAGGCAGTTCCCTCACCTTTTCTTAGCCAAAACTCATTTTGCATTCTTATTTTAACATAATATGTTATATTTATTCACTTGTTTATCACTTCTTTCACTCATTTGTGATTTTGTTTCTTCTATTAGACTACATTTCTTGAAGCCATAGCCAGGGTCTGGCCCATTGCAGGTATACAGTAAATATCAACTGAGTGATAGAAATATTTCCCCCAGCTTTATTGAGAAATATTTGACAAATTTAATTGCATATTTAAAGTATACAACATGAAGATTTGATATACATATACACTGTGGAATAATTACAATATCAAAATGATTGATACATGATCATGTCACATAGTTAACGCTTCATACTTTTTCTTTTTGTGATAACAACAATTAAGATCTCTCAGGAACTTTCTTTCTTTCTTTCTTTCTTTCTTTCTTTCTTTCTTTCTTTCTTTCTTTCTTTCTTTCTTTCTTTCTTTTTTAATATGAAGTTTATTGTGAAATTGGTTTCCATACAACACCCAGTGCTCATCTTAACAGGTGCCCTCCTCAATGCCATCACCCACTTTCCCCTCCCTCCCATCCCCGATCAACCCTCAGTTTATTCTCAGTATTTAAGAGTCTCTTATGGTTTGCCTCCCTCCCTCTCTAACTTTTTTTTTTTTACCCTTCCCATCCCCCATGGTCTTCTGTTAAATTTCTCAGGATCCACATAAGAGTGAAAACATATGGTATTTGTCTTTCTCTGTATGACTTATTTCACTAAGCATAACACTTTCCAGTTCCACCCACGTTGCTACAAAAGGCCATATTTCATTCTTTCTCATTGCCACGTAGTATTCCATTGTATATATAAACCACAACTTCTTTATCCATTCGTAGGTTGATGGACATTTAGGCTCTTTTCACAATTTGGCTACTGTTGAAAGTGCTACTATAAACATTGGGGTACAAGTGCCCCTATGCATCAGCACTCCAGTATCCCTTGGGTAAATTCCTAGCAGTGCTATTGCTGGGTCCTAGGGTAGATCTATTTTTAATTTTTTGAGGAACCTCCACACTGTTTTCCAGAGTGGCTGCATATTCTCAGGAACTTTCAAGTAAACAATACCATGCTCTTGAATATAGTCACCAAAGTTTGTACCTTTAACTTAGATCTCTTCATATCGTCCTCCTGTCAGTTTCTGGCAACCATCATTCTATTCTGTTTCTATGAAATTGGCTTTTTTTTTTTTTTAAGATTCTACATATAAATGATACCATAGAGTATTTGTCTTTCTCTGGCTTATGTCACTTAGCATAATGCCCTCTACATCTATCCATGTTGTTGCAAAAGGCACGATTTCCTTTTTTTACATGGCTGAATAATGTTTCATTATACTCATTTTCTTTATTCATGCGTCCCTTGGAAGGCATTTAGGTTGTTTCCATATCTTGGCTAATGTGAATAATGTTGCAGTGAATGTGTATGTATAGATATCTCTTTGAGGATCTGATTTTGTTGGTAGAAACATTTTTAAAAATCCATTGTTGGCAAGAATGTGAGAGAACAAATGTCTTTGTACTCTTCTGGTTAGAGTTTATATTGGCATGAACTTTGTGGAAGGAAACTGACAGTGTGTGACAAAGTCTTTAATAGGTTCCTTGAAAATTTTAGGGATCAAAGATTTATGTAAAAGATATTCATCACATTATTTATAATAGTCAAAAATTAAAAGCAACCAAAACATCTGATAATATGCTAATATGCAATCATTAAAAGTGATATTTTTGAAGGTATTTAATATGTTAATGATGTTGTTAAAATTCAGAATAAGTATATAACTGGATAATTTTGAACTTGTGGAAAAAATTATATATACACACAATGTCATTTGAAGAAAGCTGGGAAGAAATACAGCAAAGTATTTAAAGAGGTTATCTCTGGATGGTAATAGCATGTGTGATTTCGATGGTCTTTTAAAAATATGCCCACTATTCCCTCCAAAATTGTTTGCAATGAGCATGTAATATTTTGTGATTAGTTAAATGTGTTATATTTAAAAATAGCTTTGTAAGAAGAGCGATTTAATATTACTTTGTAGGAAATCTTTCTTTCAGGTGGATTGAACTTTGAATCATGATATGTGCAACTTAGAAAGCACAGATAGGATTTTAGTGTTGCTTTGGACTATTTACTGGTCTCTCAACAATAGAACATCCAACCAAACAAACGTGTCTCTAAAACCATACTCAAGTCCACACATCTTCCTTGTTGTCTCTTTCAGCAGTGTAAAATAATTATATTTATGGTTTCAAACAACGTTTCATTAAAATATCAGCTAGCCCTATGTTCTTGAAGAAATCAAAATTTTCAAAGTGAAGAGAGGTTGGCCTAACCAATTTACACATCATACAGACATTGATCCCAGGGGGTTGAACATTTATCTACACCAGGTCTGGTAGCTTTCATGAAGAGCAGGTTTGTTTCCAGCAATACGTGATTCATTTAAGGACGTGTGGTATTTTTGCACATGCCCTTATGATCTGTATGAATGACATTTTCTAAGGGTGTCAATACATAACCAGTGTATCACCATATGCAGCAGTCCTGAATGCTCAAGAGTTTGATTGTCAAAACTGCACTTGCTGGGGTGCCTGGGTGGCTCGGTCAGTTAAGTGTCCGACTTCGGCTCAGGTCGTGATCTTATGCGTGGGTTCGAGCCCCACATTGGGCTCTGGCCCCGGGTCGGGCTCTGGTCCCATGTTGGGTTCTGTGCTGACAGCTCAGAGCCTGGAGCCTACTCTGGATTCTGTGTCTGTCTCTGTCCCTCCCCTGCTTGTGCTCTCTCTCTCAAAAATAAACAAACATTTAAAAAAACAACAACTGAAATTGCTGAGAAAGTTAAGCTCTTGAGCATAGGTTTTAAAAAAAGAAAAATGCATAACTGAAAATGGCTACAAATAAATCAGAAACATCTTTATATTCTCAGTTAAAAAAGGCATCACTAAAAAAAAAGGCATCACTTAAGTTTTGGTTATGATACTGAAGGATAGAATGATGTATAATTGCATGGATAAATGTGTTCACTTAAAGGTTAGCAATTTTTTCATTCACATTAAATTCATTACATTATCTACATTAAAATATAATCGACTGCATTTTAGGAAGAAGAATGTGGTAAAGCCTGGCATTGAATCATAAGAATCGCATTTTCTTCGTTTTGTAACTGAGCAAACTGAGCCTCAGAAGCGGTGATTAACTTGGAGGTCACACAGCTCTTAAGTGATAGAGCCCAGATTCAAATTCACGTGGTCTGTGAGCTGCAGGTCTTACCCTACACACCACTCTCTCCCTTTGAAGGAACTTGACTCTTTCAAGGCATAGAATTGCCCAGAGGCCTGCTTCTCCAAGGGTAAGCTCAAGTCTAAGGTCACACAGCTTGGAAAAGATGGCAAGTCCCGGGATGGGAAAAGCAATGATAACCTTGATTCTACCACTCATGGCCAAGATAAATTTTCTAGGGAAAAGTTAGGTCAGATTTTCCGGTTTGGTCGAGGCACTAGAGACCACTGTGATAGAGGCAAAGGGTATCTCTGTTCATTTCTGTGTCTGTAGCCTGGCCTCCCAGCTAGGGCCTTTCCACCGGTGAGGGCTGAATTGGCCAAATCATTAAGGCTTCCGTCAGGAAGGACATTATCCAGTGTTTTTGAATTAGCCACATATTTCTTGGGTCAGTGGTTTTGAAATCACTGGACTCGGATTTAGTGTCCTGCAGACACAGGTTTCCTAGCAACACTTGAAAACACATTAAGACTTTGCCACTTCCCTATTAGCATGTTCCCTGGCAAACGTGACAGAATCCTGTGGCCTTCGGAGGGTAACTGTGTACATGGTATTTCTCCTAATCATCCTCCCCCTGCTCACTTCCTGCTATTTTACTGCCAACCTTACTTGCCAGGGATTATCTGCTGGCTTTCTGGTCTTCTGCCTTCCACTGCCAGGTGCTATGTATACACATGGGCCTGCTCTTGCTGCGGTGGGAGGCCAAGGTGCTCCTCTGCCAGGGCCACACAAAGAGGTCCACGGATATGCGGATTAAGAAGGTTGCCAGCCAGGGATCCTCTGTGCAGCAGGGCTGAGCCCCGTGGCCAGAGCTGGGGCCTCTGCTGATCTCACTTCACAGTTAAAACTTCAGTGAAAAGAGGTGTTGATATTGCTTTCTCTACCTTTTCCCATTTAGATTAATTTGTGGGACATGAAACATGCTAGTTGAAAATCACCACTTTGGGGGACACCAGAGTGTTTTCTCTTAATTTGTGAAACCCGTGTTTCTGGAAATAAGGCATGGTTTGTGGTCAATAATGCTTAGATACAATGAGTGAATCAGAACCTGTGTTGTTTCTTCTTTGTTAAAAAGCTTACCCTTGCAGTGACCAGTGTGGTTGTGACCACAATGGTGCAAGGAAAATTAACTCCTATTTTACCTTGAAGGAGCTCCAACTTATAGATTCTACCCTATTATGTGTTTCTCATTGCTAAGGGCGATAAAAATTAATGGCTTATTTGTGGATTATTGCTTAGTTGATGGGAAGCTATCTTGGAGGCATTTTTAAAAATAATATGTTCAGGGGAAAAATTTGGCTGTTGTGTACTATCTACTAATAAGAAAAGGATGATAGATTAAACAAGAGTTACTTTCCCAGGGTAATCATTAAATATTTATGTAGGGCACAGCAAATAAACATAATAGGAATGAGTTTTGGCAAGTTAACAGCACCATTTATCTTTAAAGTACTTTACAAAAACAAGCTAATTAATCCTCCCACCCTGTATATGATAAAGTGAAAATACTGTAATCCTCTCTTTTGTTTTTTCTTCATCAACCTAGTTTTATTTAAAAAACTTTTATTTTGAATGTGTTTTTGGTCCTACTTGATTGTCTTCTTCTGTGATAGATTCACTGCTGCCCCCTGGGAGGCCCATTTGATGAATGACATTCCCAGAGAAAAGATGGAGTCAAATTGAACTGGCCAATCACAGCTTGAGAGCTCATTTACAACTTTCTGAAGTTGTAAACGAATCAGAGCGTCCCAGAGGACCACAGCTCCTGACAAGTCAGACATTCCTACCATACATTCTGATTGGGCAGGAAGTTAAATGTGAGGTTCAGTAAAAGTGATCTGCCATGATTTCACTAAACCATTTAGTATCTTCCTCCTGACAGCCTGCCTTATATTAACATAACCTGACTTTGTGGACAGTTTGTCAACTTACCAACGCTATCAACTTTTCTTTTCTCCCAGTTTTATTGAGATATAACCGACATAAACATTGTATTAGTTTAGGATGTACAACATAATGATTTGATATTTGTATATATTGCAAAATGATCACCACAATAAGTTTACTTCACAAACATCACCTCACATAATTACATTTTTTTTGTTGTAATGAGAACTTTTAAGATTTACTCTTTTAGCTACTTTGAAATATACAATTCAGTGTAATTAACTATAGTCACCATGCTCTACATTACATCCCCGGAACTTACTTGTCTTATAACTGGGGGGTTTGTACCTTTTGACCACCCTCATCTGTCCCCCCAAAATCCCTTGGCAACCATGGCAACTATCAATCTCTTCTCAGTTTCTATGATTTGGTTTTCAAAGATTATATATAAGTAAGAGCATATAATATTTGTCTTTATCTGTCTGACTTATCTCACTTAGCATAATGACCTCAAGGCTTACCCATGTTGTTGAAAATGGCAAGATTTCCTTTTTATGAGTGTATAATAGTCCAGTGTGTGTGTGTGTGTGTGTGTGTGTGTGTGTGTGTGTGTGTATTACATCTTATTAACCCATTAATCTATCAGTAGACACCTCTCATGTCTTGGCTATTGTAAATAACACTGCACTGGATAGGGGAGTGCAGATATCTCTTGAGACAGTGATTCATTTTCTTTGGATATATACCCAGAAGTGGAGGTGCTGGATAACATTTTTCCTTTTTTTTTCATTTCTTAGTAACTTTAAATTTTGATATAATTTTAAATATAACTCAGAAAAGTTGGAAAACTGGTATAAAGAATTCCCCCGACTCTTTATTCCAATTCTGCCACTTGTTTACATTTTGCCCTATTTGCTCTATCATAGTCTCTTTCTTTTATTTTTTCTGAATCTCAAAAATAAAGTATAACCTGATTTTCTCAGAATAATTCTGAATATGTAAATGCTTAATATTTAAAAGATTGACATGTCTTTAGAAGAATGTTGTCTATTTGAAAGACAAGACCATCTTAAATATTTATTTATTTTTGGGAAAGCGCAAGTGGGGGAGGGGCAGAGAGAAGAGGACAGAGGATCCGAAGCAGGCTCTTTGCTGACAGGCTGACAGCAGCAAGCCTGATGTGGGGCTTGAACTCACAAGCCATGAAATCATGACCTGAGCTGAAGTCAGATGTTCAACCAATTGAGTCACCCAGGTGCCCCAAGACAAGACTATTTAAATGGTAATAATATTTAGTAGTCAAATAACTCAGGATAAAAAACATACATTTTGCATTTGAAGTAAATCTTAACGTTAGGACCAGCTCTGCTGCATAGTAGGTATTCAAGTATTCAGTGAATAAAAGATTATGAATTATTCAAAAGCCTAAGTGTTCCAAAATTGTTTACATTTCCTCGTCTTAACATATTTCCTTTCTGCAACAAAGATATGGATGAGAGTAACCTTTAGTCTATAATTTAGAACATGAGTATTTAACCTTTCAAACTTGTTTAATAATGCAAACCACAGACTAATAAGTTATATTTACATTAGTGAATTAAAATATTGTGTTTTTTATTAGCTTCTGTTTCAGCTTAATAACTGCAAAACATTCACAGCTGTGTTAAGTCTTAGGTTAATTTCTGTGAGTTTTGACTTGGAATCAGAGAATGCATATATCTTTAAGCAAAAAGAATATGATGACATAAAAAGTCTAAAATCTTCAAATAAATTTAAAGTATCTGAATCAAAGAATTCCCTTATCATTACTTCATCATTTCTGGTAAGGAAAATGTGATAGGCTTACTTGTGCCAATGTCTTTTTTGAGAGGTGTCTGTGATCAGTTGGATTATACTTTTTGGGTCAAGGCACCCTCTTGTCATTCTACTTTGCTTCTAAGTAGATACCATTTAATTTTTTATTAACAAAATTTGATTATGACATGGTTTATATTGTCAAAAGAAATTAAAATATCATTAGATGAATATTCTTTCTAATTTTGTCTCTGAAGTCAGATGCTGGAAAAGACTGTGTTGTTTGTGGTAGAGGGCACTTGTGATGATTAATTTTATGTATGAAGTTGACTGGGCCACAGGGGGCCCGGACATTTGGCCAAACACTATTCTGAGTGTGTCTATAAGGGTGGTTTTACATGAGATTAACACCTGAAGTGGTAGGCTGAGTGAAACAGATTGCTTTTCCTAACGTAAGCAGGCCTCATCCAGTCAACTGAAGACTTAAATAGAACAAAAAGGCTGAGTAAGAGGGAACTTCACCTGCCTGACTGTTGAGCTGGGACATGTGTCTTCTTCTGCCCTCAGACTACAGCTATACCATTGGCTTTCCTGGGTCTTCAGCTTACTCACTGCACATCTTGGAACTTGTCAATCTCTATAATTGTATGAACAAATTCCCCTTCCCTTCCCTTCCCTTCCCTTCCCTTCCCTTCCCTTCCCTTCCCTTCCCTTCCCTTCCCCTCCCCTCCCCTCCCTTCCCCTCCCCTCTGCTCCCCTCCCCTTCTCCCCTTCCCTTCCCTCCCCTTCCCCCCCTCCATTCCCTTCCCTCCCCTTCCCTCCCCTTCCCCACCTTCCCTTCCCCCCTTCCCCCCTCCCCTCCCCACTTCCCTTCCTTTCCCTTCCTTTCCCTTCCTTTCCCTTCCTTTCCCTTCCTTTCCCTTCCTTTCCCTTCCTTTCCCTTCCTTTCCCTTCCTTTCCCTTCCCTTCCCTTCCCTTCCCTTCCCTTCCCTTCCCTTCCCTTCCCTTCCCTTCCCTTCCCTTCCCTTCCCTCCTCTCTTTTTTTTCTCTCTCTCCTTCTCTATGTAGAACCAATACCTATTGATTCTGTTTCTCTGTAGAACCCAGACTAACAAAACATCCTTAGGGCATCTGCCCGTTTCACAGTCACTCTCTCTTCTTTGGCATCTGTTTTCTAACCTGCATTGATGGGTCTTATACCATTTTGTTCTATTTGACCCCACCTCCCAGTTGAATAGTCCAGCGGTGGACATATGACTCCCAAGTGTGCCTTTCCCCAATTATTTATTTTGACAGTTTGAAATTAGACCCGAGAAAGAGGGAGAATGCGTAGTTTCATATTTGGTCAACATGTAACTGTCATGCCCGGAATTTGTGATCCCCAAAGACCACCAGGGAGCCAAGTCCGATGCAAAAGCAAAGAGCCTTTATTCGAGCTAGCTCGAGTTCAATCCCCTACCTGCACCGACGCAGCGGTGAGATGCCGGAGAGAGAGCGAGTTTCAAAAGCACAAAGGTTTTATAGGGATCTAGGGGCAGTTGGTGGGGTAATGGTCGTGGCCTTAGCCGATTGGCTGGGGAAGGGTCAGAGTCCCGTTGCGCATGTTGCCGGGCGTGGTTTGAACGGCAAGTTACTCAAGGGGAGGAGGTGTGGTCTGAGGTTTGAGCAGGAATTTCTTTCTGCAGTTTTCCCGGAAAGGGGGCCATGTCGGGGACATAGTCACTCAAGATGGAGGACACAGAACAAAATGGAGTCGGCTGGCCTAGGTCCACTCTTTCATAACATTAGACTTGGGAGCTGTGAGTGGCTGTTTTTGTCATCTGGGTAAGAAGCAGAAAAAGCTGGTCTGCAAAGAGAGTAGAAAGTATCACAAATAAAAAGCAAAGAAAGGTTTCTGATCCACTTCTCTTTCCTGTTCTCATCACTTCCTCAAGCCTGGATGGATGCTTCCTACCTTTGGTTTATGTAATGCTCCTGTATCACACCCCCTACCCTCTACCACGTATTTATTTTTTACTTTTGTTGGCTGAAGTTGGTTTCTGTACTTCTGTTAGTCAGACTTGTATTAGTCTGACT
Source organism: Puma concolor (assembly GCF_028749965.1). Taxonomy (NCBI): domain Eukaryota; kingdom Metazoa; phylum Chordata; class Mammalia; order Carnivora; family Felidae; genus Puma; species Puma concolor. The sequence continues at coordinate 55,385,202 of NC_141679.1, read as the reverse complement.
GATACACTGGCTTGGCACATGTTTTTACTTTTCTTTGTATTTTAACAAGAGCCAATGAGAAAGTCACAGAAAGTGTAGGATGGGAACCTGTTCCGGTATAGCTCACCGAGAAGTAGCCACAAAACCTTATTCTGTAAAACTTCTCTTTGTGTCAGTTCTAGTTGGAAGCTAACATTTTCATGAAATATCCCCAAGTGCAGCATCAATTCCTGTGTTAAGAAAATAATGCCCAAGCCAGTATGTATCACTTAACCCTTTTTAAAATGTCGATTCGATGCTGTCAAGAGACCACAACTGTACAGTAAAAATTTGTTTTCTCTGTAAATTATTTGGCATTGCGAATTCAAGGTTAAGGTTTTGTTTCTTCTTTGTTAGAGGTTTTCTCAGTAATTGTGAACATGTGTATGAATCCTTTTAAGGTGTTATGAAAACAATGCAAAATTCACGTGGAAGTAACTACAGTATTTACCTTGGAATTAAATAAGACATGTGCAACACCTGACACATAGTAAGGTCTACATAAATGTTAACTGTTATTTTCAGATTCAGAAGAAAACTGATTAAGACTTTATTATTATTCCTTGCAATCCTATGTGATTCTTCCCTCACACAGTTTAAGCATCATTGTTTTGCTGGGCATCTGTCTGCATGGAAAAGTACTAACGGATGTGGAGAAATAAAGCTCTGGGGCTTCTGGTCAACATCTGAACAAAGGCATCCTTGCTGTAGGGTCTCCAGAGCAGGGCTGTTGAAGACAAGGACATAAAATAATTCCTTTTAATAGCACCATGAGAATAGGTCTTTGGTGTTCCAGCTCCAACAACAACCTAGAGCAGCAGGATCCTCAAATGTTGCACTTAACCAGTCCTTGTCAGTTCCCTCTTCTGCTAGTTCATTACCCATGGCTGTGAATGAAGCTGCTAAAAACAGGAGGGAAGGGAAGAGGGATTCTTACTAAGGTATTTCTATTTCTGGCAAATCACTACTTGGTTATGTAGAGCAACACATTTATCTGGAGGCCTTTTTAAAAAAAGTGAACGTTGCCTCATAATGAATACTAAATAAAACTGATAGAACCCAGATTAATTTTTAATGAGCAGCAGTTGTGTACTGCATGTAATAATATTGAAATTAATACATAATTAAAGTAGATTTGTACAGAATAATTCACTTGAGAGTTGAGTAGTGGAGAACAAAATTGAACATCTCCAAAGGCGATCCACAGCTCTGTATCCTGATTTTTTCAGACATGGAGAGAGATCAATGTTTCCTTGAGGGGAAGTCGCACTTCCCAGAGGCATTAGAGATCATTGGGAACTTTGACCAGGGCTAAGACCGTCCATGTTAGTTCCTAAGAGGTCACACTGGACACTAATTAGGACAAAATCTGCACATGTCACAGCCTTGCCTAGAGCTCTGATACCATTAAAATGACTTTTCTTCTATATTCTCACTGGCTAATGATTTTCACGTTTCTTAAGTTAGGTTGTTGGGTCAAACTTTGTACTCTGAAAAAGTAAGCAAGCAGTGTTACCAATTGATATAACTTTAAATACAAATTGAATTTATTATGTTGTGGGTATTATAATGGAACAATGGACACTCTCAAAATAACAAGAAAATACACTGGGGATCTACTTCCTTGCTGTGCAGCTCTACTGCAATAGATGGACATGTTGTTGCTTCTGGAGAAGTCGCCTCTGTGTGGTTGTGAATTTCAGCTGAAATGTCCTTCATGAACAGCTACTTGTTTTTTTTTTTTTTGTTTGTTTTTTTTTTAAACTCAGCATCAATCTCCCCCTCCTCTGCCATTATATCCTTAGTTTTCTAGGGGTAGCATCTCTCCCGTGCTCTCAGCTTGTGTACTGAAGATGAGGTTGACTTCATCCTCAGCTCAAAGAGTAGGTTTGTGACTTAGAAGGTCACATCCACTTATCTACTGTGATTGGTTCAGAAATGAGCATGTGATCCAAACTGGCACAAACAGAGCCAATAAAAGTCTAGAATTTTAGAAAACTGCTGGGAGAGAAGCTTTCTCTTTTTCTAGAGAGCTGAGAAAAGGTAGACCTGGGACTGGGCGCTTTCATAAGGCCAAGCCTTCCAGAGAAGCCAACACAGAGAGAAGCATAAGTTCGCAAGAGGTAGGCAGCTTTCTACAACATTGTTTAAACACCCAAACCCAGCTGTGTCTGCAATTGATCAACATCGGGAATTTTTAGTTACATGAACTGAGAAAAAAAAATTTTTTTGAGTTGGATTTTCTGCTATGGCAGCTCCAAGAGTCTTGACTAATATGGGGCTCTCAGAAGTCTGTGTCGTTTCTTTAATATTAGCTTAGTGGAATTCAGGATGCCTCGCCCTGCCAGGTTTGTGCAGTTGCTTCTGGAATTTGGGGGTCATACCATGTAATTTGGTCTTTTGGAATCATCCAAGGCCCCTACCTCCATAAGTAACCCCTGTGGCCCAGGAACAATGGGGAGGAGGAGGAAATAGGAAGATATAAAGCTGGAGAAGTTAATGATCCAGTGTCCCGCTTTTCTATAGCTCCTGGTATAAGAAGATTTCTCCAGGGCAGAGCTTGTCAAACTTTAAGGGGCGTACAAATCACCTGAGGATCTTGTTAAAAAGGCAGAGCGCCTGGGTGGCGCAGTCGGTTGGGCGTCCGACTTCAGCCAGGTCACGATCTCGCGGTCTGTGAGTTCGAGCCCCGCATCAGGCTCTGGGCTGATGGCTCGGAGCCTGGAGCCTGTTTCCGATTCTGTGTCTCCCTCTCTCTCTGCCCCTCCCCCGTTCATGCTCTGTCTCTCTCTGTCCCAAAAATAAATAAACACGTTGAAAAAAAAATTAAAAAAAAAAAAAAAAGGCAGAGGATGGGGCATGCGAGCCTGCATTTCTAACAAGTTCCTGGGATGCTCCTGGTCCAAGGACCATACTCAGAGTTGCAAGGTGCTGGTATGGCTTTGGCATGGTCTCTGCGCACTTCATCTGCTTCAATCTAGAGTCCAGACGGAGACCCCAGACTGATGGTGGAATTCTTCCATGAATTCTAAAGGAAAGATTTTCCTTTGATCTTTTATTCCCTTCTTGGCACAGCTGTTGTGCTAGAGAATGTTTTACTTAGGGTCCCTGAGTTATACCTGTGGATGAAATGCTTAGAAATACCTCCAGTTTCTTGATAACAAATCGTATGTGTGTGTGTGTATGTGTGTGTGTGTGTGTGTGTGTGTGTGTGTGTATAATTTTTATTTATTTATTTTGAGAGAGAGAGAGAGAGAGCATGTGAGCACGAGTGGGAGAGGGACAGAGAGAGAAGGAAAGAGAATCCCAAGCAGGCTTGGTGCTTTTAGCACAGCGTCTGATGTAGGACTTGCTTTCACAAACTGAGATCATGACCTGAGCCGAAATCAAGAGTTGGTAGCTTAACCAACTGAGCCACCCAGGCACCCTGATCATATTTTTATTCTTTTTTTTTTTTTTTTAGAAATTTAATTTTTTTTAATGTTTATTTTTTATTTTTGAGAGAGACAGACAGAGTGTGAGCAGGGGAATGGCAGAGAGAGAGAGGGAGACATAGAGTCCGAAGCAGCTCCAGACTCCAAGCTGTCAGCACAGAGCCTGACGCATGGCTCGAACTCACAAACCGTGAGATCATGACCTGGGCTGAAGTCGGAAGCTTAGCCGACTGAGCCCTCCAGGCGCCCCCATGTTTTTATTCTTAAATAACTTATATAACTTATTTATCTAACTTTAAAATGAAACTCCTACTTAGATTCTTGCTGTTAATCTTAAAGTTTCCCCAGAAGACAGAGCACGCCTTATTGCAGAGGATGACAAGCCAGTTTTTGCCTGACCAAACTGAGACATATGGTGTATTTTTCTCCACCCATGGCAACTGTGAGCATCAATCTAGATTTTCCAGACCAACTGCTAAGTGGTCCTGAAGGAAACTAAGATCTATGTTAGTTTTAGAGAAGTGGGACAGAGGCTTTGTATTTAATAAATGCTGATCATTTCTTACATTATTTTTGTTGATTTATTATTATTAATTTGTTGTTGGTAATAAAACTATCAATTCTTGTGGGCTTATTCTGAGCCTACAAGTTTTTTCAACCTTATATCTAAAATGAGAGGATAAGTATAACAATAGGGAGAACTCCGTATCAGTGCTGAAAGAAGGCAGAGTGAAATAAGATCTCAATAAATTCTGGAACACATAAGCAGATGGAAGAGGGCTGAAGAAAGACAAAGTAGCAGATCCCTTACTGCAACACAAAGGTGGGGGGTGACACTGCAGAAGTGACGGGTGATTCTAGACTTAAACTCAGAAACGACGATGGGAATTGGGTCAGTTTATCGGGTTATAAGCTAGAATGTACGCTGTTTGGGTCCATGTACACAGTTATTTTCATAGAAAATTGGTAGCAGATACTACGTTAAACTAGAAGTCTTGTGCAAGTGAAGTCTTTAAAAAATGTGGGAGGGGCGCCTGGGTGGCGCAGTCGGTTAAGCGTCCGGCTTCAGCCAGGTCACGATCTCGCGGTCCGTGGGTTCGAGCCCCGCATCAGGCTCTGGGCTGATGGCTCAGAGCCTGGAGCCTGTTTCCGATTCTGTGTCTCCCTCTCTCTGCCCCTCCCCCGTTCATGCTCTGTCTCTCTCTGTCCCAAAAATAAAATAAAAAAAAAAAAAATGTGGGAGATGATTGTATATGTCTTTTTAAAAATATTCTTTAATGTGTTTATTTATTTTTGAGAGACAGAGAGAGACAGAATGCAAGCGGGAGAGGGGCAGAGAGCGGGAGACACAGAATCCGAAGCAGGTTCTAGGCTCTGAGCTGTCAGCACAGAGCCCAATGCAGGGCTCGAACATATGAACCATGAGATCATGACCTAAGCTGAAGTCAGATGCTTAACTGACTGAGCCACCCAGGCACCCCTGTATGTATCTTAATGTAATAGCCTAGGGAAGAATCTGAAGAACCACTGGTGAGAAAGGGAAGGATACTGAAATAGACAAATAGGTAATCATGGAGTAATGAAGTATGTATGTGTGTTTAAAATCAGTGACAATTTCTCAGAAGGTTAAAAGGAGACAATGGCATAATAGTTAGACTTCAGAAATCTGCCTCTTCTCAGAGTTATTAGAATAAGATACAAGCTCGATTAGTATTCTTACTGGGCCTTTTGTTTAACTTCTAGCAAAGGGTTTTATTTCCCTGAAATATGATTCCAATATGATGATCATAAGCCTTGGTTAATTTTAAGACATTTCTCTTCAGTTATGAAAAAGGGCTCATCAGCAGTCCTTGCCAAAAACTCATTAAAATACCTTTTAAACTCTGCTTTAAGGTCATTTTTAGTATTCGTTGCAGTGTTAATTAGAAAACTGCGGTTTCCTTTATTCCTACCAGATTCCCTTTCCAGTAGCATCTTTGGCTCTGGCATTTTGCTGACGACCCTGTTTCCCTGAATTTAACTTTAACAGAATAAATGGCTCTGTTTTTGCTTTGCTATATTTTCTTTAGCTATTAGTTTTGCAGCCTCGATCACTGATAAACCCAAAGCTGTCATTTATTAATTTATTGAGATGCTCTTCACATTTTCCACAGAGTCAGAAAAGAGACCAATTAAATTCGTTACTGCAAAAGTAAGATCACAGAAAATAAATTTATATGTTCAGAGTACTCACTTCCATCCAGTTGAATCCCACTTCCCTAAAAGTACAAAATGTTTCATATGTAAATTCAGTATATACTGATTGCTGAATCTTTGCAGACATTCAACAAATATAATTCAGTTATTGCCTTTGAGAAAATGCATCAAGGAAAAATGTTAACTTTATAGTGCATGTGTGAGAGAAATCTACTGAAGAGGACACAGGAAATCTAGCTTCTAGTTCCAATTATGGGCCATGTTTGCATAGCACGTCAGGGATAAACACTAAGCCAGAGTTTACAAAACCTGGCTATGCCTCAAAATTACCTGGGAGCATTCTGAGTTACCCCACTGAAGTAGCCTGTCTACTGTGGGGGCCCAGAATCTGTATGTGTGTAAACCTATCCGGGGATTCTGACACTGTCATTCCTTTGAACACTGTTTGACAATCAGTATCTTATATTGGGAGGATACAAAAATATTAAAGTTGAAAACTTGGATCGGTATTGTTTAATCCAGGCAAAGGAGCAGGTCTAGCCAGGACCTGGAATAATCCTGTGAGTCTGAGGTGGATGGATGTGTACCACCTTTTCACCTATGGATACAGGATGTGAGGTCAGCAGACAGAGAATGGGGGTCCCATCTGGGAAAGTGATTAAGGTTTAACTAGAACAGAAAATCTCAAACTGGTAACAGAGAAGTGGTGAAGTGTGGGGACAGTGCAGCCATGCTGCGTAACTCCAGAAACCATCCACATTATGATTGTATTAGTTATCTATTGCTGTGTAACAAATCACCCCAAATTTAGCAGCTTAAAGCAACAAAAATTTATTACATCACAGTTTCTGTGGGTCAGCCAACTGAGTCTCAAGTCGTTGCATTCAAGCTATATTGGGCTGGAGTCATCTCAAGGTTTGACTGAGGTAAGATCCACTTCTGAGCTCATTTATGGTGCCTGTGGCCTGGCCTCAGAAAATTTATTTCCAAGCTGACTCACATGGTTTCTGGCAAGCCTTGGTTCTGTGCCATGGGGGCCTGCCCATACCACTGAGTGCCCTCATGACATGGCAGCTGGTTTAACCGAATCAGTGATGAGGGACGGAGGGAAAAAAAGAGAGGCACAGAGAGGGAGAGAGACAGAATGACTGAGAATGAACCCCCTGGACAGAAGCTGTAGTCTTTTTATAACCTAATCTCAGAAGTGACATCCTATGACTTTCACATGTTCTATTATCAGAAGCACATCACTAAGTCCAGTCCACACTTGAGAGTAAGGGAGTGAACACTTTGAGGGGAGGAATATCAATGAATTTGTAAACCTGTCTTTAAAACCTCCCTAGTGCTCTATGTCCATCCTTCCTCTAGTTGTGCAGGGCACAAATTACATGGCTGCACTTCGCAGTCCTGGTGAAAAACCAGAAGGTCCAGGACCAGGAGTAGAGGATAGGACAAACTCAAGGTTTCCTGGAGAGATTTTGGAAGGAGTAGGGATGAATGTGAAGCTATGGAGCACAGTGGTTATGGACTTCAAGTCAAACATGGTGTGATTCCCAGGGTTTCCACTCTCCGGCTCTTGGCGATAATGCCGCCCCCTCAAACTGCTTCAGTTTTATTGAGATGTACAGTTGACCCTTCAACAACATGGGGGTTTGGGGCACCAGTCCCCACACAGTTGAAAATCTGTGTGTAAGTCTTGATTCTCCAAAACTTGACTACTGTTAGCCTGGCGTTGACTAGGAGCTTTCGCTGATAACATAAACAGTTGATTAACATGTGTTTTGTATGTTATATGTATTTTGTATTCTTACGATAAAGTAAGCTAGAGAAAAGAAATTTTTTTCAAATTGTTGCAAATCTTCAAAAAAATTTCCAGTATATTAACTGGAAAAAATCTGCTTATAAGTGAACTCGTGCAATTCAGACTTCTTCAGGGCTCAACCATAATTGACAATAATTTAACATTTTAAGATCCAGTTGTGTTTTTTAAAAAAATATGTAGGAAGGAGTAATACATGGGCAATACATTTGCCAACTGCATGAGGTCACTTCTCACGTTAAAGTCTGTGAGCCATGCTGGCTCCACCACTACAGCACATCTCAAGTTGTCCACTTTTCTCCATACCACTACGACCTCCCTGGGCCAAGCGTCTACCATCTCTGATCTGGATGGCAGTAAAGACCTCCTCACTAGTTCCACTCTTGTTTATCTAAGGTTCATTCCACGCATAGCAACCAGAATCATCTTAAAAAATTACAACTCAGATCATAACCGTGCCTCTGCTGAAAACATTCAATGCTTCCATGTAGGTTTAAACAGAATCAAAATTCCTTGCCCAGAACTGCAAGGCATCATCTGACTCCCACCTACCTTTCTAGACTCACAATGGACCATCCTACCTCTAGCATCTTTTCTGCTCTCCTAGGAAGCCAAGCTCTTTCCCACCTCAGGGCACTTGCTCTCTCTGCCTGGGACCTTTTCCTTCAGGTCTTTCCATGGCTGTCTCCTTCATGCTCTTCAGGTCTCAGCTTGGATGTTACCACCCCAGGGAGCCTACTTGGACAGAAGTAGCCTACCATGATTCCCAAGGTAGAATCTTCCTCTCCACACATTTTTCTGTCTTATTTAGTTATTTTCTTCTCAGTACTATCATAATCTGTGATTATCTTATTATTTATTTTCTTCTTATTTTTTTTAATGTTTATTTTTGAGACAGAGAGAGACAGAGCATGAACGGGGGAGGGTCAGAGAGAGAGGGAGAAACAGAATCTGAGGCAGGCTCCAGGCTCTGAGCTGTCAGCACAGAGTCCGATGCGGGGCTCGAACTCACGGACCGTGAGATCATGACCTGAGCCGAAGTCGGACGCTTAACCTACTGAGCCACCCAGACGCCCCTATTTATTTTCTTATTTATTGCTGTATCCACCCACCTGGAAAGCAAGGTCAGTGAAGACAATGCCCGTCTATTCCATTTGCTTGCTATTATATCCTAAGGGGCTAACCCCACCCCTGGATTATAATAAACTCTCTATAAATAATTACCAAATGAATGAATAAATGAGAAAACATGTTCAATGCTTAGCACAGGACCTGACACATAATAGGTGCCAAATATAGTTAGATAGTTACATATCGGATATATTCACGTCTATGTCACAGGGCTAGTGAAGTCCTGTGAAAATATTGGGATGATACGTGAAGGGCACAACTGCAGCATCTGGTACATTAAATCATCAACTACTATTTATTGAACGCATAGTGTTGCATTCATGTAATGGAGATGGAGAGGGATTGATATATGGCTACTCAACACCTATATATTTAGGAACCTGTAGATGTTTAACTGAATCTTCAAACTTTCATGTTCATATGATTTAGACTTAAAAGTCCTAAGCTACCAAGTGTTGTGTTCCATGTAGAGAAGTGTGAGACAAGTGAGCATATTGTCTAGGGCACAGTTTGTACCATGAAGTAAGTTACTGAATAGATCTTATTGTTGGAAGTGTCATTAACTCAAGTATTCTGTCAGCTTGCCATTCCTACACTTGCCCAGATGAATCTTGTCTGTGCTAGAATACTTGTTCCCTTGCAACAGTGATATGGGAGGAAATTTTTAGATATTACCAGAAAATCTATCAGCTAAAAAGAAAATTCCTCAAACACAAGGGCAGCGCCGGCAGCAAATTCATTGTGGGTGCTGATCTCCCACTACACCACCCCGGCGCCACATCTCATGCTGCGTCCCTTGGCAAAGAGCCTGGCACGTGAATGATGCTCATCAGTGCTTGTTAAAATAAAGGAAAAGTGAATTAAAGTCTAGGTCAGCACCTTATGTACAGTGTAAGAGCGATGAATATGGGATCAAAGCCTTTGACTGCTGGCTTTAAGTCACCAACCCATTGTTTATCAGCTGTGTAACTTAAGACAAATTACTTAATTCCCCTGCACCTAGGATTCTGAAGTCATAACATCGGAAAAAGCTGTTAACTTTGTGGCATAGGATTGGTGTGGTAACAGTGGTAGATAGCACAGCTCAAAGAGTGAAGTTGATTATTTTTACTTTCCTTCCTTGCAGCTGGCCTCAGAAAATTAGCTGGCTCTTCTGTCTTTTTAAATCTTTTCAGCCTCTCTATAGCTAAAAGAGACCCGTGAGCCATAGATTGGCCCATGATCTCTACACACTCAGTTTCCTGAAAAGACAAATCCAGGGGCTTTTGACTTTATGCATGTTAGTACTCTTCAAAATGTGAAACCAACATAGCAGACAGATACAATAGACACAGTCACTGGTAAATTATTTTGTAATTCCCTTCTGAAAAGGTAACTAGAATCCTTGTTAGACGCCTGCATTGTGCCATTGTTCTTGAGGAAGGGCTAATTAACCTGCTGCCCCTCTGATTTCCTCCTTCTGGAAGGGACCTCCTTCAAACTGTTATGAAGACATACAGTAGGTTAGTAGGTACTTCTTCCTTGTCTCAAGTGAGTGATTTATCTCTGAGGATGTTTAGCCTGATTGACTTCCATTTTTTTAAGTGTTTATTTATTGAGAGAGAGAGAGAGAGTGAGTGAGTGAGTTGCATGTGCAAGTGAGTGCAGGGGAGCAACTGATCTTTCACACTGTCATTGTGGAGCCTGGTATAGAGCTCAATTTCACGAATCGTGAGATCATGACTTGAGCCAAAATCAAGAGTCGGACACAACCAGTTGAGCCATCAGCTGCCCTTGAGCGACTTGTATTTTAACTGAGTCTCTGCCTCACCCAGGAGGAGTCGCCTCCGACAGCCCTCACACTGAAGAGTGACATGGTCAGCAAGAGTTGTCTTTGAATAAAAGAGATACCTCTCATAGTGTTTTTTGCTACCCTGACAACTCCCGGAATAGTCCTCTGTATTTGAAAGGAAGCAGATTTGACTTGTCAGTTTTGTTTTAAATCTCAACTCGGAAACTGGGTTGTTATTTAATTCGCCCAATCCATCAGCTTACAAACATTTACTGAGTCCTTCCATGTGCCGGGCCTTGTGTTGAGATCTTGGGGTTAAAAAGATGAAAAGACCTGTTTCCAATCTTCAAGAGGTTCATGTCAAATGGGAAAGAGAGGCACATGCCTGACAGACAGTTAGCAAGGATAGAGGAGTTAAGTTTTCCTTGTTTGGTAGGTATGGAGTTTCAGGAGCTAATGTGTAAACCATCTACGCCCAACATTTGTGGCTTCAGAAATTTATCATAGTTTCTGTGTGTCAAGTCTCTGGGCATGGTGTGATGGGGTGGTTCTGGCTCCGAGTATTTTACGAGGCTGCAATCTACACGTCAGCTGGGCTGCAGTCAGTCCCACTGTTTGGGGAAGGATCCGCTTCCAAGTTTGCCCACACAGTTGCTAGAAAATTTCATTTCTTCCCAGGCTGTTGGACTGACCACCTCAGTTGTTCACTGGCTGCTTGCTGAAGGCTTCCCTTGGTTTCCTGCCTTGTGGGTCTCTGCATGGGACATCTCCCTCATGGCAGCTGCTTCATGAGAGTGAGCTAGTGAGAAGAGCCAGAGAGAGGATGTAAGACTAAAGTCACAGTCTTTTATAACCTGATCTTCATAGGGACCTGCCATCACTTTTTGCATGTTCTATGCACGAGAAGCAAGTCACTGGATTCGGTCTACACTGAAGGGGAGAGATTGCGACACAGGCATGAATACTAGGTGAGGATCTTTAGGAAGCTTCTTACTATAGATGAGTGAGCACCCATTAAGGCAGACTTGGGAGGGTAGAAGAGGAGAGACACATTCAAGGAAGGGGTACCCAAGTAAGCCAAGCCATGAAAGCATGGGTGAGGCTTAACTGGACAATTTTAAACATTTGACTGGAGTTCAGAGTGCAGGGATAAGATGGAGAATGGTAATAGTGAAAGTTGAAAAGGAGGCTAGAAAGATAGGGAAGATACAGATTATGAAGGACTTTGTATGGAGAAATAGAGATTGAATTTATCCCAAAGCAGTGATGAACTGTTAAGGATTTTAAAGGAGAGTCATGATTACACATTAACTTTTGAAAGATTACTCTATGGCCGTGCTGACAGAGGGGTTATTTATCACACTTACATTTGATCCCATTAGACTTTCATAACCAGCATGCACATCAGCTTTTCTGATCTGTGGAAGCAGGGGGTTTGAGGGCTATACAAGTAGCCATTGGTAATCCATGTGTGGTGCTAGCAGTGAAATGGCAGAAGGGGGTGGGGGGGGGCAACTGATCCTTTTTTCTTGGCCAGGAAAACTGGGAACACTTACACCAGGATCAGTCGCTCATTCATCCCTTAATGGGATAAAATGTAATTAGTTTTTACAGATTGCTCACGTTAGCCCCACTGATTGAGACCATCCCACTGTCTCTGTTTTGAAGCTTATTGTTCTGCAGTTGTAAAGTTTTGAAAAGCCATTGGCAAAGCACTGAAAGACCATGATAAATACGGACATATTCTATTGACCTTTTAGAGATTTAGAACATTTAAAAAATAGAACACAGTAAAGAGTCACGGCTTCGGTTCATTGTTTGTAAAGCAAGAGTCTTGAACATGGTGGTCTCTGAAGTCTTGGAGAGTTTCACATTCTGAGGTTTTCGGTGTAAGGCATTATTATATCGGCTCATTTATTTTGCTTCCAGGGATTAATCTTCAGGTGGAGTATATTCTTCCCATTTCAGCCTGACACTAATTCTTTGATGTTTTTGGGTCATATAGTTGTGGAGAAAGGCTCTTCTTGTACTATTGCAAAATGCGGAGAAAAGCAGTTGCTAAGATAACATTGGAACTCGTGAGTGCGTTTACTTCCCACTGTATTGCTCACGGGCTGAACTTCTTTCTTTTCCAGGAGAGACATTGCTGTTTCCCACAGGGAGTATATAATGCATGAAAAGAGGGACAACTTAGAGTAATAAAGCAGGTGTGAAGAGACTGCCAGTCAGCTGGGAAGTAAAAAGAGGCCATGCATGCACCTGAGCTCAGAGTCGTCTCTGCCTCGCATGCCTGCTTGTGGAGCAGAGCCGTGCACAGGCTGGGCAGCGCTGGAGCAAATGCAAACATGTTCCTTTTGAGGAGAGACGAGGCCTGGTTGTTAGATGGCTCTCTGTTTACCACTGCGCACAGAGGGTACTTGAACTTGATGTCACATGAAGATGGCAAAAGAATTTCTGGGGAATGACTTAACCCCCTATTCTACATATCATTTCTTGTTTTCACAAGGGGAAGTGTGGGATTTTGAGATATCTGCAGGTCTTCTTCAGTAAGGAGGCGGTGAGGTCTTCTAACATGTGCAAGAGGCATACTGAGGGGCTTCAATACATTTTTAATATTTATTCTAGGTGATTAATACATGGCTATTCATTAAATTTTTTGCTTATATTTTATAGTATTTTTTTAAGTTTATTTATTTTGAGACAGAGACAGTGCGAGTGGGGAGGAGCAGAGAGAGAGGGAGGGAGAGAGAGAGAAAGAGAATCCCAAGCAGGCTCCACACTGTCAGCACAGAGCTCAGCAAGGGGCTTGAACTCACGAAATCGTGAAATCATGACCTGAGCCAAAACCAAGAGTCAGATGCTTAACCAACCGACTGAACCACCCAGGTAGCCCTTACACATTTTTAAATGGAGGAAACAGTAGGAGGCTATGGATTTTTTAAATGGCCTTAATGAGGTATAATCAACAAATATAACTGTACGTGTTTAAAATATACAGTTTCAAATTTTTGACATATGAATATATCTGTAAAACCATTACCACAATCAAGAAAATGAAAATATCCCTCAAAGTTTCTTTAAACTCTTTGGTACTCCATCTCTTCTGTTCTTCTGCAATGTCCTTACCTCTCCCAATCACTGATTTCCTTTCTGTCACTATATAGGTCAGTTTGCATTTTCTAGAATTTTCTGTAAGTGTAATCATAAAGCATCTACTCTATGTTGGTTGGCTTCTTTCACTCAGCATATTCATTTTGAAATTGATCAATGTTTTTGCATTTACAATAGTTTATTCCTTTTTATCACTGAGTAGTATTCCATTGGATGGGTATACCGTGATTTGTTTATGTATTTACCTGCTGATGGACATTTGAGTCACTTCCAGGTTTTCACAAATAAAGCTGCTATACACGTTCTTATACAGGTTTTTTAGTGTGGACATATGCTTTCATTTCTCTTGGGCAGATACCTAGGAATGGAATGTCTGGATCCTATAGTAGGTGTATATTTAGCTTTTTAAGAATCTACCAAATTGTTTTCCAAAGTAGCTGCACCATTTTACTTTCCCACCAATGGGGTATGGGCATTGAGGTTCCTCTACATTCTCTCTGGTGCTTGGTATGGTTAGACTTTTTAGTTTTGGCCATTCTGATAGGGATGTAGTAGTATCTCATTGTGGTTTTAATTTGCATTTCCTTAATGAGTAATGATGTTGAACACCTGGTCATGTGCTTATATTTCATCTATCTATCCATAATTTTTGGTGAAGTGTGTATTCAAATCTTTTGCTCATTTAACAAATTGGTTTAGGGGCACCTGGGTGGCTCAGTCGGTTAAATGTCAGACTCTTGACTTCAGTTCAGATCATGATCTCAAAGTTTGTGAGTTCAAGCCCCACATTGGGCTCTTCACTGACAGCACGGAACCTGCGTGGGATTCTCTCTGTCTCCCTCACTCTCTGCCCATGCCCCCTACACCCCCCCCCCCCACTGGCGTGCTCTCTCTCTCTCTCAAAATAAATAAATAAACTTAAAAAAAGATTGCATTAAAAAAAAGACTAAACATTAAAAAAAGAAATTTAAAAAATTGGGTTGTTTACTTGGGTAAAATTGGGTTAATTACTTTAATTGGCTTGTTTTATTTGATAATTTTTTCTATTTTATAGATATAAGTTGTTTATCAGGTATATGCCTTGCAAAAATTTCCTTTCATGTAATGACTTTGTTCATTCTCTTTACAGTGTCTTCTGAAGGGTAGAAATTTTACATTTGAAGTCCAACTTACTAATTTATCCCCTTTTTATGTATTATGGTTGTGGTGTTGTATCTAAGAAATATTTGCCAAACCCGAGGTCTCAGGGATTTTATCTTATGCCTTTTTCTAGAAGTTTTACAATTTTTAGACTTTACATTTAGATTTATCATCCATTTTGAATTAATTTTTATATGATATGAAGTATAGTTTCAAGTTTGTTTTTCTTCCCTCTGTGTGTAGGCCCAGTGGTTTCTGTGCTATTTGTTGAAAATCTATCCTTTGCCACATACACGATTTCAAAATTTTCCTTCTCATGTGTGACTTGTCTTTTTTTACCCCCTTTTAGCATTGTCTTTTATAGTACAGTATTTATTAATTTTGATGTGGTCACATTTGTCAATTTTGTCTTTTCTGGTTTGTAATTTTGAAGTTGTATCCAGGAAATCTTTGCTGCTTGAAAGTCTTTTGGCTAGGATTGAATCTCCAGCCTTTGGCTATCTGTCCCTGTGTGGTAATCAAATATGCAAATATGGATGAAATATTCTTAGTGTATGGAATATGCTAATATTGTGAAGGCAGTATATTATTTTAGACATTTAAAGGAGTCAGGCCAGCTGCAAATGGGAAATTAGGGACAGAAGGAATTTTAAAACATTTTTGGGAAGAAAGGAAGAAAAAATTGCCTTGCCTGTCTTTTTTTTTTGTTGTTGTGTTGTTTGTTCTTTTAGAACAGAAGGATAATAGTGGTGGAGATGGGATGAAGCTTAGCATCAGATGCAAATTCATGATGATAATTGGTTGTTAATATTCTGAGGGCAGGCAGTATGTGTACTTGGACTTCAAGTGAAAGATCAGCCATAAAATACTAGTTGCCAACACCTTATTCTGTGAGTAATTACTGGGGATCTTTTTGGGTACTGAAAATAAATTACTCAAAATTGCTTCTCCTACATCTACCCAAGAAAATACCCATTTGGGATCCATGAGACAATTTGCCTTCTTTTCTCTTACCTGCAGAAGACTACCTTTGGTCACTATCTTTTTCTGTTCCAAATCCTTACCACTTTCCTCAGGCTAGATCTCTAGCCAATCTACATATCTTGCTAGGTTTCAACAGCTCTCTTACTTTGTACCTCATTGAAACTCTCAGATGTGCTTCTGTCCTCTCTACCTAAATACACATCTATAGCCACAGCTATCCCTCCATGCCTCGAGGGGCTCCATGGGAGGTCAAGGCAGAGGGCAGACAGAGAAGCAGGATCAGAGGGACAAGACTTTGTTAGGGTCTGTGGGTGGAGTGCTGGGGGGTTGTCAGAGCTGTATTGGTCAATTCAAAGCATAAGAGAGGGGTTTTAGTAAACCTCTTGGGGGTCTTATCTAAGGGACTTAAAGGCATAGGCCTGGGATAGGCAAGGGAGACCGTTGAACACAAGGTCTGTTGGGAAAGTCACATCATGAACTCACATTTTGTGGACTGCATGAGGGGCTGGTATCGATGTAAAGCCCCCAAGGCCACTTGGCCAAACAAAATGGACGCTGAGACAGCAGTACCATGTAGTAGCTTAACTAAACTCTGGGCATGCCCCTATCCTAAAAATATTCCTCATTTGACCCCTGATTTTCCTTCTTCGCCCTTCCTTCCTCCCTCCCCTCCTCCTTCCCCCCCGCCCTTCCTTCTTTCCTTTCTTCCTATTTTATATGTATTTTTTTGTTAAAAAATTGTTTTTAATGTTTATTTTTGAAGGAAAGACAGCGTGAGCGGGGATGGGGCAGAGAGAGAGGGAGACACAGAATCCGAAGCAGGCTCCAGGCTCTGAGCTGTCAGCACAGCTGACACCCAAGTGTCCCTATCCATGTTTTTTGGGAAGAATTATATTGCTGAGGCGCCTGGGCGGCGCAGTCGGTTAAACCTCCGACTTCCGCTCAGGTCATGGTCTCAGGTTCGTGGGTTCGAGCCCCGCGTCAGGCTCTGTGCTGACAGCTCAGAGCCTGGACCCTGCTTTAGATTCTGAGTCTCCCTCTCTCTCTGCTCCTCCCCTGCTCACACTCTGTCTCTCTCTGTCAAAAATAAATAAACATTAAAAAAGGATTTTTTTTTAAACAGAATAGTATTGCTATCTCTACTTCCTCTATTCCAACATTTTCCCCAATCCACTGTGTCCCGGCCTCTGCCCTTACCACTCTATTGAGACTGCTGTCCCCAGTGTCAATAACTTAATTGCCATACCTAATGGGCATTTTTCAAGACTATTTAACTAGACTTCTTAGTTGCATTTACTTCTTTTTTGAAGCTACCATTGGGTACCATGAAATTGTACTCTCTTGGTTACTTTTGTGAATCTCAGACTATTTATTGTCTATATGCTCAATAAATTTTGTCTTTTTAAAAAAATTATGTAAGTGCATCATCTAAATGAATGATAACTACCATATACATACTGAAGCTATATTTTTTGTTGTTGTGTCTTGTCAAGATTTTTAGATTGGGTACCCAAATGAAAATCTTACCATTGGCTTTGTTTTTTATTTTAGTAGGTCATATGTTCTAATTTTATTCAATTAACTTTTACTTAACATTAGCATAGCAGAGAAAATATCCTCTTGGAACTGTTTGCCAGTTCTCTTTGCAAGAATCTGGATGGTCGTTAAATCTGTATGCCAAAAACAGCTGAATTCAGAGTATGCAACTCATAGGACAGAAATATATAGTGTTGTGTCTTAAAAATTATGCAAACCTTAGAATTCTGTAAATGAGAATTGCATTTGGAGCCTAGAGGTAGAAACTGTGATTAAAGAGAATACGAGAGCTTCTAAGATTTTTTTTCTGGGCAGGAGTAAAAAATAAAAGACAAATCTTATTTGCTTTTTTTTTTTTTTCTCTACCACATAAAAAGGTAATACAAAGGCTTAGAAATACAAAGTTTCTTTTGGAATTTAAATAGGTTTTGTCATATAGTATAGTAATCCTTGTTTAAGTCAGCAAAGTGGTGTGGAGGCACGGAATTAAGGATAAATTCTTTATATAACCAATTTCACTTCTGTTTGAAAGAACAGAGAGAAAACATTAAATATGAACATATTATTTTTTCTTTCAACACTGTTGTTTCTTTACTGGATAGCATTAACCTCTAGTCAAGCCACTTTTGATCACTGAAAAAAAATGCTAGTGGTCATTTCATTTATTCAAAAATTTCAAATATATATGTACTATTTTTTTTTTTTGAGAAACATACCTAAATGGGTTGACAAGTGGTCCAGGAAGGTTTATACAGGATAAAGCAATGGTGTTTATATTTATTATTTATTTTATCACAAGAGATTTTGTTTCCTTTCACTTGCTTTCATGAAATATAGCTGGTGTATGCCCCATAAACAGCACTAGTCTTCAACGGAGAAGAGAGTGGCAGCATGCCTGACTAATGGCAGTTTAGAGTCTCTGATGCACGGGGATCAAATTAAATAAGGCTTCTGTGTTGTCAAGATTTAGAATCTACTGATGCACCGACATTTATTCATCTGCTTTTCATTTAGGTTTGAGGGCTTTCAGGTCAGCTGCCTCTGATGGCTCTGGCTGCCTTCCAGGACTAGCACAGGCCAAAGGACAGGTGCAGTTCCAGGCCCACTAGGTGGCAGTCTTTGATGGAGAAACCCTGTTTCCTGCACCCACTAGTTGTGGTTTCTCTCCCTCCCTTCCTCCCTTTTTCTTTTTTCTTCTCCTTTCTCTCCCTCTTACTTTCTCCCCCCTCCCTCTTTCTCTCTTTCATACTATACTTTTGCCTCTTATTCCCACAAAACATTGTACTGATCTTTTTGAACATAGTTATTGTTTACTTACTGTCGCAATGTTCTTTCCATCTCTGGAATTAATAAGAGGGTTTCTGAATGCATCGGGAGAGATTATTCCCTTACACTTCATAAATGTACATAAAATACATAAAAAGTGACTAAATTAAAAAAAATCAAGCACAAAGCCCCCACCAAAAAGGAAGCTACAGAAAATAACCATAGACCAAATGTGGGTATCAGCTGTCCTGCACTCCCCCCAGGGAAAATGTGATTAGTGAAATTGACTGCATTTGCTTCATTCACTGGTTAAGATGGGGTAGTTCTCTGGTTGCTGGAGCAGACGGCTTGGACTGAGATCTGAAAATCTCCTCATGTCCATTTTGCTTTTAACCTCTGAAGGAGTCTGCTGTTTCTTTCTTATTGACAGTTTTATTGATGGAGCACG
Source organism: Puma concolor (assembly GCF_028749965.1). Lineage (NCBI taxonomy): Eukaryota > Metazoa > Chordata > Mammalia > Carnivora > Felidae > Puma > Puma concolor. Next base: position 55,366,348 of record NC_141679.1, on the reverse strand, counting down.
AGGGTCAAGGAGGCCTGGTTGGCTCTTCCAGGACTGGATGGTTTCTGCATGATCAGCGGGGGGGCAGGGGAGAATTACATTAATCAGTAAAAACAGTTTTACTAAACCTGGAAGCTGGGTGCAGGTGGGATGGAGTTGACCAAGCCAAATATATTGTTTTTCTCAATCTTCGTAACCATGCTTTACATTATAGATTGAAGAAGCTAAGACTCAAGAAAGCCAGTAACTTGTCAAGGCTATCTAAGAGATAGCAATCATCAGAGAAAGGATTCAGACCCAGGTCTGTTTCATGCCAAGATCCAAAGGCCATCTACCTCCAGTTTAAGTGTACCAGACTTTTCTCCCGATTCCTTTCCTTTCTCCCCATTGATCCTGTTCTCCACCTTTTCCATTTCACTTCCTTGTTCTTAAATCCAGTTTCCCATCCCTCAGACCAGATTCACACTTCTCCACTGACACAACCAGATATTACTAGTCTCCATGTTGGTTTAGTTTTCCTGACTTTGATTTTGAGTGAGGTGAGCATTTAAAAAAGAAACATGTGTTACTTCTTTTGTGAGTAGCGTGTCATGTACTCTGCCTATTTTTTTTTTTTTTTTTCACATTGGGAACTCTTCTTTGTTAGCATCTATAAGTTTATATATATATATATATATATATATATATATATCACATATTTATATATATATGTAAAATACATTACATTTTTGTCCCCTAATTGTCAAATATTTTAACAATAATTTTCATGTATCTCTTTTAGTTGTTTATGGAAATTATTTTTCTTTAAGGAAAATTTAAATCTTTATAAATATGAACGTGCTCGTTATTTCTGCTGTGATTCCCACCTTTGTTTTCTGGCTTATATATACTTTTTCACCTTAAGATTGCAAACTATATTTTTCTAAATTTTCTTACTTTCTTTTTATTTAAAAAATTTTTTAAAAAAATGTTTATTTATTTTTGAGAAATAGAGATACAGAGTATGAGCAGGGAAGGAGCAGAGAGAGAGGGAGACACAGAATCCGAAGCAGGCTCCAAGCTCTGAGCTGTCAGCACAGAGCCTGATGCGGGGCTCAAACTCTCGAACTGTGAGATCATGACCTGAGCTGAAGTCAGATGCTTAACCGACTGAGTCACCCAGGTGCCCCCTTACTTTCTTTGTAAAAACCACTTTTTGAGGTAGAGTGACATACAAAGAGCTGCACGTATTTAATGTACAAAACTTCGTGAGTTTGGAAATAAGTATACACATGTGAAACTCTCTACCACAATCTGTGCCATAAACATATAGAGCCCCTCCAAAGGTTTCCTCCCACCCCCTTGTTATTATATTTATTATTTTTTGGTCATAAGAGCACAACATAAGATCTATCCTCTTTGCAAAACTTTTTTTAAAGTTTATTTATTCACTTTGAGAAAGAGTGCATGAAGAGACAGAAAGAGAGAGAGAGAGAGAGAGAGAGAGAGAGAGAAGCTCTGTACTATCAGCACGAAGCCCTGTGCAAGGCTTGAACTCCCAAACTGTGAGATCATGACCTGAGCCAAAACCAAGAATCAGATGCTTAATCGACGGAGCCACCCAGGCACCTGCAATTTTTAAGTATGTAATAATATGGTATTGTTAACTTCAGGCCCTATGCCGAGTAGTAGTAGGTCTCTAGGACTTATTCATCTCTTATAACTGAAACTTTGTATACTTTTTGAAGGATTTTTCTTTTGTCTTCATTATTATTTCCATCTGTTCATCATCATCATTATTATTTTTTGGTATGGTGTAAAGAAGAAACCTAACTTCATTCTGTTTTGAGAATGATACATATTTTAAAATGATAAAAATAAATGCATCAACTACCAGGCACACAGTAACTGACTCTATGAGGTAGGTACTCTTTTTATTTCAGCTTTTCAGTGGAAGAAACTGAAGCACAGAAAGGTTACATTATTTACCTGAGTCTAAGCAGTAACATTTGGCTTCAGGATCATGAAAGTCAATACTTTTCAGCAGGTAGTCTGACTTGAGAGACTGGCCAAAGATTTGGAAGTTTGTTCCAAGAAATTTAAGTAGGATTGCATTTTCTTCATGATTGTTTTTATCTTTACTTTCTCTTTTAAATATTTTAAAAATAGAACAGAACAATGTACTTTCAAACTGAATTATGAAACAATGAGGGTATTAAAGGCTAAATATAAAGAGTCTCGTATAAAGACTATAATATAGATACAAATATAAATTTACTAATATAAATCTATACATGTACTCCAGACTCCATACATCTGGAAATGCTTCACCAATTTCCATAAAGATCTAGCTACGATATTGTCTCAAAGTCTGCCTGTCCATTTTTAGCTGTCTTTCCTCCAAGGATGATGGTGTATATACTGACTATTGATTCCTTTACTCCTGTTCCTCCTTATGACAAATGACCTAGATTTCCTCGTGTTTGGGATGCAGTGTGTTGCTTTGGAGCCTGCCCGAGCTCACTCTCCTAAACTAATCTCACACGTTTCAGGCTCATTAACTCTATACTCTAAGAAGTTAAGTTCATTTGAGTTACATTTGTTAATTTACTCTGCTAGGGAATTACTCACACTGTGTGTGTGGCTATGCCCTGGTGGCCTGAGAGAATGATCAGATTGCTTATTATCTGAAAGTCATTTCCCCAAGTGGAAAGACTTGACTTCATCAATTTCACCAGAATTCATCATTCTATACTTGACTTCCTGCATCCAAAAGCAACTTTTGAATAAAATAAAACCATCAAAGCAGTAGGGAAAACCAGTGCTTGCTGGGGACCTCATGTCAAGTATGGATATTACATCATATAAATTATGAAGTAATTGTTTTGAGCAAAAGCAGTAGTCAAATCTGTATCTCTTGTGATCTGGACAGAATTATCTTTCATGTTTTGCAGGATGCAAACTGTGCTAGTGTTTTAAGAATCAGACATTTAACAAAAAAGAAGCCAAAGCCCATGTAAACTAAAAGAACATTTCACAAATACTTTCTAAGTGCATGTCTTTGTTCTCAAAGTGTCTGGTTTTTATTTAAAGACCAATACCTAAAATTTATTAAAAAATCTGACGTCATATTGAATTTGAGTTCTGATCCAGAACTCATACATTATTGCACAGTCTGAGATCATACAAGACTCTGTTTTGAGCTGTCAAACCTGGTAGTTGTTTCTTAACAGCTTTCTCTGTGCTTTCCTCTCTGTCTCTTTGCTTCTCTCTGTCTCTGTCTCTCTCTCACACACACACCAAAGCAGGAGTCACAGAGTGAGATGATAGGAGCCATTTCTGAGGTTACCATCTTGAGTCCTGTGCAGAAGAAACCCACACTGGAGAGAATCCAACCTGTTAGTTTTCAACAATGCCCAAGTCTGAATAGTGGTTTTTTGAGGAAGAGAAAGAAGTGTAGTAGATAAAGACATTCAGCTTAAACTCTGAACCTTGGCCAGTTGTAGCCACATGCTGGGAATTTTCTCTGAGGACTTTAAGAGTCTGGATCCATCAAAGAGCCAACATCTCAGAAAGCATGGCAAATGGAGTGATATGTACTCAGGGATTCGTAGAATCAGGGAAAGTTGCAGATTCAGGAAGGCGAGGCAAAAAGGAGGATCTGGACCAGATCATGACAGGGCTGTTTTCATTATCTGTACTCAACTAAAGATTTTCCCCATTGGTAAGTGAGGAGGAAGTAGAAGCTAACCCTAAAACCATACTGCAGTTTACCTGTAGTTCATTGTGTATCTAATTGTGCTTAGGTTAACTCTGGTAAGTTGTTAAATTTAATCCAGTGAGTGGGGTCATTTAACACGTTATACTCTGTTTTGTTACAATCACATTTATATACTATTGAAAAGAAAAGGCAGAACTTGGTGGAATTTCTGCTGATACTTTAATTCAAGATTCTGGTGGGGGGAGCGGGCCATCCTCCAGTGGATGGCACGTACTTAAGACCTATTGCTTGGATTAATGTAGAGGGAGAAAGAGTTGTATGGCAGTAGGGGCAGTGAAGAGATATTAGATCTCATATCTGGCCAAATCTTCAAAGCTTAAGAAATTTGAGGTTAGGGCAATAAATGACTTGTCCAAGGCCACCAAGGGAACATATCAGGGCCAGGACTGGGATGTAGATCCCCCGACCCTATTCCCTGGGTCTTCACCGTCTCCTTCCTGATTTCACCAAATCTTTTTGTTCTGGCGAGGGAGAAAGTCTCTCTTAATCTGTTTCCAGAATAAAATTTTCACTGCCATTTGCAACACTCCAGAGAATAGAAACATAACAAAATCATTGTTTTGCATTAATACTTCCATTTTCAGCCATCTCGGCAATCAATCAGAACTTTTATCTTCTTGCCTGAAACGACAAGGACATTTAATTCACAACAATTTCCTTTTTCCTTTCTCTCAGCAACTCTATTAAATAAAACATGATGGATCACACTCTACATTTGCATGCCAGCTAAAACACAGTCAAGGCTCTGCTAGAACAGAGAGGATGCTGCCCTTGCTTCAACATGATGGAGGTGAAATGGAAGTTAGTGCTGGGAAATGCTCAGACTCTGCACATGAGAACATTTTTCACTGAGGGAAAGGGACCCAATTAACAGCCAGAATGAAGACTGGAAACTATGCTAAAAATTAATAATAAATTCCAATCAATAAAGGTCATAGCCCTGCCTAATTCAGGTGAGTTTTTAATGACACTTGAATCTTAGAGAGCTGAGCTGGGGCATAATCTGGCCAAGTATTCATGTTTCTATACTGTACCCTTCAGTTAATTCCCTCCTTCCCATAACAATTAGAACAGAGAATTTTTTTTGAATCCCTGCATTTATAGAAACTGTTCATATTTCCTGTCCTTCAGAGTGCCCATGGATGCTTACCTTGCATGTATTTTAGAGCAACCCAATGTACTTTGCAATCTTGCATATGAAGCTATTGCTTGTAGTGTTGATGGGACCATAAAGGCATGGTCCAGTCCATCCACTTGGTTTATGCAGACAGCATATCACATTTCTATTTCTATGTTCTCTTCTATGGTGAGTTTATGCTTTGCTTACTCTCAAGGTTAAATACTGAGGTGTTGACTTGGATGTAGATCTCTTGCCTCTTGGTGGCAATGCTGTTTTCATACATTCCTTTATTCATTTGAGAGACCCAGTTTTGTTCTGTGAATGTAAAGATAAACAAGATGCATGTCTTCCCACAAGAAATTTAGATTGGTGAGGGAGTATAGATAAGTTAGTAATGATAATACAATGGGGGTAAGTACCATTTATGGAATACATATGGGATTCTGTGGGAGCACATTGGAGAGATTTGTAATGTAATTTTAGGGCAATGGAAGGTGTTCCAATGAAAGTAAAATGTAAATTGCAACCTGAATGGTGGAAAGGAGTTAATACAGTGAAAGGGTGGGGGGATCAGGCAAAGGAGTAATCTGAGGTGAGAAAGCCTGGCTCATTCATGGAAAAGATGTGCCACTTATGTACAGGATAGCTACTGACACTGATGAGAGAAGAACCTGGAAGAATTTGTTTAGGCTTCATAAGCCATGTTAAAGATTTTGAAGTTGCTATTTATTGCAATGGGAAACCATTGAATGATTATCAAAACAGGATGACAAAAATACATTTATGCTCCAGGATGATTACGCAGGAGGCTAGGGTATGGATGATAGATTGGAGAAAATCAAGATAACAGGCATCATCCCACAGCCTGGGATCTCTATAAATCCTTTAGTTACAGTCGATCAGAAGGAACCTTATTTAGGAAGTGAGCAAATGTTGGAATTTCTACTGACTTGGTAGCCAAATTTCATACTCTTTCCAAGTTCCTAAAGTAGGATTCTCCAGGGTTACATTCCCCAGCAGGGCAAGGTTGTACCAGTTGACATGGCCTACTTATTACATCTAGACTTGTAGATGTTTCACTTCTTACAACAGGGGAATCTGCAGCTCTTCCTAAGTCTTAAATCTCCCCTACATGCTGGCTGGTGATTTCAGTTCTGGTAGCAATACTCACAACTCTAGCGATAAGCTTCCTTATCCAAAATTCCCTAGAGGACTTTATCTCTCTTGGTCTTAGTTTAGAAGCTCTTAGATATTCAGAGAATCATCTAGTAGCACAGTGCTTTTTCCCTTTTGTGACACTCATTATTTGTCTCTTATTCATAGTCCTTGATTTTAATTCTCTGTCTGCCTAGGGCACGAAGCTATATGTGACCTCAGGTCTGTGGCCCTCCAGTGACTTTGAAAGAAGTCCAAAGGTACATGACCCTGTACCATGGCATCTACCAGTCCACCTTAGGACTCATTATGCTGGCTAAGTCTACGTATATGAGAAGTAAATAGACCCCATTTATTTCTATGAGTAACAAAGGGCAAATAGGAGATAGTCCTTTTGTCTGGTGCAGTGTCTCTTCCCTACCTGTGAGTGGCCCACCATTTTGTCACATCTAGTTCAGAGGAGAGACCACATTAGGAGAGACCCAGAGAACTCTCGGTAGTAATCACACAATTTACATCAGGGGCTGTTTGGCGTCATTCACTCTTCAATCCCAGTGTAACTTTGAATTTTAATTTTTTTTTTTCAACGTTTTTATTTATTTTTGGGACAGAGAGAGACAGAGCATGAACGGGGGAGGGGCAGAGAGAGAGGGAGACACAGAATCGGAAACAGGCTCCAGGCTCTGAGCCATCAGCCCAGAGCCTGATGCGGGGCTCGAACTCACGGACCGCGAGATCGTGACCTGGATGAAGTCGGACGCTCAACCGACTGCGCCACCCAGGCGCCCCGTAACTTTGAATTTAGAGGTCAAAACAAGTCATTTCTAAAGTCAAGAGAGAGTGACTTCTACACATTCCAGCAGAAGCACAGGGAGTATCCTGACATGGAAGGAGGTGATAGGAAGGGCTGAGGAAGGTTTCTGGAGCTGTTGTGACTAGCTCCTCTTTCATTTCTGATGATTTTTTTCTTTTTTTTTTTTGGTTATTAAACTAATAACTCCTGTCTTCCTACATAGGTGTTCATGCTAAACATGGAGTTTATGAGATCTCCAAAGCTCTTATCTCCCTTCCTCCATGTCGCTTGCTATGGTATTGTCTCATAAAAACATTGATCTGGCATTTATCGGACTAGATAACAAACATCCCCAGAACATTCCCTGTTGTCTCCAAGGAAACCTTTTAGGCAAAGCCATTATTCTCATTTAACAAGAGATCCTAGGATCCCATACCTGTTTTCCCAGAAATTATACTATTTGTTCAGTGAAGATTTCCTGAATTGAATTAAACTTTCAAAGAAGGAAACAGCTCAGAATCCACACATGCAGTTTGCACCTTGCAATCAGTGTCCCAGGGCTACCGCTGCAACATTTCGAGGTGGGCGGGGAGGAGGCCTACCATTTGGGACTCAGAAGTGGCACCAGGCATGAGGCTGACAGGGGCCTGTCAAGGTGAAGTTGATAGATGGATTTGTGCAAGGGAGGTAGTTATTTTAATAAGGATTATCTGAGTGGTCTCAGAATAACCAGCTGCCTGTCTCCACAGGGAGCACTATTTGACATAAATGAAGACAAGGACAATGATCAAGTCTGAAAGAGAGTTAATTGAAAAGGAGTAGCCTGCTCTGATCTCCAGATTGAGCTTCTGAAGAGGATTTGGGGAAGCCAGAGTGAGTCAAATGATTTTACAAGCAGGGATTTTCCCTGAGAGACACAAACACCATAACTTTATTGACCTCAAATCAGGAAAAGGCCAACATCACAGCAGCTCAAAGGGTGTTAGTTTCCAAGGGCTGAATCTCTTAATTGCCATGTTCATTAAAATGGTGTTTTTTTTTTTTTTTTCCTTTTAGAGCTAGACAAGCTTTTAAAAAATATCGAAAGAAAGGCGAATGAAAGAATTGGGCATTAAGTATTTGGCCCTGTTTTATTTTCTAACCAAATGCCTCAGCCTTTGGATTGGAAGATAAAGAAGTTTGGCTGAGAACCCATTCCTCTATTAATTCTTCTGGGAATCAGGAATTAATAAGCATCTGTCTTAGAAGAGCCAGCATTGGTTTTGTCTTGATGACCATATATTGTCTCAGATGTAATACAAATCTCTGCTCATAGGTCATCTCTTCAGACAAGCTGTGTGGGACCCCGCCACTCTATCTACGTTAGGGTCCCACTATTCTCTATTGGTAATTATCCAGGTGCAGTTTTCTGTATGGTATTTAGTAGTATTATCTAATATTACATTACATAATAATTTATCTGTTTATCTTTCTAACCTGGTTGACTGTGACCTCCATGAAGGTGGGACTTTGTTTACTTTATTAATATATCTTCAGTACCTCGAATAGTGCTTGGCACTGTTAAAGTGAATGACCAGGTTTGTGGGTTCGTGCCCTGTGTCAGGCCCTGTGCTGACAGTTCAGAGCCTGGAGCCTGCTTCAGATTCTGTGTCTCCCTCTCTCTCTGCCCTCCTCCACTCATGCTCTCTCTCTATTTCAGAAATAAATAAACATTTAAAAAAATTTTAAATAATGACCAAGTATCCCAGGCAAGAATTTTCATGTCTATTTCTTTACTTTTTCACGTTTATGTCTAATAAGCTACATTCACTTTTTTCCCTTGTTTGGAAAGCTATTTTATTGCAAATTTTAAAATTCATTTGTGATGAAATGATAATAACAAAGAGACACAAGAACCACTAACAATACACAACAGAAGAACTAGTCATACTGGGGGGGAGGGGTGGAGAAACACCAAAAATTAATAGCTAAAGAAATAAATGAAGTTTCACATCAATGAACAACCCAAATATAAAATATGCTACAGAATAAGTTAGGTAGAGTGAACTTTGTAAGAGCTGTAGCATAAATTTTATCATACACTTGGTATACAGGATTCTGTTAGGGTGATCAACTTTGATGAATGAACTCTGTTACTACCCATGCATTATTTTAATTGAAGTTTTTATTGAGATGATTATAGATTCACATGTGGTTATTGGAATTAATAAACAAAGATCCTGGGAGTTCAAATGCCGGCAAAGCTGGCCAAGTACCACCCCTCGTTAAGGTCGGAGATCCACACTACTGATTTTAAGAAATGGAAAGGGGAGATTTCTGGTCGAAGATGGCAACATGGGAGGCTCCTGAACTCACCTCCTCCCACGGGCACACTGAGTCTACAGCTACATAGGGAACAATTGCCTCTAAAAGAAATCCAGAAAATACCTGAGCAAAAACTACACATGGAGTGAATAAGAAAATACCCACATTGAAATGGGTAGGAAAGGCTGAGATCCACTTTCTCCATAAACCCCACCCCTGGCACAGGGGCATATAATGGGGAAGGAACGCACAACTTCCAGCTTCTCCCTGAAGAGTGAACAGCCTGGACCCAACATCTAGTGTCCCAGCTTTTAAGACTTCCACCTGAAAGGTGGGTCCCCAGATACCCAGCTTAGAAAGCCAATGGGGCCTGGTGTCCTCGAAACTCACAAAACTGTAACAAAGAAACAGTTCTTAATGGGCTCATGGGGATGAGGACTTGCTGTGGCTATCCTTCCATGGCTCAGTGTAGAGGGAACAGACCAAAATGCCCATCTCTCAGTCTTTCCCTGAAAGAGGCCCCTTCATACTTCAAAAGCTGCTGACTGAGGCTTCTAATTTAGCACAGGCCTAAGTGCTGACTGTGGTCCTCCCTGAGGTGGGGAGGCTGGGAGTGCAGTCTCTGTGTCCTTTCTCTGGCTCACCACAGGTCATTGGTGTCTCCCTGGAAGGGAATTTTTCCATAGAGATGTCAAATTGCCTTTCAGAAAGTTTTGGAAATTATTTTATTCTCTCTTTCGCAATGAGTGAGAATAGAGGTTTCTCCTCGTCCTTGCCAGTATTGGCTGTTATTTTTTAAATCTGTGAGTATTTGGTCATTTTCTTTTCAGTGTGAAGGTGGGTTTTTGCCTATTTGTTTTGGACCAGTAGTTCTCAACTCTGGTTGCATGTGGATCTCCTGGTGAGCTTCTAAATAACACTGGAGTCCCAGCCCCAGCTGATTGAATCAGTCACTCTCCAGGCAATTCTAATGTTCAGCCATGGTTGACAGCCTCTGTTTGGGGCTAGGATGGTAGCTGATACAGGACCAAACTGTTGAAAAATTGATTTGGTTCGGGAGCTCATAGGAAAGCATTGCATCAGAACAGCCATAGTTTTTTAATGAGCTCTACACAATGTGTACAGTATATAGTATATACACTATATTAACAGAAACATTAGTTCAGAGCAAGGTTAGTCAGAAAGCTGATGAGTTTGACATCGCAGCCTGAGTGTGAACCCTGAGCCCTTGCTCAGGATCACAAGCTTAATTAGCATCTGAGTTACCAGGAATACAGAGGCATGGCTTCTTGACAGCTGTGCATATTGTGTGCCTGTGAATGAAACTGTTCCATTTGAGATAATTGTAGATCGCCATGCAATTGTAAGATGTCGTAGAGAGGGATCTCATATTCCCTTTCCCCAAAACTATAGGACAATATCGTAGCCAGGAATGGATGTCGAGATACAGCACATTTCCATTATCACAAGAAATCTCCCATGTAGTCCCTTTTCAGCCACACCCACTTCCCTTCCATAGCAACTCCTTCCTTAACTTCTGGCAACCACTAAGCTGTCCTCCATTTCTATAATTTTGTCACTTCAGAAATGTTATATTTGGGGCACCTGGGTGGCTCAGTTGGTTAAGACTCTGACTCTTGGTTTAGGCTCAGGTCATGATCTTATGGTTCATGGGGATCGAGCCCTACATCAGGCTCTACACAGCACAGAGCCTGCTTGGGATTCTCTGTCTCTCACTCTCTCTCTGCCCCTTCCTTGCTCCTTCTCTCTCTCTCTCTCTCTCTGTCAAAATAAATAAATAAACATTAAGAAATGTTAGATAAGGGGCGCCTGGGTGGCGCAGTCGGTTGAGCGTCCGACTTCAGCCAGGTCACGATCTCGCGGTCCGTGAGTTCGAGCCCCGCGTCAGGCTCTGGGCTGATGGCTGGGAGCCTGGAGCCTGTTTCCGATTCTGTGTCTCCCTCTCTCTCTGCCCCTCCCCCGTTCATGCTCTGTCTCTCTCTGTCCCAAAAAAATAAATAAACGTTGAAAAAAAAATTAAAAAAAAAAAAAAAAAGAAATGTTAGATAAATGGAATCATACAGTATGTAGCTTTTCAGATCCCCCTCCCCCCCCCCCCCCCCCCCCCCGCTCAGCACAGTTCTCTGATTCATTCAGTTTGTTGTACTTATCAATAGTTCCTTTTTATTTCTGTGTAGTATTTCATGATGGGGTGAGCCAGTTTGTTTAACCATTCACCCAGTAAAGGCCATATGGATTGTTTCCAGTTTTTGCCATTACAAACAAAACTATGTTAAGCATTCGTGTACATGTTTGTGTGTGTGTGTGTGTGTGTGTGTGTGCGCATTAGTTTTCATTTCTCTGGGATAGGAATGTTGTTGCTGCTGCATTTGAAAGTTTAGGTTTTTTTGCAAAACTGCCAGAGAGCTGTCCAGTTTTACATTCACACCAGCAATGTATAAGTGACTCAGTTTCCCTATATCTTCATCTGTATTTAATATGGTCACTATTTTTTTATTTCAGCTATTCTGCTAGACATACAGTGATCATGTATTGTGGTTTTAATTTCATCTCCCTAATGGTTAATGATAATGGAACATCTTTTCATGTGCTGATCTGCCATCTGGACCTTTTCTGTGGTAAAATATCCGTTTCCATGTTTTGTCCTTTTTCTAAATTGGACTGTGTGGTTTTCCATTGAAATTTGAGGCTTCATAATATATTGTCCTTTGTCAGATATGTAATTTGCAAATATTTTCTCATAGTTTGTAGCTTGCCTTTTCATTCTCTTAACAGGGTCTGTCACAGAGCTACAGGTTTAAAAAAAATTTTTTTTTAATGTTTATTTTTATTTTTGACAGAGAGAGAGAGAGAGAGAGAGAGAGACAGAACATGAGCGGGGAAGGAGAGAGAGAGAGGGAGACACAGAATCCTAAGCAGTCTCGAGGCTCTGAGCTGTCAGCCCAGAGCCCGACGTGGGGCTCGAACTCACAGTCCACGAGATCAGGACCTGAGCCAGAGTCGGACGCTCAACTGACTGAGCTACCCATGTGCCCCACAGCTAGAGTTTTTTAATGTTGGTGAAGCCCAATTTATCAAGTTTCCTTTAATGGATTGAAAGGAGTCAAATCTAAGAACTCTTTGCCTAGGCCTACCTGTCAAATATTTTTTTCCTGTTTTTTTTTTCCTAAACATTTTATAGTTTTACAGTTTGCATTTAAGTCTGTGATCCATTTTGAGTTAATTTTTGTAGTTTCTTTTTCTTGTTTTTGCTGATAAATGTTCAACTGCTTGAGCACCATTTATTGAAAAGGCAGTCCTCAGTCCATTGAGTTGCTTTTGTAACTTTGTCAAAGATGATGTATTTGGGCATATTTGTATGAATCTATTTCTGAGTTCTCTATTTTATTTGATTGGTCTGTGTGTTCATTCCTCTGGTAACATCACAGTCTTGAGTATTGAGCTAAAAAAGTAAGGCTTAAAATTTGGTAAACAGATACTTCACACTTTGTTTTTCTTTTTCAAAATTGTTTTACCCTTCTAGTTCCTTTGCCTTTCTATATAAATTTTAAAATAATCTTGTCTATATCTACAAAAGATATTGCTGAGATTTTGGTAGGAATTGTATTAAACCTAATTGGTTTGTGGAGAGTTGTTATCTTTGCTATGTTTAGTCTTCCAATCCATGAATACAGTATGTCTCTTAAATATATATATTTAAAACCTTATTTTTAAGTAATCTGTACACCCAACGTGGGGCTTAAACCCACAACCCCAAGATCAAGAGTTGCATGCTGTACCAATGAGCCAGCCAGGTGCCTCTGTCTTCATTTATTTAGCTCTTCTTTCTTTCATTGGTGTTATACAATTTTCAGCATCTATATCACATGTTTTGTTAGGTTTACTTACAGGTTTTTCATTTTTTGAACAATTGGGAATGGTATTGAATTTTTAATTTTGGTGTATACATACTCATTGCCAGTATATCAAAATATTGATTTTTGTATATTTTTCTTATATTTCATAACCTTGCTGAAGTCATTTACTCGTCTGTGATTTTTTTTTTCTTGTGGATTCCTTTGCATTTTCTGTGTAGACAATCATGTCATCTGCACACACTTTTTTTTCTTCCTTTCTGTTCTGCATGCCTTTCACTTCTGGTTTTTTGCCTTGTTGCACTGGCTAGAACTTCCAGCACGATGTTGGTTAAGAGTGGTTAAGAGCTGACATCCTTGAATTGTTCTCAATCTTAGGAGGAAAACATCTAGTCATCAACTGTGAAGTATAATGTTAGCTGTAGGTTTTCTTGAAGATGCTGTTTATCAAGTTGAGGAAGTTTCCCATCTATATTCCTACTTTTCTGAAAGTCTTTTTTTAAATGATGAGTGGCTATTGAATTTTGTCAATTGCTTTTCTGCATCATTGATATGAGCAAAAAGTTTGTTTGTTTGTTTGTTTGTTTGTTTGTTTGTTTTTTAATGTACTTGATGTTTCTGGGTTGCCAGCGTCTTCAGTTTGGGATATTTAAGGCAAAAAGAAAACCCAGGGAACTCACTATCATATTCTCCCTCAAGTTCTGTTGTGCCTAGCTGGTCTTTCTTCTCTCCACCTTTCAGAGTCTCGTTGAGTTTGTTGTATATATAGTGTACAGAGTTTTCGGTTGCGCTTAGTAGGAGGAATAGGGGAAAGTAACTCCATTTCTCAGAAGTGGAAGCATATATTTTTAGATATTGCTTTATTATGTACATTGGATCGAACTAGTCAGGATAAGGCATTTATTTACGTACTGTAACTCTTCATTGTTCTGGATGATTGAAGTATTATTTGCCTGCTTTAGCAAATGGAATCTTGATTGAATGTTTTTCATTACTGAAAATATTGAGTATTTTGTTTCACATGTTTCAAATAAAACAAATATCTGTCTCTATAATTATCTCTTGTGGCCTGTGTTTTGTGACTTGTCAATGAGACCCCAAGGTGGGCCTCTTTGTGGAAGGAATGAAGGTTTTAGAGGAGGCATAGCTTTCTTTCTGGGAATTATCCTTGAGGATGGTCTCTTAGAACACTAGGGAAGAGACAGGGAAGGGGGAGGGAGATATTGTATAGAGTTTATACATTAGGTGTTTTACACAGGTTATCAGCTCTATTTTTTAGCCGGAACCATGACTTAGAGGGTTTAAGTAGATGTGTCAGGATTGATATTTTAAGCCTGTGTCTGTAAACTGATAACAACTTTATTACCCCAACCAGTCTTTGCGAGGTCATGAGATCATCACACGTGTATATGGAAGTTTTGCTCTGAGTTTATGTGCTGTCTATTCTAAAGGATATACTGTAGAGAACACAGTATGGTAGAGATAAGATGTATGATTAGATCTGCCTGCTAACTTCAGTAGCTATCATATGCACTTTACAAAATGACATCCAGCAAATGGAATATGACAATTCTCTTTCTTAATATTGTAGCCTAGGAAACTGGATTCATGAGAACACTCCTGAAGAGGAGAATGGGCTAAGGATTTTTGAGAGAAAGAAAAAAATTATCAAAGGATGACAGTGAAAGAAAATGGGATAGAGAACTTTGTGTCACAGTAAAGCATCACTAATAGTTCAGTAGAAGAAACATTTTAAGCATTAAAAATGAGAGAGTATTTTGGCACAAATGTCATCCAAAGATAAATGTGGCAAATAATGTGAATCGGATAAATTTGGTAATATAAATTTGGTTCAAGATAGGAGTATAAATATAAAATACAAAAGTTATATGATGTGGTACTCGGAAACTATAATATAGGCTAAAATACTGTAGTGTCATGAATTAATGTTAATTTTCTGAGGTATGACAATGATAATTATAGATATGTAGAAGAATCTCCTAATTTAGAAGATGCCTGCTGAAGGATTTTGAAAGCAAATGTCATAGTGTCTGCAACTTACCTTTAAATGATTCAGCAAAAAAAAGAAACAAAAGCCACTTGGAATATTTTATGCTCCTGTTCCCTTTAGTGTGTCCCTACCTTCTCCATCAGGGCCCAAAATACTCTTAGGGATCCACAAAAATGTTTTAATTTCTTTTAGAACCAAAAAACAAAAAAATGGATTTCTAGGTCAAAGAAATGTTTTGATATATTATATTAATAATTCATCTTTATGCTAACACAGCCATAAAGTCTAATTCTTAATCTGTTTTTTGTGGAGGAGGAAGTACACAAAAGTGCGTAGGGCCCACGAAAGCTGTAGGGTGGCCTGGTTGGCACCACTTGAATTGAAGCTCCATGAGGGCAGAGCTCAGTGGTCTTTCCATACTGAAGACACAGTCATCACAGTGCCTGGTATGGGGCATAGTCTTAATTAGCGTTTGTTGGTTGAGTGAATCACTTTGAGTTTTGCGAACATTGGACATGATCTTCTAATAAAGCATAGTCGACAGTCTTCTGTAAGCCAAATATACATTATTTTTGGATTATCAAAAACACTTTGGATTGTTAACATCTCTTTCCCTCTTTTTAGTATGGAAAGTTGAAACTGTATAGGAAGGAAGGAATCAGTGTTGAGCAATCATTTGTTGACCATGCACTCTGTGATAGGCAGTGATCTACATTCCAGGCACTCTCTTTACCCACTTTGAACCCAGTGTGTCTGCTTCTAGGAGGAGAAAAGACAATTTTATGAATATTGTTCTGTGGATAATTTGCATACAACAGCAACAATGTAGTAATAAGCATCTGTGGGCACTTAGGTGCAAACAGTGTTCTTAAAAGCACTTTTTTTGGGAATGATCTCATTTAATTCTTAAAAAGATCTCCTCGGGGCGCCTGGGTGGCGCAGTCGGTTAAGCGTCCGACTTCAGCCAGGTCACGATCTCTCGGTCTGTGAGTTCAAGCCCCGCATCAGGCTCTGGGCTGATGGCTCGGAGCCTGGAGCCTGTTTCCAATTCTGTGTCTTCCTCTCTCTCTGCCCCTCGCCCGTTCATGCTCTGTCTCTCTCTGTCCCAAAAATAAATAAACGTTGGAAAAAAAAATTAAAAAAAAAAAAAAAGGATCTCCTATAAAAACTAACAATACCTCATTTTATAGGTGACCAAACTGGGGACTAAGAGGTCTAGCAACTTTCCCAGAATCATAAGATAAAGTGGCAGGGCCAGGACTCGAACCCAAATCACCAGACTCAGAGGCACATACTCTTCCCTGCCTCCTTCTGTTCTGCCGCCCACATGCGCCTTGAGCGAGCTGCCTGTGAAAACTTGGGGGATTATTTTTGGCTTTTCCAATATTTTGCATTTGTGTGCAGACCCAATTCTGGATTAAGTGCTTCACCCATAACTGTTGTCAGTAATAGTGTCTGGAACTGAGGTATCTGAAGTCACCTTGTGATCCTGGGAATGAGAAATGAATGCGGAAAAGAAAGCCACCACCTGATGCCCTAACAGGGAAACTATGATGTGGTGCAGGTGGCACTGTGGTCCCCCCGGGGTGGGGGGTGAGCATCGCTGCTAAGCCTCTCACTGCTCGAGCAGCAGTAGCAGGCAGTGAGAGAGCACGACTCAGACTCCAGCGGGCTTAACTCGATTGCCAGCTTTTCTAGGACAGGGCAGAGCCCCCAGATTTAGGTCTCCTAATCTGAAGTCCGTCTGTAAGAGGTAGGCAAGAGCTGCTTTTAACATCAGAGTATATTAAGGCCAAGTGTGGCTGTGGCTGTGACTGGCTTGAGAACACCACTAACAGGAAAAACTAGGAGGGAACCAAGACATGCAGGATGCCTGTAAGCCCTAATCTGCTAAGAGAATGCACATTAACAGTCATTTGAGGCAAGACTGACAGAACAGTTGCTGCATGATATCCCCAGGGTGGGCCTTCTGAGGAATAATCTGTCTCTTGATCTAAGAGATGGTTAGACACACAGGGCCTGTGTTTGTTTAGGCAATGAGTGGATACATGAATGAGTGAGTGAGTGAATGAATCCCTCCCTTCGGAGGATTTCTCCTCTGCTCCAGGGAGTCTGCAAGGATTTTATCTTTACTTCTTGTATAGTGCTTTCTATAATCTGTTGTCTTTGCTGGCTTTGTCGTATAGTGGGAAGCCCTAACAGTGTTCATAGTTCAACCGAGGAAGTAAAACAAGGACACAGCTTGTTAGAATAGAATGCCGCACGGAGGGGGATAGACGTATGAAGTGAGGATCTGGGGGTCAGAATTGGGATGGCAACAGACTTACCCAGGGTGGAAGCTTAGGGTCAGCATCTTGAGAAAGAGATTGTTTGAGCTTGTCTTTGAAGGAGTAGTTCACCTGCCAGCTGCACAGCCGAGCGTGCTTGGAAGATGCACACACGTAGGGTTACGGGGTGGGGAGAAAGCATGCCCTGTTGGAGACTGCAGGCAGTTCAAAATGACTGCATCCTAGGCTGCATAGAAAGGGGGGCAGATGAGGCAGGAAAGGTGGAAGCAGGCCAGGTCAAGGGGGGTTTTATCCAGTGTGTTCAAGTACTTGCACCTAATACCATAGGGCTGACGAGCCACTGAAGAATTTTGAGCAGAGTGACATTTGACTTTTAGAAAGATCTCAGGGACAGGATAGAGTGGAGTCAGAGGGAAGGGAACTGCTGGGGCTGCTGCAGGAGCCTGCTGCAACCCGCCAGGGTCTTGAGGGTCTGAGTGCTGTCTTGCCAGGTTCAAATGGGGGAATAAAGTGTCCCCGGCAGAGGAGGCAGCATGATCAAAGGGCTCCATGCTCCGGAGAAAACCTGAAGAGGAAGCAGTCCAATTTGCATAAGGCACTGGGTATATCAAGGACGTAATGGGAGAGGCAGCTGGAAATGTGGGTTGAAGGAAAACCAGTGAGGTGTCGAAGGCTTTTATGATAGGAGAAAGGGTTGGTGCAGGACAGTTCTTGTTAGGACAGTCAGGGAGGGCAGCATTCTGGCTAACTGCTATCTAATGAAGCGACATGGTCAGAGCTGGGTTTTAGAGAGAATGGCAGATTCAGAGTGCGGGGAGAAGTTGGAGTTAGGAAGTAGAGGAGGAAGAGGAGGGGGTAGAAGAGGGAAGGAGGAGTAGGAGGGAGAGGAGGAGGAGGAGGAGGAGAGAAACTACTGCATTAATTTGGACAGGAGATGTTGAAGACTACTCTAGGGCCACGGCTGGAGGAATAATTTTCAGGGGACAAATGTTAGACACTCTATGTGGCAACATAGCACCTCATTGGTGCTTGTTTAGCAGTTTTCTTCCCGGTGGCAGAATTAATACAAGACACATGGGCATGGATTAAAGGAATTAGGAGGATGTATACTCATTGTGTCTATTTATAGTAGTTCTGGTACCCAATGTGGGAGAATAACCTTTAGCATCAAGTGAAATAAGTCAGAGAAAAATAGATATCCTACGTTTTCACTCATATGTGGAATTTAAGAAATTTAACAGAAGATCATGGGGGAAGGGAAAGAAAAACATAGTTACAGGCAGGGAGGCAAACCATAAGAGACTCTTAAATACAGAGAACAAACTGAGGGCACTTGTTGGGATGAGCACTGGGTGTTGTATGTAAATGATGAATCATGGGACTCTACTCCTGAAGCCAGGAGCACACTATATACACTGTTATTAGCTAACTTGACAATAATTATATTTAAAAAAGGGGGGGGGGAGAATGATCTTTAGCATCTCAAGTAAATAAGACATCAAGATCCCAAAACTTCATTATTTACAAGTAAAAAATTCAATGATCAATTTTTAGATTTCTGTTGTAGTTACTTATTTTTTTAAACAGAAGGTGAGATCGGCCCAATTTATTGAAAGAAGTTGGGATTCAAGAACTCTCCTTCCTTCCTTTCTTCCTCCCTCCCTCCCTCCCTTCCTTCCTTTCTTTTTCTTCCTTCCTTTTCTCTTCCTTCCTTCCTTCCTTCCTTCCTTCCTTCCTTCCTTCCTTCCATCCTTTCTTTCTTTCTTTCTTTCTTTCTTTCTTTCTTTCTTTCTTTCTTTCTTTCTTCTCTCTTTCCTTTCTTTCTTTCTTTCTTTCTTTCTTTCTTTCTTTCTCTCTCTCTCTCTTTCTTTCTCTCTCTCTTTCTTTCTTTCTTTCTTTCTTTCTTTCTTTCTTTCTTTCTTTCTTTCTTTCTTTCTTTCTTTCTTTCTTCTTTGTCTTTGAATTACCTTGTATGTGTATGTGAATTTGGGGGCCAGTCTGCTCCCTGGGTGGCTGGGTGGGAGTAGAGGATGTGGAGATTTGTTCTGAGAACCAAATGAGTTGATGTGTGAATACCGAGCACCTGATGCTGAGTGTTCTCTTTGTTTTGGAATACAGAGTGGAGCAGTGTGCACTCAGACTTCGTAGGCAATTTTGTTTTAATATGAATATGAAGTTTCATTAGATGTGCCTCCAAATTACTTTTGTAAGAAACTCACCATTATTTGTACTGTGTAATTTTCCTTAAGATTCCAGTAGAGATTTGAGTACAAAGTAACTCTAATGGAGGAAACGACACAATCCTAGTACATATGATACCCAGCCACAACTGAGTTCTGCAGGCTTAAAAACTGATTCTCATTGTTCCTAAGTAGAAATCGCTGCAGGACTTAAGTTAGTGTTTTTATGGTCCCAAGGGCCTGCTTCCTTTTTGGCCCTGATACTGATACATTATTACAAACTCGTTTTATAAAATAAAACATAAAATAGTGTGGTAGGTGGAATTAATGTCCCCCCTTCTTCACTCCCTTCATGAATTGCCATCACACATTCATAGCCTTTGTCAGACTTTGCAGATCATCTTACCGGGGGCTGTGGGTATCCTTCTCCATTCCATTGGTTTGTGACAATGTCTGGTTTGAGAGGAAGCCCTCAAAGACATTGTGTGGTTCTGCTCCTGTCTCTTACACTCTGTCATTGTTTCCAGAGGAGCACATCCCAGGTAGTGTTGGTCCAAGGAAAACGAAGGATGTGTGGAGCTGACCTGAATGTGACCTGCGTCCCGAAGCAGAACTTCCCCAGGCTACTCTCAGGTTTGTAAGAAAACAAATGAATGTTTGTTGTTGGAAGTTGGTACAATTTTGAGATTTTTTTTCTGACTTAATATCAGTAGGAATTCCCATGCTTTCTCAACTGACCTCACTGCGGACACACATGCAGAACTGTGCCCAGTCTTACGTGTAATCTGTTTGCCTGGACTGGAGAGTCCACTTTCCAGTTAAATCACCATGGTTCTCAAATCAAAGCCATTGACCATCTCACAAAGCACTAACTTGGAAGTATTCAAGCTTTGGATTTAGGTCTGAAATACATAAATTTTTCTATTATTTTAAGAAACATCAAATGAATATCACAGGAAAAAGAAACTCTGGAATGATCAGGGGGCCAAAAGTCTTTGCACTGTATTCACCTTGGTCTAGTGGTGGGCATCTCAAATAGTGTGGCACAGACATCACATGAGCAAAGAGCACAATGTCAGAAGGCTAATTCTGGTCCAGTCTACTTGCTGAGATGTCTTGGCACTTAATTAACTTCTTTTTTTTTTAATTAAAAAAATTTTTTAATGTTTATTTTTGAGAGAGAGAGGAGCAGAGAGAGAGAGAGGGAGACACAGAATCTGAAGCAGGCTCCAGGCTCTGAACTGTCAGGAGAGAGCCCAACGTGGGGCTCGAACTCAGGAACTTTGAGATCATGACCTGAGCCAAAGTCGGACATTTAACCAACTGAGCCACCCAGGTGCCCCTTAATTAACTTTTTTGAGTCAAAATTTCCTCATTTGTTAAACAGGAAAAATTATAACTGCTCCAGTTGTCAAAGGGAGGTTTTTTTTTTTTTTTTTTGGTGATCACATCAGAAGGAACTCCTTGAAAATGCTATATAAAGTGTAGCACAAATGTGAGATATGCTAATTCTCATCAGAATATCTTCTCAGGGGGTTTAGGTGTTTTGATTTTTAAAATACCCTGCCTGTATTATAATTTTTGTGGCCATGATGCATCCCCAAGTATATTCCAGAGTGCTGGATCAGGAGTTGGAATACTTAAGTTTCAGTTCTCAATTATATTCTAAGTATTAGGTTACTTATTTATTTATTTACTCATTCCACTTATGTTATGTGGCTGATCTTGTAGAGCTTTTAAAAACTTTCTCATCTGTGTCACAGTGAGAATAATGGAGTTTGGGTTTTCCTATCCTGGACCAAAAGGGTTTCAACCTTATTGTTTGATATTTAAAATGGGTGGAGGGGCGCCTGGGTGGCGCAGTCGGTTAGGCGTCCGACTTCAGCCAGGTCACGATCTCGCGGTCCGTGAGTTTGAGCCCCGCGTCGGGCTCTGGGCTGATGGCTCAGAGCCTGGAGCCTGTTTCCGATTCTGTGTCTCCCTCTCTCTCTGCCCCTCCCCCGTTCATGCTCTGTCTCTCTCTGTCCCAAAAATAAATAAACGTTGAAAAAAAAATTAAAAAAAAAATAAATAAAATGGGTGGAAAGATTTCTAAAGTGAAGAGTGTAGAACATTAAGAGATTTTTAATTATTGGAAAGATTCTCAGTGTTAGAGAGTCCCATTAAGTCTTCATAATTCTCCAACCTTATCATCATTTGTGGGTACTTGTGAATTTGTTTACTCGTCTATATCTGTATATGCTGCCTGCATCTGGTTAAGCCCTGTCTGCTTTCCCCTACTAGGACATGCTACTCTGTATGCTCTGACATCAACTTAAAAGTTTGCTTTTGCACAGTTTTTTTTTTTTTTTTTTTTTAATGCTTATTTTTGAGAGAGAGAGAGAGAGAGACAGAGCACGAGAGAGACACAGAATCTGAGGCAGGCTCCAGGCTCTAAGCTGTCAGCACAGAGCCTGACACAGGGTTTGATCCACCAACTGCAAGATCATGACCTGAGCTGAAGATGGATGCTCAACCGACTGAGCCACCCAGGCGCCCCTTGCAACAGTTTGTTTTTCCACCAGCAAGAGTGAAAGATAATCTAACGCAAAATATTGAGTAGAGTCCTCAGAAAAGTATTGCCTCAGTTGTAGGGTAGAATTTTAGACTAAAGGCATTTGAGACCCACTCTAACAAAATTAAAATCAACCTCAAAAGAATCACTCTGATTCCAAATAATGCAACTGCACCCCTGAAGAAAGCTCCCAAATATTTTTTTTTTTAATTTTTTTTTTCAACGTTTTTAATTTTATTTTTGGGACAGAGAGAGACAGAGCATGAACGGGGGAGGGGCAGAGAGAGAGGGAGACACAGAATCGGAAACAGGCTCCAGGCTCCGGGCCATCAGCCCAGAGCCTGATGCGGGGCTCGAACTCACGGACTTCGAGATCATGACCTGGCTGAAGTCGGACGCTTAACCGACTGCGCCACCCAGGCGCCCCGCTCCCAAATATTTAAAGTTACACAAAGAATAACAACTCAAAAACCCTCCAGCTCAATGACATAAATTTCTGTTTAGAATCCAATAAAAAATTACTAGGTATTCAAAGAGACAGGACACATTTATCCATAACCAGAAGAGAAAAGACTCAATAGAAATGCACCTATAAATGGCAAGACTCACAGAATCAGTAGACAAGGACATTGAAACATTTATTATAAATATATATGCTCAACAAGGAAGAAAAAAGCATGAGCAAGTTGAAGGGAGATATGGAGGATATAAAAAAGACTCCAGTGGAACTTCTAGAGATGAAATATACATTATCTAAAATGAAAACCACACAAGATGGATTAATTGCAGATTAGACATTGCAGGGAAATGATTAATAAATTTTAAGCCAGAGCATTGGAAAATTTTCCAAAATGCTAAATTTCCAGAGGAATTTACCCTGTTGATTCTCATGTTGAGAGTATTGAGTAACTGGGGAAATTTCCTGATACTGTGTACTTTCAAATATTCAGACGTAAAAGGTGAAGGTGTAATAGTTACTGTAGCCTAATAAGCTCCTTTTTAGGTGGTTATATCTGATTTCTAGAACTCTGAATTTACAAAGTTACAGAACTTAGAAAATCTTCATGGTGAGGAGTTAATATGTCCTGTTGGTAGTCTCTTAGGTTGTCCCAGGTGGTTTCTGTAAAAGACCACTTCCCGATTAATCCTTGAGGTAGATATTGGGTGATAACCACGCTACTCAAGACTTGTGTGAGGGAGAGAAGGAGAGGGAGAGAAGACCTCTGATAGGAGTGGGTAGCTCTGCGATTATTACCCAGGTCAGACTAAACTGCCCCACAGCTAAAAATGCACCTTTTTAATGAAATAAAAGCAGTCCCTTCAAACCATCAGTAGTAGGTGCATTTGGCAGAAAAATTGAATTCTACATTTAAAATATTCTTTGATATGAGGAAATATATACTTTCTGGAAAGTCTTTAGTTATTCCATCATTGCTGCTTGCCAGGATTTCTTCATGGCTGCTTTAGCAATTTTCCAAAGCATGTCTTTACGTCCGAATTCAAAAAGGTCATCTAATTTATAGCCTTTTATTATTAATAAGATCTGCTTCTCTACAGGTTGTTTTCTTTACAGGTGCTTTCTGTTGATGATGTTGCTGCTCTCTGCTTGTTCATATTCCTCTTTGATCTGGCAGTCAGTTTATCTTTGATTATTCTGTATGGACCTTTCCATTAGCACCATTTCCTCTCCAACCTTTCATCATTGAAATCTAAATAGTTTCTTTCAGTTAACAGAGAGAGTCATCTTCATTCTGTTATCAAAAATTATTAAATACAAATGATCTGATATAAAGTTAATTTGTGTGTCAGAACTCCAAAAAGTGGAGGCCATTCCAGTGGCCAGGCCCAAGTCACGAATCTAAACCTAAATCTGCCTGTACTTACGGGGAACACCTGTCAAGGACACCTAACACACACAACCCCAGTCCTCCAGCTCAGCTTTGGCTAGGTGACCTTCCCCGAGAAAATAGGTCTTGCTAGCCTTATAAGGAAATCCCTGACCTCTTAGCCAATCATGCCCTGTTTCTGTGTTGCGGCTTTATTATTATTATTTTTTTAAGTTTATTCATTTCTGAGAGAGAGAGTGTGCTGGAGCAGGAGGGGCTTAAGAGGGGGACAGAGGAAGCTGGCTCCGCACTGACAGCAGAGAGCCCAATGTGGGGCTCCAACTCACAAACCATGAGATCGTGACCTGAGCAGAAGTCTGACACTTAACCCACCGAGCCACCCAGGTGCCCCGTGTTGTTGCTTCTAATGCTCTATAAATCTCGTGCTTGCCCTGAATCCCACAGGAAGAGCACTTCACTGCTCGCGAGCATTGAACTCCCCCAGTCCACAGACTGTTTTCCCTTGCATAAAGGACATCAAACTTGTTACTAAATTGTTTTATTCTTGTCATTTGGCAGATTCATTCAGCCAGATCTCAACAAAAGGTAGAAAAAGGTTTCAAAACCAGATGATTATTATGATGCATATACTTACATATCCTGTATCAGAAATATCATTAAATTGCATGTGATTTACTGACTTCATCATTGTAGCTACATGAATGAATCTTCATCACTCGGTTGCTTTTAACCACATTTAATTTCTCAACTGTCATGCCAAAAAATTTACTTCCATGCTTCAATTTCTTTTTTTTTAATATATGAAATTTATTGTCAAATTGGTTTCCATACAACACCCAGTGCTCATCCCAAAAGGTGCCCTCCTCAATACCCATCACCCACCCTCCCCTCCCTCCCACCCCCCATCAACCCTCAGTTTGTTCTCAGTTTTTAAGAGTCTCTTATGCTTTGGCTCTCTCCCACTCTAACCTCTTTTTTTTTTTTTCCTTCCCCTCCCTCATGGGATTCTGTTAAGTGTCTCAGGATCCACATAAGAGTGAAAACATATGGTATCTGTCTTTCTCTGTATGACTTATTTCACTTAGCATCACACTCTCCAGTTCCATCCATGTTGCTACAAAGCACCATATTTCATTCTTTCTCATTGCCACCTAGTACTCCATTGTGTATATAAACCACAATTTCTTTATCCATTCATCAGTTGATGGACATTTAGGCTTTTTCCACAATTTGGCTATTGTTGAGAGTACTGCTATAAACATTGGGGTACAAGTGCCCCTATGCATCAGTACTCCTGTATCCCTGGGGTAAATTCCTAGCAGTGCTATTGCTGGGTCATAGGGTAGGTCTATTTTTAATTTTTTGAGGAACCTCCACACTTTTTTCCAGAGCAGCTACACCAGTTTGCATTCCCACCAACAGTGCAAGAGGGTTCCCGTTTCTCCACATCCTCTCCAGCATCTATAGTCTCCTGATTTGTTCATTTTAGCCACTCTGACTGGCGTGAGGTGATATCTCAGTGTGGTTTTGATTTGTATTTCCCTGATGAGGAGTGATGTTGAGCATCTTTTCATGTGCCTGTTGGCCATCCAGATGTCTTCTTTAGAGAAGTGTCTATTCATGTTTTCTGCGCATTTCTTCACTGGATTATTTGTTTTTTGGGTGTGGAGTTTGGTGAGTTCTTTACAGATTTTGGATACTAGCCCTTTGTTCGATATGTCATTTGCAAGTATCTTTTCCCATTCCGTTGGTTGCCTTTTAGTTTTGTCAATTGTTTCCTTTGCTGTGCAGAAGCTTTTTATCTTCATGAGATCCCAGTAGTTCATTTTTGCTTTTAATTCCCTTGCCTTTGGGGATGTGTCAAGTAAGAAATTGCTGCGGCTGAGGTCAGAGAGGTCTTTTCCTGCTTTCTCCTCTAGGGTTTTGATGGTTTCCTGTCTCACATTCAGGTCCTTTATCCATTTTGAGTTTATTTTTGTGAATGGTGTGAGAAAGTGGTCTAGTTTCAACCTTCTGCATGTTGCTGTCCAGTTCTCCCAGCACCATTTGTTAAAGAGACTGTCTTTTTTCCATTGGATGTTCTTTCCTGCTTTGTCAAAGATGAGTTGGCCATACTTTTGTGGGTCTAGTTCTGGGGTTTCTATTCTATTCCATTGGTCTATGTGTCTGTTTTTGTGCCAATACCATGCTGTCTTGGTGATTACAGCTTTGTAGTAGAGGCTAAAGTCCGGGATTGTGATGCTTCCTGCTTTGGTCTTCTTCTTCAAAATTACTTTGGCTATTTGGGGCCTTTTGTGGTTCCATATGAATTTTAGGATCGCTTGTTCTAGCTTCGAGAAGAATGCTGGTGCAATTTTGATTGGGATTGTCCATGCTTCAATTTCTATAAAATGGCTAAAACCCTGAGAGGAAGGAAAAGTTGATAAAGACTGCATATATAATTACAGGATTATTTACAGTGTGAATCTGAGTTTCTGGTACTTCTGAATTCAAAGTTGTATAGATTATTTAACAGCGTCTCATTCTGAGACCACTGGAAAATTGCCTTCTAGCTCAATGTTGTGCTAATTACTGTAAATCTTCTCTTGCAAAATGTAGAAACAATCTTACTGTAGTTTCTCAGGAATTTGGTGAATATCAGACAAAACCAAAAGGAAGGGGTAGAAATAGTAAACGTTTAGGCTATGGCATGACAGAACTGGAAGGGCCCTTCGAGTATTATACTCTAGAGTATTATCAGTATTATACTGATGCTGTTATTCCAACTTCCTCTTTTTCCTGTAGAATTCCAGGGAAATATGTGATGTATTAGTGTTGATACTCACCAGTCAAATACCACCAAGGACACTTAAAGTCACAAGAAGTTGTGTTGATTACTTGATGCAATAAGGGGATCCCATGGGCAAGTGTGGGTGTCAAATTCAGAGGGTATAGGAAAATTTGTTACAGAATTTGGCTTTCTGTTAGGTGACTAAAGGGAGGGGTCGAGGAGGCAGGAGTTTGCTGTGGATGAGTACTGTCAGGGGATGGGGAAAATTCTTTACTAGGGGTAAATAGTTTGTATCTCAGATGCAGGAGGAGCATAGTGGGGCTATAACTGTAATTGATTAAAAAAATAGCTGGCACTCATGATAGGTGGGAGAGGGGATGTTTGGATATTTCTGTGGTTTGAATATTGTTCTTATTTTTGTCTAAGATCAGATATGATTGCAAAGTGATCTTGTGTTTTTCTCACTCTGTCATATTCCCAGAGTGACCTCTGCTGATGTTGGTGCTCTGGGACAGGATTTACATTCAACAGGAGAATATCATGGTCAAACTATGTCAGGTCAGCTCCCAACTGACAGCAATCAAAGCTTCTTTATTATTGTTCATTAAGACATCCCAAATGGGATGGATGGGAGTGGCAGTGTCCAAGCTTGAACATAAATCTCTTGACTTCTAGGACAGAGACCTTTTCATTAATGCATGCCAGACCATGAAAATCTGTTTGGAATTTGATAACATTAGGTCCAAATCCTGGCTCTTTCACTTAACTAATGTCTCTGAAGTTCTGTTTCCTCAATGAGGCAACTGAGTATCTTTGGATGAATGTTGTCTCCTGATTCTATGTTATTATTTTGTAAGAGGGTCCAAAAAAAATGGGATTTTTCTTCAGCTTCAGGAAAAATGTATAATAGATGCCAACTTATGATGGAAGCTTAAATTTTACTTTAAGTTAAAGTAGATTTATATTTTTTAATCCTATGGGTTTGAAATCAAAGTCAAAACTGGTAAGCAGCTGATATTATCTGTCCTTGGATTGAAATAAGATGATTTCTTGAATGCTATTTAATGTTAGGGAAAACAAACAAACAAAAAAAACAAACATCCAGTATATTTTTCCTCTTGCCCAATTTTAAGGGCAAGTATCAAGAAATAATACCTACATGAGTTAGTAGGGTTGTTCTCTTTCCTAGGCTTATACTGTAGAGTATATATCTATCCCTTATAAGTCTCAAGTAAGAAGTCCCAAACCTCCAACTTGTTACATATTTCACTTCAGCTCTTTCTTTGAAAATTGATCACAAGATTTATATTTCTACAGGCTGTTTACAAAAACTATTTTGGGTTTCATGAAAGGACATGACCTTAGGAAAAGAACAAAAATAACACAAAATATATAAATAGATGAAATAAGGTTAGAAAGCAATACTTCTTTAGTTGCTTTTAAGTAAAATGTTCATGTAAGTTAAGTTTGTGAATAGAACCATACACATCTTCTGGAAGCTCTAGGTTTTTTTTTTTCTTTTTTCTTTTTTGCCTTTCAATGTGTTTCATCCTAGTAGTGAAATGTGGAAAAGGATTTCAGATTTCAAAGGAAAGATACATTGCATAAATAAGGAAAACGATATTCAAACAGATAAAATGGGCAAATATAATTTCTACAAATCACTTTATAAGCAAAGGAATGTTTGGGGGGCACAGAGATTGGCTGTAGGTCTCAGAGAGCTCTGAGGACATATTTGGAAGTCTTCACCAGAAAGCTGAAGAGGGAGAGTCCCACAATTTTCCCTAACACAGAAATCCTTAACGAAATAAACATAATGACAGAGAACATGAAGGGAGAGCCAACCTCAGAGGTAAAGAAGAGAAATTCCAAGTTTTCAGACCCCTAGAGGAATTCAAGCCGGAAGAACAAGCTAAAACTAAAGCCTGTGGCAGAATGCTGAAGCTGTGGGGAGGTACATATGGAACTTCTCTTTGAAGTTGTCTTTTGTGAGGAAAAACTCCCACTGGAAGATGTCAAAAAGTCTGAGGTTCTTGAAGGATCAAGTCACCCTGCGAAGTCAATGCAGGTGACAAATGGATGTATAAATAGCCCAAGAATTTCCAATAATGAGCAATCGAGAACATTTTTTTAAGTATTTACAATTTTTTTTAATGTTTATTTATTTTTGAGAGAGAGAGAGAGAGAGAGAGACAGAGACAGAGACAGAGCATGAGCAGAGGAGAGGCAGAGAGAGGGAGACACAGAATCCAAAGTAGGCTCCAGGCTCTGAGCTGTCAGCACAGTGTCTGACGCAGGGCTTGAACTCACGAACACTGAGATCATGACCCAAGCTGAAGTTGGACACTCAACCGACTGAGCCACCCAGGCACCCCTAAGTATTTTTAAAGAATGATCAGAGATAAAAGAAGGATAAAAATCATACATATAGTAAGAACAGGATATTATGAAAAAAGGAAAAGTTTACATAAAAGAACCAAGCAGAAATTGTAGAGATAAAAAATAAATAAATAGGACTTTAAGAGTAACAGCAACAACAACAACAACATATTTGGGAGTTTAAAAACGACACAGGATTAAAATATAGATGCGACTTGTAGGGATAAGGTAGGGAGGGGTGTAAAATAAGTCATAATACATTCTAAAGACCATTAAGCATACGTGAACAATCAGAAACAAGTTCAGTAACTGTCATTTGGGTGGAAGGACAGATTGCAGTGTATTTATACAATGGTTAGTTAAAAACAAGCGAGATCGATATGTACTAATATGGATAGAATTTAAAAGCATCACTGACAGTGAAAGCAAGGAACAATGTGACGCATGCTACGTGATACCATGCCCATCAATTTGATAAACCCGGAATAGAAAACAATATGCTCCTGAATAGACAATAAGTAGTTACAATGTAGAAACATGGAGAGAGAGCGTCCTCAGTTTGAACAGGGGTAGCACTTGTTCCTGGAGAGAGATGGAGAAAAATCAACTGGGGCCATTTTCATTTGGAACTCCAACTGCATCTGCAATGTTTTACTTATTTATTTTAGCAACTGAAGCAAAAGTAATACAGTGTTTATGTTCCTAGAAGGTTGGTGGAGGTGTTTTCTGTGGTGCTTTTTGTGCTTTTGGTGTGTTTAAAATTTTTCGCAGTTAAAAATGCAGGGACCAAATAAAAAATACGAAAGGATGGAACAACTTTCAGGAGAACGTGGGGCTTATCAAACCTAATTGTCTTCCTGCCTCCCTACACACGGACGTGACTCCCTCGGCAACAGGACCACAGTTTTGAAGTAGAGTGGGGCTGCCAAATAGAAATAAAAGTTCTCCAAGCTCTTTCATGCAACCCAAGTATGCGAGCAGAGATCATCTTTTAAACGGAAGTTTCTCTGACTATATTTGCCCTATCACCTCTCACCTTTGTTAGCCTTACTAACATTTTTTTTTTCCCTGACATAGACAGAAGTGCAGCTGAGAAGAAAATAGAAGTGTGATATCTGAGAGGCAGGGCACTCCTCTGAAGTTCCTCTTTCAGTTCTCTGAGGGAAGATGTTCTTTCTCTTGACTTCTTGCTTTATGGTACAAAGTGGTGAAGGACAACGGATGCTAGCTAAGGATCAGTTGCACAGAGCTGCGTGGATTCTGATCAGAATAGAATGAAGCTGTCTGAAGGGTCTATCGTTATTCAATATCAACTGGGGGGAAAAACTTCAAAATTCAGTGACCAAAGAGAACTAGTATGACACATAGGAAGAGTGTTTCTGTAGTAAGAGAAAATAGAGAATTTGTAATTAAATCATTTTCGTCATTTAATAATGGAAGAGACAAGTTTAACACATCCTGTGCTTTTGATGTTAACTGGAGTTTAACATATTAATTGCCCTGATCTGATTTGAAATAATGCAAATTTAATCCTGCAACTGCTCTTTCCTATTTACTTTAACTGATGAGTCTTTCATGGTTCTCCAGCATGAGATTTTTCTTTTTAAAATATTTATGGTTGTGTCAAATATGTGTAGATTCCTTCAAAACTATCTCATTTTTAAAAGCAATTAAAAGTGAGAATAGGCCCCATTAAAATTCAGGAATAAAACTAGTCATTAAATGAGAGTAATCTGTGTGCTGAATACTAAAGGATCTGGCAGTTCTAGGTTGATGACTGAGCCTAAGCTAAAGCAGAGTAACAAGGCTTTAGTGACTGAAACTTGAGTTACACCGGAATTCTAAAAAGCCGCAAGGAAATTCGTTTGCATTTATGAGAAATAGAATGAGGGCTTTTTTTTAAAAGATCTTTTGAAATTCAGGTTGATTGATCAAATGAATGTGAAAAAAGGAAAGAGTTCTTGGGCCTCAGAATGGAGAATAATAGAGTATAGATGACAAACAGATAATCTGGGCAGAGGTCCCATAGGATGATGTTTCCATTTCATCCAGGGATGGGTTTTTATTAGTGAAGACATTCCAAGCTGAGTAAAATGAAAGAGATTGGTACCTTCTCTGGAATTAGGTTTGGGGTAGTCAGAATTGACATAGTAAATGATTTTTTTTTTTAAAGTCTTTATTATGAGATACTCTGTTTTTTTTTAAATGTTTATTTTTGAGAGAGAGAGAGTGGGGGAGGGGCAAAGAAAGAGCGGGACAGAGGATCCAAAGTGAGCTCTAACCCAGGAACCACAAGATCATAGCCTGAGCCAAATTTGGATGTTTAACCGACTGAGCCACCCAGGTGCCCCAAACATACTAAATGCTTTTTAATGCCTAAAAAAATTCTTGTCCAATGTCTAAAAAATGATTTACAGGACTCTTGTTAACAGGTAGAATTTAATTACACATTGGATTTTAACTGCTCTACACATAAAAATCTCTTTTCCTCTCTTAAATTTCTCTCACAACATCCATCCTTCTAAAAATGAGATTTGGATGACCCTGAGATACTATCCCTGGATTCTTTACTGCTGGGATCCCTGTTACAACAACTTTAGGTCATTTATATCCTAGGGAAAGAATCTGTGGCCCTAATTATTGTGAGAGTTGGGTGGAGGGGCAGGGTTTGGATATAAAAATGCTAATGATATAAGCCAGCTCTAAAGAGAAGATATAAAGGGGCATCTCATTTTGGAATCTCAAATTTATCAAGTTCACTATCTGACTGAGGAGAAATTGTCCAGAAGATACATTTTGGATATAAACTTTTTATATTTCGCTATGAATTCTGCCTCCTATTCTCCTGGTTGCATTGCTGGTAAGTTGGGCTGAATGTCAGTCTGAGCTCTAAGGCCTGTTTCTTCATACTACATTCCTTGGACTGACTCTGACCTTAGCACTTAAAGAGAGGTGGTGGCTTCAGAACATAAGCCACCATCGATTGCTGCTAGAGCGTTAGGAAAAACCAGCTCCAGTTAGAGGGGGAATGTTGAGCTCCCTCTTTCTCTCGAAAAGCTCTGTACTTAGATGTGGAGGAGGTGAGTGTCAGTGACTAATGTACAAAGACTCTCATTCTTCTTTTTTTTTTTTAATTTTTTTAAAATGCTTTTATTTATTTTTGAGACAGAGAGAGAGCATGAGCAGGGGAGGGGCAGAGAGAGGGGGAGACAGAATCTGAAGCGGGGTCCAGGCTCTGAGCTGTCAGCACAGAGCCCGACGCGGGGCTCGAACTCACGGACCGTGAGGTCATGACCTGAGCTGAAGTCGGACACTTAACCGACTGAGCCACCCAGGCGCCCCTAAAGACTCTCATTCTTAAGTCAGGGTGAAAGGGTTAGGAAAAAGCAACATTATTCCTCACCTCACACATATTTTTGGAGGTACTATAATGTGCAAGGCGGTGGTTAGGCACTGTTGCCAATACGAGCATCAAGGTCTCAACCATCGACCTAGTCTAGTAAAGACTATAGAGAGAGTACCAAGGGTTTCAGGAGGTCAATATTTAATAAACATTTCCAGAACGAAGTTCTAAACCAATTGGCAGAGACAAAGTTGGCACAAAGGTAAGATCAAAATGCCAGTGTTGGTATGATAGAATTGATGAAAAAAATGTGGCTTGGTTGTGAGGCAACAGCGGGATTCCTAATTATGTACTCAGAATTAGATGGGTGTGTCTTCCAAGTCTCAGCCTCGCCCATGCCCTTCGAGGAGGGTGGCCCTGTAAACCTTAAGTGTAGAAGAGCAGATCTCAGGCTGTGCTTTCTGCAGAGCTGCTTCTCAAGAAGGAAACTGCGCTGTCTGTCTGGTCGGACGGAGGCCCCCAAATGTGGGGCGATGATCAGGTGAAAGTCGGTGATGGGTGTGGTGGAGGGATTCACCTGAGGCAGAACAAAGAAGATACAAGTTTATTGAATACAGTGCAAGGGAGTGGTGGGCAGGACAGCAAAGGAGAGACTGTCTGTGATAAGGCAATGGGTGGGGGCTGTTTTATTTTTTTATTATTATTAATTTTAAATTTATTAAATTTTATTTTTACTGTTTTATTTACTTTTGAGAGAGAGAAAGTGTCTAACAGGGAAGAGGCAGAGAGACAGGGAGACACAGAATTCAAAGCAGGCTCCAGGGTCTGAGCTGTCAGTACAGAGCCCGAAGGGGGGCTCGAACACGTGAACCACAAGATCATGACCTGAGCCGAAGTCAGACACTCAACTGACTGAGCCCCCAGGTGACCCTTTTATTTTTTATTTTATATATAGAGAGAGTGTGTGTATGCATGTGAGTGTGAGTGGGGATGGAGGGGCAGCAGAGGGGAGGGGGTGGAAGCAGAGGGAGAGAGAGAGAGAAAAATCTTAAGCAGACTCCATGCCCAGTGCAGAACTTGATGTGGGGCTTCATCCCTCAACCTTGGAATCATGATCTGAGATGAAATTAAGAGTTGGCTGCTCAACTGACTGAGCCACCCCAGTGCCCCAAAGATTGAGGTTACCCTTTTTCTTTTTAAGTAGGCTTAAGCCCAGCACAGAGCCCAATGTGGAGCCCAGTGCGGAGCCCCACGCAGGGCCCAATGTGTGCTTGAACTCATGACCCTGAGATCAAAACCCGAGCTGAGATCAAGAGTCAGATGCTTACTTAGCTGACTGCACCGCCCGGGGAGGGTGGGGCTGTTTTTAACGGGGGAAGATGAGGAGGTATGGTGACGTATGGAATTTTCCCTTTTTTGGTAACTGTGTCTGGTTGTAAGTAACCCATTGGTTAGTTAGGGTCTATGGATATTTTGAGGTGGGTCACCTGATGGGCCTGTTTTCAGCCGGGAGATCCTGTGGGCTCATTCTACATTCCATTGCTCAAGCCTGTTTGCCTAAAAGTGGCCTCTACAGAAACTATGTGTATCCAGTTGATTATTCTAACTTTACCAAACAGATTGATTCGCTTAGAATTAATGATATGATATCAAGAAATCTTTCTGACATCATCTTCTAGATTCTATCCTTAGGGTCTCCTAAGCAAGATATATGAAATCAATGGATTTTGGGTCTGCCTCCCAATTTTATTGTTTAACATCCTTTTTGCCTTCATTTTTCTGGTTTTCACAATCCAACCGGTTGTACTTTCCGGTCAGATCAATATCTAATCCAGGTCTTGGTGTCACACATAATTGCCCTTCATGGCTTCTGTTTAATATTTAATAGGCTTCATCTTTAGTATCCTAATTCCATAAACTTTTTGGTCATGATCTCAATTCAATCACTCCACCTTCAGGAGCAATCTTTCATTGCAGTTCACTCAGGAATACTTTGAATATTTTACACTGCTGATTTCACAGATTCCTCTTCTGTGACTTCCACAGGGTGCTTCTTAATAATTTTCTGGATCCTGGCTCCCTCTGGAGGAGTCATTTCAGTATACTCTGATATCTTTCCTCTCTTTCTCTGCTAGATTTTGTTCCCCTGCTAGGCCTTCTTTCCGATTTAGTAAGAATTGAAACAATTAAACAGTCGCCTGTTTAAACATTGCTTCTGAAACTTGTCTGCATGTTGGCACCTCCTAGGAGGTTTAAAAACACTGATGCCACATCCCACCCCCAGAGATCGTAATTGATTTGGTCTGGGGTGCAGCCCCAAGTAATCCCAGCATAAGTAATGTTTGAGAACCACTGCATAAGAACATGTCCCTTTTTCTAGCACTTTGAGAGCAGTTAAGACTCTTGCATTTCATGCCCCTCTATTCTGATCTTTAAATTCTGATTTCTTCCATGTCTACTTAGTTTAGTTAATATTCCAACCATCCTCGTAAGTAACTCTCTCTCTTGCTTCTGCTTAACCACGATGCCTTTCTTTATTTGATTTTCATTCTTCTCTTGTTCGTATTTGAATAGAAAGACTGAAGCACTCCAGGAAGTTGCTGTATTTTCTTTATAATAAGGATCCCATGACTTTTTAGTTAATACTTAACAAAATCTACTCCTCTTCTCTGAGTGAAACCTAATTTGGATCTAAAATCTGAATCTAGTTTCAAACCAAATGGTGGGCTGGCTCTTGCACCTGTAGGCAAAGGTTCATGAATTTAAGAATAGTTGCTCCATAGTTTTCTTCTGATTCCTGAACGAAGAATGGAATTTGGGGCTGGGGATCAATCCCTTACTGTCTACCCAGACATGGTACTAACATTGGATCTAAATGCTAACTAAGGCTCTGTAGAACTCCACTGCACCACAGATCTGTCTGCAAAACGGTAAAATGGAATATTTTTGCCCATTCATTGATGCTTTAGGAGCATTGCACTCAACGTGAGGCCAAGCCACTCTTGGGAAATTCAAGGTCAGACTGCAGCAGCCTCCTCCTGAGGCCCTCATGGCAGATGTCTGGATGTGTTGCTGTGGCCTGGTGCCTGCAGCTCAGCCTTTACAAAAGAGCCACTTATCTATGGTTGAAGCTGTCATAAACTTTGTGACCCAACAGGGTTCAAGTGCCACATGATAATCACTTGCTAAAGCCTAAGTCTTAAAGCTGCCCCTTCAGAACATATCAGCTAAAAACAAAAGCAAGCAAAACAAAAGTAAACAAAACCGTCCAAATTGGAAGACACAATACAGATATGCTGCTGAAGCCAAATGTTTCGCTCTTATTTCAAATGTAGAAACACTCTTCTCCTGGGCCACGGCAGATGCTTCAATCTCCAGGTATTATTTTACTACCCAAGTTCCACTCTGTATTTCTATTTTATAGTCCTTGAACTAGGGCATTAGAATGACAGTTTCTAACAGCTCCTTTCTTTATTCAATCAGAGACAAAGGAATTATGGAGAATGAGGTCAAAACACCAACTTGTCACTAGGGCTTTTGGAAAACATGACTTAGGTGTGTGACAATAGTGGTCTTTTAAAATTGCATCCCAGGGCACCTGGGTGGCTCAGTCGGTTAAGCATCTGACTGGCTCAGGTCATGATTGTGAGTTTGAGCCCTGCTTGGGGTGAACATGAGCCCTGCGTCAGGTAAAAAAAACCCCACAAAAACATGAAGCCCCGCTTCTCTCTCTCCCTCTCCTTGCCCCCTCTGCTTGTGGATTCTCTTTCTTTCTGCCCTTGGCTTACTTGCACTGTCTCTCTCTCTCTAAAAAAAAAAATAATAATAATAATTAAAAAAATAAATAAAGTTGCATCCCAGAATTAGGTAGGTTTATCCGATCACAGACAACCTAAAAACAAAAACAAAAACAAAAACAAAAAGGACAGTCAACTCTGGAGGAGTGAGGCAGCCAGCTAAAACAGAAGGCTTGCAAGAATAGAATGTAACACATGCTTCCTGAAGTTAGGCTGGCCCAGCTTAGGTTTTATCTCAAATTTATGAGTCATTGAGTGCTCCTGCTCCGCTAATAGAGGTCCCTCAATATGGGAACTGGAAGCGGGTGGAGAGAAGGTTCCCGTGTACAAAAGAGATAAGACATAAACACAAATGTCCTTACACCAGCAATGTCTGAGTGACCCATAAAAAAAAAAACAACTCAGGAGCCTTAGTCCTGAGGAAGGCTCAGTTGTGATTACTGCCACCTGAAAGACAACTCTTGCAATAGATCTTAGAGGGTTAGAAACACAACATGGAACTGGGGAATTCTAGAAGCATCCTTGGCAGAAACATTGTACAATGGAAAAGTTGAAGACCAAGTGAGTCACCTCAAGTCTCCCATCACAATTTAAGCTGCACTGTACCTTCGTTAATTAGCTCATCTTGTCCTGTTTCTCAAATTAATCCTATTTAACATTTTATAAAACATCTCTTGTAAAACCTTTCTATGGCTCTTAACAGTGCACGAATATTGCAGGACTAGATCTCAGCACCTGTAATCCAACATATTTTCTGGTTCATCCTCTAATAAAAATCTTATCCTGGGGACTTGTGGCCTCAAGGGAATGAACTCTGAACATTGTCAAAAGTCCCAAGGCTGGCAGTGGCCTGTTAGAGTGTCCAGCTGTCCTGTGGGATCAGGTGGTAGGTGGTGACAACATAAAGAGCAGGACAGCACGTTTATCCTGAAATCAGGTAAAAATCTATCCTCTTGCCCAGGAATAGAGAAAAAATGGGCTGATAGGCTTCCATTTATGGAAAACATCCATTCCTGTCTTCACTACACTCCCATGAAAAGAAACACAATTATTTGTTTGTGTTATCCTTAATGCATTAATTACTATAACATATAAAGACACAAATGTTGTAACTTATAAACATATAATTAGGATATTTTACACAGCACACACTCAAATACATAGAATTTTAGTTCCCCTTACAATCTTTAGTTACCTAGCTGTCAGAAAAATAGAGAAACCTAGAATTATGAATTATGCAAATTTAATACATGAAAAATTCATCTTAAGTGAGAGTAGGGAGGTGAGCATAGTAGAATGCTAATAATCTTTAAAGGTAATATCTTTATTCTTAAAAATGTCTCTCATTGTCAGGGCTGGCCTACATCTTCGTCTCCATAGCGCTACACTTTTGACAACTGGAGACATCTGGCTACAGAATTTAGCCTATCATTTAAACCAAATCTTTGTGACTTAAAATGGAGGTGGCCATGTGGGTAATCAGGCCTTGGTTGTTATAGTTCTAACTGATCTGCTAGTCTGTCCCTTTTATCTCTCATTCTCAGAATTTGGCATCTGTGTAGGACCCAGTGTTCCGAGACCGGGGGTGGGGGGGTGGGGGGGGCTATTTTGCACTCACTGATCTTCATCCTCACAAGGCCTCTTGAAGCCTTAATCTTGGTCCTGTTTTAAACATGAGGAAACCCCTTACCTTTTAGGGACTGTGTGAGGATTAAATGGGATGTAACATGTGTGGCACCATCCAGGCCACAGGTACTCCATGAATGTAAGCCCTACTATACTTCCTTCTCTTAGGCATTTACTGATGAAGGCTGGATGGTATACTTATCATCCCAAGGATTTAAGTCAGTTGGTGACAAACCTGTTCAGCCATCCACTATAGCACTTAAAAGCTCCAAATAGGTAACCAGTGCAATTCCAGTCAAATGCACTGTAACCCTCACAAAAGCTGGCATGATGTTGGATATCCCTCTGTGTGATAACAGGATTCCCCAGTAGAACTTTAGGGCATGCAAATATTTTTGTGGAACTGGTAACAAAAATATGTATTCTATAAACTTCATTTTCCTATGTTTTCCTCTCTTGATCAACTATAAGATGCCTAGTGTCCATTTGTGTGTGTGTGTGTGTGTGTGTGTGTGTGTGTGTGTGTGTGTTTTGTTTTGTTTTGTTTTCCTGTTTGTTCTACCTGGCTGTTTTGCGCTATTTTCATCTACTATATACATATACCCAATGGCTAATTATTACAAACTCTGGCATTTAACAACTGGCTGAATGACCTTCAGCAAGTTACTTAGTCTCTCTGAATCTTAGGCAACTCATCTGAAAATACAGTAATAATCTAATATCTTAAAGATAAAATGAGATGATATGTCTAAAGTAGCAGTTCTCAAGCATTTCGACTCAAAACTCCCTTAACTCTTAAAAATTACTGAAGATTTCAAAAGCTTTTATTTATATGAGTTGCATATCTATAGATATTGACAATATTGGAAATTAAAACTGAGAAATATTTCTATAATATTTATTTATTTTAAAATAGCAATAATAAGCCCATTATATATTAACATAAATAACATTTTTTAAAGTTTATTTATTTATTTTGAGAGAGACAGAGAGAATGGGTGAGGACGGGACAGACAGTGGGAAAGAGAGAATCCCAAGCAGGTTCTGCACTGTCAGTGCGGAGCTCAATGCGGGGCTCGAACTCACAAACCATGGGATCAAGACCTGAGCCAAAACCAAGAGTTGGATGCTTAACTGATTCAGCCACCCAGGTGCCCCCATAAATAACATATTTTTAACTAAACAACTGTGTTTTAAAAAAAAAAGCTTCAGAGAGTGGCATTATTTTATGTTTTGCCAATCTCTTTAATGTCTTTTAAGACGGCAGGAATGTCATATGTACCCTTTATATATGATTTATTGCAATATGTTGTTTTGGTTGAAGTGGATGAAGAAAAAGTGACCTTACACAGATTCATAGTTGGAAAAGAGAAGACGATTCTTATAGACTTTACCCTTAGTTGTGGATATTCTCCTTTGATAGATACCCAAACTGAGCAAGTGGTAGTTTATTAAAGGTTTGTAACAATCTGGAATCTTAAACCATATTGGGGAACATTCTATACTGTGTAATATTAAAATCCTTCGGTCTGCTTTGCACTTTGAATGGATCTTTCACCCACATATAATTTTATGCATTATGCATGGATCATTTGGAAAATATTGGTTTACTGAGTTATGCAGGCCTTCTAAATGTTGACACATTTTATCGCAGGATATAAACAAAAATCACATTTGTTAAACTCGCCACCTATCAGATCAGAAAAATCTTTAGGTATCGGAAAGCTGTCAAGCTCATGGTGGTAGATACAAGTCTTCACAATTCTAATTTTCATTTGAAAGTTCAAATTTTATCAGTGGCCACAAATATTGTTAGTTGTTTTTCTTCAAGTGACAAGTTCACTTTGTTCATTTTCAAGAAACATCTGCCAAATACCCAAGTCTGAAAACCACTGTTTGTCTGTCAGCTGTTTTTTCCAGAAAAAATGTGTTCTATGAAAAGTGTTAAGTGCAGCTTGCGACTCAAATAATCACACACCTTTCCTCCACTTTATGTGTACTTTCCATTTAATCATATAGAATATTAAAAAGATGAGCATTTAAGAGGTAAAATTTAATAAAGTTAATAATTTTTACTCCTTAATTAAAAACACTCTTAAGTGAGTCTGGCTTTTAATTTTTTTCTTACATGCGAGTTCATGGCTGTTAAGACTATAGTTATTACTGATATATTTTTGTTTTGGTGTCACTGCCTTGATTCATGCTTAGGGGCCATGAGATTTTCCCGTGATAAATTTCACATCATCAGTACAAATACCAACACAATGAAGACAGACATGTAACTTCTTAGTGCTATTACAAAATTAGTTTTGACTCTGCAGAGTCCCTGAAAGGGTTCTGAGGATGCTAGGGATTCTTGAGCCATACTTTGAACTGCTAATATATGTTTTAGATACTACATGATTCAATACAGAGTAGGCCCTCAGTAAGGAAGATAAATTCCGTTATAATGTGAGTATTTTTATACTGTGAGTGTACTTGTGTTTGAACCTGTGGTATGGAGGGTTGAGTTCATGGCACTTTATTGTCACCGGTTTATGTGAGAGACCCTCTTTCCAACTTCTAGGTTTTAATAATTTTAACCTCTTCCCTTTGTTCCCCCAGCCCTAGAGCTGTTTCTGATTCTCCATGGCTGGAGGAAATCAAACACCAAAGTTAGTGAGGTGGGAAACCATGAGTAGTTTCATAGCCCACCCTCCACTGAAGTAAACAATGATCTGAGTTTTGAGACCAATTCCCGTAATCCAGTCAGTTATCACAAATGTTATTTAAACAATCTGAGCCTCTTCTACATTTAATGTGATTCAGTTTACCAAAATAATTTTTTAAAAATGCTGCCAGAACCACAATACTATTTTTAGAAATAGGAAATATTCCTCCCACCTTTACATAGTGATGTCTGAGGATGATTAGAAACATTTACAGGTGATATTTAAATTAGGCAAAAATGTGTATTTGTTCCAAAACAATTGAGCAAAGGAGACTGAGACAAATACAAAGTGTTTCATCACATGAAGACATTTTCTCTGGCTTCCTAACAGGGCAATTTAATTCCAAAAGATTGCATGTATTGATTGAAGTACTAGCCCCTTGATACTTAACAGATGAATGAAACCAATGAAAAGGGCACTTACTATTCACATTTCCCAATGTGAAAGAACAAGTATTAATAAAGGGAGAGAGTTAATTTTAGAAAATGACAAAAGATTGCATTTATTGAAACTGTTTCATAAAATAGGATTATAGGTTGTTAGCCTAAAACAATACATGGTTTAAAAGAGAATCAGGTCAGAGAGTGCAGCTTCTGGGGCGAATGCCTCCAGATGCTGTTTAGGATAGAGATGACAGCATGGGTTGCCTGAAGCAGAAGTAGGCCTTAGGGAGCTTCTAATCTGGGAGAGGCTCTTGTTGGGTTGTGGAAGTGTATAAATCCTTGCTTTTCAATCTTAGCTCTTCTGCTGCTTCTGTTCACTCTCCACATTCCTGGTCTTTCTGCCCCTTCAGCTCCTCCAGATTGTTGTCTACTTCCGGACTGCCAAAATGGTGCCTGCAAAGGGCACTGCCTTGAACAACGGGAGGCATCATCTCTTCAGGGAGTTTAGATCTGACATTCATTCATTAAAAGAATAACTGCACATTAAGTGCAATCTCTTAAAAAGTTTCTGATATCTATGACAAATAACATGTAGAACAAATAAATCATCTTGTGGTGTGTTAAGTGACTGGCTAAGGAGATGGGTTGGGAAGAAGAGGGATTAACAAGTGTTTTAGATTGTCAGATTCTTTGGGCAGTGAGCTAGGTTTTACAAACATCAGTGATTTTAATCTTTACAAAAATCTCATGGTGAGGCTCAGAGAGGATAACTTGTCCAAGGTTGTTGAGATTGCTGTGAACTGGCTTACTCCACTTGGTCTATCATAACTATTAGATACTTCATGATAGATCATGGTAGCCTCTGTCAAACGCGGGACAATGTTAAACTTGTCTGTTTAAGACTTTACTCAAGGCTATTACAATAGTTTGTGGGAGACTCTATGTCTGAGCTCAGCTCTACTGTAACAGAGAGCTGGGGTAGGAAGGAGGATCTTAGGTCATCTTTGTTGGCTAATTGTCTTTATCCAAAGGAAAAATAAACTTTTGTGTATCTTCATGACAAGAGATAATTTTACAACTTGGAGTAAGCTGCCTGCCAAAGTTAGGCTCATAGCCCTTCCACAGAAACTGGGAGATGGGGCATTGTCGTCCTTAATGATTATATTTTAGAAGGATGGCTCCCAGGTTTATAAGAAAGACATTCCTAGAAGGTAGAACTGGTGAGAGGCTTTTAAAAAGCTTTACATAAGAAAAGTAATGAGACAGAATTTACAATGAGTTTTCTTGAAGCAAATGCTCTGAGACAGGGGGGTCAGGGGTCTAGAGGGAGGAAGAAGCCTATCTAAGATTTAGTTAGCCTGAAAGAAAATTAAAGTCCTTGGTCTTGGTCAGTCCTCCCTTTTGTTCTAGGGAAACCAGGCATTCCATTGAACAACTTAAGAAAACTAGTGCAGTAGTTTGTTAAAGCAGATTTGTGTTATTTAAGGACAAGTTGAACCATCTACTGAGACTTGGTGGTAGAGGTTATTTGCTGGGTGGTATGAGCAGTTGGGTATTTAACAAGGAAGATTCCTATGGGAATAAAAAGGAGAACAGACATTAATGACTGGAACAGGCTATAAATCCAGTTCCTGAGTCCAGAAAGTAGACAATCAAGAAGATTCCTAGACATTGGTCTTGATGTGTCTGTAGATAGTGCAATGAGGATGGCAACGGCAATGTGATAGATCTCCCAGTTTGCAGTTGGAATGTTTTGGTGATGGCATAGATATCAGAGAGGTTTGGGTGAGATTGACGACAGTTTTAGTTATTTTCCAGAAGAGCATGGAAGATGCAGGATTTCTGATGAACTTCCTCAGTGATCCATACGGCTGCAACTTGGGGCCTGAAGGTGCCTATATGTGATCTGCTGAGTGATGAGCCCTTTGAAGTTTATATCAAGTCATCTGGCATCAGCTCATGGCTCTTCTTCAGATCCTGGGGAGAAAGGCTAGGAAGATAATGGAGAGTTCCAGTAGGGATCTGGGCAGTCAGGCTTTAATTCTCAGTGACTCCCAAGTAAGGAGAGTAGGAGAAAAACTGGAAATGTTTGTTTGGAGGGTTTTAGTCAGATGTTGAAGGAAACGGACAAAAATTTTAATTTGTCAAGTATTGACAATTTGTGTAAGATGACAGGATCTCATATACTTCACGGGTAGGAGGTAATATCATGAAGTTTATAAAGAGGTGAAAAATAACTCAGAGACAATGAACAGGACCAGAATTTGATAACTCAAAAGGCTGTGCTATAGTTTCCTCTTGAAACATAAAATTTCTTATTGTTGCACTATATGCTAACTAATTTGGATGTAAATTAAAAAACTAAAATTAAAAAAAAATTTCTCTCTATAGTCACCTCACTTTTGATCAGTGATAATCAAAGCAAGATTATTTTCAATTACAAAACAAACTTGGTCTTCTTAGATATGACCTGATTACTTACATAGGTGCAACAAGAATGGTAATTACCCATGTAAACCTACTTTGCTTTGTTGGAAGTTTCTATAAGGAGTTGTTGACTGGACTTTTAAAAGCTTCTTGAGGCTCGGAAGCTGAGACAAGAACTTGTCACAAGGTTTTACTTGTAGTACTTATAGATTTGCATGAATTCCTCTCTTTTTGAGCTCCCCAATATATCCTATTTTCTGGGTCTTCCAGGAGGAAGGTAAGTAAGTAAGGTCTTTCCTTACTTACTGGTAAGGCTGGAAGCATAAAAGCCAGACACCAGGCTGGTTTTCCTAAGAGGACTTTGTAAGCATTGGTTCCTTAAAGTTGACCTTAGTTCCTTAAAACTGTCTGGTTATATCTGATTCTATGCACATCATTCCAAATATGACATTACAGTCAAAGTCTTGATTGTATAATCAATATTTTTAATTATGTTCTGTTATAAGGAAGACAGATTTGTATCGAACCTATGCAAATAATTATATTGCCACGAAAATGAGAATACACAAATGTTTCTGAATTCTGGGGGAGATTAGGAAGGGATAAAAAGGTAAATGTTTCACTTCCATTTATAAAAGCATAATCTGCTAAATATTTTTATGAGTTATAGATGTCTACAGGAAAAAGAGAAAAGGATTCCTTATATCTGGGAAATAGAACACTAAACGTAAGTAATGTTCCAAACAAAACCTATAATCATCCTTCATAAATTCATACAGTCCTGTGGAATTACTTCTTGTTCTTCTTGATCTTGGGTTAGCAATCTCATGAACCCATCAGCTTCTTCTGGCTGGTGTAAGAATTAAATTGACATGAGGCTGATTAACAGGAGAAAATAAAATCTAATTTTGTGTGTATGGGAACCTCACATTCATGAGAAGTTCAATGAAAGAAAGGTAAAATGAGATATATATGCCATTCGGAGCGAAGGGTTAGAATAGGGGCTTCAAAGGGGAAGAGGGCAATTTACAGAGCAACAAGGAGAACAGATGATTGTTAATTAGCTATTTGCCCTGCCATATAGATAAAGCACTTAGGTAAAATTTATTAGAGGTAACTCTTATTCTGGGGGAGATCCCCAATTTAGATTCTTCTTGGTCGGTAGGGGAGGGCCAAATACTCCTCATAAAACTACAGATTCTTAGTTGCCATTAGCTTAAAATAATCTACATGCTTAAATAGCACACTTTGGGGATATTTGTTCTGAACCCCTTGTTGGGAAGGAAGAATTTTAGTTTACCTGTCAAGGTCTTTCTTTTTTTTTTTTTTAAATTTTTTTTTTTCAACGTTTATTTATTTTTGGGACAGAGAGAGACAGAGCATGAACGGGGGAGGGGCAGAGAGAGAGAGGGAGACACAGAATGGGAAACAGGCTCCAGGTTCTGAGCCATCAGCCCAGAGCCCGACGCGGGGCTCGAACTCACGGACCGCGAGATCGTGACCTGGCTGAAGTCGGACGCTTAACCG
This sequence comes from Puma concolor, assembly GCF_028749965.1. NCBI lineage: Eukaryota > Metazoa > Chordata > Mammalia > Carnivora > Felidae > Puma > Puma concolor. The sequence goes on along the minus strand of NC_141679.1, from coordinate 55,321,519 downwards.
ACTGCGCCACCCAGGCGCCCCTGTCAAGGTCTTTCTATCTGGATTAAGAATCAAACCGACATGAGATGGATTAACAGGAAAAAAATCAAATTTAGCTTTGTAAGGTTTAGTTTTGTGAGGTAATCTACCTAATAAGACCTCCCCACAAAGGCAGGTGATCTTGCCTAGAACAGTCCTTCCCTTTCTTTTGCTAATAACTTTCTTGCCATAGCATCCTCTAAAAACCTTCCATTTGGTACAGCTCCTTGAGGCTCCCCCCTACTTGCTAGATGGGATGCTGCTTAATTCATGAATTGCTTAATAAAGCCAATTAGACCTTCACATTTACTCTATTGAATTTTTTTTTTAATAGTGGATTATTCAAAAGGTGAGTTGAATGCCTGCTGGCTCAACTGGTAGAGCATGCAAGTCTTGATCTCAGGGTCTTGAGTTCAAACCCCATTTGGGCCTGAAGCCTACTTAAAAAAATGGTAAAGAATATCTTTTATAACCTCTTATTAAGAGCATAGCAATAACCCAAGAAATTGTCATTTTAACAGAAAAACAAACACTAGTTTTGCATCAGTATATTATTGATACTAAAGCTCATTTTTTAAAAAACCCTTCAACTCTTAGTCAGCTTTGACTGCTAGAGATTGAATTCTTTTTTTTTTTTTTTTGCAAAACTTCTACAACTTTCCAAATCCATTCTGGCTTTGTCCTATATACCTTTTTCTTCCTCCTTCTGGAACAACCAGTGGACCTAATTTATGATAAAATGACCCTCCTTTTTCCTTAACAATAACACATTGTATATACCTTGCATACTGGGCACACAGAATTGTTTCCCTTTGCCCTTGTTGCTTCTTATAGTTTCATTTACACACATTGATTATAATTTTTAACTAGTAATGACTTTGACTTTATAGAGGAAGCTAAGACATAGGTAATTATGAACTATGTGTCATATGCCAGCATTTTGTAGCTGACTGGCAAAGTTTATGAATATACCATCTCATAATTTTCTTAGGGATTTGCTTTCTTATAGTACAGATTCTCATTGTGGCAAAAAAGAACGTGTTTATTAATGTCTTCAAATATCTAGCTTCTTCTTGCCAAGTAAAATAAGCAGCTAAAGTATATAAACTTAAATGTATGCTTAGTAATTAATATTTCAGTGTTTAATCTTACTTAGAAATGATCTAGATATTTAGTGAATATGTATTACTTAATTTAGCATGTAAATGTACAATTGTAATTACCAAAATGGTTTTGGAAACTATTTTTAAGCAGATATACTATAAAATACAATTATTATTGAAATAAACCAATCATATAAGATGCCTTGCTTCTTGTTAGCCTGCCTAGAGCTTCCCCAGGCCAACAGCCTCCAATCAGGGCATATCTGAGTTAGAAACCCTTCATCTGTGCTTCTGTAATAATCTGTGTGTGTGTGTGTGTGTGTGTGTGTGTGTGTGTGTGTGTGTGTGTGTCTGATTGTTTTGTATATCTACATACTAATTGTTTCCTTAATTGTTTATATCAACTGAGCGATGACATCCTTGCTTGCAAAACTGTGGCCTTTAACCTCTTTATCTCATATATTTAGCACTGTTCTAGTACACAATGGGATCAATAAATGTTTTTGAATGATGGATTTGAGTGAATGCACTTTCTTGTTTAGGTAAAGTCACTAAAAACAGATTAGATATAAGCCTTTCCATTCTCACAGTCAAGAAATCAACTAGGGCTTTGATAATTCTATGACATATAACAGACTGTGAAGTAGAAAAGACTGAGAAATAAAGGACAGTGAAGATTAGAGCTGAGTGCCCACTATAGGGAAGTAACTCATATCAAAGAGAATCATTCAAAAGTCAGTGCAAGCATAGGTGCTATGGTTTGTTTAAATAATTTATTCAGTTCTACACCCAATGCACCAGGGGTGGGGAATTTTCTGCTCTATTTTTCTAGACACGAGATGAAGCTGTTAAAAAACAAAATTCAATTGAGTAAACTTTAAAGAGCTTGGATTTCTTCAGTGGTTCATGAATCAGGCAGCATCCCATGTTAGCAGATAGAAAGGAGCTCCAAAGAACTGAAGACAGCAGGAGACTTTTATGGGCTGAAGTGAGCAGGGACAAGGAAAGAGCAGATTACCTCATTTTCTTTGGAGGACAGAAGGGGTCGAACAGGCAGATTTCACTAGTGCTGACCAGGAAATTCGGATTGACCGGTTTAAGATTGTACTCCAGGGAGATGTTGACATTGCAGTTAGGTAAGGTAATAAGTTTTGGTGTGCTGGTGTGGGGCATAGTACAGTGACTCCATTTTGGGCCTTTTAAAAGGAAGTTACCACCAACATTATTTCTACTTTCAAAAATGTTGCTGAAAAGGAAAATCTGAGATAAATGATAGAAAAAAAAGCTTTTGTGACGCATTCGCTTTAGATATTGCTTAAGTTTTTAAATGAGATTTTCTCATTTGGACTCTTTGACTAAGAGAAGAATGTGCAATTTTATGTTTTGTTTTTGTAGTTATTTTGGTTTTTCTGATTGATAGTCTTCCCTGCTTTGCAATCAATCAATCAATCAATCTTCCCTTCCTTATTCTATATATTTTTAGATGTCCAGATAATTTTTTAAAAAATGTTTATTTATTTTGAGAGATAAAGAGAGAGAGAGAGAGTGAGAGCAAGCAGGGGAGGGGCAGAGAGAGAGGGAAAACAGGGAATCCCAAGCAGGCTCCACACTGCCAGTGCAGAACCTGACACAGGGCTTGAACCCATGAACCGTGACATCATGACCTGAGCCGAAACCAAAAGTCGGATGCTCAACTGACTGAGCCACCCAGGGGCCCCTAAATATCCAAATAGATTTTACATTGTGATAATAACCAGAGCTAAGATTAAGTTGAACTAATTTAAAAATCACATAGAAATTTTTCTAATATTTTCATCCAGGGAGATTTAAGTATAGATATTTCCAGGCAAAAGAGAAGTATGCTGTGTATTTAAAATATGTTTCTAGTGATAAACATTGGTGAGCGTAGAAAGTGCAAGCCTTCTTTTAATGCTCCACTCAAAAACTCCACACGTATCCCATGGGAAAACTGAGTGGAAGAACATGGGAAAACGTGCCTGGAAAAGGTGGAGTATTTTTTTGCTCATCAAGGTTGAAGGGCTTACCCACATGCCTCACCATTCCCCTCAAAATGTTGGGGAACATTTTCACATACGTGGAATCACTTTATCCTTAGAAAACTCTGTGGAATAGACAAGACAGTTTTGTCCCCATTTTGTGTGAAGGAAAATGATGTCCTGAGCGATTAAATGACTTCAACAGCTAGTAGGGGTGTATGCCTTCAGCAGAAAACAGCCATCCAGTTTTGCTTCATGGTTAAGACTGAATTTACCTGTTGCCCAGCTTCATGCACAAGTGGAGTGATCTTCTCTCCAGAACTGCAGTAGGCAAGCTGATATTCATAATCAGATTTCATGAGATGCAGAGGAATTATGAAATGGGATCACGGTGCTGGAGGTCCTTACACATGCAGATAATCCACAGGGAGTTATCTTCAATTGCTTGGTTTTTTTTTTTGAATTATTTTTTAGTGTTTACTAATTTTTTTTTTTTTGAGAGAGAGAGAGACAGAGCATGAGCAGGGGAGAGGCAGAGAGAGAGAGAGAGAGAGAGAGAGAGAGAGAGAGGCACAGAATCTGAAGCAGGCTCCAGGCTCCAAGCTGTCAGCACAGAGCCTGATGTGGGGCTCGAACTCACAAACCATGAGGTCATGACCTGAGCTGAAGTCAGACGCTAAATGGACTGAGCCACTCTGTTGCCCCTTCAATTGCCTCTTTCTAATCTTAGTGCTTCAAAACATGCCCTTGAAGGAGAAGGGATCAGATTACTCATTTCTTTAGATGACTGGTGTATCCTACTTTAGGAAATTAGAGTAGAATGTCCTAAGTGTAGTTAACATTGAGGAGCTATAGCCCAAGAATCATGATTTTGATTTTGGTGCCCGCATATCCCTTCTACGTATTTCCGTATAGTTACTAACTTTAAAGGACTTCACATGATAATAGCTACGTGGACTTGGGATACTATAAGCACTAGGTTGATTTCAGAGAAGAAAGAAAAGTGTTTGAATCTCTGCTGTCTTCTGCTATAAAGAAAGGACAATTTGGCGAACCAGCTTCATTTTTGCAGAACATTTTAGAACAAGAGTGAGCATAGAGGTACTCTGGCACTACCCGCCATCACCAGCAAATACAGACTTGAGTGTTTGTTTCTCCAGGTTCTGCCATTAACTCAGCAGAGAGAAGGGGTACTAAGGGACCTGCTCCCTCTCATCGCCTCTGGTCACTTCACATTTTACTCCTGAAACACACTGAACCTTTAAAAAGTGAAGTTTGTGCAAAAGTTTTGTTACACTTGTTGTTTCATGACTTCACACGTTATAGTGTTTTCTCTCATACTTAACGCCAACAACAGCAGCAAAAGCGACAAAGCCCCAAAACAGCCATATGGAATTTGTGACTACTGTTGCTAAAAAATGATCACGTGTACTATTTCCATCATTTGCTCATGGTGTTTCTTTAGTATCTTGGACCATGTCACCCAGATAATAACTACAGAGTAAATATTTGTTGAATGAAAGAATAAATGGGTTAATAAAGGAGGAACGACTAGCAGCATCTCCTGATATTTCAGGCACTGTGGTATGTTCTGGAGTATTATGGTGAATAAAACAGACAAGGTCTGTGCCTTTGGGAAGTTTGTAGTCTAGCGTAAGACGCATCCATCAAGGGTCATACACATGTGTAATTATAAACTATGCTCAGTCCTGTGAAGGGATGTTATCTCTTTGAGAAAGTTTTCTACATTTTTTGATCAGACAGGTTTTGTTGCTTGAAGAAATGGTTTGATTCACCTTATATAGTTGATCCCAGCTGATCATTTCTTCTTTTCATTTTATTTGTCAAGAAACTCAGATCTAATTTGAGTCTAATTTCAGAAATCATGACTTATGATGAACACGTTTGTGTTCTCATTTTTATTGATCTTAACAGTCTAGATGTTAACTTATTCATTCAATAAATACGTATGGAGTATCTACTAAGTACCGTGCTGCATACTAGGCAAATAGTATTGAACAAAACAAACACTGTCCTACCCTTGTAGAGGTTACAGTACAGAGGGGAGAAAGAAATTAAATAGTAATTGCATAAGCAATTATAATACCCCTGTGTGAGAAGTCTTATGGGTGAAGGGGACACATGGTGGTATGAGAGAGAATAATGGAGGAGGAGGGAGATTTTTTCTGTCTCCAAGGAACTGATATTTTAAATGCAGAACTGAGAGGCAAATTGTGCAGATGATGAGAGAGAGAGAAAGAGAGAGAGGGAGAGAGGGTAGAGAGGGGGCTTGAGAGTTAGAGGACAGTAGAGGAATGCCTGAACCATTGTAGGCAAGGGGTACTTAGAATCTCTTGATGTGGAAAGATCCACTGTTTAATAACTAAAAGAAAGCCTAGCTGGTTGGTACTTACTGAGCTAAAAGGAGAGGGAAAGTAGATGGCCATACAAAACTTAGAAGGCTACTTTTAGGATTTGATTTTTATCTTAAGATTATTTAAAAAGCTGTTGAAAGGTTTTCATGGGGGAGATGACATGATTAGAAGTACATTTTATTGTGTGTGCTCTCTCAGCTGCCTGTGAAATGGATTGGAAAGAAACAAATGGGGACTTTTAAAACATTTTATTTAAAAAATTGAAATCAGCCATTCTTGTTTTGCTTGGGATTTCACTGAATATAATGTAGCCTTTTTGTTTAAATTTATAGTTTTTTACTGTAAGGAATGTTCTCTTGTCCTATTTTGGTTATTTTAAATAGGCCATTTAAACAGGTCATTGAATGTTGTCAGGGATTTTTGAGAGGAACCTTTTTTTTTTTTTTTAATTTTTTTTTTTCAACTTTTATTTATTTTTGGGACAGAGAGAGACAGAGCATGAACGGGGGAGGGGCAGAGAGAGAGGGAGACACAGAATCGGAAACAGGCTCCAGGCTCTGAGCCATCAGCCCAGAGCCTGACGCGGGGCTCGAACCCACGGACCGCGAGATCGTGACCTGGCTGAAGTCGGACGCTTAACCGACTGCGCCACCCAGGCGCCCTGAGAGGAACCTTTGAAGGTAGATGACTAAAAGGAGGAAAGAATAATGGAAAATAAGAAACAATGTTGGGGAAAAAAGAGCCTGAATGCACCAAAAGTACTGTTTTACAAGTTTGTTAATGGCTGGTCATACATACCTGAACTTGACTGGAGATTCAGTCTTCATTTTTGTTCATCCAGGAATACAAAAGCCTCATTAGTATAGTAGGACATCAATATATGTTTGGAGAATTAATTAACTAATTAATTAAGACATCCTTATCTTTTCCAAAAGTTCTTACATTCCATAAAGGAAGCTATATTGGGGAAATTTTTCTTTTGTTCCTTTCCCCCGCCTTATCTTTCTATTAGAGCAGAGATGATTATGAGGTCTATGAAGCTATGGATTTTTTTTTTTTTTTTGAGGTGGGAGAGGGCAATAAAGCAATAAGTACAGCAATATGGACTTTTCTTTTTCCCATGATGGGACTGAGTGTATTTCTGTGGGTTCCTTTTTGGTGCAACTTTATATACTCTCCAGTCTGGAAAGAAGCCAGCTCTGAAGTTTGAAATCTTAAATCCCATAACGGTTTCCTTAAGAAGACTGACAGAGTGTGCCTGCCTATGACTTCACGTTTGCAGGCAAAGGCAGAGGCAAATGTAGTCTATCTACACTTCAGTCATGCTGTCACTTAGGTGGCTCATTTGCTCCGATAATAGCTCTAACTGCCTTATTAGTCTCTCACACATATTTGTCTGGCAATGAAATCATTCTTCTCTCGTTAGGGACATGCACGATGTTGGACAAGAAGTGCCTCAGGCTATCTCTCAATACTCTATCACAGCCAGACCATCCACCAAAAAACCTTTCAAAATGCACTCCAGCTACTTCACACACAAAGCACCCACAGCTACATTAAGATGCTAATGACCGTGCTGATGATTCCAGCATAAAGATGCTGCAGAGTGACCGAGAAACGTTACATTTCAAGTGACTGGACATTTTATTTCTATGAAGTCTTCCCCCTGAAGGTTTTCAATACAGAAAGATAAATTGTATTTTATTTTTATCACTGAAGAGTGTATTAGTTATGATGGGCTGGATATGGAAATAGGGTGTTCTGAATGTTATCTCAAGATCTCTCTTTCAGCTGCATGAAAAGAAGCTGCCCTTGACCTCCAGACCTACTTACAACCCCTCTGGGAGAGGAGATTTAGATATCTTGTCTGGATCCTGGGCCTTGTTATTAGCCCTTCATCTCTGCCCTCTCTAGTTACTCAGAGCCTCTCCAGTGGCTCATATGTTTCCAGGAAGCTGTGCCTACTCCAAGATACATGGTGCAATAAATTATTCAATAAAAAGAGTTTTTAGTAAAAGTTTACTACAAAAATAAACTTCCCATCCTCTCTCTACATCTGCTTCTTATTGGTCTTTTCCCTCTCAATCAATGGCACCTCCATCCACCATCGAGGTACAAACACTGGTATCGTACTCAATGCCTCTGTCTCTTTTCCACTTCTCACATCTTTCCATGAAGTCCTGTCAATTGTAATTTTAAAATATCTCTTACATCTGAGATTTTCTTCATTTCCATGGTTACTGCTCGATTTCAAGACATCTCTTTTAAATGAAGTAATATAATGACCTCCTAATGAGTTAATACATATATCTAATAAGGGAGAGTTTACTAAGACAACACATTTATATTTATATATAAATGTATTATGTATTTATGTAATATATTTATATATAAAAGTATTTATATTTTACCAGTAAACAGGTAGAAAATATGATTTAAAAAAATTCTCAGAAATAAACTTAATGACAGATGTTAATATTTTTGCATAAATTAAACCTCAAAGCCTTATTGGAATACTGAGAATGTATAAGAAGTTATCTACCAAATGCAGAGCTGTGACATATTCTTGGATGTGGTAGATGGCTATTCCATGTTTTATTTTCTAGTTTAGTCCCAAATAAAATGTCATGAAGAGTAAGTTTTAGATACAAAAAGAAATATGTCTAATAAGATACAAACAGATCTACGCACAAGCAAATGCTGGTTAAAATAAACCAAAGAATATTTGGAAACGTAGCCAGTCTCAAAATCAAGTGAAAGAAATCACCACAAGACAAAAATGAAGGACAACATGCAATATCAGAGCTGTGAGCAGGGACTTCTGCCAACATCCGCATGGGGTAATTGAACATACATTGAGATCTTAACAGCTTCTTTGTGTTTTGTTTTTATTTTTGTTTTTGTTTTTAAAGTTTATTTATTTTGAGAGAGAGAGAGAGAGAGAAAACCCCCATAAGTGGGGGAGGGGCAGAGAGAAAGGAGAGAGAGAATCTCAGCATGCTCAGCATTGTCAGTGCAGAGCCTGACGTGCGGCTCAAACTCACGAACTCTGAGATCATGACCTGAACTGAAGTCAAGAGTCTGACTCTTAACCAAATGGGCCATCCAGGCGCCCCTTGGTTTGTGTTTTAGATGCACAGAGAAGGAGAAATGTGTAGCCACAGGTCTCAAATGCCTAGGAAACTACTACTAAGCTTCTTGCCTAAAGCCAGAATCATCAAGGGCCGTCCCATCCCTGAAATGAATACCAGAAAAGCTTCATTCACTGCTTCTAGGAAGTAGCAAGGAAGTTTATCTTCCATTAGCTTGTCCATGGGTGAAAAATACCCTTGAGAAATGAAAACTTCAGGGGTGCCTGTGTGGCTCAGTTTGTCGACTGTCCAACTCTTGAATTCAGTTCAGGTTCCCAGTGTTGTGGGATTGAACCCCACGTTAGGCTCTGTGCTGAGCATGGAGCTTGCTTGAGATTTTCTCTTTCTCTTACTCTTCTCCTCTCCCCTGCTTGCGCTCTCTCTTAAAATTTTTTTCAGAATTGTGTCAGTTGCATATGATGCATTTAAAGCGTCAAGAAATTAAGAGCCAGTGAAATACCTGGGACTTGCAATATTGTGCAAGAAACTGCTATGGCAGACATTTCCATAGTCCAGAGGACCTTTGACTTCACAAGAAAGGAATACAGAATGACAAGACGAAGATAACTCATAGTGAATGAACCATTGTGGGAGACAGTCACAGATCCAGTAACTAGAAGAACTTAGATGCTTAGAACTAGAAATAACAAAAGGCTGAAAGAAAGTTTACCGTCAGTTTATTGAAACTATTCAAAGAGAAAAAGAACCAAAATGTATAAAAGATAGGAACCAAAAATGTATGAAAAGAATTAGAAAGTTTGGAAAGGTCTCACTACAAAAAGTCCCTATGTAAAAAAAACATTCTGAATGCAAAGCCTGAACAGTAAACAAGACACAAATGAAAAGTGAATTCATGAACTGGACGACAAGTCTGGGGAAGTCACTTAGAATGCATCATTGGGAGAGAAAGTGATGAAAACATTAAAATATTAGTTAAGGGATGTGGAAACCACAGTGAGAGCCCATGTATATTTAGTAGGCAATCTTTTCATTGGTCTTGGCTAAGAATTTTCTAAAGTTGAATAAAAACATGAATTCTCAAATTGAGGGAGTGCTTTGAGTCTTAAGCAGGAAAAAAATGAAAACAAATGACACTCAGAGAAATCATGGTAAAGTGGCATGATCTTAAAAGATAAAATTATTATAAAAGCTCACAGAAAGAAAATAAAGACTACTTATAAGAATACATTTTATTTATTTTATTTTATTTTATTTTTTAAGAATACATTTTAAAAAGGCAGCACACTTCTTATCAGTGATGATAGATCTCAAAATATAAGGGGATCATATCCTCAAAATGCTGAAGGAAAATAATGTTGAATAATTTAGATTTTTAAATGTGTGTTATTTCATTACAATCTACTCTGAATAGGTTAGGCTCTTCTGTGGGTTAGTCTAACACAATGAAAGTTCATTTCTCATACTTTCCCAGTTTGCTGCAGGTAACTCCCCACGTTAACATTTTTCTGTGCTCTGACTCTTTGATTTTGACTGCTCCAATCTCTTGGTTCTAGGACCTCACCATGAAACCTTTGTGCTTTCTGCATCAGGAAAGGAAAGGACATGGAGAGCTTAGACCTGTTTCTTTTCTGCCCAGAACTGACAAGTCACTTCCATTTGCAGATCACTGGCTGGAACTAGTCAATTAGCCCCATCTAATTAAAAAAAAACTTAATGTATATTTATTTTTGAGACAGAGGGAGACAGAGCGTGAGTGGGGGAAGGGCAGAGAGAGAGGGAGACACAGAATCTGAAACAGGCTTCAGGCTCTGAGCTGTCAGCACAAGGCCCGATGCGGGGCTTGAACCCATGAACTGCGAGATCATGACCTTAGCCAAAGCCGGACACTGAACCGACTGAGCCACCCAGGCGCCCCTAGCCCCACCTAATTTTAAGGAAAATTAGCATTGGAAAGTGTTGTCTTTCAGTTGCTTGGAAAGAGAGGCAAATCAAATATGGTAAGCACAAATAATGTCTACCATAGTGGAGCTCTCTTGACATCACATCTTCAGTTCACTCTTCTTTCCAAACACTGAGCCTACTAATCTCCTTCTTAGCTGAGAAAACACGCATGTTTTATGCAGTCATCGCATCATGGTCTAAGCCCAGGATCTCTGGAGATGCAAAGTAGTCCCTATTTGAAAGTCATTTAGATCCAGGTATAGCTCTTCTTGGCCCAGGGAACTATGATTAAAAAAAAATTCTAGTGCTTGCTTCGGCAGCACATATACTAAAAAAAAATTCTAAACTCTTAGGGGCATGTGGGTTGCTCAGTTGTTTAAGCATCTGGCTTTGGCTCAGGTCATGATTTTGCCGTGAGTTCGAGCCCCACGTCGGGCTCAGTGCTGACAGCTCAGAACCTGGAGCTTACTTCAGATTCTGTGTGTGTCTCTCTCTGCCCCTCCCTGGATCACGCACACACACACACTCTCTCTCTCTCAAAAATAAACATTAAAGAAGATTTAAAAAAAAAATTCTAAACCCTTGGGACACCTGGGTGGCTCAGCTGGTTGAGCATTCGACTTCATGATCTCAGTTCATGGGTTCCAGTCCCATGTAGGACTCTGTGCTGACAACTCAGAGCCTGGAGCCTGCTTCAGATTCTGTCTCTTTCTCTCTCTCTCTCTCTCTGCCCCTCCCCTTTTCACACTCTGTCTCTCTCTCTCAAAAATAAATAAACATTAAAATTTTTTTTTTAAATTCTAAACCCTTAAAACATAATTTATGGTGGTGGCATGAGTTTTGGTTAAGCACAGTAAGTACTTACACTCAGAAATAGGGTTAATGTAAAATACACAGTAGTCACTGGTCTGTAACAACTCTGAAATCCTGATGGTAGATGTTGTGAGGGTGCTCTAACCTAGAGTTGCAGGATGTTTTTAATGAGGCCCTGATGTGATCTCTAAAGGCACCCCTTACCCATATTTTTCTCTAGCCTCTGGCTCTACCTTATGGAGAGTTGCTTCCTTTTTGTTATTCCTCTTGTTCATACCTAAAGTGCTGTCATGAAATGTGCCCTCCTTGGGAGGTACACTTCTTGCTCATCCTGCTACCTGCTCATAGAAAGTTGGATGCTCGAGGGTTATTTTAAATCTTGAACAGTCACAAGAATTTATAGTTTAAGCTTTTAGTATAACTGTGTCAAAATTTATTAAGCTTCATTTTTATTTGATTGAAGTCAGTGCCGTATGCCAAGTATTACCCCTAGAGTTCTTTTCAAAGTAAGATTCTCCAGATATGCCCTATATCTTCACTTTCTTCTTTGCGTATCTTTTTCTCTCGCAACTTAATGAGAGCTAAAATGCAGATGTCAGGCCTCTGAGGAATGGATAATCCTTTATTCTTACCTCTGCACTGAGTAATTTTATCCAATTGGAAAGTTTTATTGGAGGTTTTTCCCTCAATGCCTTTGTTTCGATTTTACATTGTATTACTCACAACACAAGAAGATTTTTTCCAGTGTTGCAAAGTTCTGGGTTTCTGAATTGCTGGACTTCATAGAGAGGTGATCTGAGTTTCAAAACCATGAACTTAAACTGGTACCAGTCTGCAAATTTGTATGATTATCTTGAGCTTTGCTCAGGATTTTAGATGTAATTTTGGAGAAAACAAATAGCTGGATTGACCCAGGCCATGGGTTATCAGCCTGTTGTATTAGGAAAATAATTGGGTAAAAGACTTGAGTGTATTTATGAAATAGTGTCATACACAATGGAGTAAAGAATCTACGGTGAACTAAGACCCATAGCAAAGGGTCTGTAGAAAAGAAATAAGGCATTTAAGATTGGTTGTCTCTGTGGAAAGGAAGACAAGTAGCTTTCTTTTCTTGGACCCTGGCTCTACTTGCATGCAAGTTGACTGAATGCAGAATTGGGCAGCTAGAATTGTCATTCCAGAAGGTATATTAATTTAGCAGCACAGAAACCAGCAGGAAATACTGATGTACTGTGCCCCATCTTCCTCCCAGAGGAATTTGAATTCTTCATGGAAGATAATACTGTTCTTCCTGGGTATGTTGCTGTGGTTTGCTGTCTGCTTTTATCCTCAGATTTTCAAGAATCCAAAATATTTCCAGCTTCCTGTACCACAAAGACAAGACAAAAGAGACAGAGAGAGAATGGGAAAAGAGTATACCTTTGGCGGTATCACTATCAACAGTCCATCTCAAATATTTAGAGAAAGCACCACCATGTGGTTAACACACGATTATATATGTGTTACTGTGTTAGGTATGAAAACTAAATCTGAGATATTGGAAGATTAACAGTAGAAAATAATATCTTGACACAGGAACCTGATACAGTGTGATATACATCATTCATTAATGGCTAGAAGGTAATCTTTTTCTCCAAATTTTCTGTAAGGAAGTTCATCTACTTGTTATCCCTTGAGATAATAACATACTTTTTAATATTTTATAGGTTGCAGTCTCCTGAAATATACCCTTGGAAGTTTATCTTCCAGACTCAATCCCTGATCCACCTTAATGCAAAATAGTCTAAGATTGGCTTTCTGCCATATTGTACAGCATCCGTGAGCCAGTAGGCCTATAGCTCTCATAGCACAGCCTGGTTGGAGTCAGGTAGAAAAAAAGGGGGAGGTGCATAGTGTGCAGTAATCAGGGTCTAAGCAATGTCTATGTTTCATTCTTTGTTGCTTAGACCCAAAGTGCAAGAGGAAAATCAAACTCTGTATCATTCTACTAAAAAAATAGAAACGTTAATGACAAAAGAAGGGAAATAAAAAGTGTGCCCTGGGCTATTCCCAAGACTAGGATGAATAAAATAATTGCATACTGTGTAACTCATCTTTAAGTCATATCTTTCCACCTAATTTAGAGCTGTTGTTATTCAGCAACAAAAGGTATGCAGCTTCCTGTTTCCTATAGTTATTTTTTTTTAATGTTTATTTTTATATTTGAGAGAGAGAGAGAGAGAGAGAGAGCGCCAGCAGGGGAGGGGCGGGAAGAGATGGAGACACATTGTGAAGCAAGCTCCAGGCTCTGAGCTGTCAGCACAGAGCCCAACGTGGGGCGGGGCTCAAACCCACGATCCATGAGATCATGACCTGAGGTGAAGTCGGATGCTTAATGGACTGAGCCACCCAGGTGCCCCTTCCTGTTGCCTTAGTAAACAAAAAATCTTCAGTGTTGTCCTGAGTATAATCATATCTATTTAAGCTAGTATTGTAAATGTAGTCAGTCACCTCCAACACAGATGGATTCCATGTGATACATTAAGTCATCAAATCTGTGGCCCAAGCCAGAACGAGTGTCCTTGTATTCAGTCAGCTATTTCAGGAGTTAGGTTTGTCTCAGCTTTGTCTTTCCCATGTACTACCTGTCTAGTGGGAGTAAATCATTCTGTTCCCCTTATAAATCCGGTGGGAGAATGTCAACTCTGTTATGAAGTCAAGAATCGGTATAGATTCACATTAGGACATCCTATCTTGTCACTATGCATAAAAGGCCATTTTTTTTTCTAGTTCTTGATCTCTGAAAGGAATACAATTAATGAGAATATTGGATTCACAGAAACCTCTGAGTCAGGATGTCTGTGGATGCCAGCATTGTGATTATGGCTTCATCACTTGACAATCAGAGATGATTTTTAAGAGTTCCCACATGAGCGTATATTGCACATTACAATTTTTTCTTATAATCTTGAATCAGCTGAGAAATCTTGTTAATTGCTTAAGCTACTCCAGGCTTGTTTGGATGGAATATCACCCTGAAACCTATTAGCTCACTTCTCTCTCAGCATGGCCAGTTATACAGGCCTGAGCATCAATTCCAGAAAAGTTATTTTTTAGGATGTCATTCAACATTTCATCAAGTCCCATCACACTTGGTGCCTTGAAAATATCCTCTATAATCTTTCTTCCCCCCGAAGCGTGTATAAACAAATCTAATTCCTTGTTAGATGCTAATTGCAACTGCCATATAACTGGGCCTCTGAAACTTTCTAAAAACATTATCCATATGTCAAGGTCCTCCCCAAACTGCCTAATTATCCTAATGAGAGACTTATTTTTTTCTTCCTCCTGCTGACTACACCCCATCTATTTTGCAAGCTAAATATCCACTATAAAAATATCTTCAGGATGGTTCAAGATTACCAGCAGCGTTTCAGTGATAATGACTGTAATAGGTTGCCTTACAAAGCATCATTGGTATAGGTCATGTGAAGCTGGAAAATCTCCCTCATCTTTGGTATGTTTCTAAATGAACTCATTTTACTTAGTAGTTAAGAAACCTTCTGGAAAACAAATAAACAAGTCTATGTGACATCTGTCAATGCTTATGCATATCAGAACATCCCTGGAAGACTTTGGGTGTATGAGAATGCTGTGATGCAAAATTTCAAGGAAGCATGTAGGGGCTCTTGTTTTAACTTCACTCAGTGTAATGGATGCTGTAGTATGTTGCCAGGACCCCTATTATAGAACCTTCCCCCAGCTGCCAAAATATTGACTGCCAATGTCTCACAGCTGAATTTGCTTCCTTGGCCAACTCCTGGCACCAAAATCTTGGGTTAAGTCCCTGTCTAGAAATTGCCCTCAGTGGAGGGGAGCTGCCTTGGTCAAGATTATACCCTGATCCCTGTGGGGTTGGCTGAGGCTCTGTGGCAGACCTCTTAGTTCTTTTTCTCCCATTGTCTACAAATCCCTCTTGCTCCACTTCCTTATAGGTGATAAAGGATGGAGATCATATCCCCAATAGATGTCTTGCACACAGATCTCTGGACCTGAAATAAGTGGATATTGTAGGAGTCGTGCTGCTGGTATTATAGCAGATATTGGAAAAAGGGAACACTCAGATATTTCGAGGACTATTGGACGATATGATCCCAGCTGACCTTGATACTTCGGCTTCCAAAGTGTCATCATGATCCCTGGATTAGAATCAGAGCATAGGTGCACCAGGTATTAAATAAAGTTCTGGCATAAGTTTATCAGAGTGAAGTTAAGCATCTTGATGAAAGACATTCATGAAATACATGCTAATATATTTAGTATATATGCTAGTATATATGCCAGAGTCCAAGCTGAAATTTTATTGCAAATCTATCTGGTTCCACATGACATCCTCTCCCAGTTTTTCCCCCTCTCAAAGTTTATAGGTGCAACATGGGCCTAAGAACTATAAAAACTAAATCATACATTGAGAAGAATAATACCATTTCAGCTGACATAAGAATTGATGGCCTCTGGTTTGCTTTTTAGAAGTTTAGAGCATTTCCCTGAAGAGAATAGATAAGTAAAAATTAAAATTCATGTAAGATGAAAGATGAAGGGATATGTGATCAAAGTCCATAAATCATGAAAGGTACACACAGCTTTGCCCAAAACAGAAGTACCAGGAGATTTGGGATTGGTCTTAGGCTTTTTAAAGGAAGGCACAACTTACGATAGTTATATTCCTCTTTACTGCAAAGATAGATATTAAGTGTGGAATGTGGATATACTCAGGAAGATGTTAGTATTCCTGAATATTTATGTCTGTCTGATGCACCCTCTTAGGTGACAGGAGTCCCAGAGTGTTAGAGACAGGCTGTGGCACAATGCTCTGAGACCTTGGCCTGGTGTGAAGGCGGGGGATAGACAGTGCTGGGGGGAATCAGAGAGGCCACAGGGGCAAAAACAAAAGCAAAAGTAAGTTGTCAGAGCAAATGTCAGAACTTAGCAGAATCTGGATACCAGAAAAACGGGATGGCGTTCTGGGGAAAATGCCCAGGGATAAGGCTGAAGGCAAAACTCACAGGAATTCCTTGACTCAAGGGACTAAATAACTGGCCCAACACCTCCCTTGCAAGAAAAAGAGAAATCTGTAAAAGGCCTAGCAGGAGAGAAGGAACTCAGAGCTTGCTCTCAGGTCTCAGTAACTGATGAGAAACATGGAAATGCTTTTGAAGAGTTTTGTTTTATCCCCCAAATTTGTGTAAATTTTGTATTTTAAAAATAATATTATTATGTTTGTTTTACTGTTAAAAAGTGTTTTGTTCCTGATAAATTTTGAAATAATATTATGCCTCCAAGAAAACGTGTCATGTATGTTTTCCCTAGTGACAACTAGCACTTTAAGGGATTTCTCCCATCATTTCCAAAGAACAGAAGGGAGTGTTTTGGATATTGGATCTTATTGGGGCCATATATAATTGCTGTTTGTGTGTCTGCTCTCTGTGTCCATTCTTTTTTCTAAACACTGCTCTGATTCTTTTTTGTGGAATTACTCTTTCACGTTGGTACAGTCTAGTGGGGATTCTAGTCTGGTGACCAGACTTCATTACCCAAGAGGTAGGCCCTGGACATAAAGTTGGCTGAAAACAAATTTCTATCCTGGATTTAATTTTTACACAGAGTGGTTTAAATCAGTGAGCATTTGTTGATCCTATTGGCACATCCGCTGACTGTTAGAAATCTATTTTGAAGAGTGACAGAATCAAAGAGTAATAGGAAACTTCTGTACTTCAGTTGTTGACAGATCAAATCAAATAAAAATAAGCATTTAGAGAATCGGAGATAATAGATCTGAATATGTGTGTTAGTATGTGTTTGTCAGATGCAGTATGCAAGACAAATGACGTGCACCTTCTTTATGTTTTTATTTTTATTTTTGAAATCTACTTTATTAATCTTAGAAAATTTTTAATGAATTGGTGATACACTGAACCATAATAAAAGTTATAATAAATTTGGAAAAAGGGATATACTACATTTTATGACAATGAAACAATAAAACTTGAAATTTTTTCATTTAAACGTTTTTTTAAGTTTATTTTTTTTATTTTGAGAGAAAGAGAGAGAGAGAGAGAATGAGTGTAAGAAAGGCAGAGAGAGAGGGAGAGAGAATTCCAAGCAGGTTCTGTGCTCTCAGCACAGAGCCGGATGCAGGGCTCAGACTCACGAACCATGAGATCATGACCTGAACCAAAATCAAGAGTCGAACGCTTAACTGACTGAACCATCCAGGCACCCTGAAAATAACCTTAAAATTTAAATAAATAAGCTAAACAAACAAAAGAAACTAAAGAGTTAATTGGAAATAGAAGTTACTACTTTTCTAAACAAGCATTATTGAAATTAGAATTCAAAATTGTTTGCATTATTTTCAGGAAGGTGAACATAAAACTCCACATATCAAGATGTATGTGGTCCAGTCCAAACTGTTTACAGAAGAAAATTAATAGTTACATACTTTTAATTATTAAATATTATAAGAAATAAATCAAACATCCTTTAAGCAAGTTTTAAAGGAGTAGAATTCCGTGTGTGCAAAAACCCATAGAAGTAATTTCATATGAACTGAAGAGTAAAAGGTCATCCTATGTTATGAAAATACAATTGTTTTTTTTTTTACCCAGCTTGAACATTATTGTTCATTTTTAAAAAATTTTTAATATTTATTTGAGAGAGAGAGACAGAGCATGAGCAGGGGAGGGGCAAAGAGAGAGGGAGAGACAGAATCTAAAGCAGGCTCCAGACTCTGAGCTGTAAGCACAGAGCCCGAGGTAAGACTTGAACCCACGAGGGATATCATGACCTGAGCTGAAGTCGGTTGCTCAACCGACTGAGCCACCCAGGCGCCCCAAACATTATTGTTAATTTTTATTCATCTCTCTTGATTGCTAGAAAATTCTTTCATATTTTCTTCTTAAAATTAAAAAACTGCGTCAACTTATTTTTGCTTTCATATTAGATAAATAAATTATTCAAAAATTTTTTTCAATGTTTACATGTTTTTGAGAGAAAGAGAGAGAGAGCATGAGCAGAGTAGGGGCATAGATAGAGGGAGACACAGAATCTGAAGGAGGCTCCAGGCTCTGTGCTGATAGCTCAGACATGGGGTTCAAATCCATGAACCACGAGATGATGACCTGAGCTGAAGTCAGAGGCTTAACCAACAGAGCCACCCAGGGGCCCCGATAAATAGGTTATTCAAATGATATTTTGTATTTATTTCTCCATCTATATGTTCATTTTTGTTCACCATGACTTCAGAAATTGTATGGAATGGGAAAAATGTTTTATCCCTTTTAATATCTTTGTTGGCATTTTAACTAGCACAGGGGTTGATTATGCATATTTCTAAGGTCAGAATGCATTTACCCTTCTCTTACCTTACTCTTCCCAGTATTTATTTCTGAAAACACATTGTACCAGCAATGGCACGTTTCAAGAAAAGCCCATTAATAAGAACTAAGAGTTCTATTTTTCATTTTATAGGCCAGGGAAACACTCAGTAGAGGAGTTTTAATAGAACAATGACATTGCGCTCTTCAAAAACTGGCATTAGTCTTTGTCTAAAAGCTCACATAACCCAAATCCAATTCAGGTTGCTTTAAAAAGTTTAATGTTCCATTTACTGCACTACAACATTTTCTTTCTAATTGAAATGCTTCCAAATGGGTAAAATGTGTTAATTTTAGAAGTCTTTAAACCCACAGCTAATATCATCCTCAATGGGGAAAAACTGAGAGCTTTTCCTGGATGGTCAGGAACAAGAGAGATGTCCGTTCTCACCACTGTTGTTTAACATGGTACTGGAAGTCCTAGCCCTAGCAGTCAGACAACAAAAAGAAATAAGCATACAAATTGGCAAGGAAGAAGTAATAGAACTTTTACTATTTGCAGATGACTTGCTACCCTCAAAAGAAAACCTGAGAAATGCTAAAAAATTGCTAGAACTGATACACAAATTTAGTAGTTGCAGGATATAAAATCAATGTACAGAAATATGTTGCATTTCTATACATCAATAGTGAAACAGCAGAAAGTGAAATCAAGGAATCAATCCCATTTACAATTGTACCAAAAACTATAAGATACCTAGGAATAAACCTAACCAAAGATGTGAAAGATCTGTACTCTGAAAACTATAAACACTGATGAAATAAATTTAAGAAGATGACACAAAGAAATGGAAAGACATTCCATGTTCATGGATTGGAAGAACAGATATTGCTAAAATGTCTACATTACCCAAAGCAATCTATATATTTAAGGTAATCCCTGTCCAAATACCAACAGCATTTTTTCACAGAAGAACAAACAATCCTAAAATTTGTATGGAACCACAAAAGACCTCGAATAGCCAAGGCAATCTTAAAAAAGCAAAGCAAAGCTGGAGGCATCATAATTGTGGACTTCAAGTTATATTATAAAGCGGTAGTAATCAAAACATTACGGTACTGGCACAAAAATACACATGGATCAATGGAACAGAACAGAAAAGTCAGAAATGAGCCCACAACTGTGGTCAATTGATGTTTGACAAAGCAGGAAAGAATATCCAATGGGAAAAAGACAAATATTGGGGAAACTGGACAGCAACATATAGAAGAATGAAACTGGACCATTTTCTTACACCATACACAAAAGTAAACTCAAAATGGATGACAGACCTAGGCGTGAAACCTGAAACCATAAAAATCCCAGAGGAGAACACAGGCAGTAACCTCTTTGGCATTGGCCAGCTGTAGCAACTTTGTTCTAGATATGTCTTCTGAGGCAAGGGAAATAAAAGCAAAAATAAACTATTGGGAGTTGATCAAAATACAAAGCTTCTGCACAGTGAAATAAACAATCAACACAACTAAAATGCCACTTGTGGAATGGGAGAAGATATTCTCAAATGACCTATCCAATAAAAGGTTAGTATCCAAAATATATGAAGAACTTATATAACTTAACACCCAAAAAATGAATAACCCAATTGAAAATGGGTAGAAGACATGAATAGACATTTTTCCAAAGAAGACATCCAGATAGCCAACACACACATGAAAAGATTCTCAACATCACTTATCATCAGAGAAATACAAATCAAAACCATGATACCACCTCACATCTGTCAGAATGGCTAAAATCAACAACACAAGAAACAACAGGTGTTTGTGAGGATGTGAAGAAAAAGGAACTCTCATGCACTGAGAATGCATGAGAATGGTGGGAATGCAAATTGGTGCAGCCACTGTGGAAAACAGTATGGAGGTTCCTCGAAAAGTTAAAAATAGAACTACCATATGATCCAGCAATTGCACTACTAGGTATTTACCCCCAAAATACAAAAATACTAAATCAAAGGGATGCATGCACCTCGAAGTTTATAGCAGTGTTATCTACAATAGCCAACATAATAGAAATAGCCCAAGTGGCAATGGACTGATGAATGGATAAAGAAGAAGTAGTATATATATATACTATATATATGTGTATATATGTGTATATATATGTGTATATATATATAGTATATATATATAGTATATATAGTATAGTATATAGTATAGTATAGTATATATATATATACTATATATATATACTATATATATATATACACATATATATAGTATATACTGTATATACTACTTATGGTATATAAGTATATTACTATATATACTGTATATACTGTATACTATACTTCTATAGTATATAGAAGTAGTATATATATAGTATATACTGTCAGTGCAGAGCCAGATACAGGGCTCCATCTCATGAAATGTGAGATTGTATGACCTGAGCCAAAATCAAGACTTGGACTCTTAACTGACTGAGCCACCCGTGTGCCTCAGGTTAAAATGATTTTTTTAAAGTGCAGTGTATTTGATAGGCTGAGTATTTCCAAACATGGAAATCATGAACAAAGCCCCATTTATTCTTGGTGGATAGAATAGTGAGGTGGTGGGAAGCATAATACAATGAGTGCATTCAGCCATCCCTTCACAGTCTTTGTATTAAAGCTTGACGACTTGCCCAACACTGTATTAAGGTCTAGATTTACAAATATGTAAACCAGTCCCTATTATTATGAGCTTTATAATCTGAGGATGGAAATTTAGACAAATGATCATATAAATGTGTCATGATATATATATATACATACATACTAAGACATATATCACCTACCTGGGGAGGTCAAGAGTGGTTTCTGTGACCAGGTAACATTAGAACTTCATTGGTGGGAGAAGTGGGAAATAGGAAACTTTTCAGGCAACTGCAAATAGTTTGATATGGCAGAGTTAATGCCTTTTGAGAAATGACTGAAGGAATACAGAATGATGAGCCTGGAAAAGTTTTGATAAATGTTTTTAAATATTGACAGCAAGTTCACCCCTGAATATTATTGTTGTTGTTGATATCAATACTAAATGCCATCCTGTCTTAAACCTTATTAAAACAAACAAGTTTTTGAAAATGGGGAAAGGTCATTTAAATTGCAATATACTTTGGCTTTTGCAGGACTAAAGGAGACAGGGAAATATGGCTGTTGAAAGCTCTTTCTATGGGGTTGGATAGACCTGGGTGAGAATCCCAGTGCTGCCATTTTGTGAAATCCTGCACAAATTACTAACCCTCTTTAAGCAGGTTCCAGTTTCCTCATGTGGATGATGGGGCAAAAGATGTTTTCTCCAGAAGACTAATAACATCTCCTTCCAGTTTTCAGCACAAAATTCGTGCACAAAAATGCTTGCTATTATTATGATGTGTGTATTTCCACTGGTCCTTGATTCCAATTCACATTTTGGTATCTGTTAAAAAAAAAAGTAACAGAAGACAAGTTTTCCATTTATAAATAACTCTTCCTCATACCACAGAAAAATAAATAATTGCCATACTTGTATGTGTAAATGTGATATGCAATAAAAGATAAATACTTCGTTATAAATATTTCTTGTGCACTATCACATGCATTAAAAACACTTTTAGTGCATTAAATATATTTCAAAATATAGAGAATGACTTTTATGTCTTTAATGAACAAACATGTATAAATATCCACCTGCATTATGAAACAAAAGGATTGTATTTGAAGAAAACATTAATGATAATGCAGATAAAATGAGTTAGGAGGTCTGACAAAATAAAAGGTCTCAATGTAATCGTTTATTATATAAAATTATGAGGCTTACTTATTTTTAATATAACTTTTTTCTTCTTTAACATAAGTATTGCTTATTTTATGATTATTAAACACCCAGACATTAATGACAGTTTGAAACATATGGAAAATTACAAAGAAAATACAACCAGTAAATCTAACACCAAACAATAGCCATTCTTGAGTTTTCATTTTTATTTTATTTTTTTATTATTATTTTTTTAATGTTTATTTTTATTTTTTGAGACAGAGAGAGACACAGCATGAGCAGGGAGGGGGCAGAGAGAGAGGGAGACACAGAATGTGAAGCAGGCTCCAGGCTCTGAGCTGTCAGCACAGAGCCCGACGTGGGGCTCGAACTCACGAACTGTGAGATAGTGACCTGAGCCGAAGTCGGACGCTTAACCGACTGAGCCATCCAGGCGCCCCTTGAGTTTTCATTTTTAAATATTTATTATCCATTACTGCTGTACTGTCAAATACCAACATTATAAATACGTATTTTTATGTAATTATTATATAGGTAGGGATGGACTCATTATGCTGCCATAAGAACACTGAATCTCAGTGTTTTAAAATAAAGGACTTTTAAAAAAAATGTTTATTTAATTTGAGAAAGAGAGCATGAGAGTGGGAGGGACAGAGGGAGGAGGGGATAGAGGATCTGAAGAAGGCTCTGCACTGACACCAGTCAGCCTGATCCAGGGCTTGAACCCATAAACCGTGAGATCATGACCTGAGCTGAAGTTGGACACTCAACTGACTGAGCCACCCAGGTGCCCCAGTAAAGGACTATTTCTTTTCTTTTCTTTTTTTTAATGTTTATTTATTTATTTTTGGGCTCATACGCGTGCAAGAGAGAGAGAGGGTAAGAGAGTGTGAGTAGTGTAGGGGCAGAGAGAGAAGAGAGAGAATCCCAAGAAGGCTCCCAAGCTGACAGCATAGAACCTAATGTGGGGCCTGATCTCACAACTATGAGATCATGACCTGAACTGAAATCAGGAGTCAGGTGCTTAACTGACTGAGCCAGCCAGGCACCTCAGGACTATTTCTTGCTCTTGCCATACATGAGCTGCATTAGTTGTCCTCTGTATCACCCTAAAGGTTCTTGGGATGACATAGCAGCTGCTTACCATCTGGGAAATTGCCAGTCTCTATGAGGGAGAGAAAGAGAGAGTGTGGAAAATGGTGCACTGGTCCTTAGAAGTTCCACGTAAGAGTGATACATATCACATCAGCTCCTTTCAAAGCCGAAGGCAAGACATCTAACTCCAAGGGGACCAGTAGTTGAATCCACTATTTGCCTGGAATGAGAAAGAAAAAAATTTTTGTGAAGAGTTTTTACTTCCTACCGAAATTGTTTTACAAGTATGTGAGAATATTGGCAATTATCTATGAAAATAAAATAGAGGCAAGAAAAGTGTAAAGTATAAGGAATGATTTGAAAAATTTTTGTAAGCACTCATGCAACCTCATACTTCTAAGAAAGTCATTCTACCCTTTCCAAAAAAATCAGTTTTGCTCGTTTGACTTTTGCCTGCTTTCTGAAATATGTCCTGACTTCCCAGTTTCTTGACAAGCAATACTCTTGGTTTTTCCAAACCATATGTAACACTGACGCTTTTCCAAAATTTGTTACATAAGAATCTGTTATATGTGTTTATTACAGTTTAATTTATGATGTTCACATCCTGTGTTGAAGTCAGCTTTGCAATTCTTAGATGATAAATGGAAGTCACCAAAATTAAGAGAATCTATCTTATTGATGTTTTCTTTGTTTGCTGCTCTCTCCAGTAAAGATAATACCCTTCACACACACACAAAAAAAAGTTTGGGAAGATAGCGAATTGATTCTTTAAGTCAGCAAGAATAGGCAGTAAAGCAGCAAGACAGTGATATCCGATCATTCCTTCATTACTAACTTCTCAAGGTCAAGTATTTCCTTACTGCCTTTCATGCACTGCAGTAATTGACACATGTAAGAGTTGTTAGTATATTTCTGCTATCTTGCATTTCCTTACCCCAACATTGGTCTTACAGGTACTTTGGGATCCATGCCTCTCTGACTACAGTTGATCAAGAGGCAAGTGCTTGTTTAAGTTGGGCTGATCCTAGGACACCCTCAGTCTCCAGTTGTAGTAAGTGGTCCAGAGATGCAAGGGTAGACACTTGTGTCTGGACTATCTGAATCTACCTATTGAGGGAGCCTGGGTGGCTCCGCTGGTTAAGCATCCTCTGTTGGTTTAGGCTCAGGTCATGGCCTTGTAGTTCATGAGTTTGAGCCCCAGGTAGGCTCTGCACTGGCACAGTGGAGCCTACTTGGGATTCTCTCTTTCCCTCTCTCTCTCTGATTCTCCCCCATGTGCACTGTCACTGTCTCTGTCTCACTCAAAATAAATAAGTAAAGTTAAAATAATTTGAATCTATTAGATTTTTAAAGGTGGAGCTGGAAGTGGAATGCCCTTGGCTTGCTGATGGCAAAAATTGAGCCACCTGTGTCAATAGTTATAGTTATGCTGGAAAAAGTGATTCTGAAAGACAAAGTCAACAGAAGAAAATGAGAATGAGAAAGAGAGATTTCTGATTGTTCTCGTGTCTGTTTTTGGGGTTTCATGTATTAATTGTTCCTGAGAGCTGAATTCTGCCTCCCCCTCCCTTTTGATTATGAGTCAATAAACTCATTTATTATTGCCTCAGTGGACTGAATCTAAGTTTATTTTACTTGTAACTAAGAGAAGGCTGAGAGACACTAATGCAGGCAGGCTGGGTCTGGGGACCAGAGGGGGTCCCACAGGACCAGTCAAGAGAGTCCCTGGCTGCACACAGGATAGAAACCACATGTGAGCCAGCAGGAGGTGAAAGCTGAGTTTACTGAAGGTATAAGAAAGAGTGCAGATACAGACAGGAGTGTCTGTGAGACTCAGAAAGGAAAGGAGAGTGAGTCTTGTCTTTGCTTGGAGTCTGGGGTTTTTACTGAGGATTGTAGACTGGTGTAAATGTTGTCTCAGGCATCCAGGAGCTGTTTGGACAAAGATGAGGGCCGAGGTGTCATTCCTTTGAGCCAGCGGGTCTTGGCATTGAGATGTCTAGCACCAGTGGTTTGGAATGCGCGAGACCCTTAACTCCTTGTCTCTTACAAGGAAGACATACACTATTTGCATTCTGGGCCATGCGTAAAGTGGGGGTGCAGGTCCCAGCAAGATCGGGCGCTAGAAAAGGAAGCAGATTTTTATGGAGTCCTTCATTTTCCCTATCTCTGTTCTGTCTTAGGTGCTATAAGGCCTCTCATGGAAAATAAACAAAAATTAATAATATAAGTATTTGCTAATTTCACCCAAGAATAGCAGAAAGTGTTTTAAACTGATTTTAAAGGGTAACATTTGGGGCGTCGGGGTGTCTCAGTTGGTTAAAGGTCTAGCTCTTGATTTCGGCTCAGTTCACAGTTCGTGAGTTTGAGCCCCATGTGGGGTTCCATGCTGTCAGTGCAGAGCCTGTTTGGGATTCTTTCTGCCCCTTCTGTGTCTGCACTCTCTCTCTCAAAATAAATAAAATCAACTTTAAAAAAATGAAGGGTAATATAATTTTACTTTATCTCATAGTGAATTGGAGTTCACCATTGTCCAATCTTGTAGGGAAAAAGATACAAAAAAATTCTGAAAAAAGTTTTATAATTTACTTGAATAAAGAGACAAAAAATGATAAAGAGATACTGTAGTGTCTTTAAAAAATGTGTAGTCTTATGTTAGACTCTATGTCCTAAGCTATTTGCAGAAACACCTATATTTTCTTCAAAATAGTAAAGGAAGAAAAATCAGTCGGTGAATAAGGAAAAATAAGCCTAAATGTCTGAAGTTTCTTTTACTGGCTAAACCTTTATGTAATTTATATATGAAAAAATATATTTTAAAATGTACGTAAAAGCCATTTTGCAGTTTTTTACCCAAGGTTTGGGGAATCAGCAGTGGGAAAGCTAGGCCTAAATAGTCATGAGTTTAATTTCTTATTAATTTGACTTCATTAGGTCACTAGGGTGGCATTTTGTCTAGGTGGTGTTGGGGGTAGTTGATCTACATTAGCAAATTGATTATAGATTACTTTAAAGAACAGAATAAAATACACTAATTACTATTTGGGGAAATGGCAGTGTAGAATACCTGTATTTGTTGATTAGTGTGCCCTCTTTGCATTAGGAGCAATTATTTAAGGAACAAAGTCAGTTTTAGATGATAGTATAGTAAAACCTTGGATTGTGAGTAACTGGTTCTGCGAGTGTTCCGCAAGACAGCAAACATTTCTAATTAATTTTAACTTGATAAACAAGTGATGCCTTGCAATATGAATAGTACATGATGCCAATCGTTACATGGGATCCCAACTGAGCCAATGGTTCTTTTATCTCTCTCACTGTGGGATTGTGGGTGATCGTCTCCCATGTGCAGAGGCTTGGTCGCAGACTGCGGTGCTTGGCAGTAATCAGTGATTTTTCAGAATGTGGAAGGTGCCCACAACTGGTACTAGTGTATTTTTTTGTCAGTTCAGAGCATTATGGACAGTCCTTTGCTTTTCCGTACTAGAGTAAGCTTAGCAATGTGTTGTTTCATTCTAGGTCAGGCTGCCTGCGGATATAGACCCTTTCCTCTGCTGCCTATTGCCAGTTACATTAAATACAGTATTTGATAAGAGTTTATGAATACTGTACTATAGTCAACATCCATGTGAGCATATGCAGTGGTCCCCCATGAAGAAAAAGGTTGAAAAGAAAGGCTGTAAGAAGGAGATGATTATGGTGGAAGTTAAGAAGGAAATCATCAAGATGTAAGAATAAGGTATGTGAGTGGCTGAAATTGCAAGACATATTTATAAGAAGTCTATGTCTGCATCTTGTCTGAAGAGGAGGAGGAGAAAACGTCAGAGGAATCCCTCACTTCAAATGAGATTGGAGAAATGTGTAAAATGTGGGAAACAGTGCAAAATTTTGTAGGAAAGCACTGTAGCAGTGTGAGCTGTAGCAGTGCGAGCGATGAATCCGTGTAACGGCAATACTATTTCTCATTTCCACCAAATCCTCAAAAGGAGGCAAAATCAAGTGTCATTGGATAGTATTCTTCTTAAAGTTGCCCGAAAAGAAAAAGATTCCAAGCAGATGGCAGTGATTCTGTTAGTGATAGTGAAAGTTGTCTTACACAATAACCCTCCTCTCTCTTGTCTCCCTCACACCAGCCACAAAGGTTTTCAAAGGTAAGTGGAGGTTAAATTGTTTATTTTTCTTTTTCTTTTGTATTTATTATTTTATATTATATTACAATATTTATATGACTATTTTGTAATCAGTTTTATATGGCTATTTTGGGTTGTGGAATGAATCATCTGAGTTTCCATTATTTCTTAAGCGGAAATTCGCTTTGATATATAAGTGCTTTGGATTACAAGCATGTTTCTGGAATGAATTATGCTCACAAACCAAGGTTTACTGTATTTGGTAAGTAAAGGGTCAAAATAGCAGGATGGTTTTATATCACTTTATATGTTATATTTTATAATTCATGTAATTATAATGAACTAGAATAGTCTCATCAGCCAGAGTACTTCTCCCCTGATCAATCTTATTGGAACACAGACATTCTTCAGTAACTACTTGCAAATACTCTTTCAATTACCCAAATCATTGGCATTATCATATCCAGTATTATAGCTTATGTTTCATTAATTACATTTTAAATTGGCAATTTACCAACTGAATTAAAAGTTAGTATAACCCTATTACCATTATGTTTACAAGTCATATTTTAAGGAAGTTTCCCTATGGGAAGATAGTTACATTTGGATAATCCCATGCACTACAGAAATAGTGTGATCTTTTAATCAAAGGTTAAATAAAAAGGTGATTTGAAAACATGAAGCATTGTCTAAATGCAATATGCCATTTATTCACTCCTGATTCCATAATCTAAGAATCTTGTATTTATTGGAAAGATCCTTTCCCCTTTTATTCTGATTAGTCTATTTTTATTCTCTGTATTAAATATCACCATGAAATTGACAATAAATATAATGAAGAATATCAACAAAGTAAGATACATAGTAGCCTGCCCGACTTAGAAAATGCTCTCTTGTCTATCTTTACTAACTCACATATCAGTCAATAGATCACCTGTTCTATTGAAGTAGTTTTCTATGGTGTGATATCTGCAAAACGGATCCTACTTTTCTCGCACAGAAACAGAGAGATGAGTATTCACAGATATTCACACCAAAAAAATAACGCTTGAATTTGAAATTTCAATGCCTACTGTAAAAGCTTATATCATTGACATTGCTGATTAAAATGGCGAATTGTTTTTCCCTGATGTGGTTAATACTGACGATATGCTTTTGCACACATCTGTGAGTTTTGCTATAAAAAGAACATACTGTCCAAAGAGTACCAAGAACTGATGTTTCTTCCCACCAATTTCACCTTTGTGCCCCACCAAATCCCCTTTAAGAAAACCAGTATAACAATTTTTGAGCTTGCAAATAGCTGAATTAAGAAATAAGTTTATGAAGTGAATTATGAGTGAATCTAGAGCACTTACAATCTAAATTGATTCATAAAATTCAATTTAAACTAATCTTTCATACACTCAGGTTTGCCACCAGATGACACAGGAGTCAGTAATAAAAGATAAAATTCTAGTGAAACGAATTGAAGATATAACTGAATACAGATGAATAGCCTGATACTGAGACCAGGAAAACTTTGAATTAGAGAATTATTTCTCTGCGTGAAAAGGTCTTTCCACTAGTTTGTCACTGTAAAAAAATGATGAAATTGTAAAATTATATCTGTGAAATGCTCTTCCCTTAAACACATGCAAAGATAGAAAAAAGCAAGTTTTCCACATTACTAGATTAATTACTATTAATAGTGTTAATAGGAAATGTGGTTTTTGTGTGTGAACATCAGTTTTTGTGGAGAAGTTATGGACATAGAGAAATGTGATTTTTCATTGCATTACAATTAGGCAGTTGTTATTGGAGATATTATTCATAATAAAATTAATTTTAAAATGTTTATGACATGATTTTTGGTTCTAGATGGATTCTTTCTGAAGGCAAATTAAGTAGGTTTTTTCATTATCCGTATTTTAATGGTCACCAAGTGAAATTCACAGGTCTTAAAGGACTTGCCTTAGGATACACAGGTGATGAGAGTAGAGTCTTTTCCTATACTGTGTGCAGTTTCCAACTCTAAGGATCCTCAGAGCTTAAGCAGTTTACTTTGCCAAGTTTACGTGGAGTGGTGGCAGAATGAAGCTATTCCATAAAATGTTGAATATTTAGAAAAACAAAATCTCTAACTATTTAGGAAACATTTTCTACTAAAAGACCTTGTTTAGGCAGAGTCTGAGTCTACAATCTTGTTTACAGTTGAGTCCCTAATTAGTCATCGTAAGAGTGTTGTGGCTTAATCCTTCCATGCCTAACACAGAACTAGTCCTAACAAAGAACATCCTCCTTTTCTGTTTGAGGCCAAACTCAGCAGTAGGGTCTCTCTCTTGCAGTCCTTCTGCACTCCCATCACTGGAGTGGAATTAGCAGGAAATGACCCAGTTGTGAAGCAGCCACTGCTTCACTGCCATTTCACCTTCCTACTGCTGCGTTCCCCCGCAGCACCTACTTCTGGGCACTGCACATTTTCGAAGCGCAGCAGATGAGAATGTTGCTTTGGCTGAATCTAGACAACAGGCTATTTGAGCAGGGAAACTACGTGCTGGATGCCTGAGCTCATCACCTGAAAGACAGCCTTACGTTTTTTCTTCTCAGGCAGGTAATATTTAAGTCAGCTTGGTGGGATCTGATGGGTAGGCCAATTCTGATATTTAAATCGGTCAAACAGCATCAGCTGCTTGCCTGAAGTCATGGATTTTATACTTTAAGTATAAAATTTTTAGGTTTTAAGATGACAATTTGTTCCTATTACATTTTTATAAAGTCACTAGTAGGATAAATAGACCCTAATAATTTGGAAAAAATTCTGGAATCTGAAAAATTACTACATTTAAAATAGAGTGTTCTCATTTATTTTTAGGAATGTTTCTATTTATCAAGGATTCAGTCTGATATTCTAACAATATATTCTAACAATTATAATCCTGTTGGCAGTTTGTGGGATTAAAATATGGAAATAAATGTGGTTGGAAGTTAAATGTCATTTTCATCTTGGGACTAAGAAAAATAATTGTTCAGGTATTACCTTAAAAACACATATGTGATTTTAGTGAAAAAAAAAAAAAAAAAAAGGTATATACTTAATGGTCCCTGTTAGCAATCTCCAATCATGGCCTAATTAGTATGTGCCATCTATTATGTCATTACTTTTTGTTTTGTTTTGTGTTTTGCATAGAAGCTTTTTCTAATGTATAGCTTGGTTATAGGCAAAAACATGGTGGCATTTAAGGTTTCAATTCTTCATAATTTCTGCTGTTCTCAGTCAAAACTTAACTTTCTTTTTGGTTATTGTTTTTCTGAATATAGAAGTATGTTTATATTTAAAAATTGTTAAATGCAGATAAGCAAAAAAAAAAAAAAAAATAATAAATGCTTCCATTTACTACCAGCCATTCAGAGGTAACCATTGAAATACTAGATGTATGTCATCTGGTCTATGGCATATATTTTATTTTATTATTTATTTCTTAAAAAAATTTTTTTAATGTTTATTTATTTTTGAGAGAGAGAGTGAGACAGAGCGTGAGTGGCGGAGGGCCAGACAGAGGGAGACACAGAATCTGAAGCAGGCTGCAGGCTCTGAGCTGTCAGCACAGAGCCCGACGCGGGACTTGAACCACAAACCGTAAGAACATGACCTAAGCTGAAGTCCGACGCTTAACCGACTGAACCACCCAGGCGCCCCAATATATTTTATTTTTTCTAATAATTAAAAAAATATTTTAAAATCTTTATTTATTTTTGAGAGAGAGAGAGAGAGCGCGGGTGTGCGATCAGGGCAGGGGCAGAGAGAGGGGGAGACACAGAATCTAAAGAAGCTGTCAGCTCAGAGCCGGATGTGGGGCTTGAACTCAGGAATCATGAGATCATGACCCGAATTGAAGTCATACACTTAATTAACTGAGCCACCCAGGTGCCCCAGGAATATATGTTATTTTAACCAAAAAACTGTATCTTAGCATATTAATTTTTGGACATCATTTTTCTTACAGTTAATTGTCAAACTTTTTCAAATCAATGAATATATTTTAACTCTATTAATTTTAATGACTCAAAGTTTGACCATAATGTGGGAATCCAAGCAAAAACTATATATAGTGAGCTTTATGTACATAAAAGAACAGAAGATAATAAGAAAGGAGGAAAGAGCAGGGCAGAGATCATGGGCACATAAAGATATAAACTGTAGATGACATAGTTTTACCTCCCAACTCAGCAAGTGCTAGAATTTTTGAGCTTTTGAAATTTTCTCCTTACATTTTATTGGGGTTATATTCAATGTCCAGTTTATTAGAGTTATATTCTCTCTTGGAGTACTCTATTGTGTGCGGCTAGAATGAGCCAGCTGATGGTTGCAGCATTGCACCTAGATGCCTCCTTGCTCAAAGTCATGAATTCATTGGGTACATTTTGTATCTTTCGAGTTATTATAGGTAATATTTTTAAGACAAGTTTTTGCCTCTACATAACATGCTTTGTACTTTTCCAGCTTCCTATAATGGTTTTCTCATTATTCTTCATTCTCTTCATTCTCCTTTGACATTTGTTTGCCATATTCTACTTAACCCCAAAGACAACCCTATATGTTTTAGACCATACTTCTTTTTCTTACAGTTTTCTAAATAGTTAACCATTTCCACAATAATGCTGCATGACAACCAAGCACAAAACGTTAGTAACATTTAATAAAAATCTTTTTTTTTTTCTTATGTGACAGGCTATTCTAGGTCCTTTGCTTTTCCATATAAATTTTACATTGGTTTGCCGGTTTTGACAAAAAACGTTATAGTATTTTGATCAACATTGCACTGAATTTATAGATCAGTTTAGAGAGAATTG
This sequence comes from Puma concolor, assembly GCF_028749965.1. Classification (NCBI taxonomy): domain Eukaryota; kingdom Metazoa; phylum Chordata; class Mammalia; order Carnivora; family Felidae; genus Puma; species Puma concolor. The sequence goes on along the minus strand of NC_141679.1, from coordinate 55,288,969 downwards.
GTATCTTAGCAACATTGTCTTCTCATTCATTAACATGGTATAACTTTCCATTTACATTATTTCTCTCAATAATACTCCATAGTTTTCAGTGTAGAGTTCCAGTATATCTTTTGTTAAAATTTATGTGTTGGAGATGCTATTACAAATCACATTTTGAAATTTCATTTTTAATTATCATTTGATAATCTATAGAAATACAATTAAGCTCATATATATATGTGTGTGTGTGTATATACACACATACACACACACACACACACACACACATATACATTCTTTTTTTTTTGGTCTAGTGACATTGGAAAATTCACCTATTCAGTTTTTAGTTTTTTTGTTTTTTGTTTTTTGGGTTTTTTTTTGGTAGAATCTGTTAAGAATTTCTATTTACATATCAATGTAATTTTTGAATAAAGATACTACTTCTTCCTTTCTGATCTTTATTAAAGGTTGTGATTATAGTGCTGTACATGTGGATATAATTATTAGAATCCTCTGAGTTTCCACCAGTCCCCAGATTCCCTACTAATATTGTGGTCTGACTGTTCTCTGGGATTTGTAATCTCATTCTGAATATAGAAAAATGGAAGCAGGGCGTGGGTGGGTTTACCCCTTTGGCACAGAAGAGCAGTTATATGATTTTCTGATTGACACAATCCCTAGTTTTCTGGGTCAGGAGCATGGATGGTTTGGAAGAACAAATATTTTTCTGCCTATATTTTTAGGTCGTTTTTTATTTTCCCATAAATTGAAGCCAGTGTGTGTCATTTGCTGAATTCCGATTTGTTTTTCTAAACCTAGCCCTGTCAGCCTTGCAATTGTTGTCAATCCCTCCAAGATTATAGTGTTAGACTGCCTGATAGTTATATTTTTCTTTGTGGCTGTGGGTATTTATCTTTTTTCTGTCTTTGGACATTCTAGTGAGAAGTTGAAAGGAGCTACATTGGAGGTTGCTGAGCTAGTTGCCAGAATGAACTGGAAATACTATTTTTTATTGAAAACTAAATACCCAAGGTCGATTAATTCACCAATATGTTCTAATCCATTTATGTTTCAAGATGAGACAATATTAACTTCCTCATGGAAAGATTTTATTCCTAAAAATTCTGCTATTGTTAAAAGACTAATCACCTTTTCCTGATTATTTGTTATAATTGTGCTTCTTTTTTTAATTTTTTATTTTTATTAAATTTTTTTTAACGTTTATTTATTTTTGAGCCAGACAGAGAGAGCATTAACACGGGAGGGTCAGAGAGAGAGGGAGACACAGAATCTGAAACAGGCTCCAGGCTCCAGCTCAGAGCCCGTCGCGGGGCTTGAACCCACTTGGGGGGGGGAGGGGGCTCGAATTCACGGAGGGGGGCGGGGCTCGAACTCACGGATGGCGAGATCATGACCTGAGCCTAAGTAGGACGCTTAACCCACTGAGCCACCCAGGAGCCCCAAATTGTGCTTCTTATAGAAGCGCTTTCATGGTATAATATTCTATGTGTTTTAATTACCCACGTATTTCATAAGAGCCTGCCATGAGATTCTCATGCACTTTTAGGTAGAGGAAAGAAGGATGCAGAGTGTTGGCAGTGACATTGTATGCAGTTAATTATTTCCCCCGATGTTGCTTTGGGTAGAATATTTGAGGAAATATATCTTACAGAGAGCTCTTGAAAACACTTTTAGTATAAGATTATGTTAAAAATCTAATTTAAAAAATCCATGCAATATTCTTAGTTTTGTAAATGTCATAGGAAGCCAGAGGATTCTGCTAACGCTCTTATTTTGTTATCTGGATGGTCTCTAATTTACTGCAATTTATTGGCAGTGGGGAGTTGAGGAGAAGTGAGAGAGTTGATGGGAAGAAAGAAGAGGAAGCTCAAATCTTCTGACTTCCAAAGTCTCTGGAGTCATTGTCAGCTTTAGACTCTGAGGTCCCAAGGCACTGAGTGTCCAAGAACCCTTGAAACTGCATTATGCATGTGTTTTCTCCTAAATATTGCCTTTATCATTGTCTCTTGAAAATAGATGACTTATCTTTCATAGTTTTTCAAAGAAATGCACCTTCCATTTCCATTACTACCCAACCAAAACCGGAAAAAATCTGGAGGAAGGAAATGCAGAAGGTTGATCCTCAAGGCACTTGCTTTTGAATGACACCCTTCATTTAACCGATGCCCATATGTGTAAGGCTTAATAATAATGGCAACATGTGAAGGCAGAGTTGGAACATTATTTAGCAGTCTGTCATCATTTATAATTTCCAAGTAGTTTAAACTCAATATAATATACTCTTTTTTTTTTTTTTTTGTATTTTTCTGTTTCTCTAAGCAATTGTTTTCAAGGTTACAAAACTTTGGTCACATGAACTGCGCCAAAAAAAATGTAACATGCTCAGTGAAATTTCATTTGCTAGGCTATCGAAAGTCAATCTGCTCATGTAGCTCAGTCACACAGGCCTTCTTGTTGTTCCTCTCGTTTCAAGCTGCCTGTCTACAGCAAAGTCTGTGCACAGCCTGTTCCCTCTTCCTGGACAGTTTCCCCAGATTGTCACCAGAATCTTCGCTCTCCCCCTTCATCTCTGCTCAAATGGCATCACCACCTCTGAGAGGTCTTCCTTGACAACCTTATTCCAAACAGCACCTCCCTCTTTCTCTTTTTCCTCTAATGTTGCTTGGTTTTTCTTTGCAGCATTATCACTACTTATATTTTTACCCATTTACTGATGGATTGATTGCCTGTTTAATGAACTAAAATGTAAGCCCAGTGAGGGCATGAATTTTGTTCACTGCACATGCCTAGTGCCCAGAGCAGTGCCTGGCACTTCACAGGCAGTAGGTAATTTTCTTTTAATAATAACTGAATGGGTGACATCTTCCTTGATCTTTCTAACTAGGTCAGAGTCGTCGCTTCCTTGTTTCATAGAATTTTTTACGTTCTGAGAATACATACTAGTATTAATATATATGTTTTCTTCTCATTCCATGTAATAGAGACTTCAGATAACAGTGGTTTAAATAAGAGAGAAGCTTATTTCTCTTTGGTGAAATAGTGTGTAGGTAGGCAGTCCCAAGGCTGGCAGAGTAGCCTTGATCCATGAGATTTTGCAAGGCCACAGCTCCTGCTACCTGGTTACTCAACCACCCAAGGGTCATAGCCCTCCTGTGCACTGCCCAAGATGGCCACCACGTTCACATGCCTGCCTGCAGGACAGGGGAAAGGAGAAGAGAAGGTCAACTTCTCCTCTCCTTTTGTAGTGTGATGATTTCCAGTACAAGCGAGTCTAGAAAATAGAATGTTTATTCTGCCCAGAGAAAAACTCATTTATCATGGAGATGAAGGAAATTATCCTGGAGGACAAGTAGCAGGCCCTGCTACAATTCTTTTGTGTAATAATTTAGTAATGTTCCTCTCTTCCACTGAAGTGTTAAACACCTGTGGTTTTTCTTTTTGTTTTATCCTCAGGCCCTGGCACAATGCCATCACATAGTGGTTACTGCGTACCTATGTAATTAAATGATTATTTTATCGCTCAATGACTACATAGTTAAATAATTATTTTATTGATGAAGCTGTTTTCAACTAGGCATGCCCATTTGTCACAAGAGGAACTTTTTCAGGGAGGAGGGAGGTAGGAAGATTATCCTATTACTCTAGGTGGGCGGAGAGGGAAGTTCAAGGTAGAGAAGTGTTGAGGAGGATGAGGCGGGAGAAGTTGAGGAATTTAGGGCTTTTGCAAGAGGAGGAGCCTGGGGATGGGAAGTGTCTGAGGTTAGGAAGTAGGAGGTGATGGGTCCTTTGTGGTGGTCACTATAAGCTCCCTAAATGGACGAATGGGGAGGCAGCCAGGTGCATTTCTGGGGATCCCAGAGTTGCTTGCATCCTGTGTTCCTTCCTTCCATTCTGTGAGCTGCCCAGATTCTTCCTAAAATCACCATTCTGAACTTACTTTCCATTATGATTTTCTCTCTTTCAAGCAAACAAAATCCTGACTGACATCATTTAGGGCCTTGAAACTTGTTCTTTGATTTATGGATAACACCTACGTTATATGTCAATATCTTAGTTTATAAGCAAAATCTCCTGGAATGTTGAAAGAAACATATTTCTTATGAAGTTAAACTTAATGCAACAGGAAAAAGGCTTATTTATTAGAAACTGACAGACATGAAAATGATTTAAAAGAAGAATGCTGTTAAATATGATACTTCTTTTTTTTTAATTTTTTAAATCTTTATTTTTGAGAGAGAGAGAGAGAGAGACAGTGAGAGTGAGAAATTGGGGGAGGAACACAGAGAGAGAGAGACACACACAGAACCCAAAGAACGCTCCAGGTTGCGAGCTGTCAGCACAGAGCCCGATGCGGGGCTCAAACTCAAGAACTGCGAGATCATGACCTGAGCCGAAGTTGGATACTTAACCAACTGAGCCACCCAGGCGCCCCTAAATATGATACTTTCTATTAAAAGTAACATTTTTGGTGAAAAAAATCTTATTTTCTATAGTATTAATAACAAAAAAAGTTGCATAGAGAAGTCACATTTGAAAGTTCTTGAAGGGGAGCAGAATTTGCCATCCCAAAATATACCTCTTTGGCATAGCGATTATTTTAGGCTGATAATTTTTTTTTTTTTTAAACATTACTTTTAACGTTTATTTATTTTTTTGGGACAGAGAGAGACAGAGCATGAACGGGGGAGGGGCAGAGAGAGAGGGAGACACAGGATCAGAAACAGGCTCCAGGCTCCGAGCCATCAGCCCAGAGCCCGACGCGGGGCTCGAACTCACGGACCGCGAGATCGTGACCTGGCTGAAGTCGGACGCTTAACCGACTGTGCCACCCAGGCGCCCCTAGGCTGATAATTTTTAAGAAACAGCAGATCCGGAAAACCTCTGAAATTGGAGAAGTTACACTTTTTGTAAGAGACATTCACTTTGGTTAAGGCAATCTTCATTTGTAAGGATATCTCCCTCTGGGTACTGGGAAGAGGAGAGACTAAATCTCTAGGAACCCTTATCAATGAAGCCACAACTTAAATCTGTGTAACAACCATGCCTCTTGTTTACTGCGCTTTTTCAGATAGCTTCCAATAACTGGCTTCTCACCCTTCAACATCTTCTTCTGTCTTTAGCTGGAGATGGTATTTAAGGTGGTGGCTTAGGCCATTTGGAGGAGTTACTTTTCCTGGGCATCATTCATGTATTTAAGTATACATGTTACTAAATTTCATTTGTTTTTCTCCTATGAATCTGTCTTTTATTATGGAGACGGTGGTGGTGGGGTCTCAGCCAAGAACCTAGAAGGGTAGAGGAAAAATAATTTTTCCTCCCCTACATTATAAAAACCCATTTTCCTTTGAGCACTTTATATACCTCAAATAACAATAACAGGAATGAGCAGTGATCCTTAGGAAAAAAAATGAAGCAAACAAAACAAAAAATAGAATCTTCTGAAAATGATGATATTAACTTGAAAGCAGGAAAAAAAAAGGACAAAGACAAAGGGCATTTTAACTATCAGGTCTTTATCATGTCATCATCATAATAAGATTCAGCTGGCTTTGCCTTAGGTGGAAGCAATTTTGCATCCTACTTTGAGTCTCATGGTAAAAAACTGCAATGTGAAAAGGTCACTTTCACAACAAATTGTATCAAGGATGAAAAGTGAACAACAATAATGCCAGTATTATTTTGCAAGGTCTTCTGTGAATTGAAAGTAGCAAAATTGGTGGCTAAATGTGTAGTTTGCCACGTCAGTATAATATTGATATTTGAATAAGAAAACCTTAAAAGAAAAAGAAAAAGAAAAAGAAAGAAATGTGGGTTCTATTTAAGTTGCGATATATTTTACCAAATTCTAATATAGGATCTATTTTTACAGTTTTTAGGGTTAGTATTGTATCATGCTTTCCACTTCATGCCATTCTTATTTTAGGAGTTAACAATTAGTCTGGGACAGATCATGACGGGCCTTGTAGGACAGCCTAAATAATTGGAAACTTTGCTAAATAGTGAGTCATATAAGAGTGTTCAACAGGGGAATAGAAAAATGAGAGTTTGGTTTGGACAAGATTGCTGTGACAAGCAGGAAGACTGACATGAGGCAGCCAGGATTGTAGGAAGGGAGATTTGTAGTAGGGGATTGGACATTTGAAATCTCCCGCTCTTTCTCTACCCATGAATGTGTTTGCTAAACTGCTGGGTAATGTTTGAACTTCTCCTCTTCCTCCTCCTCTTCTTCCTCCTTCTTCTAGATCTTTTGCCTTCAAAGTGCATTTAGCTTTGTGAGAGGGACTATTATTCTTATTATTACTTTTAAGAGGGATTATTTTAATTAAAATCTTTGCTGTCCTTGTGACAGAGCCCCCAGCCGTCAGGACTAAGGGTAGATTTGAATCGCTGCCACCGTGGTGGGTGCAGAATCCTTATTCCTCACCAACAACTGAACGTTTTATTGGTTTAAATCCCTTGTGCTGGGCTTCTTCTAATGTAGGATAGGGTTTGCTGAAAAGAGTTTTCAAGTTCCTGTTTACACACCCATCAGTTTGGCAGACATGCCTAGATATGTCTGAACCCCAGGAAGTGATAGAACTCAAGAATTTTCTTAGGAGTCTCCTCAGCCTTGTAAATAGGCTTCTGACAGGCCTATCTTATCAGTTTGCTAAACATGCCTGAACCTGCCTGAATCTCAGCAGTGAGCAGGAGTGTCTCAAACTGAGCTCAGTGCTATATGCGGCAGATAAGGTAAAAATAAAATAAAAAACCAAAATGATTATCTTTGTATCAAATTTAATATCTGTTGAGGGTTTTCACATATTTGATCTTCATAAGAACATTGTGAAGTACACACATTTCTTATGAAAGCATTTCTTATCATCCTATTTCAAAGCCAAGAGAATAGTAGGAGATGTGAAGGGAGTGGGAGAGAGAGAGGGTGGAAAGCAGCTTTCTGATCATTGAAATGGAAGATAATAGGAAACTTTTTGTTGCTGCAGGAACAGAAGGAAGAGGTATGTGGAAAGATTCAGAGGTAATTGATAACCAAAGGGACACAAGACCATGAAAGGAGACCCTTCCTAGCTGAAACTCAGAATCAATACGAAGTTTCTGGGGATAGAAATATAACAAAGCAATATATTTCTGAATTTGTTTTCAACAAATTACAGAAAAAAAACCAACAAAGAACAAACCCATGTAGGTAAAGATCATCTAGTTGAAAAATATATCTATCACATCTGACTGGTTTTGTAGAACCCTGGTGCTTTATTAAAATTGAAGTTAGTCCACTGTGGGATACCATACTGAATATAAGATAGACCATTGTTTTATGGGTCACTGAATTTTTTTAAAATGATGCCAATTAAATGTGGCAAGCTAGTAAGTGTAACATACATTCTGATTTCAGAGATGATAAAATATTTAAATATATGTATCTCAGAATAACTGAAGGTCATCAATTATACCCTTTAAATATATTTTTATGTGAATGAGGTCAATCTATGCATATTAGTTGGATGAAGTTCATTGTACAAAGGATCATTTTACCTAGAGGGTTAAGGATCTTGAAACTTGCTGTGAGAAATAAGCCCACTGACCCAGTCAAAGGTGGGACACGGAGACCTAGAGCTTTAGTCAACGTTCTTACAAGAGAGGGTGTCTGACCGACAGGTACACTCAGGACAGTGACAGCAGACAATTTATCTCCAACATGCAATTCCCTCCCCTGGTTCCTTATTGGCCTTGCCCAGAATTCACCTATGCCCACGTAAGGCAAAACATAGTCTAATTGAAACAAATGTACATTTCCTGAGGTGACACAGAGACTTTCAGTCCCTCCTTTGTTCTTTGGCACATGCTCATTGCAAAGCCCACAAAAATAAGCCCCCAAAATGGAGAGGGGAAGAAGAACCAGGAAGTGAAGTGTCCAGGGGTTTGGGGCAGGGGGCACTTCATATATATTTCCAATAGGTTGTAAACCTACTGTTAACTAGACAGCACAACTTTTATTTGGGATTTCTGAAAATGAATCATCTCCCTTACTTCTCACACTTGCCATGTGACAATCTGGGGGAAAAAAAAGAACTTTAAGCTGTCACAAGGAAAGCATAGTACCTCAGTACTTGGGCATTTCATTCCTAAGGAAAATTTTATGTAAGTTATATCATGGAAGGTATCCAAAGTATGTGTGTGTGTGTGTTTAAAGATATTTAAATATTATATTTTTTAATAATTTTGCATGCTTGCTTCCTTGCAATATTTCTATTAGAGAATAGGAAAACATATTGGTAAGTCCTTTCAATGAAAAAGGAAATTATTGTCAATCAACTAAAGCGTAAAAGGGAAAATCAATTACTAGGTCATGTATAAGGCACTTAAGTAAGAAAGAACGTCTTATTGGGATCCCCCTTAAAATAAAGAGTAGTCTCTAGTGGGCTTGGATACATTTAAAAATTCAAGAAAAATAATGAAAGCAGCAAAGACTTGAGAAAATGATGTGGATAATACATGATTAAAATTTAATGTTAACTTTAATGGAAAGTAAGAGTGATCAAGTCAGTAATTCACATGTCTGATGCATGTTTCCAGAAATCATGAACATCTCACTCACTATCTTATTAAAATAACCTTGTAAGATGAAAGAAGTAAATCTGATTCTTTGGCCAAGAAACCTTCTAAAACAAGTGAAAAGTGTACTTTACTAGAAATCTCAAATCCTATGTTTCAGTCTTGTATCGGCTAATAAGTAATTATATGACAGACAAAATTCCTTAACTTATTTAGGCCTCAGCTTCTTCTTCTGTAAAATGAACAAACCTGAGTAAGCAACATGATGCGTAAAAAAAAATCTCTTTCTACTCAAATAATTACAAATATAAAGAGGCAGCAAAGAAATGGTCTAATTACCAAATTGACTAAATTTCATAATAAAGTTAGTATAAAAATATATGTAATGTATTTTGGGACAAATATCTGATAACTCTCTCAACAATCTTCCCTTTCCCCAAGAAAGTAAAAGCAGTGTGTTAAAAACGCGTAGGAGAAATCAGGGCAATTTCCACAGATACGATAGAATAGCTTGCAACCTTTTCAACCCCTTTTGACCAGAGAAGTAGTTAAACTCAATTTAATGAAATCTGTTTGAAGCGATCCATGAACTTCAAAGATATAAGGAGCCAAAATCCTAGAAAAGGACACTCAGGAATGTGAGTTTGACATTCATTGCTTTCATTCTAAAACTGGGGAGAGCAAAAGGCAGAGGCACCAAACAGGAAGCCAACAGAAAACAGTGGCTAAGCAGAGTTTTTGGTAGTTTTCATAGGGCTGGGGAGACAGTGGTGAGAGATCATGGCTACTGTGGCAGACAAACCGAGATTTCAGAGAAAATGGAAACACAGAGAAGATAGTCCAACCTCAGCCCTGTTTTTCACCTTCAGACAGCTGGTGATTTGTTTTTTTTTTTTTTTTTTTTTTAATTTTTTTTTCAACGTTTATTTATTTTTGGGACAGAGAGAGACAGAGCATGAACGGGGGAGGGGCAGAGAGAGAGGGAGACACAGAATCGGAAACAGGCTCCAGGCTCTGAGCCATCAGCCCAGAGCCCGACGCGGGGCTCGAACTCACGGACCATGAGATCGTGACCTGGCTGAAGTCGGACGCTTAACCTACTGCGCCACCCAGGCGCCCCGAGACAGCTGGTGGTTTGTATGTGACCTGTCCCTATGATAAACCAAGTGAAAAGCTCAAGTAAGAGACTAAGAAAATAGGTAGAACCTTCAAGAATTTCATTGCCCTGGGAAGATGAAAAGTAGAATTCAGGAATGTCCAAGGAGCAGGGAACTATGCAAATCCCTAGGGTAAGTATATAGGTAAACCTAAATGAGTTTTACATGTACAGAATAATAGAAATAAGGTCATATAAAGTTATAATGCATGTTAAATATTTGATTAAATATATACTTCGTAGGTTACTTATGTGATAAAAATATATGGCATCAGGAACCTAGGACATGAGGGATATATAGAATTAAATGTTCTAAAGTCATAGTATTGTCAGGCAAGTTACATTAGTACTAATATATAATAGATCACAATAAGTCAAGGAAGCACATTTTAATCTCGAAGATATCATTAAAAGAGCAACAGATAAACAAGCTAATCAAGGAGAAAATTGGAATATAAAAATGTTTGAAATTTTCAAAGAAGGAAGAAAAAATAAAGAAGGACAAATACTCCATGATTTTGGATATCTCACTTATAAGAGGTATCCAAAAATAGTCAAACTCCATACAAATTTTAGGTTGCTTGTTCTAGCTTTGAGAAGACTACTGGTGCAATTTTGATTGGGATTTCATTGAATGTGTAGATTGCTTTGGGTAGTATTGACATTTTAACAATGTTTATTCTTCTAATCCATGAGCGTGGAATATTTTTCCATTTCTTTGTGTCTTCTTCAGTTTGCTTTATAAGCTTTTTATAGTTTTCAGCATACAGATCTTTTACATCTTTGGTTAGGTTTATTCCTAGGTATTTTATGGTTCTTGGTGCAATTGTGAATGGGATCAGTTTCTTTATTTCCCTTCTTAATGAAGCTTTATTTCTCTTCTTAATGAAGCTGTTGCTTCATTATTGGTGTATAAAAATGCAATCCATTTCAGTACATTGCCTTTGTACCCTGCGACTTTGCTGAATTCATGTACTGTTTTCACTTATATGTGGATCTTGAGAAACTTAACAGAAGACCATGGGGGGAGGGGAAAGGAAAGGGGAAAAAAAGTTACACAGAGGGAGGGAGGCAAACCATAAGAGACTCTTGGATACTGAGAACAAACTGAAGGTTAATGGCAGGTGGAGGAGAGGGGAAAGTGGGTGATGGGCATTGAAGAGGGCACTTCTCGGGAGGAGCACTGGGTGTTGTATGGGAATCAAGTTGACAATAAATTATATTAAAAAAAAAAACCCAAATAGTCAAATTCATAGAAGTAGAGAGTAGAGTGGTGGTGCCCAGGAGCTAGAGGGAGAGGGAAATAGGGAATGCTAATATATTGCTCAAGTATTGGGGCGCCTGGGTGGCGCAGTCGGTTAAGCGTCCGACTTCAGCCAGGTCACGATCTCGCAGTCCGTGAGTTCGAGCCCCGCGTCAGGCTCTGGGCTGATGGCTCAGAGCCTGGAGCCTGTTTCCGATTCTGTGTCTTCCTCTCTCTCTCTGCCCCTCCCCCGTTCATGCTCTGTCTCTCTCTGTCCCAAAAATAAATAAACGTTGAAAAAAAAAATTAAAAAAAAAATATATTGCTAAAGTATTTTTCAATGCTAATATATTGTTTCATTTATGCAAGATGCATAAATTCTAGAGATTTGATGTACTGCATAGTGCTTATAGTTAACAATAATTATATTGTGCACTGGAAAATTTGTCAGGAAAGTAGATCTCAAATTATGCGTTCTTACCACACAAAAAAAGGTAGAGGCAAGAAGACTCTTTTGGAGATGATAGCCATGTTTATTACCTTGATTATGGTGATGGTTTTGTGGGTGCATGCATACATTCAAACACATTAAATCATATGCATTAAAAAATGACACTGAGGCTTGGTGGACACCAACCTTTTCAGTAAATTGTGCTGTGCTATTTGAATATCTGTGTGAAGAAAAACTGACCCCTGCTTTGTAGCATACATGAAAATCTGTTTCTGATAGATTATAGGTCTAAATGCTGTAAACAGAACAGAAGACAGGAGAATAACTTTATTATCTAGCATTAGGCAAAAATTTCTTTATAGATAATTAAAAGCACTAATGATAAAGGAAAATATTCAAATATCAGACTTCACCTAAATTAAGAACTGTTATTCATCCAAGGATTATGTTAAGAAAGTGAATATACTAATCACAGATTGGGAGAAGACATTTGTAATACATATATCTGATCAAGGTCTTATATTCAGAATTAATAAGGAATTCCTACAGCTTAATGGGAAAAAAGACAGAAGACCCAATTAACAAAATGCACTGTCACACACACACACACACACACACACACACACACACAGAGAGAGAGAGAGAGAGAGAGAGAGAGAGAGAAGAGAGAGAGATCCAAATAACCAATAAGCAAATAATATGCTTATTGTTTCTCAGGAAAGTAGACGTTAAACCTTCAGTGTCAAAATAGGATACTACTGAATATGCACCAGAATGGCTAAAATGAAAGACGGAGAATCCTAAGAGTGGATGAGGATGTAAGGCCACTGGAGCTCTCACCACAGCTCATGGTGATTTAAAATGGTAGAACCACTGGGAAAATTGTGTAGCAGTATATAAAAAAAATAGCAGTATGTTAAAAAAAAGTGAACATACTCTTACCATTTGGTCCAACAATTTCATTCTAATGTATGTACTCAAGAGGAACAAATGCACACAGATATACACCAAAAAAAAAAAAAAAAAGCAAGAATTTGTTAATAGCCTCAAACTGGAAATCCCTAGAAATCATTTAACTGCAAAATGAACATATAAAAGTCAGTGTACTCATACAATGGAATACTATACAATATTGAGCACAAATGAGTTATTCTACATACAACAACATGATAGAATCTCACAAGCTTAATGTTGAAAGAAGAAAGCCAATGAATACATAATGTACAATTCTATTTTAAGCACTTAAAAATATACAAATTAGTTTGTGGTGATGAAAATCGAGACAGTAGTTACTTGTGGTGAAGCTATTAATGACATGGACCCTGAAGACGGTGTGCTTTTTGGGTGCTAGTAATATTTTTGTGATTGATCTTATTAGTGATTACACAGATGTATTTGCTTTGTACACCTCTTAAACTTGGATAAAATGTTCTAAAATTCATTTGATTCAAGTTAACAGGGTGACAAAACTTATCTTTAGTGTTCTCAAAGGAAATGTCAAATCTAAACTGAAGATTCATAATGGAAACATTAACTGCCTGCAGTATTACCTTTAAATAAAAGAAATGCCTCTGAGTGTTAAGACAATAAATTAGATTAAAATATGTGATCAAGTTGCAATTAAAATCTGAAGATTAACCACCTATGCACAGTATAAATTGGGGCAGAGCATTGGATTATGTGAAGAAAAGCAGTCTAGACATAATAAACTTTGAGACAGTGAAATGTCAGAAATGATTACAGACCTAGATTTAGAGATCTGTAGTGTATATGTAGGGAGACGCTTTCTTTTCATTCCATTCCAAGTTGAGGGCTGAACTGATTAGTTTCTTTATTCGTTTTAAATATATGGTACACTTATATTTTGTTAAAGCATACTTGAAAGATGGATTAAACATATTCACATTTAAACTGATTTTTGAATAGTAATATATTTCTAGCAAAATATTTCCCCTTTATGTGTTGTGTGGGAAATGCATGGACTACAAAAAATCCCTTCTACAGAAACAAAGCAGTATCCTCTGTTCTGGCTTCCCAGCTGTGAGGTGATGTGATTGTTTTCTGGGTGAAGGTCTTTGGCTGTTTCACCAGCATACAAGGCTGACTGATAGCATCATAATTAGTGGTTCACCAATGATGCTGATAAAATTGAAAAATGAATGACATCAGATGTTTTACCAACAGTATCCACTAATTTGTTAAAGTTACAAATAGTATAGACAGATGAAGAAGGGGGAAAGAATTTATATTATGCAAATAGAAATACCAATAGTTTTTAATATTAGTCTAAAAATGTTTTGTAGTTGATAAACACAGTCTTTCAGTGACTTGTAATTATGAGAAGTTATAGTGCATGTCTGTTCATCTCTGAAAGGAAGAAAGTGACAGAGACAGAAAATATCTATCCCATGGAAGGATTTAAAGTATAAAAATGGGAACATTTCATTTGCCTCCATATTTTGGTAAAGTGATGTGTGTGTTCGTGTGTGTGTGTGTGTGTGTGTGTGTGTGTGTATCATTTCTTTTCTCTATGGAGGGCAAAAATGCAAAGGTGGTTATTTTCTACTTTTATCTGAATGACTTTAAAAATAGGAAAGAAGGATGAAAGGAAAAAAACCCATCTTTTCAGACTTTGAAAACTGAAGGTCATTTTATTAGAACACTTGTGTTACTATCCCTTTTGCCACCCATGACAAATTTCCCACTTTTTCCTCATCTTCACTGCCACCCTCTGGCAAGCCATCTTGACAGAGATATCTAAATCTTCTGTCCATTTGTGCTTTACCCCTTCCTCAATTCTTTCTCCACTCCAGAGCCAAAGTATTATCTTAATTGCAAAGGGAATCATGGAATTTCCTTGTTTAATTCACCTGATTGAAATCACATTGCACTAAGGGTGAAAATCACATTGATAGCATGTCCTCCACAGGTCTGCATGATGTGGACCCTGTCCACCTCTCCAACTTCATCTTCCACAGCCTTCCCCTCTCATCCTGCTGTGGCCACAGTTAGCTTCTTCCAGTTTCTCATATATTCCTTGCTCTTTCTTTCTTTTCTCAGGGAGTCTGCTCATATCTGGGACAGTTTTCTCATTCACCAATCTAAGTCAGGCCTCTTCCCTAGCCTCTTACTCTTCCATTATGACACATAGTGTATGCATTCTTGTGTTCGTTCATTTCAGCTCTACCTATCTCTCTAGACTATAAGCTCTATGAGGCAAAGGAGAATGATGATTTTGGTTTTCACTATATTTCTAGTATCTAAGACAAATACCAAGTGTTCAATAGATGTTAGTCAAATAAATTAACAAGCTTGATATATCAATCAGAGAACAAAATTACTATCTTTATCTTATTATCTATTCATTTAGGGTCTCAATTCAGGTTTATTTGTAATACATTCAAAAAATCCATCCCGTTTCTTCTCCACGTAGCCCCTGTACTTTAGAATTTTGAAAATAGAAGTAAGGTAAATATTGTTATGTTTAAACCTCCCATTTTATAGACTCAGGAGAGGCCAAGGAGACACCGACTCACTTGTGTCTCTCCCAAGCCAAATATCTTTGTGTAATTAGTTAGTGGTATTTATCCATGGGAATCCCACTTGAATTTTTGTGGTAGATAACAGTAATTGCACTCTAAGTTTTCTGTATTATAGCATGAGATTTATTCTATAGAATGCAATGTATATAGGAAACAAATCAACTTTTGTGTATTCAGACATAAAGCAAAGCATCGGGCCTTAAAAACAGTGTTTTAAAACATACAACAGTTTTAGAATGTAAACACTTTTCCTGATCATACATATCAAGGCTTTCAGGCATAATCTCTGTTTTCATTAACTCAGGCTAAACATTGTCAATGATATCAGATAGTTCCTTTCCAGGTGGTTTCTGAGTTGTCTTTGATTGATATTTTGATTATACCTTTTTCCAGTTTCCCTAGTACTTAGGTAGTAGTTTGTATATTTTCTTTAAAATGTATCATTTTCATGGTAGAGTTTCGGAGCTGCCATTCAAAGAATAGGATTGTCTCCCCGAAACTTTGGGCTGCTCACATGAAGGTGTCTGATGAGAAGTTGGTCTGGGCTTGGGATCCTCTCCCTCTTCGTCCAGCTGAAGGGGTAGCACCTAATCTCAGCATCCACCAGATATGACTTTTTTCCCCACGGAGAGGTCCAGTACCATCCATGCTGTCTCTGTACCTGTGCACGTGCTTCTCTTGCTCTCATTATCTTCTTGATCTGCTCCATTTTGCAGAGCTAAATATTATTCATACTTTGAGTGAGAACATAGATATCGAATAGTCGTGGTCACTGTGAGACTGAGTTAGACACCCCTCAAATGCAATCTGTGAACTCTCACATCTTCTCCATTATGGTCTTTATCAAAGTGTGATGAGGCAGCCACTTTTCTGCATGTCTCCACGAGTGGAAGTTTTTCCTAGGATGTGGTCTGAGTCTTTTGCTCACCCAACACTTAACACGTTACCTGTCATGTTGCTCAATACATGCATGCTGTTTGTTGCATGAAAAATTGCCATCTAACACCATGATTTAAAAAGATCATGCTATACCAAAACTCATTCTTCATTTTTTAGAAATAAATGTCCTGCAGATGAGCATGAAATGAGCACTCTTTTTTGTTTTTAAAATAATATTAAAAGGGCAGCAGCCATAACAATATTCACTAACATCTGTTATTAGGACCTAACAACTCACAAGATTTATATTTGACACCAGTGTCAATCTAAAATTGTAAGATAAAGTAAAATGTATTTTTTTTAGATCAGAATGGTAGAAGTAGAAGAGTAGAGTTGAAATTATTTTTAGACTTGGATCTGTCTGGTATTTTTTAACTTTCATGTTTCCCAATTATTAATGGTACCGAAAGCAAAATCTGGAAAGCAAGAATTTACTAGCATTTTAATAATTACTTCTTTACTCTCTCGGCCACAATTGATCAGTACAGAATGTACCTTACTATCACTGCTTTTGGTATCTGTGATGTATATTATAGTTACGGTGACCATATATTCCAGATTTTTCCTGTTGTCCTGGAATAATTACCAGGAGTGTCCCCTTTTTACTCTCAATAGTGTCCTTAATTGAATAACAAACTATATAGTCATTCCAGT
This sequence comes from Puma concolor, assembly GCF_028749965.1. Taxonomy (NCBI): domain Eukaryota; kingdom Metazoa; phylum Chordata; class Mammalia; order Carnivora; family Felidae; genus Puma; species Puma concolor. The sequence continues at coordinate 55,272,431 of NC_141679.1, read as the reverse complement.
AATAAAATTGGAACTACAAGAAGGCATGGAATTATTTACCTTATATTCTTTCTACTTTATTCCTTGTTGCTAGGAGAGGGGAAGGATGGATTCGGCAGCACGGATGGGTGAAAATGGTGTTGTGCAATGCCAATAACGTGGGCCCTCTGATACTTTCAAAACTTTAAGAAGAGGTCTGGTAGGAAGGGCTGAGTATTTGCTCCGGGCTTTTTCTGCGCCTCACTACATCAGAGGATAAATGACAAGGGTCTCACAAAACACACCTCTGGCATCTTGTACATGTAGGAATGAGTGTGAGCAAGGCTGAGAGGAAACAGCGTTTATCGTGGGCATCATAACATACCATGTGTCAGTCAGTCACCATGGACTGGGCCTTTTGCATTCATTACCTCATTCAATGTCCCCAACAGCTCTCTGAAGTAGATATCTTCATGCCAGATTTACAGATGTGCAAACTGAGGCTTAGCCAAGTGCAGCAGATTTCCAGTGGCCACACTCATCAGTAACCTATATTTGGACATTCGTTTTATTACCTTGGAATGGTGCTACTAGGGTGTAAGTTATCATACATAAAGGTGTCTTCCAAGTTTCTTTCTCCCCAAACTAAGTGTGCTGTGTACAAAGTGGCACTTCAGTTTTACTTTTGCTTGAATTTGTTACTTCCCTGAGAATGAGCATTTGTTCCTACGAGGCACACTATAGATAGACTCTGAGGCCTTACCTGCCTGCCCCGCCCCCTTCTCCCTCCAGACCAATCTCACTCCAAATACGCACCTCACTGTGCGTTCCTGTTACACCTGAGTTCTCTCTGTCCCTGGAGGCAAACATGTTCTCCTTCTGTTTCACACCTTTGCACACGTTGTGTCATTTACTGGCAAGTCTCTGCTGCTGCCATATCCCATGCTTCTGCTGACTTATTATTTTCTCAGCAGAACCTCTTCTTCTCAGACCAGCGTAGTCCCTTTGTCACATTCTGTCTTTCCCTTTTGGTAAAGCACATCATGCCTGCAATTTCTCATAAACTTTTCAAGGACAAAGGTAATATGATATTTACAACCCTCCACTTTATTGCTAGCACACAGAAAAGAGCCTGACACATCATATGTACTCCTCACGCACCAGTCAATATTAAATATTGAATACTTAGTCCTCATTGATACTCTACCTCTTTGACGATGGTTTCCAATTATGCTGTTGGGCAATACCATCATGTTTAAAGTATAACCAAATACATTTCGCAAAAACTTGAAGCATTAAGCAATATGTTCATGAAAACAAAGAAAACCAAAAAGCTTTAGCTACATCTGTTGGAAAGATTTTGCACGTAGTCGAGTCCAGGAAGATTGGAAAAAAAAAAAAAAAAAAAAAAGGAAAGAAATGCATAAGCCTCTTTGTTACTGTGGAGTTGCTTTATTTGCAATCAGGTTCACCAAAAGCTTAATTAGTGCTCTTTAGAGCAAAGAAATAATGCCTGACATGGTTCACTTCTATCTGGAGCAAAATTAAAAAGAAATATGTAAGGTGTGAAGAATTGAAGGTACTCAGAACGTATCAATTATTTATATTAACATTCATTATCTGACTAAAAGGCAGGATAAAGGCTTTGGGGAATTGTAGGGTTCATATAATTTCTCTCTAATTATTCTAATTTACTGTAATTAAGACACTAAAATAATCTTGAGAGAAAGCAATAATGTCTTTTAACATCAACTGAGGGTGGTGGGCGGGGGGAAGCTATCTTGCATTTTTAGCTTTATTTACCATAACTTTTCAATGTGACAGAAAGACTGATTCTGACTTGTAAGTTTTTAAAAATTATGAGTTTTAGAACTCCCAATGCAAGCCTGGATGAAGCACAACTCGAAAGTATAACATTTAAGTCTATAAATTTATTTACAAATTCATAAAATTTATCTCATCAATGCTATATATAAACTTTATCACGATCATGGCTTTTAGAAAAAGGGCACCTGTAATATACATTTACAGAATTTCAAGCGTAGGGAAAATACAAAGAAGTAAGTATGAGTTAGGTATCCTGTCTGCAGAAGTCATTTCCAGATGGTGATAAAGAAGGATCTGGAATGATAATTTCTTCAAAATATTTTTCATGTTAGTGAATTTAGAGTCTTAAACAGTTGAAAGGTTTATGGGAAAGCACATGCTGGAAGAGAGTTCCCTCTTCAGCATATATTTTATTTCACTGAGGATGTTGAGTGGAAATGAAGTGGATAAAATAATTGTGGTCAAGATTCTGCTGTGTGAGGGAACACGAAGTTACATCCTGCAGGTGGGTGGATAAGTGATGAGCCTTGATGTTTCTCAGTGTTCCCCATTTACCATCTTAATAGTATTTTCAGTTGTTTCAAACACCTACCTCGGGCTGCAAGTTTAAGAATACTGGCAAACAAAGACATAAAATACTCATGTTACAATATATTCCTTTTCATTTGCTAAGATTATTTTAATAAGAATATAATATCCAGTTTGAGCACATGTTGATTGAACTATTTATGAGTATTTTTTATAGTGACTAAGTTGTCTTTTCTTATGGATCAAAGCCCCCCAGGGACCAACACTGTGCTTATTATTCTTGACCACTATTGGGTGTAAAATTCCCCAAATACTAAGCTGAGTTTTGCCAAGTCTTGTAGTGGGAAAAAACATTGCAACTTATGCCTGCTATGTTTGAGAGCAGTTCAGTATCTTTCTTTTATTTATTTATAAAAATGTTTATTTATTATTTTGAGGGGAGGAGGGGCAGAGAGAGAGGGAGAGAGACAGAATCCCAAGCAGGCTGTCTACTGTCAGTGAAGAGCCTGATGTGAGGCTTGAACTCACAAACTGTGAGATCATGAGCTGAGCCCAAATCGAGAGTCAGGCACTTAACCAACTGAGACACCCAGGCGCCTCACCCACCGCCCCCACCCTGTATATTCCTTTTAATTTAGCAGTTGCCAAACAGTTGATTGCAATCTACTTTCTTTTTTTTTTTTTTAATTTTTTTTTTTTTAAATTTTTTTTTTCAACGTTTATTTATTTTTGGGACAGAGAGAGACAGAGCATGAACGGGGGAGGGGCAGAGAGAGAGGGAGACACAGAATCGGAAACAGGCTCCAGGCTCTGAGCCATCAGCCCAGAGCCTGACGCGGGGCTCGAACTCACGGACCATGAGATCGTGACCTGGCTGAAGTCGGACGCTTAACCGACTGCGCCACCCAGGCGCCCCGATTGCAATCTACTTTCTATATTGTAATTTCACTTTTAGATTTGGTGACTTTCTGTGGCTATACTTCTTATTTTTCCATTTGTCTCTAAATTGTAGGCTGGCTTCCCAGTCATAGAATGGTGGCGGTGGTGGTGGTGACAATACCATGCAGTAGTGCCCCTTTCCATAATTCACTGCACATGTCATCAGTACGTACTCTTCTTCTAACTCCTTGAATTCTAGGCCTTCGTGAAAGTGAAAACTCGTTTCCTCCCAACACAGCAAAAACTCATTAACCTGTAAAGCTTTATCACTAATGTGAACTCCTTCCAAAATTTCTTAGATCCCCCACAATCTCACCAGTCATGCCCCATCTTCCCCCAGTGCTTCCCTCCACTGGACTGGATTTCTCTTCTAAGCCCCCATCATAGATTTCCATGTTCTCTTATTAGCACTTGGCCGAATGTACTCTACTTTCTGGGACATTGTGAGGGACATTGCATTTTGAAGGGAAGATAGCATGATTGTTGTTTAAGGAAGTTCTTTGGCCTTGGGACAGGGAAAAGGAGGGCAGAATTATCTCGGATAGTCACTTTTCCTCAGCTTTGCAGGTACAGAGTCAGTCCCATGTTGTTAGCATCCCGAGTGGACTTGTCTCTCACAGGTGACTTGTAATCACCACATCCATATAGAGCACAATGCTAATCCATTATTTCTCAATTAAAACCAACAAAAAGTCATCTAGATCAGAATGTTCCTAATAATCTAAGGATACCCTTCTGTTAAAGTTCCAAAGAGAGTGAGGCTATAATCAGCTACTTGTTGGCAGTGAATTAAAAATCTTGGTAGCTAAGTGATAATACCTGAATGTATCCACCTCCACGATAGGGCTGGACCTGACCTAGGACCACATTCTTCTTGCTGGGAATAGTTTCTTTCCTCTAGGGCAGAACTGGATGGATATTGCCACATTGTACCTCATTTATCTCATTTTCTCATGGTTCCATACTAAATGAATCTCTTCTGTTGATTTCTTTCTTCTTCAGATGTTTTTCCTTCTATTAATTTTGAAACATTGTATTCAACTAGAATTAAGTCCTGTTTTTCTGGCATTAAGCTTAGGAGTTTTGTCTTGAGGTGACCTCTTCCTGTAGGTGATCTTCTCCCTCAAGAACGGATTTTAAGTATTTCTTTCCTGGTTCTGAGAGAATCTCACCTTTAATCCTTTGCAAAAATTACATATATCTGTCTTTCACTAATCATATGAAAATTTCCATAGGCAGGAATAATATTTTAAATGTTATACACTTAGCACAGTGACTTACACAGGATAGGTACTCAAAATTTAATTGAAAAAGTTTTACCGGACAGATCCCTGAGTGAAAATAATGGACTGCTAAATAAAAACAAAACAAATTAGAAATAATAATAACCAGAATATTGTCCTTTCCAAAAAAATAATTCTCATATTTTTAGGTTCCCTTCTGGTTATTGTTTGTATGAATAGCTTTTAGGTTCCCTTCTGGTTATTGTTTATATGAATAGCTTTTTTGCAAAATTAAAATAATAAGGGAAAGTACAATTTTGTACTCATTTCTGCTTTATTCCCCTTGTTTCCTTTTTTTCTTCATATGTCAAAAATATGTCTAAAGTGTGACAAATTTTCATAATTATCATTTCAGTGGCTGCATAATATTCCATGGAGTGAGAGTGGTAGTATCATTATTTGTATAATTATTCTTACATGTTTAAACATTAAAATTGTTCCTAGCTTTCATTATTGTAATGAACAGTGTAGTGAATATCTTCATATCACAGATTTTTCTTTTTTGGTTATTTCTTTGGGATGTATATGCAAAGAGGTAAGTAAGTTTCTATGCAATTGAATTATGAAAGAATTAGGAAAGAGCTGGACATGAGCTGAAAACTGCTTCCTTACAGTCAGAAGTTGTATGTGGTCCCAGCAGCTCTGTCACAAGGAGATGGAAGAGCTGGTGGACCCTAGAGGGGATCCTGTCTCTGCTGAGTGTAAAAGGTGGTGAGGCCCCTCATTTCTAGCTCTGTGAAGATAGCATTTGACCACCAAACTTCAATCTTGCTTGTGGGGGGGCGGAAAACTACAAAGACAAGAAATCTACATAGACTCACTTGTATCTTTAACTTTTCATCATTGTTTGCCAGTTTGAAAATAAATCAAGGTGAACATAACGTAGATGAGGCTAAGACATTTTCCTTACAAAGTCTCAGTTGTGGAGCCAGCCGTATGTCTGGCTCAGCTTGGGGTGCCATTAGATGATGACATTAGGATGGCCTGTGACAATGTTTAGACAGGGTCCTGGCAATGCCTGAATGTTTCATTCAACCTCAACTACTCTTCCCGTAATGTCCTTAAGAAAGAGAAAACCAGATGTACAGAGATGCAAAGAAAAGCAACATGTGGCAGGGGATTTGTCTCTAAACCCCCAAATCAGAGCTTCGGTAATCCAGGTTGGGCCAATGAATGGCTTCCCTGACCCAAACTTCATAAGAAGTCTCAGAGGTACTGTTCCAGTCTGAGCAGATGTGAAATGCTATTTATTATTAATTAAGTTGGATGGGGTTAAGAAATAAGCAGGTATCTGCCAATGCATCAGGCATTTTTGTCTATTATCTTTCTTTCCCACTGAAAAATAAAGGCACTAACCTCACCAATATTCAGAATTCAAATAGTATCAGTATCATCTATATCTACATCTACATGTGTATCTCCTTCTATATATTCAAAATGAATCATAATGAACCTACGATTTTAATATTAACTCCTTTCCTTAATGAATTGAAGACGTTTTTTCTTTCTGATACACAAGGTTTATGTTTTTCTTTTAAAATATTCTACTGAGTTTCAAAATATTCTACTGAGAAATATGCCAGTATTTTTATTCTGATTTATTTTATTTCCCCAGAGTAATCCCTGAAGAAATATTTTCAAAAGGTGGAGTGAGTGCTATATTTTCTGAATCCTGATGTGTCTGAATATGCCTTTCTTTTGCCCACGTACATGGATAAAATTTGTCTGGTTATAACCCCATGGTCACAATCCTTTTTATCCAGAATGCTGTAATATCGTTTTATTGTTTTCTAGCATTAATCTTGCAGACAAGAAATATAAAGACAGCCTAATTTCCTTTCCTTTGCAGAACAATCTATTTATTTTTCTTTATGCCAGCTTATGGGATTTCTAATGTTATTGCAGTTCAGAATTTTCCCTAGGATATGTCTCTGTGTGCATCTTCTGTCAATATTCATGTTCTGCACTTGGAGGGGGCCCTTTCTACCTAAAGATCCAAGCTCAGGCATATTTCCTTTTATTATTTTATTTATTATTGCCTTTCCTTTGTATACCTGCTTTCTCTTTTGCCTTCCCATTCTGGACATACTCTCGTAGGAGCATGGGAGGAATAGTCAGGGCAATTGCTAGAGTGTTATTATGGAAGGAGTTTCTGTGTTCTGTTAATGGTCGTTCTAACCTTAGATGGTTCTCTTCTCTGAGTTCTAGAGCTTTCAAGCCCTTGGAGAGTTGAAGCGAACTTTAAAAATGTCTTTGTTAAGTACCAGGAATTTCCTAGCAGAATCTTTAATTTACTATTTTATCATTTGACTGGATATGAACTAAAAGAAACCAGTCACTAAATGTAACTGATAACTTCGGCTCCTTTGGTGTAGTCACTTCTTCGATCAGTAATACCTAGGACATGGAGCTTCAGGCGGGGTCTTCATGAGAATGGTGTATTTATGTGTAATAATTTCAATAAATAAATCTGCCTTATAAAAATGGTTGTATTTCTAAAACCCTCTAGTGATCACATTATATCAATGTTCTATATTAATAGCAGTAATTTATACACATAAAACTATTTCAGATGAACAAATTTAATATATTCTTAAAAAGTATCTTTCTTGTACCACTTTGTTTTTAGTTTTTGCTATTGAAAAGAACACATTTTTAAGTAATCTGCATGGCAGTGATATACAGGTTGTTTCTACACACCTTTAGATCATTCTCAATCCTGTCAAGTGTACCTAAGTACTTGGATGCAACATATCACCCAGGTAAAAAGGCACAGAGGAACTGACTATTCTATTTTGTATTTATTCACATGTGAAAAAGGCTTTATTTTAGGAAACATGTAAACAATGTGGCTACTACTTCCAAAAGATCAGCTGTAATTATAAGCTCTACATGATGTAAAATCTTACATCATGCTTTGTTTTATTCTGGGAATTTCTGCACCTAAAAAATTTCAGGTTTAAACTGAGGACAGTGTATAATATGGTTGTCTTTGAAAAAGTCTTCAATTATATGACCTCATAAATCACTGCTATGACAGTGACTGATTTTAGGTTATAAATGTAGCCAGGTTGTGTTTAAAAGATCCTTCATGTTGATAAGGCAATAGATTCTATCAGTTCCTCAGAATAAGATACCTTTTCAAATATTTATTTCATGGTATTAGATGAAATAGAACCAACATATATAAAAGTCTCCTCTTGCAGATAAGGAAACAGAGGCACGAAATGCTTAAATGACTTTGCAAGGGTCCATTTCAGAAGTTAGGATTCAAATAATGCTCTTTACCACTATATGCTACATGTAAGGTATTGTTAAGTACGGAGTTTTACTCTAGTTATAGCTAGGATACACTATAATATAATACACTATAATATACTATAGTTATAGTTAGAAAAACAAAAAACAGAGCTTAGAAAACAGAGCAGAAAAATGTGCTCAGGATAAAGTGTCTCAAACAAAAATAAATGAAAGAATGACTGTCCCAGGACCTATGGATTTGAATGTTAAGGGAATAAATCAGATTACAACTGAATTCAATATTGGGACCTAGAAAGCTGAACAATGATACACCTCATTTATTAGGCTATAGAATGTAATAAAATAATTGGCTATGTAAGAGAACCAATTTTTAATTCCAAAGCAATATCTCTGAACTTGCTAATTTTAATTATTATATTAATTATTAACATATGTGTAATAGTATGATTGTTTATTAAAGTGGAGTAAATTCAGAGGATGAATAATTATTTTTGCCAAATATTTATTGTTTCTTTCATAAAATTTCCCCATTCTTTTTTACTTTATTGGCATCAAAGTGGCAGCTATCTATCTGTATTATTAAGTTGACTTTCTTGCTTTGTTTAAGTAGAATAATTTTCTCTGCATTTTTGGTATGTATATATTTACTTAAGTTAGGAAACATGACAATTATGAAAAGGACATATAATGTGTTCATTGATAGGTTAAGAAAAATGATAAACACCTGTGTACCCTTTACCATGTTTAAGTAAAAGAATATTTCCAGTGCAGTTGTGCCCCTCTCTCCAGGGAAACAGTATTCTGAATTTTGATTTTCCAAATCCATATGGATATAATGTAAACATTATATGGTTAATTCTTGTTGAATTAATTATGAAATCCAGGTGAATGCTATCACAATACAGGAATGCTCCTGCATGTGGCCTTTTCCAATCTACCATGGTTGTTGTTTTTTTTTTTTTTTGAGATGTTTCCAGGTTCATACACATAATCTTGGCCTATTAACTTTCACTCCTCTGTGGTGTTCTACTCTGGCTATATCAAAATAATTTACTCATTGTCCTTTTTGTGATTATATGGCTTGTTTTCAGTTTTTCTCTGTCACAAATGATACTGTCATGGTCTCTTGTAGATGTTCTCTGATGTTCATGAGAAGGAATTTCTAGGGGTGGAACTGATGGGTGATACCATAGGCACATTCTGAAACTTTACAAGGTAGCTCTGAATTGCTTAACAGTGTTACTGAAACAGTTAACACTCCCACAATGACTAAAAATTCCCTTAATTACACATCCTTACCAGAATGTAGCATTGTCAGAATTTTAATCTTTGCTAATCTACTTAAAATAAAAGTTTATCTCACTTTGATTTTAATTTGCTTCCTCAGGTGTTAATAGTGTGTTTATCGATCATTTCTATTCCCCGTTTTGTGAAATATCTTTTCTTCTCTTTTTCTTCTTTTTATGTTCTTATTATTTTGTAGAAGTTCTTTGTATATTCTAGAAATATCATATTTGTCTGTTATAAGGCTTTTAAACATTTCACTAGTTTTGTATTCATTTTAAGGCTATTTACCTTAAAATTTGAATACCTATCAAATTTGAATCATGTTTTCCAATTCACTTCCTTGAGTTCTATGATGGTTTATGATATTCAAGCATTAGATATCTAAACTTTCCGAGTTCAGAATTCAAATCTATGAATAACTTTTGCTGTGATTGCTTTTTCAAATTTAGAAGACTCTATGATGTCTCAGGATCCGTGAAATATTCTTTTATTCTACACTATATTATACACACACACACTTATAATGTGATTGAAAACAGTGCATTCTGTTATTTAATTTGAAATTCGTCTCACAGAATACTTAATTGAATAATCCATAGGTTTCTCAAGATTATTAATTTTTATACAATCAAATTTCTGTATATACTACGATCTGCTTTTGGTCTACCTAAGTCATGCATGGGTCTGACATTTTTGACTCTTAACCAAAGACTACACCCTACTATTTTAATTGTTGAATTTCAAAGTATGTTTCATTTATTTAGATTCCTTAAACCTAAACATATATTTTCATATGTCTAAGGTCCTTAAAATTTGAAACAGAAATAGCTGAAGGAGAAAAAGAAACATACTTCATTGACGTGACATATAAATTGTATTGTTGTTCCTGGATTTTTGCTCCTAATGGTGGTTGCTCAAAACTTATTCCTTGCCAGAACTACAAGAGGTGTCAACACTTCCAAAGTCTATTGAAATATTCACTGAATGCTCTTAGACCAAACAAACAAACAAAAAGATGTCTCTAGAAGGAATATCATTAATCTCCCCGGAGTATAGAATGGGAATATCTTCTAAGATTATTGATACCTGGCATACCTTTCACTATTGCTTAAAAGCCCCTTTCTTCTACCAAATGTGACCCATATTTATTCTCACCATCACCTGCAGCAAATGTGAATAGAAATTGCCCTCAGTGATAAAAATGCCCTGTCTTCAGGACTGTATTAGTCAGAGTTGTCCAGAGAAACAGAAATAACAGCATGTATGAGAGAAAAAGAGAGATAGAGAAAAGGGGAGGGGCAAGAGAGAGACTTATTATAAGGAATTGGCTCATGTAATTATGGGGGCTGAGAAGTCCCCAGATCTTCAGTGGGCTAACTGGAGGCCCAGGAGAGCTAGTCATGTAGTTGCAGTCCAAATCCAAAGGCTGAGACCTAGGAGAGCTGATGGTGCAAGTTTCAGTCCAAAAGCCAGCAAAAAGGGCCCATGTTTCAGTTCAAGTCTGAAGACAGGAAAAGACCAGAGTCCCAGATGTGTAGTCAGACAAAAGGACTTCCCTCTTACTTGCAGGAAAGCTTTTTTCTTCTATTCAGCTGACAGTCAACCACATTAGGAAGGCAATCTGCTTTACTCAGTCTACTGATTCAAATGCTAATCTCATCCCAAAACACCCTCACAGACACACCCAGGATAATGTTTGAATGAATGTCTGGACACCCTGTGGCCCGGTGAGGTTGACATATAAAATTGATCATTACAAAGATTTACCATTTCCCCCATTTTATACCCGCTACAGGAAGGTTATATAAAAGCTAATGGATGACCAACTTTCTTAGTTTATTCTGATATTTCAAATTATTATCCCAGTTGGAAATTGTAAGTGGAAGTATATTTATAAGATATTTCAAAACCATTAAATTGGTTTGCTGGAGGGAGTTGCTCTATCTGAACCATCATCTGTCCTTGAATTTTTGGATATTTTGAAGCCAAAGGAAATATGAACTGCAGCACTACAGATCAGCTAGAAGGAATGGAGCTGTCAAACCCTTTGAAAAGATATGGCGGGGAACCAGAAGTGTCAAAGAAGGAACTAGAAAACAACCATGTTTCTGCTAGAGCAGTTGACATTTTGAAATCTGTATTTCTTCTCAGAGAAGTCTACATGGCTTGTATAATTAAAATTGTTTTGAGTGAAGGAGTGGAAGGGAGTTGAGAAGAAATAAAGTATTCAAACCTTTGTCATATTCAAACCCGAGTGATGTTCATAAACACAGAGTTTATATCTACAACTGGAGAACAGATACTTTGAAGGTTTATTATATTTTACATGCTTATGTAATGAATTGTGTATATTTTCCCCAAGGAAACTTAATTTAGATACTTGAAATCAAAGTCTTTCAGAGAAAAAGCAAACATTAGAATGTTAAAATCCATTTCAGATTTATCAGTCTAATTAAAAAGGAAAGTCAGACTCAAATTTTTTTAACTCCATTCATCCAATCAACAAACATTTATTTCCTACGTGAATGAGTGATTTCGTGTACCTAAAACATGTCTATGGGATGAAAGAGAGAGAAAGAGGAAGCATGTGGACTTGAGGTATATAACTGGTGAGGGAGCGTGGGGCAAGCTGGGGGCAAAACACAGGCTAATAGCACCCCTCCCCACCCCCCCAGGTGGAATATGTGTGATATTCCTTGGACACTCCTGGCTACCCAAGAACAAAGGAAAGGGGTTTAAGTGCTGGCCATGGTGATGTGGGAAACTAAGGCAAATGAAAAATTAAATTCCCTTACTGCCTATAGCCCATTGACAAGTCCTTGAAACCGACTGAGTGGCCTCCCTCTACGAGCTCAGCTGCCTGGATGATGGCACTTTGCTGGGGCAAAAGAGAATCTTAGCTTAACATTATCCCAACCTCGAGGATCCTATAAGTCTACTTCCTTTACCTTAACTGTCCCAAGATATATGCTGGCAATCATAGTGCAAGCTTATGCCCCCCCCCACCCCCCGCCTCAATATACATCTGTAGGGTCTCATGACCGAGGTTTTACTAACCGGTAATAAATGGCATTTCCCTAGCAACAGCTAGCCCCTCAAGGTCTTAGAAGCCTTGCTTCCAAAATTCCTTAGAGACTTACTCTGTCCCTAACCCCCGCCGAACCTGAGGGTATAGAATCAGTTACCGTCACAACCCCAGTGCAGCTCTTCCTGCCCATGAGTTCTGTCCCTGTGTTTTAATAAAATCAACTTTTTGCACCAAAGACATCTTCAAGAATTCTTTCTTGGCTGTTGGCTCCAGACCCCACAACACCTCCCCCACCCCTTCCGTCACTCCCAAACCTCATCATAAGCATAAGATATATAATAAATCTATTTGCATAAAATTGTTTTAATGGTTGTTTTGTTGGGCAACGGAGCTAGAGAATCAGAGAGGTCATTTTATTTTTTAGTTAAAATCATATTAAGGGAAGTGTGAATATTTATTACTTACTATGTGTTAGAAACTATGCTGGGAACCAGGAGAGCCAATGGTGAACAAGACAGCCGTGTTTTATGACATCATGGGCTGAGATAGTAACTAATTACATTAGACTGTGAGATGGTTTTACTGCATGCTGTGATTCTAATTGGATGCTATCTATCTTCTGCTTTTATGATGAAAGGAATCCTAAAAACATTTAGACTTTCTTGGAACTATTTAGACATAAACATGTAGAAAAGCAGCATTAGTGAGAAATATTTAGCTTCTAAGAAATATTTTAGGAATGATTTTTCAATATGATTCATGATGTAGTAAATACTCATCTACATTATAATGCCTAAGTCCCATGATTTCCATTTATCTTTTGTCTGACACATTTTGGATGAGACAGAACATTTTCAAACACTCTCTTTGGAATATTTCATGCTGATTTTCTTCTAAGTTGTTTAATTCACTCCACTTATTCATTCAATACAGATTGATTGATTGGTAGATATATGGTTACTCAATAGGAGCTACAAAAAAGAGGGATCAAACATGAAAAAGACATAAATCCAGTCTTATAAAGCTTATTGACCAGTCATGTAGTAAAAAGAGAAGACATGTACTCAAGATATAATTAAGATAAAAAGGATTAGATGCCACAAAAGAAGAATGGGTAGAATTCTATTTCTGTTCATGTAACTTCAGTGAAGGGGGCATCTGATGTAACACCTGAATATGAATTAATATTTTGCAAGTGAAGATGGGGAAGAGAGTCCTCTAGGTAGAAGAATAGTGAAATCCAAACAAAGGGTGATATGTAATGCATGGAATATTCAATGGCATAAATAGTATAGTAATGTTTAGGACAGATATGAAGGCCTTAAATAATGTCTAAAGACTTTTTTGTTTGTTTTCAATGGGAAGCTATTGAAGAGTTTTGCACAGCAGTGTCTTTAGCCTGAAATGATAAAGAGAGTTTATTGCCATCACCTGAAATAATGGGTATGAAGGATGTACACATTTGGGAAGTTGTGTATGTGTTAAGGAGTCAGTTCTGGTGAATCTTCCATGAGGTGCTTTATACAGGCAAATGGAGAGGCAAGTTCTGTGGCTGTAGGTGTTAGAGTCACTGCCAGCCACGTGGGAGTTAGTGCTGAAACCATGAAATTCAACGAGCTTTCCAAGAACAGCCATTTTAGGTAGGGAAGATGGTTGTGTCTAGGGTATAGTCCTGAAGTGGGAAGGAAATAAATAACAATCTGTGATTGGAAGATGGGGGGAGGAAGACAAAGCCCAGGAAACAGAGCACTAGTTGCCCTGCCAGAAAGAGAAACAGAAAAGCAGAGAAATGTCATTCCATATAAGGTAAGAAAGGACAAAAGTGATGGGACAGGAGATAAAGCTGGAAAATGCATCAGAGACAGCAGGTAAGGAAATGCCAAGGAAATATTTATAAATATATAAATAGAACTCAATAGAAGGTGAACATTTTTATAATGATACATGTAATTCGCTATCCTTTCACTGTGAATTACACACTAACTGTTTAAGTCACAGATACCAAAATATGTTACTCTTCTTAACAAAACTTACCTATTTAAATTCAAGTTAGTTAACATACAATGTAGTATTGGTTTCAGAAGTAGAACTCAGTGATTCATCACTTACATATAACACCCAGTGCTCATCCTAACAAGTGCCCTCCTTAATGCCCATCCCCCATTTAGCCCATCCCCCAGCTACCTCCCCCTCCAGCAACCCGCAGTTTGTTCTCTGTATTTAAGAATCTCTTATGGTTTACCTCCCTCTCTGTTTTTATCTTATCTTTCCTTCCCTTGCCCTATGTTCACCTATTGTATTTCTCAAATTTTACATGTGAGTGAAATCATGTGATATCTGTCTCTGACTTATTTCACTTAGCATAATACACTCTAGTTCCATAGACATTTGGGCATTGTTGATAACTCTGCCATAAACATTGGGGTACATGTGTCCCTTCGAATCAGCATTTTTGTATTCTTTGGATAATAGTAGTGCAATTGCTGGGTCATAGGGTAGTTCTATTTTTAATTTTTTGAGGAAACTCCCTACTGTTTTCCAGAGTGGCTGCACCAGTTTGCACTCCCACCAGCAGCGCAAAAAGGTTCCTTTTTCTCTGCATCCTCGCCAACATGTGTTGTTGCCTGAGTTGTTCATTTTAGACATTGTGACAGGTGTGAGGTCATATGTCATTGTGGTTTTGATTTGTATTTCTCGGATAATGTTATGCTTAAAGTGTTATAGCCCATACTCCACCCACAGGAAGAAGAGTGGCTCTTTGTATGGAGGATGTGATGTTTATTTGCTTGGGCTCTTGCATCATGCTGTGCCTCTAAGACTCAGTCCTAGGAATGTGCTCTGCATGGTTGAATGAAGTACTTGGAATAAGTTCCCAAAGCTTTGGCAGGACAAGAGAAAGGGCTAGTGTTTTGTGCATCTTGGACTTGAGGGTGAGTGTGGAGTTGGATAGAAGGTTTCATTGGTTTGCATAGTCTTTTCTTTCCATTCCTTTCTTTGTGTTCTTTCTCAAGCTAAGAAACTAAGAAATATAACATTTGCAGATGAAAAATAGTGAGCATGGCTGAGACACCATTGAAATCCTCTTTCTTTTAATAAAATTTAACTCTTTAAGATAACTATTTTTCATAGTTTTCATATTTCACCGTAAAAAGTGGCACAAAGTTAACAAAATAGATGGTGAAATCAGATACGTTTAGCAATGAACAAATTTAATCAAATTGAACAGTGGAAATAAATTTAATAGACTTTGATCTAAAAGAATAAATTCCCTGTTTTTTCCCCAATATTTCTAGTCCCTAATCATACTCTTTTTGATTGACAGCTTAAGTATTTTTCCTTCTGCTTGCCTCTGACATTTCTGAAGTAGAGTTCTCTTCTGCTGGGTTTTCTGCCCTGGAGATGAATATATACAAAGGTCTATATTCTCCCACTTGACCTTCCTGAGTACCCACCTGGTTAGCCTAGATTTCTTCTAGATGCCAATAACAAGGACCCCTAAAACAATGGCGTAAACAAAGTAGAAATGTATTTCTCTATAAAAATAGTCCAAAAGTAGAAGTCAAGATCAGATTATACAAGATCCACAGTATCACAAAACTAAGATCTTTCTATTTTATTCCCCAATTCATGTGACTTTTATTCTCCAGGTCACTTCATAGTCCTCTGGCTGCTTGAGTGTCACTATATCAGGATTCCTAGCAGCAGGAAGGAGGAAAAGGGAAGAAGCAGGATTCCTTTCCCCTTGTAGGGAGATTTCTGGGAAATAGTCACAACAATTCTGCTTAAATTTCTTTGGCCAGACTTAGGCACGTAGCCACATCTGGCTGCAAAAGAAGCTGGAAAATTAATCTTTTAGGTGTGGGTGATCTCTCCTTAAATTACAACCAGAATAATCATTTATTTTCCCCTATAAAAATTTTTCACGAACTTCCCATTGATGATGGATTAATTAACAGTCCCTCAGTTTGGTGGTTAAACTCTTCATAATAAGCCCGAACATATTGTTCCAAATTTATTTTGACTCTTACACACAGACACGCACACACACACACACACACACACACACACACACACACACGTGCGCGTGCGTATGCTTCAACCATATTAAATTCAAAAATGTTTATGAACACATCTCTTGATTTCCCTTTCTTGTACTTTTTTCTTTGTGGTTTTTCTCACCTAGAGTTTCCTCTTTCTGCCATTGTTTATTGAAATCTTATTTATCAAATAAGGCTAATGATAAATTTTTTCCTAATTCCTGAATAGCATATAACTTCTGTTCCTTTGAGTTCTCATAGCATTTGATTTGTATTTTTTTTTTTTAAGTAGGCTGCACACCTGGCATGGACCCATCACAGGGCTTGAACTCATGACCCTGAGATCAAGACCCAAGGTGATTGGACTGAGCCACCCAGGTGCTCCTGATTTGTATCTCTTATGTGATGCTTTGTATTTTATACCATTTATATTACGTTTGGATTTGCCTTAACTTCCTTGTAGACAATGGGCTCCTTGAAGAGTCAAAGATGTATCTCATCATGGGGTGCCTGGATGGCTCAGTTGGTTGAGTGTCTGACTTTGGCTCAGGTCATGATCTCGTGGTTCATTAGTTCAAGCCCTGTGTTGGGCTCTGTGCTGACAGCTCAGAGCCTGGAATCTGCTTCAGATTCTGTGTCTCCCTCTCTCTCTGCCCCTCCCCCACTACACTGTGTCTCTCTCTGTCTCTCAAAAATGAATAAATGGTAAAAAAAAAAAAAAAAGACGTATCTCAGCTCATATATTTCCATACATATTCTCTGAAGCACCTATTTCTGATTTCTACATAGGAGGTACAAAAAACTGAGTCATAATATTTAACTAAAATAAAGTTTCCACAGAAGTTTATACTTATATCTTAAGCACTATGGAAAAGAACACCTTTATATATGGTGTTCATTAAATATTATATATAATATTTTCAGAAATAAGATTATAATAAGTTTGAAGTATGAATTTTGGAAATAGCAGCAGAAGACTCAGAATGTCCTGATGAAAGTGAGTAAGGGTCTAGGAGAGCTGAATATATTTGTTCTCCTCAGGGGGTACAGAGGAATCCATTTGTGTGTGGAACCCAAAATTTCAGGGAAGGTATTCAAGCATGTTTGTTGGGGAATCTAGCCTGTCATCATATCATCTTGAAAAAGTTTCTCCCTGAACTAATGTGTTATTATAGGATATGATGTCAGAATGTGACCCTAGGTGCCCTATGAAGTGCCTTGTGACTCTCCAAGGGAGTAAGTTATTCACACAAACCTGCCTAATTTTCCTACAGATTTGTTATTTTATTCAGTAGTCACTGAAGAGAATTCTACTCCCTATTTAAAATGAGAGAGAAGGCTTTCTTCTGCTAGTGGTGAATGGTTGCAGAAGAGAATTCTGGATAAAATGTCTCTGTGTAGGAAGGAGTGGCCGCCAGATTCCTGCAGGAGAACCAGGTCTTTATGTGTGACACACCTAGATTTAAATCTCTGCTCTACCGCTTTGTGAGTTTGGGAAAGTTGCTTGAATCTTTGAGCTCTAAACAAAATGTGTTACTATATACTGCCTGGCATTCTGATAGATGTAGTTATTAAATATTGGTTGCTGCAGATTAAGACAAAAATCATATCACAAAATCACCAGGTCCGTATTTGGAAGGTCAGAGGGACAGGTTCCACGAGAATTGACAAGGTTGAAGTTGTTTGGTGGGGGGCGCTGGGTGGCTCAGTCGGTTAGGCGGCCAACTCTTGATTATGGCTCAGGTCATGATCTCAGGGTTCATGGGATTGAGCCCTGCATTGGGCTCTGCGCTGACAGCACAGAGCCTGCTTGGGGTTCTCTTTCACCCACGCTCTCGCTGCCCATCCCCAGCTCTCTTTCTCATGTACACTCTCTTTTGCTCTCTCAACCTACATAAACATTTAAAAAAAAATAAAAAGAAGTTGTTTGGTGGATTTAGATTGTATTCGACCGCCAATTTTTACTCTTCATCCCCACAGAATTAGGCACAGTCATAGGTAGCACTGTAGAACAGAAATCCTCTCTATGGGCAGGAAAGTCTTAGGAAAGAAAAGAGAAACACTGAGGCAAGTACTATATACCTAGTTTCTTCTTTCTTTACTTACCAATTATGTTAGTGAGAGTAAAGGGACAGGAGAGACCAGGATTGTCACCACAGTTCTGTCTCCAGCTCAGAGGTGGGCAGTCCTCAGGCCCAGGACAGCCCTCCTCTCAATTTTATGAGTTCACTTCCTGAATGCCAACCTCTGCTCCCTTGGGTCATTTCTCCTGGGACCACTGTGGGCATTATACACTGTCTGCAGTGGTCCACAAGAGTATGTAATCAAATCATCTCCATGATTTAGAGACTGAAATTTTTTACCCTATTCTATATCTCATCCAAAGTATATGCAGCCACATTATCTAATGTATCATGTAAGAAGTTCTGCCTTGAATATGAGTGCTATAATGAAACACCTAAATACTTTCCAACAACAAAATGCCAGTAATAGAGTCACCCCAAATTTGTCCTCTGCATTTATTAAATTCCCTAGGAGAAATTGAAGTGCACAAATAGAACTCCTTTATCAATTCAGGTTGAACATTATAATTCTGAAGATACCAAATCTGAAATAAAATTGTCTTGCCCTCATGAGTTAAAGTCCAAAGTCCAACATTCTTAGATTGGATTAAAATCCAAAGTTACTGTCTCCAGTCTGTTATTCTGCTCATTCTTCCCTAGAGGTTCTTGATGCCTGGGTAAATGCTGAGTTCTGCTAGCAGCTACAGCCTGAAATATATCTTATTGGAGTGGACATGGTTTTAGGGCCTCAGAAGTGGTATTAACCCAGTGGATTTGAGGTTAGCGCTATTGCTGATTGTTTCATGGCTTTGGAGGAAGTTGATTAGTGCTGTTCTGACAGGTTTGATCAATAACGGGTAAAACTAGAACCTCATTAGTGCCTGGGAGAGCAGTTGGGAATCAGCTGTCTGGGTTTGCAAAGCAGTGAATATATTATGCCATGCTCTAAGATACAACAGACTCTTCTCTGTAGTTGAATCTTTTCACAAGACTGACCACAGTACCTTATTCCAGTTTTTGCTCAGAAGACACCTCTTCAGAGAGAGATTTTCTGATCCCATCCCAAATTACCCTAATTACACATCTCTTTTTCTTTTCTTTTCTTTTTTTACATTTATTTATTTTTTGAGAGACATAGAGAGACAGAGCACAAGCTGGGGAGGGGCAGAGAGAGAAGGAGACACAGAATCCGAAGCAGGCTTCAGGCTCTGAGCTGTCAGCACAGAGCCCACTGCGGGGCTCGAACTCACAAACTGTGAGATCATGACCTGAGCCGAATTCGGATGCTTAACCAACTGAGCCACCCAGGTGCCCCCACACATCTCTTTCTATGTTTTTAGCACATACCACTGTCTGAGATTCTATGTATGTCTTTTTGTTTTCCTTGCTACTAGAATATCAATGAAGGGAAGAACACTGTTGTCTTATCTTCGGGCCATCCCTAGTGATGAGAAAAATTCTTTGTACATAACAGTCAACCAATCATTCTTATGGAATATGTGAATGGAAAAAAAGCAAAACTCTCCTGGAAGACCCTCCCATTCACCAGTATCTCATCTCTATTCCCAAGGCAAACTGTCTTTAATTCTGTTTTTAATTTTTCTGGGTATTGTTTGTATTTCCTGATATATCAGTTGAGGAATTTGTTTTGACTCTCTGCTCTAAATAATGACGTATTTTAGCTCAGATCAGCGGTGCTTTCACCTCCTGAATGTTGTCAGTAATATTACCTTGAATACTTCAAATTATGTACTAAAGTTATTTTCCGCATTGTAGTGGATGTTATTGAGTCACTCAGCACCCACTTTCCCATTAGCTCTGACTGTGTCCTCTTCACATTCTGGTCTGGAATGTGAACATAAAGTGGGGAGGCACAGCAGCCTTTCTGTGGCCCTGGAATACAAGAAAGAAAGAAAGGAAGGAAAAAAGGAAGATTCCAGCTCTTTGTGAAATTGTTGAAAAGGTGTACCAGCCCAGACTGAGGCAGATACACTCGCATGTATTCCTATTACTTTTCTTTTTTTAATTTAAGGTTTTTTTTTTTTTTAAGCTTTTTATTTTTTTATTTAAGTAATCCCTACACCCAACATGGAGCTCGAACTTGCAACCCCAAATTGAGTCACATGCTCTTCTGACTGAGTCAGCCTGGTGCCCCATATTCTCATTACTCTTAATCTTTGTTTTCTTGTAACTTAACATTGAACACATTACTAACTGATATATACAACTTTGAGCCATAACTCTTTACTCCCCATTATGCAAAATGAGGGGAAAGCCTTCATATATCAGTCCCCTACATTCTCCTTTGCCAGTTTCTTTCAGCTATATCATTATTTTGCTATCAGAGTTTATAACTTTTACATGCTATTCTATTATGATAATTAATTCTCCTAGGATTTGCCTTCAGAGTTAATCTAAAATTTGATAAATAATGAACAGCAATATAATTATGTAAATATCAGTCACAATTAGAACTTCATATTATGATTGGACTCAGAGAGAGAGAGACAAAAAGTATAATTATGAGCCACAAAACCTGTTCAGCTCAAAGAGGAATCTTGAATTAGTGTCACCTATAGTCTCATAGTTTAATTTGGTTTGTTTTATATTTGGACCGTTCCCTTCTTTTATAGATCTTTTCTGAAGTATTTGTCTTTATTTTTCTCATTATCATTAAAAAATGTCTTTTTCATTACTATTTTTTTAAATGTTTATTTATTTATTTGGCGGCTTTAGGTACTCATACTTTTTACATGATGACTCAGAGTGTCAAGTATGAGTATTCCAGGGAACAAAACAAAAACCCCATGACATATTTTGAAACATCATTGGATATCACACAGTCGCTTCCTCTTTGCTCCATTGATCAAAGCGGTCACAAGCCTTCCTAGATTCAAGTGGAGGGAGACAGGGACAGCACTTCCAATGGGAGGAGTGGCAAAGGTATATAGAACAGGATGTGGGATGGGGGATATTGTTGGGGGTCTTTAAAATACCTTTATGGTTTGGAAAACTGATGAATGGATAAAGAAATTGTGGTTTATATATGCAATGGAATACTACTTGGCAATGAGAAAGAATGAAATATGGCCTTTCGTAGCAACGTGGATGGAACTGGAGAGTGTTATGCTAAGTGAAATAAGTCATACAGAGAAAGACAGATACCATATGTTTTCACTGTTATGTGGATCCTGAGAAACTTAACAGAAGACCATGGGGGAGGGTAAGGGAAAAAAAAATAGAGAGGGAGGGAGGCAAACCATAAGAGACTCTTAAAAACAGAATAAACTGAGGGTTGATGGGGGGTGGGAGGGAGGGGAAAGTGGGTGATGGGTATTGAGGAGGGCACCTGTTGGGATGAACACTGGGTGTTGTATGGAAACCAATTTGACAATAAATTTCATATAAAAAAAAAGGAAGCTTTATACATTCAAAACTACTGAATTCTGTTCTTGGTCCTAGAAAAGAAGATTTCAGGCACATTTAGCTTAAAGACAACATTACAATAAATAAAATTATATATACACACATATATTACTATTTTAATATATATGTATATTAATATAAAAATATATTTTATATATTATACACATAATCTATGAAGTTATATATCATTATATTCGTACATATCAAATATTATATATTTAAGTGTAAATTAATAACAGAAAAAACCAATAATACTTTGACACATCATTTTGGCAATGTTCTTAATCTAAGTGTAAATGGATATATACTTTTGTTCTTTATTAGGAGTAAAGCTGAAGTTTATTTCAGTCAAGATGGTGTAGTGAGTTCATGCTTTGATGCATCCCTCTTTACTACAAATATGTAACAATGATAGATAAAATATGAAAAAGAGATAACAGCCATACATGGACTAATTTGCAAAAGCAAATCATCTTGGCACATCAATCTGAATTTTCAAATACTTTAGACAAAGAGAAGTTTCTCAACTTCCAGGGAGGAAAAGGTAGAAAAAAATATTTAATTTTCCATTTTGTTATATTCAGTTCTTTGTTTTGGAGGGAGGATGAAAACATTCAAATTTAACCTATTTTATCATTTTAGAAGTTTGTAAGATGTTAACTAAATAGGAATTTACCCTCTTATTAGCATGTATCTAGGATCCCAGAAGCAAAACGAAAGAATAGACAATGATATTCTGAGTATTTTCAGAAATTCCCCTTAGCAAAATTGTGTGGTTGTTCTCTTTGACAAATATAGACCATGATGTAACTTTCTGTGCTTTTTCTAAATTGTTGTATTCTCTGCACTTTCATAAAGATTAAGATTTTCTTTGTCTATCCCTGAACCTGAGTCATTTTAATTTTAATTGAAAGTCTTTAAGCTCAAAATTCCATTACATAGTTTTAAACTCATCTGGTGATAAGTTTAACAAATATATAGTTTAATTTCTTCACTCAGACTTTCAAAAATTAAAAATCTGAATAAGGATGAATTTCAATAGGACATAAATAGAATGGGTTTTTTTTTTTGTAGTAAGAAAATATTTTGTGTAGATTGAGATTATTAGTGTTCAGTGCTCTGTATCCCATTTGTTCAAGTATAATTTTCTTTTCCTTTTTCTTTCTTTTTCTTTCTTTTTTCCTTTCCTTTTCTTTTCTTTTCTTTTCTTTTCTGTTTCCTTCCTTCTTTTCTTTTCTTTTCTTTTCTTTTCTTTTCTTTTCTTTTCTTTTCTTTTCTTTTCTTTTCTTTTCTTTTCTTTTCTTTTCTTTTCTTTTCTTTTCTTTTCTTTTCTTTTCTTTTCTTTTTCCCAGAGACAGACTGTCTTAAGCAGGCCCCATGCCCAGTGCAAGCCAGAAGCAACCTGCACTGAAATCAAGAGTCAGACACTTAACTGACTGAATGAACCACCCAAGGTGCCCCTAATTTTCTTAGTAAGAATATATTTCAACACCTTAAACATAAAACTGTTAACTTTATTGTTTTACTTATGTTTTTTTCCTCTGCTGCTACCATGCTGTTTTTTTTTAATGTTTACTTATTTTTGAGAGAGAGAGACAGATCATGAGTGGGGGAGGACAGAAAGAAAGGGAGACACAGAATCTGAAGCAGGCTCTAGGCTCTGAGCTGTCAGGACAGAGCCTGATGTGGAGTTCAAACTCATAGCCATGAGATCATGACCTGAGCTGAAGTAGGAAGTGTAACAGACTGAGCCACCCAGGCACCCCTTACTTATGTTTTTGATGTTCTAAAGTGATTTATTTCAGTCAACATGGTGCTGTGAGTTCATGCTTTGATGCATCTTTCTTTGCTATAAATATGTAAAAATGATAGATAAAATAAAAGAGAAGCAACTATAAATGGACTAATTTGCAAACACATATCATCTTGTAAATTACCCCAGGAGAATCAATTTGAAATTGCAAGCACTTTTGACTTAAGCACTTAAGAGAAATCTCTTAACTTCCGAGGAGGAAAGAAAATATGAATCAGAAAAGCTTTGTACTTCCCAACAGTGACACTAGAACATATTTAGACAAGATCAGGTGTGTTCAACGTGGTATGGCCATAGACAAGAAGGTATCTAGGTAATGTAGGTTTCAAAATTCTGAAGAAATTTCTCACTGAGAAATTTCTCAGCCAAAATGTCAATAAAATCAGGTAGAATGAAGACATGAAGCCTTTAGAAGACATGATTCACCAAACAAGAGAAAGAGGAATACATATGGTTTAGGAAACAACATCTGCCACACAGGAAAGAAGCCAAGGACTCCCCAAGATGATCAGAAAGGGAGGGAACAGCATGACAGCTATGTTTTTGGATTAGAGAGAACCTAACTGTAATTTAAATCAAGTAAAAAAAAAAAAAAAAACTTCTGAAATAAACCCAGGACAATGAAACTGATATAGTACTTAATGTATTTCAATCTCTTGAAAGGAAAATTAAACAACTGAAAAATACCATGACAAGGAAAAGGCAGGTGGGTGGGGGGAAGCAATGATCAGTACTTCTGCAGGAAGGAAAAGTCACCATAGTTTACTTAGTTTTAATGAGGACTTGCATGTCATAATCACATAAACATTCAAAATTGATGAGACTGAAACTGCTTGAGAGGTTGAGAAGGGAAGGAGTACCAATTCTCTGTTGCTGTAATTAAGGAACACAAATTTAGTGGCTTCAAACAATACCCATTTCTTACCTTGCATTTTCTGTAGGTCAGGAGTACAAGCAGAGGCTAGCTGGATCCTTTGGTTGGAGTCTCACCAGGCTTATTCAAGGTGCTGGCCAGCCTGCATTGTCATCTGAGGCAAGACCCGTTTCCAAGCAACCTCAGGTAGTTAGAAGAGCTCATTTTCCTCATGCCTGTAGAACTCATGGTGGCTTCCTTCTTCAAAGTCAGTAAGAGAGCATCTCTGACTAGCGGAATTGCCTGGGTCCCTCTTTTAAGGGATTTTACTCAATCAAGACAAGCCTACCCAGGATATTCTTCCTTTTGATAACCTCAAATTCAACTGATTTGGGGCCTTAATCACATCAGTAAAAGTGCTCCACATTTGCATTTTCTATAGGTTAGAAGCAAGTCACAAGTTCTGCCTGCACTTGTGGTAGGGATTATATAAAATTAAGACTCATAGGAGGTCAGCACAAAAGGGTATGTGTATGTGTGTGATGAAGGCAAAGGGAGGAACAGAGGCTAAATTCTCACCCTGCATAGTGACAAGTCAATATCGATAATGCTTAAAACTGGAGAACTCATGGGGCTTCTGGCTGGCTCAATCAGTAGATCTTGTAACTGTTGATATCAGGGTCATGAGTTCAAGCCCCACTTAAGTGTGGAGCCTACTTACAAAAATGGAGAAATCTATTAGCAATATTAAGAGGTGTAGAAGTAAATCCTAAAATAATCTACTAAAAGAGGGGAAGGTTGCTTTCTTTGAGAAGAAGGGTATTAGCAGTGATAGCAACTATTACTTTTCACAGGAAACTTTGTATAATCTTATGACTCTTAAATCAAGTGACTACATAAATTTGATAAAAATAAAATCATTAAGGGAAGAGAGTAAGAGACTTTTCAAGAAGTCAAGAAGGACCCAAGTTTTTATGGAAAAAAAAGTACATTTTAAGCTACAGGTAGAATAAATAAATATAAATGTTCAACATGACGATTTTAATGGAGTTGTAGAATATCTCTAAAAGTACAAAGGTTGCTTATGTGGATTAAGATAAAAAATATGAAAAATGCTTGGAACATAAAAATAGACACTTCATAATACCAAGAATGAAGAAAAATAAAACCTTAAAGTTATCACACAGAAAAGACAAATTATCTACAAAGAAATGACAATTAGAACAGACTTCTTAATAAAATAAACACTAAAAGAAAACGGAGAGCCATAATAAAAATGTCTAAAGATTGTTAATCTCTCATTTAAATTTTTTAATGTTTATTTATTATTGAGAGACAGAGAGAGACAGAGCATGAGCAGGGGAGGGGCTGAGAGAAGGGGAGACACAGAATCTGAAGCAGGCTCCAGGCTCTGAGCTGACAGCCCAATGTGTCAGAGCCCCCGATGTGACGCTTGAATTCACAAATGGTGAGATCATGACCTGAGCTGAAGTTGGACACCTAACCACCTGAGCCACCCAGGTGCCCCTAATCTCTCATTTAATACTTAAATAAACTTGAATTAAAGAATTAAAATAGAGACATTTCTAGCAATGTGAAGATTGAGAGTTTGTAACTCCAAGATTTTTCACCAGCAGAAATACTGGACACAGGAAAAGTGTGACCTCAAAAATTAACTTAAAAAATATCAGTTAATTATAGTAGCTGTTAATTACAATAACCTTGGGAGCCTAAAAATGGTAGAAATAAAAATCCAGACGAGAGTAAATTATATTATAATGAGATGGCTCAATAAAGTTTGCTAAATATTGTGTTTTGTTTTAGAGAGGGACAGAAATTAGAAACCTCTGCTTCGTTAACTTATAGATAATTATTTATATTAAAAATTGGTGGTAATTAAACTATATACAACTGTATTTTAGATCTTCGTATCTTGTTCATCTTATAACTAAAAGTTTGAACCCTTTTACCAATCTGTCTCTATTTCTTTCTATTCTCACCTCCTCCAAGTCCCATCCTCTGGCAATCATTTTTCTTTTCTCTGTTTCCATGAGTTCATTTTTTTTTGTTTTTAAGATTCTACATACAAGTGATACCATGCTGTATCTATCTTTCTCTATCTGGCTTATTTTACTTAGCATAATGCCCCCCAGGTTCGTCCATGTTATTGCAAATGATAGATTTCCTCCTCTTTAAAGGTTGAATTATATATATATATATATATATATATATATATATATATATATATTATATGTATATAGGCTAGATAGAAAAAAATATATATATATATTTCCCCCGATCCATTCATCTTCAGTGGACACTTGGGTTGTTTCCATCCCTTGGCTGTTGTAAACAGTACTGCTGTGAGCATGGAAGTACAGATATCTTTTTGAGACGATGGTTTCATTTCCTTTGGATATATGCCCCAAAATGGAATTATTGGATCATATATTTATTTTATTTTTAATTTATGAGGAACCTCCATAATGTTTTCCATAAAGTATATCAGTTTACAATCCCATCAATGGTGCACCAGTGTTCCTTTTTCTCTACATCCTTGTCAGCATTTATTATTACGTGTCTTTGTTGATGAGAGCCATCCTAACAGGTATGAGGTTATATCTCATTTTGGTTTTGATTCACATTTCCCTAATGATCAGTGATGTTGAGCACCTTTTCATGTACTTGTTGGCCATTTTTATATCTTTGGAAAAGAAGTCCTTTGTCAATTTTTATTTTTATTTTTTTAATAAAAAAATTAAAAAAAATATTTATTTATTTTTGAGACAGAGAGAGACAGAGTGGGGGAGAGGCAGAGAGTTAGAGGGAGACACAGAATCTGAAACACAGAGCCCAACACGGGGCTCAAACTCGTGAACCAGGAGATCATGACCTGAGCTGAAGTTGGCTGCCCAACTGACTGAGCCACCCAGTCACCCCTCCTTTGTCCATTTTTAAATAAGGATATTTGTTTTTTGCTATGAAGTTGTGTGAGTTCTTTGAAACATTTTCATTGAAACTTTCAGGTGAACCAGTAGAGTCTTTGTTTTTTTTTTGTTTTGTTTTAGGATAGTCTTCTTAGAACAAGGAATACTTTCAGATTTATGTTGATCAGTTGTCCATCTAGAAAACCTGCAGTAATATGATCAGACATCTTGGACAGAATATTTGTCCTGAACTCTGCTGCCAATATTAGTACGTAGCCCAAGTTTATGATTGAAAGTAAAGAATGGATTAATAATGCCTGGAAATGTCTGTCTCTGTCAGAGTACTTCCAATGATAGTTTTGTTTTCTCTGAAATTCTTTCTGTATCATAATACATTTTAAAAAAATATTTGCATTACCATGGCACTTTAGAGTCTATTCTCCTTGGAGAAAGAGAGATACAGGAGCTTTGATTATGTTTAGCATTCTTCAGAAATTGAAATGAAATCCATGTTTTTAAAAATTTTTTAATTTGTTTTTGAGAGAGAGAGAGAGAGTGCAAGCTGGGGAGGGACAGAGAGAGAGAGGGAGACACAGAATCCGAAGCAGGCTCCAGGCTCTGACCTGTCAGCACAGAGACCGCTGCGGGGCTCAAACTCAGGAGCCATGAAGTCATGACCTGAGCCGAAGTCAGACATTTAACCGACTGAGCCACCCAGATGCCCCTAAAATCCATTTTTTGAACCACCTTTGAAAATCTTTTGTTAATTAGGTTACATTTAAGATTGCTTTATTCAATTTATGATTTTTCATTTCTATAGATATATAGGAGACTTTCTCTAGATGTGGCATCTCGTTAAGCTCAGTAGATTCACATATTTTTGTGGGATCATTTCCCTGGCAGCTACCAAAATCCTTAGAAAATGCAATTATATAGATATAGATAAATGTATATGTAGATGTATATAGATACATAGTATGTTCCCCTTTCCCACCTATATCTATATGTGTATCTGTATCCATGAATCAATTACCAAACTTAAAAAATAAGATTGCCTTTGGTTGTTACAAAGCTGTGAGGAATTTTTGGAACATGAAACACATGTGAAGTCATTTGAAGAGGGAAACAGGTGTTGAGATATGGCAGGAGGAAGGCTGGTTCAGAATGTGGGAGCAAATTCCTATGTACTCCAAGTGTGGAAATGACAGAGATCTGTCACAGGTGCCTTTGGGCAACTGACAGGGTAATTGGCTGCTGTAGGAACATCCAGGTGGATCGTATTTCCTCCAATCTTCTTTCCTTTGGGTCAAGGGGCAATAAGCGGGGATATCTGCGTTTAGGCATGGGTATTGAATGTGGGGACTTAGATAGCACAAGAATCACAGAGTCTCAAGTGACTGGTGCCACCAGGAAGAACTGGGAGCGCCCATGACATGAGGCCAGGTAGTGGCACACACTGGCCAGTAGCACATGATTATGGGACTGAGCTGACTGGAGAATGCAATTCACCTGAGTCATGAGCCAAGTATAAAACCTGAGAAACTCCAAGACGAAATGGCTTTCTCTGAGCTGACTTGACTACTTCCGTATGTAGTGCTGGGCTCTTACTCTGAAACCAAACTATGTCCCAGTGTTGAAAAAGGAACTTCTGGGAAGTTGCAACTGATCACCTGAGGTCCTCCGCAGATGAATGAATGCTGCTTTTCATATTTAATTCGCGAATACTCAGGGAAGCTTGTTGCTGGGTAAGACCTAAGATTCGTGGGATTCCTCTTTCACAATTCAAATCTTTGAAAAGCTTGAGCACCAACTGTGTGTCCGACTCAGTACACGTGTCCTCTCATTGAAACAGGACAACAGCTCTCATCTGCCACATGAGGAAGCAGGGGCATGCAGCTAATAAACAGTAGAATTGGGGCACAAAACAGGCATTCTTAACCCCAAATTGCACTTTAGCAATTTAAAGTGCATTTTAGCACTTACAAGAGGGGCAAGGTGAACATTAAGTAGTAGCAAAAAAGGAACAAAGTTGGGAAGTTTTTTGAGATGATACTGATTTTTTCTGTGCTGGGAGGTAGTCAGGTGAGTTGGGAGAGGACCTAGGCAGTTCTAACTACTGAACAGCTACTCCAGAGAGTGAGGGGGACAGTGTGGGGTTAAGCTGGGTTGAGTGCCCATGAACATTTGGACTCTAAATAGATTTTCTTTATTCAGTTGTTTCTTATCAGATTCAAGTTAATGCATCTCGAATGTATTCTTGTCAAGAAAACTTTGATGCTTTGATCACCTAAACATTTTCATGCATGCATTTCATCGTAAGATTGTGATTTATTTGGTTCTCAAGAGGATCTTAAGTTTCATGTCCTCTAGTACATTCTTGTGCGTCTGTGTGAGTGACCTTGAAATGACTGACACGTTTTTTAGTTTCAACATTTCTCCGTCAATTAGTGTATATATTCAAATTGGTAGCCTGCTGTAGACCAGTGTCTGGATGTTTTCTTTATTTCACATGGCAGCTCCATTTAGGATTTTGTATTTCCCTTTGGCAATTAATTCAGAAATGTACAGGGTGTTCTGTTTCTCCACTTTTGGGGCTGAAGGAGCTCTATTTAATCAAAAAGGTGGATTACACTGATTAGAAGTTATGAAATCAATAATTAATATAGATTTATTGGAAATACGAATAAATACAAACCCCGTTACTTTTGGGAACCTGTTTCATTACTTGATAAAGGAACACTAAATCATGTACCTTTTTCTGTAGTCAGAAGTCTCCTTTATAGTTTTGTTGTATTGATTAGTGAATATATTTAAAACATGGATTTCCTCTCAACATCTAATTTAAACACATGTTATTTTTAAAGGCAAATATATTTCCAAACTTAGGTACATTTACAACATGAGATATTATATGCTGAAATATTTTACTCTTCTATCCTCATACTATTTGAGGACATCTAACCTCTATATGCTTTTTAATATCGTGCAGATAGGGAAAGCAAAGCAGAAGGGATTTTACTTTAGTTTAAATACCATGTTTAGGTCATCATCACTCTTACTTATGTTCGTAAATTGAAGTAACTTTAATTTATTTAAGTGGTGTTTATAATATAGCATTTTGAAGATAAACAAATGCCATGATCATCTTCCAGAGGGGAAGCTAATCAGTTTGCTAAATAGAGACAGACTAACATGCCAGTCACTGTAACTTGTTTTTGACTTTGCTGCTGATAGAGTGTGAGTCCCCACAGCATATGATAATGTTTGAAGTGTTAGAACACATTTTTTTCCCATTAATTCTCCTTTATATCGCCACCCACATCAGATATGCTTTCCAGCAGTGTACTGTTGGCTGTGCATTCAGAATTTAAATTGCTAAGGGCCTGTTCTCCTTCCCAAGAATATTATAAATCTCACCACTACTAATTGAAATTGTATGGTGAGGACGCTCTTTCCTTCTGCTGTGTGTTTAAATACCTGACTATTATCAATAAATAGGCCGTGGTGTTACAGGTGCTGCCTTCCTAGTCATCACAGATGCAAGGTGGAGGGAAGGATGCCTGGGCTGTTTAAGTGCAGGTATAAAACCGATTAAAGATGGAACACCCTGCAGCACTCACAGGATTTCAAATCTTTTATTAGAGGAAAATACTTAGGAAAAGAAGGGTATATCCCTTTTTGGTTTTATTCACTTGATAAACCAGGTTTTATTAAGCATCGACATGTGTCACCCCTGATCTAGACCAGGGAAAACATCAGGGAAGCAAAGAGAAAAACAATTCCTATCCTCATGGAGTTCACATTGAACTAAATAAATTAGATATTTAAGTTACAGATAACGTAAAATATAATAGAAGGTAGAAACAGGATAGAAAATAGAATTTTTCTATGGAGAGAAGCCAAGTCAGGATTTGATGTGAAGGCTGCTGAAATATTAGACAGATGGCCAGGAGAGACCTTGCAGAGAGGGTATCGTCTGAGTAAATCCTGAACTGAATCGTACGGAATACTGAAGGAAGGGAGCCCAAGCCGCAGGAAGTAAACTGTAATAGCCCTGAAGCAGGCATGTGCCTGGACTGTTTAAGGAGAGTAGTGTCGCTCAAGAAAATTGCATAAGAGAAAAGCATAATAAGAGATGAGGCCATCAAAAGTATAAGAGCTTTGGATGTGGGGCCACATAGATCTTGTAGACTTTTCTTTTTTAATTTTTTGTTTAAATGTTTATTTATTTTTGAAAGATGGAATGTGAGCAAGGGAGAGGCAGAGAGAGGGAGGGAATAGAGAATCTGAAGTGGGCTCTCTGCTGTCGGCACAGATGGGGGGCTCGAACCCACAAATAGTGAGATCATGACTTGAGCCAAAGTCGGAGCTTAACCAACTGAGCCACCCAGGTGCTCCAGACCTTGTAGACTTTTAAGGTGCTATAGAAAATCGTAGACAATCACTGGGAACTTGAGGCAGGCATCTGACAAGGTCTGTCTTATGTTTTCACAAAACCACTCTGGCTGTGTGCTTAAAAAAAAAAAAAAAAGGAGCGAGGGCAGAAGCAAGGGAGAATAGCAGTGGACATCACTTTCCAGCCTTCTTTTTCTGCCCTGTGCCCTGCAGGGGTAACCTCGATGGTATATATTAACCACTGATTGGCTTCTTTGAGTCTGGCTTGCATGGGGCTCAACTAATGAGAGACACTCATGGTGGGGGGGGGGGGGGCGCGCAGGGACTGGGAGGAGAGTAAGATTTATCTCTTTCTTATGCTCTTCTCTTGCTGGCTCAGGTCCCCATTGGTTGTTCCTGTCCATCCACCAGGGCCACAGTTCCTTCTGGTGCCTCTCTCCATGTAGCTGCTTCTCTCATTTCCTGTAGCAGCTCCTTGGCCTTTGTAAATAGTTCCTTTACTAAATCCTTCTTAATTATTCATATTTGTCATCTGTTTTCTGCCTAGGATTGCCTGATGTATCAGATACAAGGCCATGCCATATTCCCGGGAGATATGATGATGACTTGGTCTAGGCTGACGGCAGTGGAGGTGGTGAGAAGTGTTTGAATTATGGACATTTTCAAATGAGAGCCTACTCAGTTTACTACTGAACACAATGTGGGGTGAGGGTGTGAAGACATGTAGGGGGTGCCTACATTTGTGGCCTGAGAAACTTCAGTAATGGAGTGGCCTTTGAATATATTCTCTTGAAGTTCAGGGGAGAGAGCTGAGCTGCAGATCTAAAATTGAAAGTTATCTGTGTAGAGATGGCTTTTGAACCCTGATGTAGGATGAGATCACTAAGGGATTGAGTCTAGACAGAAAAGAGAGCAGATCCAAAGGGTGAGTCCTGGAGCAACCTGGTATTTAGAGATTCAATAAATGAGGAATCTGATAAGGAGAGTGAGAAGGAATTATGCAAGAGGTAAAAAGCATTCCAAAGGATTGTGATATTCCTGAATCCAGGTGAAGAATCTCTACAGTAAAAATGGACAGACTGTTCTGTAAGGTTCCAATAAACTAATGCTGGCTTTCAGTGTAAATTAGAGCACTTTAAATAGATACATATGTATATATACATGTAAGATTTTGATACGCAAATTAAAGAGGCATATTAAAACTATGTCCCACAAGTAATAATGGCATTTCGGTGACACACATTTCAGTTATCCTCGGTCATCTGAGACTCACTGTGACACTCTCACAAGGCAGCTTATATTTAGACACATTAGCGTTTCACAGCTTAACATCCTATACAGTGTTATCTACACTATTTCCCCAGAAGAATTCAAGTGTCAGGAAAAAATTTTAGAACTTATTTACCCCAAAGAAGTAGAAGTTTCTGCAGCGGCTGGGGGTGGGGGGTAGGGAAACAGCCGAAGGAACTCAACTCTGTGACTCCAACAGGAAAAACTAAGAATTTAATGGTTTAAGGGGGACAGAGTGCTGCCTTTTAGCTCATCCCAAACAATTAAAAAGTAA
The DNA here is from genome assembly GCF_028749965.1 of Puma concolor. Taxonomy (NCBI): domain Eukaryota; kingdom Metazoa; phylum Chordata; class Mammalia; order Carnivora; family Felidae; genus Puma; species Puma concolor. Next base: position 55,239,242 of record NC_141679.1, on the reverse strand, counting down.
GGAACAGGAAAGGCAACTTGGAGCCCTGCATGAGTTTGGGAAACATATTTACAGTGATTGCAATTAATTTAGAGAAGTATTTCAGGTAAGGATAGCAACCGTAGACCATTGTTCATGGCTTTAAAATTCTTAACTCTCCATGTCATTAAAAATATTTATTTAAAAATAACTAGTGATTAATTTAGCTCAGTAAAAATATTTAATACACTTATTTTCTTGAGTTTTAATTGATACATAAATTTTTCAGCTCATTGGAAATTCACTTTTTATGAAGTGATTCATTAATCATTACAAACATGCTCATGTGTGTCACATTTCTGTAATTAAATTATTTTGAAAAAGGAGCTATTGCTGTGTAAAAGATTGGCTTCAAAACCCAATTCAATGCTAGATTAGTGAAGTTTCTTCCTAAGGAACTTGAGTTAGAAAGCTAAAAGGGATCATGCAGTGTATAAAAGGAAATTCATATTTACTGTATGATACTAATTTTAATAATCTGCACACAAGTTCCAAAGTGACTAATCAAAAAATTGGTATTCACAGTCACATATGAAGGTTTGGTTCTGTTCATTTCAAGTGTTAAGGATGCAATTTTCTAGGACAACACATTGGTTGCATTTAATTTTACTGTGAAATTTGAGGGACCTGAGATTTTTCTGATTTTCCTCCTCATAATATTACCTCTGTTTATCATGTTCTCCATGCTATCCATTTCTCCATAGAACTATAGTTTCCACAAGCACACTGAAGATTTACAAGATCCCTCTTACCGACCAATTTGCATTGGTTCTTTTCACATGAATCTTTTGCTAGCCTTTTCTTTTTTAATCTTTTTGAAAAATATGTTCAATATGCTTCTATTGATTTAAAAAGTAGATGGCTAAAAACATGTGGATAATAACTGCGATGGGTTGAAACACCATCAAATATGTTGAAATCCATGAGGTCCTAATAATATATTTTTTAAAAGAAGCTCATTGTTTTGAATACGGGTGGAGAAATGAGGAATCTGAAAAGGAGAGTGTGAAGGAATTACAGGAAAGAACCAAGGATTTAACCTGGCTTGTCTATGAGAACTGTACTTCTTAGTGACCAAACAGTTGAGGAAAAGATTACCTTTAAAAAGATACACGAAGCTGGACAACATTAAGCCTATTGATCAAAGATTATAGGCTTAGTGAAGTTATATATTAAGTACATATTATCCTGTAGATTTTTGTCTAGTAGATGAGCAAATTATTTCTATCCAGTGGAAAAGATAACCCTAAACATAAAACACCAACCAGTTGGTATATAATCTAACAAACTGCCTCTAACATTCCTTTATTAAATCGACGGTAAATTCTTAGCACCTCAACATGTTCTTTTTCTGTGATGTGACTGTAACAGTCTTCTATTTGCAACTCAGGAAGGAAACAACTGTGTTCCAAAACAGCTAAAATACACAAGTCCAACAACTGAAGGTACTTTTTAAGCTGTCGCATTCACTCCGAAGCCTATTCATCTCCTTCGGGATCCCAGAGATTAAGCACCTGTTCTGCTCAGCTATGTAATAAAGTGGCAAACACGCTGTGCCACTGACATCACAGGACAGTTGCCTCTAGAACTAGATGCTGCACTTTCTCACAGATTCTCATCCTCAGCTGAGACAGCAGTTGTCTGAGCAACCTCTAGATCTCGTTCATACTGTGCTGCCAGAGCTAGGTCCATGACAACCTCCGGTGGGGCAAGAGCAAGCATGGTGACAAACTTCAAGTCAGGGTCTCCAATTAGTTTTCTGGCAAGCCACAGGAAGGACTTTTCAAAGTTGTAGTTACTTTTGGCAGAAATGTCATAGTACCGAAGGTTCTTCTTTCAGCGGAAGACGACAGATTTTTGCCTTAGCTTTCCTGTCCTGAACACCCACTTTGTTGCCACACAGCACAGTGTGGATGTTTTCAGATACTCGTACCAGATCTCTGTGCCAGTTAGGCACATTCTTATAAGTAACCCGTGGTATTACACCAAATGTTATAATGGCACGCCGGGCTTGGATGTCCTATATCTTTCAGCCCACCAAATTTCTCCGAACCAGCCGTATCCCATACATTGATCTTATCAGGTCTTCTGTTGGTATGGAACACAAGGGAGTGGACTTCAGCACCCAAGGTGGCTTCATATTTCTTTTCAAATTCACCAGTCAGAAGACGTTTTATAAATGTAGCTTTTCCAATACCACCATCGCCAAACAATTCAAGTTTGAACTGGACTTGGGGTTCTCCTCGGGCAGCCACTGTGCTGTGGCTTCCAGAAGTGTCTCCGGCCCATCTGACTGAGGCTGAACCACTCTTTATATCTTACTGTTTTTCTCATTAATTAATGAGTTGAGTAAAATCCTAGACATATATTTATGTTAAATTTGCATGAAAGTCATTTTACTTTTTTGAAAAATATATTCAGCAGCCATAAGCAATAAAGCTAGTAAATGAAGCAATGGAAGAGTCAGTGTTCTGAGTTACTTTGCAACTCCTAATGAATTAGTGGATCTAGGCAACAATCATCAGTTGCTAGTGGCATCACGTACAAAAACGAGATTGGATGGCACCATTGGTAAAGTGTCCAGCTCTTGATTTTGGCTTAGGTCATGATATTACTATCTGTGGGCTTGAGCCCTGCATTGGGCTCTGTGCTGACAGTGTGGAACCTGTTTGGGAATCTCTCCCTCTGCTCCCCTCCCCCCCCCCCCAAAAAAAAACCTTAAAAACAAAAACAAAAAAGAGACAATTAGGCAATATTCATCCTGTGGTGGAAATATACAATATATTCTATGAAGCAGTCTTGACAAAAATACTAAACCTGGATCTGAAGATATAGGTCAATGAATAAATTTGGCTTCAGGACAATTTGCATTGTATTATTAGTGATAATTTTTAAAACAGCTCTTTCATTTTATCTTCTCTCTGTCTCTTTCAGTCCAAGCAGGTAGTGCTCTGCTGGCAAACATTTTCAAGAACCTTGTTCACTCATGTATGTCTTAGAATTCACTTCACTAGCAGAAGACTCTCTTTCATACATCTCCCTGGATATTTCCATGTCTGTTGTAGCTTCTGCTTAGCTGGCTGAGGGGATCTATGAGGTGCATGCTTAATATTTGGTGTGTCTGAATTCTCTACTGATTTTTCTCAGTTATCGACGAAACTATTCAGTGACACTCTGAACTGTTTCTCTAGAGTGGGATTTCCTGGGAGTGGTCTCTTAATTTCAGCATCTTTCGCAATCGAATAGGCTAAGAGTTTCCCAAAGTGTCAAGTTCTGATTCCTTTTAAACAGTTCTTTGCTGCATTTCTCCCTTTGCTCTCACATTTTTTTTTATTTTTTTTTTCAACGTTTATTTATTTTTGGGACAGAGAGAGACAGAGCATGAACGGGGAAGGGGCAGAGAGAGAGGGAGACACAGAATCGGAAACAGGCTCCAGGCTCTGAGCCATCAGCCTAGAGCCTGACGCGGGGCTCGAACTCACGGACCGCGAGATCGTGACCTGGCTGAAGTCGGACGCTTAACCGACTGCGCCACCCAGGCGCCCCATTGCTCTCACATTTTCTAATGAAAAGCAAGAAAAAACCTATTCACACCTTTAACACTTCGCTTGGAATCTCCTCCACTAAATATCTAAATTTATCACTTAAAAGTTCTGCTTTTACAGAACTTTGGGACATAATTCTGCTAAGCTCTCTGCCACTCTGTTACAAGGATCCTCTTTCCTAGACAATTGAGGAAAGTCTGCAAAGTAAGGAAAGAACAAGATAAACAGAAAAAGTGACCCTTGAGGAAGCGGAATTAAACAATCTCCTTAGCCTCCTATCCCTTTTAATGGCCTACAAAAATTCAGGAACACATTGTATTCTACTCAGAGGATGAAACTCTACTCATGAAAAGAAATAATAAAGGAGCTGAAAGTTTCAAATAACATGTAGCTCATTTTCTTCGAAGTTTTCACCAGCAGTATCTTTAATGTCTATAATATATCTACCAACAGTCTGTTTATGATTTAAGGATTCTCCAAAGTGATATCTGTCTTCTCTACCATGCTCCTCACTCCCTTTTGAATCATTATTACCTATATTTCTACTAATGGTCTGCTTAAGTCCCTCTAGGCTTGTTCTATCATGCTCCTCAAAATTCTTCCAGCCTCTGCCACTTCCCAACCAATTCTAGAGCCCCTTCCGTTTATTTAGGTATTGTTATAGTAGCACCCTACTCTGAGTACCAAAATCTGTACTAGTTTACAATTGCTGCTGTGTCAAATTACCACAAATAGGGTGATTTAAAATGATACAAATTTATTATTTTACACTTTTGTAGGTTAGACATCCAACATGGGTCTCAGTGGGCCGTCTGCAGGACGTCTGCAGAACTGGGTTCCTTTCTGGAGGCTTAAGGGGAGAACACATTTCCTTACCTTTTCCAGTTTGTAGAGGCTGCCCGCTTTCCTTGTCCCACCAGCACCTTTTCCATCTTTAAAGCCAGCAACGGTCAGCAGAGTCCTTCTTATACTGTCATCCTCTGGATTTCTTTTTCAATTCACTCTTCCACTTTTTTTTTTTTTTTTTTTCTTTTCAACGTTTTTATTTATTTTTGGGACAGAGAGAGACAGAGCATGAACGGGGGAGGGGCAGAGAGAGAGGGAGACACAGAATCGGAAACAGGCTCCAGGCTCCGAGCCATCAGCTCAGAGCCCGATGCGGGGCTCGAACTCACGGACCGCGAGATCGTGACCTGGCTGAAGTCGGACGCTTAACCGACTGCGCCACCCAGGCGCCCCGTCCACTTTTAAGGACCCTTGTGAATACTCTGGGTTCACTAGAATAATCCAGGATAATCTCCTTGTGTTAATGGAGGCTAATTAGCAAACTTCAGTCTACAACCTTAATTCCCCTTTGCCAAGTAACCAAACACATTCACAGGTTCTGAAGCTTAGGATATGGACATCCTTGGAAATCATTCTTCTACTTCTCATATATGTTCACCCTAGAAGGGATTCCCCAGCAAGCTGCCCATTTATTGGCCACTCACATTAAAGTGAGTTTACTGTTAGCAAATGCCTGTGGACACAAACACTCTAAGTAACTTTTCTTTTTCTTTAAAATTTGGAGAGACTATAAGCATTCATTAGGTATTTGAGGAATATGTTCAAAGTATTGAAAAAGATAAGATAAATACACTGATCCAGAGAAGAATTGAATAAACAACCTCACCTCCTCTCTCCCACTTTTAATTAACAGCCTGCAGAAATTCAAGAATACATTTGTATTCTACCCATATATCAATAAAATGTAATGAGAAGGAAAAAGCAAAAGAACTCTCCAAAATTAAAAATATGCATGCAAGCATAAAGTTTTTAGAAACCTTGCAATTGTTGAAGATAAGAAATCTCCTTGAAAATAGAAGAGATCAGTCCAAGAGGTTCAGTTTTCAACTGATCAAATTTCCAGGAGAGTGCTGACAAAGTGGAGTGAAAAACATTCCCCCCAAAATGAACTTTTAAACTAAATTTCCAGAACTGAAGGGAAACACATGTCTTGAAATAGGAAAGACTTTTCCACGACAAAAGACCCGAACTTAGACATCTGTGAGCAATTTCAGGAAATCAGGTATAGAGGATTCTAAAAGCTTTTCGTAAGAGAAAGTCATATATGCAATGTGATACCACTAGTTAGGGCATGCCATCAGTTCCACAAGCAGATGATAGAGTAATTCTTCAAAGTCCTAAGTTAAAGTAAATTTAAACTTAGAATACTTACACCAGCCAAATTATTGATCATGGGTGAGTATGAAATTAAAGATGTTCATATATTAAGGTACTCAAAGTCTGTCTCTTATACAATCTTCCTCAGTAGAGAAATCAAAAATAATTAATTATACTAAGAAAAAATGGGGGGAGTTTGAGATTATATAAATCACCTAAATCTTCATATAAGTAGCAGAAAAGAAATGGAGAAAAATCTAAATCTGATATTAGGCAAATAGCTGTAAATATACCTCATTTTGCATGAAGAAAACCATCTTTAGAACTATACATAACCAAGTTTAAAAGGCACTGCCTCTGATGTGTAGAATTAGGAGTGGAGAAAGACGGCTAAGAAGAGGGAGATGATGGTTAATTCTCATAGTGAAGGCTTTATATTACTATATGACTTTTGTACTTAGGGTTTAAAAGAGAAGAAGATGGCGACTGCCGGGAGGAGTGATGCAGAGAGTATGGAGAAGGTGCCTGCCAGTCTCTGTCCCAGAGAGCACCCCATCAGGCCCCCAGAAGTGTGTCAAATCAGATGCCTGCCCCTCAGATCCGTGCTCCTAGACAAGCAAAGTCCAGGCGCCCCTCCTAGCAGCCACTTCCTGCTGGGCCCTGCCCAGGTGAGTGCAAGCACTGGAGTCCTTTAAGAGCAGTTGTTGGAGAGCAGCGGCCTTGTGGGTTTCCTGGATTTGAGGCCCTGTTGGTTTCTAAAGCTAGATGTTTGGGGGGCTCATGTCTCAGGTGCACGTCTTAAAAGTTGGGAGTTCTTGATGGAGGTACAAACCCTTAGCTTCTTAGGGAAGAACTCTGGGTTTTCAGTTGCCTCTCAACTGTGGGGTTGTTGGACTGGAAGAGGGGCTGATGGCGGGATTGTGTCCCAGGCTCTCCTACTCCCTTTGAAGTGGATCTTCTCTCAATTTTTCAGACATGGACAAGTCACACAGTTTTTAGTTTTTAGTTTTTTTTGTTTTGTTTTGTTTTGTTTTGTTTTTTGCGGAGAAAATTGTTCCATATGTGGCTGTAGATTTAATATGTTTGTGAGAGAAGGCGTGTTCAGGATCTTCTTTTGTGGCTAGCTTGAGCCATACCAGAACATGGCTTTTATGCTTGGGGATATATTGAGAAAAACAATAAAGCTGGAGGAGAAGGATCAATTTTCCTCATTTGTATTATCAGTCAACATATGGGTAATTTTCAAGGGGTACAGGAGTGCTGATGCATAGGGGCACGTGTACCCCAATGTTTATAGCAGCACTTTCAACAATAGCCAAATTATGGAAAGAGCCTTCATGTCCATCAACTGCTGAATGGATAAAGAAGATGTGGTTTATATATACAATGGAATATTACTTGGCAATGAGAAGGAATGAAATCTGGCCATTTGCAACAACGTGGATGGAACTGGAGGGTATTATGCTAAGTGAAATAAGTCAGGCAGAGAAAGACAGATACCATATGTTTTCACTCTTATGTGGATCCTGAGAAACTTAACAGAAGACCATGGAGGAGGGGAAGGAAAAAAAAAAAAAAAAAGAGAGAGGGAGGGAGCCAAAGCATAAGAGACTCTTAAAAACTGAGAACTGAGGGTTGATGGGAGGTGGGAGGGAGGGGAAAGTGGGTGATGGGCATTGAGGAGGGCATCTGTTGAGATGAACACTGGGTGTTGTATGGAAACCAATTTTACAATAAGTTATATTTAAAAAAAAAGAATGTGAAAAAAAAAACCGTATGGGTAATTTTTATATTATGGTGCCTGTATCTTTGAAATCTCTGGAATAAGAACTATCAAATTAATTAGTATGCTAACTCTCTTTGTCACCTTAGTTTTTAAGCTAATAACTAGCTTAAACATAAATGTTTCAGTATTGCCTATAAAGTGAGTATCCTAGTGACTAAAATGTACCCCAATAATTAAAGCCTCCATGTCAGAAACATTTAGACAGCAAGATAAATAAGTGAATTATCAGAAGTAAGCATCTAGCCATATGTTTATGGAGATCTTATTGAAATACTCCACAGTCTGGGTGCATAGACTGTAAGAGTGGGCCTTCGGGAGCTGGCAAAAAACAATGAATTTGCTGTGCACAGTTAGGTCAACACGTTGAAATTTCCAAAGACTTTGTTTAAATTTCATGCGTTTGTGCCATGTGATTTAGGTCCAGAGTAAATATTTAAATGCATGAACCCTGCCCTAGTTGATAATTCCTTCAAATATGCCCATTGACAACAAAGTAGATTTGTTCTCACAATAATAAATGTTGGGAGACATGGGGGAAGTTATAAATGGAAAGGCCTCTTACTAATGGACCTTGAGAGCTTACACATCTTTTCTAATTCCGAGATTATCAGTGACTCTATACATGCACCACTCACAACAAAGGAGTTAAAGATAGAAAACTGAATAACCACTCTTTTTACCATAAAAGGGGTACATATTTGAGGATTATACAAACTAAACAGAATCAGCCCAAGACTTATCTATCACAAATTGACACCATAATTTTGTTTTTTTTGCTTTGGAAGTAGGATGGTGGTGCCTTTAAAAATGCTTCAGTTCTGAAGGGAATAAAGGACCCTTGTTAGCCTTTTCTGCCCATTTATACTATGAAAGATAGTGTGGTTGTTACACTGGCTCTACAAGATGGGCTTGATTGGAAGTCACTTCTGCCCCACAGTGGACTGTGTCAACATGTACTCCGAATTCAGTATATGGACTTCAGCAGCTTGTTCAGAATGACCACACAGTGATTGGTTATGTATCATCTGGATATAGAGTATCATTTCTAACCAACCAACTCTGAGAGAGTGTAGTGAAGATGTTCATGTGTACATATGATCTTCTTTGAACAATTATTTAATACAGAATAAGGGACAATGAAAGTTTTTTGCCTATGCAATTGAAATTTAAGAAATTTAAAAACAGGTTAAATGTGGATACAGCAAATTGTCGTTAAGTGAGTGCATAGGTACTGTTTAGAATTAAGGAATGCATTGTATGGAGTCACTGTCAAAGAAACAGTTATAATAGGCTACAAAGCCTGCTAAAAAATAAAACATTATAAAAGGAAAGGACAAAAATTATAATACAGTAGGAACTGAGAGTCTAGAAATCAATATGGTAGCATGTGTAGGAGAAATATTGATAAGAAAAAGAAAAAATAACAAAGAATTATGTTGAGGGAGCTTTAAAACAATCAGTTGATTCTGATAGGGGTAGAGAAAAATCTCTAAAAATGTGGTAAGGACAAAAATATTCCTTTCAATTAGACTGATATATTTACACTATTAAAGTATCTGTTTGTTTATTTTAGAAACTGTGAGGAAGACATGAATGCCAAAAATATTACCAAAATAACTTGAAAAATGGATTTGGTTAATATCATAATCCTTTTCAGAAACATAGCTACCTTCCTAATTCTATGATTTCCCATGTTGATCTACAGTAATTAAAACATTGTTAACCCATGATTTTCTTTTCTTTAATATAACAATCCATGCTACAAAGTTAGATTTTTACCAGTATCTGGAATGTACATGTTGCACTGTGAGAAGTGATATTCAATGTCAGAGTAAAGTCTAATGTATAATGTTTCTTTCTGTGTTAATATTTTATGGATTTTTTCTTCCCTGCAGTTAAAACATGGCATGTGAAGTTTTGGAAAAAAGAATTATTTAATTTTTTTGAAACATAGTTTTCTTTTACAATGGGTGACTATTACTAGGTATTGCACATAATTAGGCCAGATAATTCATTTTGTAAATATAATTCTCTATGTAAGAAAACTGCTGACTTTTTTTTTACATTTTATATTAGAAAAAATGAAGCATATACAAAGCAAACAGAATAGTGTACTCATCACCAGCTTCAAGAGTTATCTCACTTTTTTGTCATTTTTGTTTTGTCTCTCCCCTCATCATTACTGTAATTTTTAAATAGCTTTTTGAAGTAAAATTTACAGACACTGAAATGCACAAATGTAACCCAAACCCCATCAAGGTATAAAATATGTCTATCATCTAGAAAGCTTCCTTATGTCCCTTCCCAGTCAGTCAACTGCCCCCATCCCCACCAAGGATTAATTTTGCTTGATCTAGAACTTCAGATGAATGTAATGATACACTTTGCACTTATTTGCACTGGCTTCTTTCACACAGCATAATGTTTATGAGATTCATCTATGTTGTTGGTGTATATTAGTGATTTGTTCCTTTTTCTAACTGAGTAGTACCCCATGGTAAGAACATAACACTATTTGTTTGTTTACTCTTCTGCTGATGGACATTTGAGTTACTTCCAGTCTAGGGTATTAGGAATAAATCTGCTATACACATTCTTGCGTAAATCTTTTCACGAGCATATGTTTTTATTTCTCATTTTGTATGCCTAGGAGTAGAAATGCTGAGTCAAAAGTAGGAGTATGTTTAACGTGACAAGAAACTGACTGGTCTTTTCCCAAGGAGACTGTATCATTTCACATTCCCACCAGAAGTGTATTAGCATTCCACTAGCTACACATTCTGGCCAGTGCTTAGTGCGGTCAGGGTCTTTAATTTAGCCATTCCAGTGGGTGTCTAGTAGCAGCTTGTTAAGGTTTTAATTTGTATTTTCTGCAGGACCAATGATGTTGAGCACTTTTTAATTTGCTGATTGTCTATTCAAATATGTTCATATGTGAACTCTTGGTTTAGTGTTTTGTCCATGTTTAAAATGGGGTCGTTGGCCTTATTTATTGGTAGTGGTTATGTATACTCTCTGGATAGAAGTCCTTTGTCAGATTTATGTTTCACAAGAGTTTTCTCTGAATCTGTGCCTGGTTTTGAACTGTTTGTCCTGCTCCATTTATTTATTTGTCTACCCATATGCCAGTACCACATGATTTTGGTTACTGTAACTTAGTCATAAGTTGAAGTCTGGTAATACAGATCTTCCAAATTTGATTCTCGTTTTCAAGATTGTAGAATATGGTTAAACATAGTTTTGCATGTAGCTAGCTTCCTCCTCTTATTTGCGTATTTATATATGTTTTAAACATAATTTAAATTGATAAGTATTCATATTAGAAACTTTGGATTCCAGATAAAGAAACAGAAGGAATTTGTGAAAATTACTGCTAACCCTCACTTAACTGGAACATATCTAGACAATATGCAAAAACGTTATGAATAAGGGCAAGTTTATATCTAGAGTTGGCAGGTGAAGATATTGTCAATTAATCTGGTGTTTTAATTGCAGGGTTTTAAACAATGATGTGCTGGGAGATATATATATATGTATATATATGTATATACATATGTATATATGTATATACATATGTATATATGTATATACATGTATATGTATATATATGTATATGTATATATATATGTATATGTATGTATATGTATATATATGCATATATATGTATATATATGTACATATATATATACACACACACATATATATAGTTTTATAATATTCTTTTTATGATTAATACAGCCTTATATATTAATATATTAATTATAAATAAATTGTATAATTACAAGTAGTTATATATATTTGTCCATGCAACAATTCAATCAATAAGAGCTCACACTGTCTTGCTAGTCAGAAAAGCTTTGATGTGTCACACTGGGTTGTAAATATGTCCTCTTTGTGAAAATTCAGAAAAGAAGAAAACATTAGTGGGATTCTAATTGTATCTCCCTTAGCTTAAATTCTTAAATTCTACTTGGTTGAGAAAATCAGGATCTGTTGGGTTTTAAATGTAATGACTTAATATTCATAAAATAAATATTGCCAGTGTACATGTGAGTTTGCAGAAAAATGGGGGATACACTCTAGGTTTTTAGCATGAAAATGTAGTGGCCTGAGTGAGGTATAGAAGGAGCAGTCATGCCACATGGAAAAGCATTACTCTACCTGAAAAGTTTCTATTTCTGTATTTTTAGGACAATCCAGAGTTAGGGGCAGTCCCCTCTGCCTTCTCCATCTGGCACTTTACTGTTGTGAGTTTGTTGTCACTACCCTCTTCCCTTTCTGTTCAGCATATTTGACTCAAGAGTCAGCTGGAAGTAATGAGCTGCCATGGTGCCAGCAGCCTCATTACTACCGAAAGGCTTGGGATCTGCTCTTTGCTCCTATATCTTTGAATTTCTAAGTTTGGGGTTGTTTTTCTTGATTCTTTGTGGGCATATTTTCTCGTCGCAAAGGCTAGACCGTGGACTTTTAGCACCATCCCAGTTTTTAGCAATGAAAGATTTGTTTTTAACCTGTCTTTAAATATTTCTTTGGTCATCAATGTAGAAAATTGGGCTATGGGTAGGTGAAAGGTATCAATTCGTACCACCAGTTCGAAGTGAATTATCCATGTTTTATAATGTGTAAGGAAGACTTTCTATATTGGATTAAAGAAATACCCGTGGTAATTCCCAAACTATTACTCATATTCATTTTTAGATCAAAGAGGAGAAATATTGTGCTTTTAAAACTTTTTTCTGTAGTTAAGCCTATTCTTATATTTAATATGGGCAACGATTTTTTTTTTAAAGAATTGTACTGTTGAATATATGTTTTTTATTTAACATCCTAATAAACCTTGCTAGGTAGACGAAACTCAGTGTCTTTCATGATGACTGAAAGAAATTAAATAGTTAACAATTATTTGGCTTCTCTGAAGTCCTGGGAATTTATAGATAAGAATTAGAACCCCCATATCTTAGTTTCTCCTTTATGCAGAAACCAAGTCAAATTCTAAGAAACATTATTCGTTTGCTCATAAACAAAGGCAAAAGTTTGAGCTTATCACTGGGATTCAGGAAAACTGTCACAATTGTTATAAAGTAGAAATAATGAAGTTAAATTGAGTTATTTTTTTTTAGGAAAGTTCACTTTCCTCCTTGAGCATATACTGGTTTTCTATTTGCTTAATTAATTTCTATCGTAATTATTGGCGATTTTAATAATTGGTATTTAATCAAAAACTACTTCATATTTTAATTTAGCTTCAAGCTTATGTGAGTAGCATAGTGGAAGAGATGTCTTCCCAGCAAAGTCCTTGGTTGATCCATCTTTTGTGTTGTATACATTGCTTACCATAGTGTAGCCATGTAGTGATTGTTTGGGGTGTGTTTTCGGCAATAGCAAACATGGAAAATGGAGTTACAGAGGATCCTGGATATTGTGTCAGAGTGTTTGAATTTCATTGCATAAGCCATGGGAAGTGAGGGCGGTTTTTTTTTAATGTTTATTTAATGTTTATTTTTTTAATGTTTAATGCATGAGCAGGGGAGAGGCAGAGAGAGAGAGAGGGAGACAAGAATCTGAAGCAGGTTCCAGGCTCTGAGCTGTCAGCACAGAGCCTAATGCAGGGCTTGAACTCACAAGGCTGTGAGATCGTGACCTGAGCTGAAGTCGGATGCTTAACCGACTGAGCCACCCAGGCGCCCTGTGAGGATGGGTGTTTTGAGAGGACACTTAGTAAAGGCAACATTTGGGATACCTTTTCCTGCAGTGGTGCATAGGATGTATTAGAGATGGTAGAACATGGAAGTGACAGTACCAATTAGGAGGCTGCTACATAAAAATAATTCCTTCTATGCACACTGTGACCCAGGTCAACCAAAGTTCTCATTGCTTCTCTATCATCCTGTTTCTCTGGGTTTTGTCTTTATTTTTTCTTTGTACCTCTAAAATTTTGTTCTGGCAGCTCCTCTTCTCTACACTTGAGAACCTTCCAAGGCATGAATGGATGTGATGCCCTGATGAAGTACTACCTCTTTCACTAAGACTTTGCTGACACCTTTAATTGGTGGCTTTTATTCTTATCTTTGAAACCCCAACACTATATCTCTATTTTTTAAATTTTTATTTATTTTGAGAGGGCGGGGGAGGGGCAGATAGAAAGAGAATCCTAAGCAGGCTCCACGCTCTCAGTGCAGAGCCCAATGTGGGGCTTGATCCCACAAACCATGAGATCGTAACCTGAGCTGAGATCAAGAGACAGGCGCTCAACCAACTGAGCCACCCAGGCACCCCCATATTGTATCTCTGAAGAGAACATGACATATTTCCTGTCTCTGAGCATCTGAGTTGCAAGGAGTTAAGTCATTCACATGTGTGTTATTGTATGTTCTCATCCTGATGGTGTGCAAGACCCTTCATATTGTGTTTATTTTATTTTATTTATTTTATTTTATTTTTCCCTTTCACCCTAAGTTCCTCTCTGGATCTTGAGTGTGCACTTTAGGGCAAAACTGGTTATCTAGGAGCTAATAAATCGTTGGATCACGGGCTCTTGCTCTTCAGAAGGATGACTGGGAGTATCAGGGAAATCTGTTCCATTTGCTTATAAACTTCACAAACACCCCGGGGATCTAGCAGTGGAGCCTGCCGGGCGTGCTGGATCTATGTAACATCTGCCTGTGCTGCATCTCACTATAGTTAGGACTGGTTTGCAGCATCTCTGCATCAGAGTTCCTCACAGAGCACTGAGGAGTCCTGTAAGTCCCATGAGGACATGTATCAGGGAGGAGAGGGAGACAACTCTTTTAAATGCTTCAGATAAGATGACTGAGACTTGGTCATGAGATTAACAGCAGAGATCTTAGTAATGACCCTGAAGAGTGGTTTTGGGGGAGTACGGGGATATTGGACTGCTTGGACAGTGCTCAAGAAAGTAGAGAAGAAGAGGAAATGGATGCAGCAAATATATACTCCTCTTTGGAGGAGATTTGTGGTAAAGAGGAACAGAGAGTCTTCCCCCAAATGCCTTTCTAAACCAGAAAAAAGCATGATGGAGAGAAAACCCAGATCAGTTTTCAGTCTTACATTTTGAACGACAAGGAGATGAAAAAACAAGGAAGAAGTCGCCAAAAATAGAAACAATAGAGTTGATTATAATGCTCTAAATGCTGTAGGTATTTTTATTATTTGCTCCCTTATTTATACTCCTGTTTCTAAGGAGAATGGCTACAATGGGGAGCTTACATTACATACAGGCTTTGGGCTAGGTGGACATTGTAGTTATATCATTCAGAAAGATAATAATACCTGTGATTTGATATTTAAATAAGTTAGTGTAACTGACTCGCTTTTCAAGGTAGTAAAAAGTTTCCCCTGTCCTTGTGTTATGTGTACCTGCTGATGTTTAGGGGTCATGAAAGTAATGGCAGGTATTATTTTTTTCTTCATCACTCTGCAGTGAAATGAAGTGAATGGCCAGAATGAGAATAGTAGACTAATAATGTTTTATTGGAATGATGGCTTTAATAAAGCATTCCATTATTATAAAACATCATCCAGGGTTGCATTATTTTAGTCACTCAATAGTAAAGGGAAAAGCAATTCATAATTAAATTAGTGAAACCTAGCACCGGGCTGACCTTTCAGTAATTCATTTTATGGCTGAACTGTAAGATAGATATAAAATGCTGTATGATCTTTGACATATATTATGGATTTAAATAAATTAAATGGAATTAATGTAATACACATGCAGTTGAAAGAGTGTGGAGATAGGAGTATTTTTATGTGTCACCTTCCTAATTAGGCACTGAAGTAGGCTATTAACAGAGGATCGCATAGTTGCCATTACTTTGCATGAGACAGGACTAGAGCTTAGGGGAAAGGCTTCAGTTGAAGGTTCTATTAAAATCTATCAGGCTTTATTCCTGACCTGCGGTTCAAATTCAAAGTATAAACAGAAAGGGGAGTGTGTAGTTTTTACTATCAGCTTAGGTCTTCGAAGAGGTTTCTAAAACTTATATCCTGTTTAGATTAGTTCATTAAGAACCCATTATATTGTATCACAAGAGCGATTGTCATTGATGACCCACTTTTCTTTCTGTCTGCACATTTACTTGATCCATTGATATTGATATCCATTGATCCATTGATATTGATATCCATTGATCTGTTATAGGTATCCATTGATCATGGATAGGTATCCATTGATATCCATTGATCAATATCCATTGATATTATACTGAATATGAATATGAATTAGATTTGTATATGATAATAAAAATATATGGAATAATTCCTTTTTTAGGACCCAGAACATGTTACTGTGATTTTCGCTTGGTATTGCTCTGGCTGAGGTTTTCTAAACCTTAGCTTAAATAAAAACTGATTTCGTTTCCCCCTATTTTAAAAATGTCTCAGGACGCCTGGGTGGCTCAGTCAGTTAAACATCTGACTTCAACTCAGGTCATGATCTCATGGTTCTTGAATTTGAGCCCCACGTAGGGCTGTTAGTGCAGAGCCTGCTTTGGATCCTCTGTCCCCTTCTCTCTCTGCCCTTCCCCTGTATATGTTTGCTCTCTCGCGCTTTCTCTCTCAAAAAATAAATAAACATTAAAAAATTTAATAAAAATGTCTTTAACGGGATATAGGCAGAAATGTCAAATGGGCAGAAATGTACGTCAGTGGTAATGGGGGTTTCGCTGGCCCATTTGAAAGATAAAGAGTCCTGATTCTCCTTGGGCTGGCGAAAGATTTGGACAAAATTTCTTGCATCTACTTCATTTCTTTCTAAGAATTTTCAGCTTGTGCTAGATACTAAGGCCACTCACTTGAAAATGTTACACCAATGGCTGCACATTAGACTCACTTGGGAAAGTTTATATTTAAAAAAAGTGATGGCCTCAGGGCATTGGTACTTTCTGTGCTGGATACCTGGCATGTTCTTCCCTGAGTTATCTCCATGTGGATTAGCCCCTCACCTCCTAATCTTTCCTCAAAAGTCATTTTCTCAGTGAACATTCCCATAACCCTCCTACTCACCCACTCATTTCTCTTAGTTTATTCCCTTCCAGTATGTTTCTGTGAAGGGATCCATCTGTATTGTGTTTGCTACTTTTCTAGTATGTAAAATAGTGCCTGGAACATAATAAGCATTCAATATGATTTACTAAATAAAATGAATGAATGATGCAGAGTATGTGGAGAGTCACGGCCAAGTGTAACAGTATCTAAATGAGGTAAAATGTGTGGTTGTGCACCATGACTTCCAGTCACCCCCAATCACCAGTTTCAAAAAATCACTTGGAGCTCTTATTAAAAATAAAGATTTTCTTTCTCTTTTCAACTGTGCAATAGAAAGTGAATTTCTTTAAGATGTGATACACCATTGTTATTTTAATTAGATTTAAAAATTATTACAAGTTGAACATATCTTCACCATCAATATTTCCAGTGTTTATAGTTCATTTTGTCAACTACTTTGCCAACGTATCTATTGGGGTTTTAGCCATATTCTTAATAAGCATTTTCTACATTAGGTTAATGACACTTTTCACTCTGCAAGTATTTTCTTACTTTCTCCTTCATCTTCTTGGAGTGTTTTTGATACGCTGAAAAGTGTAATATTCATATTAACCATTTTTCATAATTCTACCATCCTTCCTAAATTTAGAACTTAGTTTCCTTCCAGCTATAAATTCTTCCAGTATTCTAATGGTTTATTGTCCCACAAATAATTCTTTGTTGAAGATCTAAATATGCTATACTTACTGAATAATACTATTTTCTAAATATCTGGCATGATATTCCCTCCTCCATTCTCTATGAAATTAATAAAAGGGACTATATAAATGTAAGTTACAGATATAGATAGATTCTAGTATGATAGGCTGGAATTCTTTTACTCTCTCAGTTGACCTGTTGCTTTGTTCTTGTTTGCAGACTAAACTATTACAATTATAGCTTAGTAGTATATTTATTACCTGACAGAGAAATTAAACTTTTTTCTTTTTTTTTCCAAAATTTTAGCTAACCCAAAATGTTTATTTTCTCCAAAGTATTTAAAAATAATTTTTGTTAACTTAGAAAATATGTTTTCAAGTTTAGTGGGTTTTTTTTTTTCAAGTTTAGTGTTTCACATTAAACTTTTAAATTATTTTGAGAAAAATGGGCATCTTTATAATATTTAATTTTTTCATTAAGAACGTGCATGTCCATCTGATTCACACCTAAGAGTACTTTTTGTAGTATTCTTCATCTAAGACCTGTGGGATTTCACATTACTATCAGTCACTCACATATAAATACATTTGACTTGTACTCTTAACGCAATACGTTCCCCTCCGTTGTATTTTTTTTTAAGTCCTTCAAACTTCTCTTCACTGTCCTTACTATTTACTGTTATTTTTTTCTCCTTTTTCTCCTCCCTAATACAGACATTCAAAATCGTTAGGGGAAGCTTATTATATCCTAACATCACTTAGCTCTGTCATGTCAAAAGTGATAAATAGATATCATTCTTGAATCAATGAAGTATAATCATGGTTCCTTTACTATGATAGAGAAGTCATTGAAAGTGATTTGTCCACCATTATTATTCAAATATGGTAAGATTTATTTCACAGATTCTCAATACAATATAAAAATCTGATAATAAATCATTTAATATTTTGCTTCACTTACCAAGCAAATTACTAGCTATTTTTCCTCAGCTCACCAAGATAGATACTACATTTTACAATTTGCATTGCTTTTTATTGTAGGTATAAAAATGAAATCCTTTAAGAAGATTTATAATGACAAGATAACTACAGTGTAAAAACAGAAAGGGTTCAAGCTTTATGACACACAACTTAATTCAAGGTTATGAAAATAGAAATATTGAGGCTAAATAAACATCTTTCATAATCATATATTATGCTAACACAAATAATCTTTGTTGAAAAGAATTTGTTTTTACCATCTTAAGTCTGAAATTGTTTCCATTTAAATAATATGCTTGAACTAGTACAAAATTTGGCTAAAAAGAACATTTTTACGGGGTACATAAATATAATTTTATGATAGAACATTAAGGGTTTTCCATAACAGGAACTGTAAGACATATTCTCAAGTCTACTTTATAAAAAACATAACTTTACCCAGGTTTTTATATATTTAAATTTTTTAATGGAAAAATTCAAACACACTAAGATTTAGGGATAGATAACGCACGAGTGGGGGAAACAGAAAAACCAGGTTACTGTGGATTACAGAGAATTCCCTTGAAGGAAAAGTGACATTATAGTTGAGAAGAGATATTAGCCATTATCCCAGAATGAGTTGGTTGCAATTTGAAATTATGGTAAGTGGAAAAGTTCATGTCTAAACATCTCCTTGTTTGAAGAAGCTCATATGTCAAGTTTATAACAAAGTCATAGCCTATTTTTAGTTTTAAGGATTCCCAGCACAGTCACGTGCTAGATGGGAAACTTCTCTTTGGCCATCAGTAATTCAGACAGAGGTGAGAAACATGTCCTAGACTGTGTAAATAAAAATGTTTCATTTTAGTAATGATAATAAAAATTCTATTATTTTAGCCATAGAAGGGGTAAGACCATCTCTCAGTTCTAATAACTGTAGAAGTCCTTGGAGAATCAACACATCTAGTCTGATTTGTAGGTTGGAGAATAAACTCATTATTGGTAGTAGTAGGTAGCATCGCCTGCACCCAAAGGAGTGGATGCTTTCTATCAGCAGTGGTTTAATAGTTGCAATGCATTTATACAGTAATTTCCCCCTAAAAAGTTCAAATCACTTCGGCACAGTTTAATCATTTATAATTAGAACTTTTAGGTAAAGTCAGAAAACAACTGAGCCCTAAATGTATATTTATAATTCTCTAAAATTAACACCAAGACCTTGAGCAAACACAAGTGGGAGGCAGTATGATATGTAGAACAGCTTCCCTAGGAGAGTTTTATATTCTCACTTTTCATTTTGATGTAGTCTAAAGCAGGTGTATTGATAGAATGGGTTTCGTTTGTTTTGTTAGAGGAGAAACTGGTGGGCTCTCCAAACTTGTTCATTTATCCCACCAAATATATGCTGATTCACCAGGCAGCCCCCATTCCGTACTCTTATGAGAACCTTGCCTCTGCTTCAGGAAATGCTTAAGATCATAGGTAATATGTGATAGTGGTGATGGAGTTAATCAGGTAGGTACTATTGTGGAATTATAGATTCAAAGAGTTTAATACCCATGTGGTTTTCTAGATAAGCTGAATCTTCAGATGTCACTGGGTTTCATATAATAAATTCTGTCTCTTGCAAGTCAAATAAGACAAATTTAATGCCATCCAAGATCATTCACTTTCCTTGCTGTTTCTAGGTTTTACCTGGCAAGAGGCTGTAGTGTTTTTAAGAGTTCCAAGCCTATATTCCCTATCGGAAGTGACTGTAAGGTCTGTAGAGTTCTAGGGATTTTCCGCAGGGCAGAAAGCAGTTGGCACTTTATTGGGTTTATGCCTTTAACATAATCCTAGTATCCTGGACCTAGGGAGCAGTTCCTTTAATTCAGTCCCAAGTTAGGAATTTTTCAGGCTGAGGACATCTGGCAGGGGATTGCCCATTCCTCAAAGTCCCTAAAGTTTATTTGTAAGATTGTAAAGAAGAAAATGTCCACTTAGTGTTTCAGCAATTTTACTGTTTTAATTCATGCCATGAGAGTCAATAGTAGCAATGGGAAATATAAATAAATAACACCTTCTTTTGTGTTTAATCATTCACCAAGTCTTTACTGAAACTTGCTATAATCAAAACATTGTCCTCTGTACTCTGGGAAAGCAGATTGCTAACACTTACTTTCACATCAAGGAGCTACAGTCTCCTCTAGACAGAGAGAGAGAGAGAGAGAGAGAGGGAGGAGCAAACTGGTAAATATAAAGGGGAATGTGATAAATCTTGTAATTGAGAAAGAAACAGCAAAAAATATAAAGAGGAAATTAATTCCAGTTTGGGAAATCAGAGAAACATATGAAAGAGATAATTTTGAGTTCAGCCTTGAGAGGTCATTAGTAGAGAAAAGGCAGAAAGGATATATAAAGCTGAAAGGGAAAACTCATGAGCAAAAGTATGGAGGTGTGGAAGGCCACAGAATGGTTAGGATCTGGAAAATTACCTAATAACCTGGAAAGGGGAGGACATGCAGTAGACACTGATATTGGAGAAGGCAGATGGAACTTGTGATGATTTCCATACGCCATCATGAGGATCTGGCACTTGCCCTTAGGCCCTAAAGAGATATGGAAACATTTTGGAGAAAGGAGTGACATGTTCTGAATTGTCTAATGAGAATGACTGTCTCAAATATTGGTGTAGCCAAAGCAGAGAGATTAGTCATGAGGCTGTCACATAATGCAAATAAGAGAGGCTGAGATTCAAAGCGAATGTAAATAAATCACCTTCTCCTAAGGTATAAAGAATTGAGCAGAAGATCAGTCTAGATGAGGAGAAATATGGAGGGTGAAGGAAGGACTCACTTTATAGGTTCCTTCAACCTTCTTAATGAAGTAGCCAGCAAGGAAACTGGATAAGAGGTAAGTTTGAAGGTTTCCAGGAGTGGTTTGGAAAGAAACACAAAACAACTAATCAAAATGTGATTTGATTAATATCGTGCTAAAAAATACAGTGCTATCTCAATTTGATGTAAAATGGGTCAAACAATCTTCTGAAATTCAGAATGGGGGGTGGTGGGTGGGGAGAAGCCAGGGGACACTGTAGGTATGCTGAATCATCCAGTACACTGTGAGGGAGTGGCCCCATAGAAAATGAAAAGCATAGCCATATATTTCAGGATTAGCTTTTTGAAGAAGAGACTCTATTTGTCCATGAGTGGAAATGGCAGGATTTACTCACCGGTGAATAGCAAGACTTCTGTTGAGGAGTAACTCTGGTCTTGAAATCTCTGAATTTTCAGTCTGTCTGGTGCAACCCTCTCTGTGCTTTTCTTTCCTACTTCTTCCCCTGTCCTCTCGTGCTGCCCAGTCCAGTGTGTTCTAGCCCTTAAGTATTGTTTTTAATTGAGAGCTAGACAAGATATAGATAAAATGAATGGCCATCTGATGGTAGGATACACTCATCTTCATATTCATATTAAGGTCTTGTAATGATGAACAGCAACTAGACAATGGGGAGGGAGGAGTCAGAGAGAAGATGCTACTGTAGAATTGTGTTTGTCCTTGTTCAAGTGAGAGGGAGCTAACATACATAATATGGACCTACTCTGACTAGTCACTGTGTGTGGCACTTTATCTCTTCTAATGTTTCAGAATGTTTCCCCAAGCTTATCTTGCCAGTTAGTAATACTGATTTGGACTAAGGTTTGGACAAAGTCCATTTAATTCGAAAGACCGTGTTCTTTCCGTTATACCACACTGACATCCATGTGAAGTGTTAATGTATTTTTAAAAACCTAGTACTCAAGCTTTTCTTAAAATTTGGAATCATTTTTAGTAAAATGATTTATTTGTATGTTCTGATACACTCTTATTTTTTAGGGTCCTATTACTGTAAAACTTTGAAAGTATTTCCAAGAAGATACAAAATGATGATTATTGTTATTGCCAGGACTCATGCAATGGGAGTTCACTGGGATTTCATTTTACCTTGTCTATTAACCCTATCTTCCCTAAGGAGAAAAAAAAATCCAGTAAAACAGCACTCACATTGACTCATAAACTGTGTGGGACCACATTAAGTCAAATGTGATTTTAAAAACGTCTGCTAAGAAACTAAACCAGCTAAACTGGCTGCATAGGTATAAGACTTTTCTCCCCTCTGAAGTGCCAATATTGTAGATTTCTTCTTGAAGAAACTTAACAAATTATCAGGCTGTGGCAAGACTATTCAACTTCCCATAAAAATTTCTTTGTAGCCTATGCTACAGGGAATCATTCTCCTTTATTTCTAATAAGACATTTGCAGACAGAAATCATGTTTAAATTTAATCATGTACCACAGTGCCACTTCTATATAGGGTCCTGGATCATGTGATGTGTGTTAACTGATTACCCTTCAGTGGTTTGGTCTAGTCATCCCTCCAAATGCCTTCCTTATGCCTTAATATAATCATGACAAGAAAACCATCCTTCAAAATGAGGTGTGAAACTTCCTAGCCAAAAGCACTAGATGTCTAGAAAGGCTTAGGCATTTATACATGTAGGAGAACACTACTCGGTGTTCACTGAGGGTGCTGTGTACCCCTGGCAATCTTGATATTCTAGGAAGGAACAAGATGTGCCTAAAGCAAAGAGGCTGGATTCACCCTGGGCCAACACCCATCCACCTTGACTAGTGTGAAAGACATATTCTCTGATATTTCGTGATTGACCTTATGATCTTTAGCATCCTTGTATGAAGCTACCTTACAACTGTCTCAGGGATGCTGCTGAGAATATATGCCTGAAATTACTCAGCACGTCTCACAGTTCTGATTTCAAACTGTTCATTCTCTTGTTTCTATGTTCTTCTAGATAGCCTGCTTTTTAGTCAAGAGGGATGGCATCAGAGCACTTTGATTCTTGGTTTTCCAGGAATTTGTGGTATCTTCCATGTTTACAGTTCTTCTGGTCATTCATGTAGTCACCTCCTTGTAGGGCCTAGGAACTGGGGTAGGTACTGCCCAGATAGAGGTAAATAAAGCAAATTGATTGTAGCCTCGTAAGACCCATTTTAGACTTTTGAACTCCAAAAAAGTATGAGGATAATTTTGTGTTGCTTTAAGCCACTAAATTTGTGGGAATGATTTATAGCAGCAACAGGAGACAAATACACCTTTCTTTTCCTGTAAAACTTGCTTTTCTGGCTATTTCAGCACATTCCGTGCATTAAGCCAATCAGTCATTTTTGCTAGAAATTGACATTTTTAATCAGTTTTGTCCTGAATTTGATTTGAACATGTGGCAGTTTAATTACCCTCTTGAATATATGAATCATATCATTGTCACATGTACTAAGATCCGAAGAAAAAGCCATCTAGCAATATTAATTATGTGAGAGGATGACTTTTTTCACATTTGAATTATGTCCCGTTATTTGGATTATGTTGCTTATAAGATTATTAAGGATAGAAAAGCATTGTGTACTGTGAGTTATATTAATAAAGATGTGATATGGGGTACCTTGTCTTTTATTGAATAACATTTATTATAAGTTAAAGAGGAATATTACTCTCTATAGTCTGACCTTAAAAACCTGTGTATTTTTCTATTTATAGGATGACAATATTTCAGTTTTCATGAGGGACCAAAATAATTGGATCTGTAACCAAGGATGATAATTTTTCTGACTGACTTTGAGATGAAATGAAATTTAGGGTGTATTAAGAGAATATATATCAGGACCATACATACATATTTATATCTATACATATCTATTAAGATCCATATGTTTCTCATTTCAATTGAACATTAATAGACCTAATACTAGATGACAAGCATTAGAGCAGTTTAACATAAGGGTATTTATTCATCCATTATAAAAAGATCCCTATCTTATTTTCAATGCTGAGAACTAAGTTCATCTGTTGGTATTCTTTTTAAAGGTATTTGACAAATTTTGGAAATGTTGAGGTTCAGTAGTTGAAAATAAGATTGTTATTACACAACCTAATAACATCTAATATGGAAGAATACGAATTTTCTGAGTTTCTAAGTTTTTAAAGTTTGGTAATTACAAATAATTATACAATTTATTAATATTGATTAGTATCATCAATTGGGTTGTGAGTACCTTTTCTTACAAGAAATTGTAATCTTCATTATGTGAGGATTCATACTTTCATCAATGATTTTGCTCTTTTTGGAGAATTAGAGGAGAAAGTGTGTCTATAAGGATACTCCATCTAAAATGCATTAATTTAAAACATATATCACTATGCAACCACATTAATTTATCTCTGTGTTATTATTATTTCTTGCTACAGAGTTTTCAACATCTTAAAGTTATATAATTTTAAAATTCTAAAAATAATTAAGTTAGAAATCAGTCTTTTATAGAGAAATGTATTATTTGGGAGGGAAATGTGAAGAATGTACTTTGCTCAAGGCAACCTTTATTTTGATTAAAGAGAACTCTAATAGTCATATGTGGCAATTATAATAAAATAAAACACATAGAGAGTCACAACTCTAAGAGATTAAACCCCAAGAGGGAAAAATTCCACAAAGAAACATAAAACAACATGTCCTCCTCAACTTTATTTCTGAAAGAAGGGGAAAAAGATTCTCTTTATTCTTTATAATCTCAGGCCAGCTGTCACCTCGGAGGGAACAAAATTCATATGATTATGTTAGCCCAAAGAAACCCTGAACACAGTCTGAAAATTTGGTTTAAATTCAAATCTAATTGGTAGTGCTGAAAACTTTTGATAAAAACCGATGTTTATCTCCTTTGGAGAGGAAAGCCTTAAATATGAGCCTCAAAGAATTTCCATGGATACAAGTTTTCCAGAGGAAAATGAACTCACAATCAAACTTCTCAAAGTAAACAAGTGAAGAAGTCATCATGAATAAGAGTCATTAGGAATAGCCAATAACCAATTCATCCACAGAGGCTGTAGTTATGAGGTCTGTCACATACAGGATCTAAAATTAGTATATCTAATACATTTAAAGAAATCAAAATAAAGCAAAGAAGAAAGTATATAAGGAAAGAAGAATATATGCTAGGAACAAGAGATCATCAAAGGTAACCAAGAAGATTGGTGAACATGAACCAAAAAGTTTGTTAGAAATAAAACAAATAATATCTGAGTTTAGAAACTCAGAGCAAGGGCTAAGCATCATAGCAAAGTAGAAGAGGGAATTAGTGAGATAAAATTTAAATATGAAAAAATGAACTCAAAATGCAGCACAAAGAAACTTAGAGAAAACATCACTATTAATGATGAAACAATTAAGATTTCCCTTTAGAAAGTGAAAGTAGTCAAGAGTGCCCACCAATGCTACTTCTCTTCATTGAACTGGACCTTCCAACCAGTGCTGTGCAGCCAAAGGAAGGAAGAATGAATGAATGAACAAATGAATAAATAAATTCTTTAGAGATTTAAAGATTGGAAAGAAGAATTTACATTATCATTGTCTATACAGAAAATACAAAATAAGATCAAATGCATTATTTGACTTAATAAGGGACTTTGACAAAATTAATAGATACAAACTAAGTATAAACAATCAATTGTATTTCTGTATACCAGCAATAAGCAGGTATCTTTTAAAAAGACATAATTACCTACAAAATAAGTAGCATATAAAACACACACACACACACACACACACACACACACACACACACACACACACAATGAGAAAAAGTCTGCTAGAAAGAGATTCACAAAATCCAGCTGGGTGACAAATATATGACAAAGTCAATGTCGTTAACAATTACAAAAATGCAAATCAAAGTTATAATGAGAAACACAATACCCACCAAATAAGTAAAATTTAAAAGTCTAAAAATATAATGTTTGGGTGAGGATGTGAAACTTTTTGGAAAACAAAAACAGTTTGGTTTTCTCTAGTAAAGTTGAAGATACTCATTGTCTCCTATCCGGTTCATACAGACTATATAAGAAACAGTTGAACAACTTAGAATTGTGTCAAATCATACAAATGAAATTAATAAAAATGAAATATCAATGGCCAAGAAACAAATATATAAACAAATGCTCAACCTCACTAGTAATTAAATATAAATTGAGATACTACTTTCACCTCTAAAATTATTAAAGATTAAAAATAAAAAATATCAAGTTTTATCTTGTTATCTCTTTTATCTCTGTAAAATGAATAGTGCCACAGACTGCATATGAGACTGTTAATGGATACAACCTTTCTAGAATGTAATTTGGAAGTTAATACAAAAGCATCCCTATCTTTTGGTTTAGTAATTTGACCTTTTAATCTAGGAAGTAATAATAAGCAAGTACAGAGATTGACCTACAGGGATGATTACTGAAGTTAATTTTTGAATAGCAAAAATAAATAAATAAAACTTTAAAAATGTATAATAACAGGGAGATATTTAAAATTTTTTTTTTTTTTGCATATCCACACTCTGAGCCATGTTTCACCATTCAGTGTTATGGAGAAATTCTCACTATGGATTGTTACATGACACAAACTGGTTAGAGTAAAAAGCATGTATAACAGGATTCCAATGCTATTTAAATATTATATACCCGCACAGAAATGGTAAAATTGTATAAAGCATATATAGCTATGTGGTTAGATAGCAGGCAATTAGACAATATATTCCTGGCATTTTCCAGATTTTCCACAATACTATGTGGTGATTTTATTCACACAGAAAAAAATATTTAAAATATATAGGAAAATCAATATTATATTGTATTTCTAATACCTCGGTATCTATAATACCTCACAGCTGCTTTCTCAAAGTTTAGTGCTTGCAAATGTTGTCTTTGAGCCTTGGTTATAGATTGTGTATGTATTCCTGATTGCTTTGCATTGGGAGAACACTTTTCAGTTCTCTCCCAAACATATTTTTATGTAAATTCCACCTCATTTATAAATTCCTATGTATTGAAGAGGATCAAAATTTTGGTGAAATATTTTTTGATTAAAGTTGTCACAACTTCCTAAAATATAAGGAACTCCTTGTGCTACAGAAGTAGCTTTATAAATAGCCCTGTATAAGATGGACCTCTTCTGCATTTGTTCAATTTGTTCAGCAGTTTGGAAAGTAGGCAGAGCAACAGGTGATGTGGAAATTAAAATAAAAGCAAATCTCTTAGTCAATATTTGATGTGAAGGAAATAGCAGCATAATATAAAACCTAAATTTGAGTTGTTACAGCAAATAACTCCTTTATTTCTGCTAACAAAATAACTAAAGCTCAATTCTTTAATGTATGCATTAAGAAATGAAATTCTGAAGAAACAGCCACTCATAGATCCTTGTCACTGGGGCAAAGTTGGATTTTTATTATATATTTGTAATATATCCTAGCAAATGTATCATCCTAAATCAATTCACTTAATTACTGTTTGTAATGGGCTGAATGGTGGTCCCAAAGATATCAAGTTCTAATTCTGGAACCTGTAAACCTTATTTGGAAAAAGTCTTTTTTGAAGATGTGACTAAATTAAGGATCTTGAAATGGGGATGCCATCCTGTATTATCCAGGTGGGATCTCCATGCTAGGGCATGTATTCTTACAAGAGGGAGGCAGTTGACAGGGGTGGGGATGGGGTGGAGGGTGGGGGAGGGGATTTGGAGCATACCCATAAGAGGAGGCAATGTGACCACAGAGACAGATTGAAGGAATGGAAACCCAAACCAAGGAATGAACACTGCAGCCACCAGAAGCTGGAAGAGGCAAGTAGGAACAGATTTTCACTTAGGGCTTCTGGAAAGAGCATGGCCCAGATGACACCGTGATTTCAGATCTCAGGCCTACAAAACTCTGAGACAATATCTTTTTGTTTTAAGCTACATAGTTTGTAGTAATTTGTTACTGCTCCCCAGGAAACTGATACATGGCTCATACCGTAAACATAGGGATATCAATGACCATAGGTGGTCCTTCTGTGTTTCCTCCATCCTTCCCCCACCCTGGCCCAATTTCTGTCCTATTGATAACATTTATTCTTTATGTTTTAATTTCATATATTTCTCTACTAAGAGGTGTGGACTCTGCTCAAGGATTAAAATGTTGAATATTGGATGCTGGGCTGTGCGCAGGTGATGGGCTGTTGAGTGCAGAAAACTCATATGTGAGGACAGAATGGTCCAGAATCCCTTCCCTTGCTGCTTATCTGCCCCCTCTGTCACCCCTTCCTCTTCCATTCATCACTTTATAACTTTCCTTCTCTTCTCCCAGCCCCTCCTCACCTTTGCTCAGCCAAAACATCTCTGGAAAAGTTTAAAGTCTCCTTACACAGAGAGCCCGTTTTCTCATCAACTGTTTTTCTCCTCTCATGGGGAGACAAAAACTATATCCCTTATCTGAAACAGTGAGTCTTTTGCATTTATACTTCAGTTCCTCACTCTTTTCCACTCATTGTTCTTTATTTTATGTTCTTTTGGTTTCCCTGGAGCTCCTTCCAGTGCATTGAATGTGGGGAGAAGCTTGGAGTCCAAAAGATTTGGCACCATCCATTGGAAAATGTAAGAAGCAGAGAAAAAAATTAATGAGTTGCCAAATCCTTAATTGCATCCTCCCTCTTTGACATCTTAATCCATTTAGAGATTTTAACAACAGATATGCTGGCCATATGGTTCATTTGATTCTTGCCTCAAGGCTGAATAGTAATCTGCCTTTGTTACCCATATGCATACTCAGTTTTATCTTTTTTAGCCATTAGGGATGAGAGAGTTTCTGGACTTCCCCATCTCTTTTCATTTTTGCTTGTAACATGGCAAATTCCTTTCTAAGGCTTGTCTCTCTTTTAAATGTCCTTGTCAAATTGCAGCCAATATTAACCAACATATCATATGAATATTCTGTTTTCTAGTCTTATTTTTTTCTGGAGCTGCAAATTCACTGCATTATCTTCATTCTAAGTGATGGCAGCTGAAACTTTTACCATATAGAGTATGTTTTCTGACCAAAATGGAATAAAACTATCAGTCAGTAACAGAAAGACAACAGGAATATCTACAAACACAAATGGAAATTACACAGTGCTCTTTAAACAATCCTTGAGTCAAAGGAATTAAGAAATACATAGAAATAAATGAAAATAATATATAACCTATCAAAATTTGTGGGATGCAGCTGAAGCTGTGCTGAGAGGGAAATTTATAGCACTAAACATTTGCATGAGAAAAGAGGAAAAGCCTCACAATAATCTCAATTTCTACTGAAAGAACTAGGAAAAGAAAAAAAAAAACCCTAAAGCAAGTAGTAGGGAAAAAAGAATAAAAACAAGAGTAGAAATCAAGAACTAAAACTAAACACTGATTCTTTAAAAAAATATATGATAAATTTTATACATCTCTAGTAAAAGTGACAGAGATAGAAGACACAAATCACCAATATCAGGAGTGAATCAAAGGATATTAGCACAGATCTTATAGCTATTAAGGGGATAATGAGAGCAAACTACAAATTTATATTCATAAATTCAATAACTTAAATGATCAATTCCTTAAAATCTACAAACTACTCAAAGTCAATCAAGATGAAATCAATGACTAGAATAATCCTATAACCATTAATGAAGCTGAATTTGTAATTTAAAAACTCCTTAAGAAAAATTCTTCATGCCCACAGGATTTCCCTGGAGAATCTTAACAAATGTTTAAGGAAGAGTTAACAATAGAACTGCATTTCCACCATCTTGGAGCCTGTGGAGGCCTGCTGGGAACAGGACTCCTAAAATGACAAATATGTCTGGAAGGCTGTGGTCCAAGGCCATTTTTGCTGGCTGTCCTTGGGGTCTCCAGATCCAGAGGGAGCACATGGCTCTTAAAATTGAAGGTGTTTATACTCGAGATTAAACTGAATTCTATCCAGGCAAGAGATGCGCTTCTGTGTACAAAGCAAAGAGCAACACAGTGACTCCTGGTGGCAAATCAAACAAAAGCAGGGTAATCTGGGGAAAAGTAGCTTATGCTCATGGAAACAGTGGTTTGGTTCAAGCTATTTCTGAAGCAACCTCCCTGCCATTGGTCACAGAATCAGTGTGATGCTGTACCCCTCACGGATTTAAATTTACTGAAAAGTAAATAAATAAAAGTGTAGATTTGTTCTCTTGTAAAAAAAAAAAAAAAAGAGAGGTAACAATAGAAAATCGAAGAGAAAGGAACATCCCCCATTTGTGAGGCCAGTAATCCCCTCATTTGATTCAATGCAAATATCTGCGTTGATATTTAATCAGTGTGAGTGAATCCAGTACCTTACAGAGATTTAGGGCCCTGGCTCTGGAGACAGATTGCCTGGGTCCAAATTTCAGTTCTGCTGTCTTAGCTGTTTCCTTGGGGAGTTATGTAACTGGTCTGAGGTTCGTTGACCTTATCTGTTCAGTAGTGATTGACAGTAGTAGCTCCGTATACAAACTTTGTAAAGATTCAGTGGGTTAAACATGTAAACTCTTACAGGCTCTTCATTATCAAATAATCAAGTGGTATTATCTTTTTTTTTTTTCCTTCGAATTATTGTCTTCAGTGTTCTCAGTTGATATTCATTATGGTAGAGTTTCATTCCAGTATTATAGTCTCTTGCCAATTGCTGCAAACTCCTACATTTTAACATTTTTTTTTATGGTGTCCCAGAGTTCTCACATCTGGTTTGGCAACTTATACTTTTTAAAATCTTTGTGGTCTCATTGTGCAAACACTCTAAAATAGATACGATTCATGTAAATACAGCCTGTCTCTTACAGTCAGCATCTATAAGTGAACATCAGGAATGAAATTTATAAGATTAATGGATGCTAGAGATTTTGCTGCCTGGAATGATAACATGAAAGGTATGCCTAGCAGCACGCTGGGGAAATATATCAAAGGGTTTTATATTTCTAGATTATAAATGGTAACTTTTATTTGAAAATTTCTAAGAGCCTCCTCTCTCATGTTTGAATTTTTCATGTAATTCTACTTCATCTGATGTTAATAGGCTCTTCCTTGCTTCCTCGTTCTTTGCATTCATGTTGCATATCTTTGCTCAACTTACTTTTCACCTGTATAAACTATTTTATTTTGATTGAGTCTTTTAGTCTTGTATTTAACCTCGGTTAGATCCTTCTTTCTGGTTTTCTGTAATTAGAACCTCTTTGATTCTGATCATGTCAATACTCTAAATATATATATATATGATTCATGTACATGTCCTTACGTGAATTCCAAACCTCTGGTCCCTCTCCTTCCCATTTCCCTTTGGAGTATATCTCACCTCCATCACCCAAAGATAACTAACCAAGAAACTCCTCATGATCTGGTACCAAAACTTCAAAAAGAACTGCCACGGGGATTTTTCCTACTTTTTTCTCCTCCAATGAAGGAAGTGCCTTTCCTCCCACATAAGCTTATTTCCTTTTGCTCTACCTTTGACTCCTCTCTGTGAGCCTACGCGTTTAATCAACTACCAGGTCCTCTGGATTCTACTTCCCAGTTTTGTCCAATTATATTGACTGCCACACTTTTCCCAGCTGGTATCACATGGCAATAGATATGTGGTCACCTGTCTGGTCTGCCATTCTATTCTTGCTCCTTTCCAATTCCCCATGAAGCAGCTGAGGTGATTTTTCACAAGTGTAATTCTGATTATATCACTCAATGTTTTCAATGGCTTCCCAGCACCCTCAGGAAAGTCTAACCAGCTTAGAATATGTTACAAATCTTACCTTGCCAATCGTCCATTGCAACTGTGCTCAAAATATAATGATCTGATGATGGGTAAAAATTATTTATCTGGGCATCTAAATACTCAAAGTTGTATAAGGGGTAAGTAAATGGACAGATGGATGGATTGTGGCAGTGGGGCTGTGGAATTGTGTTTATGCATACATAGTTTATAAAGTGATTTACCTATAGAGATGGTCTTGTTTACACTTTATAATTAAGTCAAGTTAACTCAAAAAGTTGAACTGAATCAGAGAAAAAAAAATACATACTTCCAGCAACATGTTAAATTGTTTTTGCTTACCCCATTTAGCAAGCCAAACGCCATCAACTTTGGGACTTTCACTGATAAGCCAACTATTACAATGATTTATTTCAGAAGTACTTTTGAAGTTATTTGCAAATATTCCACAAACAGCTTTCCTTTTTCTTCTTTTAGCTGGTTAAAAGCCATAAACAACTGCTTTGTATTTGTCATAATTAATATATCTTAGAAATATGTGTGCATCTCATTTCCAATGCAGTGTACATAAATCTCTGAGTCAGACATGCCACTTTTAATGAAACACCATTCATTTTTCTGTCTGTGAAGAAATTTTCATCTGGGGAGATGTTATGTCAAAAGGGCATTTTCATCCAAAAGCTTGCAGTATTAGACTGATAAAATTTATTTCCTTCTTTCTTAAATTCTTTGTCTCATGCTATTCTCAGACACTGATTCTCTGGGCACATGTTGTCATGGTTCCACACTAGAAAATTATTAAGTAAAATTCTTGAGAGGCATTAACCCTTTAATCTTCTCTCTTTAATTAGTTAAGAGCGTGATAACATTACATTGTTCTTGACCCAAAACTCCTGAAAGAAAAATCAAAACAATTTATTTTGAAATGGCTATATGTAGATATTATGATTATTATTATAAAATAATCCCTAGAGAATAATTGATGTAAGTTGAAATCACCACTGGCTATTTATGGTATAACAAATTATTCCTGTAAACCTACAGATTGTCTTAAGAATGCTTCCATGTAATCATGAGTCAATGCAACATACAGAGATCCTCTTTATTTTCTTAAAAATATGTATTGATTTTTTAAAATGATTATTTATTTTGAGAAAGAGAGAAGGGGGAGGGGCCAAAAAGGAGAGGGAGAGAGAGAATCCCACTCACGCAAGCTCTGTGGCACAGAGCCTGACTCAGGGCTCGATCTCACGACCATGAGATCATGACCTGAACTGGAATGGAGTCAGATGCTCAATTATCCCATAATTGTTCTCCACCCCCTCATAGCTGCTGCTTCATGACCTACACAAGTGAGGATTCCACCAGATGGGGGAAGCTTGCTTTTGCCATTCTCAGAGGTTACCAGTATTTACTACTAAGCATTCTAGAGATACTTAATAGATGCCTGTCTGTACATTGGGTGCATTTAGCTAGTGCCAAACACCCCCGTGTATTCATGAGCATTAACTTATCATGAATGTGCAGGAAGCAAAGATCAATTAAAAAATCATTAAATGCATGGAGGGAAAAGCACAAATATATTAAGAATAAAAAAATAATATAGTAACATGAAAAGTCAGTTAAAAAAGCAGTATGTCTTTCCCAATTTCAAGTTTAGTGTCATAAAATTGGAAGCCTAACTAACACAAATAATGTAAACTATCGCACTGACTCAAGAAGTAGAAAATCTCAGAGGATTTACCATTTGGGAGAAAAATAAAAATATTCTATAAAATCTAATCCCCTGGCTCCAAAATACCTAAAATGTAGTTTTACGGGTAATTTCTTTTAAGTTTTGCAAAAAACCCAAATAATCTCCTGTTCTGTAAGCTTTTCCAAAAATGGGATTCTGAGAATGCCTGGAGAGTCCAACACAAAGAAATCTGATACTGTGGGTATCTGAATAGATTAAGGAATTTTATAATCTCTTAGCAAATATTTGTTGAGTGATAGATTAGATGCAGAATTTTGCCAAACAGAGAGGAGAGTATAAAAAAAAAATGTAATGAACACCCAGACCTCCCTGATGGAAAGATGGACAAAAAATAATGATGTTATAGTTCAAAATCATAAATGAGTAAACACCAACATGATTCCTATAGAGCATACATAAAATAGGAACTCAGAAACAGAGGAGATTGATACAGATCTAAAGGTGATTTGGGGCTGCACCATTTGACATTTCTCTGTAAGAGTAAAAAAGATCCATATTTCCTACCCTAATAATCCACAGTTGGGGAAAGGTACACAACTTTATGCCCATACGGCGTAGCTGTGAATACATATGTGAAGCTTTGTAGCATAATAGAGATAATGCAAAAGAAAAAAAGAAAAAAGTAATAGAGCACAACATTTTAAGAGCACGGTCTGGTAACCACTGACAATATTGTAAATTAAGCAATAAGGATGTCTTTGCTGACTTTAGCCCTGTTATTTGTTACTTTGTCAATACCCACCATTTAGTGACCAGAGGAAGCCTCCCGGACATCCAATTCTCCACTGGTTGTTGACATGTTAGTTTAAATTTAGTCACTGTGTAATGTCCTATGGGGTTTAGTTCTACCTAGGAAATGAAAGATTTTGTCCCTTACCAAAGTAGCATTAATGTCAGAAATTAGATAAGAGACATTTTTGGAAACATTTAGAGGAGCTCTAAGGATAGACATTTCTATCCTAATGCACATGGCACGTGGACCTCTTCTGCCCGGGGGCGAGGAGGCGGGGATTAGTAGTCGTTAACAGCTTAGACTCTGGGCCAAATGGCCTTACGTTCCAATTCTGACTCCATTGTTCATTAGCCGTGTGAACTTGGGCATTCTTAACATCTTTGTGTCTTAGTTTCCTCATCTGGAAAATGTGGTAAATAATAATAACTGCAATATAGTTTGTATTTCGGTCTTGTGAGGATTCAGTGAGGTAATCTAAGCATATAAAATGCTTGGAACGAATCCTGGCCTACTCTAAACCCTTACGAAGGATTAAACAGTGGTACTCCTAGGGGTAGCACCAGTAACGCTAATAAAACATTGCTGTTCACATATAGCACAAATAGTAGTAATCGCCACTCCTTGCACGTTCTCTGTATCCCTGACAGACATCCCAGAAGTGGTTCTGATAGGACGAGGTCAAACTTTGATGAAGCTTTAGTGCTTTGTACCCACACAACCTCCTCATTGCCCTACCATCATTGATGCTCCTTAAAATGCTCGTTGAGAAGCATGTGCCTCTGGAGTTGCTTCAGTGGGCACCTGAGGATTTCATTAACACACGCTGATGGCGTGGCCCCCAAGGAATAACAACTTCAGTGCATCACCAGTTGCAGGAAGTGCCCGGATGGCCTCATCCGGCCTCATCAGACCAGCCGCCCTGGACACCGGAGAAACCCCACTCTTCCTTTAAAGAGGCATGTTTCTTTGCACATTGCAGTCTGGCCTGAGGCAAGAGAGCCGCCAAGCCTGCCTCTTCTGATTTGATGTCACCACGTGGCAGGGAAGATGGAGCGCAAAGGTGGCATAAAATGCCTGAGTTGAGGGCAGCCAGCTGTTTATTGCGACATTATCTGCTTCCGAAAAAGACACTGCAGAGCTGCTGCTCCCCCATTTCCCCGCAGATAAAACTTGATGAGATATTAACATTTAGATTACAGCACTCTTTATTTTTATTCTGTTCTAGAGGCTTTGAAATGCATTGGACTGTTTCAAACTGCCTTCTGGGGAAGCTTAATAACACCTCCAGCTTTTCTGTGGGTCTTTTTCAACCAGGGAACCTGCTGTCACTCCATAAGCCCACCAAAGGGCATTTCAGTGATCGCTGAAGCCCCAGGCTCTTGTTTGTCTAAATATCCCCAGCAGACTAACATTCCAGGTACATCAGCCTGACAACTTAAACCAAATAGAAGGCAAAATCTTAACTCCTCTGAACTGATGAATTCCCTGGGTGTTTAAGCCTTTGCCTGACTATCGTTTCCTTCCTGTCTATGTATCTGCACAAGATGGTCTTTTAATTAGCAGGTTGGAGGGAATGGAGCTGCCTTGTCATTGGGCCAGTTGAGGCCTGTTTTCTGTTAACAGTAAGTGGAGAATAGTGTTTTTCTTCCAAAAAACCTAACGCCCTTGCCTACCACCACCATGACCACACCCTGCCCTGCATGCCCAGCCCCCTTTAAGTCTTTTTTTTTTTTTTTTTTTTAATTTTTTTTTTCAACGTTTATTTATTTTTGGGACAGAGAGAGACAGAGCATGAATGGGGGAGGGGCAGAGAGAGAGGGAGACACAGAATCGGAAACAGGCTCCAGGCTCTGAGCCATCAGCCCAGAGCCTGATGCGGGGCTCGAACTCACGGACCGCGAGATCGTGACCTGGCTGAAGTCGGACACTCAACCGACTGCGCCACCCAGGCGCCCCCCCCCCACTTTAAGTCTTAAGACCTAGTTCAAATACTGTTTCTTTTTTGTAGCTTTTCCTAACACTTCTTCCCCTCCATCGTTCTCTGAACTCTCACAGAAGGAACTGCCCCTCTCTTCCCTCTCATAGAATTGCGTGTGTAACTCTGATAGAGTTTGTATCTGTTAGTTTAGTTTGTATTAGTTTCTGTCCTACCTGCTAGTCAGTGATTTTATGCATGTTTGTACCATTTGGTACCGCAGGGCTGGTAAGAGACGACCGTTTGAATTGCTTGCTGAATTAACTTGAACCACAACAATAGATTTCATATGGAAAAATAGGTAGAGTTTTAAAATACGTAAATATCCTTCTGGTCTATACTGCATGAGTAAAAAACTCTCCTGAATAAATCACCAACCATTGATTTAGTTACGTTAATATAATAACAGCTATCATTTATTGTTACTTGAGTCAGGCACTGTCATAGCTATTTATCACAACCCTATGTAAACTATGTAGAATTACGTCTACCTTAAAAATAAGGAGACTGAGGCTCAGAAAAGCAAAATAATATCTGTGAGCTCATGAAGTTTAGTCAGTGTATTAGAGTTCTCTAGGGAAACAGAACCAATAGGATCTCCCTCCCTATTTATCTATTGAGACAGAGAAAGAAAAGGGTTGATATAAGAAATTCCATCATTTATTTATTTATCAAGATACACAGAGAAGAAGACAGACTGATCTAAGGAATTGGTTCATGTGATTGTGGGGGCTGGCAAGTCTGAAATCTGTAGACAAGCTGACAGGCTGGAAATTCAGGATAAGAAGTGATGTTGAAGTCTTGAATCTGAATTGCGCAAGGTAGGAGGCTAGAAATTCAGGGCAGTGTTTCTATGTTGCAGTCTTTAAAAAAATTTTTTTTTAATGTTTGGGTTTTTTTTTTTGAGAAAGAATGACAGAGAGAGAGAGCAGAGGAAGGGCAGAGAGAGAGGGAGACACAGAATCCGAAGCAGACTCCAGGGTCTGAGCTGTCAGTACTGAGCCTGACACAGGGCTCGAACTCAGACAATGAGATCATGACCTGAGCTGAAGTCGGATGCTTAACCAGGTGAACCGCCCAGGGGCCCTATCTATGTTGCAGTCTTGAGGAGAATTTCTCCTTCTGTAAATCTCCATCTTTGCTCTTGTGGTCTTCAACTGATCAAACGAGGCCCACCAACACTATGGAGGGTAATTTGCTTTACTCAAAATCTACTGATTTAAATTTTATTCACAGTTTTATTTACAGCAATATCTGACTGGTATTTGACCAAAAACATAGACGTCTGAAGAATTCTCTATCCACAGTGTCATCACCTTCCAGATGTTTGTCTAGCTGTCCATGGGCTCTGTTTAGCTCTTTTTCTCGCTGCTAAGCCATGTGCCATGAGAGCTTGGCTTTTACATTATGAACTCTCCCACTTTTTAACGTACTGGGCCTACTTTCTCCCTACTTTGGTTTTCCTCTTAGTTATCCTATTTACTTAACTCCTCTAAAGTCTACCATATCTCACTCTCGACACGTTTGCTAGTTGTCCCCAATTCTGGACAGTGGGCCATAACGCAAAGTAGATGACAGTGTGTAGATGGCGTGTTCAGAGTTCTAAAAACTGAAATGCAAGCTATTGTATATTCTCTTGTGTCATTTTCAGTAGTGTTGTGCTCATCTTCCTGGGGAGAGTGATGTTAAGATGCAGATGCTGGTCATATTATTTAGCGTTGCACAAGGAAACTATTTCGTGGCAGCAAATAAATCTTAAGTCCTTTAGGAACTTGTAGAATGGATGTTTAAAAATCAAGTAAGGTTATGTATTTGAAAGCCCTTTGAAGTGGGTAAAATGACTTTAAAAATATTGGTTATTTACCCTCGCGAAAGTCGGGATAGAAGGAACATACTTAAACATCATAAAAGCCATTTATGAAAAGCCCACAGCTAATATCATCCTCAATGGGGAAAAACTGAGAGCTTTCCCCCTGAGATCAGCAACATGACAGGGATGTCCACTGTCACCGCTGTTGTTTAACATAGCGTTGGAAGTGCTAGCATCAGCAATCAGACAACAGAAGGAAATCAAAATTGGCATCAAAATTGGCAAAGATGAAGTCAAGCTTTCAGTTTTTGCAGATGATGTGATAATATACATGGAGAACCCAATAGACTCCACCAAAAGTCTGCTAGAACTGATACATGAATTCAGCAAAGTCGCAGGATACAAAATCAATGTACAGAAATAAGTTGCATTCTTATACACTAATAATGAAGCAACAGAAAGACAAATAAACTGATCCCATTCACAATTGCACCAAGAAGCATAAAATACCTAGGAATAAATCTAACCAAAGAGGTATAAGATCTATATGCTGAAAACTATAGAAAGCTTATGAAGGAAATTGAAGAAGATATAAAGAAATGGAAAAACATTCCGTGCTCATGGGTTGGAAGAATAAATATTGTTAAAATGTCAATACTACCTAAAGCAATCTACACATTCAATGCAATCCCAATCAAAATTGCACCAGCATTCTTCTCGAAGCTAGAACAAGCGATCCTAAAATTCATATGGAACCACAAAAGGCCCCGAATAGCCAAAGTAATTTTGAAGAAGAAGACCAAAGCAGGAGGCATCACAATCCCAGACTTTAGCCTCTACTACAAAGCTGTAATCATCAAGACAGCATGGTATTGGCACAAAAACAGACACATAGACCAATGGAATGGAATAGAAACCCCAGAACTAGACCCACAAACGTATGGCCAACTCATCTTTGACAAAGCAGGAAAGAACATCCAATGGAAAAAAGACAGTCTCTTTAACAAATGGTGCTGGGAGAACTAGAAAACAACATGCAGAATAATGAAACTAGACCACTTTCTTACACCATTCACAAAAATAAACTCAAAATGGATAAAGGACCTGAATGTGAGACAGGAAACCATCAAAACCTTAGAGGAGAAAGCAGGAAAAGACCTCTCTGACCTCAGCTGCAGCAATTTCTTACTTGACACATCCCCAAAGGCAAGGGAATTAAAAGCAAAAATGAAATATTGGGACCTCATGAAGATAAAAAGCTTCTGCACAGCAAAGGAAACAATCAACAAGACTAAAAGACAACCAACAGAATGGGAAAAGATATTTGCAAATGACATATCGGACAAAGGGCTAGTATCCAAAATCTGTAAAGAGCTCACCAAACTCCACACCCAAAAAACAAATAATTCAGTGAAGAAATGGGCAGAAAACATGAATAGACAGTTCTCTAAAGAAGACATCCAGATGGCCAACAGGCACATGAAAAGATGCCCAACATCACTCCTCTTCAGGGAAATACAAATCAAAACCACACTGAGATATCACCTCATGCTAGTCAGAGTGGCCAAAATGAACAAATCAGGAGACTATAGATGCTGGAGAGGATGTGGAGAAACGGGAACCCTCTTGCACTGTTGGTGGGAATGCAAATTGGTGCAGCCGCTCTGGAAAACAGTGTGGAGGTTCCTCAAAAAATTAAAAATAGACCTACCCCATGACCCAGCAGTAACAGTGCTAGGAATTTACCCCAGGGATACAGGAGTATTGATGCATAGGGGCACTTGTACCCCAATGTTTATAGCAGCACTCTCAACAATAGCCAAATTATGGAAAGAGCCTAAATGTCCATCAACTGATGAATGGATAAAGAAATTGTGGTTTATATACACAATGGAGTACTACGTGGCAATGAGAAAGAATAAAATATGGCCTTTTGTAGCAACGTGGATGGAACTGGAGAGTGTGATGTTAAGTGAAATAAGCCATACAGAGAAAGACAGATCCCATATGTTTTCACTCTTATGTGGATCCTGAGAAACTTAACAGAAACCCATGGGGGAGGGGAAGGAAAAAAAAAAGAGGTTAGAGTGGGAGAGAGCCAAAGCATAAGAGACTCTTAAAAACTGAGAACAAACTGAGGGTTGATGGGGGGTGGGAGGTAGGTGATGGGCATTGAAGAGGGCATCTTTTGGGATGAGCACTGGGTGTTGTATGGAAACCAATTTGACAATAAATTTCATATATTAAAAATATATATTGGTTATTTAAACTCTTGGCTCTTCTGTGAGTTCTCCTTCTCTCTCCTACTTGGTAGATTATATAAACTAAAGGAGAATTAATTGTGGACAGAAATTGCTTCTTATGTAAGAGACATGTAATTTAATGATTGTGTGTTCAGATTTTGAGGGCCAATCTTCCTGAACTTGAAGCCCAGACTACATCTGTTATTTGCCAGATGTATGGCCACGGATGGGCCATTTATCTTCTTTGCTTGAGTGTCCTCATTTTTAAAACAGTCATAAAATGGTATCTATCTCTTAGGGCTGTTGCAAAGAATAAATGCATTACTCTAAGGACCACACTTAGGAGAGTACCTGGCATGCTCCAAGCACCATTATTATTCTAGTTGTCCCATTCACAAGGACTTGCTCTATCAATATGAGTCCCTCACTCTACGTTTTATATTGATTCTATTGACATGATTTAAACTCTTTTGACCTTTGTACCAAGCATCCAAGCTTTGATGCTAACAAATCAGCCATAACACAAATGATCCCTAACACAATCAGCCCTTAGTAGCAAGAAGACTTGGGAAATATGAGTCTTTAAAGGCTACTCAGCAATCAGAGATGGAAATGAAGTAATTAATTCTCAAAGTTATTGAGAAGGTTGGATTAAGGAAATATGGATTCAATAGTGCAGTAATGTTTCCCTCCCATATTTCCTGATGACAGAGCAAACTCAGCCTTACTTTTTAGGCTTGTTTTTGCATCTGAGGTTATGGGCACTGAAATTCCGATGCAGGTGTAACATAATGTACATAAAGCTGTTTATGTACATTGCTGAAAGCATTATCCTTCAAGTTACTGAAATGACAGTTACTCTTTTTAGGTTTTTTTGAGGGGTTGGTTTGTATGCATTTAAAAAAATATCTTTATTGAGAAACAATTCACATGTCAAAAAATTTACCCATTTGGAGTATGTATTTTAGTGGATTTTAGTATTTTAAAGGACTTGTGCAACCATCACAACTAATTCCAGAACACTTCCGTCACCCCCAAAAGTAACTCCGTAGCAGACCCTTCCTATTCTCCTCCATCCCTCCCTCTATAAACCTAGTCTTTCTGTTTCTATGTAATTGTCTATTCTAGACATTTCATGTAATTGGAATCATACAATATGTGGTCTTTTAACTTCTTTAGCCTAATATTTTTCAGGTTCATCCATGTTATACCATGCATCAGTATTTCATTCCTTGTTATTGCCGAGTAACAATCCATTTTATGGGCATACCACATTTTATTGATCTGCTCATCAGTTGGTGGAAATTAGAGTTGTTTCCCCTATTTGACTCGTATGAATGCTGCTCCTATGGTCACTTGCGTGCATTTTTGTGTATGTGGACGTATGGTTTCATTTCTTTTGGAGAAATTCCTAGCAGTGGAATTTATGTGGATTTTTAAACCAGCATTAAGATGACTGCTGAATTATTTTTGTGAAGGAATACATCCAAAGAGCTTTATACTGAATAGAAATATCAGCATGGGAAGAAAAGTCTTACTCTTAGGTTGCAAGATATATTCAAATAGTTATCTCAGTTGCTCCTACCACTGTGTTCTGAAGAAACAACCAAAAATTCCCATTTTACAGAGGAGATAAAAGCACTGTGTTAAGAAATGTGGCTAAAATCACATATTAGTCAAATGTGAGAGAAAGAAGAACCCTTATGTCTGTGTTCTTTCCAAAAATTCTAACTGCTGCTTTATAGGATATTATTGAGTTTCTACAATTGTAGAAAATTTTAAAAGATGGTGATTAAGATATTTTTATAAGATCAGACTAGTTATATAGCAAATTCACTTTTTAATGGATGAATGCAGAACTTACTCTCTGTACTCTGACATTTGGGCTACTGAGTGATTCTAGATAAAATGATAACATAATATACCATGGGCCACATTTAGTTTTTCAACCTGAGTTGGACCCTCAGAACCACTCTTCATTTTTTGTGTGCTTGATCAGTCTCTACTCTGAGGATGTCCCTGGCTGTCAGGAACAGTGGTCATATCACATCTGATGTCTCCAGCTGGATCCCTGCAGACACTGCTTCATACATTTTTCACTCTCCAGTGGCCACTAGAATGACTTGCACACCAAGGGTGCTCAGGATGTAGTTTCTGTTGAGGATTGTTGACTTAGTACTTTCCTACTTACAGTGTAAAGGGACCTGATCAAATTCTTAGCAAGAAGACTTCTGTTTGCTCTTT
This sequence comes from Puma concolor, assembly GCF_028749965.1. Lineage (NCBI taxonomy): Eukaryota > Metazoa > Chordata > Mammalia > Carnivora > Felidae > Puma > Puma concolor. The sequence goes on along the minus strand of NC_141679.1, from coordinate 55,196,678 downwards.
ACCAGGCATTTAATACAGATGGTATTTTGATTACATATGTCAGCATGTTGAATTACCAAAATACTTATATGCTTTATTAATATATGTACCATAATCAAAGATGAATATATTTTTTAAAATGTTTATTTATTTATTTTGAGAGAGAGCATGAGCTGAGTATGAGTTGGGGGAGGAGCAGAGAGAGAGGGAGACAGAGTATCCCAGGCTTGAAGTCACAATGGTGAGATCAAGACCTGAACTGACTGAGCCACCCAGGCACCCCCAAAGCTGAACATTTCATACTCATTATTATTGGTAATAATTGATAAAGAGAACATTAGTGCACTGATTATCTTTTTTTTTTTTTTTTTTTTTTCCCCTTTTGGGGAGTTAGCTGTACTCACAGCCAACCTAGCACTGGACTCTGATCCTGGTATTTTCCTCACTTTTTCCAAAAAGGATCTGATGGTCCATGACCCAATTTTAGTTTTCTTACTGATTTTGGTAGGCTATGAGAATTACTACCTAACTTTGACTTTGACCTGAAAATAGTGAGCATTTGAGTGTTTGGAAATGTGTCCAACACAAGCTAAACGTGCCAGGGATTCCCGTGGAGCTGAAAGTGAGAAGAGCAGTTGTACCCATTGCCCTGAGTTTTCTGTCTCTCGGAGTTACATTTATTCACACCCTTTATCCGCAGGATTTTATCTGTTCTGGAAGATGAGTTGAATATGACTGAGACAAGCATGAGGGTGGTGAGGAAGGGAGTAGAATGCAAGTAAAGCACCCAGCCTAGCCGACCTCCTGTTTTATTTCATAGTACCTTGTTTGACTCATGACCAAACACTTTGATCCTTAAGATAGTGACCAAATCATAACAGATAGGATTAGACAGTCACCAGTCCCAAAACACCTAGATGTAGCTTGAGTCACATATTTACACATAGCAGCTTATAAGAGGTTAATTTTTATATGCTGAGTTCTATGTACTTGGAAGCATTGATGTCAAAGGCGTCTGGGCTGGCTTTAACAGAAATGATAAGTATGTGCAGTATAGTAAATCTGTTGCTTTTGAACCAACTCCTACATTTTGATGAGTTATCATTTGCAATTATCTTGGCAACTCAAGTTACTTACAAAATTTACACTGTAGAATGTATACTGTAGAATACACAAGCTTCTTGCAAGGTCATTCAGTCTAGATATGTGCATATATAGTTAATTGGTCCATTCTTAGCTTTGCATTAAGCCTTCACATTTGACTCTTAAACATAGGGTACTGATTCCATACTCCTGCAAATCAAAATGGAGCCATGTTCTAAGGATATCACATAATTCAATGGTTGGATATTGTACTTCTTAGGCATCTTCATCCTCTGTGGCAATAAGAACTGGAAAATCTAAAGCATTCATGCATCCAATAAACAAACAAAAGAAAGGTATTTTAATGGCTGACTTAGGAAAATGAATTATATTTTTGTCCGAGAAAGAAGATGGGCAATAATGTCTGATTATATTACTTTAATAGTAATCAGTTTAATACACTTCACGAGGAGGACACAATCAGATTTACTTTCTAGTAAACTTATTTGAAATTTGTTATCTCCCCAGAGAGCACTCTTTACTATTGTCAATATGCTTTAGATAGCAAAGGTCCTCAACTACTTGAGCTTGTGACTCTATCTTATGAAAGCCCTGATATGCTCACATAAACTGTTTTGGTTCATACAGAAGAGTTCAATCTGAAAGGATACAGCCAGAGTTTACTCTTCATGGAACCAGATTTCTGCCAGTGTGATACTGCACATTTCATCAGGAACTTTGAGCAACATGGTCTTTGGGGTGTCTTTTCTCCCAAACACTGGCAGGAAAAGAATCTAAGATATAGTTGAGTACCCCTGATTTGGCAGGCTGTTTATGTGGCTGGAGAAGCTTCTGTTTCTGGTATAGGTCACAGGGGTATGCTAGCCAATTACTGGATAAGGAGATGGAGGTTTCTTTTCACAGAGGGAAGGAGCTATAACATGAAGGCTGTAGCCTCTGTTTTATTAGCTCTATACATGTAAAAGAAACATGAATTAATTAGCCCAGATGGTCTGAGATTTCTGATAATGGCTAGGTATGAATAAGCGAGAAAATAAGAGGAAACCGATGGAACAAAGACATGGAGTGGGAGGAGGAGAAAGCCTGTGTTTCTGACATGGAAAAAAGAAAGGTGGGGCATGTGATGCTATTATCACGGTTACTGGGAGTTGGCCTATAAGGCCCAAATGCTATTCCTTGGGAAGTGAATATATAGGATATGAGACTTGGAGGAGGGTTTTAGGAGTCATAATGGAGCATAGATGAGCGTCAGAGCTGCCTGTGAACCACAGAGCCTGGAGCCAAAAGAGACATAACAGGCAGCAGCCAAGGATCAAAGCTAAAACCAAGAGCCAACCCCCAAATGCAAAAAAGGCATTAATCCAAAGAGGCCATGCTCAGAGGAAAAAAAAACCCACCCAAAACACTGAAGTCACTAAGGCTAATAAACATGTAGGTGCAGAAGAGAATTTTCAGAGATAGAACCTGGAGGCAGTTCCTAAATGGATGGAGTATAGCTTCATGTGTTTACTATTGGGGATGGAAGGGAGGGGCTAGAAAGAGCTCGAAATACTTGGTGATTCGGTTTAAGAAGAAGAGTGCCAGGGCAGGGTGGGGCAGGAGTAGACTTCCATGATTCACAAGCTGAATGAGGGTTGAATTGGAGACACTGTGTGCACACAGATCTTAAAAGAAGCTTGATTGGGAAGGAAATGAGGAATGTGAGTAGCTAAGTGCCCAGAGAGGGATCTGTTTTGTTTTATACACGAGGGGACCTTGTACGCTACATGGAAATGAAGAACAGTAATGAGAGAGAGGTTGATGCTATAGCAAGTTAGCAAGGGCTGATGCAGTAAGGTGGTTGACATGAAGGCCACAAGTACGAGAGAATTATCATTAGGGATGAAGCCTTCTTCCACAGAGAAGGGAGGAAAGGCTAAGTTGTTAATTCATGTCCTATGGCCTCAACTTCAGCGTAAACACCTTAAGTCCTATTAAGAGCTTATTATTATTAAGCCGGTAGGTTATTTTTTTAATGTTTATTTATTTATTTTGAGAGAGAGAGAAAGCACAAGCATGAGAAGGGGAGGCGGGGGGGGGGGGGAAGAAAGAGAGAAAGAAAACCCCAAGCAGGCTCTGTGCTGTCAGTGCAGAGCCCATTGTAGGGCTTGATCCCACGAACTGTGAGATGACGACCTAAGCTGAAATCAAGAGTCAGACATGCAACTGACTGAGCCACCCAGGTGCCCCACTAAGCAAGTATTGTTTTATTCATGCATGTGTAGTCCAGGATAGCTGGATAGCTGGATATCTTGCACACCCTTGGATACCATTTACATGCTGGCCCTTCACCTTCTGTAGACAGCCAAACTAAATGGTATTTGGAGGGCTCTAAAACCAACACTTGACTCAAAGGTCAGCAGTGAATGTTTTTAATTGAAATCAGAGCAAACTGTACCCCTTGAGTCCCATTGTGCTCAAAGTCCCTGTGGCCAACTCTAAGCCACAATAAAGAATTATTGACCAACTCCTAGGACCAGGCCTGGGGAAAACTCTTCTAGATAATGCTATGAGGAGTCTGGTTTGCATACGCAGTAAGGGAGAAGGTGGGCACATTCTATTTTCTGGGGTCCATTTAGCTCTGGATGCTCCAGAGCCAATCAGCTGCAGACCCGGGGTAGAGCTACATCTATTGGAATGAAAGCCTCATGAGGGCAGGTGCTTTGCATGTCCCCTATAGTGTCTGGCACATATTGAAAACTGAATTTAATAAATGGAAGCAAGCACATCTACAATACCAGTACAGAAGTAGTGATGATGCTGTTGTGATCTTATTTATTTATAATTTTAACTCCAGTGTAGTTCACATATAGTGTTATATTAATTTCAGGTGTACAATATAATGATTCAACACTTCTATCTGGTCCTCAGTGCTCATTATGGTAAGTGTGCTCCTAATCCACGTCACCTATCTCATCTATTCCCCCACCCTGCTCCCTTCTGGTAAACATCAGTTTGTTCCCTATAGTTAAGAATCTGTTTCTTGGTTTTTCTTTCTCTCTCTCTCTCCCTTTTTTTCTCCTTTGCTTGTTTCTTTTGTTTGTTTTTTTTTTTTAAATTCCACATATAAGTGAAATCATATGGTTTGTCTTTCTTTGACTGACTTATTTCACTTAGCATTATACTCTCTAGACCCATCCATGTCATTGCAAATGGCAAGATTTTGTTCTTTTTATAGCTAAGTAATATTTTATTGTGTATATATACCACCTCTTCTTTATCCATTCATCTACTGATAGACACTTAGGCTTCTTCCATAATTTCAATATTGTAAATAATGCTGCTTTAAATATAGGGGTGCATATATCCCTTTGAATTAGTGTTTTGTATTTTTGGGTAAATATCCAATAGTGCAAATACTGGATTTTAGAGTTTTTAACTTTTTGAGGAACTTCCATACTGTTTTCTACGGTGGTTGCACCAGTTTGCATTCCCACCAACAGTGCAAGAGGCTTCCTTTTTCTCCACATCCTTGCCAACACTTGTTGGTTCTGTGGTTTTTTAAGTATTTGTTTTCCAGTTTATTTATTTATTTAGAGATACAGAAAGCACAAACAAGGGAGAGGCAGACAGAGAGGGAGAGAGAGAGTACCAAGTCGGGATTGATCCCATAGACCATAATATCACGACCTGAGCTGAAATCAAGAGTCTGATGCTTAACCAACTGAGCCACCCAGGTGCTCTCTGGTTCTTGTGTCTTGATTTTAGCCATACAGGCAGGTGTGAGATGATCCTATTTTAGCTTTGATTTTCATTTCTTTGATGATGAGTAATGTTGAGCATCTTTTCATGTGTCTGGTGACTATCTGAATGACATTTTGAAGACATGTCTGTTAATGTCCTTTGCCCATTTTTAATTAGCTTATTTATTTTTTGGGTGTTGAGATATGTCAATTCTTTTTATATTTTAGATTCTAACCCTTTATCAGATATGTCATTTGCAAATATATTTTCCCATTCCATAGGTTACCTTTTAGTTTTGTTGATTGTTTCCTTTGTTGTGCAGAAGCTTTTTATTTTGATGTAGTCCCAGTAGTTTATTTTTGCTTCTAGTTTCCTTGCCTCGAGAGACATATCTAGAAAAATATTGCTACTGTTGGTATCAGAGACATTACTGCCTGTGCTGTGTTCTAATATTTTTATGGTTTCAGGTCTCACATTAGGTCTTTAATCCATTTGAGCTTATTTTTGTGTATGGTATAATAAAATGGCCCAGTTTCATTCTTTGCATGTAGCTGTCCATTTTCCCCAATGCCATTTGTTAAAGAGACTGTTTCTTTCCCATTATCTATCCTCTCCTCCTTCATTGAAGATTAAGTGACCATGTAATTGTGGGCTTTCTATTCTATTCTCTTAATCTTTGTGTCTATTTTTGTGCCAATACCATACTATTTTGATTACTACAGCTTTATAATATTACTTGAAGTCTGGAATTGTGATACTTCTGGTTTTGTTTTTCTTTTTCTTTTTTCTTATTATTTTTTAATGTTTATTTATTTTTGAGAGAGAGAGAGACAGACAGAACATGAGCAGGTGAGGGGCAGAGAGAGAGAGAGAGAGAGAGAGAGAGAGAGAGAGAGAGAAGGAGACACAGAATCCAAAGCAGGCTCCAGGCTCTGAGTTGTCAACACAGAGCCCGATGTAGGACTTGAGACGAACCATGAGATGACCTGAGGTGAAGTCAGAGGCTCAACTGACTGAGCCACCCAGGTGACCTGTTTTTCTTTTTAAAGGTTGCTTTGACTATTTGGGAGCTTTCATGATTCCATACAAATTTTAGGATATTTTTGTTCTAGTTTTGTGAAAAATGTTGTTGGTATTTTGATAGACATTACATTGAGTGTGTAGATTGCTTTGGGTTTTATAGGCATTTTAACAATATTTGTTCTTTTAGTCCATGAGTGTGGAATGTCTTTCCATTGCTTTGTGTCAGCTTCCATTTATTTCATCAGTGCTTTAAAGTTTTCAGAGTATAGGTCTTTCACTTCTTTGGTTAAGTTTACTCCTACGTATTTTATTACTTGTGGTGCCATATAAATAGGATTGTTTTCTTAATTTCTCTTTCTGCTGCTTCATTATTAGTGTATAGAAATGCAGTGGGTTTCTGCACATTGATTTTGTATCCTGCAACTTTACTGAATTCATTGATCAGTTCTAGTAGTTTTTTGGTGGAATCTTTAGGGTTTTCTACATATAGTATTGTGTCATTACCAATAGTGGAAGTTTTACTCTTCCTCACCAATTTGGATTTCTTTTATTTCTTTTTGTTGTCTGATTGCTGTGGCTAAGACTTCCACTACTATGTTTAATAAAAATGGTGAGGGTGAAAATCCTTGTCTTATTCCTGACTGTAGGGAAAAAGATCTTAGTTTTCCCCTATTGACTATGATGTTTTCTATAGGTTTTTCATATAAGGCCTTTATTATGTTGAGGTATTCCCTCTAGACCTACTTTGCTGAGGGTTTTTATCATGAACGGATGTTGTACTTTTTCAAATGCTTTTTCTGCATCTACTGAAATGATCCTATGTTTTCTATTGTGGTGAGCTCTTGATGGACAGCTCACAGATGAGAGCAGAGAAACAGGCAAATCCTGGTATCTTGCATCTCTGTTACCACAGCAGTAGCAGTAGTGAGTACTGCAAAGAGATTAGCAGGTGGAGATGATCAGGAGCAGCCTCCAACTGCAGGGTCAGGTGAGGGCTGAGAACCAGGCATGTACTTAAGGATATTTGTGTCCCCAGCAGAAGCAGTGATGTTCAGCATCAACCATGTAGAGCTCAATTTCTTATCTATAAAATAAGGATAATAATAGCTCCTTCACATTATTTTTGTCAAAGTTAAATGACATACTGTTTAAGGGTAAAGTACTTAGCACAGTGTGTGGAAAACTAGGACTCTAGACAAGAGCCTCATTTCTTTCCACACTCAGCACCTTGGACAGAGAAAGTGTGCACTCACCATGAGCAAATTGTACAGCATTTACACAGAATCTAGTGTACTTCCATAGGTGAATGCATTAAGGTGGTTATGACAGTTATTTGACCTAAAGAATATGAGTGACAGTGAACGTAAACTCCCTATGCTGTCAGCCCGAATCAATACATATCAGGAGTAATGATCCATTGACTTCTGGGTAATGAGAGAAAGTTATGATGTTGTGACTATATTATGGCTTCTTAGAATTTTTATTGCTTTCCCCATGCATTAATATAATAACAAAAAGTATGAATCATTTGCTTCTGGACTGTAAGAAGCTGCAGGCTGAGGTGTTGATCATTTTATGTCAGAAAGTCATTTCTGAAAGAAAAACAACCGGGACAGTGCTATGGCATTTACTGACAAGTACTTTAAATTTGTAGCTGTCTACATTAGGTGATTTCTCTCTGGAATCATTTAGTTCCTGTTTGGGAAAAACACTTGTCATATTAGAAGGGCAGTGTACAAATTCAGTCAAATGTGAGTGCTGAAAACAAATTTTAAGAAAGGAAAAATATGCATTATTTTCACAGACGCTTTTTTTGTGCCTAGTATGTGCCAAACTCTGTTCTAGGCATTAAGTATAAACATTCATATCACACATTCCCTGTTATCAACACATTCATGTTTTAGTGGCAGGGAAAACCAAATAAGTGAGTAATAGGAAGGCAATATGGTAAATAGTAAGTTTAATGGCAGATGACTGTTTAGATATGATGAAAGCTCAAAGAAATGAACCTTAATTGAGACTTGAATAACCATGGCAGATGATGTCCTTTAATGTTAAAGCTGATCAAGAATTATCTCTACATAAAGGAGAGATGGTTTGAACAAATTCATAGGTGAGAAATAGCATGGTTATTGGGATGGGGAGAAGAGGCAGCCAGAAGGAGTTTACTATTGCATATGTTGCAAGGCCTGGAGTATTAGGGGACATATATGGAGGAGGAAGAATTTAGGTATCAGTTGGACTTGCATGTTACGTTGGGAAATGTGTCCTTTATCTTTTAAGTGAACTCTACTGAAGTCATGGGTCGCCTTTTGAGAATTTTCAGCAGAATTAACACATGATCATATTTATTTATATTTCATAATATAATTGGCTTAAAGGAGATGATACTGAAATATCACTAGGGTAAAGTTGACTGGGCACTCAACTCAGATTCTCCTGTGATCATCTCTAGCCATTTATGGCCAACATTCTTCTTCCCTTTTGGTTTCTCTTGGGGAGTACCACTGAGTGACACTCTGAATTCTTTCATTTTAGAGATTGTTAATATTATCTTTTGACTGGGGGATAAGGGACATTTATACAATTTACATATCCATAGTCACTTATTGAAGTTTTGTGTAGACTTAAGAACATACAAAATTATCTGAAAAGGCTGTTAAAATATTTCTCCCTTTTTGAACCACATATATTTCTGAGGCTAGATTTTTTACCATCTACTTGAACATAAACAATACATCATGATAGAATTAATGTAGAGCATGTTTGACAATTCAGCTGTCTTCTCTCAACGCAGACTAAAGAGATTTGCAAAAGATGTAAGATAACATCATTTTTCTACTTGAAATTTTGTTTCAGAAGATATGTTTTTAATAAAAATTTATTATTTCTGTTAGCATGTAATAGGTCTATTTTTCTAACAAATGAGTAAATAAATATATTCTAAAAATTCTGTTTTAATTTCTAATACAGAAAATACCAATAGATACAGCATATATAAAAACTGCTCTTTGAAGTCCTCAATATTTATTTTAAGAGTATAAAGGGTTTCTGAGAACAACAACAACAAATCAACTGAGAACCATTGTGTTAGAACAACCACATGATTGAAATCTTATATTTGATTCAAATTTCACTTCTGACAGAACTTTTTTTATTTATATTGTTTGCCAGTTTCCCTAAGGCAGAAGCAACTACTTCTCACTCTTAAGTCTCATCACACTTTATTTGTACAATATCACTTACCCCAATTTATTATGGTATTTATCAACATTTTAAAACTTTCCTATTACAATTTAAGCTTCATGAGGATGGAATCTATGTCTGATTTATCTTTGTGTCTTCCAATATATCTGTCACAGTTGTAGACTTAAATACATCCTAGGTCAGTGAACATAACACGTGAAAATGAGCACATGAAAATTTGCATTGCCAGGACCACTCATATTTGGTATTTGAGTCATGCTTCTTCACTATATTTCATCACCAGATTTGGATTCAGGATGGCAGATGTATTACCCTTTTTTCTGCCCCATGTTTCTTTTCTGGAAAAACAACAACAACAACAACAACAACAACAACAACAAACAAAACCCAAAACCAAAACAGATTCTGAGTAGTACTACTATCGATATTATTTCTCAAATTAATCAGAAGAAAAAGTATCAGTGCTCAAGAGTCTGTGGGAAACCAGCCAAGGATACCTAAGGAATCTATACTTTTAGTCACTGCAGACCATGTATGAAAGAGAAATGAGAGAGAAAAGGGGAAACAGTAATTTCATTTATTAAAATTACATATAATTTTTTCCTCCCATATGCACATTCTTAATGATAACTTAAGTTTTCACTAACCAGGGGTCATTAATGACTTCTTAATAAGGGTCATGGACATGATTAAATAAAAAATTAGGGGCACCAATGAACACCAAGAGACAATTTAAAGGTGTTAATTTAAGTGCCATCTTACAAAATAAATTTAATTTCCTCTCTCCCTTTATTTAAAGGAGTTGTTGATATTCTTTATATGGACCTGAATCTGGTTTTTAGGTAGAAAACAAAAAACTGAAAGAAATTTCAGTTGAGAATCCTCAGGTAATGAAGTTTGTGTTTTTAGTTCAGTGAAAACATGAGCGTTTTCATTAATTTCCTCAATCATATGCAAGCAATTGGGTAGATCTTAGGACCATGGGGACCAGGAGTAGTAGGAAGGTAGATGGGAGGTAGTCCATCACTACAGGAAATCACGTCTTGGATTTCAACTCTTTGCTGCATTTTTTTTCAATGGAATAAAAAAGTTATTTTTTTGGTATAAGTTGAATCTACAACTATGTGATTTGTGTGTGTGCTGCAGTGTTTTATCATGAGAAGTAACAAGCAGGACCACATAGCACATTGTCAATAGGTCCTTGTTCCCTCAGAGAAACAAACAAAAAGCCTTCTTCTGGGAAACACCTCTTCACAAAGTGGTGCTTGTGGAATTGCCAAGACCTAGGTGTACTTGGCTACAGTTGATTCTTCCAGATCATTTCTTGCTATAAAGAATCATGTACCACACCTAGAGAAAAACCAAATGTTAAAATATGAGGAAAAGTGAAACATTGGCACCAAAAAAGTCTCTAAGGAACAGGCTGTGATCACCTGAGGCTGAGGTACCTGTTGAATTGAAAACTTAGGTTTGCCTTTTCTCTATTTTTTTCCCCATTCTGCAGCAGCCAGTGTGACTTTTTAAGCCAGTTAACTTGATCATGTCATTTTGTCCCTTAAAATCATTGATCATTTTACACTGCCCTGAGGATAAAATACAAAATGTTAACATGGCTCCCAAGCCTCCTTGATCCAACCCAGCCCATGGCTGCAATTCCATTTCTTATTTCATTCACTGGATTTTAAAAAAATATCCCCCAAACTGCCTTAAACCCTTCACACAACTCTTTTCTCCTTAAAACAGCTCATATTTATCTTCCACATCTGGGATAATTCCTGTTTCTTCCTCAAGTCTCAACTTAAATGTAATTTCTTGAGTGGGGGATTCCCTGATCCTCAATCTAAATTAGGCCCCCCAAGTTGCATCATATCCTTGCATGTTCCTTTATAATTATTTATCAGAATTTCTACTTTTATGATCACTACTGCATTTCAATGTGTTTCCTCCACTGGACTGAAAATTCCCTGAAGAGAAGCAAGTTTGCTTGGTTTCCCATTGAACTAGAGGGGCATATAGCCCAGGGGTGGAAAGAAAAGGAGGACAGGATATAAGTCACATCTTGGTGTGAAAATCTAAGGAGTCCAAGAGTCCTCACTTTAAAACTGGCCTTGTGGGGGCGCCTGGGTGGCGCAGTTGGTTAAGCGTCCGACTTCAGCCAGGTCACGATCTCGCGGTCCGTGAGTTCGAGCCCCGCGTCAGGCTCTGGGCTGATGGCTCGGAGCCTGGAGCCTGTTTCCGATTCTGTGTCTCCCTCTCTCTCTGCCCCTCCCCCGTTCATGCTCTGTCTCTCTGTCCCAAAAATAAAAAAAAAATAAAACTGGCCTTGTGAAGACAGATATCTCAGGATATAAGAATAGAATAGAATATAGTTTATGAGTTTGTTAGCTTGATTTAGGACTTTTAAACACTTAGATTTATGGCACATGGACTTCCATTTATATATGTGCCCTAAGACTCACAAATGGTAAAACCAGGCCTGATGATGAAACCTATATGCAAATAGGCACATATTCTCACAAGGCCAGGTTTACATTGTAGCTGAAATACTATTTATTTATTTATTTATTTATTTATTTATTTATTTATTGGGGGGGCGGGGCAGAGAGAGAATCCCAAGTAGCCTGGGTTCGTGCAGAGCCCAACATGGGGCTCCAACTCACAAACCGTGAGATCATGACCGGAGCCCAAACCAAGAGTCAGGTACTTAACCTACTGAACCACACAGGCACCCCATCTACTACTCTTAATGCCACATAAAGTGAAATCAAGAAACTTCATGAAAAATGAAATATACTAGATATCAGCGTGGTCTTCGCCTGACCTGGATCCTGCTGTTTACATAGATGAGAACAAGAAATTCTCCATATTAAATCTGGTTATTGAAATAACCCATTAAAATCAGAAAACTTTCCACATTAATAAATACCATCATTTTATGCTATAAACTTAGAATTGTCTGTAGAAGGCCCCTGACAGTAAATTAATTAAATCTCTGTTCTATTATGGTGTCAGCTAATTTGGAAACTCATTATTTATTTGGCACTAATTTAGCCTAGCAAATTAATTAGAAAAAGCATGGGAAAATAGATGATTCAACATGAAAGTCCAAATCAAGACAAAGAGACAAGATCAAAGAATTTATTTAGTGAAGAGGGACAGTTACATCATTTTCAGAAGGGCCTTCCCTCTTCCTATAAATACATATCAGTGCAGAGAAGCCACTCAAAAGTGGGATTAGGAAACCAGAATCAGGAATTGTCTTTAAGAAAAATAGTTCCTCCTGTGGAAGGATTGTCTACAAAAGGTGCACTGCACAGTATGTTCACAGAGCTCTTCCTGACTTCTGCCCTCTTCACAAGGCAGTATAGAACTCCTGGTACAGTTGGGCACTGGTCAGCAATCTCTAACTCCAGCCATGTTGGAGTGTTAGTTATGTGGTTTCCACAAGGATTTGGAAAGAAAGAACCTGTTTCTAGCTGGAGAGACATTTTTTTTTGAGTACAAAAAAAGTGGTCTGGTGGCACATGGTGGCTACCCATACTTCCAGATAGTGTCACCGGAATGAAATAATGCTCGAGGAAAAGAATCTTCCTGTTTTTCTCAAGGGATCAGGGTCATCCAGGAAAATTAACAAGAAAAAGGTTTTTAGTTCATCCCTTAGGTGAACGTGGTTGGTAACATTTCACCGGAATTTGGAATGTTTTCTTCTCTCTCATCTAAAAGTTTGCCAGATTTTAACTTTTTATGGATCTGCATGAGAAAGGTGAGTTAAACACTGCTAATATGCAGTGTGATCATTTGGAAGCCTATTAACTAAAATTTTATTCAGTCACAAAAGATAGATTAAATACTTACTAGGTAAGAGCCACAGGGCTCTGTCTCACACCTTGCAGAGTCTTATGCATAACTATGTAGGCACTCTGGCCCCCATAGTCACACTCCTTCCATCCCACCCCGCTAACAACTGCCTGTGGATTCCTTTTGGCCTGGAGCTACATACCTCTATTTAACAATCCACCTCAAAAAAGAGTCCCACACAGACTCTGGAAGTGAGCTGTGAGCAGTCTGGGTGGGAATTCTGGTTTTCCAGGTATCCAAAGTCTAGTCTGGGAGAAGTGGGCTTGTGGATGTGCACTCTGTACAGACGTCTATTTGGTCCTGTGGATTTCTTATTCTATGAGGAAAGGGCACAGTCAGAGGAGGGCCAAGGAGGGGCAGAGACCCTCATTGTTTGGGTATCAGGGTGATACTGCTTACATGTGTACTTTCTAGTGGCATGGAGAAGAATGGCTTCCATACTTTTGAAATAACCAGTCATTACCCGATCTTAGGTCAATACCCTCTTCACTCAGGTCAGAAAGCAGTAGTTAAGGGTCTTTCTGACCCTCTCTCTCGTCCTTTGCCTACTACTCCACTATACCCTGTAGTCTGTATTCGAGGTAAAGAGAAACAGCAGGTCCAAAAAAGTACCCATTTAATCCACTAGCCATGTTCTCCAATTAAAAAAAAAAAAAAATCTGGGCTATGTTAGCTATGTGGCAGGTCTGAAATCCTCTTAGCAGATGCTTCAAAATGAGCCAGGAAAGAACAAAACCATTCTATTGTAAGCCAGCCTGCCAATGTACTCTGTGGAATCTGAGCCAGTAATTCATGCAGAGTGATGCTACTTACCAAATTGTTTCATGCTCTTCCCCTCACATTCATCATGACAAATAGCTCAGGCTCCAAGAAGCTTCGAAATTAAAGAATTAAGACTCTAAGACTTCACTGGCTGAACACTCATCATCTTATGCCTTGTATCTATGTAACTTACAAAAATGTTTTATTCTTTAAATCAGCGTAGATTGTATGAGAGAAAAAATTTCTTCCTGATATTTTTTATGTGGAAACATACCTAACATTGCCTCTGCCAGGAAGAATGTGGAGAGCAGTGAGATTCCTATAGTCAGTACTCACAGTCTGAAGAGACTCTGAGTGGAATATGCAAATATGAAAACTGGTCAGAAACTTATCTCTAGTTTCCATGGAAATTAGCATGTCTACCTAAAGAGTGATACAGGATAAAATTTCAGGGTAAACTTCATCTAATGCAATCACCTTGCTTTTAGGAACATAATATAGATGTTGGAGCTAAAGACTAAAGAGAAACTAATGTCTAAAGTTTCAAAAAAGATGCCATAAAATCATCATAGTAATAATTATTTCAATGAATGAGTCTGCCTTAAGTTTAAGGAAACTCCTATGCATAAATGGCAGAGACTGGTTGGTGAAAATATTAATGTAAGATCCCTTCTTCTTTTTCCTAAACACAGTGGAAGATTAAATCAATTATTTTGAGCAGGCATTCTCTAAGGACTGTAATGAAAGCAGAATTAAACCATTTAAACAAACACACATTTAGGACTTAAAAGCAAATGAAAGCAAGATCTTCCTTAATGAATGTGTCTAATTCCCTAATATGGGCATTAGTGGTTGTTGGTGTTTAGTTTTCCCATAAAATTATAATGTTGGTAGCTGAATGAGGACTTAGAGAAACTCTACATTGATGGTTCCCATACCTGGCTGATCATGGAATCATCTATAGCAGTGTCTCCTAAACTTTAATGTGCACTCAGATCACATAGGGGACCTTGTTTAAAGTACATATTCTGGGGGCGCCTGGGTGGCGCAGTCGGTGAAGCGTCCGACTTCAGCCAGGTCACGATCTCGCGGTCCGTGAGTTCGAGCCCCGCGTCGGGCTCTGGGCTGATGGCTCGGAGCCTGGAGCCTGTTTCCGATTCTGTGTCTCCCTCTCTCTCTGCCCCTCGCCCGTTCATGCTCTGTCTCTCTCTGTCCCAAAAATAAATAAACGTTGAAAAAAAAAAATTAAAGTACATATTCTGATTCAGTAGGTCTGGGGTGAGGCCTAATATTCTGCATCTCTAACACACTCCCAAGGGATACTAATGTTGCTGGTCTGTGCACCATTCTTTGGATAGCAAATACCTAAAGACCTATGTAAAAATACAGATTCTGAGGTCTCATACCAAGAGATTCCAACTTAGTGCAGTAGAGCTTGCAAAGTTTCTTATGAGAAACTAGATGAGGAAACTGAGGTATAGTGAAATCACAGGGAACAGAACAGTGATCAAGTCAGCAGTATGCCAAAGGCTTCCTAGTCCCGTCCATTGCCATTTCTTACACAACAATGCCTCCCATGGTTATGGGAACCTTCCATGTTTTACAATCAAGATGTGCCACCTGCACAGTTGCATAGAGGTCTAGGCTAAGAAGGGCCCCATGCTTAGAGTTTAATGCTCTATGGTTGAATCTCTAAATTCATAATAATTTTCTCTTTGAATTTATGTTTTATAATTGAAATTCAGTGGGATAGTGGAGCATGTGTAGAAGGAGGCTTCGAGTCTCGGCTCACGTGTGGTTTTGCCTCCTGTAGCTTCCACACTTCCCTAACAGAGATTATTGGCCCCCTGCTACCCATCCCCTGGTGCCCCAGGCTCTACTTGTCCTCCCTCTCCTCGCTTCTGGCCTGACTGCTGCTGGTCTCCATCAGGAGCAGTGGTCAGGTTGGATTGGTGAAGGGAGAGGTCATGTCCCACCAGCATCCTTCGCCTGTGTGGAGACCTGGGTGTGCATGTGGAGAATTAGGGTTGAGTGTCTCCAGTGGTGCCCCAGAGAAGGGCATAATGGCAGTGCTCCTGCACCAGGCTAACAATGCAATGATATATTTGTCAGGTAGCTTGACAGGGGCCTCTCATCTACCTCCATTCAAGTACCACACATGTCTCTGAGCAGAGGCTTTGATTCCTTGGGGTTGCCTACTTGTTGTGAATTGGGGAAGTGGCTGATGGGAAGGGGAGATTGATTTCCCCATCTTTGGTGGGGGCCCTGGATTTTCTTTTTGAATTGGGCCTCACCAATGATATAGCTGGCCCTGTTTACAAGATTGTGTGGTGCACCAATTCTCTAAAAGGACTTCAGCCAGAGGATAGCTTGGGAATATCCTCAAGGGTCTGATTTGAATTCAGCTTTTATAGACTACTTTCAGAGGGTCACCAGATTTTTGACTTACACTATAGAAGCCTTTCAACTTACTACTGTAGTCTCTTTACAGTGATGTAACTGTTGGTTCACATTTTGAATTTTTGCTTAATTGTTTGGAACGAAGTAGGGAGTGAGCCAGTTGGGTATATCTGGTGGTTGGTTGCATGAGGAAAAGAAGCATTGCTCTTCCTATTAGGAATATCTTGTCAGGATGCTGTCCTGTGGCAGGAATTGCAACCTCTTCCCTTGTAGAAAATGAGATGTACTTCAGAGGACCCACCAGCTGCCATGACACATTTCTCCTATCTTTTGCCCTTGTCAGGTAGGAAGGAATTTTTCCTTCGTGCAAGCTTCTTCTAGCTGGACTGAGAATTAAATTTACATGAGACAGATTAACAGGAGAAAATCAAATTTAACTTTGTACTTACAGGGAATCCACACAGACCTCAAATTCCCAAGTCAGGCAAAATGTGGCTTCTATAATATCCTGAGCTAAGGAGAGGGATGGGGTAAGGACACAAAGGGAAGGAAGGTCATTTGATTAGCAGGAAGGCAAGAGATGTTGGGAAAAACGAAGTTTGCCTTGTTATAGGGGTAAGTTTCTTAGGTAAAAAGGAGTCTGTTAAATGATCTTCTCATGGTACAGGCTCCCCTCTGCAATGTAAATTTAGGCAGTGGAGGGAGTGGTAAAGAGCTTTCCTGCTGGGTTTTGGTTACTTTTAACTCAAAGTAATCCACATGCTATTGTGGCCTGTCTTGGGCTGCCTGACCTTGGCCCTTGCATCCTCATTTGTGTGCCTCCAAATCCACCATGTAGGCAAGGTTATAGTAGCCTCTGATAGAGATGTCCCTTCAACTCTGCCTTTCTGGTCAAGTAATACTGAAGAGGAGATCTTGATTAAGCTTGCGTGCTTCTCTTTAAAGCCAGAGTGTGTAGTGCTCCCTGCCATTTGGCCCCACCAGAGCTAAGAACACCAGAAACACCAGAAACAGCTTTGGAACCTGAGCAACAATCAGAAGGAAAACAGGGCCTACCTACCAGGTCGTTCAACAGGATATATCCTCAGAAATGAGGCGCTTTGTCCCCCCTCACCAAAATGTGTAATGGTATCCATGTTTCTGCCTAAGGAAAAATTGTCAGTTGATTTCTGAACGCAATCAAATAATGCCCCATCACTTCAGTACACATAGAACAGAGAGAAGAATGAAGAAAACAGAAAACAGGAGCTGGCCAGCAGCGAAGAGAAACTACTGGAGTAAATAACGATTAGAAGATGACATTTACAGAGCGTTTTTGGTCGTGGAGGATTCTCTTTAACAATATTATTAGTACGGCTGCCTGGCTGGCTCAGCCAGAAGAGAATGCGACTCTTGCCTTTGGGGTTAGAAGTTCGAGCCCCATGCTGGTGTAAAGATAAAAAAATAAATAAATAAACTTAAAAAAAAAGACGTGTTAGTAAAACCTTTGTATCTAAAGTGAAGTGAGAGTAATTACAAATTATTGAGACTGAGAACATTTCAAACCATGATCAAAAAGAATGACCTTCAGGCACAGACCAGCGTGCAGCCGGAGCAGTGAGGGGCCCACGAGAGGGTCAGCTGAACCAGAAGACACAAACTGGAAGTTCACACTAAAGCTGAAGATGAACATTCTCAAAGCCACACCTGACTCCAAGTCCTTGCAGCTCATTTAGAGGGAGGTAATTTGTATTTCATGTGAGAAATGCTGTAAGTCATTTGCAATTTGGTTTTAATTATCTTATTAACTACATAATAAGCGCTATGTGATTCGCATTCTACACTGAGTGTTTGGATTTAGAAACTTCCTCCATGAAGCCTTGTCAAAGACAAATGAACTGGAAAGATCACACTTGGCTACTGTCAGCAAAAATTTTGTGCCCAGAGAGTTAAGCATATTCTCAGGGAATGTTGAGTGGTGCCTTTACCAGACTTATTCTGTGATACTGTGTTAAGCACTGTACAATATCAGTCCATCAGCCTTTTAATTTATTTATTGAAATGGGCACCATAGCGTTGCTCTATGTGAGCACAATTATAGAACTGAGTTATTAAAAATTCTGCCTCTGGATCTGTTAGTTTCTGAAAGTAAAACAAAGAAGGGTGGAACAGAGAAAGGAGAACCTTTTGCACTGTTGGTGGGAATACAAACTGGTGCAGCCACTCCAGGAAACAGTATGGAGGTTCCTCAAAAAATTAAAAATAGAACTACCCTACGACCCAGAAATTGCACCATTAGAAATTTATCCAAAGGATACAAAAATGCTGATTCGAAGGGGCACATGCACCCCAATGTTGATAGCACTATCAACAATAGCCAAAGTATGGAAAGAGCCCAAATGTCCATTGACTGATGAATGGATAAAGAAGATGTGGTGTGTATAATATGGTGTGTGTGTGTGTGTGTACACACAGTGGAATACTAAGCAGTTAAAAAGAATGAAATCTTGTCATTTGCAACAACATGAATGGGGAACTAGGTTGTATTATGCTAAGTGAAATAAGTCAGAGAAAGATATCACATGTCACTCGTGGAATTTGAGAAAGTCAACAGATGAACATAGGGGAAGGGAAGGAAAAATAAGATAAAAACAGAGAGGAGGCAAACCATAAGAGACTCTTAAATACAGAGAACAAACTGAGGGTTGCTGAAGGGGAGATGGGTGGGGGAATGGGCTAAATGGGTGATGGGCATTAAGGAGGACACTTTTCAGGATGAGCCCTGGATGTCATTTGTAAGAGATGAATCACTGGGTTCTACTCCTGAAACCAAGACTACACTGAATGTTAACTAACTTGAATTTAAAATCTTAAAATAAATAAATAAATAAATAAATAAATAAATAAATAAATAAATAATAAAGAGAGAGATTGAGAGAGAGATGGAGCAATTGCTGAAAATGCCCAGTGAGGAAAATGAGGACTCTCAGGAGTCCCTTGCTTCCAAGCAAAACATTGCAAATCCATGCACTCTCGTAGTTGGTAGTTTTCACTTTCTCTTCAAAGTCCAATGAGGAAGAAGTTTCATTTACATAAAATTACAGTAGGCTCCAGAAGTGTGGTGAGAAAGTGTAATCTTTAATAAAGATGAGATAAAGACTTCTTTGTAGTTTCTTACCCCTACTGTTATGTGGAAACCCTCGCAGTAAACTGGAACTACAGAGAAAAAAGACCACAGTGAAATTTTGGAATGTATTCTTGATTTGCTCCAGGGTAGTGTTTTGCCATTTGTTTGGGTGAAAATAATTGATATGGCATTTAAATAACTTTCTTGCGAGACTATTTTACTTTGAGTTTTTATTGGGAATACCTGCTAAAAAGATGATGATTAGATGTGTGGATATATATAATCATAAAATTTTTCTTATTTAATCTATTTACTTGATTCATTAAATGAAAATTAACCATCCTTATATTTCTTTAATAAACCTTATGTGTTTTCCTTGATATATTATTATTTATATTATACTACAATTGTATATTATACCATTTATATTACTAATAGTTTAGAAACTGATTGTTATTGGGATTTTTGTATCTTTTTAATAAGTAGGTAGCTATTTAGCCACTTAAAAAAAGCAAAAACAGGGGCGCCTGGGTGGCGCAGTCGGTTAAGCGTCCGACTTCAGCCAGGTCACGATCTCGCGGTCCGTGAGTTCGAGCCCCGCGTCGGGCTCTGGGCTGATGGCTCAGAGCCTGGAGCCTGTTTCCGAATCTGTGTCTCCCTCTCTCTCTGCCCCTCCCCCGTTCATGCTCTGTCTCTCTCTGTCCCAAAAATAAATTAAAAAACGTTGGAAAAAAAAAAAAAGCAAAAACAAGTTCTGGCATTAGAATTATGCTGGCTTCATGAAGGAAGGAAGGGTCTTTTATTCTCTCTAGCCAGGAATGAATTAAATATTATATAATTATCAGTTCTGTATCTGTGAACTCATTGGCTATTTTATTATATTTTTTAGACTTTTTTAAATTTATTTTTTTAATTTTTTAAAATTTACATCCAAAGTAGTTAGCATATAGTGCAACAATGATTTCAGGAGTAGATTCCTTAGTGCCCCTTACCCATTTAGCCCATCCCCCCTCCCACAACCCCTCCAGCAACCCTCAGTTTGTTCTCCATATTTATGAGTCTCTTCTTTTTTGTCCCCCTACCTCTTTTTATATTATTTTTGTTTCCCTTCCCTTATGTTCATCTGCTTTGTCTCTTAAAGTCCTCATATGAGTGAAGTCGTATGATTTTGTCTTTCTCTGACTAATTTCACTTAGCATAATACCCTCCAGTTCCATTCACATACTTGCAAATGGCAAGATTTCATTCTTTTTGATTGCTGAGTAATACTCCATTGTATATATACACCACATCTTCTTTATCCATTCATCCATCGATAGACATTTGGGCTCTTTCCATACTTTGGCTATTGTTGATAGTGCTGCTATAAACATGGGGGTGCATGTGTCCCTTCGAAACAGCACACCTGTATCCTGTGGATAAATGCCTAGTAGTGCAATTGCTGGGTTGTAGGGTAGTTCTATTTTTAGTTTTTGGAGGAACCTCCATACTGTTTTTCAGAGTGGCTGCACCAGCTTGCATTCCCACATTTAAAAAAAATTTTTTAATGTTTACTTATTTTTGAGAGAGAGAGAGAGAGAGAGAGACAGAGCATGAGGGGGAGGGGTAAAGAGAGAGACACACACAGAATGTGAAGCAGGCTCCAGCACAGAGCCCATCACGGGGCTTGAACTCACAAACCATGAGATCATGACCTGTGCCGAAGTCAGACGCTCAACCAACTGAGCTACCCATGTACCCCAACTCATTGGCTATTTTAAAGGGTAGTTCTAAAAAATCTCATTCCTCATAATTCTTGACACATCTCTTGAAATTTTACATAGCTCAATTTTTATTTAATTATTTTTATTGAGGTATAATTGACATATAGCATTATATTAGTTTCAGGTGTACAACCTAATGATTGGATATTTGTTCATCTTGCAAAATGATCACCACAGTGAGTCTGGTTACCATCCATGACCATACAGAACTAAAATTTTTTTCCTTTTGATTTCTTTCTTTTCCTTGTGTGTGTGTGTGTGTGTGTGTGTGTGTGTGTGTGTGTGTGAGAGAGAGAGAGAGAGAGAGAGAGATACGAAGACTTTTTTTAATGTTTATTTATTTATTTTTGAGGGAGAACGAGAGAGAGAATACAAGTGGGAGAGGGGCAGAGAGTGAGAGAGGGAGACACAGAATCTGAAGCAGGGTCCTAAACTCTGAGCTGTAAGTGCAGAGTCTGATGCAGGGCTCGAATCCACAAACCGGGAGATCATGACCTGAGCCACCCAGGCACCCCTGTGATGAGGACTTAAGAGATCAATTTTAGTAAATTATTTTTCTCTAAATTTTCAAATTTTTTATCTAATACTGTATGGGATATATTCTTATTAGCCTTAATTTTCTTTTCTTTTTTTTTTTTTTTAATTTTTTTTTTCAAAGTTTATTTATTTTTGGGACAGAGAGAGAGACAGAGCATGAACGGGGGAGGGGCAGAGAGAGAGGGAGACACAGAATCGGAAACAGGCTCCAGGCTCTGAGCCATCAGCCCAGAGCCCGACGCGGGGCTCGAACTCACGGACCGCGAGATCGTGACCTGGCTGAAGTCGGACGCTTAACCGACTGCGCCACCCAGGCGCCCCTAGCCTTAATTTTCTTATATCCACTTTTGTTTCCTTTTTCCTTCTTGTATATTTTTGACATCTTTTCTTAATCAGTCACAGAGCAGTCTTTTCTGTTTTGTCTTTTCAAAAAGTTTTATAATTTATTATTTCTACTATGCTTTTGTTTTCCTTTCTACTAATTTTGTGTTTTACCATTATCTATTCTCTCTTTTAGGCTTGTCTTCATTTATCTTATTGTTCTTTTCATTGATTTCTTGATTAATTTCCTTACACTTTTGTCTTTATTTGTTAGTATTTAAAGCTATACATTTTTGGGGTGCCTGGGTGACTCAGTTAAGTGTCCGACCCTGGATTTCAGCTCAGGTCATGATCTCACAGTGCGTGAGTCTGAGACCATGTCAGGCTCTGCACTGACAGCACAGAGCCTGCTTGGGATTTCTCTATCCCTCTCTCTCTGACCCTCCCTGGCTTGCTCTCTCTCTTTCTCTCTCTCTCTCTCTCTCTCAAAATAAATAAGTTAAAATTAAAAAGAATTTTAAAGTGTCTTTAAAAAATGATAAAGCTATGCATTTCCTCTGAATATAGGTTTTGCTGTATTTGTTACTATCTATTTTGTAATTTCCTCTTTGATCCATGAATAATGAAGGGTGTTAATATTTTTGGTAATACATTTGTAGTGTACTTTTTATTTGATTCAATTTTTACCAGGGAATATGACCTATATTTCTCTTTTAAAATATAAAGCTTAAAAAAAAAAAAGAAAGAAAGAAAAAAGGAGCCCCTGGGTGGCTCAGTTGGTTAAGCATCTGACTTCAGCTCAGGTCATGATCTCAGGGTTCATGCGTTTGAGCCCCATGTCGGGCTCTGTGCTAATTGCTCAGAGCCTGGAGTCTGCTTTGGATTCTGTGTCTCCCTCTCTCTCTTCCCCTCCTCCACTCATCCTCTCTCTCTCAAAAATAAAAAAAAAATTAAAAAAATAATAAAATAAAATATAAAGCTGTATCTTGAACAAAATGCATGATATATTTTCATAAGTAGATATAAGAAAAATGGATAATATATGTTCATATTTATGTATATATATATATATATATATATATATACACATATTATATTTTATCACTGTTGTGTAGTTTCTGTTTCCTTACCTGATTTTGATCTTTGACCCTCAAATGAAATAATTTTTATTAAATTCATAGTATAGCTTAATTTTTATCACTACCTCCTTACATTTCTAATATATTCTTCATATATATATATATATATATATACATATATACATATGTGTGTATTTATATATATACATATATACATATGTGTGTGTATGTATATATATATATACACATACACACACAAACACACACCTCTTTTGCTGCTAGGTAGTACATACTGTGTTATGATTGATAACAGTTACATGAATTATGCCTATTATAATTTTAAAGCATCCTTTTTTACTAACTGCTTAAATTTTCTATCTAAGCCTTTCTGATGACATATTGACATTATTACCTTTTCTATGTTTGCATTTGTTTAGTATCTCTCTCTTTTTTTAAAGTTTGTTTATTTATTTTTGAGAGAAAGAGACAGAGAGAGGGAGAGCGCAAGCAGGGGAAGGGCAGAGAGAAAGGGAGAGAGAGACTCCCAAGCAGCCTATGCTGGGCTCAGTCCCATGACCATGAGGTCACAACCTGAGCTGATATCAAGAGTTGATGCTTAACCAACTGAGCCATTCAGGCACCTCTTGCCTCCTATCTTTTGATTTATCCCATTATTTTCAATTGTCCTCTGTTACTTGGTCTGAAGCAAGTTTCTTTTGAACAGCATATTGCTCGATTTTGTTTTTTAACCTAATTTGACAGCCTTTGTCTTTTTATGGAAGAATTCAGTCAGAGAATTCAGTTCTTAAGATGAAGCAGAGCATGGAAGAGAGACTTCCTCTGCATATTTAAGTAGATTGTGTTCCAGATATGTAGAAATTGTTGAGGCTGGATTACTAACTAGCTTCCTGTATAGAGAGGGGTTTCTATGGGGAACGCCCTAAGAATTCTGGTTAATTGTTTCATGATTAAGAGACTCACCAAGATTCCCCTGTAACATTTCTCATCAGAATGTTCTGTGGGGAAGAAACAAAAAACTAAACAGGCCTGGAAGCTGAGACAAGAATCAAAAGAAAAGAGAGTGAGCAACCAGACAATGTAAGTCACTACTGAGCCAATTAAGGATTAGGAGACGCAGCAGGATGTCCCAGACAAAACGTATTGGAGGTCAAGTGTAGACAACTGGTGTGAGTTCTCGCACAGCTAATGTATCCCTGGGTGCCAACTGAGTAACACACAGAGACGCATTCTCCTACCGTTCAACCGCCTATTAACAGGCAGGAACGTGGCAGGCTGCAAAAATAGTAGGTAATGCCAAAAGCAGGGGTGGATCCAGGTTTTGTGAAGCCTGAAGCAGTGGGTACTCCTCAAGAAAAAAGAACGCAAAATTAGGTACAAACAAGAATATCTTTGACATAAGAAAAGGAATCACAAGAAACAACCATGTCCTTAGAGATTCAGGTATTCTTAGATCTTTTTGGATAAGTGACCAGAAACCCTCCCATAATAATATTGCCTGGTTGTATCTGAGTGTTCCTTCTCCAGGTTGAATACGCGACGGCTCTCAGCTGGCAGGGACTATGTAAGTGAGAAGCCCTGAAGGTTTAGCTCAATGAGCCTCAAGATAAATCTGCCCCTGGTCAAAAAGTTGGCGTCTATAGAAGTAGGAAGTATAGGATATATTTGTTCAACTCAGGCTAACTCTGAAAACCGGGCCCAGGAATATAGAAGGAAGTCCTAGAAAAAATGGCTGTTAGCAGAATGCAGTCCAAAATCAATAAATTCAGATTTACCCATACAAAGGCCAGGTGATGTGGGGACTCAGGTGTCAGTGCATAATTTCTGAATCTTTGCAGTTGGTGAAGGTATACCGCATTGATTATCAGAGAAACTGGGAAAAATATGTTGGGTGGCAAGATTTTGTAAATGCTGAGCATTTGGCAACATCACTCACTTTTTCAGAAAAAAAAGATGGGACTGGATTCCACAAAGAGGAGTTGAATTAAGGGACAATTTGGTCTACTTACACTAGAGCAATCCTAAGCTTAAGCAGCTGTATTGTTTTATTTTGTAACTAACTAATTAGAAATCCTTTATCAAAGTTCTGAAAGAGAGTGCAGTACAAGATTGCTGACTCTAGAAGAATGGACTGGTCACCAAGCTCCTGCCAGTCAGTGAGGCTGGTGTCAGAAGCGTGGGTCATGTGGGAAATCAGGTTGTGTTCTCTGAAGTTCAGTGTCCCAGCATAAGATAATGTGAAGTCATTTTTTTTTTTTCAACGTTTTTATTTTATTTTTGGGACAGAGAGAGACAGAGCATGAACAGGGGAGGGGCAGAGAGAGAGGGAGACACAGAATCGGAAACAGGCTCCAGGCTCTGAGCCATCAGCCCAGAGCCCGACGCGGGGCTCGAACTCACGAACCGCGAGATCGTGACCTGGCTGAAGTCGGACGCTTAACCGACTGCGCCACCCAGGCGCCCCATAAGGAAGTTGATTAATTGAAATTCTTCACTTCAGAAGAGGTGGGTGAGTCAAAAACTTTTGATGTGTTTATCCTGGATTTAAATTCATGGAATCAAACTCAGAAATGTCCGATAGGGCATTTTACCAGATATTCAGGCTTTGTCAGGACTCGCTTCTAAGAGCCTATTACTGTCAACAACTTTCTCTGATTATCTGAAGAGATTAGAGATCCTTCACCTTTAAGTGTGGCCTGGATTTGCCGAGGAATTGACTGAGTTTGAATATGGTAATATATAAAGCGGTGATCTCATCTGGAATGGTGGTAAAAATGTTGAGAGGGGCACCCGGGTGGTTCAGTTGGTTCAACATCTGACTTCAGCTCAGGACATGATCTCACGGTTTGTGAATTTGAGCCCCGCATCAGATTTGCTGCTGTCAGTACGGAGCCCGCCTTGGATCCTCTGTCTTTCTTTCTCTCTGCTCCTCCACCTCCCCCCACCCCCCAAATAAATATAAAAATTTTTTAAAAATGATGTCAGGTGTATTGGCAGTACACAGAATTAGGCTTACTGACCTCAGTCTAAATCATGTGTATCTGGCATGAATCCTTGGGGATTCATGTGTGTACATAGTATCTTTCATGCATGCTTAGTCTATATAAATAAGGGCTCTCCCTCTATTCCTGATTTGTACCTTATTCTCTGCTAGGGACTTGAATCCTACGTGGGCCTGGTATTGACAACCCACTAAACCTGCCAGAACCTTCTTAGAGAATGGACCTCATGTTTCAAGCTTTATCTGTGTCCTCCTTGGTACTTAATGGATGCTATTCCCCACATACACCCCTAGACCTATAACAACTTGAAAGAAGAGTTCTGAAATTTGCAAATCCCTGTTGACCCCTGTTACTGGGTCAGCCATATCGTCTCTCATTGGCAGCCCCAAATCAAAATTCCTTACAGGGTC
Organism: Puma concolor; assembly: GCF_028749965.1. Taxonomy (NCBI): domain Eukaryota; kingdom Metazoa; phylum Chordata; class Mammalia; order Carnivora; family Felidae; genus Puma; species Puma concolor. The sequence continues at coordinate 55,170,386 of NC_141679.1, read as the reverse complement.
ACATGGGTTTTAGCTACCTGTAGAGAACCATGGACTGGCTGTCATTTTCTAAAGGAAGCATCAGGTGTAGGTAAATTAAGACAGTTGAAAGAAACCCTGTTGTTTTTTAGGTTTAATATAATATTCCCAGATAAAATTGCCAACAGAGCCTTTTATGTTTCCGACAGAAATGAGAAAGCCAATGAGAAATGGCCTAACGTTTTAAGAGAATCTGAAAAAATGGAGATTGTGATGCCCTTGTTTTATTGTATCCTAAATTCAATCCGACCTTGGTTTTACGGATTTAGTCTCCACTAATCTCATTACTTATGACACATGTAAGAACTAAGTCTGAGGAATATGAACTGTAGGGACTGGGGACAGGCCGCCTCAGCATGGGCCTCATTGGCATGAAAATTATTCTGAGCTGAAGGCATTCCAGACCCTATGGCCTCAAGAGAAACTCTTGCCCCTCCCTTAACTACATAAGAGAATCTAAATTGGGGATATTTCCCAGAATAAGGGTTATTAGTTGAGATGAATTTTACCTGAGTGACCCATCTCTATGGCAGGGCAAACATCTAATTACCAAACATCTGGTCTTCTGCTTCTTGCCCTGTGGACTGCATTCCTTTCCTCTGACGTCCTAGACCCCTGCCCTCTTCTCCATGGTCACAATGACATATATTACTCGTTTTGCTTGCATGTCTTTGGAATTGTCATGTCTATGTGGATTCCCCATAAGTATGAAATTAAATCTGATATTCTACTGTTAATCTGTCTCATATCAATTTGGTTTAGTCCAGCAAGAAGGACCTTTGAGGGGATAGAAATCTTGTTCCCTAACAGAATCTTTCTACTTTTGTTATCTGTGGGTTAGGGGTGGGGGTGGAGGGAAGCATATAACAGATCTTTGAATTAGTTTTTGTGACAGTGATAAACTTTCTGTGTGATAATTTTGCATGAACAGAATTTGCCTTGGATTTAATGTTTAGTTAGTAGAAAATGTGAAAAGAAAATGCTAAGGCAAAATTATTGTATAAAATACTGTTTTTCTTGAAATAATGTGTCTACTCTTGGGATATAGTTATGGTGTGTTTGGTGATTTTCTATAAGTCTTGATTTTTATTTATGGGGCCTAGCTACCAGATTGTAGCTGGTACACAGACTGTTGGGATTGATAAGACATTCACCACATTTGCAACGGTGGAGGAAGTATTTACTGGGATAAAAGATGTAATCCCAGACTTTTAAGTGAAGATTAAAAGCTTAATTTAAGTATAGGAAAGTTGAACAAGTGCCAAAAAGATTCAAGGGTCAAGTGTAAAACCATATTCAACTTAACTGTAACTGTCAGGCTAACTGTAAATTATATTGTTAATAATAATATAATGAGTATAACTTATTGAGTGTGTGCTCTGCTTTAGGCCTGTTTTAAGCATTTTGTAGGGACTAATTCATTAAAATGTTGTAACAATCCTATATAAAGTAGGTACTATCATTAATGACATTTTCCAATTATAATTTTGAAGTATAAAATTGATAGACATATTACAAAGCTAGTTTAGCTTCAATTATATTTTGGATCTCAACTGGAAATACTATTTTTTTGAGCATTTTATCTGTCACTATTATTTAGGATAAAATAAATTCTCAATTTGAACTGATTATGTTTTATAATCATTGCCATAAAATGGCATCAGACCTCTACAGAAGTGACATACAGAATTTGAGATATTTTTCTGTGGTTGTTTGTCTAATTATAAAATTAGAGAAAGGGTATAGACACTTGCAAAATAAAATAAATTGACAACTCTGTAAGTTTACCATCATGTTTTAAATTTTGTCACTTTTGCCTAGGAATTTATCTTAACAGTGTTAAGTAATGTCTGGAATATGATGTGCATACAAATGTGATAATCAAAATTCATAAATGCTCAAGCACCACTGATGTCATACACACGGTACTATTGTAAAATAACAAGGCGGGTACAGAGTCTAATACTCATTTATGCCCAGTGAATGCACAAGAAAGAAAAAATATCTCCAAGTCAAATTTGAAAAGCAATATTCACGCATTTCAAAGAACGCTATATCCAAGCTCTGATTGTAGAAACATTTTTTAAAGAGCATTTTCTCCTCCATTAATTATGTCAATTGCTTCCCCAGCAATTTACATTCATGAACCTTGGTTTCTAAGGCATTTTAGAATGACAACATAAATGAATGAACAGAGCCTTTTCAGCCTTCCCTTTATATGAAAATGGTTAAGGGCACCTTTTAAGTGTTCCCATTGTTCTATCACTGTGTACTTCCTCTGAGAATAATTGCATTACCTTTGCCTACTCTAGGATATCCTTGAAAATAAAAACCAAGGTTTTATCTCAGAGGTAAATGTTCTGCAGACCTGAGACAGTCATCACTGTACTTCCTAATTCTCTTGCTGAAGCCCATGACCTTCATTGTCATCAATCTTGGAGAATAGCTTTCAAGCAGTTCCATTTTAGTGACTGAAAGTGAAATGTTTTGTTCAAAGCACCACAAACAAGTCACAAGACAACTCTATTTACATGTTAATGGAACAGCAGAACAGAGATGCTTAAGGCAACCAGAGGTTACCATCAAGATCCCTCATAGTGTTTGCATTACTTCGGGTGGTATGTTGCAGATGGCTCCTAAAACAACCACATGCATTAATGATGCTCTGTTTTAACCTTACCTAATTCACTTACATAAGTGGCTACTAGAGTATTAAACATCAGCCCACTCCCTGGTACTAAGCCAGAATTCTCTCATGGTCAGGGCATTCTCCCTTTGGAATGAGGTAGACGATGATAGATGTGATATAAATTACTACTCTCAGACCATAAATTACTTGTGCTGGGTCCCTGCCAAGGCTCTTATCCAAGGAAACTCCAATGGGTCAGGTTGAGTACCAAGATACCCTTCAAAAAGAAAGGATATGCAAATTTTAGCAATCTTATCTGTAACCATAATTCATTCCTTTCATGGATTCATTCTCACATAATTTTTCAATTAGAACAGAGCCACTTCCTCACAGGACCATCTCACCCAAAATAATGCATCAGATGTAGGGACTTATCTCTCATTGACTGATTCATCCCTTGGTCCCCCTCAGAGAACCAAAAGAAGGTGGTTTCATCATTTTTCTCTCATTTGTGTTATCTAGCTTGGAAAGATAAAATTTAATGCTGAGGATAAAGGCATTTGGGGGATTTTATCAGTTCTAAGTTATTTATTTATTTAAATAAAACAATACATTAAACTTCTAGTTAAACATAGCACTTCTCTCCTCAGAGCACACTAACTGATAGCAACAGAATGAAAACAAGGTTTTAAGTCCATATAGATATATATAGAAGAAAATAAGAGAGTAGCTTAAAAGACCTGCATTTAGGGAGAACATGAAAAGGTATAACTGATTTCTCAAGGCAGGGAGAACCCAACCTATACCACTTCAGACAGGAATACTAATGATGAGTAGGTGTATTCATCCCTGGGCATTGTGTCTAGGGCTTGGACCCACCAGATCCTCCAGTGGGCAATTATTACACAAGGGAATTGACTGAAAATAACATAATGAGTTAGAACCCCTGATCTTCTCTCTTACTTCTGAAAGCCATGTAATTACTCTTCTTCATTCATACCCACTCCTTCGCAGGGGGTCAGAAATTTACTCTCTGGAGAAATTGACTTAGACAAATTCTGGACAACCAACATCAAAAAGACAGGAATAAAGGCCCACTTCCAAAAAAAAATAGAGGGGAAATATGAAAGTTTGTAGGGTCACATTGATAGTGCATACTGGAATTCCTTACTGAAGAATATCCTCGCTGAGCGATGGCACCCTCAGTTCCTCTCATCCACCCAGGTTCCAGAAGATTTGCATACTTTACTACCATTCCACTTCCAAGCCTGAAAAGAAGACTGCAGGGTTTAAAAGATTTTCACATAAGTTCACCCAATGAACCATCCATCTTCCTCCCTAATTATAATAAAACAGTGTGATGTAGGGGTCCCACTTCATTCCCTCACATTTGAATATCCAGTTGCACAGCCCCACTTACTGAAAAAACACCTACTGCTCTTTGTTTCTATCTTCCCACTGCTTGGTTCTGGATATATATTTGGCTGTGGAAGTGCATGTCAAAAAGGGAAACTAAAGCCCTAGGTTTCTCACCATTGGACCTAGAAGAGGGGTCCAGGGGAAAGGAAGAGATGTCAGAGATATTGAGGAGAGCACTCATTCTCAAGATGCATGGATCTGACCATAAATAAATACCAAAATTATGATAACAGAAATACAAAGTAGAATACTGCACAGGTCCCAGACTTGGGCGATCAGGACATATCTGAATAACCCTGCAAAGACTAAAAAATTAGCAGACATTGGAACCACAGACCACAAGATACAAGTTAGAACTTGTGGTCTGAATTTAATTTAATTGATTGCCTGCTAAAACAAATGAAAATATTAACATTTTCCATGTTCCCATAAACAAGATGCAAGAATCGAATAAACATGATATTCAAAATATATAAGATATAATGCAAAATTACTCGACATATGAAGAATGAGGAAAATCTCAAAAACTCACAAGGGAAAAGACAAGCAATGGACACCAATCCCATGATGACCCAAATACTGGAATTATGACAAAAGACTTTTAAAATAGTCATAATGACCATGTTCCAAGAGCTAAGAGCCAGCACTTTGGAAACAACTGGAAAGACAGGTCATCTTAGCAGAGAAATAAAAGATACAAGTCAGAATAAAATGGAAATTTGAAAACTGAAAAACACAAGAACCAACATTTAAAATATACCTGATGGACTCAATAGCAGGATGGAGATGACTAAAGGAATAATCAGTGAACTTGAACCTAGATCAATAGAACCTATCCAATTTGAACAACAGAGAAAAAATATTTGGAAAAAAAAAGAAGAGCTCTTCTCCTCATAGAATTATATAAGATGCTGAGAGGTCTAATTTTCATGCCATCAGAATCCAGAAGGAGAAAACAAGGAGGGCAGTTTAGAAAAAAAATATTTAAAGAAGTAATATCTGAAAATTTTGCATAATACATAAACTTGTAGGTTTATAAAACTTAGTAAAAACCCTAGCAATATAAACTCAAAGAAGTTCATGCCCAGACATTATAATCAAAGTGCAGAAAACTACATTTTACCACTCCCCTTTCTGTCATCAGAAACCAAGGGAGCCAGAAAGTAGTAAGACAACAGTTCTTGAAGAACAGAACTGTCAACCCAGAATGTTGTATCCAGTGAAAATATTTTTTAGGAATGAAGGTGAAATGAAGACATGTTTAGATAAAGCAAGACTAAGAGAATTCATCACTGGCACACCTGCTCTAAAACAAATGCAAAAGGAGGTTGTTGATGAAGAAGGAAATCATATCAGAGGTGAACTGAACTTCAGAATTGAAGAGTAACAGAATTGGTAAATATGTGGCTAAATATATTTTTTACTGTTAAAAAATTTTCTTTAATGTTTATTTATTTTTGAGAGACAGAGAGAAAGAGAGAGAGAGAAACAATGCAAGCTGGAAAGTGGCAGAGGGGGACACCGAATCTGAAGCAGGCTCCAGGCTCTGAGCTGTCAGCACAGAGCCTGACACAGGGCTCGAACTCAAGAACCATGAGATCATGGCCTGAACTGAAGTCGGACACTCAACTGACTGAGCCACCCAGCTGCCCCTAGGTTTTACTCTTAAGTTCTTTGACATCTGTATAGTGATTGAAAGAATAAATTAAAACATTGCTTGGTGGGTTATTTAATGTATATGAGTTGTAATACACATGACAACATAAAGGGAAAAATTCAGGCACCTATATTATAGTATATTTCTACATTGAATTTGAAGCAGTAAAATATTAATTTTAACTTGACTGTGAAAGGTAAGTAAATAGATTGTGATGTTTTGGAAAAATTGCTAAAAATATATTGAAATACAAAGGTAAAAGAAAAATTAAAAAGAAAAAAATACTAGAAATTTTCAAATCTGAAAACATCATCAAGGAGAAATAGATTTTAAAACAAGAGACAATCCAATAACAAATAGTCAAATGATTAGACATAAAATATATCAGTAATTACATTAAATGCAAGATGTCTAAGCTTATCAATTAAAAGAGATTATCAGCAATGATTAAAAATAAAACATGAGTCAATTATGCTATCCCTAAAGAAATCATTTCAAATATAATACATAAGTATATTAAAAGTAAAAAGGTGGAAAAACATATATCTTGCAACCATTGATGAAAAGAAAGGTAAAGCAACTATAGTAATATCAGAAAAAGGTAGATTTCAAAGCAAATTAATGAGGAAAAAAGAGTAAAATTACATCAAAGTAAAATTACATAAAAAAAGATAAAAGGATTAGTTCACCAAGACCAAAAACAACCCTAAATGTCTACCCATGTAACAAGAAATATTCAAACTGCGTGAGGCAAAAGTTGACAAAAATAAAAAGAGAAATAAATTTAAAATTATAGTTTTAGGAATTCTGGTCCAAGATAGCAATGTAGGGAGGCCTGAACTCATCTCCTCCATGGACACACCAAGTCGACACCTATTTATAAAGCAATTCCTTCTGAAGAACTGAGGGCTAACTGAGTAACTCTGTACAAGAGAAGATAGACCACGTAGAGAACAGCAAGAGAGATGGAGACTATGCAATTAAAAAGGCTATTTACATTTTAAAAAATTATAGTTTGATATGTCAACATTCCTCTTTCAGAAACAGATGAAACAGGTAGACAGAAAATCAGTAAGGCTATGAAAGAACTAACACCAGCTGTCAGCTGAGTCTAAAAGCGTGAGATAGAGGCACCTATCAGCTCAGTCAGTTAAGCCTCTGATTCTGGCTCAGGTCATGATCTCATGGCTTGTGAGTTAGAGCCTCACATCGGGCTCTGAGCTGGGAGCCTGCTTCTGATTCTGTCTCCCTCTCTCTGCCCCTCCTTGCTTGTGCTCTGTCTCTCTCTGTCTCTCTCTCTTTCAAAAAAAAAAAAAAAAACTTAAAAAAAAAAGAGTGAGATAAACAGCCAGTTTCAGGGGAAATTAGAAAGTATTTTGAAGTGAACAAAAATGAAAATACAACATATCAAAATTTGTGGGATTCAGCTAAAGAAGTTCTTACAGCAAAACATATAGCATTAAATACTTATATTAGAAAATAAGAAATAAATCAGTACTCTAAGCTTCCACTTAAAGAAATTAAGAAGAGGTGTGCTGGAAGCCGAGTTATTCCAGCCTGAGTGGCAGGGCCCGGGCTGTGGACGGATTGGTGACTGCAGGGTGGCCCACGACAGTGAAGCTTCTTGTACACCGCTTTTAGGTAATTTGGCCTTATTAAAGTACCTGGGATATTGTCTGTTGGGGAATGCCCTCGGCAGGCCCCCTGGGAAAACAACCATTAGGGAAGAAAATAAGGTTCTGCAAGAAATTGTGCGGCCTTACACTTAGCCTTTCCCATCCGCTATGGAGACTCCTCTACTAACGGGAAGGATAGTCTCATACCTTTGCCAGCAAAGAGGGCCTGTAAAAAAGAGACATATGGATCCGAAAGCCCCACTCCGGTAACTAAGGAATGTATCTATGGACACAGGTCACTCTGACCCCTAGGCCCACTTGGCCCCTGGAGGCATTCCAGATGATAACGAACCTAGTCGGTTAAGCTACAGAATGGTTCATTGGTTCCTAGGTGCATTGTCTCTCTGAGAATGTATAAGGCGTGGGTTTCTAAGGCCCTCTTGGCCCCCTCCTGGAACCTCGGACCCAGGCGAACACTTTTGTTCTTCAAAACCACGAGTGGTTCAGGGAAACAACTAAGAGGTCATGTCCCTGTAACTGTTCCACTTGAGGTGTTTAGAGATAAATGATCTTTCGTGAAAACAGCAAAGCAAATACTTTACAAATTATAGATAAACATAGATACATAATAAAAACAATAAAAGAAATTAATAAGCAAAGGGCAGGAGGGAACGTTATGACAAAACAATCATGTTATTCCTTATTGGGTGACTATACAAAGGAACAATTTTAGAATTGGGTAATGTTAGAAAAGCATAGATGACGTATGTTACAAGGAAATCACTAGCATATATAATGCCACGTTTACTGCAGTAAATCGGCCAGTTCAACACACTGCTGTTGTCTGTGTCCATTTTTATTTTAGTTTTTTATTTTAGTTTTTTTATTTTAGTTTTATATTTTAGCTTTTTATTTTAGTTTTTTATTTTTATTTTTGTTTTGTTTTATTTTCACTTTTTCGCCGACGCCGTTCATCCTTCAGGAACCCCTGGTTGCTGGAGCTGGTCTCTGGCAGAGGGGCACCTGGGTGGCTCAGGGTTAAGCGTCCAACATCAGCTCAGGTCATGATCTCGCGGTTGGTGAGTTCGAGCCTCATGTTGGGCTCTGTGCTGACAGCTCGGGGCCTGGAGCCTGCTTTGGATTCTGTGTCTCCCTCTCTCTCTGCTCCTCCCCTGCTCACTCTCTGTCTATCTCTCAAAAATGAATAAATGTTAAAAAAAAAAAAAAAGAAATTGAGAAAAAGAAGAGCAAAATAATCCTAAAACAAGCAGAAGGAAGGAGATAATAAAAGAGGGCAGATCAATAATATTGGATACAGAAAAAAATCGAAAAAAATCAATGAACAGAAAAACTTTGTGTTTTTTTTGAAAAAAATCAATTATATTGACAAATCTCTAGTAAAACTGACAGGAAAAAAGAAATAAAAATTACCAATATGAGAAACAATACAGAATATATCACGACAAACCACATTAAAAAATAGTGAACAGTACAAACAACTCTGTACACATTTGCAACAACATGGATGGACCTAGAGGGTATATATAATGCTAAATGAGATAAGTCAGAGAAAGATACATACCACATGATTTCATTAATATGTGGAATTTAAGAGATAAAACAAATGAACAAAGAATAAAGGGACAAATGAACAAACAAACAAACAAAAACCCAGACACTTAAATTTAAATACAGAGAGCAGACTGGTGGTGTCAGAGGGGAAGTGGGTGGGGGATGGGTGAAGTAGATAGGGAGATTAAGAGTACACTTGATGAGAACTGAGATATATATAGAATTGTTGAATCCTTACATTATACACCTGAAACTAATATAACACTGTATGTTAATTATATCTGAATAAAAAAGAATAAAGATAGTAAGGGGAACATCTTCTTTTATCATGGTTTTAACAGAACCAGAGTTCTCAAATGTTATTCTCCAGCTCTGGTAACTTCATAGCTGGAGATTTTCACTCAACTCTAGTCCTTAACTGATACCAAGGTATGAAAAAGGAAGCCCTAACAACTCGTATTCAACTTATTCATAGTACTCGGATTTGCAAGTGACACGTGAAACCTGAACAGACTTGGAGTGTCACTGGCTGAATGGTGATTGGTCTGAAGTCAAGAGATGAAAATGTAGCCAATTATGTTGAGGTAAGGTTGATTAACTTTCCTGTCACTCGTGTCATAATTCTGAGATTGTTAGGATTCTAGACACTGGGTAAATAGACTCATCTGTTTAAGCATTTTTCAACCACTAAGCTTAGGGAAGACTTACACGCACATATATATGGTACATTTGTTTATATGTATTCAGTAAATAAATATGTAGGGAAATAACATTTCATTCAAGAGAGGTTCTCATTCTCAAGTAACCAATATAGGAAGTGGAATAATATTCTTTGAGTAAAATGGAGCAAGACAAATGTGGGTTTGAAAGTTAACCCTTCCATCTTACAAACTGGGAGAACTTCGATCACTATTTAATCTCTTGAAACTTCTGTTTTATGATTTATAAAATCTCAAAGGATTATTATGAAGATGAACAGCTTTAATAGAGAAAGTCCATGTAAAGCACATGTTGATATCATTCTCTCAGCCTCTTCCATTTGGCGGGAAAGATGGCTACCAGTGGTTCTGACCTCTCACACTCAGGGCTCTTGGTCAGACAAGGGAGAGTCTTATCCACTTTGTTGACTTCTCATAATTACTAGAGAGCATTTTAATTTGATCTCCTGATTTAGTGGTGAAGTGGGCTCCAGATCCACCATTCCTAATTCCATGAAGTTTTGTTTCTGACACTTTCACTGATACTTATCCAATCCCAAAGCACTTGTTACTTAAGCATGAATTTCATCTGTGAACAGAAATAATAAGGGTGCAGTTTGTAGGGAGTATCTGTGTTGTTTTAACTGATCTTTCTTGCATTTTCCTTTTTTTCAAGACCACACTTGTACAATCATTAGCTCCCAGCTCAGGAGTGGGTACCTCCTAGTGGATTTAATTGAAGTGACTGTACACAGGCATTTTTTGAATTTTTCAGAATTTCTGATATCAGTCTGTGAGTATCCCAACTAGCAGATTCATCAGATGGTTCTGCAGCCTGGATTTTTTGCATGCCCGTTCTAAATTTCTCAGATCTTGCAGGGACTCTGTGGACAGTGAATATTTTCATTAATATTAAGATGAAGAGTCAGCACAAGGCTCTGGGCCTCTTGGAAATAGCAGGGGAAGACAAACAAACCTTTACTGAGGGTGTAGTAGGCAGAATTCTAAAATATTCCCCTAAGATTTCTCAATTTACTACCTAGGACTGTGAATATGATGTGAAATCACAATTGTTATTATGTCACCGTACATGGCAAAGGGATTTTGCAAAGATAATTAAAGTTATGAATCAGCTGACTTTGAGTTCATCAAAAGGTAGATTATTGGGGCAGGCCTCTACTAATCATACAAGCTGTTTAATAGCACATTTTCTCTGGCTGATCTAGGAAGTCAGAACCAACATACTGAAGAGAGGGCCTCACGCAAGGACTTGTAGGAGCTGAGAGGGACCTCCCGCCAAAGTTATGTGGGACAACCGCAAGGAACTGCATTTTGTCAGTAACAGGAATGAGCTCAAGAGAGGACACAGAGCTCCAGGTGAACATATAGCTGGCTGACCCTTTGAGTTTAGTCTTGTGAAACCCTAAGCAGAGAACCCAGCTAAGTCCACCTGGACTTCGGATTTGTAGAACTGTGTGCTGATGAATGAGTGTTATCTTAAGCCACCTAATTTCCATAAAACACTAGAAATCTAACCCAGATGCCTATCTAGTAGCCAGGTATCATTTTCTTTTTTTTACGTGGCATTTAATTTGGTTGTTACAGTCATCTATAAAACACAATCCTGTAACTCTTTTACAGATGGAAAACACGCTCATGTAATTCGTATGACGTGTCTAAGGTCTCTTAAATTCCAAGCGTCATAAGCCAGACTAGGAGTCGCGGGCTGTTTATGTAAGTATAAGCAGCTTTCGTTACATGACTCTCAAAAGTCTGGTGGACTAACTGGCAGGGATACCATCCATCCAGTGAAAGTCACTCCAGAGGAGTGACTTCAAAGGAACACATTTTCCCCTTGAACTACCCTATAATAGTAGATTGAAGACAGATCAGCCCCAAAGGCTAAGGTGGTTAATTTTTGGCGATTCCTCTCTGTCCTCTTTAGCTTAACATGACCTCTTAATCATGGTATTCCATTTCTGAACCATGAGTAGAGTGCTGCATTTTACATGTAGTGTTAGGTTTTCATTTTCTGCCAGGACTTGTCTTGAAGTATTTGCTTTACCTTTATGGAACAGTACTGGAATTAACTCTTAGTAGTTAAATGCACCTCCCCCACATCACTAACTAAAGGGAAGCAAGTTCCAACTTCTTATACCACATAAAATTCACTTAATTTTTAAAATGTAATTTGTCAGAAGAAAGTCTAGCCTAGTTTTCTGAAGACTAATCAGATTCATCTGCTGAATCTTCCATTTGATCACCTGGACCATAGACAAGTTGACTGATAGAGTTATAGCAATTCTCAGAAACAGAAAATATATCCAAAGGTTATCATCTAAGTCCAAGTAAGATTCAAGAGGTATTTTTATAGATTTCCACATAGTAATATTGTTTTATTTTATAGTATTCTATTTCAGTTATAAATAAAATGTGACATTTGCTCCGTGAATCCTACTTTGACCTGAAATATATCTAGAATGAATTCCTATGCTATTCTTTTAAGAATATAAGAATACTTTTTAAAAGAATTAAACATTTAGTATAAATAATTTGAGATGGTTTGTAGGGTATTTGTGTGAGCCACATGGCCTGAGTTAATCTTTCTTTGTAAATGGAGTATTTTCTGAGTTGAATTATTTTTTCACACCAGAAGAGCTGTAGAGCTCTAGTTGATGCGATAGAGAGAAGTATTTAATTGAATTTCACAGGGCAAGACATTTCCCACTGCATCAGATAGAGTACAGAAAATTCATTTGGAATTATCAACTATAAAGAAAAAAACAAGTAGTATGTGCTTATGAAAAGTATATAATATAGGGGCTCCTGGATGGCTCAGTTGGTTAAGTGTCTGACTCTTGGTTTCAGCTCAGGTCATGATATCATGGTTTCGTGAGTTTGAGCCCCATGTTGGGCTCTGCGCTAATAATATTGAGCCTGCTTGGGATTCTCTGTGTCCCTCTCTTTCTGCCTCTCCCGCACTTGTGCTGTCTCTGTCTCTCTCAAATAAATAAATAAACTTTAAAAAAAAATATATATATACAATATAAATAAAAGGAAAATATTCTTAGTCCTGAGTGAAAGAAAATAAGTAGTATGTTAACCTATTTCTTTTTATTTCTTGCATATGTGTTGCTTATTTATAGAATTATATATCATAGCATCTACAATGTTAATTATCATTTTTCCCCTAATATTTAAACATAAGTACTTTCTCATATTATCTTAGTCTCTGTAAAGATCAGTTTATAGCTGACTGATTTCCAAAATGTGCCTAGAACTGAATTTGTTAATAATTTCATTATTTTGTAGATACTTAGATGTGGTCAGTTTTCCTCTGGTACTAGATACTTTGATGAATATTCATTTTTGTGTAAATCTTTCTCGCATTTCCTCTAGTTTGAGAAAATGCCACTTTACATCAGTTATGATGGATACTTTTCAGCCTAAAGTCTCCACTTATGCAAAGAAACATGATTGATTACACAATTCACCCCCTAGGATCTGACTCATATAGTCCCTTAATTTTCACTTTCTTCTAAGCCAAATTTCTCATCCGCTGATACAGACACCTCAGCATCCAGTGATTAAACCCTGGCACTCCCTTCACTGTCCCTCTCCATCATACTGTTTCCTACTCTGCAGTATAACTAGTGATTAACTTTAATTACAGTCATGACCACCTCATATAGCAGAGGCCAAAGGATGATTACAAATCATGTTTCATAATATTATTCAGAAGGATGAAGCTTCAACACAGCTACCAGGCTCAAATAACTAATTTGCATATCATTACATAGAATTTAAATGGACTTATTTCATCCACTCTCACCCATTAGTAGTCTTACTACAGTTTAGAAAATATATTGAGTCTGTACCATGGGTCTGCAAATGAAAGTAAAGGGTGGCATTCCATCACGAACACAGTTATAATGATGAGAAAAAATTTCCCCAGGTTACTTTGTATTCTGCCTGATTTAATTGATTGTATCACTCATAGGTCTTTGATACACTGTTAGAAAGTTTTATATGGTTTAATTAGGTGGAGACAGTAACAATTATTATACTTGACTAATGGTGTGCCATAAAACTATTACTATGCCGAGTTTCACACATTATCTCATTTAATCCTACAAAAACACTCAGGTCTCTATTGTACATATGTGGGCCTTGAGTCTTAGAGAAGATGGGCAACTAACGTCATTTTGTTGGCAACTAGCAGAGCCCAGATTCAATCCCACGTCATTCCTTGAGTCAAAGCTTTAAACCTGTTGTGTTCTGTAGAAATTTCCTTGGGCTGGGAGAGTTGTATCTTGTACATGGTATGTAAAGGTAATGGTTTTGAGTGTTTACTCACTAATTTTTAAAACAATATTTATGGAGGAGCCACTGTATGACAAGTACTAAGCATCACTTGTAACTATTTAGTATTGACATTTTTGCTTCTTGTTATGTAAGGAAGCGGCTAAAATTACCCCAAAAGGAACACGCATACTCTCCTTTGGACATGATCTGTGAGTCTTCTGAATAAAGATTTCAAAATTAAAGGCTGTTTTAACTGGTGGGGGAGAAGTTGAACAGATAGATGAGTTTAGACTAAGACTTTTATTAAAAGTCTGGAATGTGCTAAAGCTTGAGTCCTACTAACAGAAAGTTCTATTCCCAGAAGGCAGGAGCTTTTCCTGTTTCTGGTGATTCAGGAAAAAACAAACAAACAAACAAACAAACAAACAAACAAACAAACATGTCTAGACATGAATACGGGAGTTTTGTGGCTGTGCTACAATAATTCACAGAAATATGGCTGTGGAAATAATGGCATTGTGGAAATACCGGCTGTTGCCTCCCCTCTTAGGTCGAATGCAACCTTCACTGAGTCAGGGAAAGTGATAAACTTGGTAAGAGAGAAGGTAAACCAAAAATCTGAGACCAGACTGCCTGGCCAGATTCACACTCCAGATCTCTAGTTGTGTCCTTCACAGAAAGGAGAACGCTCATATGTTTACTAGGTCACGATTAGAAGAAGAAAAACAGAAAAGGTTATAAATTACCTTTTTTCTTTTCTTCTTTTGGAAAAACTCAACCTCCCATAGAATTTACGGACTCTCTATCAAGGTTTTAGCCATGTGATTATCCAAGAACTCTAAGGAAATAAAAATGAAAAGGTGAAGGAAAGTAGTAAAAATAGAGAAAATGATGGGGTTGAGGGATGGGACAGAAGCAGCAGAGAGAGAAGAAGAAAGTACACATGCATGTTCTAGAACTGGATGACCCTGTCTAATACTTCACTGATACCATTTATGCCTATAAACTCTTAAATTGAAACTTAATGGACAGATCCAATATTTGTAACTTTGTAAAGGCTCAATATCAGTATCACTTAAAGTTATCTCAAAAATAACTTCATCTATATTAAAAAGATTATATATGTCCATTGTGGGGAAATTAAGGTCAGGGACAAATTTTAAAAAGACAAGAGATTTTTCCACATTCTACCCAATACTTCTTCAGAAAAACCATACATTTTTCCTATTATGGATGACAATTAAATTTGTCACCTGCTCTTGAGGTTGAGTCTTTTCATTTATTTATAGTCTTTTTGTATTTCTCGTGTGTAGGTGCATAAGGGTATCAAGTGTCTCAGGACCTGTGTTAGAGATGAATAAAGTGTGAAAGCAAAACCGTATCTAGAAAATACTTGGTTAAGTCATGAATTTACGCTTTTCAACCTTTTTTTGGTCCCAGAAGATAGCAGTTTCATATGACTCAAACTAATAATAATACAAACACAGGGATTGCATACACAGTTTATAATAGGATTCTAAATATGTTTCAACTCAGGTAGCAGATAGTTGCCTTTCCAAGTAAGATGAGATATTTCCCCCATCGGGGGAATGCAGTGACTTGATCACTACCCTATCTTGGAGATATATTCAAATTTCACCTAAAAATGAAAACATGAGGAATCTAAACTTCCCAGAATGGCAAGAAATGAGGTCACTTAAAAATATCAGTAGGTATTGGACTAATATTAGATATATGAGATATATATACACATATACACACACACCGAGTACTTTGGTAGTATTTATAGAATATAGGAGTAAAACAAGTGAATTCTCTTTGAACAAAGACTATATTCAAGACATGACAGAGGCAGATAAAATATTAGTGCATTTACATTTTGACTTAAGTAACCATATGCTTTTCAAATTTTTCTTTTGAAGGTTAAAATTGGGCAAAACTAGTTTTATCCAAGTCATCAACTTGGGAAACAAATATTAGGACACCTCTTATCATTTACAATTATTTTTAAACTAATAGCTATTTTTACTATTACTTGCTAAATAATACTGCTTGCTATTTTACAAGTGTTTGCTAAATAGTTGCCATCTGCCCTAATTTCCAGGATATTCAATGTATCCTTCTTAAGACCATATCAACCTCCATTCTTAATCCCATCAAGAATCATCCTAGAATTGGGGGCTGCCTCATTTTAAACAGAATTAGTCCTGTGTGTAAAGACAGTTTGTGGAGAACTGGGAAGTCTGGTTAGTGCCCCAACACCAGGGTTTTCATAACATCTATCAGTTAAAAACGCCTGAACACTGCAGAAGGATAGGACAGGACAGAACGTACATGTCCACTGATGCGGTGATGTCAACATCTATGCCAGCACCCATTAGAACCACAGACATGAGCTCCATGGGTCTAGCTCTTTTAGTTCATATACATACGATCAGTCGTTGTCCCCCAAGTGTGATCCAGTGCCTTGACAACTTGTTCCAGAGGCCCTTTGTTTTTATTTATTTATTTATTTTTTCACATTCTTTTTTTTTCAATATATGAAATTTATTGTCAAATTGGTTTCCATACAACACCCAGTGCTCATCCCAAAAGGTGCCCTCCTCAATACCCATCACCCACCCTCCCCTCCCTCCCACCCCCCATCAACCCTGTTTGTTCTCAGTTTTTAAGAGTCTCTTATGCTTTAGCTCTCTCCCACTCTAACCTCTTTTTTCTTTTTTCCTTCCCCTCCTCCATGGGCTTCTGTTAAGTTTCTCAGGATCCACATAAGAGTGAAAACATATGGTATCTGTCTTTCTCTGTATGGCTTATTTCACTTAGCATCACACTCTCCAGTTCCATCCATGTTGCTACAAAGGAGGCCCTTTATTTTTAGCCATGCAAACACAAGGTCATTGTGTGGAACATACATTTTTAGCCATAAAACTATGACAGCATGAGAAGAGTGTTCAGAAGCCTGAGCAGATAATACTACAAATTTCTACTAAGATGAATAATTAATATCTCACATTTAACCTGGTCAAAACTCAACCATCAACTTTCTCTTAAAAATCTCTTCACTACCTTTTTTCTTTTCCACACATCCTGCCTTTCATTCTATTATATCAGTAAATCCTCTTTGGTGGTTGGAACAAAATCTATCCCAAACCTGACCGGGTCTCCTATATCCACTACTAAAAGCATAGCTCAAAGCGCTATTATCTTTTACTTAAACTATTACAAAAGTCTCCCAACAGATCCTCCTGCCCCACTTTTGTACATTTGGTGATGGACCAATCATCTGAAAGTGTAATAATAAATCTCACAAGAGAAATGATCCTAATCTTTATACCAGTGTTTTGTTTTTGTTTGTTTGTTTTTTTTCCTTTTTGGTCCCTATGCAAATGTACTCACTTTTAAAAGCTTTGTGCATCCAGGAAAGTAGAGAGAAGGTGGAGGTGCTCATTAAAGATCCTACCACATCCTTTCTGCAGGTTAGCGCATCTCTGTGAGTTTTACAATTATATGAAAAGGCCTGGTCCAGTGACTTTTCCCCAAGAAATTCTGTCCCAGAGTGAAGGACTCTGTTAACTCATATGGGGGAGTGCTGGCCAAATTTCTTACAAAAACCTTCTTCCTCTTTAGGCTACACTAGAAAACATGTTTAAGAGTGATAATCATTTACACGGAGACCACAGAATTACAGATGTTCCCATCAATGATAAGTAGCTCTCATTATAAGACTCTTCTCCTTCCACATAAATTATGATGATTTATATCTCAATAAAACAAGAATGCTCATTTCCCAGGGACCATTACAGTGAGGCTATTTCAAAAAGCTATAATACCTAACCCCCTTGTTCTATTCACCAATCTTTTAGACTTGTTTATGTTTCCAGTTTATTCATAGACGTTTATGCCCAAAGAAGTTTTCATCTCAAAGAACCTACTTTGTTTTTTTCTGACTCACCAAGGTGTTACTTTAGGGTTGGCTTTTTTGAATCCTGTGGGGTCAGAATGACTGCTGTGTTAAAAATTGTTGTATTCAGGGGGCGCCTGGGTGGCTCAGTTGGTTAAGCGTCCCACTTCAGCTCATGTCGTGATCTCACAGTTGGTGGGCTCGAGCCCCACATCAGGCTCTGTGCCGACAGCTCAGAGCCTGGAGCCTGCTTTAGGTTCTGTGTCTCCCTGCCACTCCCCCACTAACCCCCCCCCCCCCCCACACACACATTCTCTCTTTCAAAAATAAATAGACCTTAAAAAATTAAAAAAATATTGTATTCAAACATATCTATGATGCAACAATTCACATATAAAGAGAAGGTGGTCCAGTACATATCATGAAGACAACCTTCCTACCTTCCTCAAACATTCCTTTCCTGAATACAGGTGATTACACATAATTACACATATTCTACTCATTCGTACTTCCTATTCTAATGTTTCCTTTCCCCAAGTGCCACACTTTAGATGTTGTATTTTTTATATTAGAGTATCTTAAATAGCAAATACCTTTCTTTTCGGTGTCTGCACAAGTCTCTTAATAGTCTTCTTAACTAAGATTTCAAAATGTCTCACCTTCTAGGAGGTTAAGTAAAATTCAAATGAAGTAAAATTTGTAGTCTGGTACTTAAAATAATATGGTATATATCTCTCGGCTTTTCACAGTATAGTCCACTGAGACAGAATCTCTTCATTTGATGTTGCAAAATTCATATTTGCTAGAAATGAAGCAGCTCCCAGGAGTCGTTACAAAGACTTAGACAGTTTGTCTGTGCTTATTAGCATGTGCATGTTGAAAAGAGAGTGGCTAGGTTCGAAGAGACAGGGTTAAACCAAGTTGAATACAAATTATGTTATAAGACTCATCACATTTTGCTCTTTAGCGTGAGGAAAAATTTATAAATTGGGTATCTTAGGCAGCCAAATAAATCTAAACTAATCATCATCACCATACTATATTTGTATTATCACTTGAGACTTCAAGTTTGGTTTCAGAAATTTGGAGGGCTGAGATCTTTTTAGAGAAGTCCATGAATGTAATGATTCTTATTTGACAGCAAGCCATCAGACGCCCACTAGTCATTTTAAAAGCAAAGTTATTTTTCGTTTGCGTAGCTGCCCGGGTGTGCTGCTCCAGTGACACACAGCTTGGCTGATTGCATTTGCAAATGTGTTAGCGTATTGAGGTAACGTATGCTATCCTAAGCACGGGTGAGAGTAAAAGCCCAGGCTGGTTTTGAACTAGTAGACTTTGGGAACCTGGAATGTAATTTGAAGCTCAGACTCTCAGGGATGGGGGTTCTGCTGTGGCCATCTGCAAAAGATTTCCTACAGCAGAAATCTTTCACAAGAGAGCTGCAGCCCACGTGTTGGCCTGTCGGAAAGGCCAAGACAGTGTCAAGAAGCAGTTTCAAGACAGCAGAGCATAAGGGTTCAGTGTGAGGCTTGGGATTGGGACAGAGTTGATTTTCTTTCTTTTTTTTTTTTAATTTTTTTCTTTTAACGTTTATTTATTTTTGAGACAGAGAGAGACACAGCATGAACGGCGGAGGGGCAGAGAGAGAGGGAGACACAGAATCGGAAGCAGGCTCCAGGCTCTGAGCCATCAGCCCAGAGCCCGATGCGGGGCTCGAACTCACGCACCGCGAGATCGTGACCTGAGCTGAAGTCGGACACTTAACCGACTGAGCCACCCAGGCGCCCCCAGAGTTGATTTTCAATCTGGGATCTGTCACGTATCAGCGGGGCACATTTTTTAACCTTACTGAGTCTCAGTGTTTTTATACATAAAATGGGAATGATAGTGCCAAACTCCTATAATGTTGTCTGCAAGATTAAAGAAGATAATACGAGCACAGCACAGCACAGGGTGTTGTTCTCATTAAATGTTTCTGCAGCAATTAGTGCTGTGGTTGAAGTTACCTGGGTACTCTTGAAAGTTACACATCAACAAATTATCTCCAGAGGTCTCGGAGGGGAATTTTCCTCCATGTTGAAAATGTGTTGTCTGTGATTATGATTCTATCTGCGTGGCAGAGTTTTACCTACCAGCAGGAACATTGTCCCTAGGGTTAAGGTCATACTCAAAGCCATAGACTAGGAACTGAGCTGCAGTCTTTCCCCTTCACGAGGACTAGTGCACATTCTGGTCCTAACACAGGAGCTCTTGGAGAGAGCACAGTCGGTTCCTCAGCAGAAAAATTCTATGCCACAATGGCTGTGTCTCTGGAGTTAAAGCTAAAGACACTTACACAGCTACTTCCTCAAAGGGTGAGTCTGTCCCAGGAAAGCTAGACTGGGTGGTGTTCCCTTTTCTCTCTCTCCAATACCTCCCACCCCTCAGATTTAGTGCCAGAGTGAGTCTGCAGCCGTTCTCTCTTCATGCTAATGTCATTTCAGTTCAGGGCCTCCGTTACCCTTACGTGCCATGGAGTATCGGTCCGCATCCTCCCGGCCTATGCTGACACACTTTCCTAACTCTGAATCATAGTATCTTAGTGTCTTCCCTTCCAGGAGGCCCCTGGGCTCTAAAGGCAAATTAGCACACCTCCTGCTGAGAGCTCTGCATGTCAGGAGGTGATGGGAGAGCTGTTTTACTAAGCACAGAAAATTGGCTCCAAGTTGACATTCTGACTCGACCTCTGTGCACATAAACTTACAGCATCCTTTTCATGCTCCAATTCATCAATCACCTTTTACATTATTTCACCTAATTTCCAAATAAATATTATGTGAAGGAAATACTATTATCTCTACTTTATAGTTGAGGGAGTTGAAGCACAGTTCAGTCACATGCCCAAGGTCAT
The DNA here is from genome assembly GCF_028749965.1 of Puma concolor. Classification (NCBI taxonomy): domain Eukaryota; kingdom Metazoa; phylum Chordata; class Mammalia; order Carnivora; family Felidae; genus Puma; species Puma concolor. The sequence goes on along the minus strand of NC_141679.1, from coordinate 55,149,681 downwards.
CCAACTAATAACCAAGAGAGTTGGGACTGAACTTAGTTGTAATAAATCCAGCAATTATGCTTCAGATATACGGAAGCCCTTTTCCTTCAGTCATACTTAAAGTAATATTTTATGTATAAGAAATACAGTTGCCTGCTTTTCTATTTTTATTACATCATTTGAAGATCATATATAATTTTTTTTAAAAAAGCAGACTCCCTGGCTAAAACAATTAAGCATCAACATTAATTGAGTATAAAATGTAGTGATTTGTATTAACGGACAGAAGTTAAAGAAATAACAGCAGAACACTCTGGTCAAGCACCATTTAATGTAAGCCTAGTATTCTTTCCTCTGCTGGGTTAAGAATTACTTGTCCTAAGTCCCCTCCTGGAGCTCCTTACTCCAAAGTGTAAGACTTCCTTTACTTAGATGTCAGATAGTCTTCTAAATACTTGCTATGTCTGGCCTCAGACTCCTCCATCTCAGTTATAAACTTGTAAAAGGCAGATTTATGGCTTTAGAGCTAATAAGAAAATGTCATTTTTAGCTTTCCTATTTTTCTGGTTTGTATAACGTATGGGAAAGAACATGGATTTGAAGCCCGTCAGATATGGATTCATAATTTACTCTTTGTAAACGTTGCTGAGATTACTTAAATTCTGAGTCTATTATAAAAAAAAAAAATGATTCAGATGAGTCACTCAGCTCATATGTTACTCTTGTAGAAACGGAATCCTTGTCTATTGGACACCTCAGCCAGTGCTTGGTTCACGAGACCATGCTGCCTCTTGGGATCTCTCTCAGGCCCATGTGAGCAAATTGTCACACATCAAGTTAGAAGGTGGCAACTCCAAGTCTGCCACAGTGTTGTCCTTGGAATCATGCCCCTCTTAATATCTTTGGTGAGGAATTCTTTTACTTGGCATATAGAATAAAATGTTGAATATTATACTTTCTTTATTAAAGGAGTCATAAATATCCTCAGATTTTCAAAGGAGTCCTTGTCTCAAAATGTTAAAAACGAATTTCTTATAATCTAAAATACTTCCTGCCTCAACTGGTGAATGACTAATGGCGGAGCAAGACAAACAGATCGCATAATTTTTTGAAGTACCTGGTTCTGGTTCTAGTACCTGAGGATTCTGATATTCTGAGAACCTGCCTTAAATCAACACACATACACAGGAGTCTGGAGGCTGTCCCCAGTTACTCAGCCCAACACTCCTGGCCAGGTCTGTGTCATTCTAGCGACATCCTTTTTCAAAGGCACACCTATATGAATGTACTATTAAGGGTTTACAAAGAATGGAGAGGAACGATGTCTGTCATAAAGGGAAAGCTCTACAGAGGTTAGGAATATAGTAAAGGCATTGATAGAGTAGGACAGATCCTCTCCTGTTTCATTTTTCTGATGTAGAGTGATTGTCTTCGGAAGAGCAAGGTGGATGTGGGGGAGGGGTAGAAGTGGTGATCATTCCTATTGCCCAAGGAAGGTAAACCTCTGGCAGGCCCCTTGCCCTGCCCAGGGCTGGGATATTTGTATCTACCTCAAGGTCAGGAGATGTCTACCCAACAGTGTATTATCTTTGGACCTAACAATAATCTCATTAACTGCAAATTATTTGTGTTTGTGGAAATTTGCCTTTTTTTCTTGGGCAAAGGGAGGAGTTTATTGCTCTTACAGGGTGAAGGGACATCTTTGTTGGTGCTGGTAACATCACAGAATTTCTGGAACAAGTAAGAGTATAGTCTATATTAGAGAAGACTGTGAAGCAGACTGAAGTATCATAAAGATATTTTGTAAATGGAGTAGGTACATTTTTGACGCTTAAAGGACTGAATAATACATGTTTTTCTATAATAGTTTACTTTTATAGAGCTTTAATTTCTACATAGCCTAACATACATTAATTTTTTCAAGACACATTAAGAAAAATAAAGTCTAAAAAAATTCCTGGTGTGTCTGGGTGGCTCAGTTGGTTAAGCTTCGACTCTTGATTTTTGGCTCAGGTCCTGATCTCACAGTTCATGAGATTGAGCCCATGTCAGGCGCTGCACTGACAGTGAGGAGACTGCTTGGGATTCTCTCTCTCCCTGTCTCTCTGCCCCTGCCCCTCCCCTACTTGTGCATGCACACAGGTGTGCTCTCTCTCTTTCTCTCTCTCTCTCAGAATAAATAAACTTAAAAAAATTCCTTTACTTGCACTAAGAAAGGGAACTGATATCTTATGAGTGCCTATGATATGATATACTCTAGGAGAAAACTCAGTCTCACCCCAGTGAATTCTCACAATAATCATGTTGTTTTATAGTGCCCAGAGTAGAAATGACAAAGCAGGCTTAAAGAAGTAAGTCAAGTTCTCCTATGACACACAGCCTGTTGGAGACAGAGCTGAGAATCAAACCCAGTTTCCTAACCTCTGTCCAGTGAACCATCCATTGCTTTCTGTTTGGTTAAGAAAAATTCCAAGTGAGAGGGAGATGTTCCCTGTGGAATTGAATATAGGCTTTGGCGCTATATGAAGAAATGATCAGCATTTTAACATGGAGCAAAATTTCACATAAAGCAACTATTCAGTGGATCTGATTGAGTTTTGACTGCATTCCTATTTTGATACTGTACCCAATTGGAAAGCTGTGAAAGTAACACCACAGTTTAGTGAGATTAGCTATCATTATAAAAACTAACTAATGAGTACTTTTTGGGCAGAGTAACTTAACATACTGTAGGTTATGGCACTCAATTATTATTATTCATTTATTCCTCAATACCTGTTTATTGATAGACTGTATCAACTCTATAGTAGGTGCTGGGTAGACCACAGTGAAAAACAGATTTAGTCCAATGTATGTTATTTAATGGAAAAGCACATATTCATTTGAATATTTCTGGTTTCTGGTAATGTAAATCATTACTGATGATTTCAGGACTTTGAAGGTGAGGGACTCACTGCAAGTAGGCACCAAAAATAACAGTGTGGTGCTGTAAGTCCCTCCCAATTTAAGCTCAAAGGCTGCAGTAGATGTTAAGATAAGAATATCATTATCCATTCACTATTTTGGCCTTATTTCCCACAGTGCCAAACAAAGCTATAGGGATGTGAATGTAGCAGATTTCAAATCAGCAATTTAAACCAACAGAATGAATTCTGAACTCAGTACCCTTTTGAAAAAGTAGTACCCTATATAAAAAGATGACAGGTTAATATTTAATGAAATGAACCCATGTTACTAAAAAAAACTTTAACGGGGAAGGGATTATGACTTCTCTTTCCATTAATCATACACTACCACTGGGAATAATTACCAAAGTTGGATAGAATATTTTATAATTGTTATGTTTAAAAGCACTTAAAGTATGCATTAAGTTAACCTGGTAGTCACCTGTGTTTTTCCTTTTGCAGTATCTGCCAATTTATAAATCTCAGCACTGAGATGCTGAATAGAGCTTTGGGATACCTCACAGAACAGGGGAGGCAAAAACTGGAGTTTTGGGAAGACCAAGTAGAAGGGGCCATGGGAAACAGTATAGACTTTCATTTGGGCAAATAAAAGGCTATGTGGGAGTGCAGTTAAACTAGAAACAGACTAGCCCTCACCAAGAATGAAACCAATTTTGAGTCCGTTCAATCTCAGACAAGATTATCTGCAACCAGCCAAAACCCTGCCTGAAACAAAATAAACTCTCAATAGGCAAAGATGATATCATTCAGAACCTTAAGTTATCTCTGTAATTTTTAATGCATGAAGTCCAGCATTTACTGGAAAATTGTCTGGCATGCCAGGAGAAGAGAATGATTGACCAAGACAATGAGAAAATAAGACAATAGTAACATATCCACTGAAGATCCTGACTGATTTTTAAATAGCTTTGATTAATATCTCTGAGAAATTACATGACATAGTTTAGAATCTCAGCAGAGAACTGAATCATAGGAAAAAGAATCTAACCAAAATTCTAAAAGTGAAAATGTAATGAAAACTTGAGTTCAGTGTATATCTTTTGAGACAGAATGGCCCAGACGTCACAAGACTGTGCTCTCTAGCGTATCGAACTTTTCCACAAGATTAAGTAAAGGATTCTGATAAAGAAGAGTCGGAGAACCCCGAGGGAGAGGACTTGGTGAGCCTGCCCGCCCCTCATATCCTCCCCACGCTCTTACTTCACTCAGTTTCACTGCCCTCGACTCATCAGGACTGAAATTCTCTATGAAATCGCTTCTGCCATCACAAATCTGAGTCACACGTCCCTCTTCTACACTCCCTTTGCACTGGAACGTTCCTCTACCTTCTCATTTTTCAAATAGACTTAATTTAGTAGTTACTCATATTTCCCGCTAGACTCTTAAGCTCAATGAGAACAGAGAGCTACCGTGTTGAAGGTTTATATTTAGAATCTACCACAATGTCTGGCATAAATTCTCCCCTTGGCTCAAATAAAGCATTTCTGCCCACAGCCTGATGCTTCATGACTTAGTCTTGTGGTCCATGTTATTGCAAAGAAATACACATCCATTTCTAAAGGAAATCCTGGAACAATGTTTTCACTGTTCCCAAATCATTTTTCTCTTAAATATAAGGATGATGTAATGATTTGAGAATGCATGTTGGGTAGTGACACAGATGTATGAGGAGGAAATCCAGCAAATCATGTTAACATTCTCTAATTAGCAGAGGCCTAAAAAGCAAGGTGATTCATGAGTCACATGAGCCACTGGAATACTTTTTTTGTTTAAGTTTACTTATTTATTTTGAGAGAGTGGGGAGGAGAGACAGAGGGAGAGAGGAAGAGAGAGAATCCCAAGCAGACTCCATGCTATTAGCACAGAGCTGGACCAGGGCTCAAACTCATGAACCTTGAGATCGTGACATGAATGGAAATCAAGAGTAGGAGACTTAACTGACTGAGCCACCTAGGCGTCCTTGGGATACTTTTACTCAAGAGTTCTTTTACTACTCCAAGGCACCTCTCTTTGCTCTCCCATGGCGAACATTGTCATGTCAAGAAAATGCACGTAGGCATCTGAAGTCCAGCCTGACACAGCCAACTAGTGGTAGGAAGGAGGGCAAAGTTAACTCCAACTTGTTCCTCTAGCTGTGACTGGACGTTGGAAAACACACAGTGAAAACCCTTTCTTGGACTGCAGCTTCCTCACAACCAGAGCAGAAAGTCTAAAATAACCAAGTTGTTATTGATCCATCCACACACCCCCCCCCCCTAGCTTCCTGCAGGGTGCTTGATCCATCATGTGGTTAGTTTAACTTATAGTAGCAAAGTCTCACACACAAGATCTAAGAAAATCCTGGCAGCATCTAGGAGGAGAGTGAGTGTAGCTGAGGAGAATCCGCCTGCATAGTTTTCCCATAAATACAAAGCCTGGCCAGACTTTTCCTTGTATAAGAATGAGTGAAAGAAGGATACATAGCATGGGGTTTTGCCTCTCAAAATTGCTGTAATAGAAAATGAAGGAGAAAGCTGCACTTCGCATAAATGTTCTTCGGGAAAAGTTCTACAGTAAACAAATTAAAACACACACACACACACACACACACACACACACACACACACACACCTAGAGTGAATAGATTCTTCTCTGTGCAATAATAAAATTATAAAACTGAATATGTATTATTAACTCAAAGAAGACTGAGAAAGAATTCATAGCAATGGTGATGGAATAAAGAGGGGTTTGAGGTCCAGAAGGGAGAGAAATTAATCACTAACAATAATGGAATGGGTACATGACAGAGAAAACAATAAAGAAAAAGCTGCACCAACATTCAAAAGTGATGCAGGATTTGTATTTGAGTCATTTCCCAAAATATAGCAAAATAGACCAGGGAGATGAACGTAATCACCAAAAAGATAATGCTAGGAAGCAGCAGGATATCTAACATTAGGAGCCGAGAAAGAAGAAACAAGAACAAAAGGAAAACAATAAAATGATCTAAGATGTATTAGGAGACAAATTTACCGAGGCAAAGATAAAATTCACAGAATCACAATGACTTATGGTGGGCCCAGCAAAATTGAAGAAACAAGGCCAATTCCTACATATACGCTGGGAAAAATTATGGTAATTATTTTATTTAAAAAACTCAGCTAATGAGTATGTGGGAGCTGAATGCTGCCCTCCCCCTCATTAATGGCTTTGTTTCAAAGAAATACCTGGCTATCTTCAGTTAATTCATTATGCTAACTTCATAAAAACCTGTATTTCCTTTGTAAAATGAAACTATTGACTTATAAATAAACATTATTAAAATTTTTTAAGTTTATTTATTTATTTTGAGAGAGGGAGCGCACAAGTAGTGGAGAAACAGAGACAGGGAGAGAGAGAGAGAGAGAGTCCTAAGCCCTATGCGAGGCTCAAACTCGCGAACTGTGAGATCACGACCTGAGCTGAAATGAAGAATCTGATGCTAACTGAGCCACCCGAGTGCTCCTATAAGTAAATATTATTAAAAGGCCCGCAAAACTGGAAAAATCATGGCAGGCTATATGATGGATTGAAAGCTGGTGTTCTACATTAGGAATTTTTACAAAGCATTGGGAAAAAACCAAATGTCTTTTTTTTTTTTTTTCAACGTTTATTTATTTTTGGGACAGAGAGAGACAGAGCATGAACGGGGGAGGGGCAGAGAGAGAGGGAGACACAGAATCGGAAACAGGCTCCAGGCTCGAGCCATCAGCCCAGAGCCTGACGTGGGGCTCGAACTCACGGACCGCGAGATCGTGACCTGGCTGAAGTTGGACGCTTAACCGACTGCGCCACCCAGGCGCCCCAAAACCAAATGTCTTAATAAAAAAAAAACTTTGTAGTAAAAGTTGGAAATCACGACAGGAAAAATACAAATGGCAGTTATTTAGTAATCCCTCAATAAATATTTTTTTTTTTCAACGTTTATTTATTTTTGGGACAGAGAGAGACAGAGCATGAACGGGGGAGGGGCAGAGAGAGAGGGAGACACAGAATCGGAAACAGGCTCCAGGCTCTGAGCCATCAGCCCAGAGCCCGATGCGGGGCTCGAACTCACGGACTGCGAGATCGTGACCTGGCTGAAGTCGGACGCTTAACCGACTGCGCCACCCAGGCGCCCCAATAAATATTTTAAAATAAATGGATGAATAAATAAAATATTGGCAATAAATTTGGCACAAAATAGGCATTCAAAATATACTTTATGTGAAAAATGCATAACTGAAATATATACCAGCAGTAGATCTAAAAACTGCAAAAGAAAGCGGCAGTTTTGCCTTTTTAATATGTTGAAACAAAAAATGCTTACATATTAATATCCAATGCTAATGGAAGTGAGAAAAAAATGACATCCTCTTACTTTACTGTTGAGAATATAATCTATTAAAACTACATATAGAAAAAATACATATGGAGATAAATTTGTATGTTTTTATGAAAATCTTATACTTCCTTAAAAACCATTAATTCCATTTATTTTATAGAGATGTGTATGAAAGCACATTCAGTGGAAGATAATTTATAACGGATTGAAATTAGGAAGATTTTAAATGTCAGACAATGGGAGATAGTTTAAACAACTCTTGTGTAGTCAGTTTTAGAAGGACATTTAAAGATATTGAAAAATCTTCACAGAGTAATATTAAATGAAAAATAAAAGTAGAAAGACAAATACCCTCACGTGATCTGTGTTTACATTTGGATCATGGGATTACTATTGGTTGTGTTAAGGTTCTTTGTGTCTTCCAAATTTTTATAATGAACATATTTTACTTGGGCAATAAAAAGAGATACCTCTATAAATGTCATAAATGCATAGTAAAACCGAGAATGGTAAGGTGAAGAGAATTTGAATGCACATTTGTTTGTATTCTCCTAGGACTGCTTGGGGCTCTGCTGGGATGTAGACACATTGTGTTTTATGCCTAAGTGGTGATGGCTTTGCATGGGAAGTGACTTCTTCAAATGACCACAGAGATTATTAGTCCCAGTTGCCACAAAGAAAAGCAGTGTCCTTTGGAAAAGTCAGAGTTGACAGTACTGAACCTGAATTGGGACCAGGCAACACCCTAGGAACTTTGCACGGGTTTTCTTATTTCAACCACCTAACAGATCTAACAGATATTATCACGCCCATTTTTCCCAGGAACACTCTTGGACTTGAAGAACTGAAGTGCGTTGTTTAAGTTCAGTGGCTAGCACTGGAGAAGGTTGGATTTGGATTCAAGTTATCTGAGGCTCCCATGAGGCATGCTTATGAAAATCCTTTTTCTTTTTGAAATTTAGTAAATTCACTTCCTTTGCTTTTTAAAACTAGAGGCTAATCGGACAGCGTGTCTGCAGAGAGCTGACAGAGAACCTGTGTTGTCTTTGGAGGCTGTTGGAGAATAATCTAAAGTGACGTGGTTGCCTCAAATCACTCTGACTTGGAATTCCATTAAGGGAGATTCTGAAGCCAATTTGCTCAGGACCTGTACGTATGAGACGCAGTCCTGTCAAAATGCTGTCAAATCCTGCCAGGCCTCTCAACAGTTCATTCCAAGAGACACCTGCCAAAATAATGGACCAGCAATCTGGCATTCTCACAACCACACAAGGAAGACAAGTGTTTATCTCTCTTACACAGCTACTGTATTTTTATTTTTAACCTTTCGTGTGATCACTAATTCTACCCTGTAAGTCCAAAGGGCTGGGGATGTGAGTTTCAATCCCTGTAAATTTCTCATAAATGGGTGCTTGTTTGGGGAAAACATGATCTTCCTTGGGTATAAATGTTAAAGTGTGTATAACATCTTTGTTTCTCCTTTCTGACTGTTTGAGTTAGACAATTAGCAGTTTTTTAATTACTATTAGAGCATACTACAGTATTGAGGGCATCTGAGTTTAGAACCTTGAAGCTATATAATTATTTTCCTTTTTTTTTTTTTTTTGAAATCAATACGCTCAGGTCTATTAGAATCTCTGAAAACTTCAGAAGAAAAAGAAAAAGGAAAAGAAAAAAATAACATAAAAGCTGAAAACAAACAAACAAAAGGAGTCATTTATTTCCCCTAAGTCATTTAACTAGCATTTACTGAAAATTTATTGTATTCAGTGCTGGGGATACAAAGATAAATAATCCAGGGACCTTGCCAAGCAGGAGCTCAGAGTTCAGATAAAGACACAGAAAGTAAGTAAGCACATCATGTGGTCCCACACCTTGCTCGGAATGAGGGGAATTGTAAACACAGTAAGAAAAAGCTTCTGATGCAGAAGAGCGGAAGCAGTCGCCTAATTATTTTGGGAATATGAAGAAGGTTTCTAAGAGGAGGCATAGCTGGAGCTGTGTGGCAATTAGGTGAAAAGTGGATAAAGAAGGAAAGGAAGGAAGAGGAAAAGAGGAGGAAGAGGGGAGGATAGGATGTAGCTTTTCTGTAAGGTTCTTAGGCCTGAAGCAGTCAAAGGCTTTACAAGCATATGCATACCCTTTGACCCAGAAACTCTGCCTTTAGGAATTTATACTGGATATTTACAAAGATTTAGCTACATTTCACAGCTTATTTATAGTAGCATAAAATTATTAACAACTGATAACAACCAAAATAATATTTTATATTATTTTTAATAATATTCTGTAATATGACATCACCAGAAAATAAATATTATTCTGTTATTCAAAATGAAAAGAATAGGGGTGCCTGGGTGGCTCAGTTGGTTAAGCGTCCGACTTCGGCTCAGGTCATGATCTCACGGTCTGTCAGTTTGAGCCCCGTGTCGGGCTCTGTATTGACAGCTCAGAGCCTGGAGCCTGCTTTGGATTCTGTGTCTCCCTCTCTGTCTGCCCCTTCCCCACTCACATTCTGTCCCTTTCTCTCTCTCTCTCTCTCAAAAATAAATAAACACTAAAAAAATGAAAAGAAAAGAATAGATAATAATATGTATGGAAGAACACTCCCGCTAAACAGTCCTAAAATGTTAAAGCATGACCTATTATAATACCACTGTTGTAAAAAAATATAAAGTGTAAATACATGCTATTTCTGAATGTTCTCCATTCAAACATGTTTGGTCCCAATTTCATGTTGTGTCTTGCAAATAATATTCCAAGATTTTTGGCAGCCACCAAGCGAGTGGGTTGAGATATGGTCATTACTATCTGCCCCTGGTAACCTCATGGTTTCTTCCAAAGGGAAATTGTTGACGGATTATTTCAGTTATGCTCATTGGTAGCGCCCCAAGTATTTAAAAGTCAAAAACGGATTCTTAATTGTTGCTAAAACTATCTCCCAAAATCTGACAGCGAACAAAACACTGAAATTAAAAGTGAGTGTTCATGTAGCAGACACCCAGTCACACATGCAGTATTATAATTAAAGACGGTAGAAACCATCACCTTCGAAAGCATCCTTGAAATTTGCTGAGTAGATCTTCAGTGTTTTCCCCACAAGCGCACAAGACACCGAAAGGTAACTGTGTGAAGTGATGGATGTGCTAATTAGCCTGACTGAGGTAATCATTTCACAAACTGTATGTATACCCAGTTGTCACTTTGGAGACTTTAAATACATACAATTTTATTTGTCAGTCATACCTCAGTAAAGCTAAGGGGAAAGAATGGATTTTCAAAGATGGCCACTCAGGTGCCAAACCGAATCTGTTAAACTTTTCTGTCAGAGTTGCAAGGAAAGCTTTTTAATATTCAGCACTGTTAACTGAGATAAAAAGACAAAACTGGGCCTTTAATGAATTTGGAAATGGAGTTGAAACTCCAGTATTGTTTGATTTTCCTTGAAATTAAGTTAGTAATCATAAAGGGCTCAAAATTTCAAGCACCTGATCAGGAATTTGGAAAAACTGCGTGCTTTTGGGATGCTTTCACCGCAGTCTATGGCCAGAGTGATTTATGGGACTGTTAGTCTCTGAGCGTGAAAGAGGTTTCAATTCAGACTGTGTGACACAAAAGAAGAAAATATCACAGATATATATTAACATATTCAGTGTTTTCCTCAGTAACATTTTTTTCTAACTTATTTTTTCCCCTTAAAAACCTGTTAATTGAATCATTAAGTGGTTTTATGTAAAACAGAATATTGGAATATCTATGTGAGAATCACGAAAACATATTTTCATATTCATTATATATACAGTCATACCTTCTTCACACTTACATAGTAAAAATATTGTAATATCATATATCAGAAATGATTATATCTCATATAAATGAAATTTAAATTAATTCTTCATTTTCTCCTTTTTCTTCAGTGTTCTAAATTTCTTTTATACCCTAAAGTTACTTACATCAATAGTTACCAATCTAATCTTTTAAAAAATTTATATTCTCCTGTAACCTAGTCTTCATTTTTATCCCACACTTTTACCTTATAACATCACTTTTGATCCTTTATTTCATAAAGTTCCTATTTTTTGAAATTATGAAACTATGTTTTTCCTCTATCACTTGATTGCTGCATTTATCTCACAGGGTGTAGTGTTTTGCATTTTGTGTTCACTCATTCTTAAATAACAAGAGATAACTTAGATATGGTATTTATCTAAATATATTCTCCTTGGGTTCCCTCAGTTCTAACTGCTTTGTAAATGTCAATCTTATCAGCTCTGGAGTCCAGCAGTTACAGAGGAAGTGGAGAAGAGATGGGGCCGAGGGCAACCTCCCAGCGTGGAGCTTGGTCTTGGTGAGTTTTCTGGCCTTTTCTTGATGCCTCTGGGACAAGCGACTGCTTCCCGTTCATCATTCCGCAGTCCCAGTTTGACACTCCGAGTGAAGCAGATCTGGCCTCTCTTCTCAGTCTGTTTGCCCATTTGATTTGATGGTGTTGCAAAACATATTTAGAAATGTCCTAATTTTAAGCCATCCTCACATCCCTGAGGTTAACTCTCCTTGAGCATGGTAGGTTGGTCTTCCCATGTGCCATTTCAATGTTTTCTGGTATTTCAGTGACAGATTTTTCTTCTGCATTCCAAAATGAGTTTTGCCTCTGTTTACTTCTGCTGATTGTCATATTTTGACCTGTGGTTTGTTTTTTTTTTTTCAAGTTTCGGAAAATGAATCGAATAGTCTTTGATCTTTCCCTGTGCTCTAAAGAAAATTATACAGAATTGAAACTACCTGTTCTTTGAGAATACAAAACTGTTCTTAAAACTGTGGAAAGATCTCCCGTACCAGTTATCAAAATATCTATTTTTTATATGATTTTAGGATATATAAACATATCAGAGACAGAGATATGTGGCTGTAATGTAAAACCAAGAAAGAAATTTAGTTCATAATAATGGTAACACACAGTTGTTAATTTTGTTTAAGTCATTTTGGGTGATTTTTGATTTGTTATTTCTCTATAGTTTCCAAATTAAATGTTATGGGCATGTTACAACAAAAGTTAAAATGTATTAATGAAGGTTATAGATTCCTACATTACTTAACATTTAACTCAAATGTGCTTTCTAAGCTTTCAAAATAACTGTTTCCATTAGTTCTCGATTTCATGTAATATTGAAATATCCATCCATCCATCCATCCATCCATCCATCAGGGGACTTAATTTATTCTGCAGAGCTTGGCCCATAAACAGTTTCTTTCAAAGTCAGCAATTAAGAAAACTCCACTAAAAGCCTTATTAGATAAAAATAATTCTAAACATGTTAAAGTGTGAATGTTAGAATAGCTGTGTTAAATCCCACCTGTTTGTTTTATGGATCACGAGTCTAAGAAACACAGACTTGCAATATATCAAGAAGAAAATTGGCATACCTTTTTGATGGAGAGTCTTTAAAATATAGGATTAAATAGCAATTTTTTCTCCACAAAATAATTCCTCAGAGAAGAGGTACACTTTAGATGCAAGTTAATTAAGTGTCTCATTTCACAAATTGATTTATAAATGTATTACCATCCTTATCAAAATCTCAATTTATATGTAAGTGTAAAGCTTCAAAAAAGCCTAGACAGGGTAAGAGGACTTTCCCTGTCAATTTTCAAGATTTATTATAATGTTAAACTAATTAAGATGGTATTAGTGCAGAGCTAGACACATCAGAATCCAAGAACAAGAAATAGATCCGTGCAAAATATGCATATATGCATATATGGATTCATGCATCCTTAGCAAATACAAGAGTCTTTCAATAAATGATGCTGGGGCAATCAGATATCTATATGGAAAAAAATGGTACTGGACATCATGCCAGACACAAAATCAATGAGTGCATGTAGACCTAAAAGGAAAATACAAAGCATAGGCTTTGGAAGAATATAGAAGACAGTATGGCAGATCATATCTTTATTAACTTGGAGATGTAGAAAGTTATCATATAAAGCTTTTTTTTTTGAAAAATTTTAATATTTATTTTTGAGAAACAGAGAGAGTGCGAGCAGGGCAGGGGCAGAGAGCAAGTCGGAGACACAGAATCTGAAGCAGGCTTCAAGCTCTGAAGTGTTAGCACAGAGCCCGACGTGGGGCTCGAACCCATGAACTGTGAGATCATGACCTGAGCCGAAGTCAGCTGCTCAACTGACTGAGCCACCCAGGCTCCCTGAAAGTTATCTTAGACAAGACAAGAAAATGTCTATGTATTAAGGAAAATGATAAATCCAACTACAGTAAAATTCAGTGTCTCCAATCATCAGAAGATACCATCAAGAAATATGAGCCAAAGATTGGAAAAGAATATTTACAATACATATGACCAGTAAAACACTTGTATACAGAATATTTACAAATCAATATTCTTTAAAAAGAAATACTAATAGAAATTTGGACCAAATATTTGAATGGGTACTTCATAAAGGAGTAAATCTAAATGATTAATAAACATAAAGTATTCAACTTCAATAGTAAATCACATTTAAAACCATGGCCACCAGATTGTTGAACAAATTAACAATTTTAAACGAGGGTGTACAGCAATAAGAATTTTCCTACACTGCTAGGTAAAATGCAAATTGGGAAAACAACTTTGGGAAACAGTTTAGCCTTTTGTGGTATTTAATGATATACATACTTTATAATTTAGCAATTTTATTCCTGGGAGTGCATCCTGCAGAAATATATGTCCATATGTCAGGAAACATGCAAAAATGTTTCTAACAGCATTGTTTGCAATAGATTAAAAACTCAAAACAACTCATATCCATAAACAGTAAACTGGATAACTGACTTGAAGACTTTTTATGCAATGGCATTTATGCAATGGAGTAATCCATAAAAGTTAATACACTAGACCGGGAGCCTGGGTGGCTCAGTCGGTTAAGCTTCCGACTTCAGCTCAGGTCAGGATCTCAAGGTTCCTGAGTTTCAGAGCTGCATGAGGCTCTCTGCCCCTATTCCTGCCTCTGCACGCGACTGCACACATTAACTTTTGCAAAAAAAAGTTAATGCACTAGAGCAACATGCAACAACATAAGTGAATTTTACAAACTGGTATGGAATAAAAGGATACAGACACTAAAGAATACATACATTCATATAGTTTAGAAACACAAAAAATGAAACTGTATCATTTGGGTATGCTCCTATAGTTTAAACCCTCCAGAAAAAGCAAGGAAATTATTAAGGAGAGTTGTAATACCATTTACCTTGCTGGGAAGGAAAAAGAACCACGATGGGAAGATAAACGTGGAGGGCATCAGGAGTGCAGGAGATGTTCGTTCTGTGACTGAATGGTGGTTACTCAGGTGCTCATTTAATAAGTGTTCATCATTTAGGCACCATGTACTATTCTGAATGTGTGTATTTCACACACACACACACACACACACACACACACACACACACAAATGGGAAAAATCTCATTGTTTACTAATTCCTGGAATGGTTTAAATCCCAGGGGAAGTATCTATTCCCTGAAGACTTGATAAATTCATCCGTGCAAGTCTCCGGACTTAGGTATTTTTTTTGAAAGTGATTATTTGATGATGTCATTTTTTCCTCCTTATTTATTGACGTGCTCGGATGTCTACTTCTTAAGATGATTACTTTCATTTTCCAAGAAAGTTATATTTAGGGACAGATTTTTGAATTGTATTGCCATAAATTTGTTCAGCAGTAATCATATAGTTTAGATTTTATGTATGTGTGTGTAATTGCTGTCTTTTGGCCCCTCCTCAGTGTTACTACGTACATATATAAAATTCCCTCTATTGATAGGAATTGCCAGTTTTTGCCACCACAGACATTGCTGTGACAAACATCCTTGCACATATATCTTTACTTACGTGTGTCTCAATCTCTCTATGTCTTTTGCTAGATACTCCACACTGTGACTAGAAATGTATGAGGTTATCTGTTTCCCTACATCTGCACTGAATCTTAATATTAACCACACATTTTAATTTTGCCAACTTGATGGGCAAAAATTGAATTCTCATTTTATAATTTACATTTTCCTAATTATCAACAAACTTAAATATATTTTTCACTTGCTCATTGTCCATTTTCACCATTTACATTTCCCTCCCATGAATTTGCTTTCTGTATTCTTTGTCTATTTTTTTAAATAATTTTTTCTAATGTGTATTTATTTTTTGAGAGAGAGATAGCGTGAGTGGGGAAGGGGCAGAGAGAGAGGGAGACACAGAATCTGAAGCAGGTTCCAGGCTCTGAGCTGTCAGCACAGAGCCCAATGCACATTTGGGCTTGAACTCACAAACGGTGAGATCATGACTTGAGCTGAAGTCAGACACTTAATCAACTGAAGCCACCCAGGAGCTCCTGTCCATTTTTTTCTTGATGTTTATCTTTTTTACTATGAATTTGCAGTTCGGTGAACAGGAATATTAAGTTTTTGCGTATATACATGTTACAAAAATCTCCCGCCCCTGCACCCTTACCATTTCAGCTTTTTTTTTTTTTAACTGTCATGTTGCATATCTTTTGCTATGGAAGACTTTTCATTTTTATATAAAATAGCATATTTATGTTTTTTCATTCAAGACTTTTGGATTTTCTTCCTTTTTTAATAAAGTTTCACTCGTTTCAAAGCATGCAAATTTTATTTTCTACTATCTTTATCTCTGAAATTTATTTCTGTTTATGTGTGGTGGAAGTTATCTTACTTTTTAAAATCACAAAATAGTTTTCTTTATTCAACTTCTTCAAGAGTGTTTTTGTAGGGGCACCTGGGTGGCTCAGTCTGTTAAGCCTCTGCCTCTTGGTTTCAGCTCAAGTCATGATCTCATGGTCGAGGGACTAAGCATTGTGTTCATAGCTTGGGATTCTCTCTCTCTCCAAATAAATAAATCAACATTTTTTTAAAGAGTGGTTTTGTATACATGCTACCTATATTATGCTGATGGTGTTGACGTGTAAGAAAGCATTTAAAAGGATGATTTGTTAGGAATGGGAATGGGAGAAAATCAACTCTATTAATTCTGTTTTCTAATTCATCAACCTTATGTTATCTTTAATAATGCTTTATTTCCACTCAAAAGTTTCTTTAATTGAACACCTAGATAGTTTTTCTTCTTTGTCAATAATTAATGCATTTAATGATCTGTTTTTTCCCACTTATTCTTGCCTTTATTGGAGTTTTGCCTTTATTGGTGTTTGATATATAGTATTATCCTTATCTTATTTCTATGAATTTTATGATTGCCCTTTTGATTTCTTTTAACAAAGACTTATTATACAGGAGAGTATTTTTATGCAAATGGTTGAGTATTTTTTTAATTATAAATAAATGTTTACTCATTGCATTGACCTCAAGTGTTTTATAGTTGCTTTGGAGCAATCCCTGAAGAGTTGCCTCTAGCCTAAAATGTACTTGATTTTCATCAGTGCTCTCTATGCATTCGAAAATAAGTTACTTTCCAAACCTTGTGATTTATAATATCTAACAGAGTTTATCAGCTAGAGTTGTATTTGTCATCTATATCCTCCATAGTCTATTTATTTATTATGTTTTATCCCTCAAAGTGTTGGAATGGTATTATAAACTAAAACATATGTATACATATGTAATTTATACTGTCCTTGTCATTATAGCATATAGACCTGTTATAGCCAAGAGAACATTTCTTTCTGGTTATAGGAATTCTAAGCCCTGGGCTTCCAAATACTGTTGTAATTTTACTGTTTTACCACCATGGTAGGACAACAATAAAATGGTTAAACTTTTTAAAAATTTCAATGTTTGGCCCTGTAAAGAAGTTGACTATTACAAATTACAAACTACACAAGGCTGCACTTTCAAGAAAGGCATCAGTCCGTGAAATTAAATTATGCATTTAGAAGGTGGTCTGTCTAATACTGACAGATATTAATTAAAGAAATAATTGTCTGGATTTAAAAAAAGACTCTCTATCTCTTTTGTTCAACAGGCTGGTTCAAATTTCCTAAACTGGCTTCTACACTGACCGAAAATACCTTTATTTTCTCTCTCAAATGAAGGCTAGCATGCAAACAACCAGAACCATGTCCATTTCAATTAAACTTGGAATTCAATAAAGGTTCAATTACATATTTCAATAAGATACACTTGAATTAGGGGACTGTCCTATTGAAAGTAAACTGGAGCTGTGTTTCTCAAATTATGATTTTCATTCCCTAGAGAATCATGATACTATACTAGGGGTAGGTTAAGCCACAGTATAATTGTGGAATATCTTCTTGATGCATCGTTATATTCAGAAATATAGTGCAAATAAATGGAGGGTGGGAGGCAATGGTGGGAATTAAGTAGTTCATCTAGCTAATAATATAAAGTATTTTTATGTTAAATATCTTTCTGTGAATAGAAAACAAAAGTTGAATGGAAGTGTTCTTAGTCTTTCTGTATAGTAAACATTCAAATAATAGAAAGGTGTATGTGAAATGTAAATATCCTTCCTGCCCCTAAATTCTTGTTTTGTAGTTCTTTTCACCAGTGCAATGGGTGTTTAATTCTACTGCTCACTCGTACCAAAGGGTTTGCTGTAATTCCCGGTGCAGGACTGCCTGGCAAAGCTGGAATAGAAATACAGAAGAGAGCTTTTTGCATCATTCTTTTGGACCAGGTACGTATGAAAGTCTCTTTAGTTCTAATAGTTTTCTTTATTTTTAGTGATTTATTTTGGATTTTCTAGGCAATCATATCATCTGCAAATAAATATATCTAATTTTCTTTCCAAATTTACTTTCTTTCTTTTCATTTTTTTTGTTTGTTTAGGCTAATATTATCAGAACTACATTTACTAATAATTTTGGTTGTGTTTTTTTGTTTTTTTCTCCTAAGTTTAGTTAACATGCTTTAAGAATTTCTTCATTAAGGGTGATAATATGTGCCATTTACTATATTAAGGAAATATTCTTTTATTTCCATTCCAAAATGAGAATTAAATTTTATGGAATGATCTTGACATTGCCTTAGATAAAATAATTTTCTTTTTTGACCTATTTTAAACTACTTAGTTCTGTTTTGTGTGAAAGCATTTACCCTTCAACCTTCTGATATATCTATCACAGAATGTGATCATTGTGAACAAGTAGATACTTTCCCTCATTTTAATATTCTTTTGTTCATTTCAGTCCTTTGTAAAGGGGGCCCTGAGAGTTACAGTCTTGTTCTCCTAATGCCATTTTTCCATAAATTAACATATATGTATTTTAATAATATGAGAAAAGCTCAGTGAACAATGTATATTTCAGTGGTTTTTATAAGTAGGATATAGATGAAACAGGACTTTTTTTCTGATACACTCTTCTAGGATCTCACAAAGCTCACTAAAATGCAGGACTTTTTGGTGAAACGTTCAAGTATCAATGTTAAATATTTGTTTATGAAAACGGAACTCATAGGACAAACAACTTTTTCCATCCATAGAGACAAGTGCTGTGTCTTCTAAGGCTGTGACAAAACTTTTTTTTTCAGTTTTAAACATTTTCTTACTGTTGATATTAGCAACGTAGTAAAATACTGCGTTGATTTCTTATTCATTCTTAAAGGAAAAATAGCAATCTTTAAGTCCATTTTATAATTTTTTCTTGATGTTCATTTCAACATCAACAATGCTGTAACCTGTCAGTGGACTTTAAGTACCTGTCTGTACAGAAACAGAACTCCAGGGTCGCCTGGGTGGCTCAGTCGGTTAAGCTTCTGACTCTTGATTTCGACTCAGGTCATGATCTTACAGTTCAGGAGATCAAGCCTCACGTTGTCGGACTCCATGCTGAGCATGGATCCTGCTTGGGAATTCTGTCTCTTCCTCTCTGTCTTCCCTGTCCGTGCTCACATTCGCTTGCACGCTTTCTCTCTCAAAATAAATAAATAAACTTAAAAAAAGAAACAGAACTCCACTGAGCCCATTCCCTTGTAAAGTCAATAAGACTAGCTTTCAAGCTATTTTTTTTTCCTCCTCTCACTCAGTTTTTGCATAGTATCCTTCCAAAGACATTCTTATCTCCTTTCAAGACCAACTGTGTCTTTTCTTAAGAGTGGCTTTTGGGGGATCTAATTATTAATTGATTAATATTACTTATTAATTGTATGTTTAAATATTCATGTGCAAAAGGAGTTAGGCTTAACTGTGCTTGAATCTCCTAGTAATATTTTAAAATGAAATTACCTCATGCAGGGGATGTTCAGGATCCGGAGCGGTTTTGAGTGTGCTACAATAAACGACCCATTATTGTGGGCCCTCTGGTCTCAAGGCCCAGGCTGTGGGACAAGCCATCTGTGGTTAGACCTATAACAGAAGTGAATGACAGCAGCAGTACATTTGGCAAGAATTCATAAATTATCTGCTGGTCCCTTTCCACTGCTAAGTGAGGGGCCTTCAGCTGAGTAAGAAGAAACCCTCAGTTTGCCACACACAAACTGAAAAAGGCAACTCATCCCTGAGGAAAAGATGGCAGGAGCACATTACATGAGTGAATTTTTATGAAAACCAGTGCACGTTAAAGCAAAATTAGGAAATATTCTTGGCTAAGCTATCAATGCACCCTACAAGGACTAAAACATCAAATTCTGGAAGTAAAGAATTGACCCTTTACAAAAGAAGTTGGGCAGAAACAGCACCCTCTGTGGAACCATATAATTGACATACAACATTCATGTCATATAAATAACGCATTGTCCTCCTCACCACTTAGAGGGTCACACAGATTTCCGGCAAGCCAGTTGAACTCTCGCATAGAATGAACACTCAGTGATTATAGAGCATGCCAGGATTATTCACCTTAATATGTTAGAAAAATTATTCTCTTTACAGTGAAAAAGAAACCGTTACTGTGAAGAAGGTATAATGACTTGGAATGGATAAGCTCCAGAGTGCGACATGGCGTTTTAGTTCTTGGAATGTATACAGCTTGGTGAAGTAGAAGGGGGGGCACCCGGGTGGCTCAGTTGATTAAGCGTCTGACTTTGGCTTAGGTCATGATCTCATGGTTCATGAGTTTAAGCTCCGCATGGGGCTCTCTGCTGACAGCTCAGAGACGCTCCGGATCCTCTGTCCCCCTGTCTCTCTGACCCTCTCCTTCTGGTTCTCTGTATCTTTCTCTCTCCCAAAATAAATACATAAGCTTAAAAAAAAAGAAATAGAAGATCACTCACCACAAATATTCATGAGTGTCCCTCATCCCCCCACCACTCGTTTTGTGGACTACTCATTAGATCACTTGGTGTCAAGTCAGAGTTATGCTATGTGCTGTTTGTGTGACTTTTACCTGGCTGCCTCTCTCCCAGCCATTTCCCTTATATCTAAAAGAAGGAAATTCAGATTGCACAGGGGTTAACGAATAAAAGGTGTCTGACAAAAAATGGATTCACTCACTGCCACCAACAACCGCCCCCCCAAAACACAAACAAAAACAAAAAAAACAACAACAACAAAACAAAACAAGAAAAACAGGGTTTCACTCACTCTTTCCATGCCCAGGGCAGAAAATACTGTTCAAATATGACATCTTGTACTGAGCCCAGATCAGGCTTCCCAGAAGTCTACATGCTTCTATATCCTCTGTCAGTAGGTTACAGTGTGAAAGCAAAATTGACTCCTTGACAGATCTCCATTATAGGTAAAATTTACATCACATCCCACAGTTAGGAAAACAAACAGAAGCAAAGCAACATCACACCCTGACACAAACCAAGCAAACAGTCACTAAGTTTAGTTTGAGTTTCAAAATAAATGGAATCGTGGGTGTTCTCGTAAGTTACTGACTTTCTTTTTTTTTTTTTTTTTTTTTTAATTTTTTTTTTTCAACATTTATTTATTTTTGGGACAGAGAGAGACAGACAGAGCATGAACGGGGGAGGGGCAGAGAGAGAGGGAGACACAGAATCGGAAACAGGCTCCAGGCTCTGAGCCATCAGCCCAGAGCCCGACGCGGGGCTCGAACTCACGGAGCGCGAGATCGTGACCTGGCTGAAGTCGGACGCTTAACCGACTGCGCCACCCAGGCGCCCCAGTTACTGACTTTCTAACAAAAGCATTTTTATCTCTGATTTTTATAATGCTGATACCCGACATTATGTCAGAATCTTCTTGGATACAAGTGTGAGAACACTCTTCTTTTTTCTACCATGAACAAATTACTGCAAATTTGATAAATTGGTAATTTTGAAGATTTTTTTTTAAGTATTGTGTTTTGAATTGATGAACCGGTTTTCTTTAAGTATTTGTTGTGTTTTGAATTGATGAAATCTGGCTCTCTTGCAAGCTGTCTTTATGAGCAAATGACTTTTCTTCCCTAGATGTTTTTGCCTTTGCATCTTCCTTTCATAGGAGTTAAAACATAAAATGATATATGGGGCGCCTGGGTGGCTCAGTCAGTTAAGCGTCCAACTTTGGCTCAGGTCATGATCTCACAGTTTGTGGGTTCGTGCCCTGTGTCTGGCTCTGTGCTGACAGCTTGGAGCCTGCTTTGGATTCTGTGTCTCCCTCTCTCTCTGCCCCTCCCCCACTCTTTCTCTCTCCTTCTCTCTCTCTCTCTGTCTCTCTCTCAAAAATAAACATTGAAAAAAATTTTAAAAACATAAAATGATATCTAGCTATATTTGGATGAGAAGGATCTGGAAGATCCTTTTCTGTTAAAAAAACATAGAATCAATGCCATTATTTAGTAGAAAATAGGACAATCCAGATTTCCCTTCCTTGGTTTCCAGTTCATCTATCTCATTACTAATAGGCACAGGGTCCTGGATAGATAGTTTTATTGATAGAATCTTGAATATTTGGGTTTTCATAAATTATACAGTTTTATAAGTAATCAATACTTATAACAGAAACCTGGTCTTCAAAATCTGAGTACAAGCAATACAGTCAAAACTGGAGCTAATGGCTAAAATACTTTAGAATAATACCCTGTATTCAGAACCAACATATTCTCCTATATTCCGAAGTGGTATACTCTGATAGGCTCATAAAAGCTAATGCAAATTGTGTGGTATTTTCCCCCTCTTTTCATTATTTGAGTCAAATAATAGGCAAACCTATTTCTTGAAACACAATGGAACACTGCCTCTTCCAAAGCCCTAGCTCAAATTAAATATTATGTTCATGAAAGCTTATTGAATCATTAATTGCATGCTCATATGAGAAATTCCTTATGATACATAAATATTTCCTTGTTGAATATGGGAGTAAAGTATTTACACTTTTGGGGTGCCTCGGTGGCTTAGTTAGTTAAGCGACCGACTTGATTTTGGCTCAAGTCATGATCTCAAGGTCACAAGAGCGAGCCCCTGTCAGGCTCTGCGCTGAGTGTGGAGCCTGCTTGGATTCTCTCTCTTCGTCTCTCTCTGCCCCTTCCTTGCTCATACATGTGCATGTGCACTCTCTCTCTCTCAAAATAAATAAATAAACATTAAAAAATATTTACACTTTTTTTTGCTTTAGATATTTAAAAAGGATGGTGGTCCCTGGCATGTAGAGGGAACGACAAGGAATCCCAGGGCTTGAGTTCTATTAGGAGATGTGATTTAAATTTGTTTTAAGGTTTTTAGCCTGGCAGAGCCATCCTGAAGAGGAAGAGCTGAAGAAACCTATTTTGAATTGGAAAAGAAAAACTCAGTGTATTGTGGTATGGATGTATTTAATTCTTTTACACTTCCTGCGAAGTCAGAGTAAGTGAGGATGCCAAGCAAGCAAGAATGACTGAAGTTTAATGGAGATTCTCACATGAAAGCTACTGGAATGAGGAAATTCTAGAAGAGAGAAATCTACAGTAGTGCATTGCCTGTGCCTGTTCTTCTTAATATTTGAATGAGAATGGGAGAGACCTTATAGACACCATTTGTTCACAGTTGCTATAGACCCAAAATAGTTTTTTTACAACAAGGGTTGGGGTATGTATGGGTCTCAATTATCACTCAGTGGCGAACCTCTGGAAAGAAAGCCCATGAATCCCTCCAGTGAGGATATGGAAAAAGACTTCTGGTGTGGGTCAAAAAAGGGGACAATATATGATGGAAATGGAAATCATGATAGTAAGCCAGATTTAGAATTCAGTCTTAGGGTGGAAGAAAAGAAAATTATCCATGGAATCTGGCTGAGGCAATGAAAGTACTGAGTACAAACTCTGATATGTCCAAGATTTTTCCAAAATCGTGTTCTTGGTTTCCTCCCCACAGAGCCTCCCATACCATGATGATCCAGGATTCCAGCTTCTTTGGGGAAGATTCACAGGGAGTTTAACCGAATGTAGGGTGGAAGTGAGGTGAGTAAAGCAGAGGTGAGTGAAGCCCAGAGGGTTGCTGGGCTCCACACTGGGGGTACATACACAGTGTGTACATTTCAGAGCCTCAGATACCTTACTTACGTAATATATATTGGTGGGATTCAGTGTTGCCTTTTGCTCTTGGCCACATTAGTCTCAAATCTGAGGGTTCTAGAAATTGAAGCAAATGCAATTTTAAGGCATTCTTCAGAGTTTGATACCTCTACTCACTTACCAAAGTCACAAACTCAAATCTTTTTGATGTAAGCTGGCCAGTGACACTTGGTGCCCTTTGAATGTCTGTGAGAGCGGATCAGTTATCTAAGTTGGACATCTACGTGGAAGGCTGCTCCTCCAATTTGTCACCAGGTTTTATGGGTGTGGAGGGCACTTCCAGATTCAGTTTGCTTGTGATTTGGGTTGGGAGGTGAGGAGGGTGATGGTTGGTGTATCAGGTTGAATCGCTAGTGTGCAGGATGAGTGAAACAAGTTGTAGGCTGACTGGGGCCTTGTGCACAATCAGCTTAATCAAATTTTGGAAGCAGGCAATGCTTAAATTTGGCATCTTCAACCTCTCCCTAACAATCATGCCCTTCCTGAACTGGCCAGTCCTTTATTACTTTTCTGCTCCTGATCCGGTCTATCGTGTTGCTATCACTACCAAACTGAAAATAAAGACAGCATTAGATAATGGCTTAAGCTGTGCATCTTTGCAAAAATGTCAGTAAGGCACCCTTGGCAATCTTTTTCAGAAGATTTCCAGACTGAAAGAGGTGAGTATTGAAAATGAACAACCCAACGACAGTAGGTGCCCTGGAGAATCATATGTACTCAGTTCTCCTGGCCCACCTACCTACTCTGATGGCTGCCTGAACTTGGGACTGATGAGTGAGAATCATGGCTCATGTTATTATCTATCCGTCAATCAAACCTTTCCCTAATTTCCTCAGGCAACCCACTCTTCATGGGAGTATGTAGTCTGGCTGTGTGCTTTTCCTGTTATGCTAATGGAGGATTCTCAGAAAACAGGAACCAAGAGTGATGTGTTACTTTTGAAAATTATAGCTTTGAGAGCAAGTTTTTAAAATAACTCTTTGCATATGTGATGAGAGAAAATCGAGAAACAGAAAAGTTTTCTGAGAGGTTTATACTTAGCTTGAAACTCTGAAAGAAAATTGGAAGGGAGAAGTGGTCACAAAATCCTAGATCTCCTTGAAGTCATCAGGCTTTCTGCTCAGATGTGAGTATTCACAGGGCTGCTGAGTCCCTGATTTATAGAGGATGCTCCTAGCATCTCATTGCCCCCAAAGAAGCCAGAAACATGGGGCTTCTTCCTGGCTGTGTGCATGAAGAGGTGGCTGATATCCAGAGTGACCATAGCTTTACTCAGTCCACAGTGGGAGACTCTTGAAAGCGCAAGTGAGTGCTATTCATCATTGCACTGGAAGAGAAGGAGTAAACCAAGACTGTGGTCCAGAAATTTGAGAGGTATGATCTCCCTAGCATTGCACCTTTTCCAGGTGGCCAGCCTGATTTGTTAGTGCTTTCTAGGTCTACTGGCTTCAGCAGCAGGCAGATTAGATGGCCGCAAAGAGCAGTATACAGGAAATGGCCTATCCTGCTGCACACAGGGTCTTGCAGAATCACTGACTCCTCTGCTAGAGTATGTTCCGATCCTACTTGTGATGAAATAGGCTGGGACAATTTATGAGAGCATCCAAAAGTAGGAGTGGTCTGAGTAGTGAGGAGATGTGGAGCCCAGCCTCAAGTCTTTCAGAATTAATGGCTTTGCTCAGAAGTCTTCTAGTTGCTTCTGGGAAAGCAAATCATCTCACCAAGTACCTAGGATAGCAGTTGGGAAATTTGCTATTGGCAAACGATTTTTACAGCGCTTGCCGCTAGCATTGTAGGTGGGCACGTTCTGCCATAACAATTTGGGACAGGTGTCCCAGGAGTTCCAAGCATGGCCTCTGGAGTCAGACTACCCAAGTGTTAATCCCAGCTGGACCACTTGCTGCCTGCGAGGGCAAGGCACTACATTGCCCTGCACTTTAGTTTTCTCAACTGTGAGATGACTATAATAATACTTCTAGCACAGGCTTGTTTCAAGGATTTTAGATTTATAACAGCCCCTGGAAATGAATGTTCGCTGTAACCAATAAATGATCCCCATGGTCCTGAACCCCCCAGATCATTACAAGGAGCAGAGATGGAACAGCTGTAGCCCATTAGACAACCCTTATCTTTGACTATTTGTGTTTTTACCCTCTCCTCGTGCAATTTGTCTTAACCATTTTTCTGCCCCATTACCAGAGGTTTTGTAAGGCACCTGTTCCCAGCTGGGATTTGAGGGTAGGGGACATACGTCCCCAGTAGACTCATTAGGAGATTGCTGAAGCTGTGGGTAGATCCCTTGTCTTGACTAGGCTTAATTTTTGTTCTGTTGAGATCAGCAATGGCACAGAAATTTTAAGACATCGAGGGGTCTACAAACCATTCAAAGAATCATTCTAAGCCTTTTCATTCTCTATTCAAAATAGAATTACACGGGGGCACCTGGGTGGCTCAGTCAGTCAAGCGTCCGACTTCGTCTCATGTCATGACCTTGTGGTTCGTGAGTCTGAGCCCCATGTCAGGCTCTGTGCTGACAGCTCAGAGCCTGGAGCCTGCTTCGGATTCTTTGTCTCTATCTCTCTCTGCCCTCTCCTACTTGTGCTTTGTCTGTCTGTGTCTCTCTCAAAAATAATCATTAAATTTTTTTTTTTAAACAGAGTCACATGACTCTCAGATATCATCACATTGGTTTTCGCCTACAGCCTGGGAGGTGAGTTCTTCAAAAAGCACTAGCAGGCTTTTTCCCCCATATTTGTGGGCATATACCCCCTGACCGACTTGTCTGTCTTAAAGATAGTTCTAAGTAAACTGCTTCCCGGCTCCTTTTATTATCCCTGAAGATAGAAATAAGTTGAGTTCAATAAGCAGCTCCAGGTTTTGAGACTGACATTAAAAAATAAGCTGGCAGGATTTTTGAGCTAAGACTCTCAGAGGAACTTAGCAAACATATATTCCACATGCTACAACAATGGAAAATTTGTCTTTCTGAGAACAGGTATCTATAAATCTTGGTGTGATTTTCTTGAGAACAAAAGCTAACTGTCACAACTGATTCCTTAAATAAAGAAAAGTAACTTTAAATATATTGTAAAAGCTAAGAGGACTTTTAAGCCTATTAAATAGAATTTAATTATGATTTCAGTGAAACTTTGCAATACCAGAGTGTCTGTGGATATGCATGAAATGGAGGCAATTTAAAGATTTTTTTTTTACTTCTTCTTTGTCATAATATTGATATACCAGGGATCAGCCATAGTAGCCCCATTTGATAAAAGCTCAAAACAAAATACATTTTAGCTCCAGCTCTAGGTACCTTCTACCAGTATGCTCTGACCTCAGAATGAGGGTCTCAGTGAGATCCATGTGAACCCAGGGGCTGCCTTGGAGGTGTGGGGTCCTGGAAAGGTTAAGGAAGATGATATGACTGTATTGAATCATCTGGGAAGTCCCTCACCTAACTGCACTGTGTGTCATAACACCACTCTGGCTATCCCCTGAGTTTTTCATAAAGAGTAGATGGAGCCACTGATGAGCCCCCAAATTCCTGGAGGCTTCGTCTTAGCTCTGTCCATGACCACCGCTCTGCCCTCAGGTCCCTCTATTGGACACTCAGGTCTTCATACCTAAGTATATCCTTTCTTCCTTGCCTTAGTCTTTGATGTTGCTTTTTTGTTAGCGTTCCTGCTCCCTTCTACAACCTCGCTAGTATTGTAGAACCTAGAAGCCTGGAAACTACTTTTCTTACAATTCTTTGCCAGTAGAGCTATGGTTTATGTTCTATTCCACGAGAAGGTCTCACACGGTGTTTGGGAGATGGAAGAAGAAAAACCATCCCTTCTTCAGCAGTGGTGAGCAGGCATATAGGCTTCAGTAGACAGCAGCTGTAGGGTTTTGACAGTAGTTTTGGGGTGACCACCTGTGATTCAGCGGTGGCAGTTCCTTGCAACCTTTGGGCATTCATCTAGCTGAAATTCTAATCCTTTGTTTCCCTTTGGTATTTTGGCTTTAGTTATTTATTGCTGTCAGATTTAAAAATGCGCCTTCTAGAATACTTTCTAACTATTAAAGTAAAACAACAGGAATGGTAGTAGTAATATTAAAAAGTATCACTCATTAAGCAGTTACAAGTGTCACACACTGTGCTGAGATTTTAAGTGCTCATTTAATCATTAAAAGAATCGAGGTAGTCTTTCATTTTATTATGTCTGTTTTACAATAAAAACAGACCCACAGAGGTTAAGTCCAAGGTCGTATAGTTGGTTTAGAGCCAAACCAGATGGAAATTCAGGTCTCTCTAGCCCCAATGTTTCTGTTGATTCATTTAATAAATATTTTTTGAGCACTCATTTTGTCCCAGGGACACTTTTAGGTGCATGAGAGGAAAAAAACTAGTACCCCACAAAAATCAACATGCCACAAAAGATGAGGAGGTGAGTGATGGAGTCCAACTTGAAAAATTTGTGGGGGGGCGCCTGGGTGGCTCAGTCGGTTGGGCGGCCGACTTCAGCTCAGGTCATAATCTCGCGGTCCGTGAGTTCGAGCCCCACGTCAGGCTCTGTGCTGACAGCTCGGACCCTGGAGCCTGTTTCGGATTCTGTGTCTCCCTCTCTCTCTGGCCCTCCCCCATTCACGCTCTGTCTCTCTCTGTCTCAAAAATAAATAAACGTTAAAAAAAATTTTTGAAAAAAAAAAAAAGAAAAATTTGTGGGGAATAACAGGCACATATATCCCATCAATATGCTGTTATGGTTATTTAAGAATGAAATAAAAATATTTTTCTTTGAATCTATGCGTATTAGTTTTTCAAAAAGCAACAGATTTGCCAGGATATACAAACCTACTCAGCTGCTTGAAACTATTTAATAAATAGAACTGTTTGCCCTAGACATGCTATGAAAAAAATTACTTGATACAAAGAATGCCATGAACTGAGAGAGTTTGGGAAGCTCTGGGCTAGAGGATAGAAGTGAGATAAATTTCAACTTTAGATTTACTGATGTAGTCTTAAAATTTTATCGGTTGCTCTAAATTTCAGGTTTTATCTTTTCCTCAAAGCACATCTCGATCCTCTGTAAATGTATGCACCCTGTGCTTTACTTTAAAATTTTCCTAAAAGCAAAGAAATACAGAGAAATGCAGGCTGGGTTTCCTTGTTAATAAAATACTGCAGCTTCCAACTGCTGTTACTAGTCTTACACAGCTTTTTCCATTTTTCAAACCTTTATTAAAATGCCACTTTTGTAGGGAAATTAATTATGAAAAAAGGAATTGAGTATTCAGAGTCATATTTTGGAAGCAGACAAGGAATTGCTTCCTTAGAGAATGCTCTGAATCTGAAATCATCATTCTGTGCTGATGCCCCCCCTCCCCCTCCCCGTTGTCCCCTGGGGCTACCCCGTCATGGGTACCTTGTTCTCCACCCTCTTCCCACCGACCTCTAGTTGAACAGAGGCTTCAAATCCATGTGTCACCAGTGATTTTCTAAAATTGGCTCCCTAAAAATTCAGAGCCCGTTTATTTCTCTAAGGAGCTTGTATGGTATGGTATTTGACATTATTTTTTTCTAAAAGGCAAGTTAACTTGTGTTTGCCAGAATTTATTCTCTTGCTGGTCAATTATTTCTGTGTTCAGGTCCATTGTGAGTTTTCTGATCTTATTCTCACAGAGATTCCTTAGAGTTTATGAACCAATGAAATCTTGTTATAAGCAACTTCCAGACACTCAGTTTGAACTAAATATATATGTGCTTTTTATAAAAACAAAAACAAAAATATTGTTAATGGTATCCTTTCCAAACCCTTGAATCCCCCATTAGTCATAAAGTATTCTAACAAGCACATGAGATGATAAAGGGTATAGGCATTTTTTTTTAAAGTTTATTTATTTTGAGAGAGAGCGAGAGAAAGCACGACTAGGAGAAGGGCAGAGAGAGAGGGAGAGAGAAGATCCCAAGCAGGGTCTGCACTGTCAGCATGGAACCCAATGTGGGGCTCGAACTCATGAACTGTGAGATCATGACCTGAGCCAAAATCAAGAGTCGGACGCTTAACAGACTGAGGTGCCCAGGTGCCCCAATATCATTTCTTTAATAAAGGCTCTCATTTATCCACAGACCTGTTTAGCAGCCTCTGTTTCACACTCTAATCTACTCATCCATTTGAGACACTCAACTCTGAACAGGGAATCACAAGCATCATTCTTCTCCAGCTGACTTCCAGTACCCTAAGTATAAATAACATTTTCTTGATATCCCTGTATCTAAAGCATTTAGCACCCTAAACAAATAATGCTTGGTAAACATTTGTTGAAGGAAGAGAGGAGGGAAAGGTGGAAGGAAAGAGAGAAAGAAGGGCAGAAAGAACAGAAGAGAGAGAAAGTATGGGGAAGAATGGGTCCAAAAGTTATTTACTGAAACCTATAATGACTATAGCAATTAGAAACAAGTAGGAACCTGCTTTTACTTATTTTTAATTTTCTTATCTTTAATTGAAGTATAGTTAACAGACAATATTTTATGAGTTTTAGGCATACAACATAGTGATTTGATATTTATATAGAAATGTCACCATGATAAGTGGGGTCATCATCTGTCACCACCAGTTACTATAATATCATTTATTCTATTTCCTGTTCTGTACTGTTCATCTTCCTGACTTACTTGTTTTAAAGCTTATTTATTTATTTTGAGAGAGAGAGAGAGAGAGAGAGAGAGAGAGAGAGAGAGAGATGGGGAGGGGCAGAGAGACAGGGAGAAAGAGAATCCCAAGCTGGCTCCGCACTGTCAGTGTGGATCCCAACTTGGGGTTCAGTATCATGAACCATGAGATCATGACCTAAGCCGGAATCAAGAGTCAGATGCTTAACTGACTGAGCCACTCAGGTGTCCCCTGACTTATTTGTTTTATAACTAGCAGTTTGTACCTCTTCATCCCCTTCACCTATTTCGCCCATCCCCTCACCACTCCCCCTGGCAATCACCAGTTTGTGCTTTTATTTATTTAGGACTCTGCTTTTAAAGTGTTTTCTAATAATGATAACAATAGGCCTTGAATGGCAAAAAAATAACTGATAATGGTGTCTGTCTTCTTGCCAAGCTCTGCAGATTAAAAAAAATACTAAGGGAAATGGCATAATCAGCAATTAAGTAAATCCACCAGCCTTTATATAAAGCCTATCACTATGCAATAATATAAGTATAGTGTAGTATAGAAGTATACTTCTATAGAAGTATAGAAGGAATAGAATGAGTGCAAGGGCCGGTCTCCAAGAAATAGCAGACAGATGTCTCAGAAAACCACAGAAATCACTCCCTGTAGCACTGATAAGGAAGAACAAAGCACCGACGTCATGATTCAAAGATTCTTCAATGACACTGAATCATTCTTTTCCACAATCACTGTCAACTGATCAGGATTAGCCTCACGGCTTTCTTCCTTAGAATGTAAGCCCCAGGAAATCCAGGGAGCTTATTTCTAACCTTGCATGACTTTTACTCCCCTCAGTTAAATACTCTCCACAGTTCTTTTCCACAATAGTTGCTTTAATCAGAGGAACTATACTGTCTGCTCCTGTTTCTCTTATGTGTGAGTTGGAACAGTATTTTGCATTTAACAACTTGACCATCCACAGGGTCTCCTGAATGAATATCTACCTGAGTGCGTATTTCCAATAGGCAAGTGGTGTCCCTTTGATTTATTGACCCAAGTCTAGCGATCACCCTATCATCACTTAAGTGCAAATCATTGATTGGAGGAGTCCTGGGGAAGAGTGGGATTGGCCCTTGTAAAATCATTGCTGCCTCTCAGAAAAGCAAATAAACCTTATGCCAGACTCTGTCACATCACCTCACATGAATTGGCAGGGTCATTAAATTTGCTTTCACCACAGTGTAAATAATTCAGACCAGAGAGATTAATTGGCTGATTTTTTAAAGAAAGAGAAACCATGGATTTACAGTCATTGCTTGTTAATTTAAGGTGTTATAGCAACCCAGGATATCCAAAACACTGGACTTTTCCTTTTGCTTTGCCCAAACCATAGCAATTAGTAAAAAAGAGGGGATAGAAATTCTGCAGGCACAGCCAGCAGCGAGTTAGAAGACCACTAGAGAGAGTCTTGAAGAGGGTTTCATAAGTGTATTCCATATTAGGGGTGGGGACCTTAAAATCCGAGGCCTCTAAGGAGGCCACTGAACAATAGACAGTGCCTACTGAGGCCAGAGATTTAGCAGACTTTAAATTCCTGAGGACAAGATTTGGTTTTCATTTACCTTTGTTTTTCTCTACCCTTTCCCCACCCAGAGTAGCTTCCCCCTAAATGTTTGCTGGTCACATGCCTCACTGTCAGGGTCTTACGAGGATAGTTTATACCTGATAACCCTTACTCTTGACCACTCACTAACTTACACCATAGTCCCTTGTGAAATTGCCTTCAATTAAAATTGTCCTGAAAACCGACGATCTCTTTACAACTAAATTTATTAGCTACTATTTTATTTAATAACTAAATTCAGTGGTTTGAATTGAGTCTTCGTCCTTTTTGGCCCCATTTTAGTGTTTAGCATTTGACCACCATGATTTCTTAAATCTTTCTCCTCCATTGACTTCCAATGCATTGCCTTATCTGAGGTCCTCTCTCCTACCTTCTCTTGGTTCCTCTTTCCTCTTGTGCCCTTGCAACTGTAACTTCTACAAACTTCTCTCCTTTATCTTCTCTTTACACTGTCTCAGAGATAGGGGCCTTAAATCTTCATCCATGTGTCTATTTCTTAGGAATGATTCATAGAAGGCAAGTTACTGGGTCCAAGAGTATGTCTATTTTAAAATCTTTCGATTCATGTCACAAATCGCTTTCTAGGAAGGTTATAACAGTTTACATTCCCACTTGCAGTACATTAGAATGCCTACCTTCCTGTATCCACATCACTGTAGAATGATAGCTTTAAAATATTTGGTAATTTCTTAGGTGAAATTAATAATACAATTCTTTTTTATACTGTAGCTAAGCATCTTAAAATACTACATGCTTGGGGCGCCTGGGTGGCTCAGTTGGTTAAGTGTCCAACTCTTGATTTCAGCTCAGGTCATGATCTCACAAACCGTGAGATTGAGCCCCACATCAGGCTGTGTGGTGAAAGTGTGGAGCCTGCTTGGAATACTCTCTCTCTCTTTCTCTCTCTGCCTGACCCCTGCTGGTGGCCTCTCTGTCTCTCTCAGAATAAATTAAAAAAAAAAAAAAAAGCTACATGCTCTAGGCCCTTTTTATGCTGGGGATCTCCGTGTAGATGTGAAAAGAGAGAAAGTGTCAGGGGACCAAGAGGTCAGGGGGCCAAAAAAGGACAATTATGAGATTTGGTTTAGTTCACCAAATAGTTTTATGCCACTAGGAACTATGAGCCCCTTTTATGATCCAAACAGACCTATGAATCCTGAAATTAGGTGCAGAGAGTGGGGGTGTCAGTGTTCCTCCCACCTTCTGTAGTGGCTTCTGGCATATTCTGGTCCAGAGAGAGTTTAGGAAGGCATTACTCATTATGTCCTCACTAATAACACGGTGGGGAGAAATTCTGCCCAGGTTTTGGCAGGTCTTCCCTGTATTTAATACACAGGGCTACTGTCATTACTGGTGATTGTATATAACTTCATAAAAGCTGGGACTAGGCATACCAAACCTACAAAGAATCCTTAAAGCCTTTCAATTGACTTCAGAAATATCACTAGCACGTATATTTTTATGAAAGATACAATCTTCTTGCAGAAGAATTTACAAAGATAAATAAGACCCATACTTTGCTTTCAAGTAGCCCATGTAACCAAGCAAAGAGGTAAAACAGATGTTAAAGTGAATGTTAAAGCACATGCATGCCAATAAACCGAATGCCATTAGGTTAAGTACAAATGAAAACCATGAATGAAAAATGGGGGAACTGTCAGGAAGAAACATTTATAATCTGATGGAAATGGGCAAAGTTTCACAAATAACATGGCATTTGCTATAAACGTAAAAGGCCGGACAAGATTTTCACAAGTAGAATGAAGGTTTGAATTCGGGGGAGGAAGCAGCATTTCAAATGGAAGAAATTGCGCACGGGCAGAGGTTATGGATGGAGGACAGCAGTTTCTCCAAGACTGGCAGGTTCATGTTCAAATTGTGGGTAAGTGTCAAGATGATGAGACTGTATTGCATTCAGTAGCCATTGGGAGCCATTGAGAGGCTCTGAATACGGAAAAGATTTGGTACTGAGTTTTATGGAGAAGTGGTATTGTGACAGCAGCGTGAAGTCTAGATTAGAATAAAGAATGGGACTATGATGCCCAATTAGAAGGCTATTATTCCATTAGTCCAAGAAGAAAGTAAAGTACACTTGAATCAGGGAGGCAGGAATGAGAAGAAAAATGAGGAAGGATATACAGAAAAGCCTGGTGGAAACAAAAGCTAATGACTTAGCACCTAATTAAATTTGAGACAAGGGGACAGATTTCAAATCCAGGTGCCCAGGAGACTATTAAAATTATGGCATTATTAATAGATAATGAATGCAGAAGAAGGAAATAATGTAGGGAGAGAAATGAGTTTGAATTTGAACATACTGCTTTTAATCTATTAGTTTTTATTCATTTACTTGCTAAGTAGGCAATTGGAAATGAAGGTTTGGGAATTAGGAGAGAAAAAAATAATTAGGAATATTTAGGACCAATTAGCATGATTAATCTTGAGAGGAGCACATGACCCAAGATGGGTGGATCAGATTCCTTTCTTAGGAACAAAAGAAAGTGGGGAATAGCCTGTCTGCTCTGCTGACAGCCAGGCGCAGCATGAGCTAGCTAGTCAAGAGGGAGGAATGGGGATGAATGGGGGAGAGTCTTGGTGGCACTCGAGGCCCTAGGAAATGACTGCATTCCTTTCCGTGGTTACCTGAGCCTTATAATAAATGTATCCCTTTGCCTAAACTAGTTTGAAGAGAATCGCTATAATTTGCAACCAAAGGAATCCTGACTATTAACATTATTAAAAAGGCAGACCTAGTCTTCAGATATTTCATTTCAATTTTAAATGTGCTATAGGATTTATTCTCTCATTCATTTGACATTTATTAAGTGTCTGCTCTGCTCTGGGCATTGTGATAGTCTCTGAAGATAAATTGGATATTGAATTGGAGAGAGGACTGAATGCAGCAGGAAGGTTTTGTAGTAAGTCTGGTCCTGTAGCAAAGACAAACCCCAATTTATGAATGGGCAGAAGTCCAAATACCCTCTCGTAAATTGGCTGTTTGACAGTTGGAAGAGATAACTCCACAGAAACCTCATTGTGAATGGTGGTGATGTGCCTGAGAGAGCTTGGGAGAAAGCCCATTGCATATTTAATGCAACACAATTAGACATACAGAACCATAGTGTGGCCACGTGTAGCATGTTTTCCTAAAAGGCTCATCTCAGGACAGCTTCTCAGGGCGGCACCTCAGAACATCAGGTGTAGGTCAGGCTTGTGTGGATTCTCCTGGGTTGGAAGAAGTCCTTGTTCCCACCTCTTGGAATGACTGTGGCAGCTGTAGCGTGTGGAATGGGATTTTCAAAATTCTTAATGTGTGAGGAAGGACAGGGGCATCTTAGTGGCGGCAGAGACCTTCCCGGGCATCGCAGCTCTGGTGGGGATCTCTGAGCCTCGCAGTCGTGTTCCCAAGTTACAGTTCTGTACAGGATATTTGCAAGTTGGGCATGTCAGAGGGAGGTATATGCACCAAACAGGCGAATTTAAATTTCTACTCTCTGTGCAATGGGGACAAACTCATGATAATGTAATTGCAAGGTTTTATATTCTGAAATGTAAATGGCAAAGAGATAAAGATTACACATGCTCACTCAGATATTTATTTTATGCATGCATTCATCTACACATTTAACAAATCTTTATTAAGTACCTCCCATACCTTTCATGTGCTCAGCAGAATGGCATGCACTGGGATATGGAAATAAGTAAATGCAGGAACTCGTAGTCTAACAATAGGACAAAATAATTAGTCAAAAAAACAATGAACGTAGCATTATTGGAGCACAGAAGCCCTTAACAGAGTTGCGATTCCTCCAAGATGCCCTTTTTTTCTCCATAGCACCTATTACCCCCAGGCATAAAGTATATACTTATGTCTTGTTTATTTATCTTTTGTCACTTGAATATAAGTCCTGTGGGGGCACAGGGAAAAAATGAATTCAGGCCTTCCCAGACACTTACAGGAAAAAGTAGGAAGAATGAGTGCTGTTTACTAGTCTGTCAAGGAGAAGAACATGGGAAAGGCAGGGATGAAAAAAGAATATCTCAAGAAGTTTGACTCACAGAATCCTTGTGGACTGTGATAAAATAATAATAATAAAAGCAAATAATAACAGCAAATATTACTTTAGGGCCATTGATGCGCAAGGCACCACTGTGAGCATTTTGGATGCATCGATGCACGCAACATTCAGAAGCCTGTGGATTGGTGCTATTTTGGTTCCCAGTTACAGGGGAGGACACTGAGGCACAGAGAGACTCTAAACAACTTGCTAAAGACCACCTGACTGGTAGGGACAGGAGCTAGGATGTGAACTCAGGTCTGGTGGGAGAAGGCGGAATAGGTCAGAGAGTGGCCAGATGAAAAAGGCTTTGAATATCATGCCAAGAAACCTTGTTTTGCTCGGAGACAGTGGAGGACCTCTGAGCAGATTTCTGCAGGGGATCTACCTGATCAGTTCTGGGTGTGAGAAAGAGCACCCTGGTTAGAGTACAGGATAGACTTGAGGGAGAAGAGGGCTGCAAGAGGGAAAGTAGAGAAGAGACAATGGCAGCAGTTCACGGAAGTAATGAGGACTGAATTAGAATGCTGGCAAGGGGGAAGAAAGCAAAGAGAAGAGTCAAAATGATTGAGGAGATATACGCCCCGAGGAGGATGATCCATTCTGCCAATTCACCCTCCTGGTAGCAAAGTTTGACACTGTCCATTTCTCTGCCACCTTGCCCACATATAATTTTAAATTATTCTATAATTTTAAATTATTTCAAGTTCAACAGGCAAATAATGTTGCTCCTATTTTCATTTCTTTGCTTGTTGAAGGTGCCATTTTTTTCACGTATGAAGACCATTTGTATCTCTATATGTAAATTGTTCTTTGCCTACTTTTTCTAGCATAGTGTATTTTCTTCTTAATCCCTAAATTTTTTGGTATTCTTTTATTAGAATCTCCACACTACTCAGGTAGAGGTATTCTGCCCCCTTCTCTGGTCTCTGAGACCTGTGAGGACAATGAATCTGATCAGCACTGAATCTGATTAGAACGCCTCCTAATCCCCTACCCTTCTTAACCCACGTATGAGGTTGGGTGTGCCCATAAGATACCTTCTGCAGTTACCACATTTGATTAAATACTTGTGAAATCTGATTCTGGTTTGAACAGCATCTGAGTAGTTTGATTTGGAGACGAGTTAAATCCTATTTAGCTACCAGATTTCTGACATAAAATTAAGCAAATAAAGAGACTCTTTGACACATTTTGCTTGAAACGTTCTTGCTTTGATTTAAAAGGAATCTTAACACCAGTGTGGATTATTAAAAACAACAACAACAACAACAACAACAACAACAACAAATAACTTTTTTTTTTTTTTTTTTTTTTTTTTTTTTTTTTTTATTTATATATGAAATTTATTGTCAAATTGGTTTCCATACAACACCCAGTGCTCATCCCAAAAGGTGCCCTCCTCAGTACCCATCACCCACCCTCTCCTCCCTCCCACCCCCCATCAACCCTTAGTTTGTTCTCAGTTCTCAACAGTCTCTTATGCTTTGGCTCTCTCCCACTCTAACCTCTTTTTTTTTTTTTTTTTTTTTTTTTTTTTTTTTTTTTTGTTCCCCTCCCCCATGGGTTTCTCTTAAGTTTCTCAG
Source organism: Puma concolor (assembly GCF_028749965.1). Lineage (NCBI taxonomy): Eukaryota > Metazoa > Chordata > Mammalia > Carnivora > Felidae > Puma > Puma concolor. Next base: position 55,112,059 of record NC_141679.1, on the reverse strand, counting down.
GATCCACATAAGAGTGAAACCATATGGTATCTGTCTTTCTCTGTATGGCTTATTTCACTTAGCATCACACTCTCCAGTTCCATCCACATTGCTACAAAAGGCCATATTTCATTTTTTCTCATTGCCACGTAGTACTCCATTGTGTATATAAACCACAATTTCTTTATCCATTCATCAGTTGATGGACATTTAGGCTCTTTCCATAATTTGGCTATTGTTGAGAGTGCTGCTATGAACATTGGGGTACAAGTGCCCCTATGCATCAGTACTCCTGTGTCCCTTGGATAAATTCCTAGCAGTGCTATTGCTGGGTCATAGGGTAGGTCTATTTTTAATTTTCTGAGGAACCTCCACACTGCTTTCCAGAGCGGCTGCACCAATTTGCATTCCCACCAACAGTGCAAGAGGGTTCCCGTTTCTCCACATCCTCTCCAGCATCTATAGTCTCCTGATTTGTTCATTTTGGCCACTCTGACTGGCGTGAGGTGATATCTGAGTGTGGTTTTGATTTGTATTTCCCTGATAAGGAGCGACGCTGAACATCTTTTCATGTGCCTGTTGGCCATCTGGATGTCTTCTTTAGAGAAGTGTCTATTCATGTTTTCTGCCCATTTCTTCACTGGGTTATTTGCTTTTCGGGTGTGGAGTTTGGTGAGCTCTTTATAGATTTTGGATACTAGCCCTTTGTCCGATATGTCATTTGCAAATATCTTTTCCCATTCCGTTGGTTGCCTTTTAGTTTTGTTGGTTGTTTCCTTTGCTGTGCAGAAGCTTTTTATCTTCATAAGGTCCCAGGAATTCACTTTTGCTTTTAATTCCCTTGCCTTTGGGGATGTGTCGAGGAAGAGATTGCTACGGCTGAGGTCAGAGAGGTCTTTTCCTGCTTTCTCCTCTAAGGTTTTGATGGTTTCCTGTCTCACATTCAGGTCCTTTATCCATTTTGAGTTTATTTTTGTGAATGGTGTGAGAAAGTGGTCTAGTTTCAACCTTCTGCATGTTGCTGTCCAGTTCTCCCAGCACCATTTGTTAAAGAGACTGTCTTTTTTCCATTGGATGTTCTTTCCTGCTTTGTCAAAGATGAGTTGGCCGTACGTTTGTGGGTCTAGTTCTGGGGTTTCTATTCTATTCCATTGGTCTATGTGTCTGTTTTGGTGCCAATACCATGCTGTCTTGATGATGACAGCTTTGTAGTAGAGGCTAAAGTCTGGGATTGTGATGCCTCCTGCTTTGGTCTTCTTCTTCAAAATTACTTTGGCTATTCGGGGCCTTTTGTGGTTCCATATGAATTTTAGGATTGCTTGTTCTAGTTTCGAGAAGAATGCTGGTGCAATTTTGATTGGGATTGCATTGAATGTGTAGATAGCTTTGGGTAGTATTGACATTTTGACAATATTTATTCTTCCAATCCATGAGCAGGGAATGTCTTTCCATTTCTTTAAATCTTCTTCAATTACCTTCATAAGCTTTCTATAGTTTTCAGCATACAGATCCTTTACATCTTTGGTTAGATTGATTCCTAGGTATTTTATGCTTCTTGGTGCAATTGTGAATGGGATCAGTTTCTTTATTTGTCTTTCTGTTGCTTCATTGTTAGTGTATAAGAATGCAACTGATTTCTGTACATTGATTTTGTATCCTGCAACTTTGCTGAATTCATGGATCAGTTCTAGCAGACTTTTGGTGGAGTCTATCGGATTTTCCATGTATAATATCATGTCATCTGCAAAGAGCGAAAGCTTGACTTCATCTTTGCCAATTTTGACGCCTTTGATTTCCTTCTGTTGTCTGATTGCTGATGCTAGAACTTCCAGCACTATGTTAAACAACAGTGGTGAGAGTGGGCATCCCTGTCGTGTTCCTGATCTCAGGGAAAAAGCTCTCAGTTTTTCCCCGTTGAGGATGATGTTAGCTGTGGGCTTTTCATAAATGGCTTTTATGATCTTTAAGTATGTTCCTTCTATCCCGACTTTCTCAAGAGTTTTTATTAAGAAAGGGTGCTGGATTTTGTCAAAGGCCTTTTCTGCATCGATTGACAGGATCATATGGTTCTTCTCTTTTTTTTTGTTAATGTGATGTATCACGTTGATTGATTTGCGAATGTTGAACCAGCCCTGCATCCCAGGAATGAATCCCACTTGATCATGGTGAATAATTCTTTTTATATGCCGTTGAATTCGATTTGCTAGTATCTTATTGAGAATTTTTGCATCCATATTCATCAGGGATATTGGCCTGTAGTTCTCTTTTTTTACTGGGTCTCTGTCTGGTTTAGGAATCAAAGTCATACTGGCTTCATAGAATGAGTCTGGAAGTTTTCCTTCCCTTTCTATTTCTTGGAATAGCTTGAGAAGGATAGGTATTATCTCTGCTTTAAATGTCTGGTAGAACTCCCCTGGGAAGCCATCTGGTCCTGGACTCTTATTTGTTGGGAGATTTTTGATAACCGATTCAATTTCTTCGCTGGTTATGGGTCTGTTCAAGCTTTCTATTTCCTCCTGATTGAGTTTTGGAAGAGTGTGGGTGTTCAGGAATTTGTCCATTTCTTCCAGGTTGTCCAATTTGTTGGCATATAATTTTTCATAGTATTCCCTGATAATTGTTTGTATCTCTGAGGGATTGGTTGTAATCATTCCATTTTCATTCATGATTTTATCTATTTGGGTCATCTCCCTTTTCTTTTTGAGAAGCCTGGCTAGAGGTTTGTCAATTTTGTTTATTTTTTCAAAAAACCAACTCTTGGTTTCATTGATCTGCTCTACAGTTTTTTTAGATTCTATATTGTTTATTTCTGCTCTGATCTTTATTATTTCTCTTCTTCTGCTGGGTTTAGGCTGCCTTTGCTGTTCTGCTTCTAGTTCCTTTAGGTGTGCTGTTAGATTTTGTATTTGGGATTTTTCTTGTTTCTGGAGATAGGCCTGGATTGCAATGTATTTTCCTCTCAGGACTGCCTTTGCTGCGTCCCAAAGCGTTTGGATTGTTGTATTTTCATTTTCGTTTGTTTCCATATATTTTTTAATTTCTTCTCTAATTGCCTGGTTGACCCACTCATTCGTGAGTAGGGTGTTCTTTAACCTCCATGCTTTTGGAGGTTTTCCAGACTTTTTTCTGTGGTTGATTTCAAGCTTCATAGCGTTGTGGTCTGAAAGTATGCATGGTATGATTTCAATTCTTGTAAACTTATGAAGGGCTGTTTTGTGACCCAGTATATGATCTATCTTGGAGAATGTTCCATGTGCACTCGAGAAGAAAGTATATTCTGTTGCTTTGGGATGCAGAGTTCTAAATATATCTGTCAAGTCCATCTGATCCAATGTCTCATTCAGGGCCCTTGTTTCTTTATTGATCGTGTGTCTAGATGATCTATCCATTTCTGTAAGTGGGGTGTTAAAGTCCCCTGCAATTACGACATTCTTATCAATAAGGTTGCTTGTGTTTATGAGTAATTGTTTTATATATTTGGGCGCTCCGGTATTCGGCGCATAGACATTTATAATTGTTAGCTCTTCCTGATGGATAGACCCTGTCACTATTATATAATGTCCTTCTTCATCTCTTGTTACAGCCTTTAATTTAAAGTCTAGTTTGTCTGATATAAGTATGGCTACTCCAGCTTTCTTTTGGCTTCCAGTAGCATGATAAATAGTTCTCCATCCCCTCACTCTCAATCTAAAGGTGTCCTCAGGTCTAAAATGAGTCTCTTGTAGACAGCAAATAGATGGGTCTTGTTTTTTTATCCATTCTGATACCCTATGTCTTTTGGTTGGCGCATTTAGTCCATTTACATTCAGTGTTATTATAGAAAGATATGGGTTTAGAGTCATTGTGATGTCTGTATGTTTTATGCTTGTAGTGATGTCTCTGGTACTTTGTCTCACAGGGTCCCCCTTAGGATCTCTTGGAGGGCTGGTTTAGTGGTGACAAATTCCTTCAGTTTTTGTTTATTTGGGAAGACCTTTATCTCTCCTTCGATTCTAAATGACAGACTTGCTGGATAAAGGATTCTCGGCTGCATATTTTTTCTGTCTAGCACACTGAAAATCTCGTGCCAATTCTTTCTGGCCTGCCAAGTTTCAAAAGACAGATCAGTCACCAGTCTTATAGGTCTCCCTTTATATGTGAGGGCACGTTTACCCCTTGCTGCTTTCAGAATTTTCTCTTTATCCTTGTATTTTGCCAGTTTCACTATGATATGTCGTGCCGAAGATCGATTCAAGTTACGTCTGAAGGGAGTTCTCTGTGCCTCTTGGATTTCAATGCCTTTTTCCTTCCCTAGTTCAGGGAAGTTCTCAGCTATTATTTCTTCAAGTACCCCTTCAGCACCTTTCCCTCTCTCTTCCTCCTCTGGGATACCAATGATGCGTATATTATTTCTTTTTAGTGTATCACTTAGTTCTCTAATTTTCCCCTCATATTCCTGGATTTTTTTATCCCTCTTTTTCTCAGCTTCCTCTTTTTCCATAACTTTATCTTCTAGTTCACCTATTCTCTCCTCTGCCTCTTCAATCCGAGCCGTGGTGGTTTCCATTTTGTTATGCATTTCGTTTAAAGCGTTTTTCAGCTCCTCGTGACTGTTCCTTAGTCCCTTGATCTCTGTAGCAAGAGATTCTCTGCTGTCCGCTATACTGTTTTCAAGCCCAGCGATTAATTTTATGACTATTATTCTAAATTCACTTTCTGTTATATTATTTAAGTCCTTTTTGATCAGCTCATTAGCTGTTGTTATTTCCTGGAGATTCTTCTGAGGGGAATTCTTCCGCTTGGTCATTTTGGATAGTCCCTGGCGTGGTGAGGACCTGCAGGGCACTTCCCCTGTGCTGTGGTGTATAACTGGAGTTGGTGGGCGGAGCCGCAGTCAGACCTGATGTCTGCTCCCAGCCCACCGCTGGGGCCACAGTCAGACTGGTGCGTGCCTTCTCTTCCCCTCTCCTAGGGGCGGGATTCACTGTGGGGTGGGGTGGTCTGTGTGGGCTACTTGCACACTGCCAGGCTTGTGATGCTGGGGATCTGGCGTCTTAGCTGGGGTGGGTAGGCAAGGTGCACAGGGGCAGGAGGGGCAGGCTTAGCTTGCTTCTCCTTAGGTGATCCACTTCAGGAGGGGCCCTGTGGCAGCAGGAGGGAGTCAGATCCGCTGCCGGAGGTTTGGCTCCGCAGAAGCGCAGAGTTGGGTGTTTGCGCTGAGCGAGCAAGTTCCCTGGCAGGAACTGGTTCTCTTTGGGATTTTGGCTGGGGGATGGGCGGGGAAGATGGCGCTGGCGAGCGCCTTTGTTCCCCACCAAACTGAGCTCTGTCGTCCGGGGGCTCAGCAGCTCTCCTTCCCTTTGTCCTCCAGCCTTCCCGCTTTCTGAGCAGAGCTGTTAACTTATGACCTCCCAGACGCTAAGTCGCGCTTGCTGTCGGAACACAGTCCGTCAGGCCCCTCCGCTTTTTGCAAGCCAGACTCGGGGGCTCTGCTTGGCCGGCGAGCCGCCCCTCCGCCCCGGCTCCCTCCCGCCAGTCCGTGGAGCGCGCACCGCCTCTCCGCCCTTCCTACCCTCTTCCGTGGGCCTCTCGTCTGCGCTTGGCTCCGGCGACTCCGTTCTGGTAATCCTCTGGTGGTTTTCTGGGTTATTTAGGCAGGTGTAGGTGGAATCTAAGTGATCAGCAGGACGCGCGGTGAGCCCAGCGTCCTCCTACGCCGCCATCTTCCTCCAAGACCCCAAATAACTTTTTTAAAAAGCAGATGGAAGGCAAAACCTGGGAACTTTTTGGCTCAAATACTTTCAGCCCTAGAACAGTCAACGTTCTTCACTGTGAGCGTCCTCCAAGAATTAGCCTATTTCTGTTCTCCCCATTCCACACATAAATATTAACTAGCCTTAAATACGACCCATTTACTACTATCATTAATGAAAAAATTTAAATGCCAAGATAGTGTGAGACAAACTTGGATCTAAATAATTGTTACATTGTGCTATTTGTTCTCTACAGCTTGGTTCTCTAGCCGTTCTTGACAGAGGGGAAAGCGAGCGTGCTTGCCTTGTATGATAATTACAAAATGCCAGAAGGAGACTCTTGCATTTTTCAAGAGGTTTTAATGACTCCCAGGAAACTGGGGTGTAGTGTATGGATCTTGTTGAGAGGATATAAACTTAGAGTTACAGAAAAATGATTGTCTGGTTAGAATGTGGAGAAGGGATAGATACTAAAAATTCCCTCTGAGTTGTTTGGACAGTCAATGGGAAATTGAACTTTATAGAATGTATTTTTTCATGTTTTCAGCCTGACGGAATGGTAACTAAAAGGGTGGAGGAGAAATGGTAGTGCAGAATTATATTATTGAATATAATCGAAACATATTGAAATACTATTTATAAAAGACCACTGACTTCATCTTTCTTTCTCTGAGGAAAAAAAAAAAGCCCTAAAGGTATATGACATCAACTGGAATAAACTTAGCACTGAAGATGATAAGAATATAACAGAAAAATATAATCTGCAATTATTTAAATTATTCCAAGAATGTTAAAAAATTTGTCACCTGTGTCATTGATGCATAACAATGATGTGTGTAATATGAAACCCATGTATTTCTTAAAACATAAATTCTCTGATATAAAAGTAATAAAAATACTATGTAAACTTTGGGAAAGATATAAATATACAAAGACTGAGTGGTGCCTGGGTGGCTCAGTCAGTTAAATGGCTGACTTTTGATTGTGGCTCAGGTCATGATCTCATTGTTCATAGGATCAAGCCCTGAGGAAGCTGCTTGGGATTCTCTCTCTCCCTCTCTCTCTCTCCCCCTCCCCACTCTCTCTCAAAATAAATAAATATACATTAAAAAAGACCAAAATAAGAGCTTAAATTCAGAAAATAGTTATGCATTTCCCAATGGTTTTCTTTTTAACTACTGTTGACTATAAAAACAATAAGAATATGGAGCTAGAATGTAGTATGCTGGGCTAAATAAGTCAGTCAAAGAAAGACAAATACCATGTGATTTCATCCATGTGTGGAATTTAAGAAACAAAACAGATGAACATATAGGAGGGATGGGGGAAGAGAAGAAAGGAAAACAAACTATAAGAGACTGTTAACTCTAGAGAACAAACTGAGGGTTGATAGAGGGGAGGTGGATGAAAGATGGGCTAGATGGGTGATGGGTATTAAGAAGGGCACTTGTGGGGCACCTGGGTGGCTCAGTTGGTTAAGCGTCTGACTCTTAATTTCAACTCAGGTCATAATCTCACGGTTCGTGGGTTCAAGACCCACATAGGGCTCTGCACTGGCAGCATGGAGCCTGCTCAGAATTCTCTCTCCCTCTCTCTCTGCACCTCCCCCACTCACGCTCTCTCTCAAAATAAATAAACATTAAAAAAAGGAGGGCACTTGTGATGAGCACTGGGTGTTGTATGTAAGTGATGAATCACTGAATCTACTCCTGAAACCAATATGCACTATTAACTAATTAAAATAAAATAAAATAAAATAAAATAAAATAAAATAAATAAAACTATTCACCAATGCCAAGTAATATAAAGCAGGAAAAAAAAAAAGAATTCCTCGTAGAGCATGTGTAAGATATCAACATGTAATATAGTCTAAATATCATCATTACTTTCATCCACTTCATGAAATGCTACATTTTTTTCAAGGTTTGGAAATTTCCCTTTGCATTCTTTCTGAATAACATTCAAACTAACAAAGTTGACTCAGTAATTAGGGATGCTTGTACAAAGCAGGGGAAGATGTTAAGAGAGTAGCCTGACTTTGTACATCATTAGTTCATATCAAAATTCTTCATTTTACGACAACTTTTGAATTATTTGGGATGATATTGCAGAGTTTTAAGGAACTGAATTTTCACAAAACATGACACTCATTGAAAAAAATCAACATTATGTGAATATAAGTGTTCATGACTTACATTTTTGTTGAATATATAGTATTATTTTTCTATTTAATGTTTTCTAAATCAAATTCTGTTTTCTCTGATATCAACAGGGTAACTATTCCAAGAAAGAAAACAAAGTTTCTCTTTTTTGTCTTTTGAATTTATGGAGTATATTTTTGCTTATCATTCTATATTTGACATTTTTGTTTTATAGCTGTAGGTAGGTTTCTTACATTTGTCAACATTTATAAGTTAATCTGACACATAGGAGCGCATTTCACTTAAAAAGGAGGGAACAACCTAGATAATTTCATTTATTACTATCACTCCTATATTTCATCTTATTTCTGTTATTTCATATAATATTTTCTGATTCCGTATATTCTTGTTTTACCATGTTTTGTCACATTTGCTTTAAACTTTTGTTTCTGATAACTATATTCTGTCAATGTTCCATGCAGAAAGGAAGTTGTCATTTGATACAAAATAGTTAGAATTTCTAGAGACGCAGACTCTAACCTGGGACTCCAGGAATGAATTTCTCAACTTTGAAGAACTGACCTATCAAAAGAGCTGCTATCTTTGAAATAACCTTAGAAATACTGAGTTTAAGAATATGGTGCATAAGTTGATATCCAACATGTAGGAAGCTGGATTCTGCAATTAACTGCTACCCCTGCTGCTGCCATGGCTACATTGCCTGGGAAGCTGGAGACATTCTAGACCATGTTGTGGTGGCAAAGCCTTATGCCTCCGCAGCCCTGTTTGCCAGGAGCTAAAATAGAAAAAGAGGCCAGGGATAATCTTGGTTTCACTTCCGCTTTCCAAAGGTTCTGTACTTTTACTTGACTGGTGAGAGCTAATTTTCACCCCAAACCCTAGCTATTGAAAAAGCTTGGTCCCAAATGCATCACTTTGGTCCCCAGACTGTGTATAGGAAGGTCCCCTAGGAGGAGAGCGGGACAGAAATGGAGGTGGCCAATCCACAGTATCTGTTCCGAGATGGTTATGTTTTATTTCTAATCTTCTTTGAATTATTTGAAACTTCTCTGAGTTTTTTAAAAGTTTTGTTTTACAAAATCAGTCTTTAACTTGATAATTCTGAGAGGCAAGTGGTAATTCTCAGGTTTTGTTTATACATAAGTTGTTTTTGAACCTAACCTTTATATTTTGTACATACATAAGAAACTATGTAATATTACATATATAAAAAGTATATAAAATTATTAATATTTCAAAACAGTTTTCTTGATATTTGCTTATAAGTTAATGGCCTATTGTCAGAGCCATCCTCCTTTGTTCCACTGATATTTTGAATTTTTTCCCTAGGTGTTTCAATGGAAAGTGTTGAAAAAATGTATCTGAGACATTCTGTGAGTATCCAAAATTGTAATTTATTGACTTAAGGAAGTATAATGTACTATAACAACACATTCTTTCATCAGCGTTATCATTTTACATCTTAATGCTATTTCTTAGTTTAAAATATTTTTTAATTTCTTGTAATTTAAGTATAGTTGGCATACAATATTATATTAGGTATACAACATAGTGATCAGACAGTTCTATACATTGTACAACACTCACCATGATAAGTGTAGTTACCATCTGTCACCATACAATGTTATTAAAATATCATTGACTGTATTCCCTATGCTGTACTTTTCATCCTTTAGGAGGTTTTTATTTTCTTTTTGCAGGCTTTTATTATAAGTTTTTAAAATGTGGTCAATTTCCCCAAAGTAGCTTAAAGCAGAGTGATGTAGCTAGCCTTCATGGATTTTTCCCAAAATTATCATGATCTGGAATCATCCCTTACAATCTCTTTTATGTCAGTGAATATGCTTCATAAACATTCTAATTGACTGATATTTAAATCAACCCACTAAATGTTAATTGTGTACTTAATATATTTCAGGATTATAATAATAATAGATCATGAACCTTTGAGAATGAATGCCTCATCTCATTCCCATGTGGGTATGGTCTGGCATAAATATAAATCAATAAACACTCTGACAAAAGTATAAATGAGATATCATAAAGAGTGTCATTAATTCTGCCTGGGGGTTAAAAATCAGGGCAGATTTCACAGAGGAGGTAACAGTTTACCAAATCTCTCAATTTTCTATTAAAAAAAAAGACAAAGCAAAACAGAGGACAGCCAGTAGAACTGTTGCTTTAATTTAAATAAAAAATCAGAACAAATATGAAGCATTTTACACTTGTGATTTTTATGTTAAGACCTGTAGAAAAATAAAGGTGATGATGATAATGATTTTAATAGATGTTACTTGTTGCAGCTGGCTGGGTACCTATTCCCTGCCCGTGCTAACACCTTAATTTTCCTTCTGGTATCTACCCCTTTTCTGATTAGTAGCAACTGTGTGGCTTCAGAGCTTGGCCCCAGCTTAGATGTGAGCTCTAATTAGTCTATTTCAATGAACAAAATTCCCTTTCTTAGCCAGTGATTGGTTTAAGGACCCAAATCTGTGACAAACTGAGTAGGAGTTCCTTGACCAGAGATAGGCTCAGGAAAGGGCACACGACTAAATTTGGGCCAATGAAATGTAAGGGGAATTTTGAAAAGGGGATTCTGGGAAACTTTTCCTTACTCTGAAGGGAAAACCTTAAGCGAGTTCTTTCTTGTTGGCCATTGGCAGATACATTGGGGATACTGTAGCCGTCTGATTACGAGCTTGAAGATGAAGGTAATACACAGAGATGTTTACTACTTCCTCTTCCTCTTCAAGAATCACAGAGCAGTGGAGTTGAAGCCACTGAATTAAGTAAATCCTAAAACCCGCACGACCTATGAACTTACAGGTATGAGGGTCTATAAATGTTCCTGTTGTTTAAGCCAGTTTCATTTGACTTTTCCAATGCTTGCTATGGAAGGCCTTCCAATTAATTGAATAACTAACAGCTGAGAATAAAAAGAGCTAGCCTAAGACTTCAGATAAAATGCGACGGTATTTTTAAATAACATAAGTAAAAATAATAAAAGTGGACAAGGGTGAAACTAGAGAACACACAATATTAGAAAGCTAGCATACATGAAAATAAAAAAGTAGAAAATGAGAAAAGTTACAAATCAATTTGGCAAATAATTGCTAAAATTGGGGAGAAATGACCAACTAAGCTATTGAAAAACTATAAAATTTTTTTGTGTACTGGTCAGGCTCTTTCAGTAAAAGAAAGGAATGACAGCATGTTTTTACAATTGATGAAAATTAAATACAAGGGATGTTTCTGGCCAAAGGTACACAATAGAAATATCTGTGTAGTTTTTATTTTTTTATTAAAACAATTTTTTTAGTGTTTATTTATTTTTGAGAGAGAAGGAGACAGAGTGTGAGCAGGTGATGGGCAGAGAGAGAGAGAGACACAGAATCTGAAGCAGCCTCCAGGCTCTGAGCTGTCAGCACACAGCTTTACGCGGGGGCTCAGACCCATGGACCGTGAGATCATGACGTGAGTCGAAGTCCCACGCCTAACGGACCAAGCCACCCAGGCGCCCTATCTGTGTAGTTTTTAGAAAACAACTCATTCCTGGTGTTGGCCTTGGCACTTCTGATAAGACTAGTGTGATTGAGGACCTGGCAAGCACAGTTTTACGGACCGTTGAGAGCAAAACAAGTTTGGATTTTGGTGGGAGTGACCCTACATATATCTCTTCCTGTTGTATCTTAAATATTTTTTTTTAATTTTTGTTGTGTGATGCTTTATTTCTTTGAGGGAGAGAGAGAGCGTGTATGTGATCGTGCGTGAGGGAGGGGCAGAGAGAGAGAAAGAGAGAGAGAGAGAATCCTCCATGCTGCCAGTGCAGAGCCCCGACGGGAGGGGGGGGCGGGGCTTGATCCTGCCATCTGTGAGATCATGACCTTAGATGGAATCAAGAGTTGGACTCTTAACTGACTGAGCCCCCCACCAGGCGCCCCTGTTATATTTCTCTGTAGATGTTTTTACATGTGTGCTGCCTGTATCTCTCTCTGTGCATATCTATCTTTGCATGTCAGTCTTCCTACATGCCTGTGTGTATGCCTCGGAGTCTCCCCTTCTGTTTCTCTCTGAAACTATTTCTTCTATGTCTCTGTATCTCTGTCTCTGTATCTCTGTATGTATTCATTCTTTGGGTCTCCACATTTCTGTGTAGCTTTTGCTCTGTGTTTATTTGCACATCTGTGTGAATTTCTCTTGATGTGTATTTCTGTCTTTTGTATCTCTCTTCCTGACACTGTTAATTGAGAGCAGAAAAAAAAAAAAAAACTCTGCATGTAAAAACATACAACGTGTAAAAGCCACATCCAAATATCAGGGACTTGAAGTGATGATCCTTAAGGAAGCTTGGTGTGCCAGTAGGAGTCCTTTCTCTCCACCCACCACCTCTGCAATGCTGCAGGACAGTAAAATCATTAGCCAAGGGAAGAAACTGCGTCTTGGAGTGGCTTACAATGGGTGTTGTCACAGTATCAGAGACACCTATTCAGCCCTTGTCTCAGGGCAGAACACTCCCAACACTGAGAGCAAATTTGTTATTCGTTTTGATGATCCTAATCATAAAACAATCCTACTTGCATGTAAGTATCATTACATAGTCCTGTTATTTGATGCCTCTCGTAACCACACAACCCTGTAGGACATGGCCATGGAGCACACCCACACTGCACATCCATCAAGGGACACCTGCAGCTCTCTTCGACTGCAAAGCACTTTTGCAGATACTCTGCCTTTTGGCGAGCAGCACTCTCTTCTGCCCTATTTCACCCTTGCTTCCGAAGATACTGTGTGCCTTTTCTTTCATGAATTTCTGACTTTTAAGCCTGTCACGTCTGAATCTTGTGTGGTTCTTCTTCCTCAGTTTCTCACAGGAGTGCTCTCTGCTCGGTCCTTCCTTAATCTGCTTCTCCAGATTAGATCTTTATGACTCCCCTACCACTGTTTTTTATTTTCAGTCTATGTAGGTTCCAACACTGACACCCTGTCTCCATTTCTTTATGAATAGTCCGCATGTAGCATTCTCTGATAAAATACAGGTCCAACATTTCCAAAGATAGTTTTAAGATATATTAGCCCACAATATGATTAACGAGTCACATGATAAGGGATGACCGTGATCTCTGGAATGATCGCTGAAAGAAAAGGATTGTGTGCTAGAGCCCAAGTTCCAATCTTTGCTCTGGTTTTATGGCCTCAGAGGAGGTCACTTCTCAAGGCTGCTATTATCCATGTGGAAAATGAGGAATTAGACCTTATGATTGTTAAGATATGGTTGTACTCTAAAACTTTCCAGTCGTCATAGACACAGATTTTTACTGAAATAGAAACATGTATTACCATTCAATTTATGACACTTAAGGCATTTAAAATCACAATCCCCATGCTCATGTCCCCAATCAATTCAACATTAGTTTACTTTCTCAAAATAAATTTGCATTTATATTTTGCACATGATTTCTAATTTGGTTTCGTTTGTGTTTTCTAATTTAGCCTTTTGTAAAACTTTTACCGAAAAATAATCCAATTGACTAGAACTCATTTCACTGCTAAGAGGCAGAATATGTCCTTAATTTCATCTCTCATTATAAATTCCAACAACTTAGTTTATATTCATTCATTTACAGTACATTAGTTGCCTTTTTTCACACATGAGGAGTTTGAATCTAACAGACTTAGACTAGAGCAAATTTACTGATATAAAATGCAGTCTTTGGCTTTTAGATCACAAAAGAACAATGCTATTTAAGACAATAGGGCATCAAGTACATTAATGCCCTTTGGCTCTCAAACTAGTTGCCCTGAAAATGAACTTGTAATCTTCTTGGAAGTGTAGAATGCTACATCTTCATGCTCTTAGAAGGTCTTTTCTAAGAAGTCAGTTCAGTCCAAGATCATAACCAGATTGGTAAACAAGTTGTAAAAGTCAGAAAGAATAAGGAGTATAAGACACTTGGCTAACTAAAGCATGAATATGGAGAGGAGTAGAATGGTGAATAAACTGTGGTAAGGTCATTTCGGTGGGCATATCCAAGAACATACCTTTGGATTTCGAGATAATTTTTTTAAAAGATTTTATTTTATCTTAGAGAGAATGAATGAATGTGAGTGGGGAAGGGGGAATAGGGGGAGAGAGAGAGAGAATCTTAAGCAAGTTCTACCCTCAGCACAGGGCCGCACACGGGGATCATGACCTGAGCCCAAATCAAGAGTTAGATGCTTAACTGAGGTGCCCCCAATTTTGAGATAATTTTTTTTTTTCAACATTTATTTATTTTTGGGACAGAGAGAGACAGAGCATGAACAGGGGAGGGGCAGAGAGAGAGGGAGACACAGAATCGGAAACAGGCTCCAGGCTCTGAGCCATCAGCCCAGAGCCCGACGCGGGGCTCGAACTCACGGACCGCGAGATCGTGACCTGGCTGAAGTCGGACGCTCAACCGACTGCGCCACCCAGGCGCCCCTTGAGATAATTTTTAAAGGATTTTTGGCTTCAGGGATTTCTGCCCTACATGAAAAGGGTGCTGATACTATTAGTAGCTAAATCTTAAGCCATGATGCATGAGAAAGCTTCTGCTACAGCTCAAAGCATTCAACTAACTGAAGCTCATTAGCTGAAGCAAAGGAAAATAATAAAAGAGAAAACCTGTAAATGGAATCAAATCCCATAATTTGCATATTTCTGATTTCCGATGTCTTTGCTTTTATCTACTTTTATCTGTCAGGTAACAGTAACCTTGAATTAAAACATCACTGCAATTGTGTTTTTCTTTTATTCCTGGTATTTGTAACAGAATTTTTGCTTTATTTACTGGAAGGCGTTGCTGCTCTTTGGATGTAAATAGACTATTGTCATGTCTGCCTGTGCCTTTCATTATCATTTGAAGATGCTTTTTTATTTCACTTTAGAATATTTCCCCGTACATTTTACTGAGTTAAATATGAGAGGGAAGAAAATAATGGTGGCAATATATCTGACAGATAGTTTTGTCCACTGTTTTATTCTAATCTTTGTGTTTTAAGCATGTCTGCTGTGTATATAAAAATATAAATAGTTTCATTTTTGGAAATCATAACATTCAATCTGCGTGCTGCCTTTCAGCTTTGTAACTTTTTATCCAAACAAATAAGATGTATTTTATTTATTAATTTTTTTAATGTTTATCTTTCACACACACACACACACACCATGAGTGGGGGAGGGGCAGAGAGAGAGGGAGACAAAGAATCTAAAGCAGGCTCCAGGCCCTGAACTGTCAGTACAGAGCCCCATGTGAGGCTCAAATTCATGACCATGACTTGAGTGAAGTCAGAAGCTTAACAGACTGAGCTGCCCAGGCGCCACATAAATAAGACATATTTTAAATTTCTGATATGATACCAAGAATTGTACGAAGCATAATTATATAAAAGGTGCTGGCACCGGGTTTTATTCAGTTCTTTCTCTTTTACTGATTGAAGCATGATTTAAAAAATTTAGAAACTTTGGGGCACCTGGGTGGCTCAGTGGGTAAAGTGTCCGACTTTGGCTCAGGTCATGATCTCATGTTTCATGGGTTTGAGCCCCACATTGGGCTCTGTGCTGACAGATCAGAGCCCGGAGCCTGCTTCAGATTCTGTGTCTCTCTCTCTGCCCCTCCCCTGCTCACACTCTGTCTCTGTCTCTCTCTCTCTCTCAAAAATGATAAATAAACATTTAAAAAATGTAAAAATTTAGAAACTTGAGGTGCCTGGATGGCTCAGTTGGTTGAGTGTCTAACTGGATTTCAGCTCAGGTCATGATCCCAGGGTTGTTAGTGTTGGGCTCTGCTCTGGGCATGGAACTTGCTTGGGGTTCTCTCTCTCTCTCTCTCTCTCTCTCTCTCTCTCTCTCCCCCCCTCCCCTTCCCCCTCTCCCTCTCCCCCTCCCCACCTGCCCCATCCCTTTCCCACTTGTGTGCATGCACTCTCTCTCTCAAAAAAAAAAAAAGAATTTAGAAACTAAATCATTAATGCTGTGGGTGTATGCTATTGGTTATCTTAAAACTTCTCTATTGTTATTTCTTTATATAACTTGAATAGCTCATGATAACTGTGGATTCGATTATATGGGAAAGAGAAGTGCTATGTTTTGTGGTTTTATCTTTTCAGTCTTCCACCAACTTATTGTTCTAATTGGAACCATGAAAGCATTGCTGTGGGTTTTTATACTGTGTGTTTTTTGTAGTGAGTTTGTTACAACACTTAGATAATTTTAACCAGCTGCAGTTAATGCTCTCAGTGTTTTTTTTTTTTTTTACCCACATCTTTGATAAATGGATCTGTCAGTACCCATTTTTATCAACAACATCCCTGTTCAAAAATTCTTTCTGAAAATCAGCCTTCAGTACCTGGAGGTATTTTCTGAAGAAAATTTTGGTGAAAGGGCATATTTCATAATTATCCAAAGACATCTGATAATTCTTTCTTTAGCTTCCATTTATAGAAATCAATATGGCTGCACAGGCAATTCTTGAAGTATGCCCTTCTCTCCCAGAATTGCTCATTTAATTCTGTTTTTTATTTATTTCCAAGTATTGTGATTTTTCTCCCTAGGAGTTTGTACATCTGTTTATTGTATATTTATAATTTTATGATATTCAGTCATGAGGGCTCCCACAAATATCTTGCTTCACCTTTTTTCCTAGACACTTAATAGGATTGTACTTCTCTGCCCTATTTTAATTTAGACATGGTCATGTAATTTGTTTTGGCCAGCATAAAGTGAGTGGAAATAACATATGGTATGTCTGTGTGAAAGTGATAAAGGCATGTGCAAATCACCTAATGGTTGATGGAACCTTTGTCAGCCCATATCCCTGAAGAACTAAAAAGGCAGACTCATTGCCTCCCCCAAATAATCTTCCCTGGCCTTGTAGCATGAGCAAGAACTTAATGTTTCTATGTTCAGAATTGGGAGTTGTTGGTTTCCTTCAGCATAACTGGTCTATCTTGAGTGACAAGAACTATATGTTTGTGATCATTCTTCCTTGTTAATTGTTGATACAACCCAGTGAGTCCTACCTATCTGGGGATATTTTTTTCCCTCCGCCATCAAGAGGAAATACCCTCAACTATATGTATGATTATCGATCTTGTGCTAGTTAGAGTTCTCCATTAATACCTGGTATTAAAAGGTGAGATCTTTGATAGACGTTCTTCGGATCCATTCTCTTTTCTATGGAAAAGTAAATAATGTTCTGAATTGCCTGCATTTTGGTGATGTGCAATGAGACATGTTTGGATAGATGTAGTGGGTATTCCCCTGAACTCTTCTTAAGGTTTTAGATAACTTTCACATTTATTTTGTTCTCTGCAATATAGATTCCACCCTTTAATGATTTCAACAGAGTTTTTAGCCCATGTCATGTAATATTCATTATGCCACAATATTTTAAAAATCTGCTGTCTTGTATCACATAAGGAACACAGTCACTTCAAGCAATAATTACTTACATTTAGAGTACTTAGTTAAGAAAACCCTTGAAAAAAATCCCTCAAGAATATGAGGGTCCAGGAAATTAAGCTAAACGTAAAGAAAGAAGGTAGCAGATTGGTGTTTCAAACTCATAAAGATGATCAGAAAAACACTGGAGAATGAATGAAGGTTGATCATCAGTTTTTCAGGGAAAGAACATGTCAACTGTTATTTATATCTTATTTATCTTCCGAAAAAACTCCCCATACACCATTTGATAGATGAGAAAACAGAGTTCAGAGATATTGAAACATATGATGGAGATCTCACATAGCAAGTAACCTGCAGAGTTTATAAATTAAACTCATCATTTCTATACCACTTTGTCTTCCGGGAAGAAGGAGGTTTCATCCTTGAGACCAAGGAAACTGGCCTCCAGGAAACTTAGTAATGCTTTTGTCTAGTTTATGTCCATATAATTCCTCTGTGTTTATTTCTTTATACTGTCAGGAAGGGGATAGAGCACACACATGGGACTGCGTAGAGCACACGTGGGGCACACACATCAGGGGACAGCATTTCCAGGCCTAAGTTTAAGCCCTGAGGTTTCTTTGCTGCTTCCATAGTTTCATTGGGTAATACATTCATGGTCTCTGCTCTCACTCAGCCTTTCCTACAGAGGCTCACCCAGAACCAGTCAATGACAGTTTGGGATGCCTGGCTCCTTTTGTTGGCAAGTGACTTCTGACCAGGTGCCAATCAATTTCTTCAGTTCTTTTTACTTCATAAAATATTTTAGTGCCAAGGTTAATTCACGTGAATTGTTTTGATTATTTGGGGGGGAAGTTAAATGAGGGGAAGGCAATATCTAAGTTGATAAAGGGCATAAAAATATTACGCAGGGAGGTAGATAGAGCAAAGGAAGCTCTGAAGGTAAATGTGTAGAGATTAGCAAAAGTTCCCTGAAGAAATTTAGTCTTCCAAAGGTTGTGAAATTACTGGATTGAAGCCAAAATCCAAAAGTAGAAGGGCAGCCAAAGGGCAGTTTACGTTAGGCGATCTGTTAATAAGCCACAATCTGTGCTATTTTGTCATAACAGCCTGAACAGACTAAGGCAGCTGGTGTTCTCGAATGTTTCATTAATGTGCTTTTTTGTGACCTCATTCATGATCTGATCATGGCACTTGTGGACCCTTTCGGTTATAAAGCACAGTCCTTCAGCTCTGAGCAATACCATTGTAAATGTCTTAAAATATTTTATTCTCGATATTGTCCCAGCATTTTATAATCCTAATACAGTATCAAGTTCTGTTTATTTTCTTCTCCTGTTTGCTTCTGACCTGTGTGTGTGTGTATGTATGTATGTATGTTTACATAATCAACTTTTTTCCTTTAGGGCTCTTAAGTTACGCTTTATTTTCATATATTTTGATGTAGACTTTAATAATTCAAAATATTTATTTTGTGCACATTTAATGTGGAGAATATGACTAATTATCCCTAACCCCACGCCTATGAAAAAAATCTTAACTTCCTTTAATATAACATTGCTATGTGAATATGACAAAAATTCAAATCACATAGGAAGTTATAAAACAAAGATAAACTGCTCTATATTCCATCTCCCCTGCCCCCCTACAAAATCTCTGTTAAAGGTATCAACATGTCTATGGTAGTCTTCCGTAAGAGTGTGTGTGTGTGTGTGTGTGTGTGTGTGTATGTGTGTGTACATATATAATTGATAGATAATGTGACAAAATAACTAAATAACCTTTAATGTTGATAATATGTTAGATTATCTGTATTATAAAAGGTATCACATCAGAGAGATCACACTCGTACGCTGTTCTGTTCTTTACTTGTTTCAACTTAATATACCTGAGAGATTTTTCACCTTAACATAGAAAAATGTGCCTCATTAATTTTAAGCTTTCTAATATTCCATGTTATAGATAAACCATCATTTATTTGACCAGCTATTAGTTGAGAGCTATTTTCGGTTGATTTACCACATGTGAGGCTGCTACAAGCAAGATTGCACAGTGCTTAGCAGAATCTCATGCGTATATCCTAGCAGGGGAACTCTCGGGTCAGAAGGTCTCAAAAGAGCAATTCTTCACTGAACTTAGTTGTGGGATCCCCTCAGAGAATGTGCACAAATATGTCCCCTGTAGAATTTATTACAGCCTCAGTTTCCTCACATGTACTATTTACAGATCCCAACAATGACCATACCTTTTTTATTGTTTTGTTGAAAAACTGAACAGAAACAGTAACTGCCTCTCACAGAGTTGTTGTGAGGTTTGGAAAGATGTGTAAATGCCCATGTATGACTCATACTTTGTGAATAGTTACTTTTATTCTTCTAACTGTAATTATTAGCGAGGAGGAAAAAACTCATGACAGACCAATGAAAGAAAAACAACTTACCTGTGGGGATCTTTGATTCCAACACAAATGTGGTAAAGGTTGAGGGGAGCTATAGTACTAAATCATGTTAGCATATTTGTAACCATTGCCTGAACTACTTTCAAAATGAATTGGCTTAATTTACATTAAAAGACACTTGCATAACTTAAAAATGAAGGAAAATAAAAAAATTAATATTTAACAAATCATGAAATAGTTACTGCTGTTGGTCCTTATATTTAACCATGATGACCCATATTTCCATATAATATGTAGGAGCCTGGAAACTGTCCTTTGTTTGAGAAAGCCTTGCTGTTTTCAACTCCTCATCCTCAAACTGGTCTTCCACCCACCCCTCCACCTCCATGGAAGGCAAGCTCCTTTGTGCATCCAAAATATTCCTTGTTTTCCTGTCTAAGCTGCTTCTCTGCATCCAGCATTTCTTGTGAGACCACACTGAAAACAAATAAATGAGCTCTCTTCAAACATCAAAAGGAGACCAAAAGGGAGGAAGAATGAAATTGGGGCCAAAAGGTTAAGAGAGGGAAGATGTAGTTGCTCTTTTTCTGGGCTAGTACATGGTGCTTTCTGTTTGAGTGAGCAATTAGAGACCTCTGGGGAGCCAGGTTTCTGTATTTCTGCCCCAAACCTTGGTAATTTGGTCCTTGGTGTAGTTGTCCTTGAATTTTTTATATATATATATTTTTCCCCTGACGCTCTGGGTCAAAATGTCTCCGGTAAAAGCGTCCCATTCTCTGTAATAAATTCCCAATTTCAAACTGCTGCTGTGACAGTGCTAAAGTGTTCCTTACACACATGCCCCAATCCTACAATCTCAGAGCCAATAGAAAATGAACATGAGAAATCATAGGTAAACAGAATTCAGACTCTGTGGTTCATCTATATACACAGGGGTGCACAAATATTAATAAATGTCTTCCCATTTCTGTTTGCATGGTTTTGATCTACTTTTCCAGCATTTCTTTTTAAAAATTTTTTAAAATGTTTATTTATTTATTTTTTTTTTGAGAGAGACAGAGACAGAGCATGAGTAGGGGAGGGGCAGAGAGAGAGGGAGACACAGACTCCAAAGCAGGCTCCAGGCTCCAGGCTCCAAGCTGTCAGCACAGAGCCTGACATGGGGCTTGAACCCACAAACCAAGAAATCATGACCTGAGCCAAAGTCAGATGATTAACCAATTGAGCCACCCAGGCACCCCTGCTTTTCCAACATTTCTAACTTCTTCTTCAGTCTGTACTCTTCTATCTCCATTGTAAACAGAAGTGTGTACATCCAGCTGAAAGATAGACATGTACACAAATACATATGTGTATATACACACATGTATGTATATCTGTGCATGTGTCTTTCGCTAGACCTATATAATGATTTTAGTTTTAGAGTAACTACAAAAATGCAGCTACAAGATTCAGGTAATGATGCCCTTATTCAAGGGCATGAGAAGATGCTCAAGAAATACTAGTTACATTTAAATACATTACTGGTGGGGCGCCTGGGTGGCTCAGTCAGTTAAGTGTCTGACTCTTGGTCTCAGCTCAGGTCTTGACCTGCGGGTCATGAGGTCAAGCCCTGCGCTGTGCTCTGTGCTACTTGTGAAGCCCATTAAAAAATAAATACAATACTGGCTTTTTGGTTTGTCACATAATTGTCTAGGGTAAATGGAGCAATCACATGAATAAAAGAATGTGTTTTTCAGCAAGATAAAATAAATTAACATTGAAGAAACAAAAACAATAGGCCTTACTTTCTCTTTGGCAGTCATTTAGAAAAATATACTAAAGATAACTGAAGAACACAGATGGCATTTAACAAATTCTGTGCCTTGTAAAATGAAAGACATTGAGGTGGCAATTTAAGGAAACAAAGAGCCCAACATGGGGCTTCATCCCATGACCCTGGGGTCATAGCTCAAGCTGAAATCAAGAGTCAGACACTCAACTGACTGAGCCACCTGGATGTCCCTAAAAGATGGCATTTCAAAGCTTGTACAATTTGCTTATTAATTGGTTCCTGGCTATAAAATCAAACCTTTTTTCCATGGATATTTGTAGAATATTTTGGACTAAATCCTAACTGTTTCTTCATAGAGAATAGTTTAGACTTCAATTTGCCAAAAATAAACTACAATAGGTTTTTAAAGGATTTGCTAATAAATCTATGGGCTAATCACTTAGGAGAAATGAATAATTTCTATGTAAAATTTAGATAGACTCTGTACTGAACACATCATTGTGTGACTCCATTTATAGAATTAATAGAAATGAGTGCATTGGCAAAGATGCATGACAGTCCATTATTGATTGGGATAATGATCCACATAAAGTTATTTTCAGCATTATTAATATAAGCTTAAAATGAAAACACTATAGCTAGCAGTTAGGAAGCTTGGGAAGTTTATGTAGAGTAGAGGATGGATGGCCAGGGAAGACTGGTGGGAAAAATGAGCATGCTGCCTTTGTGCTGTGATGAGAGGCATGAGCCAGCACATGTGATTCAACACGTACAATGTTGTTGGGAAAAGCATGATAGCATTCTTGACAGTATGCTGGAAATAGGAGAAGCAATAAGGGTATTGCTTACTATGATAGGCAGAGCAATGGCCCCCAAAGATGTCCACCTCCCAACTCCAGGACTCTGTGAATGTATTTACCTTACACGATAAATGTGACTTTTTAAATGTGGTAATGTGAGGGATTTTGAGATGGGAAGATTACGCTGGATTGTTCAGGTGAGCCCAGCATAATCACAAGGGTTCTTATGGAAGGAGGCAGGAGGGTCAGAGTTAGCAAAAGCTGTGATGGTGGAAGCAGACGTTGGAGTGATATCAGGAAAGGACCATGAGCCAAGAAATGTGGGAAGCCTCTCAATGCTGGAAAAGGCAAGAAAACATTCTCCCCTAGAGCTTTTAGAAATAATGCAGCCCTGCTGACCCATTTAAGTATCTGGCTCCAGAACTGTCACAGCAAATTTGTGTTGTTTTAGGCTACTAAGTTTGTGGTATTTGTTACAGCAGCATTTGGAAACTAATACTTTGCTGTTATGTTTATGGATATAAATAGGTTGTGGGCTCTCTGTTTGATTGTATGGATGAACATTTCACTACCTCACTTTGTGATCATGAAAGTAAACTAGTTGGAGACAAAATTAAATCTCTGCATCAATAATTGCATGGGTCAGTATGCTTCTGATGATGGGGAAATTCAAATAAATAAATACCATGTAAAGATAGAGGTTAATTCTATTAGCTAATGACACTGTTAAGGATATCTGCTGGAGCTGTGTATTAAGCTCAGTGTTTCAATTAGAGGAAGAGGAGAGGAACTCATGGGTAAAGGACGCAAGGTTCATTGAAGTATGGATGGTAGTGGTCCCCTCCTGAGATGTTCTTGACCAGCCACAGAAACATTCATGATATCTTCCTGTGTGTACTTTTCTCATGACATATTTTCATTTAGAAGGCCTTATGCACTAAAACAGGGATTTTATTTATTTTTTATTTTTTTAAGGTGACCATTTTTTTGTATTAAATATAATTTATTGTCAAATTGGTTTCCATACAACACCCAGTGCTCATCCCAACAAGGGCCCTCCAAAGTGGTAAAACAGGGACTTTAATGTGGTCATTTACTTTCTATAAGTTCTAAGACACAGTGATTGGCTTCTTTGTGACATATAAACACCCCTAAGTTCTAGAATGATTAAGTAGCAGACTTAAAAAAAGGCCTAATGATTTCATCAGTAGAAGCAGCACATGACACCTCCATGTCCTTTACTGGGGATTTGATCCATCCAGAAGAAAGCCATGCCCATATCCTTTCCCCTCAATACTAGATCTCAAGAAATAGTGCTCACTGAGCACAGGAATTGAACACAGGAATTGAGCACAAGCTGGATGTGGATATGAAGGTGATGGATTCTCTTGGATCAGAGATTGGCCAAATGAAGTTCCCATGGGAAAATAAACTAACAACTGTTGAAGCCCTGTTTTATGAGCAGGATTCTGTCTTCTACAGTATTTCTCTCAACATTACTAATAGTGCATGGTAACAAGGCCTATTGCTTACTAACCTATCTTTTTCCCCAAGAGAATACCAAAGCATTAATTAAAAGCAGGGAACAATTCCTAATTCCTAGTTTAGACTCCTATTGCTCTGGCATATTCAGGAATAATGAAATAGAATAGTCTGGGATATGAGGGAAACTCAGCATATACGTTAATACTTTTTGTGGGTAACATCAGTTAATTTATTTGAAAATTCTAACTGGTGTAGGGCAAGCTAAAGCTGGCCATGTGTACTCACTAGGAAAATTTAAAATAATCTCTCTTTTAAAAACTGAACATCTGTTAAAGATAAATAGTGACACAGGTCATAAAATTCTAGTTGAAACCTCAATTTTCATATTTTGAAACACAGCATTTGGGGCACAACGTTATCTGAAGGGAGATTTAAAAACACCTCAGTATGGAGTGCCTGGGTGGCTCAGTCGGTTAAGCAGCCGACTTGGGCTCAGGTCACGATCTCGCAGTCTGTGAGTTGAGCCCTGTGTCGGGCTCTGTGCTGACAGCTCAGAGTCTGGAGCCTGTTTTAGATTCTGTGTCTCCCTCTCTCTGACTCTCCCTCATTCATGCTCTGTCTCCCTCTGTCTCAAAAATAAATAAACGTTAAAAAAAAATTAAAAACCAAACAAAACAAAAAAACCCACCTCAGTATCATTTTAATTATACAAAGTCAATCTCCTGTAAAGTTTAATAGTAAATTTTTGTCTAAGGACAAATGAGTTTCATTAATTCGTAGGTCTTAAATACATGAGCATGAATGTCATTTTGCAATTGTAATCTGTGAATATAAGGAGAAGGAAAAACTTACTTCTCAGTTTAGTTTTCCATATTAGAAAAACTTAAGAAAAATACTCCTAGTTTTTAAAAACTTACCTTAAATATGTTGTATATAGAGCTAAGTAAGTTATGTAATGATTCTATCCTGTTTTTTTTTTTTCATTTTGGGGGAATGCATGTCGCAGAGATTGAAATGATCATGATGGCTGCTAGCCCATCATAGGTATTACCTACTGCCAAGAATAGTGGTGGCCAGTCTCAAGCAATGTTGCAAGACTTAAAAGTAGTTTTCTCCCTGGTATTCTAATGTCTAACTGGTGAGATCCCATCTCTTAGGTATGTAGTTATAATTCATGTAATGTAGACTCATATTTTACTCCTTATCAGAACTTCGAGTAGACATTTGATGAATTATTATCATTAGTGATGAATAATGCCTAAATGTTTGTTAAATGGCTCCTACACATGTAAGAGGTGGTCCAATCAGCACCCAAAGTACTTGGATATTTGCAATTAATATATCACAGGGTGACAATATCAGAGCTTCCTGAAGAATTGTCCCTAGTTAATAAAGATACTTGCGATCTCATTAAAGTTCCATCCTCCAGACAATTGTGCACATGATTCGGTTAACATCACACAAACCTGTTGTGGAGTCACTTCTCTGTGGTTCTGTTTCAGTGGATGGTAGTACTTTTGGAAGTTGGAATAGGCTGCTGTTTTTCTCTTGTTTCATGTTCCATTTAAAAATCTGAGGGAATTTACAGATGTGTCCCTTCTCAGTGATCACTGAGCTCACCTGCTGTAATAGAAAAATATGTAAAGGTAAAGATTAAATGTGATTTATAATTGATATATAATAAATCAGTTGAAATTAATTATATAAGAAGTGGTAAAGAGCCTGGCTAAAATTCAGTAAGCATCCCTAAGAAACATATTTTAAAATAGACAAAACTGGGGAATTCTAAACTATTGGTTACAATCAAAATCTATCACAGAAGATTCAATACACTGCTTTAAAATAAAAAAAAAATGATGGGCGCCTGGGTGGCTCAGTCGGTTAAGCTCCGACTTCGGCTCAGGTCATGATTTCACAGTTCATAGGTTTGAGCCCTGCATTGGGCTCTGTGCTGACAGCTCAGATCCTGGAGCCTGCTTTGGATTCTATGTCTCCTTCTCTCCCTGCTTGTGCACGCCCTCTCTCTCTCTCTCTCTCAAGAATAAGTAAATAAACATTAAAAAAATTAAAAAATGAAATAGCATTGGGTAACAACATTACATTATAATTGCTATTTTTTGTGATTGTAGACATTTTTGTTGATGCAATAATGAAAGTAATATTGTCAAATAGAAAAAGTAATTATTCATAGATAACTAAAAAATCCTGAGTAGACAACTCAAAGCTATTAGATGTAATTAAAAAGTTTACTTTAGGGTCTGAGTAAGGAAAAATAATTAAAATATAAGTGGCCCTGAATTCCAGCAATAACTATCTAAATTATGTAATTGATATATAAATATCACTTGCAATATAACAGAAAGATAAATATTCTGGGGACTAGGCAATAAGCAATCTGAGTGAACTAAATAAAAAAAAAACTACAAAATGGGGACATGCCTGAGGACACATTTTATACATGAGTTGATATGGGTGTCCATGGAGGAAGGTAGAGGAGAGGTTTGTATGAATGTAATGGCAATAGAGAACAGAGCCGTGACCAGACCAATGGCAGTGGTGCATCATGAACAGAAGGGTATGTTTAATTAATCTCCTTTTCCCCGAGGTTTAAAAAAAAAAAAAAAGAAGAAGAGGTAAGGAGAGTTGGATCACATTCCTGTTTCCACTAAATGTTGTGAAAATGGCCATCCTGTCCAAGTTAATCTACAGTTTGAATATTTTACCAATCAGTATCCAAACAGAAGGGTTTTTTGGCATTTGAAAGGTTCCCTAGAGGTACAACTGAGTGAGCATATGAGAAATTAAATGTTTGTCAATGACAAAAAAGTTTCAATAACTAGATTATATGAAGATCTCATATAAAGGGACCTGAGGGAAAAAAATCCACGTGAGGAAAAAGGAGAAACAAGGGAAAAAGTATAATTGTTATGAACAAATAATCCATATGAAAATACAGGGGAAGGTAAACAGAAGAGCTTCAGGTCTTATCCATGTTACCTTTCAGACTCCTTACCATTGCTAGCTTCATTTGCTAGAAAAATGAAACAGAGAAATTGGGTAAGTCACCTGGGGACACAATTCAAATCAACAAACATATATCAACTCCCTGATAGTGATACATACTGAACTAAATGCCAGACCTTTCAAAAATAGGTAAGCTAATAGTCTTCCTTTGGACTTAAATATAGTTTAGGAGACGTGCCGTGAAAATAGGAAAAATATATTTCAAGGCCAGGTCTTTCTGACATCAACATTCACGTTAATTCCATTGCCATGCTGTGTTCTATATTAGAATACAAGGAATGCCGAGAGAGAGAGAGAGAGAGAGAGAGAGAGAGAGAGAGAGAGAGAGAAGAGAGAGAGAGAATAGTACATTTTATTAGTTATCAAAGATATGCAAAAAAAGGAAAAACAAACCCCAGGAATGCAAATAACCTTTTAACCCTTAATTAGCAAATGTGAAAGTACTATTCATAACACTCAGAGTTCCTGAGATTGGGAAAAAACCTGGCAGAGTTGTTCATCACTATCAGTTGTGGCTGTATTCCAAAGAATTGTTCCTATTTATGCAATTTGGCAATGGATTTCAAGAGTCATAAACACATTTATATAATTTAACTAAATAATGCTATTATTCATAATCTAGTCTTTGAAATCACTTTGAAGGAAATGGGTATGTTAACGAAAAGATTTTTTTATTTAAAAAATTTAACTAAATAATGCTATTATTCATAATCTAGTCTTTGAAATCACTTTGAAGGAAATGGGTATGTTAATGAAAAGATTTTTTTATTTAAAAAATTTTTCTATAGTTTGCATTTGTCTTTCATTTTTTTGCATGTTGCTTCCAGTTTTACCAACACCATTTATTGGAGAGACTGTCTTATAAAACATTATTATAGTATTGGACTATGTTCCCTGTGTGGTACTTTCAATCGCCATGACATTTATTTTATAAATGGAAGTTTTCTCTCTTAACACCATTCACCTATTTTGCCTCCCCCTCCCCCCACGAACTCCCACCCCTCAGGCAACTACCAATTTGTTTTCTGGATTTGTGATTCTGTTTCCATTTTTAATTTCTTTGTTCATTTATTTTTTAGAGTCCACATATAAGTGAAATAATATGGTATTTATCTTTCTCTGACTTATTTCATTTAGTATAATACCCTCTAGGTCCATTTGTGTTATCGCAAATGGCAAGATCTTATCCTCTTTATGGCTGAGGAATATTTTTTTTTTTTTTCAACGTTTATTTATTTTTGGGACAGAGAGACAGAGCATGAATGGGGGAGGAGCAGAGAGAGAGGGAGACACAGAATCGGAAACAGGCTCCAGGCTCTGAGCCATCAGCCCAGAGCCTGATGCGGGGCTCGAACTCACGGACCGCGAGATCGTGACCTGGCTGAAGTCGGACGCTTAACCGACTGCGCCACCCAGGCGCCCCTATGGCTGAGGAATATTCTATCATTTATGGATGCACACTTGGAGTGCTTCCATATCTTGGCTATTATAACTAATACTGCGATAAATGTGGGGTGTGTATGTCTTTTTAAGTTAGTGTTTTAATTTTCTCTGGGTAAATACCTAATAGTGGAATTATTGGATCACATAGTATTTCTCTTGTTAATTTTTTGAGGAATCTTCATACTGTTTTCCATTAGTGGTGGCACCAGTTGATATTCCCACCAACACTGTATAAAGGCTCCCTTTTCTCCACATTCTGACATCCTCACATCCTCACAAATACATGTTGTCTTTGTTTTTGTCTTTTTGATACTACTCATTCTGCCAGGTATGAGATATGTTATTGTGATTTTGATTTGCATTTTTCCTGATGATTAGTGGTGATTAGCATCTTTTCATGTTGGTCATCTATACGCTGTCTTTGGAAAAATGTTGATTCAAGTCTTCTACCCATTTTTAGGCCAAATTATTTGTTTTCTCGTTTACTTGTGTGTGTGTGTGTGTGTGTGTGTGTGTGTGTGTGTTTTGGTGTGTGAGTTCTTTATATGTTTTGGATATTGACCCCTTATTGGAGATATTATTAACAAATATCTTCTCCCATTCTATAGGATACCTTTTCATTTTGTTGATGGTATCCTCTTGCTGTGCAAAATCTTTTTATTTTGGTGTTGTCCCCATAGTTTAATTTTGCTTTTATTTACCTGGCCTCAGGAGACATATCTACAAAAATGTTGCTAAGGCCAATATCTAAGATTACTATTTGTTTTTTTCTAGAAATTTTATGGTTTCAGGTCTCACATGTAGGTCTTTAATCCATTTTAAGTTTATTTTTGTGAATGATGGAAGAAAGTGGTCTGGTTTCATTCTTTTCCACGTTGTTTCCAGTTTTACCAACACCATTGATTAGAGAGACTTTTACCCACTGTATATTCTTGCCACCTTTGTCAGAGATTAATCGACCATGTAAGTGTGGGTTTATTTCTGGCTCTCTATTCTGTTCCACTGATACAGGTGTTTCTTTTATTGTGCCAGTACCATACTGTTTTGACTAGTATAGCTTTGTAGTATATCTTGATAAGTGGGATTCTGATAACTCTGGCTTTGTTTTTCTTAAGATTGGCTATTGAGTGTCTTTTGTGGCTCTTCATAAAAAGACTTATTTTTAACAATAATTAAATATAAAGAGGAAAGGGGGAGATAAATACTTAACAATGGGGGACTATTTTAATGATAGTATAGGTGTTCAATAGGATATCAAACCACTTTTGGAAATTGCAATGAGAGCAAGAGAGAGGGAAAGGAGGGAACCATGGAAATAAAGCTGCTTAATTGTGTGATGGTGAAAGTTCATTGGTATGTCATTGCTTTTCCATTATTTTGTATAATTAAATAATTGTCTTAAATTTAAAAAATGCCTAATGCAACCAAAATAAAAATAGTTTCAAGTGACAGATTAAGAACAAATGTTATAATGTAAACTTTCTCTCACATTGGGTGTCCTCATGGATAGATGAAAAATGAGGTAGATGCACACTTTCAGACCACAGTGCTTTGAAACTTGAAATCAACCGCAGGAAGAAGTCTGAAAAACCTCCAAAAGCATGGAGGTTAAAGAACACCCTCCTAAAGAATGAATGGGTCAACCAGGCAGTTAGAGAAGAAATTTAAAAATATATGGAAACAAATGAAAATGAAAATACAACAATGCAAATGCTTTGGGATGCAGCAAAGGCAGTCCTGAGAGGACAATGCATTGCAATCCAGGCCTATCTCAAGAAACAAGAAAAATCCCAAATATGAAATCTAACAGCACACCTAAAGGAAATAGAAGCAGAACAGCAAAGACACCCCAAACCCAGCAGAAGAAGAGAAATAATAAAGATCAGAGCAGAAATAAACAATATAGAATCTAAAAAAACTGTAGAGCAGATCAATGAAACCAAGAGTTGGTTTTTTGAAAAAATGAATAAAATTGATAAACCTCTAGCCAGGCTTCTCAAAAAGAAAAGGGAGATGACCCAAACAGATAAAATCATGAAAGAAAATGGAATTATTACAACCAATCCCTCAGAAATACAAGCAATTATCAGGGAATAGTATGAAAAATTATATGCCAACAAACTGGACAACCTGGAAGAAATGGACAAATTCCTTAAACACCCACACACTTCCAAAACTCAAACAGGAAGAAACAGAAAACTTGACTAGACCTATAACCAGTGAAGAAATGGAATCAGTTATCAAAAATCTCCCAACAAATAAGAGTCCAGGACCAGATGGCTTCCCTGGGGAATTCTACCAGACATTTATAGCAGAGATAATACCTATCCTTCTCAAGCTGTTCCAAAAAATAGAAAGGGAAGGAAAACTTCCAGACTCATTCTATGAAGCCAGCATTACTTTGATTCCCAAACCAGAGACCCAGCAAAAAAAAAAAAAAAAAAAAAAAAAAAAAAAAAAAAAGAGAGAGAACTACAGGCCAATATCTCTGATGAATATGGATGCAAAAATGCTCAACAAGATACTAGCAAATTGAATTCAACAGCATATAAAAACAGAATTCACCATGATCAAGTGGGATTCATTCCTGGGCTGCAGGGTGGGTTCAACATTCGCAAATCAATCAATGGGATACATCACATTAATAAAAGAAGAACCATATGATCCTGTCAATCGATGCATAAAAAGAGTTTGACAAAATTCAGCATTCTTTCTTAATAAAAACCCTCAAGAAAGTCAGGATAGAACATATTTAAACATCATAAAAGCCATTTATGAAAAGCCCATAGCTAATATCCTCAATGAGGAAAAACTGAGAGCTTTCCCCCTGAGATCAGGAACACGACAGGGATGTCCACTCTCACCACTGTTGTTTAACATAGTGTTGGAACTTCTAGCATCAGTAATCAGACAACAAAAGGAAATCAAAGGCATCAAAATTGGCAAAGATGAAGTCAAGCTTTCACTTTTTACAGATGACATGATATTATACATGAAAAACCTAATAGACTCCACCAAAAGTCTGGAACTGATACATGAATTCAGCAAAGTCGCAGGATACAAAATTAATGTACAGATATCAGTTGCATTCTTACTAATAATGAAGCAACAGAAAGACAAAGAAACTGATCCCATTCACAATTGCACCAAGAAGCATAAAATACCCAGGAATAAACCTAACCAAAGATGTAAAAGATCTGTATGCTGAAAACTATAGAAAGCTTATGAAGGAAATTGAAGAAGATATAAAGAAATGGAAAAACATTCTGTGCTCATGGATTGGAAGAATAAATATTGTTAAAATGTCAATACTACCCAAAGCAATCTACACATTCAATGCAATCCCAATCAACATGACACCAGCATTCTTCTTGGAGCTAGAACAAACAATCCTAAAATTTGTATGGAACTACAAAAGACCCCGAATAGCCAAAGTAATATTGAAGAAGAAGACCAAAGCAGGAGGCATCACAATCCCAGACTTTAGCCTCTACTACAAAGCTGTAATCATCAAGACAGCATGGTATTAGCACAAAAACAGACACATAGACCAATGGAATAGAATAGAGACTCCAGAATTGGACCCACAAAAGTATGGCCAACTAATCTTTGACAAAGCAGGAAAGAATATCCAATGGAAAAAAGACAGTCTCTTTAACAAATGGTGCTGGGGGAACTGGACAGCAACATGCAGAAGAATGAAACTAGACCACTTTCTTATACCATTCACAAAAATAAACTCAAAATGGATAAAGTACCTGAATGTGAGACAGGAAACCATCAAAACCCTAGAGGAGAAAGCACAAAAAAAACCTCTCTGACCTCAGCTGCAGCAATTTCTTACTTGACACATCCCCAAAGGCAAGGGAATTAAAAGCAAAAATGAAATACTGGGACCTCATGGAGATAAAAACTTCTGCACTGCAAAAGAAACAACCAACAAAACTAAAAGGCAACCGACGGAATGGGAAAAGATATTTGCAAATGACATAACGGACAAAGGGCTAGTATCCAAAATCTGTAAACAACTCACCAAACTCCACACCCAAAAAACAAATAATCCAGTGAAGAAATGGGCAGAAGACATGAATAGACACTTCTCTAAAGAAGATATCCAGATGGCCAACAGGCACATGAAAAGAAGCTCAACGTCACTCCTCATCAGGGAAATACAAATCAAAACCACATGAGATATCACCCGACACCAGTCAGAGTGGCTTAAATGAACAAATCAGGAGACTATAGATGCTGGCGAGGATGTGGAGAAACGGGAACCCTCTTTCACTGTTGGTGGGAATGCAAACTGGTGCAGCTGCTCTGGAAAACAGTGTGGAGGTTCCTCAAAAAATTAAAAATAGATCTACCCTATGACCCAGCAATACCACTGCTAGGAATTTACCCAAGGGATACAGAAGTACTGATGCATAGGGACACTTGTACCCCAATGTTTATAGCAGCACTCTCAACAATAGCCAAATTATGGAAAGAGCCTAAATGTCCATCAACTGATGAATGGATAAAGAAATTGTGGTTTACATACACAATGGAATACTATGTGACAATGAGAAAGAATGAAATCT
Organism: Puma concolor; assembly: GCF_028749965.1. Taxonomy (NCBI): domain Eukaryota; kingdom Metazoa; phylum Chordata; class Mammalia; order Carnivora; family Felidae; genus Puma; species Puma concolor. Next base: position 55,079,258 of record NC_141679.1, on the reverse strand, counting down.
GGCCCTTTGTAGCAACGTGGATGGAACTGGAGAGTGTGATGCTAAGTGAAATAAGTCATACAGAGAAAGACAGATACCATATGTTTTCCCTCCTATGTGGATCCTGAGAAACTTAACAGAAACCCATGGGGGAGGGGAAGGGAAAAAAAAGTTAGGGAGGGAGGCAAACCATAAGAGACTCTTAAAAACTGAGAATAATCTGAGGGTTGATGGAGGGTGGGAGGGAGGGGAAAGTGATGGGCATTGAGGAGGGCACTTGTTGGGATGAGCACTGGGTGTTGTATGGAAACCAATTTGACAATAAATTTCATATTAAAATGAGGTAGTATTTGTAAGTATCTTCTAAGACTCTAACAGCATCTGGCAATTAACCAAAAGGAACTTTATTTTATTAAAGTTTTTATTTATTTATTTTGAGAGAGAGTGCGAGCAAGTGCATGCACAAGTGGGGGAGGGGCAGAGAGAGAACAGAGAGAATCCCAAGCAGGTCTGCACTGTCAGCACAGAGCTCTGATTTGGGTCTCGATCCTGCTAATTGTGAAATCATGGCCTGAGCTGAAATCGAGTTGAATGCTTAACCAACTGAGCCACCCAGGTGCCCCAGGAATTTGTTTTGGTTTTAATTCCAAGGTAGCTTTACTAATTTCATCCATTTTTAATAGCCTAAAATTCATGCCTTCAAGATTTCCTATGCTTAAGCTTTTATCTGGGAAATTAAGATTTTTATCCCTTAACAAGAGTTATCAGATAAGCAAGGACCAAGTTTTTGCAATCTATGAGCATCTCTACTACAGTTCGAATGCCCATTAAGAAAGGTGGAGCGTCCGACTTCAGCCAGGTCACGATCTCGCGGTCCGTGAGTTCGAGCCCCGCGTCAGGCTCTGGGCTGATGGCTCGGAGCCTGGAGCCTGTTTCCGATTCTGTGTCTCCCTCTCTCTCTGCCCCTCCCCCATTCATGCTCTGTCTCTCTCTGTCCCAAAAATAAATAAAAACGTTGAAAAAAAAAAAAGAAAGAAAGGTGAAAATTTTCGTCTTGGCCCACCCCTCTGCTTTTGTTCACACACCTCATGCAAACCGTCTGTGGGGTTAGTGAGTTCATTTTTCTCCCTCTTGTCATTTTGGGAATCTTTGTCTTTGACAGACTGCCTCCCATTTCTTGGCATTCCCTTTTAACAAGAAATGTATAATTGATGGTAATTCTTAGTCTCTTTCAGCCACCTGCCTGCCTCTGGAAAGTAAAAACTTCACTCAACATTCTCATTTGCAAACCTGAAGCTGATGGTTAATTTATTTGCTCTTTTAATAATGTTTAAGAACCATGTACATGTGCCAGTCTCCACGTTGAATCAGTCTTTCTAATATCCTCTGTTACAAATCCATCATTCAAATGAGTTTCAGCACTTACACAGGCCCCATATTCTTGTCCTCATACTGTTTGTCCCTTCCCTTCTGTTGTGGGCATTCCTTACAGATCGCTCATTAATTTTTTCCAAGTGCCTTCTGGAAATTCCAATTCACTGATAATAGCATTTTGATCACCTCAAACTTTTCCCTGACTATTGAATTTACCTCTGGACCTTAATTATTGTTGCTGTTACCATGTTCGATTCTAAACAACCAACCACTCAGAGACCTTCATTTACACACACACACACACACACACACACACACACACACACACACTCCCACACTCCCACACTCCCACATTCATACTTTTTTACTTGGAAGCATCATGTACAGTCAGCATTTCTCTGGTTCCTGTGCAAGACTTGACATTTTTTAGCTTGACATTTTAGCTTTCAGAAATGCTCCTTACCTTTAAGCACATGAATTTAGTCCGCCTCACAAGGTCTTTGGCACCTGAGCTCCTGGGTTTGTTCACAGTTGATGACTTATGATACCCAAATAGAAGCATTGCTCTGGGATTCCATTGGATTAAATGAGATCTATTTTCACTTCAGTGATCCACTGAGCTAACTATGTGTAAGATCTTTTTACCACACAGGACTGTTCTCCCTGAAATGCCTATGTAACATTCTCAGACCACATTTTCCATCCTGCTTCCCTCTTGCACTTGCTCCCTTCACTCCCAGTTAACATATTGCTGGGTAAGATATGGAGAAGTCAATACTGAGGGGGGTTGGGTGAAGTCATCACCTCTCTGGCTCTACTGCCCTTCACTGTTCACTCAGCCTATATCTCATGGTGAATTATTTTAGTGACATTCTCACCAGCACCATCGATTGCTTTGTCCACATTTTATTTATTTGTTTAATTTTGTTCTTGATGCATCAATAGGGAAAAGAGGAATGAATCCAGGGCACTTGACTTAAAGGATTTTCAATTGGGAAGAAATTAAATATACAAGTGAGCCTTTTAGAAAAGGATGATACTGTGGCCCTGTTATGTATTAGAAAATTTGATCACTAACAGGTAATGCAATAATTTTGTTTGTATTTTTAAAGAAAATGCCTTTATATCCTTCATATAAATGAGACAATACCAAACAATACTGAGAAGAACCACACCAAATTATGCATTATCCCCTCACTGGGAATTTTTAACAATGTTAACATTTGGCAACACCATTTTTACCATCTTTTGATGCATAGAAAATATCAATAATGATCTAAAAATGCAATCTCACAGTAAAATGTATTAAATGTTCTAGCTGAATATAACACAAGGAAAAGTGTGAGGGGAAGCTAAAGGAACTGCTAAGCTTCAGTAAGTATTTTTCACATGAGATGAGGTAAGAGATACTAGAATCCTTTATGTCTCCACTTATTCTGCGTTAATACGTTGAAACATTGGAATTTCAACTACAGTTCATTTACAGAGAACGTTAATTTACTCATTACTGTGCAACATGAGAACATTAGCTCCTGAGAATTTTCCTATTTCCTGACTTTTGTTTGTTAGGTTTTTTTTTGTGTGCTTGTTTGTTGAGGCAAATGACAGTGTGTATACTTTGTTCTGTAAACACAATTCTCGTCATTGTTCAGTGTTGATTTTTTGGCAATGTTCACCACCTGCCATTTTATTAGCCTGTGTCTGTTTTTGATATTTGTACTAGTATCAGATCCTCCTCTTGCTTTGTGGCCTTAGGCTTATTGCTATACATCTTTATTTAATCTATAATAATAGTACCTGTGGTCATGGGGTTGTTTGTACCAGGTAAACAGCAAGAGATAAAAAAGTCGCTTGAATTCTATATTATTCAGGCTTTGTGTTTTTATTGTTCATTGCATTTCTCTTCTGTCTTACATGTTTGCATAGTTTCTGTGCCATTTGTTTTGCACTTGGTTCATGCTTAATGTCCAGACTTCCTAACTGTTATGATATGGTATGGGTTGATTATCCTCGACTGTATTTTTCTGGGGACGAACCTATAGTGTGAGCGATAGATACTGATTTTTATTAACCTTTAACCTAGGAAATAGGGAGTTTGTGAGGGACATAGCTCTAATGGGGTTGTGTGCAATCCTTGCTTGTGAGCTTGGACTCTGATATCTCTTTTGAGATCCTTTTAAATGTCTTGCGTTGGGATTATTTGACCCAATAATACAGGAGTACACTCTATACCCATAGGCTATGGCTTGCTCTCCCAATTTGTCCCTGAACCCTGGGAAAGAAGATACCCTGGGAGACCTTCTTCAGTCTTGAGATCTTAATAGACATACCAAAGCTGCTCTCTCAGCCTGTGTTTTTCCAATTCAAGGGTATTTTTTAAAGTTCTTAGGGTCTTTTAGATTGACTGTGGTTCTTCTGAACTGCCTCTTAAGATGAAATTGGGATAGGAAGCTTTTTCTATGGCACAAGAATCTTTTTCTTTCTTTACGAGTCATTTTTGGAAGTTGTTGCTATAAGAGCAAAACTTCTCTGCATTAAGAGGCTAGAGTCAGCTAGAAGATGTATAGTTCTCTAAGAATAGTATATCTAGATCTTTCTATAGTCCGTCAGTGTCCTTATGTCCTGACGGATCCTATCTTAGATTGAGCTCCCCCCAAATTAGACCCTGGGATGAGGACTCCTGACTGAGTCATTAAAGGAATGGTCTTGAGAAACTGTAAGGGAGAGAGGGGAACAGAACAGATAAGGGGCAGATCTTAAGTGAAATACCATAGAAGGCAGCCTCAGTCTGATCCCATAGAGGAATTTGAGGCAAGGGAACTGGCCTTGCACACTCCCAAATGTACCTCCCTCCTCAGTTGAGGACACTGATACTAGAACCATTCTGACCTAAGAAGCTGAATATCAGACCTTATAAAAAAGCTGCAGGTGCTGGCCTTTGGAAATACAGTGAAGGTGGGTGGGGGATGGGGGGCAGGTAATGAATACAAAGAAGAAAAGAAAAATGTGGATGGACCTGGCACAATCTCCAATATTAGTCACTACAGATTTCTTCATGGCGTAGTTGGACTCTCCCCTTGTGATTGCTCAATTTCCCCACATTTCCAATCTTCCTTTTTCACTTGCACTTTTCTATGAGATTTAAATAGCAATAAATGTATCTATAGATAACATTTTGTATATTCAATGCAGACATAATAATGATGACTAACCCCTGATCTATGAAGTTAACTTGATGATTATTAAAAAAGAAACAAACAAAAACCCTTGTTGATTATTTGCATAAAACACTTTTAAAAAATGTCACCATAATGAAGCTTATTGGTGACAGTGATAGGTCAGGTGTCTTATAGTCATCTTCCTATGCTGAGTGGAACTGTAGATGCCCATGAGAAGCCACATTCTTTATTCAAGGAAAATAGAAATTTCGTATTTGATGGACATTAAATTTAAAACTGGAGTTAGTATGTGACAGTACTCCTCGGGGTTATGGAAATTGATCATTTTCGCACTGGTTAGTCCCTTAAGAAAACAGCTGGTGCTTCCAGTTTTGAATATTGTTCGGAATTATGTTGTCAAGCAGCAGAATCTTTGCAAAGTTCACTTCATGGATTTCATCTGACCGAGGACCACAGTCTGCCTCTGCATACAATAAAGTACAGACTTAACCAGTCGTATTTGGCTTTACAGAAAAGGAAAATGTTGGGAAAGGCAGTCACATGTGCACAAGTTTTTAGTAAGTCCCCCATTGTCTGAGTAAGAATGGGCTGTGGGCCTGGAACCCTTCCTTGCTAAGTGATAGATGCCCACAGCTTGCGTGGGACTTGTCACTTTGTGTGAAAATGCCTCTTCGTGTTTCAGACTCAGTGTGTGCTGTTCTGCTCAAGCATGTGTGTCATATGGATCCTGGTCAACCCCACTGCTAAATTTGTCCCCTGTAGGAAAGGAACAGGTCCTCTGTTCTTTGGCATAAAGGGGTGCATGTAGGCCACTGGCCCGGCAACAGCTACAAGGAGGGACCTACTGGCTATGGGGAACCATTGCCCACTGTGGGGGCCATCTTGCTCTGTCTCTTTGCTCTGTAAGTAAAGTGTTGTTCTGTGAGTGCTTGACTGTGTCCTGTTTTTCTTGGTGCCTCTGATACCAAGATGTAGTGGGCAGAAGTGTTCAGACTGGTCCTCCTGGTCATAGGCTTTATCTGTTCAACAGATAAAGGTTAAGTTTATGTTTTTTTAAAACAAGTACTATATTCCAAGACCCGTGCTGCCTGCTTTATGTACTTAATTATGTAATCTTTTGCTGAAATAAAAATATTATTTGAAAAATTCACAGATCTTACTGTTTACTTTGATGAGTTTTTGACAGTTGTATGAACCTTTGTAGCAAACTGCACAGAGCAAGACATAATTTTTATCCCTCCAAATATTCCAACGTATAACTCTTTCCAGTCCTTTATATCCCTTCCCCCACCAAACACTATCATAATAGATTAAGTTTTCTGTATTTAGATTTAATATAACTGAGATCCTACAATTTGAACTTTTTGTGTGACTGCTCTTCCATTACCTAATATTTTGGGGGACTTTTTCATGTTGCATGAGTCCATAGTAATTCTTATTACTAATTAGTATTTCATTGTATGAGTGTATGGATATGCTGTTTTATTTAATACTTTTTTATGGATATTTGTGGTATTGTCAGTTCTTAGCTGTTATGAATAAGAATGTACACTGAGATACATGTTTTTTGTGCACATAATTTCTATTTCCCTTGGATTATAAATCCTACAATATTTTTCCTCACTTAAAAGTATATTCTGGCTATTCTTAGGGGCACCTGGGTGGCTCAGTCGGTTGGACGTTGGACTTTGGCTCAGGTCATGATCTCATGGTCCATGAGTTTGAGCCCTGCATCGGGCTCTGTGCTGACAGCTCAGAGACTGGAACCTGCTTTGGATTCTGTGTCTCCCTCTCTCTCTCTGCCCCTCCCCTGCTCGCTCTTGCTCTCTCTTGCTCTCTCTCTCTCTCAAAAATGAATAAAATATTTTTTAAGTATATTTTGGCTATTCTAGGTTTTTTCATTTTCATATATACTTTAGATTATTTTTGTCTATTTCTTTTAAATAGGCTGCTCAAATTCTGATAGCTAATTGCATTTAATCTACATGTTAACTTGAAGAGATAGACATCTTAATGGTTCTTAGTCTTTAAATCAAGGAACATAGTATATCTCATCTATTTTTTGTTTATTTCAGTAATGTTTCATAATTTTTAGTAGAGAGGACTTGCAAATGTTTTGTTAGATTTGTTTTCTGATGCTATTGTAAATAATGTTTGAAATTTTCTTTTCTAAGTTTTTATTGCTTGGGTGTACAAATACAATTGACTTTTGACTTGAATTTTTGGCTTTGCTAAATTCTTTTTTATTATAATAGTTAAAGATTCCTTTGGACTTCCTGTGTACAAATTATGTTGGAACAAGGCAAAGATATTCACCTGAAACTGTCCTTTTTTTAACCTGTGGCTAGTAGCCAGTGGAATATTGCAAGAAAAAGAGATAAATATCCACAAATAAATAAATAAAAGAGGACATGAAGCTGTCACTATTTCCAAATGACATGATTATGTTCATAAAATTTTTGCTACATCTTTTCAGAAAAGAGTTTACTTTTCAGTTTCTTTCTTAACCTAGATCTTAAATTTTCACAGAGCTGGGTATTCTCCCATAAAAAATGAGAGGTTTTAATTATTACATAAGGTGGACAATTAGTTTAGAAAGGCAAAGGCGAATCATAGAATTCTGTGATTCAGGGATTGTAGTACAAATGGAATAGATGGACAATCTTAGAAAATTACCTGAAAAAAACAACAACAGAATAGTGTTTATAGGAAGAGTAATAGTACTACAGATGTAGGTTAAAGTAATTACCCCAAAGAATAGCATTGACTTGATTGAGAAAATATTTTAAGCGAAGGTGAAAGCGGCACTCAGAAGGAATGGGCCATAAATAGTAAGGAATGTTGTTACATGTTTGTAAGTCACAAGAGAGAAAACAGCTTTTCTGCTGTTTTTAGCTTGTAAATAACAACAAATAATCATATGTAAGTCATCTAGGCCCATTAATACCATTATAATAGTTCAGTAGATTCAGAGCTTGGGTTTGAAACTGTAAAAAGGCTTGTGTACTGTGATGATCACTGTAATTTGGGCCTTGGACATCTTCGTGTAATTATTATCTTCTTTTCGATGTGGAAATTAACTCACAAAGAAGATTACTAAGTGCCCAAACTCAGTAATTAGAAAGTAGAACTGGGACTCAAATTCTGATTTCTATTCTCTCCTCTCTGAAATGCCAACAAACTTGACAAAAGAGTTTGTTAAAAGTACCGGTACGAGGTTATGGGTTGGGCTTATAAAATTCATTATGCTCAGTATCGTGTAAAGCTCTATGCCTTTAAAGAGAAAAACAAGGAGTATTAGGAACAGATTTAAATGTTCATTCATGGTGCCAGTGGCTCACAGTGTTTAGGAATAGTAGCTTTATGTGTGTCAAACTGGCAGTATGGCACCTGACCGACTTTCTAAATGTCAAATGTTATTTTGAGGGTTTAAGCGTTTGAAGCTTCAGACTTGCCTATTTTATGGGTTTTAGAAGAAACTTGTAGAGGGATTTCATGATTGAACACACTGACACTGTTACTTAAGGCATATTAATAAAAGTACCAAAGGAGAAATTGCCTTAGACTCTCTTGGCGAGAAGAACAAATAGAGTAAATGCTTAAAGATGACATTTAGGTCGAAAAAAGGAATTAAATTTGTATACAAACGCATGTGCACACACACACACAAACACACCCTCACATATCCCCATAACAAAGCCATCCTGATTTCTCTTCTGGAATACTTTGGCATCTATACAGATATTCATATTATGGATACATAATTTCTATTATGCGTGTTATTAAATTGATGTTATTAAGTAATACAGGTGCTCATTGATTATAGAAACACTGAAAATTAAAAAGGGGATTTTGATTACATATATTTGCAATAAAAAACAAGATGCCATTTTAGAATAAATAAGAGGAAGTTCTGTTTAAAATTTTTTTGGTGTGTATTCATTTTTGAAAGACAGAGAGAGAGAGAGCACAAGCAGGGGTGGGGTGGAGGGGGGGGGTGGGACACAGAATCTGAAGCAGGCTCCAGGCTCTGAGCTGTCAGCACAGAGCCTGACATGGGGCTCAAACTCATGAACCGTGAGATCATGACCTGAGCTGAAGTCGGATGTTCAACTGACTGAGCTACTCAGGCGCCCAAGAGGAAGTTCTATTTTAATTGGTAGGGCTAAATCTAAGTTCCAAGAAATTATATAAACTGAAGTAAAAATAGAATTTATTTTAAGATGTGTCTAGACCAATAAAATGATGACAATCCCAGATCATATTATTAAGGCAAATAAGTTTACCTGAGTGTATTATATACCTTTGGTGGTAGACAATCCCATGTATTCACAAAATAGTTCTTAATGTTACTATTAGAGAAAAACTGGGCAGAGTGAACTATTGGTCTCACCTAAGGAGACATTTGTTTACACTCAGTTTTCTCATCTATCAAGTGGGAATACTGTTATTTAGTAAACAAAATTTTGGGGGGGGGAGGTAAAGGATTAGATAAAATATGTGAAAATATTTTTTGAACTCTTAAGCTTTCACTTCATTTATAAATTTTCCTAAGTTTTAGTTATACATTTAATTCATTTGGTTAGCAAGTACTTGTCTGTGCTGGGAAGTAGGAATGCAGTGATGACCAAGGTGAAGTCCTAGCATCTGTGGGACTTCTATTCTTTTGGAGGAAACAGACACTAACACCAAAATGGGCAACCAATTATTTACGATTGTGGTGTTGCTGAGAATGACCAAGTTCTGCTCTGGATTAGGCAGGTAGTGAAGGTCATCTTGAAGAAGGGACACTTGAGATGAACTCTGAAGGTTGAGTTAGCATTAGTTAGACACAGGGAAGCAGCCCCAAGCAGAGGAAAGGGCATGTTCAAATCCTCTGAGAAAGGGGAAAAATTAAGCCTGTATTATGGGAAAAAATATGAACGTGAGGCTGGTTGTCAGAATATAAAAAGAGAGTGGCTTAAAATCAAGCTGGTGAAGTAGGCTGGGGTGTCTGATTCAAGTCCTTGCCAGATCGATATACCAAGACAGTGTGGCTCTTCTGAGGGTTTTTAAGCAGAAATGCGGAATGTTCAGGTGTGTATTCTTAAAGGATCCCCCTGGCTACTCTTTCCAAAGTGAACTGGGGAATGGTAGGAGTAGTGGATTCTGTTAAATCAATTTAGAGGCTGCTGGAGTTGACCACATAAGTGATGGTAGCCAGAGCCATGTGGTGCCAGCAGAGATACAGAAAGACATCATGAAAGGGGTCGCTGCACTTGTCATCGCTATTGATATAAATGCAACTCTGTGTTAAGCATGACTGGATTTCAGAGTGATACCTTGAGCCTATATGTCCTCGTGTCTAAAATGCTTTGATTATTGAGGTCAAAATGAGCTGACGGAAGGTCCTTTTTGCTATAAGTTACTCCTAAACATATAAGCCTGGGTAAAGATGAAGTGTGGGTATAAATAAAAGTCACATTATTTAACAGGGACAGCCCCAACACATGACATTAAAGAGTAGGAAGCTTTCATTTTGTCAGCTACTAGCTGATGAATAGTTGGCCTGGAATTTCTGAAATTTAGGTTTGGTCCTCTGGTTTGGGGAGCATGTTCTAAGTTCAGAGGCTTTCTTTTTCCAAATTTTATGCAGAGGGAAGTGGTTTTGTGAGATAAGCATAAAAAGTCTTCCTTTTGAGAGTTGTTTTTTCAGTTTAGATAAAAATAACTTATTTGCAGACATTTATTACTATGCCTCTCTCTAAGGCATTTACTCATACAGTTGCATCTTTAGGAAGGAACCTACTTGAGAGGTCAAAACATAGAGGAAAATAGATATAGCTTGGATAAATATAAGCCTTGCCTGAGGAAGTAGCAAGCTTAAGATGCAAGTAAAAAAAAATTCTAGATCCTTGGGATGAATTTATTTATTTTTTTTTTCAACGTTTATTTATTTTTGGGACAGAGAGAGACAGAGCATGAACGGGGGAGGGGCAGAGAGAGAGGGAGACACAGAATAGGAAACAGGCTCCAGGCTCTGAGCCATCAGCCCAGAGCCTGACGCGGGGCTCGAACTCACAGACCGCGAGATCGTGACCTGGCTGAAGTCGGACGCTTAACTGACTGCGCCACCCAGGCGCCCCACCTTGGGATGAATTTAATGACCAACCATATTAAACAATATATCATGCTTTTTAGCTTTTACAGAAGCCAAAGAAATAGTATGTTTATGTTCCACATATAATACTATAAAATGCACATTTATACTTAAGATCATTGAGTACAATCAGAGGTGCAGAACAGATCAACTAGTCTTGGCTCATACTCCTTTAGAGATGCTCCAAGAGGGCACAACTCAGGCCGAAACCAAGCGGAAGACAAGAAAAATAACACTTCAATAGTCTTCTAGGAAGGGGAATTCTCAGTCTGGCCCCCCAACCTTGAGAGTCCCTCCTAATGCTGACCTCTCTGGCCACATGGTCCCTTGAGGGGATGAAAGGCTCATGAACCTGTCTCCAGGCAAAGAGATTTTCCCGGAGGAATACACTGCATTATTCAGGCTACAGCGCACTTGTGCTTCAAGGCTTATGAAAACCTTAAGAGAAGTGAGTGATGAAAGTGGCAGTGTAAGGACTTCTAAAAATTCACCCTTGCACAAAAGTAATGGAAAAAAACAGCCAAATCTATCAGGATCAAGATTTTCAAGACACTGGAAATTAAATACTTGTAGCAAACTGACAGAATTTGTTCAAGAAAAATGGAATCTCCGTAAGAACAGCAAGCAAATCTTGATGTTAGGAATGAAGATTTAAAGAAACTTTCTTTTCTCACTTATTGTACTGATTTATGCTTAACCATTTAAGACTCAATTTTTACACATTGCTGATAAAGTTATATTAGAATTGGCAAAGGCAAGGAAAAAACACAGAAACCGTGAAAGCTACATGAACATACCAAAGAAAATTGGATTAAAGACACAAGGCAAGCCAAAGACAAAAGAATGGTCAGCTCTGGAAAGCATTAGAGAACATCCCTCAAACAAAACCAGATAAAAAAAACAAAAGAGGAGGTTTCTTGGGGCTGCCTCATATTACCAAGTTACTAAGAACATGAATTAATAACACAAGAACTTCAAGACTTGCGTGTATATGGGGGAGGTGGGTAGGTGCATGGACAGAATCAGGTGAAAATCGACATGAGAGAGCTATGGAAATGATTCAAACAATACATACAGGGCTAATTAAAAACTTACACAGATCAAGTGACAGAATAGAAACAGCTGGGTGCTAACTTAATCACAAAGGGAAGTTTGGAAATAACTGCAGTGAATTCAGAGGGAAAACAAAGAGTAAGGCACAATAGATATTAGATACAAAGATAAGATAATAATTATGGAGACAAAGACAAACCATTACAAGAATTTTCAATGTCCCTGAAGTTAAATATAACAGACCATAAAAACAGGACAAAAAAAGTATCAAAAGGCGTTTTAGAAAACTCCTGTTATAATGAAGAGCTGAGTATACATTTATAAAAAGTACCCTCTATTCCAGGGGAAAAAACTCACTGCTCAAAATTTGTCATTGAGATACAACTTTTCTTACAGTTACAAGAGTCTGATTTTCTATATTTACAGCAAGCTCATTTCCAAAATCAGTTGGAAAAGAAATATAAATGATTATAAAAGTGGGCAAAGAATGGAGAACAATACTGAGAGAAGTAAAAATGACCAAAAAAGATATAAAAAGATACAAAACCATGAACCTTTTTGTAATTAATGAGGTTTTATATCAACCAATGAAATATTATCAGGTTTTCAAAAATTTAAAGAGTTTGAAAATACATACTTCTGTAGAATATAGGAAAGAATACATTCATAAACTGTTAATGGAAGAATACATTTAACTCTTTGGAAGATTTGAAAATAGCTATCACACGTGATCATGCTATTGAGGGAAACATACTGATTAGAGAAATCCAACATGCAAGGGGAAGGGGGTGGAAAGCATGAAGGTTAGGATGAATGAATTACACTAATGAATTAGGAAACAATGCACATGAGACAGGCTCTGGGAGAGGAAAACACAGACAAAAATGAAGTGAGAGAAAACACAACTGGCATATTGGCCTAATTTTAAGCACAAGAGTCAAGGTGGATAAGTGTCTACCCAGGAGACTGTATCTTCAGGTAGATGAAAGGGCTCAGCCCAAGCTTTGTTGTGTCAACTACAAACACTTGGTTTGCTGAGTGGACTGGCTGCATAATTACAGCATTAGAGAAAAACAAACAATCAGTAAAGAAAAGAAAAATAAGGAAATAAGTTCTCCAGTAATTAAGGGCAGAGGATCTTCATTAGCTCCACCCTGGGGTCAGCTTTGGGGACCAGGGTATGGGAGAGAATTGGAAAGGATTTCTAAAGGACACCAAGAATGAGGTCAAGAATGAAGAGTCTGACTTGAGCACAGAAAGATTAACTGAGCCTACATGCATCAGGAAGCAAGGATGTTTTCTGGTAGACTGACCTATTGCTTTTCCCCAGATTGCTATAATTGTTATATATAAGTTGAAATGATATATAGGTATTGATACTTATTTATCAATATCTGTCCATATCTATATCTATCTACAGATGTTGTTATTCTCTAATTAGTTGTATCACCTAAAGAAGGTTTACCCTTTTAGAAAATTAAAAGATGAAGAGCTTTTTCAGTCATAAAAGTCCTATCTTTACGTTCCTTAAACAAAAAAAGCAATTAGATGACATTTAGGAGTCTTAGAGAAGACATTTTCTTTTTGAAAATGTATATTTTCAAGTTCAAGATACATTTACTAAGGAATTGAAATTTTAAAGACAATTAGATCCATGAACCATTTTTAAATTTTCATCATTAATTAAAAAATTTTTTTAATGTTTTATTTTATTTTTGAGAGAGAGAGACAGCATGAGTGGGGGAGGCGCCGAGAGAGAGGGAGACACAGAATCAAAAGCAGGCTCCAGGCTCTGAGCTGTCAGCACAGAGCCCGATGCGGGGCTCAAACCCACAAACTGTGAGATCATGACCTGAGCCAAAGTCAGACGCCTAACTGACTGAGCCCCTCAGGTGCCCCTCATCATTAATTTTTAAAGTCAAATTAAAAGTTATCAGACAGAACTTCACTGTTAAATTTTCCTTCTTCTTAGAGAAAACACAAAGAAAACCAAAATCAACATGTTACATGTTGAAAACATCTGTTTCTGAATATCCATTTGAATAGACATAACACTAGTGAAATGTGTATTTAAAAATAGGTAAGATGGTAAAGGACATTATGTACTAGTAATATAAAATTGACAGAAGCAATAAAACTGTTATTGAACTTTTTAATACATGGCATTAATCATGGTCTTGACTGTTACAAAATAGAACAAAGGCACTAATACAAAGTTACAACATTAGTAGGAACATACTTACAAATAGTTGATGGATTTGGGGTGCCTGGGTGGCTCAGTGGGTTAAACATCCGACTCCTGGTTTCAGCTCAGGTCATGATCTCACGGTTTGTGAGATGGAGCTCTGCGTCAGGCTCTGCGCTGAAGTGAGAGCCTGCTTGGGGTTCTCTCTGCCTTCCTCTTTCTGTCCTTTTATCTTTCTCTAAAAAAAGAAATAATAATAAAGACACATTTAAAAACCGTTGATGGATTTGATTTAGAAGGTAAATATGAGATCTGTATAATCCAGAAAACATACCAGATTTCTTAGAGCATTTAGTTTGCTCACACTTTTAAGGTAATTTTTATAACCTGTCACATAGGTATAGTGTACAGAGGTTATTGTTGAGGTGAAAGTGTGGACAATAGTGAGTTAGGAATTCATGTAGAACAGGATAAGAGTAAAGCCCCCTCCATAGTAACTGTGAAGGCAAATCTGGCAGGACTGGAAATAGCCCCAGGTCTTGATGGTCATCGCGGCATAGCAAGTGGATATTAATATTTCTTGACTTTTAGTACATATCAGACACACATTAGCTATTCTCATTTTCACAACAACCTATGGAAAATCCCTATTACTCTCTGACAGGTGATGATGTTAGGGTCAGAAAAGTGATAAACATGTCTTATATTCTCAATAATAGTAAAGTCAAGATTCATGTGTAGGGCTTAATGACATTACAGCCGATGCTCTCTTCCTCATATCACCCCTATTTTCCAAGCTGAGTGGGACAATAGTCCAGAGTGAGAGAGCTCACAGATAAGGAGAACGAGGGTGTAGCCAGAAATTAGTGTTCAGAACATTGGACTCTTACTGTCTGTGTGCCTCTTTTCCTTCAAAGCAGACAATAGGTCAGAAATGACAGATTACTGTGTGAGTCAGGAATCTAGAAAAAGAAACCCGAAAATTTCCTTAAAACTATCTCAAGGACAGGCTTCCTTTGAGGGGGAGAACCAATTCCCCAAACATGGTTGCCTGGAGTACTGGAGGTAGAGGTGGGGAAGAAAGTTGTTTGGGGGGTATGTCTCCATGTAGATAGATTCCCGTGGACACGATCATCATCATACATTCAGATGTTTTGTAAACCTCTGGCGCTTTCTTTCCACATGAGCTTTTTAGCCCTACTACTACCACCATGGTCCAGAACATTTCAACTTTTCACCCGACAATTTATTTCAGCCTCTCTTAACTAATTATTACACGTTGCATATGTGGCAGGCATCAATGATGCAGTGAAAATCTATATGGATGTAGCTGGCCCCTGCCTTCATGGAGTTTATAATCTAGTCAGGGTTGAGTAGTACAGACAGGTGGATAGATGATTATAACACCATGGGAAAGTGCATTTAGAAGAGGGTATCTTCCTTTTAAAATAACGAGATCAGCGGAAATGTGGAGCATGCTGTCTTGGGATAGATAAAAAGAAGAGAAGTTAAACAGGTTAATTGTTAAGAGTGTACCGAAGCAATGTTATTTGTGTTAAAAATACATGATACATATGAGTACTATGAAGTATTCCTAGGAGATTAAATAAAATGACAAATTGGTAGTCATTCAGAGATTTATCAATTTTTACATACTTAATATTATATCTTATGTAGACAAAAGAAGATAGGATACATTGTCCTTGGCCTCAGGAAGCTTCTGCCTAATTTCATGAAGGTATTTTTAGCTTTTTGACATTGAAAGCAATGCCTATAGACATAGCCATTCCTTGTGGACAATATGTTGTGAAGGGGGTGTGCTAACATAAGACCCTGAATTTTTGGATAAGTGTAACAAGAATCTTTTATGATACATGAAAATACATGCCACATATATAGGTTACATAAGCTTTCTTAAGCTTATATAACAGAACACAACATGATCCCAGTTTTGTGAAAGTTACTTGTTAAATGTATATTTATCCAGAAGGCCAAGTAGAGCACATAGTAGGTCTTTAGTAATATTAGTTGAAATTATAAATGAATGACCAAATAGATAAGAATATGTCATTATTGATTTTTGAGTACTGGAATCAAGATTAAAAAAAAAAATATTTTCCTCTTCATAGTCCAAACTTTTCATAATAAATAGTATTTTATAATTTTAAAAATTAAATGTGTTTTAAAATATATTTAAGAAGAACAGTTACAGGGGATCAAGTTAAGAGGTATCTCCAGAACAAGTTAAGGTGGGGATAATCTGCTTTCTTCATGACTGAAAAGGCAGGAAAAATAAGAGTGCAATTTATGGGTTGATTACATGCATAACAGTTTTAAATCCTATATAAGACTAGCTGTAACGGGTAGGTGGTTACTTTACACTCACTACTACTCCTACCCATCAATAAATGATAAGGAAGATGAAAATTTTGCTTTACCCTATCCTAGGAGCCTTTCTACTAATTTAATGGCTGTTCACTCTTCATATACCAAATAAACCCAACTGGCACACCATCAGGGCATTCAATGACATTTCTTTATGGGACTGTGAACTCTTAGGGGTTAGATATTGTGCCTTATTCATCTTTCTAGATCCAGCAAAGCATTAGGCAAATACTGGGTATTTTTAAAAGGCCTGTTGGATTTTCCTTTCACCCCTTTCCCAGCACTGGCCCCAAATTATTGTAAATCTTTCTTTCAAGTCTAGAATCCTAGGCTATCAAAAATAAGTCTATAGGAGAGAGGGCTTTGGTGGCAGTGCCAGATGGTGGTCATGAAGCAAAAGCAGGGACCTTTTGAACATCAGATTTATGCTGTTAGTATCATGTCATTAGAAATTATACATTACAGAAGTATACAGGATAAGGAGAAATTGGTACCCATTGGTACTGCCTCTGCCCCTGCATGCACACATGCATTCACTTGTGCCCAAGCCTAGAGTTTTCAAGGAGGAATATAAATTCTGTTAGAATTAATTGGAAAACAATGGTCTGATACAAATATAACTAGAAAACTCTAGCTGGCAAGTCAAAACACTTTTGGAAGTCTAGCACCAGAAAACAAGTTTTCTTACATGCATAAGCTGACTTACAGTTTTGTTCTGACTCCTTTCTTTCATGCACCATTACCATCCTGAATCAGAAATCACATATAATTTTGTATCCTCTCTGTTTGAATTGTCTTTCTGTACCTTGAAGTCAATGAAGCTACTGGACAGTGGCTGTTAACATTGTTTAACCTCCCCTGGGGGTTATCTCCACATCTCATTAACAATAAATTTATTTCTCATATTAAATCAGCACTGGATCAAGTGCAGAATACACCCAGTTCTTCAGTTAACCAAGTTCAGGAGCTGTGTACTGACTGGATGTGGTATTCAGTGATACTGTTAATTGATCATTTTTTGTCTTCTCTTTATTCCCAAACCTATAATAATTTATTTTTCTTTGTAATTATTTCAGAGTTGGGATAATTCTTAGAGGCTCTCCTATCCCACACCTTTGAAAACATACTTCAGAATCTACTTTTTCCTCATGGAAGAATCTTAAATTTAAGCTCATAGGGAATTCTTGTATAACCTCTTTCTCTAGAAACTCAAATCAAGAGTTACATTTGAAGTAAGATTTACATATTCTTTAATGAGAAGGTTAGTTAAAGCAAAAAGAGATGATGATGAGATACTTGTACTTTTAATTAAAACATTGAAAGATACTTTAACTTTTTTAGTCTGTGCTTTTTCATATTCTGTAATGTACAAAATATGGATTTATTGGTTAGCTGTGAGTTTATTTCCCAAATGTACAAAAACCTTTTTTTTAAACCATTATTCTCTTGCAAAGGGCTATAAATTAAGACTGAGGCTTTACAAATATTAAAAAAAATTTTTTTTAATGTTTTGTTAGTTTCAAGAGAGAGAGACAGAGACAGAGACAGAGATAGTGGGGAGAGGCAGCGAGAGGTGGAGACAGAATCTGAAGCAGGCTTTGGACCTGGAACTCACAAACTGCGAAATCATGACCTGAGCCGAAGTCAGATGCTTAATGGAATGAGCCACCCAGGTGCCCCAAGACTGAGGCTTTATAAAGCAGTAGTTAGTAAAATCATGGGAATGACTTTTAGGCCACAGGAGACTTAGGCCTCCTGGCTACAGTGTTGCACTAGTGGTAAGGAGGAGATTTCTAGTTTGAATTTTGCTAGTAGATAAATATATCACCATGGGATAACTATTTAACCTTTGTATTCTCTGTATCTCACATGTTAAATAAGAATGATAGATGAAATGATCTTTATGGGCCATACTGTGAGACTAGGATTCTAAATCAGATGCTCGTATAAATGTTACTGACTTTGGTTATTTATAATGTATTTGATTTTTATGGAGATTATCATTTATGTAGTATGGGGTATGGGAATTATGTGTTAGCTATAAAAATGAGTAAGTGAATAGGTTATGTTTGTGGGATATTTAAAATTTTATTCAATGTTTAGTTTTTTGAGAGAGAGAGAGAGAGCCAATCTGAAGCAAGCTCCAGGCTCTGAGCTATCAGCACAGAGCCTGATGTGGGGCTCAAACCCAAAAGCTGTGAAGTCATGACCTGAGCCGAAGTTGGACGCTTAATCAACTGAGCCAACCAGGCGTCCCTGTGGAATATTTAGAAGAGGGAAGGCAAATACCTGGCAGAGAACCCACTTTTCTCTTTGGGCCATGTAGAAATGATAAGTATCACTAATTGCTCATACTCTATGACTCTACTGAGGATCCTGAGGTTGGGCTTGAGGCCAAATACTCAAGTATTCACTGCATATAGATGATAAAACTAAAATTCAGAGTGGTAAATGATCACTGAAAGTCACAACATCTTGTGAATGACAGCCCTTGGAGCTAAAGCTAGAAACAAGGTCATTGGATTTCTCATCTGTAACAAGTAAAATCCATTCATTAACAGCTTAATTTTATTAATATTTCAGCCCTTTTGAGCTAGTAATGGATGAGACATAACCAGACAACCTAATTTAAAACAGTATGCAAGTTTAGGAGAAAGTGCACGTGCGCGCACGCACACACACACACACACACACACACACACACACGGTGTACATGCATTAGTTAGCTATTACCACAATAATGCTGTGTAACAAACCAAAAAGTTTCAATAACATTTAACAATTTATTCACTCCTATGGGAGATAACAAAGGGGTCTTATTTATTTAATTTTGTTTTTCAAAAAAATTGTTAAGTTTATTTATTTTGAGAAAGGGCATGTGAGCAGGGGAGGGGCAGAGAGAGAGGGGGCTAATCCCAAGCAGGCTCCACGCTGTCAGTGCAGAGCCCTACAGAGGGCTTCACATGAATCATGAGATCATGACCTGAGCTGAAATCAAGAGTCGAGTTGTTAACTGACTGAGCCACTAGGTGCGCCCAACAGGATCTTATTTAGATAGAACTGGCGTGTCCCAGCTGGGCCCTGTTACATGTCTCTGGTTCAGCTTATCTGGGCTACGACAAATAAAGAGGCTTTGTTTCATGCTCCAGTTCCTTGAGTCTGTTGTGTGTGTTTCCCATTTACCTTGGATCACTATATTATCCATGAATATTCTTCCAATAGCAATGACAGAATACTAAGAATCCTTGTCAAAATGGATAAAACCCCTTAAAGCCTGGGGTCTGAACTGGCACACTTTATATCTATCAGTCAGTTGGCCAAAGCAAGACAGATGGCTTCACCCAAAGTCAAGGGGAAGAACTCCAAAGTCACATAACCAAAGGTGTGGATGCAGGAAAAGAGTGAAGAGTTGTGGTCAATGATGCAAACTACCATACCATATAGTATTAGCTACCTTCCTAAAAGTGGTTTGGAATTCTTTAGAGATAATCATGAATTTAAAATGATAATAATAGAGATTTTACAATGGAGATAAGAGAAGAAGGTAAGTAGAAAATAAAAATGAAGGTGATAGTCATATACCATATGTTCTCTACAGTTATTGAAAGAGACACGCGTGTTCAGCCTTTGTGATTCATAGTGTCGAGAATAATGAAAGAAATGTGTTTATTCAGAAACTTTAAAAGTTGATTATATCGGAGGAAAAAGGCTATACAATATAATATGTTAAGTAAAAATCTTTACTCTTAAGAAGAGTGTATATCCATTATTGAGAAAAGGTTATAAGAAAGGTAAAAAACAATAATGCATTTCTGTGTGTGTTTGATAGAAAAATAACTTGAGGAATTATTGGATTCTATTTCTTCTTAGTTGTAAGTTTATTCCTAATTGTCCCTTAAGATATATTTAATAAAGACTAACTCAGTCAAATAAAACGTGAAAAAACAAAGATCATTAATTTATCTTGGGGTACAGAATAGCAAATATCAGAAATGTTTGACTGTTTGTTGTCCAGTACACCAACTTAGGCTTAAATTCACTGTATCTGAGCAAATTTTGCTTATAATTAATATTTCCTTTTCCATACATAATTAGATAATACTTTCAAAGTGTGATTTCTGTTCCACTGCAGCCTGTTTGAGGACATCAGTAATATATGTGTATTATTATATATAATATATATACACATATACATATAACCTACATATATAATATATGTGTACATATATAAACATATATTACTGATATATATATATGTTATATAAAGATTTTTTTAATGTTTATTTTTGATAGAGAGAGCACAAGCAGGGGAGGGGGAGAGAGAGAGGGAAACACGGAATCTGAAGCAGGCTCCAGGCTCTGAGCTGTCAGCACAGAGCCTGATGCAGGGCTTGAACCCATGGACCGTGAGATCATGACCTGAGCTGAAGTTGGACACTCAGCCAACTGAGCCACCCAGGCACCCCACGACATCAGTAATTTTTAAGTTGACAGTTCTCCTTCTATGAGTGCTAGCATCAGCTAACATAAATGAAGCTTGGTTACTTAAATATAGATTCTGCCTAGGTAATAGTGATATGACATTCCAATTCATTAGTTGAATTACTGTGATTTAGACTGACTTTCTGTTTTTCTCATTTCAGAGTAGGTTAACATTAGTAATAAAAACAAACTGGTTTTGAAATCAAATTTAGCTTTACATGGAAGGAATATTAGCTTTATGCATTTGTCTCCTGAGATGTATAAGTCTATATAAAGTTAAATTCCCTAAAATGTATTTTTAAATGAGATAAAGACATGATATGTGAACATTATCCTTACTACATTGTTTGTTAATGTGTTATTGTTAGAGATTTAGGGAGCTAGTAATAGGCCAAAAATAATCTGATTGTATCTGTTCCATTTACATGAGGAATGTATCCTTGAACACAGTTCTTTTACTTCTTGGTGTGACTCTGGAATTTAAAATAGTAAAATTGAAAATACCCATATGTATGAATGGGACCAATCAAAATATGATAATGCTATACCATGGAATATCTCACAGCAATTAAAAATAATGAGGGAATGTGTATGTTCTTATGTGGTAAGATTCTCAAAGTATTGTACAATATCATATATGTGTAAGTATGTATATATGACTAAATCCTAATCTATATAAATGGAAGTATGTGTATAAATCTGTTTACACACACACACACTAGTATAGGGAAATATTTTGAAAACAATCTGGGAGCATATATATCTCAGACCAGCATCTAACTCTGGAAGGAAGTAAAATTTAAGAGTGGTGGTCAAGGAAGATGCTAGCTTTGTCTGCATTATCTGTATTTTACTAGTATAGATAATAAATATTTTCACGGAACATTGAATTGAAATTCATTTTTACAAATGAATGAGCAGTCCCAGGAAGAACTGGATAAGAAGTGAATAGACTTTATTAAGATTGTGCATAAGTGTTGGAATCAAGCGTTGCAAACGTGTTGTTGAATCTCTCCACACTTCCATTTAGTTATTGTTAAAAAGGGGTGTTAATAGTACTCATGTTGTAAGGATGTGTGTCAGGCATCTTCTATGCCCTGTCTCACCTCTCAGTTTACCTTTTGGCCTCTGGCCATTGACTCAACAAGATGTAGCTTGATAGGAATCTTGATTCAGCTTCTTTAGGTATATTGTGAGTTAAGTAACCACGTGAGAGGTTTGTGGAAGCCAGGTTAACTAGTGTGGCACATACGCACACCAGAAAGTTCAGGGTGACAGATTAGAGGCCCTCAGGGATCTCCAGACAGGTTAGGTCATGGCAGCTACACTTGGATTGGCTTTTCCTGTTTGACTATTCTAGTTTCCCTTGCATTTGTCTCTTAAATTGGCATATAGTTGACATACAGTGTTATATTAGTTTCAAGAGTACAACATAGAGATTTGACAATTCTAGACATTAAGCTATGCTCACCTTGGTAAGAGCAGTTACCATCTATCATCATACAACATTATTACAATGTTACTGACTATATTCCTTCCCCCCCTGCTCCCCATAACTATATGAAAATAGTTACTGTTTTCATCCCCATGACTTATTTTATAACTGGAAGTTTGTACCTCTTAATCCCCTTCACCTGTTGTATGTATCCCTTCCTTACAATTCTCGTTCCCTAAAACTGATTCCAAAAACACTTAGATGCACTCAAACTATTTGTCTCAGGCATTGTTTTGGGGGGGTAACATGGCCTGAAACAGGATATGAGGACAATTCACCCTGGGAAGAGCATAGAAGTGTCTGGCAATAGTGGTAAATGTTATCACTGTTACCTTGTCATAGTTATGCAACACAGGGTTGAAGTGA
This sequence comes from Puma concolor, assembly GCF_028749965.1. Lineage (NCBI taxonomy): Eukaryota > Metazoa > Chordata > Mammalia > Carnivora > Felidae > Puma > Puma concolor. Next base: position 55,056,621 of record NC_141679.1, on the reverse strand, counting down.
CTCTTAAAGGATTACAGAGGTATAATTGATGCACAGTAAATTGATGCACATATTGAGTGTATCATTTGATGAGTTCTGACTTACAGGTGCACTCATGAAACCACCACCACAAAAAAGACAGCAAACATTTCCATCTCTCCCCCAGATTTCCTCGTGCCCATTTGCAATCCATCCCTTCCTCCGCCACTGACCATTCACAACCCCGACTCTGCTTTCTGTCACTGCAAATTCACTCAGTTAATTTCCTACAAATTCATACAGATGGAATCATGTGCTCTTTTCTGTCTGGCTTCTTCCAGCATAATGATTCTGAGAAATAATCACGTTGAATGTATCAACAGTTCATTCCTTCTTATTGGTGAATAGTATTTCATTTTATGGTGTACCATAGTCTATCTGTTGATGGACATTTAGTTTGTTTTCACTTTGGAGCTTTTACAAATAAAGTGGGTATGGATATTCATGTATAAGGCTCTGAGTGAATATATGCTTTTATTTCTTAGGAATAAGAAGTGGTATGAGGTCACATGAAAGATATGTTTAACTTTTCAAGAAAGTGCCGTAATGTTTTCTAAAGTTGTTCTACCATTTTGTATTTCTTCTGGCAGAATGAGAGTTGCAGTTTCTCCACAACCTAACTTTTGGTCCCTTTTTCCCTCCCCCAGCCATTCTATTGGTCAGTAGTGGTGTCTCATTGTGAATTTAATTTGCCTTCTCATGATGACTAAGAATGTTGAACGTCTTTTCATGTGTGTATTTTCCATTCACATGTCTTTTGTGAAGTATAAGAATCTTTTGCCTTTAGGGGCGCCTGGGTGGCTCAGTTAAACGTCTGACTTTGGCTCACCTCATGATCTCATGGTTCGTGAGTTCGAGCCACGTGTCGGGCTCTGTGCTGACAGCTCAGAGCCTGGAGGCTGCTTTGGATTCTGTGTCTCCCTCTCTCTCTGCCCCTTCCCCGCTCACACTCTGTCTTTCTCTCTCTGTCTCCAAAATAAATAAATATTAAAAAAATAAAAGAATCTTTTGCCTTTTTTATTGGTTGTCTTCTCTTATGGATTTCAAATGTATATACATTTAATATTTATTATACGTTAAGATATTAACATATATAAATTAAATACCATTAATATTTGATAAAATATCAACTGAATATATCAAATATATATATCAATTAAATATATATAAAATCTATACCTTAATTATATTTCATATATATAATTATATATATAATACATAATATATAACTATAATATGTATTATATATATATCTGTAACTTAAGTAATTATATATTATATTTCATATATATAATTATATACATAATACATAATATATATTATAACTATAGTATATATTACATATAAAATCTATAACTTAAATAATTATATATATTTCAAGATAAAATATGGATAAAATATGAACATATGCCCTTTGTGGGTATCTACTTTTGTAAATACTTTCTGTGACTTGCCTTTGTCTTTTCTTTTAAAAAAATTTTTTTTAATGTTTATTTTTGAGACAGAGAGAGAGACAGAGTACAAGCAGGAGACGCCAGAGAGAGAGAGAGAGAGAGAGAGAGAGAGAGGCACAGAATCTGAAGCAGGGTCCAGGCTCCAAGCTGTCAGCCCAGAGCCCGACACGGGGCTTGAACCCACAAACCGTGAGATCATGACCTGAGCTGAAGTCAGATGCTTAACTGACTGATCCACCCAAGCACCCCTGCCTTTGTATTTTCTTAATAGTGTCTTTTGAAGAATAAGACTTTATAATATCCAACTTATTTTAATTTATACTTAATGAATATCATGTCTTATTTATCAAATCTTTGCCTACACTATTGTGATTAAAATGTTCTCATATTTTGTTAAACATGTTTCGTAGTTTGAGCTACAGGTAAATCTAACTGTCTTGGTCTCCCATCTCCAAATTCTATCTTCTGACCTCAAGAGACCACTAGTCTCAGTCCGTGTTTCCTCCTCCATGCACTGAGGCCTGGAGACACTTGAGAAGTGAGCTGGGACAATTTTAGGGCTCATCTTATTTCTTTCTCTTAGGAACTACTGTCCTGGTGTGCTTGGGTGCCTCAGTCTGTTAAGCATCTGACTTCAGCTCAGGTCATGATTTTACAGTTTGTGGGTTCGAGCCTCACATTGGGCTCTATGCCGAGCCTACTTGGGATTCTCTCTGCCCCTTCCCTGCTCATGCACACTGTCTGTCAAAAATAAATATTTAAAAACAAAAAGGAACCACTGTCCTGTGCTACCTTTTGCCTAATGTCTGAAAAGTGTCATTTATATATTTTGTCTGGTCCTTTAGTTGTTTAAAGAAGGAGGGTAAATCCAGTTCCTGGTCCTACATCGTGACTTCAAGCTGAAGTCTTGAAATGCTTTTTGAAGGTCTAAAGAATCTTGCATTTCAATAGGTTATTTGTATTTTGTTCTTTTTTTCTTTCAATTTTAAGCTTCACAGTTCATTAAAGATAGAGCTAGGATCTATTTAATCCTGTTTTGGAAGCCTTCCCATTTATATTGGAAGATGCTACTAATATTTAATAATCATAATGGTGATAGTGGTCATCATTATCAAGCACTCATGTCAAGGCCAGTTCAAGGTGCTTTATGTGTGTTCTCGTTTACTACAACATCCCATGAGGTAAGCAATCTTCCAATTTCTATTTGGCCTACGAGAGAGTTGAGCCTAGTGACCTAAGATAGGGTACAGCGTCAGATTTCCAAACCAGGTGATCTGAATCTCTTAACCTCATTATTTTGTAGTTTCCAAATTTTATTCAGATGTGTGCTCTGTACCAGAAGTTTTGCAATGAATAAAGTAGGCAAGCTCTCTAGCCTCTTTGAATTTACACATTATTTTGTCCCTTGCTTATTAGTATTTATCAAAGGCTTATTGGTGATATTGGTGAATGTTCCAGATCCTGGCGAATATAACAGACCTAGTTCTTGCTTTTGTGGACTTTGCATTCTGGAGGAATGTGAAGAAGGAGATAATCTGGACATATGGACAACAGATGAGAACTGCCAAGCAAAGAGGCAGACGGTTTGGGTAGATAGTGAATGTACGAACTGTGTTTTTATGGTGACAACTGAAGTTGACAGGACAAGGAATATAGCCTTACTTACAGATTGCAAGTGAAACCTGCTTTTTCCAATGATAATGGGGAAGCCTCGTATTACCATGACAACGGTAATACCTAAAGTTCATTGAATACTTACTAAATGATAAATATGGTTCTAAAAACTATAAGAGTATTTCTCATTTAATTCACATGGAAATCCACTGATGTCATTATTATCACCATATTATGGTTGAGGAAATTGAGACTTAATGTGGTTTGACTCCATAGACAGGGAAAATGCAGAAACTATACTCAAATCCAGTTTTTCTGACTCCATAATCCATAATCTTAATCACTAGAAGCAAGATGAGTGTTAGGAAGTCAGTGCAGAAACATAAAAGATGTTAGAAGGGAAAGACTCCAGGCGGAGTTGACTGAACAGAAACTCTTGGAATTGAGAAGACTATAAAGTCCAAAAATGACTTTGCCATTTCATTTTGTTTTGGTGGAAGTGGGGGTTGTACTGGGACTAGGTTTAGAATGGGGGAAATGTCTTAAACTATCTAAAGACCAATTAAAGAAGGAGGTCTCGGGGCACCTGGATGGCTCAGTAGGTTAAGCGTCCAACTTTAGCTCAGGTCATCATCTCCTGGTTTGTGAGTTCGAGGCCTGTATCTGGCTCTCTGCTGTCAGCACAGAGCCTACTTCGGATCCTGTGTCTCCCTCTCTCTCTGCCCCTCTCCTGCTTGCATACACTCTATCTCTTTCTCTCTCAAAAATAAATAAACATTAAAAAAAAAGAATGTCTCTTGTGCAGAATATTATGATTTAGAGTCCTTAGGAATTAACAATTATGTACATGAATTAAAATAGACTTTGACATAGAATTGTGGCTGTCTGCCTAATTAGATAGTTATCTTTGGGTTAGATGTTTCTCCTAATTTTTATCTCTCCTATGACATGCTATTATAACAGACACTTTATATTTTAATGATTTTATTTTTGCTTCAATATAACATGCATACACATAGATACATATACATACACATATCTGTGTATATGGCAAAGCCTGTCAAAGCAGAAAGGGCAAATGTAATTGGTGAAATGTTGGGCCAGCAATTGAGAAAAATTATAGATTTAATGAAAATGTCTAAGAGCTTTGAGTGGAAGCTAGTGCCAGTAAGGCACTCGACAAGTCTATTTAAACAATGGTAAATGACCATAAAGTATAAAATGTTAACCATGAATTCCATTGCCTTAGTCAGCTAAAGTCCCAGTATTCATTAGTGTCAGAAACACAAATGGTTGAGAACTTCTTCACAGTCCTTTTGGGTTTTAATAATGTTGTAGCCAAGATAGATAATTAGGAAAGGAAGAAAATTGTGAAAGAAGACATTTAACTACCCTTTGCTTAGGTTTCTGTTTGAATAAATGAAGGATTGGATTTGGGAGTACTATTGGTAAATTGGAACACACAGAAATGAGCTCAGTGTTGATAATTCAAGCTATTTTCTGACTGTATGTGAATAAGAAAGCAAGAATAACTGTGACAGAGGGAAATTATGAATGAATGAATGCATGCATGCATGAATGAATGAATGAATGAATGAATATATCTCAAACAGAATGAAAAATACCCTTCCATTTAGTGATAGGTATGCAGACATGCCCTGGACCGGGTTTAAGATAAGAGACCTGGGGCACCTGGGTGGCTTAGTTGGTTAAGCATCCGATTTCAGCTCAGGTCATGTCTCATAGTTTGTGAGTTCAAGTCCTGCATCGGGCTCTGTGCTGACAGCTCAGAGCCTGGAGCCCACTTTGGATTCTGTGTCTCCCTGTCTTTCTGTCCCTCCCCGGCTTGCACTCTGTCTCTCTCCCTCAAAAATGAATAAACATTAAAAAAAAATTTTTTTAAAAAGAAAAGAGACCTAAATCTACCAACCTCACTGTGGATTCTAGGTTTTAGTATTTCATATTTTGGGCATCTACTCATGCTTAGTTTTAAGTATATAGTGATACTGCACAATATGATCCTCAAAAGCAAATTGAATATTTCATTTGTTATGCAACTTAAACAATAGGTATTATCCCTTTTAAGGATGGATGACAACTTTGCTGCACTGAATGTTTGTAAGGAAAAACTTGAGAGATACGTATAACATAACACCCACTGAACCAATCATGGCTATCAATGTGAACATTTCTCACTCCCACTCTCCTTTCTCCCACTTTCAAAGAAATCTCTGTCTTAAATTTAGTGTTCAATGTGCTTAAGAATATTTTAACACTTTTATCTTGTGAAGTTATCAGTGAAGAAACAAATAATGTCATTGTTTCCTGTGATATAACTTTTATGTAAATGGTATCATATTGCACATCTCCTTTTACAACTTGATTTTTTTTTATTCAGTATTTTCCTTTTGATACTTATCCATGTTGAACATTTAGCTAAAATTGATTTATTTGCTTTATGGTATCACATTATATGAATACACTGCAATTTATATATCCATCCTTCTGTGGATGGAAACTAAGTTTTAATTTTCAGTCTTTCACCATGCAAGAAATGTTACAGTGCACAGTCTGATACAGGTTTTTTTGCTCAAATTAGTATGTTTCTCTAGGTAAACAATCATCTGTATGTCTCTACATAAACTTTTGATGTAGAGAAGTTATCTAGATAGTCAAATTTATCAACAGTCTACTTGATAGTTGTGTTCTTTGTGGTGCGTTTAAGAAGTCTCCGATGGAATAAACATATTCTAAAATTTTTGAAGGGTTTTTACCTCTAAATTTGTATCTCTAAAGCAGCAAGAATACCATTTTCTTTTTTCTCCTTGATAGATATACAGTTGTCTTGGCAGAACGAGTTGGTGTGCAGTTCATTCTTTTCTTTGTTGAGTAACACCACCTTTGTCATATATGTGTCCGTCGTGTGACATTGGTCCATTTAGGTAAACCTGTGGAAGCAGCACCCTATGTCGGTCATTATATGAAGTCCTGAGATTTAGGCTTCACCTTATTCTTTTGTAAGAGGGTGTTGGTTGTTTTTGGATTTCCATATAAACTGTAGAATCAATGGACAATTCCAAAAGAAAAAAACAATGTTTGGATTTGGATTCTTATAAATCAATTACTGGATAATTAACTTTATTTATAAGATTTTATTTTTTCCTACCCAAGAACCTGGAAACTCTTCATTTCTTGAGATATTTATTTAATATATTTCAGTAAAATTTTATCCATATAGGTTTTACATAATTGCTTTGAAATATAGTAAAAATTTGGGTTGTGAGTAACTTGTGTGCATGTCTGCAAAATGAGCAGACATTTCTAATAACTTTTGTCTTGATAAACAAGTGATGTCTTGTAATAGGAGTATTATGTGACACTGAATGTCACATGGTCACAACAAACCAATGGTTCTTACTCTTGATGCGAGATTGTGGGTGATCGTCAATGCAATGTCACATTTCCATGAAATCCTCAAAAGGAGGCAAAAGCAAGTGTCATTGTATAGGTTCCTTGTCAAAGTTGCATGAGACGAAAAAGATTCCCTTGAGTCAGTAGGTAGCAGTGATTCTGTTAGTGATAGTGAAAGTTGTTCTACACAATAACCCTCCTCTCTCGTCTCCCTCACACCAGCCATGAAGCTTTTCAAAGGTAAGGGTAGGTTAGATTGTTTCTTTTTCTTTTTCTTTTGTATTTTCTTTATTATTTTGTATTGTATTACAGTATTGTAATAATTTTTATATGAATACTTTTGGGTTGTGGAACGAATCATCTGAGTTTCCGTGATTTCTTATGGGGAAATTCGCTCTGATATACAAGTACTTTGGATTACAAGCATGTTTCCAGAATGAAATGTGCTCACACACCAAGGTTTTACTGTATATCTAAATGTCTTTTTTTCTCGTATCAATACTATTTATTTCAATCTATTTTAATTATAAGTTCAAATCAATTGTTGCTGGAGTACAGAACAACGATTTTTGCATATTTCTCTTTTATAACATTGTGGAACACTGTGGAAATATGTAACAGTAGATGCTCTTGGATTTTATAGCAATCACAAACTTAGTAAATAGGTTGTCAGTTTTTTTTTTCTAATGCTGTTTTGTATCTCTTGTCTTGATACAAAACAGTGTTGAATTGGAGTACCTAGAGAGACATCCTTGTCACGATCCTAAATTTAATTCTATAGCACTATAAAACCATAAAGGTAAGTGGAAATGTAAACGTTAAAGGTAAATGTTTGAATTATGTATTTACTTAATATATATTTTACAAACCACTTTAAAAATTGTGTTAGTGTTTTGTAGAAGTTAAACTACAGTTCCGTTGTAGTGAGCATGATTATGCATAGATAAAATCAAAGGGCACAATTCTTTTAAAATGAAGTTTATCTATTAAAAATAATTATGTATTAATACAGATATCAGTTTCTTAGGTATCATAATATTTTAGGAAGTTTCTGAAAGAATGATTCAAGGTCAGAATGACTTATGTTTTTTTAAAAAAATTTTTTTTTTCAACATTTATTTATTTTTGGGACAGAGAGAGACAGAGCATGAACGGGGGAAGGGCAGAGAGAGAGGGAGACACAGAATCGGAAACAGGCTCCAGGCTCCGAGCCATCAGCCCAGAGCCTGACGCGGGGCTCGAACTCACGGACCGCGAGATCGTGACCTGGGTGAAGTCGGACGCTCAACCCACTGCGCCACCCAGGCGCCCCAGAATGACTTATGTTTTAAAGCAATTCTGAGTATGCCTATTGACATTTACATAAGCATGAAAAAAAGATGTGTAGCGATATATGCCAAACTATTAATAATAGTTGCTCCAAAGGAGGAGTGTAAGGAGGGGTGCATTTATGCGGATTATTAACTTTATACTTTGAATTATTTGACTTGGTAAAATAAGCAAGAAATTCTCACTGCAATTTAAACCATCAATGAAGTAAAACAAAAATTAGAAACTAAACCATTTAATGAAGGGATGTTAGAGTGCACCTTTATGCCTTCTATGAGTCATTGGAATAACCCGAGTGTACATTTCTTCACAACTCTGAGATCATATAATTCCAAATAGAATGACCCTAATTTCTCCCTTATTTGCTGTACGCATACCTATTTTTAATTTCTGTAAGTCGAGTGAGTTTATTGAGCTCCAGAGTCTGGGTTTCTACTGATGGTGTACTTTCTCAGGTGTACATGGCATAAGAGAAAGGTCACATCGAAAGAAATAGTCATAGGGAGATTATTTAACTCTTCAGATGGGAACACAAGAGCAGAAAGTCCATAGGGAAGTCATAAAAACACAGGAGTTAAATACCAAACTCTATATGCAAAAATTGTGCATTATCCTTCAAGACCACAAAAATAAATAAAAATTGACTTCTTAGTGATGCATTTTGGGAATAACATTTAAGTTATTATAAGTAAGCTGCCAATGATTTTTTAATAATAATAAAAAGAGCCTGAACCTAACACATATATTTTGAAATTTTACTGTGCTTCAAAAATGTTTTACATAAACCTAGAAGTAAATTATGATTATTTATTCACTAATCAGTAGAACACTTCTGAGCACCTTCTAAATGCCAAACATTAATTGCTTTAGGTATAAGAAAAGCAAAGATGAAATGTGTTTTCTACGCTGAGGGACTATTCATAAATGCATTACCTTATTTTTTCTGGTGATTTTCTTCATTGGAATTTTTCAGTATTATTTTTCTCTTCTTTTAAAACATCTCAAATGGGCTTCTTTTCTGCCAATAATAAACTTATACCATCCTCCACGTAGTTGTCCTCAGACCAAACACTATTGTTTTGTGACCTTGTCTATCCTTTTGGTTTTCTGATTGACTTTAGTGTTTATTTTAAATGTTATTTTCTTGACATTTCATGGAAGATTCAGAGATCTGGGGCTTCAAATTGCTGGGTATTTTTTCTCAGGGATTACCAAGTTAGTGCTTTTGTGTAAATTCCCTCATCTCTGTGATTATTTGTTTCACACTCAAAATAGAATACTAAGGATACTCCCCTCCAAGAATCTGGATGAGAATCAGTTGAAGTAAAATATGAACATGCTTTGTTCACTTTAAAGAGCCATAAAATCTTAAGCCATAGAAGCACTTTTAACAAACTTTCAGTTATAAAAGCCCATAGAAGCCCTTACAAACTTTCAGTTATAAAATGAATACGTTTTGCGGATGTAATGTACGGCATGGTGATTAGAGTAAATAGTACTGTGTTATATACATGAAAGTTGCTAAGAGAGTAGGTCTTATATATTGTTGCCCCCAAAAAAGAAATGGTAATTATATGAGGATGGAGGTATTCACTAACACCAGGCTGGTAATCATTTCACAGTATACAAGTGTATCAAATTAACATGCTGTACATCTTAAACTTTTACAATGTTATATGTCAATTATATTTCAGTAAAGCTGGAAAAATGCATGGAGGATAGTAGTATTACAACATTCCTTATAGCACTTTCAAAGACAGTTTCCTATAAAATTATTATTTTCTAAAGATAGAACCACATATAACCTCTGTAATGAAAACCCATGTTTCAAAAACAGTTTCAAACAAAAACAATCAAATATGTATTGAGCATCTTCTATGTACCAAGCCCTGTGCTGGGAAGTCCCTGGAGATTCTGTCTCTGCCTTCACAGAGCTTATAGGTTTTCTATCAAAGTAATTGCTCCCAAACATCAGATTCTGAATAAATCATGGAAGCATTGCAGAAAATTTACAGAGTAAACACAGATGAATATATCCTGCAGTTCATAATCAGGACCAAATTTAGGCATTGAAGCAGCTCCTCTTGGGGGGACAGGAATCCAAGATTGCACAGAAATAAAACTGTATCATAAGCAAAGTGTCATAATAGTGATCGGCATTCTGGGGGAGTTGTGGCTGAGGCCTGATCCAGGTTTCCCAAAAGAATCACTCTCTGTGAGGCAAGAATGAGAGAATCTGGAATGCCACATATAAATGGACATCCAAAGTTCGTTGGCCATCTCTTTCTGTTAGACTTGCATGCTCGTGTGGTAAGACCCCTCAACACACTACTTTGAGAACAGCTACAGATTTCCATTGCTTGCATTTCATATTACAAAATACACTCTGGGGGACGCCTGGGCGGCTCAGTCGGTTAAGCATCCAACTCTCGGTTTCGGCTCATGTCATGATCTCACAGTTCATGAGTTCCAGGCCCATGTCAGGCTCTGCACTGACAGTGCAAAGTCTGCTTGGGATTCTCTCTCCCTCCCCCTGCTTATGCTGTGTCTGTCTCTCTAAAAATAAATAAATTAATTAAAAAAAATACACTCTGCATCTTCTAAATAATAACAAATAAATCTGTCACTTTAAGAAGAGGCCAAAGCACAAAAGCCACACATTTAATTCCAGAGGGAGAATGAGATGTGATAAAATCCAACTCCCGTTCCTGGTTTACAAACAAAACACAGGTCCTAATAAAATGCTCCTTTGCTAGGACTGTAAGAATATGTATATTGCTTCATAAGGAAGTATAAAACTGAGTATTTATAAAGCAATATTCAGCATCCTTAATCATTAAGTGCTAGAAGCATTCTCCTAAAAGGATGAAAAGGAGGCACTGTCATTGATTATTTAACGTCGCTCCAGATGTACTAGCCATTTCAATTAGAGAAGAGAAAGAAATATGAGGAAAACGAAAGAGAAAGGAGGCAACAAGATGATTATCTTTATTTGCAGCTAATCAGGATGTGTTCCTAGAAATCTCTAGCCTAGCAGATGACATTGAACACTATTAGAGAACATAAAATAGGTACATAAAGGTACAGGTCATAAGATTGATATATAAAAATCGGTTTCCAAGACAGAAAGCAAAGAGCCATTTTTAAAATGTACACACACACTGACCATGTGAATGAATTACTGCTTTCTTTGGGCAAGGAGTTCCTGGAATGGGGGGGGTGGTTTGTGTATCCTGTCCTCAGTTCATGGGCCATTATTGTGTGGGGTATGTGACCCCTCTCTTGTTTATTTAGTGATATGTTTATTCCCTATTACCTCTGTATCCACCTCTCACTCCCCAGCATCCTAATAACTATTCTAACGTGTTTAACGTGTTCTTGCAAAATGCTGTGATCACGTTGATTCCTATATATGATTCCTTGGTGTCCATGTATACATTTCACCTAGATACTCTCCCAGTGACTGCAATGGATTTTTTAATGTTCATTTTATTTATTTTTTAATATAATTTATTGTCAAATTGGCTTCCATACAACTCCCAGTGCTCATCCCGACAAGTGCCCTCCTCAATGCCCATTACCCACTTTCCCCTCTCCCTCACCTCCCATCAACCCTCAGTTTGTTCTCTGCATTTGAAAGTCTCTTATGGTGTACCTCCCTCCCTCTCTGTTTGTAGCTATTTTTTTCCCCTTCCCTTCCCCATGGTTTTCTGTTAAATTTCTCAAGATTGACATATAAGTGAAAACACATGATATCTGTCTTTCTCTGCCTGACTTATTTCACTTAGCATAATACCCTCCAGTTCCATCCACATCGCTGCAAATGGCCAGATTTCATTCTTTGTCATTGCCAAGTAGTATTCCATTGAATATATAAACCACATCTTCTTTATGCACTCATCAGTTGATGGACATTTAGGCTCTTTCCATAATTTGGCTATTGTTGAAAGCGCTGCTATAAACACTGGGGTACAAGTGCCCCTATGCACCAGCACTCCTGTATCCCTTGGGTAAATTCCCAGTAGTGCTATTGCTGTGTCATAGGGTAGCTGTGTTTTTAATTTTTTGAGAAACCGTCATACTGTTTTGCAGTGGATTGATTTTTAACCAAAAAGTTATTTTGAACAGATTTGCTCTTAAAAATTGTATGTTTCCAGAGCGCCGGGATGGGTCAGTTGGTTGAGTCTGACTTCAGCTCAGGTCATTATCTCCTGGTTAATGGGTTTGAGCCCCGCATCTGGCTCTGTGCTGATGTCTCAGACCCTGGAGCCTGCTTCGGATTCTCTGTCTACCTCTCTCTCCGCCCCTCTCCTGCTTGTTCTCTCTCTCTCTAAAAAATAAACAAACATTAAAAAACAAATGTATGTTTCTGACGTTCCAGTACAGGCTTGTGTTCTGATTACCTCCTATTCCTGCAGTTGGTGAGGGAGGGTCACATCCCCTAAATAGTATAAGGTGGGCAAACACATGACAATGGCACTCAACACCAGTCACCCTACTCACATTCCAGGAGCTCGCAACACTGGAAGCTACGCAGGGACACATGGGGGATGCAATCCAGAGTCGGGCTATCGGAAGCAGGCTTTGTAGTAAGGAGGAGGTGAGGTGCTCTCTGGTTTATACAGGAGGGTGTGATCGGCCTATTTGCACACTTCCACGGGCTGTCAGGAAAGCTAAGCCCATTAGGCTGATGACCAGGTAGAGGGCAACTGTCCAGCTGAGAGACGGAACTAGTCTGTGGGGAGGCTTAGGCGTCAGGTGTGGAGTATATCTGGCCACAGCAGGGGACTGCGTGTCAGGCCTTCAGAGCCCTGTGAAGCTAGAGATGTGGGCAACACATTTTAGACTTCACAATACAGCTTAGAATTCTTGCCCTATTTCTTGTGTCAAGGTCTCTGAGGCACCATAAAGGTGATTCTTTCTGTTTTTTATTTCCTCCCCGGGCAGCATTAGAAAAACACCCTATTAGTATCCAAAGTAAGACAACCCTCCTTCCTGCTTCACTGCATTCTTTCCCATGCAACATGGGTCCACTCTGACATTTCTAGTTTTCAAATACTTAAAACATTCATAGATGCTGATTTTCTTGCTAGATCTCACACAAACCTTATTATATTCAAAAGAAGACAAGTGGTTCATGAAGGGTCTTATTTCTTACAGCTTCCCACTAGAACGGGCTGAGAAAGGTTAAGTGGTTTTATGGACTTCTATCCCGGAGAAACAATTCCTATGCCAGAGAAGAAGTCTTTGGATTAGTGACAATGTAGGACTGAAGGTATAGGTGGGAGGATGGGACGCTTACAGTTTCCAGGCCTACTTCTTTTTTTTTTTTTTTTTATAAATCTTTATTTATTTTTGAGAGAGAGAGACAGGGTGTGAGCAGGGGAGGGGCTGAGAGAGAGGGAGACAAAAAATCTGAAGCAGGATACAGACCCTGAGCTGTCAGCACAGAGCCCGACATAGGGCTCGAACTCAGGAACCATGAGATCATGACCCGAGCCGAAGTCGGACGCTCAACCGACTGAGCCACCAGGTGCCCCAAGCCAGGCCTACTTCAAAAAAATGAGAATTCACTGAAATGCTGAGAGAGGGTTACCTCATTCTGAGGATTTGCTAGAGTAGAAACAGAGGTGCTTTCCTGAGCAGTGTCCAGAAAGTCTCCCTAGGCTGCTCTTATCAGAGTGAAACAGGCCATGACATCTGACCAGAAGGATTATCTGGGAGAGCAAGGCAGGTCGTGTGTCTGGGCAACAACCACCGCCTGCAGCATGTGGGGCGTGGAGAGCAGGGTGGGAGGCAGAGGTCACTCGGGGGTCCCCTGGGGAAAGCCAAGAGAAGAGGGGCATTGCTGGGGTCGTGCCTGTGAGCAAGACTTGATCGCTGTGGCTCCTGGGCACCAGGATGGATCTTCTCTATGTTGGCCTACAACCAAGTGTTTTGTAACACAACCTTCGTGAGGTTCCCGCAATCTTGGGGCAGGAAACTTGTGGTTTCACATTAGTGTCCTCCTCCTCTTCTGGAAGTGAGGGATGCTCCCATCTCTTAGGGGCCCAGGAAAACGAGCTGCCCAATTCCTGACTATCTCTCCTTGGGTACTCCAGTATAGACATGCACTAAACACAAGGTTCTAAGCAGATCACCAAATGTAAGTAGAGTTGATATCTGTCTCACAGCTTCTTATCCACACTCTTTATACCTGTCTACTTACTATTGCATTTTTAAATATGTCTTATTTATCTAATGTGGAAATATGTTTTATGAATCATGAGGTATGGCGCATGAATCAGGGTGATTTCGTGGAGGAGCAGAGGAGGGGAAAAAAGGAAATGACCTAATATTCACTGAAGAACTGTGTGCCTCAGCCTATAATAGGTTTTCTTTTCTTTCTTTCTTTTTTTTTTTTTAATTAATAAGAAATACCAAGTTCAAATGTCTTTGTCACATACTAGTTGAGGAGCCAATGTCAAGTTTCTTAACATTTCTGAAACTCAGTTTCTTCACTGGTGAATGGCTGTCATGGGGCTGAAAAGTTAGGAACAGATAGGAAGAAAGTTAAGTTGACCTGTTCAAGCATTTCAGCTCAGTGCCTCATACAATGGGTGATCTGTGCTCATGGAAACCAAAGAAGGAAAGAACAGTTATTTAGTATAATGGAATATTGTATATTCAACCTAAGTATCTCTATTGAAAAAAATATCTAAATGGTGCATATAGGAAAGAGTAGGACAGAACCTAGTATAGAGAACAAAATTGAGTTTTACCATGTTGTATTTTCATAGAAGAAAATATGAATTTATGGGGGTGCCTGTGTAGCTCAATTAGTTAAGCGACAGACTCTTGGTTTTGGCTCTGGTCATGATCTCACGGTTCATGGGTTCAAGCCCTGTGTCAGTCTCCACATTGTCAGTGCGATTGGGATTGTACTGGGATTCTCCCTCCCTCTCTCTCTGCCCCTCCTCTGCTCTCTCTCTCAACAATAAATAAATAAACATAAAAAAATGAATTTAGTTAGAAACATGCGAAACTCAGTTGAGGGAAAAGTCTAACATTGCTATTGACCAGGTAGTATCTACCATAAAAGGTAGCACTAGAGTTTTGGGAAAACATTAAAAGACTTACATTTTTCTAGAATTAGTCTGGGTCACAGGGAGAAAATTTCCCAGAGAGTTACACAACATTGCTCCATCCCAAGCCCTGCCATTAATGTGCTCTGGCTTGTCCACTCATTCTGTTAAGAGTCCCTTTTGATTTGAATTTTTAAAATGTGACTGAGATCTGTTTCATTGCCCAGAAATGGAAAACTATATTTGACCAATTAATACTTCCAGT
Source organism: Puma concolor (assembly GCF_028749965.1). Classification (NCBI taxonomy): domain Eukaryota; kingdom Metazoa; phylum Chordata; class Mammalia; order Carnivora; family Felidae; genus Puma; species Puma concolor. The sequence continues at coordinate 55,041,466 of NC_141679.1, read as the reverse complement.
ACCCTTCATCCTTTTGTTGATTAGAACTCCATTTATTATTACTTTCTTTTTGCCTAAGGGACTTTTCTGTCCTGAATCGATAGAAGAGATGGATCTGTTTCCTCAACTACAAAAAGCAGAAAATAGCAACTTTTTTTTTTTTAGCAGCAACATCCACCAATCATGTCTCAGCCTTCCCAAATTACTTCTCTAATATTTACTCACCATAGACTAGTATTTCCCAGGTATTCATATTTCATAGGAAAAAACCTTGATTGCAGTTATCTTTTCTGAATAAGAACCAAGGGCTTATACACCACCATTGTGTCTATCGCCATAATTTTATAAATAAGTATCTGAGAGTAAGAAGACTTGTTCTGTTACCAGAATAATTGTAACTTTTTGAAAATGCATGTTTCTTCTTCCTACTTCCCAAGAATTGGTGGAAGTTTGGTCTAGGCCCAGCCCTCATCTGGGAATCATATTTTTTTTTATTTAAAATTTTGTTTAATGTTTATTTATTTTTGAGAGAGAGACAGAGAGAGAGAGAGAGAGAGAGACAGAGAGAGAGGGTGAGGGGCATAGACAGAGGGAGACATAGAATCTGAAGCAGGCCCTAGGCTCTGAGTTGTCAGCACAGAGCCCAACGTGGGGCTCGAACTCACAAACCACGAGATCATGACCTGAGCTGAAGTTGGACACTTAACCGACTAAGCCACCTAGGCACCCCTGGGAATCATATTTGAGAGGCACGATCACAGAATATATGCAAAAGAAGCTGAATCTAGGATGATGAACTGGCTTATCTGAGAAACAAAATAATGTCAAGTGGCAGGACTCGGTATCTTGGTCCCAAAGAGTCTGTTCTCTACTGCAGCCTCGGGATGGAATCAGTTTCAAATTATATATTTTGTATTTTTCATTCACAGGGCTCATCCTCCCTTTCCCAGAAACTTGCACTTTTTAAAGTAGATGTCATCATGCTGAGCCCATCATGTCACATCATAAGTACCTCACATGCCTCCTAGGATGAACCCTACGGTTTCAGAGCGATGTGTCATTGCTCTTGGTTTCCAGGCTTGTGGATCCTGTCATCTAGGCTGAGGGCTTTGTTGCATGCCTAAAGGAAGGGCGTGAGTTCTCTAGTCTATAAAACATATGAAAACTGGTCTGAAAATTTATAATTAATCTGAGTAATGAAGTATTAACCTTAGGTTTTAACCAAAATTTTAGGCACTCATTAGGTACGAAAGGAAACTTATGGCATAAATGAAAATCTCTTCACACCTCTGGGGCTCAATGGGTTACGCGTCCGACTTCGGCTCAGGTTATGATCTCATGGTTTGTGGGTTTGAGCCCCCCATCAGGCTCTGTGCTGATGGCATGGATCCTGCCTGGGATTCTCACTCTCTCCCCCTCTCAAAATAAATAAACTTAAAAAAAAATTACACCACTGACTTCTCCAAGTTCCTTCAGCTCTTACAGTAATGGGACAGACCTTGCTTTTTTACAAAAATGAATAAACACACAAGTGGGTGCATATCTGAACAAGAATTTTTCACATCTAATTTTATTAGATATACCCGGGTACGTTTTGCTAACTATCTGGGTTTCCTGAATTTTCCTCATGAGAAAGCTGAGGCTGTATCAAGCCATCAGTTTTTAAATATTACTATTGCTTTGGTTTCTCCTAGGTCCATTAACCTTTTTACCTTCCTGGAATGAGAATGGTTACTTATTTTCAAGAATCATTTTTTTTTTTTTGGGAGCCAAGTGAATTGTAGTGATTTAAGACCAGTTATTATTTCTACCCACTTAGTTCAGGATAAAGTATGTACTTTTATGGTGAGGCAGAGAATGGTCAAATTAAACCAATCAGTTTTTTTTTTTTACTTGAATATTCATTTGTGTTTGCCATATAAATTGGAGGGAGGAAAATAATTTTCACTGCTGGAGCATAAAACAAATTAGATATAATGGTACATAAAAGGCAAACCATAATCACTCTTTTGAAAATTAATGCCTTTTATAGGATATGAAGCCATTAAAAAAAAAAAAAAACTGTCACAACATTTTTAACCTGTTCCAGTTTTCATGTTCCAGCAACATATCCACTCTTTATTGACCACATTCTGGGAAGCTGGTACCAATAATTAAATAAATTGCATTGTACAAAACTTAGAGTCCTCTAACATGGCAGGATATTAGCTCTTTCTCTTTCACTTGAAAAAAAATTTTCAATTACTTTTCTATTTCCCGACTCTAGAAATTTCTTTTAACAAAATGGTTTCATTACAAAATTCACTTTTCTCAATGGAATATGTAACCTCTCCTTTGTGAAAGCTAGCTTGTGTTCACAGATTTATGGCCATGAAGTGTGTGCTTGTAGTCATGTTTTCTTAGTACAGCTCACATACATGAGGCCTGAAGTAGCCATATAATGTGATTATTAGACTTGCATGTAAACGAGTCTCACATGGTTGTTTTACCGATTTCAATGTCGATTTCCTAGACATCAATTTCAGGTGAGGTACTGCTCTAAATCTAAGCCACATTAACACTGTGCTGGCTGTATGTGACAGATGACTGTTTGGTATAGACTCATTCTAACTTACATATTACCTTCAGGTTTTAGGTGTAGCTGAAATTTATTTTTTTATGTGTGGTGGGGAAAGGATGAATCTATTTGCATTTATTCTCCAAATGTATAGGAATTATTCCAGAAGTACAATTGTGTCTCCATTAATATAATATACATATTATATAATATATAACATAATATATATATTATATAATATGTATATTAAATTTATATAATATATATAAAATAAAAATATATTAATACATTTATTAATATTAATATCAATATATTGATATATAAATATTTATAGAATTTATATAAACATAAATATATTGTTTAATATATTTTATAAAAGTTATATTTTATATAATATGAAATTTATAGTAAAATGGGTTAATACATATTATATAAATACATAAATATAAAGTATATAATATATATGTGGGTTATGGAGAGCATGCATAAATTAAAACAAAAACAAAGGTAATAAAGACACTGAAAAGTTGACTATGCCAAATTGTATTCTTTAAAAAGAATTTTTTTAAATGTTTTATTTATTCTTAGCACGAGGAGGTGAGGGGCAGAGCGAGAGAGGGACATAGAATCCGAAGCAGGCTCCAGGCTCTGAGCTGTCAGCACAGAGCCCAACGTGGGGCTCAAACTCACAAGCTATGAGATCATGACCTGAGCTGAAGTCGGATACTTAACCAACTGAATCACCCAGGCACCCCATCCAAATTGTATTCTTTATGCCAAAAAGTCACTATAAAAATGAAGACTACTTGGATAAAATATTTTGGATAAAAATAATTGTTTGTTAAAGATAAAGGTTAGTATTCAGAGTACATAAAGAGCCTCTAAATATAAGTAAAAGATTTAAAAACTCAGTAAAAAAATAAACACATAAGATGTTATTCTCTGAAGAGGAAATACAAATGGCCTGTAAACTTATGAAGAGATGCTTAACCTTGTCCACATTCTGAAAACTGAATTAAAACAACTCTCAGATGCCCACTTTCATAGATCAGATTATCAGAAGTTCAAAGATCCTATAATATCAAGTGATTGAGCAGTAGGTACTTTTGTGAACTTTCCATGTGGACGTAAAATTTTGAGTATCATTTGGGCAAACTCTATTAAAGTGTAAACTGTGTATGCTCAATCATTCTACTTCCCCATCTCTCCTGAGATTCACTTATGCTGATGCGTATAGAAAGATGTTCATTGCAGTATTCTTTATAAAGCGAAGTATCAGAAACGCCCTACATAATGAATAATAGGTGTTAAACTGTAGTATACGCACAGTATATAAAATTCTATGCAATAATCAAAGAGACACATAGGGTGGAAAAAAGAATGATGTGTATAGTGTAAATTCTTTACGCAAATAGAAAACACAAAACTATGAATTCTATGTATATAAACAAGTGTACAACCACACACACATTAGATAAAGCTTTGTAAATAAATCAATAGAAAGGATCTGGGAGAATCACAAACGTTCAACAGAAGTCACCCCTAGAGAGAACAGCAGCAAGCACTTCGACTTTATTTGTATTACTTGACTTTTTAACTATGTGAAAGATTCAGTTATTTGGCTAACCAAAAATAGGTACTTATTTAAAAAATAAACCTAATCTACATTTCTAGCCAATACTACTATGCTAGTGAATTACTTTCTAGCTGGGAGAGTTGAAAAGTAGAACCAAAGTGGGGTTTGGAACAAACAAAATGACAGTTCAGAAAATTAACCCCATGGGTTTATGAAGATCTCTACACTAAGATTACCTTTCTCTTTTGCACTGACATACAGCATGACAGGGACTTAGATTCAGGAACCTGAGAATAAAATATCCATTTATGGTGGTCAGGGTCAGATCTTTGTGTTAATGAAACTATGTCTGTGAAGAGTATAAGCATTCCCAGTGAGTTTAAATCTAAAACCTCCCTATATATTCTGGGAGTTGCCAGTCTTTGGAATGCTACTCTTCTTTGGCTAAAAACACAATTTATCATATTTAAAATGAAATGGAACAGGGGTGCCTGGGTGGCTCAGTTGGATAAACATCTGACTTTAGCTGAGGTCATGATCTCAGGGTTCATGAGTTTGAACTCCGTGTTGGGCTCTGTGCTGACAGCTCAGAGCCTGGAACCTGCTTTGGATTCTGTGCCTGCCTCCCTCTCCCTCTCCCTCCCCTGGCCCCCCCCTCAAAAATAAATAAAACACTAAAAAAATGAAATGTAACAAATTTAAATACATACATAGAGAAGAAGATTTCATATACTTTTATCAAATAATATTTGACTGTCATCTACATTTCTTCCAGCTCTCTGCTTGAAGTTGAGTATGTAGGGATTGATTTGACTGTGAATAGCTACAAACCCACCAAATGTCTCAAATTGCTAAGATATTTAATATAGTAAAAAAAGACTAAAGGTAGGTATGTCCAGATTTATTTCAGAGGTGCAATAATGTCAAGGATGCAGGATCTCAACGCTTCTGTTTTATAGTGCTCAGAGTGTTGGCTTTTCATCCTTGGACTGTATTGCCTCACTGTGACAATATGGTTGTCACAGCTCCAGGCATCACATTTTCATCCCTACATCTTAAGCAAAAAAGACAGATCTAGGGAAAAATGCCTTTCTTTTCTGAAAGTTATGCATATTTATCTGTAAAGATAATCTCTCTCCAGATTTCCCCTGCAGGACTTCTTATGTCATTTTGTATCTGAAAATACTTATATTTTCAGATATACATCCTAGCAAAAGAGGCTGGGAAAATACACAGAAAAGGGGACTGCACTTAGACTAATTTAATTTACTAGGACCAGCAAAAGGACATATTTGCCCCAAATCTGAAGGATCTACACGAGCTTACATGAAGGAATCAGTTCCTAAGGGGAGGAGATTGTGGTGGGGGGAGTCTGTTCAGTAGGGTAATGACTGTTGCATAGATTCTGAAAAATGGGAATCTTTGGTTGTTCATATAATCATAGTTCCCAAAGTGGCATTGCTCTCTCAGTGCCGAGATTTAAAGGCCGATTGGTGTTTCAGCTCCTTCCGTATCCTCAACAAGACAAAAGAAGTAAAGGTCTTCCAAACTTCTATTTCACTTCAAAGGGAAGAATTATAGAGCCACATAAGATTCCACTTGTGCCGCCTTTTTACTGTATTTGGGATAGAATTCAGTTGTCTTTTTGCCAGGTTAAATGCCAGTCTTTGGATTAAGGTATTCCTGCTTACAGCAGTGAGTGCCAGGAACCGGGGAGGGTGTGTTTTCTTTACTGTCTCCTCGTGTAATTCTAACAAGAACCTAGCGAGATGGCAGTTCTCTGGGAGGTTTGCAGGACATTGCTGGTGTGAGGGCTCTGTGATTAGAAGATTGTAGTGAGCAGAAAATCAGAAGAGTTTTCAAGGGGCTTCTTCCATGGTTCATAAAAAAAAGAAAAACCTTGATGGACTTTTTTTTTTTCCTGTCTCACAGCAGACCTAGGGTATTTAAGGATCAGAATCCTCTTGTTTTCCAACTCCACTGTTATTTGGACGGTGCTAAATAAATGCTACAACGTTCTTCTTAACCCACCCCAGACTTAGTTCACTGAGTTCTACATTCTGTCTTCATGTTGTTAACAGTCTAATTATATTAGCTTTTTTTTTTTTTTTTTTCCCCGAATGACTTAGATGTAATCAAATGGAAAACTTACAAGAAAGAATTGCATGTCAGCTCCTTTTGCAGACTGAGCTGGGACAGAAAGGAGCTAGGGCTGCCCTTCAACCTGATCCCTTCCAAACAAAGACATTCAAAATGTCCCTGGCAGTCTGGCTCAAGGAAGAGAGACCCTCTGCTGGCTCTGTGTGTTGAGGTCACCTTTCCTGCCACTCACTCTTCTTGGACAGCACTGGGAGCCCCACCTTGCTGGCTCTGGTCATCACCCTTCTTTTTGTGGCGTGAGATGATGTCATCAACCCGCAGTAGCCGAACTGCTGTCTCCATTGGTGTCGTGTATGTTTGCCGGTTGACAGCCAATGGTTCCCAGATGCCCAATTTTCATGACAACCAAGGTACCTTTCTCACCATTTATTTTCCAGGTGTCATGGTTGTCATAGATGTGCTTGGCTGCAGGGAGAGGTAAGCAGAAAATGGTGCTAGCCCTCCAGTTCTGGATAAGTATACGAGGGATGCCCTCTAAGGTTTGGGCATCTGTCTTGTATGGCCATTGTTCCACCTCAGTCATGGCTTTGGACTTTTATGTCAAAGTATGGGCCATAGCCATTTCAGAGGTTCCACCCACCGGAACTAGCTAGGTGTCCAGGAAGACACTGTGGCACAATAACATGGCATCCTGGAGGGTGCATTCCACTTCTGAGAGGATCTCTTTGCTGGCCCCATGGAGGAGAATGGTTTAGACCTTGGGGTCTTTGCACTCAGTGATGAGTTTAACGTACTCATTGACAATTTTCTTGACTTTCAACATGCCTGCTCCTATCCCGACATCTTCTCTCAGCTCTGGCGCTGTCTGGGCCCACAGGTTTTAGCAATGCAATTATTGTCTTCTGGACTCTGTTGACTGCTGTGTCATTGGCCTGGATGAGGCAGTACTGAGCTAAATCTGAGATGCTCTTTTCTGTGAGGACCACACTGAAATTCTCTAAGTCTTCAAAATGAGGACGTACAAAATTGTTTTGCTACCAGAATAAGAAAACCTAAAATGAAGCCAGAAGCCAAGCTAGAAAAAGCATTTAAGATGTCTTTCAGTCTTGGTGTGAGAGTATAGAATACACTGCCCTCTACCTTAGCTTCTTCTTCTAGAGAACTGTATCTTGTTTGTGCGATGTTTAAACACATTTGCATCCTTGCTTTCATTTTCCCTTGATTATTAAGTGAAAATGTCTTCCAAGCAAGTTACCTTAGAAAGACAAAAAGATTCTTAAAGGCCTAACCCCCTTACACATGTATTAGAAGAAAAAAAAATGTAAGGCAAAGAAATGCACTGAGATAAGTGAATACATTAGTATGTTTGTGAAGACCTTGCCGTAAAAATGGACGCAACGCAGAAAAGCCTGGAATTTACTAAGAAACCTAGATTTAGCGAAAAGATCAGTGAAAACAATAAATAATGGATATCTTCACAGTCAAGTAACTTATTACTAAGGGATTTGGTATTTGTCAGGATGAAGAGGAGAAGCCACAAAGAATCCTGCCGGAGATTTAAAAGTTACTTTATCTTTACGCAGGTGAGATGATGCGGAGATACCTGAGTGTGATCATGGTAAAAGCAGCCACACGACATTAAAAGTGTAATCGCAGGGGCTGCCTCCTATCCCTGGGAGGTGCCTCATCACCAGCAGCGGGTCCCCATGCTGAGAGTTTTCACCCCGTGGCTCCTCCTACGGTACTAGAAGTAGTGGGACCTGGTGTGCTGTCCAGAGCATCCGGGGGTGCTGGCGACACCCGCTCGTCTGAGCAATAATGAAGCCTGGACTCGGAAGCAGCCTCAGTCCACGCGGCAGAAGAGCCAGAACTTCCTTGGCAGACCACAGAAGAACCACGGAAGGAGGAATCTGAAGGTCCTGGGGAAAGGGAACGTAGACTGTGTCATCCGCTTGCTCATCCCTGATTGTGCCCCGACCAGGAAGGCCCCAAAGGAGACTCCCTTGCCAGGCGCGAAGGTAAGTGTCGGTGAGAGAATTCATCAACATCCTTACCTCCCATCCCGTAGGTTGGCCTTTCACTCCGTAGATTCTTGGCTTTACTGTGCAGAAGCTTTTTAGTTTGGGACCCTCCCACTTGTCTATTTTTGCTTTTGTTGCCTGTTCTTTTCGTGTCATATTCAAGAAATGACTGCCTAGACCAATGTCCTAAAACTTTCCCCCTATGTTTTCAGGTAAGAATCGCACTTTCAGGTCTCATGTTTAAGTCTTTAATCCATTTTGCGTTGGTTTTTTGTGTAGCGTGTAAAACAAGGATCCATTTGCATTCTTTTGCCTCTATCTAGTTTTATATCTAGTTTTATATCTAGTTTTATATCTAGTTTGCCTACCACCACTTGCTGGGAAGACTGTCCTTTGCCCATTGTGTATTCTTGGCACTTTGTGAAAGATGAGTTGCCTGTGTGTGCACGGGTTTATTTCTGGGCTCTCTTTTCTATTCTATTGGTCTGTATATCTGTCTTTAGGCCAGTACCATACTGTTTTACTTCCTGTAAATAAACTCATTCCTACCTGTGTTTCTCCCTGAGTATAATTTGGCTTCTCTCTTTTTTAAGATTTTCTCTTTGTTATAGGTGTTAAGAAATTTATTTATCATGTGCATTTGTGTAGTTTTCTTTTGCTTTGGCCTTTTTTTTTTTTAACCTTCTTGTATCTGTAGGTTTATAGTTTTCATTAAGCTTGTAAAAATTGGACACTTCAAGTTTTTGTTTTTTAATTCTCCCCTTGTCTTCTTGGAACTACAACTGTACACATATTAGGATGCTTGAAGCTTTTCTATAACATAACTCTGTGCATTGTCCCCACTCTTTTTCTCATTTTACATTTTAGATTCTTTTATTGTTAATTTCACTAACCCTTTACTCTATAGTTTCTAATATGCCATTAAACCCACCCAGTGTATATTTTTATATCAGACACTATTTTTCATCTCTTAAAGTTTGGGTTGTGTCTATTAAATCTTCTTTCTGTCTTTCTTCCTTTCTCTCTCTCTCTCTCTCTCTCTCTCTCTTTAGAGAGAGTGTGAGTGGGAGAGAGGGGCAGAGGGAGGAAGGGAGATAGAGAAAGAGAGAGACAGAAAGACAGAGGATATTAGCAGGCTCCACACTTGTGCAGTCTGATGAGGGGCTGGATCCTACCACCCTGGGATCATGATCTGAGCCAAAAGAGTTGGATGCTCACTGACTGAGCCACCCAGGCACCTCATATCTTCCATGTTTCTAACAGTGTCCGTTTTCTCTCCACTTTTTGTATATATGTAGTAAAGTGACCACAACTTAAAAAGTGTCCTTGTCTAATAATTCTCTCACCTGCGTCATTTTTGTAACCTTTTCTAATAATTTACCCCCACCCCGCCCTTAACGGTTGTCTTTTCCTGCTGCTTTGCATTATGATTTTTTAATTAAAATACAAATGTTACACGTCTTAACTTTTTTGCATTACACACACACACAGCCCGCTCTCTGTGTGGTACTCTCCTCTCTAGCTCTCTAGAATCCTGTATTCTAGTCGTGTTGGCCTCCCTGAGCTCCCAACTCTATCTCCCTCCCTCAGTGAAACTGCTGGGCTCCTCTGGGGTTCCTTCTCTTGCACCATGTGGTCTAGAAACTCGCTCCATTCAGGAAGCTATGGCAGCCACAGGGCTCATTTCACTTGCCCTTTCTCAGATGTCACTGTCATCTGCAGCTTGATGTCCAACATCCTTACTATTTATTTCGTATATTTTGTCTACTTAGTATTTTTTTAATGTTTATTTTTGAGAGACAGAGAGAGACAGCATGAGTGGGGGAGGGCAGAGAGAGAGAGAGAGAGGGAGACCCTGAATTGGAAGCAGGCTCCAGGCTCTGAGCTGTCAGCAGAGCCCGACGCGGGGCTCGAACCCATGAACAGTGAGATCATGACCTGAGCCAAAAGTCGGACACTCCACCGACTGAGCCACCCAGATGCCCCTGTCTACTTAGTATTTTTATGTGACAGGGTAACTCCAACCCCTGCTACTCTACTTGGTCAAAAGTAGGATTATTATACCTTTTGTGTTTTGATTTTATGGAGTGACAGATGGAATGAACAGTAGGGTAAGTCACAGTTGCTTTTCACAGGGAAATGACATGTTATTTAAAGATACACATTTTATAAGATCACTTGTAAGCAAAACACCAGAAACGACCTCCATGTCCAGTGTGGGTCAGTTAAGTAAAATAAATCAAACCAAGGCTTCTCATTCCTCACTCTCACACTTAAATATAGAGGACTGCTCTTTATACTTAGGTTTGAGAGACACAAATCATAGGTGACTCTGACAGCTCCATTTTCTCCGTTCACTTTGTCACCCCTCAGTGAGCTACAGATGTCTGTGCATTTGTTTAAAACATGGACAAAGCAGGGTGCACTGAAATAATAGTAGCAGCTAGACTTAATGTACTTTCTCTCATTAAGCTCTACATAGAGCTGACCTTTTATTTATAAATCCTCGTTGTATGCTTATTGTCTTCTGAGATTCAAAGTTTTTAAATTATGGTTAATAGGAACATCTGGTCTCTCTGGACCAGGAAATCAACTATTTAATCCTGAAGGCATTCTATAGGTTTTTTTTTTTTTTCTTTTCTAAATCACCATGGGCATCCTGGACATCAAGGAAAGGCACAAGCATTATATTGTACTGAGTGACCATGTTCTATTTTATTCAAGCTCCACAGCCAACTCAGCTACTTCAGAAGGATATCAGCAAATCCTTCTTGTTATAACTTGATATTTTCTCCCCATCGAATTGTAAATTTAAAAATATTCTCTTGACCTTTAAAGAATGGTATTTGAGAAACCTCATTCTTAATGTCCTTTCTGTTGATTGAGAAAATATACATAAAAATTAAGTGTTCACTACAACAAACAAACTTGCATCAATCTAGACACTCACATCCTTTCTATCTTTTACCCTTTTCCTAATTTGTCAGCCCTGTTCATTCACAGGAAAAAAAATCTCTCTCAACAAGATTTCCTCCTGGAAGTCTTTGAATGATTATTATTAATTCGATATACCAGTCATATAGAACCTCTTTAAACCCATTCCCTTTAATAAATAAATGAATTTTTAAAAATGTTTTAGTTTAAGTCACTATATCCGAACACCATGGACTAGGTGGCTTAAGCAACAAACATATCCTACTGCTGGAGGCTGGAAGTCCAAGGTCAAGGTATCAGCACGGTCAGTGACTGGTGAAGGCCTTTGTTGGTTTGCAGATGGCCACCTTGTTGATGTATTCTCACATAGCAGAGAGAGAGATCATGTCTCTTACATTTCTTATATGGACCCTAATATCCACCTTCATGAACTAGTTACCACCCAAAGGCCCCACCTTCATGTACCATGACAGTGGGGATTAGGGCTTCAACATAAGTACTTGCTGTTGGGCGGGGCAAGGAGGGAGCACAAAAACAAAACAATTGTTTTCATGTGGAGAAAACCAGCCACCCACATTCTTCCTGCTGTCACACAGAGCTTATTTTGCTGAGCTGGAAACCTTAAGAGAGTAGGGTGGCTATGATGTGACAGGCAGTGACAACTGCTGAGTGGCTGAGTACTTCTGTGCCTTTTTGTAGTGCACTTTGATTCTCAACTCTTTCATGGTAGGTGGACTTTCCAACAGGTACAAGACATTTTCTTGTTCTTTCTCTTTTAGAAATAAAGTTTTGAAAACGTAGACCTACTGATTAAATGAACAAGCTTGCTAAACGCTGTAAAGTTAATTCATAGTTAGTAAAATATCACAATAGCCATAAGAGTCAAAACATTTTTTTTCTGGGAAATAGGCAGTGTTGTTTGACTAGAAATATCAAAACATTAAAGTTTTGGGATCTGGGTTTGAGTCTAGGTATTGAGACTAATGAGCATTGTGATATTACAAATTATTTAACCATCCTGTACCTCATTCTCCTCTTTAGTAAAATACAGGGATAACACTACATTATCTATAGGGCCCTTTTAGAACCTAAACTCCAGATCCATGGTTTATTTATTTGGTTAAAGAGGAGGGAAAGGAAACTATGTTTTACTCTGCATATGAAGTAGAGATCCATTATGAGATAGGAAATGAGGTGTAGAAGGCCATTTGAATCCACCTTTTGAGAACCAAATTAACAATGCTGAACTCTTCATTATGTGGTCTTGGTGAGTCATTTCTTTAATTTTACTTTTAAGATGTAGCATATATGACGAATCAGTCAGAAATTTTTCTGGAGGTATTTTGCTTTTTCTGGGTTGATTCTGGCAGCTTCGTTGGCTTTGCTAAGTGGTAGATTTGTTGTTATTGGTATGGAGTCTTTGCTCAAAGTTCAGGGACTTTAAATCCTTAATTTATGAGAAATTGGTGATAGTTTTGCAGGCATCTTTAACTACAGAGTGAATTTTTAATTAAAGGGAATGATGGAAACATAATGAAGTAATTACTTGCTCATTGCAGGTTTATAATTCATATGTCACTAGTCACCGTCCTCTTTCTGAGATGACTGCTTGGGTATGTATTTATTTACTACAGAAGGAATATAAGCCACTAGCCAGGAGTGCATAAAATATAGCAAGATAACACCAGCCAAGGGTGAATGAGAAATAGAAAAACAAACAAACAAACAAACAAACAAAAAACCCCCAAAACTACCCCCCAACAGGGGAAATATAGGAAGTAAGGCCAATAAATAACTAGCACAGAAATCTGAAACTAAAAGTTGAGGTAAGCAAGGTTCATCACAGCCATGGGTTCAAATGAGATCCTGGTAAATCTCACAGCTCCTAGTGTCTGTCAGGTACAAATAATCATTGTTCAGGACAAGGACACTAACTTCTTAGACAAGGAGGAAGAGCAGGGTACTGGAAAATCAGGATACTCTGGTTCAGTTCATAGATGTGCCCACATACTAGCTGTGCGACATTGGGAAAGTTGTTGTACTCTTCTGTGCCTGGTAGCTTCATCATTAAATGAGGATGAAAATAATATCAACCTCAGTGTGTTGTTTTGATTAAATGAAATAACGCATGCAAAGTTAGCATGGTCTCTGAGACTTAACAGACTCAATATAGATAAGATTTAGCAATTTTCACTATTTTTTTTTACAGAACATGTGAATTCATCTAGTATTCCTTACTTAAAAAATAAAAACAAAAACAAAAACACTGCAATATTAGGACTATACCAGCATTCAGACTATTGTCAGAGACATTTGATAAACACCTTGCTCCCACTGGTTCCAGATTATTGTGAGTACTGAATGAGAACCTTTTAGCCACAGCCCTTTGAAAAGACAAAATTTACCCTCATCTGTTTCCACAATAAATCCTTGCAGCCTACAACACAGGAATCAAAATTAACCGAATGATGACCTAGATCCATGAAACTTGATGTATATGCTTCTCTCATTGACAATTTAGCATCGTAATGCATTGCACTGTACACAAAATAACACACAGTATAATAGAACTGTATGTGATGTGTGACATTGTTTTAAATCTCTTCACCCCCTTCCCCTCTTTCTTCTGCCTTTCTTGTCATAAAACTCTTGCTTTAGAGTGTTGGAAAGATCAGTGCATCACTACTCAGCTAGGAAATGTGTCACGGGTACTTCAGAAGGGGGCAGTGCAAGAACTCAAGTTTTTCTGAGGTTCTGTGGTTTATTCTACTTGGCCTATTTCGAGTCAAGAGGAGGAAATAGAAGATAATATGGTTCTAAAGAAAGAAAAATGTTGTCAGGAAACCTGGGATCCTGATCCATCTCGCAAGAGTAATTTGCTCTATAAATTTGGTCTACTCTCCAGACCCCTCAGTTTTTGTTTGTTTGATTTCATGTACCAGGTCTGCTCACTCCTCTTAGGAATGATAAAATGGATTTGTACTCTTAACTGTATGTTAAATATTTGGAAAGAGAAGAGGATATAAATAGCTACAGGTTATATGCTATGAGATACTGCAACATTGTTTCCATGCAAAGATTCGATTCCCAGCTCCTATTAAATGAGCTGCATGACCATGGATGAATCGCTTAAGCTCAGAGCTTTTTTTCCTCCTTGGGGTGTGTGTGTGTGTGTGTGTGTGTGTGTGTGTGTTGTATGATGTCTATATATAATTATTCATATATGTGAATACTTTTCAGAGTATTGAGTAAGCTGTTGGGGCTTATGTGTGACTTCAAAATAGGTTGCAAAATCAATAATGGTAACATATTGTGTGGTTCTTTAGAATGAGGAGGATGACAGTTTGCTTCCAAGGACGCTCACCTCCTCTTGCAGCACTATCTATCTGAAACAATTGCTGTGCTCCTCTCCACATTGAACTCCCTTTGTAGACTTGAGTCTGTCCAGGGTGGCAAAAAGGATGGAATAAAATGAACCAACCTGCACGTGTTTGGAGTTACTTGGCAACTTAGGAATGTTAACGGAATCCAAATCAGGCAGTGCTCTGAACCAGTCATGTTTAAACCTTTGCAAATAACATCTAAGATACATTGCATGTTTACCATGGGCGCTGGTTCTAAGTGCTCATTCATAAGGATCCTGTAAAGATACACTATCATTATCTGTGTTACATTTGTGAGGAAATGGGAGACCAAGTTTAAATAAGTTGCCCCAAATCACACAGTACAAGCTATCTCAATCCAGAGCTTGGCTAATTAATCAGCATAATACATTCCCAGGGCTCTTAAAAAGATGTTTGTATAGGTCAGACATTTGTATGTTTCAAAGAGAGAAAAGATCAAGATAATATATAAGAAACAATTTGCCCTCATTCTCATCTTTTGGCCACCCATGTCACCTTGCTAATGCTAATATTTTTACTTTCTCATGTATACTTTACAGATATGGCAAATGTTTCTTGGCTATCCCCCCCCCCCCTTTTTTTAAATTGAAGTATAAAAAAAAGAGGTTAGAGTGGGAGAGAGCCAAAGCGTAAGAGACTCTTAATACTGAGAACAAACTGAGGGTTGATGGGGGGTGGGAGGGAGGGGAGGGTGGGTGATGGGTATTGAGGAGGGCACCTTTTGGGATGAGCACTGGGTGTTGTATGGAAACCAATTTGACAATAAATTTCATATATTGAAAAAAAATAAAAAATAAAAACTGAGAACAGACTGAGGGTTGATGGGGGTGGGAGGGAGGGGAGGGTAGGTGATGGGCATTGAAGAGGGCATCTTTTGGGATGAGCACTGGGTGTTGTATGGAAACCAATTCGACAATAAATTTCATATATTAAAAAAAACTAATAAAATAAAACATAAAATAAGAAAAAAATAAATTGAAGTATAGTTAACACACAATATTAGATTTGTTTCAGGTGTGCAAAGTACAAAGTCTATCCTTGCTTTTTATACCAGTTAAAATATAAGCTGCATTTTGTTTTTATTCTTTTCCTGTTTATTTTTGAGAGAGAGCGAGCGAGCGAGCGTGTGCACACAAGCACTGTAGGGGCAGAGATCAGGGGGAACAGAGAATCCAAATCCGGCTCTGCTGATAGCAAAGAGCCCAATGCAAGGCTCAAACCCAAGAATTGCAAGATCATGACCTGAGCCGAAGTCAGATGCTCCACCAACTGAGCCACTCAGGCACCCCATTTTTGTGTTTTTAGTCTTGACGGATGTGTGTTTATGGGGTGTCTGTGTTCATAACAATATATTGAGGATTGTTTCATAGCCATGCATAAAGATATTTTGCTTTCTCTCTTAGATGAGCATAATATAACAAGTCTCTTGTTTCTAACATTAGGCTGCATTGAATTTATTGTTTTTATACCTTATGTGGAATAGTTTTGTGCACAAGTCATTTGTCATTTGATTTTTCAGTGTAGTATTTTGGTAACAGCCTTATTGAAAAATAACTGATATCCCCTAAACTGAACATATTTAAAGTGTACAGTGTGACGGGTTGTGACATATATATATGAACATGAAACCGTTCCTGGGATCAAAATAATGGACATATCCACCACCCCTAAAGGTTTCCTCATGCTTCTGTGTAATCCTTCCCTCTCTTCCCTCCCTTTCATTGCCCACCCTCTCCCCACCAGCTAACCACGGATCTGCTTTCTGTCACTAGGATTGTTTTTCATTTCCCATAAAACTGTGTAAATGGAATCATAGAATTTGCTCTCTTCTTTAGTTTGTTTAGGCCAGTTTCTTTACTCAGCATAATTATTTTGAGATTCGTTCATATTAGTGCACTTATCAACAATAGTTCAATGTTTTTTTTCATTTCATTGATATTTTCTATTTTCCATTTCACTCATTCTGTCTTAATTTTTAGTGTTTCTTTTTCTTCTAATTACTTTGGGTTCAATTTTCTCCTGTTTTCCTAGTTTCTTAAGGTAGAAACTGATACTATTAACTTAAGAAATTTTTTTTTCTAATTAAAGGGTCCAGTGCTATAAGTTTTCTCTTTTTAAAAAAAAATTTTTAAGTTTACTTATTTTGAGAGAGACACAGCGTGAGTGATGGAGGGGCAGAGAGAGA
Source organism: Puma concolor (assembly GCF_028749965.1). Lineage (NCBI taxonomy): Eukaryota > Metazoa > Chordata > Mammalia > Carnivora > Felidae > Puma > Puma concolor. The sequence continues at coordinate 55,024,710 of NC_141679.1, read as the reverse complement.
GGGAGAGAGATAGAGAATCCCAAGCAGGCTCTGCACTGTCAGCACAGAGCCTGAAACTCACAAAACGATAAGATGGTGTCATGAGCTGAAATCAAGAGTCAGATGCCTAACCACCTGAGCCACCCAGGTGCCCCTATAAATTTACTCATAAATACTATGTAGCATGATATTTATGATGATATTTATGTATACATGATATCGTGTATACTATGATATTTTAAGATTCAGTTCACGATCATTTTTAAAATCTTTTTTTTTTTTTTTTTTTTTTTGTGTGTGTGTGATTTACCCTCGACCCAGGTGTATTTGTAAATGTGTTACTTAGTTTCAAAATATTGGGGGATTTTCCTGAGATGCTTTCATTATTGATTTCTAACTTAATTTTTTTTTGTGGTTAGAGAACATAATATGTATGGCTTGTATATTTTCAACATTTGTTGAGATTTGTTTTGTAGTCCAGGGTATAGTCAATATTTTGTTACATGTTTCTTGTGCACCTAGAAGTAATGTGTATTCTGCTGTTTGGTATGAATGTGATATAAATACCAATTGGATCAAGTTGACTAATGGTATAACTTAACGTTTCTATATTTTTACTGTACTTGTACCTATTTTTCGTGTCGATTATTAAGAGAGCAGTATTGAAATCTCCAACTATAACTGTCAATTTAGTACTTTCCCTTGGAGTTCTGTTTTGTATTTGACAGCTCTGTTATTGAGTGCAAAAACATTCAGGGTTGTTAGGCCCTCTTGCTAAAATGATCCATTGCATTATGGAATTAACTTTTAAAACATCTTGATAACATTCATTGCTCTGAAATACTTTTTCTGAGACTAATATGTTTATTCCAGCTTTCTTTGGGTTAGTGTGGGCATGGTATATATAATTTTTTTGTGATTCAACTCTTTAACTTATTTGTTGCTTGTATTTTAAGTTCTTTTCATGGAGGCAGCATATATTTGCACCTTACTTTGCAATCAATCTGATAATCTCTGCTTTTTAACGGTGGCATGTGTTATTGACATGATCTTCTTTACATATATTCTATAGCTTTTCTTATTTCCCCCATCTCTTCTTATATTCGTTTTTCATGTTTTATGCCTTCTTGCGTATTAGTTGAGTATTTTTATAATTTCTATCTCCTTTATCAACTTACTAGTCATAACTCTGTTCTTTAAACAACTACTTTAAGATTTTTGTTTATATACTCTGTGTCTGTCTACTTTCAGATGATATTATAACATTTTACATATAGTAGAAGAACCTTGCACCAGTGAACTTGCATATCTCCCCACCCAATCCTTGTGCTATTTTTGCATACTTTACTTTGATATAGGTTAAAAAGTTACACTGCGTTGTTACTGTCTTTGTTTAAAGTCCATTACATTTCAGGTTGATATTAAAGATGAGAAAAATTTTATGTATTTATACATGTAGTTGCCCTTTGAGGCTCTTCATTTCTTTGTATAGATCTATATTTACATCCCTAATCACTTTCCTTCTGCCTGAAGCACTTCTTTTGACATTTCTATTATGAGAGTGTGCTGCTGATGAATTCTTTTGCTTTTTATATTTTTGAAGAAGTATTTCACCTTTGTTTTTCTGACAGATATTTTTGCTGATTAAAGAATTCTAGGTTATCAATTCTTGTTTTCCTTTCAGAAAATTAAGGTATATTTGAGGAGACTTCCCCATGGCCAAAAGAGAACCATCATTCCAAAAGATTAGAGGAAACAATTTCTGGTATTCATACAGCACCAAATCTGTATGGGAGGCACAGAATCTGAAACAGGCTCCAGGCTCTGAGCTGTCAGCACAGAGCCCGATGCGGGACTCGAACCCAAACCGTGGGATCATGAGTTGAGTCAAATTTGGACGCGAAACTGATTGAGCCACACAGGTGCCCGCAATAATCTCTTAAAATCCATGTAAGGAAACTACCAGAGGGAGATCGCTACAGCTTTCTAGAGTTCTCTCCTTGTGTAGCTCTGTCCTTTCTGAAGTGCTATCCTGAAAGTCGCAGCCACCTGGATCTCCAGTTTCTTGGCTCAATGTGCTGTGCTCAGACTATCTGCTGGTCAACAGCTCTTTTGCTTTCAGAAAGTGGTAAAGCTGTGGCTGCCAAGGGGTTCACCTTGTTTCTTTCCTACTTGTCACACCTGTGGTGTATGGTGTCTTGAAAATCCTGATTTCAGATATTGTGTCCATTTTTGGTTGTTTCACACGGGAGGGTAACTCTAGTTGTATCATCTGGTTGGAAGTTAAAGTCCTCGCTGTAGTTTTATCCTGCACCTGCCATATGGCGAATAAGGATAGGTCTCTTATATAAACTTAAAGACATAGCCATAGAAACTATTAAAAACAGAATGTAGAGGAAAAGGATAAGTAAAAAAAAAATCTAGGAATTACATAGTCTTTTGTATATGAACTTTCATGTTTTTGATTTGTTTCTATAGAGATTTTAGTGTTTCTCTTCTTGATTTGCTGGGTTTTTGTTTATTAGGGAATGTGAAATTTTGTTGTTGGTATGAGTTTTAGTGTCCTGTGCTTTTCAACTCAGAGATCTTTAATTCACTCAGACAATAGCCCTTGTATATGGGCAGGAATTTTAGGTGTGCCTAAGTTTACATTTACCTTTGATACCTGACTCTTTTTACCTTCGTGGGGACGCTATCTGGACCCCTCCTTGTCCTCACTGTCACTCCCTTTTGGTCATTCAGGTTCATCTTGATTCATTTTAATAAGTTTTATTCCCTATTGGTAAAAAAGATGTTATTTATTAGAAGAAGAAGCCAAGGCTCAAAAAATAGACTCTAGACAACCTATGAAATTGTCTCCTCTAAGTAGCCTTCAACTCTTGCACGTCAATAATTTTTCTCAAAGAAAAGGAAATGTCACCAGAAATCCTGCTGCACAACAGAAATGGATAATGGTGCTGTTTTGAAACTTGTTTATCTCACTTTATTGTATATCTTTGGCATTCATATTTTGAATGTTGATTCTATCACCACTGAAAAATGATTGCTTAGTATAAATGTTAAGAAGAACCACAACGTGAAGATATCTCTTTGATGATCATTTGTTTCCAGATTTTTTTCTAATATTCGTCCATAGTCCCTTATTTTGCAATTCTGAAACCCTAAAAGCACTTGAAGTTGAAAATGTTGGAATTCAAACCTAAACTTACCGGAATTCCTTTGATGTCAAAACATGACTAGAACTTAGTTGAAATTATTTACAGTCTGTATTTATCCCGCTTACTGTGAATATTCAGAGGTTTTGCTGCAGAAATATTAACGTTGTTTGATCATAAAATGCTTCTTTGAATTATATAATATATGTACCATGTGTAAGTTCCAAAATCAGAAAATAATTTTGAATTATAAATTATTAGGGTTCCCAAGGGTGGGTCTATAGAAATTTTGCAGTAACTATCCTTAAACATATATTTGCTAATGCTAACATATTGTGTATTGTTTACTTTTTTATTCTAAGTTGAAATTTAAAAATAAAATTTTTAATGTTTATTTATTATTGAAAGACAGAGAGAGAGAGCATGAGCAGGGGAGGGGCCGAGAGACAGGGAGACACAGAATCTGAAGCAGGCTCCAGGCTCTGAGCTCTCAGCACAGAGCCTGACGCGGGGCTCGAACTCACAAACCGAGAGATCATGACCTGAGCTGAAGTCGGACACTTAACTGACTGAGACACCCAGGTGCCCTAAGTTGAAAATTTTTATAATCTTACAGTTACTTATATTTAGGCCAATGTTTACCGGCAGCATTAACAAAAACTGAGAGTTTGTTAGAATGACAGACTAGTCTCCTAGGTGACTAGGTGGCTCAGTCGGTTAAGTGTCTGACTCTTGATCTCAGAGCTGTGAGTTAAAGCCCCACATTGGGCTCCATTCTGGGAGTGAAGCCTACTTAACAACAACAACAACAACAACAACAACAACAACAAAAGTCACTCAGAAATTAATGTTTTGACATAATAATAATTTTTATTGCCCACCAAATAATTTTATTGCCCACCAGATAATTTTTATGCCCACCAAAATTTCAGAAGCACTTTTTTGGGCTATCCTATAATATAGTTGAAGCAAACTTTGAAATTACAATGACTTAACAGAATACAGGTATATTTTTGGTGACATCTTGGGTTAGATGGCTCTCCTTGGGAGCTGTTCTCCAAGGTTCAGATATCCTTTCATCTCATGATGCAGTCAATACATGTCCTCCATGGTCATTGTAGATAGAAAATGGATGATTGAGCAGAGGTTTTAAGGTAAAGCTTGAACACAGTATATATATCGTACATGCCTGCATGTCATTGGCTACAACTTAGGCACATGGCACCAATCTAACTGCAAGGGAGGCTGGGAAATGTGAGAGCTATGTGGGTTTCATGGACACTAACAGCCTTTGCTACTCACTTACTGGCCTTTGCTTGGCTCACTCTACTGAACAGTTTCCGTAAATGTCTCACTTCCTCATGCTCATTTGATGCTGATGTCCATGTTTGCTCCTTGCTATAACTGAAGATACCTCAGATTTAATTCTGACTGAGCTAATTTATGTCTTAAATTTGGTATATTGTATTAATAAGTTTCCCTTTAACTCTGTTTAAAAATGTGCACTCTCAAGAATTTTCATTTTGGCATAGGAAAAATCATTCACCACCCTAATTTAAATTTAAATAAATTTATTAGAGATTTTTTACATATTCTGACTTTGTGGGTTTTTAGATATGTTCTTAACCTAGTTCAGCTGTGGCATTTCTTTATCTTTTTTGGGGAAGGGCTTTTGCCATTTCTGAGGATACTTATTTTTTCTCTGAGATTATGTTTTGACTGCTTCCAGAGAGTTTTGAAGTTAGTTGTGGCTAGAAAAATGCTATCATTTGCATTTACCATGTTTCATCTTTTTGATGTTATTTAGTTTCCTATCCGGCTTAGAAAGGCCTTCCTTCCTTCCTTGCACATCATGTAAATGTCCTCTGTATTCCTCTACAAACTTCGTTGAAGAAAAAGAAAAATTTGATGGGAATTTAAGAACTTCTGATGGGTATTTAGGATCCAATAAACCTGAGAAAAGAAGAATGTTCTTTAAAAAGAGCTAAAATGGCTGGTTTTATAAAAGGCCAAAAGACAAAGTGACAGCACCATTGACACAGGAGTCCTTCAATAAGCCAACCTACAATTTGTGAGCAGTTGGCAAAAGGGACATTTATGAGAAATAAGGCTCATTTATGTCACTCTGAGCACAGGGTAGTTATTTGATTCAGTCTCTTTGCCAGAAAAATTGACTGTTCTTTTTTCTGGACTGTGCCTCCCCAAATGGTGTCCTGGTCAATAGCCCCTCGGTGGTCAGAAAAACGTATACCTAAGAATTTTCTCTCTCTGGTATACCTTATGTTTTATTCCCTGCATTGAATTTGACAATTAGACTAAAAACTTTATATCAGGTTACTTTTTAAAAAAATGTTTTTAAATGTTTATTTTTGAAGGAGAGAGAGACAGAGTGTGAGTAGGGGAGGGGCAGAAGAGAGGGAGACACAGAATCCGAAGCAGGCTCCAGGCTCTGAGCTGTCTGCACAGAGCCCGATGTGGGGCTCGAACCCATGAGGTGTGAGATCGTGACCTGAGCTGAAGTCAGATGCCTAACTGACTGAGTCACCCAGGTGCCCCTCAGGTTACTTTTTAAAAAATTTTAATGTTTATTTACTTTTGAGAGAGAGAGAGAGAGAGAGAGAGAGAGACAGAGCATAGGTGGGGAAGGAACAGAGAGAGAGGGATATACGGATTCTGAAATGGGTTCTAGGCTCTGAGCTCTTAGCAGAGAGCCTGATGCAGGACTTGAGCTCATGAACCTTGGGCTCATGATCTGAGCCGAAGTCTGACACTTAACCCACAGAGCCACCTGGGCGCTTCATATATCATGTTAATGCTACTTTGCTCTCACTGTTGTAGTTACTTAGAGACCTTATTTCAGAAATGTGTAATCAGGTTTAATAGCTTCTACGTTCCTCCACCAGAGGCGCTTACTTGGCTGCCTCTGTAACCTCAGGAAAATGCCACAACAACGTCCTTTGTCCTGCTCTATCTCTATCCCATTCATCACCTGTTCTGTCTCAGTCTTCTTTCCAAAGAAAAATGACCTGGCTAATTGTTTTATCCTTTTTCTCTGCCTGTACCCAAACTTCTTGCTCAACCTTGATTGTACACCTAAGTTCCACTCAACCCTGAATAAGTAGGACTCACTGTAATACTTGGTTTTTACATTTATTTATTTTTGAGAGACAGAGTGAGACAAAGTGAGAGTGGGGGAGAGGGCAGAGAGAGAGGGAGCCACAGGATTGGAAACAGGCTCCAGGCTCCAAGCTGTCAGCACAAAGCCCGACGTGGGGGTCAACCCATAGACCGTGAGATCATGACCTGAGCCGAAGTCGGACGTTCAACTGACTGAGCCACCCAGGAGCCCCTGTAATACTTGTTTTTTTTTTTTTTAAATTATGATAGTGTCAGATAATCCACTTATTTCAAGTAGTTTCATTCTTAGGATTTTTTTTTCAAACTCTGAAAATCAGTAGCTTCATAAGCTCTTTGCCCCAGAAAATTGACTTGAATTTTATTTAATTACAACTTTGTGCCAGCCGTTGAAAAAAAATTTAATTAAATATGTAATTATAAAGTTATATGAGTTCTATATCCATATGTTAATTATTCAGTGAATATAGAAAAATTATACTTGGTCTTTAAATCTATAGAAGAAACTTGATTTATGTAGCCTCTTGCAGAAATTTTTTAGTGATAATATATTTTTTATTCATAATATTTATTTTTTTACAAATGAAATGCCATTTACGTCGCTCTGCTCTTTGTTACTTAACAACAGGTCTTGAAAATCTTTCTATTTCAAGGCACGTGGGTCTACTTCATCTCTTTAAGGGCTGCCTGGGGTTTCAGTGTCTGCTTCTAGCATTACTTACCTGGTCCAGAGCAGAGACAGATTTTCAGTTTGCCTGACCTCAAAGCTAATGCTTTTTTTCTCCTACAACATAATGCCTGGAAAATCAGTGTCCACTCACTGAATTTGACAAATGAAGTTTCTGAGCCCCAAAGAAGTCAGGTGAGTTGCCCAAAATCATCACAGATTTAGTGGAAGTGTTGAGACCGGTGTCAGGGGCTTTTATTTCCCCTCTGCCTTCCAGTGCAGACTTCTTTCGTGATATTATTTTCTCCCAGAATTAGATGTACATGAGGTACTTGTTAAATAGAAGGTCATCTGGTACTTTAAATGAGGTTAGAAAAAAAAAGCGTCCATAAGGGCTGGGTTGAAAGGCAGTGACAAGACTGCTGAGGGTAAACCCACTTCCTGTCAGGAAATGGGAAAAGGGAGAGGACTGTCTGTGTATTTTAGGGAAAACTGGGGGAGGAAAGCACTCAATTTGAAATTCACACATATGTTTCCTTTAAAAACGAATTCTTTACAGTTTGTCAGGTTGGTTTTAACTGTGTTGCTATCTTAAAGTTCTGTCAATGAGTGAGAAAGAAGGAAAGGAAGAGGGACTGGAAAGTGAAGAGGAGAGTCAAATTCTATAGTCTGGGAACCAGGGTGGCTATTTAAGCCCAAACTCCAGATTCCTAGGAAATGTGTGCCCTCAGGGTAACATAGGCTTCACATTTCATATTTCTTTGGTTTTAGCTCCCTTCTGGTTTGTATCTGTCCTGTGCATATTTCCTGTACTTTCTTGTGAGCATTTAAAAATGGTTATGGTAGGGGCGCCTGGGTGGCGCAGTCGGTTAAGCGTCCGACTTCAGCCAGGTCATGATCTCGCGGTCCGTGAGTTCGAGCCCCGCGTCAGGCTCTGGGCTGATGGCTCGGAGCCTGGAGCCTGTTTCCGATTCTGTGTCTCCCTCTCTCTCTGCCCCTCCCCCGTTCATGCTCTGTCTCTCTCTGTCCCAAAAATAAATAAAAAACGTTGAAAAAAAATTAAAAAAAATAATAAAAATGGTTATGGTAATTTATCCAGTATCTTGGTGTTTGCATTGCAGGCCTTTTCGGAATATTGAGGTAGGCACAATATTGCAAGTAGAATTCCCTCTGATATCATATATCATATATCATATGTATATATATATATATATATAATTATTATTATTATTTTGGTAATTTTTATTCAAGTATCTGGACAGAAGAGTGCCTAGATCCTAAGTGCAACTTTATGGATTTCAAGGTGAACACAAAATGTAACATCAGATTGAGACACAGAACACTATCGATATCTGAGAAGCATCACCACTGCTCCTTTTAATCATCATGCCTGTCCGCACAAGAATAACTGCTATGCTCACTTCTGACACCATAAGATAGTTCTCTCTGAGCTTGATAGAAATGGGATCTCGTAGAATGTACTTTACATGTCAAACTTCTCAAACACCGTGTTATGTTTCTGATACTTGTCCACATTATGTGTACATGTAGCTGTTTATTCTTATTGCTGTGTAGGATTCTTTCATATGTATGAGAATTCATCCTTTTTTAAAAAAATGATTTTTGAGAGAGGGAGCACATGTGTGCAAACATGCATGTGAGTGGGGGAGGGGCACAGAGAGAGGGAGAGGATCTCAACCAGACTTCATGCTGTCAGCACAGAGCCTGACTCGGGGCTTGATCCCATGAACCATGAGATCATGACCTGAGACGAAATCAGGAGTCAGACACTTAACCAACTGTGTCACCCAGGTGCTCCAAGGATTTACTCTTTTTGATGGATGCTTGGTTAATAGTCCTATTCTTATCATTCTCGGACATATTTTTTGGTAAACATGTACACATTTTACTGTATATTTATGAGTATAATTTCTGTGTCATTGTGCATATTTTTACTCTCCGTTAGTTTGGGTTGTCTGTATTTTATTGATTTGTGGAGTTCTTTATATTTTCTGGATGCATTCTTCACCAGATACAAATATTGAAGATATCTTCTTTTTTGGTGGCTTGTCTTTTTACTCTCAATGCTGTCTTTGATGAAGAAGATTTCTTTATTTTAATAGTCTGATTTTTCAAAAAATCTCCCTTACGATTAGTTTTTTTGTATCTCTTTAAGCTATTTGCCCACTCCAAGGTTGCAAAGACACTTTATATTTTCTTCTAAAAACTTTATATTTAACCTTTGCATTTAGATCTACAGTCTCTCTGGAATTGATTTTCATATGGTCTGATTTACTTCAACATTGCCAAATGACTTATTTTCATCCTTGTTCTGCCAAAACTGCTGTGCTTTTGTGAGGATCATCTAATAACCCTTGGTCTGTTCATATCACTCTGTTCATTAAAAATATTTTATAGATTTCCATGGAAACGACAAATTTCAAACTCCTTAGCGAAGCCTTGAAACATTTCACATTTGTACCCCACGTTAAGTCTTTAATATCATGACCTGTAACCCTATGTTCTTCCACAGTGAATTAGCTCTGTCTGTTTCTAGTTATGTATTAGTGTATTAGTCCTGCTTTCCCCTCTAAATGGCTCTTATTCTTCTGTTACATAAGGTCCTATTCATGTTTCTGGGCCCAGAAATAATATTTTATATTTTATATAATCTCCACATCCAACCCTTGCTCCCCAAGGCAAATTTATCACGCCTTCGGCTATTCTTGTATTTATTCCTTTTCTAATATTTCCTAGAGCCTCTTCTTATGTCATTCTCAAGTAGATTCTATTATTTTATAGATGAGAAAACTCAAGAACAGAGTTAAATCATCTAGTAATTAATACACCAAAATTTAAATGGATGTAGAGATTAGATGGACATGCTATCATCCTTCCCTAATAATTCATGATATCGGCTTTTCCAACAATCAGCATTATTTCAGGGGACATTATTTTTCTGAAATGTCATGAGGGGGTGCCTGGGTGGCTCAGTTGGTTAAGCATCCAGCTTTTAATTTTAGACCAGGTCATGATCTCACAGTTCGTGGGATCGAGCTCATTGTCGGGCTCTGTGCTGACAGCACAGACCCTGCTTGGAATTCTCTCTCTCTCCCTCTCTCTCTCTGCTCCTCCACTGCTCACGTTCTCTCTCTTTCTCAACATGAATAAGTAAACTTAAAAAAAAGTCATGATAAGGAATACTCCTGATGTTTTTTTGTTTGTTTGATTTTGCTTTTTTAAAACAAGCACACAAACAAAAACCTTGCTAGACTTGCTTTACTCAAAGTGCAGATTTGTCCAGACCCCCACATCATACTAAATGGAGCTAGAAAGGAGGAGATGATACAGGGATTTGGTGTAATCTTCTTTCCGGAAGCACGGAGCCTCCCTGTAGTTCTTTCTCAGTGGATCCTGATAAGCCAAGTATGAGTGCTGCCTTGGCACGTGAGGGAGAATATGTATCGTGACTGAGTCACTTCCATTTCTTGCTTATAATGGCAACAAGGCGGATAAGTTTATGAAATCTAGTCCGTATCATGACATGTAGAATTTCATGAAAGAATAACTTCTCACTACAAACCAATCTGTAAACTTTTCTTCACGTGCCTTGCTAGGTAGCCCCTGCGATTCCTAACATGTACTGTGCATATTTTGAGAAACCAAGTGAGGCATACCTCATCGGGCAACGTGATTGTTATAAATACTAATACTGCTGCTATTTACAGAACCATGTAAGTTCTCACTCATGGGAATTAAAGTTGCTTCTGTAGTGTCATTAAAAAAAGCTGAGTTTAATACTGCCATCACCTAAGGTGTTCTGTGCTTCTGTATAGCCAGTGAACATCTGTCTGTGGCTGATATTCATATTCTTAGCGCATCATCTCTTTAAGCAAGTGGGGTTTAATGGGTGTGCATTCTGCTACTCTGAGCAGTGGCAAATATGATTTGAAATAACTTTTGGGGAAAGGAAATAGATAACTATCAGCTGGGAGAAAAGAGATAGGGCCCATCTCTTTCATAATTTCAGGAGGTATTCTGATGCCTTCCATTTTCTTTCATTTACCCTTGTCCTACTCTAAGTCAAATTTTGTCTTGCATAGAATCCTCTTCTCTGTGTTTCAACATCTTTGCATTTATATTTTATACAATTGTGTTTCTTTATGAATTCCCTATAAGTTTCCTGCAGTTTTATATTGGGTTCTTTTCTTTCTTGAATTGTAGTTATTCAAAGGGAAGTGTCTGCTGGATGTTTGTGGGATGACTTAGTTTATGGCAGGAATTGCCATCTACATACTGGTCATATTTATGTAGTGAAATATATAATGTTTGATGGCTTTGATGATCACCTTTCCTTAGATCCTTTCTTACCCCCAAATTTATGTTTTGTCTTGTAATTTCTTGCCCTGTCATGGCTGTTTTTTGAAATATGAGAGCTAGAACCATGATAAAAGAACATGATATTAATAGAGCTAGACAGTTATGAATTATGAATTTGAAAAATTGAGACTGGCCTTGATTTAAACAGAAGCCCCTTAACTTAGGCCAACTGTAATTATGAGTACTTTGTCAGGATACTAAAACAACAAAACTTCTATTTTAAAGTTGGGTTTCAGGGGTACCTGGGTGGCTCAGATGAATGAGCGTCCGACTTTGGCTCAGGTCATGATCTCGTGGTTTGTGGGTTTGAGCCATGCGTTGGGCTCTGTGCTGACAGCTCGGAGCCTGGATCCTGCTTCAGATTCTATGTCTCTCTCTCTCTCTCTCTCTCTCTCTCTCTGGTGTCTCCTGCTTGTACTCTGTCTCTCTCTCTCTCTCTCTCTCTCACTCAAAAATAGCATTAAAAAAATTTAAAGTTGGGTTTCATATGAAGACAGAAGGAACTTTTATGTGGTGCCATAGTAAAAAAGCTGAAGGTAGTTTCTTTCTTGTGTGGAGCCTGAACAATTGCTTACTAGATGCTAATAACTACTTGGATCTTCTAAACTTCTGTCTCTAGTAAGGTGACATTTCGATTTAGAATCTAGCAACTATCAACTCAAACCTACCTAAATGCTATTTTGCTATATCTTTAACCTTTGGAATAAAATTAGAAAGCACCTATACCACCCCCCTTCCTTTTTTTTTTTTTCCTCAGTTTGACTAGGATCGTATATAAGAATTTTGATTTAGGCCATTTAGTTCATGAAGAGGTCACAAGAAAAACACACACGTAAATAATAAAACAAATGTAAATTAGAATGATCATGACGGGCTCTTAGAAACCTCAGAACTGAGACTGATGTCTCCCAGGGGTCCCGTCTCATGCAGGCATCACTCACCTCAAAATAACACACATGCACATTTCACTCAATAGAAATTTTGAATCCACATGAAGTGTGACGATGGGGTTTTACTGTAACAGGTTATGAGTGGATCATCAGTACCAAGGCACAGAGATATTAATTCAGTGTTCTAAGCCAGAAGGTGGCTAACTACAGCCTGTTGGCTAAATCCAGCCATGTCTATCTATTCCCATGTTGTCCAGGACTGCTTGCTAAGGCAGAGCTCAGTAGTTGCAAAAGAGACTAGATGTCCCCACAGTCCTAAAATCCTAAAGCCCTAAAATCCTATACCACAGATCCTAAAATACTATCTGGCCCTTTACAAAAAAAAATACTGACCCTGGATCTGGGCTCCCCCATTTAGATGGGGGGGGGGAACCAACAACTGCTGTCATATTTTTCATCTGGTACTATTTAATATAGGGGTCAACGGCCCAACTGATATAATTCTAGCTTAACACATATCAAAGAAATGAACTAAAGGTAAATCTCAGTCACTGGATCAGATTAGCTCAAAACCAATATATTTTGTCATCAGTCCACAATCTTTGACACTAGTGACACAAAGAATAACATGTATTTTCACACTTTCCCAAGTAAAAGCTGATAGTTTCTGTTTCTAGTGAAAAAAGAATAAACATACTTCCCTTTACCTCTCCCATTGATAATAGCTAAAATCCTCAGACAAAATTCATAGAATAGCTACTGGAGGTCTCTAAATACTAAATAGGAGCAGGTGGACTGATTGTTGCCAGAGGGGAGAGGGGGGTCAGCAAGGACAAAATAGGAGAAGGGGAGTGGGAGATATAGGCTTTCAGTTATGGCATGAATGAGTCACAGGAATAAAAGGCACAGCATAGGGAATATAGTCAGTGATACTGTAATAGTATTGTATGGTGGCAGATGGTATACATGTGTCAGCATAGCATAAAACAGTATAAAGTACAAACTTGTTGAATCGCTATGTCGTACACCTGAAACTAATATAATATTGTATGTCAACTGTACTCAAAATAAAAATGAAAATAAAAAATAAAAAGCAGATGGATGGGGTAGGACTATCAAAGCTTGAGGAATGACCATGCTTTGGAGATCTAGTCTGTTTTTAATTTTATTTGCTTATTTGTTTGTTTTGCCTTCCATGTCTCTTTGCTTAGACACGTGTATCTACTGGAATTGTGAAGAGATAGAGACAGGAAAGCCTCTTTTGTCAGAGGACCAGGAAGAAGGTATGTTGTAGGGCAGAACTCTTAAGGCTTTCCTTGTCTGCATCCTAGGAGAGTGTCAGCAAGGAAACTACAACTCTGTTGCAGGAAAAGTGGTGGTATGAGCCACAAAAGGTGGAAGGTGACGGTGGCTCTTGTCTCCTGCTAATTTGCCCCGAGGTAGGTGTAGTCCAAGATACACCAGGAGTCACCAACTCTGCTTTTCAGTGGGTCATTAGGAGAGCGGCACAGGAAACATGATATGCCTATATATTCTAGAGTGACGGTAAATTGGCACAACTTGTTTCAAGAAATCTTGCAAAATATGTTGAGAGCTATGCAAATGATCATATATATTTTTTAAATGTTTATTTTGAGAGAGAGAGGGAGGGGCAGAGAGAGAGAGAGAGAGAGAGAGAGAGAGAGAGAGAGAATTCCAAGGAGGCTCTGTGCTATCAGCACAGAGCTGGATGTGGTGCTCAAACTCACAAACTGTGAGATCATGACCTGAGCCAAAACCAAGAGTTGGATACTCAACTGACTGAGCCACCAGACGCCCCATTCATATGTTTTGATATAATTAACTTGTAGGCATATGCCCTATGGAAAAAAATCTACATAATTTTAAAAGCAAAAAAAAAGATATTCATTTAAGCTTTATTATATAAATGAAATATTGTCATAACATCATCAGAATGATTTGTGTTAAAAACAAAAGATGTCAATGTGAACTGTGTTCACCCATTCATGGGATCATTATGAAAACCAGGGAAGAACTTAAAATCCATGTGAAAGAGTATTGTGTAAAAAAATGACTTTAAAGTTTAATTTGAAGTATGAGTAAACTACTTGAGCAACAAAAATGGTTAATTTTTAAGACTTTTCAGAAGTATTTTTCAGGATTTATAATAATAGTGATACTGTGATGTTTTATTTTTATTTTTTATTTTATTTATTTTCTTAAGTTTAAGAGAGAGAGAGAGAGAGAGAACACATGCATGAACAGCAGAGAGAGAGGTAGAGAGAGAGAATCCCAAGCAGGCTCTGTGCTGTCAGCACAGAGCCCGATAAGGGGCTCAGTCCCAGGAACTTTGAGATCATGACCTGAGTCAAAATCAAGAGTCAGGTGCTTAACTGACTGAGCCCTCCAGGTCCCCAATATTGTGATATTTTAAAGAGACTCATAATGACTTAGTCTTCATTTGGCTATGGCATTGGTTTAAAAAAATCAATTTTTCTAAGGAATCCTATATTCCATATTTGATAAGGTCTTTTAGCATCAGAGATGTTTATAAACTGAAAAAAAAAAGCAGATGAGACACTGTGGCCAATAATTTGATGTTAAGCATCAAAATTCTTAATATTTTCAGTAAATGAGAATTTGGAAAATATCTTGTAAGAAAACTGACAAAGCCTATCTTTCAGTTTTCTATTCCTGAAAGATTCACTAACACTTTTTTCCCTGTGCTTTTTAATTTGGCTGAACAGCTTCCTTGTTATAAAGCATGTTGATAAGGTTGTTGGTGTAAAATAATGAAATGGTCCACACACCTAGAATCTCCGGACCATGATTTTTTTAATTTCACACAGCTTTGCACTCACATATTTTGGTTGGAGGTGGAAGTGGAAGTGAGTGACAAGGATTGCCATGTGTCCGTTCCAGTCATGTTCTCTACTCCTGATGGGTGGAGTGAACTGAGACATTTAAGATATTGCTAACAGTCCGCAGTTCAATTCAGTTGATCAAACGCTGATTGTCTCCTACATGCCAGGCGTTGACCAAATCTTTCGGATTCAGAGTAGTGATATGCCTCATGGTTGCCCTTCAGAACAGACAGGCACAATACAAATAATACAAAAACACAAGGACCATGCTAAAGGAACATATTCAGTGAGATGGAAATACAGGGGACATCGTAGCCAACTCTTCTTAGGCTTGGGGGCAGGTCAGAGACTGTCACATTTTAGCATTGAATTGGTCCTTGAAGCACTGGGTAAAGAAGGTCAAGACAAAGACAGGGGTCATGAAAAACCTTATATTACAGAAAAATATTTGACAAGACCCATTTCTGATTAAACCACTCAGAGAATGAGGCATAGAAGGGATCTTCCCCATATTGGTGAAGAACATCTTTAAAAAAACTATAGCTAACATCGTATTTAATGGCAGAAGACTGAATGCTTTTGTCATAAGAGCAGGAGCAAATCAAGGCTGTGTGCTCTTGCTACTTCTGTTTCATGTTGGATTGGTGGTTCTGGTTCCAGTCAGTGAAACAAGGCAAGAAAAAAAGCAAAGACCTCCAGATTGGAAAGAAAGAAATAAAATTGTCTTCGTTTGCAGAAGACATGAAGATCTATGTAGGAAACCTCATGAGCTCTAAAATAGAGGCTAACAAGTGTGTTTAGCAATGCTGCATGGGTGATCAGTATGTAAAATTATATTTCTTTGTTAGCAACAAACAAGTAGAGGCAACAATTATGAAATATGTAGGAATAAATCTGCCAAAAGATAGGAGAAACTTGGTACGTTGAAAATTATAAAGCAGTACCGAGAGGAATTATGAAACTCTAAATAAAGATGGACTGTGTTCATTTGTGATGACTCAAAATTTTTAAGATGACATTTTGCCCCAAATTGATTTATAGATGCAATAAAGTTCCAGTCAAAATCCCAGCAGCAGATAGTTTTGGAAATTGGTAAGGTTATTCTAAAATGTATAAGAAATTTGTATGAAAATCAAAACAACTAAATAGCCAAATCAGCTCTGAAAAAGAATAGCGGAGAACCAATGCTATGTGCTTGGAAGACATTATAGAACTACAGTAATCAAGAAAATATGGTACTGACGTAAAAATAGACATATCGGTGGAACAGAATAAAGAGGGCAAAAATAACCCACACATATGTAGATGGGAGTTTTGCAATATGTGCAGAGTCATGGGGCGCCTGAGTGGCTCAGTCAGTTAAGCTTCCGACTTTGGCTCAGATCATAATCTCATGCTTCATGAGTTTGAGTTCCACACTGGGCTGTCTGCTGTCAGCACAGAGCCTGCTTCATATCCTCTGTCTCCTTCTCTCTTGGTCCCTCCCCTGCTTGTGCTCTCTCTTTCTCTCAAAAATAAATAAACATTAAAAATAAATAAATAAAAAGAGACTGCTTCTTTAGAAAATGTGCAGAGGTACTTCAGTGGAGAAAGAAAAGTGTTTTCATCAAATGGTGCTGGAACAATTGGAATACCATCTGCAAACCCCCTTCCCCCCAAACAAAACAAAACAAAACAAAACAAAAACAAAACAACCCTTGACTGTGTCTTAGGCCATACATAAGAATTAACTAAAAATCCATCACAGGGGACACGCTGCAATTGATGAGTCATCAGTGTGGTTTTAAAGAACTGGTCCCTTCCTCAAGGTATGATGGTTCCAGAATTCCTGATAGGGTAGGCTGAGTCCCCTGATGCAACAAAACTACAGTTCGTCTTATCTCCCTTTGCCCAGTCCTGCATCCTTTACCTCTCAAATTATTGTCTCTGGGAGTACCCCCAATAATCCTCCTGCATTAAATTCTTAACAGAATTTTAGAGTCTGTTTCCCAAAGATCCCAGCCTAAATCAGTGGTTGGAAAAGACTGTACTGGGCAATATAAGTAAGAAGTCAGATGTCTATGCTAAGCCACCTTTAATGAAACAGCTACAGTTGCTGTTTGATACATGTGCTGTATTTGCAACTCAAACACATGAGAGGAATTGCTGAAGAGATATTTTTACAAAATCATGAATAACCCTTGATGGAGTTCTAAACATCATCCTTTCTTTACTTGAAGTTCTGTTCCACAAAAATTAAATGTATATATAAAAATAGTCTAAAACAAATTGTTTTGAGGATGAAATAAGCTACTTCTTGGCTCAGGCTATTTTAAATCTGGTTTTCTCCCACCTACCTCAATGTCTGCTGAGTCATTTGAAGGTTGTGTAGGGTGTATGACAAATCTTCCTTATACAAATCTGCACATCTAGCACCTCTATCCCCTGCCCCCTTAATGCTCTTAATACCTTTGGTCATTGGGGCTACCCTAAAATGATTCCAAAAGTCTTCAAAAGGTACCCTAGGAACCCCCTTAAGGAATACTAACCATAGAGAGCAATCTATGATGTAGCAAGAAGCTTTGGGTTTATTCTGTATGTATTTAAAATTTTTTTAAAATGGTTTATTCATTAAAAAAATTTTTAATGTTTATTTTTGAGAGAGAGTGAGAGAAAGAGGCAGAGCACGAACAGGGGAGGGCAGAGAGAGAGGGAGACACAGAATCTGAAGCAGGCTCCAGGCTCTGAGCTGTCAGCACAGAGCCCGACATGGGGCTTGACCCCACAAACTGCGAGATCATGACCTGAGCTGAAGTCGGAAGCTCAACCGACTGAGCCACCCAGGTGCCCCTATTCTGTATATATTAGGGAGGCACTGCGGCCCTTCCAGTAGAGCAGTGACATGTGTACATGGGAAGATAACTTTGGTACCAGTGTGACTGAGGAATAAGGAAAAGAAGAGTGGTCAAGATTAGAAACAGATAAATCTGTTATTAGTCTATAGCAATAGTTTAGTTCACAAATGACAGTAAACTGAAATAATATAGGAACACTGGAAGTAAATTGATAAAAAGAGAGATTTAGAAGTGTTCAGGAATTATAGGCTGAGTCAATATGGTGGGTAAAGGATGCAATGTCCTGAAGGACCAGGTTCTAGATGCTCATGATCCATAAAGGCAAAATAAAAGAGGAGTGGAGATTTTTGTTGATATTTGATTTTGCTCTATTTAGTGAATGGTCAATAAATGCAGCCTTAGCTATTTTTAGACTGAGGTAAATATAGAAGTAGAAGATACGTGGATATTGATTTCAGTATTCATACTTGATGTATTGGCGTGTGTGTGCAGTTTATTCTATATTCATGACCATTTGGTTTTTTCCCCACTATTTTTGAGACTGGAGTATAGCTGGCATACAACGTTACATTAGTTTCAGGTATACAGCATAGGGGCTCCACAAGTCTATGCATTATGCTGTGCTCACCACAAGTGTAGCTGTCATCTGTCACCGCACAATGTTATTACAGTACCATTGATAACATTCGCTATGCTGTAACTTTTATCCCCACGGTTTATCTGTTGTATAACTGGAAGCCTGTGTCTCCCACTCCCCTACACCCATTTTGCCCATTCCCCCAATCCTTACCCCTCTGGCAACCATCGCTTCTCTGTTTTTATAGGTCTGCTTCTGCTTTGTGTTTGCGTGACGATTTGAATATAATAATTTATCTTTTAGTTAAATTTTCAATCTTTGTTCACTAACTTGGAAGCTCTGATAGAACCAGCATTTTGGTCTAATTTTCTGTTGTTTTTTTTCCAGTCTCTAAATCATGTCTCATACATATTAAGACACCAATAGAGAATTGCTGAGTGTGGGAATATATGAAGCCTGTGGTTGCAGAAGAGAGATAACTTTACGCATCATTAGTATATTTTTTGGAAGAATTTAATGAAGTAGATCTAATGGTCTGTGGAAAGTATATATAGGCTGAGCTGAAAAAAGAAGCGTGGCTTCTGGTCCTGGATGTGCTGCTAACTATGGGACCCTGGACAAGTCCTTGGTATTCTCAGGTCTTAGATCTGAGTTCTGTGTGGAGCTGAGGGATTGGAGAAAGACCTTTAGTTTTCCCTAAACTAGTAGGAATGGTATTTTTATTGGCAAGACAAAACAAAATTTAAAAGTTAGAACAAAGAAAGAGAAAACAAGAATGTAATATTGAAATGTGGGAAAAAAAATAAAAGAAAAGGGTAAGTAAGTACCACACCCAGAGATTCTAATTTAAGTGGTAGCCGTGTAATTTTAATGTACTGAAACCGAGAGATTAGTTTTGGATTAGTGTGATTCAAGATTCTGGCCTGTTGAGGGGAAAAAAAATAACCAAGATTTCTCACATTGCTCTGACTTTTGAACTAGATATATCTGGGAGGTTGGATATGGTCCATCAAAACAAGAAGGAGGGCGATAACAGACTCCAGAAAAAAGGCATCAATCCAGGACGAAGATAAAAGAAATTTTAAGGATCTAAGCAGAAGAAGTTTCTAGATAAAGGCTAGATTGAAAGAGAAGCTAGTCTAAATATTTAGAGCATGGAAGTTTCAGAAGAGATACCTTTAAACATTTTTTAAAATATTTATTTATTTTTGAGAGAGAGAGCACTAGCAGGGGAGGGACAGAGAAAGAGGGAGACACAAAATCTGAAGCAGGCTACATGCACTGAGCTGTCAGCACTGAGCCTGATGTGGGGCTTGAACTCATGAACTGCGAGATCACGAACTTAGCTGAAGTTGGTTGCTTAGCCGACTGAGCCACCCAGGTGCCCCCAAAAGAGATATCTTTAAACAAATAAGACTAATAGTGTAAATGCTGTGATTGACCCTGTGTAACATTTGACTTAAAGGCTTTAAGACTTTAGGAAGGTGTATAAAGAATTAGCAACACGTACAAAGAAACATTAATGATGACAAAGTTAAACCTTAAATCAAACAAGAGTGCTCAGTGTTGAAAACATTTATATAGTTATATATATATTATACATAATATATAACATATTTAATCACTTTGCATATGAATTTCAGGAGGATGTTGTGGAAAAGCAGAAAATGATAGGAAAAGAGAACTGAATTATCATCTTCATAATTTAGAGTCAATAGATAATATACATAATTGGTGCTACAAAAGGTAGCAGGGTGTATGTTACTTAGAAACATGGAGATGCGTGAATGTCATAAAATCTTAAAAAGTAGAATGTAGTTGCCTCTGTGGAGAGGTCTGTGGCAGGCTTTCTCAACCTTGTACTGTGTGAATTTTGTTGTGGGACTCTGTCCTGTATGTTGTAGTCTGCCTAGCAGTATCCCTGGCCTCTAGCCACCAAATACCATTATCAACCCTCTCCTCAAATAGTGACAACCAGAAATGTCTCTGGACATTACCTAATGTCTCCTGGGTGGCAAAATTGCCCTTTGTGCGAATCATTGGATGGAAGGGAGGGGCAGAATTAATATTTTGATATAAACATTTATAATTTGATTTTAAAAATTACATACTTGGGGCGCCTGGGTGTCTCAGTTGGTTGAGCATCTGACTTCAGCTCAGGTCATGATCACGCGGTTCGTGAGTTTGAGCCCTGCCTCGGGCTCTGTGCTGACAGCTCAGAGCCTGGAGCCTGCCTCAGATTCTGTGTCCCCCTCTTTCTCCGCCCCACCCCTGCTTGTGCTGTCTCTCTGTCTTTCAAAAATGAAAAAAACATAAAAAAATTTTTAAAAAATTACATACTTTTTTTTTTGAGAGAGAGAGTATGCACAAGTGGGGGATGGATAGAGACAGAGGCAGAGGGAGAGTCTTAAGCAGGCACCATGCTTGTGCTGAGCCCCACGTTGGGCTCAATCTCACAACTGTGAGATCATGACCTGAGCCGAAATCTGGAGTCACTCGCTTAACCAACTGAGCCACCCAGGCACCCCTATACTTGTATTGTTTTGATACAATAAATACAACATAAAATAAGAGTTGAATGAGATGATTTTAAATATCCTTGAAAGTCTAAAATGCAGTAGACCAAATCCCCAAGTACTACTCTTCAGCTACATTTCATTTAGATGTAAACTATGTTTTCTTGACAGCAAAATCTGTACTGAATGGTTTATATAAGCACAGTTGAATGGTGTGTTTTACACAGATCTGTGTAAAACCTTTTCCCTGATTGCACATTGCTTACCAACCTATCTGGGCATTTGAGACAATCAACGATACAGTTACGAAGAGATTTTGGAGAGGTTTTGGAATCCGAGGAAGATGGTCTTAAATCCCACCTTTCCCCCCACATTAGTTCTCTGTCCATGAGCGATGCCTGGCATATTATATCCATTATAAAAATAACAGTGTTATTTTTAGCTTTCCTTCTTCTGAAAATCTTTCTCAGTTTTATGACTATGAAAACAGATGATAATCTGTGTTTGCCAATAAATGCTATTTGTGTCTCAAGGAGGAAGCAGTAACTTACCCATGAAAGAGAGGAAGATGATTCTTAGAGGAAAGTGCAAAATAGGGCTTGTTGTGTCTTAGGTTCTTAGGTCCTTGTCAGCAGGAGTTCTTCTCATAATGGAAAAGATAAACTAATAACCTTCTCATCCCATACTCATTGTGATCCCTGATAGAATTACCCTAATTTTTATGTTGCCATCACAACTGATAGCCTGCGTCTGACCACTTAAGGTACCTGTTTGGTACAAAATGCAACACAGAAATGATCTGGCTTAACACTGCTAATAAGGCTCTGGGAATGAATTTCCGTTTATTGAGTTTACAGGGTGGTTTGCTTTCAACAAATGCAAAACATTTCGTAAATAGAGATTTTTGTTTGATTTTTTGGTAAATAAGAATTCAGATGCTTTTAAAAGTTAGGTGTAAATGTGGCTTTAAGTGGTAATTCTATTAAATGAAACAGTCTGGGTATACTTTCTTCTAATCTACCTTACCAGGATAATTGTTTGTTTTTCAGAAGAATAATCTTCTTTATCCCAAATCTGTTTTGTTGCAGTTCACTTTATTATTATTTATTAGTATAGATAGGACCAAGGGCATTTTCACATGGCATGAAGTAGATTTTTATTTTTTAAACCCAAGAACAGACTGAAGTTTGCTAGTGAAACTGCTTTGGTAAATACCATCAATTCTGATGACAGATTATTTTCAATAATCCCAGGCAATTTTGTTACACTGCTGTTATGTTTAGGTGATAGCAAATTAAAATGATAAAATGTCTTTATCTCTTTCCTGCAGCTGTTTTAGCTATCCCATAAAATGAGTTTATACTGTCAGCTGTACCTGTCCAGAAATATATAAATACCAGTGGCATTGTTCCTTAAGTATTCCACTAGTCACCATGCTGCGTAGACAGTCTAACGGCCCATTTCTAAAGGAAATGTTTGTGTCTGTTTTTCAATTATTTGAGAAAAAGGCACATTCATTGTTTTGCCTGGTGTCAGGGTCATCTCACCATATATATTATGGTAAATTACTATAATAGGAGCACTTGGCATGTTGCGTTACAGTGAAAAGAAAAACAGATTGGACGGAAACAAGAAGAATTCATTCTTCTTCCTCGCTAGTGTATGTGCCCTGACTACCGCCAGGGGAGCTCATTAACCTTTCTCCCACTGTAAATGTTTCTAGAAAGCAGAACCGAATTGAACAAGCTGTGCAGTCAGGCAGCCTTTCTCCCCTTCCCTCCCAAAGATAAATATCTCTTTCCTAGGCCATTTAAAAGGGATGATTTAAATATAAATTTGGATTTAGTTTTATTCTCCTCAATATACTTATGCGTGCCATTTATTTTCATTTATGTATTTACATGTTAATTTTTTTTTCCTGTGTAGGAACCCAATATATTCCGTGTAGACACCCTCGGAAGATCTGTACTGAACTTGTGGTTTCACTCTTTCCACAGGTTTTTTTCTGAATTATTTTTAGAAATAGAGCCAGTAGGACTGAGTCCATCAGGAATCAAGTTCATAGATTCGCGGAGGGTTTGCCCTCTCTTTGGTCCCTTGGTACCTGAAACACAGCTCTTTTTCCACAAAGGCACTCCATGATTTTCATATTCACTTCTCGGTAGGTACGTTTCTTGGCACACGTTTGTCTGAAGTGTAGCTTTGCTACGTTTATATTTATATTATTGTTGAACAGTCTGGTACAGTGTTCCATCCCATCTCTTAGCGTTCTTCTCTAAATATTGGAAGCACATGGAGACCACCATTATTCTGGAAATGGAGCAAGCTGTCTGCCTCTGTGACTTGGACCTAGCTGCTTTGGATCTGACTTTGCTTCTGTCAGACACATCTTTATAAATCATTACATTCTGCTGGGTGCTCCAACTGGTTCTCTTTAGAAACAGTATACCTCAGCATGTCAAGATGGCCCTGTTTCTTGAGGGACTCCATGCCAGTGGATTCCAGGTAGCAGATGTTCATCATTATACCAAATGAATAAGCAATTGGGAACAGTCTGGTTTCAGGTCAGCTTTAAGTCACTTCTTTTCATGTGACTGTTCCTTTGTAATTTGGGCCCATGGTGCTGAAGGGTGTAGTGCTTCCTTCTGAACCTCATGCATCTTGATCTGGGACACAGAAGAGCATGGCAGTTAAGACCAGGGGACCTGCACTCCGTATGAACAGAGCTTGCATTCTTTCTCTACTACTCTCTCTGGGGAAGTCATTTCATCTCACTGAAGGAAGTTACATTTCTTGGTGTATGTTAAGTATTTTTAGAATGTAGAAAAAAAAAAAAAGAAAAACAGTGAGTAACAAATATCACCTTGGTGCAACATTTGATTTGAAGACTTGATAATGCTTTCTGAGGATCCCTGAAAACATTCTAGCTTTCTGAAAAGCCTTCCATGCCAGTATTGAACAGTACAGGACCTCCCAATAACATTTTACCCTGGGGAGGATCCTGGTTCAGACCCACTATGGAACTAATGTCCTTCAAAGGAAGTAAGAGAACAGCCCATTATTATCCAATTCTCACCATTTAGGGTTATGGTGACTGTCTTTTCTTTGCAAACACTGAAAATTGTTCCTACATGCTTTGAGACTCACTCACCAATATGAGTGGCTAATACAATTCTTTTAATCTTGGAAAAATGTATTAGCATTCAAGGTTTCAGAAAACCTTTTGCTTTTGCTTCACAAAAGCAAGTGCCGTGTTCTTAAAAACATCAGACACTAAGACAGTGTTTTGGGTTTCGTTGTTTTGTTTTTATTGAAAGAAAACAGAAAGCTCTCATTATAATGATTTGATCTCCAGTTTGATTCTATGGCTTAGAACCTAAGTGTAGCGTTAAAGCTGCAACATACCAGGAATATTGACAGTCATTTCAAAGATGATGTATCTAGGGATACTTTTAAAGAACAGAACTATTGCCTTTTGTGTTAACATAAAGCACTTTTATCTAGATGGATATAACTGTTCTCAGTGGGTTTGTGGAGACAAGATGATATTTTCTAGGCTGATATTAGGCAGTTATTTGTAAACATACTCAGTGTTCTTATTGTGTAAAATGGTGTTATCTGTCCAATTTGGAGTGCATATCATAGATCCTGACTGAGCCTACTTTTGCAAAGGAAGTCAGTATGAAATTGCATTCTGTTAACTTGTCTGCACAAGGAGATGAAGCAAATAAAGTAATTCTGCCAAAAATGGAGCTACATGTCCTGGATAACTGGGTTCTGGACCTAGAGCCATTGTTCCCAATTATGGATGTGTTGGCTTTGTATTCAAGCAAAGATATCTCAACTTGTGTCCTTATTAGCCGTGTATGATATTGTGTTTGGCTGGTGATTATCTTAATCCCTGTAACCTGTTTACTGACCTGTATGTTGGGGAAAAATAATAGAATACTGTTTATAAGGATGTTGTGAAAATTAATATACATAAAGCATTTAGCAAAATGAATGACCCATAGTCTATACTTTACAAACACAAGCTCCTTCTACAAATATCATTAATATCTCTATGCCATTGTTATTATCATTATAAAAAATTTACCTTCACTTGCCTCTCATTTTACCTTTCATTTTTTTTCCTATTTGTGTTAATAAGCCACAACCTTAGATGTGAAATCCTCATTAAGAGGGAAATCAGGTTGCTTTATGTCTAATATAAATTTGCTCATCATGTGGCCAAAAGAAACACTAATCAAGTTGATTGTCACAAGTATATATGAAGATACTAAATAGATCATTAGAACATTAATTGTTCAGGCCTGGGGACTGCCATGAGCCATATTGACCCCAAATGTTTCCAAACTAACCGTATACTGGTAGGCACTGCCAGGACAATAATCCACAGGTGAGTGATCCCAAGGGTTCCACGCAAGGCAAGTCTTCAGATTACAGTAAGAGGTTGCAGTAACAGCTCTCCTCCCAGCCTCTCCCTCTGGATCTCTTCCAGGAAGTGACTGGACAGGAGTAGAATTTTTCTGAAAGGTCTGTAAGAATGTAAAAGGCAAATTGTCTTTAATACTCTCAATGTGTACTTATTCATGTATGTATTCCTTCATAAACCCATGCACGGGGTTTCTGTTAAGTGATGGGCATTTTGTTGGACTTTGGGGAAATTGTGATAAATAGGACAGTTTGGCTTTGCCTGATGGAGCTTACAGACTGGTGGAGAAGAGAGACATTGAACTTGTAATAAAAGTATAGTCAGGGCACGTGGATGGTCCAGTCAGTTAAGCATCTGACTCTTGATTTAGAGTCAGGTCATGATCTCACAGTTCATGGGATTGAGCCCCATGCTGGGCTCTACACTGACAGCGTGGAACCTGCTTAGGATTCTCTCTCTCCCCTTCCCTGCTCATGTGCTCTTGCTCTCTCTCAAAATAAATAAATAAACGTTTTTTAAAAAAGTATGATGATTGAAATTAAAGGACAAGTAGAGGGTATAATAGAAGCATGGAGAAGCAGACATCAAAACCCAAAGAGGTAAAATGAAAGATCGTATAAGCTCGGTAAATGGAATCAAGGAAGAGATGAGTTGGCATCAGGATAGTGTTTCAAGAAGACAGGATAATTAAGTACAAATTCGTAAACAAAAACAAGTGAACAAAATGAATCATGTTGCTAGAAAAGCAGTATGTACAGTACAAAAGCTTGTACAGGGAGGATGTAATTTCTATGGTAGCTGATAGAATGCTACAAAGTTTTTAATGGTAGTAATACAAACAGAACATATGTTTTAAAAAAATGTTCTGTTAAGTAGTAAGGCAGTATATGGATCAGAGGTGGGGAGAAGTTAGAGAAAGGGCAACTAGTTTGGGGGCTCTGAATGGCATGTCAGGAGAAGATGCCATTGGCTGAAGGTGGGGCCCAGAAGCACAGAGATCGTGGATTCAGGGATTTGGTTATTCATCCATTTTTGTATTACCTGGCTAACTGCTTTATGAATAGTCTTAGTTGTGTTAGATACAAAAATGAGGAAGGCATGGTTCTTGCTGTAAAGTAACTGGGAAAAAGAGAGAGAGAAATTGTCTTGTGACATTCTCTGGATTAAAATTGATGAGATTATGCATTAGGTCAATTTGCTGAAAACAAATTCACCCAAAGCCTATTCAATGAAGGATCAATTCCTCTAAGTATTATTAATCATCATCATCATCAGAATTGTTGGAGCACTGTGCTAAGTTTTCTATAAGTATTATCTTACCTATTACCTTACATTTTCACCACTCAATAAACTGGGCTTTGGGCTCTACTTTTAACGTTATTTTACAAATGGAAAAATTGAGACATCAAGAGGCTAAGGAGCTTGACGAAGTTTACTCAGGCAGGTTATAGTGAAACTTGAATTGCATTTGCCTTATTTCTGATTCCATACTTTCAAGGAGTTAACAATGTCAAACTAAAAGCGTGATATAGAAAACTTATGGGAAAAACAAGCCACAAAGCAGCAGTGGAGTAGCAAGGAAAGGAGGCAGTCTATTTTTGGTTTCATGTGTTACCCTGCCTCTTTTTAAAATAAAGATAGTAAATATTTAGAAATGAGAACTAGATTTAATATTATTACTTCAAGTGCTGGGGACTTTCAAAAACAAGTTTTTAACTCATCAGGATGACTGTTGAGACAATATCTCCTTAATTGAGTAAAACAAGATCCCCTCCAGTTGGAATGCAATAAAATTAAACAATACTGGACTTATGATTGGGAGTTATGGTTCATAATTTTTTTTCCTTTTGTGGCTCAGGGAATTTGTGCAAGTCGCTAAGAATCTCTGTGTGTTCATTTCCTCATTTTTAGAATCAGAATAATAGTGTCTATCTCACAGATTTGTCGTGAAGATTAATTAACAACACATGTCAACATCTAACAATTCCATGGCATATAAATAGACCCTCCTAGGAAGTCAGTATGATGATCATGTGGCGTGGTGGAAAATGCATGTGGAGAGAGGGGGAACAGTACCAAGATACAAGGGAGAGCAGAGTAAACTGGAAAGCTGTTGAGACTTCAGGCCATCAGTATCATGAAAGTGTCTGTGTATCAATTCATGACACACAGAGGGAAGAAGGTAGACCCACATGTAATCAGTAGTAAGGAGTTGAGGACAACTTTAGGGTTAAATTCACACAGATATGAGACTCAGATGAAAAGTAGTAGACTCCATATAATGCAGCCATAAAGGAACCATGACTTCCTGAACTAATGGAAAAATGAGGGCAGAGCCTAGCAGCTCAGGTAACAGACTTGTCTTGCCATGAGCACTGAAGCTCCAACAAATAGACAAATACCTTCTGTGAAAACTGCTCTTTATTAGAACACAAGACTTCAATCTAACAGGCAACTAATATCATAGGTGTACTGTTTATAAAGTTATGTAGTTTTTTTGTTTTTGAATGGTACACATTTTTATGTTTTCAGAGCATCAAACCAGCCGTGTGTGTGTGTGTGTGTGTGTGTGTGTGTGTGTATATATATATATATATATATATATATATATATATATATATATACACAAATACATATATGAGTTTCAGACTGAAGAGAGATATATTTCGTTCTGAAATTTATGTAATTTCAGAATGAAGAGAGACAAAAAATGCCAAGAAATTCTTACTTTCAAATCCTCCATGCAAAAGTTCTACATGAAGTTAGTGAAGTTACAACTTTTCGTAGAACACTTGAGGATAAGGCACAATGAGGAGTGAGAAAAATGAACAAGATTATTCAGCAAATGCATCAAGACTATGTTTTATAAACAAGTGAAAATAGTGTGTCCATTTGTGGCTCTTTCCCACAGTTATTACTGATTTAGTAATTGAGTTAGCATTGCTAATTTATCAGCAACAATACAGCCATCAATTGGAACACTAATTACATTTTTATGCCAAGCTGGTGCTGAGACCTATGATCAAACATATTTTTCCATTGAACAGTCCGTGATATAGTAGTCATTGAACCAGATTTGCTCATTTTTTTTCGGGCATATTTTTTCAATATATTCCACTGAGTGATTGTTTCAGTAAGTAACCGCGACATAGTTTACTTACATAATTCATTAGCACACAGGCATGGAGACCTATTTTTCAAATTGGGTTTTGTGTTTTCAGTAATATCAGATTTGATATTTAGGGCTAGTCTTTTATTCCTCATTTCTTACTAATGTCTAGTTGCATTAAAATTGAGATTTATTTGCTGGCCTTTAAAACTGCAAGGTCAGTGCAGAAAATTATTCAGGGAGCACCATTCCCCACTATACTCTGAGGAGCATAGATTCATGGGAACACCACTCCTCAAACTGGGCTGCGCACTGGAATCTCCTATGGTGTCTGAGTCCCACTCAAAAGATTCTAATTCATTAGGTATACAGTCCAGCGTGGGTATGGAGATTAAAAAAATCCCAGATTATTTTAATTACTTTAAAATTTGGGAACCACTGAAGGAGAATATACTCCTGGGTAAGCAGATTATGTAAGAGCAAAGAACAACTTACTTCCACCTTTCCCTCTTTCCTTCCTTTCTGGAAGCATTTAGCATTTATTGAACATCTACTATGTGTCAGGAAATGTAGTAGGTAATAAAAATATAAGGTGAACAAGATGGTCTCTATTTAAATGTTTATTAAGTTGGTTCTGGCCTCAGTCTTTGACTGTGGCCTCACCTGACCACATAACCCCCAGTATGCTGAACCCCAGGTGCAGTAACCTTCTCTTAGTCCTCTCTGTGCCGTGCTCTAAAATACTATAAGGATTTCTCACAGGTGGTTGCTTCTCTCATGTGGAGTCATCTCCTATTACCTCTTCTGGTCTCCATTTAATCTTCACTGCCTTGACTTCCATGCTTGGAACCCAATTCCTCTGTTCATGCCATTCACCTCCTTCTAGTTGCACATACCATAGATGTATTGTTATGGTCTTACCTGTTTGATGTTTCTTTTCCAGCTAGACAAAAATCACCAGCGAGGAGCCTATCCCTGGGTTCCTTATTAAATGCTTAATAAAACATTTAATGAAGGAAATAATTATGAATGTGAATGAATATGTCTATGCTGGTTATTGTTTGCTGCATAACAAACCACCCTGACAGTTGCTTAAAGCAATATCTATTTGATGACCTCTTGTGATTCTGAGGCTTGACTAGACTCACCTGGGTGTATCTGCTATTCCACATGACATCAGCTGGGACTGCAGCCATCTGGGGCTCACTTGGGCTGGGTTATTCAAGATGGCTCCTTCACATGTCTGGTGCCTTGGGAGGGTAGGACTGGAAGGCTGCTTTCAGTTGGGTTGCTAGGGCTGCTCGGCTTCTCTCACATGTAATCTCAGGTTCTTTTCCTTTGTACATGGGCTCTGCACTTGGTCTCTACAGCACATAGATTTCTTAGTAGTCTAGGACTTCCAGAATGAGCATTCAAAGAGAGGAAGTGGAAGCTATCAGATCTCTTAAAGACTAGGTGGAAAGTGGTCCAGTGCTATTCCTGCCATATTCTGTTAGTCAAAGAAATCATAGGCCCATTTCAGAATCATTGAGAAAAACATAAAAAAAACAACAAAACAGACCTCCCTTCTTTATGAGAGAGTCATAATTTGTGACCATTCTAAATTCATCACAGGAATGTAACCCCAAATTTGGGGCGCCTGGGTGGCTCAGTCGGTTGAGCGGCCGACTTCGGCTCAGGTCACCATCTCGCGGTCCGTGAGTTCGAGCCCCGCGTCGGGCTCTGTGCTGACAGCTCAGAGCCTGGAGCCCGTTTCAGATTCTGTGTCTCCCTCTCTCTCTGACCCTCCCCTGTTCATGCTCTGTCTCTCTCTGTCTCAAAAATAAATAAACGTTAAAAAAAAAATTAAATTCATCACAGGAATGTAACCCCAAATTTAAAACATTTATTTCCTTCTTTTTTGGGAGGGAGGAGCAGCTCAAGGGATCTTTTTAGTTTTTACTTTGTTGTGGTAAGAACACTTGAGATCTACTCTCAACAGATTTTGTAAGATTATTTTGAAACTTTTTTTTAATGTTTATTTTTGAGAGATAGAGACAGGGAGGAAGGGAGGGAGGGGGGATGAGAGAGAGAGAGACAAGGAACGTGAGTGGGGGAGGGGCGGGGGGGACAGAGGATCTGAAGCAGGTGCCAGGCTCTGTGCTGACAGCAGGGAATCAGATGCAGGGCTCGAACCCATGAACTGTAAGATCATGACTTGAGCTGAAGTCAGATGCTTAACCAACTGAGCCACCCGGGCGCCCTTACTCTCAACAGGTTTTAAGTGTACAATACAGTATTAACTAAGTCATGAGTTGTGCAGGAATCTCTAGAACTTATTCATCTTTTGTTACAAAATTTATAGCCATTAACAACTTCGTATTTCCCCCTCCTGCCAGTCTCTGGAAATCACCATTGTACTCAGTTTCTGAGTTTGACTATTTTAGATACCTCATATAAGTAAAATCATGCAATATTTGCCTTTCTGTGGCTGCTTTATTTCACTTACCATAATGTCCTTAAGATTTATCCATGGGGGCGCCTGGGTGGCGCAGTCGGTTAAGCGTCCGACTTCAGCCAGGTCACGATCTCGCGGTCCGTGAGTTCGAGCCCCGCGTCGGGCTCTGGGCTGATGGCTCAGAGCCTGGAGCCTGTTTCCGATTCTGTGTCTCCCTCTCTCTCTGCCCCTCCCCCGTTCATGCTCTGTCTCTCTCTGTCCCAAAAATAAATAAACGTTGAAAAAAAAATTAAAAAAAAAAAAAAAAGATTTATCCATGTTGTCACATATTGTAGGATTCCTTTTTTAAGGCTGAATAATATTCTAATGTATGTATATGTCTCATTTTCTTTATCTAACTTTCATTTATGAACATTTACATTGTTTTTGCATCTTGGTTGTTATAAATAATGATGTAATGAACATGGGAGGGCAAATATGTCTTTGAGATCTTGATTTCAATTTTGTTTAGATAGATATCTAGAAATTGGATTGCTGGATCATGTGGTATTCTATTTTTAATTTTTTGAGGAACATCTATACTGTTTTTATAGTAGTTACACCTTTTGACATTTCTACCATCAATGCACAGGGTTTCAATTTCTCTACATTGTCATCAATACTTGGTAAAGGAAACAATCAACAGAGTGAAAAGGCAACCTACAGAATGAGTGAAAATATTTTCAAACTACATATCTGATAAGAGGTTCACATCCAAAATATATGAGGAACTCATACAACTCAGTAGCAAAAACCAATTAATAACCCAATTAAAACTTGGGCTAAGGACTTGAATAGACATTTTTCCAAAGAAGACCTATAGGTGGCCAACAGGCATATGAACAGGTGCTCAACATCACTCGTCATCAGGTAAGCGCAAATCAAAACCACAATTAGATACGACCTCACACCTGTTACCATGGCTACTGTCAAAAACACAAAAGACAGCAAGTGTTGGTGACAATGTGAAGAAACTGGAACTCTCTATTTAAAACATTGCAGGTCTGACTCAGAGTCCACATTCTGCCTGGCTGCTGCAACTGTTAATATCAGCCATTCTTGGGGATCCTACTACCATGACTTAGTGTAATGTTGGGACACTGAGGACACTTTCTCGTCAGTCCTCACTGTTAACATGGAGCATCCTTTTTGGCAGCAAGGCTGGTGTCCTCAGAGACAGCTGTCCTACAGTCCCTGTGCTCGGGGCTTGGGGCACTATATGTGAATAAAAATGCTCTGTCTGGATCTTGCTGTTTTTTGGCACCGCTCGATCATTCTGCCCTGAGAGCTTTCCTTTCCTTGGTTTTGCTGCAATAGAGAGCATAACCTTTGCTTTGTGTCAGGAGGAGTGGAATTTGATTACATATTCTTCGGTGTGCTTTAGGCTAGGACTGGGTTTTGTGGTTCTCGTTCACCTAGATTAATCTCTGCCTCTTTTCTCTCCCCTTTGTTTAACTTTTTATTTTGACATGATTTCAAGATATTTTCAAGAATAGTATAAAGTAAGGGCACCTGGGTGGCTCAGTTGGTTGAATGTCTGACTTCAGCTCAGGTCATGATCTCGTGGTTCGTGGATTCAAGCCCTGCGTGGGGCTCTGTACTGACAGCTTGGAGCCTGGAGCCTGCTTTGGATTCTGTATCTCCCTCTCTCTCTGCCCCTCCCCCACTCACTCTCTGTCTCTCTCTCTCTCTCTTTCTTAAAAATAAATAAACGTTTAAAAAATAAAAAAAAAAAGAATAGTACAACGTATTCCTCCACTCCTCCTTCAAGATCCTCTAAATGTTAAGAGCTGCACTTTTTCTCTCATGTACTCTCTGTCTATATACACAAATACAGTAAAACCTTGGTTTGCGAGCATAATTAATTCTGGAAACCTGCTTGTCATCCACAGCATTCGTATATGAAAGTGAATTTCAAGAACCATTGGCTTAGTTGTGATCATGTGACATTCGGCGTCTTATACTACTCATATTGTAAGACATCACTCACTTATCAAGTTAAAACTTATTAGAAATGTTTGCTCATGTTGCGAAACATTTGCAGAACAAGTCACTCGCAATTCAAGATTTTACTGTATATCTTTCTCTTTATGTCACATGTGTTATACAATCCACATCATTTTATGGGAATAGTTCATGTCTCTTATGTGGTACAGTTTGTGGTGTATTTCCTAAATGCAACAACATTCCCTTCTGTAGCCATAGTGTAATAATTAAAATGGGTAATTAACATTTATACATATCCAGAGTTTTATAATTGTCCCAATATTATCCTTATTCGTGAAAGAGAATTCCAAACCATGCATTTATTCAGATATCATGTCTCCTTTATTCCTTTATTAGTCTCTAATGGTAATAGCATGTTTGAAGAGAACTGGCCTGATATTTTATAGAATGACCACCAATTTAGGTTTGTGTAATGTCTCCCCATGAGTGAATTCGTGTATTCGACTTTGACAGGAAAACCACAGAAGTGTTGTTTTTGTCTCAGTTCATGACATTAGGAAGAATTTCTGATGATGTTTGCTCTCATCACTTGGGGTTCTGCCAGGCTTCTGCCTTGTAAAGTGACTATTTTCTTTTATAATTAGTAAATATCTTATGTAATTAATAAATATTGTGAAGCCAGATAAGTATTCTAAGCTTGACTGTACTTTCAGTGTTTAACATGTGTTGATGTTTTTTGCCGAAATCAATTCTTGTTATGATGGTTGCCAAATGGTAATTCTTCTTTCATGACACTTGTGCTTATTTGTACTATGGGATGTGAGCCAAATACTGAATGCTCTAAGTAGGGCATTTTAGGATGACTGTGTCAAATAGGCAAGGACAAGGGTAAGAAGGCCCAAGGGATATGAGCAACTCAGTGTCATGATTCTCTTATAAATAGGGCTGACAGATGCTGAGTCAAATTTTAACTTATGTCCTATGCTTCTTTCTGGTGGTGCTTGTATGGTGGTTGTATGGATCTTTCTCTCTGATTGTATATATTTATATAATTTTATTGTGCTTAACATTTTGTCATTTACTACATGCAATCTGTACTCAAAAATTAAAAAAAAAATTCAAAAAAGAAACAAACCTCTAACTTAGCTGCTTGGTTACCCAGCATTATATACAGCTTTAGATGTCACGTAAAGTTTAAGGATGCTCAACACTGTGTCAGAAGAGTTACCAATGTAGGGATCATTCAGTGTTCTAAAAATAGAGCTATAACTCTGTAATAGCATTAAGTGGTCACTTAATAACATTAAATTATTTTCAAATGAAGAAATTAAAGCCAATGTTTTCTTTTCTTTCAAAGAAATTAATTTTGGGGGCTCCTGGGTGGCTCAGTCGGTTGAGTGTCCAACTTCCACTCAGGTCATGATCTCACAGTTCATGAGTTCAAGCCGTGCATCCGGCTCTGTGCTGAAAGTTTAGAGCCTGCAGCCAGCTTCAGGTTCTGTCTCCTCTCTCTGCTCCTCCCCCACTCATGCTCTGTCCCCGTCTCTGTCTCTCTCTCTCTCAGAAATAAACATTAACAAAAGAAATTTTTTCATGATGAGATATTTATAAATTCAAAGACGTTGCATATTGATATAAATATTTAAAATATAAAATAATCGAAAATTTGCTTGTGATGAGAATTCACGCAATTTCTTTAAGTAGGCAACTACCCTTTGGATTTTATATGTGATTTACTTTACAAAATGACAACAATTTTAGCAACTTAGTTGGTTTCATTATTCTCTATTTGCCTCTCCTCCCCATGTAAATATCCTGCCCTGGTCGGTGCCTAGGTGCTGACCTTCAGATGCATCACCAGGGCTGTTCTCAACTGTGGCATCCAGTGGAGTTTGGCCAATGGGAGATTAAAGAGAAGGAAGGATGTGTTACTTCTTTTCCTACTCCCTCTCAGCTTTGGCTGTCTAGTTTTGGTCTGATTCTCCCTTTAAAATTACATCTCCTTTCAGGAACTTCTGTGACTTCAACTCTCAGCAGGTTCCTACTGTTTCCTTCCCTACTCTTTTAGACCCAGGCTTAAGTTTATTGCAGACAGAGTGAGATCAGTACAATATATAAGGTTAAGAAATGAAGAGCATGTTACATTCTGCCATAACAGCAACCACATTTATAGAAACAAAAGAATTGTCTTGGTCCCTCTTGCAGTTGGAAGTACCTTTGTGGACCAGATCAGCAAATTTTGTGAAATATGTAGTGTGAAGGAAGAAACTTGATGGGTCTCTACAGACTTTGGCCTATCAGTATTTGGGGTGGTATTCCCTGAGTGCCCTGGCCCTACAAGTGACTTCTAACATCGGGATGCATCAGTAGTTGGGCCAGGAGATAACTTCTTTTGATTAGATAACTGTTTTAAGATCTCTACATTTTCTCCAATACAGCCACCAAGTTGCCCCTAGTCTACACTGCTTATTAGGTGGGCCCCAAAATACCATTGCCGAGACTGTGTTACATTGTCACTCTCATGGGATATGCCTAACCAAATTCTGAGCCTGGAATGTGTCTCCCATGCCTCTGTTCAATAGATAGCTTTCACTTTTGCTTGTCCTAGCATGTCTTAATAGTCCTTACTAGTTCCTTTTCCCTTCTTTGTAACTAGCCTCTTCATTAAATTATCGTAAAAACTCCAGTTTAGCGTACCTCACAATTTCTACTGGGACCTTAATGAACACAGTAACACAACTCCAGAATAGAATTGGAAGGATGAAGTTTCTATTAAAATAGCTAATGAGTGGTAACCAATAGGAAATAGACCTGGGGAAAATGAGGCCACACCTGTTTATTTTGTCTTCATTCTGTGATGCCCTTACCATAGACTCTCCAGTCACTGGAGTCACCATCTGGCAATAGTTCCTGATTATCCTCCTGGAAACTTGTGGATATATTTTTTTCTGTTTTGGACAAAAGCAAGTGATGTGAATTTATTTAGTC
Organism: Puma concolor; assembly: GCF_028749965.1. Lineage (NCBI taxonomy): Eukaryota > Metazoa > Chordata > Mammalia > Carnivora > Felidae > Puma > Puma concolor. The sequence goes on along the minus strand of NC_141679.1, from coordinate 54,988,758 downwards.
ATACAAAACTCTTTTGCAACTATTGTTGAGAGAAGTATTTAGTGTAGGAAGCTCAGGTAATAGTTCAATACTTAAAAAAAAAAATTATTGGCCATGTGACTTGAATCTTTGTAAACTTTCCCGTGTATAAGCTTATTTTCACTAAAGTGTAAATCAAATAAAATTCTTCTAGAATACATACATGAGTGTTGATGGAGAGAAATAGAGGAGGGAATAGGGCCCTTCAGAGATAATCTTCTGTGGATAAGTGATTAAGCACTGGAATGGATATCATAGTCAAAGTCTAGCCTCATTTGTTTTACTGATGTTGCTTCATTTCAGCAAAATGCCTCTTTATATGTTAGGCAATTAAGCAATGAATTAGAAGAATAGCTAAAAGAAAAAAAAATAGAGAGGCATTCCAGTGAGGCTGGGAGTGAATGGATATTTAAGTTATTCTCAGATTCATTAGTCTTAGAGTCTATTACTATAAAATTCAGAATCACAATCATGTAAATATATTTATTATACTTAAATAAATCAAGAAAGGCTCATTTTCAAAAATGCCAGATGTTCTGCATTTCTCTGGTGGCAATATAAATCTGAAGTTTATCTATGCTAAACATCTGTCAAAAATACACACTTGTTTAAGGGAATCACCAACAGTTCAAAATGAAGTGCTTTGAATAATGCATCAGGAAAGAAAAGAACTATTGATTCTATTTAGAAATAAGCTAAATATCCTAAACAATATGATGTATTTTTATAAATATGTACATTTCATAGTAAAAATCTCCCCTATAGCTGGAACTTAAAAACCAAAAAGAAAAAGAAAAAAGAAAAAAATGGCTAATGAAATTAGGAGGTTCAACCTTTCTTTCATGTGTCCTATTTCTATATCTTCTAATTTAGAAATTGTTCACACATATTAAAATGACAATCAACTAATAGTTTTTAACTACATTGCTTCTTCGCAGGAAAAGGAAAAAAAAAATAGCAACGAAACAAAAAAACAAAAAAGAAAATCTGTAGTCTTCAAGAGAAAAAAGGGACTAAAAAGTTAGTTGACCAGACAGAGGATTTAAGTTTCTGAAGAAATAGTAAAATTTTCCCAAAGTTAAAAAATAAATCATTACAGTCATTGGATTGGAAACATGATTTAGCTTTCCCCAAATGCATTTGCATTATATTTTTCTATTTTGTATTTCTAGAGATTTGCTTCTGAGGTCTTGTTAAAGAAATACTTGCACAAACTTGAAAAATAGAACCATAAGGATTCTTTCATCGCTGTTTCTGCCTGGCACTGAACATTTTTCTTCCTGGGTGTCAGTAGCAAAGGATTATGGCTGTAACCTGCTAGGGTAAATACAGTATGTTGTAAATAAAGTGCTACCAGTTCAGTGGCTGAGAGGATTCATTTTCACCCCCACACGTAACCAAAAAGAAAACGCATAGCGCCAGAAATTGTTCATTTCTCACTCTGAGCACTATTTAAGATTTGCAATGGCTTATTTTAGAAATTGTAAGATTTTAAAAGCCTCCTTACCATATGGCAAAATAAAGTGGTAGCCTGAGATGGCTTAAATTTCAGTTTGAAGCTAATTTCCTGGCAGTTGCTTTGATAATTTGTTTTCTTTAGCAGTCAATGAGTTTACTTAATATACTTGTTCACTTTCTCGATTTTCTCGTTTCGATGGTTTCATTATTATTTTTTATTTTGCTTAAGACATATTTACGAAGTATGAGATGGAAAGAATGATATTGGTGCTATCACACTTAGAATTTACAAAAAGTTAGCTGTTGTATCTGAATCCCTCAGGACAGAGAGCTATAAAAGATCAAGACATGAGTGTCAGGACTCTGTGTTGAGAAAAGAAATAAGGGCATAATACGGTGTTTTAAAGACCTTCCCAATTATAGGATGGTTTCTTGTCTGTAGTTAAATTGTTTTGACTAGCAGAAAAATGTAGGGTGAGATAAGACTAAAAGAATGTATGAATGTTAAAATGGTGCGCATTTTATTATATTTGTGAATTGATTTATTTTAAAATGTCTGTATTAGATCCATTAAAGATTACCCTAAAGAGAAAATTTCATAAAAAATAACTAACTTTTTAAAAGAAAAAGATTAGAAGTGACATTGTTCTATACATTTGCAAGTATCGTTAATGCCTGTCTTAATAAAAGCTGAATACTCATCAGCTTCTGAATTTAGTATGCTGTAATATGTTATTTCAGGATATGAAGAAAGTGCAGACTCACTCGGAAATGCAGATGGAAAAAGATAAGAATGTTTTTGAATCTTTCATGTAATTGAGAATATTTTTGATACTATACCAAAACTTGGCAGGTGGTAGTTTCTTAAAGGTTAGTCACAACGAGGAATATGAAACCACATCAATGAACTTTTCATATATAAAGATTTACAAAATTCCTTTGGTCTCCCTTGACCCCTTGGTTTTTGCAGAGGTGTGGGGAGAGAATAAGAGCAAGTTGGAGAGAGGGGCAGAGGGAGAGAAAGAGAGAATTTTAAGCAGGCTCTAAGCTCAGTGTGGAGCCTAAGGTGGGGCTTGATCCCACACCTGTAGGATCATGACTTGAGCCGAAATCAAGAGGCAAGTGCTCGACCAACAGCCATCCAGGCACCCCTCCTTTCCCTTGTAATAATTTTTTTTAAATGTTTGTTCATTTTTGAGAGAGAGCGACAGACAGCGTGAACAGGGGAGAAGCAAAGAGAGAGAGAGGGAGACACAGAATCCAAGGCAGGCTCCAGGCTCCGAGCTGTCAGCACACAGCCCAACATGGGGCTTGAACCCATGAACTGTGAGATCATGACCTGAGCTGAAGTCAGATGCTTAACCAACTGAGCCACCCAGATGACCCCTCTTTTAATAAATCTTTTACCTGTGCATGATTTTGGTCATTTGGAAATTATTGGTTCACTGAATGATATAGTCCATCTAAATGTTGACAAATTTCATTATATAATTTTTAATGTTTATTTATTTTTTTGAGAGAGAGAGAGAGAAACAGAGTGCAAGTGGGGCGGGGGCAGAGAGAGAGGGAGACACAGAATCTGAAGCAGGCTCCGAAGTTTGAGCTGCCAGCACAGAGCCCAATGCGGGGCTCAAGCTTGGGAACTGTGAGATTATAACCTGAGCCAAAGTTGGACGCTTAACCAACTGAGCCACCCAGGTGCCCCTCATTATATAATTTTTAAAAGTCACACTTATTAGTATCACTACTGATCATATCAGAAAATGCTGTAAGTATGGCATGTTGATTCCACTGTGGCAGATACAAATTTTCCAATGACAGATAATAATTTTTGTTTGAAATCTTGGATTGTATCTTGGTCAGCAAATACTTCACAGTTGTTTTCTTGGAAGCGATAAGCTCCTTTTGTTCATTTTCAAGAAAATGTCAAATATTCGTTTGAACCATTAGTCTACTAGTCTCTTCTCCTCAGTAAAACTAGTGTTCCCGTGAAAAAGGAGCTACTTTACTGCTCAACTCAAACAATTGCATTTTTCCTAAGGACAATCCTAACATTCCAGAAAGCAGAAGTCCTTTACTTCATACGTATTTCTCACTTTGTCACACCATGGGTTGTGCATCATCAGTGCAAATGCCAACAGTGAAAAAGGTGAATAATATCTCAGTATTATTGTGAAAATACTGTTGCCTTACTGGACCCAGTAGAAGTCTTTGGGACCCGCAGAGCTCTGTGGACCATGTTGAGAACTGCTGTGTTGGATGCTGTAACTAAGCCCTTCCCAGGCATTGCCACGTGTCATTTTCACAGATAACCCGTAGGGTAAAAACTGGGATTTTCCTCATTTTACAGATTTTCCTTTATTTTACAGGTGAAAGTACTAGGCTTAAATTTTTTCAGTAACTTTCTCACTTTACTAACTTGGATCTCTCAGTATTAAATATGAGATTCACTACAAAAGCTGTGGTTTTGTTATAAAATGATTAGTAGTTGAATCCTGACATAGGGTAGTGCTAAAAGCCAAGTGTCTTTGAAACTTGACACAGTCGACTTAGAAAACTGGTAAAAATCCTAGTGAGACTGGAGATTTCTGCCTCTTTTCGTGATGGACTAAGATGAGCAACATCTTCTTTTATATGCTTAACAGAGTTCAAAAATGCAGTCTTGAAAGAGAATACTCTCTCTTAGTATCTTAACTGAATCTACAAACATTCTCCAAGTAGGGCTAATCATCATACTTAGGTCATTATTGTTGTGAGCATTAAATGAATTAAGGAACATATGTGTAAAGCACTTAGAGTAGTGTCTGGTACAAGAAAGAAAAAAAATAAAAATGCAGACCCTGGGGCGCCTGGGTGGCTCAGTCAGTTAAGCATCTGACTTCAGCTCAGGTCATGATCTCATAGTCTGTGAGTTCGAGCCCCGCGTCAGGCTCTGTGCTGAGAGCTCAGAGCCTGGAGCCTGCTTCAGATTCTGTGTCTCCCTCTCTCTCTGCCCCTCCCCTGCTCATGCTCTGTCTCTCTGTCTCAAAAATAAATAAAAACATTTATAATAAAAAAATGCAGACAACTTCACACCCATTAGGATGGCTAGTGTTAAAAAAAAAACACAGTAAGTGTTGGTGAAGATGTGGAGAAGTTGGAAAATTTGCACATTGTTGAGGGAATCTAAAATGGTGTGGCAGCTATGTAAAACATATGACAGTTCCTCAGAAGTTAAAAATGGAATTACCATATGATCCAGCAATTCCACTACGAGGTATATACCCAAAATAGTTGAAAGCAAGGTCTTGAAAAGATATTTGTACATCCATGTTCATAGCAGAATTATTCATAATAGCCATATGCAGCATTGGAAAGGAAGGGCATTTTGACACATTAGCTACAACATGGATGGACCTTGAGGATATCACGCTAAGTGAATAAGCCCTTTGCAAAAGGGCAAATCCTGTATGATACTTCGTACATCAGTGGTCAGATTAACAAAGACCGAAATTACAATATGGTTGCCAGGATCTGGAGGAAAGAGGGAATGGGGAATTGTTTTATAGGCACAGAGTTTTAGTTCTGCAAGATGAAAAGCATTGTGGGTATTGATTACATAGGTGACTGCATTTAACACTGCTGAACTGTATACTTAAAAATGGTTAAGATGGTTTTAATATTATGTGGATTTTGTTATGTCTATTATCACAATTTAAAAAAGAATATTAAAAAATATGGCAAGGCTGCTGTAGAAAATAATAAAACACAATTTACAAATACCGAGAATGAAAGAGAATTCGAACACAATAAATTTAGTAGTTATAGGAAATAAACGAATCCCTTGTAAAACCTTTTACCTGAATGATACAAAATAAGAAAAACTGAGTAGCTCTACATTTATTAAAGAAATTTAATTCCTTATCAACTTATTCCCACAGTGAGAACTCTATGCCCAGTTTCATTGGTGAATTCTCTCAAACATTTAAGGAAGACGTATTAGCAATCTTAAAAAAGTTTTTAGAAAACAGAGCAGAAGGAAACACTTCGCAAAATGGTGGTGTTATTGTTTTGAGAGAAAGAGAGTGTGAGCAGGGGAGAAGGGCAGAGGGGCAGAGAGAGAGAGAGAGAGAGAAACTTAAGCAGGATCCATGCTCAGCATAGAGCTTGACATGGGGCTCTATCCTCCGACCCTGGGATCATGACCTGAGCTGAAATCCAGGGTTGGATGCTCAACAGCCTGAACCACCCAGGCGCCCACCCCCCCCACCCGCCCCACATACACAAATGTTTTTTGAGGCTTGATATAATGGTAATTACAAAGCCTGACCAAGATAATAAAACTACCAACCAATGTCACTCACGGATGTGGATGAACTTTCTTTAGGAAATACTGGCAGTTTTTCTTTTATATATTGGAAACAGTTACTATTGGCCTACCATAAATTTTGGTGCTTTGTGAAAGTGAATGTAACAGATTTCCTTAATGCAAGCAGCTTGCATGTGCTGTTCCCTACTAGCTGGTACTAAGATTCAGAACAGGGGTCTGGGGTACATAGTTGGATAAATAGGAGGCAAGTGTGAGACAGACCCAGCTCCCTGAACTTGCAGAAAACCCAATGCAGCAAATAGATAAATCTGACAACTGTGTGAGCAAGCACCAGGTGGTGGGCAGGTCCAAACATGGAATATCTGTGGGTGGGGGGAGGCCCAGTAACAGGAAACCAGAAGCAAGGAGCTCTCACCTAAGCAAAGGCTGCCAGTAAAAGACTGGCAAGGTTCCTTAAGGTTGTCTGGGACCCTGACAGGGAAGGGTGGCTGAGGAATAAAATAAGCCATCAGGAGGCAGCAACACTCGTATTCCTCAGGTCTAAAAGGAAACATGCCTAAGGCGTGAATCTTAATTCCTGATCTACACATAATCATGGTCATATTAATTGTAATTCTAACGTCGTTTATTGATGATTCACTAAGTTCCAAAATGTGTACAGAGCACTTTAAACATTCTGTCTCATTTAATCCTCAAGCTCTACAAAGGGTTATTACTAGTTGCATTTTATGGGTGATTAAATTGGAGCTCAGATTAAATATTACTTTCCTAAAGACACACAGTGGTAACAGTTGGTGCTAAGAACTGAAGGTCTCTGATGATGGACCTATCCTCCTGTCCGGACTACTGCTACTAATGCCTGGGAATATGGTTCTATCATTGGAACTTGCTCCGAAATACATAGATAAGAACTCAGCCAGCAGGAGGGAGAGTTGACCGAAAACTTCAGTTTTATTTATTAAGTACACATTCCCTCAACTTAGGTTTTCTATGATGAAGAATTAATTAAAATACATAATCAAAATGATTTCTTTTTTTTATAATTCTATAAACAGGTATTTTTTAAGGAATATGGAATATTTTTAATTTACCTACAAGTTTTAAATGCATCTTCTAACACCTAATGAATTATATATTAATATAAAACAATACACATTTTAAATTTTTGTTAAAAAAATTTTTTTTGATGTTTATTTTTGAGAGACAGAGAGAGACAGAGTGTGAGCCGGGGAGGGGCAGAAAGAGAAGGAGACACAGACTCCGAAGCAGGCTCCAGGCTCTGAGCTGTCAGCAAAGAGCCCAATGCAGGGCTCGAACCCACGAACTGTGAGATCATGACCAGAGCTGAAGTCCGAAGCTTTACCGACTTATCTGACTGAACCACTCAGGTGCCCCTGAAACAATACACATTTAAATGATGCTTGTTCATTCTTAGAAATGAATTGGAAATTTGTTGTCTGGAATGAGAACAGAATAATTTTTTTAATGACCAACTTCTGGGGAAAATACAACCTTACTAATTTTATAACTTTGACAAGTTGAGGTTTGACAAAGTTTTACATCCACGCTTCTTCAGGACAGCAATAGATAGGATTCACACTAGAGAAAAATAAGCTTTGCACAAAAAGAGATGATAAATTGTGTCTCACAGTGATAACAGCATCCTATGTCAATAAAGAAGGATTAAATTCAAGTAGATACCCAATTTGCCAGATTGCAATATAGTGTTTTAGAAAAATTACACACCCACAGGTTTTACCTTTAAGTAAATAATCAAATTTGAGATTGCCCAAGTCAATATTTTCCATCATGTATTAGGTTTTCCAAATCTATAATATATGAAGAAATATGTAAACTACTTGTATTAAGGCAGGGAAAACTCAAAACATTAATTTTCACAAATATAGCTCAGAGTCAAGATTAATTAGAGAGTTTGAAATGTGTTAAACTGTCTCCTTTAAAAAGTCATCTAGGGGTGCCTGTGTGGCTCAGTCAGTTAAGCGGCTGACTTCGGCTAAGGTCATGATCTCATAGTTCGTGGGTTCAAGCCTCACGTCGGGCTCTTTGCTGTCAGCACTGAGCCCCCTTAGGATCCTCTGTCTCCTTTTCTCTCTGCCCCTCCCACGCATGCGCTCTCTCTCTCAAAAATAAATAAACATTAAAAACATATTTTTAAAATGTCATTTAAATAAATGAACCAGCCTTTTCCATTTCTTTTATTTACTTTTACACCAGAGTCAAAATAGTCATCTGAAAATAAGGTCAATTCTCTGCCATTTGGGTTATATCAAAATATGTAGCCCTTTTGCAAAAATAGCATACTACTAAAGAATCTTACCCATTAGTCTTTAACATATATTAAACATATCTAGCTGTCACCAGCTAGACCCCAGGGCCTGGCCTTTACTGCCCACCTGTTTGTACTCACTCATCTTTGTCTTACATTTTTCACTAAGGTCTTCTTTCCAGTCTTTCCCTTAATGCAGACAAATAAAACCCAACTCCCCTCTCCCCCAGGTAATGGCCATTGCCCTGACAGAAATTGCCCTCTGGCCCAGACTGCCCAGACCATCCAGACATTTTGAGCTAAACCTGACTTGCATCTGCACACTTGCACAGATGAGCCATGGAGTGACCTCTGGAATGACCTACAATCACCTTTGCCTCATTATAATACTAAAATCTCTTTGGAGGAGGAGCACAAGCCTCGTTGACATAACATTCACATTTGTATAGGCATGTTTCCTCAAGCCACATGCTAGTGTGTGCCAGCCTTTGATGACAAAGCCCCCCTATCCAAATATTCATCCTAACCCTAAACAAAAGGAATCTATTCACCCTCTCTTGGAGAGTCACGGCTTTGGAAGCCATACTCCTTATTTGCTGCAAATGAAAGTTTCTTTGTCCAACAACTCAACCTGGTGTTGGTGTGACTCACCAGGAGCAAACTCGCATTGGTTCAGTTATGCAACTAATTTTAATTGTATGATCTGATCTGATTTGATTTGAGTGCATTATACCTCTGTCTTATTTCAGTGAGTCTCTGGTATTAATGGCGGTTTTAGGTTCAATGATACCAATCTTTTGGAGAAATTTGAATGCTGGACCTTTCATGCTTTCTTTGGATTGATTGATGACTTCAGAATACTTGTTAGCAGAATTTTATTGGCAGAAAAATCTCAGTATGAGCTCTCTTTCACTCATTTACCGAACATTTATCAATTTCATATGTGCCAGCACGATGCCAGCCAGTGATGATAAATCAATGAATAATGCAGCTATTTTTTCCCTCTTCCGTGTGTGTCTCTTTTAGTAAGACAAACTAATAATAAACAAGCTCTTACTAGAAACATGGGTGTTCTAAAGCAGAAGTGTACGACTATGTTGGAGCATTTGCCATAGGGATTCACATTGTTCTACCAGGATAAGTTCAGAGTCAGGGACCTGGAGACGGGTGGAATTAGCAAGTAACACTAGAATAAGAAATCTGCCCGAAGTCCCTGGAGGAGAGATAGAGTGCATTGCAGAACAAATGAAATTTGAGGTAGCTGAGACCCATCAGCTGGCAGTTTTTCTTAAAAGCAATTTTAGTGAGTTTGGATCTTATCCTAAAGTCTGTGGGAATTTATTGAAGGACATCAAGCATGAGAATAATATAGTTAACATGCAGTTTTGAATAGACCACTGTGGATGTAAAATGGAGAATAATTTGGGCTGTGATGGGAATTATGGATGTAGGAGAGGGTAAACAGCAGGCCATTTCAGTTATCCACGTGGCAGGGCATGCTGTCCTAGGCCAGCCTGGGACACTTCATGTAGTGAGGTTCATGCTGCAAACAGCCTAACTTAAACCTGTGAAATGTGATTTTCCTGGGAAGTCCCTTATGAACCTTTCACATTACAAAAAGGGATCTAACCTTAGAATGCCCTGGAAACTTAGGTTTTTAAAAACTTCAATCTTCTCCACTGTGCTTTGAACTAAAACTCTTGTCTACTGGATATTTTTTTGCCATTTTTCTCTGCTTGCTTATTGAAGCAGCCCTTCTAGGATGTTTAGAGAGGCTTAGTAGTAGCAAATACAATTTGAGTTTAAGTAATTTTTTTCTATTTTGTTCATGTTTTATCTGAAAACTATGCCTGTGATTAATGATGACTGTTTTAATAGAATCAGTAGACAGATAGGCATATATATGGCTATATATGTATTAGTAAGTAAAGAGGTATTTTTAGTAAATAAGTCAGGTTTTCAGCTACAGGATATTATTTTGCAATTGGTATTTTACATGATCAGAGAGTATTACCGAGAGTGAGGCATGTTGAAATCATTATCCCATTAGATACATGGAATAGGTATTTCATCTTTTCCTAGTTCTTAAATTAGTATACTTCCATTAACCTAAATAGTAAAGATTGAAAGACAACTGATCCAATTAATAACACATTTGGGGGGTGCTATATGGGTATTAACTATAAGACAAATGGTAATTTTAGATTCTTTATCATGAGAGAAAAATTTAGAATCACTGGAGAAGAACAAAGAAGGAAAATGTATTTTTAGTAATTTGATCTAACAAATAGAACAATCAACTGATAAATGTCTTTGCAAAGGCAAAGACTTATCAAAATGAACTTTTGTCATTGTGAAATGCTCTCTCATTTTTGACAGACCCTGATAATCACAGACACACCACTGCTCCTGCCTGTGTTTATGATAGGGTAAGATGGTTTTTTAAAAAGTGATTATTTATCTTAGAGTTTGAGAGAGAGTGCAAGCAGAGGAGGGACAGAGAGAGGGGGACAGAGAATGTGAAGCAGGTTCTGCTCTGAGAGCAGAGAGCCCGATTTGGGGCTAGAACACATTAATCACGAGACCATGACCTGAGCGGAAGTCAGAGGCTTAACCAACTGAGCCACCCAGGTGCCCCAGATTTCATTTTTTAATTTATCCAAACACAGTCTAGGGTAAATGAGAAATGAAGCAGTTGGTCAAACTGTTAGAGGCAAGCTAACAACATGTGGTAAGGAAGTTAACTGAAGTCTGGATATGTGGACAGTGGCTCTGATGGGAACTGAGCAGACCTTCTCTTTGTCACACAAATACCTCCGTTGTCTCCCTCACCATGAAAAGATTTTTATTTATTTATTTTAATTTATTTTTTAAATTTACATCCAAATTAGCTAGCATATAGTGCAACAATGATTTCAGGAGTAGATTCCATAATGCCCCTTACACATTTAGCCCATCCCCCCTCCCATAACCCCTCCAGTAACCCTCAGTTTGTTCTCCATATTTATGAGGCTCTTCTGTTTTGTCTCCCTCCCTATTTTTATATGATTTTTGCTTCCCTTCCCTTATGTTCATCTGTTTTTGTCTCTTAAAGTCCTAATATGAGTGAAGTCATATGATATTTGTCTTTCTCTGACTGACTAATTTCACTTAGCATAATACCCTCCAGTTCCATCCACGTAGTTGCAAATGGCAAGATTTCATTCTTTTTGATTGCTGAGTAATACTCCATTGGATATATATACCACATCTTCCTTATCCATTCATCCATCGACAGACTTTTGGGCTCTTTCTATACTTTGGCTATTGTTGATAGTGCTGCTATAGACATTGGGGTGCATGTGCCCCTTTGAAACAGCACACCTGTATCCCTTGGATAAATGCCTAGTAGTGCAATTGCTGGGTTGTAGGGTAGTTCTATTTTTAGTTTTTTGAGAAACCTCCATACTGTTTTCCAGAGTGGCTGCACCAGCTTGCATTCCCACCAACAATGCAAAAGAGATCCTCTTTCTCCCCATCCTTGCCAACATCTGTTGTTGCCTAAGTTGTTAATGGTAGCCATTCTGACAGGGGTGAGGTGGTATCTCATTGTGCTTTTGATTTGTATTTCCCTGATGATGAGTGAAGTTGAGCATTTTCTCATGTGTCAGTTGGCCATCTGGATGTCTTCTTTGGAGAAGTGCCTATTCATGTCTTTGGCCCATTTCTTCACTGGATTATTCATTTTTTGGGTGTTGAGTTTGAGAAGTTCTTTATAGATTTTGGATACTAACCCTTTATCTGGTATGTCATTTGCAAATATATTCTCCCATTCTGTCAGTTGCCTTTTAGTTTCGCTGATTGTTTCCTTCACTGTACAGAAGTTTTTTATTTTGATGAGGTCCCAATAGTTAATTTTTGCTTTTGTTTCCCTTGCCTCCGGAGACGTGTTGAGTAAGAAGTTGCTGCAGGAGGGGTCAAAGAGGTTTTTGCCTGCTTTCTCCTCAAGGATTTTGATGGTTTCCTGTTTTACATTTAGGTCTTTCATCCATTTTGAGTTTATTTTTATGTATGGCATAAGAAAGTGGTCCAGGTTCCTTTTTCTGCATGTCACTGTCTGGTTTTCCAACCACCACTTGCTGAAGAGATTGTCTTTATTCCATTGGATATTCTTTCCTGCCTTGTCAAAGATTATTTGACCAAACGTTTGTGGGCCCATTTCTGAGTTCTCTATTCTGTTCCATTGATCCGAGTGTCTCTTTTTGTGCCAGTACCATATTATCTTGATGATTGCAGCTTTGTAATACAGCTTCAAGTCCAGGATTATGATGCTTCCTGTTTTGGTTTTCTTTTTCTAGATTGCTTTGGCTATTCAGGGTCTTTTCTGGTTCCATACAAATTTTAGGATTGTTTGTTCTAGCTCTGAGAGTAATGCTAATGTTATTTTGATAGGGATTGCATTGAATATGTAGACTGCTTGGGGTAGTATTGACATTTTAACAATATTTCTTCCTCCTATCCAGGAGCATGGAATATTTTTCCATTTTTTGGTGTATTCTTCAATTTCTTTCACAAGCTTTCTATAGTTTTCAGCATATAGACTTTTCACTTCTTTGGTTAGATTTATTCCTAGGTATTTTATGGGTTTTGGTGCAATTGTAAATGGGATCGATTCCTTGATTTCTCAGTCTGTTGCCATATTGTTGGTGTGTAGGCATGCAACTGATTTCTGTGCATTGATTTTATCTCCTGCAACTTTGCTGAGTTCATGGATCAGTTTTAGGAGTATTTTTTGTGGAATCTTTTGGGTTTTCCATATAGAGTATCATGTCACCTGAGAAGAGTGAAAGTTTGACCTCCTCCTGGCCGATTTGGATGCCTTTTATTTCTTTGTGTTTTCCTTCCATTTCTATTTTTTTGGAACAGCTTCAAGAGAATAGGTGTTAACTCTTTCTTAAATGTTTGGTAGAATTCCCCTGGAAAGCCATCTGGCTCTGGACTCTTGGTTTTTGGGAGATTTTTGATTACTTATTTGATTTCTTTTCTGGTTATGGGTCTGTTCAAATTGTCTATTTCTTCCTGTTTCAGTTTTGGTAGTGTATATGTTTCTAGGAATTTGTCTGTTTCTTCCAGATTGCCCATTTTATTGGCATATAATTGCTCATATTATTCTCTTATTTTTATTTCTGCTGTGTTGGTTGTGATCTCTCCTCTTTCATTCTTGATTTCATGTATTTGGGTCCCTTCCTTTTTTTTTGATCAAACTGGCTAGGGGTTTATCAATTTTGCTACTTCTTTCAAAGAGCCAGCTTCTGATTTCATTGATCTGTTCTACTGTGTTTGTTTGTTTGTTTGTTTTTTGTTTTTTGGGTTTTTGTTTTTGTTTTTTTTGGTTTCAGTAGTATTGATTTCTGCTCTAATCTTTGCTATTTCCTTTTTTCTGCTGTTTTTGGATTTTATTTGCTCTTCTTTTTTCTAGCTCCTTAAGGTGTAGGGTTAGGTTGTGTATCTGAGACCTTCCTTCCTTCTTTAGGAAGGCCTGGATTGCTATATACTTTCCTCTTATGACCGCCTTTGCTGCATTCCAGAGGTTTTGGGCTGTGGTGTTAGCATTTTCATTGGCTTCCATGTACTTTTTAATTTCTTCTTTAACTGCTTGGTTAGCCCATTCATTCTTTTTTTTTTTATTTTTTATTTATATATGAAATTTATTGTCAAATTGGTTTCCATACAACACCCAGTGCTCATCCCAAAAGGTGCCCTCCTCAATACCCATCACCCACCCTCTCCTCCCTCCCACACCCCATCAACCCTCAGTTTGCTCTCAGTTCTCAACAGTCTCTTATGCTTTGGCTCTCTCCCACTCTAACCTCTTTTTTTTTTTTTTTTTTCCTTCCCCTCCCCCATGGGTTCCTGTTAAGTTTCTCAGGATCCACATAAGAGTGAAACCATATGGTATCTGTCTTTCTCTGTATGGCTTATTTCACTTAGCATCACACTCTCCAGTTCCATCCACGTTGCTACAAAAGGCCATATTTCATTTTTTCTCATTGCCACGTAGTACTCCATTGTGTATATAAACCACAATTTCTTTATCCATTCATCAGTTGATGGACATTTAGGCTCTTTCCATAATTTGGCTATTGTTGAGAGTGCTGCTATGAACATTGGGGTACAAGTGCCCCTATGCATCAGTACTGCTGTGTCCCTTGGATAAATTCCTAGCAGTGCTATTGCTGGGTCATAGGGTAGGTCTATTTTTAATTTTCTGAGGAACCTCCACACTGCTTTCCAGAGTGGCTGCACCAATTTGCATTCTCACCAACAGTGCAAGAGGGTTCCCGTTTCTCCACATCCTCTCCAGCATCTATAGTCTCCTGATTTGTTCATTTTGGCCACTCTGACTGGCGTGAGGTGATACCTGAGTGTGGTTTTGATTTGTATTTCCCTGATGAGGAGCGACGCTGAACATCTTTTCATGTGCCTGTTGGCCATCCGGATGTCTTCTTTAGAGAAGTGTCTATTCATGTTTTCTGCCCATTTCTTCACTGGGTTATTTGCTTTTCGGGTGTGGAGTTTGGTGAGCTCTTTATAGATTTTGGAGACTAGCCCTTTGTCCGATATGTCATTTGCAAATATCTTTTCCCATTCCGTTGGTTGCCTTTTAGTTTTGTTGGTTGTTTCCTTTGCTGTGCAGAAGCTTTTTATCTTCATAAGGTCCCAGTAATTCACTGTTGCTTTTAATTCCCTTGCCTTTGGGGATGTGTCGAGGAAGAGATTGCTACGGCTGAGGTCAGAGAGGTCTTTTCCTGCTTTCTCCTCTAAGGTTTGGAGGGTTTCCTGTCTCACATTCAGGTCCTTTATCCATTTTGAGTTTATTTTTGTGAATGGTGTGAGAAAGTGGTCTAGTTTCAACCTTCTGCATGTTGCTGTCCAGTTCTCCCAGCACCATTTGTTAAAGAGACTGTCTTTTTTCCATTGGATGTTCTTTCCTGCTTTGTCAAAGATGAGTTGGCCATACGTTTGTGGGTCTAGTTCTGGGGTTTCTATTCTATTCCATTGGTCTCTGTGTCTGTCTTTGTGCCAATACCATGCTGTCTTGATGATGACAGCTTTGTAGTAGAGGCTAAAGTCTGGGATTGTGATGCCTCCTGCTTTGGTCTTCTTCTTCAAAATTACTTTGGCTATTCGGGGCCTTTTGTGGATCCATATGAATTTTAGGATTGCTTGTTCTAGTTTCGAGAAGAATGCTGGTGCAATTTTGATTGGGATTGCATTGAATGTGTAGATAGCTTTGGGTAGTATTGACATTTTGATAATATTTATTCTTCCAATCCATGAGCAGGGAATGTCTTTCCATTTCTTTAAATCTTCTTCAATTACCTTCATAAGCTTTCTATAGTTTTCAGCATACAGATCCTTTACATCTTTGGTTAGATTTATTCCTAGGTATTTTATGCTTCTTGGTGCAATTGTGAATGGGATCAGTTTCTTTATTTGTCTTTCTGTTGCTTCATTGTTAGTGTATAAGAATGCAACTGATTTCTGTACATTGATTTTGTATCCTGCAACTTTGCTGAATTCATGTATCAGTTCTAGCAGACTTTTGGTGGAGTCTATCGGATTTTCCATGTATAATATCATGTCATCTGCAAAAAGCGAAAGCTTGACTTCATCTTTACCAATTTGCATGCCTTTGATTTCCTTTTGTTGTCTGATTGCTGATGCTAGAACTTCCAGCACTATGTTAAACAACAGCGGTGAGAGTGGGCATCCCTGTCGTGTTCCTGATCTCAGGGAAAAAGCTCTCAGTTTTTCCCCATTGAGGATGATGTTAGCTGTGTAGCCCATTCATTCTTTAGTAGGATGTTCTTTAGCCTCCAACTATTTGTTACAGTTCCAATTTTTCTTGTGGTTGATTTCAAGTTTCATAGCATTGTGATCTGAAAATATGCATGGTATGGTCTCTATCTTTTTGTACTTGTTCAGGGCTGATTTGTGTCCCAGTATATGATATATTCTGGAGAACGTTCCATGTGCCCTGGGGAAGAATGTATATTCCCCTGCTCTAGTGTGAAATGTTCTGAATATATCTGTTAAGTCCATCTGGTCTAGTGTGTCATTCAAAGCCATTGTTTTCTTGTTGATTGTCTGTTTAGATGATCTGTCCATTGTTGTAAGTGGGGTGTTGAAGTCTCCTACTATTATGGTATTAGTATCAATGAGTTTCTTTATGTTTGTGATTCCATGAAAAGATTTTGAAGGGACCAAATAACAACGTTGTGAGTCAACTAATATAATGGAGACAGGTTCAAATCATGACTCTGAAAAAGATCTAACCTCACTGACTCTCATGAGAGTTTATCCAAATAGCTCATACTGAAACACATGCTTATCCAAATAATGACACTAATTTTCTGTTTATCTCCTATCATATCCAAAGTAAACATATTGTTGTTTTATTTGAATAATTTCTAATTTTATTAATTCTGAGTTATATGTCTGATAGTTTATTTTATATGAATACATATGTATATATATATATTCTTTTAATGAAGGAATTTTATAAATAATATTTATTAGTAATAGTAATAATAATTAGTAATTATAAGTAATAGTAATAATCTAATAGTAAAAATTAGAATTAGGATCTAGGCCTAATAAACCTGTTAAATGTTTTCTTTCATGACATTATCTTATGATTCCTGTGGTCATTGCTTAACCTGACACCTAAGATGTTGAGAGAAATATTTGATCCCATAATAGGTCACATTTACCACAATGCAAAAAACCCTCTCTTAGCTTGAAAGGCCAATATAAAGATGCATTTATTATTAGGACACTAGAATGATTGAAAAGTTGTATAGGGCACCTGGGTGGCTCAGTCAGTTGAGTGTCTGACTTCAGCTCAGGTCATGATTTTGCGGTTTGTGAGTTCAAGTCCCTCATCAGGCTCACTGCTGTTAGCCTATTAGCACAGAGCCTGCTTTGGGCGTTCTGTCCCCCTCTCTTGGTTCCTCCCCCACTTGTACTCTCCCCAAAATAAATAAATACTGAAAAAAGTTGTATGATCCCACTAGGGCATTTAGAAGAGCTTTATGAAATATATTTTACAACTTCATCCCCAGGGAAAGAAAGAAAAAGCTATTTGTTAATTGAGTGCCATCCACCATTGGTCAAAGGTAGCTCCAGGGGGGCTTTAATTCTCTTGCACATATGAGTTGAAAATGCAGCAATGGCCGGATGGTTGCTCTGAATGCCCTAAGCTGCCCATCAGAGAAGCCGCAGCACAGGAATTGGGAGACACACAGGTTAACATGAGTCAAAACAATATTAAGTTGTACCTGCATGAAATTGGACACTCTGTACAGAATTTGTCACTGCAGTACTGCTTAGATAAGAGGTGCAGCTGAAAAGATTTGTAGTGTGCATAAGAAGTGTCTAATACAGATATTATCAACACTATTTTTTTAAGTTTGTTTTTACATTTATTTATTTTTGAGAGACAGAGAGAGACAGAGCATGAGCAGGGGAGGGGAAGACACAGAATCAGAAGCAGGTTCCAGGCTCTGAGCTGTCAGCACAGAGCCCGACGCAGGGCTCGAACCCACAACTGTGACATCATGACCAGAGCTAAAGTCAAGACGCTTAACCCACTGAGCCACCCAGGTGTCCCTATTATCACCACTATTATATGGATAATGGCCTAGAAGTTTAGGAAGCCTTAGTTGCTGAAAGTCATATGCTTGAAAGTAGCTCAGCCAGATTTCTGTATGATTCTAGAACCCATGCTTGGAACCACTGGGTATTGCATTCTCAGGCATATATTCTGGCTAAAGAGAACATCCATGATATATACACAGCAGAACTTTTTCAGGATGACGTATTTGAAGTTGCTTATATGGCTTATAAGACATGATTAAGGTAAGGATGCAGGGCTCTGTGACTTCCTAGAGAAGCACTTCACAGATGAAGTGAAACTCATCACGCAGATAGGAGAACACCTGACCAACAGGCTGGGCTGGCTGAGTATCTCCTCAAAAGGTTCACCCTCAAGTATGACTAAGAGCTTCCAGAGCCCAGAGGCACTTGAGAGTCCCCTCTGCATCCCATTCCTGTCTGAGCCTCGCCCTGCAGCCAAAAGGCATGTTTTTAACCACTCCAGAGACCTCTCCCAAGCTGAGGAATATATCTATATATCTATATATCTATATATCTATATCTATACACATATACATATATATGCATATGTATGTGTATACATATATATACACACATATGTACATATATACATATATATGTAATGATGCAGGGTTATGACCGATAACAAAACAACTCAGGATAGCTTCCACAACATCTGAATTCCTGAAGACGTCTACTTATATAGGTAATAGGGTGGCCTTGTGCTTCTCTGAAGAGAAGACCTTAGGAATTTAACCATAAACTAATAACCGGAAATATCAATGTTTTTTATTTGTTCCTAGGGTTAGGAAAAAAAGAGCTGTCCATGAGGGGAGCAAATCCAGCACAGTCTGGGTCTGCTCCATTATTTCCCTGATATGCCTACGTGGAGGGCACCTGATCATTGCAGATGCCAAAGAGACATGGCTCATGCTGACAGAGTCAGAAAGAACTCAATCCTGCCATACTGCAGGAGACATGTTTTCACTGCCTTTATTTTATTTTTATTTTTTTAAGTTTATTTATTTATTTTGAGAGAGCAAGCAGGGTAGGGGCAGAGAGAAAGGGGGGAGAAAGAGAATTCCAAGCAGGCTCCACACTGTCAGCACAGAGCCCGATGCAGGGCTCCAGCTCACAAACCACGAGATCGTGACCTGAACCAAGATCAAGAGTCAGATGCTCAACTGACTGAGCCACCCAGGCACCCCTCACTGCCTTTAAATCTACTTGGTGTTGAGGGGGCTGCATGACTGACCACAGAAACCCCTGTTGCCTGATATTCCCAGTCCTCAGGACTTCAGTCTGAATGTGCAGGTGAGGGCAGGGGTCTTGTATTCTCTCCATTAAAATTCACCGTTCTCTTTCTGTGTTCAAAGATTATCCTCAGGACCTTTATCATGCATCCGCCATTCTTAAAAAATATCAATACTGGGGCGCCTGGGTGGCGCAGTCGGTTAAGCGTCCGACTTCAGCCAGGTCACGATCTCGCGGTCCGTGAGTTCGAGCCCCGCGTCAGGCTCTGGGCTGATGGCTCGGAGCCTGGAGCCTGTTTCCGATTCTCTGTCTCCCTCTCTCTCTGCCCCTCCCCCGTTCATGCTCTGTCTCTCTCTGTCCCAAAAATAAATAAAAAACGTTGAAAAAAAAATTAAAAAAATATATCAATACTAAAAATTCCAATTTCTTACATCAAATAGCTTAAGTTTAAACCCAAGTTATTAACTCAGAGGAACAGAATGAGAAACAAGAATTGCTATGGTATCCTGTGTAGACTCCCTCACCGTGGAAGCCCTGACAGTCACGTGGGCTAGTGACTTGATATTTCTTCCTCTCTGTTTACCAAATTGATTTTATCCCAACAACCTTAAAACAAACAAGCAGCCATTGATTTTACACATCAAGTGTGCCTTTCCCTATCACTGTAGCGTTATTTGAATCTTAATTACAATTCACAGTGTCAGAAAAATGTCTCTTACTTTCTCAGCCATGGAGTTTGAAGACCTTAGGACCATAATGGAAACGCAAAAAACCCCAAAACAAAACAAAACAAAACAAAAAAACAACAAAACAAAACAAAACAAACCCCCCCCAAAAAACACAAAGAAAAGGAAAAAAAAAACACTACAGTAATATAAAAGCCTTTAAGTACAGACAATAACATTTTCAAGTCTCCTATTCATTTCCCCCCATTCTCTCTGCATGAATTGATGTTATCAATATAGTATCAATTACGTTAAATACAAGCAGTAAATGGTGTCTAAGTGGGTGGTTGTCAAAGCAATATTTTATAACTGAGAATGACTATATATATATATTTATTATGTAGACATATCTAGCAGAATTGTTCTTTTTCTCTCTCAGCCCTGCATCTTATAACATTGAGGACACAATGCCTTCTCTTCTAGGCAGTTCCTAAATGAAGATGATGACAGTGTGTATGTGTTTTTTGGGGAGGAATGTTTGTATTAAAGCAATCATGGCTTACTGATAAAGTATCAGCAATTAAGTTTTCAAGTATTCCTTCTTCTTTTCAGAGTGAATATATCTATCTCATCATGGTGTCCTACCTGTTCTGAAAGTCTCCTTAGATTTTGGTACAGAGGGGTGCCTGGCTGGTTCAGTCTGTTAAATATCCGACTCTTGATTTTGGCTTAGTTTATGATCTCATGATTCTTGAGATCGAGCCCTGCGTCTGGCTCCATGCTGCTGGCACAGAGCCTGCTTGGGGGATTCTCTCTCTCCGTCTCTCTCTCCCCCTTCTCCTCCCCACATTTCAAAATAAATAAATACACTTAAGAAAAACAAAGAAGTTAGCACAGAGATGGTGATACATTTATCTTTTGTTCACTCTTTGGCCATCCTGCTTTCTTTTCCTCATAATGTATTTAAAATTGTATCCTAATTATAGTTTGACAAGTATTCATTAATTTGTTTATTCCTTCATTATTTTGTATGTAGATTCAATCATTCATTTGTTCATATATATGTACTTAGTTAATTCGTAAATTTGCCCAATATTTATTGCTTCATTATATGACACAGGCACTACTATAAGTAAAAGGATCTCAAAAATAAAAACACAAATAGGTCTCTGCCCTTGAAGCTCTTCCAGTGAAGTATAAATACAGATTGGCTCTATTGTTGAAATATTTGCAATATAAAAATACCAAACAATATTAGAAGGGTATATGCAGAGTGCAAAGGAGCCCAGAGACGGGGCCCCTGAGGAGTGGGTGAGGGATTGTTTAAACATAAAGGTCAAAGGGCCGCTACCATTGGGTACTTTAAAATTACATCATCTGGGGCACCTGGGTGGCTCAGTTGGTTGAGCATCCGACATCAGCTCAGGTCATGATCTTGGGGGTTCATGAGTTCAAGCCCCGCATTGGGCTTGCTGCGGTCAGCATGGAGCGTGCTTGGGATCCTCTGTCCACCCCCCTCTCTCTGCCCTTCCCCCAGTGATACTTTCTCTCAAAATTAAATAAATAACATTTAAAAAGTACATTATCAGACTGTTATAGAGTTGATTAAAAATGAAGATTGATCGGGCACCTGGGTGGCTCAGTCGGTTAAGCGTCCGACTCTGGCTCAGGTCATGATCTCGTGGTTTGTGAGTTCGAGCCCCATGTCATGCTCTGTGCTGACAGCTCAGAGCCTGGAGCCTGTTTCAGATTCTGTGTCTCCCTCTCTGTCTGACCCTCCCCTGTTCATGCTCTATCTCTCTCTGTGTCAAAAATAAATAAGCGTTAAAAAAATTTTTTTTTTTAAATGAAGGTTGATCTTTAAAAAAAATCACAATCACATCCTTAATGAGTGTAGAATTTTAACACACATTTAGTATAACATGTCCTGTCTGTTTTAGAATCCAATTCCTGCAATGTGGGCAACCTCCAGCTCCTGAAGGAACTGATGCCATAGACTGACTGCTTTAGCCAGTATTGGCCTCTCTCTCTCTGTCTAATCTAACCTGTAACCCACTGATTTCCTTAGAGCAACGTCAGATTGATTCTCCAGAAACCTAACCCACCCTATAGAGAGCAAATACCGACATTTTGTCCTTTGTGGTGCTTTTGACTCCAGGGTTAAAGGATTCTTATGTTTAACATCGATAAAAGTGAACTGACAATCCATTTATTTGGGTAAACAGGTGTATTTACAAAAATTTTTGAGAAAAAAATAATTTTTTTCTTCATGTAACAAACATTTTGATAGTGTCCATTAGTTTGTATGTGAGTAGAGTAACTTAGACTAAAAACTTCAAGATCCTAATTACTGGGTTCAGAAGACAAAATACTAAAAATGCCAGAGATTTTTACTTTTAACATGAAGTTACTCAGAGAAAAGCAACTCATTTTAATGCATCTTTTGCAAAGCATCTGCTGTAATACTACACACTTGAAACATTCTGTACCATCACCTCAGGGCCATCTTTTCATTATATTCAGTTATTTCTGAGGAAACAGTACGCTAAGATATTAAAGTAGACGCTCATTGCAGAAAGACGAAGGGTGGACGCTGAGGCCTGTGTAACACAAAGTATTGATAATACCGCTCTGTTTGTCTAATCTTACCACTTGTGTTAAGTGTGTTTTTCCATAGACAAAAGCAAAAAGAAGTAGGCTAATCCTGAGTGAGTTGATGCATTCGAGATATATTCAAACGGATAATTTTTATTTACTTTCCTTGAAAAAATCGTTGAATCATTTTTAATTTTGACCTTCTATCAGGGTCATAAAAATGAATTGAATGGTACAAAATTCAGAATATCCTGAAATCTCAGTATCTTGAAACAGTGCATTTGTATTTTGCTGATTGTCCTCTAATATTTATGAATAGGAACATACACACAATATTACACATATGCATAGAATCGTATCATCCATGGAGTTAATGAAGGGCAACTCTTTTCTTGGCATCTTTTCTTTTCTTCACTCTATCTCTCTCTTCCTCTTTCCCAGGTGACTAGCAGTTAACCACCTTTCTTCAATGCCATGTAATCATATACAAATATCATACATATGTACACACCTTTAGTAAATTTCATTATTCATTTATAAAAATGGGGTTATACTCCATACGTTGTTCTACATCTAGCTTCACCCACTGCACCTACCCTGATGACAATTACCCTGATGACAATTGTTTTATGGGTGCTTAATTTTCATGGAATGGGGGCCATAGTTTATTCTGTAATTCTTCAGCTCTTGAGTAGGTCCCATTTTCTCCGGGTTTGCTTTTTGGTGGTATCAAATATTATAATAAACATCCTAGTATTTGTTACGTGTGTGCATTCTTATGGACTGTAATGAATGTGTATATATTCTTATGGACTGGTGTGGGAGGTTGTACACCCTTTTTAAAATAACAGCTTTATTGAGATAGTCACATATCATAAAGTAGGTTACAGGGAAAAAGAAAAGAGTGAGGAGTAATTGCTAATGGTTGACAACATTCCTTTCGCAGATGGTGTCAAGGGTCTACACTAAGATAATGATGTTTGCACATGTCTGTGAACATACTAAAAATCACCAAGTTGTACGCTTTTTAAAAAAAAATATATTTATTTATGTGGGGGGTGCAGAGAGAGAGAGCATCCCAAGCAGGCTCCCAGCATGGAGCCTGACATGGGGCTCAATCCCACAAACCGTAAGATCATGACCTGAGCCGAAATCAAAAGTCAAAGGGTTAACTGAGCCACCCAGGTGCTCCAACACTTTAAAAGGGCGAGTTTGGTGATATATCAAATACACTGCAAGAAATGAAGCTGCTAAGGAGGTTTTCATGAATAGCCATGAAAAAATCCTTAGAATAGGTAGTAAATTTTAGGATCAGCATGTCAATTTTTGAAGAAGGGTCAGCTGGGATTTTTTTATAGCAGTTAGGTTTAATCTTTTGATCAATTTAGGAACATTGTCATTTTAACTTTATTGAGTCCTCCAAATCATGACTGTGAAAAGTCTTCCCATTTATTTAAATCTTAATTTTTTCTAACGATGCTTTGTAATTTTCATTGTACCAATTTGCGTGTCTTTCGTTAAATTTGTTCCTAAGTTTTATTCTTGTTCATGCTATTGTAAATGGAATTATTTGCACCAGTTTCTGAAACTCATTGCAAGGGTGTAGACATCAAACTGATTTTTGCATATTGATCTTGTATCTTGCAAATTTTCTGAACTTCAGTAGTTCTCACAATGTTTTGCAGATTCCTTATGAATTTCTATGCGCAAGATCATATTAACTGCATAGCAGTTTTAACTTCTTCCTTTTGAATCTAGATGTCAGTTTCTTTCTTTTACTGTCCTAATCGCCCTGACCAGAAATGCCAGCCCTCTGGCAGGTTGAAGAAATTCCCTTCTTTTCCTGCTTTGTTGAATATTGTTAAATGTTTTTTTCTGAATTTATGGCAGTGACGGTGAGCATGTGAGTTTTGTCTTAAATTCTGTGAATATAGTGTATTATATTGATTTATTTTAGATGTCTAACCAACTTTTTGTTAGTAAAACAAATCCCGTTTGGTCGTGTTGTATGATTTGTTTTATATTTGGTAGATTAGATTTACTACTCTTCTGAGGATATCTGAGTTGTTCATTATGGAACTTCATCTACAGTTTCATTTCTTGTAATGCATTTGTTTTGTTTTTTATATTAGTGTAATAATGGCAAGTGTTTTTTCCTTTTTCTTCATATAGTTCTTGAAGAGTTTCTGATGCATCAATGTTAACATTTCTTTACTTTTTTTTTTTTTTTTTAAGAATTTAACAGTGAAGCCGTCAGGTCCTAGATATTTATTCATGGGCTTATTCTTTTTAGTTACTAATTCAGTCTCTTGTTATAAATCTAATCAGATTTTCTATTTCTTCCTGGGTTAGTTTAAGTGGTTTTTCTCTCTTTAGGACTTTGTCTATTTCATCTAGATTATCTAATTTGTTGGCATAAAGTTGTTTATGCTACTCTTTTATAATCCTTTTTATTTCTGTCAAGTTGGCAAAGATGGTCCATCTTTCACTATTGTATTTATTCATCATTCATTTAGTAATTTGATTCTTTTTTTTCCATAATCAGTGTAGCTAAATTTTGTCAATACCATGGATCTTTTCAGAAAAATGACTTTTGGTCATTGATCTTTGTTACTATTTTTCTATTTATTCTCTGTTTCACTTATTTTCATTATATAGTCTTTATAATTTCCTTCCTTCTGCTTAGTTTGGGTTTAGTTTTCTTTTTTTTTCCCCCTCTGGATGGCTAAAGTGCAAGATTTAGTAATTTGAAATTTCAAATATTTTTTCTGTTCGTTTCTCACTTTCTCCTCTGGTGTTCCCATTATGCCATTATGCATATATTATACCGACCTTTGTAGTTGTCTCACAGTCCTTGGATATTCAGTTCTGATTTTTTTTTCTTTTAATATTTGTTCTCTTTGCTTTTTGGTATTTGGTGTTTGAGGATTCTGTTGCTAATCTCCTATATTAGAGATTCTTTCTTTAGCCGCTCCCCGTCGGTGAACAAGCCCATCAAAGGTATTCTTCATTTTTGTTACAGTGTTTTTTATCTGTTGCTTTTTTTTTTATTTTTCTTTAGGTTTTTTGTCTCTCTATTTACATTGACCATCTTTTCTTACATGCTGTCTATCCATTAGAGCCCTTAGCATATTAATCATAATTGTTTTAAATTTGTGGTTTTATAATTCCAGTGTCTCTGCTGGGTCTAGTTCTGATGTTTTGTGTGTCCCCTCAAATTGTGTTTTTTTACCTTTTGGCATTCCTTGTGTTTTTTTCTGGATATCCAACATGATGTACTCGATAAAAAGAATTGTAAATAATCCTTTCGTAATGTTGCCAGGAGGTATGGGGGGAGGGGATGCATTGTCTAGTCCTATGATTAGACCTTAGTCTTTTAATGATCCTATGTCTCTGGACTGTGAACTTCACAAGTGATTTTCCTCCTCCTTTGGGTGGGACAGGATGGTAAGAGTGAGCTGGCATTGGGTATTTCCCTTCCCCAAGTCAGTTAGGCTCTGATGATACCCTGTCAGGTTAGGCTGTGGTGAACTCGTGTCCCCTCAGGACTGGACTTGTTAGGAGAAACCGAGGGCTCTGTCTTTCATAATGGCTCCTTTTCCCTCCCATTGCTGGAAGCATGACGGGATTTTTTTTTTTTCCCTAAAACTTACTGTGAGAACCTGCTCAAGAGCCTAGAGGTACATCTCAGGTGTCCCCCCTCAGACTTGGTCCTCTTGGTCCCCCCTTGGTCCTTGGAGTCTTTTATGATCCCTTGTCCACACTGAGCCTCCATCAGTCACTTACTGGTCAGGTTTCCTACTCAGCACTCGTCCCAGTGGCAGTTTTGTACATAAGCTGTGACTCTCCCTATATTTTCCTGTCTTGTGGGCAACAGTTTCTGCTGTGTCTTCCCACTCTTCCAGATCCAAGAACAGCTGTTTATTTTTCAGTCTGTTCAGCTTTTTATTCTTGTGAGGTTGGAGTGGCTACTTCCAAGCTCCTGACATGTGGAACTAGAAACCAGAAGCCCCCTTTAGTTCCTAAATGTGGTTTGCTTTAGTTCTTTAAAGATATTGAAAGGAGCTGACTTAAGTTTTTAAATGATAATTCCACCAACATAGGCTTTCTCAGAGATAGTTTCTATTGACCTATTGACTCCACTCCCCCCCAACCCCCCCACAATGTATGGGCCATACTTTCCTGTTTCTTTGTGCTTATTTTTTTTTCTTTTTCATTGTTGTTGTTGAACCTGTCTATTGTGAATAATAGTGTTGCAACCCTGGAAATCTAGTTTCCTTTCCCCTTAGGGCTTTAAAAAAAAATTTTTTATGTTTATTTTTGAGAGAGAGAGAGAGAGAGAGTATGTGCACGTAGGGGTGGGGAAGGGCAGAGAGAGAGGGAGACACAGAATATGAAGCAGGCTTCAGGCTCTGAGCTGTCAGCACAGAGCCTGATGTGGGGCTTGAATCCACCAACTGTGAGATCATGACCTGAGCTGAAGTCGGTTGCTTAACCTACTGAGCCACTCAGGTGTCCCTTTATGTTTTTTTTTTTTTTTTAAGTTTATTTATTTTGAGAAAGACAGAGAACAAGTGGGGGAGGGGCAGAGAGAGGGAGAATCCCAAGCAGGTTCTGCATGGTTGGTCAGCACAGAGTCTGATAGAGCCTAATGCAGTGCTCTAGCTCACAAAACAGATCATGAACTTAGTTGAAATCAAGAGTCCAGTGCTTGGGCCACATGGGTGGCTCAGTTGAAGAGCATCCAACTTTGGCTAAGTCATGATCTCATGGCTTGTGAGTTTAGAGCCCCATATTTGGCTCCCCGGTGTCAACGTAGAGCCCACTTCTGATCCTCTGTCCTCCACTCTTTGCCCCTTCCCTGCTTGTGTTCTGTCAAAAAAAAAAAAAAAAAAAAAAAAAGTAAACATTTAAAAACACTAAAAAGTAATTTAAAAAAGAGTCCAAATGCTTAACCGACCTAGCCACCAGGCACCCCCACTTCTCTGTAGGGTTTTTTTGTTGTTGTGATTTTTTATTGTTACTGTTAACATTCATTTAGTGACTGCTGAACTAATTCTTAAATTCGATATTCTTTCTCATGTGTATTCATGGATTATCTTAGCTTTCACTTGCTGCTTGCACAGACCTTTGACATTGGTCAGAGGTCAGAGTTTAGGGCCTTTGCGTGTAGTCCCTGGGCATGCACTTAGCCCTGCATTTGCAAATGGACTTCTGCATCTCCTGGGAAAAATCAGAGCTTTTCAAAGTCCCCCAAGAATTCTCATTCACCAGTGTTTCCTTTTAAATTCTTTGGTAAGACATCTGTTGGACCTTACTGACTTTACCACCTCTGGCAGTTGTGATTTTAGCAGATGCCACTGATTGTTTTTGACAAATGCCTTGAAGATTGGACTGTTTACACTAAGCAAGTTCTGAGTGAGGTCAAACAAAAAGGAAAAAAAAAGTCATGTGAATAGGACTTCTTCAGAGATCTTCCAGGCAGCTCAAATAGTAACTATTCTCAGGGGTGGGCTTTGGGGGAAGCCCCAAACTTGTTCTGGCCCCTCTGGTGGCTGCCCCATAAGAATTGACATGCATCCAAGCTGCTTATTTCTCCAGAGTCTTTGTGGGATACCTCAGAGACCTCCAGATGGATTATGCCTCAATGCCTTCCAGAAAGCAGATTTTTTTTAAAGTGTATTTATTTACCTTGAAAGAGAGAAAGTGACAGCAGGGGAGGGGCAGAGAGAAAGGGAGAGAGAGAATCCCAAGCAGGCTCCACTCTGTCAGCACAGAGCCAGACATGCGGCTTGCTCTCACAAATTGTGAGATCATGACCTGACCCAAGATCAAGAGTGTGAAGCTTGACCGGCTGAGAAAGCAGAATGTGCTACTTGTCCCACCTGGTGGCCAGGATTCGGTCACCTTATCCTGTGTGCTGCACATCCTTCGTGCCCTGTCCTAAACAGCCCCTCTCACACTACTCCTTTCTCAAAGCCCTTGTCACCAAGAGTGGTGCCGGACTGTCAGGGAACTATCCCCCTTAGGATTATTGCATCCAATTGACTTATAACTTGCAGGTCAAATCATCAGTAGTGAAAGGTGAGTTGTCATTGTGTAGAAGGCTTTCTCTTATTCATGGTGCAAATGGTACTTTTATCAGATATTGACCGAGTTTTGTTGTTAGATTGCTGATCTGTGTAAGTTATTTTAAACATGAAGGGAGGCAGGAGGAGAGAAAGGGAAAGGGAAGAACGATAGACACTATATTGTGTGGCAGATTTCTAGAACTTACTCACCTTGCATAACTTAAACTTTATAGCTGTTGGATAACAACTCCTCACATATCCCCTCCCTCAGCCCCTAGAAATCATCATTCTACTTTCTGCTTCTTTGAATTTGACAGTTATAGACACCTAATATAATAAGGGGAATCTGATAATGTTTGTTCTTCTGTGACTGGCTTCTTTTATGTAGCATAATATCCTCCATGTTGTTGTGTGTGACACAATTTCCTTCTTTTTCTAATGTTGAACAATATTCCAATTTATGTGTATACCTTTATGTATATAACACATTATCCATTCATCCATTGATGGATATTCAGGTTGCTTTCATAGCTTGGCTACTGTGAATAACACTGTAATCAATATGGGACTATAGATAATGGCCTTGGCAATGACACCAAAGTACAGACAAAAAAACCAAAATTAGACAAGTAGGACTATATCAAACCAAAAGGGACAGCACAGCAAACAGTCAACAAAATTAAAGGCAACCTACAGAGTGGGAGAAAATATCTGCAAACCTTATATCTGATAAGGGTTTAAATACAAAATATAAAGCAAACTCCTCCAACTCAGTAGCAAAAAGAAAGCGAATAATCTGATTTAAAAATGTACGAAGGGCTTGAAAAGATGTTTCCCTAAAGGAGACCTACAAATGGCCAACAGGTACTGAACCCTTGCTCAAGATCATTAGTCATCAGGGAAATACAGATCAAACTTGCAATGAGATATTACCTCATACCTGTTAAAGATAGCTGTTAGGAAGAATAAAAATAAAAAGCAAAGATAAGTGTCAGCAAGGACTGGAGAGATTGGAATTCTTGTGCACTGTTGGTGGGAATGTAAAATGTTGAAGCTACTGTGGAAACAGTATGGAATTTCCTCAAAAAATTAAAAATGGAATTGCTATGTTTATGATCCAGAAATTCCACTTCTGAGTACATATGTGAAATAATTGAAATGAAGATCTCAACAAGAAATGAATTTAATTTCCTGAAGAGATGAAATATAAATTGTTGAGTTACTAAGTTACCAGGGTGGAAAGATACTGTTTAGAGAGAAGTCACTGGAGCCAAAATTATACTGTATTTTTCAGGAATGAGTATGTTGATGAGTAGGTCATTTGTCATGAGTAATGGGATGACAAAGGAAGAAAAGATTTCTTTAGCAGCCTCTGTAGATACTTGGAGTATACATATTCCTTAAGGTCTCTGAATTTAGATTTAATTTTTTAAGTGTCACTGTGCTTTGCTTTTGGTTTTGCTTTTTGGAGTGTATTTGCTTGTTTTCAGTATGTCATCTGGTAGAGGTAGGACTATATTTGAAATAAAGAAAAATATAGCTCCGTATATAATCATATACTTAGATGGATATTCAAGAAAATGTTAATACAGGTTGTCTCCAGATATTAAAATTATGAATTATTTTAATCTTTACGCTTTTCTGTGTCATCCTAATTTCTACAGTCAGCACGTGTGATTTTTGTAATCAGACACAGTATGAAAAACTATTTATACTAATGAGTCATTTACATTGTCACTAAGAAAAAAACAGATTAACTGGAAGGCTTAATCCCACTTTTAGAAAATTCCCTTGATACAATAACATTCTGTAAATTTGACTACAAACAGGCAATTGTAAGGTTAATATCATCCATTTAGATTGATGGAGTTACTAGGATAATAAAGCTAGGGAACATACATATAATATATCTATATTTCAGCAGAGTACTTCCCATGATATCTCTAAAGAATTGATTAAGGTATTGGCAGGATTTCAATGTCACATGGAGTCATAGTTTTTAAGTTACCATCAGAAAGTAGGTAGATTAATGTTTGATGTCAATTCATGGGAAATTCTGTAGCAGAGTCCTGAATCTGCCCATATTTTATTTAACAATTTTATTAATGAAAACAGATGACATATTTATTGTAACTTAAGTGATAAGGTACCTAACCTAGCTGATGTCAGACCAAAGCATCTTGTTCAGAAAGAAGCGTAATTGGAAAAGACACTGAGAAAGAATAAATCTAAATCTAAATAATAAAATAAATAAAATAAATCTAAATCTAAAAAATAAATTGTATTTCTCTGAATTTAGAGACATGGGTGTCAAAAGTTTTTAACTAGTGTGGACGTTCCTCAAAAAATGAAAAATAGAAATACTATATGATGCAGTAATTCCACCAGTGGGTATTTACCCAAAAAACAAAAACAGTAATTCAAAAAGATGTATGCACCCCTATGTCTGTTGCGGCATTATTTACAACAGCCAAGATGAGGCAACCTAAATGTCCATCGATCGATGAAGGGATAAGGATGTGGAATATACATAATGGGATAGTACACAGTCACAAGAAAGGATGAGATCTTGCCATTTGCAGCAGCATGAATGGACCTAGAATGGATTATGGTAGGTGAAATAAGTCAGACTGAAAAAAGAAACATCATATGATTTCACTCGTATGTGGAATCTAAAAAATAAATGAATAAACAAGCAAAAGGCAGAATCAGACTTATAGAGAACAAACTGATGGTTGCCAGAGGGAAGGGGGCTGGGGGAATGAACAAAGTGGGTAAAGAAGAGTGGGAGATACAGGCATCCAGTTATGGAATGAATAAGTCATTAGAATAAAAGATACAGCATAGGGAATATAGTCAACGAAATTGAAATAGCATTGTATGGTGACAGATGGTAGCTGTACTTGTGACTATAGCATAACCTATAGAGAAGCTGAGTCACTATGTTGTACACCTATGGCTGCTGTAACATTGTGTGTCAGGTATACTCAAATTGAAAAACAAAAAAGATGTTAGCCAGAAAAGGAGCTTCAAATCGAGATTGCTAATTGATTACAAAGTTTTTGGAGAGGTGACGTCAGAAAGCCTAATTTGTGATGAATAAAGCCAACAAATTGCATATACAAATGGAAATAAAATACATTGAACCTGATATGTCTTGAGTCTAAGTTTTTCTGAGGACAGTTAAGAAGCCATTTTAAGACTACAAGCTTTGTGTACGTGCGTGCGCTTAGTTTTCAACATAGTTTATGACATTTCTAAATAAATCTCAATGTGACTTACTGGTAAAATGTACAGATTCCTTCTGTAAGTGTCCTTCTTGCCAAGTACTCATAAATTGTAGGGGGGTTCATTGAAAGGCTTCTATATAAATTTATGGGGCTATCAATTTTCTGGTTAATTGATCTTATACTTGATGATTCCAAACATGTTCAGCTCCATTAAATGCAATGTCATTCTTTTCCCAGGGGCTAGTTGATTTCAGTGTCTGTAAAAAGTGTTATAAAAAAGGAAAGGTTTTCTATCATCCTTTGCTCTCTGACCATATACAAATTATTTTTTAAAACATCATATAATCTTGGGAGTAGGAAATGCTTTTTGAAGCATAACACAAAGCCTATGAAGCATAAAGGGAAAAAATACAAACATGCTTCACTACACACACACACACATGAAATAAAGAAATAAAAATGTATTTGCAAGAAATTTGGAAAGGGCTAATATATATACACAATCATGTGATCTGTAAATGAAAAACTGGAAACGTATAGATGAAATGATTAGCAAGAATAATTAGGCAAAGAACTTAGAAATATATGATTTTTACTTCTTACACTTTCATATTTTTAGAAAATCATTTGTGTTATTTTATAGTAAAAATATATTTTAAAACCGAAGTTTTGTAATGCTGCTTTTTTTTGTCTATTTACTTTTTTTCCCTTTAAATAATTTATAAATAAGAAAACAAATGTATTTGGAAAAATGCTTCTATCCTTTTGTGTGGTTCCTCAGGGAATATGCTTAAATGTCAGCACTTTAGTGGGTGTCACACTTTCCCTCTATTTCCTGTTTTCCCAGTACACATTTATTCAATGTATAGATATGTTAAAGGTAGGGGAGTCTAGGTGGCTCGCTCGGTTAAGTGTCCAGCTTCGGCTCAGGTCATGATCTCACTGTTGTGAGTTCAAGCCCTGCATTGGGCTCTGTGCTGACAGCTGAGAGCCTGGATCCTGCTTCGGATTCTGTGTCTCTTTTTCTCTGTGCTTCTCCCCAACTTATGCTCTGTCTCTGTCTCTCTCTCTCAACAATAAATAGACATTAAAATTTTTTTAAAAAATAATGTTAAGGGTAAAGAGAATATTTACTGGCTCTAGATTAAGGGCCCAGTAATTTGGCTGACCTGAATCCCGGAGTGGAAATGGCTAAAAATGGAAAAGAAAATATTCAAGAGTAAGAAAAACCATGGCCATGGTTGTTTCTTAGGTGCTGGCCCATCACTGAGTAGAGGCCACAGGACTCTGCTCTGGAACCAGCTTACTTCGGTAGAAATACCAGTCACATGAATCTGGCAGATAATCTAACTGGCAAGAAGACCAGGTAGGAAAAGACAGATGTTCCCAGCTGAAGGGTATGTTCTGCAACACTCTGTGGGCAGGACACGGGGGTGCAGGGGTGACTCCATGGCAAGCAGAGAGTGTGGAGGGAAGGGTTAGCAGGAGATAAGGTTAGAACAGTGACCAGGGCTGCAGGGTGTGTTAGAGGAAAAAATTCATGTCGTGACTCAGGAACGGCCCGCAGCTGTCTGTTTTCGGCGCTTACGGATGTTGTTTGTAGTTCGTGGAGAATTCCTCGCATCCAAAGAATGTTTGGTTATGATCCCCACTTCTGAAGCGATCCCTTTCAGCCTGTAATACTTTAAGAGAGATAAGGAAAAATGACATCACAGCCAGAAGAACAAGTGGGTAAGCTGGGTGTCCTTTTGTACTTGGCTCCTTTCACTCATCATATTTTAAAGGCTCGTCCACCTGTAGTGAGTACGCATATGATTCCTTCCTTCATTCTTGCAATATTCTTGCTCATTAAAATAAAGACACAGAATCTGATCTGAGGATGCTGGCCCTCAGTTTACTTGATGGGACTAAATGAAGAAATGCACATCACACTATTTCAACTCACCATCTGAAGACCAGTAACAATGGAAGAGTACAATTCTTTTTCCTTCCGTTTAAAATACATTATCTGCAAAACTGACTTCACTGTAATTTTGTTGATAATGCATAACTGGCTAAAACATTTAAGTACAGGCAGCTTCACAAGAAAAAACAAGTTTGCATTTATTCAATTCTTGGTCTTTTCTGATGATGCCAACAAGAATAGAAATGGAAAGGAGTCTATAGCAAATTCAAAATACTTATTTTTTGGTAAGTTGAAATTTCTGAGTTTGGAGATGTAAACGAGACATGTTGGAATAAGTGAAAAAATTGTATTCAAAATGGTTTCATATTTAAAAAAAACTGTAAAAAACAAAGGGAAAAGTATTCATGAAATGTTCAATGTTCAGTAGCAAAAAAGTACAGAATAGTATGTGGGGTATGATCCCAATTTTGAAAAAGAAAAAGCTTCTTCTACAAACACATCTAACCTGTGTGTGTGTAGACAAAGTATACATGAATATACAAACATACACACACACACACACACACCACTACACAACCTGTGTGTGTGTAAAGTATATATGAATATACAAACATATATATGTATACACACACACAACACTAACATAAATTTATTTTCTCTGAAAAGTAATATAGCAGTATTGGGGGCAGGAGGGATGACTTTGTGGTTTAGTTCTTGTATGGTTTCAACTCATCTTTACAAAATGCCTTCCATTTGTTATTAGAGAGAAAAAGTACAAGCCATAAACTCGTGGTATCACTTAAGACATTATACCAAAGCATACCTTATGGTCTCTACTTGAAAATGTAGCCAGTAGTTGAGTTTTCAGGGAGAAATATTATTACAATGAAATATTAAATCTTATGGGAATAATCAGATACTGTAGCTGGCAATGTGAATATCTATAAATATGTATATTTATGTATGTAAATATGTATGTTTTCTGGGAAAACAATTTGATGTTAAGTACTAAGCACTTACAATTTTTTAAATTGTTCTACCTCCTTTTGAGGAGAATAAATAGAAAGTACTCCAAAGCATATAATTAGTTGGCAGGGATATTAAGTATTCATATTCAGGGTGGACTGGACACAGAGTCATAAATATTCACTGCAGTGTTATTTATTGTAACCAAACACTGTAAACAATCTAAATTTCCTGCAGTAGGCAGATGGTTAAATAAATTGTAGTTAAGTTCTCTCAATGTCTTTTAAACCAGTATTTATTGACATGGGAACAAGGTCATGAAATAGCAATTTTGTTTTTTAACAGACTTGCAAATGGTATTCACAAAATGTTATTTTTTTTAAGTAAATATATACTCATATGTAGGAAAATATGGGAAGAACATATAATAACTTGTTACTAGCCTTTATCGCCGGTGGTAATGAGTTATATGTGGTTTTTCATTTATTTTGAAAATAAATTGGTAGTCTCTAATTAGAGAAAACGGGATTGTGTTTCATTTGTAATAAAAAAATCAGAAAAGAATGTTTTTTAAAAGGGGG
Source organism: Puma concolor (assembly GCF_028749965.1). Classification (NCBI taxonomy): domain Eukaryota; kingdom Metazoa; phylum Chordata; class Mammalia; order Carnivora; family Felidae; genus Puma; species Puma concolor. The sequence continues at coordinate 54,953,758 of NC_141679.1, read as the reverse complement.
AAATTGTAATACATTTCCCATAGGGTTTATTTTCAATTCATAAAGATTAATGGGTTTTTAAAGGCATTTATTGGCCTTGAGTTACCTGCTTCTCATGAAATTCTCTAAGATAAATATTATTTTCCATATTTATCAAGAAGATAAATACTATGACTGAGGATATTTATGTAGAAAAATAATTTTTCTTTACTATTTAGCGAAAAGGAGCTATTTCTCATCATCCACAGGAGAGAAAGACAGTAAATCTCAAGTATTTTACAACTGTCAGGTCCATGCAGCACATTTTTCTATCAAAGAATGCACCAAACTGTGAGAATGTATAATCCCTGCAAATGCTTCTATAGGAAAATGCCAATAGCTTCCACCCATAAAATGAGAGAGAATGACGCATTGTCATGAATGATGAGAAGAGGGAAGCATTATGTCACTAGAATGACATTTTTAGAATTTCAACTGCATGACAAAAGAGATGTCAGAAAAGACTTTTTTTGTTGATGTTCATAGAATTTACAGTCATGGATGTCACATGTATTGTTATTTTATTATATTAATTTTTAAGCCCTTTCGTAGAATCAAAAAGCATTTCATAATACTTATTAACAATTGCCTTGTGCCAGGCACTGTTCTAAACCTTGGGAATACAAATTTAATTGGCTCTAGAGAAACTCACCGTCAAGGAGACCTTATTGCATCTATGTTCAAAAAGGATTCAAAGCAATTACAGAAAAGAAACAAGGCAATTATAATGGCTGTGCCTGCCTGTGTTACTAGGAAACAATTAGATTTAAAGCATCATAAATATACCCATATCCAGAATCGGGTCTTACTGTTTCTTATTCTTGTTCTTTCTCCTTGGATCTAATCTGGCATCTTGACATAAGCAGAGTTGTTGATACAAAACAATAAGCAAGGCATTCTAAATTTGGTGGCTGGTATGTGAAGCAGGTAATTCCCACTTCGCTCATCCAATTATCAGAATGTCCATCACCTCAGTGACAAATGTCAGAAGAGTGGGCTCCATGGGAGCCTTGTTGAATTAACAGCATGACTGTGTGAGACTTGCCCTTGACTCAAGGGAGCATAGTGGAATTTCTCATTTAAGATCAATTATTATTATTGCAGTATATATTGTCAATTCTTTCACCAATTTACAGAGAAATGAATGTAAATGATCAATAGGTGTATGAAGTCTTTCTAGCTCTTGAATATAAAAATAAAACAAAATAAGATTATTATTATATTAGTAAACATTTAAAACACTCTAACATCCAGTATAGATGGAGGTCGGAGAATTGTTTACCCATATACTGTTAATGAGTTTGCCAATTGATAAAACTTTTCTTTGCGGGGCAGTTTGACAGTGACTCTATGTTGAGGCGGAACTTCTACCCATCCTCCCACTGGCATAGGCTCTGTTTTCCTTGTACCCTCATCTCTGGTCTGTGTTGTCATTGCTCTTTGCCCCACTTGCTCCTTTCAGAGTCCAAAATGTTGACAACTTCCTTACTTATTATTATGAGAGAGAGTGCACTTAATTCCTGTGGAAGTTGCTTTTCTCCCAGAATGTTCTGGGCCCTGAGTCATTTGGGGTATGTCCAGAGTGTTTCTTATCCATCTCAGGCACTTTGATTCTATTGCCTATGTATATAATTCAGTGCATTTGTTTCGGATACTCTTGACAATGATTAGATCAGATCATAGTGGGAGAAAGCATTGTTTTTCTTCTCTCTGGCTCCAGACCCTTTCAGAGCTTCAGAGATGAAAGGGGGCTAGCATTTCCACACAAACTGCCAGGTTCAGGCTGAAGCTATTTCCCATGTAGCCCGGGCCCTCTACACTGGACACCTGAGCCTCTTCCCTGATGACAGGCAGATCTTACGGAGAACGGGCCACCAAAGGATAGCATGTGTAGCTTGCTTTATCTTTGCTGTGCTGTTCCTCAGAATGTTTTTGTATTGGTGACCAGCTGCAGAAAGAGAGGAATTCAGTGCTCCAGGGAGAAGGAATCTTAGCAGACTCCTGAGGACTAGAAAGAATCCAAGGTGAAGAGGAAGGACCCAATCTAGTACCTTTACTGAGATAGGTCCCAGAGCATCAAGGGCCAGACAAAACTATGATCTGAGCCCATGTGCAGGGTAATGTGGGTACAGGGAAACGCAGTGATGGCAGAAACGAAATGAGTACATTTCTCTGAATGCGTCTCAGGCACCAGTCCTAGGAGATAGGAGGATGCTAGGCCTCAGGGCCCATGATAAAGATGGATGTGGCCAGCGGAGAGGCAGAAAGAACTTTGAAAATGTCTGAGTTCTATCAAAGATAAAAGTATTACTCATTAGTATAGCGATGTTTGCTTTCAAACTTGGTATCATTAAAACAGAGGGGAGTCCAGGAGTTTGGTAGTCAAAATTCTCCTGTAAAAAAGGACCCATAAACACTAAAACTGTCAAAGGCAATGGCTGTTTTTCAGCCTATCTCAGTTCAGTGATGGAGTTGATTTCTAGATAAAAGTAAGGACTATTACATGCTATCAAGGAAGCAGACAGTTGTATTGGTGGGACATGCGGAAGACAGGCCCTGACCCGAGCAACATACTTCTTAAAAGGCACTGACCTAGCAGTGTATGTCTCTAGAAGGGCTAGCCTGGGGAAATGTGGGCTACAGACTGTATCATGTGGCATATGGTTATGGGACTAGGGAAATGCAATCTTTGATATCTATATAGATATTGCTTTGGTGGTTTTAAGCAGATAGCTGAAGAACTGTTATGTGGAAGAGATATGCATGTATATTATATGTACATATAAATATAGCTATATATAGCATGGGTGTGTGTGTGTGTGTGTGTGTGTGTGTGTGTGTGTGTGTGTATTATTCAGAACAGAACAGTTAACGTAAATGTAACACCAAAGCACAACCAGGATCCTTCTTTACCATCCAGTGCTCACTTGCTCTCTGCTATTCCCAGCTGCAAGAGACAGTGGAAAAAGAGCTTTAGGTGAAGAGAACTGGCATCGCCATGATGGTTTAGACCAATCACAATTCATCCACCAAGGCTGGCATTTCACTGCTTAAAAAAAAAAAAAAAAAAGCTGTGCTCTGAGTTGTAGGAAGAAGGACAACAGTGGGGGGTCGCCAGCAGTCAGTGCCACCCCACATAGTTGTTTTTGCTTGATTTCCTCCTTTTCTCCCTAATGCCTTGTGAGATCCCCAAGGGAAAGGGTTCACCTTGGGAAGATTTTGGTCAACTAAGCCTAGTGTCGAAAGCATGGATTGTGAGAAACAGTTGAACATTACATGAATGAGTAAGTTAGCAAAAATGTGTAATGATGCCAGGATCCTTTTTAAAACCTCTGAGTCACTTTTAGGAAAAGTTTGCAAGCTGCCTCAGCCGCCATCACATACTCGACTCCAAGTTGCCAGCCTTTTTCCATACTATAGCCTCTACCTGGAGTGCTTTTCCTGGTCAGGATCTCATTGCCCGGTCCATCCAGTCTGGTGCCATTTATGCCCCCCATACCCTGCTTTCCATACTCTGCTCTTTGCTATCCAGCACCACCTCTTTGTGAAGCCTGCTCTGGCTAACCCACACGAAATGTGTGTACTTTCTTTCTGGGCTACTCTGTTCCATGTGCTTCCCGTGATTTGCTGTGATGGGAAATCCTCTGCTGGGTCCCAGCTGCTTGAAGAAGGGTTGGATGTATCCCTAGCATTTAGCACAGGGCCTGTCGCAAAGTAGCTTTTCAATAATGATATCTTATTCTTATTTTTTTAATTCTTTTAAGTTTATCTATTTTGAGAGAGACAGAAACAGCACAAACAGTGGAGGGGCAGAGAGAAAGGGAGAGAAAGAGAATCTCAAGCAGGCTTTGCACTGTCAGACACAGGGCTGGAACTCACAAAACCGTGAGATCATGACCTGAGCTGAAACCGAGAGTTGGATGCTTAATTGACTGAGCCACCTAGGAGCCCCTGACTAATGATATTTTAAAATCATATACTCAGTTTGCCATATACTCAATGGTTCCAGTTTGAAAACTCTAAGGGGTACTATGAATACTAGGAAAAAGAGGTTCAAGAGAGTTATACTTCCCTCGGAAAGACACGAGAGTCACAGATTCATTGCCTTTTTCAAATCCCTGTTTTTGTGATAGTTGAAATATATTATTTCCCCACTTTAAGACCTGGTCATCATCAACCGTAGTTTTTTTAAAATAGAAACAATGTTAAAAATTAATGTTGCCAAAGCTGCCACCTTTAGCTTGAGCCAAATTTTATGAAAAGCTTAGTTGTCTTCATTTTGACTTTTTCATGCTTATTTAAACTTTTGGAGAGAGTTTCTATTCTCTCATATTACCAAAGTCTAAACAACAGTTTTTCTAAAGAGGCATGCCTCCAGGCCAGCTGTTACAGCAATTATCAATTATATTTGGCTTCATTTAATTGTTTGCAAAATTAGCTTTTGAAAGTACCATTTAATTCTCTTTCCAGTCTCACTTCCCAAGAAGGTAATTAATGAACTAACTATAATTACACATGAATGATAAAGCAGAGGGAACTTTTTAAATTAAATCATCACTGAACTTTTCTGTGCTATCTATCAGTTGGGACTCAGGTACTGCAGGGCACTGAGCACGTGAGAATTCAGGTCACTCCTGTCCCTGCCACTACCTCCTCATTTGTCATTGCTTGCAGTCATGTGTCTGTCTGACATATTAATGTAATCAAAATGCCCCACCCGAGTTAAACTCTCAAGCTTATGGGCTATCAGAAATGTATTTTAAAATACTCTAGGAGCTGCAAAAAATAAATGTCAGCACGGATCTGTCCAGTACCTCTGAAGTAAGTCACCTGTGACCCTGAAGCTTAACTCCTAGTAGGAAAAATATGTCCAGAGACTGTCCACACTCTTTCCACACCCTATCTATGTGCACCTGCAGCCCAGACCTCATAGCTCACATGGGGATATAGAACTTAAGGAATACAAAAAGTAGCTTCTCTCCAGAAAAATATTGAGTAACCCACTAAAAAATATCTGTGAATCTTGCTTCTACGGGGTTGTAATACATACAATGATACTTTTATTTATGGCAGCATTAAAAATGCAATTTATTAGTGTTGTTTCTCTTTTAATTGCAAATAGTAACTACTGTCTTAGAAGAATTGATAAATACAGAAAAACACAAAAAAGCTCCAATCAGTGTTCTATAATCCAGTCACCAGACCTAACGTTTTATAACATTTTGAAATGTATTTATACATATCTCTGTATGTGTATATAATAAACACATACATATATAACATATAGATCACATTATTTGTATTTACCCATTTCTAATGGTATTTTTTCTACCTATTTTTTAATGACTATAGAGTATTTCATCTGGATATGCCATAATTGATGTAATCAATCACTTATCGGACATGGAGGTTTTAATCTTTTCACTATTTTGAACATTTCTTATTAAAGAACACTTATTAAAGAACACTATATCTCTGATTATTTCCTAAGTATCAAATTTTAGAACTAGTAAGTCTAGCTAAAGGAGTTGTCAATTATATTTATCTTAAAAAAAAAAAACCTCTTTCATTGATTTTTTTCCCTATTGTATTTCTTTTTGGTTTAATGTTTATGTATTTTTGAGAGGTGGGGGGAGCACGTGGGGGCAGGGGCAGAGAGAGGGAGACAGAGGATCCAAAGCACCCTCTACGCTAGCAGCAGAGAGCCCGATGTGGGGCTTGAACTCATGAACCGTGAGATCATGATCTGAGCCAAAATCAGACACTTAACCAACTGAGCCATCCAGCCACCCCTCTATTGTATTTCAATTCTTTGTTTCATTTATTGCTCCTCTGATCTTTAATTTTCTTTTAGCCTGCTAACTCTGAGTTTAGTTTGTTCCTTTTCTGGTTTCTTGAAGTGTAAGACCAGCTTGCTTATTTGAGCTCTTTCTTTTTGAATGTGGATCTTTATCACTATTATCTTCCCTCTCAGTTTGCTTTTGCTGCATCCTCTAAGTTTCTGTATGTTTTATTTTCATCTTCATTTTCTTCAAGGTTTTTTAAAATTTCTCTTTGACTCCTTCTTTGAACCAGTGGCTGTTCCAGAGTATATTGTTTAATTTCCACATATTGTGAATTTTTCAGTTGTCCTTCTGCTACTGATTTCTAGCTCATTTCTTGTGGTTTGAAAAGATACTTGGTATGATATTAACCTTTTTAAATTTGTTGAGACTTGTTTTATGATCTAAAATATCTATCCTGGATAACGTTCCATGTTCACTTAAAAAAAACGTGTATTCTGCTGTTGCTGGGTGGAATGTTGTGTATATGTTGGCTAGATACACTTGCTCTATAGTGTAGTTCAAGTCCACTATTCTTTCACTGATGTTCTTTCTGAATGTTCTATCCGTTGTGAGTTACTGAAGTCTCCTTTTATTCTATTGCTCTTTCCCCCTCTAGATCTGTCAATGTTTGCTTTATATATATACCTGTAGTGATGTTGGGCATTTATAGATTTATAATTATTATATCTTCCTGATGAATTGAGACTTTTATCATTATATAAAATTATATATATATATATCACTGTGACTTTGTGAACTTTTTTGACTTAAAATCTATTTTGTCTGATATAAATACAGCTGCCTTTGCTTTTTCTTACCATTTGCATGGAATATCTTTTTCAGTCCGTTTTCTTTCCACTTATATGTGTCTTTAATTCTAAAATGAGTCTTTTGTAGATAGTGTATAGTTGGATTTTTAAAAATCATTCAGCTACTCTGTGACTTTTGATTAGAGAATTTAAACCATTTATATTTAAAGTAACTGGTAAAGACTATTGCCATTTTGTTAGTTTTTTTCTGTCTGAAATGTGGCTCTTTTGTCCTTCATTTTTTCTTGCTATCTTTCTTTGTGATTTCTTGCTTTTTTTGTAGTTATATGCTTTATTCCTTTCTCTTTTGTGTGTCTACTGAAAGTATTTTCTTTGTGGCTACTGTGGGACTTATTAAACATCTTATAGCAATAGCTGTCTATTTTAAGCTGATAACAATTTACCTTCAATTACATACAAAAACTGTACACGTCTACACTTTTACCTCTCCCTCCTTCACTTTATGTTATTGATGTAACACTTTACACCTTTTTGTATTACATATCCATTAAAAAAAGTTTTATAGTAGTAGTGATTCTTAGTACTTTTGTCTGTTAATTTTTATACTTGGGTACAATATGAGACAACATGGATAAAACTGGAGGATATTATGCTAAATGAAATAAGCTGGTTACAGCAAGACAAATACTACATGAATCTACTCGTAAGTAGTAAAAATAGCCAGACTCAAAGAAATGCAGAACAGAATGGTAGTTACCAGAAGCTGGAGGTAGTCCCTATGAGGCAGGGAGAAATGGGAGTTGTGGTTTGGTGGATATAAAGTTTTAGTTACGTGAGATAAAGTACATGAATTAGAGACCTGTTGTGAGAAAAGGACACAAGGAAACTTTTGGATGTGATAGAAATGTCTATTACTTTGATTGTGGTGACGGTTTCATAGGTGTATGTATATGTTGAAACACATCAAATTGTATACATTAAATATGTGCAGTTTTTTGTACATCAATTATACCTTCATAAAGCTGTTTACAAACATAAAGTTAATACTGCTGGGTGTATTAGTTTTCTGTCACCTTTGAAAGCATTACCACAAATTCAGCAGTTTGAAACAAAACTTCTTTATTAACTCGTAGTTCTGTAGGGTAGAAGTCTGGGCATAGTGTGGCTGGGTTGCCCGATTAGGTTCTTACAAGACTGAAATGTAGGTGTCTTCTGGCTCTGTCCTCATCTGGATCCTGAGGTTCTTTTCTGAACTCATGCATTTGAGTCAGGATTCAGTTCCCTGCAGCTGTCGGATTGAGGTCTCTGTTTCTTCGATGGCTGTCAGTGGGAGGCCACTTTTCCTACTTCTTGTCATGTGACGCTTTCAATCTTTAAAACATGAAATGGACAGTCTTTCTGTGTTAGCCTGCTAGGGCTGCCGTGACAAAACACCATAGACAGAGTGGCTTAAGCAAAAGACATTTATTTTCTCATAATTCTGTGCGCTAGAAGTTTAAGATCAAGGTACTTAAAGGGTTGATTTCTGGTGAGGCCTCTCTTACTGGCTTGTAGATGGCTGCTTGTTTGTTGTGGTCTTGCATGGCCTTTCCTCTGTGTGTTTGCAAGTGTTGGGGGGAAAGGTCTCTGGTGGTTCTTCCCCTTCTTATAAAGATGCTAGTTATATTGAATTAAGGTCTCATATTTATGACCACATTTAACCTTTGTTATCTCCTTATGGACGCTGTCTCCAAATATAGTCACGATAGGGTTTAGAGTTTCTACATATGAATTTTGGGGAGGGAGTCACAGTTTAGTCTGCACTGCTTCCTTATATCAAATTCCCTCCTGCTTTGAATTGTCTCACCAGAGAAAATGTAGATATTTTAAGGGTCCGTCTGATTAGGTCAGATTCACTGAGAAAAATCTTCCTATCTTAAAGTCGACTGATTTGGGACCTTAGTTAGGTCTGGAAAACCCCTTTAGAGCAGTGCCTAGACTAGTTTTAAACTGAGAAACTGGAGGCTCATAGTGTACATGCAGAAGTTATATTACATTGGGGGGGCGGCGAACCTTGGGGGCCATCTTAGAATTTGGCCTACCACACTGACTCCGACTGTACTGCTGTGTGGGACTGGTGTACGATTTAAAGGTAGGAGTGAGACTGGGCATTCATTGTCAGCTCTGCTACTAACTCACTGTGCACGTCACATGACCTCTCTGAACTTTAGTTTTCTTGTCTGGAAAATGAATCTAATGACCTCCGTTGTTCTGATTTTCTGACCTGATCTATTACTTCTTAAGACACGAGAATCACCCTTTTGTGCTGCTTACCTGTTTTCCTTTCTTTTGGTATTTGTCCACACTTGTCCTTTGCTGCTAGACACTGACAGCAGTAGCAATTTCCTCAAAGTTTAAAAAGGATACCTGCACAAAGGTGAAAAAAATAGAGATTAATTTTCCTCTTCTAGAAAGCCTCACAATGGTGAGAATTCCCAGGGCTCTTGTAACGTGCCCATGACTTGAAATGTGCCCCTGTAGCTTCTTTAGATGGTAGTAGCTCATGTCCATGGGGCCATATTTCAACGCTGGGTGACAGGCATTCGGGGAGATTTTAGTATTTTTTAGTATTGCCCTTGTCATTTAATAGGTTCCTTCAAAAGAGCAGAACACAGCATGATAGTATGGAGTCCTATCCCGAGAATGTCTGATCTTTTGCTTTCATATTGAATGACGACTACACAACTCCTGGGGGGTTCATGATGCCTATGTTCCCATTCTAATTTATCAGCACCTCCTCTGCCTTTCTCTTCTGTGCCAGCGCTCCCCTGCAGTGCTCACCGATGCATTGTCAACAACCATTTTTGCATTTACACAGAACTGGCAGTCATCCTGACTGCCTGAAGGGAAAGAAAAAGGAATTCACCTCCATCTTCATTATCGGCTTGTAGTGATTCCTGATAGAACAAAACTCTACACCTTTGCAAACAAATACAGTTCACATTGTCCAGTATGCATTACGTTACCAGTTATACATTTTCCTACATTCTTTTAGGAGCAAAGGGCGTTTACAGACGATTTCAACAGAACCTGAGCACTTGTCCATGATAGGAGATTATGTTTGGAACCAGTACAGAGAAAAATGTTTATGATGCTTAACTTGCTCTGTTTTTTTTCTAAGGTGAATAATTGGTGTTTGATTATTCTAGTACACGATCATAGCTTTCATCTTAACATTTGCATTATAATCCTTGTTTCATTTAGCCAGTGCAGCAAGTGGCGATAATAATAATATGCTAACTTCTAATGGGTATGTATGAAGTGTCAGGTGCTGGACTAAGCATTTTACATGTATTCTTTCATTCATTCCCAATAAAAGCACAGTTAAGTAGGTATTGTGATTATCCTATTTTACATACGAGGAGACTAAACATGGAGATCCTAAATAACCATGCCCAGCTTACAGAAATAATAAGTATAGATAGATGAATCAGTCATGTCTGAGAACAGAGACTGTTCTCTGTCGTTATACATTATGAAATATTTTAATAGACTTTTGGGGTTTGTTTTATGCCTAGAAACATACTGTGGGAGGGTAGACAGAGCAAAGGCTAAGGATCCCCACAGAATTGTAATCAAATTCTATTTCAGTCACTTACTAGTTTGTGTCTGTGTCTAAAGTACTTACTCTTTGTACCTTGGTTTCCTTATCTCTCAATGAGGAAATATAACAGTCTATGATGGGTATATTGTTTCTATTTTGTATGACATACGTAATCAATTAAGAGTAGCTGTCTGGATCTCTGTACTGAGATGGGTGCTATTGCCATTTCTATGGGAAACTATTGTGGTAGATTAGTGATGTCCAGAGTGGAAACTGAATTAGGTAGTCATCATGCATACTCCATATTTGCTATCCCTAGCCTGGTGCCTAATGGAACCTGAGAGATAAGAGGTAAAGTTTCTCTTCTCCTATTACCAGGTTTTCTAATTCCATGACTATATATTTAGAACACAATTCAGCATTTAAGCTTCTTTTCTTTGTCAAACATTGAGTTAGCTGCTATGCAAAATAAGATGAAGTAGTTCTTTTTTTTGTTTTGTTTTGTTTTTTTATTTTTAAATTTTATTTAAATCCAAGTTTATTAACATATAGTGTAGCAGAATTTAGTGATATATCACTTACATATAACCCTCAGTGCTCATCCCAACAAGTGCCCTCCTTAATGCCCATCACCCATCTAGCCCATGCCCCCCACCTAACACCTCTCCAGCAACCCTCAGTTTGTTCTCTGTATTTAAGAATTCTTAGGGTTTGCCTACCTCTCTCTTTTCTAAGAGTTCGTGTTTAAGTCTAACTATGGAATGGAAGAAGGGATAAAAAAGTCAGGCAATGGCTAACTTTGGGGAATAGTATCATAAAAATGCAAAAGTTCTCAATCCATTATTTTATATCAGAGTAATCTGTTGCACCCTAAGTTGAACTTTTAATGGAAATTAATAGGTAAGATGTCAGCAGCAAAGCATAATCTGACAGGGAAAAATTAATTTACTTTCCTCCCAATATTGTCAGCACATGTAAACACTCTTTATGTCCCCACTTTCCCCTAGTTTACTTCCCCACCTGCTTGTCTTATCCTAAAATATTGGCTCAGGTTACATGAACCAAGATTTCCCAGAGAAAGAATCAGACAAAAAAATCCCAGAATAAACACTTGTACAGAATTTAATTTGTCTCTAGGTCCAGACTGGGCCTACAATGGGCCTCACTCTCTGCGACCCTATGGGACTAGACATCTGCTTTGTGCTCTGGTTAGCCCACATGCAGGTACAATAGTCCTGGCAGGCCAGCTGACATATGGGCTTAGAGCAACATTTCCAGACATCTCCCCAAAGTAGTTTCACATACAGTAAAACCTTGGATTGCAAGTAACTTGTTCTGTGAGTGTTCCACAAGATGGGCAAACATTTCTAATAAATTTTAATTCGATAAACGAGCGAAGTCTTGCAATACGAGTAGCATGTGATGCCGAACATCACATGATCACAACTGAGCCAATGGGTCTTGAAATTTGCTTTGATATACGGGTGCTTTGGATGAAAAGCATGTTTCCAGAACTAATTATGCTTGCAAACCAAGGTTTTACTTTATTTGGGATCTCTACCTAGTGCCCCAAGAACAACAGCACCATGTCTGTGACCTCCTCATTCTCATGTGGTTAAGCACCAGCTGTGTTCTCTTTTCTAAAATACGATTTTTTTCCAGGTGGCTATTAAGTTATTAGGGTATATGTTCCCAGGATGAATGGAGCAGGTCATATTCTAGACCTCAAGTATATTAGGAGAGTAAGCTAGTGTCTTTTCTTTAGACTTAGTATTTTCTTTCCAAAGAATATATGGGTACTAGACAGTCTCGAATACGTACAATGGTTTAACCTCACCACAGGTAGACAGGTAAATCAGTCATCACTCACCAGTTCCGGGAAAGTCAACTAGCCCTACCAGACTTATAACTGACCCTTGAACAATGTGTGTTTGAACTGGATAGGTCTGCTTACGTATGGATTTCTTTTTCATACAGTACCGTGCTGCAAATATATTTTTTCTCCCTTAGGATTTTCTTAACACCATTTTCTTTTCTCTAGTTTTCTTTATTGTAAGAATACAGTATAAATTACACGGTATTATTATATGGAACATACAAAATGTGTGTTAATTGACCATGTTGTCACTAGGGCTTTTGGTGAACAGTAGGCTATTAGTTGTTAAGTTTTGGGGGAATCAAAGTTTATATGCAGATTTTTGACTGCATTGGAGGTCAGCACCCCTAACCTCTGCATTGTTCAGGAGTCAGCTGTACTAGTTGTAGCTTTTACCTAGGACCTTGATGAAACAAGTATACTCTGAAGGCAGGAAATGCCCGTGTTTAAGTGTGTACATGTACGTGTGTGTGTGTGTGTGTGTGTGTGTGTGTGTGTATGTGCGTGTGCATGTGTGTGTGCGTGCATGTGTGTGTGTGTGTGTGTATTTCATACATTCTTTACCTAGCACATCTCACTTTGTGTTTGGGTATCTTGGTTTTTGGAGGCTTAGTAGATTCTCTTATACTTGAAATGTTTAATTGGAGAATATGAATGACTCTAGCTTTAATCTACATTAATTATAAAAAGAGACTGAGTTCTTTCATAGCATTTCTAATTTTATGAATGACTATATTTTTTAAGAGAATTTACCCTATTAATGTACTTGGTGTTTTTCAGAGGAATATTGAATTTTCAGACACTTTGTTTTTCATTATCATGCCTTAATGCCACATTTCTTTCAAAAACTCGAAGAATAATAGCATGGCTTAGGTCTCTTGGAAATAACCGTTCCCAAAATGACCTTGTTAACTTACTTTCTTTTCCTGAACTATGGACTATTTAAGTCTTACACAAAAGTACCAATATTTTCACTTTAGAAATGTCATAAAGATGGTTTGATTATCACAAACAAATATATACCGACATAACGGTCTGGCTGTCCTTAGAATAACTGTGCTTAACTTTAGGCTTTAATGTAATTGCTGCAGTTAAAGAACTTTATCTCTCAAATATTTATGCACTGCAACCCATGTGCCATCTTCTGCTGTAAGTGTTAGGGATATTTCATGAACAATGACAAAAGCACACACATACACACACACACACACACACACACGCACAACTGAGCTGCCTGTATTAGGTTTTTATTGTTTATTAGCACAAACTGAGTGGCTTAAAATAAAACATATTTGTTTTCTGATGATTTCACAGAGTGGCTCAGTTGCTTTTTCTACTTAGAGTCCTAAATGGCCGAAATCAAATACCAACGAGAGTACATTCCTTTCTGAGAGGCTCTGAGGGAGAATCTTCTTCCAAGCTTCATTCCGGATCTTGACAGATTCAGTTCCGTGTAGTTATAGCCCTGAAGTCCCAGTTTCGTTGCTGATCATTCTCAGCTTCTAGAAACTTCTGGCACTCCCTGGTTCATGGTCACCTTTAAAGCCTATAAGGGCAGCGAGAGGCATTCTTGTACTTCACATCTCTCCAACTCTCCCTTCTACCTCGTCTCTCTTGCCTTGTTCTTCTGCTGCTTCTTGCTCTTCAACTCTCTTCTTCTGCATTTAAAGGCTCATGTGATTACATCAACACACCAGAAAATCTAGGATAATCTTCTTTAAAGGGCAGTTTATCTGCGAAGTCCCTTCACAGCACGGCCTACCTTAGTGTTTGGTTGAATAACCAGGAGGTCAGAATCTTGGAGGGACATCAGAATTTTGCCTACCACACTCTCTATATTCTCTATGAAGTTTTGAAGCTGTGTTTGGGGGCAGTTGTTTGACCCATAGCATATGAAAATGCATGGAACAATGAGAAATGACTAGCAAGGTTTTCTCATTGCCATTTCTCAATCATCAACAAGTATCTTAGCGGCATTGTTCTCTTTACTTTACAAGTATGCCAGTGAGAGAATTGTCAAGGTAAACTCATCTTTTATTTTGCCTCATTCTCGAAAATAATAGTGACAAATGACACTGAGTCAGCTTAAAAAATTAGAAGATAATGAATGAGTAATAGAAATACAGTTTGCTGTCAAGTGATGCCTGACTCAGACAGAGTCTTCATGGTTCCAAAACTTTCCGAGAGAAGTTTTCTTTGCATTGGACTGAAGGATATATAATAAAAGAGAAATGTACTCTGAATCATTAGAGAAGATATTTAACACAATTCACAGACATTTCTCATTTGAAATATTTCCTGTGACAACTGCTTCCTTAGGGGGCCAGCTGTTAAAGGGGTCATTGTCACAATCCTGCTGAAAATGATCTCAAACTGTTCAAAATATGTATTGTCATCTGAGTGGTCCAGACTATATCCTTGCTAAGTCCCACTCTAATTTGTCTTCTCTTTAAACTTAATTTTGAGGGTAGGTAGAGGTAGTGAAGGGGTGATGGTGGTATTGAGGCGATGAGAATGGCAGGAGAAGGGAAATATCGACGGTGTATGTATGTATTAGAATATGTGCGTCATGAAATATTACAGTATTAAAAGTGGAAAATGGAAAACATTATGGACAAACCACACAATTATAATGCAAAATCATTAGTTAAAGCTGTATGTTTATTTATAGTGCTTCAACTAAGTAGGTGGTTGTTTTTTTCACATTTTTGTAAGTTAGTTTTCACATAAAATAATCTTATGTATTTTGTAGGTTATAAAATAGTGATGCTGGCTCTTGCATCAAGAAAACATATGGTTGCTAAATGTAACCTCCTGTAAAGTATGGTCTTAGCCCTATGAATATTTTCCCCCTTTCAAAATGTATTAATAATATTCTATGATCACAGTGTTTCACAAATCCATAAAACTACTTAAGATTTTCAATAATGGCATTGGTTTGTGAAAGAACCCTTCAAATTTACCATTCTGCAGAAAAAAACTTAAGTAAATGAAACTTAAGCTATCACTTTTTGTTTGTTTTTTTTTTATTTCACAGAAACTAACCTGTGAGGGAGGTGTGTGTGTGTGTGTGTGTGTGTATGTGTGTGTGTGTGAAGAGAGAGAGGATATGGATGTATGTCAGGGTGAACCTCATATTCAAAATGAAGTTTTATGTATATTCAGCATTTAAAATAAGTTATTGAGTGTCTAAAATGTGGCTTTAGGAGGCATAGTTTTGAAAGACAGGATCCCTGACTCTTGAGAATAGAGAGTAATTGGGTGGAAAATGGCCTAAAATAAAAAAGCCTGGGTAAGGACGTATATGTGAAAGCTTATAAAATCAACATCAGACTTACCAGTCTAAATTTTAGTAGTAAATAAAAAATAATGTAATATAACATCACAATGTCTTCCCCTTTATTTTTATTCTTTGTTTGCTTTTTGTTTTCCCTTAAATATAAGAAAATATTCCAAAATTTGTTGTAGGTGCTTGTGTATAGGGAACACACCCACCCACCCACCCACCCCCAACACACAAGATAAATCAGTTTACAGATGACCTTCAATTATTTTAACCAAGGCAATTATTTCGATTGACTTTTGAACAAATGTGAAATAATCATGAAACTGAACAATGGCCAGTGCCCATTACTGAAAGTTTCATTTGGCATTTGAAGATAATAAGGGGAATATAGAAGCCACTGACTCATTACAGTCAATTTAAATAAATGTCTTTTCAATTTTGTGTTTTCTGTGCTTATCCAGTCTCAGTAATGAACAGAACTTCTAATGGAAATAATGTGAATTAGTACGGAGACTGAGACTGAATTAGCATCACACAATCTTTCAGTGATGAGCTTTCTAAGGAAATAAGAATATGTGACACAAGCAGCATTAAGAATATTATTGGCAGGGCGCCTGGGTGGCGCAGTCGGTTAAGCGTCCGACTTCAGCCAGGTCACGATCTCACGGTCCGTGAGTTCGAGCCCCGCGTCAGGCTCTGGGCTGATGCCTCAGAGCCTGGAGCCTGTTTCCGATTCTGTGTCTCCCTCTCTCTCTGCCCCTCCCCCGTTCATGCTCTGTCTCTCTCTGTCCCAAAAATAAATAAACGTTGAAAAAAAATTAAAAAAAAAAAAAGAATATTATTGGCAACGCCTACGCTAAAATTCAGGATGAGTTCAGTTTATTTTCACAAGCCTTCATGTCATCAAGGAAAAATAGCAATGCTAGAAGATGTATTGAAGGAGTTGAAAGATAAAAGTAGATATATAAGGGTAGCTGTTTGTTTTTCCGTGAAGTATTGTCTATATTATTTCACATAGAATTAGAGATTACAGAATTCTAATATAAATAGCAAAGACCAATTGTCTACTGAACCCTGGATCCTGATTTTTTTAATGTTTATTTATTTATTTTGAGAGAGAGATACAGAGCATGAGAAGGGGAGGGACAGAGAGAGAGGGAGAGAGAGAATCCCAAGTAGGCACCATACTCAGTGTGGAGCCCTACACGGGCTCAATCCCATGAACCATGAGAACGTGACCTGAGCTGAAATCAAGAGTCGACGCTTAACTAACTGAGCCACACAGGCACCCCTCCCTCCTTTATCCTGATTTTTGAAGAGATAGTCTACATTTCCCAGTCTTTCTTGCTGTTAAATATGTCTTGTATCCACGTGCTAGAGAACATCTTTCCTTCAGAGACCATAAAATACCCTCCCTCCTTTTTTTTCCTCCTTTGCCAACTGGACACAGATGGAAAGGAGGTCAAGGAAATGGTGGGGACAGAGATAAAAGGAGGCTGGATCCCTGAAATACTTCAGGGAGAAAGGCCACCCTACCTGAGAGAATATACACAAGATTGTTGCATGAACAAGTAATAATTTTTATTTTTTTCAGCCATTCACATTTTAGAATCTATTTATTATCAATAAAAATATCACCAGTCTGTCCTCAAACAATTCAGAAAAAAGATCTCTTTTTCAAGGTGAATATTTATGCTATTTTTGTTATATTTTGGGGCTGAGAACTCACAAGATCGTTAATCAAAAAGCGGCTCTAACTGGTAAGGAACATTTTATTTAGTTAAGCCTAGATTTGCCTATTTGTAATATTCACAACTGGTTCCAAATTTCAAAAAAAAATCAATACAAATGGCTGTGATTCATTCAACATTTTTTTTTTCCTATCCTGTCCCTGTTTTCAAGCATAATAATATTGAACGTTTCATCCATGAGTTAATATACTTTGAGCACATTCTCTATCAAATGCTAGAAGCACAGAGTGACCAAGGCAGGCATGACTATGCCTTCAGGAGGTTTGCGGCCCTGGAATAGATAGTTATTAAAACAAATAATTCCTGGGGCACCTGGATGGCTCAGTTGGTTGAGCGTCTGACTCTTGGTTTCAGCTCAGGTCATGATCTTGCATTTTTTGGGTTTGAGCCCCGCGTCCGGCTCTGTGCTGGCAGTGCGGTGCCTGCTTGGGATTCTCTCTCTCTCTCTCTCTCTCTCTCTCTCTCTCTCTCTGGCCCTCCCCTACTTGCTCTCCCTGTCTCTCTTGAGATGAATAAATAACCTTAAAAAAACCCCAACTAATTCCTATTTGTTCTATTCTATTGTTGGCATGTCAGTATGCAAAGAATAATCAGGTGCCTAAAACTTATCTGTTTTCATCACCACATTAAAATCATAGATTATACAGAGGAGAAAGTAATAAATCTTACCTAATCAATGACTACAATTAATAAGTGGGGGAAGTGAAGCCAAAGAAGGTGGTGGTTATCCTGTATTCACTTATATTGTTCACCTTTCATTTAAAAATACATTTAAACAATGAAATCACAATGCCCAAGTTATATCAATAGAAAAATTGGATACATTGAACTGAAGCATGATTTTATGCCAGCTCTATTTTATAAACATTGAGAATTTCTCAGTTCCTTTGTGATATTTTCATTTTATTAATAATTTGATTATCACATATGTTTTGAAATGTCAAGTGTCTAGGGTTTGACTCATAGCTGTTTAGAATTGATCGGAAGGTCCCTTGTGAATCATCTAGTTTTAGAGTCAGGACATTATAGATCTAAGTTCCGGCTCTGGCACTAATTGGTCTTATTTTGGCCTGTATCTATAAATAGCTTTTCTATAACTCATTTTGTTTTGTGGTTAATCCTTGGGGATCTACATTGCATTGATCAAGAATGATTCAGAAGAAAATAAGTTAGAACTCTTTAGAAATCAGCTCAAAGAGGAACCGGTTTATTTAGCTCACATAACAGGAAGGCCACAGGTAAGTGGCTGCTGGCATCAGATGGGCATCATCAGCAGTGATGTCACGGCCAACATTTCTGTGATGTTCATCCCAACCTCATGCTTTCTTACCTCACTGTCCCCACTGGATGCTGTATCACTTGACATCATTTCTGCCTTCTGCAGACATGTGAAAAGAAGAGAGCATTCTGCCTTATTTATATATACATATTTTTCAAGAAGTGATGCTGTGTTCAGGGACTTCCACATATCAGTTTGGCCAGATGTTTTTCACCTTGTTCCTGGCATAAGGGTGATGTGAGCTTTAGACACTGCACACCTGAGTGAAATCTTCACTGTGTTAGTGAAAAAAAAAAATGAGGGAATGGCCGCTGGAAAGGCAAATAGCGTCTGGTAGATGTAACTATTTGCATTATAAGCTGATATGAGAATTAAATAAAATAATGGGAGCGAAGCCCTTAGCAGAGTGCCCTGAACAGAGTAAGCCCTCACTCCAGTGAGCTATTACTGTTATTCTTTACCCAGTACCATTGAACGTATCAAAATGCTATAATATATATTTTAATATTATGTATTAATAGAAAATATTGGTGTAAAATAAAAGTTTCTGGCTACCTCTTGTAGCCAGAATAGCTTGGATTTCACTTCCCTCTTGAAATATGATCAGCAAAATATGAGCAGAAGTGACATGTGTTACTTCTGGGGCAAAACTTTAAAAGTCAATATGCAACTTGCCGGGCTTCCATTTCCTTCCTTGGTATACTGGCAACATTCTAGATGGTGGATACTATGTGACCCTGGGTCCTGGAGAGAGGAGGGTAATAGGGAGTAGAATGGTCAGCTGCCCAACCACGATGTACCTGGAGGATGAGTCGGTAGTAAAGTCTGTGGTTTGAAGCGGCTAAGATTTTGGAGTTGTTTATTGGCCAAGCATAGACCAGCCTATCCTGACTGGGACATATATTTCATTAAATTCTTTTGCTAGACAAGCCTTGCTAATTTGGCCTTTTGAGTTCAGAGAGAGTCAGGGGTTAATGATCTTCCTACAGTCACACAACTAGCAAGTGGTGGAATTCAGATTTGCACCCTGGTTTTCCCGTTTTTACAGGTCATTCTAGTGAGTCCTGCTGGCTGGCTTTAGGACAGTAATTGAAACGGAAGAGATAACTTGACTGTGTGAATTCTTTATTTTTCTTGCTAGACCTTTGTCAGTCCTGGATTCAATGTTTTATTTCCTCACTGATAATTTTATGATGACAAGGACCTTTAATATCAAACAGTAAGATAAAAATAATGGGAAATAAAACAGCTTAGGATTTATGATTATTTTAACTTTCTTTACCTTTCTCTATATTCTCTTACCTTAAGAGTAGAGGCAATACTTCTTAATATGTATGCTTTTCCAAAGTACTTGGAGAATATCTTATTAATGGTTTATATCACATAAACTATTTTCTTAAGTTTATACGTACTCTAATTTTTAAGATATCTCCAATCATTAACCCTCAAGTTAAAATCAAATTGTTAGAATTATTATTAAAATATTACCTCTTAAATGATCAAGTTTTTCTTCTAAAGTCACAAATATCAGGAGGCAAAATGGCAAGAGCAGCATTTATTTTCTATGCAAATAGAATATATTTCACCTTTTTTTGGGGTGACTAGGAACATCTACAAAGATTGAATGCCATTAGTGCCTTTTGAATTTAAGATTGCACGCTGAACCTTAGAGGAATGAACATTTATGGTGTTCTCAATGCATCGAATTACTTTTCATCACACCTGATTCAAGAAGTATTTTCTGTCTTCAAAGTTTGTAGATTAGAACATAACCAATGCCTATTCCCTTAAAGAAAAAGGGAAACTTGCATAGCTTTGATCGCAAATGATCTCTACTTGAACAAGACTCTGTAGGAAAAGAGAGAAACTGATCATTAATTTAACAAATATGTTGAGAACCTTCTGTGTGCCAAACACTGTCCTAGGCACTGAAGGTGTAAACAGAAATTGAGCTGGCTTGTAATCTCAAGTGCAGCCATTGGGAAAAATAGGTAAAAATATAATTATCCTACAATGTGTTAAGGGCTATTACAGAAGTATAAGCTTGGGAATAAAAGGAATGCTCATTTAGGTTTTACTGAGTCATGGAAGGCTCCATGCAAGAGAAGGAATGAACTACTCTTTTCATGATGTGTTGGTCACCAATGGACATGAAAGAAAAGGGCATTTACTGAGGGTGTACATATCCTGGATTAAGATCTGGTGGTATATTAAAATGCCATGTTCACAAAACTCGAAGAAGGTAGTTATGCATGGATCTTAGAATTCATGTAGAGGAGTAACTGTTAGTGATAAGACTTAAGAGAAAGGATGGCAAATTTAGGGTATTCAGATCAGGAAGACATATTGTGTGGTATTAGAATGGGTGTAATTTTGCACATAAGTAGTAGAGATGCATGATTTTACTTTTTGTTCCCATGGAAAAAAATTTGCCTTTTACAAAGTTTACCTGGGCATCAGTATGAAAGCTGGATTTCATAAAGAGTGAGGGCTAGAGTCTGTAGGACCATTTGAAGTCTGTTCCAGAACTGCAGAGGAGATAGGAGGGTAGAAACACTGGGTATGGAGAAGAAGCATAGATGGAAGACATAAGTAAGAGATGTAGCTGAAAGCTCTTTGTTGCTTCTCATGGGGAATGGAGAGACGAAGTTATTAAGGATGAATCACAGTGTTCTGATTTAGGTGATAGAGTGAGTGCTAAGCCATCTATCTACCAACACAGGAAATATAGAATGAGCCACATATTTGGATAAATAGAGGAATGTTAAATATGGCACATATTTCATACTGGAATTATACAGCAGGAAGTTGATTATGTAGGTCTGGTTATAACAGTCTGGACCAGAAATACACATAGGAGATTCATTGTTTTGAAGGTGGCAGTAGCATCTTTGATTTTGTGTATGATTATCAATAGAGCATATGGAATGAGAAAAGAAAATATGGGGAAGAATGTCTCCAGTAACAGAGAGAAAATGAGGAGATGATGTAGAAGACTAAGGAGGGTTAACAGGTTGGAGAAGACCCAACAAAGTGGATTCATACAAGCTGAAGAAATTCCCACCATTGGGAGAGGCCAGCAGTGTAAATGCCTCCCAGAGAGCCTATGTGATAAAAGCAGAAGAGGGTCCTGTGTACGTGGAAAAAGTAAATCATGAATGCTGACATTAAGAGCAGCTTTAGTGCAATGGCTAGGGCAGAAACCTGGCAGTCTTGTGCTGGGGGAGAGGAAAATGAAAAAGTAGACAATTCTCTCAAGAGAATAGCTTTGTAGGGAAAGAACCAGGCAAGTTAAAGTTAAGTTGTTAGAAAGGTACGTAGGCTCAAAAAGGTGTTGTTTTATTTTTCATTTTTAATAGAAGAGACTTGAACTTGCACATATGTGAAGACTAGAAATCAGGAGAGAGAGGGTTTGAACTGCTAGCGTTGCAGACACAGCAAGAAGCATGATGACTAGAAGGGTTGGGATCTAAAGCTTGGATAAAAGGATGTGATAAAAGAAGAAAGAGGTATAATGAGTGTGGAAACAGGTGAGTGTGGTGGTAGAACAGTTGAGAGAGAAAGCAGCATTGCTTTCAATGATGTAAAAGCAAAAAAAAAAAAAGTCACATAATAATATTAACTCAAAATAGGTAATAGACCTAATTTATATCCTGAAATTATAAAAGTCCTTGAAGAACATAAGAGAACATCTTTCTGACACGAAGTTAGGTAAAGATTTCCCAGATGCAACACCAAAAGCATGATCCATAAAAGATTCACTTGATAAAGCGACTTAACTGAAGTTAAAATTTTCTCCTCTGTGAAAGATACTAAGAAGAGACTAAAAAGAATAAGAGAGCACATTTGCCAATCACCTATTTGATAAGGCATTTTTTAAAAGTTTATTTTGAGAGAGAGAGAGAGAGAGAGAGAGAGAACGAACCCTAAGCAGGCTCCACACTGTCAGCACGGAGCCTGACACGGGGCTCTAACTCACAAACTGTGATGTCATGACCTGAGCCAAAATCAAGAGTTGGACGCTTAACCAACTGAGCCACCCAGGTGCCCTAAGGCATTTATTTAGAATATATAAAGAGCTGTAATAACTCTGTAATGAGAAAACAAACACCCAACACAAGATGCAAAATATTTGAATAGACACTTCGATTTTGGCAAATAAGCACGTGAAAAGATGCTCAACACCACTGTCTTAACAAAATGCAGATTAAAAAATGTGGTCACATGCTAGTATATACCTATTAGAAAGTGTAAAATTAAAAAAAAAAATTGACCATAGCAATTTTTGACAAGGATATGGAACTTTTAAGACTGCTGGTGGGAATGCAAAATGGTACAAGTTTAGCAGTTTCTTAAAAAGCTATACATACACCATATGACCCAGCCTTTTTAATCCTAGATATTTACACAAGATAAAAAACAATCCATAAGAAGCTTGTAAATAAATATCCATAGAAGCTTTATTTGTAATACTCCCAATCACAAAACAGCACAAATGTTCAGCAATAGGTGAATAGATGAATAATATAAGTCAGTAATGAAGAGGAATGCATTTATACAGCAACCAAATGAATGGATCTCAAAGAAATTATGCTGAATGAAGAAAAAGCCAGACCCCAAAGTATACATTTATATACAATTCTAGCAAATTCAACCTTATCCATAGTGGCAGAAGAGTAGTCAGTTGTTTCTTGGTGTATGTTTGCTAGGGCTGCCCTAACAAAATAGCACAGACTGGGTGGTTTAAACAACATGAATTCACTTTCTCTAGAGGCTGGAAGTTCGCAGTTAAGTTGTCCGCAGGTTGATTTCGTTTTGAGGTCTCTTCTCTTGGCTTGCAGATGGCTGCCTTCTCCTTGTGTCCTTATATGGTCTTTCTTTGGTGCACATGTGATCTTTGTGTCTCTTTGTGCGTCCAAATTTCCTCTTCTTACAAGGATACCAGTCAGATTGGATGAAGGCCCATGGGAATGCCCTCTCTGTAACTGAATCACCCCTTTGAAGGCCGATCTCCAAATACATTCTGTGGTGCTGAAGGTTAGGGCTTCAACATGTGAATTTTGAGGGTGACACAATTCAGCCTGTAGCATCTAGCGATAGAGGATAGAGAGAGGGATTACACAGGGACAGGAGGAAATTTGGGGGGATGACAGAAATGTTCATTGTCTTGGTTCTGATGATGCATTCATGACAGTATAGATATGTTAAAAATGATCGAATTGTACACTTTAAAAGTATACAGCTTTGTATGTGTCAATTATAGATCATTAAAGCTGTCAAAATATGTTAGAGGAGATGTGGCTTGAACTTTTGTAAGATGTGCTAGAGTACAAGAATAAATTATAAATAAGTAAATAAATAAATAAATATAAATTTATATTTAATAAATAAATAAATATAAATAAAAAAATAAATAAATACCGCTTTAATATACCAGGATATATTCTAACTTAGATGCCAGTTACCAGGTATTTTTTGAGTGGCTGTTGTTGAAAAACCTTTGTTAGTTGAAAGTATACAATCCTCCTTCTGAAATCAGAGATTTCACAATCAGATTATGAAGATACTGCATGATGTATACAAAAATGAAATAAATTGGTTCAAAATATTTATTCTATGTCCAATCAGTGAAAGCAATCACTAGAGAAAATTTTAGGAAAGAGAAATTAATAAGACCTGGTACGTTGGGAACTTCAGGTATAAGAATATGACTCCCTTTTATAATTTCCATGCAGGGGACCTCACTTAAGTTTAGATTAAATACATCCAGAAATGCACAACTTCCTAAAGCAGCTCAGTCCAATTTAGGGACATGTCAATTTCTAGACTGCAAAAAAGGCAAGAATCAATGAAAGTAGACTTAGCATAAATCATACAAATCTGGATGAATAATGGCTGAATTGTACCATAGATAATTTTGCTGAGTGACATTCCTGTGGGCAGCAGGATCTCAACCCAACAGGTCGCACTGTTGAGAAATACTGTCTTAGTAATCTGATGGGCTATTACTTGTGGGGTCAGTCTTAAACAGCAAAATAGCAGACGATTACATCTCGAGGAGGCTGATATTTTTTCTTGACAAGTTTGGGTCAAAAATAAATAAAAGATAGGGGAGGTACAGAGAGCACTTCATAATAGACAACACATTTATTTCTGATTATTGAAAAAAGAGGGCACAGGTTTTGTTTTCCATTATCTTCTGTATGTTAATTTAGGCTACTGTTCTTCTCAGTGTTAGTAGAGACTGTGCATAGCTGACACTAGATGGTATTGTGGTTCCTTCAATTCAGCTGGTTTCCTGAGTGAGAGACACTTTCTGTCTATGTGTAATTGGTGTGCTGTGCATGCATCTTATGTGAGATCAGTACCTTCTAGATAAAAATATATCTCTTTGTTTATGAAGTATGATATACAAAATATAAGGCCAGCCTCTTTTCCAGTTTTAAACGTAAGAGAATGTGTTTATGACACTCATAGTATATATATCCTCAAATGCTATTAGTTGAATTTCGTCCATAAAATACTATTGAGAATAGAAGGACAGAAGGAGCCTAACAGGACAGATGAGAACAAAAATTGTGCTGTCTGTTGATGTTATATTTTAAATGCTGCAGAAGGAGTTAGTCTTTCTCTAAAACAATACCGTGGAAAGACCAGTTGCTTATTTCCCTTTTTTTTTTTTTAACTTTAATGAGCTCTTCAAATCAGAATTTTATCTTGCAAATGAATCAACTAGCATTTAAATCTAATACTGAAGTTTGAACAAGACTGACCAAATAATTTTCTTACTGACCAGGGTATTATTAATAACATTTTGCAGCTGCATTGTATCTGGAAGTTAGTAACACCAAAAGCATTCATCTTTAGTCTAAATATTTGATTTACTTGTTCCCTTGATCTGGAAAACTCTTCTTTTTCATTTCCACTTCAAAAAAGGTCTGCCCATATTTCAAGGTCCAGTTTAATGTCACTTTCTCAATAAACCCAATCCAGTATTCTAGTCTAAGTGAATCTCTTCAGCTCCCATCATGCAAAATACATTTCTTGCAGCTCTTAGAGAAGCCTACTATGTCACAATTACCTCCGTAAATGTGTGTCTCCTCTATAAACATATAAGCATTTTAGAGCTAAGGACAATATCTTGCTCCCTTTGATCCAGTGTTCTTAATGCAGGGTAGATAGTAAGCCTTTAATAAATGTTCACAGATTGACCTTTTACTTTAAAAAAACAAAACACCATAAAGACAGAAATCTTGTATCAAGCTCATATTTGCTCTTCTATGGATAAAGACTTTGAGACTATAAAAATGACTCTTTACTCTGTGTTCACAGGGGACTATTACTTTATCACGCAGGATCTGCTGTTTACTAGAAAAGACTAGTTTATTTCCAAACTGTTCAGTATAGTCAGATGCTAAGCTCCCTGAGGTCAGGACTATTTTGACCCTATTCAAGAATTCTATGTATTTCCATCCAAAATGTTTGATTCCTTTCTGAATAAGCCTGTTTTCAAGGGCAATTAAAAGTGGCCATTTTCTAAGTGTTTCCAGGACAACATATAGGATAGCCAATAAGGGAACTAATTAAATTGTGGGTGTAAATTAGTTTAGGCAGAAAGGAAAGAGGGGAGCAATTCCATTATTAAAAAAAAAGTATAATATAGGAAATTACCCTTTCTTGATTACATGTTTTAGGGGATTATAGTCCAGGAGAATGAGACCAATTCCATAGCCACAAACTGTGATAATTAACCAGAAGCACTGTGATGTTAGGACTCCTAGAAGTTTTGGGTTAACATTTCAGGGATGCCCAGTATTAATATTAATGCAGTAGGAGTCAGCAAGTGTTTGCCATTAAGGAACCAGAGAATAAATATTTTCAGATTTGCCAGCCATATGGTTTTAGTTACACAGTTCAAATTTGTCACTATTGTCAAATAGTCATCATTGATAAATACACGGACGGGGTAGCTGGATTTGGATTTGGGTCTGTATTTTTCCACCTCCTGGTTAATAAAGTATAAATAATCATTTATTTATTTATTTATTTATTTATTTATTTATTTATTTAAGCAAATCTATTATTTTTTCAATAAATCTGCACAAAAGAATAGAATTAAGTGTGTTGACAGGTGCTTTAGTCAGAAAGTGACTGTATTTTAATTTAAGCAATTACATAGTATATTTATTTAAGTTCTTACAGAGACTTTATGAAGCCTTTTTATTTTTATTATTATTTTTTTATTTTTTTTTATTTTTTATTTTTTATTTATTTTTTTTATTTATATATGAAATTTATTGTCAAATTGGTTTCCATACAACACCCAGTGCTCATCCCAAAAGGTGCCCTCCTCAATACCCATCACCCACCCTCTCCTCCCTCCCACACCCCATCAACCCTCAGTTTGCTCTCAGTTCTCAACAGTCTCTTATGCTTTGGCTCTCTCCCACTCTAACCTCTTTTTTTTCCTTCCCCTACCCCATGGGTTCCTGTTAAGTTTCTCAGGATCCATATAAGAGTGAAACCATATGGTATCTGTCTTTCTCTGTATGGCTTATTTCACTTAGCATCACACTCTCCAGTTCCATCCACGTTGCTACAAAAGGCCATATTTCATTTTTTCTCATTGCCACGTAGTATTCCATAGTGTATATAAACCACAATTTCTTTATCCATTCATCAGTTGATGGACATTTAGGCTCTTTCCATAATTTGGCTATTGTTGAGAGTGCTGCTATGAACATTGGGGTACAAGTGCCCCTATGCATCAGTACTCCTGTGTCCCTTGGATAAATTCCTAACAGTGCTATTGCTGGGTCATAGGGTAGGTCTATTTTTAATTTTCTGAG
The DNA here is from genome assembly GCF_028749965.1 of Puma concolor. Lineage (NCBI taxonomy): Eukaryota > Metazoa > Chordata > Mammalia > Carnivora > Felidae > Puma > Puma concolor. The sequence continues at coordinate 54,926,521 of NC_141679.1, read as the reverse complement.
GAACTTCCACACTGCTTTCCAGAGCGGCTGCCCCAATTTGCATTCCCACCAACAGTGCAAGAGGGTTCCCGTTTCTCCACATCCTCTCCAGCATCTATAGTCTCCTGATTTGTTCATTTTGGCCACTCTGACTGGCGTGAGGTGATACCTGAGTGTGGTTTTGATTTGTATTTCCCTGATGAGGAGCGACGCTGAACATCTTTTCATGTGCCTGTTGGCCATCCAGATGTCTTCTTTAGAGAAGTGTCTATTCATGTTTTCTGCCCATTTCTTCACTGGGTTATTTGCTTTTCGGGTGTGGAGTTTGGTGAGCTCTTTATAGATTTTGGAGACTAGCCCTTTGTCCGATATGTCATTTGCAAATATCTTTTCCCATTCCGTTGGTTGCCTTTTAGTTTTGTTGGTTGTTTCCTTTGCTGTGCAGAAGCTTTTTATCTTCATAAGGTCCCAGTAATTCACTGTTGCTTTTAATTCCCTTGCCTTTGGGGATGTGTCGAGTAAGAGATTGCTACGGCTGAGGTCAGAGAGGTCTTTTCCTGCTTTCTCCTCTAAGGTTTGGATGGTTTCCTGTCTCACATTCAGGTCCTTTATCCATTTGGAGTTTATTTTTGTGAATGGTGTGAGAAAGTGGTCTAGTTTCAACCTTCTGCATGTTGCTGTCCAGTTCTCCCAGCACCATTTGTTAAAGAGACTGTCTTTTTTCCATTGGATGTTCTTTCCTGCTTTGTCAAAGATGAGTTGGCCATACGTTTGTGGGTCTAGTTCTGGGGTTTCTATTCTATTCCATTGGTCTATGTGTCTGTTTTTGTGCCAATACCATGCTGTCTTGATGATGACAGCTTTGTAGTAGAGGCTAAAGTCTGGGATTGTGATGCCTCCTGCTTTGGTCTTCTTCTTCAAAATTACTTTGGCTATTCGGGGCCTTTTGTGGTTCCATATGAATTTTAGGATTGCTTGTTCTAGTTTCGAGAAGAATGCTGGTGCAATTTTGATTGGGATTGCATTGAATGTGTAGATAGCTTTGGGTAGTATTGACATTTTGACAATATTTATTCTTCCAATCCATGAGCAGGGAATGTCTTTCCATTTCTTTAAATCTTCTTCATTACCTTCATAAGCTTTCTATAGTTTTCAGCATACAGATCCTTTACATCTTTGGTTAGATTTATTCCTAGGTATTTTATGCTTCTTGGTGCAATTGTGAATGGGATCAGTTTCTTTATTTGTCTTTCTGTTGCTTCATTGTTAGTGTATAAGAATGCAACTGATTTCTGTACATTGATTTTGTATCCTGCAACTTTGCTGAATTCATATATCAGTTCTAGCAGACTTTTGGTGGGGTCTATCAGATTTTCCATGTATAATATCATGTCATCTGCAAAAAGCGAAAGCTTGACTTCATCTTTGCCAATTTGGATGCCTTTGATTTCCTTTTGTTGTCTGATTGCTGATGCTAGAACTTCCAGCACTATGTTAAACAACAGCAGTGAGAGTGGGCATCCCTGTCGTGTTCCTGATCTCAGGGAAAAAGCTCTCAGTTTTTCCCCGTTGAGGATGATGTTAGCTGTGGGCTTTTCATAAATGGCTTTTATGATCTTTAAGTATGTTCCTTCTATCCCGACTTTCTCAAGGGTTTTTATTAAGAAAGGTGCTGGATTTTGTCAAAGGCCTTTTCTGCATCGATTGACAGGATCATATGGTTTTTCTCTTTTTTTTTGTTAATGTGATGTATCACGTTGATTGATTTGCGAATGTTGAACCAGCCCTGCATCCCAGGAATGAATCCCAGTTGATCATGGTGAATAATTCCTTTTATATGCCGTTGAATTCGATTTGCTAGTATCTTATTGAGAATTTTTGCATCCATATTCATCAGGGATATTGGCCTGTAGTTCTCTTTTTTTACTGGGTCTCTGTCTGGTTTAGGAATCAAAGTAATACTGGCTTCATAGAATGAGTCTGGAAGTTTTCCTTCCCTTTCTATTTCTTGGAATAGCTTGAGAAGGATAGGTATTATCTCTGCTTTAAACGTCTGGTAGAACTCCCCTGGGAAGCCATCTGGTCCTGGACTCTTATTTGTTGGGAGATTTTTGATAACCGATTCAATTTCTTCACTGGTTATGGGTCTGTTCAAGCTTTCTATTTCCTCCTGATTGAGTTTTGGAAGAGTGTGGGTGTTCAGGAATTTGTCCATTTCTTCCAGGTTGTCCAATTTGTTGGCATATAATTTTTCATAGTATTCCCTGATAATTGTTTGTATCTCTGAGGGATTGGTTGTAATCATTCCATTTTCATTCATGATTTTATCTATTTGGGTCATCTCCCTTTTCTTTTTGAGAAGCCTGGCTAGAGGTTTGTCAATTTTGTTTATTTTTTCAAAAAACCAACTCTTGGTTTCGTTGATCTGCTCTACAGTTTTTTTAGATTCTATATTGTTTATTTCTGCTCTGATCTTTATTATTTCTCTTCTTCTGCTGGGTTTAGGCTGCCTTTGCTGTTCTGCTTCTAGTTCCTTTAGGTGTGCTGTTAGATTTTGTATTTGGGATTTTTCTTGTTTCTTGAGATAGGCCTGGATTGCAATGTATTTTCCTCTCAGGACTGCCTTCGCTGCGTCCCAAAGCGTTTGGATTGTTGTATTTTCATTTTCGTTTGTTTCCATATATTTTTTAATTTCTTCTCTAATTGCCTGGTTGACCCACTCATTCATTAGTAGGGTGTTCTTTAACCTCCATGCTTTTGGAGGTTTTCCAGACGTTTTTCTGTGGTTGATTTCAAGCTTCATAGCATTGTGGTCTGAAAGTATGCATGGTATGATTTCAATTCTTGTAAACTTATGAAGGGCTGTTTTGTGACCCAGTATATGATCTATCTTGGAGAATGTTCCATGTGCACTCGAGAAGAAAGTATATTCTGTTGCTTTGGGATGCAGAGTTCTAAATATATCTGTCAAGTCCATCTGATCCAATGTCTCATTCAGGGCCCTTGTTTCTTTATTGACCGTGTGTCTAGATGATCTATCCATTTCTGTAAGTGGAGTGTTAAAGTCCCCTGCAATTACCACATTCTTCTCAATAAGGTTGCTTATGTTTATGAGTAGTTGTTTTATATATTTGGGCGCTCCAGTATTTGGCACATAGACATTTATAATTGTTAGCTCTTCCTGATGGATAGACCCTGTCACTATTATATAATGTCCTTCTTCATCTCTTGTTACAGCCTTTAATTTAAAGTAGTTTGTCTGATATAAGGATGGCTACTCCAGCTTTCTTTTGGCTTCCAGTAGCATGATAAATAGTTCTCCATCCCCTCACTCTCAATCTAAAGGTGTCCTCAGGTCTAAAATGAGTCTCTTGTAGACAGCAAATAGATGGGTCTTGTTTTTTTATCCATTCTGATACCCTATGTCTTTTGGTTGGTGCATTTAGTCCATTTACATTCAGTGTTATTATAGAAAGATATGGGTTTAGAGTCATTGTGATGTCTGTATGTTTTATGCTTGTAGTGATGTCTCTGGTACTTTGTCTCACAGGGTCCCCCTTAGGATCTCTTGGAGGGCTGGTTTAGTGGTGACAAATTCCTTCAGTTTTTGTTTGTTTGGGAAGACCTTTATCTCTCCTTCTATTCTAAATGACAGACTTGCTGGATGAAGGATTCTCGGCTGCATATTTTTTCTGTCTAGCACACTGAAAATCTCGTGCCAATTCTTTCTGGCCTGTCAAGTTTCAAAAGAGAGATCAGTCACGAGTCTTATAGGTCTCCCTTTATATGTGAGGGCACGTTTACCCCTTGCTGCTTTCAGAATGTTCTCTTTATCCTTGTATTTTGCCAGTTTCACTATGATATGTCGTGCAGAAGATCGATTCAAGTTACGTCTGAAGGGAGTTCTCTGTGCCTCTTAGATTTCAATGCCTTTTTCCTTCCCCACTTCAGGGAAGTTCTCAGCTATTATTTCTTCAAGTACCGCTTCAGCACCTTTCCCTCTCTCTTCCTCCTCTGGGATACCTATTATGCGTATATTATTTCTTTTTAGTGTATCACTTAGTTCTCTAATTTTCCGCTCATACTCCTGGATTTTTTTATCTCTCTTTTTCTCAGCTTCCTCTTTTTCCATAACTTTATCTTCTAGTTCACCTATTCTCTCCTCTGCCTCTTCAATCCGAGCCGTGGTGGTTTCCATTTTGTTATGCATTTCGTTTAAAGCGTTTTTCAGCTCCTCGTGACTGTTCCTTAGTCCCTTGATCTCTGTAGCAAGAGATTCTCTGCTGTCCGCTATACTGTTTTCAAGCCCAGCGATTAATTTTATGACTATTATTCTAAATTCACTTTCTGTTATATTATTTAAATCCTTTTTGATCAGCTCATTAGCTGTTGTTATTTCCTGGAGATTCTTCTGAGGGGAGTTCTTCCGCTTGGTCATTTTGGATAGTCCCTGGCGTGGTGAGGACCTGCAGGGCACTTCCCCTGTGCTGTGGTGTATAACTGGAGTTGGTGGGCGGAGCCGCAGTCAGACCTGATGTCTGCCCCCAGCCCACGACTGTGTCCACAGTCAGACTGGTGTGTGCCTTCTCTTCCCCTCTCCTAGGGGCGGGATTCACTGTGGGGTGGGGTGGCCTGTCTGGGCTACTTGCACACTGCCAGGCTTGTGATGCTGGGGATCTGGCGTCTTAGCTGGGGTGGGTAGGCAAGGTGCACAGGGGCAGGAGGGGCAGGCTTAGCTCGCTTCTCCTTAGGTGATCCACTTCAGGAGGGGCCCTGTGGCAGCAGGAGGGAGTCAGATCCGCTGCCGGAGGTTTGGCTCCGCAGAAGCGCAGAGTTGTGTGTTTGCGCGGATCCAGCAAGTTCCCTGGCAGGAACTGGTTCTCTTTGGGATTTTGGCTGGGGGATGGGCGGGGGAGATGGCGCTGGCGAGCGCCTTTGTTCCCCACCAAACTGAGCTCTGTCGTCCGGGGGCTCAGCAGCTCTCCTTCCCTTTGTCCTCCAGCCTTCCCGCTTTCCGAGCAGAGCTGTTAACTTATGACCTCCCAGACGCTAAGTCGCGCTTGCTGTCGGAACACAGTCCGTCAGGCCCCTCCGCTTTTTGCAAGCCAGACTTGGGGGCTCTGCTTGGCCGGCGAGCCGCCCCTCCGCCCCGGCTCCCTCCCGCCAGTCCGTGGCGCGCGCACCGCCTCGCCGCCCTTCCTACCCTCTTCCGTGGGCCTCTCGTCTGCGCTTGGCTCCGGCGACTCCGTTCTGCTAATCCTCTGGTGGTTTTCTGGGTTATTTAGGCAGGTGTAGGTGGAATCTAAGTGATCAGCAGGACGCGAGGTGAGCCCAGCGTCCTCCTACGCCGCCATCTTCCCTCTCCCTATGAAGCCTTTTTAAACTGCTCAGTCTGAGGACACCTGGGTGGCTCAGTCCGTTGAGCATTGGACTCTGGATTTTGCCTCAGGCCACAATCTCAGAGCCTGCTTGGAATCCTCTATCTCCCTCTCTCTCTCTACCCCTCTCCCACTCATGCACTCTCTCTGTCTCTGTCTCTCTCTCTCTCTCTCAAAACTGAATAAGCCTTTTAAAAAACTTCCCAGTCTGAATTAACCTCTTCTCATTACCACCATCACAACATGCACCCTACTGCCATAGTATGTTTTTTCTTGGTATCCATGCCATACATATATTTTTCTTTCACTAAAATGTAAACTTGACATCAGGGATTATGTATTATTCATCTTTGTTTCCAAACTTTGAAGTATAAAGATCATATTTTAATATCAAAATATTCTGTGGAATCCCAGATGTTTGCAGTTACATTTTAGAATCCATTTGAAAAGTACATAACAACAAAAAAACTGTGAATCTAGAAATGTTTAAAACAAATTGCATTTAATTAGTTACAATATCTAAAAGCACTAGAAAATGAAGAACATTATCTAGGAAACATTATTTATTAAGTTCATAAATAATACTTGGTGTGATTATGGATTATGTGAAATTCCCTAAACTCCACTGTTCCCCAGAATTAAATCAGGCCTATCGTCAAGTCATAACTTGAAGTGCAGTGTCTTCTTCAGTGATGGGAGGACAGCATTTCTGTAACACAATTCGCCACAATGCCTTTGCATCTGGAATTAAGACTTTATGACTACTTAAATATAATTAAGCATCCAGTCAAAATAAGTAATGAAAGATGAGGCGATATATAGATACAAAAGTGTTTTCATAAAAATGAAAAAATGAAAATGCTAGAAATGTCAAGTCATTATAATGACTTTAGAGTGTTAAAGTGAGAGCTGGCATGTGAATTAGAACTACAAATGTTGTTAAAATGACTATAGTACCCGAAACAATCTACACATTTAATGCAATCCCTATCAAAATGCCACCAGCAATTTTTTTTAAATTTTTTTTTCAACGTTTATTTATTTTTGGGACAGAGAGAGACAGAACATGAACGGGGGAGGAGCAGAGAGAGAGGGAGACACAGAGTCAGAAACAGGCTCCAGGCTCTGAGCCATCAGCCCAGAGCCTGACGCCGGGCTCGAACTCACAGACCGCGAGATCGTGACCTGGCTGAAGTCAGACGCTCAACCGACTGCGCCACCCAGGCGCCCCGCCACCAGCATTTTTTACAGAGCTAGAATAAGACCTCAAATAGTCAAAGCAATCTTGAAAAAGAAAAACAAAACTGGAGGCATCACAGTCCCAGACTTCAAGTTATATTACAAAGCAGTAGTAATTAAAACAGTATGGTACTGGCATAAAAATGGACACAGAGATCAATGGAATAGAATAAAAAAACAGAAATAAACCCACAGTTATATGGTCAATTAATCTCTGACAAAGGGGGAATAAATATCCAATGGGAAAGAGACAGTCTTTTCAACAAATGGTGCTGGGAAAACTGGACAGACACATGTAAAAGAATGAATGAAACTGGACCACTTTCTTTCACCATAGACAAAAATAAACTCAAAGTAGATTAAAGACCTAAATGTTCCTTGACGAGAACATAGGCAGTAATGTCTGTGACATTGGCCATAGCAGATTTTTCTAGATATGTCTCCTGAAGTGAGGGAAATGAAAGAAAAAATAAACTGTTGGGACTACATCAAAACAAAAAGTTTCTGCTCAGCGAAGGAAATAATCAATAAAACTAAAAGGCAACCTACTGAATGGGAGATGTTTGTAAATGACATATCTGATAAAGAGTTGGTATCTGAAATATATAAATAACTGATACAACTCAGCACCCCCTAAAACAAATAATCCAATTAAAAATGGACAGAAGATATAACAGACCTTTCTCCAAAGAAGACATCCAGGTGGCCAACAGACAGATGATATTCAACCATCACCCATCATCAGGGAAGTGCAAATCAAAACTACAGTGAGGTAACACCTCACACCCATCAGAATGGCTACAATAGAAAACACAAGAAACACGTGTTGGCAAAGATGTGGAGAATGGGGAATGTGTTGCACTGTTAGTGGAAATGCAGACTGGTGCAGCCACTCTGGAAGACAGTATGCAGTTTCCTCAAATGTTAGAATTCCTCTACGATCCAGAAATCACATCAATGGGTATTTATCCAAAGAATACAAAAACATTAATTCAAAGGGATACATGCACCCCTATGTTTATAGCAACATTATTTACAATAGCCAAGATTTGGAAGCAGTGCAAATTGGCTGATGAATGGATAAGGAAGATGTGGTATATATATACAGTGGAATATTATTTAGCCATAAAATAATGCAATTTTGCCATTTGCCACAACATGGATAGAGTTGGAGAGTACAATGCTAAGTGAAATCAGTCAGGCAGAGAAAGACAAATACCATATGATTTCACTCATATGGTAGTGAAATATGGAAGAAACAAAAGAAATGAGCAAAGGAAAATTAAAAAAAAAAAGGAATAGACAAAGCAAGAAATAGACTCAACTATAGAGAACAAACTGATGGTTACTAGAGAGGAAGTGGATGGAAGAATGGGTGAGATAGGTGATGGGGATTTAATAACACATTATCATGATGAAAAAAATAATTAAAGAAAAGTGAGAGCAAGGGTATGGACAAAAACTTGCTTAAAAAAAAAGGCATTAAAATATCACAGATTGTGGTTAAGCAGCCAAGTAAAGTGTGGAAGAAATACAGAATCCAATCCTTCAGTTAGAAATTAGTTAAACTCAGTGTGGATGGAGAATAATATCCATTACAATCATGTATTTAAACTTGGATTGTGAGTCGTTGGATATTTGGGAGCTCCTGTCGAGGTACTAAGTATAGAAAGGACCCTGTGTATCCACCAGAGGGCTGCACGTGGACCAAAATCAGTTGCTTCAGGGTTAAAATAATCTTAGACCCTCTGAAATAGTATTTCTGTTTTCTTAAGTGTGCAAGGTAAAGATTTGAGTATAAGACTGGTAAACTAAGTGAACACTAATTTTATATAAATTCAGAATAATCTGTATGTTTATTGTTAAATGTCTGTTATTTAGAGAAGCTAACATTTTAATCTTGAAACTTCATTTTGAAATATATCATAGATATTAAATTGTGATGCTAAGTTAGAGAAGATAAAACCTGACTAAATGTATACACTATTGAATGTATAAAATAAATTATTTTATTTACTTTACATTTAATTTATTAGATTTATAAGACTTCATTAAGAGTTTTGCTCCTTTGGGTTGTATTTTGATGTTCATAGCACTTAAAGGTCAAGGGGGTTAAGAATACACTTATGTTGATGAACACTGAGTAATATATGGATATAAATGGATAGGGATATAATATATGGATATGGATATAATATATGAACACTGAGTAACATATATTGTACAACAGAAATTAATATAACAGTGTATATAAACCACACTGGAATTAAAAACAAACAAAAACAAACAAAAAAAATAAAGAACCTTGAGTCGGTTAAGCATCCAACTCTTGGTTTTGGCTCAGGTCATGATCTCAGTTTCGTGAGTTTAAGCCCCATGTCGGTCTCTGTGCTGCCAGCGCAGAACCGGCTTGGGATTCTTTCTTTCCCTCTCTCTCTGCCCCTCTCCTGCTTATGTGCTTTCTCTCTCAAGATAAATAAACAAACTTAAAAACAAAATTTAAAAAAAAGAGGGCAAATAAAATATTTTGAATCTATAATTCAAGTTTAAAATATTTTTTAAAAATTTCCCCAATTTTATGAACAAACATTTAAGGAAGTTTTGTCTTTTTAACTTGAGACAATCCAACTTTGTTGAAAGAATAAGTAAAATATCCTTTTTATGAAGAAATAGCTATATGTAAAAAGGTAAGATGTGTAGATTGAAATCTTAAGAAAAATGAGATATAGAAAGTTTGTAACAAATGTATACATTATTTTAAACCAAAGGAAGTTTGAAGAAACCCCTCTCCTTCAATAGAAATTCTGTGGTTGCTGGGGGTGGGGGGAGCTGGGAGAGTGGGGGAAATAGGGGATGTTGGTTAAAGGTTACAAACTTCCAGTTAAACTGAAAGATAAGATAAGATAAGAATAAAATAAGATTAAGATTAAGATAGGATAAACTGGGGATCTAATGAATAGACTAGTGATAATAGTTAACAATATTTCATTGTATACTTGAAATTCACTGAGAGTAGATCTTAAGTGTTCTCACCACACAATGTAACAAAATATATGAAGTGATGAATATGTTAACCAATTTGATTTTGGTAATCATTTCACAATGTATATGTATATTAAACGTGATACATTTTTTAAAAGGTCACGTCCCACAACCTGATATATACAATTTTTGTCAATCATACCTGAATAAAGATGGAAAAAAACATTTCAGCATTTACTGCATCCTTACCAGGCACTAAGCACAAATGAAACAGGACCGTGTTAATATTCTCAACAATATTTTGAGGTACCTATTGCCATTATCTTTTCCTTTTACAGAGGAGAAACTGAGGCTTATTATGATTGAGTAGCCTGGCTAACATCACACAACTAGAAGGTGGTAAATGAAAGAGGGAATAAAATGAGACTTTAGGGAAAGGACAAATGCCTAAAACCTTTCTCAGTCTTCCAGTAAACATTTTCTAGAAAATATTTAAGAAGTGGAATATGGATTGAGTTTTCAAAACTGGTAGCAAAAGAAAATTTCCCCCCCCAGAAAGTGTAAAAGAGAAGAAGGATTTGTAAGCCTGAATTTTAAAATGACTTTTTTATTTTTTGGTAATTGTTATTTCAGAGCAAAGGAAAGTCTGTGTTGAGATACAGAGAGAGATCTCTTATTTGGGGGAAAATAACTTCTGTTTTTCTGATAAATTGAAGTAACTTTTCATATACACCCATATGAAATTCCATACACATATATGATGTGTATGAGTGCACAAACACCGTGCTGGGCAAATAGCGCAAAGATATCTAACAATGGTTTTACAGGTGTGGTTAAGGGTTTAATGTTATGCCGTAACAATATTCATGTGGACTTATTACCCGTGATGTTGTCCTAGTACTGGTTTTGTCATTAATAAGAGTCATGTTAAGATCTACAAATTATCTGTAGGCAATTTACCCCAAATATTTTCTAATAAAGGAACTAATAATCCAGAATGAATGAGCAGTTTGTATTGCATATAAATGAGTATCCTGCTTCCTCAGATATTTGATACTGTTAAGAATTATATACGCCAAGATGTTTTTTAAAAACAGATTCAAATACGACATCACTAAAGACAAATGATGACTTTCTCTTTGCCTCTTTTACACCTCGCCTCTAATATTACACATACACACATATTGAAGTTGATCAACATACATATAAATATGAGAAATTATAGCTACATGTGTTCGTATGTGCTGGTAGATTTGCCCTCAAAGTTGATTTGTAAACAGAACACAAAGGAAGACAGTACAGTGCCATGAATATAGATGGCGTGTCATTGTTGTTTGGCTCCCCTGAGATAGAGTAAGAACTTTCAAGTCATTAGTCAACAAGTGTTTATTGAGTTCCCAGAGTTCTCTTACAAATGTAAGAAATAGAAAAGATCAATAATGCCATCTACCCAGTCCTACAACAGTATCAAGATAAAAAATTCTAAAAAACACATAGCTCTGTCACATGAATTTTTACCTAGAAGTTTGCTCCCTTTTTGTCAAAGATCAATTACACTTACAAACTCTCCAAAGTGATCATACATGGGTAATCATAGTAATAATGTCTATTAAAAAAATGATCTCAATTGTGTGAATATTTTTCTTCAAATAAAGTGAAGAAAGATAGGATTGAAAGTGAACATTGGAGGAGCACATGGGTGGCTCAGTCGGTTAAGTGTCCGACTTTGGCTCAGGTCATGATCTCATGGTTTGTGGGTTCGAGCCCCATGTCAGGCTCTGTGCTGACAGCTGAGAGCCTGGAGACTGTTTCGGATTCTGTGTCTCCCCATCTCTTTTTCCCGCCCCCACTCATGATCTGTCCCTTTCTGTCTCTCAAAAGTAAATAAATGTTAAAAAAAAAAAAAAAAAAAAAAGAAAGTATTGGAAAAGATTCTGGAAAGCCCAAATGGACTCTTCATGTATACATAGAAAGGGAAATGGAAGTTAAGGCAGAGGAATGAACTGCTTCGGAGAGCATTAAAGGTAGACAACCAAGAGACACACAGAGCCCCTTAGCAAGGGCTGGAGACAAATGGGCAAAGGCATTTAACATCTCTGTCCACTAAGCTAACCAAGCAGGAATTGCATTGGCCACACACTACCAAGAAAACAGACTTAACAGAATTAGTTCAGAAAAGTCACTAAACAAGCAAACAGCGGCATCAATACCAACAACATGCAGCAACAACATCAAAACCTGGGGATTAGAGGATCCGATTTACAAAGTAGCCACTGTATATCGCTTAATGTCCAATTTTCAATAAAAACTCATGAGAAATGAAAAGAAACAAGAAACATATTGACTCCTGTTTTTTGTTTTGTTTTGTTTTAAATTTTTAAAAATGTTTTTATTTAAAGAGAGACAGAGAGAGACAGAGAGAGACAGAGCATGAGCAGGGGAGGGTCAGAGACAGAGAGAGACACAGAATTCCAAGCAGGCTCCAGGCTCTGAGCTGTCAGCGCAGAACCTGACACAGGGTTTGAACTCGTAAACTGTAAGATCTTGACCTGAGCTGAATGAAGCTGGACGCTTAGCCAACTGAAACACCAACTGAACCACCCTTGACTCTTCTTTAAAGAAAAGCTATGCTATTTAAGGAAGGAAATGTGAGTTCAATACATTTATGGAAAATTAAGAGATTCTTCTTATATTGGAAGAGACTTGAACATGATTGAGATTCTTGGATTTTTATAGAAAACAGACTCAGGGACTATTGAGACAGGGCCAGAGTGGAAACTCTAAGTAGTTGTTCATTTAAAATCATCAGGCTATTGGTCTGGAAATACTCACTAAAAATGGACATTTTAGAAATAAGGGATGTAGAAAGGAGAAAACCAAACCTGCTGTTAGAATTTTGTGCATGATACTGTATGTAACTTACTCTTGAAGGTGATTCTGGCACTTCTTATTTTATTTTACTTGCTGTTATCTCTCATAAAAGTCAGATTGCATATAAAATTGACCTGAATCAGCATTTAGGGAATACAATGCTTTAGCAAGAAAATTCACCAAACTGAATATACTCCCAAAAAGATTAAATAAGACTGGGAAGGAACTCTTTTTAAATCTTAGCTTTAATATATTTTTTTTTAAATGTCTGAGAAATGTCTTTTTTTAAAAAAATGAGAAATTTCGAATAACAAAGATTTTTTTTTTTATAATTTCTCCAGGTCTCTGTGAAATAGTTATGTTATCCCCTTTTTTCCCCTTGAAATTCCAGTTGTGAAGAGAAAATTGCTTTGTCTTATAATGAGTGAAAATTATGATTAATTCTAGAGATTCTAAATCTATTAACTACTGAGAGTTGTTTAATCTTGAGAAGTCTGAATCCCTGTGAATGTCTGTGAGTGTGTGTATGTGTAAGCATGTGTGTGTTTGTATGCTAGATTTGATATTTCTGTCTCTGAGAAACTTTTTCACGTGTGACTTGCATTTTAACATATCCTTAAACCATTCGCAACAAGTATGGTGGTATTTTGGAGCTCAAGATGAATCAATATTCTTATCCAAATAAATCACATAAAAATGATGAGGTCCAAATTATTTAAATCATCTTCTCTAAATCACCATCAGATATTGGCTTACTTGACACTAAAATCCATATATTTTGAGCTCTGAGTTAATAAACTCTTGATCATATTATGAATACATCTTGGTTACAGGTCTTGAAACTTTATCTTCCTGACTTGAAAGCTCACATTTCCTCTATTTGGGGCCATCTGATTTTTAACTCTCAGTCATGGTCAAGTCAGGAAAGGGAAGCCATGTTAAACATGGTTTTATGTTAAAGAAATAATTTAATATAGGAGGTTGTTGAAATCTATATTGGATACTTAACTAGGCAAAAGGGATTATAGAAGTAATAGCAGGAAAAATCTTCCACCCCTTAGGCTGAAGGAACAAAGTTGGGGTTCAACAAACACTGTTGCCTCAGAAGTTCCAAACCTGGGTCTCAGACCTCTAAGGATGGGTGCTTTCTGGTTAGTGTTTGTATATCTGAAGGGGTGAGAAGAGGTTCTTTGGGGGAGTCTGAAATTGGTATCTCATCTGCTTGTATGAGAGCTCATCACCCCTGCCAGGGTAAAGGTCCACGGTGAGATGAGGTTGGGGTAGCAGTGGGCAAGTGGACCCAAGTCCATTCTTCCCGCTCTAAGCCTACTGGCTCCCTCTAGTGCCCTCTGTTGGTTAAGCCTAGCAGGAAACCAGCCAGCAAAGGAGAAATGTGATTAACAGACTCTCTCAACCCGGCATCACAACGTAGAATATTAAATGATTGGTTTGGAACTGGAAGACGATTGGTTTTATGATACTAACCATTTTAGTTTAATATTGACATTACCCTCACTGAGTAAACCTACTAAAATTAAACCGTTCTGTTACCACTAAGGATTTTTATAGGGTTTATTTATAAGGTAGTAAAATCTAATATTAAGTTTAAACCTTGAAAGGTTTAAAAATTTATCTTTATGAATCTGATTTATATAGGTCAAATCTTTCACCGTAAGAATAATTATTTATTCTTTTAAAGAAAAAAATTCTTTATTGAAACAAGTGTGAGGAAATGAAACCTGGTTGGATTTCTCAGTGCTGGTCCTAGCCTCATGAGACTCTTCATATACTATGAGAATTAGATCTGTAGTCTTTGTTAATTGCTCTCATATAAAAGAATCATAAAACATCTCTCATCCCTAGAAAGGGCCAAATGGCTACAACTAGACAAAGTCCCTGAGTGAAACCCCAGTAAAGGGTTCTGTAGGTAATTCCAACATGTGTGTGGATGTAGGGGAGATTCCCCACAACACCAAAAAATTCTTTGACACCAGCTGGGTCTCCTACAATTCAAATCAATTCTGAAACTACCTGCAGATAGCATCAGATTCCCCTGGATAAGAGCTCAGTCCTGTAAGTCTGCTCTCTACTTCAGATGCTAATCACTAGTGCAGCTTGTTACCTCTTCTTCTGATTGAATGGCTTTAAATGAGAGGTTCCAGGACTCTCTTCTTGGGTTTGATTAATTTGCTAGAGTGGCTCACAGAACTCAGGAAACTAGTTACTTACTAAATTATTGGTTTATTACAGGGGATATTAAAGGATAATAATCAATAGACAGATGAAGAGATGCATAGGGCAAGGTCCCGAACAAAGGGAGTTTCTAACCTCCTGGAGTTTGGGGTCTGGCATGTGGAAGCAGTCTGGTTCACCACCCTGGAAAATCTTCATCCTTTTGGGGTTTTTATGGAGGCTTCATTTCCATGGGCATGGTTGATTAACTCATTGGCTGATTGGTGACTGATTCAACCTTCAGTCCTTCTCCCCACCCAGAGGTGAGTTGCAAGTGAGACTGAAATTTCTAACCCTCTAAACATATGGTTGGCTCCCTTGGCAACCAGCCCCCATCCTTGGGTTACCTCCCCGCTTTCCAAAAGTCATCTCATTACATAATAAAATACACCTTTCTAATTCTCACTACTTAGGAAATTCCAATGGTTTTAGTAGCTCTGTGCCAGAAAAGGAACCCAAAACTAAATGGTGCCAAGATGACTGGCTTGGCTGCCTTTCTAGGTATTTACATGTCAACAGAGACGAGCCTAGAATTTGGAGACATCCCTAGGTCATAAAAGCAAGAGACACATAAAGCTATCTGGATCCCACCAAGAGATTTTATTTACACAGTGAAGGGGTGGAGGAAGGAAAAGCCCCTTTTGAAGGGGAGCAGAAGAGCCTCCTTCCCCTTTATAAACAGAGAAAGATAGTTTTTTCTGTTGCCTCACTGACGGTTGTCCACCTACTTGCATAGGATACTTGTCCTGACTTTCTTCACATACCCTAGAGGTGAGGCCTAGGGCAAAGGGGGCTGGCACACTTAACATTTACTAAGAGGCATTTAATAAGAAACCTTTCTCTGACTCAGAACACCTTGTGTGCCCATGTACAATAAAATTAATGAAGATAAACATTAAAAACCACCAACATGACCCACTCCACAAAATCATCCTTTCCCCAGGGAACTTAATCATGTAAAAAATTTAGAGCCTAATATTCATTCAGACTTATTCTCTGTTATAGTTCATAAAATCCAGATAGATAGGAAAAGAAAAATGCCTAACTGTAGTGGTCTGTCTTGTTTTTTGAGATCGCTCAATGTGATCCTGACATTTTGTAGGACTAATTTTGTTGTTATTTTTACTTTTTTCTCTGATATGAAATTATTCATTAGCTAACTGTAGAGGTGTCTTAAGTGTCTGGGGGGAGAAAATATATACTCACGAATGACTTAGCATAGGGAAGCAGACGGATGTAGAGAGGTCGGGGTGTGAACAGGTATGGCAGGATCTTACCAGCTTGTGAATCCAGGTGAGAGATAGGCTTAAATTCTTAGTACATTTATGCCACTTTTTTAGTGGGTTTATTTATTTATTTTTAATTAGTTAAAAAGAGTGCCTGTTTGTACCTTTCTCAAATCAGAGTTGATTTTTTTTCATCCAACAAATATTTATTAAACACCTACTATTATTTCAGGGTCTGTGCTAGTTACCAGACATATAGCTGTGAAGAAAACAAGCAAAGTCTCATCTGTGGATCAGGAGAATAAACACAAAACAAATAAATATGCTATAGAGCAGTTTCTAACAAAGTTTTTGAAGGAGGGAACAGGGTAAGGTGGTGAGGAAAGATACCTCTCATGAAGTTACATTTGCAGAAGCTCCTGAAGGAAGTGAGGTGCTCTATGGTTCTTTGGGAAAGAATATTCCAGGTAGAGGGAATAGCAGAAGAACCCTGAGGCCTTCAACTATTAGATAAGACATATGCATTCCCTGTTTTTCATTTTTTCTTTTACCTATGAGGCCACTCCTCTATCTTTACTCTTCTTTCTTGAAACTCTTTTTTTCACAGGCTCCTTTAGTTCATAAGATGACTGCAATAGATTGAGGGATGTGGGTACCCATGAGCTAATCAACTTGGCTGAGAGCCTGTGATGTGTGGACTGGCTTAGGACTGGATTACACACTCCATCCCTCAAGCTACGGGTGGAAGGGACTACATGAAGTGTAGGAGCAGAAAGTCAGAAACTGGGTGGTGTTCCAGTGGGAAATCAGGGTAGAGTTTCCAAAAATGGGTGACAGAGTCCTGGATGCCAAAACTAATAACTGTCCACTAAAACTCCCTTAGAATTCCTAGTTTTCCTCAAAATATTAGAATGTGAAGGAAAATATGATATATGACATAAATTTTTTTCAGAAATAGTTTTCCAAAATATGTTTCACATAAAAATAAACTTGTTGATAGAAATACAGGTTTTTAAAGATTCTACTTAGGATATAATAAATGGAGAACCCCAACACTTTCCAAGTCATGGCAGCAAAATGGGAATCTGGTGGTATAAATGAGAAATTACACGCAATTTCTATGCATGATTGATGCACAACCACTTGACCAGAAAAATCACATAAACACTTGGTTACTCATCTAGGTAAATAGCATGTAAATATTATGCACAGTGGGAATTTCAGGTAATGATTTTCTACCACATACATAATATACACATTAGAGTCTAGAAAACTTTCCTGTTGTAAATTTCACCTTACAAACCTTCTGTTTCTCCTTATATCTCTTGATTTTTTCATTCTTCAATTAAATGAGCCAATAAGAAACAGAGTCAATCTATCTCTCTGTTGCCTGTGTGGATAAGGTGATGGTGTGTACAAGGGAAGGGGCTTGCCAAATGATTGCTCCATTGCTCTGACTTCAAACAATTGTGGATAATTTGCTCAGAATGAATAAGACGGATAAGCTATCAAAATATTTTTGTTGCTGTTGTTTTTGTAAATAAAATACTTTGTAGGGAATCCATCCTTTCCCCTCTTTTCCTTCCTCTACCATAAAATAGGAACTTCAGTCATATAGGAAATGTGACAGAGTTTCTGATTATTTTCAACCCACACTCATTTCTCTTTACTGAAGATCGTGTGATCAGTGATAAATGACTGGGGAAAAAAATGGAAAAAACACTATTGAATGGGGGAGAAGTCAATGTGTCCACCCCTTCCTTCTTGCCTCCCTTCCTATTCCTTTATGTGGCTTGCTACAGTTATATGTGTTCTTTTTCTGTGCTCCTGCCACATCTATGATATTAAGGGATTAATTGGGCTAGTTCTGCCTTTGCAAAATAAGTGAGCCATTGCCCAGTGGGTTGCCAGGAACGAATGCATAAGGCAATTCAGGGAACAGAAATAAGTAGAACAATAATGGATTCATAAAGCTCAAGATGTGTTTTCTAGTGCTGGTTTACCAATAATTAAGCTTATTTTTTTTTTTAATTTCTGTGTTTATTTTTAGGGCTCAGAATTTATAAGAGAAACTAATACACTTAATCATCATTTTCATATACCTGAAGTTTTGTGTGTTTTATATAATTCTATTTTCAGTGATGGATATCTTTTAGTATGGTAATATGTAGTCTCAATGGTTGTAGTTGTAGTAGCAATTGTCGAAGTCATTGTTAATAGCGTAGTATGTCCCATATATTGTGATAAGTACTATATATGCATAATTTTCTTTGGTCATATAATAATTCTATGAAATTTGAATACACAAATAGAAATTCATTGTAACTTCATCAAGTAGCATGTCTTTCCTTGCCTTACTATTGTAGTTACTAATTCGCTGACCCATAAAAGTGAGTGTGCTGCTTTTAATTTAAGTAAATAGCAATAAAAAGTAAGGTATGTTTAAGAATATTATTATAAAAAAAATATTATTATGAAGTCATCAGGAGTTATGATCCAAAAGTTGGAGGGTGATAGAACTTAGAATTTAGGGGGAAATAAACGTGGTTATTTTCGTGTGTGTCTGTGTGTGTGTGAAAGAGAGAGAGAGAGAGAGAGAGAGAGAGAGAGAGAGAATATAGAGATGTGGAGGCCAAGTTTTGAAATAGGAATTAAATGCACAATGGTGAATTCAATAAGAAAATAAAAGATAGCAGGAAGGAAACATTAAAGGGAACTAGGACTACAATGTGTCTTTTTTAATGATGGGAAAGGCATTCTTTTTTAGCTTATGCAGTTTATGTATAAAGAACAACCACTTCTCTATTTGAATCTCTTAAAATCACATACCTATGAATTCAGTGACCTTATTTAAGAATTAATGTGTGTTCTTACGATAAAAGAATTGTGGATTTGGGTAATGTCATAAGAGGAACATGAAGAATGGGTTCTGAGTCCTGTGTTGAAATGGAAGAAGAATGTTTGGGGTAAATGTTTTTGTCTGTTAGTGGGAGAAAGTTAGTTTATTGCATATAAAGTTATTTCTGGACCTGAGGAGAATGGGGTGTGGCAAGGGGAATTTTCACTTTTTTTTGATGGGGATGGATTTTCATTAATAAAAATAAGTTAATAAAGAATTAGAATAAATGATTAAATAGCAACATTGGAGGACAAAATATTAAAAGAATATTGGGGTATTAGGTTTTATTTAAAAACAAAAAACAGAGTAACAGAAAGCAAAAATTTCACAAGTCATTTTTCACTGAACCCATCTGTATGATTGCAGAGTTAAAAAACAGTGGTTTAGAAAGAAGTAAAAGAAAAACAAAATAAATACTTAATGCTAAAGATATAAGGTCAGTGAAGGTCATTTTGTTATTTTGCCCATCTCCATAAGAAATATTTGCAAGAATTGGTCTTTTTTTTTTTTAATTTTTTTTCAACGTTTTTTATTTATTTTTGGGACAGAGAGAGACAGAGCATGAACGGGGGAGGGGCAGAGAGAGAGGGAGACACAGAATCGGAAACGGGCTCCAGGCTCTGAGCCATCAGCCCAGAGCCTGACGCGGGGATCGAACCCATGGACCGCGAGATCGTGACCTGGCTGAAGTCGTACGCTTAACCGACTGCACCACCCAGGCGCGCCAAGAATTGGTCTTTTTGTTTCTCTGATATACTTTGGGAACAGGCAACTAGGTCAAAGGTAGAGAAAAATAGGCTCCAACTTTTTTTTTTTTTTTAAATTTTTTTTTTTTCCACGTTTATTTATTTTTGGGACAGAGAGAGACAGAGCATGAACGGGAGAGGGGCAGAGAGAGAGGGAGACACAGAATCGGAAACAGGCTCCAGGCTCTGAGCCATCAGCCCAGAGCCTGACGCGGGGCTCGAACTCACGGACCGCGAGATCGTGACCTGGCTGAAGTCGGACGCTTAACCGACTGCGCCACCCAGGCGCCCCAAGCTCCCACTTTTTTTTAAGGAAGGTTTTGCTTTGTTTTAATTATTCTCCAGAGGTCACATTCACTGGGACCTGCCTTAGTTCAGAGATCCTTGCTAAGAAATCATGTGTTTGTCCATGTGAGCTCTGCTGTTATCTGGTTTTGTTTTTTAATATTAAAGCTAATATTTGAAAATAAGCACATATAAGTTTAAGCTTTGCTTTTTATAATTTTTGTGAGATTTGATCATTCCTATGTGGTCTTTTTTTTTTCCAAATGAAAAAAAAATTTCTATAATTTATATGTTCAGCTTTCCAATGCTATTTCTGCATTTTTATTATGCTATTAATGATTTTAATTTTGTGTGTGCATTTTTAAATCTAATTAGTCTATATTTCTTATGTCTTTAATAATTGTTATCATATAATTTTCTGTATCACTTATGATTTTAAATCATGCTTTGCCTACCTTCTGTCCTTTGTAATCTTATTTTTACCTCCATGTAGTATAATTTTATAACACAGTAGCTATGTTGTTTGTGTTGGTAGGTTGACATAAGGTCATTATTAAAATATTCTTGTGGGATACCGCTGGACAATGGTTATATCTCAGTTCTCATCAGTAAGGTGTATTTTTTCTTTTCAATTGTGAAATTGGCAAAATAACTTAATTAGAAGGAGACTCTGAATAATCCTGTGTGCCATTAACTTTTTCACATTTGATGAGCAAGACTAATACTGCTACCTACATTTTCCAGATGGAAAACATTTTGACTTTTTTTGAGAGTCAAACCCAAACAATTCTAAATAGCCTAGATCCAAGACATTCTTTTCAAAAAGTCACTCTAACTCTCTAAAGATGGAATCCATCACCCTGTATTTTTTCCTAGAAGCCTTGCTAGCTCATTGCAAAATCAGCAATATTCCATTTCACATTATTAAATTCTTGCATGTCTGGCTTGATCCACTAGATTATAAGTTTAATGAGATCAGAATTCATATCTTTTTTTTTTTTTTTTGTCTTGATGTCTCTCAGAGAGCTATCATCTGCCTCTTCCATTTTAAGTACTCAGTAAATGTTTGTTAAGAGAAATAATGTATTGGCCCAGGACACTGAGTTGGTTCACCTAAGCCTCAGTCTAGTCCTCTGTTCTCTGAAACCTGTCTATTCCCTATACTTTTGTCAATGCCTCCCAGTGTTGGTGTGGGATTTAGAATAAAAGGATTAGATTAAAAAAAATTTTTTATGTTTATTCATTTTTGAAAGACGGAGAGAGACAGAGCACAAGAAGGGATGGGGCGGAGAGAGAGGGAGATACAGAATTCGAAGCAGGCTCCAGGCTCCGAGCTGTCAGTACAGAGCCCCGACTTGGGGCTCAAACTCATGAACCGTGAGATCATGACCTAAGCCGAAGTCGGATGCTCAACTGACTGAGCCACCCAGGCGCCCCTAGAATAAAAGGATTAGATTTTGAGAATTTTGCACAACAATTTTGAACTGCATGATCTTGGTAAAGTGGTTTAATCTTTTAGAAACTCAGTACCTGTATCTATTAAAGAGGGATTATTTGCTTATCTTGCCTTTTCTTATAATGATTTTTAAGCATCGAATAAAGTAATGAATGTTATAAATTTTTTTTATTTTTTATTTTTATTTTAGAGAGAGAGAGAGTGCATAGGAGTGGGGAGAAGGGCACAAAGGGTGTGGGTGGAGAGAATCTTAAGCAGGCTCCATGCTCAATGCAGAGCCCTACACGGGCTTGATCTAGTGACGCTGGGATCATGACCTGAGTGGAAATCAAGTCAGATGCTCATCTGACCGAGCCACCCAGGTGCCCCTGTTATAAATTGGATTACATTTTAAAAACATTAAATTCTACAAATTTAAACAAGTATTATGTAATGACAAATAATTAGATCACATTTCTGAGTTTTAATAGTTCAGTATGGATCAGTAATAAGGGCTGGATTTTCTAGGTATGTCTACTCTGTAGTATTTAGACCTACACATCTGATTTTTTAAGTTCTAATCATTAATCATTGGATTCTAGACTGCCAAAGATTATAATATCTTTGTAACCTGGAAGCAGGTATGAATTAGATACTAAAGGCCAAGAATAATCATGATGAAATAATCTCTCCTCTTTTTAATCTTTGTGTATATCTGCCCTTGGGTTTGAAAGAGGACCATCTCATGTACACACGCCTCTAGGTTTGGAAGCATAGGAATGTGGAGCTTCTCTCATAGCCTCATTTTGTTGTTGTTGTTTATTTATTTATTTTGAGAGAGAGAGAAAGTGCACACACAAGCAGGGAAGGGACAAATAGAGAGGGGGAGAGAGAGAATCCCAAGCAGGCTCTGCACCATCAGCATGGAGTGCAACGCAAGGCTCAAACTCATGAACCATGAGATCATGACCTGAGCCAAAACCAAGAGTAAGATGCTTAACCGACTGCATCACCCAGGCACTCCTCACAGCCTCAATTTTTAATGAGGTGCAGTTCCAGAAGGCTATTGCAAATTCAAAATTCCATCAAGAGTTTCAAAAGAAACTCTTCGCTGGAATAATATAGTTTTTCATTGAAAATGTGACAATGGCTAAATGAAACAAAGACAGACATTAGTATTTCAACAGAGCTCCAAATGTACAGGAAATTATGTGCATTAATCTCTGTTCCCCAGTTCTGGTAGATATGATTTGCCAGGTTGATATGATTGATCTGGCTGTTCCCTCTTCCTCCTCACGTGTTCATGGATATCCATTTTGTACCTTGATGATTAGCAGATGAGAGGAGTTTTCACAGACTGAAAAATATAACTTCATTGAGGGTATCGATTTGCTAGTTATAGTTATGTACTCTCATATTGTCCTTAGATTCATAGATAATGAGATTCAGCCTAGGGGTTCAATTCTACAGACTTATTGCAAAATCATAAATGTTAGAAGTTATATAAATATTATATATACAATTTATATAATATATAATAATTTTATATATTATATAAAATTAATTATATACTGATATAGAATTAGTATATAACTATATATAAATATATATTAATTATATATTTTATATAATGTATATTTTTTCTTTTTACATTCATTCCATAACAGTCCAACATCTAACACCCCTTCTCCAACCCCAACTCTTACACTACCACACCCAAGCACATCTAGTTCCTAGATGGAAGCCAAGTGTGCAGAAGGGAGAAAGAGAAAAGCTCCTTGATATGTTTCCACACATTCCCTCTGTAAAAGGTGCAGTGAAGATAGTGATAAATCTGTGCTATGCCCTATACTGCAAAACAATCCCTTGTTCCTCATGCCTTCATATTTTTCTCACTGGAATACTAGAATATTCTCTTACCCATTTTGAAAAAGAAAAAAAAAAGAAAAGAACTGAAGATTATCTTTTGTCGGAAGCCTCCTCTAAGTGCCCCAGATGCTATTTCTCTGGTCGCTCAACAATCCGTCTCCTTAGTTCCTGGATTTGTCTTCTAGGTCCTCTTCTTCTCCAGTTAAACCTTTTGCTCTTTTCTTCATCCCTCCTTGGCATGAGTAGACATTTTATATCTCTTACTAGTCTGGAATTTCATGTAGTTTAGGAAAAGTATCTTTCCTTATGGAGTTACTGTAAAAGGCTTGATCTAATATCCCCTCTATTCATGGGGCCAGTGACGGCAAATTTTTAACTTGACCTTAATTTTGAGAGAGCATGTGCTATGAACTGAATTTTGTCTCCCCAAAATTCATATGTTGAAGCTTTAAATCCCAAAGTGATAGTATTTGGAGATAGGGCCCTTGGGAGATATTTAGGCTTGGATGAGGTCATGAGGGTGGGGTCCTTATGATGATATTAGTGCCTTTATAACAGGAGACACCAGAGACAATGCTCCCTCTCTCTCCACTGGGAGAGGAAAGGCAGCAGTGAGAGAGGGGCTGCCTGTAGGCCAGACAGAGAACCCTCACTAGAACCCAACCATGGTGGTATACCCTGACCCAGAGCTTGAGAAATTAAATTCTTGTTTTCTTAAGCCATACAATTTATGGTAATTTGCAATGGCAATCCAAGCAGACTTTCCAGTGTCCAGTATCCTAACACATTGAATGGTTTTGCATAATTTTCAAATATAGTTTTATTTAATTTTTATTTTTAATTTTTTTATTGTTTATTTATTTTGAGAGAGCGAGAGAGCATGCATGTGTGAACAGGGGAGGAGTAGAGAGAGGGAGAGAGAGAATCCCAAGCAGGCTCTGCATTGTCAGCATGGAGCCTGATGGGGGCTTGATCTCATGAACTGGATGATCATGAGCTGAGCTGAAATCAAGAGTCAGATGCTTTACCGACTGAGCCACCCAGGCACCCCTCAAATATAGTTTTAAATAAAACATTGAAGTGCATAGATATGTTAATATTTTGTCATTAATTATTTAAAAGTGATATGTATAAATGCCATTATTAAATATACCCTCAATCATCTATAGTAATTCAAAGTATTAAAGATTAACACTTCAGATAGTGAAACAATTTCGATTATTTCATCTTTTCTGCATTCCTTTCTTCAGAAGTTAAAATTTTCTTCTTCTTTTAGAGGAAGATACTTAATATTTAATATTAATATTTGTTAATATTAAACAAATACCTATTATAAAATATTTTGATTATTTTTAGCATACACACAAACTTAGAAAATATTTATTTTACTTTGAAATTAACTTGAATGCTAATAACGTCAATCAAATGAAAATTTTTATTTGAAAATAAACATTTATTCAAAAAAATTTATTACTGTGTTGTCTTAATGCTGTCCAAGCTATTGTTATTTCTGCAATATTCTGTTATTCTGCTATTCTAATATTCTGTTATTTCTGCTGTCAAATAGGACCTCATTTATCAAATACTATTTTAAGTATAATTAATTTTAAAATGATAAGTAAATCAGCACACAACATTGGACAATTTTGAAATTTTGTAGTATAAAATAGTTGCTTGAATTCAGAGTATTTTTATTCTTTTTAAAAATTTTTTTTAATGTTTATTCACTTTTGAGAGAGAGGCAGAGAGACAGAGAGACAGAGCACGAGTGGGGAAGGGGCAGAGAGAGAGGGAGACCCAGAATCCAAAGCAGGCTTCAGACTCTGAGTTATCAGCACAGAGCCCAACACAGGGCTTGAACTCACGTCCCCTAATGACCTGAGCCGAAGTGGGATGCTTAACTGACTGAGCCACCCCGGCACCCTGAGAGTATTTTTATTCCTTTTAAAATTTATAAATGATTACAGTATTGCCTCATGAGTATAAGTGTACACAATTTTATTTTATGTTATGCAATGGACCGAAACATTTAGAATAATGTTTGACCACATATCTGGACACTGTGGCAGAGCTAAGTTGACACATAAAATTAGCCATCATAAATTGTCTGCTTTTCACTACACCACACTGACTCTTTAGATCATATATGATTGTGTTATACGGTAATTGCTGATACGGAGGACGGCAAAATGAAATGATCACCACCGGTTGATGTATATGGTGAAGGATCCATGGACTTAAGCACTCCTCAAGTTCACAGTTACCATGTGAAGAATGAAAAGTCTCCCTTTAATCTCTCTGACAATGAAGCTCATTCTCTAACCACAGAGTGCATTGTATTTCACATCACATCACTTCAGGCAATTTGCTACTGCACTTAATAAAGTGAAACTTTCCCACCTTTGTAAATATCAGAGGAAGAGTCAGACTCTGAGAACACAGAAGGTCTCTTCTGACCCTTCTGTTTCATGGAGCCAGAATCCTGAGAACAGGTGAAAAGGGAAGTCGAGACACTTGAAAATTCACAAACATCAGGGAGGCCTCCCTCATCAAGCCTGGATTTGGATTCAGCTGGGTGCCAATGACACGGGGAATGTATAGTATAAAAAAAAAAATTCCACGGTTCTGTCTCCCAGATGGAACAGACTTCAATAATTTAAGTTGTTCTAGCATTCCTCCTGCTCCCCCCTTATAACAAGGGTTTGGGCCTATTTTTTGTATGTGTGTTAACATACTATTTTTATGGGCCCATATTGTATGGTCAACATATTCATGCTTTCATTTTTAAAGCCCCCAATTCACAAAGGAATCTGTGCTTAATGTATTGATATTAGCCAGATAGATATTTGACGGAATTCTGAAAGACAGACTCTCATTGTGAACATCATTATACTACAATACATAGTCTGTAGTGGAGTTTTCACTTTATTGTTATGTCGAAAGGAAAGTATTGGATATCCAATGGGAAACAGTACTACAAAAGTTTCATCGTCAGGGTACCCTCAAAAATCTAGCGACTATTTTCTTAGGATGTATAGACATTCGGTACCTAAGTGTAACAATTTTATTTGATAACTGAACAATTTCCATTTTCACAATTTCCAAACAGAGCACATCCCCAAAAGGCACATTCCAAATGGATATCAAAAAGTCCTTGTTGAGAGATATTATAAGGAAGCACTGTATTTTTTTTTTTTGCCCAATTAAAAAATATTCAAATTCTAATTAGTTAACATACGATGTAGTATTAGTTTTAGTTGAATCAATATCATGATTCAACACTTCTGTACAACACCTGGTACTCAGGAAGCACAGCATTTTAAACAATTTTGCATAAGACTGCATGTAACCTCTGGAATCGTGGTATGTTATAGAAAAAATTTCCAAAAGGAAAGTAAGTGTTATATTATAACATAGGGTAGAGCATCTATAGTAATTATTGACAAAAGGAGAGACATATCATGAAAATTAGGCCGGACGTGGTTTAACTATATGCCATTTCAATGAAACGTATATTAAAAGTAACAGAAGTATTTGTAAATTATATTTATTTTCTGCATAGAAGTATCAGCAAATGGAAGGATATCTGTTTTTTTTTTAAACAATGCTATTTCCAAGTGTGAGATAACTCCTTAACTAAAGGAGCCAATAGCACAATCTCTTAGTATATAACACATTAATTCAAAACAGAAGGGTGAAGTGACATTAAGGTGACAGAAAGGTATGACATCTATTCAGGTGGCAGCATGGCGAATCCACTTTTTTCCTTCATCTGAAACGATCGGAAAGTGCCCTTTACACAAGAAGACAACAAAGTAGAAGAGCATGTTGGGGTGTAGCTGTGTGTCCTTTGGCCCAAGGGAACCTTTGTGTGACAAGGAATTCTTAGGCCACACGTGCCTGCTCATTCCTAAACTCAAGAAATTCAAACCTAGTTCTTGCACTTTAGCATTTAACATGAATGGAGAAAACGGTATTATTTTGCTCACATTCATGTCTTTTGATTACAACCTGGCCTTTGCTATTTGCAATCTCTATCTATCCTTTCATTACCTCCCTTTCCCTTTTCCCACAATGGGTGTTCCAAACGTTGATGACGAAGTACAAGTCACCTCCCTCCCTACCATTCGTCTTCGGAAGTGTAAATGCTTCAGTATCACCTCTGAGACTTTTTAGAAAAAAATCATCGTGGCTATTGGGCTCCAGACACTGCTTCTCTCTCCTTTCTGATGGCAAGTATCATAAGCATGGACCCCTTCTCCATGCCGTGGGCGTAAATGGGCCAGAGTAACAGTGTCCCATTCCATTGGCCCTTGTCGGAACCTCTTCAGGCCATCCTGCTGCCCTGTGCGAAATCCTCATCCAAGGAATCACTCGCATGTGCTCTCAGACTAGCCCAGTCAGGTACCATATGGCATCTGTCAGATGCGGCTTTGGTCGCCCATGCTAGGAACTGTCTGCCCACCGGGCGTCTCTGCCTCTCCCGGGCACTGGTGCCACAGCCACGGTGCACTGCTGTGTCGGCAACGTGTCAGCCAATTGCTGGCACTCCTGCTCCTTTCACTCAACACCACCGCGCCTGCCAAGCCTGCTGACATCACCTGCCAGGCACACCCGTGCACCACCTGGCCCTGTAGCTCCTACCGTCTCTTTCCAAGAGCTGCTGCAAAATAATGTTCAAATTTTAAACATATAAAGTGGTCTGGAATAACCTGGGGGACAGTGAGCCCCACTTCATACCTTACTGTTATACCCTGGTGGCAAGGCCCTAAAGTACCCTCTTATTTCTTACTGAGATTTACTGAAATGTGTTCATTTCTAACTCAAAGCCCCATTTTGGCCTAAGACCTAAATATGAATTCATGGGAGCTTGGAGATGGTCAGAGGTGAATGATGAAACAAGAATGATTTGATGTATGAGATGTAATGGAAAAAGAATGAATAAATTCATTAACTGCTTGCTTTGGGTCAACTTTCTCAGAAGACCCTGAGACAAGGGTTTGTGAGCACATAATTTAAGTGTTCCAGGGAGATAGCAGTAAGAGAGCGAAGAAAGCAGAACCAGAAAGGGGAAGAGGCCAAGCACAGGTGTGATTCAGGTAAAGTCTCAGCCCCATTCTGATCCATGGGGAGCTCTGATGTGCAATGTATGGTTTCTTCCAGGAGGAGCCGGGCTTTCACACTTTACATGAGTCATTGGCTGAGACCGCCCTGGGGCAGGCTTGGGGGAAGTCAACTCCCAGGCACTTTTAGCCGTCTAAGTACTCAGGCAAAGTGGTTTCAGCAGCCCAGAGCAGTAATTTCAGTCATAGATGCTGGACATTAGAAGAAAAAGCGTATAAAGTTCATGGCAGGTGTTCACAGAAAGGGTTAACATTGTCCCAGGGGAGCAAGGACAAACACTGATGGGGTCAGCTTCACTCATCCATTGGGAGGTGGCTGTCTTCATTCCCTAATAGGAGAACAAAACAATCCTGAAGTCAACAGAGCTATAAAAGGCCCAATAGCTTTTAGAATTTCGTATGCATTAGAGTTCGG
This sequence comes from Puma concolor, assembly GCF_028749965.1. Classification (NCBI taxonomy): domain Eukaryota; kingdom Metazoa; phylum Chordata; class Mammalia; order Carnivora; family Felidae; genus Puma; species Puma concolor. The sequence continues at coordinate 54,897,842 of NC_141679.1, read as the reverse complement.
AGGAGACTTCACCCCTAAACTAAACTTGACCTAAGTTATTTTCTAAGATTTGGTTCATAAAATCGTATATTCTGGAAGCTGACAGAACTTTAATGACTATGGACAACTTCCCACTGGTTTGAGATTTCCCCTCCTTCCAATGTCTAGAAGTACCACCTTCTAGATGTTAAACAAGTCACCAATAGGAGAGTTATAGTAGCTGTCTTTATTAGTCTCTTTTATATTGTTTTTGTAATAGTTATTTAACTTGCAAAACATTTCAAACATACACAAAGAAAAAGAAATAATATAACACACACCCATGTTCTCATCATTACTTTAAAATTTTTTTTTAACATTTATTTATTTCTGAGAGAGAGAGAGACACAGACAGACCGCAAGTTGGGGAGGGGCAGAGAAAGACACACAGAATGCAAAGCAGGCTCCAGGCTCTGAGCTTTCAGCACAGATCCCGACGTGGGGCTTGAACTCACAAGCCATGAATCATGACCTGAGCTAAAGTAGGATGCTCAACGGACTGAGCCACACAGGAGCCCCAAGGTGAAACAGACATTAGCATTTGATCAAAATTGTTAAGTTGTCTTTTCTGTATCAGAAAAGAAAATGTTACAAATTTACCTAAAGTTTCAGACTCCACTTTTACTAATCTTACCAGAATCACTCTTCTACAGAATCACTTTCTGATGAAGGCAGGTATTTTTCCTTAGCTTTTGTGTGTGTGTAATTTTGCTACATTTGTAACTAGAGAGATACATGAATTTATCACACTGCATGTATCCTTTTGCTACTAACTTGTTTCACTCAGTTTTTTTAAAGATTTATTCTTTGGATACGTTTAGATCTAACTTTTTCATTTGAGCAGTATATAGTGTGGTGGGTATTTCATGGTATTTCCTGAGTGACGTGCAGGTATGTTGTGCTCCTATTTTCCTGTTTTATTGTTTTGTTAAGCAAAACAGTGCCATTTGAATTTTATGCCTACTGTATACCGAAAAAAGTTTTCCTAGAGCAGATAATGACATTGCTAGGTTGTAATGTATACACATCTTCCACTTTTCTGAAATTTTTAATAAACATATTTTAAAGAAACTCATTCATAAAAATAATTTGTGAGTTATCTCAAAAATATCATAATGTTTACTTTAAAACAATTTATTCCTCACTGTTCCAAAAGCAGCATCTTTAACATAATGGACGATCATGATTTGGCAGTAAGCTGTACTTCTAGAAGATTATCAGATAGTTATTACTCCCATTTCATAGATGAGCAGGCTGAGGCTCATAGAAATTAGATCACTTGCCCAAGACCACAGAGCTTGGTTGAGGTTCAATGATTTCATGCCTGGCACTCATAGCTCAATCCAGTCTCATGGAATTTAGTTTTTGAGAATTATGTTACAACAAACCTTGTGGATTTCAATTCAAGGTATGAATAGTATCTTCAGTTTTCTTTCCAACCTTTCACTTTATATCAGCAACCGTGGCCTTGGCATGGGATTCAAATGGAACTCTTCATTTTTGTCATCTTTTTAGCTGTCTGACCTACATAGGTGCAAAGTCATGTTGCTGGGACAGGATTTAATAACAGCCACATTAAAGCCTGTCTAGAAACAATGCGGTGTAAGATCTGGATTCCAGATTCAATTCCCAGTTCTGCCATCATTATTAATATGACTGTATACAAATTACTTAATTTCAATTCCCTCATCTGTGAAATGGGGATTGTAATGGCACCCACTTCACAGAGTTGTCATGATTAAATGAATCACAGAGTGCCAGAGAAGAGTGCTTACCATGCAGTCAGTGTTATGTGCTTGTATAATGTAATTATTATTCCAGTTTGGCAATATTGTGATTAGGTTGTATGTGTTCAGGCATAGGCTTTCCAGGAGATGATGCTTGTCTGGATTCTCCAGTCTGGAAATCAGGATCATGTGGGTACAATAGCTGTCAAGTCTTCCTCCAAAACTTCTTCCTCATGGACTTTTTACAAGCAAACCGTGGTGGAGTTGACATGACAGTTTTGACGCAGGAGTATGAATGGAATAGAGTTTTCCAAACAGTCACCCCGAGTTAAAGTAATATTTAGTAAACACAGATGTACTCAGGAATAACTGCGATGTGGTTCTGCTAGTATGGAGCCATTGAGAGATATTTAACAAGACAGGGCTGGGGCGCCTGGGTGGCTTAATCGGTTAAGCAGCTGATTTCCACTCAGGTCTTGATCTCACAGTTCGTGAGTTCGAGCCCCATGTCGGGCTCTGTGCCCACAGCTCAGGGCCTGGAGCCTGCTTCAGATTCTTTGTCTCCCTCTCTCTCTGCCCCTCCCCCACTCACACTTTGTCTCTCTCTCCCTCTCTCTCTCTCTCAGAAATAAGTAACATTAAAAAAAAACAAAACACAAGACGGGGCTGTTTCCATGTCCACCTACTACATGACTCTCTGTGAAGCACATATGCAACACCTGATGGAAGTTCCAAGCAAATGCAGATGGAATCAAATTTTTATGTATCACTTAACAATGAGGATAATAAAAAAAACACACAGTTCATCATTTATCCTTGCACACCGTCTTCACATCCAAGCCTCCGCACCTGCTTCCTCATTTGCTGTTCATCACCCCAAATCCCCTGCAATTTGGCTTCTTTCTTCCTGGCTCTTTTCCAGCAAGACACAAAAGAAAACAAACAACTCTGAGAGCACTAACAGTTAAACTGCATGGAGTGATCATGTGAGTGACAGATTTTGGTGGTGATGAAGGAGTAGCCATCACATAGTTAAAATAATGAGCCATTTTTGTCTTCATTTGCTTGGGCTTTTGGTGCCATTAATGCTGCTGGTCATTCTCCTTGGTAGGGCTCCATGGACACCTATTTTATATTATTTGGGATGTCAACTTCATCTGCCTAACAAAGTATACTGTTCACGCTCTTTTTTTAAGGATGTAGGGTTTATTCCAGGTAAACAAGGTCAGTTCAATATTAGGAAATCATTCTGGGACGCCTGGGTGGCTCAGTCGGTTGAGCGGCCGACTTCGGCTCAGGTCATGATCTCGCGGTCCATGAGTTCGAGCCCCGCGTCGGGCTCTGTGCTGACAGCTCAGAGCCTGGGTCCTGTTTCAGATTCTGTGTCTCCCTCTCTCTGACCCTCCCCCGTTCATGCTCTGTCTCTCTCTGTCTTAAAAATAAATAAACGTTAAAAAAAATTAAAAAAAAAAAAGGAAATCATTCTGTGCCCATTCATGTTTGCAAAACAAATTTATAGCAAACCAGAGCACAAAATCAGTTTATACTTTCTTACGTGATGTATTGAATTCTCTAAACATTCAAGATAACTTATGTGTTCAATACTTGTTTCATTAAAAAGATTTAACAAGTTATACACAAATGATCAAGTTATATGATCTAATTTATTGCATAAATTTCCAGCTCTCACCTTGCACATCTGTGTCAGCACAGCCTTTGCTATAAGATCAAAAATAATACAAACACCTTCTAGGTGTGTAAAAGTAATGGGAATGAATAAGTATTATCTGTGTAAATTTATTTTCTCTTTGACTTTTAACACACACCCATACACTAATGAGAATTCAGGGCCCATGGAGCATTTATGCTCTCCCCAGTTATGTAAGTCATCACATTTCAGTAGCTTCACGCATCAGTAATTCGTTTGAATAATTTTATTGTGAAGGACCTGGTGAGTTCTTAGTAAATGCAGTGGTTCTGGCACATAGCTTTAAAGTCATTCTTAAAACTTGAATATTGGTAGCATGTGGAGGACTACACTAGAATATCCAGGATGTGAGGGCAGAATAAGGAAAAGATCATCTTCTGAAAGTGAAAATAGAAAGCAACATAATCATAGCACTACAAGCGGAAGAGAGAGCTTATGCATGTGTGGTCGGTGGAGTTGGAAAATGGCTAATCCCTGTGTCAAGGAAGACATGGTTTAAATGTCACTAATGTAAAGTGAAACTGTTTCCTTTGCAATCGCACTGTCATTTTCCTGGCACATTGAAATGGTAGCTGTAGAATTTGTCACCTATCCAGGAGATGGGTGTCTACACTCCAGAAGACAGCCCTTACCTTGACAGCAATATCCTGAGAATAAAGAAAGCTAATTTTCCAGACTTTGATGGTTTATCGGAGGTAAGTTTTCTTATCCCGCTCTCTTGGTATGTGTGTATTTTGATGTCTTCTAGTATCAATATACTTTGACTTCTTTATAGTGTTCTTTTGTATAATTACTAAAGGATTTTCCTTAGAGTCACCATGAGGCTTATATAAAGTATCTTAAACTTATGGCACCCTATTTTAAACTGATGACAACTTAACTTCAGTAGAATTCATATACTTTATACTTTTGCTTCTTCTCCGCCTCACATTTTAGGTTATTGCTGTTATAATTTACATGTTTTTTTTAATATTGTGTAACTAATAACAGATGATTGTATTTATGGTTATTTTTGCTCTGCTGGTAACTTTTAACCTAGAGTTATTGAGTTATGCAATACTATTACCATATTGCAGAATCTTTACACATTTATCATTATGAGTGAGATTTATTCTACCTTTTTGTGTTTTTATGATGTTAATTAGCATTCATTTATTTAAACTCAAAGAACTCTCTTTAGCAATTTCTTGTAAGGCAGATCTTGTGGTATTGAACTGCCTCAGCCTTTGTTCAGGGAAAGTCTTTGTCCCTCCTTCATTTCTTAAGGGTAGCTTTGTTGGGTATAATATTGTTGGTTGACAGTTCTTTTCTTTCAGTATTTCGATTACATCATCCCATTCTCTTTTGGCTTGAAAAATTTCTGTTGAGAAATCTGCCTACAGTCTTATGGGGGTTCCCTTGTATGTATGTAACTTCTCTCTTTTGTCTTGCTACTCTTAAAATTCTTTCTTTTTCTTTGACTTTGGACTGTTGAATTATAATGTGTCTCTGTGTAGCCCTACTGGCCCTCATGAATCTGGATGTCTATATCATTCCCCAGGTTTGGGAAGTATATACAATTTCGTAAGTAAATATACTCTCTGTCTCTTTTTCTTCTCTTTCAGAAATTTCTGTGATGCAAACATTATTCCTTTTCATTGTGCCCTGTAATTCCCATAGACTTTCTTGACTCTTTTCATATTTTTTTTTCTCCTCTGACAAGGCATTTTTCAATGTCCTACCCTCAATGTCACTGATTCTTCTACATGGTCAAGTCTACTTTTGAAGTTCTCCATTGAATCCTTCAGTTCAGATATTATGTTTTCAACTCTAGGATTTCTGCTTTGTTTTAATGGTTGCTTTTTCTTTGTCAGACTTCTCATTTTGTTGATGCATTGTTCTCCTATGTTTGTTTAGTTATCTATGTTTCATTGTAGTTCACTAAACATCTTTAGGAGGTATTTATTCTGAATTCCTTGTCCAGTAGCTTATAGATCTCCATTTATTTAGGGTGCTTTATTGGAGCTTTATTAATTTCCTTTAGTGGTGTCATACTTACCTGATTTTTCATGATCCTTGATTATTTTATATTGGTATCTGTGCGTTGGGTACTGGGATTCCCCTTTGAGATTTTATGGGTTTTCTTTGGCAGAGACAGTTCTTCACCATTCAGCTCAGTTTGGGTTTCTGGGTGTGTCTGCTGGTAATTTTTTTGGTGGGGGCTGCTCTTATGGTCAATTTTTTGGGCGAGGCAACTGTTTCGTTTTGAGGACTGGGATGGGGGCCAGTATGCCACTCGCTGAGAACAGTTGATAGAACTGTTGGCTTGGTTCCCTACCCAGGTGAGGCTGTAGGATGGGCTCCATGGGTGCCTGAATTCTCTAGTTAGGCTTACTAGATGATTGGGATTGAGTACTATAAACAGTATTAGGGTAGTAAAGTAGCAACCACGACCCAGCGTCTCTATAGCCCATTGTTTGGGGGTCAGAATCAGGCCTGAGTGAGCACTGAATTCTCTGGTCAGGTGAGGCTACTGGTTTTGCTCTGTACATGGGGGAGCTATAGGTTGTGCTCTCTGTTCAAGTGCCTCTGTATGTAGGGAGAGTGAATGAGCTATAGCAGCTTCTTATATGCTCTGGTTAGTTCCCTGGTCAGACAGGCTGAAGGCTGTATTCAGTGATGAGAGGGGTTGCAAATTAGATTCTCTGCCTTGGTGTATTGGGAGAAGCCTCTAAAACTGATAAAGCTCTTTGTTGTCTTAACTCAAGCTGACTAACAACCCAAGTTCCCTCATTGAACAAGGCCATTGGCTTTGTTCTCCAAACTATTAGCTATATTCCTTTTTCTTGGCTCAAGCATTTTCTTGGTCACATTGTTTCCAGGAGCTTTTGCCAGTGATTCTGGTTAGATGGAACCAGAAGACATTCTGTACTGTAGATGGGACTATGTCTAAGTCCTCTTGCCTAGGCAGGAGGGAAAGGGGCTTCCCCAAGCGACTCTCAATCTCTCAAATAGTCTCTCTGGTTGGTAGTGGCTGGGAGCTACCCTCAGCCTTGACTATGAGTTAATCTCTCTGCCTGGGCATAGCAGGGGAAATATCCATGCTTGGTAGTGGCTTTGCTCCAGGAACAATCAATTCTGTTCACTCACCTTTCAGCTTAAGAGCCACTAGGCCACACACCTTCTAGGAATTGTCACTAGCCCTACTGGTCAGGTGGGGCTGAGAGGTAATCTCCACAGTGGGCGGGACTGTGACTAAACACTTTGCCTGGATGTGAGCAAACTGGGCTCTAGGGCCAGCAAAACCTGTCATTTGAGGATCCAAGTCAGGCAGATCTGTACTCCACCATGCTCCCTGGTCAGACTGTGCCCCCAACTTGGTTCTGCAGATGAGAAAAAGCAAAATTACTACTTGGGCCTTGCAGGTGTGAACTCAGTCTGCCAAGATCCATGTATTGACTGTTTCAAACCCCTTCCCTCTTCTCCATCACAGTCAGATTCCCAGTGGTTGAGCCCTGCAGATTCCCCTGCAGTTTCTGTGGTGCAGAATCAGAGGAGGGGCTCCCACAAAGAGACCCTCAATGCTGACGGAAGCTGGTTGTCCTCCTTGGGTTCTCTTTTTCCAGTGGAGGAACCTCTCCACGTGGCCTTCCACTGTCCTTCCACTGGGGGACAGGCACTGTGCTCAATGTGTAGCTTCTCTTCTTACCCTTCTAATGCAGTTTGTCTTGCTCTCTGAGGTTCCGGGGGAAGCTTCAGCCTCATCCTCATGTTCTAGGATGTCTTGTTCATTCTAGAACATGATGTGATTCTTGTTCTTGAACAAGTGGTGGTGTCTTGTTCTTGAAAGGATATTAGTTGTTCTTCTTGTGAGGGGAGCTGAAGTCAGGAATAACCTATGTCACCATCTTGGTGATGCCACTCATCACCCTTCATTTTTATTCCCTCTTCACTTATCCTAATATCTTCAGTGACCTCATTTACCTCCCTTGTTTGATTCCCATTTATATGCTAGCAAATTTGAAATAGTTGTCCTCAGTCTTGATCTCTCCGATGAAACAGAGACAACTGTGAGCCAGGAAATACAAGTTGAACTTCACAAATGTTGAGAAGAGCTTAAAAATTTAACTTGAGAAATAATTTCTGATTTGTCTTTGTATCTTTCACAATGCAACACATACTACTTCTAATGTTAAAGACTTAGAAGGTACTCAATATGTTAGATAAACAAATTTAATTTCTCAAATTCTTATAAAATGCAAAAGCAGCAGTTCTACTTACCTATTTGAATTATTAAGTATAAATTTATTAGTGTTAAGTGTAAATTTTAAGAAAAAATATCTCCTCGTAAATTGAAAAACTTTCATCATTGTTTATAAAATATAGCAAGGGAGCTCTGTGTGTCCCTGAAGAACACACCATGTGTTCCCATCAAGTTCTCAGAACTGTAATTCATTATACAGCTGTTCTGTGGTTTATGTAAATTACATTTTCTGGAAGAACTTACAGCTATAATCAATCAATCATTCAAAAGATCAGTTAGTGCAGTTGTGTTGATAGTGCTTCTGGTAAAGTCAGCCAACATTCCACTTCTCTGTTTCCATTACTGATCTGTGATCCTGAAAATGTTTTCATGTTTGTTGTCCCTTGTTCTTTCTAATTTTAAAATAAGGCCTTAACTGATATTACAAAGGTTATATAAGATGTAGCTTTCTAAGGAAAAGAAAAATTTTAATACTACTTAAATAAATTATATGATTTAGGGTGGTTTTGCTATAAATGATGAACCAATGGATTCCAATAATAACATCGCATTGGTGACAATGATATGCTAGGTGATTTCTCATTTTTGTTCCCACAGATTCCTAACAATAAGCCAATAAAGTAGGTATTATTACTCTTATTTGAGAAATGAGGGAACTACACAAGGAGTCTGAGAAGAAATAGATTGAACAGAGGGAGAGTATGTAGGTAGTGATGCTGGTGGGGCAAGTGCTGAGAACCAGAATGAAATGGTTGTAGGGAAAATAGAGTATCAAAGAGCTTCTTTTTTTTTTTTTTAAGTTTTTTAAAGCTATTTATTTATTTATTTATTTATTTATTTATTATAATTTTTTAAAAGTTTATTTATATATTTTGAGAGGGACAGTGAGAGTGTGAGCTGCGGAGCAGCAGGCAGAGAGAGAGAGAGAGAGAGAGAGAGAGAGAGAATCCCAAACAGACTCTGCAGAGTCAGTGCAGAGCCCAATGTGGGGCTCAAAATCACCAGAACTCACAAAACTGTGATATCATGACCTGATCTGAAATCAAGGGTTGGCCACCTAACTGACTGAATCACCCAGGTGCCCCCACTTTTTATTTATTTATTTATTTATTTATTTATTTATTTATTTATTTGGAGTGCGTGCATGCACATTCACACATCAGGGAGGGACAGAGAGAGAAGGAGGGAGAGAATCCCTGTGCTGTCAGCACAGAGACTGATGTGGGGCTCAATCTCACATGAGATCATGACCTGAGTCGAAATCAAGAGTCAGATGCTTAACTAAGCTACCCAGACACCCCTAAAGAGCTTCTTGAAGGAACGTCCATGAAGTCAAATAGCGAAGAGAAATTGTAGCAGGCATATATGGAAGTGACTTTTATCTTTGGTAATTAGAGAGTTCTGGTGGACTTGGTAAAATTCTTTGTAGTGGGAAGACAAGAAGGGGACCAGCATGTTAGAGGTGGAGACTGAGGAGCATATGTGCACCATCTATAGAAACTTGATGCAAAAAGGCAAGACATGAGCCTGAATAATTGCTCAAGAAACACAGGTCCGAAGAGGGTTTTTGTTGTGGTTGTCATTGCTCCTTGGCTGTTTTAGTTAGTTTTAAAAGCGATATTGCCTAGGAAATTTATTTGATGACTACAAGCAGGAACCAGGAGAGGGGGAGAACTGAAGACCCAACAAACAGGTGTGATCACAACACAGTACCTGAAGGAGGTAAAAGGTACTGAAGCCCACAGAAAGGGCTCAATTTAAGTCAATAGTAACAACCAAAGTATAATATATCGGTGGCAGATAGAGACAAATTAAAGAAAAAGTAGTTTGGGAGTAAATTGGAAAGCTGACTTCTCTTAGGGACAAGAGAGAAGATAGTCCCCTGGAGCTCCATTTCCCTGGGGCTTAGAGTCTGATGAATCTGATCAGACTTGTGTTAAATAAATGTCAGCAATGATATTAGGAGCTCTGCAACAGGATTTTCAGATAATCAGGGAGTGTTCTAAGCCAGTTAGGTGCAGACATGGCAAGCAAGGAAAAGGTTAATTTAGCAGGCCTGGATTCTTGGAAACCTGCTCATTCCAAAGAAAGGCTTGGTTTTAGCACAGGCCCTTGACTGGGTCCTGGGAGATAAGCTCGGAGCCCCTGGAGTATGCTCCCCAGTAAGAGTGTTTTTGTTTGCCCGATAAATGTGACCAAATAAATTTATGTTAACAGTGTGATTTATGGTGAACACCTATTTTTGCTCTGGGGGCCTGGGTTTTGAATATCTGAGATCAGCCATATGGGTGCTACCTGCACCCTCAATAAAAACTCTAGACACTAAAGAGTGGGGGAATTTCTCTCGTGTTGTAAAACTTGGCCCACATGGTCACGCGTCCTTGCTGAGAGAGTTAAACGTATCCTCATGCAATTTTACTGGGAGGGGACACCTCCCAGGTGTCCAGGGGGACACCTGGAAATTTGCTCCTGGTTTCTCCTGGACATTACCCCTTGAACCTTTTCCCTTTGCTGATTTTCGTCTCTATCTTTTCACTTTTTTTTTTTTAAATTTTTTTTCAACATGTATTTATTTTTTTGGGACAGAGAGAGACAGAGCATGAACGGGCGAGGGGCAGAGAGAGAGGGAGACACAGAATCGGAAACAGGCTCCAGGCTCTGAGCCATTAGCCCAGAGCCCGACGCGGGGCTCGAACTCACGGACCGTGAGATCGTGACCTGGTTGAAGTCGGGCGCTTAACCGACTGCGCCACCCAGGCGCCCCTCTATCTTTTCACTTTAATAAAGCGTTACCATGATTATAATAGCTATCTTGAGTTTTGTAAGTTCTTTTAGCAAATCACTGAGCCTGAAGGTGACTTAGAGGTACTATGTACTACTTTTAAGAAGGTGTCTGTGTTTACAGTTTAGTCATTTTCTTACTTATTATTTATTTTTGCATTGAGTGTTCACTCTGGGTAAGGCACCGTACTGCATACAGAGTATGCATATGGTGGTGAGCCTATGTCCACAGGGTAGCCTCACAGAGCTTGGAAGAGCCATAGGGAAAAGTAATTATGAGAAAACTAACAAGGTCGCCTGGATGGCTCAGTCAGTTAAGTGTCCAGCTTCTGCTCAGGTCACGACTTTGCTGTTCTTGAGTTCCAGCCCCATGTTAGGCTTGACAGTGCAGAGCCCACTTTGGATCCTCTGTATCCCTCTCTCTCTGCCCCTCCCCCACTTATGCTTGCTGCCTATCTTTCAAAAATAAAAATTAAAAAAAGAAACCTAATGATCTCAGGTAAGATAAGCACTAAATGGTAAATGCAAACAAAATTACCAAGGACAGACTTGGTGGGGTGTTGGGGCACTTGGTCTCCATGAGGAGAGATGCTTGCTGGAAGGTACATGGTGGGATCCAGAAAGAAGAAAAGCAAACGTAAAGGCCTGACGGTGGTAATCAGTTTAGCATAATTTTTGGAATAGAGAAAAACTAAATTGCATGGAGAATAAATGAATGAGAGAGTAAGAACTGAAGTCAGACCTTGGAAAATATGATATGTATTCTAATGATATACACTTTTTCAATGTCCCATAAAGAAATGGATAATATTTCTGACTTCAGCACACGAAAATTTTTTACTTTAACCTTTTTTATCTTGAATACTTGTCTTTACACTCATTGATAGTTTACTGTATGTTTTAATTTGATATGGTAACTGTTAATCATTGCTACTATATTAACCAATTGTGCTTGTATTTGAACTAAAAATACACAGAGAGTACAATGTATCTAAACATATGTCTTAATCTTTAGATTTTCAGTAGTAGCAAAAATGATTTGAATTTGTAGTAGAGTTCTCCATAGAATTGTAATGATAATTCTCAAAATCTCTATGGTAAATACTTCCTGTCCAATTGAAAGCAATTAAGGGATATATAAATAGGATATAAGAAATCATCTAGAAGCTTTTCACATTGAATTACTGTCTTGTTTAAATAGTTCTTGATATAGACACCCATTAATGACATTCCTCTTTTCTCGAGCACCTGTTCCTGGTAAAAACAAGGGCTATATTGATTTGCTGCAATTTATCTTCTCCTAGGATTTTTGTCTTGACAGTGTGAGAAGATTAATTGGAATTAATGGCATTTGCACAGCTAATTAAAGTCACTCTTCCTAAAGTCAAATCAATTCCTTTAATCAGAAGAGTGACAAAGCTTTGCTTACTTGTTATAGTCTGCATATAAATGTTCCCTGGATGAATAAGAATCTTTGCAAGCATTAGGCATAGAATACAGTAACTACTTGGGTTGGCTAGGAATTTCTCTGGCACTCAGTAATTTGCAAAATATCACTATGCCACTTATGTGTATACTATGAATGTTTTAATTAAATGCAATTCAATAGAATTTATGTGTGTTTTAAATATAGTTTATCTTTGAAACTCCTTACAGTGGTGGCATCCACATGCATAAATTCCCAGGATAATTCTTAGGCCAAGCTCACGTAGTACAGGAGGAAGCAGAGGGTTCGTAATTATTTGGTTAATTCGGGCATCAAATTGATGTTTAGTTTGCATTGTCTGATTTTATCAAATTCTACCAACTCCTTCTCCACATTGGCTATGTATTTATAGGAATCGTGTTCATCAAAGACTGATTAATTCAGACAAAAAGAAGACATATTTCTGACGAAAAGTTTAGAGAGATGCATCAGTATTTTTGTCTCTTTTGCTGTTCACCATCAGTGCAACACTGATATAGCATCAAACATGGATGTGACATGAGAAAGAGAGGGCCTACATATTCTCTTCCTCCATTATGTCAGAAATAATACCTTCACAACCCAGCCAAGAATGGGGAGCATGGTGAAGGTGAGAAAAATAAAGCAGGGTAGTATTTGGGATCAGCTAAAGATATTTGTAATATGAGTGGTAGTAACCTTTGCTCTGTGATGGTGTAGACGTCAAATATTTACCACATGTCCGTGGCTATATTTTGTATTGAATACTTAGAGCTCACTCTCTTGGCCTGGTCCCTGAGACCAGTCATAGCTATAAGGTTCCCTGCAGGCTTCCACTGCTTTAACCCTAAGTACCTTGCCTTGCCTCAAACATTTAGAGAGCATTTGTGTTTCCCCTCCACAAGTTTCTCTGACTCCGCCAAAGAATTAGTGCACTCATATATGTGCAACTCCAAAATTCAGAGAACTATTTCCTCATGGATCAATTCTTAAACAATGGAGGACAAGAAGCGATAGATGAATCTATGACATGTTCTATATGTTCTTAAGAATGTTGTAATTGGATCATATATTCTAGTTGCTCACAGACGCAGTCAACTAGGTGATTTTTTTTGTATTGGTTATGCTGCTTCCTTACCTTCTTTCTTTCAGTTTCTTGGTCCCTCAGTCTTGTTCCCTGGGACCACTGTCTAATTAATTTACCTCTACACAAGTCTTTATTTCATACTCTATGCTCTTGTTATGATGTATGCACATATTATTCTAATATTGCAATAAAGGTACAATCTCTAAGAAATAGTGTGTAATAATGAAAAATGTAAGAACTGATTGAGGAAAATAACTTGAGATTTTAGAACCTATAGTATGACCAAAAATTGGGGGAGGGGCAGGGTGGGTTGGGAGAAGAGGACATCCCAACATGTGATCTAATATCCATTATAACTATGTCTCCCCACATTATTACCTCAATTGTTTCAGCCTAGCTCATTACATTTCAGCAATCCAGTAAGTTCACAAAGTTTTGTGACCCCTTCTTGTAATTTTATCTCTTCTAGCTATTTGAAATGAGTGATCAGAGACTGAGAGGCTTTTCTTTCTCCCCTGGAAATGATGAGAAGTCTGTTGGTTATTAAATAAAAGCCTTAACTTTCTAAATCAGGACAGTTGGACAGAATTTCTGCTTTTCCTCACATAAGGGATAGAGCTAAAAAAAATCTGAAATAGTAGACAAGATCAGAATTCTGTAGAAATTATCAAAGACACACCAATCCTCTTTCTGAGCTCATTCCCTGGATTCCGACTGCAGATATATTTTTGTAGGTTTGAGCTGTGGGAGGGATATGTCCATGCCAGTTTAGCAAAAAATAAATTAAAAAAACACAGCCTGAAAAAGATCTTGTGGGGCACCTGGGTGGCTCAGTCATTTAAGCATCCGGCTTTGGCTCAGGTCATGATCTCACAGTTCATGAGTTCGAGCCCCACGTTAGGCTCTTGGAGCCTGCAGCCTGCTTCAGATTCTGTGTCTCCCTCTCTCTCTGCCCCTCCCCCACTTAATGCTCTCTCTTTCTCTGTCTCTCAAAAATAAATGAAGATGTAAAAAAAAGATTTAAATAATAAAAATAAAAAAATAAAAATAAAAATAAAAAGATCTTGTGATGTGCTACACTGATTAAAACTACCAATGAAAGACAGAAATTATTGGAGTTTTTTTTTTTTTTTTTTTTGGATTAATTTATGTGTGGTTGGGTGCCTGGTAAAGCAGAACTTTAAATTGTGTCTAACTACTTCCATGTTTATAGGTATTTAAATATTTGCCAAGGCTTTCTAGAGCTGACTTCTACAGATAGTAGACATTTCTAATAATGGGAGGAAACATGGAACCATCTTCCCTTAGATAAACAAACGCAAGCATCAAGGTATAGTGGTGATAAGGCTATGGAATTTAAAAGCATAATGCTCTAAGATGGAATAGGTTTTTTGTCACTGTGATGTATATAACCTTCTTTATCTATAAACTGGGAAAAGTAATCCCCATCTACAACTCTAGTGAATGAGTGTAATGAGACATGTAAAAGTGGCCCAGTGCTAGACACATGGAAATCTCAACATTAATGTGAACTTTTTCCTTTCTTGAGGAATTTTTAGGTAATAGGGGGCCATGAACAGATTTGAACAAATTGGTGACAAAGAAGAAATTGAAATCAGGAAGTCAGGCTGTGTTTTATAACCTGTGTTGGAGTCAAGACGTTAAAGCAGACTGGACAGCAGACACAATGGAAGCTGCTTAGGCTGGGAGGTTGCCATGCCAATTGAAGTTTCCATTCAAAAATGAATGGGAACAAGATACAAAATAATTAATTCTAAGTACTTTATTGAGACTTTTGGGGAAGGCCAAGACAGCGCCTCTTGCTTGCCACCATCTCCACCCTGAAGCCCGAGTTTGCTGTGTTTATAATAATCAAAACTATCTTTGTGAAATAAATTATAACGATACATAGGATTTTCTTCTTGTTTTGGTCACTTGTAGGTTCTATAACATGTTTTCACCTTCAGAAAGTAGAGACACTTTATTTCCCTAGTAAAATAGTTTTTGTTCTCATACACACGCTTCCTGGGTAATATTTCAATCAAATTATATACAAGTTCAGTGGATTAATATGTATTTCTTTTCTTGGAAACTTATACAGTGGGTCTTGTTAAGAAGGGTGCTTGTAAGAACTCATCCTAAATTTACTTTCCCCCTAACCATCTTAATTACTGATTATCCATATATTCTCCTATCTTCCAACAAGGGTGCTTTCTGATGTTCTCCCAATGCCTTTTGGTCAGTGGGGCCTATGCCTTTTGATGGTTCTTTTTCACCACCCCTCACTAAAAGAATTCTATGTGTGAGGTGTTTTTTTTTTCTGTGTGGATATTTCTCTCAGAAAAAGAGTTGCCTGTACATGATTGCCTAATCATGGATCCTATCAGTTGTTTCCAGCGAAATAAGTACTTTGCTGTTATTAAGCCTTTAGCATTTCACTCTATTCTTTGTAACTCTTATGTTTTAGTATAAATTCACATTTAATTTGTTTCCCATTAACACTCCCAGGAATCATCCATTAATAAGGTTTTCTATCTTCTCTGCTCATTGAATATCTATTACTATTTATGCATCCCTGGAGATATTAGTTTGCATCCTTCCCAGCAGAATTATATTTTGTTATTTTTAGGCTCAGAGTTCTGAGACTTTTTCATCTACTTCGATTCTTTTTTTCTCAATTACAGACTTTTCAACAATTCCAGGCTTAATATTGTTGAAAATACCATGTGCAGACCATGCATTCCCTCCTAAAGATCATGCTAGTACTGTGACATAGGACTAAAGGGAATGTAGCCTGTAGGCTTTATTCAGAGGTCTGGATACATCACTTTTTACTTGTCACCACCTTTTGTTTTTGCTAAGTGTTTTGGATAAAACAGGTTTCTGCTGTAATGCTATGTGAACAAACTTTGAAGAAAAAGAGGAAGATGGGGAAATAAATGTAGTTAGTGTTTCTGGTTGATAAGAATAGCTGATAATGATAATATTAATGGCATATATGCATTGAGATTATAACATCTGCTCTGTTACAAGTGCTTTATATTTATTACTTCAGTTATACCTCACGATACTTTTGTAAGTTAATGACTCTTCTTATCCCCTCTTGCTGTGACCGGTGACCAGTAAATATCGCTTCTGGAAGATTCTAACTTCTCAAAGGTCACACAGCCAGTAAATGGGGGATCAGAGAGTCTAATTTTTTTTTTTTATTTATATATGAAATTTATTGTCAAATTGGTTTCCATACAACACCCAGTGCTCATCCCAAAAGGTGCCCTCCTCAGTACCCATCACCAACCCTCTCCTCCCTCCCACCCCCCATCGACCCTTAGTTTGTTCTCAGTTCTCAACAGTCTCTTATGCTTTGGCTCAGAGAGTCTAATTTTTAACCAATATGCCATTATTCTTTCATCATGCTGCTTTATGTTTGTAAAGAAGTATAAAATACACACAAAACTCAAAATCACTACTCACCCCCCCATAGTGGAAAAAAATAAACAATAAAAAGGAGCAATGACTTCTGTCTTAAGATTGGTATAGTTTTCATAGTCTTTGGATACTGAATTAACCAGAAAAAAGTAAATAAATACAAAGCAGTAGTTTCACACGTTGATTCCAATATTCCTTTTCCAGGTTTTGTATGTCTTTTAATTTACTCTTTGTTTGTATATAGTTCTTTCTCTATCCTGACAACTTTAAAAAATCACATTTCCCCAGGTTTAAATTTAAAAAGTTGTCTCTCATTTGTACATTGCAGTGATCTTCAAATGATATCATCAAACACTAATACAAAATTTTATGAATGGGAAAGTGTTTGATGGCTCATTTATTATAATGTACCAATCATAAACAGCAAGATACTTTCTTACAGTGTTGAATATGAATATAAAGTATTATAAATGAGAAAATTATCCCAGTATAACAATTATGAAACAATAAACTTTACATTTATCCCTCTCTTCAAATCGTTTGATTTGCTCTGTGGTGGGTATAAAAGCAACTACCTGAGTAAATCTTTGATTTGTTAAAAGTTTGCTAAGGCGTTCGAATTCAGTGGTTATAGCAAGTATGAAAAACCTGTTGTTTTGCTCTGATATTTTTGGACATACCTTCTAAATGCTGCCTCATTTGGAATAGATATTAAAGAATATAGTTTACAGTGGTATTCATTGTGGAACTTTTCCTGTATTTGAAAAGAAAAAAACATTTCAGCATTTATTAGGACAGGAACAGCATGCAAGAGGTGAGCATCCATTCTCCAAGAAGAGAAATAATACAGATTACTTGATCATGAACTAGAATTACATTATGTTAACATCTGGGCAGATGCCAGCCTCTGATTATCAACATCAAATGCCTTTTAGTTTTCTTGTGATCACTCTCATTTTTAACCAATTTTAAACTCAATTTTGCGATTTACCAAAGTAGACAAGCATGAAATGGATTTTTCATAGTAAAGAGATATTCTTGGTGAATGATAATGTTGTGTGATGGTGTCACTTCCCTATATTTGTGTTAACTTCTTCACTATGTAACCCCTGTTTTGTTGTGACAGAAATGGGTATCTCCTGCTCTTTTTCTGCTCATAGCTACATGCTTCCTCAGTGCCTTGATGTTAGCTGACCAGAGGACTGACCTCAGGCCCATGAAAATGGGTATAAGGGGTGATACTACCTTTGCATTTAAATCATCTTCACACAATTCCACTCTCTCTTCCTCCCTGTAGACACCCTGGAAGCCAAGTGTAATGCATGATGGGTCATAAGTTGTAAGTTGCCAATGTCCCTCTTGTCTCTCCTCCCAACATACACACCACACACACACAGACACACACACACACACACACACACACACACACACACACACACACACACACACATTCGACTGAGATTTTGGGTATTAGATAAGTAAGTCTTCCCTGAATAATATAGTTTGTTGTAGTTACTTCAAGTGTAAGATGCTTCTGAGTCCATATGGCTTTCCCTCTGTTAACTGTGTGGTAAATTAGTTAATCTCTATGTATGTCTCAATCTCCTTGTCTGTAAAATGAGAGTAAAAATGGCTGCCTCACAGGTTTAAGTGTGGACTAATACTGTATGTATATATGTATGTATGTATATCTGTATCTATATCTATATATCTATATCTATCTGGTATTTAGTAGAGTGTCTAATTCATAGTAATATTTGGTAAGTGTTAGCTTTTTAAAAACTTTTGAACTTGCAGTTCATTTAGGTCATGCTTCATCCATCCTAGGAAAGACAAAATTGAGAGGTTTAAGTAATAGACATTATCACCAGGAAATGGTAGAACTGAAGTCCCCATTTGATAACTGAGAACTTTTATCATATCTCGGACTCCTAAAAGTGTACAGAAAGTATTTCTCCTCTTTATCCTTGATTACTACATTGTAACTGGGTTTTTCCCCCTCAACCATAAATCTCTTGTCACTTTCTTTACCTATGACTATATCTCAAATGTCTTCTGGCCTTAAGGGAATTCCTAGGTTTTTAGCTTATGGAAAGACCACATTTCAGCACTCAGTGCTCTATCTATAGTTACTCAGGCTACAGAATCCTATGTTCCT
Source organism: Puma concolor (assembly GCF_028749965.1). Lineage (NCBI taxonomy): Eukaryota > Metazoa > Chordata > Mammalia > Carnivora > Felidae > Puma > Puma concolor. Next base: position 54,879,247 of record NC_141679.1, on the reverse strand, counting down.
TTCCTCTCTAAAGCTACTGAGGTGACCACACACTTGTAGAATCTCACAATCCCTGAGTGCAGAGAAAATAAGTCCTTTAACAGGACATCTTTCTTCTGTTAGGTCACAGACAATGGTTTTGAGACATTTTGTATAGGTGCAATTATCTTAAGGATACTAACTTTTCCCGAGCCTCTTCATGGTTCAGGACATCGGTTGTGGATATTGCTTGGGGGAAACAGGCATCTTTTCATCCTTTGAATTTTTCTTCCCTCGAGGACAAGCTCAGGGATTTGCTCATGAGAATAATTCCCAATAAAAATTAGGACTATGAATTCAGGTTCTTCCTTTTTACCACTGCAAGTTGTCTCATCCAATATAAAAAAATTAGATTGACCTCTGAATGTTTGTCGAGGGCGAATCTACACAGAGGAACCTGGGCACATGAGAATATGGGAGAAGTTCAGCATGCTTGGAACTTAGTGCAATGGAGAATAACTAGAAAGAGATAGGAGTGCTGTATATAGATCTCATATTACAGGGGTTGTTGTAAAGACAATGGAGACTCTGAACAAATTTTAATAGGGAAGGTTTGTGTTCAGAAAATCAATCTCTATGTACTCACCTATTTAAAGATAAAAGATTCATGATATTGTAGAAGTAGGAGGGTCTTAGCGATGTGGTTCGTGTACTCAATTTCTGGAAGAGGTTAAAGGCTCCAGATGTTCAGTGACTTGTCCTGTGCATCCCAGCTAGTTTTTGGCAGAGTTGGGGCCAGGTCCCAGACCTGTGCTCCTTCTATTACAGATTACTTCCTTTTCTCTGGAGTTTTACATTTGCACCATTTCCTTTCAAAACCAAATATATTTATGTTAATAGTGTCACTGTTTGGGTATTTCCTAATTCCAGTCAAAGTAAAAGTAATATTGCCTATCAAAATAGGCTTCTAAGATAGTCTATTAAGTATTAAATAGTCTTATTCACTGTAGCCTAGTAATTTTGATGTTTAATGCACTCAACATGTCCTAACCCAGTGATCTTTACAACTTCCTGAATTAGAAAATTATATGAAGGCCTGCCTCTTAACTAAACCGAAAGCTAAACCCAAATACACACCCAGCTGGATGTTCCAATGATTTGGAACATTTGTAGTAGTTTTTCTTATTTTTTTCTACTGCAGTGACAGGTGAGGACATCCCAGCTCCTCTTTTTTTTTTAAATGTTTATATTTATTTTTGGGAGAGTGCAAGCATGGGAGGGGCAGAAAGAGGGGAACAGAGTATCTGAAGTGGGCTCTGTGCAGACAATGGTTAGCCTGATGTGGGGCTTGAACTCCCAACCATGAAATCATGACCTTAGCCAAAGTTGGAGGCTCAACTGACTGAGCCACCCAGGTGCCCTCTCTCTCTCTCTCTCTCTCTCTCTCTCTCTCTCTCTCTTTTGGCCACTGTGGTTTTTTTCCTCACCTATTCTTTAGTGTCTCCTCTCTATGATTAAGAAGAAACTGCTAATCCAAATAAGGAAAAATCTGTTCCTTCTCAGGTTGTGTTGGTTTGAGAATAAAAAGTGTCATATACCCATACCCAGTTTTCACTGTCCTCCATACCTGCTTTGGGTTCTACTACTTGTCATGCTCCATTCAGGTCCCATTTGGGCATCTGTGCCTCTAGTCCTTACCCTGCACACACCACCAAAGGGTCATGAGAATCCAAGATTTAACTTGGGGTGTAAGTCTTAGAGGGAGGAAGTTTTGCTTAGATTTGTGACATAAAGCCATTAAAACCTACTTTTAGCAAAATCCTATATTGGGATAATGATAATATGATTTTAAAAATAACTTAGTATTTTATTGTCAAAACTGATTCTTGTTCCTTGCATGTATCAGCATTGACAGAAGCTACGGGGAGGGAAAATGTGATGGATGGGCATAGGGAATAGAGTCGATGATATTGTAATAGTGTTGTATGGTGACACATGGTACAGCAGAGCATGCAGAGACAGAGAATCACTATGTTGCATGCCTGGAAGGAATGTAACATTTTGTGTCAGCTGTATGAAAGAAAGAAACAAAGAAAGAAAGAGGAGAGGGAGAGAAGGAAGGAAGGAGAAAGAACTATTGGAAAGGGCAGTGTTGGGACAGGCCTGGACCTCTTAGTAATTTTCTATCGATATCTCAATCTAATGAGATTGCATAAATGAGGTATGTGGCAATAATGAAGAAGGATGACAATCGTTTAGAACATAGAGTGGGTAGTGGGCATGGCCACTGCATATACTATATCTGGACAGGAGGCTTACAAGTGAGAAGAATGGATTTTTTTTGTTTTTTTTCTAATTGGAATTATAAAATCCTAGAGTTGGAAGAACAATTCGAGGTTGCTACGTGGTTAGTTTTGTGTGTCAACTTGGCTAGGCTATAATGCCCAGTTATTTAATCAAACGCTAATCTAGGGATTACTGTGAAGGTATTTTGTAGATGCTGTTTACATCTATATTCAGTTAATGTTAAGTATAAGGATATTGCTAAATAATAACGGGTGGGCCTCATCCACTCAGATGAAAGGCTTTAAGAGAAAAACTGAGGTTTCCATAAGAAGACAGTCTGTCCCAAGACTGCAGCATCAGTTCTGCCTCTGCCTGAGACCTTCCAGCCTGCTGCTGTGTCCTACCAATCTCACTCACTGGCCCTTACAATTGAATAAACCAATTCCTTAAAATAAATTTCTTTTTTTCTCTCTGTCCAACTGTCTATTCATCTTTTCACCCATTTATCCATCTAGTTTATCTATGGATCTTTTTCTCTATGACTGTCAGTCAATTTGCCTACCATCTCTCTTTCTCTCCCTCTCTTTCTCTATCCATCTATGTATCATCTATGTATCAATAGATTCTTCTACTGCTTTGATTTCCCCTGGAGAATCCTGTTAGTACTGTCTAATCTAATTTCCTACCCAATGCTTATATATATAACAAAATGTCCTCCATTTTTTTGAGTATTTTCATTTATGGAAAGCACCCAGCTTCTCAAGATAGCATTTTTGCATTGTTGTATTGATAGACATATCTCCATTTTCTGTATTTTAAGCTTTATGCTAAAATCATTACTCCAGCTTAACTCTGCTCTGGTCTTTAAAAGTGATTGAAATGTACTTAGGGTTTCTTCTTTTTTTATTAGATTTTATGATGTGCATTAAATTAGCACAACTGTTATTATAGTATGTAGTGTACTAAAGTTCCCCGCAAACACATTTTCTTCCCACTGCATGAGTTCTTAGTGGATAAAGACTGTGAAGGAGTACGCCATATTCATGTGATTATCTTTGTACTTTTCTTACATACTCAAAATCACTGTTGAATTGGATGTTCATCTTGGGATCAGTGAAATCTGCCTCACCATTACTATTACCTGTTAGTCCTCTCATTTCTTTCTAAAGCATTGGCTATCAACCCTGCCTTCTATTTAGGATACTTTTCAAAAGCCGAAACCCTACCTCAAACCATTTAAATCAATCTCTGTAGGATTGGGTCCAGGTGTGAGAGTTTTTTAAGAGCTCCTCAGATGACTCTTGAACTGAGCCAGGGTGAGCAAACATTGCTCTGGAATCACACAGAACATCTCCCTTTTTCCCACAGCACCACTTTCATATGTGGAAGATATTCCCCATATCTCCCTATTTCTTTCCAAAATGAATTGCATTTATAACTCAACTGATTATTATTGTTTCTCTAGAACCTGCACCATGCAGTTTGACTTCGTCTGGGGCTCATGTTAACTGATCAGAACCTTCATTAATGCAGCATTATCAGCATGTAGCTTCTGTGAGCCTTACAGAGATTATCATCCTCCCAACTGAGATTCAAAATTTATGAGATAAAAGCTCTGTTTTTATGAAATCGGTTTTTGTTTAGCTTTGTTGCAAGTCATACTCAGAGTGGTTGTCATTGGCTGCTCTGCCCTATGACTGATTCCAAATTTAGTGTTTAATAACATTTTTTTTTAGATTTATTCTTCTAAAGGAATAACGGCCTGAGATTATAGAAAAGACCTAGCCTTGAAATCTGAAACACCATGAGTTGATTTCTGGTTTTGCCAAGTGGTAACTAATGGGCCATTGGGGAAAAAGAAAAACAAAACAGTATTAGTTGGGAGAGGTTTGTTTTCTTCATGTGTAAAAGGGATCAATGCAGTAATATTATCTTGCAGTAATAGTAAATATATTTTTTTATTTTTTTAATGTTTTTAAATTTTTTTTTTATTTTTGAGAGACAGAGAGAGAAAGAGTGCAAGTGGGGAAGGGGCAGACAGAGAGGGAGACACAGAATCGGAAGCAGGCTCCAGGCTCTGAGCTGTCAGTACAGAGCCTGATGCGGGGCTCGAACTCACAGACTGCCAGATCATGACCTGCGCTGAAGTCAGGTGCTTAACTGACTAAGCCACCCAGGGGTCCCAATGTATTTAATAATATTTGCAAAGGATTTAGCATAGAATCTGGCATTTGAAAGGCATCCATTAAATTGTATCCATCCCTCTGGTGCACATACATTTCAAGTGGCTGCACCTCTCTGTCTTGACCTCCACTGAACTATGCTACAACAGTTTTATACCAGTAACTGAAGTTTTAGTAAAGTAAGTATTCAGGTTATGCTGTTTTGAAAGCTAGAGAGGTTGAAATGGGCACATGGACTATAAGGATCTACTCTGCAGAACCTGTCTGACACTTCCTGGCTGGTTCAGGCACAGAGACGCCATTTGGTTACGGACCCATCTCTGAAAGTTCTAGTAAACCCAGCAGAGACTGATACTCAGCCTGGGTTTTGAACAAAGTTGGTACAGACATCGCAGTGAGTATCATGAAGCAAGGTTAAAGTCCACCTGGCTCCCTACCTGCTGCACTTCCAGATGAGAATCAAATTGTGCAACATCACACAAATTGGATTAAGGGAGGATTAGGAAGAAAGGAAAAACCATAGTAAACCAGAGTTAGTAAGAAAACAAGGGAAGCCGCAGGTTCCCCATCTCCCAAGATCTGACATAAAGTCACGTGGGGACTAGGGTATTTTTCTTGATCCTCAAATTTGGGTCTATTTTCTAGCAGAGAAATGCTTTATCTCCATGAATTTCATTTTCTTTCTTTTTCTGGAAAGTGGGGGTGGGAATTTTAGTATAAAAATATTAATCTTGTCTGTGTTTAGTGACAATCAGGAATTGGGAGCCAGCTGTTTACAGGTGTTTGTGTGGGAAAGGCACTTGGGGCCCCAAGAGAGGTATTCTTCAGGAGGAGAAAGTTACTGTTCCTGCTGGGATTTTTTCCTTGTATTCATTCATTCCATTTGGAGAATAGGAGCTCGAGTTTCCAGCAACTTGGGGCAACACAGACTGAGCTTTTGGGGACTTACACATTCTCTTCCACTTGGTTTCCTCATGTGAAAGCAAAAACCAGAAGTTAATAAAAACAACATTTTAAACTTGCTGAATATCTTTTTTTTTTTTTTAATTTTTTTTTTTCAACGTTTATTTATTTTTGGGACAGAGAGAGACAGAGCATGAACGGGGGAGGGGCAGAGAGAGAGGGAGACACAGAATCAGAAACAGGCTCCAGGCTCTGAGCCATCAGCCCAGAGCCCGACGCGGGGCTCGAACTCACGGACCGTGAGATCGTGACCTGGCTGAAGTCGGACGCTTAACCGACTGCGCCACCCAGGCGCCCCTAAACTTGCTGAATATCTTAAGCGAAACATTATTGTGTGGCTTGACACAGAAATTGTCCTGAATATATGGTAACTATTATTGCATCCCAGATACTATTCCCCAGAGATTGGACAGCTATGGAGTATATGTTAAAGCACATTATAATACAAATGATAGATTTTATTTCTAAGTAGCTGCTAACACATTTGCCATTTTATCAAGATCCCAACACGCTTTCCTTTATCTATTTGCCTTTACAAATTGCTAGTTGCTTTGAAATAATATAATTACATGACCCAAGAGTCACAATTGTATAAAAAAATGCTTAACAGAGAAGTCCTGCTTCTACCTTGTTCCCATTTACCAGTACGGATAACCATTTTTGTATTTCTAGGGTTTCATTATGATTCCAGTGTTTCTTTAGACAAATGCAAACAAATATATCTCTATATTCTTTTTTTTTTTATTTTTTTCAACGTTTATTTATTATATTTATTTTTTTTGGGGGGACAGAGAGAGACAGAGCATGAACGGGGGAGGGGCAGAGAGAGAGGGAGACACAGAATCGGAAACAGGCTCCAGTCTCTGAGCCATCAGCCCAGAGCCTGACGCGGGGGCTCGAACTCAGGGACCGCGAGATCGTGACCTGGCTGAAGTCGGACGCTCAACCGACTGCACCACCCAGGCGCCCCTGTCTCTATATTCTTATATACACTCTTACATAAAAAAAAATAACATATTGTATACAGTGTTCTGTTTAGGTTTTTGATGAGTTTTGGTGCTGCTCTCCCTCGGAGTGGAAGTGAGGAGACAGTAGACTGAGGGAATTTTCCTCCTTCCTGCTGGCCCACCTCTTACTTAACCCCCTTGCAGTGTGGCCTTACTATGTTTTTCTTACGTTCATCTCCTGGTATTCTCCTTTCCCCATCTTGGTACAAGTGGTGATCACTCCCCCACTCCAGTTCCTACCATAATGCTGGGCATATAGAAGGAGACAATAATAAAAGCGTTAGTTGAATGAGTGACACTTCAACCTGTCAGGGTCTGAGACAAAAGGTCTCTGTGTGGCACACCACAGCATGCTTGCCAAAGCCATTCTCCCTGTTGCAAATGAACACATTTCAAGAATTTCAGTAGCTCTGTGGGGATAGCATTTAGTGAGCCAGTAAAATATGGAGAAATGTATTCTTTTTTCTTGCACTGAGACAGTCTCAGGTGCTTATAATTGTGCTATGTGCTCAGCCAGTGTTCAAATATATTAAAAAATGATTCATGATGAGTTAGGCAAAGCACATTATGCAAATTATATACCTAAAACATAGCTTAACTCCAAAGACTCAATTCTTCTCACACTTTAAATATTAATCATTTGGTACAAACATCTGATTTTAGGTCAAAAAAACTGGAATAAAAGCACCGATTTTCCAGTACTTAATTGTATCCTAATGCATTTCTGTCTAGCTGGAATTTTAAATAAGTAGTTCAGAAAAGATATTGGGTTATTTTATGGAATAGGATTTGGAGTCTTTGATGACAGTTAATAAAATTTCCATTAAAGAGAAACTGAACTGAAATTTAATCACTTGGTCAAAATTATAATTGTCCATTTAGAGTTTGAAATATTGAAATTAAATGATAGTAGCACTGCATTTAAATTTTCACACCCAATTCTATTGAAGGATGAAGCTTTGGAATTTTGTAACACCCTGCATGGTAAGTAACTCCTGTGCAGGGAAAGCGTAATGGGGTTTTACGCTAAGGTTTACCAAACTCTTTTCAAGAAATCTATTCATGAGGTGAGAACAGATCTAAACAGATTTTGTTTTGGCATATTCACATTCAGTAAAATTTGTAAACACTACTATTGAAATTATGGATATATTGTTTTACTGGATATCTATGAGGCAACGCTATGCACTTAGAAGGTCAAAAAACTTGCAAACTGTGAAAATCCCAGGTTTATCGTGTCATTACTTTAATCCTTAAAAGAAATAAGAATAATAAAATAGCAGTTGATACAATTTATTTTCACAGGAAGAAAAGCAATATTTCTGAAATATGAAGACTGATTAAAAACTCCTGCTGTTATTTAGACTGTCATGAAATAAACAACATAGTATCTTATGTCACATTGCAAGTATGACCAGTGTATATGCCATTGGTTGACTTGTTCACATCTAAGAAATATAATTGAAGATTTTGTTTACTTTCATGTAATGTGCAATCAGTAAACAAATATCCCTGAAAATCTAATGCATTGTATAGTAAATATAGACAACGATACTGCATTATAATTAGCAAACTTGCTAGGAGACTAGATCTTAATTACTTCCATACATCACATAATTATCATTATGTGATAATTATGTGATATGATAGAGATGTCAATTATGGCTATAATGGCAGCCAGATTATAACATATAAATGTATCCACATGTTGCACACCTTAATTTTACAACATGTCAAATATATCTCAAAAAATTAAAAAGACATGGCGAGCTATTAAAAAAGTAAAGAAAATAAAATGTTTAAGTGTAAAATGATTTCCTAATATTTTCACAATTAACATTGGTTGAGGCGATGTACTTTTACTTGTAAACAAAACCTTAGCCATTAAAGCAAGTGAAAGTAATATAATTTCTACTGACACTCTATTTTGCAGTTCAAATGTTTGTTTCAACATATACAGAATATTAAAACGTATCTACAATTTACCATTTTGTTCAGTTCCAACCAACATTCAAGTAAGCTAAATATGAATACCTTAAATAAAAACACAGTTACGTGTAGCACATTAAATAGATAAAATTCCAGTGGTTTGAAAATATAATGTTGTTGATGGGTAATTGCTATGGGAATCAAAATTCCTGACCTAGATGTGGTATCTTAGGCAACCTACCCCAATTTTATTGAGTCTGGAGGGGGGAAGGGCTCTGCTTCCTCATGTAAAATAAAGGTATTTGACCTAAACATCTGACTGATCTTTGCAGGTCACTTGTTCCTAATTGTGTGAAAGGGTAACTCGTTCTCAAGATTTCCTGTGAGATAGTTCTTCCCCCCACCCCCCTGAGATAGTTCTGATAAACTTTATTTTTGTCTCTTTTAATTTTGGGGGGGAAAAACTTAGTTACCTTTTTTATGGGATCACCCCTTTTTACTCTTCAAACCAATGAAGGTAAGATTTCCCTCTGATCAGGAGATAACAATTTTGACGAGGTTACCTTCAGGATCTCTAAATTACTAAAATACATGTGTGCCAGGTGGTCCTTATCTTACCTCATCTCTGCAGCTTTAGACATTGAGTGGCTATTTCATTTTGGAAGCAGTCACCTCTTTAGGCTTTCTCATAGCATTCTTTCCTAATTTTTCTATTCCTTTAGTGGCCATACAAGTATATTAAATTTAGTATGCTGGAACTGAGCTCAACAGATTTGACCACGTGAAATTTCCTCTTCTTGTTTTTTCTTCCTTAGTTAATGGCATCACTATACACAATATCATAAACATCAGAAACCAGCCCATGCTTAGCTCAACAGGAAGAGCATCTTGGTGTAGTTTCACTTCCCATGAAGAATCAGCACATTTTTCTTCACACAAAGGTACATTTCTTCATCATGTCTGTGTACTACCTGAGCAGACATAAGGTAGTGTCTTCCTGCACACATTTCTTTTTTTTTTTTTTTTTTAGGCTTTTCTTTTTCCTTTCCTTTTTTAAAAAAAAAATATTTTTTAAATTTACATCCAAATTAGCATATGGTGCAACAATGATTTCAGGAGTAGATTCCTTAGTGCCCCTTACCCATTTGGCCCATCCCTCCTCCCACAACCACTCCAGTAACCTTCTGTTCTCCATATTTAAGAGTCTCTTTTGTTCTGTCCCCCTCCCTGTTTTTATACTATTTTTGCTTCCCTTCACTTATGTTCATCTGTTCTGTGTCTTAAAGTCCTTATATGAATGAAGTCATATGATATTTGTCTTTCTCTGACTAATTTCACTTAGCATAATACCCTGCAGTTCCATCCACGTAGTTGCAAATGGCAAGATTTCATTCTTTTTGCTTGCTGAATAATCCTCCATTGTATATATACACCACATCTTCTTTATCCATTCATCCATCGATGGACATTTGGGCTCTTTCCATACTTTGGCTATTGTTGATAGTGCTGCTATAAACATTGGGGTGCATGTGCTTCGAACACATACTTTTGCATGTGCATGTGGGGTGCATGTGCTTTGAACACATTGGGGTGCATACTTCCAACAAGTATGCTTCGAACAGCATACTTGTATTTCTTGGATAAATGCCTAGTAGTGCAATTGCTGGGTCATAGGGTAGTTCTCTATTTTCAGTTTTTTGAGGAACCTCCATACTGTTTTCCAGAGTGGCTGCACCAGTTTGCATTCCCACCAGCAATGCAAAAGAGATCCTCTTTCTCCACATCCTCACCAACATCTGTTGTTGTCTGAGTTGTTAATGTTAGCCATTCTGACAGGTGTGAGGTGATATCTTTTTGTGGTTTTGATTTGTATTTCCCTGATGATGAGTGATGTTGAACATTTTTCATGTGTCAGTTGGCCATCTGGATGTCTTCTTTGGAGAAGTGCCTATTCATGTCTTTGGCCCATTTCTTCACTGGATTATTTGTTTTTTTGGGTGTTGAGTTTGAGAAGTTCTTTATAGATTTTGGATACTAACTTTTTATCTGATATGTTGTTTGCAAATATCTTCTCCCATTCCATCAGTTGCCTTTTAGTTTTGCTGATTGTTTCCTTCACTGTACAGAAGCTTTTTATTTTGATGAGGTCCAATAGTTCATTTTTGCTTTTGTTTCCCTTGCCTCTGGAGATGTGTTGAGTAAGAAGTTGCTGCAGCCAAGATCAAAGAAGTTTTTGCCTGCTTTCTCCTTGAGGATTTTGATTGCTTCCTGTCTTATGTTTAGGTCTTTCATCCATTTTGAGTTTATTTTTGTGTATGGTGTAAGAAAGTGGTCCAGGTTCATTTTTTGGCATACCGCTGTCCAGTTTTCCCAGCACCATTTGCTGATGAGACTGTCTTTATTCCATTGGATATTCTTTACTGCTCTGTCAAAGAATAGATTCCCATACGTTTGTGGGTCCATTTCTGGGTTCTCTATTCTGTTCCATTGATCTGAGTGTCTGTTTTTGTGCCAGTACCATACTGTCTTGATGATTACAGCTTTGTAATACAGCTTCAAGTCCAGGATTGTGATGCCTCCTGCTTTGGTTGTCCTTTCCAAGATTGCTTTGGCTATTTGGGGTCTTTTCTGGTGCCATACAAATTTTAAGATTGTTTGTTCTAGCTCTGGGGATAATGCTAGTGTTATTTTGATAGGGATTGCATTGAATGTGTAGATTGCTTTGGGTAGTATTGGCATTTTAACAATATTTGTTCTTCCTATCCAGGTGCATGGAATATTTTTCCTTTTTTTGTGTGTGTCTTCTTCAATTTCTTTCATAAGCTTTCTGTAGTTTTCAGTGTATAGATTTTTCACTTCTTTGGTTAGATTTATTCCTAGGTATTTTATGGTTTTTGGTGCAATTGTAAATGGGATCGATTCCTTGATTTCTCTATCTGTTGCTTCATTGTTGGTGTATAGGAATGCAACTGATTTCCGTGCATTGATTTTATATCCTAAAACTGCTGAATTCATGAATCAGTTCTAGCAGTTTTTTGGTGGAATATTTTGGGTTTTCCATGTAGAGTATCACGTCATCTGTGAAGAGTGAAAGTTTGACCTCCTCCTGACCCTGCACACATTTCTTTACTTCAGTCTATTGTCAACTGTGATATTATGCAATAGTATATATCAATTTATTTCTTCCTTTTTTTTTCTAGAATTATGGCAGGAAACAGATGCATACTTAAATTGGGTAATTTGGGAAGAATTTAAAGGACCAAGATGTGAGTAGAGCATAAAAAAAACCTACGTCTACAAAGGATAGTAACTACAGAGTTCCCCATAACCTTTTATAAGATGCAATAAGCAGAGGAGGAGTGTTCCCAAATCCAGAATAGTATTTCATGTGAATAGGGATTCTAGGAATTAACTGAAAACTTGATGGAAGGATACAGCCCGTCCACCATTACCCTCACTCCTCCCAGAGACGGAATCTGAACAAATACTCCAACGTGTCTTTCATCCCTCCCCCTGATCTACCAGTGACACTATTTGGTAAAATTCAACCAGAAGTTACAGGATAAGGGAGCCTATCAATACAGGTCATACAGCTCAACCTCAAAAGGGAAAAGTGGAGAGCTAGTAGGCAAATTGAAGATGACCAGCATGTTCACCGACCCACCTGTCCACCTACCATCCCAGAATCTCAGATCTTTCTGAAGTTCAAATGAAAATATCTTCACATTACATACAAGGCTTTTGATGATCCGAGCCATATTTACCACTACATTTTCCTTCTACTGCTACCTCATATGGCTTCTCTTGAGTATAACACTCTACCCATAGTTGCTTTTCCCATGATATGTCTACATGTATTTTCAGCATTAAAGTAGAGAGAACTGCAAAACAAACATTATATTCTTGTAAATGATTTTAGTAATGTTTATTAATTTTTGAGAGAGAGAGAAGAGAGAGAGAGATTGAGAGAGAGAGAGAGAGAGAGAGAGAGAGAGAGACAGTGAGGGGCAGAGGGAGAGAGGGAGACATAGAATTCCAAGCAGGTTTCAGGCTCTGAGCTGTCAGCACAGAGCCCAATGTGGGGCTCAAACCCATGAAGCACAAGGTCATAACCTGAACCAAAGTCAGAGGCTTAACTGACTGAACCACTCAGGCACTCCAACAAAAATTCATTCTTAAGCAAACCCTTAACATTTGTTTATCTGTTCATTTGGCTGAAGGACGTTGATGAATTTGTTACGTAGTGACTTTTGTTAACTAATTCTTTTTTTCTTAATTTTTTTAACCTTTATTCACTTTTTGATAGAAAGAGACAGAGTGTGAGTGGGGGAGGGGCAGAGAGAGAGGGAGACACAGAATCTGAAGCAGGCTCTGACAGTACAGAGCCCAACGTGGGGCTCAAACTCACGGACTGTGAGATCATGACCTGAGCCAAAGTCGGACACCCAACTGACTGAGCCACCCAGGCGCCCCTCGTTAACTTATTCTGTGAAGTCTGTGTTCTTTGTCATATGAGGACACTGAAATCCTTGTGCAATGGTCTTAGTGATTATCTAATAATCGTAGAGAAATTCCCTGAAACGTCTAGAACAAGTAAGCCATCTGAACTTTGTCGGGGATTTCTGTGTACATGTGGAGGGTATTTTTAATGCTAGGACAGACATTTTCCAACTCCACCTTAACCTACATTTCTTGTTTGTACAGAGCCTCTAGGTCAGATATAGATAAATATGTAGGTCTTTTCTGGGCATTTATCCAGCCCTGGATATGGACACATACCTACATATTTTCATGGCCTTCTAGAGTTTCAGGAGTACGTTCTAGCTTTCAAAGTCATCTAGTTATATCTCTTTCCCCAGTGTTTCCTTTATGTGTCTAGTCAGATTGTTGTCCATTCCCAAAGATGTCATCACCTCAGGTATCAGTGATGCTAAATAATCACCACTGATTATCTCCTGGAGATAACACTGTCTCTAGTGAGCTGGTGTACTCCTGTGCTCAAACTTCTTAAACTAAAGTGAAATCACAGGCCAATTCAATTCTTTTGAATACTTTTCACTTAGCTGAGAGATATAAGAAAGAGCCTCTATTCTCCAGGAAAAATATGCAGTATTACTATCCAGCCATCACTCTTCTTATAAATACCATATCCAGTATAACAATGAAAGGACACAAGTTATATGGAAAAGCAAGAATATGGACCCAATATCTAAGGAAAATTTACCCAACAGAAACCAACTGAGAGATGACTTGGATGCTCAATGTAGCAGACAACTTTACAATAGCTATTGTTAATATGCTTAAAGTATTGCAGGAATATATAGAAAAATGAGTGAATAAACACAGAAATGTAAATCACAGGACAGAAGGAGCAATGGATCTATAAATTCTATACATTCTATTCTAAATTATATAAATTCTATAAATTGGAAGATTTGACAGGGGAATGATTACCATAGGAGAAAGGGTTAGTGCAAAGATATATCAAATGTCCAAAAATGAGACAAAAAGAGGAAAAAAAATGACAAAGCTGAACTGGTTCAGTGATATACAGGACAGTATCAAACAGTCTAAGGTAGGTATAATTTGGAATTTCTTCCTAGAAAGAGAAGAATGGGACAAAAATATATACGAAGGAGTTTTGGCTAAAACCTACTCAATTTGATGAAAACTTTAATCCACAAATCTAAGCACTACAAATCACAAACAATAAATGTTCAGAAATACATTCCTAGGTACATCATTTTCAGACTATAGTGTACTAAAGATAGAAGAGTAGATTCTATTACTATTCAGGATTAGTGGTTACATATTCTATACAGGGAAAGAGCTATAAGAATAACCACTGAATTTTCATCAAACAATGCAAACCAGAAGACAATGGAGTGATATGCATTATGAGAGATCTAGCCATACCTTTGAGGAATAAATTAAGGCAAAGTGAAGGAAACCTTTCAAGTATTGTTTACAGATTATACGTGAGGTTGTGAATAAGTTACAGGAGGTAGAACACAGGTATAAGTGGACAGCTGGGTCAGGAGCAAAGAGGTAGAGAAACAGTAACGAGGTTGAGGATAGATGAGTGAAGAATAGAATGCAAAGCACTCAGCATATGGACTCAACATACTCAAATGATTTTTGACAAAAGTACCAATATAATTCACTGGGGAAAGAAATCTTGTAAACATCTGGCTCTGGACCAGCCAGAAAAAAAATGGAATCATGGCTTATACTTCACATTATACAAAAAAAAATCACCATACCAAAAATTAACTCAAGATAGAATACAGACCTTGATGTAAAGGCTAAATATAGAAAGTTCATAAAAGAACCCATAGGAGAACATTATTGCAATGTGAATGAGTCTTCAGATTTCCTAGAATGTAAAAACATTGAACTGTTCTTCATCAAGGGTAAAAACTGTACTATCAAAACACACAGAAAATAAAAAGAAAACTAAAGACTGAGTAATCAGATTCTCAATACATGTATTCATCAAAGGAATAATACATTACAAGAAGAACTCTTAGAATTCAATAACCAAAAAGGACAACTGAGTAAAAAATGGGCAAAAAGCTTCCACAGGCACTTTGTACAAGAGAACACACAAACATGTAATAACCACATGGAGAGATTCTCAACATTATTATTCATCAGAGGAGTGCATAGTGAACCACAATAAAATCTCACTACTCTCTAAAATAGCTAATATTAGTAAGATTAACAAATCAAATGTTAGAGAGGAGAGGGAGCAATTGTTTCTCTTACATATTGCTGGGGGGTGTATATGAAAGTACAACCTCTGTGGAAAACCTTTTGCGATATCTTATTCAATTAAGCATACACTTTGTTTATGATCCAACAATTTTATTATTGGTATTTACTCAAAAGATTTAAAAGCATAAGCGTTAGGGGCGCCTGGGTGGCTCAGTCGGTTAAGCATAGACTCTTGGTTTTGGCTCAGGTCATGATCTCAGGGTTCCTGAGATTGTGCCCCACATCCGACTCTGTGCCATCATTCTCTCTCTCTACCCCTCCCTCACTGGTGCTTTCTCTCTCTCTCTCAAAAATAAATAAACTAAAAAAATCCTTTAAGAGCATAAACGATACGTACAAAATGTTTGTCACACTCAATGCATTATTGCAAAAAACTTGAAGCTTCCATATGTCTATCAACTAGAAAGTGAATGAACAGACCACATTATAATCATAACATGACATTCTATTGAACAATTGAGAAGAACAAACAAAAAGCAACCAACATCCAACAACACGAATGAATGCAAAAAAATAAAATTTGCTTTAACCCTCCTCCTTGATTTTGAACTTTCCTGAAGCAAAAGAATTAGATACATAGATTGCCTTGTATTTTATTGTAAAGTTTTCTGCATATTTTTCCATCAGATATATTTGCCACTGAGTATTTTTCTGCCATGTTGAATTATAAATGTAGAACACAAAAATTCTGCTTGTTACATCATAAAATGAAAACAGAGCAAAAAAACCCTGTTTTTTTGACCATCTTGTTTGGTGATCAGGAAGTGATATTTTAATCATTCTACCTGTTAATGATAATTTAGTTTCTTTGTCAGCAGTTTACTTTGTTTTGGTCACATTTTAGGAAAATAGAGGTTTAGGATAGTAGTATAATGCAATATAATTTTTCTTTAACAGAATGTAACAGGATCCAAGTCCCTGGAGACGTGTTTAACTTTTATAAGCAGTTTACTAATATTAAGCAGGAGACGCTTGCATTTGATTCTACCTTCATTTGTCTCTATTTGATCCCATGAAGTCCCTGTGAGAGACATGCACAGGAGACAATGCCACAGAAACCCAAGTAAACAGAGTTCTTTCTTTCCTTCTTTTTTAATATACCTGGCTTTTTTTTTCTCATACCAAAGCAGAGGCTTCTTCTTAACCCGGGTGTGTAAATGTATGGGGTTCCCCTTCCAACTTTCTTAGCTACGTAATAATCATGCCCGTGCCATATTGCGTTTTGCAGTATGAGCCTCGAGAGTAGAGGAGCCAAGAAAATGAAGCCGATTTGCCTTCCTCCACAAGTGGAACTTGCCTCAGTCTGATGACTGTACTGGCAGCCAATAGAGAAAAGAGAGTACTACTCAGATTTGTCATTTGTTTCTCTGTCTCTAATTATGCACAGCTACCTTGACCAAGATGGTTCATCAGGACAGATTATGCACTGGGTGCTACATAATACAGCACAGAATGGGATGCCGGGATTTATGTAACACGAACTCAATTTTACACAGGCGATGGCCATTTACGCAGAGAAGCTAAATAAACAAAAACACCCATTTCATGTTATTTTATTTTTTGTCCCTTTTCATTTAAACATTTATTTATTTATTTAAGAAGTTTTTTAAAGTTTGTTTATTCCGAGAGAGAGAGGGAGAGCTCAGGGGAGGGAGGGAGGAAGAATCCCAAGCAGGTTCTGCACTGACAGTATGTAGCCCTACATGGGGCTCGAACTCCGAGCCTGTGAGATCATGATGTGAACCAAGATCAAGAGTGCAACGAGATCAAGAGTTGGACGCTTAACTGCTTAACCAACTGAGCCATCCAGGTGCCCCATTAAACATATATTTTAAAGAGTTACAAAAGTTGATAAATCTGTCAGAGAAACAAGTTTTAAAATATCTTCTTCCCATTTTCAAGACATAGTATTTAAACACTTCATAAAGTTCTTGGACCTGCAATATACTTCATATATTGCATATATTGCAATATACTTCATATATTGACTGATTTTTATATGATCTAATAAGCCTTAAATTGACATGTGAACCATAGTCTTGCTTTCATCAACACATTCACTTGGGAAACTTCCCCAGAGTCTTTGTCACAGGTCATTGTGTTGTCTTTTGTTAAATGGAGAGATTGTTTATGTTATGGAGAAAAGTAGAGTAAACTACCTTTATAAATGTTCAAGTTTCTCATGTTTCTTCTAAGATTGTTTAAAATTGTTTTTGTTGATTTAATTTGTTTTTTAAATATAAGCTGAAATATGATCACTACCTTTCCAGGTGTTACAATTTTTAATGACAACAACATAAGCAAGATTGTAAATTATCTTCTAAAACTATATTCTTGCTTATTTCCTCAAAAGGTAGGAATAATGCTAATTTTCTGAAATGTTTGAGCAAGATATAAATATTAAAAAAATTCCCAGGGGTGCCTGGGTGGCTCAGTCGGTTGAGCATATCTGACTTTGGCTCAGGTCATGGTCTCACGGTTCCTGGGTTCGAGCCCCACATCGGGCTCTGTGCTGACAGCTCAGAGCCTGGAGCCTGCTTCCGATTCTGTGTCTCTGTCTCTCCTTGCCCCTCCCCTGCTCACACTCTGTCTCTCTCCCTCTCTCAAAAATAAATAAACATTAAAAAAATTAGAAGAAAAGATTCACAGTAGTCTTAGTTTATAAAAGAAAAAAAAACATAACCCTGATCATGTATTTGATTAAAAAAAAAAAAAACAGTAAAATTTGGACTAAGAGCGTTATTTCCGTGTGTGTGTATGTGTTTGGAAGTAAACAGATGTTAACAACCCTGTGATTATCACTTGTCTATCCCGTTCCTTAAAAATAGTACATTTGCAATATTTTTGTTCTTAAGTCAGATATTTTCAGAAAGAGGAGAAAATGGAACAGAAAAAAATCATCTTAAAATTTTTATCTGATCCTGATCCATTTAATCTTGGGCGCAGCTATCCAGCAGCACTTTTCCCTTAAATCTGATTATCAGTAGGAAAATACTTCTTGTCGGACTACAAAGAAAATCTTTCTAAATCCAGACTCCTGTGAGGTCCTCTTGTTTTCAGTAAGTCAGAGAAGCAGTTTGATGTATTTGTTTGATTTAGGATAGAGTTGTGATTTTTGTTGCTGTATTTGTTCATATCGTGTTTATTTTCTGGGAAACAGAAGTTCTTAAATCAGTCTATGAAACTCATAATGGTTTTAGATAAGCTCCGTAGAGCCTTTTATTTCAAAGAGCTTAACATTGGGTAAATAAGAATACTCCACTCTTCACATAGAATCATTTCTCAGTGTTTTTCTAGCAACACTGAAGATTTTGTAGCGATCCACATAACCTCTCTGGGCCTCTCTCCCTGTTACAAACCCTCCTTATTTGCAAAACAGCTGGAGTTTCAGGCTGCAGTCAAATGCCTTGGAATAGAGTAGAATAACCAGAAAACAGCTCCTGACCTTTCTTTACCTAGCCTGAGAGGCAAGCCTCACATGTGGACCAACAGAACAAAAGCAATCTTCTGACCCAAGTGGGGACTAAGCCCATGACCAGTTTTCAATCTCTGTTATAGGATCCACATTGCAAAATAGTTGATTGAAGTAACTAAAAAGCAAAACCAAAACCAATCAATATTTTAACCTAAGTTTCAGTTGAGACAACACTGACATCCTGTCTGTTTATGACATGCATGCCATTGCACGTATACTGTAGGAATTCAGTTTGTTGTTTGTAGCAGAAGGGGGTACAGTTAAATTTTCCTAAATTCCCTGCCTTCTTCCCCTGTGATTAGGAGCATATTTCTTTTCCCCAGCCAAGTTTACAGAAGATTTAAATGAAAAATAGTGGTGCCATGTTTTACCTATGTGATCTTCTCAATAGCTCATGATGAATAGAGCTTTTTCCACATTAGGGAAGAGATAACTGGTTTTTGTGTTTTTTGTTTGTTTTTTTAAGTGCCTGATTTTTAAGCGGTGTACTTGATTGATGTTCTTGAATGGGTACTTTCAGTGCCTTCCTAAAAACATGGCTGCATATATATCTGAAAGAAGTTCGTCAGTCCAACAGCTCCTACAAATGTGATGCTTTCTGTTTTTGTATACAAAATATGTGTCCTGGGCCTTTGTTTTTTCTATCCCCACGGTGGAACATTTGCACCGTTCCTAGGAATACTATCTCACTTGGCAGCTTTTCATTAAACGAGGGAGTGAATTTGTCAGTGGTCTCGTAAAGAGCCGTATTTACATTTATCAGGGTTGCTTTTACATATCACGAGCTCTCTAGAGTCCTGGGAAGGCCGTGGAGAGCCATCAGCCCTCTGTGCTTCTTGCCTATTGAATTCAGACAGTTCAGAATGGCGTAGGGCCAGTCTATAAACCAAGTATGCAGAGCAAGTCATCTCTTCTGCAAGGGTCAAACCATGCTGATATATATATATGCATATGTATATATATACATATGTGTGTGTGTATATAAATATATATATAAATATATATACACACACACATATGTATATATATACATATGCATATATAAGTATATATATATATGTATTTTCAAGTTGTGTTTTATTACTAGCTGAAAACCAATGGAATATAAAATGAAAAAAAATTATCATCATTAGTTGAATTTTAATATCAACACAATTGTCATTATATTCTCCCATTTAATCTCTATGCATTTATTTGTCTTGGGCTAATTAAGTCCTTAGTGCTTTTTGGCTTAAGGGGAAGATATTTCATAATATTGCCATTCACCCTGTGTTTGCAGCCGAGTTTAAGTTATCACAAGTATTTGGGACAATCATGCAATTCAACTTTGTTGTCTCTCCATGTTATAATATCGAAATTCAGCTTGTGATAAACTTTCTTCTTTGAAAGTTCCACAAATACACTGAACAACAGTCTATGTGTTGCCTAGGCCTTATAAAATATCCAGTAGAGTGCTTTAAAATACTTAAAAATGATGGGCTGTCCGTCATCAAGGAGTAAATTCCTCATAATCTCAGCTCCTCTTTCCTGTTTATTGGTTCACTAGTCTCATTCCATTGATATGTTTTAATTTTTCAGACTCAAATGCCAGCTGTGGCAATATAAACCTGGAAAAGTCATGTTCACCACTGCTAGGAGTCGATTGTGTTATATAATCTAAAATCTTCATGAATTTAACCTCAGTCTTCACAAACTCCCTGAATTAAGTGCTGCACCCAGGGAGAAGACATCCGGAAATACATGGGTAGATGTCTAAGAAAGCAGACAGGATATTGTGAGAAAAGTAAGGATTGGAATCTGAGGACAGGGTTTCTGTCTCTGGTTCTGCCTGTGTGGCCAATGACCTTATTAGGGTCACTAGAATCTAGATTACATTGTCCTCAATGTGCACAATGAGAAGACCTTACTTAGTTAGTGGAAGGATTAAAAGTGATATAGAGTCACCACAAGATTTGATACATACTTTGCCTTTAATGAGACTAGTGAAAATCATAATTGGATACTGTTGTTGCCACATACTTCTAATTTTTTTTTTAAGTTTTTAAAATTTATTTTGAGATGGATGGAATACCTAAATGTGAGACAGGACACCATCAAAACCCTAGAGGAGAAAGCGGGCAACAACCTCTTTGACCTCAGCCACAGCAATTTCTTACATCCTCAAAGGCAAGGGAATTAAAAGCATAAATGAACTACTGGGACCTCGTCAAGGTAAAAACCTTCTGCACTGCAAAGGAAACAATAAGCAAAACTAAAAGGCAACCAATGGAATGGGAAAAGATATTTGCAAATGACATATTGGATAAAGGGCTAGTATCCAAAATCTATAAAGAACTTACCAAAGTCAACACCTGAAAAACAAATAATCCAGTAAAGAAATGGGCAGAAGACATGAATATACCCTTTTCCAAAGAAGACATCCAGATGGCCAACAGACACATGAAAAGAAGCTCAATGTCACTCATCATCAGGAAAATATGAATCAAAGCCACACTGAGATATCACCTAACTCTGACCAGAGTGGCTAAAATGAATAACTCAGGAGACTACAGATGCTGACAAAGATGTGGATAAGCAGGAACTCTCTTGCACTGTTGGTGGGAATGCGAACTGGTGCAGCCGCTCTAGAAAACATTACAGAAGGTCCTCAAAAAATTAAAAATAGAGCTACCCTATGGCCCACCAATTGCACTACTAGGAATTTACCCAAGGGATACGGGAGTGCTGATGCATAGGGGCACTTGTACCCCAGTGTTTATAGCAGCACTTTCAACAAGAGCCAAATTATGGAGAAAACCAAATATCCATCAACTGCTGAATGGATAAGAAGATGTGGTTTATATATTCAATGGGATACTACCTGGCAATGAGAAAGAATGAAATCTTGCCATTTGCTGCAACATGGATAGAACTGGAAGGTATTATGCTGAGTGAAATAAGTCAGTCAGAGAAGTACAGATATCATAGGTTTTCACTCATATGTGGATTTTGAGAAACTGAATAGTAGACCATGCGGGAAGGGAAGGGGAAAAAGTTACAGAGAGAGAGGGAGGCAAACCATAAGAGACTCCTAAATACAGAGAAAAAACAGAAGGTTGATGGGAGGGGTGAGGGAGAGGGGGAAATGGGTGATGGGCATTGAGGAGGGCACTTGTTGGGATGAGCACTGGGTGTTGTGTGTAAGCCAGTTTGACAATAAATTATATTCATAAAAAATAAAATTTATTTTGATAGAGCGTGAGCTGTGGAGGGGCAAAGAAAAAGGGAGAGAGAATCTCAAGCAGTCTCTGTGCTGTTAGTGCAGAGCCTGATGCGGGCTTTGTCTCATGAACCACGAGATCATGACCTGAGCCGAAATCAGGAGTCAGATACTCAATAGACGGAGGCACCCAGGCATCCTGCCACATATTTCTAAAGACAGACCAAGAACTTATCACTTAGACAAGGCAACTTTTAGGCTTTCCCCTCCCCACTCTTCTGTTGTTCTAGTGGCTATTGAACCAACACCTGACAGGGTTGATATGTAAGTTCTTTTTACCTTTTGTTAATTTTCAGATAGACTAAAAGAGAGAAACAGAAGAATGAAATTACCAGGAAAGGAGGAAAAAAATTGTCATTTTGTAAAGTTTACAGACTCTCTATCATTTATTTCTGGGATTCAAAGCCAAAGCATGTCTGGAACATAGTTCACTATACAATTTCATTAAACTGAAAAGAGACAAAAATTCCTGATGATTCTACTTTCATAGCTATAGTGGCCAGGAAAAAAAAAATTGCTTTCATCATTTTGTGGACAATGGAAAAGCATTAGGAGTCACAGTTAGTAATCAAATGTCAAGCTGCTCTAAAAAACTGCTATTTCTTCTGCTATTTTTGAATAGCATTGGAAGGAAAACAGGATTCAGAGAAGTGCTATTTACATGGAAGAAAAAGACACTGGACTCATCTGAAGGTTGACATATTTCCATAACATCCACTTTAGGGTCAGGCAGTTAGTTTGAGCCAGCCTTAGGGTTACTAAAAAATACAATATTAAATTGATAAAATACATAAAATACAATAACAATGATGATAATTAAAATAACACCTATTATTTCTGGTGTCAATCCATAGCTCCGTGTCAGGTACTGTTCAATATGTTTACATGTGTAACGTTTATCCTCGTGAATACTATCATAAAGTACATACATAATTTTCAATTAAGATGAGGAAACCGTGGCACTTGGAGGTTGATATTTTGTCCGGTTTTGCAGCTATTACCTAGAGAACTAGAATTTAAAGTCATGCAGTCTTACCCTAGGGTCTGTAAATTTAATTATTATGTTGTAAAATTAGTATATGTTGGTTTCATTATGTGAAAGCAGTAGAATATTCTTGTGTTTGTCTTAGAAGTATCTAATTCTAAAAAAGACAATAAGAAATTTGACAAGTATCCTTATTAGTGGTTGATTGAAATTAATTTCAGCTACTCACTAGAAAATAAACCTCACCACTATTGTGTCTACCCCATCTCACTCTCCAACATACTGACACTTAAACAGTCTGATCCACAAAACCTCAGCATTCTGAACCACTTTTTAACATATTTTTTCATGCTTGAAAAATAAGGTCCCTGCCCCACCATTCGTGATGTCAACTGAGATAAACATAAGCCTGTTGGTAATAAGATCACTGCCTGGCAACCTTTGTATTAATCATACATTGGCTATACTCTGAGCTTTTCTAAGGCAAATTTTATGGTAATCATAAAGTTCTACCCCTACAAGCTCTCAAATGCTTGAGAGGGAGGTTTGAATAAGATGCCTGGGGGATGTCTGGTGAAATGAATATGTGTTTATATTCTCCCATAAGCATTTAAGATGTCTTCCGTCAAAATGTACACTACGGGAACTATATTCCTACGTTAAGTCTACCATTTATTAGATGTGGTTACTTTAGGTTAGTTTCTAAATAGTTTATATCTAACTTTCATCATTAACAAAAGAACTTAATTACTATCTTCACAGTGTTATTGGTAGAACAGGTAACTTTAATATACACAATGTTTAGGTGTGAATGTGCTATACTAGAATTACTCAACAATGATTGAGGATGATAATAAGATTGTATCTTTATGAAAAGATATGTTTTTCAAGGAGGGTATTATTTTAAAGTGAACAAGGTATTTTTGCTGGTTCTATCCAGCAGTATGGTTTGTCAAGGAAGGCATCTTATAGACAATAAGAGTAATGTATTTGGTGGGAGAAAATCTAGTCTAGTCCTGGCTCTCAGGTGACCTTGGGATGGGTCTTTTACTGATTATGAATTTGCACAGAATACTCCAGAAGGATTCTGGTCCTGGCTAGTTCCCTGACCCCTTCTCTTTCCATACTCCCTGTCCTCACTACCCTTCAATTGACAAAAACAAGAACAAAAACAAAAACAAAACAAAAACAAAACAAAAACAAACAAACAAAACACAACCAGCAAAAAACCCAAAAAGCAAAACACACACACACACACACACACACACACACACACACACACAGATTTATTAAGGTATAATTGATATTAAAAAAAAAAGACATGTATTTAATGTTGGGTGATTTTTGTCTGTTTTGAAAACTACCTAATACTTGAGTGTTTAGGGCATTTATCTGGGAAAATCCCCTTATCCCTATTCACCCAGATATTCTCTCTGACTTCTTTTCTCCATTCAACTTCTCATCTTGAGTAGCACCTTTCCATGGAAGGTCTTCACTGATTACTCCATATAAACCTGACTCAGCCCCAACCTTACTGGCTTCTTAACAATTATTATTATCTGAAATTACCTTGTATACCACTGTTTACATGCTATGTTGTGGTTATATCTATTAGCATGATGTCTCTATGAAAGCACAGACCTTGTCTACCTTTTTCAATTTATTATATCCTGACACAAAGTAAATTCTCAGTAAATATATGTTGGATGGAAGAAATTATAACTTTATTATTCTGAGACAGTTGCTATGAGGACAAATGAGATAACAGATGTGACAATATCGCTTGAACTGTAAAGTACATTACAAATTACTATTATTAGGTAGATCTTACTGCTTTCATGTGACTTGCCCAAAGTTGTAGAGCTATTTATAGGAGACTTAGAATCTCAACCCAACAATATGACTCATGGGCCTGTAGTTGTAGTCATTTTTCTATAGTTCATGTGCACCTACCAAAACTAGGCAATGTAATAATGGCCAGCTTCTTCACACAAATGAATTCTTTTTTTTTTATTACCTCAAATTGGTGCATCAAAGACATTTTAGTCTACCAAAACTTCCAGTAAGTAGAGCCCAGCACAATCTGGAAAATTTATTTTAAGAATTTGGTATAGACTAACTTTTTGTTAATATCTAATCTCTCTTTTATACCTAAAGGCTGGTTGAAATCATCATCACAGTGAAGTATTCTTCACTCTTTACCTTCCTATGCCATGACTGAGGACATGTCAAGTAAGAAGTTATTGGCAAAAAAGTAGAAGGGAGCTAACTACATGAAGCCTATAACTTCTCAACCGACTTTTCCATGACCTCCAAAGAGAAATGTGACTACATTGAGTTCAATTTCAGTATTAAAGCATATTTTCCTGGAGTGAATGCTCTTGGGATTTCATTCACAGCTGTTAGAAAGAAATGGCTTAAGAGAAACCATATGTGCTTATTTTATAATTGTTTCAGGCACTGCTTGACAAAATTCAGGGCTTTTTTTAACCTTAATTTTATATATATATATATATATATATATATATATATATATATATATATATATATATATATATATATATATAACTAGCTTATGTGAGTGCCAGTACCGAGAGTCTTTTTCATGATATAATCAAGACATTGAATATGATTTTTTTCCTCACTCTCTGTCAATGTCATTTTATATTCATTCAGTTGTCCATATAGTTATTATATCACATCGAATAAGTATTTCCTTTAGACACAGAGCAAACTTATACTTTGATTTCTTCATCAGCTGCTTTATAAAATTTGTCAGAGCTCTGACAAATAAATGAATAAATAAATGGTTCTGAATTACTTATATTCCATCTAAAAAATAATGACAACCTATTTGGGGAGTCAAATACTAAGGAATTCAAAAGTTAACTTTTGATCTCAAATATTGGAAGGAAAATCATAATGAAGAGCCATGGGAACACAAAGTTTTAATAGCACCTTCTTTGATCTACCCTTTGGAGAATAAATGTTGTAGTAGCAGGTGGTAAGTTTCCTATAACTGGAACTATTTAAGTGTGAGACAGGAGCATGCTTACTGGAGATGTTATAGGTAGGAATGAATTTTTGGATTGACAAAAATGCCCAGTATATTTATTTCAAGTTTTGGAATTTTGTGGGATAGTCATTAGCAGGATGAGAGCCTTGGATATTGGAAGATCTGAGATGTAGAAGCAGTTCTCTCACAGACTTTTGAGGAGTTTCATTGTTTTTAGTATCTCCTTTAGATCCAGACAAGCACTCAAATGGGAATGCACTTTTGAGACTGTCTAGAAAATTTTTGAAGTTTTCCTTCAATTATTTGGGACCAGTCATGGCCAGCAGTATCTAGTAGGGTGCCCAAACCAGTGCCAAGACCCGTGTGGGCCCCACTCTCCAGTCCTCTTCTGGATGCTCTTTGAACTCCAGCTCCATACAAGAGGTTGACCATATACCCCAAGGAAATCCATAACTGAGATACATGTAGTTGTTCAAGGGTCCTATATTTGAGTCTAGGACTACAATTTGATTGCTCCCACTGACCAGCCTGGTATTTCTTTCAATAGATTGTATAAGATAGAGCTTTCTGATTGGTGCTAACATGCTGATTTTGAGTGATTCTCATTCATTTTAAAGAATGAGTTCAAGTTCTGGATTACCAATGCATCATTGCCAAACATTGGAGTTAAAGCCATGTGTGTGGCTTTATGTGTGAGTTCTCATTTATGTGTGTTCCAACCTTGATACAGCCTCTAATGTACAGCAACTGAGAGCAGCAGGCATCCTTTATCCTGTGTGCCCCGTGCCACTGGCACTCTTGGTGGTCACCCCATATAGTCTCAGTGCCACATTTTCTAGTAGTGGTAGAGCATATTTATTCTAAGGACTTTCATGACTTTTGCCCCTCAAAGACAATGAGATCTTTCAGTTGGTGTCTTCTCTTGCATCCAACCACAATGAAATTGTGCCATCCCAGATCATTCTTAAGCCATGCTGGGTAAAGCCTTGTGTGAATGAAGCCACTTATTCCTCTTCCCATGAGCCCTTTGTCCTTCCACTGTTGATTGTGTGTGGAAAGCAGGGGTATGGTCAATATGGGTAGGGTCAGTGAAATAAATTGCCTTCTAAGAAAGCAGTGGTCAAAGCTTCTAAGAAAGCAGTGAAAGATGTCTTATTCCATATCTATAATACATAAGTTTCTGAATGATAAATTTAGCATGACCATAAAATGAATTAGTATTTAGATTTTTCTGTTTAATCCAGTTAACACTTGCATCCATGGTCATTGTCAACAATGCAGAATAATAACTTTTAAGAGAGTCAGCGCAGGTTAGTATTCATGGGTAGAACAATGGATAGCATAGCATTATGAGAAATGATGTGATTAGCATTAGGTAAATGGTATTATAGAACTCCAGGGACAAGAAGTTCCATATTATTTCAGGAGAAACTGGTTCTATAAAGCTGTGGCATTGTGAGTAGTAATTGTTGCCACATTTTTCTCAAGTTAGGAGATGTAGCATATTTCACAATGCAGAACATAAGAGAATTTATGGACTTGAAGAGAAAGAGATAGTGCTTGCGAACCAGGTGGAATCTTCATGTCCACTGACTGGACAATAATAAATACACTAGTAACTCTGCTCTACTCATTGTTCTGCATTTTTATCAATAAATTACTACTCTTATGGTTCCATGAGTTTCCTAATAAATCTTTAATCAAGTTATTTATATAAATGAGTGACCCACAAAAAATATTTGCTCAAGGCCACACACTCCCTAAGGGTGGCACTGCTCTAGAATTTAGCCTGGATACTGTAGAAAGTTACTTCTAACTCTAAAAGGTTATGATTCTATATGGACATCTTATTATGTTTCATAAATATACTTGTTTATTATTTTTGGAAAACTTAATAAGACTAGGCAAACTCAAATAAATTAAGCTTGATGTACAAATGAGGTAAAATATTATATGACAGGCAGGATGGAAAAACTGGATCAGATTTGAGTGCTAATAAAAACAACATCAGACCTGTGCTGAGTCTATTAATTAATTTTACAACTCACTAGCAAACAAGTTATGCAAAGAATTTCTGTATAAGTGTAAGATCAAAGACAAGTGATGGTACAAGTGGATATAACTTCTAAGTTTTTGATTAGTTCTCCAAGGCTAAAATTTGACAATTGACCAAGAGTATTGACTTTTCCGTGTTAGGGAAGCTCATGATCCTGGGAAAGCTTATTTTTATATACTGTAACCTAGTCTGGAGAGGGAAGAATGTCTTTGGTGAAGGACTTTCTTCATTACCATAACCATGGCCATACAGTGAGGCAATTGATTTATTGCTGCACAATTCAACACACTCTATAGTTCCTCAGGCGGGTCTGGCATTAGCCTAACACTGTAGATGGTAACTGTTCATTTACATAGGTCTCCTTCATTTGCATATAGGTTTACTGTAAGAGTCGCCTTAAATTGAAACAAACAAACAAAAAACAAATGCCCTGAGAACAATGGAAATATCAAGGTATATGTCCAGAATTAAAATTGCTCAGCTTGTTAGGTGTTTCTTAACACAGGAAACAAGTTAACCCCATGCCTTTCAATCAGGGAGTGATGGGCTTGATTAGTATTTAATGTGAGAACTCCTGATACTAAGATATTTTTCCTCCTGAAGCATTGAGCATAATATGACTCAGAGGCAGAAGCAAGGAGATGAAACAGCCATGGGTGTTGTCATTAAGTCTGGAGCAGGAGCTGGAGACTTGTGGGAGAATTGTAGGAGGAATGTTGATGTAGTAGCTCCAAAGATACCGCAAAATTATATATCAGATTTTGTAGCAAAATGGGAGGAATCAGAGATTGCATAGCATAGTGGCTGTATATATGTTTGGGTGCCAGACAACTTTAAACCCAGATATTTAGTAGCTGTGTCATATTGCGCAGAGCTGCTCTGTCTGGTTGTGCAGGTTGTGCCCTGCCCAAATTCTCTCAGCCAGGGAGGGATCAGCCAATGATCTACTTGCCAGGAGATGCTCAGAGCAACTTCCACCTAGAAGTAAGGAATCCTTCTTCTCATTCCCACAAAGGTATTTTGTGCCCTTGAGGGTGCTCGCTAACATCTCTGAGACTCAGTTTCTTCATCTTTATGATGTACAGAATATTTATTGTGCAGGATTGTTGTGATGATTGCCAAGAATATGTGTGAAGAGCCTCTCACAATAGAGGTACATAATTAGAGGCTATTAGAATAATAGGACTATTGCTCTGTGCTCAACTGTGTGTGTGAATGGGGGATTAGTTCCATCATATGTGCCTTCTGGGAGATTATGTGTTATTTGTGGAAAACCAAATGTGCACATTAACCATATTGAGTAGGAGAGGTGAGGATGGCCAAGAGAATAGAGGAAAGTTACATGGCAGAGGTTGGGGCCTTTTCCTGTATGTAAAGTTATACTTCCTTAGAGAAATGTTTTTAAAAAGTTCTTTGTTTTGGAAAGCTACATATTTATTATAATTAATAATATGCAGAATAGTCCTTGAAAGAAGCCTGGGATGAAATATAGCAACATGTTAAAAGCACAGAGGGAGCACAGTGGAGTAGACTCTAGAGTTAGTGAAATCTTGGTTTAGACTCTTTGTCTGCTGTTTACTGGCTTCATCCTCTCTACAAATTATTCTCTGAGCTCCAGGTTCCTCAGTAAAAGTACATTATATAATAGAACTATCTTACACTTCTGTAGTGAGAATTAAATGATATCATGAAATAAATAACTTATACACTATGAATAGTATTATTATCATTATTAAGCAGGAGCACAAAGTGACTTCACACATTTCTGAATTTTCTTTTCGATTTTTGAATTTATTTATTTTGAGAGAGAGTGTGAGTGTGGGAGGGACAGAGTGAGGAGAGAGAGAGAGAGAGAGAGAGAGAGAGAGAGAGAGAGAGAATGAGAATGAATCCCAAGAAGTCTCCATGCCCAGCGTAGAGCTCCATGCAGGGCTTGATCCCACAACTGTGAGATTGTGAGCTGAGCTGAAATCAGAGTCAGTCTAGTTGCTTGCCTGACTGAGCCACCCAGGCACCCCACATTTCTGACTTCTCAATTTTTGATAATGAGCATGAATTACATTTTTTATAACAGAAAAATATAAACTTAATTATAAAAATATGCCAGTCAGATGAAAGCTATGATTGTATATGAGAAAGCAGATATGTGTTTTAAAATATTTATTCATTTATTTTGAGAGAGAGAGAGCATACACATTGGCAGGGGAGGGGCAGAGAGAGAGAGAGAGAGAGAGAGAACCCCAAGAAGGTTCCACCTGTCAGTGCAGAGCCTAACACAGGGCTCAACTGTGAGAGCTGAAATCAAGAGTCGGACGCTTAACTGATTGAGCCACTCGGGCACCCCTGTAAGAAAGCAGATATGTTTTGGGGCGCCTGGGTGGCGCAGTCGGTTAAGCGTCCGACTTCAGCCAGGTCACGATCTCGCGGTCCGTGAGTTCGAGCCCCGCGTCGGGCTCTGGGCTGATGGCTCAGAGCCTGGAGCCTGTTTCCGATTCTGTGTCTCCCTCTCTCTCTGCCCCTCCCCCGTTCATGCTCTGTCTCTCTCTGTCCCAAAAATAAATAAACGTTAAAAAAAAAAATTAAATAAAAAAAGAAAGCAGATATGTTTTGGAATCAAAAGCAATGGAACCTTCTCAGGGTTACATTAGGTGGGGTTACATTAGTTCTTTCTTATACATACCTTTTCTCAAGTGGATGCTTCCATGGAGCTATATTCCATGAACCTGCTGAGCTACTAAGGTACCAAAGAGAAAGAAATGTGACCAAGGTAGCCAGATTTAGGGAAAAAAAAATAAGAGGACATGCAGTTAAATTTGAATTTCAGATAAACAATGAATATAGTTTTTTAGTCTAGGTATGCCCCAAACAATATTTGGAATATACACTAAGATAGTATTCCTTGTATACATGAAATACATGGGCATTGTGTGTTTTATCTGGCAAGCTTACCCACAGGCTTAGTCATCAAAAAATTCACATCCTTTACCTTTCCTAAGGCAACAAAGCTATATCAGACCTGCTGAGCTCATTTCTCCCTGGGCTACCACACAGGGAACAGATGTACCACCAAGGCCAAGTAGATCCTTCACTTTACTCAAGGAATAATAAGGCTAACAAAAGCAAAACAAACAAAACACAAAAAACGGAGCAAGGTGTTGGGAAGAATGACAAGATGACATCACAAAGGCTCCGCTTTTGCAGCAGCAGCTTAAAATACAGAGGAAGTGATGGAACCAGGAGGTACATTAAATGTAGTATAGTAACTAAACTTAAAGGATTTGCTGCTGGAGGTACAATGAATTGAACACACCCAAGGAAGTGTTGAAAGCAAAGAACATTTATTTCTTGTTACAAGTAAAGAGACAGGGGTGATGAGGAGAACAAAGGCAGGGGAAATGTAGCTAAAATTAAATTTCCTTACGACTTGCAGCCCACGGACAAATACCTGAGGCATGCAGAGAGTGACATTCCTCAAGGAACTCATGGCTGCCTTACTGCTCATGTTTTGCTAGAGACTGAAAGCAACCTTATTTTGAAAATAAGACCTCCAGGGGCGCCTGGGTGGCGCAGTCGGTTAAGCGTCCGACTTCAGCCAGGTCACGATCTCGCGGTCTGGGAGTTCGAGCCCCGCGTCGGGCTCTGGGCTGATGGCTCAGAGCCTGGAGCCTGTTTCTGATTCTGTGTCTCCCTCTCTCTCTGCCCCTCCCCCGTTCATGCTCTGTCTCTCTCTGTCCCAAAAATAAATAAACGTTGAAAAAAAAAAAAATTAAAGAAAATAAGACCTCCAAACCTCCAGGGTCCTATAATTCTTCTTTAATGTGCAGAAATCCCTATAGAGACACTTTATCTCTACCCCTCCCCCACAACTTAAATTTAGATAATCAGTCTCTCCTCACAATCACAAGTGCAGCTCTTTCTGCCCAGGAGTCCTGTCCCTGTGCTATAATAAAAGCACCCTTTTGCGTCATAAAACATCTCAAGAATCCTTTCTGGACCTTTGTGCTTAGAGACCCTGCATCCAGGAGATACCTCTCAAGGTACTGTCTCCCTGTGGTGTCAGTACAGAAAGCTTTTATTCAGTGTATTAGGGGCGAGGGGCAGGGAGCTTGCACGTACATTAAGGAACTTATACATATTCTATCACTTAGGTACTTTGGTTCAATTGCACATGCCTAGCATGTCAACATGCTAGGGCATACACTGTATGTTCAAAAATAGTAGAAAACTCCACCCATAGGACAAAATCTTAGTATTATAATGACCTAAAGGTGACTTCAGGACAACTGGGGGAGGGGGGTTTCTGTGCAGGCAAACTGGCTTACATAAAGGCCTATTGGGAATTGTTCATTCTGCAAAACAAAACACATTCCTTCCCTACATTTGTCCCTTCCTCTCCTCCCTTCTGCTGATAGCTTTCAGCTCTCTGATTGGAGTAACACCCTCACTGCATCCTAGTTTACAGTATCAACAAGGCTAGCAACTTCTTGAAAGTCTTTCTGATCAACTTGTTCAAGGCAAAGGTAAGTTCATTTTGCCTAAAGATCTCAGGGTATGAAAGGGTTGATTTTTCAAATTTACAATCCTACACAACTAGGCGGACATCAGGAGATGGGGTGGAAAGCTGTCAACAATTGAGATTTCAAGCTATACCTAGGATGCAGTGGGACAGTTACTCCAATCTGAGGACTGGAAGCTATCAGCAGAAGGGAGGAGAGGAAGTCACAAAAGCAAGAAGGGAATGTGTTTTGTTTTGAAGAGCCAACACTTTCAGACAAGGAGACACCAACTAGGCGTTTCGCCTGATAGCCTCGTACATGAGCCAGTTTAAGCCAGACTGGAGCTGAGGACCTCCTCAGAAGCCCTCCTGAGTTGTCCCATTTACCATTAGTTCTTTATAATACTAAGATCTCCTCCTATGGGTGGAGTTTTCTGCCATTTTTTAGCAGACAATGTGTGCTTTAGTATGTTGACATGCTAGACATGCACAATTGAACCAAAAGTACCCCTTTAAGCTCCCTGCCCCCACCCACCCCAACACCCTGAATGAAAGCTTCCCACGTTGACCCCATGCAGAGACAGTACTTTGAGAGCCATCTCCCTGTCTCCTTACTTATAACAAGTAATAAAAAGTTGTTTGCTTTCAGCACTTTCTTGGGTTGTGCTAGTTTTGATGCACCCAAGCAGAAAGCCCTAGAGTTCTGATACAAAGTGATGGGTATGTGAATCTGGAGTGTACCTGGGAGCAGGAGCACTAAGTGCTATCAGGAAGGTACATCTCAACTTGCCTTCCAGAGTGTTCCATAATGTTTTTAAAAGGGTCATGCCTAATACCGAGGCTAGGCTAGATTTTGTATCGTTGAAGACTTGGACTGTAAGAGGACTGTTCATTTTAGAAATTAGTTGTGAGAGGAACTGATAGCATATCATTAGAGAGTCCATTCGTTGACTGGACTGAAAAAAAATGCATGATCAAAAGATGGAAGGAAATTCCCTCCTTCAACTTTCCATCATCAACATTTTTCATTTAGATAAAGGAAAATTTAGGTTGAGAATACCTATTGTTTTGTTATTTTAATTACATAAGTACCACTTTAGACACCTTAGAAAGAATGGTTATTGTGCAAAAATTTTACAAATTATTATGTAGATGGGTTATGAAAGTCTAATATTTAAGATTTCTAATTTGCTTTGGAAAAAAGGCATCCTCTGGATGGGATAAGAAAAGCGCTTTAGCATATATTTGTGTGCAAAAGATTTTGCCTTTTAGTATATTTTGGTGAGAAGTAGTTTTTAGAGCAATTAATAATGCATTAGCTGACAGCTTATCATAGCTTTTTTTTAATTAAATGTCTCACCACACCACTTTGTGATTTCACTCTGAGCCATCTGCCAAGCTAGGTACTTTCACCGCGTTTTGTTTTACATATGTGGCCTACTTTGAAAGTCTCAACACTTTTCTGGCTTTGTTTTCAACAGACACCAAATTCAAATAACTGAATGTGTGAATGTTCCACATTTTTATACAAATATAAGCTTCACAGAAAATATATGTACTATTATTACTTGTGAAATATTGCTCTTTAAGCTGTCTTTAGTTGAGTGCTTACTTCTTGACAAAGTAATCTGAATACTTCTCTTTTGTTTAAGAGAATACTTCTTTTTTTTTAATGTTTATTTTTTGAGAGAGAGAGAGAGAAAGAGACAGAGAGAGAGCGTGGGGGAGGAGCACAGAGCGAGGGGGCACAGAGCGAGGGAGACACAGAATCTAAAGCAGGCTCCAGGCTCTGAGCTGTCAGCACAGAACCCCACGCGGGGCTCAAACTCACCAACCAGGACATCATGACCTGAGCCGAAGTTGGATGCTCAACCGACTGAGTCATCCAGGCACCCCTAGTCTATTTACATTCTTATGAGGAAAAAAAAAATGTGAGCCACCCAGGCACCCCAAGAGAATACTTGTGATGGCTGGAAAAGAAATGTCTTTAAGGCTTTCCTTGACTTTGGGTTATTCTCAGCCTTAGTGAAGAAATATGTATTTTTGTATCCACTGCTGAGAGACCAGTCCCACAAGTATGGCTTCAGGCGGTGAAGAAGATAAAATTCGTGTTTCTCTTGCTCACATATATATGCCAGAGAAAGCCTCTTCACTTTTATTGAGCACTGAAGTAGCCTGAAAAATGCCCAATCCACCAAAGATATATCCGTGTCCTTATCCTTAGCGTTTGTAAATGTTGCCTTATTTGGAAAAAAGGGTCTTTTCAGATATGATCAGGAATATTGAGATGAGTAGATCATCCTGGGTTATCTGGGTGAGGCTTAAATGCTGTCAAAAGCATATAAGAGAGAGAGGGAAAGGAGATACACAGAGAAGGAAGGCCTTTGTGAAGACAAGGCAGAGAATT
Source organism: Puma concolor (assembly GCF_028749965.1). Lineage (NCBI taxonomy): Eukaryota > Metazoa > Chordata > Mammalia > Carnivora > Felidae > Puma > Puma concolor. The sequence continues at coordinate 54,844,451 of NC_141679.1, read as the reverse complement.
GAGTGATGGGAACACCAGCAAAACAATGTTGGAAGATGAGGAGTGGATTCCCCTCTGGAGCCCCAGAGTGAGTACGGCCTTGCCAACACCTTGATTTTGGCCTACTGAAAATAATATTGAACTCTTGGCTTCCAGAACTGTGGGAAAATAAGCTACTATTGTTTTAAGCCACCAAGTTTGTGATATTATGGTGGGGTTCAGGAAGCCACATGTTCTAGGCCTAAACATGTTGTAGGTATTTTTGTTATGTTACCCTACTTATCCTTCAGGGTTATCTATACTGTGAAGATGATTATTTTTATCTGAATTTTATAGATGAGGAAAATTAAGTTGATGTAACTTGCCCAAGTTCCCACAGCCACATAGCAGCAGGACCGAGTTGCAAGAGTTTTGTCTACCTGGCTGACAAGTTTATAATGCATTTACCTACTCATGTTTTGCTTATTGTTATATGAATCCTTTAAATAGCACCCCAAACACTTATGGCCTCCCCTTTAAAGGATTTACTGAAAACGTTCCTTGGATTGTAAAGGAAAAACAGACAACTGTACAACTGTTGTTTTAGATAAAGCTTTCACTGGTACCTGCTATGGAAAGAATGGTCACCAAATATCTCTTGTATTTATCTACTCTTTTTTCACCATACTGGTTATTTTCACACAAATCTGGCCAGCTTAAGATTGATCAACCAATTAAGTTGACTTTTAAAATGGTTGTGATCACCAAAGTATTGAAAATCTCAAATCTGTTCACTAGACTGAGTCTTAGAAAGCCTGTTACCCAAGAAAAGGATACATTTTCATTTTGTTTCCTAAGAAAAGAATAAAATTGAGGTGAGAGTGTTAAGCGACATGTAGCCATCCAATGTATTCCTTACAAGATGGCCACATTTATGCACTTATCATTCAAATGGCTTCCTCTTTTAGTATAAAGTGATAAAAAAAATGTTTCTTTCTCTATTTAATTTTCTTTCAATTGTAACATGGTAACAAAACATGGGTCTGATTTTGTCACTAATATCTTATAAAACTAGGTATAGAGCTGAGCAAGGCTTTGGTAAGTTATAAATCAGCTCCATACTTCCTTCACTTTGCTCCGTGTTTGACCTTCGGGCCTTTGGATCATTTCTGCTCTAGTGTTCAGGCCTGTATGGATTTCAGGGAGAAAGTGCTATGCTTTGTGCTTTAAAGGAAAATCTTTAGCACAATCAGGTAGAATTAATAGGTAGGATGCACTCAGTCCAGGTAACTCTGCAACAATAGTTGGATAGGTTCTTTACTGTAGATATTATTTAATATGGTCATTGAAATTGATGGAACCCATTCAAAAGAATGTAAAGAAAATTATGATCTTATTATGCACAATTTATGTTTTGTATAATTTTATTCATATGAACATAAATTTATTCATGAGTTTCCAGCTCTTTGCTATTAAGGAAATAGTGATTCTCTTTAATGTGTTGGGTTAAGTCATAATCCTTGCTGTGAATGAGGCTGGACCTCTGTTTTTCTTTTGTTGCATCCATTGAATTCACCCTTTTGTTCTGAGTCCTGTGGGGTCCGATCACCTACCATTTTCTGTTTGGAAATGTTTTGTTTCCTCATTTCATGATCTGAAATGTGATTTCACATAGGCCTTTTATGTAGACGCTAAATGTTCAAAGTTCACTTTGCGTACAGCCTGTTTGCTGATCTCCTTCTGCTGTGCACAAAACAGGTGCCTTTTTAAGTCAGGAATGTCTTTTGTCAGTCTGCCTGGCTTGGCAGCTTTCTATCTGGAGCACCCCGGCCTGCTCCGTCAGCATCTTCTTCTATGTTGCAGCAATGGCAATTATAGAGTATTTTCCTCTTGGCAGAAAAAGTTACTTTTTAACTAAAAATGGATTCCACCATGAAAATTGCCATGACATTTGCTGACAACATCACTTTGGTGGCAATATCTTTTTATCTATGAGCTTCAATTTATATACAGTAAAATGCACGAATCTTAAGTTCACAGCTTGACAAATGTTGACATCAAGACATAGAATATTTTCATCCCCTAATATAAGTTCCTCATGGCCCTTTTCTATCAACCCACTCCCTGCCCCAGGCAATCACCATTCTGATTTTTATCACATCTATTAGTGTTGCCTGGGTTTGAACTTCGTATAAATGGAATCATACAACGTATATTATGAACTCCTCATATATATACCATATATCATGGATCTTTTGTACCTAGCTTCTTTTGCTCAAAATGATGTTTTTGACACATGTTTACACTTGTCAATAGTTGATTTCTGTTAATGGATGGATGAGTAGTATTCTTCTAGTGATAGATATTTGGGCTGTTTCCAGTTTGAGACTATCACAATCAAAATGGGTTTGGACATTCTGACGCACAATACAATTCTCTTGGGAATATATCTAAACCTGGAATTGCTGTGTGTTACAATCTAGGTGTCTGTTTAACTCAATTAGAAATGTAAACATCAATATCTCTAGGGCAGTTGTTAAAATATTTTATGACCACTACTGGTTAGGCAATAAGACCTCAAACCACTGTAATGACAGAATCAACAATTTGGCTTTGATTGCTAAGTTTTTAAGACTGTTTTACTTATATATTTATTGGATGAACAATAGAGAAAGAAAAGAAGGATTATCATATGTGTCACACTAGAAGCTCAGGTTGTCCCAACCCAGGTGGACCATGAGCAAGGACACATTTCCTTCATGGGAGGAATGGCACCCAAACTTACCTCCAGATAGGTGAGATCCCCTTCCTCTCCCTGGTGCATGCATTCTCAGTGGTGGTCATAACACCCCCAAGGAGGTGAGAATTGGTTCTTGAGAGGGGAGTAGTGAGGAAAATCTTTTTAAGCATAAAGCACAGACATACATATAGTGCACAAATAGAAATATAATATATTGGGTATTAAAATTTCATTAGGGATGATATTAGGAGCAAAGTGTCTATAAAAGGCTATTTGGGGAAGGCAATAATAAAAACATGATTGAGGAATGCTGATTTAGTGGCTTAAATACAGCTTCTCAGACAATTCGGACAAATCCACTGGCATTTATATTTATACTTTCTAGTGCCTAGGTGCTTTCCTTTTATACCTCACTTCCAAGACTATGCACCAATTTGCACATAAGTAGATATGTAAGAGAGAATATGTGCTCCCTTCTGTGGAGCACCACTGCCTGGCTGTCACTTCCAGCCCTACCTAGTCCTCATGTGGCTTTTCTGTGGCATGGTGAGAGAATGGTGGAATATGTGTCTATGCTTGGTAACCTGAGGTTTATAGATTTCCCCTAAAAAGGGTATTCTTAACCCATTCCACTCCATTCCATGTAGTGTTTTGCCTTTACCCACCTTGTCAAGAATGTCTAAACTTGAACAATATTCTATTTTGCATTCCATGTAAAACAATCTATATGTATTTGCTTGTTTTATTTTTTGAACTCTTCTTTGCCAAGAGCTTATTTAGAAACCCATAGTCTTGTTACTATCAATTTCTTTCCCTAAGACTAGCAGTCTTGCCCCCATTGTGAAGCCCAATGCTTCTGATCATGGTTCTTTTTGAGCACCTACAGAGACCATCTATTTGGCTGTCTGGGCATTTGAGCTTTCCCACTTTGCTCTACTGACTCAGAATATTAAGACTCGTTGATATTTCATTTCATTCCCCATTTTGAAATATTTACCTTAAGGAAGAGAAGAGATTTCTATATCTATTACAGCAGGCTTTGTAACCCAAATTGAGTTTCATTGGCACCAAATATGTAAGTTTAGTGCTATGTCTCAATGTTCCTCCAGCTTACTCTGTCTTGCTACAAATACACTGTGATGTCTAGTAGTCAAATCTTGATTTCTGACAGGTGTAATTCCATAAAAACTGGAGGAGGCTGATCTAATTCCTCTTTATTCTTGTATCTGTGGCAGATAACCTCCTTGAAAAATGTGCTGTGGTAACTTCCTGTGGGCTTATCAGGAAAGAATACCAGGAATTCTTTGCCTCTTTTTCCCTTACTCTCTTGGAATAAGACATTTAGGGAGGTAAAAGCTGAACTGTCTGAGCCTGGTTGGATTCTAGGTTTTTTTAAAAAGGAGACAGTTGACTCTGAAGACATACAGATTCCCCAAGTTTTGTAAATTGAATGCTTTGAGGTCAAAGACAGACATGTACTTCCCTCTTCTATAGTGATCCAGAGGTGTTAGGCACATTTTAAGGGGGCATTTTAAGGGGGCATACTAGGGACTGAAGTATAAGTGACAGAGTCTTGAAAATCACAGTAATGAGAAAGCTGGGAGATGGTCCAGAGCATAGTCACTGAATGCCTTTGAATGGCCTATGTGGCCTTGGACATTGAACATCTGTGTGGGGGCCATGACCCATAGATCTGTGGTCTTTCTTCAAGCTTCCCACAGTTATTAAGTTTGGAGTCCTACATGGCCTGAAGAAAGGGAAAGAGTCTCCTGCAAAATGACTGATTGAATTTCTTATTAAACATTCAAGGAGAGGGTAAAGATAAGGAAGTCCTCAAAGACAAATTGAACTCAATTTGGAACATGGGGAAAGAGAGTTTATGCATTCAAGTGTTGAGAATCAAATCTATACCTATTTTACATTTAATAGAAACTGACTTTGTTAGACTTTGACCATATTCTCTTAAATAGACTGAGACAGGGAAACTAAAGGGACTCCAAGAAAAACTGCTATTTTGCTCCTTTCCCTACTTCTATTCTTGAATAGGCCCTACACCCCCACTTTACACATGTCTTCTAGAACAGATCTTTTATGTCCTCATGGTAAAGGTCAAGGAGTTAGTTATTTCTTTGGAGTCTTCTAGCACAATAGGTAACATCTAAGGAGTGACCAGGTGGGATCATCATGAACGTTTTCCAAGACCACTGACTCACCAAGACCCCTGTCTCACCAAGATCTGTGGCTCTTGGGGCATAAATGACTAATGGAGAACACCTAAACACTCATCTTTGTTCCTGGTTGCCTGAGGAGACCACAATCCTCAATAAAAACTCCAGGTCCCAAGCAAAGACAAGACTCTCGCTCCTTTCCTTCCTGAATCTCCCAGACACTCTGTATCTGCTCTGTCTTCAATAAACTCTGCTCACACTTCCTCTGAGCTTGCATTTGATTTCCATCCTGCTCAAAGCCAAAGACCCTCTTGGTTGGTCCTGTGGGACCCTTTCTGGGTCCGAGAACGCAGCCAGCCTGCATTAAGACCCATCCATCTTGACTATGTATCACCTTACCTTTTTAATTTTTCTTTATAGCACCTAATACTCATTTGATGTAATGTGCTTATTTGTTAATTTTATCTGTACCAGGTTTTTTTTTTTTAATTTTTTAATGTTTATTTTTGAGAGAGAGACAGAGCACAAGAGGGGGAGGGACAGAGTGAGAGGGAGACGCAGAATCCAAAGCAGGCTCCAGGTTCTGAGCTGTCAGCACAAAACCCATTGCGGGGCTCAAACCCATTAACCGTGAGATAATGACCTGAGCTGAAGACGGACACCTAACCGACTGAGCCACTCAGGCGCCCCTTATCTGTACTAGTTTTAAGCTCCATGAAGGAAGGGACTGTCTTTCTTATTCACTATTCTATTTCTAGTTTTTAGAATAGTGCTGCATGTAGTAGGAGCTCAATAAATATTTGTTGATTGAATGAATAGTATTCAGAAACTCTTATGGTAAAATGGGAGAAGATGATGATGTTAAGATATTTAATCTTGAAATATAAACAAGATGAAGCTCTCTATGAAATAAAAAAAATATTTCTTGGATTTCTTAAAAATAGTGCTATATCATGATTTTGTGTTTTGCTTTAATATAATTTAATTTATCTGATACCTTTGCTTTCCTTTTATGGCTTATCTTTGTTCAGCAGATGATCCCCCAGTTGTACTGGCAATTGGGAAGGTGTGGATTTTATCAGCTCACTCCCTTTATTTGACAAACTTAGGCTTTCAGTCAGTCAAAGTGACCTTATCTATGTCTCTCTTTGCATATTGTTAACATAGCTTGCTATTTTTTATATATATCTGTATTTGTTTTTAATTTTTTTTAATGTTTATTTATTTTTGAGACAGTGACAGAGCATGAGCAGGGGAGGGGCAGAGATAGAGAGGGAGACGCAGAACCCGAAGCAGGCTCCAGGTTCTGAGCTGTCAGCACAGTGCCCGATGCGGGGCTCAAATCCACAAACTGTGAGATCATGACCTGAGCTGAAGTCGGATGCTTAACCGACTGAGCCACCCAGGTGCCCCAAAATATATCTGTATTTTATGTTCTCCCTATTTCTGATGTTCTGAAGTAATGACAGATCATTTTTATGTGGTGGATATTTAGTGTTCTTTACCTTTTTTTTTAATGTTTATTTTTTGAGAGAGCGAAAACTAGAGCAAGTGGGGGAGGGGCAGAGGGAAGAGGATAGAGGATCTGAAGTGGGCTCTGTGCTGACAGCAGCGACTCCAACATGGGGCTCAAACTCACAATGGCGAGATCATGACCTCAGCCGGAAGTCAGATGCTCGACTGACTGAGCCACCCAAGGGTCCCTAGTGTTCTTTACTGTTATAGTCCACTTGGTATATTTACTGTGGCATCAGCATGGCATTTTTAATGTATTTTGAAATGTAGAATTAATGCAGAAAGGATTAAGACAATGCTCTCTTTCATCTAGAGTAAACTAAAAAATAAATGTGATGTGTGGGGGAAATATTGTGAGAATTTAAGAGAAAGGGAGACCAACCCATTTGGAGGCAAATTCCAACAGACTCTTACCAGCAATGTATGGAGTCTGAAGAAAAGAGAAAATCAGTGAGCTATAGGAGTTTTCCTTACCATAAAGTCTCGCCAAGTTACATATCTCTCCAAGGATAAATTCTCCTTTATTAGTTAACTAGCGTTTAGTAAGAGCGCTAATTAGTGTCTTAACCCAACTATAATAATTTGGTATCTCTCACAGTTTCTCTGGGTCAGGAGTTCGAAAGGGACTTGGCTGGGAAGCTTGGCTCAGGGCCTCTCCTGTGGTTGCAAGCAGATATCGACTGGGCCTGCAGCCACATGAAGGTTTGATTAGAGCTGAAGGATCCATTTTTAGGAGATGCTGTTGCAATGTTAGTGTATTGGTGCTCAGTATCATTTGGAGACTTCAGTGCCTTTTCATGGGCCTCTCTATGCGGCCGCTTAAATGTCCTCACATCAGGATGGGTTCCCCCAGAATAAGCATCCAAAAAGCCAAAGCAGAAAGTGCAATGCCTTTTATGGTCTACCCGCGGAAATCATACTTCCACTGTAGCTGCTGCTCACACAGACCTGTCCTGATTCAAAGTAAGAAGAAACTACACAAAAATATGACACAAGGAGGCAGTAATGATTGAAGTCCATCTTGTGGGCTGACTTCCACAACTAGTAAGCTTAAAACTATGTCTAGACGGAATTAGAGAGACAGAGAGCAGAAATGTATCTCCCCAGTCGTGACTGCCCACATTATTAGATCTCTTGATAGTTTTTTTCTGCTATCTGAACCAATAATCAAGATCTACAATATTCAGCCCCACTGTTCCTTAGGGAGCATTCAAATGATGTTCGGACAGACATGAAGGAGAACTAAGTAGAATATACTGAAGGTACTTTTTCTTCCATTTTTTTAAAAAGTTTCCTTTTCAAATATCAAGCTTGGTAAAATTGACCTGTCCTCATTTAAATATTAGAAAAGAGGAAAACAAATTAAATAACAGAATAAAACAATAATCATAAGACATTTCCTTTGTCCATTTTCTCTTCTACTCTCTGAAACTATCCTTTTCTGCCTTCACTGTCCTCAAATCTCTAAGCTCCTTCTGTATTGTCAGATTATGACCTTGCTTCTTAGTTTTCCAGCAATTAGACACACTTCTAGAAGATGACCTTCATCAGCACCATATACTCACCTTACTTCTGTTATTAGGGGAAAGTTATCTGTGCTCTCAGCTGCCATCAGTTCCTCTCCTCATGTGCTAGAATGCCTCATCTCTCACTCATGGAAACTTTGCCAACAACTGTTTCCTTCCTTTCCTCAATTTTCGAGCTTTTCTTTTTCCTATCAGCCTAAGAACGTGCATTAATTTTCCGAATTTATTTTATTTTTTTTCTTGACCTCACACGCATCTCCAAATTTTGCTCATTTCTCTTTTCCCCTTTAAGAAAGCTCCTCAAAAGAACTCGGTATACTTGCAGACTCCAATTCCTCCCCTCCTAGTTTCTCTTGTACCCACTTCATTTGAGCTTTTCCATGGTTCCACTGAAATAGCTCTTGTCAGGCCATTATATAACCATCACACTGCTATGTCCAAAGGTCAGTTCTGAGCCCTCTTCTTACCTATCGGTAGCACTTGGCACAACCAATCAGGTTTCCTCCTGAAAATATTTTCTCTATTTGGCTTTCTGTCACACAATATACTCTTCCATTTTCTGCCTGTCACAATGGCTGCATGTCTTCAGTTCATGTTGTTCCTTCTTCCTCATCTACCTGATCTCTTCATATCAATGTATAATTAGAGTTGCACGAGTTTGTAGTATTGAAGACTATACAGAAAAAAAATATTGAATATTAGTATTAATGGATAGAATTATTTTAATTGGAGAATTTAATACACTCTCATTTCATGACACTTAAAGAAAAAAAAAGGAATATAAAGCATTTGGGGGACACCTGGGTGGCTCAGTCAGTTAAGCATCCGACTTCAGCTCAAGTCATGATATCGCGGTTGGTGGGTTCAAGCCCTGCATCAGGCACTTAGAGCCTGGAGCCTGCTTTGGACTCCATGTCGCTCTCTCTCTCTGCCCTTCCCCCACTCACACTTTGTCTCTCTCTCTCTCTCAAAAAGAATAAACTTAAAAACAAAATTTGGATAACACAGTTGTAATGCTCATAGGATATAGATGTGTTAAAAGCAAGCTCTGACTGATTGTTACTCAGGAGGAGCTCCCCCCCCTCCCATATTGGGAAGTGGGACTGAGTGAGTTGCTAGACCCATGCTTCAAACATCCTTCCATTTAACTTGTATGTGATTATTCATATTGCTTACATGCAGTCTTACTCTTAGAGTCAGGACCTTGTTGATTTATTTATATTATTTTGTTATGTTTCTCTCTGTTAAAACAAAATAAGTGGAGGAAAGAGAAGTTTCATTAGCTCTAAGGAGCAGAGCAGCCATTTCAACAATCACTAGTTTGGGTGGGTGCAGAAAACCACCGGACAAAGACATTAACCATAGCATACCATAATGAAGTAGGATCTAGCATTTTCAGTGGAATTACTGTACATCTCTGGGTCAGAGCAGAAAAAGGAACTCACTACTCAAGTTTTGTGTGATGGTGGTTTTTGTTGTAGGTAAGATGTGTGGAATTTAATTTGAGGGTTCCCAGAAATTCTGATTGTCAACAGATAATGTATACACTTTAATGTTTGGAATACATTTACTTATTAAATGTCAATTCTTTTAATATAGCTTAGGCAATACCAGTAGTGGAGAATGGGAAGGATTAGAAGGAAAGATAAGAATATTCCATGATTTTTCTATGTACAGAATGTGAGTATAAAAGTAGAACACGTATTCAAATCAAACGCAGTTGACCCTTGAACAACGGGTTTGAACCATGCAGGTGCACTTACACGTGGATTTTTTTTTTTGATAAATGCAATACAGTATTGTAAATGTATTTTCTCTTATGATTTTCTGAACATTTTCATTTCTCTAGCCTACTTTATTTGAAGATTACAACATATAATACATATAACACACAAAACGTGTTAATTAACTGTTTATGTTACCAATAAAGCTTTTGGTTGACAGTAGGCTGTTAGAAGTTACATTTTGGGGGGTCCAAAGTTATATGTGAACTTTCAGCTGTGGGGAGTGAGGTAGGTCGGGGCACATAACCCTCCATGTTGTTTAATGATCAACTGTACAAGAGTGTTACAGTGGGCAAACTGATAAAGACCTGCCTTAGCAAGCGTGATGTGACTGTCAGCTAGTGATTTACTTCACAGTCCTCAGTTATTTCAAAGCTGACTAAGTAACAGTGTTATGTTATTTAGATGAGAAAGCATAACAACAGGTCTTATGAAAAATACTTTAACATCTTGCAGAGACTGTCCATTATCTTTAGCAATGCAAATCCTCTCTGATATTCACATTAAGTATTTGCATTATAATGCACTCTCTTGTTCCTCACTTTTGTCCCTAATTCGTAATTATGACCATTTTGTTTAGAAGATGATTAGGATCATTATTATTAGGAAAATGTTCTTTTCTATTTAGAGTAGATGGATTCACTGGAGATACTTGCCTGCATGATGATTACCTCATTAGGTATACCTGGAAAATCATAAAAGGAAAGAGCCCAAACAAGAGGTACTCTTTATTTTTGCTGTTTAGACATGTGTAAGCATGGTGGACACTGGGGACACTCAGGCTATAGACAGAAAGCTGTTAACTTAAAACGTGGATCCAGGATACTTACTGATACTTGTGTTTCCACAGCAGGGACCAGAATCCTATTGCATTTGAACTGAGTGGAAGCTAGGACTAAAAGAATAAGAGAGTAGTGTTTTTTTTTTCTTTTTAATGTTTATTCATTTTTGAGAGACAGAGAGAGAGAAAGTGTGAGTGGGGGAGGGGCAGAGAGAGAGAGGGAGACACAGAATCCGAAGCAAGCTCCAGGCTCTGAGCTGTCAGCACAGAGCCCAATGCGGGGCTCGAACTCACGAACCTCAAGATCATGACCTGAGCTGAAGTCGGACGGTTAACCGACTGAGCCACCCAGGGACCCCAAGAATAGTTTTATTTAATAATTTAAATTGCTGATTTTGGTGATAACCGTCTGTTCAGATTTTCTTAAGTACAGAATGAAGAATGGTATGGAAGAACAATCTTGTCCATAGTAATGTTTATTGAGAATTCTCTTTGTAAGTAGGTACAGGGAGCAAAATCAAGTGGCATATTGTTGAGATGAGGAGTGGCTAGAATATAGATTTACTAATTTTAGTGATTAATTATAGAAAGATAGGAATTCAAAACACATGTTTCCCAAAACCAAATAGATAAAATAAACTACTTAGCATATTTTAATTAATATTTAAAGAATGTTGTAGGTATCCATTAGTAGAAGACCTTTTCTAAGACATATTAAGGCATAGTAAGTGTTATCAAAATTGATATGGGCACTGCCTTTATAATCTCATTCCATAATTGGTGCAATTTATGCTTTGATGTGCATTTTTGGTAGTTAAAGATATAGTCTCTGTAGGGGTATTTTTTTCAATATATGAAGTTTATTGTCGAATTGGTTTCCATACAACACCCAGTGCTCATCCCAAAATGTGCCCTCCTCAATACTTGTCACTCACCCTCTCCTCCCTCCCACCCCCCAGGGGTATTTTTTAATATAAGTGTCATTATGCATGCTAGTCATAGTAATTTATGAGATCACCTATTGGGGATTATTTGGAAGTACAGGATTATATTATAAGTAAAGGTAGTGAGTCTATGGTGTTGAACATAACTCAGTGCTACCGAAGGTGGAAAGGATCCTATTAATTTATATAATGAAAAGTAGAATCCTGTATTCATTTTTTGGGTCTTATTTCTCCATCAAATGGCAATAATAAATATTGGAACTAACATTGCTTCAAATAATATATAGAACAGGATAAATTTTGTGTTAGTGAATGTTGGATTAAAATTATTTGAACTGAAATAAACATTGAAATATAGCATTATTGGAGGTGATTTCAGGCACTTTATTTATTAAAGTTTACTTATTTTGAGAGAGAGTGAGCAGGGGAGGGGCAGAGAGAGAGAGAGAGAGAGAGAGAGAGAATCCCAAGCAGGCTTCACACTGTCAGTGCAAAGCCTGATGATAGGCTCGAACTCACAAACTGCGAGATCATGACCAGAGCCAAAATCAAGAGTCAGATGCTTAACTGACTGAGCCATCCAGGCACCCAACAGGCACTTAAGATAGGTGAACTTGGCAACAACTAGTATTAATGGGGATAATCAGCTTGCATCTACTGCCAAGGGTGTAGATAGTGAGGTTTTAGGAGATAGTTACTTCAGATTTTATTTGTTTTGAAGCACCATACTTAAGGTAGGAAAGTAAGTTTTAAAGTTGATATGGATTGAGAATTTTGACATTAAAATAAAATGCATTTGCCTACAATTCTTAAAAGGAGTGCTAAGCATTTAGTTCTAATAAAGCATTATAATAAATAAAAAATGATTATGCCCACTAAAATTGTAGTGAAGTTATCATATAGCATAAGTTAAAAAGCTTAGAAGGGCTATTATGAATGTGACTGAGAGGTTTCTATTGATAGAGGTGTTAGGTAATTATGGTAAAACCCATAATCTAGGGTGTCAGAGTTACTTGTTTTGTGGTTAGACTAATTTTACTTTTATAAGACTTTTAAAAATTCATTTGTAGGCTAAATCTGTGACTCATAGCTTTTATTTTATTTTTATTTTATTTATTTTATTTATTTACTTCATTTCTCTGTTGATAGACTGGGAAGTCCAAGGCAGTGTTAGTAACAATAAAATTTTAGGGTAAAATAGTAACAATTTGATTGATCGGGAAAGCATTTCATTGTAAACTACAAGTGGACAATTGTAGATTTTCACAACCTACATGTTCTTGATTTTTCTGTATATAGGTAGTAATTGTAGTAATCAGAATGTGAAATTACTAATTACAGAGGTGAATGATGTTAAATAGACATGACACTAGGGGCGCTTGGGTGGCTCAGCCGGTTAAGCATCCGACTTCTGCTCAGGTCATGATCTCTCGGTTTTTGAGTTTGAGCTCCGCATTGGGCTGGGTACTGACAGCTCAGAGCCTGGAGACTACTTCAGACTCTGTGTCTCCTCCTCTCACTTCCCCTTCCATGCTCATGCTCTGTCTCTCTCTGTCTCTCAATAATAATAAATAAACGTTAAAAAAAAATAGACGTGACACTATTGGATCAATTGTTCTTTGCTGTGTTTAATGCAAAGCTAAGATTCAGAGTTAGTTGTACTAAATTAGTACAAGAATAGGATCAGTATCAATACATTATTATATAAAGACAGAAGACAGAGACCAATCAGAAGGGTCAGAATTAGGGTCACTTTCAAAAGTGAAGTGATCAGATGCAAAATAAAGCTTTACCTGGCATAGAACACGTGATTGTGAACACTTGACCAGTAATTACACACCTTCCTTGAAATCCATGTTTATAACTAGTAGTGAGTCATAGATGCTGTCACAATTTGTGTATGATGTTTTGTAATAATTCTAATATCAAAATCTAGGATGATGTTGATAAATAGTATTTATAATATATTTTTTAAATTTTACTTCCTTTAGACTGTGGAGGCTCAGGTGATAGACACCCCGGCAGCTAAAGAGATAAAAATATATTAAGACATGACACTACTAATGGGCTTAACATTATTATGAAGAAAATTATTATTAAGGCAGGGGCTATAATAATCAATTATAGTCAGTTATAAATCTAAGCGTCTTCTAATCAAAACCCTCACTGATTAAGGTCAGCCTGAATTAGCTGTCTCTTTCATTAGTTGTCTTTACTATTCTATTCTAGTTTAAAAACCAAGTAGTCAATATAGTGACCCCTTTGTGATGTGTTGAGTACAGTCAAAAGTAGGTAGAAGTCTATGTAAGATGGCTAAGAATAAGCTTTATACCACAAATATAAGGGCAGAAGAGAATTATTCATTTCACCAAGCTGGGAGGTAGAACTTCCATACTGAGTTTCAAGAAGCAGCTAAATAAAATTTGGGTGGGCTGCTTCTGCCACTCTTCCCAAAAGTAAGAAGTAGATCAAAGTCTGTTATTTAGGGAGGGTAGTTGTTAATGTAAAGGGCACAGGTGCATATATGTGTAGTTATTATTAAATATAACGGAATAATTGCCAATGTGACTTCATGTGGAATTTGGGTTGTGTTCACACAGCTCCAGTTAGAGGGCACGCTCTGAGCTTAACTGTCTACACAGCTAAGCTTCATGCATACAAATGGTAGTTTGAGGTTTAATCCTATTAGTGGATATGATCTTAGTGTGGACGCTCACACTTGTTTAAGCGAGGTCAGGACAATAATAGGTGCAATAATCCATATTAGTATTGGTAAAGTTAGAAGTTGAAATTGTTCTTTGAGATATCATTGTATGGCATCTCCAAGTGGCTGAAGTCCATATAGATTACTTTATTTATTTATTTTTGAAATTCAGCATGACCTAAATCTTTTGGTTAAGCATTAAGAAGGCCAAGGCTAATGGGGTAATTAATAATTGCAAAGGAATTAGCAGCATGCTTGTTGAAATAAAAAAGTTGAGCCCCTGCAAATAAAGTTTTCAATTCATGTTATTACTGGATATATATATGTGTGTACACACACACACACACACACACACACACACACACACACATATATATATCTTATATATAAATCTATTTAGTATCAGACCCTTTTGCAGAATAGACCTTATTTGTCAAGTCCTTTCATACTATGAGGTATCTTTATATGAAGAGACACCAAAAGGAACTTCTCTGGTTTGAACTCAGGCCACACAGAATTCTAATGATGGAACAAAAGAACCTTTTTAATGGAAGTTACATCCTAAGCATATCTGCATGCAACAATAAAGCCATAATTTTAACATCAATTTGACCTCTAAAACAGGATTTCATTGTTTCCACTTTATTTATTTTTTTTTATTTATATATGAAATTTATTGTCAAATTGGTTTCCATACAACACCCAGTGCTCATCCCAAAAGGTGCCTTCCTCAATACCCATCACCCACCCTCTCCTCCCTCCCACCCCCCATCAACCCTTAGTTTGTTCTCAGTTCTCAACAGTCTCTTATGCTTTGGCTCTCTCCCCCTCTAACCTCTTTTTTTTTTTTTTTTTCCTTCCCCTCCCCCATGGGTTCCTGTTAAGTTTCTCAGGATCCACATAAGAGTGAAACCATATGGTATCTGTCTTTCTCTGTATAACTTATTTCACTTAGCATCACACTCTCCAGTTCCATCCACATTGCTACAAAAGGCCATATTTCATTTTTTCTCATTGCCACGTAGTATTCCATAGTGTATATAAACCACAATTTCTTTATCCATTCATCAGTTGATGGACATTTAGGCTCTTTCCATAATTTGGCTATTGTTGAGAGTGCTGCTATGAACATTGGGGTACAAGTGCCCCTATGCATCAGTACTCCTGTGTCCCTTGGATAAATTCCTAGCAGTGCTATTGCTGGGTCATAGGGTAGGTCTATTTTTAATTTTCTGAGGAACCTCCACACTGCTTTCCAGAGCGGCTGCACCAATTTGCATTCCCACCAACAGTGCAAGAGGGTTCCTGTTTCTCCACATCCTCTCCAGCATCTATAGTCTCCTGATTTGTTCATTTTGGCCACTCTGACTGGCGTGAGGTGATACCTGAGTGTGGTTTTGATTTGTATTTCCCTGATAAGGAGCGACGCTGAACATCTTTTCATGTGCCTGTTGGCCATCCGGATGTCTTCTTTAGAGAAGTGTCTATTCATGTTTTCTGCCCATTTCTTCACTGGGTTATTTGCTTTTCGGGTGTGGAGTTTGGTGAGCTCTTTATAGATTTTGGATACTAGCCCTTTGTCCGATATGTCATTTGCAAATATCTTTTCCCATTCCCTTGGTTGCCTTTTAGTTTTGTTGGTTGTTTCCTTTGCTGTGCAGAAGCTTTTTATCTTCATAAGGTCCCAGTAATTCACTTTTGCTTTGAATTCCCTTGCCTTTGGGGATGTGTCGAGTAAGAGATTGCTACGGCTGAGGTCAGAGAGGTCTTTTCCTGCTTTCTCCTCTAAGGTTTTGATGCTTTCCTGTCTCACATTCAGGTCCTTTATCCATTTGGAGTTTATTTTTGTGAATGGTGTGAGAAAGTGGTCTAGTTTCAACCTTCTGCATGTTGCTGTCCAGTTCTCCCAGCACCATTTGTTAAAGAGACTGTCTTTTTTCCATTGGATGTTCTTTCCTGCTTTGTCAAAGATGAGTTGGCCATACGTTTGTGGGTCTAGTTCTGGGGTTTCTATTCTATTCCATTGGTCTATGTGTCTGTCTTTGTGCCAATACCATGCTGTCTTGATGATGACAGCTTTGTAGTAGAGGCTAAAGTCTGGGATTGTGATGCCTCCTGCTTTGGTCTTCTTCTTCAAAATTACTTTGGCTATTCGGGGCCTTTTGTGGTTCCATATGAATTTTAGGATTGCTTGTTCTAGTTTCGAGAAGAATGCTGGTGCAATTTTGATTGGGATTGCATTGAATGTGTAGATAGCTTTGGGTAGTATTGACATTTTGACAATATTTATTCTTCCAATCCACGAGCAGGGAATGTCTTTCCATTTCTTTAAATCTTCTTCAATTACCTTCATAAGCTTTCTATAGTTTTCAGCATACAGATCCTTTACATCTTTGGTTAGATTTATTCCTAGGTATTTTATGCTTCTTGGTGCAATTGTGAATGGGATCAGTTTCTTTATTTGTCTTTCTGTTGCTTCATTGTTAGTGTATAAGAATGCAACTGATTTCTGTACATTGATTTTGTATCCTGCAACTTTGCTGAATTCATGGATCAGTTCTAGCAGACTTTTGGTGGAGTCTATCGGATTTTCCATGTATAATATCATGTCATCTGCAAAAAGCGAAAGCTTGACTTCATCTTTGCCAATTTGGATGCCTTTGATTTCCTTTTGTTGTCTGATTGCTGATGCTAGAACTTCCAGCACTATGTTAAACAACAGCGGTGAGAGTGGGCATCCCTGTCGTGTTCCTGATCTCAGGGAAAAAGCTCTCAGTTTTTCCCCGTTGAGGATGATGTTAGCTGTGGGCTTTTCATAAATGGCTTTTATGATCTTTAAGTATGTTCCTTCTATCCCGACTTTCTCAAGGGTTTTTATTAAGAAAGGGTGCTGGATTTTGTCAAAGGCCTTTTCTGCATCGATTGACAGGATCATATGGTTCTTCTCTTTTTTTTTGTTAATGTGATGTATCACGTTGATTGATTTGTGAATGTTGAACCAGCCCTGCATCCCAGGAATGAATCCCACTTGATCATGGTGAATAATTCTTTTTATATGCCGTTGAATTCGATATGCTAGTATCTTATTGAGAATTTTTGCATCCATATTCATCAGGGATATTGGCCTGTAGTTCTCTGTTTTTACTGGGTCTCTGTCTGGTGTAGGAATCAAAGTAATACTGGCTTCATAGAATGAGTCTGGAAGTTTTCCTTCCCTTTCTATTTCTTGGAATAGCTTGAGAAGGATAGGTATTATCTCTGCTTTAAACGTCTGGTAGAACTCCCCTGGGAAGCCATCTGGTCCTGGACTCTTATTTGTTGGGAGATTTTTGATAACCGATTCCATTTCTTCGCTGGTTATGGGTCTGTTCAAGCTTTCTATTTCCTCCTGATTGAGTTTTGGAAGAGTGTGGGTGTTCAGGAATTTGTCCATTTCTTCCAGGTTGTCCAATTTGTTGGCATATAATTTTTCATAGTATTCCCTGATAATTGTTTGTATCTCTGAGGGATTGGTTGTAATCATTCCATTTTCATTCATGATTTTATCTATTTGGGTCATCTCCCTTTTCTTTTTGAGAAGCCTGGCTAGAGGTTTGTCAATTTTGTTTATTTTTTCAAAAAACCAACTCTTGGTTTCGTTGATCTGCTCTACAGTTTTTTTAGATTCTATATTGTTTATTTCTGCTCTGATCTTTATTATTTCTCTTCTTCTGCTGGGTTTAGGCTGCCTTTGCTGTTCTGCTTCTAGTTCCTTTAGGTGTGCTGTTAGATTTTGTATTTGGGATTTTTCTTGTTTCTTGAGATAGGCCTGGATTGCAATGTATTTTCCTCTCAGGACTGCCTTTGCTGCATCCCAAAGCGTTTGGATTGTTGTATTTTCATTTTCGTTTGTTTCCATATATTTTTTAATTTCTTCTCTAATTGCCTGGTTGACCCACTCATGCGTTAGTAGGGTGTTCTTTAACCTCCATGCTTTTGGAGGTTTTCCAGACTTTTTTCTGTGGTTGATTTCAAGCTTCATAGCATTGTGGTCTGAAAGTATGCATGGTATGATTTCAATTCTTGTAAACTTATGAAGGGCTGTTTTGTGACCCAGTATATGATCTATCTTGGAGAATGTTCCATGTGCACTCGAGAAGAAAGTATATTCTGTTGCTTTGGGATGCAGAGTTCTAAATATATCTGTCAAGTCCATCTGATCCAATGTCTCATTCAGGGCCCTTGTTTCTTTATTGACCGTGTGTCTAGATGATCTATCCATTTCTGTAAGTGGGGTGTTAAAGTCCCCTGCAATTACCACATTCTTATCAATAAGGTTGCTTATGTTTATGAGTAATTGTTTTATATATTTGGGCGCTCCGGTATTCGGCGCATAGACATTTATAATTGTTAGCTCTTCCTGATGGATAGACCCTGTCACTATTATATAATGTCCTTCTTCATCTCTTGTTACAGCCTTTAATTTAAAGTCTAGTTTGTCTGATATAAGGATGGCTACTCCAGCTTTCTTTTGGCTTCCAGTCGCATGATAAATAGTTCTCCATCCCCTCGCTCTCAATCTAAAGGTGTCCTCAGGTCTAAAATGAGTCTCTTGTAGACAGCAAATAGATGGGTCTTGTTTTTTTATCCATTCTGATACCCTATGTCTTTTGGTTGGCGCATTTAGTCCATTTACATTCAGTGTTATTATAGAAAGATATGGGTTTAGAGTCATTGTGATGTCTGTATGTTTTATGCTTGTAGTGATGTCTCTGGTACTTTGTCTCACAGGGTCCCCCTTAGGATCTCTTGGAGGGCTGGTTTAGTGGTGACAAATTCCTTCAGTTTTTGTTTGTTTGGGAAGACCTTTATCTCTCCTTCTATTCTAAATGACAGACTTGCTGGATAAAGGATTCTCGGCTGCATATTTTTTCTGTCTAGCACACTGAAAATCTCGTGCCAATTCTTTCTGGCCTGCCAAGTTTCAAAAGAGAGATCAGTCACGAGTCTTATAGGACTCCCTTTATATGTGAGGGCACGTTTACCCCTTGCTGCTTTCAGAATTTTCTCTTTATCCTTGTATTTTGCCAGTTTCACTATGATATGTCGTGCAGAAGATCGATTCAAGTTACGTCTGAAGGGAGTTCTCTGTGCCTCTTGGATTTCAATGCCTTTTTCCTTCCCCAGTTCAGGGAAGTTCTCAGCTATAATTTCTTCAAGTACCCCTTCAGCACCTTTCCCTCTCTCTTCCTCCTCTGGGATACCAATTATGCGTAGATTATTTCTTTTTAGGGTATCACTTAGTTCTCTAATTTTCCCCTCATACTCCTGGATTTTTTTATCTCTCTTTTTCTCAGCTTCCTCTTTTTCCATAACTTTGTCTTCTAGTTCACCTATTCTCTCCTCTGCCTCTTCAATCCGAGCCGTGGTGGTTTCCATTTTGTTATGCATTTCGTTTAAAGTGTTTTTCAGCTCCTCGTGACTGTTCCTTAGTCCCTTGATCTCTGTAGCAAGAGATTCTCTGCTGTCAGCTATACTGTTTTCACGCCCAGCGATTAATTTTATGACTATTATTCTAAATTCACTTTCTGTTATATTATTTAAATCCTTTTTGATCAGCTCATTAGCTGTTGTTATTTCCTGGAGATTCTTGTGAGGGGAATTCTTCCGCTTGGTCATTTTGGCTAGTCCCTGGCGTGGTGAGGACCTGCAGGGCACTTCCCCTGTGCTGTGGTGTATAACTGGAGTTGGTGGGCGGAGCCGCAGTCAGACCTGATGTCTGCCCCCAGCCCACCGCTGTGTCCACAGTCAGACTGGTGTGTGCCTTCTCTTCCCCTCTCCTAGGGGCGGGATTCACTGTGGGTTGGGGTGGCCTGTCTGGGCTACTTGCACACTGCCAGGCTTGTGATGCTGGGGATCTGGCGTCTTAGCTGGGGTGGGTAGGCAAGGTGCACGGGGGCAGGAGGGGTAGGCTTAGCTTGCTTCTCCTTAGGTGATCCACTTCAGGAGGGGCCCTGTGGCAGCAGGAGGGAGTCAGATCCGCTGCCGGAGGTTTGGCTCCGCGGAAGCGCAGAGTTGGGTGTTTGGGCGGAGCGAGCAAGTTCCCTGGCAGGAACTGGTTCTCTTTGGGATTTTGGCTGGGGGATGGGCTGGGGAGATGGCGCTGGCGAGCGCCTTTGTTCCCCACCAAACTGAGCTCTGTCGTCCGGGGGCTCAGCAGCTCTCCTTCCCTTTGTCCTCCAGCCTTCCCGCTTTCTGAGCAGAGCTGTTAACTTATGACCTCCCAGACGCTAAGTCGCGTTTGCTGTCGGAACACAGTCCGTCAGGCCCCTCCGCTTTTTGCCAGCCAGACTCGGGGGCTCTGCTTGGCCGGCGAGCCGCCCCTCCGCCCCGGCTCCCTCCCGCCGGTCCGTGGAGCGCGCACCGCCTCACCGCCCTTCCTACCCTCTTCCGTGGGCCTCTCGTCTGCGCTTGGCTCCGGTGACTCCGTTCTGCTAATCCTCTGGTGGTTTTCTGGGTTATTTAGGCAGGTGTAGGTGGAATCTAAGTGATCAGCAGGACGCGAGGTGAGCCCAGCGTCCTCCTACGCCGCCATCTTCCCGAATGCTAATTGTTTCCACTTTAGAAATCTGTTCTATTGATACAAATTTTGGTTCATCTCATGATGGTTATGTATTTTGAGTGATTAGTCTAGATGTGATCATTTGCTGGCTTTTCTATGCTCTGAGGTCACTCAACCCAAATAATTAATTCAGAGAATGATTCCTTAATTTCTTAGATAACTAGTTTTCATATTCAATTAATATACTTTTAAGTTTTATGGGTTCCTTTAGCAAATAGAAGGAAGATTTAATGTTCATTTACTTTAACTTTTTATCTTCTCTTACCACATTTATGTTTCAGATTTACAGTATGTTAAATTAATACATTAAAAATGTTTTCTATCTATTCTCTATCAATGGCTCATCCATTTTGAGAAGGGATTATCCAAAGCAGCATTTATTACTTACATTTTTCTCTGCATGTATAGGTTAATCCATTATGGTAATAAGAGATGGTTTTGCTTATAGGTACTTAGTTATGGTTGAGCTGGAATGCATTTGTAATTGGGGTTGCCCTTAAGCCAATTATAATTTTACAAGTAATTACACTCGAGGAAGATTTTATCCTATTTCAGATGATCTCTATATCTTCTGCTTAACATTTAATTTACATTAGGATTGATTCTTCTTAAGGTAAATCCAAATTTGAACTTAAATTCTGCTTTGGATAACGAACGGTCACCCAGCCAAGTTTTTTTTTTTTTTTTTTTTTTTTTTTTACCTCTATCTGAAAATCCTTCTTATTATTTATTTAGTCATGGAGAAGAATTTTTCCTTATTAACTGTTTACAGGTAGCTCGTACACTATGTTTTCAGTTAACGTTTATGATTTATTGTTTAAAGTTTGTCTCTTTTTTTATTATGTTCTAGCTAGTTCATTATACAAAGTATAACGTTTAATCCTTCCTCCTTTTTGGGGGATGGCGGTGTTTGAAACTTTAGCGGGAAAAAATAGAATGTCAAGCTCAGGAACACTGTATGTTCAGTGTGTCACTGGATCAAAGACTGGGGTACATGGCAGCACCAGCAAACAAAATATACATAGAGATCCGCAGGGTCACAGGATGAAAACCGCTACCTGGCACAGGTAAGTCTGGGCGCCTTCCGCATTCAGCAGCATATTGGGGATCCCACCGGTGTGGCGGAACAGACGTCCGCCCTCGGGACTTTGCAAAGTGCCCTCTGACACATCCCCTTCCAGCAGCGAGTGGTGCATCTTCTTAGAAATTCTTCATCATGCTCCTCCCTTGAATCGGCCTTTCGGGCACTTCAACCAGAAGCAAGGTAGTGGCCACCTCCAGGAGCGCTGCCCGCTCCACCTCGGGTATCATACGGGACACGAAGTCAAGGTCGAACTGCGCAGGGTTCGACCCGCCTCAGGTCGAACTGTCGAACTGCCTCAGACCTCGGTGGCCTGGAGGCTCAGGGGAGGGGGCGGTGGGCGGGGGGTCCCTGAGCCCCACTCCCAACACCGGCACGCTCAGCAGGTGGTGAAAGAGCATCTTTCTGCCCCGGGGAACAAGGGGCCCAGCGCTCTGCCCGTCTTGCTCCCAGGCAGCGCTACACACTGTCATTGTGTTAACCATGCATTAAACC
Source organism: Puma concolor (assembly GCF_028749965.1). Taxonomy (NCBI): domain Eukaryota; kingdom Metazoa; phylum Chordata; class Mammalia; order Carnivora; family Felidae; genus Puma; species Puma concolor. The sequence goes on along the minus strand of NC_141679.1, from coordinate 54,822,154 downwards.
AACCATTGTATTACCCAGTTACTGTATGAAATTTTTAGACTACTATTACTTATTTAATTCATATTATGTTTGGAGTTCTGCTTGAAGAAGGTGAGCTATGTGCACACGTCAAAGCCTGATTCAGTTGGGTTTTTTATTGTTAATTTACTTTTAACTGCTTGGCTCCCCAAAGGTTCTATTAATGGACTAAGAGGACGTAGCTCATTTTATATATACTGAGCTAACATTGTTGCAGTAATTCTTGTTTTTATTTCATCACTCCTGAGAGTTTGCTGAAATGGTACTATACTGGCTAAATTAACAAGTGGATATGAAGATTTATTGATTATGGAACAGGATTCTTTAGAGGATTTTAAAGCATTACAGTATTTTGGATTTTAAGCTACTGCTGGTAGTACTTTTGTGAACTTAAAAACATATATATGAATATATCAATATATTTATGAATATATGCATATATATGAATATATGTATATGTATATTTAACATTGTATATCCTAATACATTTCTCCCAGTTGTTAGAATTCATGGGGATGCTTTCTTTATATAGTTCCAGAATACTTTGTTTTGACGTATCTTTAGAGAATTTGATTTCAAAGTCAAGATTAGTTTTTTTAATCTTATCTATAGAATAGTTGAATTGGGAAAATCATTTTCTTTTTAAATACATCTTTGACAAAGACACATGAATAAACATATATTATTAAATATATTATTAAACCCTTGGAAATCCAAATAAATAACTTTTATTTTTATTTTTTTAATAATAATAAATAACTTTTAGATTCATTGGTTGCATATCTATCCCTAGGAAAATGAGAATCTGTATGTTGTTGGTGTATTATCATTTTTTCAAGGTGGTAGCCTTGAATACAATAATCTTATTCTCATTTTGAAACTGGGAAGAAGAATAAGATGGCTTGTGAATGGATTAGTGAATGGACAATTTATTTCACTTAATTTTATATTGTTTAGTTTGTTTTAAAAAAGACAGTGCTATTACATTTATGTATTTCTTCCATATGTTAACTCATACACACATGCACATGAGAGGAGGAAAATAATCCTAAGGGGTAAGTAGGAGGAAGTCCTGGAAAAAGTACAATTGGAGTTTCTCAAGCTCTGAGAAATGCTTCCGTCAAGACTCATAAACTATGAATAGCACATGTCTTTCAGGGGGCTGCACAGTGTTGGGTAAATGAGGAGGCAGAACTTGGCATGGGTGGTGAGAAAGTGGAAAATGACCTTAGCAGCTCCCTGAAAGCTGACAGCTTGGCGGTAACATTCCACAGAAAACATAAAAAACTTTTCAGAATAGAATCAGTACTTGGAGAAGCCCACTCTGTGGCTGCAAATGAGTAAGACAGAGGAAAGGATACTTTGCAACCACAAAAGTTAATGAAACACCCTGTTCTTCAGGAAAGCATGCATGAGTGCGGTTTCTTTACCAGTGACAAGTCTATCTCCACTTTGAACTCCCTGCCTCCTAGATATATAAAAAAATATATAGATTGATAGATGATAGACAGAGAGAGAGAGAGAGAGAGAGAGAGAGAGATTAGATAGATACCCAGTCATTGATTTCTTTGTGTTGTCTGACGGCATCCCACTCTGAATTATCCACGTCTCTAAATCCTACCTAGAATCTCTGGCACATGTGCAAATACGATAATAAGCTCCTTCTAACTCCCTTTTACAGAAACACTCCAGTGTTCCTCTGATGTGTGTTCTCCCTTGTAGCAAGAAGCTAAATAACCCCTATGTGTTTGGTGAGAGATGTGTGGTGATCGTTGGTTGGGAAGCTTTGACAGTCATGGCAGGAGATGATCCCATGCTGGACTGAGATCCTAAAGGCATACTAGAATGCCGATAAAATGGCCCTTCATCTTGTCTGCCATTGATGGTAGCTGGAAGATGTAACACACAAGAGAGAGCATTTCAGAATTGTTTAAAACATCATTTTGGTGGTGGTTCAAAGGATACATTGGAATAGGAGCAGGACGGAAAGGAGATAATTTGGGTTGCAGTATTAGCAACCCGGACAAGAGGTGTCTAGTGTGTCTAGTGTGAATATAAAGATATAAAGAATTAGAGAGGAAAATTCCAGGGCATGGTAACTGATTCCAGTGATGACATTTACTGAAAAGCAGTGTAGAAGAAACAGTTTTGGGGAGACTCAAATGATTTGTGGTTTAGGGGTTCCTTTTGAGATTATAGTTTTATAGCCCAGGAGGCAACTCAATCTTTTGATTTGAAACTCAGGAGAGATATTTGGGTTGGAATACAGATTTGGTTGCTACCAGCAGGTAGATGACAATAACAGCCATTTAATTTTTACCGGACATTTCGTTATGTCCTATACTGGATGAACCCTAAAGGCTCTACTATTCTAGTTTTTCTCTCTCCTTCTAGTGACAAATTGAAGCACTCAACTGTAAGACACCAAGTAAAATTGAGTGGGATAATTTGTACCTGCTTTAAGAAGGCAAGTAAACTAGATTCAGGCAACTCATAAATACAGTTTGGCTAGGAGGTAGGGTAATAAACATTCTCTCCAGTTCATGAATCTAGATTGTCAAGCAGGAAAGACTTTAGGGAAAGCATTGCTCAGCTAATTGCTCAGGTCCAACCATACCCATGACAATGGAGGGGATCACACAAATAGATGTGTTAGTGGAGGATTTCTCTTACAAGTGGTCTAGTCCTTTTTCCTTTTCCATGGGGAGATTATATATATGAACGAAGGATAGCAGTATCAGTAGGGAAGAGAAGCATGGTATTCCCTAGCCAGAGGATTTTCAGTAATTATTCATCTCCACATTCATTCTAGTCTAAAGGATTTTTTTCAGACAGTCAAAATCTTGAAGAGTATTTGGATCCTTATAGAACATTCTTAGTCCATGATTAGGTAAAGCCTTTGTATAGCAGAGTTTTGTTTTGTCCCCAGTAGCTGTAGTCTGTGCAGATTTACTGTTTGATCTCACCCTTATCACCCTTATTTATTTGGAAGACAGCTTTGGAAGACATGAGAGTATATTGTAGGTCTAACAATATCAGACATTCATGCAGTAGACACCGTGTTACATACTTACATGTATTATCATGTTGTATTGATTTGTCAGCACAACCTCATGAGTTAGTGAACAATTTCATCCTAATTTTAGGGTTGAAACAACTGAGATTTGGAAAAAAAAGTCTATTATAATTAGTAGGTATTGGAATTGTCTCTAGAGTTAGAACTCTTAAGTTTTACATTTACATAATAGAAAATTAGTGCATTGTCTTCTGATGAGGAAAAATATGTCACCGACCTAATCATTATATTGCCCTTGTTTGATAGCAATGCTTATCTAATTTGCTTCTATTTTTTGATTGGTTCAAAATATAATCGCTGCCAAATTGTATATTGGATATAAATTAGTCTCTTTTTTTTTTTAATTTTTTTTTTCAACGTTTATTTATTTTTGGGACAGAGAGAGACAGAGCATGAACGGGGGAGGGGCAGAGAGAGAGGGAGACACAGAATCGGAAACAGGCTCCGAGCCATCAGCCCAGAGCCTGACGCGGGGCTCGAACTCACGGACGGCGAGATCGTGACCTGGCTGAAGTCGGACGCTTAACCGACTACGCCACCCAGGCGCCCCTAAATTAGTCTCTTAACATTTACATAATGTGGCTTCAGTTTCTCACTGAGTGCACAATAATCCTCTTCTCCCTTTAATCTTCTCTAAAAATTGAAAAGTTCTTTTATTATATTTTATAATCACTCTGTCTTTTAAGTATGTTCTCTTGAAAAACAGAAGGCTCTAACATGGATGTATTGATGTTTTCCTTTTCTACTGTTTGTTTGCTTTTAACCCCTATTGTGTGAAGAGAGTTCTCTTTGATCTGTCAGCCCCCCTGCCAATTTTTCCTTTTGGTATCCTGTCTGTGAACCTTCGTGTGCTGACTGAAAGCACAGTTGCTTGGATTCTACATTATATGAACTGAATCAGAGTCTCTAGGGATGAGGTGTATAAAGCTCAAGGGTTTTTATCAAGGATCCTATTTAAGTCTTATCAAGGATCCTAAGTAAGTCTTATACATACTATAGTTTGACAAGCACAGTTCTAGGGAGAGGTGATTGGACATAATTTTCTAGATTTTTATTTTTACCCTGCTAATCTTTAACTATATGATGAAAATACAAAATTTATTTTTATTTCCTCTGAAACTGCAGATAATACATTATCATTCCATACTCCTTATAAGTTTTGCAATATATTGTTAGTATCACATAATTAGTATATTAGTATAATCACACATATAAAACTCAAGTGTGTAAAGATTCATTTATTTAACATGTGGTTCAGTGTTGGAATTTGCAAACATGAATTAACACCAAATTCTACCCCTGAAATCAATATTACACACTATGTTAACTAACTTGAATTTATTTTTTTTTTTTTTAAATTTTTTTTTCAACGTTTATTTTTTATTTTTGGGACAGAGAGAGACAGAGCATGAACGGGGGAGGGGCAGAGAGAGAGGGAGACACAGAATCGGAAACAGGCTCCAGGCTCTGAGCCATCAGCCCAGAGCCCGACGCGGGGCTCGAACTCACGGACCGCGAGATCGTGACCTGGCTGAAGTCGGACGCCAACCGACTGCGCCACCCAGGCGCCCCCTAACTTGAATTTAAATAAAATCTTGGAAGAACAAAACCAGACATTTTTAAAGAAGAACAAAGACTCACAGCTGTGGACACAGAGGATAAAAATTTTATTCTGAAAGGAAGAAGAAGAGACAAGGAAGATCTTACCATATCATTGGAAAAGGTTAGAAATTTTCCTTATTTCACAGCTAGCATGGCTGAAAGAGGGAAGGTAACACTATTGTATAAGCTAAATACAATACATGTATTGTATCATGATTCAGTTTATCAGTTATCTTAGAAGAAAAAAAAACTAAATGATTAGTCTTGCCACTTTCAAAACTACTGTAAACATAAAATTACTTAGGGTGAATAAACTGAATATAAAAAGATGGACTGGTTTTGAATTATGGTTAGGTAAGGGAATAGAAGGGACATGGGGGTAATAAGGCAGGAAATGGAAGCCATAGGGGCAGAAAATAAGAGGGCAGATCTAGGGAGGTTTATGAATTGACAATCATAGCAAATTAGTAAGGTTTATGTATCAGTGGGGAAATGCTGCAGGGGAAAGAATGCAAGCATCTTAGACCGCTAATTGCTGCACACTATTTCTTCCTCCTTCTTTAGGAGCAGATCATGAATATTACTTGGGCACTCAGTATTTTCACTGAGTTACAACACTTCCCATCCTTCATACCTAGATATGCTATGGAGACAATATTTGAGCCAATATGACATAAAGAAATTATAGAAGGTGGTTAATATTGTTAACCCAGTTGCGAGAAGCACTCTGTGTCCTTCCACTCCTCCTCCGTCCGGCTGTCTGGATTTGGATGTGGTGCACAGAGCTCCAGCAGCTCTCTTGTACCATGCAGTGCATAAGCATGGATGCCAAGCTTGGGTGTGGCAGCAGAATGATACAATAAACTCGATCTCCTTGGTGATGCACACACCAACCTTGGACTACCCATGTCCAGAATTTTTATGTAAGAGAGAAATTCTACCTTGATTAGGATTCTAGCTTTGTTTGCTTATTTGTTAGTTATCTAAAGCTGAAACTAATTTGAACTTAAAAGGTAGTCAGAAAAGAGAGTAAATATATGTTTCACTTTTTTTTCTCCATCTTTTCTTCAATTGACTTTATTGGAACCAAAATTTTAGCCCTAACTTTGGCTTTCTTCTTCTTATTTTTTGGTCTTTATTTAAATTCCAGTTAATTAACATACAGTATAATATTAATTTCAGGTTTACAACGCAGTGATTCACCACTTCTATACAACACCTGGTGCTCATCACAAGTGCACTCCTTAACCCCATCACCTACTTAACCGATACCCCCACCCACCTATCCTCTGGTAACCATCAGTTTGTTCTCTATAGTTAAGATTCTATTTCTTGGCTTTCCTGCCTCTTTTTTGTCACCTATGATAATTTGTTTCTTCAATTCCACATATGAATGAAATCATATAGTATGTGTCTTTCCCTGATCGACTTATTTCACTTAACGTAATACTGTAGCTTCATCCACATCGTTGCAAATGGCAAAAATTCATTCTTTTTATGGCTGAGTAATATTCCATTATATATAAATATATATACCACATCTTCTTTTTTTTTTTTTTTTTTTTTTTTTTTTTTTTTTTATTTTTTTTTTTATTTATATATGAAATTTATTGTCAAATTGGTTTCCATACAACACCCAGTGCTCATCCCAAAAGGTGCCCTCCTCAGTACCCATCACCCACCCTCTCCTCCCTCCCACCCCCCATCAAACCTTAGTTTGTTCTCAGTTCTCAACAGTCTCTTATGCTTTGGCTCTCTCCCACTCTAACCTCTTTTTTTTTTTTTTTTTTTGTTCCCCTCCCCCATGGGTTTCTCTTAAGTTTCTCAGGATCCACATAAGAGTGAAACCATATGGTATCTGTCTTTCTCTGTATGGCTTATTTCACTTAGCATCACACTCTCCAGTTCCATCCACGTTGCTACAAAAGGCCATATTTCATTTTTTCTCATTGCCACGTAGTACTCCATTGTGTATATAAACCACAATTTCTTTATCCATTCATCAGTTGATGGACATTTAGGCTCTTTCCATAATTTGGCTATTGTTGAGAGTGCTGCTATGAACATTGGGGTACAAGTGCCCCTATGCATCAGTACTCCTGTGTCCCTTGGATAAATTCCTAGCAGTGCTATTGCTGGGTCATAGGGTAGGTCTATTTTTAATTTTCTGAGGAACCTCCACACTGCTTTCCAGAGCGGCTGCACCAATTTGCATTCCCACCAACAGTGCAAGAGGGTTCCCGTTTCTCCACATCCTCTCCAGCATCTATAGTCTCCTGATTTGTTCATTTTGGCCACTCTGACTGGCGTGAGGTGATATCTGAGTGTGGTTTTGATTTGTATTTCCCTGATAAGGAGCGACGCTGAACATCTTTTCATGTGCCTGTTGGCCATCCGGATGTCTTCTTTAGAGAAGTGTCTATTCATGTTTTCTGCCCATTTCTTCACTGGGTTATTTGCTTTTCGGGTGTGGAGTTTGGTGAGCTCTTTATAGATTTTGGATACTAGCCCTTTGTCTGATATGTCATTTGCAAATATCTTTTCCCATTCCGTTGGTTGCCTTTTAGTTTTGTTGGTTGTTTCCTTTGCTGTGCAGAAGCTTTTTATCTTCATAAGGTCCCAGGAATTCACTTTTGCTTTTAATTCCCTTGCCTTTGGGGATGTGTCGAGTAAGAGATTGCTACGGCTGAGGTCAGAGAGGTCTTTTCCTGCTTTCTCCTCTAAGGTTTTGATGGTTTCCTGTCTCACATTCAGGTCCTTTATCCATTTTGAGTTTATTTTTGTGAATGGTGTGAGAAAGTGGTCTAGTTTCAACCTTCTGCATGTTGCTGTCCAGTTCTCCCAGCACCATTTGTTAAAGAGACTGTCTTTTTTCCATTGGATGTTCTTTCCTGCTTTGTCAAAGATGAGTTGGCCGTACGTTTGTACCACATCTTCTTTATCCCTTCATCAGTCGATGGACATTTGGTCTCTTTCCATAATTTGGCTATTGTTGATAATGCTGCGATAAACACTGGGGTGCATGTATTCTTTTGAATCAGCATTTTTGTATCATTTGGGTATATACCTAGTACTGCAATTGCTGGATCATAGGCTGTTCTTTTTTTTAACTTTTTGAGGAACGTCCATACTATTTTCCAGAGCGACTGCCCCAGTTTGCATTTCCACCAACGGTGCAAATGGGTTCCCCTTTTTATGCATCCTTACCAACACATATTATTTCTTGTTTTGTTAATTTTAGCCATTCTGAATGGTATGAGGTGATATACCATTGTAGTTTTGATTTGTATTTCCCTGATGATGATTAATGTAGAGCATCTTTTCATGTATCTGTTGGCCATCTATGTGTAAAACTTTCACTATTTGCAGATGATGTGACACTCTATATAGAAAACCTGAGATTCCACCAAAAAATTGCTAGAAGTGATACAAAAATTCAGTAAAGTCTCAAGATACAAAATCAATGTATAGAAATCTGTTGTATTCCTATACACCAATAATGAAACAGCGGAAGAGAAATCAAGAAACTGATCCCAATTACAGTTGCACCAAAACCATAAGATACCTAGGAATTAACCTAACCAAAGGGGTAAAAGATCTGTACTCTGAAAACTATAAAACAATTATGAAAGAAATGGAAGAGAACACAAAGAAATGGAAAAAATTTCCATGCTCATGGATTGAAAGAACAAATATCATTAAAATGTCTATGCTACCCAATGCAATCTACACATTTAATTCAATCCCTATCACAATACCAATAGCATTTTTCACAGAGCTAGAACAAACAATCCTAACATTTGTATGGAAACACAAAAGACTCTGAATAGCCAAAGAAACCTTGAAAAAGAAGAGCAAAGCTGGAGGCATCATGATTCTGGGCTTCTAGTTATATTACAAAGCTGTAGTCATCAGGACAGTATGGTACTGACACAAAAACAGACACATAGATCAATGGAACAGAATAGAAAACCCAGAAATGAACCCACAATTATATGGTCAACTAGTCTTTGTCAAAGTGGGAAAGAATATCCAATGGAAAAAAGATAGTCTCTTCAATAAATGATGTTGGGAAAACTGGACAGCAGCATAAAAAACAATGAAGCTGGGTCACTTTCTTCTACCACACACAAAAATAAATTCAAATGGGTAAAAGACCTAAGTGTGAGAGAAGAAACCATCAAAATCCTAGAGGAGAACATAGGCAATAACTTCTTTAACAGCAGCTATAGCAACTTCTTACTAGACATGTCATCAGAGGGAAGGGAAACAAAGCAAAAAATGAACTATTAGGACTTAACCAATATAAAAAACATCTGCACAGCAAAATTAAAAGGCAACCTTCAGAATGGGAGAAGATAATTGCCAATGACTATCTGATAAAGGGTTAGTATCCAAAATCTATAAAGAACTTATCAAACTCAATACCCAAAAAACAAATAATCCAGTTAAGAATGGGCAGAAGAAATGAATAGACACTTTTCCTAATTTAGGCTTTAAACTCAAATGTCTGGGAATTCCTTTAGCAATAGAGGAAAAGACATCATACGTACTCATATCCAAAGAAAGCTATTCTGCATCAAGGAGCCTAGACAGAGACTTGAAGAAGGATGGCACTTTAGAGTTTCTGCTTGCTGATATGCCTGGGTGGCTCAACGAATTAAGAGTCTGACTCTTGATTTTGGCTCTAGTCATGATCTCAGGGGCATGAGTTCAAGCCCCACGCCGGGCTACATGCTAAGCTTGGAGTCTGCTGAAGATTCTCTCTCTCTCCCTCACTCTCTGCCTCTCTCTCTTTCTCTCCCCAAAAAAAGAAATTTAGGGTTTCTGCTTGCTAATGAATAATGATGTTATTGGTTAATACAGTTAATGATGTCACTAGTCAAAATCTTTAATTCCTTAAACAAATCATTGCCAACTCATATATCTAGTACATGTTGGTCTGAGAATCATAGGCAATATCACCTTAGTGCCTGGTCCTGCACTTTTCAAGCATCTGCTTTATAATCTACCCCTATCAGTCTGACCTTTATTTCTTACATTCTGAAAGTGGTATTTCAGAAAAAAAGCAATGAGCAAAGATCCTGAAGCAATGAAACAGAGCCCTCAGCTTTAATAATTTTGATAATATGTACATTTGTGAATGAGCTGTGTGAATTTTTTTATTGACAGTGATGGTAGATTTAGCTGATCCATCTTTGGTAAAAGAGGAATTGACTAAGGGTCAAATTCTTAGATGTCCCTCAGACTAGAGGGAAGGGCCGCAGAATCAACTGTTCATTCTTTCCTTTTGTTTGTTTATTTTTTTCCCATAATTTCAGTTTGTCTTGTTTTGTATACTTTTGTGTAGACTGAAACTTAAATAATTCATAGTTATGTAATGGTATTTTGCTTTTGATATATCTACTAATTTTCCCAAGTCTGCTAATATGATCACTAGAAAATGTAATTAAAGGAAGTGATGGACAAGTATTTTGTTTCTGTAGCCCTAACACTTAAAACATTTACTAGACAATCTAATTGAAAACACATTTTTCAACAAATTAGGAAAACGTTAAAATAACAGGAGATAGCCATATACAAAGTCCTATAAATTCATAAAAAGGCTACACTATGAATATAAATATCATTTAAATGGAATTTAAGTGCATATAGTGGCCTGATTCACAATTAACACAGGAAAGTAAGGGCCTACACATTTACTGTGATTTCAAGAAGTACAAAATACAAAATTAGCTGGTGTTTTTTTTTACCAGCTAAATTATGTCTGAAATCCAAAAGTAGAATTAAATAGCAGAGCATCCCTTGAGCACAAAGGACTGGATTCATACTTTTACCTTTGCTTTCTCCCAATACTCACTATAATTGCTCTAGTAAAGACTAGATGCACAGGGACCAAGGGAAGGAGAGATCACAATATATTTGTGGAAGAGGGAAAACAGGTAGATGAATGTTCAGTGATTTAAAAGAGCAGGGAAATTAGAAATCCAAACAAGTGGTCAGGAAAATGCAAAAGACAGACAATTCATATTCAACCATGGAAAGGCTCAGATACAAGAGGCAACAGGCGTCTCCAAAAATGGAGATTCAGGTGGAGAAGTTTTGTTTTAATTGTATAAGATGCTGTTTGTTACCTGATCCGTTTTCACATCTGGCACAGCTGGCAACTACAGTTGCTCAGTGCCAACAGGAGAAATTCACTCTATCAAGGGTCATACTAGATACTATACTAGAAGGAATCCAGACTCCGGGATGTTAGTCACAGATGATAGCAGGGGTATTAAGTGAAATGCAATACACTGAGCTGTGAGATTCATCAGCGCATTTGCACAGTTACCTATTACTGTCAGGCTTAAAATCCATCATTAGGAGTGTGAAAGTTTCATTTCTAGATAAAAGCCTGTACAAGGTAATATTCTTAAAGATACTGACTGTAAGGGGTTCCCCTGTCAAAACATGTCAACTGGAAGTAGATCACCCACCAGTTTGCAAGCCCTGGTCATGCATTCAGACCCTCAATATACTTTCCAGTGCTTCTTACTAACAGGAGTTCATAGCAAGTAATGGCAGGAAATTTAGGTAAGCAATTCAATATGAAAGGCAAAGACCAAAATGAAAAGATGGAAAGGAAATGACACATATATATGTGTGTTGTGTGTGTGTGTGTGTGTGTGTGTGTGTGTGTAATGAGAGAGAATATGAGTGCAAGTGAGCATGCAAACAGGAAACAGGAATAAATATTTATATCTATATTCTCAGAGGAAATTAGAAAATATTCCATGACATAAGAAAAAAGATGCTAAAGATAAAATTTGGAAAATCATAAAAAGGCTTGATGGATATTTAAAATATGATAGCTCAGTCAGTTAAGCCTCCGACTTTGGCTCAGGTCATCATCTCATAGCTCATGGTTCAATCCCCGCGTTGGGTTCTGTGCGGACAGCTCAGAGCATGGAGCCTGCTTCAGATTCTGCGTCTCCCTCTCTCTCTGCCACTCCCCCACTTGCATTCTGTCTCTCTCTCAAAAATAAACATCACAAAAAATAAAATATTATAGCAGAAATTAAGAATGAAAGAATTGGAAGCAAAATTGAAATACTCTCTCATAGAGTAGGAAAAAAGGTCATGCAATGAAAAGTAAAAGTGAAAAAGTAATGATATTAGGGAATAACTATAGGTTGTCCAGTAACTGAATGATAAAAATTCCAGAGAGAGAGAGAACTGGGAAGCTAGAGGAGAGAAAATTATCAGGCAAATAATGTAAAAATGTTTTGAAGAACTGAATAATTAATATCTTTCCAGATTGAATAGGTCTGATAGTGTCTAGAAAATATATTTTAAAAGGCATATCAAAAAGGAATCTGAGCAATGAGAAAATCCTAAAAAAAATATATATATATGTATATATATATATATATACATATGTATATATATATATGTATGTGTATATACATATACATACATACATATATATATATATATATATATATATATATATATATATATATGTAGAGAGAGAGAGAGGGACGTACAAGGTATCTAAAAATTGTATGTTCAGACATACAAGGTATCTAAAAATTTCCTCTCTTGCGCTCTTTCCAAGGACTCCACCGAAAGAGGCATTCCACCAAAATGAGACAATGAATTAAAGAGTGAAATATATTTTAAGAAACAGAGGATTAAAGCTGTATCTGGGAAAGAATCTCCCCCAAAAATTAAAACTGAAGAGCCCAAGATATCAACTTTGCATTGAATTTGGAAAACAATTCAGCTCTCAGAGTCCAGATTTGAGAAGAAGGATTTAGGACTCCCAAAGAAATATTTTCAAAAATAAAACACACCAAATAGGATGTTTGATGATTTTTAATATTTTTAAGAGGAAATTTACAATTCTGATTGGTAGTTTGGAAGTCGGTTACTGATACATTAAGATACAAAGAACAAAGCAAACAAAACAAAAATAATTGTTACCTAAAGGACAATGAAAAGAAAGAAAATGAAAATGAAATCATAATGTACTTCAGCAAAACATTTTATTTATAATGCAATAAAGACATTGCCAAGCATTGACTTTAGCAAACATTATTAATAACTCAATTGAGGAGCTGGAGAAATGGAAGGATGTTTTGATTTATAATTTAAGAGACCAGCTAAATCCATACTGGATATTTTTAAAAACTAAAAATCAGAAACAATACTATAAATAAATTACTTAGAAACTTGTAGTTAAATGTGAAATTATCAAGTGAAAGAGTTGAAATAGGTCGTTTCTGAGAAAGAGAATACATAGTAAGAAAGGGGGAGTGTTTTTCATAAAAATGTCATGCATTTTGCAAGATGGACTACACTATAATATTTTCATTTATAATTCTAAATAAAAGAAAAAATATTTTCTAGAAGATGTAAATATTCCTTGCACAATAACATCTTAAGGCTCTTATGCCTTTGTAATTTGGAGTGTTCAATATTATCAGCTCTTTCTTAAGCTGGCTTTGCACAGAATTGGAGGAGAAGGAAGCAGGGGCCACTGTCTGTGGGGGTGAATGGAAGAGGAAGACACAGCCATACATATCCATTTCATACTTTCTAGCTTACCCTGCTGTTGCTTGGGGCGCTATTTATTATCTAACTGCAAAAGATCAAACATAATTCACTATGTTAAAAATAACAAGTCACTATTTTAATGAAGAAAAAGTACAGAAAGCCAGAAAATATTGAAACCGCTTTAAGAACTTAAATATATTTGTAATTATTTAACATACCTATATAATTATATATTCATTATCATAAATATATAATAAATCTATGTTATTATGTAATTCTATTATTAATAAATATGTTTTGGATTTGTATCGTACACTATACAAAGTGACACAAAGCAGGACTCTAGCTTTTACAGTGATTTCAAATGATTCTGTGCTATGGCAGAATGATTTACTTACAATCAGGACTTTTTTTTTTTTTTTTTTAAACATGACTGTTCTTCTGTTACCATTTTTATGCCACCTTCCTTTGGGAATCAATATTAATACTATTTCCAAGCATGATAGGAAGATCAATCTAAGAGTTATTTTTTCCAACGGTTGCCTCCAAGGACCTGTTTATAAAGTTAAACCTCTTCTCAAGGACTCTTCTTCTGATGTGATTGAGTGAAGAGATTGATGAAGTCAAACAAACTTGCAAAAATCTTTTAGGAAAAAACTCTATAAAAACAGAAAAACCCCTGATCTTTAGGTAATACAGGCCTTTGCCTTCTCTCTCTCTCCCCCTCTCCCTCCTTCCCTCCCTCTCCGTCTCCCCAGATGCATATGCAAATACACCACACACACATCAATATAAGTAGATGCATCTATCATCTATCATCGCCCTATCTATGTACAGTTACAGGCTGAAAAGTGTGTTGAATTGTCATGGCAATGGATATTACAAAAGATCAGATTGCAATATTATTACTCTACTGTTGTTATTTTTCACATAATGTTGAGCTACATATTAATGATAGATGGAGCATACTTCTAATGGTCTTCATCACCTGAAGCAAATGGAGCATTGTGTAATCTTTGAGTATTTCCCAAAGAAACATTATATAAAGATCTCCTGGATATTTTTTAAAGTTGCAAATTACCAAGTCAATGTCTACAGAATTATCATGTCCAGAAACAGAGCCCAGGATATGGACTTTTAAAATACTTGCTTCTTTGTGAAAAAGTGAAAATCACTGAGTTCTTCCTTACATTTGCTATGCATTTCTCAGTATGAAATAGGATCCTATTGTCATTAACATGACCAGCATTTAAATTTTGGCTCAAACAATCTACTGCACTGCACTGCAAAAGAATATGAAAATTTAGAAAGAACTATATAGTTCTTAGATTAGATTAAACCAGTGGCTCCTGAAAGTGGTTCTGTATACTAGCTGGATCAGTATCTTGTGGACACTTTTATTTAAAATTGATTAGGATATGTTAACTAAAATTTAAATAAACACTTGAAACAACAAAAATAGATTAGTAACTTTCCCCATAACCCTAAGATCACAACTTTCTAGAGTGTATTCTGGTAAGTAATAGATGAAAATTGAGCTGTTTCAAACTACCTGCTTAGACTGAGGTGATTTTTGTCTTAAACACAGCCTTTATTTATATTTAATTATAATAACACTGAATAATAACAGTTTCTGCCACAGTTTTAAGGTTATATTGCATAAAGCCACAGACACAATGGCTGAAAGATAGATCTTCCCTAGAGTTACAAATTTAAAGGGTAAGAAACCACAGGGGTGGGGTGTGGGGTGGAGAATCCTTGCTTTAATTTGTCACTGGGCTTTGAGATCTTGACTCTTGTAGAAATAGGAATTCATCCCTTAGGCTCACAGGTATTTTTTCCAAACTACAATGGACTTTCAGAACCTTGAATGAGGGTCTGAGGGAGCACATGGTATAAGATATTTTCTGAAGACAAGATATTAAGTCACATGTGTCATGAAGGAGCAGTGAGACTTCAGATACAGTGACAGGAATATAATTGCCAGAGAACTTCAAGAAAAAAAATCTTGTCATCAAAGATAGATTTCTTTTAAAGGGCTGGAAAGACCCCAAATATTTATAATGGTTATCTGTGAGTTACAGGGACAATTTAAAATTTTTTCTTCTTTATAGAATTCTTTAATTTTTTCTCAGTAAAGATCATGCAATAGTATTATATTCAGGAAAAATAATATGTTTCCTGAAAAATTTTAACATGCTTCCCTAAATGGAAAAATAGGTAGGTTTATTTTTATTTTTATTTTTTTATGGTCACATTGCTGGAAAGTGAGCTGGCAAATATTCAAACTTTGGTCAGTCACTTCAGGCTCTGCCTCGGTTCATAAAATTTGCGTCTATGTAGTAGAAAGTGTTCCTGGTTAATTTGAGCATTTGAGATTTTTCAGATTTGGGTTTTAGGGTTCCAGTATGTCTCTAGGAGTGAAGAGCCATCTTGGCAATAGCTACAGTGTGGTGGGACAGTCAGAGAAAAGGCCACGATATGGGAGAATATGCTTAATTAAATTTATCTACAGTGTTTCTTTAGGAGATAATGGGACTTTATGAATTGAGATTGTTAATAAAGTTAATAGAGGACATATCCAAGTAAAATATAGGATATTCCTGTTTTTCTTTTATGTGAGATTCCCAGAAAGACCAAAGGATTTTTGAAAGTTCAATGTATACTCGACCTATAGACTTAGGTGGGTGTAGACGTGAACTTGACAGTCCTACATGGCAATCTGCTTGTTAGATGTTGGTACAGCTATTGTATATTTAGATTTATTGTTAAATACATCCTGCAACATTTAAGTGTTTTTAACAGCATGGATATAAATATAGGAGATGAGCAGGAAAGCTTTTGTACAAGGGAGCAGGATTATTTGATAGTGACTAACATTTCTAGACAGGAATATTGATGAATGACTTTCTGCTTTTGACAACTTGGCAGCTGTCACTGTACAAAAGGACATTTGTTTAGAGTGGGTTTGCAGTTCCTGTTCTGAGAACTGTATTTTTTTAAGAAGTCCAGCTCTCTTTAATTCTCTGAGTCACACATATGTGACTAAATACAAAATTTTCAGTGCATTCTCTGAAATTTTATGCTCCTCCTTGCTCTGAAAAGAGAAACTGGAAAGTCCTCCTTGATGGACATAGGAGCATGGACAGATAACAATTACTTAGACATCTCCATGTCTATGCCGCAATTAGTCACCGTACCTCACGAGAATCAATTAAAATGATACAATCCCAGATCCTAGTGGATGTAGAAACTGAGCAAACAGTTCTTGAATCTCCAATGTTTGGGGAAAGGTTTTATTACTTTTATTTTAAAAATTTTTTTTAATGTTTATTTATTTTTGAGACAAACAGAGCATGAATGGGGGAGGGTCAGAGAGAGAGGGAGACACAGAATCCAAAGCAGGCTCCAAGCTCTGAGCTGTCAGCACAGAGCCTGAAACGGGGCTCGAACTCATGGACCTTGAGATCATGACCTGAGCCGAAGTTGGACACTCAACCAAGTGAGCCACCCAGGCGCCCCATACTTTTAATCACTTCATCGTGATTTCCTACTCTGCTTCTTCTTAAGCTACTGTCTTGTGATGAAATTCACTCAGAAGTTAAATGGGCATGAGCTTCTACGTAATTACTGCTGCCTGGGATGTGAGTATAATGGCTGGAGCACTAGCAGTCCTACTTGTATCATTGCAATAACTTCCTGCTTGGCTTTCTGCTCCAACTGTTGAACCATTACTGTCTCTTCTCAATAGAACAGCCAGAGAGATTCCTTTCAAAGACAGAGGAATCATTTCACTCTGTTATAAACTCTCCAGTAACCTTCTTGCTCATTCAAAGGGAAAGCCAAAGTCATGTTGGTGGACTACAGATCACTACAGTTTGGAGTCTTTTAAAATTTGGATCTCATCTTAAATTCCTGTCCCCATGTCGTAGACTCTGAGTCTAAAGTTCTCTCTTGTTTAGCAAGAAAGTGGGGCGCAGGAAGAAAAACAGGTGATGGCTAATGTCTGGGAAAAGACAAGAGCCCTGAATAAGAATCCTTGCCCTGTTTTTATCAGGATCAGAAGGCTTATAAGCATGGCGATGGATGTGCCCAAAGCAACAACGAATCTGTGAACATTAACTTGTGGACGTGAGGGAAAGGGGGTCTTAAGATATACAGGGTTAGCGGTTTGGGTTAATACAAAACAAAATCTGAGTGCTGGGCAGTTGGGAGGAAGGTTGTTTACAATGGACATGAGGCAGCACCTGTTTATCTTAGCTAGCCTAGGGGTAAGACAGATAGGGGGAAATAACCTCAGGGTTAATAAGGCATCTTTTCTTTTGTTAACCATCTCTGCTCTGGGCTGCTTTGCCTGCAGCTCAGGGGTCCTTAGTTCAATTTACCTAACTTGGCCCTATCCTCTTATGAAAGCATCTTTTCTGCTATAGTACTAAATTTGGGGTGCTTCCACCCTGAATATCTAATCTTGTTTATTTCATATACCTATGTATTGGGCACCTTTGCACCCATTCCTATTTTGGGTCTTTACCCTTCCTCTCTATTCTGGGGGCTCTGCACCCCTTTCTATTCTGGGGTGCCTTTTCACCTCCCTATTTTTAGCGGCTTTACACCTCCCTATTCTTAGGGTGCCTTTGCACCTCCCTCTTCTTGGGTTGCCACTCTGGTTTACCCAAACTCGGGTGTGAGCATTCTATGGCTTTGTATTTCTTTATGCCTTGTTAACCCATTGGTGTAAGCCCAGGGGGATTCCTAAGCTTATCTCCCACACCCCATACTTTTCACATGACTCATTCTCCTCCAATACACTAGCCTCTTTCTTTTCCTTAAATGATTCATGCATGCTGCAGACCATGACTTTTTTCCTTCCTCTATCTGGAACATGCTTCTTCAAGATGCCTCCCTTATCCCTTCAAGTTTTGGACAATTCTCAACTGCTCAATGAGACCTCCTTGACCAACTTATTTAAAATTATTATGCCCATCACTCCTTATCCTTTCTTCTTTGATTTTTTTTTTTCTTCATGGACCTTCCTATCTTCCAACTTGGTATAACATGTAATGATTTTGTTTAAGGTGTCCTCGATGACTAGAATACAAACTTTGTGTTGGTGAGGCTTACTTGTTTCCCTTTTATCAGTACTCTATCTGCTATACCTCGAACACTGCTCAGCTCCAGAGCTTCTTGTTCATGTGCCCAGTGCAATTGCCAACAGCCTCAGACTCAGAAGGGCCCCCACAGTTTTGGATTTAATACTCTGCAGTTGCCATCTTGAAATGTAATTCTTTTTTTTTAACATTCTTTTTTTTAAAGTCTATTCATTTATTTTGAGAAATACAGAGAGAGTGTGAGTGGGGGAGGGTCAGAGAAAGAGTGAGAATCTCAAGCAGGCTCTGTGCTGTCAGAACAGAGCCTATGTGGGGCTCGAACTCACAAAACCATAAGATCAGGACCTGAGCTGAGATTGATAGTCTGATGCTTAACTGACTGAGCCACCCAGGCTTCTCTTGAAATGTATTTCTTGAATGTAATTTTTAATTTTGTTTTTTTAGAAAGGAGAAACAATGCTTTTTAAAATATTTTTTATTTATTTTGAGAGAGAGAGAGAGAGAGAGAGGGAGTGGGGGAGGAACAGAGAGAGAGGGAGAGAGAGAATCCCAATTAGGCTCTCACTGTCAGCACAGAGCCTGACTGACACAGGGGTTGAATCCATGAACCATGAGATCATGACCTCAGCTGAAATCAAGAGTTTGACACAACCAACTGAGCCACCAGGGCCCCTCGTGAGTGTAATTCTTAATGATTTTCTCTTTGAGTTTGTATTGTAAGTGAAGTCCAATTAGCCAATGAAGTATGTATCTGGGTCTTGGAGCCTGAGCTCTGAAGGCCTGTCTCCTGCCATTTTCCTGCCTCCTCTGGCAGATTCTGAGCTACCTGCTCCCCTGACTCCAAGGATCCCAGATTCTGTCTGTTTTTCCCTTACTGCCCTTGTCCCCTGGCATCTTGGGTAGGTCTTAGTAATGGCAGTTGGACTGGTATCATCATAATGCATTTGGTGCATGACTTGGTGGGGTTGAGCCTCTTTTTCTGCCCCGTTCAATACCAAAGGTGAGTAAATCTTACAGTCACTATTTCTAAACACCTTCCTTTTATAACCATCAACTTATCCCTCCTATGTGTACTGAGGTATATATTAAGAGCTAGTCATTTTCTTCATGGATTATGCAACGGCTTAGCTGGTTTCTGGCCAGTTTTTTCTCCTTTCCAATCATTCCGAGGTCTAGGATTAGACTCTCTTTCTTCCAGCAAGCCCCGTGGCTCTCCATCTTTCTCAGCATGTTCTTACATTTCCTTATTTTGTAGCAGTATGTGTTATATGCCACGTTCCTTTTATGGAAACAATAATTTACAAGTTCAGTTTAAAGGAAAGTAGTTAGGAACTGAAAATAAACTGTGGATAGCATCCCTTACTACAGGCTTTCAAAGATATGTCAGTTTTCAGGAAATATGTTTATATTTTTAAGAAAGTATTTGATTTAATGGTATATTTCTAAATTATAATGGTACAATAAGTATTTCCATCCAGTTATTGCAGAAGGCATAACCTTTTAAAGATACTCTGCAGATGTCAGAATTTCTTAATCAAAATCCTAGGAAACCTAATCAATTTTGTAGAACGTGGATACACCCTCTTAAAATAATCTCATTTTAATGAGAAGTGTGGGCTCACAGATTGTCCTGCTAGCTTCCTCCCACCCCACCCCCCAGCTCAACAGAGCCGCATCCAGATATCCTGGGAGCAGGCCATTATATAATGAGAAAATAAATACATTTCACTTTTAGATTTCAAAGGCAAGCTGTTAGGTTATTTCATCCTGATCATTTTTTTTAGACGTCTTTTCTGCACATCAAGATTGTCGGTCGTTCCCCTCTGACATGTGTGAGGAAGTAAGTGAGCCTAAGCCAAGAGAGTAAAGTAGGAAAATGAATGAATAAGAAGGAAGAATTACAAAAGAAAAGCATTTCCATGGGCAATAATGAGAAAAAAAGGCTGTAAATGACCATCAGCACATCCTGTTAGATAGCAAATTACCTAATTTCTTGGCCTTCTTAGTACCGGCAAACATAAAACCTGGATCAAATCACCAACCTGAATCCTAACTAGAATTTCTAATACTTTCACTTTCCTCTAAGTAATTATCCCCAGTATTCAACAACTTATGTCTCAGATAATTTATTAATATACTAAATTACCCCATTTTAATTTGAGATGAACAATCCAGTTATTTCAGTGTTTTGATGTATGAAATGGTTCCCAGGAAATAAATGTAATCATGCAAACATACTGAAAAAAAGCAAATGATATTTGTCTTCAAGTACTCCTAGGATTATTAAAATACATATATTCATTTGCTAACCAGTTAGCCATGTGAGAAGTGAGATGATTCATTTTCAAAATACCAAATGAAGGCTGTGCCCTCTAGTTAACTATAGGTTTACAACCTACCGGAAATATGTACACCCCCCACCCCCACCCGACAATGGAGTCCCAAACCCTTAGACACTTCACTTCCTAGTTCTTCTTCCTCTCCCCATTTCGTGGGCTTATTTTCGCGGGCTTTGCAATGAGTGTGTGCCAAAAAACTGACTTCCAGGTAAGGCTGTAATTTCCATAGTACTTAGCCAGTGAGGAATCAGAAGGACTTACACGCTAGGAGATAAATTGCCTGCTGTAACTGACTCAACTGTGCCTGTCCATCAGACACTCGCTCTTGCAAGAAGGTTGATTAAAGCCTCGCTTCACTGTGCTCTGAGTCTCCACGTCCTTCCTTTAATTCAGTCAGTGGGCTTATTTCTCACAGCCATCAAAATGTATTTACCAGATTTTTTTGTAGAGGTCTCTAGAGATGTGGAGAATTAGCAAAGGGTGATGTGCCTAAAACCTCAGGAAAGGTACAGACAGAAGTTCTAGAGTAATAACAGCTGACATGTGTGAGTAGAGCTACTTAAAAGTGCCAACTGGGCTAATGAGACAATTACAATTAATGTGTTTAGTGCCCACTGTGTGTGAGGTTTCCTAGCAGGCACTGGGGATAGGAAGGTAAATGAGAAGCACAAGATTCTGGATTGTAAAGCAAAAGGATTAAAATAAAATGAAGTTAACTGGGTACACTGCAATGGGAATAATCTCTTCCACATATTCTGGGATACATGAGAGAAAAGTGGGGAGAGAAATGGATATCATTTCAATTACTGAGCATAAAAACCTTGCAAAAATAATAACTAATGTTCAGAGATTTTTCAATGGGTGCCAGGCGCTCAGTTATGAGCATTAAAGGAATTATTTCATTTAATCCACAGAAAATCACATGAAATAAAGACTCCCCTTATCCTCCATTTCTAGAGTTTTGCCCTGAGGCTCAGAGTTTAACTAACTCTCTAAATTTACGCAGCTATTAGTGGCAGACTAATCCCAGAGGCTGTACCCTTGATAACTACACTGTGCAATGTAAAATTGCATTTTAGGTATGGTAAAAATAGTGAGGGAAGTCAAGCCTGTAGTAACTAACATTCTCAGGCTCACAAAACTTTTGAGAAGGAAATGCTATTAAAAGTAATAACTACATGATTTCAGATTACCTGTTTTTGGGGTTTTTTTGTTTTGTTTTGTTTTGTTTTTCAACTAAACCAAAGCTGCCTCCTGATGAGATTAAAATGGAAGTTTGGGGTGATGAGCAAAAGAGAAGTGAGTGGAAATAAGGTTGACTGGGCAGCAGGGTGAGAAATCAGTGGGAGGCTGTATAATTCCTACTTATGCAAGCTGTGTATTTTTATGTTATAGTTTGACATCTTTTCCACATTTCAATCTGCATGAGTTTTGGAAGAATTAATTTAATGAAAAAGCATATTTAATCTTTTGGAAGAAGGAGAAAAAGCAATATTTATTTTTATTTCTCCATCCAAATATCACGGACTCTACAGTGGCTAGAGTCTAACTGAATATTTTAAGTAAATAACACTGTAAATCTTTCAAGAAATATGAGTACTTTAGATATTTAAGGAAAATAGTGTGGTTTCCAGAATTGATGTGCACTTATAAGGCACTTGGAGAGGACTAACTCATTTTCCTTCAAGATGCTGGATGAACTTCTACTTTATGCATCAATATTTCTGATGCTGCCCAGATACATTCACTGGAGGAGAATGTGTTAGAGCATTCTGGCTACCAGAACATTTGAATTGCTGTTCCATTTAATTTCATTTTGTATCCTTTCTTGGTTAAGTTTTCTGACATATGCTCAATGTATTGTTTATATTGTTAATGATGATAATACTAATATTTTCCTTATTTCTTTTTCAAATTCATGCTTTGAAAGGCATCTCTGAACTAAGAATCAAAATGTGCACATATCCTCTTCTATTTCTTGTAATGTTTAATGATAGTATGCAATTTCTCAAATAAGCCTATTATAGACTAATTATTTGACACCAAGCACTACAATCTAATGATAAGTATATTTATTAATTGCTTGTCATTTTCTTTGTTTAGAATTTTTTTCCTTTAAATTAATTTGTTTATTTTTTAACTTACATCCAAATTAGTTAGCATGTAGTGCAAGAATGATTTCAGGGAGTAGATTCCTTAATGCCCCTTACACATTTAGCCCATCCCCCCTCCCACAACCCTTCCAGCAACCCTCTGTTAGTTCTCTATATTTAAGAGTCTCTTATGTTTTTTTCCCCTCCTTGTTTGTTTTTTTCTGTTTTTTTTTAAATATGAAATTTATTGTCATATTGGTTTCCATACAACACCCAGTGCTCATCCCAACAGGTGCCCTCCTTAATACCCATCACCCACCCTCTCCTCCCTCCCACCCCCCCCCCCATAAACCCTCCGTTTGTTCTCAGTTTTTAAAAGTCTCTTATGTTTTGGCTCCCTCCCTCTCTAACCTTTTTTTTTTTCCCTTCCCTTCCCCCATGGTCTTCTGTTAAGTTACTCAGGATCCACATAGGAGTGAAAACATATGGTATCTGTCTTTCTCTGTATAACTTATTTCACTTAGTATAACACTCTCCAGTTCCATCCACGTTGCTACAAAAGGCCATATTTCATTCTTTCTCCTTGCCAAGTAGTATTCCAATGTGTATATAAATCACAATTTCTTTATCCATTCATCAGTTGATGGACATTTAGGCTCTTTCCATAATTTGGCTATTGTTGAAAGTGCTGCTATAAACATTAGGGTACAAGTGCCTCTATGCATCAGTACTCCTGTATCCCTTGGGTAAATTCCTAGCAGTGCTATTGCTGGGTCATAGGGTAGATCTATCTTTAATTTTTTGAGGAACCTCTACACTGTTTTCCAGAGTGGCTGCACCAGTTTGCATTCCCACCAACAGTGCAAGAGGGTTCCCATTTCTCCACATCCTCTCCAGCATCTATAGTCTCCTGATTTGTTCATTTTGGCCACTCTGACAGGCGTGAGGTGGTGTCTGAGTGTGGTTTTGATTTGTATTTCCCTGATGAGGAGCGACGTTGAGCATCTTTTCATGTGCCTGTTGGCCATCCGGATGTCTTCTTTAGAGAAGGGTCTATTCATGTCTTTGGCCCATTTCTTCACTGGATTATTTGTTTTTCGTGTGTGGAGTTTGGTGAGCTCTTTATACATTTTGGATACTAGCCCTTTGTGTGATATGTCATTTGCAAATATCTTTTCCCATTCCATCGGTTGCCTTTTAGTTTTGTTGGTTGTTTCCTTTGCAGTGCAAAAGTTTTTATCTTCATGAGGTCCCAATAGTTCATTTTTGCTTTTAATTCCCTTGCCTTTGGGGATGTGTCAAGTAAGAAATTACTGCGGCTGAGGTCAGAGAGGTCTTTTCCTGCTTTCTTCTCTAGGGTTTTGATGGTTTCCTGTCTCACATTCAGGTCCTTTATCCATTTTGAGTTTATTTTTGTGAATGGTGTGAGACAGTAGTCTAGTTTCAATCTTCTGCATGTTGCTGTCCAGTTCTCCCAGCACCATTTGTTAAAGAGACTGTCTTTTTTCCACTGGATATTCTTTCCTGCTTTGTCAAAGATTAGTTGGCCATACGTTTGTGGGTCTAGTTCTGGGGTTTCTAATCTATTCCATTGGTCTATGTGTCTGTTTTTGTGCCAATACCATGCTATCTTGATGATGACAGCTTTGTAGTAGAGGCTAAAGTCTGGGATTGTGATGCCTCCTGCTTTGGTCTTCTTCTTCAATATTACTTTAGCTATTCGGGTTTTTTTCTGGTTCCATACAAATTTTAGGATAGTTTGTTCTACCTCTGGGAATAATGCTCGTGTTATTTTGATTGGCATTGAATGTGTAGATAGCTTTGGGTAGTATTGACATTTTAATAATATTTGTTCTTCCTATCTAGGAGCATGGAATCTTTTTCCATTTTTTTTGGTGTCTGCTTCAATTTCTTTCACAAGATTTCTATAAGTTTCAGCATATAGACTTTTCACTTCTTTGGTTAGATTTATTCCTATGTATTTTATGGTTTTTGATGCAATTGTAAATGGGATCAATTCCCTGATTTCTCTTTCTGTTGCTTCATTGTTGGTGTATAGGAATGCAACTCATTTCTGTGCGTTGATTTTATATGCTGCAGCTTTGCTGAATTCATGGATCTTTTCTCACAGTTTTTTGGTGGAATCTTTTGGGTTTTCCATATAGAGTATCATGTCATCTGCAAAGAATGAATGTTTAACATCCTCCTGGCCAATTTGGATGTCTTTTATTTCTTTGTGTTGTCTGATTGCTGAGGCTAAGACCTCCAATACTATGTTGAATAACAGTGGCAAGAGTGGACATCTCTTTCTTGTTCCTGACCTTAGGGGGGAAGCTCTCAGTTTTTCCCCACTGACGATTATATTAGCGTTGGGTTGTTCATATATGCCTTTTATGATCTCGAGGTATGTTCCTTCTGTCCCTACTTTCTTGAGGGTTTTTATCAAGAAAGGATGCTGTATTTTGTCAAATGCTCTCTCTGCATCTATTGAGAGGATCATGTGGTTCTTGTCCTTTCTTTTATTGATGCGATGAATCACAGTGATTGGTTTGAGGATATTGAACTAGCCCTGCATCCCAGGTATAAATCCCACTTGGTCGTGGTGAATAATTTTTTTAATGTATTGTTGGATTCAGTTGGCTAGTCTCTTTTTGAGGATTTTTGCATCCATGTGCATCAGGGAAATTGGTCTGTAGTTCCCCTTTGTAGTGGGGTCTTTGGTTTTGGAATCAAGGTAATGCTGGCTTCATAGATGAGTTTGGAAGTTTTCCTTCCATTTCTATTTTTTGGAACAGCTTAAAGAGAATAGGTGTTAACTCTTCCTTAAATGTTTGGTAGAATTCCCCTGGAAAGCCATCTGGCTCTGGACTCTTGTTTTTTGGGAGATTTTTGATTACTAATTTTATTTCTTTACTGGCTATGGGTCTGTTCAAATTGTCTATTTCTTCCTGTTTCAGTTTTGGTAGTGTATATGTTTCTAGGAATTTGTCCATTTCTTCCAGATTGCCCATTTCATTGGCATGGAATTGCTCATATTATTCTCTTATTGTTGTTTTTATTTCTGCTGTGTTGGTTGTGATCTCTCCTCTTTCGTTCTTGATTTTATGTATTTGGGTCCCTTCCTTTACTTTTTGATCAAACTGGCTAGGGGTTTATCAATTTTGCTGATTCTTCCAAAGAAGCAGCTTCTGGTTTCATTGATCTGTTCTACTGGTTTTTTTTTTTGTTTTGTTTTGTTTTGTTTTGTTTGTTTTGTTTTGGCTTGGTTTCAGTAGTATTGATTTCTGCTCTAATCTTTTCTATTTCCTGTCTTCTGCTGTTTTTGGATTTTATTTGCTCTTCTTTTTCCAGCTCCTTAAGGTGTAGGGTTAGGTTGTGTATTTGAGACCTTTCTTCCTTCTTTAGAAAGGCCTGGATTGCTATATACTTTCCTCTTATAACCACCTTTGCTGCATTCCCAGAGGTTTTGGGCTGTGGTGTTATCATTTTCATTGGCTTCCATTGCCAGAGACCAGCTCCAGCAACCAGGGGTTCCCGAAGGAAGAATGGCATCGGTGAAAATAAAACAAAACTAAAATAAAAAAAACTAGAAAATAAAAAAAACTAAAATAAAAAACTAAAACTAAAATTAAAAAAACGAAAATAAAAAACTTAAATAAAAACAAAAAATAAAAATGGACACAGGCAACAGCAGTGTGTTGAACTGGCCCATTTATTGCGGTAAACGTGGCATTATATATGCTAGTGATTTCCAACATTACCTAATTTTGAAAATGTTCCTATGTATAAACAACCTTTAAGAAATAACATGGTGATTTTCCCCTAACTTTCCTGCATACCCTTTGATTATAATTTCTTACATTATTCCATTAAGCGTCTGCATTTATCTATAATCTACAAAGCATTCACTTTGCTGTTCTCGTGAAAGGCCTTCCATTTTTCAGCACCTCAAGTGGAATAGTTACAGGGTCATGACCTAACCACATGAGGCCAGAAGAACAATGTGTTTGCCTCGGTCCAGGTGCCAGAAAGGGGCTGAAAAAGCCTTAGAAACCCACGCCTCATACATTGTCAGAGAGACAATGCACCTAGGAACCAATGAACCATTCTTAAGCGATTAGGTTAACCTTAACTGATTAGGTTCAGTCATAATCTGGAATGCCTCCGGGGGCCAGGTGGGCCTAGGGGTTGAAGTCACCTGTGCCAAGAGATACATTCCTTAGTTGCCAGAGTGAGGCTTTCTAATCCGTATGTCTCTTCTTTACAGGCCCTCTTTGCTGGCAAAGGTATGAGGCTATCCTTCCCGTTAGTAGAGGAGTCTCCATAGGGGATGGGAAAGGCTAAGTGTAAGGCCGCACAATTTCTTGCGGAACCTTATTTTCTTCCCTAATGGTTGTTTTCCCAGGGGGCCTGCCAAGGGCATTCCCCAACAGACAATACCCCAGGTACTTTAATAAGGCCAAATTACCTAAAAGCGGGTGTACAAGAAGCTTCACTGTCGTGGGCCGCCCTGCAGTCACCAATCCGTCCACAGCCCGGGCCCTGCCACTCAGGCTGGGATAGCTCGGCTTCCAGTACATTCCATGTACTTTTTAATTTCTTCTTTAACTGCTTGGTTAGCCCATTAATTCTTTAATAGGATGTTCTTTAGTCTCCAAGTATTTGTTACATTTCCAAATTTTTTCTTGTCATTGATTTCAAGTTTCATAGCGTTGTGATCTGAAAACATGCACGGTATGATCTCAATCTTTTTGTACTTGTTGAGAGCTGATTTGTGTCCCAGTATGTGATAGGAGACATACTGAAGAACGTTCCATGTGCACTGGAGAAGAATGTATATCCCCCTGCTTTAGGATGAAATGTTCTGAATATATCTGTTAAGTCCATCTGGTCCAGAGTGTCATTCAAAGCCATTGTTTTCTTCTTGATTTTTTGTTTAGATGATCTGTCCATTGTTGTAAGTGTGGTGTTGGTGTTGAAGTTCCCTATAATTATGGTATTATTATCAATGAGTTTCTTTATGTTTGTGATTAATTGATTTATATATTTGTGTTCTTCCATGTTTGGAGCATAAATGTGTACAATTGTTAGATCTTCTTGGTGAATAGACCCCTTAATTATGATATAATGCCCTTCTCCATCTCTTGTTACAGTTTTCATTTTAAAATCTAAATTGTCTGATATAAATATGGCTACTCTGGCTTTCTTTTGTCAACCATTCACATGATAGATGTTTCTCCATCCCTTTACTTTCAAGCTGAAAGTGTCTTTAAGTCTAAAATGGGTCTCTTGTACACAGCATCTAGATGGATCTTATTTTCTTATACATTCTGTTACCCTGTGTCTTTTTATTGGAGCATTTACTCCATTAACATTTACAGTGAGTACTGTAAGATATGAATTTATTGCCATCATGTTGCCTGTAGTGTTGGAGTTTCTGGTGGTGTTCTCTTCTGTTTAAAATCTATGTATGCATTGTCTCACTTAAGCATTTTTTTTTAGGTGTTACTGTTATTAGCCCTGCATTACAACCTTAAGTAATTCCTCAAAGCCACAGAGAGATTTTGAGTTAGAAGTTCATCTGTAGACGCCATGCTTACTCCTATCACTCGCATTCTTGACTTGTTTATTGTGGTACATTTTTTAGCCAGACTATGTTTTTTTTTTTTTTTGGTAAAATTATATTCTCTTAAATAATTTAGAATGTCAATGTAATAGCTACATTTATTTTTATAATCACAGAATGATATTCAGGTAAAAAAATAACAATAATTATGTAAGTTGCTTCACAATGAAAGATAACTGAAAATGAAAAAAAAAAAAAAAAACTCCACATGTAATCAATGTGTGTTGTTTCTGGAAACCAATAGGAAATGTTTTAAATGTCCACCAAATTGTGCTCTCACATACTATACCTGGTGGAATAAGTAGCCCTTTAATATAGTGCTAGGCCAGAAGAATCTGATATAGCCTTGCATTTCAAGTTTTCTTTTTTCTTTTCTTTTCTTTTCTTTTCTTTTCTTTTCTTTTCTTTTCTTTTCTTTTCTTTTCTTTTCTCTTTTCTTATTTATTTATTTATTTATTTATTTATTTATTTATAAAGGAGGGAGTTAGATTCCTTCTATACAGGAAAACAAATGTACTGGAAATAACTATGTTTCTGTCATAATCTTGATCTTCCTGCTACTGTTTTCCTCATCTAGTGTATCTTTTCTTGTTTTTTTTTTACTTGTATTTTTCAGCTTTGGCAATTTCTTTTACTTCTACATAAAATTTTCCTCTAGTCTGGTCTGCAATAAAATCCGTTTCCTATTTTCTCTTTGTTTTAGTAATCTCTGTTTACAATAAGGCCACTTGTCTATAGCAATATTTTCATGTCTTAAAGTTTCTTTGCAAACATAGCCATTAGTTAGACTCAGATGCTTTCTTTGGTTTGGAGGTGATACTAAAAACAAAGCAAGAAAATGGTTAGAGAATGTCTTTTGGGTGCCGGGGGGTGGGGTGGGGGGTTCCTTGTGATTCCCTTTTGTTTTCTTTTTAGGAGGGATACAGACTTACACTTCTCCCTTTGTGACAGTCCTTAGCCACTTTTCTGAATTCAGGCTACTTTTCTTTAGCAGATCTGTTCTTTTGAATGCATATGATGACATTTGCCTCTTGGTTACTTAGTATCCCTTTGACTACTTAAATCTCTCTCTCTCTCTCTCTCTCTCTCTCGTATTTATTTTTTGCTCAGTGGCAGCCCGTCTGTCACTTCTCCTGGCACTGTCTCTGGGGCACTCAATTTACTACCTTGAATATATTTTGAATAATGCTTTAGAAAAAAAATATATAGCTGGCATTCCTTTGGGCCCTTGTATGAGGATAGCTTTCAGTTGTCTTGATAAATAAAAGACAAATTGGATAATTAAAGACATTGCAAGTCCCTTTAGTTTACTATAAAACTTTATAATTATTGTTTATTTGTGTGCTGGGATCCACTATTACAGAGAATACTTTTGTAAATGGTCTAATTGTATTCCCCTTTATAGATAAACTTAATTATTATTAAATTTTGGCTTTAGTGTTTGTAGAATTCTTTCAAAATAACAGGAAAACTAACAAAATTTAAGAAAAAACAAAACAAAAGGGAAAAATGTCCCCCCCCCCATATCAACTTAGCTTCTATAAAGAATTGCAAGTCTCTGTGATATCTGGATTCCAGCCTTTTTTCAGCTTGAGCAAGGGTTTCATGACTACATCTTCTAATCTGCTTCCTATTTACTCTTTCCACACTTTGTAATCCAAATATTGAGCATGCATTGTTGACATTTTGTCAGTCCTCTCTTTAAATGTATTTGCCTGTTTGTCATTTGTTTAAAATTGCCAAGATTTACTCTATTTTTATTTTTTACATTCCCTCTTTTAGAATGTTTGTGATATTAATCACTTTATGTTATTATTTTTGTTTTCTTATATTCTTTCCTCAATTCTTTAGATATATAAAGAGAAACGTAAGTATAGATACAGATACAGGTATATACACTCTCCCTTAATCTCAAATGGAGTTAAGTGTTTAAGGTTCATAATTATAGGAAAAAAACATAAAGACTGATATCTCTTGCTTCTAATAAATACTCTTCAATAATATGTTCTTCCTTTTTCTCTTGCCTAAGTTTAATTCATTACTTCTATATTTTGATTCTGTATGTGAATCCTTTTCACATATTCCTATGTTGGGGTTTTCTGTTCATGTATTCTTGGTTGAGAAGAGAGGCTGATCTTTGTCCGGTATTCCCTAAAATGTTTTGTAAGATTTTCTTAGGAACACTTGCTCTTCACTAGAATAATATTAGAATCCTCCTCTAAGATCTTAATTAATCTGGAGAGATAGATGATGAATCAGTTCAGTGATTGTGTCATAATAAGGTAGGTGGAAGGTTCAACACTAATCGCCTTTTCATTGACATTCTGTTTGTTGATAATCCCTATTGTAAGAAATAACTTTCATTATCAAGGTGTGTGTGTGTGTGTGTGTGTGTGTGTGTGTGTGTGTGTGTGTGTTACCTTATTGGTCTACAGTTGGAATTTCCAAATAAAGGTGTGGCTGAAATTGACTAGGAGGAGAAGAAAGAGTGAAAAGAGAAAATAACTGAGGGCTGAGCCTTGAGAAACCCCAGCATTATATGTGGAAATCCAGACAGATGAGTCATCAGAGCAGCCTAAGAGTGGCCAGAAAGAAAGAAGATAATAGGAGCCCACAGTCCTCCAGAGGCTGAGGAAGAGGAGTGTTAGGGAGGATCTGATCAGCCTATCAAAGGCCTGGTAAGTAATGGAGGCAGGTGTAGTCTGTGTAAAAGAAACACAGAGAAACATTAATTAACTTTTGTCAACATGGCACTCTGGTGACTTTTGTGTGTGAAGTCCTGATGATCTGCTGGGGGGTTAGAAATAAACTGCAGTGTGTTGAGGGAATGGCTTAAGCAGAAGGCTTCCAGAACAGAGGCTATTAAGGGGAGAAGCAAGATAAGTTAGTAACTAGAGAGGGATGGGGATTTACACAAAAACTTATTTTTTTAAAGATGCAAGACAGTTGCAAATATTTAAATATGTGTAACAGCAGTGACAAAAACCAGAGAAACACAAATTTTAGACTATTAGTTGATAAGTTATTGTAATTTTAAGATTTGCATTGGATAAAGAGAAAATATATAAGAAGAAAGAATAGTGTTATTAATAACATTTAATATAAAATATATATAAAGACTGATATATGTGTAGGAAAAATGTATACTAAATTAATAATTCTTGTTTTTACTTATATTTCCAAATTTTCTCCTATGTGTATTTCTGCTTTTATAATCCAAAAATATATGATATATTTTATAAGTATTTGTGTGAGTTGTGTGTATGTGTGTGTGTAAATATATGTATATGCATATATATATATACACAACTTTATAAAATTAATAAATAAAAACACTTGAAAGAAATATGCCAAATGTAGTTTAATTGGTAAGTGGAACTGTTGGTGGTTTTCTTTTGTTAATTTTGTCTTTTTTAGAAATTTTCTACAATAAATGTACACTACTTTTATACTAAAAAATACATTGCTTTTGGACGGGCACACTTACTTGAGTGGAAGTTGTCGTATCAAAATTTGTGTTTTATTGCTTTATTATGTTCCTTTACAATACATGGTTTGTGAAACCGTTGTTTAGAGATTTCCTGTGGCCTCTCTGTAAGAAATTCATGGACAGATCTGTGAGGTTTTTGTAATGAAGGAAGCTACAGGTACTTACATGTCAGTTGCTTAGTAGTTCCTGATTGAGATTCTCTCAACCTCAAAATAACTGTAAAATACAGGGGAGAAAAGAGATAAGTTTTAACGTATGTTCAGGGTCTTAGAGTAAGTTCTGCTAACTCTAATTCTGATGACTTTGAACAAGTAAAACAGCTGCCCCATCACCCGTGTTTCACTCATGACACATCTTATTGTATTTATATACTATATTTTCTTCTTCCGTTCTTCTCTTGGTGGACTTTTGGATTGTTTCTACAGCTGTTAGTGAATAATGCTGCAGGGACCATGGCGGGGCAGACATCTCTTCAAGATCCTGATTTCAATTCTTTTGGCATCTGCTCAGAAGTGAAATTGCTAAATCATATGGTGATTCTATTTTCGTGTTGTTGAGGAAGCTCCATATATTTACGGTGCCATTTTCTGTTCCTTTCAACAGCGTACAAGGTTGCCATGTTCTCCACATGCTTATTATTATAATACGTTATTTATTTATTTTTTCTGATAATAGCCATCCTAAAAGGTAGGAGATGCCTCATTGTGATGGTTTTGATTTGCATGTTTCTGATGATTAGGGAAGCTGAGAGCATCTTTCCATATGGCTGGTGGTCATTTGTGTGCTTTTTTTGAAGAAACGTCTATTCAAGTCCTTTGCCCATTTTTTAATCAGGTTATTTTGTGTTGTTTTTTGTTTTTCATTTTTTGGTTTGTTTTGTTATTGAGTTGTCGGAGTTTCTCATGTGTTTGGGTACTAAGATCCTATCAAAGAAGTGCTTTGTGAGTATTTTCTCCCATTCCGTAGGTTACCTTTTCATTCTTGATTATTTCCTCTGCTGTGTAAAAGGCTTTAGTTTGATGTAGTCCCACTTGTCTGGTTTTTATTCTGTGGCCTGTGCTTTTATTACCCAAACCAAAAGCCAAGAAGCTTTTGCCTGATATTTTCTTCTATGAGTTTACATTTTAGTCTTTAATCCAGTTTGAGTTGATTTTTGTGTGTGGTACACAAGTCCAATTTCATTCTTCGGAATGTGGATGTCCAGTTTTCCCAACACCACTTGTTGAAAGACTGTCCTTTCCTCATTGACATTCTTGGCGCTCTTGACAGCTGTGCTTGGGCAGGGGGAAACCAGAGGAAACTCTGGCGGACGTCCTTAGTGGCCCTCT
The DNA here is from genome assembly GCF_028749965.1 of Puma concolor. Classification (NCBI taxonomy): domain Eukaryota; kingdom Metazoa; phylum Chordata; class Mammalia; order Carnivora; family Felidae; genus Puma; species Puma concolor. Next base: position 54,788,930 of record NC_141679.1, on the reverse strand, counting down.
TGTGCAAACTGGTCATCTCAGCTGAATACTGGGGCAAAAGAGTAATTGAACCATGTAGTAGCTGTTTCACTCTGAAGTCTCCCTCAGGGTAACTGGAGCTCTGGCACATGAAGCCATGCAGTTTTATTCACTAAACTGGATGTTTAGAGGTCTTGGGGCCAAAGTGGTCACAATCTGTTCTCAAACTTTACGTGGGTAAGAAACTCAGCTCTCTGGCATAATACCCATAGGGGGAAAAAAAAGATACAGTAGCCAAAAAAAAATCCAAGCAAAGATTACAAAAAGAAAAGAATTAGGGGTGCCTGGATGTCTGACTTTGGCTCCAGTCATGATCTCGCAGCTCATGCGTTCGAGCCCTGTGTCAGGCTCTGTACTGACAGCTGGGAGCCTGCTTTGGATTCTGTCTCCCTCTCTATCTGCCCCTCCCCCCTTCCTCTCTCCCTCTCTCTCTCGCTCCCTTTCTCAAAAATAAATAAGCATTGAAAAAAATTTGTAAAGAAAAGAAACAAATAAAAGAAAATGAAAATGACGTTTGTATCTAAAAGAAAGTACAAGTATAGAAACAACACATAAAATGATTGTAAATTAATAGGAATTTCACCTGAAATGTTTTGTTAGGTTACCTTTAGTTAACAAATTCAGGCATTTGGAGAAGTAAAACTTTTTTTGATTTAACAGTATATTCCAGGGGCGCCTGGGTGGTGCAGTCGGTTAAGCGGCCGACTTCAGCTCGGGTCATGATCTCGCGGTCCGTGAGTTCGAGCCCCACGTCAGGCTCTGTGCTGATGGCTCGGAGCCTGGAGCCTGTTTCAGATTCTGTGTCTCCTTCTCTCTGACCCTCCCCTGTTCATGCTCTGTCTCTCTCTGTCTCAAAAATAAATAAACGTTAAAAAAATAAAAAAAAAAAAAACCAGTATATTCCATCTTTTAACTGACCGCCTGGACACAAACTATTCCATAATTCTGAACCTGCTGCTTCTTCATGCATAAACGTGAAGGTTGCTTATGTGATTTTTGTTTTGAGTACATACTTTATTATTTTTTTCATGGTAACTGCATGTCATGATACCACACATTATTAGGAATAAGTTATCTTTAAATAAATCTTGGAAAATGATTATACTTTCTAAAAGAAATGTGTCCAAAATTATTAATAGAATTCTACCATATCAACAGACTTGATAAATATATTTAATTTTCTTTTTGCAAAAGTTGCATTTTGTTTCTTCTTTTACATTTGACAACACTGAATTATGTATAAACCCATAAACCTGTAACATTTACAAGCACCACCTCATTTGCAAATGTCCCAGAAATACAAGTGAACATATGGGTAAACACACAATTTTTCCCAAGGCACAACTAATACACAGCACGCAGCATGGAACGTGAGCATGGCTAGAGCTGGAAGTCCCTGGTGTGATAAGGCACCTTTTCTCCATTGAGAAGTTATGAAACTTCTGGCCCTATGGAAGTGGCAACCAAGAGACACTGTTGAAAGTGAATGTTTAGCTGCATTGTATTTCCGAGTAGTTGTTCCAGAACATGGCGAGTGATATAATAAAAGGGAGTTGTTGGTAGAGTCTCGTAAAAACAAATGGAAGAGATGCTTGTCACAGGGTGCCCTGCTGGGACTGCCAAGTTAATTATATCCTCAAGATATTTTTCAGATTTTTCTAGAAGCTTTCATCGAAATTCTCCATAGGTTGTTATCAAGAACTCTGAATATTGGGCATATGCCCTGGTATTCATTTTTTGGGGGGCCGTTTTTTCTGTAATATGGGTACTTTTTTTTTACCTGTAAAATGTTATAAGTCATTGTTAAAGTCTTTAAAGTGATGCTCCAGTTAATGATGTGTTTGATTTCTAATCATCTCCTGATCTCCCAAGAATTCAAGTAGTTCAATAACATACGGACAGTGATCAACAGATCACGATAGTACAATGTATCTCTCTCTTTTTTTACTTTTTCCTTTTTTTGTTTACTTTTTCATATAGTAAAGCCATCAACATTCTTCACTCTTTTCGTGTATTTCAACAAAAATTCCATTAATACCCTTTATCTTTCTATATATGTTTTGTTCTTTTGTGTTCTTTAAAAAATAGTGAATAAAATACAATGATATCTACCATCATGAAAGAACTAAGAATCTTTTAAAGTTCTTATTTGGATTTATTTCAGATTTGACTTGGAAATTGTAATTTTTTATCAATAGGTATCATTATTTGACTAACCCAATTAATAAGCTTTATTTACTCAAAGCTTATTATAAGTACTGACATATTACTAAAGTCTTCCTTTAAGTGTGTTGATATAGTCCAAGAGAAAACTAGGTTCAAAGGAGTTAAATTTCTCTTGCATATGACATTCTTCTGTCACTACCAAAGTGGGCAAAACACACTGGTTTGTTATTTCTCAAGAAAGACAGCCTTAAATATATTTGTGTAGAAATCAGAACACTTAAGATAGGATGTTGTCTAACTATTCGCCATAACATTTGCATTGGAGTTATATATTTTTATGTTATAGTGACCCCATCACTTTTAGAGTATGCAACAAATTCAACTTTGTAATTAATTTAAAGATTATTTATTGTCTGAGACTGGCAGTTAAATATTACAAACACATATTTAAAAGGTATGCAAGATGGAATGAGGTAGGACACAAGCAATGTAGAAGGTTATTTAAAAGCTGATTTGGACTCACATCGATTTTGAGACCAAAGCTAATTAAAGAAAAACAAGTAGATGTGACAAGAAAGAGCTATATGTCAACACCTATTTCTTTTTAGATTTGTTTGAGAACTAGTTAAATGTTTGTGAAATAGCTAATGCCAAACTTTTGTCAGAGCAAATTTATTTAAATTAAAAATATTGATTAAATTTATTACCTGTAGCATTTATGGAAGTGAACTTTTATCGTAAAGAGAACTGCTTTTTGCCTGCTTTCTATGCATATCTGACATTAGTGATTATTAGAAGATTACCCTATTAGATCTGACCATGGTAGCATTGTGCTGAAAATGGCAATTTCACCCCTAATGTTAGGTAAAATATGGTGTTTTCCCCTTAAAAGGGACAACAATAAGTAACTAGAATAAACTTTCTATGGTTTTTTAAACTTTGAATTTTTGGTGGCTATTTTTAACACCAATACCTTAGGAATAATTTACACTTCTATTTATTCTTCTAAATGTCACCACCATTACATCAATGGTTAGAATTAGTAACCATTTTGGTAACAATGGGCATTTTGGTAACAATATTCTCTGAGAAACCTTAAAGAATGGGCAACATGTTATTCTACCATTTTCCCACATAAAGAACAATTACAGAGGTTGGATAAATTTGAGTTAGTTATTAAAGAGTAACCTCTAGTAAGAGGTTCAGAAATATATAGGAATAGCTAAGATTCCAACAGTTTAAGATTGGAAGATTTGTTTCTCATGAGTTAACTACATAAGTTGCATTTTATGTTTGGTTCAGCTTTACTGATTTGAATACATATATGTTGCATGTTTACTACCTCTCTATATATGGAGTTTCTACCATGAGTCTCACTGTAATCTAGCACTGGGTATTATTGTGCTGTAAAAACTAGACAGTTACTAAACTCATAAAGCTCAGTTTCTGGAGGAAGTAGGTAATAAATAGTCATATATACATATATAATATGTACACACACATATATATGTGCATGCATGCACACATATGAAGAAAATTGATGAATGCTATGAAGCCAACAAATAAAAAGAGGGATATTTTTATAAGGTTATCAAGGTATATATGATGGTCATTATTTAATATAGTGATCATCATTTAGTAAAGTTAGTTGTAAAGGCAAATTTCTCCTGGCTGAGAATATGCTCAGCCCCAAATTCCTTCTGATGCCAAGCATATATAAACTAGATATTAGATTTAAATAGTTAAGAAACGAATGAATAAGTGAGTATCTGTTGCAATTGAAGGAGAATAAGAGTATCTCTTTTACTTTTTTCCTCTTTTGCTGCTTTTGAAAAGGAAAGAGATAAGCGGAATAGGAATGTCTCAGCTCTATTGTTGCTAAACTAGGTTGTAGGGCATGACTCAAAACATCAGAGTTTTATTTCCAATATTACACCCCAGGATAGAATTAGCCCACTCGAGCATACATGATGGAGAATTGGAGCCCTTCCCCATAGGCTTCTGTCTTTATAAAATGTAATTGGTATTTTAACAAGTTTGAGTGTTTATTGTGCTGAAAACGCAGAATGGATTTTCGCCTCCCACTATCCGTTATAATTTTACCGAGTGGAGAAAATCTTCTCCTTTCCTTGTATCAGTGCTCCAGCTCTCTATGACTTCTGCTTGCTTTAGGATAACAGACATGCTTGCTAGCACTTTAAAATCACAAACAAAATGTCACTTCTGTAAATAGAATGCCCAGGACAACAAATAAGACAGTACAAACTCTGAACTTGGTTTAATTTCAAATATTCTCCCTTCTGCTAGATGAGCATGCTTTCAGAGAATGAGGCATTTGGTTCTCTCCCTCCTCATTTTCTGCTTTCTTCACAATTTCAGTTGCTATTTGAGACAGGGACGGTAGAAAGAAGAGAAAGTGTGTGTGTGTGTGTGTGTGTGCGCGCGCGTGTGTGTGCGCGCGCGTGTGTGTGTGTGTGTGGGCGGGGGGGACATTGCAAACTTTCTGACATCCATTCTTAGTTCAATTTCTCTTGCACATGGTACACCAATGTTTCCTGTCACAGGATGATTTTGAAGTCACTTGGCATAGAGCCAAAAGAAGATATCCTTGGCCTTCCTGAGGCATTCTCTTAAATCTGAAAGTTTGGGACTTGGTAACAGGCTCATAAGAACACATCTGTTTCAGACTAAAACCAACTTATTATCTCCAACTTCATGATTCAGTCACAGGACACAAACTCTATTACATTAAACACTCCAGAGACACAGACTCTTCTTTGAGTGACCGTGGATAAAAAAGACATCAGGGCAAGTCACTGCTCTCCAACATGTTTGTTCACAGGTCATTTGACACTTAACTCCTGTTGCCTCCTGTCAGATAGATGTAGCTGATAGCAGAGGTGATGGATGCTATGTTAGTCCATCTGGGCTGCTGTAACAGAAAACCATAGACTGAGCAGCATGTAAACAACATAAATTTATTTCTCATAGTTCTGGAGGCTGGGAAGTCTAAGATCAAGGCACCAGTAGATTCAGTGCCTTGTGAGACCGGCTTCCTCGGGCATAGACAGTCTTCTTCTTGCTGTGTCCTCACATGGTAGAAAGGAACAAGAGAGCTCTCTGGGATCACTGTTTTTTTTTTTTTTTTTTTTTTTTTTTTAATGTTTATTTATCTATTTGGAGAGAGAGAGAGTGAGAGAGCAGGGGAGGTGCTTAGAGATAGGGAGAGAGAATTCCCAAGCAGGCCCAGTGCTGTCAGTGCAGAGCCGGGCATGGGGCTCCAGTTCATTTCACGAACCGTGAGATCATGACCTGAGCCAAAATCAAGAGTCAGATGCTTAACTGACTGAGCCACCCAGGCGCCCCTGGGATCACTCTTATAAGGGCACTAATCCCATGGAGAAGGCCTCTGCCTTATGACTTAGTGACGCCCAAAGCCTTATACCATCCTGATACCATCACGTTGGAGGTTAGGATTTCAACTGATGAATTTTGGAGATGCATAAAACATTCAGTCCATTGTAGATGCTAATGGTTGCTTTTGGATCATGAACTGCCAGGCCTGCTGTCCACCTTTTTCCCAGGCAGAGGGGTGGAGCCAGGGTCAGGCATGGGCTCAGGTTTCTTACCTTTGCACTTTGTTCTAGGATTTGAGGGCTTGCTACCCACTTTCCATCTCCTTAATTTTCAATTTGCGAGGGTGTGATACTTTCCAAGTGGTTTATTTTGTTTTGCTAAAATCCCATATTAAAAGCTAGGACTTGCATTTTATTGACTCAACTATTTTCTCTGGTTCAGGGGACTCATTAAAATTAAAACTTTAATGGAAATTTCATCTACAGCGTAGGATAAACCTCTCTAAGATGATGATTCAGAATGAGTCAGGCTAAAAGATTAAGCTGAATCTTCACTTTCTGAGCTGCCACAAGAATGGTGAAATTATATACAACGCTTCTTATCCCATACAGTGAGCATTTCAGCATGTTTATCAATTATTTTATTTTTCGCATTATAAATAAATTGTAAATGTGCAGTTCACTGCCACTGTTGATTTTTATACTGGGCCTATAGTGGTTTTCATAAGTGTTTATAAAAATTCTCTGTATAAATTTCTATCCGTTCAATGCATAGAGTAAATCAATTAGTTGTTTTTTGAAATTATTTGCCTTTATTTTAATATTATTTTGAAGGATATACTTTATTAGGGCATATTTCTTTTTTAAAATTAAATTTATTTATTTAAATTCAAGTTAGTTAATATACAGTGTAGCATTGGCTTCGGAGTAGAATTCAGTGATTCATCACTTACATATATATTATATATATGTATATATATGTATTAAATATATATTTATTATCCCAACAAGTGCCCTCCTTAATGCCCATCACCCATCTAGCCCATTCTCCCACTCACCTTACCTCCAGCAACCCTCAGTTTGTTCTCTGTATTTAAGAGTCTCTTGTGGTTTGCCTCCCTCTCTGCTTTTCTTATTTTTCCTTCCCTTCCCCTATGTTCATCTGTTGTATATCTTAAATTCCACCTATGAGTGAAATCATGTGATATTTGTTATTCTCTGGCTGACTTATTTTGCTTAGCTTAATACCCCCCATTCCATCCACGTTGTTGCAAATGGTAAGATTTCATTCTTTTTGATCACCGAGTAGTATTCCACTATATATATATATATATATATATATATATATATATATATATATACACACACATACACACACACACACCACATCTTCTTTATTCTTCATCAGTCGATGGACACTTGGGCTGTTTCCATAATTTGGCTGTTGTTTATAGTGCTTCTATAAACACTGGGGTACATGTACTCCTTCAAAATCAGCTTTTTGTATCCTTTGGATAAATATCTAATAGTGCAGTTGCTGGGTTGTATGGTAGTTCTATTATTAATGTTTTGAGGAATCTCCATATACTGATTTCCAGACTAGCTGCACCAGTTTGCATTCTCACCAGAAGTGCAAAAAAGATCTTTCTCCACATCCTCACCAACATCTCTTGTTGCCTGAGTGATTTTAGCCATTCTGACACCTCATTGTATGAGGTGGTATCTCATTATGGTTTTGATTTGTATTTCCCTGCTGATGAGTGATGTTGAGTATCTTTTCATGTGTCTGTTGGCCATCTGGATGTCTTCCTTGGATAAGTGTTTACTCATGTCTTTTGCCCATTTCTTCACTGGATTATTTGTTGTTTTAGATGTTGAGTTTGATAAGTTCTTTATAAATTTTGGATACTAACCCTTTAACTGATGTGTCATTTACAAATATATTTTCCCATTCCTCAGTTGCCTTTTAGTTTTGTTGGTTGTTTCCTTCACTGTGCAGAAGCTTTTTGTCTTGATGAGGTCCCAGTAGTTCATTTTTGGTTTTATTTCCCTTGTCTCCGGCAACATGTCTGATAAGAAGTTGCTACACCCAAGGCCAAAGAGGTTGTTGCCTGTTTTCTCCTCCAGGATTTTGATGTTTTCCTATCTTACATTTAGGTCTTTCATCCATTTTGAGTTTATTTTTGTGTATTGTGTAAGATAGTGGCCCAGGTTCATTCTTCTGCATGTCATTGTCCAGTTTTCCCAGCACCATTTTCTGAAGGGACTGTTTTTTGTTGTTATTGTTGTCTTTTCCATTGGATACCCTTTCCTGCTTTGTCAAAGATTAGTTTAGCCATATATTTGTGGGTCCATTTCTAGGTTCTCTATTCTGTTCCATTGATCTATGTGTCTGTTTGTGTGCTAGTACCATACTGTTTTGATCATTATAGCTTTGTAATACAGCTTGAAGTCTGGAATTGTGATGCCTCCAGCTTTGGTTTTCTTTTTCAACATTACTTTGGGTATTCATGGTCTTTTCTGGTTCTATACAAATTTTAGGATTGTTTGTTCTAACTTTGTGAAGAATGCTGCTGTTATTTTGATAGGGATTGCAATGAATATAGAGATAGCTTTGGATAGTATTGACCTTTAAACAACTTTCTTCCAATCTATGAGTATGGAATGTCTTTTCATTTCTTTGTGTCCTCTTCAATTTCTTTCATAGGCTTTCTATAGTTTCAGCATATGGATCTTTCAACTCTTTGGACAGGTTTATTCCTCAGTATCTTATGGTTTTGGTGCAATTGTAAAAGGGGTTGATTCCTTGATTTCTCTTTCTATATTTCAATATTGGTGTATAGAAATGCAACCGGTTTCTGTAAGTTGATTTTATATCCTGTGACTATGCTGAATTCATGTATCAGCTCTAGTATTCTGGTGGAGCCTTTGGGGTTTTCCATGTAGAGTATCATGTTAAGTGTAAACAGTGAAAGTTTAACTTCTTCTTTCCCAATCTGTTTGTCTTTTATTTCTTTTTGTTGTCTGACTACTGAGACAAGGACTTCCTGTGCTATGTTGAACAACAGTGATAAGAGTGGACACCCCTGTTGTGTTCCTGACCTTCTGGGGAAAGCTCTCAGTTTTTCCCCATTGAGGATGACATTAGCTGTGGGCTTTTCATATATGGCTTTTATGATGACGAGGTATGTTCCTTCTATCCCTCCTTTCTTGAGGGTTTTTAATCAAGAAATAATGCTGTATTTTGTCCAATGCTTTTTCTGCATCTATTGAAAGGATAATATGGTTTCTATCCTTTCTTTTATTAATGTAGTGTGTCATATTGATTGATTTGTGAATACTGAAAAAGCCCTGCAGCCCAGGAATAAATCCCACTTGATCATGGTGAATAATTCTTTTAAAGTACTGTTGAATTCAATTTGGTAGTATCCTGTTAAGAACTTTTGCATTCAGTTTCATCAGGGATATTGGCCTTTAACTCTCCTTTTAAGTGGGGTCTTTGCCTAGTTTTGAAATCAAGGTAATGCTGGTTTCATGGAATGAGTTTGTAAGCTTTCCTTCCATTTCTATGTTTTGGAACAGTTTGAGAAGAATAGGTATTAACATTTCTTTAAATGTCTGGTAGAATGTCCCTGGGAAGCCATCTGGCCCAGGACTCTTATTTGTTGCGAGAGTTTTGGTAACTGATTTAATTTCCTTGCTGGTTATGGGCATGCGCAAATTTTCTATTTCTTCCTGTTTGAATTTTGGTTGTGTGTGAGTGTCTAGGAATTTTGTCCATTTCTTCCAGATTGTCCAGTTCGTTGGCATATAATTTTTCATAGTATTTCTGTGGTGTTGGTTGAGATCTCTCCTCTTTCATTTGTGATTTTATCTGTTTGGGTCCTCTCTCTTTTCTTTTTGAGAAGTCTTGCTAGAGGTTTACCAATTTGTCTATTCTTTCAAAACCCAGCTTTTAATTTCATTGATTGGTTCTATTGTTTTTTGTATTGGTTTGTTTCTATATCATTTATTTCTGTTCTAATCTTTATTATTTCCCTTCTTCTGCTGGCTTTGGGTTTTATTTGCTGTTCCTTTTCTAGCTCTTTAGGGTAAGGTTGTGTATTTGAGACCTTTCTTGCTTCTTGAGATAGACCTGAATTGCAATTTACTTTCCTTTAGGATTGCCTTTGCTGCATCCCAAAGGGTTTGGACTGTCCTGTTTTCATTTTCATGTGCTTCCCTATATATTTTATTTCTTCTTTAATTTCCTGTTTACCCATTCATTCTTTAGTAGGATATTCTTTAACCTCCATGTATTTGCGGGCTTTCCAAATTTTTTCTTGTGGTTGATTTCAAGTTTCATAGCATTGTGTTTTGAAAATATGCATAGTATGATTTTGATCTTTTTGTACCTGTTGAGGACTGATTTGTGACTATTTGTGATCTATTCTGGAGAATGTTCCATGTGCACTCAAGAATATGTATTCTGCTGTTTTAGGATGAAATGTTCTGAATGTATCTGTTAGGTCCATCTCGCCCAGGGTGTCATTCAAAGCCATTGTTTCCTGATTGATTTTCTGCTTAGATGATCTGTCCATTGTTGTAAGTGGGGTGTTAAAGTCCCCTACTATTATGGTATTATTATCAATGAGTTTTTTTATGTTTGTGATTAACTGATTTATATATTTGGGTTCTTTCAAGTTGGAGGCATAAATATTTATAATTGTTAGATCTTCTTGATGGATAGACACCTTAATTATTATATAATACTCTTACTTGTCTCTCGGTACAGTCTTTGTTTTAAAATCTAATTTGTCTGATATAAGTATGGCTATTCTGGCCTTCTCCATTCTCTCACTTTCACTCTGCAGGTGTCCTCAGGTCTAAAATGAGTCTTTTGTAGGTAGCATATAGATGGATCTTATTTTTTAATCCATTCTGTTACCCCATGTCTTTTGATTGGAGCATTTAGTCCATTTACATTCAGAGTAATTACTGAAAGATATGAATTTAGTGCCATTGTGTATTGTCTGTACATTTGGTGTTTCTGGTGATGTTATTTGACCCTTTATAGTCTTTGCTGGAAGACCCCATTAAAATTTCTTGCAGGGCTTGCTTAATGATCATGAATTCCTTTAGTTTAGTTTAGTTTAGTTTAGTTTAGTTTAGTTTAGTTTAGTTTAGTTTAGTTTTGTTTTTGTTTTTGTCTGGGAAAGCCTTTATCTCTCCTTCTATTGTGAATGACAGCTTGATGGATAAAGGATTCTTGGCTGCATATTTTTTCTATTTAGCACACTGCATATTTCCTGCCAATCCCTTCCGGCCTGCCAAATTCAGTGGACACATCTGCTATAACCTTACGTGTCTACGCTTGTAGGTTAAGGAACTTTTGTCCCTAACTGCTTTCAGAATTCTCTCTTTATCTTTGTTTTTTGCAGTTTTCACTATGCTTTGTCATGGTGTTGACCTGTTTTGTTGCCTTTAAGGCAGTTCTCTGTGCCTTTTGGACTTGTATGCCTGTTTCATTCCCCAGATTAGGGGAAGTTCTGAGCTTTAATTTGTTCAAATAAAGCTTCTGCCCCTTTTCCCCACTTCCTCTTCTGGGACTTCTATAGTATGAAATACTTCTATTTCATTTCATGAAATCACTTAGTTCTCTAAGTCTCCCCTTGTGATTTAGAAATTTCCTGTTCCTCTTTTTTTCAGCTTCATTATTTTTCATAGTTTTATCTTCTATTTCACCTATTCTCTCTTCTGCTTTTTCAGTCCTCACGGTCCCTGTATCTAGTTTATTTTGCATCTCAGTTATAGCATCTTTTAATTCATCCTGACTGCAGCAAGTGTTTCTCTGGTGTCTTCTATGCTTTTTTCAAGCCCAGTTAGTAGTCTTATGACTGTTGTTCTAAATTCTTGTTCAGATATATTTATACCTGTTTTGAGCAAGTCCCTGGCTGTGATTTCTTTTTGACTTTTCTTTTGGGGAGAATTCCTCTATCTTGTCATTTTGGCTAACTTTCTGTCTATTGCATATTTTTAAAGCTTGTTATGTTTCCTGTACCTGAGAGTACTACTAACTTTACGAGGGGTCATACACCGTCCAAAGCCTGGCAATCCAGGAAGTATTTCTGGTGTATGCTGTGTGCACTCTGCTGTTGTGTTTTGGCTGCTCTTTCCCACTGGTCAGTCCTCTGCAGAACTTCTCCTTGTTTACAGTTGTGGAGCATTTGGACCTTTAACTAGGTATGCTTTGATTTTTTTGTTGAAGTAACCCTGGAAAAAGAGTGGGGGAGGCTGACCCCAAAAAAGGGAAAAGGAACTAGGAGCCTGGTTACAAAAGAAAAGAAGGAGGAAAAAAAAGAACAAAAAAGAGCTGTCTGTTTGTGCCTGGGGCTGGTGGCTGTGCTGGTTTGGAGAAGAGGCTGGCTGCATTGGGTCAGTCAGTCTTATCCCAGTAAATAAGCGGTTCCCAGGCACCGAGGGGTGGGGTTTGGTGTAAATGGGTCCCACCTCCACTGGGGGCCACGGTGCTGCTCTCTGACGTACCACCATATTGATGTTTGGGGGAAAATGGCACCACCCACTCTCTTGTCCCCTGACCAGGAATCCCAACTCCTGCTATTCAGACAGCCCTTACAAAATAGCAAGGGAAATCAGCTCTCTCTGCACCAGTTTCCTGGGTGTTCCAAGTAATCTGACCTCAAGACAGCTGTGTTTGAGGGATAAAGAAAGGACAGGGTCCCCCTACTTCTCCTTTTAGCCAATATTTCTTTCAGTTCTTTCAGTTTATGCTAACATTAATTTTATGATCAGTATATAAAAAATAATAAGCAACTCATCATATGCATGCATGTGACTATACATCATATCTCTATATTTGTATGTTTTCTTAATTTTTAGACATCTGTGTTTTCCTGAAATAAATCTCTGTTGAGTATATTGATTTAATATTTGATACATTATTGGACTGTATTGGTTGCCTTTAGTGTAAGACCACTGCATCTATTTTACAAGTTATATGAACTAAATATTTCTTTTTTTTTCCTATCGCTGTCCAATTTTGGAATGAGTTGTACATCAGTATGTAAACAGGATTGAAAATTTTTATTATTTCATTATGGCTGGAAATAGTTGAAGCAAATATATTAATTACCAATAATTTTCAGGTGTGCAAAGTAGAGCATCTTGTTCATAGAAAGAAGATCATTAAAGCTTGGAAGATATTATGGACACTAAGGCTAAGGAAAGCAATAACAGTCTTACCTCACAAATACTACAGGAAATGTTCAATGAAATGTGTATATATTTACTGGAAAAAAAACAACTGGCCAAAATATATGTTGAGTCTCTGTGATAAGAAATGTAAGGATATTCAATAAATTATATACCATTTAATATGTAATTTTTTACTGAGAATTAATTAATAGATGATGTATTATTGCATCTCCTGGGTAGTTTTGTAGGGAGTATAAAGCATACCTTGAAGGAGTTTTATCCACAAAAGAGAAAAAAAAACTGAGTGGTTTTATTTAAAAAACTTTTTGTAATGCTTATTTATTTTTGAGAGAGAGAGAGAGAGAGAGAGAGAGAGAGAGTGAGTGGGGAGGGGCAGAGAGAGAGGGAGACACAGAACCTGAAGCAGGATCCAGGCTCTTATGTGTCAGCACAGAGCCCGACACGGGGCTCGAACTCATGAGCTGTGAGATCACGACTGCAGCTGAAGTCGGCCGCCCAACCGACTGAGCTACCCAGGTGCCACAAGTGGTTTTATTTTTTAATCATAACAATTAGTCTTCATTTTGCTGCCTTACTGATCATACTCTGCTTTTTCAAGACATAGAATGTAGATCAGATATCTCTGCATTACAAATAAATAGATGTAAGAAAGTAGCAGTTCTTACCTATGCTTATTTCATAATATGGTTTGTGCTTCATCTATTAGAAGACAGACTTTGAACAATAATCCAGTGGCTTCCTCATATTTTGTCAGTCAGATCAAGCAATTGATAGAATGCACATACTGTATCTCATGTTTAACACATGCTTAGTAATGTTATATTCTCAATAAAGTTAAATTATTCTAAATTAATCAGACACATAGTGTAGAGTTATTGTATGCAAAATCTAGCAAAGAAAAATAAGTTAGAAAGTCCCAGTTGTTTCCACAGATGGTTTAAATTTTAGTAGCTAGGATGAGATACAAAGACAACTATTGCACAAAATAGGATGAAAGAATTATCATGAGACAGATCTAAACAACATGCCATGGACATTCAAAGCAGGAAGAAAATATAGAAATTTTGGTTGGAAAATAAAAATCAGAAGTTTAAATAAAATTGTAAGGCAAATATGTGAACTGCCGACATGTTAAGAGTCAATATAACCATAGAAAATAGAGCTAAAATGAAGAAATATGAAGGTTTACATACATCGAGACTCAGTAATGAAGGAATGATTAGATGGCTAATTAATTCAATAAACATATGTTGAGCTTCTGGGTTTAAGATAAATAAGATTAACACAGCCACTAGCTTCTAATCACTCACACTTTAGAGGGAGAAACAAATAAGTAAACAACCACTTATATAATAAATCTGATAAATTTAAAAGGGAATTCTGTAAACGGAGGTCCAGCTAACTCAGAATTTGTGGTTCAAGGGAGGTTTTCTTTGGGGAGACAAAAAAGAAAGGTGGATTCTATATTGGGTGGTGAAAATGTAAAAACAGGCAGTTGAAGTGAGGGCTGGTACAGTATGAATTGTACGTCTATCAATGTTTCCATAAAGGCACTGTGGGACCATGTTGTAAATATTTGTGTAACTAGTTTCTGATTCCTTACCTTGACATTTGCAACAACATTGTGCATTGTTTATCTCTTCTGTGGCATGCTTGGCTAGCACTATGAATGCTATCATGTTTATCGTTTCTTGTTTTTGATACTATTTTTTTGTTTTACGGCTTAAAAGATAATTCAGATTTCTTTATGGGGAAGGATAATGATAGCACGCAGTTTTAAATTACGCTATCCTCCAAATTCTCCAGGAAAAAGAAGCAGGGATTAACAAAATAAATAAATATTTTGGATAACATCATTAATAAAACTGTATGATAAGGAATCTCCAAGAAACACAAGATGAATGGCATGGTAAAACCATGTAGACACTAGACTCAAAAAAGAAACAACCCAGGTTTACCAGCAGTGCATAGATAGTGGAGTGAAGAGACAAAGGATCTTTAACAATCTAGAAATCACGGGAACACAGAATTTGCCAGTGGAAATTCACTTCCAAAATGAGGAGCCCCTTATCAGCAGGTAACTAGTAACAACCAGTGAAATAGGGAGAGGTCTCCACAAACTTCAGGTTAAAAAACATTTTTTAATGTGTATTTATTTTTGAGAGAGAGAGAGAGAGAGAGAGAGAGAGAGAGAGAGAGAACGATTAGGGGAGGGGCAGAGAGAGAGGAAGACACAGAATCTGAAGCAGGCTGCAGGCTCTGAGCTGTCAGCACAGAGCCCGATGCGGGGCTCAGTCACAGACTGCAAGATCATGACCTGAGCTAAAGTCGGATGCTAAACCGACAGCCACCCAGTTGCCCCCAAACTTCAATTTTTTTAAACACCTTTATGCAAAAATAATTTACACCCCATAAAATTTACATATTTTCAACTGCACATTTTAATTTTTCATAAATTTACAGGGTTAGAGGACTGTCGCAACAATCCAATTTTAGAATATTTTCTGCACTCCAAAAGGGTTTTGTTTATCTTTCTAGTCATTCTACATTCCCTCCCAACACTAGTTCCAAGCAACCACTGCTGTACTTTCTTTCTTTTTATGAACAATTCGTATAAATGGAATCAAAATATGTGGGAGGTTTTGTGTGTGTGTGTGTGTGTGTGTGTGTGTGTGTGTGTGTGTGTGTGTGCCTGAATTATATAATACTATTAGCATCATCCACATGGCAGGTATCAGTTCTTTGCTCCTTTATATTGCTGAATAGTATTCCACTGAATGGATACTGTACAGTTTACTATTCGCTCACTGGTTTATAGACATTTGGTTGTTTTCAGTTTGGAGGTATTATAAACATTACATATATGTCTTCTATAAACATTACATGTAAGTCTTTGTGTGGTCCTGTGTTTTCATTCTTTTGCTTAAATTCCTAGGAGTGGTATTGCTGGGTCAGGTAGTAAATTTACTTAAAATTTTTGGGAAAGTACCAAACTGTTTCACTTAGGAAGCTTCTCATTTTTTTTTTTATTTATATATGAAATTTATTGTCAAATTGGTTTCCATACAACACCCAGTGCTCATCCCAAAAGGTGCCCTCCTCAGTACCCATCACCCACCCTCTCCTCCCTCCCACCCCCCATCAACCCTTAGTTTGTTCTCAGTTCTCAACAGTCTCTTATGCTTTGGCTCTCTCCCACTCTAACCTCTTTTTTTTTTTTTTTTGTTCCCCTCCCCCATGGGTTTCTCTTAAGTTTCTCAGGATCCACATAAGAGTGAAACCATATGGTATCTGTCTTTCTCTGTATGGCTTATTTCACTTAGCATCACACTCTCCAGTTCCATCCACGTTGCTACAAAAGGCCATATTTCATTTTTTCTCATTGCCACGTAGTATTCCATTGTGTATATAAACCACAATTTCTTTATCCATTCATCAGTTGATGGACATTTAGGCTCTTTCCATAATTTGGCTATTGTTGAGAGTGCTGCTATGAACATTGGGGTACAAGTGCCCCTATGCGTCAGTACTCCTGTGTCCCTTGGATAAATTCCTAGCAGTGCTATTGCTGGGTCATAGGGTAGGTCTATTTTTAATTTTCTGAGGAACCTCCACACTGCTTTCCAGAGCGGCTGCACCAATTTGCATTCCCACCAACAGTGCAAGAGGGTTCCCGTTTCTCCACATCCTCTCCAGCATCTATAGTCTCCTGATTTGTTCATTTTGGCCACTCTGACTGGCGTGAGGTGATATCTGAGTGTGATTTTGATTTGTATTTCCCTGATAAGGAGTGACGCTGAACATCTTTTCATGTGCCTGTTGGCCATCCGGATGTCTTCTTTAGAGAAGTGTCTATTCATGTTTTCTGCCCATTTCTTCACTGGGTTATTTGCTTTTCGGGTGTGGAGTTTGGTGAGCTCTTTATAGATTTTGGAGACTAGCCCTTTGTCCGATATGTCATTTGCAAATATCTTTTCCCATTCCATTGGTTGCCTTTTAGTTTTGTTGGTTGTTTCCTTTGCTGTGCAGAAGCTTTTTATCTTCATAAGGTCCCAGTAATTCACTTTTGCTTTTAATTCCCTTGCCTTTGGGGATGTGTCGAGGAAGAGATTGCTACGGCTGAGGTCAGAGAGGTCTTTTCCTGCTTTCTCCTCCAAGGTTTTGATGGTTTCCTGTCTCACATTCAGGTCCTTTATCCATTTGGAGTTTATTTTTGTGAATGGTGTGAGAAAGTGGTCTACTTTCAACCTTCTGCATGTTGCTGTCCAGTTCTCCCAGCACCATTTGTTAAAGAGACTGTCTTTTTTCCATTGGATGTTCTTTCCTGCTTTGTCAAAGATGAGTTGGCCATACGTTTGTGGGTCTAGTTCTGGGGTTTCTATTCTATTCCATTGGTCTATGTGTCTGTTTTTGTGCCAATACCATGCTGTCTTGATGATGACAGCTTTGTAGTAGAGGCTAAAGTCTGGGATTGTGATGCCTCCTGCTTTGGTCTTCTTCTTCAAAATTACTTTGGCTATTCGGGGCCTTTTGTGGTTCCATATGAATTTTAGGATTGCTTGTTCTAGTTTCGAGAAGAATGCTGGTGCAATTTTGATTGGGATTGCATTGAATGTGTAGATAGCTTTGGGTAGTATTAACATTTTGATAATATTTATTCTTCCAATCCATGAGCAGGGAATGTCTTTCCATTTCTTTAAATCTTCTTCAATTACCTTCATAAGCTTTCTATAGTTTTCAGCATACAGATCCTTTACATCTTTGGTTAGATTGATTCCTAGGTATTTTATGCTTCTTGGTGCAATTGTGAATGGGATCAGTTTCTTTATTTGTCTTTCTGTTGCTTCATCGTTAGTGTATAAGAATGCAACTGATTTCTGTACATTGATTTTGTATCCTGCAACTTTGCTGAATTCATGTATCAGTTCTAGCAGACTTTTGGTGGAGTCTATCGGATTTTCCATGTATAATATCATGTCATCTGCAAAGAGCGAGAGCTTGACTTCATCTTTGCCAATTTTGACACCTTTGATTTCCTTTTGTTGTCTGATTGCTGATGCTAGCACTTCCAGCACTATGTTAAACAACAGCGGTGAGAGTGGGCATCCCTGTCGTGTTCCTGATCTCAGGGAAAAAGCTCTCAGTTTTTCCCCGTTGAGGATGATGTTAGCTGTGGGCTTTTCATAAATGGCTTTTATGATCTTTAAGTATGTTCCTTCTATCCCGACTTTCTCAAGGGTTTTTATTAAGAAAGGGTGCTGGATTTTGTCAAAGGCCTTTTCTGCATCGATTGACAGGATCATATGGTTTTTCTCTTTTTTTTTGTTAATGTGATGTATCACGTTGATTGATTTGCGAATGTTGAACCAGCCCTGCATCCCAGGAATGAATCCCACTTGATCATGGTGAATAATTCTTTTTATATGCCGTTGAATTCGATTTGCTAGTATCTTATTGAGAATTTTTGCATCCATATTCATCAGGGATATTGGCCTGTAGTTCTCTTTTTTTACTGGGTCTCTGTCTGGTTTAGGAATCAAAGTAATACTGGCTTCATAGAATGAGTCTGGAAGTTTTCCTTCCCTTTCTATTTCTTGGAATAGCTTGAGAAGGATAGGTATTATCTCTGCTTTAAACGTCTGGTAGAACTCTCCTGGGAAGCCATCTTGTCCTGGACTCTTATTTGTTGGGAGATTTTTGATAACCGATTCAATTTCTTCGCTGGTGATGGGTCTGTTCAAGCTTTCTATTTCCTCCTGATTGAGTTTTGGAAGAGTGTGGGTGTTCAGGAATTTGTCCATTTCTTCCAGGTTGTCCAATTTGTTGGCATATAATTTTTCATAGTATTCCCTGATAATTGTTTGTATCTCTGAGGGATTGGTTGTAATAATTGCATTTTCATTCATGATTTTATCTATTTGGGTCATCTCCCTTTTCTTTTTGAGAAGCCTGGCTAGAGGTTTGTCAATTTTGTTTATTTTTTCCAAAAACCAACTCTTGGTTTCATTGATCTGCTCTACAGTTTTTTTAGATTCTATATTGTTTATTTCTGCTCTGATCTTTATTATTTCTCTTCTTCTGCTGGGTTTAGGCTGCCTTTGCTGTTCTGCTTCTATTTCCTTTAGGTGTGCTGTTAGATTTTGTATTTGGGATTTTTCTTGTTTCTTGAGATAGGCCTGGATTGCAATGTATTTTCCTCAGGACTGCCTTTGCTGCGTCCCAAAGCGTTTGGATTGTTGTATTTTCATTTTCGTTTGTTTCCATATATTTTTTAATTTCTTCTCTAATTGCCTGGTTGACCCACTCATTCGTTAGTAGGGTCATGCTTTAACCTCCATGCTTTTGGAGGTTTTCCAGACTTTTTTCTGTGGTTGATTTCAAGCTTCATAGCATTGTGGTCTGAAAGTATGCATGGTATGATTTCAATTCTTGTAAACTTATGAAGGGCTGTTTTGTGACCCAGTATATGATCTATCTTGGAGAATGTTCCATGTGCACTCGAGAAGAAAGTATATTCTGTTGCTTTGGGATGCAGAGTTCTAAATATATCTGTCAAGTCCATCTGATCCAATGTCTCATTCAGGGCCCTTGTTTCTTTATTGACCGTGTGTCTAGATGATCTATCCATTTCTGTAAGTGGGGTGTTAAAGTCCCCTGCAATTACCACATTCTTATCAATAAGGTTGCTTGTGTTTATGAGTAATTGTTTTATATATTTGGGCGCTCCGGTATTCGGCGCCTAGACATTTATAATTGTTAGCTCTTCCTGATGGATAGACCCTGTCACTATTATATAATGTCCTTCTTCATCTCTTGTTACAGCCTTTAATTGAAAGTCTAGTTTGTCTGATATAAGGATGGCTACTCCAGCTTTCTTTTGGCTTCCAGTAGCATGAGAAATAGTTCTCCATCCCCTCACTCTCAATCTAAAGGTGTCCTCAGGTCTAAAATGAGTCTCTTGTAGACAGCAAATAGATGAGTCTTGTTTTTTTATCCATTCTGATACCCTATGTCTTTTGGTTGGCGCATTTAATCCATTTACATTCAGTGTTATTATAGAAAGATATGGGTTTAGAGTCATTGTGATGTCTGTATGTTTTATGCTTGTAGTGATGTCTCTGGTACTTTGTCTCACAGGATCCCCCTTAGGATCTCTTGTAGGGCTGGTTTAGTGGTGACAAATTCCTTCAGTTTTTGTTTGTTTGGGAAGACCTTTATCTCTCCTTCTATTCTATTTTTAAATTTTTTTTTTCAACGTTTATTTATTTTTGGGACAGAGAGAGACAGAGCATGAACGGGGGAGGGGCAGAGAGAGAGGGAGACACAGAATCGGAAACAGGCTCCAGGCTCCGAGCCATCAGCCCAGAGCCTGACGCGGGGCTTGAACTCACGGACCGCGAGATCGTGACCTGGCTGAAGTCAGACGCCTAACCGACTGCGCCACCCAGGCGCCCCTCTCCTTCTATTCTAAATGACAGACTTGCTGGATAAAGGATTCTCGGCTGCATATTTTTTCTGTCTAGCACACTGAAAATCTCGTGCCAATTCTTTCTGGCCTGCCAAGTTTCAAAAGAGAGATCAGTCACGAGTCTTATAGGTCTCCCTTTATATGTGAGGGCACGTTTACCCCTTGCTGCTTTCAGAATTTTCTCTTTATCCTTGTATTTTGCCAGTTTCACTATGATATGTCGTGCAGAAGATCGATTCAAGTTACGTCTGAAGGGAGTTCTCTGTGCCTCTTGGATTTCAATGCCTTTTTCCTTCCCCACTTCAGGGAAGTTCTCAGCTATTATTTCTTCAAGTACCCCTTCAGCACCTTTCCCTCTCTCTTCCTCCTCTGGGATACCAATGATGCGTATATTATTTCTTTTTAGTGTATCACTTAGTTCTCTAATTTTCCCCTCATATTCCTGGATTTTTTTATCCCTCTTTTTCTCAGCTTCCTCTTTTTCCATAACTGTATCTTCTAGTTCACCTATTCTCTCCTCTGCCTCTTCAATCCGAGCCGTGGTGGTTTCCATTTTGTTATGCATTTCGTTTAAAGCGTTTTTCAGCCCCTCGTGACTGTTCCTTAGTCCCTTGATCTCTGTAGCAAGAGATTCTCTGCTGTCAGCTATACTGTTTTCAAGCCCAGCGATTAATTTTATGACTATTATTCTAAATTCACTTTCTGTTATATTATTTAAATCCTTTTTGATCAGCTCATTAGCTGTTGTTATTTCCTGGAGATTCTTCTGAGGGGAATTCTTCCGCTTGGTCATTTTGGCTAGTCCCTGGCGTGGTGAGGACCTGCAGGGCACTTCCCCTGTGCTGTGGTGTATAACTGGAGTTGGTGGGCGGAGCCGCAGTCAGACCTGATGTCTGCCCCCAGCCCACCGCTGGGGCCACAGTCAGACTGGTGCGTGCCTTCTCTTCCCCTCTCCTAGGGGCGGGATTCACTGTGGGGTGGGGTGGTCTGTCTGGGCTACTTGCACACTGCCAGGCTTGTGATGCTGGGGATCTGGCGTCTTATCCGGGGTGGGTAGGCAAGGTGCACAGGGGCAGGAGGGGCAGGCTTAGCTTGCTTCTCCTTAGGTGATCCACTTCAGGAGGGGCCCTGTGGCAGCAGGAGGGAGTCAGATCCGCTGCCGGAGGTTTGGCTCCGCAGAAGCGCAGAGTTGGGTGTTGGCGCGGAGCGAGCAAGTTCCCTGGCAGGAACTGGTTCTCTTTGGGATTTTGGCTGGGGGATGGGCGGGGAAGATGGCGCTGGCAAGCGCCTTTGTTCCCCACCAAACTGAGCTCTGTCGTCCAGGGGCTCAGCAGCTCTCCTTCCCTTTGTCCTCCAGCCTTCCCGCTTTCTGAGCAGAGCTGTTAACTTATGACTTCCCAGACGCTAAGTCGCGCTTGCTGTCGGAACACAGTCCGTCAGGCCCCTCCGCTTTTTGCAAGCCAGACTCGGGGGCTCTGCTTGGCCGGCGAGCCGCCCCTCCGCCCCGGCTCCCTCCCGCCAGTCCGTGAAGCGCGCACCGCCTCGCTGCCCTTCCTACCCTCTTCCGTGGGCCTCTCGTCTGCGCTTGGCTCCGGCGACTCCGTTCTGCTAATCCTCTGGTGGTTTTCTGGGTTATTTAGGCAGGTGTAGGTGGAATCTAAGTGATCAGCAGGACGCGCGGTGAGCCCAGCGTCTTCCTACGCCGCCATCTTCCGCTCCAGCCTCAGGAAGCTTCTCATTTAACTCGTCTTCTTGCAATGTATGAGGATATCAGTTCTTCTGCACACTTACCCCTCTCTTTTTGCGTGTCAATCTAGTGAGTATAAATTGGTACATCATTATGGTCTTAATTTACATTCTTGTAAATATAATGCTGAGCATCTTTTATCAGCTGGCTACTGTCATATTTCTTTGTTATGTCTATTCAGAACTTTTGCCCATTTAAAGTGGGTTATTTATTTTCCAGTTAACTAAGTTATAAGGTTACCACTCTTTTATACATTTCACCTGAGAGCACATTCTTACTAAATCTCTGACACATGAACCCTTGTCTGCTTCTGGGGTACCCGAACTAAGATACCTCATCCACACACACAGTACGTGTGTATATAAGTACATGTATGTGTAGGAGAACGATGGGCAGGGGGTTATGTAATATTGCCTGATATGTTTTCCTACCTTGGTTCATTACTGGTAGCGAAGCCTTGGGTGGATAGAGAAGTTAGTTCGATTTTGGGAGAACTGAGGAGAGTAGAGGCAAGAAAAATGAGAGGGGACTCAAATGAACAGATTTAAAGTTCAATAAGTAAAATAAAACACAGTTCATTAAGATTTACAGTCATGAACAAAGGCACTAGTAACAGGAATGCGGTAAGAGGATACGGAGTTGACAGAAGAATAGTCCAGGTGCTAAGTGATGTGAGTTAGAGAACCACTGGCAGGAGTGCTGATGGGGATTCAACCAGTTTCTAAAGGAAGTATAAAATTTGGATTGGCAGGAAGGAATGGATTCTCACAAAAGAGAAAAGGATTCTCTTTTGTGGCACTATGTGGGCAAAGATGCAAAAACTACAACATTCGAAGACCAGTTTATGCTAATAGATTAATAAAAATGACAACAGTAGCTAATAATTATTGAAATTGCCATGAGCCAGACACTCTTAAATCTTTCACATGCATTGTCTTTAGTTACTAATAATGCTGTGAGGTTGGTATTGAGTCTATTACATATGAGTCTAAGACACACGGAAAATATGTATTTTCTCAATGGCATGTAGAAGATTAAGAGCCATCATAATATATTTCTGGAAGGAAAATTCAGTATTAATTTGGCTGGAGGAAGTGGACTTTTAATGTTTTACACAAATTGATTCTGAATGTTTATATAATAGAGTAAGAACCTAGATTGCTCAGAGTGTATGCTGTGGGTATGTTAGTTCCATCACACCCTGATATTTGTCAGAGACGCAAAAAAGCTAAGAATCAAATTAGAGCATTTAGAGCTACATTTAAACATTTTTACCTGTGCCCATGGATATAAGAAGCAATAACATCAGCCTTTGCACCACACCTACTTGGTCTGAAAATCCATTGGGTATAAATTGATGTCTGTATTTACACCTATATTTCTACAAATCACATTGAAGTAATATTTTTAGAACATTAATTAAATGTGAGTGAAACTCACAAAAATGATTCTTCTGTAAATATATTGGCTCATCAAAACATTTATGTTGGATTTTATCCCAGAATTTAATAATAAGTTAGGAAGATGATATTATTGTTGGCATAATTCAAATTGTTGCAAATATTTTTTCAAACTTTGGATTATGAATATTGCTTCATTAATTTTAGTGCTAATGTCTGTGTAGCTGCCATATATCTTTTTGATCATGGAATCATTGCTTTCTGTGATTACATATAGACATTCAGAGTTTGAGGGCATTCAGGACTATTTCTCATGTTTAAATTCACTGGTTCTTTACTATCTCCATATAGGATCATCTGTCAGAAGAGTCCTTAGCAATTTTTGGCTTTTCTTGAAAATGTAAAAACAACTACCTGTACTATTCCTGATACCTGAAATGATCCTTTTGATGTTATTTTTAGACAAATATGCATTCCTATAATAATTTTCACTTGAAGTCTAGATCAAGGAAACTGCTTTGTTTATTTCTATATATATATTTGTCTGAATTTAGATGCTATATTGAATTACCTAATACCAACCACTCTGTGATCTTGTATTTAACTTCTCTTTATCTCCTTTGTTGTCTGTCTTGTCTTAAGTTGATTCTTTTTCTTGAATCCTCTTTCAGTTTTTACGCCCCTGGACTTGAATCCTCTCTTGACAACAGTTTGCATATCTCTTGCTTCGAGGATATTTTCTAGCATCCATTTTTGCCTATCACATATTTACTACCTAGTAGTAAGAGCACTAGCATGTAATACATATATTAATAATATCACCCACGGTGAATTATAGTGCTGGGAACTATTCCTTGAGAAATTATTCAGAATGCCTCCCTGTTATATGTAACATATGTAAGATATGATGATATTCGAAAATTAGGTCATGTCTATATCAATGCAAATGTTCTCTAGGCTCTTGTGGTTGATAATAGAGTGATTTATTTTAATTTAAACAAATTAAATATTGGTTAATACTGTTTAGAGTTACTCCAGGCCACTATAGTTTTAATTGTTAAGTTTGGACATTAAGCTTATATTCACTACCAAAATTCTTTTAAAAAGATAAGGAAACTTCATTATGAGTGTTGGCTACAAACAGAAATAGGTCCAGTGACCCTTATGCACTATTTCTTGGATCCTGCAGTATGCAATTTTTTTAAACTACTTTTTTTTTAAATAAGAGTTTTAGAGTTATAAAACAATTGTAAAGATAGTAGAGAGATTTCCCATATACTCCACACTCAGTTTAATTACTATTATTAGTAATTTATATTAGTATCATACATCATTAAATTTCTTTAACCAATACTGATGTAATTAATTAAATCCATAGTTTATTTGTACTTACATAGTTGTTTTTTGTTTGTTTGTTTGTTTGTTTTAAGCCAGGATCCTATCTGCAATATCTCATTATATTTTGTTGTGTGTCCCCTCAAGTTCTTCTTTGATAACCTTGACAATTTTGAGGTATGTTGATCAGATATATTTCGGGAGGCCCTTCCATTAGTAATTGTCTTATCATTAGATGGGGTTTTGGGGTTTGGGGGAGGAAGTTCACAGACATAAATTAGTATTTTCATCGCATCGTATCAAGGTATATGCTATTAACATGACTAATTCATATTGGCGTTCATATGGATCATCTGGCTGAGGTAGTGTTTGCCAGGTTTCTCCACTATAAAGATACGCCATGCAATGCTCTTTGGAAGGAAGTTGCTACGTGGAGCTCAGAGTATCTACAGAAATTATTTGCAATTCTTCTGCATATGAATTGCTTCTCCTTAGCCCCATTTATTATATTAATATAGACTCATAGATATTTCTTATAGACTTTGGGTCATAATCCAACACTACCTTATTCACTTTGTTACTCAGTTGTTCCACTTTGGCTGTTAGGAGTTCTTTCAGTTGGATTTTGTGCCCCTTTGCCATATCCCTATCTATCTGTGTATGTTAGCACTTCATTATATTTTGGTGCTATGAGATGTACCTTGGTCATTTTGTATATTTACTGCCCCTCTCCTAGAATCAGTACTTTCTCCTTGAAGACTTTGTTCCTTTTATTGGAGAATTGTATTAGAAACCAAATTTGGGCACTAGGTGTGCTCATTGTTACTGGGTATCATTTCTTTTAGGCCCTTTCAGCTATCAGAGCTGAGAAAATTACGTGTGCACACTAACCCAAGTATGATGTTAGCTGTAATTTTAAAGGTGTTCCTTATCAAATTGAGAGAGTATCCCTCTATTCCTAGTTTCTGAAAGATTTTATCACTAAATGGGTGTTGAGTGTTGTCAAATGCTTTTCAGCATCAATTTATATAATCACATTATTTCTCTTCTTTAGTTTGTTGATATGGTGGATTACATTTATTGATTTTTGAATGTTAATTCAAATGGCATAGTTGGAATAAGTCTCACTTGGATATATGCATAGTAATTTGAATATGTTGTTGAATTCAATTCCTAATATATTTTGAGGATTTTTTCATCCATGTTTATAAGAGATATTGGTCTATAGATTTTTTTCTTGCAGTGACTTTATCTGCTTTGATATTAGGTAATGCTGGTGTTATAGAATGAGTTGGGAATTGTTCCCTCTTCTTATGTGTTTTGGATGAGATTATAGATAATTGGTATCGTTTTGTCCTTAAATTTTCTATAGAAATCACTACTGAAACCATCTTAGTATGATATTTTGTTTTTGTTTTTGGAATGTTATTAATTTTTGATTTGGCTTTTTAGATAGTTACAAGGCCTCTCCAGATTATCTACTTCACCTTGTATGAGTTTTGGTGGTTTGCTCTCATTTTCATTGATTTTCTGTTTTCAATTTTGTTGTTTTCTCCTATAATTTTTGTTTCCTTTCTTCTGTTTGCTTTAAGGTTACATTGACCTTCTTTCTCTACTTTCCTAAAGTGAAATCTTAGATTATTGCTTTTAATCACCCTTCTTTTCTAAGGGATCCATTAAAAGCTATAAATCTCTATGTCCACTTTATTTTGGCTACAAATCACAAATTTTGATAAGTTGCATTTTTATTTTCATCTCTTTGGAAATAATTTAAATGTATCTTGAATTTTATTTTTTGACCCATATGTTATCTAGAAGTACTTTGTTGAATCTCAAAGTATTTGGAGATTTCTTACCTATAATTCCGTTATTGATATTTAATGTAATTTAAGTGCCTGAGAATATACTTTGTATGATTTCTTTACTTGTAATCTTGTTAATGCATCCTTATGGCCCATAATGTGATCTGTATTGGTAAAGATCATTGCGATCTGAAAACAATGTGTGTTTTAGTGTTTGGGGGTTAAGTCTATAAATGTTAATTTCACCAACTTGATTGAAAGTGATGCTCAGTTAAAATCTGCTTAGAAATCTGATAAGAAATAGATAATTCCATTTTCATAATTGGAGGCCACAATGCGATAAATTGATAAATTGACAATTGGTTAATCAAACAGGCAGAACATCAGTAAGATATTTGTAAAAAGCAATAAAGCTGGAGGAGAGAGAACATGTGGAGGGAATGTGTTCAGTATCAGGAGGATGGGCAGATCATGTAGGCCCTAAATGAGATGTGAAGACAGGGACCTATCTGGAGGAAAGATGATGAGTTCATTTTTATAGATGACAAGTTCAAACTCGAATATTCAAGATTCGAGTAAAGAAGTCAAATAGACATCTGGGATATTAGCAACCACATTATACAGCCTCTATGAAATAGTCATCCATGACTGAAATGATCATATCCTCCCACTAGTGGGAAATGCATTATAAATTCTTTGCAGAATTAAGGCCTCCTTGGGATTGTTTGTTGTAAGTTGAAAACAGGGCCAATCAACATGATACTGGCTTATTCTCTACTTATCTTCAGCTGTTAAGGTAGATGCAGAAGACGTGGGGAAATGTTTTTAATAAGGTTTAGTGTGAAGAAGCAATCTTGGGACATGAAAGTTGAGTACATGTGGAAGGAAGTAATTTAGTTGTGGACAGTGGATTTTAAACAGTTTAAGGAGGAAAGTAAAGCCGTGAGGAAGGTGAGGAGAAACGTTAAATATATGATACGGTCAATACAGTATTAGTCTAAATGGTGATGAATTATTTCTGTTAGAGTGCTAGTGGAAGTAAGCTAATACGATGGGAGGTATTAGTACAAGAATATAATTCATGGGTGAGTATATTGACAAATTAGTGGTTTTGCCAGTGATTTAAAGGTGAAATGTGACCACAGCTGAGAGTGGCTAATAGAGGGTGGAAGTCAGAATCATTGGAGGAGAAGAGTTAAAAAAAAATTAAAGGTTAGTGTATTGGAAGGAACATCAAAGTGGAGATTGAGAATGACCCAGGTGCTAAAACCTTTAAGGAATAAAATGGAGTGTTCTTGGGGTATTTATATGGCCAGACAAGAGAGAAGTAGCATCTGGTATAACCTGATGAAGTGAAAATCAAAGCTGAAGAATTTTACAAAGAAAGGGAAAATGTTTTGCAAGTACAAATGAGCATAAGAAGACACCCCCCTTCCATCGTCAGGTCAAATGATACAAGTTGTATAGAAAATTTATTTTTTTAAAAAATGAATAACTCAATTCACAAGCAGCAGAGCTAGATTCACACTCAGATCTTCCTGTCTTGAAAACCCTGGCAGGGGCGCCTGGGTGGCGCAGTCGGTTAAGCGTCCGACTTCAGCCAGGTCACGATCTCGCGGTCCGTGAGTTCGAGCCCCGCGTCAGGCTCTGGGCTGATGGCTCAGAGCCTGGAGCCTGTTTCCGATTCTGTGTCTCCCTCTCTCTCTGCCCCTCCCCCGTTCATGCTCTGTCTCTCTCTGTCCCAAAAATAAATAAACGTTGAAAAAAAAAAATTAAAAAAAAAAAAAAAGAAAACCCTGGCAATGCAAAAGAAAATACATGACTTATGTCCCAAACCTACTACAAGCAGGGCTGAAAAATATAAATGTTCCATTGGAACCAATAAAATGAAATGAAGTTGTGAGCACTTCACCAATCTGCCACAGATAGATATAGTCTATTTACATTCTTTTAAAAATTTTTTTCTTAATGTTTATTTATTCTTGAGAGAGAGACAAAGTATGAGTGGGGGAGGGGCAGAGAGGGAGACACAGAATCCGAAGCGGGCTGCAGGCTCTGAGCTGTCAGCACAGAACCCTACGCGGGGCTCGAACTCATGAACCACGAGATCATGACCTGAGTTGAAGTGGGACGCTTAACACACTGAGCCACCAAGGCACCCCAGTCTCTTTACATCCTTATGAGGAAAAAAAAAAGTAGTTCTGGGATAGAAGGATGCAAAAAGGAAAGGAAAGTACATACAGATATATTGAGAAAAAAATAAGAAGTGTCTAAATATAACAATGAACCAGACAGCAAGCTGTCAGATGAATTAAAAAATAAAAATAGCAACTCAGATGTCAAGGAATCTTGAATGACTTTGCTGCTTCAAAGATCATTAAAGTTACATTATTAATGCAGAAAGAAGAAAACAGAAAAAACTTTAAAACAATATAATATGCCATCATAGAATATGCCAGAATAGAAAACTTCAAAAGGAATATCCACTAGAACAAGGATTTAAGAGTCTCTCACAAGCGAGATCAGGCTGGAATGTTGTTCTTCAGAATTTTGAAAACACTTAGGAGAATGCCATACTTTATGAAATATTGAAACCCTGGAATGTATCTGAAATAAGGA
Source organism: Puma concolor (assembly GCF_028749965.1). Lineage (NCBI taxonomy): Eukaryota > Metazoa > Chordata > Mammalia > Carnivora > Felidae > Puma > Puma concolor. The sequence continues at coordinate 54,759,804 of NC_141679.1, read as the reverse complement.
GTCTGAAAGAGGAAGCATCAAGCTGCAAATTACCTGCTTCAATAAAGATAAGGCAGAGTGGGGCATGAACAGCCTTCCAGTGTGCAATGGGAAAAACACCTAGGAATGTGACATGTATAGTTTCAACGTGAGCTTCAGTTGTAACGTTCTTAGAAGCTAGGAGGTTAGGTATAAAAGTTTACATCAATAGGATTAGTCTTTAATAGGATTGATGCAAGGAGATTTAACTTTGAGAAATCAGCCTAAATAAGTCAAATTCTAATTATTTATTGCATATTCACTAATAGTGGTAATATTTGAGATTTTTCCTGGATAGATTTTAAATACGTAAGAAGACACAAGATAAATTTAGTGTAAGGAAATACATAGAAGGGTGAAAAGACACTTCCATGCAGTGTACCATTAAAAGTGATTTTTTGGCTAGACCTAGAAAGACGTTAACAATTCATTGTTTAGTGAAATTTCCGAAAAAAGCTGAGTGTTCATTACAAATACTTCCTGAGTACTGGGCACTTGATAAATGAACAGAATCTCTTTCCTATTACGCTGTTTTTTTTTTGTTTTTTGTTTTTTGTTTTGTTTTTTTTTTTCTTTAAAGTGGCTGTGCATTTTCATATGAAAGTTTCTCAAAGGACTAAAAGCAACCTCGATAGCGGAGTTAAGCTTTAAGCTATTTTGAAGTTTCCATTTCCTTTTGCCCCTCTGGATATTCTAATGTTGGCAGAATTAACATATTTTTTTTGGATAACGAAAGTGATATATAGAAAGGGCTGTCGACCAAAATAAAGATGTGTAAACTAAAGCAAGCTCAAAATCGTCAAAAACAGTTTATTCAGGAATAGCAGAGGAATTGGAATTCAGGACATGCAAACTGTAGAAAGTTACAGGCGAGTCCGTTGAGGGTTTGGGATAGACTGTATTTATGAGCAGGGAATGTAAAGAGGGAAGCTCAGTTAGAGTCTGTGAAAATCAAAAGCAAATGAGACCAGCTTTGAAAACTCCCTGAGCAGACAGAACTGGTCCAGTCATACAAACAAAGCTCAACTCAGTTTGTTTTGTGAGACCAGCCCAACCTGGGTCATTTCTTGTTCATGTCTCTGGATACCATATGCAAAAGTTCCCAGGGTTAATATAAGGCAACCCCTGACCAACTTCCTATCACTTAAGAGAATTCCAATATTATCAGTCTTCTGCATATCAGGCATTCATAGGAAATCAGTCTCTCAGTTCTTAAGTTCAGTTTTCCTGAGGTAACATATATGAGATTTTCCATTTTAGATCCTCTGGTTCCGTTTTAGATTGCAATTCTTTCACATTTCTCCCTTTGGATCAAAGAAAACATCACTGATTAGTTATGTCATTCAGCTGTTGTTCGTTAATTTTTGTCATAACCTTCCCAAGTCCAACAAGTCATTCTAAATCAATAGGAGAAAGACCCCAGATTAGGTATCTAAGTAGTAGAGGGGAGATTTCTTCTAATTTTGGCATCAGGGATGATGGCAATAATTCCATAATGCCCCTCAATTATGGGGAAGTGTAGAATATGTGTTTCTTCTACATAAAAGGAGATACCCAGTGTCTTCTAAGGATGAGGCATAGTTGTGTTCCTTTGCCCAGATTCTTTTGCTTGGAATGATACAGTGGCTATCATGATCACAAATATAATCATTTATACAGATCACACTATAATCTGGTTTATTGGCATGGGAACGGTTATGTGAGCACCTTGCATTTCCATAGATCTGGAGTAACAAGTAGCTGATGTAGTATGAGAAAGATTTTGGTGGATGTTTGGAAGATCCCTAGGGAAACAAGTAAATTGAATTATGTTTCCACCATTCCCCAGATTTTTGGTCAATTCCTAATGAAGCACCACTGAGTGGAGAGCATATCAGCTTCCCATTTTCCAATATTGCAGTTTTCCTGGCCCCACCATAAAAATACATTCATGTAGGAGATGATATAGTCTTATGGATTCCAACAGGGATTGATTTCATTCCATCTGAGTCATATAAAATAGTATAGCTACAAATAGTTTGTGAGAGATACCCTAGGGTTTTGCCAATTCCCATCATGTTTTTGGAAACATAAACATCTTCAGTAAGAGTTCAGTAAGGTGAGGCATAGCCCCTTATGAGTTGGGGGTGGGGTACTCAGTGGAAAGCCATAATATTTGATGCCAGTCTCTGGGAAGAGAGCACATGTGTGATTCCTAAGTTACCAAGGAAAATCCTACATCTTTACCAGATAGATTTTACCATCCATCTAAAGATAGCGGCCAGGTCACCAATTCAGAATCATCAATAGTATTTGCTCTAGAACAATTCCAAATGCCAGTAAATTTAGCAGAATCAGAGAGTGTTTGTAAGGTAGGGTTAAAAGGATGTGTTAAAGCTAGAGTAAAGGGCTATAGGAAAACTAGGGAAAGAATAATTAAAGGCCTGGAAAACTAGGGAAAGAATAATTAAAGGCCTGAATGACATGATTTAACTAAATGTAGAGTGAGAAGAAAGAGAGAAAAAGAAAGTTATACAGACCTGGTCGGATATCTTGGGTGAGCTGTCTGTTTCAGATGTCATGTACTTCAAAATTTCTAGTCCCTAAAAATTTTCAGTTTCTGGTCACCATGTGGTTTACAGGTCCATTCAGGTTTGGGGACATTCTTAAATACAACACATGAATCAAGGATGCTATTCCCTCAAGTTTTGCAGCACATGGGTTAATGACACATGATAGGGGCATTTCCAGTGATGTTGAAGAGAGTCTGTTTGGAGATGTCTTTTCTAATAGATGAACTCTCCTGGCTGTAAGGTGTGATGCTTGATGTCTTTGTCCCCAGGAGTATACCGTGGAAAGATTGTTCTACCAGAGCTTAATTGTTTTCTATTGATTTGATCAGAGCTTAGCAAAATTGAAGTGTATCCCTCTTTATTAGCTGTGGGTCAAAAGAAGCACAGGCTAAGTGCATGGGCATCATGTAATTATTTCAAAAGGTGAAATTTATGTATCCCAAAGAAAGTAGATCTAAGATTTACAAGAACCAATGGTAGTGCCTTTGGCCAGGGTATTTGAAGTGTTCCAACTAAGTTAGCTAAATGAGTTTTAATAATTCCACTTGTACATTCCACCAGTCCATAGGACTGAGGATGGCAACACAATGAAAATGCTGAAGAGCTGGCCAGACGGTGCAGACTTGTCCAAGTATTTGACCAGTGAAGTGGGTTTCCCAATTACCATAAAGTTCAAGGACTGTTCCCTGCGTGGGAATAATCTTTTCTCATAGGGTTTTAGCTACAGAACGGGCAGATGCTTGCTTCCATGGGAAAGCTTCAGTCCAATGTGAAAACATGTAAACCATGAATATAATATACTTAACGTCTATTAGAGGGGGCAATTGTAAGAATTCCATTTACCAAACCTCAGATCTGCTGGCAGGACTAAAGCGTCTCACAGATTTTGAACATAAGGGTCATTTAAAAATTTGTCTCAGTGGAAAAGGAAACCCCATTGTTTCCGTAACATTATCCAATCGTGAACTCACGTGTAGCTTGCTACAGTTTGTGGGTCCCAAATTGCAATTCCTTGCCATTCCCAAATAAACTCTTCTGGTTTTGACAATTTTGAGCTTGCCTCAGTTTACTTCTTTATCTGGGCTATTCTGAAAATGATGAGTACACTTATTTAGAACTTGTTTTTTTGCAAACTGTTTTTGCCATATGCAAAGTGGGTGAGGAAGATAACACCATCTGCTTCCAGCCCACAACCCAGAGTGACCAGGTAACTTGTTAAATTCCCACTGCTTCGGTCCCCAAAGTTGATCTCAGGTGCTCTGATGCATTGTTCAGCGAGCTCTTTCAAATCTGCAGGGAGGCATCAAATTAAATCACTTAATGTCAAACCTCTTCCTAGGACATGGAGGACTGCAGACACTTGGCATGACTCAGAGAATGGAAGCACAGCAACTGAAATCGAGGTAGAGAGTCAAATAGTCCCAACTTTATTTAGACATTAACACACTGTCATTTAGTAAAAAGTAAAACGCTAAAAGATCTTCAACTCTCAGAATAAATCTGTTTGATGTAATTTTTTTTAAAAAAGTTTTCCAGATTTTGCAATCCATAGTAAAGTTGCAAGACAAGTACAGTGAATACCCATTTATCCTTCACCCAAATTTAGCAATTAATTATACTTTGCCATGCGTGTATAATTCAATATGTATTTTTGCAAACATTTTCAAACCATTTGCAAGTTTGGGAGCATCACTTTTACCCTAAACACTGCAGTATGTATCTCCTAATAGGATATTCTTCTACATCACCCCAGAGCTATGTATCTTCCACAGAACTATCATCTCACCTAAGGACAAAATAATAATATTTTAAAAATATCACTTGATATACAGTATACAACATACTTAAATTGCACCTTGTTAAATAAAAAGCAGTTTTTTTGAGGTTTCTTTTTAATTCATGATCCAATCATGGTTCATTCATTGCATTTGGATGCTTCATCTAAACCAGTCCCTATTCCTTCTTTTTACAAATAAAAACAATTTTAAATCATTTTAGATTTAAAAAATTGTGATGATAGTTCTTATATACTCTGCAGTCTTTTTTCTCTTTATAGACATGTATGCAAGTATGGTATATTTGTTACAAATGATGAACGAATATTGATATAATTAGCTAAAGTCCACATTTATTCAGATTTCTATAGCATTTTTTTTTTAACCTAACATCTTTTTATGTTTCAGAATCCCATTCAGGATAAATTTAGTCATCGTGTTTCCCTAGGCTCCTCTTGGCTGTGAAGATTTCATAGGCTATCCTTTTTTTGATAAACTTGATCATTTTTAGGATTATTGGTCAGATATTTTGTAGAATTTGCTATGAGAATTTTCTAATGTTTTTCTCATAAACTGTGGCTACCCATTTTGGGGGCAAGTCTACAAAAGTAGAGTGCCATTTCATTATACCGTATCTTGAGTTTTGTATTTGTCTTCTATTACTACAGACTGAGTGGCTTAAATAAGAAATTTATTTTCTCACAGTTCTGGAGGCCAGACGTCTGACATGCAGGTGTCAGCTGAGTTCATTTCATTCTTACGGCCTTTCTCCTTGGCTTGCAGATAGTTGTCTTCTCCCTTGGTCTTTACCTGATATTTTCTTTGTGAGTGTTCATCTTGGTGTCTCCTCATGTATCCAAATTTCTGCTTCTTACATGGACACCGGTCAGACTGGGTTAGGGCTCACCCTAACAGCCTCATTTTAACTTAGCTACTTGTTTCAGACTTTATTTTTTAAATGAGTTTTTCATAGAAAAATGGAAAGTAAGGTATAAAGATTTCCCATATACCCCCAAATACCACACACATGTATATAGACTCCTTCATTATTAACACCTCCCACCAGGGTGGTACATTTGTTACAACTATAAACTTGTGTTGACATATTGTAATCACCCAAAATCCATAGTTTACATTACTATTCACTCTGGGCGATCTAATTCTAAAGTTTATATGGAAAGGCAAAAGATCCAGAAGAGTCAACACAGTATTGAAGGAACAGAACAAAGATGGAGGACCGAAACTACCCGACTTCAAAACTTCAAAAGCTACTGTAATCAAGACATACTGATATACACACGTTTACACACATATATAGGGGTGTGTGTGTGTGTGTATAGGATGTATAGTAAGCATGCATTATTAAATACATTGTTGCCATTATTATTTTGAACAAACTATTGTCTGTTAGACCAATTACAAATAAGAGAAAAATGAAAGTTCTTATTTTGCCTCTACTTATTCCTTCTTTGATGCTCTTCCATACTTCATGTAGATCTGAGTCTGAGCTGATTTCTTTCTCTCTAAAGATCTTCTCTTAACGTTTCTTGCAAGTCTGGTTTACTAGCCACGGACCCCTTCAATTTTTATTTTTCTGAGAAAGTCTTTATTTCTTTTTTTTTTTTTGTAAATTGACAAATCTGAACATTCCTCAGTGATAACCATGGTATGTGTAGTCACCATCTCTCACCATGTAATGCTATTACAGTATTATTAACTATATTTCCTATGCTGTATTTTTTATCTCCATGCCTTATTTATTTGATGACTGGTAGTTTGTACCTCTTAATCCCCTTCACCTATTTTACCCACCCTCTCCCCTGGCAACCACCAGTTTGTGTATTTATGAGTCTGTTCCTGTTTTTATTATTGTTGTTTGTTTATTCATTTTTTTAAAATTTCACATATAAGGGAAATCATATGGTATTTGTCTTTCTGTCTGACTTATGCCACTTAACACATATGCTCTAGGACCGTTCTTGCTGTCACAAATGGCAAGATCTCATTTTTTTTATGGTTGAGTAATATTCCATTGTTTTCAGTTTTGGAGGTTGCTATATTGCTATATCCTCAACAGATATCCTTTCCTCAGCTGTGTCCAGTCTACTAATAAGCCTATGAAAGACTTTCTTCACAGTTCTTCATTTCTGTCACAGTGCTTTTTGATCTCTAGCATTCTGTTTGGTTTTTTCCTCAGACCTTCCCTCTTTCCGTTTACATTGCCCATCTATTCTTGCATGCTGTCTATCCGTTGGAGCCCTTAGCATATTAATCACAGTTGTTTTATTTTTATTTATTTATTTATTTTTTTTTCTCAACGTTTTTATTTATTTTTGGGACAGAGAGAGACAGAGCATGAACGGGGGAGGGGCAGAGAGAGAGGGAGACGCAGAATCGGAAACAGGCTCCAGGCTCCGAGCCATCAGCCCAGAGCCTGACGCGGGGCTCGAACTCACGGACCGCGAGATCGTGACCTGGCTGAAGTCGGACGCTTAACCGACTGCGCCACCCAGGCACCCCTAATCACAGTTGTTTTAAATACTGGTCTGAAGATTTCAATATCTGGGCTGTATCTGACTCTGGTTCTGATGTTTGATCTATGTCTCCAAATTGAGCTTTTTGCCCCTTCAGGTGATTTGTAATTTCTTCCTGAGAGCCACACGTGATCTACTGGGTAAAAGGAACTGCTATAAATAGGCCTGTAGTAATGTGGTGTTGAGTGATGGCAATGGGTAATGTTCTATGATTTGGCCTCAGTCTTTTCGTGAGCCGATGTTTCTGGATGGTAAACTTCACAAGTGTTTCCCAGTCTTTTTTTTCTCCCCGCTTAAGATAGGATGGCTGTTGTGAGCTGAAGTTCTTCCCTCACATGGAAGGCTACAGCTGACCCTTGTTGGGGATTTCTCTTTCCCCAGGTCAGTTAGGCTCTGATTACACCCCAGCAGGTGGGGCTCTCCCTAACTAGTTTCTCCTGAGGGCTTGTCTTGTGAAGAGCACAGTGCACCGGTGTATTACGGAGTAGTTACTTTCCCCTCCCCCCCGCCAGATGCATTAGGGGATTTTTCTCTGATACTCACTCTGAGAGCCTTGTTAAGTTCCTGGAAATGAACCTCACAAAACATGAGGGGGTCCCATGCCTGGGTTCCTCTGAACTCCATAACTCTCTGAGTTGTCTACACTTAGCCTCAGGCAAGTAATCAATTACAGTTCCGGTTTTCCTACCCGGCACTTGCTCCTGTAGCAGCTCCAGTCAGGACTGTCTGCCCTGGTAAGTCATGGCTTCTGGTTTTCTCCTCTCTCTCCAACCTTGGAGGTAGTGGTTTGCCTTGTATCTCCCTCTCTTCCAGATACAAAAAAAAAAAAAAAAAAAAAAAAGTATTGAATTTTTTTTTAGTTTGTTCAGCTTTTTGCTTGTTGTTAGGATGAAATGGTGACTTCCAAGCTCCTTACCTTACATGAGGACCTGAGAACGTGTTACTTTTTAAGGACTTTGTCTTGAGCATGTTTTCATATGAGACAGGAAGATTAGTAAGAAAAATGGTTATGTCTCCCCTTCCCTGTTTTCTCCTCAGACACACATGTGCAGCTCAAGCTTCCCTCTCCCACCTGGGAAGCAATGGCAGCTATTAAATTAGAACCAGACATTCTCTCACCATTGTTTTTGTCATCTCTCTTCTATCCTTCTGACCTGTGATTAAATGCTCCTTCTTCGAATATATGAAGATCCCTTTCCCCATTTTTAGAAATGTACTTACAGAAATTTTTTTCTGAAGGCATTGTACCATCAAAATAGTCAAAAACTATTTGAGGATTTTGCTGTGTTTAGCTTTTGTGAATAAAGAGGCTGGTTTGTTGGGGGGTGGGGGGAAACGTGGAGTTCTTGTAAAATTTTAGTTGTCCTAGGCCCTTGGGTGATTGGAGATTCTGTAACAGATTTGCGCTGTAGTGAGTACACTTCCTGTGGAAGTATCCAAGCAGATTGACATTCGGCTGATAGAGATGCTGTAGAAGAAACTGAAACATAATAGAGTGCTTGTGTTCTAAGGTCCCTTCTTGTTCTATTGTTTTTAAATTTATACATAGATTTTCACTGGTAACAGGGATGAATTTCACTTGGGGCGAACTTTCTATTTACCTGATCTTTTTTGGACCAAATAACTAGCCGCATGGCCAGGCAAAATATTGACCCTCCCTACTCACTGACCAGTAATACCACATAAACCAAATCCTTGAGGTCATATGCTATAAGCCCATTTTGAATATTTTAACTCATGCAGATATGATTTCCTGCTTTAAATCTGTAGGATTCTTGGTTGATGCAGTTATAGTAGGCGTGGAGTAGAGAAATTGGTGGAAACTTAGCTCATTTGTACAGGCACCTAACTTGCTGTAGAAGAGAGCAGAATTGAAAGATGAAGGGCAAGCTGGTGCATAAAGGGTTGACTCTGATTTGTGAGGGCGAGAATGAAATATTGTGGAGCACGGAATATAAGAGTGATACAAATAAAAACAGAGTGTAAAAGATTTGTGTCTGATGCGAGGTAATTTATAATTTTTGTGATATAAAATTGATGGAAAGGGGGTCAGCTATCAGAAAGCATTGAAGCTCGAAAGTCTCAGAATTGGAAAGAGCTTCAAGGAGTCAGTGAAGGGCTTTGAAAAGAACTTGCTTTGAACTATGTGCACTTTGCAAACTGATGCAATCCAATTCCAAATCTTTTTGCATCTATTCATGTGATTTAGGGGCAGCCAGTAAATGGGATCAATATTGATGGCAAATTGAATTTACAGAAAACACTCAAGAAACATTCATTATACTAAATAAAGCCAATTCTTTTTTTATGAAATAAAAGCACGTTAAAAATGTATCAGATTAGCTTTAATAATATCAGAGTTGGTGGCTATTCATGCTAGTTTGTTCATTTAATGCCTCTCTGCTATTCTGTTAGGTCACTCTCAATTCATTTTGTTTGGAATGAGGTTTATAAAACATGGTGATGCTTTTTAAGTCTCTTCCAGTTGTTCGTGATTGGAATATGCATTTGTAGATAAATCTTTCCGGTGTGACTTCTTACCTATATCACTGGTTCTTTGGAAATAAAGAATATGTGATTAATCTTTGCAGTAGTTTCCATGACCATGATTGAGTCGGTACCAAGAACTTTACTGATTCAATAAATTCAGTGGTTAGAAAAATAGACTTGACTTTCCTTGATGAAAGATGGATGGGTAGCCCCAGGATATTATGACATTCATTCTTTTTTTTTTTTTTTTTTTTTTTTATATGAAATTTATTGTCAAATTGGTTTCCATACAACACCCAGTGCTCATCCCAAAAGGTGCCCTCCTCAGTACCCATCACCCACCCTCTCCTCCCTCCCACCCCCCATCAACCCTTAGTTTGTTCTCAGTTCTCAACAGTCTCTTATGCTTTGGCTCTCTCCCACTCTAACCTCTTTTTTTTTTTTTTTTTTTTTTTTTTTTTTTTTTTTTTTTTTGTTCCCCTCCCCCATGGGTTTCTCTTAAGTTTCTCAGGATCCACATAAGAGTGAAACCATATGGTATCTGTCTTTCTCTGTATGGCTTATTTCACTTAGCATCACACTCTCCAGTTCCATCCACGTTGCTACAAAAGGCCATATTTCATTTTTTCTCATTGCCACGTAGTACTCCATTGTGTATATAAACCACAATTTCTTTATCCATTCATCAGTTGATGGACATTTAGGCTCTTTCCATAATTTGGCTATTGTTGAGAGTGCTGCTATGAACATTGGGGTACAAGTGCCCCTATGCATCAGTACTCCTGTGTCCCTTGGATAAATTCCTAGCAGTGCTATTGCTGGGTCATAGGGTAGGTCTATTTTTAATTTTCTGAGGAACCTCCACACTGCTTTCCAGAGCGGCTGCACCAATTTGCATTCCCACCAACAGTGCAAGAGGGTTCCCGTTTCTCCACATCCCCTCCAGCATCTATAGTCTCCTGATTTGTTCATTTTGGCCACTCTGACTGGCGTGAGGTGATATCTGAGTGTGGTTTTGATTTGTATTTCCCTGATAAGGAGCGACGCTGAACATCTTTTCATGTGCCTGTTGGCCATCCGGATGTCTTCTTTAGAGAAGTGTCTATTCATGTTTTCTGCCCATTTCTTCACTGGGTTATTTGCTTTTCGGGTGTGGAGTTTGGTGAGCTCTTTATAGATTTTGGATACTAGCCCTTTGTCTGATATGTCATTTGCAAATATCTTTTCCCATTCTGTTGGTTGCCTTTTAGTTTTGTTGGTTGTTTCCTTTGCTGTGCAGAAGCTTTTTATCTTCATAAGGTCCCAGTAATTCACTTTTGCTTTTAATTCCCTTGCCTTTGGGGATGTGTCAAGTAAGAAATTGCTGCGGCTGAGGTCAGAGAGGTCTTTTCCTGCTTTCTCCTCTAAGGTTTTGATGGTTTCCTGTCTCACATTCAGGTCCTTTATCCATTTTGAGTTTATTTTTGTGAATGGTGTGAGAAAGTGGTCTAGTTTCAACCTTCTGCATGTTGCTGTCCAGTTCTCCCAGCACCATTTGTTAAAGAGACTGTCTTTTTTCCATTGGATGTTCTTTCCTGCTTTGTCAAAGATGAGTTGGCCGTACGTTTGTGGGTCTAGTTCCGGGGTTTCTATTCTATTCCATTGGTCTATGTGTCTGTTTTGGTGCCAATACCATGCTGTCTTGATGATGACAGCTTTGTAGTAGAGGCTAAAGTCTGGGATTGTGATGCCTCCTGCTTTGGTCTTCTTCTTCAAAATTACTTTGGCTATTCGGGGCCTTTTGTGGTTCCATATGAATTTTAGGATTGCTTGTTCTAGTTTCAAGAAGAATGCTGGTGCAATTTTGATTGGGATTGCATTGAATGTGTAGATAGCTTTGGGTAGTATTGACATTTTGACAATATTTATTCTTCCAATCCATGAGCAGGGAATGTCTTTCCATTTCTTTAAATCTTCTTCAATTACCTTCATAAGCTTTCTATAGTTTTCAGCATACAGATCCTTTACATCTTTGGTTAGATTGATTCCTAGGTATTTTATGCTTCTTGGTGCAATTGTGAATGGGATCAGTTTCTTTATTTGTCTTTCTGTTGCTTCATTGTTAGTGTATAAGAATGCAACTGATTTCTGTACATTGATTTTGTATCCTGCAACTTTGCTGAATTCATGTATCAGTTCTAGCAGACTTTTGGTGGAGTCTATCGGATTTTCCATGTATAATATCATGTCATCTGCAAAGAGCGAGAGCTTGACTTCATCTTTGCCAATTTTGACGCCTTTGATTTCCTTTTGTTGTCTGATTGCTGATGCTAGAACTTCCAGCACTATGTTAAACAACAGCGGTGAGAGTGGGCATCCCTGTCGTGTTCCTGATCTCAGGGAAAAAGCTCTCAGTTTTTCCCCATTGAGGATGATGTTAGCTGTGGGCTTTTCATAAATGGCTTTTATGATCTTTAAGTATGTTCCTTCTATCCCGACTTTCTCAAGAGTTTTTATTAAGAAAGGGTGCTGGATTTTGTCAAAGGCCTTTTCTGCATCGATTGACAGGATCATATGGTTTTTCTCTTTTTTTTTGTTAATGTGATGTATCACGTTGATTGATTTGCGAATGTTGAACCAGCCCTGCATCCCAGGAATGAATCCCACTTGATCATGGTGAATAATTCTTTTTATATGCCGTTGAATTCGATTTGCTAGTATCTTATTGAGAATTTTTGCATCCATATTCATCAGGGATATTGGCCTGTAGTTCTCTTTTTTTACTGGGTCTCTGTCTGGTTTAGGAATCAAAGTAATACTGGCTTCATAGAATGAGTCTGGAAGTTTTCCTTCCCTTTCTATTTCTTGGAATAGCTTGAGCAGGATAGGTATTATCTCTGCTTTAAACGTCTGGTAGAACTCCCCTGGGAAGCCATCTGGTCCTGGACTCTTATTTGTTGGGAGATTTTTGATAACCGATTCAATTTCTTCGCTGGTGATGGGTCTGTTCAAGCTTTCTATTTCCTCCTGATTGAGTTTTGGAAGAGTGTGGGTGTTCAGGAATTTGTCCATTTCCTCTAGGTTGTCCAATTTGTTGGCATATAATTTTTCATAGTATTCCCTGATAATTGTTTGTATCTCTGAGGGATTGGTTGTAATAATTCCATTTTCATTCATGATTTTATCTATTTGGGTCATCTCCCTTTTCTTTTTGAGAAGCCTGGCTAGAGGTTTGTCAATTTTGTTTATTTTTCCAAAAAACCAACTCTTGATTTCGTTGATCTGCTCTACAGTTTTTTTAGATGCTATATTGTTAATTTCTGCTCTGATCTTTATTATTTCTCTTCTTCTGCTGGGTTTAGGCTGCCTTTGCTGTTCTGCTTCTATTTCCTTTAGGTGTGCTGTTAGATTTTGTATTTGGGATTTTTCTTGTTTCTTGAGATAGGCCTGGATTGCAATGTATTTTCCTCTCAGGACTGCCTTCGCTGCGTCCCAAAGCGTTTGGATTGTTGTATTTTCATTTTCGTTTGTTTCCATATATTTTTTAATTTCTTCTCTAATTGCCTGGTTGACCCACTCATTCGTTAGTAGGGTGTTCTTTAACCTCCATGCTTTTGGAGGTTTTCCAGACGTTTTTCTGTGGTTGATTTCAAGCTTCATAGCGTTGTGGTCTGAAAGTATGCATGGTATGATTTCAATTCTTGTAAACTTATGAAGGGCTGTTTTGTGACCCAGTATATGATCTATCTTGGAGAATGTTCCATGTGCACTCGAGAAGAAAGTATATTCTGTTGCTTTGGGATGCAGAGTTCTAAATATATCTGTCAAGTCCATCTGATCCAATGTCTCATTCAGGGCCCTTGTTTCTTTATTGATCGTGTGTCTAGATGATCTATCCATTTCTGTAAGTGGGGTGTTAAAGTCCCCTGTAATTACCACATTCTTCTCAATAAGGTTGCTTATGTTTATGAGTAATTGTTTTATATATTTGGGCGCTCCGGTATTCGGCGCCTAGACATTTATAATTGTTAGCTCTTCCTGATGGATAGACCCTGTCACTATTATATAATGTCCTTCTTCATCTCTTGTTACAGCCTTTAATTTAAAGTCTAGTTTGTCTGATATAAGGATGGCTACTCCAGCTTTCTTTTGGCTTCCAGTAGCATGATAAATAGTTCTCCATCCCCTCACTCTCAATCTAAAGGTGTCCTCAGGTCTAAAATGAGTCTCTTGTAGACAGCAAATAGATGGGTCTTGTTTTTTTATCCATTCTGATACCCTATGTCTTTTGGTTGGCGCATTTAATCCATTTACATTCAGTGTTATTATAGAAAGATATGGGTTTAGAGTCATTGTGATGTCTGTATGTTTTATGCTTGTAGTGATGTCTCTGGTACTTTGTCTCACAGGGTCCCCCTTAGGATCTCTTGTAGGGCTGGTTTAGTGGTGACAAATTCCTTCAGTTTTTGTTTGTTTGGGAAGACCTTTATCTCTCCTTCTATTCTAAATGACAGACTTGCTGGATAAAGGATTCTCGGCTGCATATTTTTTCTGTCTAGCACACTGAAAATCTCGTGCCAATTCTTTCTGGCCTGCCAAGTTTCAAAAGAGAGATCAGTCACGAGTCTTATAGGTCTCCCTTTATATGTGAGGGCACGTTTACCCCTTGCTGCTTTCAGAATTTTCTCTTTATCCTTGTATTTTGCCAGTTTCACTATGATATGTCGTGCAGAAGATCGATTCAAGTTACGTCTGAAGGGAGTTCTCTGTGCCTCTTGGATTTCAATGCCTTTTTCCTTCCCCAGTTCAGGGAAGTTCTCAGCTATTATTTCTTCAAGTACCCCTTCAGCACCTTTCCCTCTCTCTTCCTCCTCTGGGATACCAATGATGCGTATATTATTTCTTTTTAGTGTATCACTTAGTTCTCTAATTTTCCCCTCATATTCCTGGATTTTTTTATCCCTCTTTTTCTCAGCTTCCTCTTTTTCCATAACTTTATCTTCTAGTTCACCTATTCTCTCCTCTGCCTCTTCAATCCGAGCCGTGGTGGTTTCCATTTTGTTATGCATTTCGTTTAAAGCGTTTTTCAGCCCCTCGTGACTGTTCCTTAGTCCCTTGATCTCTGTAGCAAGAGATTCTCTGCTGTCAGCTATACTGTTTTCAAGCCCAGCAATTAATTTTATGACTATTATTCTAAATTCACTTTCTGTTATATTATTTAAATCCTTTTTGATCAGCTCATTAGCTGTTGTTATTTCCTGGAGATTCTTCTGAGGGGAATTCTTCCGCTTGGTCATTTTGGATAGTCCCTGGCGTGGTGAGGACCTGCAGGGCACTTCCCCTGTGCTGTGGTGTATAACTGGAGTTGGTGGGCGGAGCCACAGTCAGACCTGATGTCTGCTCCCAGCCCACCGCTGTGGCCACAGTCAGACTGGTGCGTGCCTTCTCTTCCCCTCTCCTAGGGGCGGGATTCACTGTGGGGTGGGGTGGTCTGTCTGGGCTACTTGCACACTGCCAGGCTTGTGATGCTGGGGATCTGGCGTCTTAGCTGGGGTGGGTAGGCAAGGTGCACAGGGGCAGGAGGGGCAGGCTTAGCTTGCTTCTCCTTAGGTGATCCACTTCAGGAGGGGCCCTGTGGCAGCAGGAGGGAGTCAGATCCGCTGCCGGAGGTTTGGCTCCGCAGAAGCGCAGAGTTGGGTGTTTGCGCGGAGCGAGCAAGTTCCCTGGCAGGAACTGGTTCTCTTTGGGATTTTGGCTGGGGGATGGGCGGGGAAGATGGCGCTGGCGAGCGCCTTTGTTCCCCACCAAACTGAGCTCTGTCGTCCGGGGGCTCAGCAGCTCTCCTTCTCTTTGTCCTCCAGCCTTCCCGCTTTCTGAGCAGAGCTGTTAACTTATGACCTCCCAGACGCTAAGTCGCGCTTGCTGTGGGAACACAGTCCGTCAGGCCCCTCCGCTTTTTGCCAGCCAGACTCTGGGGCTCTGCTTGGCCGGCGAGCCGCCCCTCCGCCCCGGCTCCCTCCCGCCAGTCCGTGGAGCGCGCACCGCCTCGCCGCCCTTCCTACCCTCTTCCGTGGGCCTCTCGTCTGCGCTTGGCTCCGGCGACTCCGTTCTGCTAATCCTCTGGTGGTTTTCTGGGTTATTTAGGCAGGTGTAGGTGGAATCTAAGTGATCAGCAGGACGCGCGGTGAGCCCAGCGTCCTCCTACGCTGCCATCTTCCTCCAAATTTCCTGACATTCATTCTTAAAGTGCAAAATAACATTTTATCTAGGAGAATATTCAGTGGTCTCTTTTTCTTTTTAAGTCTCCAGTAAACTGATAGATCATATGAAACGTGTAGTGGTTAATCTGCTCTGGCAGTCATGCAGTTAAACAATAAATGCCAGTATCAGTACTTTCCACATGATTGAATTAGAGCTGTTGGAATCCTCCCAAAAGACAACAAGTTTTCAAAAATATATACCTGGGTTAATAGACACATGCTATCCATTTAAAGGAATAATTCTATTTAAATTAGACATGTTATGCAGGATTTAAAAATGCAAGGCTGAATATGGATTTTACCAGCATAAGTGGGTTGTAAGTCAACAAAAACTGGCTAAGGAACAAACCAGGGATCCTAGGCAGGATTTCAGTAATAACTTGTCATTAAGTAAAAGTTTTTTAAAGTATAGGGTTGTAAAGATATTTCCTTAAAATCAATGTGTTTTAGTCAGATTTGAATCCATAACATCTTTGTAACTTGATAAAAACATATCTCAGAGAATACCTAAGGTAGTGTTGATTTTTTAAACTGCAATAATTTAAAGGGAGTTTTCTACTAATAAGCATTATGACAGGCGCTTAGTTTATTTCAAGTGAAAACATCAATTCTGAAAACAAGTTTGGGATTTTTTTCTCGGTTGCTTTCAAGATTGGTGCTTAGAAAATATGCACCATTCAATTTTACATTTTATACTATAAAGTTTAAAATAAAAATGATAGAAAGTATGTAAAATATGATTGGTGATTGCTTCTTCAATAGATTACTGGGGTCTTAGACTTCCTTTACTAATTTTTTCACTTAATATGTATAGGTATGTATTTTATTATGTAATTATATCTGATTGCTTTATATTCAAAAGTAGAAACTACGGCAAATTTTTCTTCATAAAATACCATACACTTTTTCATGCATAATTTTCAGTCGTGAAGATATATAAATAGGATTTTTAGTTTAACAGTTCTCCCAGAACACTATAAACAAAGAAAGTGAGATGCAGCATTGGCCACAAGACAGACTTAAAATACAAGTTTTTTATTTGTTTGTTTGAAGGCAGTCCTAAAACTAACCAAGATGGAATTGGATTTTAACAATGTGTATATGTGTCAAAGATAGAAATGTTTTATGTAAGACATCACATCCTGAATAAATTTTACATTATGGTCATTAGAACATAACAGATTATATGTGCCTCAACATATTACATGTGTGAACAACATATTTAATTTGAAAAACGGGGAGTATCTTGGGAAGATGGCGGCGTAGGAAGACGCTGGGCTCACCGCGCGTCCTGCTAATCACTTAGATTCCACCTACACCTGCCTAAATAACCCAGAAAACTGCCAGAAGACTAGAAGAACGGAGTCTCTGGAGCCAAGCGCAGACGAGAGGCCCACGGAAGAGGGTAGGAAGGGCGGAGAGGCGGTGAACGCTCCAGGGACTGGCGGGAGGGAGCCAAGGAGGAGGGGCAGCCCGCCAGCCAAGCAGAGGCCCCGAGTCTGGCTTGCAAAAGCGGAGGGGCCAGACGGAGTGTGTTCCAACAGCAAGCGAGACTTAACATTTGGAAGGTTATAAGTTAACAGCTCTGCTCAGAGAATGGGAGGGCTGGAGGACAAAGGGAGGGAGAGTTGTTGAGCCCTGGACTACAGAGCTCAGCTTGGCGGGGAACAAAGGCGCTCGCCAGCGCCATCTCCCTCGCCCATCCCCCAGCCAAAATCCCAAAGGGAACCAGGTCCTGCCAGGGAACTTGCTTGCACATCCCAAACACTCAGGGCTGTGCTTCTGCGGATCCTTCCCTCAGGCGGGTCTGACTCCCTCCTGGTGCCGCAGGGCCCCTCCCAAAGCGGATCCCCGGATCTCCAAAGGAAAAGTGAGCTGAGCCTGCCCCTCCTACCCCTGTGCACCTTGCCGATCCACCCCAGATAATAAGCCAGATCCCCAGCACCACAAGCCTGGCAGTGTGCAAGTAGCCCAGATGGGCCACACCACCCCACAGTGAATCCCACCCCTAAGAGAGGGGAAGAGAAGGCACACACCAATCTGACTGTGGCCCCAGCGGTGGGCTGGGGGCAGACATCAGGTCTGACTGTGGCCCCGCCCACCAACACAAGTTATTCAAGACAGCACAGGGGAAGTGCCCCACAGTCCCACACCACTCCAGGGACTATCCAAAATGACGAAATGGAAGAATTCCCCTCAGAAAAACGTCCAGGAAATAACAACAGCTAATGAACTGATCAAAAATGATTTAAACAATATAACAGAAAGTGAATTTAGAATAATAGTCATAAAATTAATCGCTGGGCTTGAAAACAGTATAAAGGACAGCAGAGAATCTCTTGCTACAGAGATCAAGGGACTAAGGAACAGCCAGAAAGAGCTAAAAAATGCTATCAATGAGCTGCAAAATAAAATGGAGACAAATACAGCTCAGATTGAAGAGGCAGAGGAGAGAATAGGTGAACTAGAAGATAAAATTATGGAAACAGAGGAAGCTGAGAAAAAGAGAAAAAAATCCAGGAGTATGAGGGGAAAATTAGAGAACTTAGTGATGCACTAAAGAGAAATAATATATGCATAATTGGTATTCCAGAGGAGGAAGAGAGAGGGAAAGGTGCTGAAAGTGTACTTGAAGAAATCATAGCTGAGAACTTCCCAGATCTGGGGAAGGAAAAAGGCATTGAAATCCAAGAGGCACAGACAACTCCCTTCAGAGGTAACTTGAATCGACCTTCTGCATGACGTATCATAGTGAAATTGACAAATTACAAGGATAAAAAGAAAATTCTGAAAGCAACTAGAGATAAACGTGTTCTAACATATAAAGGGAGATCTATAAGACTCGTGACTGATCTCTCTACTGAAACTTGGCAGGCCAGAAAGGAATGGCAGGAGATCTTCAATGTGATGAACAGAAAAAATATGCAGCCAAGAAATCTTTATCCAGCAAGTCTGTCATTTAGAAGGAGAGATAAAGGTCTTCCCAAACAAACAAAAACTGAAGGAATTCGTCACCACTAAACCAGCCCTACAAGAGATCCTAAGGGGGATCCTGTGAGACAAAGTACCAGAGACATCGCTACAAGCATAAAAAATGCAGACATCACAATGACTCTAAACCCGTATCTTTCTATAATAACACTGAAGGTAAATGAATTAAATGCGCCAACCAAAAGACATAGGGTATCAGAATGGATAAAAAAACAAGACCCATCTATTTGCTGTCTACAAGAGACTCATTTTAGATCTGAGGACATTTTCAGATTGAGAGTGAGGGGATGGAGAACTATTTATCATGCCACTGGAAGTCAAAAGAAAGCTGGAGTAGCCATACTTATATCACACAAACTAGACTTTAAATTAAAGGCTGTAACAAGAGATGAAGAAGGGCATTATATAATAATCACAGGTTGTATCCATCAGGAAGAGCTAACAATTATAAATGTCTATGTGCCGAATACAGGAGCCCCCAAATATATAAAACAATTACTCATAAACATAAGCAACCTTATTGATAAGAATGTGGTAATTGCAGGGGACTTTAACACTCCACTTACAGAAATGGGTAGATCATCTAGACACACGGTCAATAAAGAAACAAGGGCCCTGGATGATACATTGGATCAGATGGACTTGACAGATATATTTAGAACTCTGCATCCCAAAGCAACAGAATATACTTTCTTCTCAAGTGCACATAGAACATTCTCCAAGATAGATCACATACTGGGTCACAAAACAGCCCTTCATAAGTTTACAAGAATTGAAATCATACCATGCATACTTTAAGACCAAAATGCTATGAAGCTTGAAATCAACCACAGGAAAAAGTCTGGAAAACCTCCAAAAGCATGGAGGTTAAAGAACACCCTACTAACGGTGAATGGGTCA
This sequence comes from Puma concolor, assembly GCF_028749965.1. Lineage (NCBI taxonomy): Eukaryota > Metazoa > Chordata > Mammalia > Carnivora > Felidae > Puma > Puma concolor. Next base: position 54,740,305 of record NC_141679.1, on the reverse strand, counting down.
ACGAGGCAATTAGAGAAGAAATTTAAAAATATATGGAAACAAATGAGAATGAAAATACAACAATCCAAACGCTTTGGGACGCAGCGAAGGCAGTGCTGAGAGGAAAATACATTGCAATCCAGATCTATCTCAAGAAGCAAGAAAAATCCCAAATACAAAATCTAACAACACACCTAAAGGAAATAGAAGCAGAACAGCAAAGACAGCCTAAATCCAGCAGAAGAGAAATAATAAAGATCAGAGCAGAAATAAACAATATAGAATCTAAAAAAACTGTAGAGCAGATCAATGAAACCAATAGTTGGTTTTTGAAAAAATAAACAAAATTGATAAACCTCTAGCCAGGCTTCTCAAAAAGAAAAGGGAGATGACCCAAATAGATAAAATCATGAATGAAAATGGAATGATTACAACCAATCCCTCAGAGATACAAGCAATTATCAGGGAATACTATGAAAAATTATATGCCAACAAACTGGACAACCTGGAAGAAATGGACAAATTCCTAAACAGCCACACTCTTCCAAAACTCAATCAGGAAGAAGTAGAAAGCTTGAACAGACCTATAACCAGCGAAGAAATTGAATCAGTCATCAAAAATCTCCCAACAAATAAGAGTCCAGGACCAGATGGCTTCCCAGGGGAGTCCTACCAGACGTTTAAAGCATAGATAATACCTATCCTTCTCAAGCTATTCCCAAAAATAGAAAGGGAAGGAAATCTTCCAGACTCATTCTATGAAACCAGTATTACTTTGATTCCTAAACCAGACAGAGACCCAGTAAAAAAAAAAGAGAACTACAGGCCAATATCCCTGATGAATATGGATGCAAAAATTCTCAGTAATATACTAGCAAATAGAATTCAACAGCATATAAAAAGAATTATTCACCATGATCAAGTGGGATTAATTCCTGGGATGCAGGGCAGGTTCAACATTCGCAAATCAATCAATGTGATACATCACATTAATGAAAAGATAAGAACCATATGATCCTGTCAACAATGCAGAAACGGCCTTTGACAAAATTCAGCAACCTTTCTTGATAAAAACCCCTGAGAAAGTTGGGATAGAAGGAACATACTTAAAGATCATAAAAGCCATTTATGAAATGCCCACAGCTAACATCATCCTCAATGGGGAAAAACTGAGAGCTTTTTCCCTGAGATCAGGAACATGACAGGGATGTCCACTCTCACCGCTGTTGTTTAACATAGTGTTGGAAGTTCTAGCATCAGCAATCAGACAATAAAAGGAAATCAAAGGCATCAAAATTGGCAAAGATGAAGTTAAGCTTTCACTTTTTGCAGATGACATGATATTATACATGGAAAATACAATAGACTCCACCAGAAGTCTACTAGAACTGATACATGAATTTAGCAAAGTTGCAGGATACAAAATCAATGTACAGAAATCAGTTGCATTCTTATACACTAATAATGAAGCAACAGAAAGACAAAGAAACTGATCCCATTCACAATTGCACCAAGAAGCATAAAATACCTAGGAATAAGTCTAACCAAAGACGTAAAAGATCTGTACGCTGAAAACTATAGAAAGCTTATGAAGGAAATTGAAGAAGATATAAAGAAATGGAAAAACATTCCCTGCTCATGGATTGGAAGAATAAATATTGTCAAAATGTCAATACTACCCAAAGCTATCTACACATTCAATGCAATCCCAATCAAAATTGCACCAGCATTCTACTCGAAACTAGAACAAGCGATCCTAAAATTCATATGGAACCACAAAAGGCCCCGAATAGCCAAAGTATTTTGAAGAAGAAGACCAAAGCAGGAGGCATCACAATCCCAGACTTTAGCCTCTACTACAAAGCTGTCATCATCAAGACAGCATGGTATTGGCACAAAAACAGACACATAGACCAATGGAATAGAATAGAAACCCCAGAACTAGACCCACAAACGTATGGCCAACTAATCTTTGATAAAGCAGGAAAAAATATCCAATGGAAAAAAGACAGTCTCTTTAACAAATGGTGCTGGGAGAATTGGACAGCAACATGCAGAAGGTTGAAACTAGACCACTTTCTCACACTATTCACAAAAATAAACTCAAAATGGATAAAGGACCTGAATGTGAGACAGGAAACCATAAAAACCCTAGAGGAGAAAGCAGGAAAAGACCTCTCTGACCTCAGCCATAGCAGTTTCTTACTCGACACATCCCCAAAGGCAAGGGAATTAAAAGCAAAAATGAACTACTGGGACCTTATGAAGATAAAAAGCTTCTGCACAGCAAAGGAAACAACCAACAAAACTAAAAGGTAACTAATGGAATGGGAAAAGATATTTGCAAATGACATATCACACAAAGGGCTAGTATCCAAAATGTATAAAGAGCTCACCAAACTCCACACCCGAAAAGCAAATAACCCAGTGAAGAAATGGGCAGAAAACATGAATAGACACTTCTCTATAGAAGACATCCAGATGGCCAACAGGCACATGAAAAGATGCTCACCATCGCTCCTCATCAGGGAAATACAAATCAAAACCACACTCAGATATCACCTCATGCCAGTCAGAGTGGCCAAAATGAACAAATCAGGAGACTATAGATGCTGGAGAGGATGTGGAGAAACGGGAACCCTCTTGCACTGTTGGTGGGAATGCAAATTGGTGCAGCCACTCTGGAAAACAATGTGGAGGTTCCTCAGAAAATTAAAAATAGACCTACCCTATGACCCAGCAATAGCACTGCTAGGAATTTACCCAAGGGACACAGGAGTACTGATGCATAGGGGCACTTGTACCCCAATGTTCATAGCAGCACTCTCAACAATAGCCAAATTATGGAAAGAGCCTAAATGTCCATCAACTGATGAATGGATAAAGAAATTGTGGTTTATATACACGATGGAGTACTACGTGGCAATGAGAAAGAATGAAATATGGCCCTTTGTAGCAACGTGGATGGAACTGGAGAGTGTGATGCTACGTGAAATAAGCCATACAGAGAAAGACAGATACCATATGTTTTCACTCTTATGTGGATCCTGAGAAACTTAACAGAAACCCATGGGGGAGGGGAAGAAAAGAAAAGAGGTTAGAGTGGAAGAGAGCCAAAGCATAAGAGACTCTTAAAAACTGAAAACTGAGGGTTGCTGGGGGTGGGAGGGAGGGGAGGGTGGGTGATGGGTATTGAGGAGGGCACCTTTTGGGATGAGCACTGGGTGTTGTATGGAAACCAATTTGACAATAAACTTCATATATTGAAAAAAAAAAGAAAAACGTAGTGGCCACGTTAAAAAGAAGTAGAAAAAATACGATTAATTTTAATAATGTGCTTAATTTAACCAATTCCCTCAAATATTATTATTTCAATTACAAGAAATGTAAAAAATGTGAGATTTTTTTTTTTTTGTCATACTATGCCTTCAGAGTTTGGTGTCTACTTTATAATTACTACACACTTTAACTCAGACTAGCCACGTTTTAAGTGTCCCATAGCTATGTGTTACCAAATTTTATAAAGATCTCATAAAACTCACAGGTAGAAAACCAGATAATCTGATTTAAAATATGAGGCATAATACCTCATCAGAGAAGGTAGATGGCCAATAGGCATATGGAAAGATGCTCCATATCATATGTCATGAAAGAAATGCAAATTAAAGTAGTAAAGACATACCACTACATACCTATGAGAACACGAAAATCCATAACACTAAGGATACTAAGTGCTGGAGGACAGGGAACAATAAATACACTCTCATTCGTTGCTGGAGGGAATGCAAAATGGTATGTTCTCTTTGGAAGACAGTTTGTAATTTCTTACAAAAAACTAAACATACTCTTACCATAAGATACAGCAGTCACACTCCTTGGTATTTACTCAAAGGAGTAGAAAACTTATGCCCACACAAAATCCTGCACATGGGTGTTTATAGCAGCTTTATTAGTAATTGCCAAATTTTTCAATTAAACTCTTGTCAATACTTGATAAATATATACAGTAAGAATGATAAGATATGGGTTTGTAAAAATGTGTGCTTTTTCAAAGAGCAGTGTCTGAAATTGTGAATCATACCAGTGTCTTGCTTGTGTAATAAATGCATCTTTTTTCTCATCACCCTGGTTTTGAGAGTAGACATATCATGAATATTGACATCTGAAAATGCAGATCCCTTTGTTCCATCAAAAGCAGACCTACTTCTGCTCATTTTTGTTATAGTTTAACCCAAACTGAAAGTGCATGTTAGTAACCCTATCTAACTGTGCATTGACTGTGAAACTCTTAATGCTTTGTGCGGACTATTAGAAAATAAAATGTGTAATTAGGAGATTTTAAGACCATCCTGTAATTACTCAGTTCTGTTTCTTTTTCTTTTTTCATGTTTGTTTATTTTTGAGAGAGAGAGAGAGCACGAGTGTGAGTGGTGGGAGGGGCAGAGAGAGAGCGAGAGCGAGAGAGTCCGAAGCAGGCTCCAGGCTCTGAGGTTTCAGCACAGAACCCAACGTGGTGCTCGAACTCACGAACCATGAGATCATGACCTGAGCTGAAATTAGACACTTAACCGTTGAGTCGTGTTTCTCTAGAAAGTAAATAAGCGAAATCATTTGAAGTTTTGAGAGTGAACAGTTAAATTGTGGAATTTCCTGCTGTAGCCAGTTACTGAATATGGGCTCATTGGGTTTCTCAACAGCATGGGGATCACATTTTGTCTCAATGTGATTTGTTTTTCATTGGCTAGAATTAGGTTTAAATGTGTTTTCTTTACTAAACAGATGATTCTGAGTTTTTAAAATCTCTACTCATTAGCTGGTTAGAGAGACTGTGTATATAAAGCATTAAAGATTATACTCATTCGAGGAGTTTGGAGGTTTTGTTTTCTTTTAACATGTGTTACAGAAATAGTGTGTGAAAAACTATATCCTAATTGGATTAGTTGAAAGAAGTTTTGGAAGTCCGTATCTCCTACAAAAGAACATAGGACACTTATAAGCAATCATTTTTGCCACTTGTGAATTTCTAGGCTAGTGACTGTGTAAATAAGCTGGCCTTTTCCACTGATGGGCCAGTATAATTTCATGCCAGTAAAAAGTGGTGAGCAATTAAGAGACACTATAGTATTTCATTTTTTTCACATGAGTTTATATGAAGAAAGCCTATTGATTCAGAATTTCATGCGGCTTTTATTTGTGCATCAGTAGCTTTGTCCCTAGAATATCATGTGACTCTGCTCTTAATCTTAATAGTTCAATATTTAATAGAGATTACAACATTGGGGCGCCTGGGTAGCTCAGTTGGTTAAGCATCTGACTTCGACTCAGGTCATTTTCTTGTGGTTCGTGGCTTACACTCTCTCTCTCTTTCAAAAATAAATAAATGTTAAAAAAAATAAAATAAATTGTGACAAAATACCTATGTAAGAGTAAGGTTTTACTTGGATATTAAGTATCACAATTTCAATAGTTAACTACTACAGTGATGTGATTATTTTATCTAGATAATATGAAATCCAATTGTATTAGGCCACATCCACATGTTACAACATTTAATGTGTATAAAATATATGTACACACATATGTGCATGAATACACATCTTTTAAAACAAGTGACTGCCTGAGTAGAAAGCGATGGTTTGAAATGTCAGGTGTCTTAAGCAGTCAGAGCTTTAAAGAAATTTGAATTCTAAATCAGATTCTGTCATTATGAAATCAAATTTAAAGCTTTTAATAAAATAGCAAATAAATTGGGAAGGAGTAAATATGAATAGATGATAATTACTAAAACATACTAAATAAAACATAACAAATTATAATATAGAATTATTACTATTATAGTATTTATCAATGTACAAATAACTTTTGTGATCATAGGATGATGCTTGATGACAAGTAGGCCTAGCAATAAACAATATTTATTTATTTATTTATTTATTTATTTATTTATTTATTTATTTAGAGACTGTGCACACACATGAGTGAGGAAGGGGCAGAGAAAGAATATTATGCAGGCTCCACACTCAGCGCAGAGCTCCACATGGGGCTCCTTCTCATGACCCTGAGATCATGACCTGAGCAGAAATCAAGAGTCAGATGCTCAACCGACTGAGCCACCCAGGAACCCCTGAAACAATTTTTCTAAATCTTGCATTAATTTTCCTAAATCACTATATGAAGGAATTTTTTTCCATTTCATTATAATTTTTTATTATGTATTTATTCATTTATTAGCCTTTATTAGCCTTTAAATATCTCTAGAGTCTGTAATGCTATCCTTTGTCTCATTCTTTATCATATTTATATTCCTTTTTTTCATGATTCTACAGCATGTTTGGAAATTTCTTGCCCTTTTCAAAGGATGGTTACAGTTTTGTTCTTTTTTTTCTACTTCTATCCCAACTCACTAATTTTGGCATTCATCATTATGTCCTTTTCCTACTAGCTTTGCTTTTGTCTTTTTTTCCTTGTTTCTTAAAGTTGATGTTTAGTCAATGAATTTAATACATTTTTTTCTAATATGAATATAAAATATTACATTTATCTCTTAGAACCACAAATTATATGATTTCCTTTTCAGCCCTTGGTTCATTTAGATGTGTGGTGCTTAATTTCCAAATATTGGGCTTTTCTAGAAATCTTAATTATTTTCAATTTCATTACATTTTGTCAGAGAACATATTTTATATTTCAATGTTTGAAATGATTTACCAAGAGTACTTTATGGTACGTCTTATATCCTAGTTGAACTTGAAAAAAAATGTGTACTCTGCCGTTATTCAATATAATGTTTTATAAAATTTATATTTTATTTATATTAATTACATGCATTTTGTATTTTACCAGTTTGTCTTATAGTGTTTTTTAAATCAGGTATAGCATCTATTGATAATTTATCAACTTTTTGTCACTCATTGAGGGAGGAAAGTTTAAAAAAATCAAAATATAAGGATAGATTTTACTATTATTCCATGTAGTCCTACCAATTTTGCTTCATGTATTTTAAAGTTCTGTTATTGTACATATAGTTGGGACAACATAATTTGAAACAAAATCTCTTGACAATCTAGCATATCTCTCCACAAAGTGGAAGAAGGGGCACCTGGGTGGCTCAGTTGGTTAAACTTCTGACTCTTGATTTTGGCTCAGGTCATGATCCCAGGGTTGTGGGATCAATCCCTGCATTGGCTCTGTGCTGAGCGTGGAGACTGCTTGAGATTCTGTCTCTCAAATTAAAAAAAAAAAAAAAAAAAAAAAAAAGAGTTGAAGAAAACACGGTTTTGGTATTAAATAAGCATGAATCCAGAATGTGATGTATATGATGGCAATCAACTAAAAAAAACACAAAAAAAGAGAAATCTCATTTTCTTATATAGTCAGGCAGATATGACCCATTTCATACATGTTTTCAAGATAAATGAGAACTCAAGAGGACTTGAAAACACGTGTGACACACATACTTCATCCTAAATTTATCTGGTAATTGGTTAGCCACTTGTGTTTGCTAATTGCCTTTTTCTAAAGGAAAATGAATTTCTTGCATCTCTGTGGCAGGTTTCAAACTTGGAGCCAGCTCAAGTCAGGCCTTTCTCCTTCCAAGGAGACTGGGCAGTAAGGATATGCTCTTCTTGGTGATTATATTACCAGACAGCTTTTCCTTGAGGAAAGGATTTCTGGGTTGTGACACTGGCGAGAGGCTTTATTTATCTTTTCAAAAGATATACCTGCATCTTGGAGGGGCAGGGGAAAAAAAATCCACAATTATAAGTTTTCCAAAGTAAATGCTCTAAGAGTGGGGAGAAGGGAAGTTTCTTCCTTCTTTCATGAGAAAAAAAATGTATTCATTTTCTTGTTTTAGATTTGTATTTCGTCTACATCACACATTGAGTTTGTTATGTCTTCTTACTGATTGACTCTTTAATGTTATGAAATGATTTGTAACACTCCACAACCTGAATTGTTTTGAATTTATATAATCCCGATAGTTTTCTTATTATTACTCTCGCGTGGTATAATTTTTTTTCTGTCCTTTGACAACATTTTTTCTGCTCTTCTTTGCCAAATTTGGCTTAACTAAATATGTGTTAGTTTTCTATTTCCTATATTGGTTTCCTTTATTCTGTTTGTTGACTTTGATGTGTTAATCTCATCTAGTGATTTAAAAAATTTCTATTTTAGTTTTCAGTGCTATGTTTCCTATTTTGTTCCTTTTTACATATCCTTAAAGTTCCTATTTACTTACTCATTTTATCCATATTCTTGCATCAACTCTTATATTTAGCAGATCACTTTCATGGTTTGTGCTACTTTTAACATTGTAGTTCGTGGGTTTATTTTCCTATCTAATGGCATTTCCCTTGCCCATGATTCATATTTCCTTGTTTCTGTACACAGTGGTACTTTGTATTGCATACAAAGTTTGGATATAATTTGGATATGTTTGGATTTTTTTTTTTCTGAGTATTACAGAAACTTTGCTTCTCTTATTTTTCTGCCAGTAACCTTACAGAAGGTTATCTTAGACTCCTGTGGGTTTTTATTTTTGTTTTGTTTTGTTAGGTTGGGTCTTTCAGTTTGCCCATAATCCTACAGTGCAGCCATTGTCCAAGAATACATTTGTTGCTCCTAAAGCTGTGTACTCTGGGGTGTCAGCAAAAGACACTAGGTATTTTCTAAACTATGTTTACTTGAAGGGAACCAAATACCAAATTCTGCCTTTGCTGTGGTGGGCAGCCATTGAAATCTTTTCTCAGCTCCTGTACCTTCCATATACTGTTTTCCTTGAACTCTTAAGGGTTTTGTCCGCATAAGAACAGTTCAGGGGTTAATCAAGTATTTAGTGGAAGAGTTTATGCAGATTTGGGGGTTCTTTCCACTATGGCTTTGTCCTTTTCCTGACTTACCCAGTCTCAATTTCCCATAATTTGGGAAGTCCCAATCTCGTCGGGTTTAAGAGGCCAATTAGTCTGAAGACTTTGATGTGAACCTTATAGATAGAACACTTTAGAGACACTGTGGTCCCCTCAGTAGAAAATCTGTATAAATTTGGGCACTCTTATGAATGTTCCCTTTCTCCCTAGGGTCAAAGTTCCTCCAGTTTTTTTCTGGTCTTGTTTGCTCTCACGTGACTTCGGACAGGCTCCCCTTTAAGTATTTAATTGTCAAATGAAGGAGCATTGCTCTGATAAATAGATATGCCACCATTACCAGAACTAAACTTTCTAAGGTATTTTTTTCTCTTTGTTATCCTTTTGGGTTTATTTTTTTCATTTTATTTTTAAAAATTTGGAAATATAGAATTCAGTTACAGAAATTAGTTTCTTGGACATTTTTTTGTGATTAGTGTTTTCCTAATTTAGGATTTTTTTCTTAAATCACTCAATCTGTGAAGCACTTGAATAGAACTTGAATTTTTTTAAGTTATTATTTTGAGAGAGAGAGAGAGAAAGAGGGAGAGCTAGCACAAGCAGGGGAGGGGCAGAGAGAGAGAGAGGGAAAGACAGAATTCCAAGCAGGTTCTACACTGTCAGCACAGAGCCCAATGTGGGGCTCGAAATCACAAACCACGAGATCATGACCTGAGCTGAAGTCAGATACATAACCAACTGAGCCACCCAGGTGCCCCTAGAATTTTTAAGATATCATACCATTAAAAGTTGTGTTTACTCTATACACATGAATTTTAATGAGCCTTATGATCATGGATTTCTAGTTATGATTTTAAGAACTATACACTCTTACATTTAATGAGTAACCAGAGATACATATTTTTGTTTCCATCAGCAGTCTAGTCTCAGCAACAGCTTTCCAGGTTCAGGTTCACTTTGAGTTCAAGTAGATAAAATGCCCAAAATATTATGCAGCTCAGATATAATTAAACTCCTTGTTAGAGCATATTAGTTTACTCCAGCAAATATTCAAAGAGATGAGAGTATATTGGAAGGCAGACAAAGACAACAGAAAATCAAATAGAAGGATCAATATATTGCCCAGAAACTAACAGATTATTGACCCATGTATATGCATTTTCACAGGAGAAAACAAAAGAACTACAGTCAATAAAACAAAACTTGAGGAGTGAAATTTCTTCACCAACATGAAAGTTGAAAAGCAATAAAGATACACAGAAGTCTAGTAAGTGGACATGATACATCATCAATCTAGAGTTTTAGTTAATTTTTAGCTTCATTTCAAAGAATCCTTTGTTTAATATCCCCTGTCCATATTCCCATAGTGTCCTGCATGTGGACCATACCATCCCCTCATCGTGCCCACAAGAAGAACAGAAGTGAAGTAGTGAGGCAAGTGTGATTTTTCTGGATGATTTAACAAATTCCCCAATCAGACACTGGCTCATCAGATGTCTGTAAATCGAGGTCCCCACTCTCTCCTACATATCTAAGATGGATACAGCACAGAACCTCACACCTGCCTTTTCCACTTAAAGAAGTTAAACATAAAGACTTTCATTTTAACCCACTGTTGGTCTGCTCTGGTTTTGACTTCCAAGAGCCATGAGCTGTGCTCCTCTTTCCTCAAACAATTAATCTTCCTTAATAATGGCCCAAGCAGGGTTTTTCTAAAACCTAAAACGGTCTGTTAAGGAAACCTTCTCTCTCTGTTCCCAGAACAAGAGATGAGATACCCTAATTTAGCAAGAACAAAACCAAATATCTCATTTTTTTTTTTTTTGGTGTTATGTATTGTATTAGTGAACTTTTTGTTCTTCCTTATATAAACTCTTGATCTTGATGTAGCATCTTCAGTTTCTCTGGGTTTTCTAAACTGTTCAGAGACTGGGAAGACTAGGGGTAGGATCCCTCATTTGTAAAGTTAGATTAGATCTCATCTTTGCCCAATTCAGGACAGACGCCATCTGCTTATCCTTGTAAATTTCAAGTATTATCATGAAAACAAATTAATACAATAAAATATTTTTTTTTAATTTTATTTAAATTCCAGTTAGTTAACCTACAGTGTGATATTAGTTTTGGGTAACAGTACGGTGATTCAGCCCTTCCATACAATATCTGGTGTTCATCACAGCAAGGGTGCTCTTTAATCCCTGTCGCCAATGTCACCCATCCTGCTTCTGCGTGGTAACCATTGGTTTGTTCTCTCTAGTTAAAGAGTCTGTTTCTTGGTTTACCTCTCTCTCTGTCTTTTTTCCCTTTGCTCGTATGTTTTGTTTATTAAATTCCACATCTGAATAAAATCGTATGGTATTTGTCTTTCTCTGACTGATTTTGCTTAGCAGAAGACTCTCTAGCTCCATCCATGTCATTGCAAATGGCGAGATTTTGCCAACAGAATGCACATTGTAGAATTTAATGCACTATTGATTCCTTGCCAAAAAGAGAGAGATGTTGAACTGTCCTCACTTAAGAAGAATTGCACTGTGAAGACTGGCTGTCAGTTCACAGCATGAAGCAAATGTTTCACAAAAAACAAGCCGCTGTGGAGCTACAGGAAATATGAGAAAGTGAAAACTATAAATTTCCTATTTTTTTACTTCCTCCCTTTTTCAGTAGACATTTATAAAGCGAATCTATGTTTCTTAAATCGAAGAAAATGAGCCAAATTGTTGCAGCAATTATAATCATGGCAAATGGATATATCTTGGTGTGATTCTTCATATTGACAAGAAACAAACATTTGGGACATAGAGGAGGAACGGGTCACCAGATGTTTGCCACAAGTTGTTAAATCTCAAGTACTTGCTGTACACCTCTTAAGTTTCTCACTCTGTGCATTCAAAGAATTTCATGATGTTGCCCTACTATGACCTTCCAGTCTTTTTCAAATGATTTAACTTGTTATACTGCCTTTTCACTAATTTCCTTTTCTTTCCCTTCCTTCTTTCCTTCTTTCCTTTCTTCTTTTTTTCTCCCCCACCTTCCCACCCCATCCATTTTGTTATTCTTCTATACATTATTGCACCCGAAATGAGGCCTCATGGACCGTGAAGCACAGTGCCGTCAAGACTCCACGAGTTACTCTTGGCATCTGGACTGGTAGCGAGGGTCTAAGAACTCATGGGAAAGTAAGTTGCGGCATAAATTCAACAGTTCCCAAATTGCTTCCAGAGATCCTGAAGTAAATTAGGAAACAATTAGAGCCGCCTGGGTTAACTCTACGAATTGCTACAAATACACTTTGTGGAAAACTCTTTGTGGTACCTTACATTTCTTTTAGATATCACGTTCTAAATATTGCTAGACCACCCTGCCAAATGGTATGCCAGAGTTTCCTGAGAGAAGGAAAAATCCAATAGATGTACAAATGCTGACAACTCTGCACTACGTTTTGTTTCATAAAAGGTAAAACAATGGTTATAGCTAAGGGCACTAATAATTCATTAATTTATAATCACCATGAATAATGATCTACTATGGTCTGGGAATTTATAACAATAAAAATGTGTATGATGTCAAGGTGGTTTGTGTAGATTTATTTTTCTTACATGTAATTTTCAGTATACACCTGAGAACCATATTACCATGAAGTACCACCACAACCCAGTTTTAATGCAGTAAGGATTAGTGATTGTTCTCCAAGGACTTTTTTTCCCTTTTTAGTTCAGTCATTTTTATAACTTCTTGTCTTCAGGTAGATGACACAGACTTGAGGTCTTCAAAAAGGAACTAGGATGGGGCGCCTGGGTGGCGCAGTCGGTTAAGCGCCCGGCTTCAGCCAGGTCACGATCTCGCAGTCCGTGAGTTCGAGACCCGCGTCAGGCTCTGGGCTGATGGCTCGGAGCCTGGAGCCTGTTTCTGATTCTGTGTCTCCCTCTCTCTCTCTTCCCCTCCCCCGTTCATGCTCTGTCTCTCTCTGTCCCCCCAAAAAAAAAATAAATAAAAACGTTGAAAAAAAAATTAAAAAAAAAAAAAAAAAAGGAACTGGGATTTTGAAGTAAAGAGATTTATCCATTTTAGTTCACAAGGTTGTGGTCTCTGATAATGAGCGCTAGATTGCCAACAACATCAGAGATCACTGATAGGTTCTCTAAATACATTTTATTCCTCTGACAAATATTCATAATTATGAAGAATATGAATACATACCATTAATTAGTGTCCATAAATTTCTAGTGAGATCTGCTGTACACAACCTATAAGGAATTAAGTGGAGTTACTTCCCAAGGAATTAATTCTCTAGTTCACTAAAACAATTTCATCTAAAAATTAGTGTTTATTTTTGGGGGGTGCTTGGGTGGCTCAGTTGGCTGACTGTCCAATTCTCGATTTTGGCTCAGGTCATGGTCCCCCAGTCATGGAATGACTGCAGTGAGTCTGCATGCCAGATTCTGCACTGAGCGTGGAGCTTACTTAAGATTCATTCATTCTCTCTCTCTCTCTTTCTTCCTTTGCCCCCCTCACTGCTTGCTCACTCTCAAAAAAAAAGTGTTTATTTTTAAATTTTGACAAAATTTTTCATGAGTTTATTTTCTTGGTTTGTAAAGATATTACATTGAAGATAAAACCTTGAGCAAGTAAGAAAGTAGAAATTGTTATTCAAGCTCTTTGATTTCACAGATAAAGAAAATAAGTCTAGCCAGTGGCAGAACTGATACTAGTAAGTGAGATTTCTTATTCTTTTTGACTTTCCCGGTTGATTTCCAATAAATGAACCTGTACTTGTTATCCCAGAACAGTCTTTTTGATTATCAATAGTATCCTATCTTCAGTCTGAGTGCAGTGTGACCCCCAGAGATGTTTGGGTATGATATGGTTTGTTGTGCTGTAAAGTAAGTAATTTGTTCGAGAGTGGAGGTGGTATTTAGAAATGCCAACTTTGAATAGATGGATTGATTTTAATTGCAAATGTATGACCAACCCTTAAATAAATAAATGACAATGAAGATAATTAACATTTTTCTTAATTAGATATTGTATTATTGTTAGACCTGACTCAAATGGGAAAGACAAGATTGAGATAAGAATTTTTGCATCTTTAACTAGCTGTGTGCTATAGCTGTGGGTTCTTAAGGAAGATAAATGGCATACTCTCGAAGTAACCACTATTAGTAATGCATTCAGTTTTCAAACATGTATGTCAGTGTTGTTCAATGTGTTTTGCTGTTTGGTTGACATCATAGATAGTGTTGGTTGCTTGTTAGAAATGTAGATCTTGGGTCCAACCCGAAATTGACTAGTAAAATCTCTAGCGATGGGTTCAGAGGATCTGCATTTTGCACAAGCAACAAAAGGATTCTTGTACACATTAAGAATAAAGTCACCTGTCATTGTGGTTGCCTAATCAGACATTTGTGAAACACAAATGATGTTTTATTCATTAAATTTTTGTTCAGGACTTTAAATAGGATAAACATCTTTGCATATCCCGTTTGCATTGAGTCTGGGCATTGTATTTGGAATTTGGCTTTTGATTTCATGTCTTTCTGAAGTTAGGAAAGACCAGGAAAGAGCCATGTGAGAAGACACCCTGAACTTCAACAGAGACTGGTGTTTCAGCTCCTCTAGGATACTCATCCTTTAGAAACAGGACAGATTTTTTTTCTTTACCTTGAACCATATGGTTGCTCCAAGTCATTGGGGTAAAGTTTCAGCTATGTCATCAGCTATTGTAGAGACCAACTGTTGTTTTTTATTATAAAATCATGAAGCTATTAGTCTACTAAGAGAGAAATACTGAATTCTTTCATTGATTTATTCAGCGAGTATTTACTGAGCATCTACTAGGTGGTGGCAGGAGAGCAGTGGAATAAAACTGATTAAAATTGCTATTTTTGTGGAAATTATATTCTTACAAGTTGGGGATATAAGAACTGAATCTCCTGAGATAGTTAAATGCAAGAAAAATGTGAAAGAAATGAGAAAAAGTATGTGAACAGATGGAAGAAAAGTATTTCTGGTAAAGGTCACAGTGAGTGCAAGCACTCTGAGGGAGAAGGATTCTGGATATGCTTGAGAAACAGCCATTGTGAGTGAAATAAAATCATCAGAGGACACTAGTCATGTCAAAGAGGTTATGGAAAGTGGTAGTAAGACCATGGAAGGAGCTTATTAGTTAACCAAAAAAACTTCAAAAACTTAAAGTCAGCCTGCAGAAGGTTTTGAGTAGGGTAGTGACAGTGCTTTAGGCTAATTTATTTATTTTTTTGCATTCTTATTTAAATTCTAGTTAGTTAACAAATATTGTAATACTGGTTTCAGGAATAGAATTTAGTGATTCATCAAAGAAAAAAAAATGCCAAGAAACAGACTCTTAACCATAGAGAACAAAGTGATGCTTACTTACCAGAGGGTGGGAAAATGGGTGAAATGGATGAGGAGGATTAAGAGTGCAAACACTGAGTAACCTATAGAATTGTTGAAACACTATATTGTACACCTGAAATTAACATGACACTGTATGTTAACTATACTGGATTAAACATTTTTTTAAAAAAAGAAGAAAATACCTAGTAATAAATTTGCCCAAAGCCAGGAACAATCCTTACACTGAAAACTATAAGATGATAAAAAAAATTGAAGAAAGTCACAAGTAAATGCTAAAATGTTCTGTGCACCTGGGTTAGAATAATTAATATCAAAATGTCCACACCCAAAGCCATCTATAGATTCAGGGAAAACATTATCAAAATTCCAATAGCATTTTTCAAAGAAATATAAAAAACGACCTTAAAATTTGTGTGGAACCAAAAAGACCTTCAATAAGCAAGCAATACTGAGAAAGAAAAACAAAACTGAAGGCATTGCACTTCCTGATTTCAAACTATATAACAAGGATACAGTAATCGAAACAGTGTGATATTAGCATACAAACAGATACATAGATCAATGGAACACAGTAGAAGCCCTAGAAATAAATTCATGCAGAAATGGCCAATGAATTTATGACAAAAGAGCCAAGAATACACAATGGAGAAGGGATAGTTTCTTGAATAAATTATGGTGGGAAAGCTAGACAGCCACATGCAAAGAAGCAAACAGGACCCCTACCTTGTATCTTACACAAAAAATCAACTCAAAATGATTTAAATACTTAAAGACTTAAAACTAAAATTCCTAGAAGACAAGAGAGTGAGCTCCTTGATGCCAGTTTTGGCAATAATAGTTTGGATCTGAAACTAAAAGGCAATCTTCCAAAAAAGAAAACTTCAGTCCACGATGACTTTACTAGAAAATTCTACTTGATATTAAAAGAGAAATAATACCAATTAATATAATCTCTTCTAGACTACAGAAGAAGGGGATGATTCTCCACTCATTTCTTGAGGTCAATGTTAGCCTAATACTAAATCAAATAAAGACATTACAAGAACAGAAAACTATAGATCCATATCTCTCTGAACATATATGTAAAAATCTTCTACAAAATATGTTTAAATAAAATCCAGGGGTGTATGAAAGTAATACAGCATGAGATGTATCTCAGGAACATAAAACTGATTCAACATTGGAAAATTAATCAATATTATTTACCAAATTAACATAATAAAATAAGGGTCAATCAAAAATTTAACAGTTCATATATAGGCATTTTGTTCCTTTCTATGACTTCTTCCTTTCTGAAAATTTTCCTTTTGATTTCCAGTTGTTCTAGACATTCTGGTCTTTGTTTTCTAATATCCCAAGACACTAAAACTGGCTTTCTATTTGGGATATAGTCACTCAGCATTCTTGTGCTCTGTAGAATGCTGTCATGGTAAAAATCACTCATCATTAGGGAAATACAAATCAAAATCACAATGAGAGGAGAGACCACGTGGCTCAGTTGGTTAAGTGTCTGACTTTGGCTCAAGTCATGATCTCAGGGTTTGTGAACTCAAGCCCCACCTCAGACTCTGTGTTGGCAGCTGGAGCCTGTTTCAGATTCTGTGCCTCTTCCTCTCTCTGCTTCTCCCCATTCATTCTCTCTCTCTCTCTCTTTCTCTCTCAAAAATAAACATTAAAAAAAACATTAAAAAAACCACAATGGGATACCACTTCATACCTGTCAGAATGGCTAAATTTAACACAGGAAACAACAGATATTGGTGAGGATGTGGAGAAAGGTGAACCCTCTTACACTGTTGGTGGGAATGCAAACTTGTGCAGCCACTCTGGAAAACAGTATGGAGGTTCTCAAAAAGTTAAAATAGAATTATCCTCTGATCCAGTAATTGTACTACTAGGCATTTAGCCAAAGGATATAAAAATACTGATTCAAAGGGGGGAACAAGCACCCCTAGATTGATAGCAGCATTATCAACAATAGCCAAATTATGGAAAGAGCCAAAATATTCATTGACTGATGAATGGATAAAGAAGATGCGGTATATAATACAAATGGAATACTATTCAGCCATCAAAAAGAGCGAAATCTTGCCATTTGCAACGATGTGGCTAGAGCTAGAAAGCATTACGCTAAGTGAAATAAGTCAGAGAAAGGCAAATACCATATGATTTCAGTCATATGTGGAATTTATGAAACATAACAGATGAACATGGGGGAGGGGAAGAAAAGAGGGGAGCAAACCATAAGAGACTCTTAACTCTCTAAAGAAAAACTTGAGGGTTGATGGAGGGAGGTGGGTGGTAGATGGGCTAGATGGGTGATGGGCATTAAGGAGGGCACTTGTTATGAGCACTGGGTATTATATGTAGGTGATGAATCACTAAACCGTGATCCTGAAACCAACATTCACTACATGTTAACTAACTAGAATTTAAATAAAAATTTGAGAAAAAAAGTAAATGAGCATTTATCTGGAGTGGTTCTGTGGTAGACAGAACTTTGAGATGGCTCCCAAGATTCTTTCCCCTGGAGTACATGCTCAATATAAACCCTTCGTGAAATTTCCCTTGGTGAAAGAGATTTGAAGCATTAGGGAGGATTTTATGGACAAAAAAATCCTCCATTGTTGGCTTTGACAATAGCAAAAACATAAGAGCAGGATCTAGAGCTGAGGAAAACTCCCTGATGATATCCATCAAAGAACTGAATTCTGCCCACGTCTGAATGAACCTGAAAGAGGGCACTGGGCTCTAGATTAGTACGTAACTGTCTGGCACCATGATATCATTTTTGTGAGAACCAGAACAGAGAATTTTGCCTAACATGTTCAGGTCTCTTATTTAACAGAACTATGAGATAATAAAGGAGTGTTGTATTAAGATCAGTTTGTAGGAATTTGGTACACGGCACTAAAAAGCAAATACAGGATTCCTTCAAAGATCATGTTTCTCCTGATATTGTGCTTAGTTTTCATAATTCTACAGTGCCTCAAATAGTTTTTCTTTTGTCTAATCTCTATAATTATCTTTGTGAAGATTATTCCTATAGAAGCTACTTTCCTATTATGCAAAATGAACTCTATTACTGACATAAAACCTACTATGCAAATTAAAGCATGCTTTTTATATTTTCCTAGTGTGTGCAGATTTTTCATAACTAGCTGGTTTTTCAGATTACCTATCTTCAATATTGTCAGAAGCAAAACATTAATATACGTTTTAATGGCAGCACTCTATGAACCTGAAATTCTACAGGAAGTCAGGAGCAGATACTTAGAATCTTAGGAATGAGGTTTCTGTTCCCTGATGGCCATAAGCATAATTACTGCACTGGATCTAAGATCATAGGGAATTTTTTTTTTTTTTTACTATGATCATTTAAGAAGGGAAATGGAGGTGGGGTACCTGGGTGGCTCAGTTGGTTAAGCATCTGACTTTGGTTCAGGTCATGATCTCACAGTCTGTGAGTTTGAGGCTTACATCGGGCTCTGGGCTGACAGCTCAGAGCCTGGAGCCTGTTTCAGATTCTGTGTCTCCCTCTTTCTCTCTCCTCATCTGCTCATGCTCTGTCTCTCTCTTCTCAAAAATAAATACACGTTAAAAAAAATTAAAAAAGAAAGAAAGGACATGGAGGTTATGATCATGGCAGAACAGAAAATTTCAACATCTGTTCAGACGCTACAGTTTATACAATCCTAGCCAAAGGCAGGCCGAGAGATACAACAAAGGCAAGGCTCAACATAGAAGTGACCTGAAAGTTCAAAACAAAACAAACCAACAAAAACTGTTTGCCCAGTATGGCTTGACTGACATCATAACATGAATACATTTCATCAAACCAATGAAACTGAAATGACGAGTACTGTGTGTGCTTATATACTGGCACCTGGTGGCCTATCTGCTTCCTCTTGCAGCCTGTAGGGTGTTGACTACTAGTGATGATCTGTTTCTCCTTTTCAAAAAGAAAATAGGCAAAGAGTACTTCTACAATGGAAGTCAACTACAATATAAGGGAGGCAGGATACCTACTACTCCATTCGGAGGGAAACAGTGGTTGTTTTTGTTCACTTCTCTTTTGCTCAGGAGGGGGTTTTCCATTTCACATCCCATTATACACAAGGTCTATGCAGTCTTCAAACTTGTTTGTTTTGTGGAGGGAGGGTGAGGTTTGCTGACATCCATGCAATGATAGATATTTGGCAGTGGTGCTGACTGATGTGGGAAACAGAGGTAGAAGAAAATGGCAGATAAAATTAAATTTCCTTATAACCTGCTGCCCATTGACAAATATCTGAGGCACATTCAGAGCAGAACATTTCTCCCTACTCTCTGCTATCTTAATGTTAATGTTTTACCAGAGGGAAAAATGGCCTTAGCTTGACAATAGCCAGGCCTCCAGTAGCCTGTGAGTCTTCCTTAGCATACAAAAATCCATTTGGAAACTTCCCCTTGACTTTACCTCCCCCAACTCCCAAGTACATAATCAGTCTCTCTTTACAGTCCCGGGGAATCTCTTCCTGCCCCATGGGTCCTGTCCTCGTGCTTTAATAAAATCTCTTTTTTGCACAGGAGACATCTCAAGAATTCATTCTTGGCCATAAGCTCTGGACCCCCACCCCTCCAAAACCGCATCAGTGATAAGAGTTTAATGTTTGAGGAAACTACTTTTTCTGAGTCTTTTTTCATTCTATTAATTGTTCATCAAGTTGGGAAATACTCCTTCCTTCCATTCAAATATTCCTCTTCTTACCTGTTCCATCATTCCTCTTGTGCATTGGCCTCTCTGACTTCTCTCTTCCTTCTCCCTGTCCCTGCCTCATCTTCTCTAGAGAATGATAAACTGGTTTTGCAAAAATTTAGAATCTTTTGCACATACCTACATAAGATCAGCATTTTTTTCCTATTTTTTTGAGAAAACGATTCTCAGAGTACCAGTGAAAAATAAAAATAGGAGGTACATTCTTAGTCAACAATCAGATTCATTTAAAATCTTATATAAAACCACAGCATTGAAGAATAAATAATACCGTGAGATGGCAGGAAAACTTTGCTTTTTTTGTAGCAGTCCAATGACCTGGCTCCCAGTCTTCCTGTCCCTGCATATGCAAAGGGGTGAAGAATATTTCCATGTCCCTCAAGAAAGCAACCTTGGGAGGAATAATGCATTTTCACTTTATTTTACCTGTGTGTTTATTGGTCAAAGTAGAGGAATTGAATGGGTTATCCTGGTACAACTCAGCAAAGAGTACCTCTTGCGGACAGAATTCAAGATGGTTATCTCAGAGTTGGCTAGGTTCCCTTGTGCTCACCTCCATGTGTGGTTGTCCTCAGTGTGTGCTGAATTCCTAAATGAAATTATTACCAAGAAAAACATGGGTTTCACCTTGTGAAATGAGTATGTTACTATTGTATTGGTAAGTTAAGTAAATGCATGAAGAGCAAGTACCTTAAAATTGCTCTCTACACATATATTCGGGGAATTACAAGCCATCATTACCTAGAATATCTGTTTGGAGAAGTAGTACAAATAAAGAGTAGAATGACAGCCCTAAAGTAGAACTATTAATAGAATAGGTAGCTAACCTATTTTATAAACAAACAGTAGTTATCAGAATTAATTATCTAAATAAATATCGATGGTATTTTGTAATGCCTAGATAATTGTTTCCAGTAACTCTCCCTGTCTAAAGAAGAAATTCTTCCATTTTAAGCACCACAAAAAAAGCTTATAAATATCTTTATTTATTTATTTATTTTTAAAATCTTATAGTAAAATGGTCTTGGAGACCCCACATGAACAGAAAAATAGAAATTTCTGTTTGGAATATGAAATTCCATATATGAATTCAAGTACCATATTATGTGAAATTGTTGCAGGGTTTTTTTCCCACAATACCTGGGATTCATTGTCTCACCACTTTGAAGAATGCAGAGGTGGGCACAAAATGAACAGCAGGCAAAAGTTGATTACAATATAAGATTAGAAAGGAAGAAGAGTAGGAAAGCTCTCTTTACAAAGAGGGGACATTCGAAAGTAAATGCCCGAGGACTATAGGCAAGGGTCCTTTTTTTATAAGGTTCTTGTCAGCTTTCCCCCTTCCTTTCCCCCTTGTTGCTTCTCAGGTTCTACCCTTATTGGCTTGATCACTCTAGGTGCTGGGTTGTCCATTCCTATTGGGCTGGTTTCCGTTGTATGAGGGCTGGTCTATGGTACTTAGGTCTTTTGTCAAATTCCAGAGGGGAAACCTGTGGGGGAGTGGGTGGTGTCTGGTACATTCTTAAGAGGAACGTTATGCCTGAGGGGGTTTGCTGTGGTGAGACACTCCCAGCATCTTTCCAAAATACATGCTTTTCCATACCCTGGGACTTCAGGTCCTATCCTTTCCATCTCTGCCTATTTAATCCTTTCTTTCCCTATCATAAAATCTATACTGCCTTTGTTTTTAAAGACACTAACAGGCGGGAAAAAATCATCTTAGACTCAATACGATATAGTGTTTCATTTAAAAATCCCGGCTGGGGCACTTGCTGTGATGGACTCCGGGTGTCCTTTGTAAGTGATGAGTCACTAAATTCTGCACCCGAAACTAATATTACATAGTATGTTAACTAACTGGAATTGAAATAAAAACTTGAAAAAAAAACTCCCTCTAATAAAAGCGACAAAAGTACATTTCAAATTATGTTTTATATTCATTCGTTGGAAGTTTCAAAATTTTATTATTGCCCTCATATGTGAGACATTGTATTAGCTTCTGTGAAGAAGTCCATATTGAGAAAGGAATATTATCTTTTCAGATGAAAAACACATAAGGAAATAAAGTAGCTAAAATATTGAAACATAAGATAAATTGATAGGTAGTGAGATACAACTTACTAGACAAATTATGAGGGTTTTGTGGATAAAATTTTCTCTATATCTACTGGAAACTGGTGAGATGTTGAAAATGCAGAGACTGAAAAAAGAGAGTTATTATAAGAGCAAAGAAATGACATGAACAGCTATAGGAAATTATCATTTTATTAATTTATTTACTCTAAAATTTTTGCTAAATAATAACATTATTTAACTGGTGTGAAGATATTCCCATTTCCTATAATTGTGAAATATTTCATAATACAAAATATTACATATATATTTGTAAATAAACAATGTACCTAGCTTCATACTTTAACATATTATTAAATAAATTCTCATGAAGCACCCCCCCCCTACCCGAAGCTGTGTAGAGCTTCCCTCATATATCTTTAGGACCTAGAGAAAGCAATGATTCCGAATTTTATGTTTCCCATATTTTTATTCTCCTTATATGTTTCATGTACACAAATATAATATTTTGTTTCTTTTTAAACTTTATGTAAATGGTATTTGAACTGCATTAAAATTTTTTTTTCCTTCAGCTTAAAAACCCATTAGTATTGATAACTATATCTGGCATATATTTGTTTTTTATTCATTTTCAAGGATACAGCATATTATACTAGCATATTAAACTTAGTATTTATCAAACTATGTAGGAATTTCAAATTTATTGTTTTTCATAGCTTTAGCTTACCAAATATTTGATTAATTTTTATTGACTTTAATACATATTATGTTATAATGCACCTTAGGTTTTTGGTACGTTTTTTAGAAATTGTCAAACATTTTGGTATTCCACACACGTGATGGAAATGTTTGTCCAGTAGCTTCTTGTAGCTCTGCCCAGCTGGTGGATATATTAAGATACCAATAAAATTATGAGTATTCCTGAATCATTAGAATAGCTATAGTAATCAGTAAGAGCCCTTAAGAATACTTTTAGCTATCGGTTACTAGTTCATGATTATTTTTGTGTACTTCATTTTAAGTCTTTTCACCAATCCCCACCCCATTTCAATGAAATTACCAAAGAACTACTGAAAAAGAGGGAAAATGTGATTTGGTAGTTGAAACAGAGAAGAGTACCTTTCATATGCCAGTCAAATGAAACATTCTGCCTTTTTTCCCATGTACAGTATGTTAAAATGAGTTTATATTTGGGAAGAAAATAGTGTGAATGGTAATTCGTCATCATACAAACACGGAATGGCTTATGAAGACACAAAAGTATTCCAAACTCATTCCAAGTATTTGCGTGCTAAGAGCTCCAATTTAGGTCAGCCCATCAAATGTTGATTTTTAACTACCTAAGGACTATGAACATGACTGTGGACAGTATACTTGCAGCTAGGGAAGAGAGAGTAGAACATGTCGACCTTTGGCAACTTGGGTTCTACGTAAAACCAGAGCTTTTTCACAATGTGCTCCTGCTGTAGGTAATCATGTCAATTAGAGAAGTGGGGAAGTTCCCAGCCCTCTTCCAGGTACCCTTGAAATAAGCAGAGAAAAACTGCACATCAGTGAAGTTAGCGTCCTTCTGATGAAAGCTTATATAATAACAAATTGCCAATAAAGCTATGTGAAAACTCAAGAGATGTAGGAAGCTAAGGGGGTAAAGCAAATTACTCCACTGGATCGGGGAATAAGCAATAGGATCCTAGTTAATGGTCGTAAATCAAATATTGAGTATTCATTTATTGATTTTTATTCATTTGTTAGCAGTATTTATTGAGTGGCAATTGATGCCAGAAACCGTTCTTGATAGTGAAAGCAGCGATGAACAAACCAACAGAGTCCCTCGTTGATAGACAATAAATTTATAACTTGCTAAGTGGTCATAAGTGCCACAAAGAAGATTAAAACCGAGTGAGGTGTTAAAGGAGTGAGTGGAGGCCATATATAGGACAACATAATTAGGGGAAGCTTGATTTTATATTAAAAACAAAATTGCCAGGGGCGCCTGGGTGGCGCAGTCGGTTAAGCGTCCGACTTCAGCCAGGTCACGATCTCGCGGTCCGTGAGTTCGAGCCCCCGTCAGGCTCTGGGCTGATGGCTCGGAGCCTGAAACCTGTTTCCGATTCTGTGTCTCCCTCTCTCTCTGCCCCTCCCCCGTTCATGCTCTGTCTCTCTCTGTCCCCCAAAAAATAAATAAACGTTGAAAAAAATAAATAAAAAAAAAAAAAATTGCCAAATTCAAAATCAGACAGTGTGAACTGCAGATAACGTGCTACACACTGCAAACAAAGACAAAAAAACCTAATGAATTAAAAGTGCAGTAGAAGATTTAATGTGTCCTGTATGTGTAGGGGGGGCGGGGAGAGAAGCAGAGAGAGAAGGAGGGAGGGATGGCAGGAGGGAGAGGTGGTAAGGGTGGGGGATAAATGTGAGTACACGTGTTCTAAATTCAAGGAGTAAATGTAGTAGAAAAAGTATCACTAAGTTGAAAATAACCTTGAGTATGTAGAGTGAGCTCACCAACTATACGTGTAATTAAGGAGAATAGACTCACTTTAAGATACAACGATAGTTCACATTTTGTGTGTGTGTGCATGTGCGTGTGTTGTGCACTGTTTGCTGAACGGAGTGTTAAGCTTTTGTTGTCGGTGTATCATTTTCTTCTCTCCCTGTCCTCCTTCCCCCTCGTTATCAGATGTGTAAAGTCAATAGAAATATAGCTATTTATGAACATTGACCAGGAAACACACCAGGCAACTTGGAAATGAGTATAATGTAGGAAGCAAGAGTGAGAAAGAGGTGACTTAAAATAAATGCCAAATCAAGGAAAACAGAAAGCCTTGTTCTTTTGGCTTAGCATGCACATGGAACATAACATAAAGTGAATAACAGAAATGACTGATGAACTAAAATTAATAAAAGCATGAGTAAAAAGACCAGCTACTGTTAGGAAACACTGGGTAGTAAGATGACACAGAGCAAACAACCTACCTTAAAATGCTAAAGTGCTTCCGTTACAAACTTGTTTTAATAGGTATGCGTTTTGACTTTGATAGAGAAAGAGAAGTCTCAATAACTTAAAGGTAACAACAGAAAAAAATCTATTTAATTCCTAGGAAAAAAGAAGCAAACTGACAGCATAAATAAGATATCAGAAGTTAAGATTCAAAGAAAGGGTGGAAATAGAACCAACTGGGAAAGAAAAATAATAGAATAGGATGGCATTTTTAATAACAAAAAATATAACTAAAGACAGGAAACATTAAAATGGACAAAGAGGAGAGGGGCACCTGGGTGGTTCAGTTGGTTGAGTATCCGACTCTTGGTTTGGCTCAGGTTATGAACTAGTGGTTCTTTTTTTTTTTTTTTTTTAATTTTTTTTCAACGTTTTTTATTTATTTTTGGGACAGAGAGAGACAGAGCATGAACGGGGGAGGGGCAGAGAGAGAGGGAGACACAGAATCGGAAACAGGCTCCAGGCTCCGAGCCATCAGCCCAGAGCCCGACGCGGGGCTCGAACCCACGGACCGCGAGATCGTGACCTGGCTGAAGTCGGACGCTTAACCGACTGCGCCACCCAGGCGCCCCTGAACTAGTGGTTCTTGAGTTCAACCCCCGTATCGGGCTCTGTGTGGACAGTATGGAGCCTGCTTTGGATTCTGTCTCTCTGCTCCACCCCTGCTTGTGCTCTCTCTTTCTCTGAAAATAAATAAATTCCCTTAAAAAAATAAAATGGACAAAGAAGGAAAAAACTTCAATATAATACAAAAGTAGTTTTGAAAACTTACCAAGAATATCAGTTGCTAAGTAAACTGCACATATTTTTAATTGTGCCAGTAATCAATAATATGTGAATTAAGGCAAACAAATATAATTAAAAATAGTATGGTTAGTCTTGGTGTGAAGCACATAATTACTACTTGCTATCAACAAAAGTGTAAAAGTGTAAACACTTGAGGAAGATAATTTGATAATTTTATAGCGAGAGCTTTAAAAAATGTATTTTCACTTATCAAAGTAATTTTTCTTCTGAGAATTATCTTGTAAAAACATTAAACATATTCAGAATATTTTATGTATTCAAATATTCTCTGCTAAAGTAGTTATGATATTGAAAAATGGGCATTAATCCAAGTGTGTAATCATAACCAATGTTGAGTTAATTTTCAGGTGGGAAAATGTTAAAATATAGTTAACCATGAAAGTCATGCTTTTGTAGAATATCTTCTATGTTGAGAGACAATTATGTAATAGTAAAAAGACGTGATCTAAAATTACATATGGCTCATGATACTAATTTTAGACAACATTTTTCATAGCTTCACATGTGTATAAAGTTGATGAAAATTGCTTTTCTTTTGGTGGTTGGTAGCTAAGTCAATTTTATTTTCTTCTTACATTTTTTTCTGAAATAGGTAAAACCAAAAATAATATTTTATTCAAACTTGGTAATCTAAAAATTGTTAGCAATATAAATATAATGTCTCGACCCCAGTAGATATCATAACAATGAAGTGATCCTAACCAAATCTTTATCCAAATATGCAGACCATTACAATGTCTTAATTGACAGGATCTTCTACAACTCATGACATAGAGCCTTTGTGAACCAGTGTAGGGGCTATTAGCAGAGTTCGCAAGGTGCTAAATGTAACACAGATGCCCTAAAACTGGAACAGAGCCATGCTCTTGTAAAAATTTGACAAAAGTCCAAGTCGATGTACTAGCTAACATCAAGGGTTTTCTAAATGAAGCCACTTGGAAGACTCCTGGGAATCCTCTGAAATTGACCACTTGACATAATTTTGCACTGTGTCAGCAGAATAGCTGTAAACTAAGGATTTTGAAACATTTGATGGCTTTTAAGTTCTTAGCACATTTATTAGAAGATGTGGCTATGCAGCTGTTATGGGTATTTAAGGAGCTGGGGAACTATCCAGATCATAGCACTCTTAAAGGAAAATGAGTTATTAAGAGGCCGTGACAATAATAGCAGGTTGTTACAGCAATGCCCTTTTCCCATAGATCTCACAAAGAACCTAGTTAATGTTATTGGGCCTCTGAGATGAGTAGGTAGCAAGGATGATCTCTCCATTTGCAAACAATAAAATTATATCTCAAGAAGTATCAGTCCTAATCAGGAAGTGATGTGGAGGACAAACTAAAAAGTAATGTCGATTATGAATGCATATTATGATCGTGATTGTATACAGAGGAAAGAATGATTCCCAGTAGACAAAATGGGTTCATAAAGGGCTAGGTCTATTGCAGTGTCATGTGCCATCTTGATTTTTTGTCCTGTTATGGTATAATATTAAAAAAGTATATAAGATGTGGATTTGGGAATGACATGTGGCAAAGATGCTGCTTGTATCACTTTTATAAGTGAAAAAAGTGAATTTGGGTCTTATTTATAAAGATGAATTTGCAAAGAATTTTAAACTGGATAAATAATCTTCTCTGGTGTATCACATTCAGGATGGAAGTCAATCCCAATGGACAGAGAATAATCTAGTATTACACAGCAGGGTTTTATATTGCTAGTTGCATTGTGCTAAAACAGTTTTATCATAATGTGAATGAGGCCTTAGCTGACACTTATTACAAATTATCAGATGGCAGGAAACTAGAGTGATAAAAACTGCCTGTATTGAATCATCAGTATCCAAAAAAGCCTCAGAGGGAGGGAAGAGTGGAATAAATATAACCAGATCAATTTCACTAGGTTGAATTTATTTATTTATTTATTTATTTATTTATTTATTTATTTATTTATTTATCTTATTTTTAAAAAAAATGTTTATTTATTTTTGAGAGAGAGACAGAATGTGAGTGGGTTAGGGGCAGAGAGAGAGGGAGACACAGAATCCAAAGCAGGCTCCAGGCTCTGAGCTGTCAGCACAGAGCCCCACGCGGGGCTTGAACTCACGAGCTGTGAGATCATGACCCGAGCCGAACTCGGACGCTCACCCGACTGAGCCACCCAGGCACCCCTCACTAGGTTGAATTTCAAGATGTGCACTTAGATTAACCAGAAATATCTGCAAAAATAAAGATTGGCTAAATGAGAATGTAATTGCCTGCACGTCTGTCATCAGCCCAAAGTAAGATCGGGAAGCCAAAGCATTACCTACCATATTCATAGGCTGCCTTAATATGATAAAGCATAAGGATGATGATGATTTGAATAATAAAGTAATAATCAGGCATGTTTTGATACATTGTTTCACTTCGTGTGTAGAACAACACCGTGTATTAAGGAATCAGATATTGCAGGATGATCAGAGATTCCTTCTCGTCCTCTCCTCTTCAGCCAGCCTTTCAGGAGAAGGGGTATATTGGGCCTGTTCTCCTTATGTCAGGAGAATGAAAGATGATTTGCAAATAACTCAGCTTATGAGAGGGAGTTGTTAGCATCACAATAAGGTCAAGACTTCCATTCACAGTAAGTACAGTGAAAATAATGCAATGGGAAAATACAAAGTGGTCTTTCTGAAGGAAATGAAACCTTCCTTACTAAGGAAATGAGGAAGCATTAACTTTTAGGGGATGCTTGCTCCAGCACAGGCAATTATGTCAACCCATTTGACCAAGATCCAGAACTTTATTTGAAAATCATAAATTAAGAAGACCGTACATCAAAGAGGTGTTATTGAAAACTTGGGATGTCGAAGAATATGAAAAACATATTTCTTGGAAAAGAAAATGCCAGCAAACATGAAGGAAAATTTCTGTTTTCCTTCACAGAGGGATGAATACCTCCTTTGACCTCCTATTTCTATCAGGAAATTAAGATACTTCTCTTAGAAAAGAAAATGCTCACTGACAAAAATATTTCTAATACACAATGTTTTTAATCCCTGTGATGGGCTGTAAAAACCTGTACAAGCTGGCTTGTCTTCTCCACCTCCTATCCTATGAATTTCCCTCATTCTTGCTCGGCTCAAGCCACGGGCCTACTCTACCTGCAATGTCCTGACCCAAGATGGGCTGCCCTAGCGAATAGCTCTTCTGAGGTGCCCTTCTTTCCAAATGCCTCTATGGTTTCTATCCATCTTATTCAGATTTGAAGTCAAAATGTCACCTCCTTAGGGGAAACCTCTCAAATCACGTTTCGTCCCCATTTCTGGTTTCCTCTCCCCACTTCAGTTCCCTTCTTATCCCTCATCAACATATGGCACATTCTACATTGTTCTTGTTTTGTTTTCTGTCATCCTTCCCTCCCTAGAGGATACATTCAGTTAATACAGAGATATTACCTTTTCTGTTGGCTGCTATGTTTGTGATACCTCTGATAGTTTTTTTTCCTACACAATATGTGCCTAATGCGTATCTATTATTAAATATAATGTATAGATTATTTTTCATCCATAGAGGCAATATAATCATTCCATTTTGGTAGTTCCATTTCAGAAAAGAGGCTGTTTTTGTATTTTTGAATGTTAATATTAAAGGATTAAGTTAAGCAGATGGTATGCTATATAAACAAGACATTGTATGAACAGCTGCTAAATTTAAATATATTGGACTTTACTTTCAATATGATAAAAGCTCATGTGAGGATGGCTAATTCTGTAGTAATATCCATAAATTACCGATCATTTTCAATGTGTAGCTTTTATATTCTATTATTAACCAATAGAATGATAAGTGTAAAATGAAACAGCAGGAGAGAATAAGTGGAAATATTTCATTCGTATTAAACACTAAATTCCCAGCAATAAATGAGAACAGGAGCCACATGAACAGGGAGAGATTCCTAGAACAAAAAAGCCCATGATTGAATTAATTTTTTTTAATGTTTATTTATTTTTGAGAGAGAGAGGGAGACAGAGCATGAATGGGGGAGGGGCAGAGAGAGAGGGAGACACAGAATCCAAAGCAGGCTGCAGGCTCTGAGCTGTCAGCACACAGCCCCACACAGGGCTCGAACTCACAAACCATGAGATCGTGACCTGAGCCAAAGTCAGACACTTAACCGACTGAGCCATCCAGACGCCCATGCCCATGATTGATTTTAGAATGTTGTTGTATGCCTCCTGTGCATCCAAGCTGTTGTTTTTTTTTTTCTCCTTGATCATTAATACTGCATTTCAGAGATACTGCAGATGTGGTTGGACCTACAGAGGGGGAGATGAGGACCTGGATTTGCTATCATATATTTGTATTGTTGTTAGAACTCTCCTTTGACTGTATTTTTATTTCGTCCCCCTTCGGTTTTTGTGCCTCTTGCTCAGTATGTTTCACTTTCTAGCACATGTATTTCTCAAATTCTTGATGAACTCATCTCTCTGAGCTCTCCAGCTGGGCCTTTGAAACACAGAAGTGGAATTGTTTAGGAGGATGAATGCATTAAAAGTATGAAATGGCAGTCAGCCAAAGGGCTGTCGTTGAGTGACAGGTAGTTGACAGAAAGCCATGGACCTTTTATGGAAAAAGACAGGAAGCTAGATCTTTGTTATTGAGTACACAAGAGGCAAGGAAAGTGGTCCAGAGTTTAAATATAAATTACTGCATTCTCTGAAGGAGGTCACCAGTCTCACTCCTCTGAAGATGTACCCGTCATCAAGGTCCAGCGCCGTATCTCTGCTCCCCCTCTATTTCCCATTACCCTGACTCAGAGCCCCAGCGCTCTCTCCCCTGGCAACTCTGCCTCCCCACTTCTAAGTCGCCTTTGGTTTGCTACCCTTGGGAAAGCACTTGCTGGGATTGTCTTAACACTGGAGATACTTACCTCTGGTTTGTAGATCAGTCTACTGAGTTATTTTGGTTCTACAGTTCCCACAAACTGATGGTATATTCCCCGCTTCTGAGAACACACAAATGAGGGAGGAGAGCAAGGTTGGGGTGAGGTTTCTTCAACTTGTGGTAAGTCAGAACAAGGCAAGAGTTCTCAGCTCAGGGTGAACTATCTTTTCACCTTTTTCACTACATGGCTCAGCTGCAGTGATCCGTAAATGCCTGTTTTCTGGGAAATTCCACCTTTAAATAAATAAGCAAACTAACCATAAAATCCTATGTGTCAGAAATTGTCATCAAGAGAATCAAAGGGAGATAAGATGTGAGGGAGTGATAATTTATGTAAGTTGATGAGAGTTTCCTCAGAAAAGTGACATTTGATGAGGGATCTGTTTCCACACTAGTAGATCATGTCCCATTAGAATGTGAGCTCAGTAGGACTAAGGCTAATGCCTAATACAGTACTAACATATAGTGATGATCATAAATAATTTGTTGAGAATATCTGGTGAATTAAGTGAGAGAATTACTCTCTTCAGCCTTCTCTCTTGAAAAACCACATGCAATTTGGTAAGACCTTACAGTATCTTGTCGAAATTGTTAATTACATAATCTCTACAAGTTTAGTCCTCAGCCATCCAGATCAGCTAATGGGAGTAGCTTATTACCAAAAAGATTTTTTTGGCCAAAAACAAAAAGGAGCCCACAAAAAAGACAGTGACACGATGGATGAAGTGAAAGTGGAGGGAACCCTTTGCCCCTTCAGTTTAATTCATTTCATCTGGATTTATTTTTTCTGTCTTTTGGAGGAAAGACTATTTCTCTAACTTGTGATATAACGCAAAACTGCTTTCTTCAATAAAATTCGTTTTCTCCCCAAACGGAAGAGGACCGTGGATATCAGATTCAAACCAACCTTTTCAGAGTCTGCCTGTCAGATGTGTGGCTTATATATAAAATAGCAAAGCAAAGAATAATGGCCAGAAGACACTTGGGGCCTTACAGATTAATGGGTTTTAGAATCATTCACCTCCAAGTCTGCACTTCAGATTGACCTAGTTCAAAGTGGCCAAGGTGAAGCATTTCTGTTATATGTATTTAAAATCCTGTTTTGGTTTCAAAAGTAGTGTTCAAAGGCACAGAGAACAAAAGCTGAACAGGGCACGAGAAGGGCTGGCCTATGAGAGTCAGAATAATAAACTGGGATAAGTTTTGAGCCATTGGAAGTGCTTAATGATTTAGTTTTCCTAAACTCATAAATCACATTAGTCTAAAGTTATCTTTATAGATAAGTCATATTCCTGTGTTGAGCACAGTTGTTAAAGTGAATTTGAAATCCTTTATAACTGTTTCACCTTATTTCTTAAAATTGGTGCCCTGCTACGGATAACAGTTTGAACCAGAAGGTATTTTTCCTTTTTGAGTTTAGAAAAATAGAAATTAAAATAGAAACAATGATGAGATGCCATTTATGCTTTGCATGGCAAGAAAGCATGCAATTTTTCTGTGTGGGTTTCCTCATTCACCTCTGGGGGGAGCTAGACTACCTGGTGCAGAATGTTCGTTCCTGGGGCAAATGCACCTTCGAGACAGCCTTTGATTCCCACTCTTTTGTTGTGTTAGGGGACAGAAGCAGTAAAGATATGGCCAACAAAAGTGATTTAGTTAAAGCACTCTATAGAATTTTGGCAGAGAAAATAGCACGTCAGGCACATAATTATGTAAACATGGAAGTATATACAAACATTTGGGCACTCACCAGTGCTCATACTTTGAAATATGGAATTAACTCCTGTCACTTTCCGAAGGAAAAACATACATACTATTAGATATGTGGAGCAAATGACAAGATAAAAGATAAGAGGTTTTCACACTGAGATACCACCTCGCACCGGTCAGAGTGGCTAAAATGCACAAATCAGGAGACTATAGATGCTGGAGAGGATGTGGGGAAGCGGGAACCCTCTTGCACTGTTGGTGGGAATGCAAACTGGTGCAGCCGCTCTGGAAAACAGTGTGGAGGTTCCTCAAAAAATTAAAAATAGATCTACCCTGTGACCCAGCAATAGCACTGCTAGGAATTTACCCAAGGGATACAGGAGTGATGATGCATAGGGGCACTTGTACCCCAATGTTTATAGCAGCACTTTCAACAATAGCCAAATTATGGAAAGAGCCTAAATGTCCATCAACTGATGAATGGATAAAGATGCGGTTTATATATACAATGGAATACTACTTGGCAATGAGAAAGAATGAAATATGGCCTTTTGTAGCAACGTGGATGGAACTGGAGACTGTTATGCTAAGTGAAATCAGGCAGAGAAAGACAGGTACCATATGTTTTCACTCCTATGTGGATCCTGAGAAACTTAACAGAAGACCATGGGGAGGGGAAGGGGGAAAAAAGTTACAGAGAGGGAAGGAGGCAAACCATAAGAGACTTTTAAATACTGAAAACAAACTGAGGGTTGATGGGGGGTGGGGGAGAGGGGAAAATGGGTGATGGGCATTGAGGAGGGTACTTGTTGGGATGAGCACTGAGTGTTGTATGGAAACCAATTTGACAATAAATTACATATAAAAATAAATAAATAAAAGGTTTTGACTTTTTAAAAATAATATATCAATTCTATCTTTGCCAATCTGTTTTCTATTATCATGGTAAATTTGTAATTCGTGATACTTACACACCCATTGCTTGTTCCTACTTTATTTCCCACTTTTTTTTTTTTTAATTTTTTTTTCAACGTTTATTTATTTTTGGGACAGAGAGAGACAGAGCATGAACGGGGGAGGGGCAGAGAGAGAGGGAGACACAGAATCGGAAACAGGCTCCAGGCTCTGAGCCATCAGCCCAGAGCCTGACGCGGGGCTCGAACTCACGGACCGCGAGATCGTGACCTGGCTGAAGTCGGACGCTTAACCGACTGCGCCACCCAGGCGCCCTATTTCCCACTTTTTAAAACAAATTATTTATGAATTATATACATAGACATCATGTATGTTATATGTATGTATTACATGTTTTACAGTGTTTAAATGATTCTTTAGAGTAATAGTTTTCAAAGGTGTTACAAATATAAATAACTAATTTTAAGTGAAAGCATAGTTGGAATTTTAATTTGTAAAATAGAAAATATGATTCTGGCCCCTCAGGTCTTTAGTATACTTTTCCTTTTTACTAGGGTTACATAGGGCAGCATGGAATCAGAGAAATACAGATTTTAGGCCTTATGTAAAAAATGAATTTCCTAAAATGGAGATTATCTCTTTCAGTTCATTAAGCTAACATATAGA
The DNA here is from genome assembly GCF_028749965.1 of Puma concolor. Classification (NCBI taxonomy): domain Eukaryota; kingdom Metazoa; phylum Chordata; class Mammalia; order Carnivora; family Felidae; genus Puma; species Puma concolor. Next base: position 54,706,231 of record NC_141679.1, on the reverse strand, counting down.
TTAATTAATATGTATTGGCTCAAAGTTTATGTTTTTGAGTCCCCATATATAAATTACAGTCATATATTTGGTTTGTATGGTTTGTTTGGTTTTATAAAAGAAGATATGAACTTTCAGGGCACTTGGATGGCTTAGTTGGTTAAGCATGTGACTCTTGATTTCAGCTCAGGTCATGATCTTAGGGTTCGTGGGTTCGAGCCCCACATTGGGCTCTGTACTGACAGTGTGGAGCCTGCTTTGGATTCTAGCTCTCCCTCTTTCTCTCTGACCTCCCCCAAATAAATAAACATTTAGAAGATAAGAACTTTCTTAAAAATGATAAAAATACATATAGTGAAAGACTTTAGAACAGAAACCATCTCTGTGCCCTGACAAAAGAACATACCTAAAATAAAAGAGAGGTTCAGAAAAGTTAAAAATAAAACATACATGAAAAATATACAGTGACCGTAAAATAATCAGGCATGAGCCCCAAAGTATTATTTAATAGAAAGAGGACCTTATAACACCAAAGGAGAAAATTCATGGTGAAGAAATTTGTGAATATTTATATACTCATAATATAGCAATAACCGCATAAAAAAGAAAGTGATGCAAGAAGAATCAGAAGGAACCTTCACAATCTTGAGATCAAGACAGAATCAGTAGAAAAAGAGTATTTTCCAATATTGAAGAGACTGTGACAACACAATCAGTAAAGTTGATCTCGGAGATTTATAGTGAGCTCCAGATCCCAACAGGGAGGAATGCACTCGCTCATGCTACATTTACAAACATTTGCAATATATCAGGCCATAAAGAAAATCTCCATAAACACAGAAATACAGAAATGCTAAACATTCTCTGGACACAATGCAACAAAAATAGACTCTATTCTCCACTCGTGCACTCTGAATTTAAAAACGAATGAATACCGAACACAAAGTATTGAAGATAGTTAAACTGAACCAAAATATTGGATGGAGACAACTTAATAAAGGCAGCTTTTAATGTTATTGTTGACAAAAGTAGAACTAAGGAGCAGCTGGAATGAACAACTTTTAAAAATCATGAAATAAAAGCAATTATAGAAAACAAAGGGAAGAAACAATTATATGCAAAGTAAGTCATGATAAGGAGACAATGGCCTCAAAAAACAAAAGGGCGTGCAAATAAATTTGAAAATCTAGATGAAATGCATAACTTTCTAGGAAAATAAAATATGCCCCAATGGGATATACTCAATCCAAACAGAAGTTCAAACAGGGTAATTTCATAGAAGAAATAGGAAAATGTGACAGAGCTCTCCTGCCTGAGAGCGGTAGCCCCAAAATAGTTTCACAGGGGGATTCTCAAATATTTCATTGTTTTTTTTTTTAATTCCAATGCTACTTAAACTATTTGAGGGCATTGAAAATTGAGTAAAGCTTTCAAAAATTTTATATGGCAGTTATAACAACGGTACCCAAACCTGAAAAATGTTGAGCACAAGAAAGAAAACTGTTGATCAACCTCATTTATGAAGAGCAAAGCAAAAATCTGAACTATCATTTAATCAAAAAGAATCCAAGAGTATACTACAGTTATGACACATTATGACCAAGTGGGGTTTGTTTTAGAAATGCTAAGGTAATTCAGTATTAGTAAATCCATTAAATATCTTACATTGATCTAATAGGAAAAATAAACCAACAGCATATCATGATCTTACTAGAAGCCGAAAAGGATTTTGACAAAATTCAAATCCTAGTCCTTACGTGAAACCACTCAATAAAATGGGAACAGATGGATTTTTACATGATGAAATACAAATTACCTTTTGAGCTCACATCTTTATAGAAGTTATTAGATGTTTATCCAAAACTCTGAGAAAAGAGTAACGTATGTCTTGCCACTATTTCATATGTTTTTGGAAGTATTAGCTGATGAAATAGGTCAAGGAAAAGCATCAGAGGCATAAAAGTTGAAAAAGAGCAGAGCAAAATTGCACTTACTTTTGTTAGGGAGAAAGACACGACTTCCACCACTGTACTCCTGTGTCTTTTTGGTAGACTAGATACTAGTCTTGCTAACATCTGGAGAAGGAGTCTGAAGAAGATTGATGGGCAAAGAGGATAAGGGACATCACATTTAGGGCACATACTGTATTGTTAGAGCAACTTTGCCCCTCTACCCATGACTGTGCCTAACCTGCACAATCACATGGTCCCCTCTTTTACTCATTTGTATCAAGTTAAAAAGCATGCCTTTTATATCTTTTAGAATTACCAAATTGATCACAGATATTAGGCATGTGAGAAGGCTGGTTAATATTCTTGGACTTCTGTACATATTTGCTTTCATTTTTCATGCATCCTATGTTTCTAATTTCATCTGCCATGGGATATAGCTGACTCCCCTATTGTTCCATGTAGAGACATAATAAAGAAACCTTGTGGGCAGATACAAGCATCCTAGAGAAGGTTTAGGGGATCATTTTGAAAAGAAGTAGAGTTATGGTTCACCATGTGCCCTTTACTTTCTCTTTTCTAGGCATCTGTTTCATTATCTGTGAAATTATCCTCAGTCTCCTACTGACACTGTTTATGTGGGTTGAATGGAAATAACATTGTCATCATGAAATGGAGTGCTCTATATAAATGAGATGTATTATTTTTACAGAAATGAATTATTTTGGAAAATTGGGAACATAACCACTTACAGGGTGGAACATAGCAGCTGTTGAACAGTACAGTTATAGAACTACAGTACAATTTGGAAAAGGGTGCCAGAATCTGCTGTCTAATTTTATTTTTCAAAATGAAATTACTGGCAGAATTTAGCTCTGCAGCACAGTGCAATTATCTAAATGGGAATTGGCTGGGGAACAAGGGTTAGTAACCTCATCTCTTTCAGGGTCTTGGCTTTAATTTGTTATCAAAAAAAAGTGAGCTGATTTACACATTACCAAAATGGGACACAGATTAATAATGCTTAAATTAAGTTTTCCAGTGATCAAATCCTCTGCCTTCTTCTGGGAACCCACACTTTTGTTTTGGTTTCTATTTTCCTACAGGTAGACGCTAGAACACTTATACTACCCAGACCCAGAGTAATTCGATTATTGAAACCCATACCTTAAAGAAATAGTTGGCAAAATATGCTGAACTTAGCACATCGACAGCAAAAATAGCATCTAAGAGAGTGGCTGTCATTACATTTTTTTTTAATGTAGATGATTTATGAGGCTCCAGGCAGAAATCTTTTGTCCTCATTCCACCACCCCAATATCAATTTCACGAACCTTAAGATACCCAGAAGATTAAGTAGTATTCATTTATGAGAAGGAAACTAGATAAATTCCCCCGCAAAAGCTCTTAATAATCAATCTTGATTGGGTTGAACACTTAAGTTCTATATATAAGACATCTTTAATTGTATTATGTTTTGAAATAATTGTTAATATTGTTCAGTTACTGAAGTCTTCAACTTGATACTGCCTTTCTCCTTTTTATTGGCAGTAGAACATTTTCCCTCATAATCTATTAGTACAAAGAATTTTTAAAATCTATTTTATACAGCTATACAATTACCCACATGATTTATTAGACAGCAAAGCAAAAATTAATGTAGTTTGGTTTAATACGTGTCCTCCCTTTGCAACAGTGATGTGAATGGAGAGTTCTGTCTTCCAGGTTTGAAAAAAGAAATGGCCAGAAGCATAATTGGCTGACTCTATGATTTTAAATACTTAATTAAAATTTTATCTGATTTGGCTTTCTCCTTTGCATGATATAAATAATTATATAAGGTTCAAAGTGAATCACTTATTGGGGCTTATTCACAAGAAGAAAATGATGGGAAAGATAATGAACCACAATTTTGGGTACAAAAACCTTGGTAAATCGCTACTGCTCACCAGTTCACCTGATTCCCCCTTCTTTTCTGGCACGTGGGAGAACTTTACTACCCATTCTCATAGTTAGATGTGCTCTGTGTGCATTATGTGATTCTCTTTGTTGCCTTTCCCCAATGGCAGACCTTGAAGCCTAGGGTCATATGATCTTTTATAAAATGATACTGCCTCCATCAGTCTAGGTCCCTGACTGGCCACCAGAAACAACATCCCTACGAAACTGGTACTGGACATGTGGTGTGAATGAGAAATTGACCTTTTTTAGTTAAATCCACTGAGAGTTGAAGTTCACCACAACATAAAATAACCCATGTTTACTATTACACTCCTAGGATAGTAATAAAAGTGAGGTGTATACATAGATTGAAAGCTAAGAAAATACATACTCGGAATTGTAAACCCATAGAAAGTAGGTTGAACCAGAACCACATAAATGACTCTTTTAATATTGAATATAATTGATTGTCAATCTGGTTTACCAGAAAAGTAACAATACATAGTAAATAACCTTTCTAATAAACACAAAAAAATCTGACATTCAAATCATTCATTTTTAAACTACTTTGAAAAATTTACAGGAGAATTTATGAGTACTTTTATTGCTCGTCTTGCTAGACACATGTGCTGAGAAAAGGTAAGGGTTATTAAAGTTTTCAACACTAATAAATTTAGCACAGTTCCAGTTAACAGAATGGAGCGAGAGTTGAAATATTGGGCACTTTTACATTCTTTGTTTTATATTTCAGAAATACATTAATTTTAATAAGTATCTGCTTTGCTATAGGCAAGGAAAAAATAAAGATTGAAACAAAGGATCCCATAAAAAAGATGGTTCAAACTGTCTTTATACAGTCTAATTTTATGAGTTGCATTTGACACCCATGGCAAGAGGCTGGAAGAAAAAATTTAGGGGTGACTGGGTGTCTCAGTCAGGTAAGCATCCAACTCTTCATGTTGTCTCAGGTCATGCTCTCATGATTTGTGTGTTCAAGTCCCGCTTCGGGCTCCATGCTGACAGCATGAAGACTGGGATTCTCTCTCTCTCTCTCTCTCTCTGCCTGCCCCTTCCCCACTCGCACACTCACTCTCTGTCTCTCTCAAAGTAAATAAATAAATTAAAAAAAAATAAAAAAAGAAAAAGTTTAGGCTCTGCTAAATCAAAGATGTAGAAATAAAAAAATAATCAACCTTCAAATCACTGATATTGTCATCAATACAGGTTCAGCTTTGTACTCCCATTTACTGATGCAAATCAAGCTAATGGTTTTGGCATTTTCAGGAAGGAAGTATTTTCTGTATTTTGAATATCTCATCCTATCTCAGGTGACATATACAATTGAGATTAGGGACGCAATCAGTAAAAAGAATATATTCCTTTTTCCCCCATGGGCACAATTGCCTTCTTACACAAATGTCATAAGTAATTAGCACACTGTTAAGATCCAATAAGGTGTTCCTCCCAGCGGCCCTGTCAGATCTTCAGTGGTATCACAACTGAACACACTGGAATTGAGTTCATTCTTAAATAAAATGTGTAAAAGTACCAGAAGTTCGGAAGTATGTGAAACACAGAACTAATGGAAGGACAGAGCAGCTCTTTTCACTTCTGAAACATGAACAACATAGCTTCCTTCATGAACATGGTGATTCTACATATACCTAGGAATTTTGCCTGCTTGCTTCTTACCCCAGAATCATTCATGGAAACACCAGAAAAGCCATTGTTAGAATACTATCTTATTTTAATAGTGCTTACTTTAACCTTCTTGTTAGGTAAATCATAAAGTGAAACTGACAAATTTAAGCTTTTATGTTGTTTATGCACATGGGCCTCTGTGGGTGCTGGAGTTTGTAAAATGTTCTGGGAAGCCAGATTGCAATTAAGAAGTATTCCTGTGTGGGGTGCCTGGGTGGCTCAGTTGGTTAAGCGTCCCCCTTAGGCTCTGGTAAAGATCTTGTGGTTCTTGAGTTCAAGCCATGATCTCCAGGTTCTTGAGTTCAAGCCCAAGTTGGGCTCTGGCTCTGTGCTGAGCCTGCTTCAGATTCTGTTTCCCTCTCTCTCTGCCCCTTCCCTACTCATTCTCTGTGTCTTTCTTTATCTCTTTCTCTCTCTCTCTCAAAAATAAATAAGCATTAAAAAAAAAAGCACTTCTGTGCAACCATTCCTGGTAGAATGATGAAATAAAGCTCAGAAGAAAGTTATCTATATTTACAAGGCTTCTGTTAATTATTTCCTTTTTCTAAAAATATATCTACTTTCATACCTACTTTAGTGTTTATTCTTTTTCTAAAATGAGGCTCTCCAACTCTCCAAAGATCTTGGTCTCTCCAAACCTGGATCTTGTCCCCAGTAAACATGAGTTCGTGGATGCCCATTACCCCATCACTGACGTATAAATAGAGCTCTTGTGTCACTTGTCTACTGCCATCATGTTTGTTACCTGTACTCAAATTTCAGTGATTTACAACTATAATCACTTTGTTACCACCCAAGTGTGTAGGAGGGTAATCGCAGGTAGTTATAGTTGGACTTCCAAGTCTGGAGTCAGCTGTCTAGAAGCTGAGCTAGGATGGTTTTAGCGTGGTCGGCTGGGGTGACTTGGCTGTATTCCATGTGGGTCTCCTGCTCTGGTAGGCTACTCTGGGCATGTTCTCAAACGCAGAAGGAAGGAGTAAGTCAGAGGAAACATGTAAAAATTGGTTCAAGCGTCTGTGCGTCTCATCCACTAACCTCTAATTGACCAAATCAAATCACAGGGAGGGCCTACCTCAGAATCAAAGGGTGCAAAATCCCCGGGGAACTTCAGAAAATGTTTACCAAAGTATTTAGGGTCCTTATCTTGTAAAGATACAAACTGAGATATGTGCTGTTGAAATTATATGAGTTCTTAGATTTGCTTCAGAATAATATGAAGAGAGGGTAATGTGTGGGAATGAGAGGAAGCAAGATTGATCATGAATAGTTCTCATGACTGTCTCAACCTTATAAATATTGAGGTTGAGAGATGGGCATATGGTGCTGATTTTTCTCTCTACTTTTGCAAATGTTTGGGGAGTGAGAGAAGGAGCTTTTTTTAGCCATTCATTGCACCAAAGTTAAAGAGGTTATCTTTAGTAACAACTGACTCTTTTTAGTGTAGGACTTATGACTTTTACACAATATATGAGAGAAAAATGGAGAACAGAAATTACCTAATATATTAGTTAGCTATATATAAAAAAGTAAAATGTCTTATCAGTTATGTCCCTTTAAGGAAAGGTTTATTTCTGGTTAATCACTACATACATTTATGTATTTAAAAAAAACTATTTATTGTGCACTATTTATGTACCGGTCACATCTCTGGGCTCTGGCCATAGAGTGAAACAGATGGATGAGGTTTCTTATATTAAGGGTTTTATAGTTGTATTAGTTTTTTTTATTGTTGCTAACAAATTACCATGACCTTGGTAACTTAGCATGCATGCAGACACACACACACACACACACACACACACACACACACATCTTACAAATCTATAGGTCAGAAGTCCAACACGGTTCTCAGTGGCCAAAATCAAAGTGTTGGTAGGACTCCATTTCTTTCTTTCTTTCTTTCTTTCTTTCTTTCTTTCTTTCTTTCTTTCTTTCTTTCTTCCTTCCTTCCTTCCTTCCTTCCTTCCTTCCTTCCTTCCTTCCTTCCTTCCTTCCTTTCTTTCTTTCTTTCTTTCTTTCTTTCTTTCTTTCTTTCTTTCTTTCTTTCTTTCTTTCTTGAGAGAGTGTGTGATTTGGGGGAAGGGGCAGAGGGAGTGAAAGAGAGAATTTTAAGCAGGCTCCATGCTCAGCATGTGGAGCCCAATGTAGGGCTCAGTCCCACGACCCTGGGATCATGACCTGAGCCAAAATCAAGAGTGGGATGCTCAACTGCTGAACCCCCCAGTGCCCCAGGACTCAGTACCTTTTTGATAGCTCTAGAAGAGAATCTGTTTACATTCCCTGGTTTGGGACTTCTTTCTCCATCTTCACAACCAGCAATGTTGCATTCTTTCATGCTTTTCTGTTGTAATTTTATCTCCTTTAGACTGACTAGAGACAGGAAATGTTCTGCATTTTTAAGGATTCACGTGATTAAACTGAACCTACCTGGACAATCCAGGAGAACTTCCTTGTCTCAAGGTCCTTCATTTTAATTATACCTGGAAAGTTCCTCTTGCCATGTTAGGTAATATATTCACAGGATTCAGGATTTAGGATGTAGATATCTTGGGAAGGCCATTTTTCTGCTTACTACAATAGATAAATGATGGGAGAAAAAAATACACGATAAGAAAATAAGCAAAAAAGATACTTTCAGATACTGATACATGCTATAAAAAGCCATAAAGTAGTGATACAATAGACAGTTACCTGCAGATTGTGTGTAAGAGAAGTCCTCACTCAGGAAGTGACATTTCAGATAGGACTTCTAACAAGTAGAGATCATGTTGCAAAGTTGGTGAGCAGACCATTTCTGGTAAAGGCAAGGACAATGTAAATGCCCAAAATGGAGGAATAGAAGGAAGGTAAATACATGAACTGGATCCTAAAAAGCTAAGGGGAAATTAGTATTCCATGAATCTGGAGAGTTAGATAGGATCCAGATTTATTGGCTTATATAGTGTCTGATATGCTCAGTCTGGTGTATTCATTTTATATCAGTTGAAGTGAAGTGTCAGCAGAGGGAAAGAAAAGACAATCTGAATTACGTTTAATCTTCTTTGTGATAATAAGATGTAGTTGTCTCTTCATAGCACCTATTATAGGCCTTGGCTATTATGTCCTAAATTAGTAAACTAATACATTTCTAGCAGCTACGTTTGTACATTAACGAAGTGCTTCTTTTCAGTAACTAATAGTAATTTTGGAAAAGGATCCAGTATAAGATTTAAAATGGATACTGGAAGGACAATTAAATGGGATAAATTATTAATTATTTATTTTACATAAGTATTCTTTTTTCAGTAGAGGTAATTATATTTGGCATTTATCTCACAGATTCAAATAGTAATAAGAACAAAATGTTCACATATATTTTTAACAAGTCCCCGTTCACAGTGTCTGGGGCACCCCATCATCATTAAAGCTAAATGAGAGGAAAACCAACATACCATGTTAAAGGGTTCAAGACCAGTGCTACTATTTAAATTTACGGGTAGGCAACCTTTTCGCAAAACTTATTTTTGAAACATGGAGGTAAAAATTTATGATGGGCAGGAGGTGGAGGAAAGAAATAATAGCAGAAATGTATGTTATTTTGATGAATGGGAAAGAACGATCCATGATTATAGTTTGCACTGTACTAAGCAGATGAGCTGTGCTGTTTTCTCATGTGATATACCCTGCTTAAAAGATCATTCAGAACAGCGAAGTAATTGGGAGTAGCTGAGGTAGTCAAATTTGCACACGCGATAAGATGGTGGCCATGGAAACCAAAAAAGTAAACTTAACTACAGAAGGCGTACATGAAGCTCTAGCCTCTCCACACCCATCCTACCAGAACCGAATTACTGAGTTTTTATTTTGGCAGTGAAAGGTTCTAAAATATACCCCACTGTATGTGGTTTTTTTTATGTATTTCCTTCTGTCTGTTCGACATGATACGCACATAACCAGGACTATCCCTTAGGCAAAGAGTTCTGGACTCTTGATAACATTGATAAAAACTGAACTAAAATTTGGAATTGACTTCCTGAGAAATGAGATTACCGTAGAAAAGTTTTTGATTTTAATTTTTCCCATTTACAGTACAAATAACTAAACATAAAGAGGGTAAATCTGAAAAATTCGTGATATTGAAATTGTTTACTACAATATAATGTAAAACTGATTTTTCTCCTTCTGTGAGGTCATTAATGTGTGTGTGTAATAAAGTTAGAGTATAACTTTCTAATAACACACCCATAAATACAGTGAATTCCAATATAATTTATCATCAAAAATTAAAAACAAAGCCAACACGTATTTCAACTACTGAATCTCCTTCGGGAATCGTAACTATTCTCTGATGCAGTTCATGGTCTCTGTATTGACAGTTTTGCCGTTACTATTTTCCTTCAGTAAGCCACGTTCATAGTGATGGCTATTCATTGGAAATGGACATTCTTTCTGAATAGCCTTGTAACATGAATGAATCTTTAATTATGGAATAGCAGTGGTTTTCTGTAAAGCTTCAGCAAGATCAGTTCTTGGGTCTGCCTTTGGTAAATAAAGAAATGACAGAAACTAAGGCACATTCCTCTCCCCCTCTACTCCAATGAATAAATAAGAAGCAGCTACGTTCAACAAGCTGCTTCATTTTCGACTCCTTTTTATTCCCCTCTTGCTTTTCTATAGATCAAGGAGAAGTAATAGAGCAATTAATCATATGATATTCCTATCCTGACAGCACCGGCCTCTTCTGACTACATTTATTGCTCTATTGCCAAAGCCTCTTTCTGCCACATCCTCTGGCTTGTCACAGCTTTCGCTGTAAATCTCCATGCTATCAATTATTTAGACCAAGCAGCATTATGCATCAATTCCAGAATGATTACTTAGGTAGAGAAATCAATAAACAGCAGGTCTATTAAAACCCAGGTAATAATGGAAGATACCAGAAAGATTATATATAATCTGCCCTGTGCTTTACACAAAAGATGCTATCATGAGCTACTTGGAGTTCATTTGCACAAGTAACACCATTTTAAAATTTTCTGACAGTAGAACCGAATCCTCTCAAAATTCTGGCTTGCTAAAAGATTTTTAGAGGGGGTACAAGTTGATCCACTGACAGATTTTTGAAGTTTCAGATTTTGACCACGAAAATAATAGAACTATACTTTATTTGTCATTTTTCTGACTGTGAGTTTCGGTGACGGAAGCACTCCGAGGGGCTTTTTAGACATGACCTGGTCACTTATAATTAGGGAGATTCCAGAAGGCACTGCAATCTGGATAAAACTGAAATTTGCTGAACAATCTCATAGTCCTTTGAATAGGTCTTAATCTCCAGCTACTTCTCAACGTATAGGAAAGGCATCGCGAGACAGATACCTAAGCTTACAGTTTTCTTCCTGAGGTCCTAGGGGAATATGTCAAATTCATTTGTGTGCCTGTTCAGAACATTCTTTCAAGAAGCAGCCTCTAAATGTTACTTTTGCTCCCTCCCACCACTGAAAGCCAGGTGTGCATGCTGGTGAGTGCATTGATTGTGGAATGTATAGCATGACGCTTAACCAGCAATTCAGTCTGCCCTGAATAGCCCTGCCAGACAGTGGAGTGGAAGGGAAGAAATGAATCCTTTCCAGACATCACAGAGGGCGTATTTTCTTTTTTTTTTTTTCAGTATATGAAGTTTATTGTCAAATTGGTTTCCATACAACACCCAGTGCTCATCCCAAAAGGTGCCCTCCTCAATACCCATCACCCACCCTCCCCTCCCTCCCACCCCCCATCAACCCTCAGTTTGTTTTCAGTTTTTAAGAGTCTCTTAAGCCTTGGCTCTCTTCCACTCTAACCTCTTTTTTTTTTTTTTCCTTCCCCTCCCCCATGGGTTTCTGTTAACTTTCTTAGGATCCACGTAAGAGTGAAACCATATGGTATCTGTCTTTCTCTGTACGGCTTATTTCACTTAGCATCACACTGTCCAGTTCCATCCATGTTGCTACAACGGGCCATATTTCATTCTTTCTCATTGACACGTAGTACTCCATTGTGTATATAAACCACAATTTTTTTTATCCATTCATCAGTTGATGGACATTTAGGCTCTTTCCGTAATTTGGCTATTGTTGAGAGTGCCGCTATAAACATTGGGGTACAAGTGCCCCTATGCACAGGATACTCCTGTATCCCTTGGGTAAATTCCTAGCAGTGCTATTGTTGGGTCGTAGCAATTTCTTACTTGACACATCCCCAAAGGCAAGGGAATTAAAAGCAAAAATGAACTACTGGGACCTTATGAAGATAAAAAGCTTCTGCACAGAGGGCGTATTTTCTAACAGAGACTCAGCCCCTCTGAGGTTCACATGGTTCCTTACGTTCATCTTTTGTTTTATGTAAACTTGAAAAGAGGTTGAAGTGGCTGGCTTCATTCAGCATTATCTTCTTAAAGAAGAAAGACTGGGCTTTAGGGTGATGAGTATGTGTTGGTGTCTGTTACAAAATCCTGAAAATTTATGTTTATATTCTAGACTAACAAGAATCTAACTCATACTCTTGAAGATGTGCAGTTATAATTGCCTGTATAAAATATACTGAATACACAAAGTGATTTTAGAATTTACTGTCCGGACAAGACAATCGATGATATTTCTAGCTTGTTTCTTTTAATAGTTATTCCAAATAGCAACTGATAATGCTTACAAAAATATGTGCTGCCTAAATGTAATTAAACACAGGAATTCAGGTCCTTAGAAACATAAAAAGGAAAGAGAGATTAGTTTATGTTCTTAGAACTCTACATATAAGGATACCCTGTCTTTTTGAAAATAAAGTTTTGTTTATCTCCATGTTGATATGTTCAGTAAAAATAAATACCGTTTCATTTTCAAACTATATTAAATCAAAAGATACAGCTCCAATGCAATATTTTTCTTTTATCCTTTCTAGAATTTCATTTAGCTAATTTTTTCTCTATATTAGGCAGTAAATCATGTTTACATGTATCAATGGCAAGGAAAAAGATAAAGTCATTTGATCCCAGGTCAAGTCCCTACAATGAAGCTATTGTTTCTTTTTCTCTAGAAATCCCAGGCATAAAAGACAATTTAAAAAATTAGGACACACACACACACACACACAGGCGCACACACACACACACACACACACACACACACACACTGTATGTGTGTGTGTGTGTGTGTGTGTGTGTGTGTGTGTATGTGTATATATATATATAAAATAGCAGAAACAACATCAGCTTAAATCCATTCACTATCAAAGCCATTTCTGACTCTGTGGTAGCAGCCAATATTCAATCTGCCTTGGTGATGTCCTCACTTACATAAGTTTTTGAGTGATAAAATGTTTTCTCCCCCACAGAATGTTTATTCCAACCTAAATGATTCAGCCAAAGTATGGGGGGATGGAGGGAAGTAAAATCCATGTGTTCTGAAGAGGCAGAATTAGAGGTAATTTTTAAGGGTGATGTAATGAGACCAGTGAGTTAGGTCTGAGGCACTGCAACCCCTCCACACAGTTTTCTAAATAATGGTTTTATATTTCCCTCAGCACAGCAAGATTGTTTCGTTTTGTTTTGTTTTTCTGAGAAGCCATGAGTTCTTTTCATGTCTGGGTTCTGACAAGGAAAGTAGTCATTAGAATCATGAAGTTTTTAAAAAAATGACTGCTGATCATAACACTTCGGACAAAAAAAATTCAAATGTTCTGTGCATCCAAAGAGTGCTACCATCCAGTTTTTCACATAAAACCAAGAACAGGTTGATTTCTGCTCACAGAGGGAGTGTAGTCATCCATGTTTTAGTCAGGTTAGTCTTAGGGGAAAAAAATAGCTTTGTGCCACATAGTGCTTGAAAAAAAAAACCTAAACAGAATGCTATTAGATTTCTTCTACCCTAATAGAAAGCAAAGTAAGTCTTCACTTCTAAATTACTAATTAAAAAAAGAAAAACAAACATTGGTGAATGGTCTTTATATGAAATGTGGTACTACAGGACTATCTATAACTTATTAAATAACAGCTTCAATTTCATATTTTTCTGGCAATAGAAAAAAACATGATTGAGTTTTGGTTAATATTAAGGAGCTTAGATTTTAAAGGGGACCTCAACTAAGAAACTTACAAAATATTTCTCTATACTGTCTCCTTTAGTGTTCTCATTTGTTGTTTTGATAAAACCGTTTCTGTGCTGAGGTCTCCTAAACATATTCTCTGACCAATCTACCTAGCCCCAACTTTATATATGTAGTAGCCTACTTAACAATTTTATCTTATTTTCAGAATGACCAAATTAGGACTCATGATTTCTCTCCTCCACGGATCCCTAATGTATTTCCCCCGCCCACCCTCCCCCCCCCCCCCCCCCCCCCGTATTCCTCATTACAACAAATAAAACCCACTCAGTAGCTCTATCAAAAAAACTGCAAAACCCTCCTCTCTGTCAAATCCTATATTTAAGACAGGAGCAACCACGTATATTGAGTTATTTCACTTTCCATTTCACAGCTGCCGTACTGGCCCCAAACCATTTTCATTTCTTAATACTGTGGTATTCGCTGTACTGGTTAGAACTGTTCTGTCTAGCTCCCTCTACAGTTCATTTTTGGTACAGCTGTCAGAATGATCTCTAAAATGCCAACACCTCTAGATTACTTCCCTTGGTAAAAATCCTCTGCTGCTCATCCTATCACCTGACATAAAGTCCATTTTTCTTACCATAGCCTTAAAGTACCTTGATTTGGTTATTTAACTCTGAATTTGTTCCCCAGGACTCCTCCCATGACCTATGGCTCAAAACTTTGCTTGCTTTCTGTTCTTTGAACACCAAGCTCATTTCCTTTGTAGAGCTTCTGTCTTGGTTTGTCCAGATGAACTTTCCTTCCACTATGTAAGGCTCTAAGGCTCTTGCTTGTCTTTTAGGTCCAAGTTATATTACACCTTGTCAGCAAAGTTTTACCTCACAGTCCTCTCTACATCACCCACGAATCCCTGCCATATCATCCAGATTTCCATTTTCATTACCCTATCACTCCTTCAATTTATGTTTTACATTTGAACAGGGATGTGTCTATTCACCACTACATCCTCAGTGACTTGAATGTCTGGATGCAATTATAGGATAAGAAGTAGAGGATGAATAAATATTTATTAAAAATGAATAAGTTTTTTGTTTTTAAATGTGTTTCTAACCCATCAGTAAGTGATTCCCTTGTATTGCATATGAAGTCCTCTTATTATTATTTTTTTGAGTATCTTATTTTGGACTTTAAAGCTGCTTCCATTTATTTCCATTATAATTAGAACTTTCTGGAAAATACTTGTTGTATTTTGACATAAAATGAAGGAAAATTTGCACCACTCTTCACTTCAGAAAGCTATCTGTAAATAGTGAGTTTCCTCACACCATGCCAACTCTGTTTTCTCTAGCTTTTTCAGTGTTTGCCAATATGATAGTCAAATGTGTATCTCATTGCTATTTTAATTTATATTTATTTTGTTTCTGGTGAGTTGAACATTGTTCACAAGTTTGAAGATATTCACATCTTTTCTGTCAATGTTTGTCTTTGGGATCATTTTTTTTTTAGTGAGTTTTTCATTATTTTATTCAAAATACTGGATATTTAGACTATATGGTTTAAAATAAAACATGTCCATATTATTGAAATTCAGGTGGTCTAAATATAAATTTTTTATACCATTTATGTTAGAAAACTTTCAAATAAATCAACTAGAACTATCTTTCTCTCTACCACTGTAAATAACTCATCTGCTCTGCACCTCTTTCTAGATGGGCCCTTTTAAACCCAACAATCCACAAAATGGCAACTCTGCTTTCACTTAACTTTATGGATGTTTTAGATTCAGAAGTTTTTTGATAAAGATGTTTGTATGACTAAAATTTATTTTCTAGGTTATGGCAGGATAGGGAAGTAGAAACAGGAATATTATTTTGACTCTACAAGTTTAAATAATTGAAAAAAAATAAAGGCAAATAATTAGATAAGACAGCTATAAGTAAGATTGACACATACTCCAGAGAAATGTTAACACAAATTAACAAATAAGAGTATCTGGCGTATTCATATTTGTTAGGCTAGGATATATGGTAATAAAAGACAATCCCCCAAATCTCGGGGGCTTAACACAGCAAAAATGTATCTACATATTTTTTTGGAGTTCTTTTCTCCACACTGTCACTCAGGGATCCAGGCTGACAGAAGCTTCAGCATCTACTAACTAAACCATCTGGGATATGCATCCTTTTAGTTGTTGCATCAAGGGAAGACACTGGGCAGGCATCACAGTGATTCTTTTATACTTTGATCTGGAACAGACACATGACACCTCTACCCACAACCCACTTAGTAGAATGAGCCATTAGCCCTACCTTGTGACTGGACCACTCAGTCAACAGCTTATTGTACCTGTACAATGTTTACCACATGGTATAAGTAATACCAGAATGATATGATTTCCAGCAGTATTCATATACAAAAAGATATGGTTTCTATATTTTAGCAAAGTACTCTCTAAGTGTCTTATTTCATCTTTGGGTGAGAGGCTAAAAACTGAGATAGATGATGTATAAATGCAATTTTTAAAAGCTTTGCTTGAACTATATTATCCAGAAACAATGGCATAAATGATCAATGATTGTCAAATGGAAGGAGACATTTTTCTTTTGGCTTAATCTGTTCAATTTTAATCAACAATGTAGAAAAGTAGTGAGATATATTGTCTATTGATAAAAAATTTGTTAAAAAATTGAGAATTTATAGATATTACTTCAGTGACCTCTGGAAGAAAAATTAGCATTGTATGCATCAAATTATAGTTTGATCACATGTATATTTTACCCCCAAAATAGATGATTTACATGTTCTGTTTTTCTGCTAATTACAGAGTTGAACCTTATTTTTAATCCTCCTGATTGATTAAAATTTTTATATTTATTTATAGATCCTTTTTTATTGGACCTATAAAAGTCACCATACATTCCATTTTATATTTCCATATGACAATTTTATGTTATTAATAATTTTTTCAGAGTAAAAATATATAAGCAATAGAGTATTTCAAAGTGAATTAAAAAAAGTAAAATTTAACAAATGCAAGTACACATTCTGTACCATAATATGTTTAGATGTTACACACATTTGTAAATTATTTGCATATTTCTTTGAATATATTTCATGGGTAGATTATTCATCGCTTTATTTTTTTTCTTGTGATCTGATTTCATTGTAAAACTTCTGAATTGTACTTAATAATTTGAATGTCCGTACCTTCCATAGATGCACTCATACATCTATCATTAATCTGCTCCCAGAGAAAGCCCTGTAATTGCTTCTAATTAAACAGACATTTGTCTGAGAAAGGAGAAAAGATCAGTTATAAAAGTTGTAAGAGAAATGGTAAAAGATATAAAAAAGCCAGAAAAAGGAGACACTTGTCATGAGAAATGCTGATAAGAGATGGTGTCATGCAGTGTCAAAGGCTATTTTAGATGTAGGTTAGCCTGAACAAAAGGGTAAGTAAGACCTCATGAAACCAGGATAGGAGCCCTTGATTTCCCCAGAGATGAAGGTAGATGAAAGTAAGTAGGTAATTTTATGTCTTAGGCATTTAGAGAAGCAAAGATGAATTAAGAATTGATGAAGAGGAAAATAAAGGGCAAAAGCCTGAACATACTGGCAATTTCAATTTCATGAGTTACAGTTTGTAACTTACACAACTATAATATGTCAAGTCAATATTTACTTACATGTATTATATTTACTTTTTCTACCAAACTTCTGGTACTAGTGTGTATGTATAAGAAAGGGGCAGGAAAGGGATGCCTGGGTGACTCAGTCAGTTAAGTGTCCGCCTTCAGCTCAGGTCATGATCTCACAGTTCGTGGGTTCGAGCCCCACGTTGGGCTCTGTGCCGACAGCTCAGAGCCTGGATCCTGCTTCGGATCTCTGCTCCTCCTCCACTCATGCTCTGTCTCTTTCTCCCTCTCAAAAATAAATAAACATTAAAAAATTTAAAAAAAAAAAAGAAAGGGGCAGGAAGGTGATAAGAAATGAGGGACAGGAAAGGAGAGGACGGTAGAGGAAGTGAAGGAATGAGAGAGAGAGAGAGAGAGAGATTGAGATTATTTCTTTGATATCTTCTGAAAATCTCAATTTGGTTTTTGGTCTCCATTTTGGAATGAGAGGCCCGATGACATAATAATTTTCATTTTATTTAATCTTGTTTTTTCCTAGAAACATGACTAATTCCAAGAAACAAACGAGTAAATTGAATATTTGGAAATGCGTTCCTCAAAGCCCAAGATCGTCTTTATGATTATGTGCATGGTTCAAGGTTTTCTGGAAAACAGTTTTTTTTAAAAGGAACCTACAGAAACAGTGTGATATCCCACAATTTTGATTCCATATATGCCTATAAAGACTTAAATTGGCGTGATTACTTCCTCTTAATCACTAATCTGTATGTCAGTTTCCCATATATATGTCATTGCTTTCAGCAATTTGGCTTTGAATAATGCCTAGTTGTATCAAAGTCTTCTAGCTCAGAAATCTAGAATTGATGGCTTTTTCTTTATTTTTTAATTCTTATATTCCCTAAATTCTGTCACATCTTGATTTGAAAATTCTTTAAGACTCATACTTCACTCTCATTTCCAGGTAACATATTCAACATTTATGTTTACACGTATCTTTGGAGGTAGTCTTGGATCTTTCTAGTTTGTTTCTACTTCCATTACTCTTGCTAATATTTTCTCCGTATAGTTTAGAGATTATTGTCCCCCAAATAGGTCATCATTACAAGATCCCATTGTTTCTGTCACAGGTAAGAATATGACTTGTACTCAGACCTTGATACCATCCTTATGATCAAGTCATGTAAACAGTTTTCTCATTAAAAATTGCAGAAAATTGGACGGAATGTCTGATATCCCATTCAGTGTTCACACACTGTGATACTGTTGCTATTATTGTTCACCAAATTAAGCTTGAGATCTATTTTCAAGTTTTCTTCACATTAACCCTTCTTAAATTTCTAATCTCATTTCTATCATGGCCCAATCTATATTTTCTACTCTAGCTGAACTAGTCACCTTCTATAACCAAACTCCATGTTTTATTTTTGCGAGAGGGAGGGACAGCGGGAGCCAGGGAGGGGCACAGATGGTGGGGGGGGGGGAGAGAGAGAGAGAGAGAGAGAGAGAGAGAGAGAGAGAGAGAGAGAGAGAAAGAAAGAAAGAAAGAAAGAAAGAAAGAAAGAAAGAAAGAAAGAAAGAGGGAAAAAGAAGAAAGAAAGAAGAAAAAACGAAAAGAGAATGAGAATATCTCAAGCAGGCTCTGGCACTGTTAGCACAGAGTCTCATGCAAGGCTCGAGCTCACAAACTGTCGGATTGTGACCTGAGTTGAAATCAAGAGTCAGATGCTTGACCGACTGAGCCACCCAGGTGCCCCTGTTTATCTGCGTTGATTTGATTTGACAGTATTATAACCTCTGATGGAATGCTTCCGTCTTGTCTCCAGATTTCCCTACCCATCGAAGTCCAGAAAAGTCTCTACATTGGCTATTTTCTACTGTATTAAAATATACCTCATTTTCTTCTCAGAGCATATCTCTTGCTTTACATTTCATGTTGCAATCTCTAATCTTTTTTGGAATTCTGAGCTAACCTATATACATTCAAAATTACATTTATGCAGTATATGTCTTTCCTAAGTACTTTGTTATTTATAAATTGAAATGGGATTCTGGTTTCCTGCCCTTACATCTTCTTCTCCTCATATATTTTCAAATTTTTAATTATTGATATTTTCCATCTTAGGTGGGCTCTGGATGCATTTCTCTTTTAAAGTGTGGTTCATTCTGAGGGTGTCTGGGTGGCTCAGTCAGCTGAGCATCCAACTTCGGCTCAGGTCATGATCTCGCAGTTTGTGGGTTTGAGCCCCGCATCAGGCTCTGTGCTTGCTCAGAGCCTACAGCCTGCTTCAGATTCTGTGTCTCCTTCTCTTTCTCTACCTCCCCCGCTCATGCTCTGTCTCTGTCTGTCAAAAATAAATGATAAATGTAAAACAAATTTTTTTAAGTGTGGTTCACTCTGACCTGTAAGGTCATTGGATACTATCTAATTGGATATTATCTAATTGGATACTATCATTAATTGCAGAATCTTCTGGTCTAGCTTTAAGTAATTAAAATCTTTTATTGTGGTCATCAAAATGGAGTGGGCTTATTTAGAAAATAATATTCAAAATAAACAGAAAAATATTGAAAATCACTTGAAATTGCATCTTTAAATATAACTACTATTTTCATTATATTGAAGATTCTTCCATACTTTTTGTATGTGATTGAAAACATTTTTGTGCATTTGTATGTGTGTGTGTGTGTGTGTGTGTGTGTGTGTGTGTGTGCACAAAAGAGAGAGGATCAATCATATGCAGATACATGGTTGTGTATCTGGTTATCTTAAGTCAATAACATGACCTTTTTTCTCAAGCATTTTTAATGACTACAACACTAAATGGATAGATGCACTGTAACTCATTTAACAAGCTACTATAGAATAGATTGGTGTTTCTCAATTTTTTTAGCACTATAAACAATGCTGCAGTGAATAATCATGTTTACATCTCTTTGTATATTTAAAAAAAATTGTAATGTTTTATTTATATTTGAGAGAGAGAGAGCACACGCGAGTGAACACAAGTGGGTTAGGGGCAGAGAGAGAGGGAGACACATTCCAAAGCAGGCTCCAGACTCTGAGCTGTCAGCACAGAGCCCGCCTGATGAGAGACTTGAACTCACGAACCGGGAGATCATGACCTGAGCCAAAGTCAGACACTTAACCTACTGAGCCACCCAGGTGCCATCTTTGTATATTTTTAATTTTTTCCTTGAAAAAGTACTCAAGATGGATTTGATGGGTCAACAAAAATTTCAATTAAAATAAGACTACATAATCAGAACTGCTTTAATCTGCCTTCTCACACAAGGACATTTTGAGCTTCTGCTATCTTTCCACATGGAGACATACCATAATAAAAAGATGTATACAATTCTTTTTTGTTTGTTTGCTTATTTTTTGAGAGAGAGAGAGACAGAGACAGAGCGTGAACAGGGGAGGGCAGAGAGAGAGGGAGACACAGAATCTGAAGCAGGCTTCAGGCTCTGAGTGTCAGCACTGAGCCACACGTGGGACTCGAACTCCTGAGCCTTTGAGCTGTGAGATCATGACCTGAGCCGAAGTCGGCCACTCAACCGACTGAGCCACCCAGGTGCCTCAAGATGTATAAAATTCTTAACTGTACTCAAATGTATCTTTAAGGAAGACACAGTATTTTGAGGTTTCATTGAGTTGCATTTGGTATGACATCTATGAATGTTCATGCTTCCATCTGTTTAGGTATGTGTGAAGAGAATCTGTTACCTAATGATGATCATTATAGCTTAACTCCATTAAACACAACTATTGTGATATACCAGGCAATATTGTAAACCAGTTTTTTATTCTACCAGTATGGAAATGGAGAAACATAGTAATAACTTACTTACCCAAGGTTGTGATTATGAAATTATATTACTAAATTTCTACCAGTTACTAAAATCTCATAATTAAAGTCCTTGTGTACAAAGGAAATCATGTATCAAAATAAAAATGGCTTTTGATCAGTCTTCCACAAATGAAGCAGAGTCTGCTTCAGTCCCACATTATAGAAAGCCATAACCGATTGCCCTTCTGAAGATGCAAATTTTTTTTTCTAGAAAAATAGTAAAGAAGGCAGATTTATCAGGTAAAAAGCAAGCAAAAAGGGAATATAGCAAAAGTGGTGTGGAAAATAAAATTGTGATGTAAACAAAATAGATTATAGCATGGTTCTACCATCAGACCCAGGTTTTGCTTTAGGGAATATTAACCATGAAGCATCATTTCTCCTGTGCAGAATTAAAAAAAGATGCATATTCTAAATTGGAAAATAAACAACAACAACAACAATGCTGAAATGTATTGAGTTTAACTGCTTTAATATCTGCTGCTTCATTTAACTTAATTGCAAGTTTGTCCTCTATAACACTGACCAAATAAACATAAGCACACCAGCAGTTATTAATTATCTAGGAATACCTTGTTGTTATAATAGGTAGTAACTAACTGAAAATAAATGTATCATCATTAATGTGGGTAGCAAACACTGTTGTGTGAAAGAAAACAATGATCTTGACAAATCCTTTATAAGGAAACCTAGATATCGTGTTAGCTTCCTCATGTTCTAACCGAAATATCACTCAATAACTACCTACCCATACTTTTATTATTTTATACCAATCAGTGACTTCATCCTAAATTATTTTCTCAAACCAGAAAAAAACATAACTTCATGGGAGTGTAAACATTCCCATAACTGGAAAGGCTCATGGCTCTTTTCTTATTAATGAAAAATAATTAATTGCTACCTGTTAATTTAATTATGTTGAATTTAGCCTGAAATTTTCATTGTACCTTGATGTTGTGACAATGTACAGTTTCTAGACCAGCAACATAATCATCTTTTCAAGATGAAGTATCTTTGAGGCCACCCAGCATTGTCAGAAACACTTCCCACTCTGTATCATATCTTTTTCCATTACAAATTTGACTACATAATTAGAGATATCATTATACTTGGTGAGAAATGATATACTTAAAATATGCTATGAGGTTTTTTTGAACATAAATAATATGCAAATATATTTAAAAAATAATGTATCAATTTGTACCAAGGAAAAAATTTATTAACATGGTAAAATATTTTTTATTATCTATCTATCTATCTATTTATCTATTTTGGTTTAATTCAAAACCATACTTTATTGTAGCTCTTCAATGGCCTTGTACAGCCTAATTGTCTGACAAATCACCGTTGTTAAATAAAATTAAAACATGAGACCCAGACAATCTTAAGTCTGCATTAAATTACACATTCACATTTGATATACAAAGAAGTAAATGTAGACCATTTTTATTTATTTATTTGTTTTACGATTACTAAGATTGGAAGAGATCCAGCACTAGATGAGAAAAGAATGTATAATTGAATACAGTGACTTCGGATCTCTCTCTCTTTTTACGTGTCAAAATCTGTCCTTAACCTCTGCTTCCAAGGCTCTTTTAAAACTGTTTTTGGTCTGGAAGTCCATGAGTATTCTTTAGCAGCCCCAAGGCTTCACCTGACGATACAAAAATGGAGGTCTAAGATCAAAAGTGTGAATTTTAAATTCCTAATTCTGTACTTTGGATTCAGTTAAAAAAAATTCTTCTTTGCCTTCAAAGAAGATATATTACACATCTACCTTAACATGAGGTAGTAGGTTCTTTCCTTTTGTTTTGATTTTTTTTCTACCACACTGATCTGATTTTCTAAATCCCTTGATTCTGGGAATATTAAACTTCTGAAAATAAAATATAAGCAAAGCAGGCAGGGAAGAAGATAAAAATTCCATCTGTGTTGGGATTATACCTTTCTGGTTTGACCAGGGACAATGTGTACATTTTTAAATCAAGTATTTCTTAAAAATCTGTGTTGTTATCCAACTTTCCTCTTTCAAAACACTAGGATATGGGGCGCCTGGGTGGCTCAGTTGGTTGAGTGTCTGACTCTTGATTTCAGCATAGGTCATGATCCCAGGGTCGTGGCATTGAGCCCCGTGTAGGGCTCCATGCTGAGTGTGGAGCCTGCTTAAGATTTTCTCTGTGTGTCTCCCCTGCCCTCTGCCCTTCCCCAGCTTGTACTCATAGTCACAGTCTGTCTGTCTGTCTGTCTGTCTGTCTGTCTGTCTGTCTCTCTCTCAAATTAAAAAAAAATCAACAGTGCTAAGAGAGATTTTTGGTAGCAATCATCCATACATTCTTCCAGGAAGGTTCACTCTTTGGGCACCTATTATTTCTTTTTAAGTTTATTTATTTTTGAGAGAGAGAGAGAGAGAGAGAGAGAGAGAGAGAGAGAGAGAGAGAGATTAAGCGAGAGAGTGAGCACGCCAGAAAGGGGCAGAGAGAGAAGGAGAGAGAGAGAATCCCAAGCAGACTCCATGCTGCCAGCATGGAGCCCAATTCAGGGTTTGAACTCACGCACTGTGAGATCACGACCTGAGCTGAAGTTGAACACTTAACCGACTGAGCCACCCAGGCGCCCCTGGGTACCTATTATTTAAGTGAGAAACACTCTCTAGGAGATACAGAAATAGATGAGACATGCTTTCTGAATTTAAGATTTTTTTAAGTCTTTATGTTTTTCTTTAATGTTTATTTATTTTTGAGAGAGAGAGGGAGCAGGGAAGGGGCAAAATGTGAGGGAGACAGAGAATCCCAAACAGGCTCCATGATGTCAGTACAGAGCCTGATGTGGAGCTTGAACTCAGGAACTATGAGATCATGGCCTGAGCCGAAATCAAGAATCAGGTGCTTAACCTACTGAGCCACCCAGGTACTCTTGACTTTAAGATTTTTTAAAAGAGTTTTTTTTTTTTTTTTTTTTTCAACGTTTATTTATTTTTGGGACAGAGAGAGACAGAGCATGAACGGGCGAGGGGCAGAGAGAGAGGGAGACACAGAATCGGAAACAGGCTCCAGGCTCTGAGCCATCAGCCCAGAGCCCGACGCGGGGCTCGAACCCACGGACCGCGAGATCGTGACCTGGCTGAAGTCGGACGCTTAACCGACTGCGCCACCCAGGCGCCCCTTGACTTTAAGATTTTTAATAGAGAAACTCAAAGGAAAAGAAACATAAGGCAGTGTTAAAGAGGGGACCGAGCAGAGAGCCAAGCATGGGCAGAGAGTAGTGGAGCTGGAACTTTTGTTTCAGGCTGTGAGGACCAGGGCAGATCTTAGTCTCAAAAGTAAGATATTTCTGAGAATGAAGCAGGTTACTACAGGAGGACAGTGGAGAAGAATCCCTCACTATATTTAGAGCATAGCATAAAGAGCATTTTGAATTTTGTGTTACGATGACCATTTTGGAGTCCAGGATTGTTCACAATGCATTTTACCTACTCTGCAAGTAGATGGTCTCACTTATTCATCACAGCTTCTCTGGAAGTTAGTTACCTTTATCCCCATTTTACAAAGAAGTGAAAACTCCATTTGTCTTTAAGTAAACTGCCAATCACCAACTCATGTTGGCTAACGAATGTAAGACTAGTGATCAAAATCATATCTTCTACCTCCCAAATCCATTCTTCCAAACGTCACACTGCCCCCTGAAATGAAGAACTTTTGAGGTACACTGTGGGTGTTATTTGCTCACTGGTAAAGTGTTGAAAGGAGAAGTGGTCACTAAAGCATAGATCACAGGGCTGAGAAAATCTTCATTGTTGCTTTCCCCTATACATTTAAAACCCATTTCAAATGGCAAATATAATTGTATTCTGTAAGACTTTTTTTGCCATGCTCAATATTTTTATCACAGAGTCAATACCAATATGCTACCAAATAAGTAAAAAAACATGAACATTTCTGTAAATCCAAAAGGTCCCACGTATAACATCCTGATTGTTGTTAACTCTCACCTTCTCTGAAATGTACTCACTGTCTTGATTGTTACGGTAATCATTTCCTTGCTTTCTATTATTGGTTTTACCATATAATAGTAAATCTGCAAACAGTGTGAGTCAGTTTTGTATTTATAAAAATTTTACACAACAAAATCATCCACTATGCTCTTTCACGTGCGTTTCATTCACTGACCACATTTGTAAGATTTATCCACATTGTTGTATGTAAGTGCAATCCTTCATTTTCACTAATTTTTTGCTGCTCAATTAATTGGATAAATCACAATTTCATTATCCACTCGATTTTTTAAGCTTTATTGAGGTTTAATATTCATCCTACTCTTGATGTACGTATGAGTTACTCCTATTTGTAGTTATTAAAAATACTGCTGCTATGAATATTTCCATAAATGTCTTTTGGTAACCTTGTGAATACATTCTGTTGGATATATACCTACAATTAGACTGATACATGATGGAGTATTGATATTTTCAGTGATAATAAACAATTGAAAACTTTTCGGAGGTGTTTATAACAATTTTCTCTCTTGCAAGCAGTTCTCATGGTTTTACAACTTCACCAACACTTGGTATTACTTGTTGTCATCTTCAGCGTTTCTGGTTGGTATCTAGAATTACCTCTTGGTGTTGTCTCATTTAATTCACAGTATTTTCACTATTAACAAGGTGGAACATCATTCTCTTTGTGCTGGTTATTCTGTATTCAATCTCCATCCCCAAATCCATTCCCTGACTTTTCCTGACCTTTATAGGCTACTAGAAGTTTCGCTCTTACAGATCTCAACTCGGTACGTTTTTAGATTTAAATATCTGGTTGGCTCTGGCTAAGAATAGACATTATTAGAAAATAGGAGTGTGGAATACGAAATTAAGGTAGTTATTTCTCCCATTGGCATTGCCAATGTTCCATGGTTATACTCCTATTAAATGGCTTCTATTCTAGACCTTACAGTCTTTTCATGCTCTGATAACACTGTCCTTCACTCTTGCCCTGTCAAATTGGTAAATACATTTTGCTTTTAGTTTTGAGTATTTTATCATCCCTATGCTTAACAAACACATCTCTAAATAATCTCTTCCACCGTCTCCTCAGTGAAACATTTTAGCATACCTTCTACGTTCTGCTGGGTCCCAAATCTCATTGTCACCAGGACTAGCTCCAGGAGGCAGACCTTCAAAGTGGGTTAGTTAATTTTTTAAAGAGTGTATTTGTAGCTTCCTTGTTGGGTAGAAAGAGAACGCTTGTAATTTGCAGGTGCAGTAACATACTTTTTTTTTTTTTTTTCCAAATTATCAATTGTGTCATGAGACGGACTGACTGTGAAGGTTAAGGCATTGGAGCATAGTGTATCTGAAATAATTAGTAGCTCTGGCAACAATAGTAATTATAATAATTATAGCGTGAGATGACAATTTATGACTTTCCAGAGATTCAAAGAGAAAAAAAATTGCAACCATTGAACTCCCATCTAAGAAATTCACAGAGAATCAAAAGTTTACTAGGAAGGTTTAAAAATTTTGCTTTTACTCAATGCTGGCTTTATAGGGCTATATGTGAAAATGTAAGGCAAATAAAGCTAAGTTTTATTTATTAGAAACATTTTCAAAGATAATTTATTAAACTCCAACTGTTTATGAATCTGCTATGTTTACTGGTGGAAAAGTTATTCTTATTCATACCTCAAGTCATTCAAGGCCATGGTATATTCAAGACTGGCCTAATGTTTTTCAAGATAAATTCTAAGTTTTAAAGGATGAGTACAATATCTTTTCATGCATATTCTTAATGTAAGTATACATAAGTAAATAGCATTTTAAACTTTGAAAACAATCATACTTTGTATACTGAGGGATACCAACTATATAATTTTTAATGATAAATTGCTTAAAATTAAAACTTATCAGATAAATTCTTGGTTGTAAAAATCAGTAACCAAATACAGTAAAACTAAACCAACAACTAAAAATAACCAGGCCTTCCGAGTGCCGATCATTTTTGGACAACTTGTTCTTTCATATGCCTTATGTCTTATGTTTTTGGACACTTCTATTTGTTAATAATTCATTGAAAAGTATTAGTCTTATTTTCTTGTCATTTCTTAATAACAAATAGAGGTGCTAATGTTTTTAAAATAATCTGTTTTAATATTAATGGTAGTAATGGAAGAAATTTAACTTTTATGTCTAAACATTATTATTGTTTACAAGAAATGAGATGATGCCAAAAAGTGAAGGTGATTTTGTCATTAAAATTTTTTCAATTTATTTATTTATTGAGAGAGAGAGAGAGAGAGAGAGAGGGAGGGAGGGATGGGGAGAGAGAGAGAGAGAGAGAGAGAGAGAGAGAGAGAGAGAGAGAGAAAATCCCAAGGAAACGCTGCATCATCAGCACAGAGCCGAAGGTGGGACTCAAACTAATGAACCATGAGATCGTGACTGGAGCCAGAACCAAGAGTTGGACACTCAACCCAACTGACTGAACCACCCAGGCACCACCCCCCCTTTTGTTTTTTTAAATAACATACTCTTAATGAATTAATACTTTCAATTCAGGATAGAATTTTGTCAGTTAGTTATAGGTTGATAGGACAATTAGAAAAATTTCTTATTGTAGAACATATTATTATCACTATATAAGGAAGAGTTTTTATAAACACAATATAGAAATAAATACAACAAATTGAATAAATCTTGATAATAAATGCATCAAGAGATATTCCTCACAGTCGAGTAGACATTTAAGGGCAAAGCAGAAAATTAAAATTGGTTGTATAAAATTTAAATTCCAACATACTGTTAATTACAAAAAATATCACATTTTATCTTAACTAGCTACTGTTATTGAATGGAGTCAATGCAAGCTAATAATGCTGAATAAAACTTAAAACAGTGGGCAGTTTAAAAGACGGAATAAAGATCTATAAAGGTAGGGTGAAAGGGTTCAGGTCAGGTATAAGACAAAATAAGTCAGAGCCCTATTGCCAGATTGAATATATATTTTTAGTTTATAGGGCCTAGGACATAAACATGAAAGGAAAAAAAAATACTTGGAAAAGTACAATTAGGAACCGGGAGAGATATGTGTTAGTTTTAACTCTGTAGCCAGTGACTCGGGAGAAAGACATCTTTCATATTCCAGTGTTTCAACTTCTACACTTGCTCACTAGAAAGAACACTTGCATCTAAGTAACTGTCTTAGTTATTTTGAAGTTTACATTAGACAATGCATGTGAAAGTGCCTTGTAAACCACAATGCGCTGTACACATATTTTACCATTATTAAGAAACACTTGCTACTGTGTTACTCAGAGGCTACGTTTTGGAAAGTTTAAATATCACTCACCAGCTATGGATAAAGGCACTATTATGCTAAAACATGATAGCTAATTACATAAATTTATTCAACCATGAAATTACTTTGTTAATACATAAAGGAACAGATTTGTTATGTGTGTTCTTGCAAATGAATTCATCTGTGTAAATAGTGACCTTCACAGGACACTTCATTTTCTGTCTTTCTTTATTCTTTTCCTAATAAAATAATATTTGGAGACATAACTCTCTTTATCACTTGTAAACACAGTAAGATTCATCTAATTTCACACCCATGGTCAAGGGCAATAATGATGAAACATGACACTATTAATGCAGAACATAAGTAAAGAATGAAAATTGTTTCTGTGGCTTGAATATTTTTCTTGTATTTAAATCACTAATACCAAACCATTAATGTGAAAAAAAAGAGATATTAGTGTGGTGATCTTTATAACCTTACATATTCTCTTGGATTATTCTTTGAGTTATTTTAATTTATTCATTGCCTCAATGGAATGCCTTTATGTGCCAGAAACCATTTTAAATAACAAATAATGTTTAGGTACATCATTTAGAATATGGGATGTGCAACACAAATCAATTTTGAGAGTCATTTAAATTTAAGAAATTTAGCTATAATTAAATCATTTTACTTTGTGCTCCTTGTGTTTTGCTTTCCCATGGAAACTGCAATCCATGAAATAATGTGCTTTTATAAATTTAAGTATAGTTGAGGGGCACCTGGGTGGCTCAGATGGTTAAGTGTCTGACTTCAGCTCAAGTCATGATCTCATGGCTCAAGGGTTCAAGCCCTGCCTCAGTCTCAGTGCTGACAGCTCAGAGCCTGAAGCCTGTGTCCTCCCTCTCTCTCTGCCCCTGCCCTGCTTTTGCTCTCTCTCTCTCAAAAATAAATAAACATTAAAAAATTTAAATTTAAGTATAGTTGACAAATAACATTAATTTCTAAAGTTAAAACAATTTAATGTCCTATAAAATCTTTGGGAATTATCAGATAGTAAGGAAGCAAAATAAAAAGGGAAATGTTATCTTAGTTTTATACCAATCATCGTCTGTCACAGATAGTATAATCTCTCCATTATCTTTCATTATCTTTCATGAATTCATTTCTATCAATTTATTAGTATCTATTGAGTAACTTGTATAAACAATGATAGTCAATGATGAGAAATAATAATATTGCTTTATTTCCTTTCAAGGATATTATGAGTTTATTTCAATAATGAGCATAATACAGTGACTCATAGGAAGCAATATGTACCTAAGCATTAAATTCTCTGGAGAAAACATAAAAAAGAAGTGTAGACAATCAGAATAAAGGGGTCATGTACACTTGGGAGTTCAGGCTACGTGAATCAATTAGAGCCTGGGGGGTATAGCATTTGACAAATACTGCAGAAAAGGCTTTAGTCTTTTCCCACCAGAGAGGGAAACAAGTGGAGATGATGACAGCCAAAGGGCAGAACTTCTGATCAGCAAGGAGTAAGTAATGAGTATGTGTAAATTGAGTGGTGCCAGTTTTGAGACTTTGAGAAGCTAGAAGCCTTGAATTGGCCATTGTATGTGTGTTGTCAGGGGTCATTAAAATGAAAGTTGCATTAGAGGTGTAGGGCTTTGCTAGCAGGCTGGATGCTCCTCCTCATCACTTTAATCACGTAAGAAGTGATAGTTACCAGGGGGCACCTGTGTGGCTCAGTTGGTTAAGCCTCCAAGTTTGGCTCAGGTCATGATCTCACGGTTCGTGAGTTTGAGCCCCGTGTCGGGCTCTGGTGCTGACAGCTCAGACCCTGGAGCCTGCTTCAGATTCTGTGTCTTCCTCTCTCTCTGCTCCTCCCCTGCTCACTCTCTGTCTCTCTTAACAATAAATAAACATTAAAAAAAAAAGGAAGTGATAGTTACCAAATTCCAAGTTTATCCCAAGCATTGGTAGAAGTAATGCCATGTTTGATCTCATTTAATGTTCTTTAGTATTTGGCCTCATGAAAGAAATATTAGGCATTACTTCCTTCTGCAGATGGCAAAGAATTAGAAAGGTTAGGTAAATTACCCATGATCACAGAGTTAGCCAGTGGTCTATCCTCATACAAACTTAGATCTCATTGAATTAGAAGAAGAACCCTAGTAAGTTGGTAATGGCCACATCCATGAGTACTTTTTAGATAATTTTAAATATTAATATCTAGGAACATTTTGAAAAAAAAATTTAAAGAGAGGAGTGGGGACAGCAAAATCATGCATTTAAACTGATTAAAATACAATAAATAATTATAAAATATCAGTTGTCCTACAAAAGTAGATACACTAATATAAACCTTGGAAGTTGATCCAGATCTAAATAGGAGCATTTACCATATATAAAGATGGTCTTTTTTTTATGTAGGAAAGAAGTAAAGAATATTTTTAGGAAAACTAGTGATTTTAGAGTAATTAAAAATACAAACAATATTATATTCCATTCTCATAAAATGTTCCAAATTAAAATTAAATCCAAAGACTCTTAGAATTGTTTTTTAAATAATAAAATATCATGAGAAGTAAAAGAATGTATAAACATAAATCTAAAATAAAAGGCAAGGGATTACAAGCATAACACTATGTAAGAAATCATAAAGGAAAACAATTAAAACATTGACACGAAAAAAATTCATAACAAGAAAATTAACTTTCAAATAAAATGAGAAAAAAGAGACAAATTAGGATAACTATCTTAAAGGTATTAAAAACATAAGTATCAAGGTCTTAAAGATACTAGTAATTTAGTAAGAAGAATAAGATATGAAAATGCAAAGGTAATATTCTAACAACATAGAAAAGAAAAATTTTCAAAGATTCAAGCCATCAACAATTACTAAAACATATTCAAGCTCACTAATATTTGATAAAATGCTAAATAAAAACCCACAAAGTATGGTTATTGATTAATCAGATAACATATGAAATAAATGGTAGCATAAGAATATTTTTAAAAGCACTACTAAGAAATTAGGTAAACTCATACTATAAGGCAATGTGGAAATATTAAAAGGAATCTCTTACATTTTTATAACCATTGAGTCATTATTTACACTTCTAAGATTTATCCTGAGGAAATTATCAGAAAATTGCACAAATGCACGAATTTTCCTTCTATATTTATAGCATTTCATTTTTTAAAACAAACTCACTAGGAAAAAAATGAATAAATACATGAGAATGTTAACATTAATATTTCTCAGTGATGAAATTATCTGTAATTTTGCAAGTGAATTTCCTTATAGAATTGTATAAATTATTTTAAAGTAATAACTTACAGGGGTAAAACAAAAAGTACACAGTACAACTGGAATTCAAACCTAAGTCTATTTGACTCATGTTTACTAGTAGGTATTTTGCATAACAGTATGGAATGGCAGTAGTAATAGTAGGAATAATAGAATTAATGGGCCATGGTAGAGGAACAAGAGAAACAAACAAAACAGTGCTGGTAGAAGTAGTGAAAATAGTAGTTATAGAATATAAATGTAAGATTTCCAGTGATTGACAGAACGTCAAGATCAGAAAACTAGTATATTGTTTAGTGAAGGTTTAGTCAGAAATGTGATATACTGTATGGGGCCCCTGGGTGGCTCAGTTGGTTAAGCATCTGACTTCGGTTCAGGTTATGATCTCATAGTCCATGAGTTCGAGCCCCGCGTCGGGCTCTGTGCTGACAGCTCAGAGCCTGAAGCCTGCTTCGGATTCTGAGGCTCTCCCTCTCTCTGCCCCTCTGCCTCCCTGCTCACACCCCTTCTCCCTGCGTCTCTCTCAAAAATAAAGAAACATTTTTTTAAAAAGTGATACATTGTAACAAAAGATATGCGATGCCACATAATAGTTGTGTGGCCTTAGATAAGTTGGCTGATATTAATCTCTGTTTCCTCATCTATAAGACAGGATGCATAATATAGTTATCGTGACAGTTTGATATTCTCATGTAAAAATGAAGTATTACAATGTATGACAAGCATCCAAAACAATACCAGATACTTGGTATAAAGAAATAGTTTTTCTTCCATCTGCTTCCTTAAAGTAATGTACACGTGATTGTTTTCATAAGTATTCTTTCCAGTTTAAAAAATGCTCATATAGATTTTTAAATCACTATGTGCGAATCTAAATATAAAATTTGACATTCTTAAGCATAGTAACATCACATTCTATATCCTATAAAGTGAAATCACATTATGATTTCATTTTGAATAATGTTTTTCTTCTAACTCAATAGCAATATCCTCCAAGGAAGAGACTGGTGTATTGCTCCTAGCCCTTAACATACTACCTGGAAAATAGGAGGTGTTACTTTATTTTTTCAAATTGAACTTAAGAAGCAGGAGTAACAGGTGAATTATTATTAATAAAAAAATGGAGGTGAGTGTGCAGTGTGGCTTAAAAGTAATGTTTCATTTTTTCCCCAAGTTTTTACTTAAATTCCAGTTAATTAACATACAGTGCGCTTCAGGTGTAGAATTGTTTTCAAGTGGACGTTCCTGAGCGTGAATTCCTAGAAAATGACACCAACACTAAATTCCTAGAGAATAATCAAGGGAAAGCTAAGAAACTGTAGGAAATGCCATCAATGAGGAAAGAACTCGAGTTACTTGAATTAGATTTGAAGTATTAATACCTTTGCCTTTGAGAGTGGTTACTTATGTGTCCTGTAACTGCAGACTGATGCCATGGTTATATTCTACGCACTGAAAGTTGTGAGAAAATCCTCTGTGGGCCCAGGTTTAGGAAGGAGTAGATGAGGTGATTCCAAAAGATGAATCACAGAAGATGAATTTCAAGGCCATGGAGGGAAACCACGCTCAGTGTCAGGAGTGGTGAGTAAAGAAATTGCTACAGAAAGAAAGGATTCTACGATGTTAAATTTGAAAGAGCTGTTACTCACTTCCTACTGAGGAGAGGGTCTGGATCTTTTGAAGGAGTCATGGTTTTCTGGATCCCATAGGATGATAAGACAGTTTCCTGGCATTAGCAGGTTCGAGGAACCTGGTTACTGACATGGAGAGGGAATGACAATGTTTCCTAACTGTTGACGGAAAATGAAAAGGTGTGAGGTTATGGATGACAAATCAGGTGAGATTGTTGTAATTCATGCCCTGAATCTCTTCAGGGATTTATAGAGCAAAAAATATATACCTCTGGTCCACTGCTTCAAGTGTCCCGAGCACTTTTTGTATGTTTCAGTCTTTTGTTTGTGTGTTCGCGTCAGCCATTGATGTTGCAACCAGCTTTGTGGAGGTGTGAACAGCTCTCTCATTTCATCAGGACTCCATCTTTCTCCTGGAGATTTTCTGTGTCTTTCTGCTGTGATCACTCTGAAAGTCCAACATATAACTTTGACACGTTGCCAAATCTGAAATTATCAAGAGTAAGACTTGATTAACAACATCTGAGAGCGGGTGGAAAAAATTTCCTTTTTTTTTTTTTTGGTCTCAGTCTTAACTTTCTTGGGGGCAGTCTACATGCTCCCGCCCCATGATAAACCACACGTAACACACACCACTGATTTGAAAGTCTTACCTTTCGGGGAGAGCCTAGGCTAAGAGAGTGGGGAGAATGGCCACAGGAAGCACACGCTGCATATGGGATTCTGGATCTGGATCTGGATCTTTTGTTGTCGGCGATAAGGACTCTGTTGGCTGACAAAGTGGGAAGGCAAAAATCCCTGGCTTGTGTCAGGATCAAGAGTCTCCATAAGGTTGTAAAATGTATCGCTAAGAATTGACTGTGGTGGATAGGAATCCTATGCTGGTGAAGTTTGAAACTCTGACTTCTATAATGGTTGTGGCATTTAAACATTAGAGGGCAATGGTATTTTGCAGGGCTGAGGTGTTGCCTGGCTTTGGTTAGTAGCCTTTGAATCCTTGGAAAAAAAGAAAGAAAATGACATGCCCGTGCTAGTCGACTGTTAATTCATGGCCCCTTGGAAAACTGGAAAACCTCCATGGCATTGTATAAAGAGCACCTTCTTTCTGCAGGTGCAGGGATAGCTGGGGAAAAGCTGACTGATTTGTAGTTGTAAGGAGAGCACAGCTATAGCAGAGACCAAGGCAGGCCTCTGTAGGTCTTCTGGGCCAAAGTCTGTGCCCTAAATGGAGAAAGAGTGTGACTTTGTGACCTGTGACTATATTTTGGTAGAAAAACCTGCAGATCTTTAAACCCCAGACTCTCATGAACTTTCCAGCTGTAAGGTACAGTTTCCTCCTACATATGGGGAGATGAGCATCCCGGGCTTAGAGTCTACTAGAACCTTACCCGAAACAAAAAGCTCACAAACTGATGCTTGCCTTCCACAAGATATGGCACCATTTCTAATCTTTGCCTGCAGGCGAATAACTTTTTAGCGTGTTTTGAAAGTGGGGAGTAATACAGCCCTTGCTGTTTTAAGAAATGGTTTGCTCCCTGCAAGAGTTGATTAATTATACAATAGCATATGACATATGTGTACTGGCAGGAATGAGGGAACACGTATAGAACTTGGGATTACTGAACCAGAGACAGCGGAATATAAGGCTGAATAAGGGAGAATTGGATTACATACCGGTTAATTCATTTAATCCGATGTATAATTTTTAGTGGTTACTATTTATATATTGCTCTATCATACCAACTAATGAAATATTAACAGAAAATTAAAAAAAAACTCTACTTGGAGTTGGTTTAAAATAAAACATGAGAATTTGAACATCTAATGGCATTTCAGTCAAACATACAGAAAGCCAAGGACGTGGAAATTATTTTTAGATTTAAGGCAAACTTCTTCAACTTTTGAAGGAATATCCCCTTCCCACCCTTGAGAATTTATGCCAACATGAGAAAAACACCTAAAACATAGTTCTTCTGGAGCTTCAGGACATTGCAGACATTGCCAAAACAATCATTTCCATCTCTAACATATGTTGCATTTATCTTTATGAGCTTTGGCTCAGAGAAGGTAAAATGAATGCCAGGAAGATAAAAATCTACATTTTAGTTGGAAAATCTGAATGCCAATTTAGACAATTATCATTCTCCCACTGTAACGTATTGATTCAGAGAAAAATATTTGAATTTCTGTTTTCCTTTTTAGAGTTTTATTCCTTTTGGGATACTTTTTTTTTTTTTTTTACACAGATCTCTCTTCTTATTACATTGTTTCATGCTAATATGCTGATAACACTGTTGTTCGGATTGAATCCATTTCGCCCAAGGAGATGTTTGTATCTTCTGCAATTTTATCAAACTTTAATTGGCTTCTCAGTTGCTGCAGCACTCTTCAGGTCCAGTGGAATTTTTTTTTTTCTACCCTTCTGATACCTGTCTCTAAAATGTAAATCAGGATACGTAATTGATGCTCCCAAATTAAGAATCATCTCTCGAATGCCCAGAATCAATTGTTAATTTTCAGTAGCTTTTGTACATCACTGCCTATCCTTGTCCTGTCTAGCTCCAGGGGATGAAAGCATGTAGCATTCAAGCTGCTTCTTCCCATTTTCTGCTGCTTCTTCACATTTCCTGATTCATTGAGTATAATGCCGGTCAGCATAGTGAGAGTGATTTTGGCATCATCAACAGCTTAAGACACATGGTTCTTCCATCTTGGGTGTGTCAGGAGGCAGTCTCTGTGCATCTACATGAGGGA
Source organism: Puma concolor (assembly GCF_028749965.1). NCBI lineage: Eukaryota > Metazoa > Chordata > Mammalia > Carnivora > Felidae > Puma > Puma concolor. The sequence continues at coordinate 54,670,142 of NC_141679.1, read as the reverse complement.
CAGGTCTACCTCCCTAGGCCCCTGTTGATTCTATCCATAAGATGTTTTGACAGGTTCCAGGCTGTAACACTATATTATATGTTGTCTACATCAGGCAAAATCAATATCATGTCTCATCTTTGGAGCAAATTCTATGTGGGTTCAAAGCTCAGTTGTGGCACAGCTTTCTAGATGTGTGATACTTATATATAGTTATTAACTTCTGTTCTCTCATTTCTTGATTTAAAATGGAACAGCTACCTATTTTTAAGCATTAATTGAGCTGTTGTATGCAAAGTGATTTGTATAGAACTTGACACACAGCAGTATTCAATAAATAGCAGTTATCACTATTATAATGAATGAGAGCTTTTTGTCTCCACGTACTTTGCTTCCAGCTAGAATACAGACCTCCCAAAGAATTGTTTGTATTGTAAAGGTTAGATTAAACTGGATATAGTGAAAGTCATGTGTTTTTAAAGCCAACAAAGCGCTGGAGATTAAAAAAATAAAAGCCTAAAGATTAAATTCCAGAGAGGTATCAGAATTTTCCAGAAAACCAGAGAGCAGTGGCTCCTCCCTTCAGTCATATGCTGAATCTTGAGACATGAGTGAATAGGGGATCAAGACTGTCAAACATGAAGGGAGTCTGCTGAGATCAGGAGAAACCAGTGGAATGGTAACCAAACCACCTGAACTGGTATGATATTAGAGTGAGTTTGTTCTCATTAATTCTGTTATCCTGTGTTTGCCTCTATAGTTTTCCATGTCTAATCATGAGAATCCAGGTACCCTTGTCATTTGCCAACTTGACAGAAACTGGAAACTTCATAATATAATTTTAAATAACTGTAAACTACTCAATCAATTTCCCATGCTGCTCTAACTGCCTGACATATTTACATTATATTACTTTCCATTTCCATTATTGTAAATAATGCTATAATAAATGTCAATATATATATTTTGAAAATTTTTCTTAGCATAATTTCCAAGAATTATGATTGCTGGGTCAAAGTTGTTTAAGATTTGTGACCACACACACACACACACACACACACACACACACACACACCCATTTTATTTTCCATAAGATTTACTTTCACATGCTAGCAATTTTAGAAAGAAAAATCCTACGACTAAGACTTCCTTACATATTAAATGAGAGGGACTTAGAAGCTAGATTGTATAGTTCAACACTTCTCAGAATTTATTTGTGGATAAAAAGTTCATCAACCCAGAGGGAGAAAGGAAAGACATATTAGGAAAATAGTGAATCCAAATTCAGAAGATACTCTTAAGCTAACCCTGATGATTAAGATTAAAAGAAAAAGCAAATTTAATTAAGTTCTGAATCAGGAACAGTACTAGAAGCAGCATTAGTTTATTTAGCAAGGAGAAAGAATAATCAAATGTTGTAAATAACCAAGTGATGAGAAATGAAAATAATCTAGAAAGGAAGATTTTCTGTATTATCGGATACATTCAGAATGCAATGGTAAGGCAAGTATAGTATATCAGCCATGGTTTCAACGTTTATTTATTTTTGGGACAGAGAGAGACAGAGCATGAACGGGGGAGGGGCAGAGAGAGAAGGAGACACAGAATCGGAAACAGGCTCCAGGCTCCGAGCCATCAGCCCAGAGCCTGACGCGGGGCTCGAACTCACGGACCGTGAGATCGTGACCTGGCTGAAGTCGGACGCTTAACCGACTGCGCCACCCAGGCGCCCCTCAGCCATGGTTTCAAAAGCTTATCTCAATCATGATACAGAATATTTACCCATTTTTATGCTATAATATTTTCTCTGTTATATTTCCAACCTTTGAGGAGAAACAGAAAGGGTGATCCTTTTTTATCGACTTTGACTTAATTTTCAGCATATATATATAGATAGATAGATAGATATAGATATAGATATAGATATGTGTGTGTGTGTGTGTATATATGAACATTAAGTGGATGAGACATGAATTAAGATTACTGAGATGTTCATCCAATTTAAACATTAATGTGTAGAACTTATATGTGATTTTTAACATGATTTACTATCTCATAAAGTAGTTAGAAAATATGGCTCACTTGTTCATTTGGTTGAAATCAAAGTAAACCACCCTCAAAAGCACTCTTATTTAAAATACTTAAATGAAACTGAAGTATTATGGTGAAATATTTGATAACAGTAACATATTATCACAAATGATTTCAGTTTCAGTCAGTTTTAAGTGCCTCTCATACTTGCCCTCCCTGATACACATCACATCACTGTTGTTCCTAAGGATATTTTTAAAGAGTAGCTTTACTTCTATCCCTTTCCTAGACCACACACAGAGCTGAAATAGATTAAAGATCCCTGTGTAGAATCACCATGCACCATGCGTGGTACTTTTTCAAAAGTCACGTGGATAAGCAAGTGTACCTGTAAGATACCCTAGATCTCAGTCTGATCAAATATCAAAATTGTTTGTCTCTTACCCTCCTTAGCTGCTGTTTTGATCTTCGCCATAGGCTTCCTCCTGCAGACTTGTAAATGAATGTTCCTGGGACTCCCAGGATAAAATTGACTTTGCTTCGTTAATGTCAATAGCTACTGATACCATAATGTTTACCTCAGTATTTTCTACTTGCATGTTCATGTTTCCCATTTGTTGCTAGCTTAAAAATTTCCTAGATTCTTTGGATTCTGCCTCTAAGATTATTAAAGACAACTATTTTGCATATGGTTACTTTCAACCTCTCATAAGATATAAGATGCCACAGTGTGTCACTCAGGATTAAATGAGGTACTTCTCAATGCTTAGCTTAAATCAAACAATTTAAAAAGTTAGATGGTCGTCTTCCTGAATGTTTGTCAATTTCTTTATTGAGAAATGTTGTTTTGTAGAGAGTGTAGAATTCATAGACACAGTCTGATTATTGGCAGCTTGTGATACTTCAGTCACAATGTGCTCTTCCTGACCTTGCCGAATTTCCCTCTTTCTTTATTAATCCTGAAGTCCTTCCTACTTCAACTATTCTTGCGTTCTCTTGCACTTTTCCTATCACTTTGACCCTAGCTCCAATAGTCACTTTTATTGGGATGAAGCTTTTCAGGTTTCTATTTTCCAGAGTCATTTGAAAAATTTAAATTGTAGAACAAATATCCTGTTGATACTTTTCACACCTCTGCTACCTGTAGTCTTTGAAGAAACAGAAAATTCTCTAATGTGTGTTTATTTTTGAGAGAGAGAGAGTGAGAGAGAGCTAGCAGGGGAGGTGCAGAGAGAGAGAGGGGAACAGAAGATCTGTAGTGGGCTCTGTGCTGACATGAGAGCACAGAGGTGCAGGGCTTGAACTCAATAACCGTGAGATGATGACCTAAGTCAGTCAGGCGCTTAACCAACTGAGCCACCCGGGGCCCCCAAAGATTCTTTATGCATATGAAATCAGAATTTCTTTGCTCATGTAAATAAAATGTATTATGACAACCTGCTGATTAGTTCTCTTGGATATTTTCATTTGTCTTAAACATATGTCTTCACTGCTCTATAGGATTTTCTCATTCAGATGTAACCATATGTTCTGGGTTAAGTATTATTTGACAGTATAATGATACCAGTTGTCTGATAACACTTAACCCTATTTTTAGTATTCTGAAACCCAAGTAGCTAAAGTCATGTCACTGTTGTAGTCCCAGTGCTTAGGTTTGAGAACCTAAGTGAACTTCCTCATTTTCAGGGATTTGAATGTGGTTAGTGAACACACAAACATAGCAACAGGGTTGCTTTGAATATGCTGTGTTTGGACTAAATAACTAGACAATTTTTTCAGTTGGTGACCCGAAACAAAATCATGACTTTTCTGCTAAATAGTTTAATAATCTGGGGTGCCCCAGCGGCTCAGTCGGTTAAGGGTATGATGTCAACTCAGGTGGTGATCTCACAGTTCGTGGGTTGAGGCCCCGCGCTGGGGTCTGTGCTGACAGCTTGGAGCCTAGAGCCTGCTTCGGATTCTGTGTCTCCCTCTCTCTCTCTGCCCCTCCCCAACTCGTGCTCTCTGTCTCTCAAAAATAACTGTTAAAAAAATTTTAAGTAGTGTAGTAATCTTTAAATATATTTTTTTTATTTTTTATTTATTTTTTTTTAATTTTTTTTTTCAAGGTTTATTTATTTTTGGGACAGAGAGAGACAGAGCATGAACGGGGGAGGGGCAGAGAGAGAGGGAGACACAGAATCGGAAACAGGCTCCAGGCTCCGAGCCATCAGCCCAGAGCCCGACGCGGGGCTCGAACTCACGGACCGCGAGATCGTGACCTGGCTGAAGTCGGACGCTTAACCGACTGCGCCACCCAGGCGCCCCTAAATATATTTTTTTAAAACAAAATTGGATACTAATAAGAGTAAAACCCTGAAGTACAATATAATAAATATAGCATGATGTGTGTGTGTGTGTGTATAGTGTGTGTGAGTAGTTTATTTGCATATGTTTGTATACGCAAAGAGAATATCTGGAAGGAGACATTCAGATATCAGCAAGATTACTTCTGAGTGTCATGATTATGCGTGAAATTAATTTTTTTCTTTGTATGCTGTTTTTTTTTTAATTTCCAAAAATGAATGTGTTTTACTTACATATGAAAAAAATAGTTTAAAAATAGTCAGCTTTTAAAAATAAACGAATAAAAACATATAAGTAGCTTTTTCTATTCTAAATGCTGAACTTGAATTGTGGTTTTGAATTAATTTTAGCTTTTCCCAAAGTACCATTGAGGAAGAGGCATCAGTTGACTTTTCCTCTTAGTCAAGACTTGTCATCCAATTTTCTAGTTCCATTTTCATTAAAGTGAAATGTTCTAAAACCAAGCTATAAGGTGAAGAAAAAAAATTTTATTAAAGATTTTATTTTTAAGTAATGTCTACACCCAGTGTGGGGCTTGAACTCACAACCCTGAGAGCAAGTGTTGCCTGCTTTCCTGCCTGAGCCAGTCAGGCACCCCCTTTTTTTTTTTGTTTGTTTTTAATAAAAATATCACAAGTAAACAATAAATTTGTATAAATTTTAAGAGTTTTAAAATTTTTAATATGCTTCAGCAATGTACGAGAATTTAGGTCTATGGATTTCCATTAAGTGCTGATTCCAAGAGGAAGATTTGTGAAACCAAACTTTGCTACACAAAACTTTAATTTCCTACACCTAAGAATCATAACAAAATAATAATGGAAATACACAAAGATATATGCCTGATGATTCATTGCTAGCATTAATTATAAAAGTACTGATTTATAAAAGCTATAAAATTGAAACAGTCCAAGTGTCCATAATTATGAGACTGGGTACAAAGTTTACAGTACATCTGTTCGGTGTTACACTACCCAACTTCTAAAGTGAATAAGGCGATGCCATATGTCTTGACACTAAACGATGCCCATGATTAAGTGGGGGGGGAAGTGGGTGGTGGAAGAATTAACTAGAGCATGATCACCAGTGATTCCATTTTGTATGTGCTTTTGAGTATAAAGGTGTTTTCCCAGAGCGGAGAGAGGGATGGGGAGGGAAAGGGGGAAGAGTGATAGAGAGAGTTATGCTTGAAAGAGAAGAGGCAGGAAGAGAGGCATGTAAAGTGGGGACAGAGGTAAGCAAAGTAAAGTGGAATGCAGTCAAAGGAGCACAAAAAAGAACAAAGAGAGAATCTATGCATGAATGGACTAAAATGCTATTGGTGGATTTTAAAAAGAGGTACTTTCATTTTTGCCCTTATATGATCTAGTGACACTTGACAATTCTACAAGATAATTTTTTTTAAGTTTATTTATTTATTTTGAGAGAGAGAGAGAGAGAGGGAGAGAAAATCTGAAGCAGGCATCATGCCGTCACCACAGAGCCCAATGCTGGGCTCAAAATCACAAATCATGGGATCATGACCTGAGCCGAAATCAGGGTTGGATGGTTAACAGACTGAGCCACCCAGGTGCCCCTCTACAAGTAAATTTATTACTTTCATGGTAAAATGTATTCTTATCACAAATAAAATGTAAAAACAACCCACAGAACAACATACATGAAAAAAAAGCTAACACTGGCATTTTTAGAAAGTTCAAATCAGTTTGGTATTACAAATAAAAGCATGCAAATTCATTCTCACAGAAAATAAAAGTAGCTAAGGACGTTGGAAAATATGTACAACCTCAGTAAGTAATGAAAGAAAAGCGAATTAAAGCAGTGATTGGACTTTTTGCCTTCTAAATTAGCAGAACATTTTCAAAACATATTATTAGTGGTGACAGGAGCTTTTATACACTGGTATAAATTAAAGCGTTCTTTTTTGGAGGCAATTTTATGGTACATATCAAGGGTCATACACAATTTTATATTATTTTCTGCAGTAATTTCTCATCTAGAAACTATTTTTTTAAGAACCCTATAAGAATTGTGGGCTAAGATTTATTTACAATGTTCTTAATCACATATTTTTTTAATGTTTATTTATTTTTGAGAGAGAGAGAGAGAGAGAGAGAGAGAGAGAGAGAGAGTGAGAGGCAGACAGAGCATGAGCAGGAGAAGGGCAGAAAGAGAGAGACACAGAATCTGAAGCAGGCTCCACGCTCCAAGCTGTCAGGACAGAGCCCGACATGGGGCTTGAACCACAAACGTGATATCATGACCTGTGCCAAAGTCGGATGCTTATCTAACTGGGCTACCTAGGCACCTCCCCTTAATCACGTATTTTAAAAAGGCTTACATTTTCTACAAGACGACGATGGTTAAACAAATGGTAGTTGCAGAGAGATTTCACAGTGATTTTTTTGAAAAATAGGGGCGCCTGGGTGGCACAGTCGGTTAAGCGTCCGACTTCAGCCAGGTCACGATCTCGCGGTCCGTGAGTTCGAGCCCCGCGTCGGGCTCTGGGCTGATGGCTCGGAGCCTGGAGCCTGTTTCCGATTCTGTGTCTCCCTCTCTCTCTGCCCCTCCCCCGTTCATGCTCTGTCTCTCTCTGTCCCAAAAATAAATAAATGTTGAAAAAAAATTTAAAAAAAGAAAAATAATATTGAATGCCATGGTGGAAGGCTAAAAGAAAATTGAAATAAGAAAATACGAGAGGGGTGCCTGGTTGGCTCAGTTGGTTAAGCGTCCTACTTTGTCTCAGGTCATGATCTCACAGTTCGTGAATTCAAGCCCCACATCGGGCTCTGTGCGGACAGCTCAGAGCCTGGAGCCTACTTCAGATTCTGTGTCTCCCTCTCTCTCTGCTCTCCCTGGCTTGTGCGCGCGCTCTCTCTCTCTCTCTCTCTGTCTCTCTCTCTCTCTCTGTCTCTCTCTCTCTGTCTCTCAAGAATAAATAAACATTAAAAAAATTTTTCAAAAGTAAAAAGAAAAAAAGGAAAGAAAATTGAATAAATTGTTTAAATAGCAAGTTTCCCGTAGAGAGGAGTGTGTGTGTGTGTGTGTGTGTGTGTGTGTGTGTGTGTGTGTGTGTGTGGGCGCGCGCGCGCAAACAGATGTTCTATCTTAAGGGGACTTTGAGATGTCATTTCCTTTATTTTTGTTATTAGAAATAATTAAAATAAATGTTTTACAAGTAGTTCTTCATATAGATAATCACATTCAAGCTATCTTATCTTTTTTGGTACTAATGATAATATATCCATTTATATATTATGCAATGTAAAATTTAGTTTTACTAAATAAGTATTTCTGACCTTCACTGCTCTGGCGATAACTAACATAGTCATTGGATTAAAACCCTTGATTGCTTCTCTACAACACAAGAGGCAATGAGGCGAACTGATTGAGCTGGCTGGTAGTGTCCAACCCCCATTGCATTAATGAGTAACTGGTGAATCTTGGCCACATTACTTACCCTTTCTGTTCTTTAGGTTTTTCAACTGTAAAATAGGAAATACGATGATACCTATTTTACAGAATTGTTCTGAGAATCGTGTGTTGATACATTTAAAAAAGGAGTGGTGACCAACAAGCGCTAAATAAATGTTTACCATTTTCTCATCATTATTAAATATGATTGTTTCCTAAATATCTGTTCTAGTTAAAACTTGATCAATATTCACAATAAAAAATACATAGGTTTTTCTAATGTTCACATTTACCTAGGAGCCTTGGACTAGTGTAACTTATGAATTCTGTTTAAAAGACAGTTTATTGAAGTGATTTCCAATCAGTCTCAATTTCCCACTGACCTAGGAAATATATAGAAAAAAATTTTTGGACAAAAATGTCTCTAGATAGAGTGCATTGCATAGTTTGACAAAGACAGTTACAGGGGCCTAGCTAGTTCTTAACTCACCTCAGTTTTCTAAAGTTAATGTACATTTATCTACCATCAACTAGATAAGTGTATTACTGCTGTTGAAAATATGCACTAATGAGTATATCACACAATGCTGTGATTTTTATCCAATATGTCACCAAAACTAGAATATGTCAGATCTATATACATATACAGTATATATACATATTCCTGTATAGTTCTGTACTTGCATTAGAAGGTCCGTGAAAACTATTCCTACATAATATTTCCTCATATGAAATCGATAACCGTATATACACATAGACTACAAAGTGTGTCTATATCATTGGAATTTTGCTTTAATCAGTTTAATGTCAATGCCCACTCTTTCTTTATTAACCTTGAGGTTGGGAATAATGTTTTCCTTGAACCAGTTGATTAGCATATGCTGGATGGTTTGGAGGATGCGGGTGTACAAATCACGCTCCTGTATTGTAGATGAGTATCCAAACATGTCGGGTTGGCTAATGATGCATAGCTCAAGTCTGTAGAGCAAAAGGGTCTCAGCATCTGCCCCATCCGCTGTCGTTCTCGTGAATTAAAAAAAAAATTTACTGTTTACTGTTTACTGTTACTACCAATTTGACCGTGCTCTGTTTCAGACCCAGCTGTCCAGTTGCGGCAAACGGTATGAGGTTAAATATCCCCAATAATAAGAAACTTCATAGCAATGCAGCACAGTGTACACAAATATGGAGAAGTGCTTATGGGGATTAGAATTTGGATTTGTGTTTTAATTTCAGGGCACAATTAAAATACTTGGCAAAGTGTCTTAGACTCAAGCCTATTTAGAAGAAAAAGTGTTTAATTCATGTTTTGTTTTGTTTTTTTTTTCCCTGCGTGGTGCTATTGTTCTCCAGTGTGACATATTCTAGCAGCATGGATTGATAAAATCTTGCCAGAGCATTTTGTTGTAACTCTACTTTGCCAATAAACACAGCCAGATTCAGAAAAATGTTGCTATTTTTCAGTTTTAGATTGCAGGAAACATTTTTTTATTTGCCCATGACACATTACCAGGATAGAGTCTAAACTGATGAGAATAAAAATAACTACTCACAAAATAAAATAAAAGTAACTTGTTTATTTATGTGAAAGCTATTATTACACCACATGTGAAGCAAATCGTTTTCAAAGCTTTTCTTTCAACTGAGGAAATAGAAAAATAATAATATTTGCAGAGATGATTTGGGAACAGTACAAATTACATTGCAATCCACAAACTATGTATCAAGAACCTGAACAGTTAGGAATAATAGTCATTGAACAACAAAACTGATGTTTGTAGACAGTTACCCATATGTAATGGATTGGCTGCCCTGGAATTTTTAGTTTTCACTTGGCCCCTGTGGCAACTTTTAACAGGTGCTTTCAAATTATGACTATGTTGCTTTTTCCTATTTGGCTCCTGGTCGGGCTATGTTCAGAGGTGTTGTAAAATTGAGAATTTCCCTATCGTTTGTTTTGTTTTGTTTTGTTTCAAAGACATAGGAGATCCTAAAAAGAGATGGTTTGTTTCCAAGTATATATTCCTTCTCAGTGGTAATAATGATAACAACATTGTCATATGCTGGGGACGCTTCCAAGTGTGAACATATATTGTTTATTTAATGCTCAGAAATATGCTATGAAGTAGCTACTATTATCACCTCCCCTTTAAATATGAGGAAGCTGAGAAACAGAGTGCTTAAGTAACTTGCCAAATACCAGAATGTAATGGCAGGTTGGGGAGTTAAGCCCAGAATATCTAGCTCCCCTCTGTATGCTCTTAACCACTCTGCTGTACCAAGGGATGTAAGCAGTGCTGGGGAGGGGGGATTCTATACTGTGTAAAGGTAACTCTTTATTAGATTAAATAAATAAATAAATAAATAAATAAATAAATAAATAAGTGTGTGTGTGTGTGTGTATGTGTGTATACACACACACACACACACACATACATATATTGTCTGCCACAAAATGAATGTGAGCTTATGCAAAATAGGTGTGTGTGAGAGAGAGAGGAAAGAGATCAGTGCAATGGAGAAGGGAAAGACAAACGGGAAGAAGAAACACACCGACAATCCAGACAACATAAGAGCCCAGTGATTTATTTTGAAGGGTAGTGTGGACAAGTCCAGGAGCAAGGCTTAGGGAATGTGGAGGAAGTCTTGAATCTGAAATGTCCTGTGGGGTTTCCAGCCCTTCCTGTACTGTTGTCTTCATTGGCTTTTGGTTTCCTGAGGGCTTCATACCTTTGGGATTAGGATACAATGTGTCTGATTGCCTTCCCCATAGAATGAGCAGTTGAACAGTCCTCTTCAGAGGCTAGATGGACAGAGGGGTGGTGACCGAGAATCTGCTGTGATGTAGACTGGTTTGACATGTGTATTTGAAGGATTTACAGATAGTAAGGAAAGTCAGCAGAATGAGGAGAGGTGTGATATTCTGCAAATAAAAGATGTGCTGGAGGGGCACCTGGGCGGCTCAGTCGGTTGAGCCTCCAATTTCGGTTTAGGTCATGACCTCACGGTTCACAGTTCGTAGGTTCCAGCCCTGCGTCAGGCTCTGTGCTGACAGCTCAGAGGCTGGAGCCTGCTTCGGATTCTGTGTCTCCTTCTCTCTCTGCCCCTCCCCTGTTCGTGCTGTCTCTCTCTCTCAAAAATAAATAAACACTAAAAAAATTAAAAAAAAAAAAAAGATGTACGCAAGATAGGCAAGGAAAGCACCTGTGGGACTAAAGGGTGCTGCTCCTCTTTAGGTAAACATTTCAAGCTTCAATATTTCTATCATTTTTGTTGTGCATACTTTCCATTACTTCTATAAATATCTCAGTTATGTAGATGGACACCAGGCACAACCCCTAGCCCTGCCCTTTCAGGATAAAAAGTAATCTTTCCTGTAAACTCAGAGATGTACTTCAATCCAAAGCTAAAAAAAAAAAAAAAAAAAATTAGAAAAAAAAAAAAAAGGAAATGAGAAAGAGGTCAATGAATCATAGAAACAAATAGACAAATGGGGAAACCAGTCTGCACAGCAAGGTAGGTCAAGAGCAGTACAAGGTAGACAAAAGCTTCTGAGAATCAGCAGGAGGGGAGATATGATGAAATGAGAAGAGGACCCAGCATGGTCTCTGTACAGCCTGGTCTGTAAGCAATTTTCTGCATGCAGTAGGAGGAATTATCCACATATAATTTAGATTGGTATAGTTTTTACTACAGGCACCGTGTAAATGTTTGTCTAATTATTGCCATAACAGAAACTTCTGTTTTATTAAAATAAACCCTTTTTCTCTTGCAGAAGGCTAAAAATCATTTGGATATGGTTAAAGAAATTATGGGGCATTTATATAATACATTATCATGCTATTAAACTTTGCAAATTTTATATTTAATATAAATTTTGTTTATAAGCACCATTAAAATGCCACTGAGGATCTGTATTTATTTTCTTGTGGGATGCCCATGACACTACGACCCTGTCCTGATTTATGATTACTTACTGTGAAGTGTCAGGTGCGACTGAAGTGTAGCAAGGAACAGTACTCTTCCCCCTGTGGGCTGGGCCAGCATCCAGAAGTCAGTCTGTTCTGAACTTCGAAGTGTTGGTTTCGGGGAAGTGCTTGATCCCAGATCCTTGTGACCTCAGTGAAGAATTCTAAAACAATAGCTCTTCAGACTCGTCTCCATTCTACTTAGTTTTTTACCTCTGACCCCTGTAGCCCCAAGCCCCTGAGGAGATTGCAGAAAGGCATCTTCCAGCTCCTCACCTTTAAAAAAAAAGTTTATTTACTGATTTTGAGAGTGTACACACAGGTCGGGGAGGGGCAGAGAGCGACTCAGAGGGAGAGAGAGCGAATCCAAGGCAGGCTCTGCACTGTCAGTGTGGAGTCCAGTGAGGAGCTCAGACTCAGGAACCCTGAGATCACTGCCTGAGCCAAAGTCAGGTGCTTCACTGACTGAGCCACCCAGGCGCCCCGAGCCCCTGCCGGCTGCCTCAGCAGATCAAATGGGAAAGGCTTTGACTTATCTTCTAGATCTGAGCACCCCAAGAAACAGACCAAGATAAATAAAAACACACTGAAAACAGACTAGAAATATGAGAAAAGACACCAAGCAAACAGAACATACATTCAGTCCTATAGAGTTAGAGCAGGATGCAGAGCAACTGAATGACGCGTTTAGGTCAAACATGACAACCATCCAAATGGCGTGTGGAAAAAATGAACTGAGAAAATGTGCAGCATGTGGATTTTGTAAAATTCAAATTTATCTCAACAGATTATTAGAAAAAAAATGTTACTTTAAAAATGAACTTGGCAAAAAATTCAGTGACTTAGGATATAAAATTGCAGAATGCTAAGCGAGATTAAGTCAGTCAGAGAAACAAATACCTTATAATTTCACTCATGTGCAACTTAAGAAACAAATTAGATGAACATAGGGGAAGGAAAGAAGAAAGAAATGGAGGCAAACCATAAGAGACTTGTAACTCTAGCAAACAAACTGAGGGTTGCTGGAGGGGAGGTAGGTAGGGGATGGGCTGGATGGGTGATAGATATTGAGGAGGGCACTTGTTATGAGCAGTGGGTGTTATCTGTAAGTGATGAATCACTAAATTCTACGCTGAAACCAACATTGCACTATACGTTAACCAATTAGAATTTAAATAAAAACTTGAAACATAAAAAAATAAAATAAATTTTACAAAACCAAATAAAATTGCAGAATGGGTTTATGTCATACCTGATGAAGTGTTCACTAAGTTCTTAGGAGTGTTGGAAATTTTTATCATAGTATGACATTATTTTTAATTTATTATGTATTATTCTGCTTGAGTTAAATACATAAACTATTTGCATCAAATTATAATGAGTTAATTTACCTTACTGCATTCAGTGTGTGTGTGTGTGTGTGTGTGTGTGTGTGTATAAGCTTTGTCTTTCACACTGACAGAAAGAGCTCATGTTTGTGAAGGTGTGAAAAGCTTGCAAAAGCACATTAAAAAAAAGATGAGAACTGTGGACTATTTCAAACTAAGGTGTATTTCAAAGATGTAGAAAAAACAATTCTCAGTTTTTCTTATATCCTAAATAGACCTCCTGTGAGAGTGTACATTTTGTTTTAAGAATAGGGATTCCATGGGGCGCCTGGGTGGCACAGTCGGTTAAGCGTCCGACTTCAGCCAGGTCACGATCTCGCGGTCCGTGAGTTCGAGCCCCGCGTCGGGCTCTGGGCTGATGGCTCAGAGCCTGGAGCCTGTTTCCGATTCTGTGTCTCCCTCTCTCTCTGCCCCTCCCCCGTTCATGCTCTGTCTCTCTCTGTCCCAAAAATAAATAAACGTTGAAAAAAAAATTAAAAAAAAAATAGGGATTCCACAATTCTATAAACATTATTTATGTTCAATTTTAGGAATGGAAACAATGCAGAAAATGCAAATGGTAAATAATTACTTGAAAATCCTCCATTGAGAAATACTTATCCTGAACTCAGCTGAATATATTTTCAGACACTTCTCTGCATCTATGCAGATGGAAATACTGAGAACTATGCAGGAAAGATATTCAAATGAAAATTATGTACTCTACAAACTGTTTAATACAAAGCCATCAAATTTAGTTTTGCTTTAATTTGTAAGAGAGAAACATCGCAAGTGAAACCAAACTAACTGTTGAATTTCAAATAAAACTTTCTTCATTTTAATGGATTATATTTCCTTGACTATTCCTCTAAGGCAAATTGAAAAGATTACAGAACACATTTATACATTGTAGTCATTTTTTAAACACCATGTTTCAAATTTGCAAAGTACTATTTTCCCCCTTCTGTGAACAGTAAACAAATTATTCCTCTATGGTTGATTCCCACCTACTCTCTCCTCATGTTTGAATGTTGATAACATTTTCACTTCAATAAGGTTTATGTATTTCTATTATATAGAATGTTAGCAGTTTTCCTCTGAGTTGTGAATATTAATTCTAGATGTAGACTCACTGTATCTTATTGTCATACTTTTTCTCTTCCTGATTTATTTATTTTATTTATCACTAGATTGTCTGGATTTTGATAAAAAGATTTCTCTCTTGTTATTTATTTTTTGAAGAAGAACTCAGCAATGTTGTGTCTTGTTTAGGAATGTCTGTTTCTTGCCTTCAGAGTTGAACCATTCCTTAAGTGAGTATTTTCTTAAGTTACACTTTATTTTTACTCTGAACTTTGCAGATGGCTCTGTTTTTTATTTGTTTTTTTAATATATTGAATGTGGAAAAATGAAGGAAAGCACATTCAGGAAGTTAGAAAGCAGGGGGCATAGTTGATTCCATGTAAATCTTAAATGCAGATTTGAGGGTTTGTTATTTCTTTATTTCTGTGCATTTAAAAAAATGAGAGGAATGATGTTTTAACCATTCACTTGTGGCCTCTTTTTACTTCTGTTTAGGAGTCTGGGATCAGCCAATGAATAAATGTTCCTTTATTTAGCTTTTTAAGTGAATCACTTGGCTTCCCTCTATATCAATGGGGGAAATGATTCGAGGACCTTGAAATTGATAAGTTACTACTACTCCACTGTTAAAATGCTTCTGGCTTTGGGAACTTAATGATTCAGTCTTGAACTTTTAGCATTTTAGGTGCTGCTAGAGTATGTTTTGTTGCACTTAGCTCCCCACATTCCTTAGACTGGCTAACACTCCCCACACTGCACCCCCTTCAGTGAAGTCTTTAAACTCTTAAAAACTGGTTTATCTTCATAGAGCAACTTTGTATACTTCCTGGCAAGGCAAGAAGAATCCTTTCATCTACTTTCCTGTCTTATGACTTGGAACGTATGCTACTAAAACATTAGAGACAAGGATATGACACAGAAAAAAGGAAAAGAGAAATTGGGGGAAAAAAAGAAAGAAAGACTGGAAAAGAGAGAACACAGATAAGTGGTTTCTCAAGCAATGGGTGTGTTCTCCACAGACAACGCACAGCAGCACCGACCGCGTGCACAGACCGCACATGCTTGCTGCACTTAGCAGTGACAAGGCCCTGTGGTATTATTGGCTGTTTGTTACACCAGCAACAAAGCCATATTCCCAGGTCCCTCATTCGACACAAGGAAAACAGTGAAATGCAGTAAAAGCTAATTAAACTTCCCTTAATTGGAATGTGGGCAAACTAATGTTTATTTAGATTTAGTTCCAGAAATTAAATGCAAACAAGATTACAAAGAAAGTATTTAAAACTTCTTCAGAGAATACACTGTTTTCAAACAACTAAATATGATAAAATAATTTATTTAAAAATAATTGATGTGTTAAATTGAACTTTTTCTCATCTAGTGATTATACAATCACCCTATGGACAGCTACTATGCACAACTTTATTTATTTTGTGCTTAACTGATAAACATTAAATCTTAAAAAAAGTCCCCAAACCCTGAATTTGTAAAGATTTCATGATTTTGAATCTTTATTAGTTCAGACTGGCTTTTTACCCAAGTAATTATTCATTTATTCCATTTAATAAATATTTCTTTACCATCTGCTGTGCACTAGCCTCTATATAAATTTTAATTAAAGCCTGATTTTATTATACATACAGGTTTTCTTTGTGAAAATAACGAAGAAACTTAAAAACTGCATACCTGGAATTATAGGGAGACAATATGTGCAGATATGTAGAATGGATTTCCAGCTGCATAGACTAAAGTCTAATAGGCTTCCTGCACTCTCATATACACTCCACATTTCTACATTAATTCTTCACTTGGTAGGACTATAGACATGAATTATCATCTGCACCAAAGTAGATTTTGTTCTGGGAGACTGGTCATGACAAACAAATCCTGAAGAGATTCATGTAGAAATCCCAATTGTCTTTACTGAGTCAAAAGAGATTTATTTACTTTTTTATATAATTTTAATGTTTGTTTATTTTTGAGAGAGACAGAGTGTGAGCAGGGGAGGGGCAGAGAAAGAGGGAGACATAGAATCTGAGGCAGGCTCCAGGCTCTGAGCTGTCAGTACAGAGCCTGACTCGAACCATGAGATCCTGACCTGAGCTAAAGTCGGACACTTAACCACCTGAGCCACCTAGGCGCCCCTTAAGAAATTTATTTATTTATTTATTTATTTATTTATTTATTTATTTATTTATTTATTTATTTATTTATTTTTAATTTTTTTTTTCAACGTTTATTTATTTTTGGGACAGAGAGAGACAGAGCATGAATGGGGGAGGGGCAGAGAGAGAGGGAGACACAGAATCGGAAACAGGCTCCAGGCTCTGAGCCATCAGCCCAGAGCCCGACGCGGGGCTCGAACTCGCGGACCGCGAGATCGTGACCTGGCTGAAGTCGGATGCTTAACCGACTGCGCCACCCAGGCGCCCCAAGAAATTTATTTTTAATACCAGAAATATGACTAACTGTGGCTAAATTTTCCTATGCATTTTATTTTGTTTTCATTGGTTTGTACAAGACTGATTGAGAATATTATAGAAGAACCTTAAATATTAGGTATGTGCTTTGATTTTTTCATAAATGCGATGTTATTTGAAGAAATATAGTGCACAAACTATTTTTTCCCCATAAAACAGTTGTAGTAGATAAAAGCATCTATCACAGTTTACTTTGAATCATTAAGGAAACCAGCCCCAGAGTTTCTATTGTTCAAAATATACTTGGGGCATCTGGGTGGCTCAGTCGGTTGGGTTGCCAGCTTTCGCTTGGATCATGATCTTGCAGTCCGTAAGTTCGAGTTCTGTGTTGGGCTCTGTGCTGAGAGCTCAGAGCCTGGAGCCTGCTTTGGATTCTGTGTACCCCCCGCCACCCCCAACTCTCTGCTCCTCCCCCACTCAGGCTCTGTCTTTCTCTGTGTCTCAAAAATAAATGTTAAAAAAAAATTAAAAATGAAACAAATAAAAAACCAAAATACACTTAAACTTCAAAGAAAACAACACCTGAAAGTAATATAATACTGTACGTTAACTATACTGCGATTAAAATACAACAAGATAAAAACTTCAAAAAAAATATAATTCAACTACTGTGTGAGATTGAGGGAATAATTTTGTTGTGTAGGAGGACTTCAGACTGATTGGAAAAATACTGTCATCAATCATAGACCTAGAGGTCTACCTATATACATGGACATTTCCCTCCCTTTCTTTTGTTTGTATTTACAATCCTTTTGCATGTGTCCAAAAGGGGGATTTCATTTTTTTCCATATTAATTTGTTTGAATTGAATCATTTGAACTAAAAAAGGGATTGAGAGAGATATATTATTCACACACCCTTGATGAAACATAGTCATCAAGTGGGGATTTGATGGTAAGTGAAACTGAAGGGCTGAGACATGGGAAAAACTAGCTCTGTGCTAAATATGTCATCCTTATACAGATGAGAAAACCAAGGCATAATTGTGTGTAAGTAATTGGCCTATATCAATACTGAAAGTAGGTAGTTGAGTGAAGTTTTGAAACCAAATAACAGTGCTCTAAAATCCAATGATAATCCTGATGTATGCTCCTACATTAAGTAGATGAGGAAAATAAGTTAAGGGGATGTGTCTTATTAGTCCACATAAAAATAATGAAAAAGGTGGGGAACCTGGGTGGCTCAGTTAGTTGAGCATCGACTTCGGCCCAGGTCATGATCTCGCAGTCCGTGAGTTCGAGCCCCGCGTCGGGCTCTGTGCTGACAGCTCAGAACCTGGAGCCTGCTTTGGATTCTGTGTCTCCCTCTCTATATGCCCCTCCCCCGCTCATGCTCTGTCTCTCTCTCTCTCTCTCTGTCAAATATAAACATTAAAAACATTAATAATAATTTAAAAAGTAATTAATAATAATAATCGTTAAGAATTCATGGAAAAGACAGCATGAGGGCGAGGCCTGCTGGGCACTGAGGATGCCACATTTAAATTTTTTTTTTTTCAACGTTTATTTATTTTTGGGACAGAGAGAGACAGAGCATGAACGGGGGAGGGGCAGAGAGAGAGGGAGACACAGAATCGGAAACAGGCTCCAAGCTCTGAGCCATCAGCCCAGAGCCTGACGCGGGGCTCGAACTCACGGACCGCGAGATCGTGACCTGGCTGAAGTCGGACGCTTAACCGACTGCGCCACCCAGGCACCCCGGATGCCACATTTAAGGAAGCACTTACCTTTGGGTTGATGCCGATGCTGCACTCAGACACCCCTGAGAGAGAATGCCTCTGTAACTTTTAAATAACTGTATTTTCATTTTTAAAATGAGAAAGACACTGTTGTTCAGTTTTGGTGACAGCCACCAAGAAAACGGAATACCTAGTAAGCACCTGTTATATGCTTTTTTGTATGTGCACATTTGTAAAATCTCCAAATAAACCCTATGGATTTAGAGTGCATTCCATGACCTGAGAATGACCACATGATGAGTTATATGCTAAGGAAAGCCCTAGGAAGACACCTTTTTTTCCCTCCCAGCAATAATGAAAAAATAAATAAATAAAAGTTAGGGAAAGTAAAAGCAAGCACAAAGTGCAGCCAGAACTATGGATAGGATCCTGGTAATTAAATATGCTGATATGTTTTTATCCACTCAAGTGCATTATGTAGAGTTGACTGTATTTTCTAAAGGAAGAAGTGACTAGTTGTTAGTGGGTGATGGATGATGTAGGAGGGATGCAAAGGAGTCCCTTCAAAGAGAAATAGAGGGAATCTTTTAGGGGTCATGGTGCTCTTTTCCTCAGACTGTCCCTAAATATAAAGGTAAACTAAATATATAACCATGACAGAAAAACAAACAGATCTTTAGAGCCAAACATGAGTGCACTAAAAAATACCTGAGGAAAGGTAAACTAAAGCCTTGGAGAAGATTCTACTCATACAGTCTTCTTGGAATATGACTATAAAGCAAAACATTTCAGGTTCACCCAAACATGAAACAATTCTACTTTGTTCCACACAATATTCTCTGACTAGAAACTGTCATGTCAAGTAGATTAGTGAGTATCTTAGCCTGGTCCCATGATGTTGAAATATTATGTGTTATAGCATATTTATGTAGTGTGTATTATTGTATCAAAAAGACCTTGTACCATAAAAAAACAGAGAAGTTGTCTGAAAAGTGGCATAATTTGAAAGTCCTTATGGCAAAACTCTTTAGCTAAATAGTTGTTATGAGAGAAAAACATGTGCATCTAGAATGTGGCCTCTTTTTTCCTTGTATACTACTATTCCTATGGTCCAAGTCACCATTTGGACCATTTTTCTGTACTGTTTCTAAAGTGGTCTCCTTTGCCTGCTAGGGTATCCTCACTGGGGAATCCACAGTGAACCTATTAAAGTTAAGCCTGATCATTTATAACATTCTCCAATGGCTTTCCATTTCTTTTGGTATAACATCCATCTCTTGTGATATAGAAGTTCTTAAATAGCCTATAGGTTGTTCATTAATGCTAGTTCTCTTTCCTCGTTTCATTCCACTCCACCACTCCTGTGGTCTCTCCACACTGGCTTCTTGCTCTTACTCAACTCCTCAACTCGTTTTCAGCATGACAGCCCTTGCATGAGTCATTCTCTCTGGCTGAAAATCTCCTCCCTGCAAACTCACACGGGTTGCTTTCTCATTTCCTGCACATCCCCACTCAAGTGTTACTTTATCGAAGAAGTCTTTTCTGACAACATTTCCCAAATATGGCCTCCAGCTCCACTCGAGGAATTCTTTATCACGCTGTCCCCGCTTTATTTTTTTTCCAGAAACATTTATAACCACTGGACTTAATAAATAACATATTATCAGTTAATTTTCTATCTTCCTCTACTACAATGTGAGATATCAGCAGAGTTTTTTCTGTTTTGTTCATTGTTGAGTTCCCAAAGCCTGAAACATGGCATTGCCCAAAGTAAGAGTACAATAGATGAGTGTTGAGATAGGACTGGCTTTGGGTTTTTAATAGATACTGTTTTCCAGTAAGCCAAAAAGGATCCAAATGGTAAGATAAATGATGTTGAGAGTTGAGGAAAAAGGTTCCTGGTTATGTGGTCTCTGTTTTCAAGAGTCTTTGAGACTCAAATGAATAGAGACTGCCTTGTGGGTTCATGTTGCACCTAAATCTTTCCAATACAGGTTTAATTCATGTAAACCACTTTCAACAAATGGTACCTGACAAATCTATTTTGTGTTCAGTTTTCTCACTTAATATTAAAAGCTTTTCCTACAAATACACCTATTAGTTCTAGAGATGCCTAGGAGGTAGTAAATCACATTGATTCACTAATGCCTTTTTTGTTTTTTGGAAGATGCTATTCCATAATCAAAAATAAGAAAAAGAATAGTAGGGAAATAGTACATGGCCACTTGTAAATACTCAGCCTCCCTATTATGAAATAATGGCTCCTCAATTTCCATGTTTCTTATCCAGGAGATAGGTACAGTCCTGGGGGATATGTACTTTCAGAATGCTTAACTGTTCCAGGAGGGTCAGCATAGATGGGTCAATGATTATTTTTCTCATCAAACGTAAGGTTAGTGGAAATTACCTTAGTACACAGGACAGTTTTTAGTGTACAAGGCCGTTAGAGGATACTATTTTTACCTGTCTTTTTAGGTTTTTGTGGTCATACACTGGCAGAATGTTAATTAGTGAATGATACTCTGGCTCAGTATAAAGTAGGAGTAGACCTTTTTAAAGCCAGTAGTGCTGACTTTAATAGGTATCATTTAAAAAATTTCCAAAAAAAAAAAAAAATACAGCTTCGGCATATCACTAAGAAAACTGTTGCTTGTAACACACAGGCAAGTATAAAATGCATAATTTATAGGAGTAGTTTCATTCGTTCAGTATAAGAAATTGTGGTTACGAGTTCCTTATTCATATCAGTAAGGTTGTTGTGTTTTATATCTTTAAAAGAGAAGGAAGGCAAGCAGGCAGAAAAGAAGGAGAAATATTTCAAGTGATGTATTGGTTTAGCTAAGATTTGTGATCGTTAATTTATAGCTAAAAATCAGGTTATTTATATGCTTATTGTGATGATTAAGATCATGATAATTATTACTTATATCACAAGAGTAAATAAGACATTTGATTATTCACAGAAATTAGTAAAATATATAGCACCTAGTCAAAATGTAAATGAAAGTATAATCAGAAAAAATCACTGTATCAGTGACCATGGGTTTACCAAATATTATTATTATGTGAAGATATTATATGTCAGAAATGAGCCCATGTGTATGCTGCTAAAAGTTTGCTGCAGAAAAACCTTGGCCTATATGTTTTTTTTAATAAAATGTGAATATTTGGTTGAGATAGTGAAAATTAATATTAAACTGTATAGGAATAATTATAGAGCATACAATTAAAATCCCTCTGGCATACTAAGAAATATATGACATAAAAACCCCACAAAAAGTTTGTTAAAAACTTACAAATTATTGTTATAAATATATTGTCATTCAATTTTGCATAAGCACCATAGATATCCATTAAAACTGCGTTTGCAAATATTAACGAAGACGCAAAATGAAAGTAGCTTAAATACAATGGAAGTTTGTTTTTCTTAACACATAGCATATAATCTAGAGCGGGCCAACCCAAGGCTGGTTAGTATGGGGTTCCATACAAACACCATCGTGCCTGATTACTTGTCTTTGGGTTCTGCCATCTGAAGCTTGTAGATTCCATTCACAAGATGGTTTTGCAGTCAAGGAATAACTGTGCTTAGTTATTAGTACTTATGGGTATGTTTGAACACATCTTAGCAACTTGGTAGGACTCTAAGCTTCTTCTGACCTAAAACAAGTTGCCTCATCATTGCTGTCTTTGAACTTCTTGGTACTAAATCTACTCTTACCACGTTGACCTTTGAAGCAAAGTTATTGAAAATTATACAACTAGTGAGTTCCTACTATTGTAAGAACTAGTATTATTTTACTTAAAAGGTGTTTGAAAAACTAAATAGGTGTTTTTCACCTCTAGCTGGTACCTCTCCAGCTAGAGGTAATCAAATAGATTATATAAATGTGTTTTACTCATATTAACCATGGCTTTTTCAGTCTCCACTGAGGCCATAAAAAGAATAAATTCACTTAGAAGAGATTGTTGGACTCCTTGAAAATAAGTTGATAGTCTGAGTAGTTTTGTGTGCCTAGTTTGCTCCAGCCACTATGCCTTCTACATTTTGTTGAAATTTAAAGAGCCATGGTAGTCACCTCAGAAACTAAGAGATGAAAAGACTGTGGAAATACCACCTCCTTCCCCATTTCCTGAGCCGGAAAAACTCTCATGAGAAAGCACAATGACTCCTTTAAAATGAATCGATGATATTTGCCATTGTCTAGTTAGTTTTTGCACAGTAACGCCACAGTATTTAGTACCAAGTAAGGCTTCTTTCTTATATTCAGTGATCTGTGAGTCAGCTAAGAGGGCTATGCTGAGTGTTGCATGTCTGGGATCAGCTGGAACAGCTCTGCTTCAGACTCTGGGGCTGTGGGTTGGCTGGAGCAACTCCATCTTATGTCACCATTTTGGGACCCAGGCTGATGGGGCAGCCACTTCACAGAGCATGTTCTTCTCATTCCAACAACAGAGGTACAAGTGGGAAAGTTCAGCTGCACCAATATACTTCACGTCTCTGTTGTTTCATATCTGCGAATATCTCATTGACCAAAGCAAGATGCCTGGACAGCACCAAGTCCAGTGGTGGGAAAGAACATCCTGTCTATGATAAATCTATGGCGAAGGTGTGGATTTATTATACAACTAAAGGAAGTGAACACTGGCATAAATAATTCCATCTACCACACGTATCTATCCTTTCTTTAATTTTGTCTTTGGATTATTTATTGTTACTTAATAATATTCTTTATATAGTTAGAGTTACACTTTAGTCGTCCAAAAAAGCTAAATGATTTATTGTTAGTTAATACTGGCACAAAAATAAACACATAAATTATCAATGGAGCAGGATAAACAGCCCAGAAATAAACCCACACCTATATGGTCAATTAATCTACAACAAAGGAGGCAGGATATACAATGGGGAAAAGACAGTCTTTAAATAATAAGTGATTTTAGGAAAACTGTATAGCTACACGCAAAAGAATGAACTGGACCACTTCCTTACACCATATACAAAAATAAATCATTCTTGATAGAATGATTTCTATCAAGAAATCCAAATCACTTTGGATTCCAAATCCCAAATCACGGAATGTGTAATGCCTTTTAAGTAACGATCTTCTGGGTTTTGACTACTTTGGATGGAAGTCCCTTGATAATGAGCTATACATTTCCTGGCATTCTTCAACATAGCGTACTAAATATAATAAGACCTTTTAAATAAGTGAAGGTCATTATTATAAATATCAATTACTGTTCTGTGCTCTAATACCTTTCTCATAACTAAGCCTGTGCATTTTGAGTTATGACTTATTTTTGCAGATTTTTTTTCTATTTTTAGCCATTTGAAATCATTTGTAATGAAGTATATAATATTGGAGTAAATGTGACAATTCACTATTTATAAACTTGAAAACCAAATACCTTAACTGTATGTACTTTTATTTGTGATGAGAATAAGTAGTCTCTAAATGAAGGCCAATGGATGTTCATATAATGAAATTACATAAGTTTTAGTGTATATACTTGGTAATTTATAATTTCACGGTTAAGAGTCCATTTTAAATGCTTCCTGGATGCGTTCCAAATAATGAAGGTATTGCTTTATTATTCTTTCTTGCTTTGCCTGGCAGAAAATAGTGTCCCTTGATATTACATTGCATACTTGTATGATCTTCTGATTCCCACTAGAGCTTGGATAGTGGCTTAAAAGTGGTGAGTTACAATGATATCCATAATTCTCAACATTTTTTAGCCTTATAACCTCTTTGATGTGAACTAGGGTATTTGATAAACCAAGTTAAATTTTACAGTTTTTTTTTTCCTTTGTAACACAGAACCTATTTATTATTACTGGAGAAGCGATTTCCATTTAGGTTACAGAATATGTTTAATTCTTTAATTCACATCAGGCATCTCATGGAACATTAACATCTAGGGGAAAACTAAGCACCTTCATTTCAGTGCATCAGTTGTCTAATGAGTGAGGACATTTTTGATATATTGATTTGCAGCTCTTTTCAGTATAAATTAATCTGTGCATGCACTCACCGTGATGATGACACTAGAGGAGCATTTGATTTATATTTACGTTATACTTCTCATGGTGCTTTGAAAGAAAAGCATAGGCACAGCCATGCTGTTAAAATTATAATGGCGATGATTATGCTGCTGCTAATTGTGATAATAATGATGATAATAATAAATAATTATTACTTACTGTATCCTAGGTGATTTTCAAAGTGTTTTACGTGCATTGTGACATTTATTTCTGATACCAAGGCCATGAGGTGTTATTATTATACCTTCATTTTGTAGTACCTACTAGGCATATTATTCATATCCTCATCTTTTAGATAAGAAATTTGAAGACAAAAAATACATTTTCAAGTCACCCAAAGTCATGCCACAAATGGTGAAGCTATAGTCTGAAGCAGGATATTTCTGTTTTCACAGCTCATGCCCTCAATGAGCATAGAATACTGCCTCCTAAAGGCATTTTATTTTTTGCGAGACAACAAAATTAACTATGACTCAATTCCTTTGATGGTTTTTACCATTACCAAGGATATATTCCTAATCATTTTAATAAGCCTTAGGCTAAAATTAGCTTCTAATATATTTTATAGCATCATATTTACAGTATAATTGGGTTGATGTTTTATTATCTCTTTTCCATTTCAAAAATAATAAAACATGGCCTTTATAAAAAGAAATATTATGAAAATAATTGAAGTATAGATGTATATTAATGTAATATTTATAAGGATGTATCTGGTCACTCACACCTGAAAGAGCTTCAATCAATCTGGACCACTTTTATAGACCACATATCTTTGTGACCTCCATGGAATAGGGATGTTAACATTTAAGGTCTGCCAAAAACTAGAGTGGCATATACATAAGGTTTCATATACTTCACTATATTCTAGGTATTCTGTACTTCCTATCAGGTTTTGGTACTCTATTATTGATTTTATTTGTGCTGATTTTTATTTATTTATTTTTTTATTAGAGAGCGAGAGCATGTGCATGGGTAGGGCAGGGGTAGAGGGCAAGAGAGAGAATCTCAAGCAGGCTCCACACTCAGCAGGGAGCCCGATGTGCGGCTGGATCTCACGCCCCTGGGGATCATGACCTGAGCTGAAATCAAGAGTTGGATGCCCAAAAGACTGAGTCACTGAGGCACCCCATCTATGTACTGATTTTAAATATTTTTACCACAAAATGGTTTAGATAAGCCTTAACTTTATAGAAGAATTAAACCAACTTTGTAGTAGTTTGTGTGGGAAAAAAAAAACAATGAAGATGTATAATGCTACCACAAAAACTTAAAGTCGACTGGAGAGAACTCTTTAGCATGAAGGCTGAAGTTTTTAAACCAATGATAGTTTTTTTTTTTTTTTTTTTTCTGGAAAAAGGTAACCTATCTTTGCTGAAACAATTGTGGCTCTGCATCTCTATTAAAGTTAATTTCTTAAGATACTTAATTTTAGTTTGAAAACACATTCACAAGAAAGAGACAATTTTCAAGTTGTTTTTAATTTTGAGGGCGTCGGCATAGCCATTTTGCAAAAGCTTGGTTGCTTAGACCCAATCAGTGATCATTTAATGAGTTAATTATCACTAAGGTTGTTTGGTAAAATGACTCCCTAATGATTATTACAGTTTACAACCCAGCTATACACAGTGTTCTAACATCCTAGCAATGTGCATTCTTCTAACAAATTTGCTGTATTCTCAAGTTTTTTTTCTCAGTACAAAAATGTCAGTAATTATGAGAAAGTTTTTAGTCCTTGTTAGCAAAGCAGTTTAAATGGAAGTTGAACTTGATGTTGTCAGGATAAGGAATTAGTATATAAATCTTAGCTAACATTTTCTTCACTGCCTCACAGAACTTAAATTATAGTTCAAGGCATGTCTTCCGCAAGAACCTGGGTCATCTCTCTTCATTCTTCTTAGATATTGTCAATGACGATTGCTAAAAGAAACTTGTGTGTTTCTTTTGTTTCTAATGTGCAATAAATAAGTAACATGGGCTTTATAATTTTTGTTTCCACATATTTTAGGACACTTGTGATAAACATTCAACTTGAGGAATGTGAAGAAACTATATGAATCATTGTAGTCTATCAGGTTGAACTAAGAGATATTTAAATACATAGTATCATCCAGAGTGTTCTGGAAAACATGAGATTTTTTCAAATTCCATCTACTTTGTGCTTAGCTTTATTAACAATCGTATCACTTTTGTTATATAGCCACTTGATTATTTTTTAATTTTAAAATTGCCAGTTGATTATGGAGGCCTCAGAATATTTTTCCCTTTGATTAAATAAATTCTTAGTTACAATGATTTTGGCCTTAATAATATTAAAATGCATACTAATTGCAGTAATTTTTACTAGAAATCATCCTTCTAATTCTAATTATGAGAAGTTTGTCTGTAACAACATTTCTTTCAAATAAACACAGCAGAGAATCAACGACCAGCAATTTTCCTAAAAATATTCTTTTGTCTTGATCACGATCATCATCTCATCACAATGCATTATGTTGTTCGTCAATTAATAGGGTGGGTTTTTAATTTACAGACAGATCTCATGTATTATTGTATCATTTGACCTGTACCTCAACTGTGTGGGATTGAATGGACAGGCATTCCTCATTTTCTACAGATGAGAAACTGGCTTCAGAGCAGTTGAGTGGTTTGGATCTGGGAATACAGAAATAAGAGGTAGAAAGACAGCCTGAGCATGTCTAATGGTAATTGCCACGATTGAGCATTTTACATGTCCTGTTAAGACAGGCATATCCACGTGAAGAAATTAATCTGCTCAATGTTACATAGTTAGCATGTGGCAGATCCAGGGTGCAAGTTCAGGGGTGTGTAATGCTGTGCAGATTCCCTTCCCATTAAGTCACATAGACTATAACTTTCAGGCACATATATTCCTAAGTCAATAAAATGTGCACTCTACTTCCAAATCATTATGCTTTGGAATAACTGCAGTTACAGGGATAGACTTCCTGAAAATTAGTCGAGGTTGGTTTAATCACCCTTACTCACAAGTTTTATTTTTTTTATTTTTTATTTTTTTAATTTTTTTTAATGTTTATTTTTGAGACAGAGAGAGACAGAGAATGAACGGGGGGAGGGTCAGAGAGAGAGGGAGACACAGAATCCGAAGCAGGCTCCAGGCTCTGAGCTGTCAGCACAGAGCCCGATGCGGGGCTTGAACTCACAGACCGTGAGATCATGACCCAAGCGGAAGTCAGAAGCTCAACCGACTGAGCCACCCAGGCGCCCCATAAAAAGTCATTGTGAATAGTGAAAATGGGAAAAAAAATAACTGGAGGCAATGAAAAGGAATTAGAATTCTTGGCTATGAAAAGCGACGTGTAGTATATACTATGCTGTGCTCACCCGGCATTCACATCTGGTTACTGTTATCTGGTTGCATTACCACTAGAATAGGCTGCTCTGGAGGAATTATCTTAAAAAAACAAACAATGTGTTTTGAAAGAAATGGAGACTTACTGCCTTAGAATGCTATTTATAGGAAAAGTAGATTCACCTGGAACACAAGAAAACTATCAGTGTCATATTCTGTCACAGGAATACAGGGAAGCTGATCAACAAGGGACCGTCATAATCTATGTCCTTACAGAAAGGGAAACAGACATACACTCATACTTCATGGCAGCCCAGGACTTGGGTGATGAGTCATCCACGGGGACAGCTCAAAAATTTTGGATCTACCTGGTGATGCCTAAGAAAATATAGTTCATTGAATTTGTTCCTCCTGGTGAAGTGGTAGTGGCAACTTCATGTTAACTTAAAAAAATGATTTTCACCAGGGAACATCAAAGAGGATGATTCAGATCCTAAAAAGGATCTTCTTGATGAAGCAGCTAATAATCTAGGCAACAACCTGAGGTTGGTTTCCGGGTTTGTAAAGATAAAAACGTCATTGGGCAGTTAGTCAAGTCAAGAAATCAAGAGTATTTAAGAGAGTGATCAATAAATCAAAAGGGTAATAACATATAAAAATCAGTTGTGTTTTTCTACATTAACAATGAACAAACTGAAAAGGAAATTAAGAAAAAAATCCTATTTTCAATAGTATAAAAAAATAATAAAGTACTTAACCTAGAGGCAAAGACTTGTACACTGAAACGAAAACTATTGCTAAAAAAAATTAAAGAAGACCTAGAGAAATGCTAAGATATCCTGTTCATAAGTTGGAAGATTTAATATTTTAAAAATGTCCATGTTACCCAAAGTGTTCCATACATTTAATGCAATACCTATCTAAATCCCAATGGAATTTTTGTAGAAATAGAAAAAAAAAAACCATAAAATCCATATGGAATCTCAACTCACAAATAGCCACAAAATTCTTGAGAAGGAAAAACAAAGTTGCAATCCTCATATTTCCTAATTTCAAAAGTCTTGCAAAGCAACGGTAATCAAAACAGTATGGTACTAGCAAAAAGGCAGAGACATACAGATGAGTCGGACAGAATAGAGAGCCTAGAAATAAACTTTCATATATATGGTCAAGTAATCTTTGACAAGAGCTCCAAGATCATTCAATAGGATAAGGATGGTCTCTTCAACATACTGTGCTTAGAAAACTATCCACATGTAAAAAAAAAAAATAAAAATAAAATAAAGTTGAACCCTTACCTTATACCATATACAAAAACCAACTAAAAATGGATTAAAGACTTAAACATAAGTCCTGAAACTGAAACCCCTAGAAGAAACAGAAGATAAACCTTCATAACATTGGTATTGGCAGTGATTTCTGGGTTATGGCACTAAAAACACGGATAATAAAAACAAAGTAATTACACAAATGGGACTACATCAAACTAAAACAAAGAAACCTGTGTAGCAATGGAAATAAGAGAGTAAATAACAGAGTGAAATAATAACCTGTGCAAAGGGAGAAAATATTTGTGGCCGTATTATCTGATAAGAGATTAATACCCCTAACATATAAAGAACTTCAAACTTAATGACAAACCAATTTAAAACAAACTAGTTTAAAAATATGATAAGGACTTGATTAGACATATATTCAAAGAAGATATACAAATGGCCAAAAGGCATATGAAAATGTTCATTAACATCAAAGTCATCAGGGAAATGCTGATTAAAGCCAAAGTGAGATATCACTTTAAATTTGTGAGATTGGCCATTACCAGGAAAATACAGAAAATAACAAGTGTTGGTAAGGATGTGGAGAAATTAGGATACTCATGCACTGTTCATGGGAATGTAAAATAGAGCAGAGACTATAGAAAACAGTATAGAAGTTACTCAGAAAATTAAAAATAGAATTAACATATGATCCAGCAATTCCAATTCTGGGCATATATCCAAAAGAATTGAAAACAGGATCTCAAAGAGAGATGTTCATTGCAGCATTATTCACAGTAGGCAAGAGGTGGAAACAACTTACATGCTCATCAACAGATGAATGTATACAGAAAATGTAATAAATGCGTAGAATGGAATATTATTCAGCTATGAAAAAGAAGAAAATCCTATTATATGCTGCAACATAGATGAACTTGTGGAGGATTATGCTTAATGAAATAAGCTCGGCATGAAAAGACTCATACTTCATGATTGCATTTACATGCTGTGTCTGAAGTAGTCAAACTCTTAGAAAGTAGAATGGTAGTTGCCAGTGGTAGGAGGAAGAAAGAAAAGGAAATCTGTATTCCATGGTAAGACAGTTCAGTTTTTCAAGGTTAGAAAGCTCTAGATATAAGTTATACAACAAGGTACATATGGTTAATACTACTGTGCTTTACACTTAAAATTGTTCAGAGGGTAAATTTTATGTGTTTTTTACCACAACAACAACAAAAAAATAAAACAATCAAATACATAAGGATTAAAAAGGGAGAAAAAATTTAAAGAACAAATCAGAGAGTAAGGAGAGTATTGTGAGAGAACTCAGAATCCCAAATTTGCCAACAAGCAAATTCAGGCAAAAATTTAGCCTCAGTGATTATTGTTAGTAACAATACCAGCATTTACCAACTAGTAGATCTTATTATCCCTTCTTGGAATAACATCATCAGGATGCCAACCTATGATTCTAAACCCAGCAAATAAAATAAAAATGAAAATAAAGATAAATAAAAATGAAAAATAAAAATGAAATTTAAATACAAATAAAAGTGAAGTTAAATGAAAATGAAAAATAAAAAAATGAAAATGAGAAAAAACATTAAAGATTAAAAGGAAATAAGGACATTATCAGAAAGCAAACAAACAAGAGAACAAAAAAGAAACCTGTAAGATTGTTGAAAATAGCTTAATACTAATGTAAATTCTACCTAATTTTCAAAAGTTATGTAGAGATTTAGGAACAACCAACAAAAAAGGCAAATAAATGGGTAAATCTAAATTCATATTTAATTCATAAAGTATTATGATTATTTACTGTAAAACAATCAGGCTTCTGGGTGCCTCAGTTGAGCGACCGACTCTTGATTTTGTCTTAGGTCATGATCTCAGGGTTTGTGAGATTGAAAGACCACATTGGGCTCAGTGTTCACAACACTGATACAACTCCATCTCTCTCTCTTTGCCCTTGCCCCACTCATTGTCTCTCTCGAAAGAAATAAATTTAAAAAAAATAAAACAACATATTATAAATACTATAAAACTGTCATGATTAAATAAAACAATGTTATTAATACTGTTAACATAATTATTATATTAATGCTAATATTTCCAATACAATTCCAATGTTCGAATAATGCTATTTCATATAGTATTTGCAATTTTTAAAATATTTTCGCTCAGCTGAAATTTTCTTCCTGTTAACCCATGTTTTCTGCCTTTCCCACAAGATTATTTCACGTATGTATTAGACTTATTTTAAGTTTTGTAATTGATCATTCAAACATCTTAGTCATGTGTGGTTTTGGATTTGTTGGCTGGTCCCTCTTGTCAATGGGTTATATAGTGTCACATTTTTCACGTGAGAATGTCTTATTTTTTTATTGAATAGCAGACATCATGTGTAAAAACTACTGAAGTAAATACTATACTATTTACTATGCTATACTATACTATACTATTTACTGAAGTAAATACTATATTCTCTTCAAAAATATTGCCTGTGTCCTCTTTTTTCTTTTTTTTAAGGATTACTTTTGAGAGAGAGAGAGAGAGAGAGAGAGAGAGAGAGAGAGAGAATGGCAAAGGGGCAGAAAGAGGGAAGAAGACAAAGCAGGCTCCAGGCTCTGAGCTGTCAGCACAGAGCCCAACTCAGGGTTCAAACTCAGAAACCATGAGGTCATGGCCTGAGCCAAAGTGGGAAGCTCAATTGAGGGAGCCACCCAGGCACCCCTCCTGTGTCGTCTTTCATGCTAGTGGAGACCACGTGGTGGTTTGAGCCTATCAAAACTCTGGTTCTACTGGTCTGAACTTTTCTGTTGCTTTACTTAGAGTCAGTTCGCTATGGTCTGAAACTTGTTTGAGGACAGAATCACAAACTTCCCTTTAGCATATTTGGCACCTAAGAGCATGCCATTCTGTCTCAGTTTTCCTGCCCTGCCCTTAACCATCTGGAGGAACAATGGGCCTTCACCAAATGGATACAAATCTCAAAATTAATTTGCCTTTCCCCAACATCAGCCAAGCGCTGCCACATGATGACTTTCAGCACTTGACTTTGTCTATTGCTTCTCTTAGTTCTCCTCTGCCTTCTGCCTTCAGCGGGCCCCAAATGCCTATATTTGAGTGGCAGGGAAGGGGATAGTCTTTTGGGATATGTTTCTCTATTTTTAAGCTATGATGTTGTTTTCTATTTTTTATGAATGTTCTAAGTTACTTTTTCCTACTTTTTTCTTTTCTTTTGAATGATTGTTTATTATTTAGTCTATTACCATTTATTAGTGTAATAGTAATACATTATTTTAATATTATTTTAGTGAATTTTCTATAAATTCTCTCATGGATCCTTTACTTCTTAGTAACTAATATTAATATTTTTATGACTATTTATGCAGTTTATGGTTCTTAAAACACTTAAATCCACTTCCCCATGTTGCAACTTTTATAGTATTATCAACATAATTATTAGTGTTTATATAGTCAATATTCATATTCTAAGAATTTTTTTTAAATAGTAACAACTGGAATGTTTATATTCATAACATTATTTTATTTTGTCAATTTTTATAACGTTGGTTTTTTTCTTTCAGTTAAATTGTTTAGATATCAATTTATTCATATATTTGTCTTCTCTTGCCCTGTATTTCTTCCTGAAGCTCCAAATACTCTTTTCCTTCATCCTGAAAGACAGATTTTAATGTTTCTGTTAGTGTTAATCTACTTGGACCATCTCACAGATTTTTGTTAAAACTTTGAAGATTATTATTTCATTGCTGAACTGTGTATGTTGTTGATGGCATATGGCTAGATTTAATTCTATTGTCTTTTAAAAATTTATTCCTTTACAAATTTTCTACTTTATTCTATTTTGAGATGCTTGGCAATTGTGTGTGTGTGTGTGTGTGTGTGTGTGTGTGTGTGTGTGTATGAAAGAGAGAGCACACGCACATGTGTGTGCATTATTCTGTGTGGGCTTTTCGTTATTATCATTGTATTTATTTGTTTTAAGTTTATTTATTTATTTTGATAGAGAGAATATGCAAGCAGGGCAGTGGAAGAGAGAGAGGGAGAGAGAGAATCCCAGGCAAGTCCTGCCCTGGCAGTGCAGAATCTGATGTGGGGCTCGGACTCACAAACTGTGAGATCATGGCCCCAGCGAAAACAAGAATCAGACACTTAACCAATTGAGTCATCCAGTCGCCCCCTCATTGTTATCATTTTAGATATTGCTTCTTCCCATTTTCTTCTTTTGCTTTTCTCAGACTTCGGTTATACACATGCCGTGGCTTCATACCACCCATTATACTTTTTTTTTTTTTTTTTTTTTTTTAAATTTTTTTTTTTCAACGTTTATTTATTTTTTGGGACAGAGAGAGACATAGCATGAATGGGGGAGGGGCAGAGAGAGAGGAAGACACAGAATTGGAAACAGGCTCCAGGTTCTGAGCCATCAGCCCAGAGCCTGACGCGGGGCTCGAACTCACGGACCGCAAGATCGTGACCTGGCTGAAGTCGGACGCTTAACCGACTGCGCCACCCAGGCGCCCCCCATTATACTTTCTTACATGGTTTTATTTCTACAGTCTTTATTTTATTTGTTTTTTTGGTGGTCTTCCCTCCAGCTTGCACTCCAATTGTGTATAATCAATCTACTGTTGAAGCCATCAATGGGATTCTTAATTTCAGTTATTGTGTGTTTTATTTCTCTACTTTCATATTGCTGATTAAAGGTTCCAGTCCACTGAAATTCTCCACCTCTTATTGCTTCAAAAATATTAAATGTCAGAAGGATTTGTTTTGTTTTTGCCTATGTTTTATGACTCTATTACCTAGACCTCGTATAGATCTGTTTGTACTATCTTCAGTTTCTGTTAGATTTTTTCCTGTTATTATCTTTCTTCCCTTTATGACTGGTTGTTTTTGCAGAAGTGGCAGGCATTATTAAAATTTTTAGAAAATTATAAAAATCTGAATGATTTTGTCACTTTTCAGACTGGTTCTTTTTCTATTTGGCTAGAAGCTATGCTAGGGATAATAATATTTCCATATCACTTTAATTTTATTAAAGATTTCTTGATTTGAGGGCCTGAAATTTTTGAGTTCACTCTTGCTCCTAGCATTTCTCCACTCACATTTCTAAATCAGTATCTGGGAGTTTTACCCAGACTACCATTTCCTAGTAAGCCCCGAAATCTAATTTGCATATAAGTCTGTGAATCTGCCAAAAGCTTCCATTAGGTTTTTAGTGTCTAATCAGTCACTTTGGGAATCTACAAATGACTCCATAACATGACTCCAATATTAATATCACCTTTTTGAATTTCCTCTTCTAGATCTTGTATCTAGAAATCTTAAATTCATTGATATTCTCTGATTCTTTCAGAAACAAAATTTTAGGGGCAGCTACATGGCTCAGTCAGTAAAGCACGTGACTTTTGATCTCGGGGTTGTGAGTTCAAGCCCCATGTTGAGTATAGAGCTTACTTAAAAAATAAAAACAAAACACAAAAATTTAAGTAAAACTATTTTGTCTGATTTCATTTCTAACAGTCTGCAAGAGGGTTGGCTAAAATGATAGGACTAACATGACTATACTAGTCCTTCCATTGGAATATTTTGAGCAATAGAGTCCCATGATTGAATTACATTTTTAAAGTTTAGATAAATATAGCCGCAGGATGGACTTTATTTAGGGTAAGAGCAGAAAGGAGAAGTACAAGCAGGAAGCTGTGTAGTAATTCAAGCAAGAGATGATGGTGGACCGAGGTGGTCATAGTGGGATTTTGAAAAGTAGGCAGATTGGTGTGTAATAGCTTTAATTAGGTATTGACCTGCATTTCGATCAACATGAGTCTTCCAGGTTTTTTCCTTGCTGTTTTATTCTACTGAAATAAAGAAAATGACACATTCCATAAGGTTCAGTTTTGTCATCTACAAAATAAAAGAGTAATATTAGATCACATGAATATTTTCATTGTCAGTTCCTAATGTATGTATATTCTTATTCTAGGAGTTTAAATATTTTAAAATATAAAGCTAATTCTGATGCTTAAAATGTTCAAATTAGTGACTAAATAATACTTTATAGCATCTTAAATGACTCCTTTTATAATGAGCTCTAATTACATTACTTTCAGAAGTGAAAAATGGGTTAATCTTAATTCTGAGTTGGTGGTACCTCTTAAATGTTATCAACTATATAAAGTGATAAAGGCTATCATTGATCTTGCATTTCACATGTTAAAAATATTTTATGAAATTATTTATCTCAGGTCCTTCTGTTTCCAGTGAAATCAGATCCTTTCTGTCCCTGGAGCCAGGGGAATGTTTACCTTGATTTTATCATAATGTGTGATGGCAGGTTTGGGAGTGGCGGGTATGGATGATTCAGGAGACAGAGCCAGTTGGGTTGATGGAGGTGGTGGTGATTTAGGAATGGATTTAGTCATGGGACTAAACACCATAGTAAATTAAAGCAGAAGTACAGCTACATATATTTTATTCACATCATTAGCTTGGGGCATTATACACTATTGGCAATGATATATAATACCTCAACACTCTAGACTGGTGATAGGTTGAATAGTTACTATTATAAGAGTATGACAAATTATGCAGTCAATCTCATTGATTCCCAAGAATAGCATATCAATCAAATATATTAGAGAGTTTGTCATATAGTTAAGATAATAATTTATTGCAGTGTTACCCAAACTTGAGGTGCTACCTGATGTACAGAATATGAAATACAAATACACAAAGAGAAAATATGGAAGTTTTAAATATGACACAAAAGGATTATTAATTCTCAATATTCTACATAGCCCCATTTCATACATACTTACCTACATGCAAAATATGTTAAAGTGATTTTTCTAGTTATTGGGAAATAATAGTAAAATGTGACATATAAGAGTATAGTTTGGCCAGGTGAATTCTACAACTGGTAAACATACAGATGGAAAGAATAAGTTAAAGTATTATTACTTCTTAATTTTATTCGTCATAGATTACAGTGGAATTTAAAGTTCTTTCAGTAATCCTCCAGGCTTTCCAAACCATATTATAATACCCCTGGGAATTTCAGCTTTGTAAACATCTGGCACATAGCATATGCAGCCAGATAGAGCAGCAACAATTTTAATTGGTTTTTTCAATGAGCATCTTCTCATGTAAAATACTAAGATATGTTTTCAGTCATGTTGATTGGGAATAATCTTTAGAAAACTCAGATATTATAGCATTTGTAATTATGTAATTATGTAGAAGACAAGGAAATGGGACTCCACTTAATTAGCCAAATATACATCAGTACATCGGACGGTGCGTATCATTAATATTTTTATATTTAGTATTAATATTCTGTTTGCTGATGTCCACGAAGCTACTCAAAAATTAAATACACAGTGCTCTGACTATTGCGCTCCTTTCTTTGTTTCTGTCTGTCATTTTTACCTAAAGTATTATACCATATGCATTTATACTTCTGTATAGAACTAATTTACTTAGAGTTAGCTGACACAATATCTGTTTAATCAAGTGAATGTTATACTTACAGAGAGAGAGAGCTGTCTTGTGTTTCTTCCTCTTATAAGGACATTACTCCTATCAGATTAAAGCTCCACCTTTATGATCTTATTTAACCTTAATTACCTCCTTAAAACCCTATCTCCAAATGCAGTCACATTTGGGATTAGATCTTCAACTTGTGAATTTGGGGGGACACAATTCAGTTCATAACAGAACCTGACTCTCAGTTTTAATAAGAAAAGTGAAAAGAAAGGGGAAAATATATCTTCTGTGTTAGTGGTAAAAAAATTACTATTTTTGTTAAACGAACCACACTTTCATAGGATAAAGATATGAAACAACTTTGGTTTTTTTTTGTTTCCACTTTCTTCAATCCTCTCTGAATGTTAGTTATTCCTCGCGTTAAAAAACAAACACATTTCACAGTTTTCCAAGTTAAACATTATTTTAGTCAAAAGGACAGTCTCCTTTAAGAAATTAAGGTATCTAGTCCAGTGAAATAATCACAGTTTTCAAATTCTTTTAAGTGAAAGCTTCTTCCCTACCCTATTTCAGCTTTGTTTCAGGTTTAGACATCCACAGTGGGATGTTTGGCCTCCTCACCTTTCTCTTTCCCTCTCTAAGCTTTCCTTATTTTGTAAAACTCCAGGAAATATATACTTGCAAAAAGATTCCTTGAAACTCCTGCCATTGGCTTAAGGGGAACAGGAGCCCCTGCCACATACACACACATTTCCCAGTGTCCCTCCAGCCTCCACTCATCATCTCTGCACTTGTCCTCTTTGTCAAAAATATAAAAATATATTCAAAGACATACACATATATATTCTGGTTAGTTTCCTTCCCACTGACTACTACAACTGTTGACATGACCTAAGAGTGGTGATCATTAGTTCTGGGAGAAAATCTTTATCTTTTAGCATATCCCTGGTGGCCTTGAAACTTACTTTAAGATGTGGGGTGTCTGATGTCAATATAATGATGCTCTTATAACTCATTTTAACCCTAGGGTTACATGTACATTTCTGATAAGTTTAAGTGTGGAATAATAAGGAGCAAACCTTTCTTATGAACTGTGTACATTAGAAAGGATATGCTACAGTACAAAAGTCACTTTTACATTTTTCTTATGTGCACTATTCAGATGCTTACTAATGGAGAGATTGGCAAAGAGATTGGCTCATATGCCTCCCAGAAAGTGTCAAGTTTCTATCATAATACAGTTTGCTTTTATGTATAGGAAAAGACTAGAATGCACACCGAAATTAAGTTTTAATGTCATCACCCTTATAACAAAGGGCAATATTGTTATCTTAGAAAAACACTAGATGGTGATCCCAAATCAGCATCTTTAAATTTTCACACACATATATTACATGTAAAATACATATTAGATCTGCAAGTCTTTCCGAATACAAATAATAACAAACTGTATTGTGGCATATCGAGTCCCCCCACCCCCACCTCTGTAGGCACACCCTTCTAATGCACTTTTGCATTTCCTCCCATTAAGAGGTAGAATTTATGTTCCCAACTCTTGAATATGGGTTAGCCTGGTTACCCACCTTTGCCAATGGAATTCAGAAGATTTTATGGTACCTGTTCTTAACTTACTCTTCAAAAACATTTGCTTGCTTGGACACATTTTTTCAAGTCTTGCAACAACCTTATTTCCTGGACTAATCTGA
Source organism: Puma concolor (assembly GCF_028749965.1). Classification (NCBI taxonomy): domain Eukaryota; kingdom Metazoa; phylum Chordata; class Mammalia; order Carnivora; family Felidae; genus Puma; species Puma concolor. The sequence goes on along the minus strand of NC_141679.1, from coordinate 54,631,939 downwards.
TGAATAATGAGAGAATGTTGGCCACATCATTCCTGTTACTCAAGCGAACAGCCAGCAACTGCCAGACAGGGGGTAAGACCATCTGAAATCATCCAGTGCCCAGTTGACTATCTGGTTGGCTATCCAGTTGACTATAGAGTCGTGTCAAGGCTGATTGAGATCTCTACACCCAATCCCCACCTTCCCCCCAAAATAGAGATTTTGATTTTTTAAGCCTGGAGTATAGAAATGACATGTATTTTTTTCTCTCCCCCAGCCCCTAATGATCTCCAGATATTTCTAATTTTAAGGATCAGCCAGGTTTTTGATGCACTAGCACAGACTTCCTTCAAAGAAACTGACTCTTACTTAGTATCTTTGTTTCCTCTGCTTAGTATCCTTGTTTTTATGCTTGTCAACCTGGAAAACTTCTAGTTTTCCCTCCAAAGCATGATAAGATATCACTTTCTTTGAAAACTCCTTTAAGTTCCTCAATAACTTTATTATTATTTTTTTCTCTAGTGAGACTTTAGCTTGAAGAGTTTTCTTTTTCTGTATTATCCCACTATAATGTAATTTTTAACATATATCTTTCCCCTTAGCAGATTGCAAAAATATTGAAGAATAAGGTATACATGCCTTTTTATTGCCATTTTCTGGCATAGAATAATAAATATATGTTAAGCCTTGTTATAAGTTCCAGTCCCTAATTGGCTTTAAATAGAGTGTTTATTGAAAAGAGTTAAATGAAGGAAGGGTAGAAGGAAAAGGGAAGGAGGAAAAGGAAGGAGAGGAATAGTGGTTGACTTCTCACCCTCTACTTAGAACTGTTCCTTCTCAGTCATCTTATTTCTAAGATTTAAGCGTATATAAACATATGCATTTCCAAGAGAAGTGACCAAAGAAAAAGCAGCTTAATATCTTATTTCAGAAGTAGCAAAATATCATGATTATTTTTTATCTATATTATCATTGGCATGATGTTTTCCATTTTATGTGGAGAGAAACAAAATTTTACTGCTTTCTATTTGTAATTTATCTGATGCCCAACTTATGTATGCCTTAGGTACAGTCATTTATATTCAGTTAGAGGGGTTAATGAATGGAAAGGCCATGCATGTTATGAGATTTTGATGAGTTTGTTGTTATTTTTTTCAATGAGAAATTTGTGGGGAAAAAGATACAAATGGAGCATAACAATAACACATTAAAGAATTGAGCCTTGGGTCCACAGTTTTGACTTGTGTGTCTCTGTTAAACTAAAACTGCCGGAGTTCCAGGGCAGTAAAAGTTTTGAACTACTGAAGGAAGAACTTCATAAACAAAACCCATAAGGAAGAGATGGGGCAGGTTAGTCGCTATGGATCAAATTGTTTTGATTTCTTCTCAATCTCAAAATAGAACTCATGTTAAAGACATGGCCATTACGAGTACCTCGTGTGCATATTGGTACAAAATATGAGTTTGAAATAACTAGGATTCTTTCTGGAGGTTGGCCTTAAAAACTCATATAAAAATTATTCTGAAATACTTAATTTTTCAGTATCATTGCCAAGTGACTCAAGAGGCTTCATTTGATACGACTAAAAACACATACACATGCTAACTGCTGTGTCATATCTTTAAAAAAATTTTTGTTTCTTTACATTTATTCATTTTTGAGAGACAGAAACAGAGCACAAGTTAGGGATGGGCAGAGAGGAGACACAGAATCCAAAGCAGGCTCCAGGCTCCAAGTTGTCCACACAGAGCCAGATATGGGGCTCAAACTCACAAACTGTGAGATCATGACCTGAGCCAAAGTTGGATGATAACTGACTGAGCCACCCAGGTGCCCTATGCTGTGTCATATCTTTTGTTTTTTAATTTTATTTTGTATCTTTTAAAATTTACTTCCAAATTAGGTAGCATATAGTTCAACAATGATTTCAGGAGTAGATTCCTTAGTGCCCCTTACCCATTTAGCCCATCCCCCCTCCCACAACTCCTCTAGTAACCTTCAGTTTGTTTTCCATATTTATGAGTCTCTTCTGTTTTGTCCCCCTCCCTGTTTTTATGTTATTTTTGTTTCCCTTCCCTTATGTTCATCTGTTTTGTCTCTTAAAGTCCTTATATGAGTAAAGTCATATGATTTTTGTCTTTCTCTGACTAATTTCACTTAGCATAATACCCTCCAGTTCCATCCACATAGTTGCAAATGGCAAGATTTCATTCTTTTTGATTACTGAGTAATACTCCATTGTGTGTGTGTGTGTGTGTGTGTGTGTGTGTGTGTGTGTGTTTTGTGTACAAAACACACACACACACACACACACACCACATCTTCTTTATCCATTCATTCATCGATGGACATTTGGGCTCTTTCCATACTTTGGGTATTGTTGATAGTGCTGCTATAAACATGGGGGTGAATGTGTCCCTTCGAAACAGCACACCTGTATCCCTTGGATCAGTGCCTAGTAGTGCAATTGCTGGGTCATAGAGTAGTTCTATTTTTAGTTTTTTGAGGAACTCCCATACTGTTTTCCAGAGTGGCTGCACCAGCTTGCACTGTCACCAAAAATGCAAAAGAGATCTTCTTTCTCCGCATCCTCGCCAACATCTGTTGTTGCCTGAGTTGTTAATGCTAGCCATTGTGACAGGTGTAAGGTGGTATCTCATTGAGGTTTTGATTTGTATTTCCCTGATGATGAGTGTTGTTGAGCATTTTTTCATGTGTTGGTTGGCCATCTGGATGTGTTCTTTGGAGAAGTGTCTATTCGTGTCTTTTGCCCATTTCTTCACTGGATTATTTGTTTTTTGGGTGGTGAGTTTAAGTTCTTTATAGATTTTGTATACTAACCCTTTATCTGATATGTCATTTGCAAATATCTTCTCCCATTATGTCAGTTGCCTTTTAGTTTTTGCTGATTGTTTCCTTCACTGGGCAGAAGCTTCTTATTTTGATGAGGTCCCAGTAGTTCATTTTTGCTTTTGTTTCCCTTGCCTCTGGAGACGTGTTGAGTAAGAAGTTGCTGCAGCCAAGATCAAAGAAGTTTTTCCCTGCTTTCTCCTGAAGGATTTTGATGGCTTCCTGTCTTACTTTGAGGTCTTTCATCCACTTTGAGTTTATTTTTGTGTAAGGGGTAAGAAAGTGGCCCAGGTTCATTTTTTGCAAGTTGCTGTCTAGTTTTCCCAGCACCACGTGCTGAAGAGATTGTCTTTATGCCATTGGATATTCTTTCCTGCTTTGTCAAATATTAGTTTCCCATGTGTTTATGGGTCCATTTCTGGGCTCTCTATTCTATTCCATTGATCTGAGTGTCTGTTCTTGTGCCAGTACCATACTGTCTTGGTGATTATAGCTTTGTAGTATAGCTTGAAGTCTGGGATTGTGATGCCTCCTGCTTTGGTTTTGTTTTTCAAGATTGCTTTGGCTATTCGGGGTCTTTTCTGGTTCCATACAAATTTTAGGATTATTTGTTCTAGCTCTGTGAAGAATGCTGGTGTTACTCTGATAAGGATTGCATTGAATATGTAGATTGCTTTGGGTAGTATCGACATTTTAACAATATCTGTTCTTCCTATCCAGGAGCATGGAATCTTTTTCCATTTTTTGGTGTCTTCTTCAATTTCTTTCATAAGCTTTCTATAGTTTTCAGTGTATAGATTTTTCACCTGTTTGGTTAGATTTATTCCTAGGTATTTTATGGTGTTTTGTACAACTGTAAATGGGATTGATTGCTTGATTTCTTTTTCCATCACTTCATTGTTGGTGTATAGGAATGCAACTGACTTCTGTGCATTGATTTTATATCCTGCAACTTTGCTGAATTCATGAATCAGTTCTAGCAGTTTTTTGGTCGAATCTTGTGGGTTTTCCATATAGAGTATGATGTCATCTGGGAAGAGTGAAAGTTTGACCTCCTCCTGGCTGATTTGGATGCCTTTTATTTCTTTGGCGTTGTCTGATTGCAGAGGCTAAGACTTCCAATACTATGTTGAATAACAGTGGCGAGAGTGGACATCTCTTTCTTGTTCCTGACCTTAGGGGGAAAGCTCTCACTTTTTCTCCATTGAGGATGATATTAGCATTGAGTCGTTCATATATGGCATTTATGATCTCAAGGTATGCTCCTTCTATCCCTACTTTCTTGAGGGTTTTTATCAAGAAAGGATGCTGAATTTTGTCAAATGCTTTCTCTGCATCTATCGAGAAGATCATATGGTTCTTGTCCTTTCTTTTATTGATTTGATGAATCACATTAATTGTTTTGCAAATATTGAACCAACCCTGCATCCCAGGTATAAATCCCACTTGGTCGTAGTGAATAATATTTTTCAAGTATTGTTGGATCCGGTTGGCTAATATCTTGTTGAGGATTTTTGCATCCATGTTCATCAGGGAAATTGGTCTATAGTTCTCCTCTTAGTGGGGTCTCTGTCTGGTTTTGGAATCAAGGTAATTCTGGCTTCGTAGAAAGAGTTTGGAAGTTTTCCTTCCATTTCTATTTTTAGGAACAGTTTCAAGACAATAGGTGTTAACTCTTCCGTAGATGTTTGGTAGAATTCCCCTGGAAGGCCATCTGGCCCTGGACTCTTGTTTTTTGGGAGATTTTTGATTACTAATTCGATTTCCTTCCTGGTTATGGGTCTGTTCAAATTGTCTATTTCTTCCTGTTTCAATTTTGGTAGTGTATATGTTTCTAGGAATTTGTCCATTTCTTCCACATTGCCCATTTTATTGGCATATAATTGCTCATAATGTTCTGTTATTATTCTTTTTATTTCTGCTGTGTTGGTTGTGATCTCTCCTCTTTCATTCTTGATTTATTTGGGTCATTTCCTTTTTCTTTTTGATCAAACTGGCTAGTAGTTTATCAATTCTTTCAAAGAACCAGCTTCTGGTTTCATTGATCTGTTCTACTGTTTTTGTCATTTCGATAGCATTAATTTCTGCTCTAATCTTTATTATTTCCTGTCTTCTGCTTTTTGGGGGGTTTTATTTGCTGTTCTTTTTCCAACTCCTTAAGGCGTAAGGTTAGCTTGTGTATCTGAGATCTTTCTTCCTTCTTTAGGAAGGCCTCGATTGCTATATGCTTTCCTCTTATGACCGCCTTTGGTGCGTCCCAGAGCTTTTGGGTTGTGGTGTTATCATTGTCATTAACTTCCATATACTTTTTAATGTCCTCTTTAACTGCTTGGTTAGCCCATTCATTCTTTAGTAGGATGTTCTTCAGTCTCCAAGTATTTGTTACCTTTCCAAATTTTTTCTTGTGGTTGATTTCAAGTTTCATAGCGTTGTGGTCTGAAAATATGCACAGTATGATCTTGATCTTTTTGTACTTACTTAGGGCTGATTTGTGTCCCAGTATATGGTCTATTTTGGAGAATGTTCCATGTGCACTGGAGAAGAATGTATATTCTGCTGCTTTAGGATGAAATGTTCTGAATATATCTGTTAAGTCCATCTGGTCCTGTGTGTCATTCAAAGTCATTTTTTCCTTCTTGATTTTTTGATTGGATGCTCTGTCCATTGCTGTGAGTGGGGTGTTGAAGTCTCCCACTATTATGCTATTACTATCAATGAGTTTCCTTATGTTTGTGATTAATTGATTTATATATTTGGGTGCTCTCATATTTGGCGCAAAAATGTTTACAGTTGTTAGGTCTTCTTGGTGGATAGAGCCCTTCATTATGATATAATGCCCTTCTGCATCTCTTGATACAGTCTTTATTTTAAAGTCTAGGTTGATATGAATATGGCTACTCCGGCTTTCTTTTGTTGACCATTAGCATGATAGATGGCTCTCCATCCCCTTATTTTCAATCTGAAGGTTTCTTTAGGTCTAAAGTGGGTCTGTTGTAAACAACATATAGATGGATCTTGTTTTCTTATCCATTTTGTTACCCTATGTCTTTTGATTGAAGCATTGAGTCCACTGACTTTTAGAGTGAGTACTGAAAGATATGAATTTATTGCCATTATGATGCTTGTAGAGTTGGAATTTCTGGTGGTGTTCTCTGGTCCTTTCCAATCTTTGTTGCTTTTGGTATTTATATATATATATATATATATATATATATATATATATATATATATATATATTTTTTTTTTTTTTTTTTTTTTTTTTTTTTTTCATCTTTTTTCCTCTCAGAGAGTCCCCCTTAAGATTTCTTGTAGGGCAGGTTTCATGGTCACAAACTCCTCTAATTTTTGTCTGGGACACTTTTTATCTCTCCTTCTATTTTGAATGACAGCCTTACTGGATAAAGAATTCTTGGCTGCATATTTTTCTGATTCAAAACACTGAATATATCCTGCCACTCCTTTCTGGCCTGCCAAATTTCTGTGGCTGGGTCTGATGCAAACCTGATCTGTCTTCCCTTGTATGTTAGGGACTTTTTTTCCCTTGCTGCTTTCATGATTCTCTCTTTGCCTGAGTATTTTGTGAATTTGACTATGATATGCCTTGTTGATGATCAGTTTTTGCTGAATCTAATGGGAGTACTCTGTGCTTCCTGGATTTTGATGTCTGTGTCTTCCCCAGGTTAGGAAAGCTTTCCACTATGATTTTCTCACATAACCCTTCTATCCCTATTTCTCTCTGTCCCTCTTCTGGGACCCCTGTGATTCTGATGTTGTTCCTTTTTAATGAGTCACTGATTTCTCTAATTCTTAAATCATGCTCTTTTGCTTTAATCTCCCTCTTTTTTTCTGCTTCATTATTCTCTATAAGTTTGTCCTCCGTATCGCTGATTCTCTGTTCCGCCTCATCCATCCTTGCTGCCACGGCATCCATCCATGATTGCAGCTCAGTTATAGCATTTTTAATTTCATTCTGGCTATTTTTTACCTCTTTTATCTCTGCAGAAAGGGATTCTAATTTATTTTCGACTCCAGCTAGTATTCTTATTATCATGATTCTAAATTCTGGTTCAGACATCTTGCTTGTATCTGTGTTGGTTAAATCCCTGGCAGTCGTTTCTTCGTGCTCTTTCTTTTGGGGTGAATTCCTTCATTTTGTCATTTTGAAGGGAGAAAAGGAATTAATGAAGTAGAAAAATTGAAATTAAAAAAATTAAAATTAAAAAATATATTAAAATTAAATATTAAATATACAGACACACAAATCAAATAGATGATGCTAGATCCCAGGTGTGTTTTGGTCTGGGTGTTGAAAAAGGTTTGACAGATTAGAGAGAAAAAGGTGGGGGGGGGAGAAAAAAAAAGAAATCGTTTCAGAATTTAAAAAAATGAATACAGTGAAGTAGACTAAAATGAGATGATGGGGGTAAAATAGAATTTGAAAAAATATACAGAAAATTAAAGAATATAGTAGAAAAAAACTAAAGAAAAATATTTTTAACAAAAATTAAAAATAAATATTAATTTTTTCTTTTTCTGTATGCTGTGTCATATCTTAAGAATTGTCTTATGATCATGACTATGAATTCATCATCTATTCTTCATTGATAGCCTTACTACTAAAAGGTCATTGTCATGCCCCAATGACAGATAAGAGTATTTGATCTAATAATCACTAGCCTGTTATTCCCTACTGTGTAAGTGGGAGTTAAAAGCCTACTTTTGATGGACAACCTTGGGAAGATGGATGAGTGCTCCTCATTCATGAATGAGCAGAGAGCCCTGATGATGATTGTAGGCAAAGTAGACAGAGATCAGTAAGATGGAAATCTGGTGTGGTTCTACTTTGATGTGATTCCTTGCTTGTTTGAAGAACAAAATACTACTTAAACTTGCTGCTTGTAGACAGTAGTCACACAATCAGGAACCCAATTGTAGTCAAATCACAGTGTAAAGAGATCTGTCACATTTCATTGATCACAGCCAGCTTGAGGTAGAATGCCATGATCTTGTCAATATACTGTATATTGGTAAATTAGGATAGAAGAGAGTGTTTCTACTTTTTTCATTCTCTATTAAAACCAGTATACGTGCACCATTTCCTTTTCTACAAGCCTATCCTTGAATTAGTAATTGATCCATAGAGATGGATCAGAAATGATTTATATAAATTATTTTCTCTTACAGTAAATTCCTTTGGTGACTTAGAAAATTAATATCTTACATTGTAAATAAAACCTTAATTGATTCTAAAAGGTAAAAATTGTATGCATTCTCTGTGTGTAATACAACTAATATTTCATTTAATAAGACAAAGAAAAGCCAAGAAAGAAAAACCCAAAGACTTTAAGCTTCATTGTCAGTGTTTTTTCCTCAATAATTTTGGGCCATTAATGAAAAAAATATCACTAGAAAAAAATTTAGGATAAGTAAATAAAATTATTAAAATATATGAAATATAAGCATATATTCACTTGGAAAAATCTCCTGTAACTCTAAATGTTTTGATTATTATAAAGAACAATTTAAAATACATTTTAAATAATTTAATAAAATACCTTAAAAACAGCAAGGACATAATCTAAAGGTGATATTTATAAATCATATAAAAGCAGGAATTAATGGATTAAAAAGATTAAAATAGTTGCAACTGTAAAGGAAACTCTAAAACTCTATTGCAGAGATTAATAAAGTAATTGTGAATATGATGTGAGGTAGATTTGTTATCATCCATGTACAGACAATGGACGATCTCCTAGTTAAAAGGATATGTTTTTTTTTAATTAAAAAATATGTTTTTAAATGTTTGTGTTTGAGAGGAAGAGAGAGAGAGAGATACAGAGCTCGAGTGGGGAAGGGGCACAGAGAGAGAGGGAGACACAGAATCTGAAGCAGGCTCCAGGCTCTGATCTGTCAGCACAGAGCCCAATATGGGGCTTGAACTCACCAGCCATGAGATCATAACCTGAGCTAAGTCAGATGCTTAACCGAATGAACCACTCAGATGCCCCAAAGGTGTGTTCTATTTAATGTCCAGTGAACAACCTTTAACATTCACAAGGTTTCTAGCCATTGTCTCATTTGCAGGTTAAGCTTGAACTGTCACTAAGGCATCCAGTTTATGAAGACTTTGGGGTAAATACAGACTAACCTTAACATAGAATGTAGTTCTCACCAATGCCTCAAGCCTCTGCAAACACATGATCTATTGTGTTTAGAGTAACTTATGACCTATTATTCCTGGAACATTGTGTTTATCTGTGACCATTTCTGCTGACACTGATGATCATGATAATCGGATAGTTATTAAGTTAATTACAGAATTATGTTGCATAATATGATTAACGTAGCTAAATAAGTACTATATAATTAAATAAGATAATTAACTTGATAAAATTATTATGCTTAATTAAATCAATACTTAAGCTACACAATAATAGTCTTCTTTATAATGATATCCCCTATTTTTAAAATTATTTTTAAACTGCTGCTCTAAAAGCTAAATCATCACTTTGTGCCAGACTCAGAAAACTCTTCTGTGGTGGGAAGGTTATATACTGCAAAACAATCTTATTTTTCCATGCCCTAGGAATTCAAGAATTCCTTATTATTAAAATAAGAAATAACTAAATTCTATGCTTTTCTACTCAAAAAGGTAAAAGATGAACCAATCAATAATATGAAGAAAGCTAAAAGGGAAGACATTTGTAAACATTTTAAAGCATCTTAGAATCATCAATTGAAATTCAAATATCTGGGACACCTGGGTGGCTCATTTGGTTAGGCATCCAACTTGAGCTCGGGTCATGATCCCATGGTTCGTGGGTTTGAGCCCACCCGTTGGGCTCTGTGCTGACAGCTCATAGCCTGGAACCTGCTTTGATTCTGTGTCTTCCTCTCTCTCTGCCCCTCCTCAGCTCATGCTCTGCGTCTCTCTCTCCCTCAAAAATAAATAAACATTAAAAAAATTGAAGAAGAAAAAGAAATTAAAACATCTGACAGAGACAGGTAAAAGGAATATATCTCTTTTATTCAATAAACGATATTTGTATGGAATCTGCAATTAGAAATACGGTGTGACTGTTATTTGAGTCACTAGATGTACCTACAAATATTGAAATTAAACTTCTATATATTTAATAATTAAGTTTCTGATCACGTAAAATGGCTTTCTTTCAGATAGTTATGAATTAAAGCTCATATTTAACAGTTCAAGTGATATTACACTCTGGTGGGACAAAAAAGATATTTATGAATGATGCTACGATTTTTATCTCAGGAGAATGTATGGATTATGATATAATTAAGAGTCAGGTTTTTTTAAAACACACTTTTTTTTTAAAGCAGTTTTAGGATCACAAAAAAATTGAGAAGAAGATACAGAGATTCCCACATACCTTCCGCCCCTACACAAGCATAGCCTCTTGCATTATCAACATCTTCTACAAGAGTAGTACATGTCTTACAATTGTTGAACTTACAATGACACATCCTTATCATCCAAAGTCCACAGTTTACATTAAGTTTCACTCTTGGTGATGTACGTTGGATGGGTTTGAACAAATTTATAATGGCATGTATCCACCGTTTAGAGCATGTTCACTTTCCTAAAAATCCTCTATGCTCTATTCTTTCTCTCTCCTCCTTAACTCGTGGAAAATACTAATGTTTTTCATGTCTCCATTATTCTGCCTTTTCTAGGATGTTATATATCTGGACTCATAGCATACATAATTCCATACTGGCTACTTGCAATTAGTAATATGTTGTTAAGATTCCTCCATACCTCTTCATGGCTTGATAGATCATTTCTTTGTAACACTGAACAATATTCCATTGTCTAGATGTACCACAGTTTATTTACCCATTCACCTACTGAACAACATCTTGGTTGCTTTCCAGTTTGAGCAATTATGAACAAAGTTGCTGTGAACATCTGTGTGTAGCTATTTGTGCCAACATATGTTTTCAACTCTTTTGGGTAAATACCAAAAAGTGTGATTTGGATTGTCTAATTAGAGTATGTTTAGTAAGAGTCTGTTTTTAAAAATGATTTTTATTAACACTTACAGGATGTTTACAAGTTGTAGTTTACTTATATAGACAAAGACATTGATTATTATAAGTTAAGATACTATTATATAATGCCTACTTTGAAGCCTGAGACTGAAATTAGACATTTCTTATTAGGAAAGTGAGGCCACATTTCAAAGTCTAGGTGTAGTCTGACCCAGAATAACATGGGTCTTGGATAGGTCTAACAAGAATGGCTTCAGTTCCATAGTAAGGCTTCTTGGAGATCAGATTGTCAGGAGGAAGACATGATCCTGATACAGGCTCATCAGGGACCATGAAAGGAAGCAGAATAGAAACTTTAACAGTAGGAACAAAAATCATTCAACATGATGGGGAAACCTAATAGACACTACATCTTAAGAACTAAGTAAAAATAGTCTTTCAGGAGAGTTTCAAAAGACGGGAAAGAAAAGTTGCAGAATAATAGGTCACAGCCCCTTTCCTTCTTCCTGTCTCAAGTGAGCATTAACCCTAGAAATTTAGAGATATTGAATTCACCATTGAGTTTGAGTAGACTCAGCTTCGTGGAATGGAATGATAAAGGAACTAGAGGGTCAGGCAAAGCTCAGTGAATGCATGCCAGTTGAGCTGTGACTGGAAATTAAAGCATTTAACCTTTCATTTTATGTAGAATAAAATATATAAAAATCTCTGTATTTAGCCTACTGGATGAAGTTGTTACTGTTAATATAGTTGTCAATGACCTATTGGACCATGTCTTATATGCCTTTGCTGGTAACCAAAATTGTCCGTTTCCCATTGACAGAATGGATCTCTGTTACTATTTTAATGTGATCTCTTTAAAGAAGATGGAACTTTGAGTTTATTAGCATGCTTAGAACAGTTTCTGCTGATGTTTTCTTATGAAGTCAAATGGTACATAAAGTTAGAAGTTAGGGCGAACCTGTTCTGTATGACCTAATTTCTTCCCTGTGATGACTGTGGCACTAAAATATACGCATGTGAAAGAGCTAGTGTCTCAGAGTAATAGAGTATTGCAAATAAAGTGTTTTGGTGATAGTGCCTCCTGCAATCAGTTTCCTATAAGTGTTAAGCAAAATTAACAACAAGGGGATGTTGGTACTTCATACGGGGTTGATATTCCTGTTTAGTGTAAAAATCCTCAGTTTCTCAAACTGTGCTTGTAACATCAGGCAGAAGCTTGGATAATGAGGATTTCTTACCATAGTTCCCTTTAGACAAACAGAAGTGTTTTTCTGGATGAGTAATCGATGGACAGGACTACTGCTTTTAAAATGACATATCCCACTTGCTTAAAATCCCTGACATGAATGGAAGTAACTGTGCATGATACCAAAGGGGAAAAAAAACAACAACACTGAATTATTACCAGCAGATGGGTAAAGTTACTACTATTTAACCAGAAATATTAATGGATATCTAGAAGTATGTTATAGGTGGAATTATATTGCAAGATAAACAAATCTGATTGAATATCAGAATAGGTAGGGACAAGGGACTATTGAGAAATATGTGAATAGGACACAGTGCTACATTAGTACCACATGCTCAGAGCAGCAGAGGCTCATGGCATCTTCTAGTGTGGAACAAACTGAAGGAATGCTACAGTGACAGAATTGAGCAGCCCACAAAGGCTCAAATATTTACTCTCTTCTTTTTTTTTTTTAATGTTTATTTATTTATTTAGAGAGACAGAGACAGAGCACAAGCAGGGGAGGAGCAGAGAAAGAGGGAGACACAGAATGTGAAGCAGGCTCCAGGCTCCAAGCTGTCAGCACAGAGCCCGACGCGGGGCTCATACTCACAAACCGTGAGATCATGACCTGAGCCGAAGCGAGACCTCAACCCACTGAGCCACCCAGGGGCCCCAATTACTCTCTTCTTTAAACACAGTTTGCCAACTACATACAGGCTCATTTTTATACAGTGACCTTGTATCCAAGAATTTTGCTAAATTTATTCATCAGTAGTCATAGTTTTTCTGTAGAGAATTTTGGCTTCTCTCTGTCACACTGATGTCATCTTATGATATTGACAGCTTTACTCTTTGGGTTGAAATTTGCATACTTTTATTTCTTTTTCTTGTTTAACTCTGTAGTTCCTCTAATTGAATTTGGGAGGAGTGATAGTGAATACTCAGGTCCTGTTTTTGAATTTATGGGAGGATAGTTCAGTATTTGGCCAGTAAGTATAAAGTTAGATGTAAGGTTTTTTTTCCTGTTAATGATACGTATCTGAATAACAATTTACTTCTCTTGTTCCTACTGAGATGAGAATTTTACTCATTTAAATATGAATACACACATACATACATACATGTATATATGATATATCTCCAAGACATACTGGTTTGTAAAAATACACTGGTTATAATATACAGAGTTTTAATGAAAAATTAGTCTAAATATGATGTACACATTCATGCATGAACATGTATACATACATCTGAATACATTTGTAAGGTATATAAGGGATCTGTGTGGAAGGAGATACAAGAAAATATGTTAGTGGTTATGCCTCTTAAGTGGGATTGAAAATCTTAGCGTGAAGTTAATTTTTCATTTTATACCCTTTTATATGTATGCATGTTATGTGCTGTTCTTTTATTTTTTTCATAAAAATGATTATAATCAGATGTTAAGCCTTTTTGTTAAAAAGTAAATGGCCAAACACTATATGTCTCAAGATTATAACTATAAATGAAAACAGATGGACTCTTTTGTTTTGAGCCATAGTAGGTCAGGGTTCTTTGCTGATGGGTAAACCTGAAATGTTCATAAAACTGATGTTGGTGTGTGCAAACTTTTTCCATTAATTTTTGTTTTCAAATATTTTTAAAAGTTCATTTATTTATTTTGAGAGCAACAGAAAGCGTGCATGTGCACACGCAGGAGAGAGGCAAAGAGAGAGAGGGAGAGAGAATCCCAAGGAGGCTCTGTGTTGTTATCGCAGAGGACACAGGCCTTGATCTCACAAACCATGAGATCACAAACTGAACTGAAATCAAGAGCCAGACACAGAACCAAATGAGCCACCCAGGTGCCCCTTTTTTCATTAATTTTTATATAAAGTCTTACAGAGTTTTTATAATATGCCAGCAACTCTTATGGGTGCTTTACACATTATAATTCTTATTCATGGATAAATATTGAAAAGAAACTTCCTCTCAATACTCAGAATGTCTTCTTGCCTGCATTGGAATATGGAAGAATATTTTTATTTCTATATTTTCAAACTATATTAAATTACTTTCATTATTAACATTTAAATTAAGTAAAATTTTAGGAAGTATTGGTTTACTATTATAATTAATATGAATAGTCAATAGGCATATTTCATTTATGCAGATATTTTATGATTTCCATCTTCTAAGTGAGAGGAAGAGTGTGATGGTTGCTTTGCATTGGGGATTTATTTTTAAACTTTGGAATTTGAAGCCATCTGATTTTAGGTTCTAATTGGTCTTGAGTAGATTATGCTGTTATTTGTCGTGGTGGTTATGTGTGTCCACAGGCACCGATTATTTTAGGTCCAATTATCATAGTTGTTCAGAATCTATAAAAAGCGTAGGGTTTTGAGATTGCTTCCTTTTGAGGCAGTTTGCTATGTCTTAGAGAATACTGCCATCCGTATTTCTCTGGCCCCAACAAAAACAAGATTCATTAAGTAGAGGATATGGATTGATCATTTTAAATACAATTTCAGTTGGTGGGAGGGGTGGAGTGAAATCATTCACTGTGCCTGCCAGTTACTAGGTCAGCTTTCTAATGTATCAAACAGATGCAGCTAAAGCATCCTTTATATAAGCAACTCTCTCATCTAAATTGCACCATGTGATTATAGGTATTTTACGAATGTGTGTATACACACACATATGCTTATACATATATATACATACATATCATGTGTAAGAAAAAATATTAACCCATTACAACTAGCCAAACTGTCAGATGTTGAAAGTTACGATTTAACAAATAGACTCCAGTTCAGGCTTTTCCTGAAGCTCAGTGAGTTGCCATAGAAAATGTGGAAATATCATGGCCATAGGAAATAGCTCAAACTAATGAGTTCTCTGTCCTTTCATTTTGCCTGAATATTTAAAATTATTTATTCTGTGGAAATGCAAATATTGTTCTACCACCTGCTTATATCTGCTTTTCTTTAATCTGAGTTGCCGCTGGGTTATTACCACAGCGCTTTACTTGATAATAACCTAGACTTTTTTTGGAGAAAGTGACTTGTATTGGCATTCCTGGAAAAGCCTTTTCCTCTCCTACTTGTCATGTCTTACTGTTGCAAAGCATGTTTTGTTTGATCTTAATTATTGCTTCAGGCAAAACAGGTGGACTCCCTTCCTTGTTTTGAGCCACAGCAGATCAAGGTTCTCCAATGATGGGTAACCCTGAAGCCTTCATAAAGCAGAGGTTGTTGTGTGCAAACTTTTCTCATTTTGCACCTGTCGTTTTTCATCATGGTTCATCATAGCTACCTCATGCTGTGTAGCCACATGGCCATCAAATGACACTTACATTACAAATATGAACACAGTTTGAGGTCTTACCTGCATTTATGGAGAGAGGATGTTTGAGGGAAAACTGAAAAGAAAAACAATTGATTTCGTAACACATGTAAAACTGTTCCGTAGACTTTTATCCTTGTCTCAATATTTAAAATCTTAACCATATGGATGCTGATTTTTAAATATATTTTGGAAAGGAATTTTGACAAGTAATAGTTGGAAGAGTGTATAAAGAATGATTTGGTGACCTGCATCATTTGCCATTAGGTAGTCTATCCATCTTCTCCTCTGAAAAATAATAAAAAGAAAATAAATGAAAACAAAACAAAAAGTACTTAGGTGACTCAGTAGAAAATTTTATATATCATATTATATATACTCATGTTCTTTAGAAATCAAAATATTTGTCACACTGGTTCATGCAACTCTATATGGATTTTTTAATATACTTTGGATGGAAGGTTACGAACAATTTTACACATTTCTGTATTTTTCGCATTTTCTACAAAGGCCATATCTTAACTGTCATAACCAAATCTATATTTAAAATCAGGATTATTAGCTTGGATATTTTGTATAGTTCGCTTAAAACACAACAAAGTAGAAAATTAAATGTACATGTACACACATGCAAAAATTGGTAATATGTGTGCCCAACTGTAACAAGGAACAGTTCCAGATAGTTGGGCACTACACAATTTATTTCTTCCATTCAATTTCTCTGGGTTTCCTACATTTTCTATTATAAATATGTATTATATAAAATAAGAAAAATAAGTTTATTTGAAAAAGATAAATTTAAACTCAGAGAAATGTGACAAAAGGAATAATGTGAAGTTAATTCAGACTCCATTAAAGCCAAGAAAATAAATGTAAGATAATCATTTTTGCAGGGAAGTAATTGATCTGTGCATTTAATTGTTTGAGATTCCTACACGCATAAAAGAAGATTGCTATCAAAACTATAGCCTCAGGGCGCCTGAGTGGCTAAATTGGTTGAGCGTTTGACTCGATTTTGGTTCAGGTCACAATCTCACAGTTCTGTAGGTTTGAGCCCCAATAGGGCTCTGAGTTAACAGTGGAGCCTGCTTGGAATTCTCTTTCTTCCTCTCTCTCTGTTCCTACCTGACCTGTGCTCACTGACTCAGACTGTCTCTCATTCTCTCTCTCTCAAGATAAATAAATAAACATTAAAAAAAAAGTATAGCCTCAAAATTGCAAACAATTTAGAGGTAAAATATAAGAGTCAGGGGCATGAGATCCTGTAAAGAAAAATGATATAAATTTTATGCAGTGAATTCTACTTTAGTATTTTAGATGGTCTCAAATAGAGGAACACAGAAGTTCTAAAAAAAAAAAAATGCATGTCCTGAGTGAAGTCTATACAATTTTTAATGATTAGACAAAAACGATGGGAAGAAGGACATGTAAATTAGACATGTAAAAGAAAGGAATATATGTTATTACATAATATCCAGGACCTGTGCTAAATATATTATGAAAATTTATTAAAAATGGACTCACAGACAAAACAATGTAGTGAGTTGGCATTATAGTTCATAAACTGTTTTTCTCTGAGGCTACTAATTAATCAACCTCAGTAAGTTCTGAATGCTTCGATAATGAGAAATCAAGACTTGTAATAATACTAAAATGTAGTCCTAACTCAGAGCTTTCATAAATCTATCACTTTTTTTAAATTTTTAATTATCTTTTATGTTTATTTTTGAGAGAGAAAGAGACAGAGCATGAGTGGGCAAAGGGCAGAGAGAGAGAGGGAGCTGCAGAATCCACAGCAGGCTCCAGGCTCCGAGTTGTCAGCATAGAGCCCAACGCGGGGCTTGACCTCACAGACCGTGAGATCACGCATGACCTGAGCTGAAGCCGGATGCTTAACCAACTGAGCCACCCAGGTGCCTCTCACTTTCCATTCTGTATCTAAAGAAACCCACAGAATCATTTTGTGATAATTCATTTGTATTTTTTCAAGTGAATGCTACAGTCATTGTAATTCATGTTTGATATTAGTAACTTATGCCTAAAATGCAGAGCAGATGTGGATTCATATTGGAGGTTAGTTTCTTATGGTTCTTTTCTTTATGCACTTTTGATCATTGCTAGTATGAGCATGAAAGATATATATCTACTGTATTAATTGGACCATGAGTTTAGAAACTTTGCCATGATAACCATACTCAACATTCCCTTGATGTTCTCAATTCTCTTACACAAGCTGTGCTTAGTAAATGTTTGTTAAATTGAAGAAACTGAAAATCATTTTTTAGAAAACGAGTTTATAAACACCTGCGTTCACCTTAACAGAGCAAATATTTTAGTTATAAGACCCAGTGACTGCAAAAAAGTACTTAATGGTTTTAAATATTCACATTGCATAGCTGTATGGAATGGCTTATGCACCAGCTTCTGTGTCACAAAGAGCATTAAGAACACCAGATGCAATTAAAAATAAACTACCTGCTGTTGCAGTTGAATTGCTACCAGAAGTAATAGTGTTTAAGCAGTTTTAGCAATGCAGGTGTACATGTATAATGATGCTCTCTCAGAGCTCTTCTTCAGGAATTATCCAGTTTGAATGGAAAGCAGTAAAATTCCATAGGTAGCAGACTTTTTCTTTTTGCTTAATTTAAATTTTATTTTCAGAGTATTTTTTTAGTGGTGTTATATGGAAGAGTTGACAATTTATGCAGCTGTCTGTAGTTTAATGTATGTTCTAATTTCTGTGCTGTATAAAATCCCTGCTTTCTCCATGGATTTCCTCTACCAGTAAGGATGGAAGTCAGCTTTAAATAGAAAAATTATACTCCAAGAATACAATTGAAATCAATTTCATCTGTGACTTGGATAGTTTTTATTTTTAAGTTAAAGTACAGTAAATCATTATGCATATTAATTGACTTAATTCACTGAATCTATTTGTTTTTCTGGAATTGATATTTGCTTTTATATAGGATGTTTCACTATCTTTATATAGAAAGCAAACAAAACAAAAGCAACAATAAGAAAACAGAGACTAAATACATGTATTGAAGATTGTCTTAATAGACTGTGGATTCTGATTAGGTTTCAGTCAATAAATTTGGGAATTTAGGTCAAACACTTAATATCCCCTTCTTTTCATTTTCATATTTTTTGTAAATTTGTTCTAATACATTCTGTTACTTTATAAATATTATATTTAAAAATAAGATTGATATTTCATATTTTTTCTATAATTGATGCCTCAAATCTTTCTATATTTAAAAAAAATTGTTTTTTCAACGTTTATTTATTTTTGGGACAGAGAGAGACAGAGCATGAACAGGGGAGGGGCAGAGAGAGAGGGAGACACAGAATCGGAAACAGGCTCCAGGCTCCGAGCCATCAGCCCAGAGCCTGACGCGGGGCTCGAACTCACGGACCGCGAGATCGTGACCTGGCTGAAGTCGGACGCTTAACCGACTGCGCCACCTAGGCGCCCCAAATCTTTCTATATTTAAGACAGATTATCCACTGCTGTGACACAAATGCTTGTAAAGTCAGCCATTCGTTATTATTTGTTCTAGCGATAGAATTGTGGAAGTTGGAACTTGAAATCTAGTAGTTCATTTACGAAAACATAAGAGTAGAAGAGAGTTGACCAGAAACCTACAAAAAGAAGGTTATTGAATAAAAAATAGCTCAAGACATCTCTATCTGAGTTATTATGTTACATACTCCAGAAAAATTCCATTTTGAATTACAGTGCTCAGCATATACATTTATATACTTTATTGTCACAGTTCTATCAGTATATGGTTATAAATTTCAGAGGTATATTATGTTATATATTTATAGGTACATAAAGGTAGATATTTGTTCTTGAATTATTCATTTTTCCTCTCTTTGTATCCCATTGAAATCTTTTATATTTAATTGTTTTTCAGCTGATACTGCTTTGTTCTTTTTCTTAATTGTCTGATTTTTCTGCCTCTGTTCACATAAAAAAAGATTTAAGTCTTTTTTCTGCCTTTTTTTGGGAAAGGAAAGATTTTCTAACATCTGTAATCGATTAAAAAATATTTGTGAGTCTTTGTTTTCAAAGAATTGTGTTAGGCTTACCTTTACTGTGTTCGCTAAATGTATATTTATGCATATTTATGGGTAAACCTCATTTTTAAATCATTTGTGTTCTTTATAATAATTTATTGACTGTTGTATATTTTCTGCATGAGTAAATTATGCGTTTTACTTACTGTATGTTTCCTCCAACACCTTATCTTCAAAGATATTTTTATTAAGCATCCTATACCTATTTAGTTATCTTAAATATTTAACCAACATTTACATATGTTTTTCATTAATATTTAAAAGTAATTAATAAGTGCACTTTCCCAATGAAGGAAATAATCTTGTTATCAGAACTTGGCTTCTGTTTTAAACTTTCTTTCTACCTCAAACTACTTAAAAAAAATAATTAAAGTTTTAATGCCAAATTGATATTTTAAAATTATTAATCAACAATTATTTATCCTTTCCTGAGGCACCTGGGTGGCTTTATCAGTTGAGAATCCGACTCTTGATTTCAGCTCAGGTTATGATCTTATTGATTCATGAGTTTGAGCCCTACACAGGGCTCTGTGCTGACAATGCGGAGCCTGCTTGGGATTCTCTCTCTCCCTCTCCCTCTCTGCCCCTCCCATCTTATGCACATGTGTGCACATAAAAATAAACTTAAAAAAATTATGTAGCTTTTAAATCAAGCTTTATTTGTTTTTGTTTCTACCCTTGTTTTAAATCTCAAACCTATCTAATTATCTATTGATCTACCTACCTAACTACATACTACATTTTCAAGAAATTATTTCGGAAATGGTTGTTGCGTAGTAACATTTCTGAGTCTTGGCCTGTAAGAAAATGACAATATTTTGCTCCCTTTGATTTGATTTATATTTTGTCTGGATAGCGAATTCCATTTTTCTCCCAAATTTTTATGACCTTACTTCATTATAGTCTAGAATTGTGCTTATTGATGAAAAGTTGTCGGAAATCTAATTCTATTTGTGTGTAGATAAATAATTTGGTGTTTGTTTGTTTTGGTCCTCAACCCCTATAATTTTCTTGAAATTTCTTTTTCTATTAGAGGTTCTCACATTTCACTAGATTATGCCTTTTTTTTTCTTTAGTTTTGGATTTTGTGATACTGTATCTTTATTTCTTCACCATTACTACCCCATTTTCACTTTGGAGAACATTTAGTTTCCAATCTCTTTGTGTCTTTGCTCTGCCTTCTGGGATGGTCCTGGGGCCAGTGGGCCATGTCAATTCTCTTCTTTCCCACCTTGAAATTTTTTTCATGAATATTTATCTGTAAAAACAGAACAAAACAAAGCTAAACAAAACAAAATCCTGAAAATATAACTCCCACTCCTTTTAGTAAAGTTCATGTATCTCCATTTTTCTTTCCTTAATTTTTATGTAAGATAAATAGCATATTCAATAAGTTTAAAATTCTTTTTCCATTTCCCTCACCCCTCAAAGGGAACTATTTTCCTAAATTTATATAAATTCTTCCAGTCAGTATTTGTTTTTTTACTAATTCTATGTTTCACAACCAATTCATTATATTACATATTAATGTTGTAATATATATACCTGTATATATTTTTTGGCAAATTACCATTTTTAAGATTATCTATTCAAAACCTGTCCATATTGATAAACATATATTTTATATGTAACATTTTATATTTTTACAAATTATATTTTTAACTTCCAAAAGTATGTATGCTATTTTATATGATACTATTTATTTCTATAGATGTGATATCATTTTAAGGATGCCTATTTTGCATGTTTTGGTAACCTATTACTGTGTAAAATAAACCATTCACACAATTAGTGGTTTAAAACAATATTTTTGTCTTCATCAGTTTGCAGTTTGAGCAGGGCTTAGCAGGAACAGCTTCTCTTTGTTCTAGTTGGCTTCTTTTTAATTTTTTTTTTTTACTAGATTGCTCAAAGGTTGGAAGCTAAGTCACCTCAAAGTTTGTTAACACATATGGCAATTGATGGTGTCCGTCATCAGAGACCTTGGTAGGGGCTATCTATCTGGATACCTTAATATGACCTCCCCATGAGGCTTAAGCTTCCTTAAGACATGATGTCTAGGTTCCAAAACAACAAGCATCCTAAAAGAGAGGAAGCCCAGTTGAAGCTGAATTGTCTTTCTAACCTGTCCTCACATACAACTCAGTGTCACTGTCACTTCTGCTATATCTTTTCGTAATTCAGTTTTCCAAAGCCTTCTACCTGATAGGGAAAAGCTAAGATTCTGGAAGAGAAGGTTGAACTGAAATATTACTATGACCATTATAAAAAATATAATCTTCCACAGTTTGCCTTTTCAACCAAACGGCTCTGATCCCTCCCACATACTAAATACAATCCCCTTGTAGCCCCACTCCGCCCCCCCCCCCGCCCCCGCCATCTCATCCTGTCAGATAATCAGGCTCAGGTTGAGAGTCACTACCTTATCTGATTCAGCTGCTGGTGTGGATGAATTTGTTGGTTTGTGCTGCATCAATTGCAGCTCCGTTGGTTTTCTCTCGTTCTGAAATTCTGTGAACTAATAAGGCAAATTATCTGTTCCCTATATTCAGCATTCAGTACAGAGGCAAGCGTAAGATAAGGGCAGTAGACCCTTCCACTCAGAAAGGGGGAAATGGGAGACGCACAGTAGTCATTCATCCCATCAGTTCTGCAAACCAAACAGTGCCCTTTGCCAGCTGCTTGTTCCCCAATCATAAGTCAGTCTTAATTCTGGTGGATGATTCTCCATTGCTTTTGGCCCTGTCTTCTGAGCTTGGGTTTTTACCTCATGAAGTCATCCTCCCTTTCCTGTAAGAAAATCTTTATGTTTACAACTGAGTGGTTTTCTCAGCCTGCTTCTGCCCATGGTACTTCAAGGGTCAAACTGCCTCTTTTCATTTTTACTGCCTTTGTCCCTTTCAGTACAAGCTGATAATAATTTGTTTTAAAACTTTGTGGATTTAGGGGTGCCTGGGTGGCTCAGTCAGTTAGGCATCCAGCTCTTGATTTCAGCTCGGGTCATGATCCCAGGGTCGTGGTATCAAGCCCCAAGTATGGCTCTGCACGGAGCAGGGAGCCTGCTTGAAATTCTGTCTCTGTCTCTCTCTCTCTACCCCTCTCCCCTGTTCGTGTATGTGCATGCTCATTCCCTCTCTCTCTCTCTCTCTCTCTGTCTCTCTCAAATAAAAAACAAAGAATACATCAGAGTCAAAATCAGGAGTCTGATGCTTAACTGACTGAGCCACCCAGGCACCCTTATCTACTCATATTGTTGAACAGCTTATTAAATATCTTTTAAAAGTCACTGAGAGGAATCAGTGGAGCTCCAGAGTTGTAAAATAAGAGTGATTCATTTTGAATACTGTAATGCAGTGGAAATCAGCAAGAGAATGAATTATTGTTTATAGTGTAATTGGTATTAGGTCCATATACTTTATGCTGATATATACTTTTCCTGATGCTATCTGATATAATTCAGTAAGACCATTGGCATATCTCTGGGGAATCCAAGGCACAATGTTTAAGTAAGCCTAGGTTACCTGGTTAATGGCAGAGCTATGTAGGACAAGGAGTTCGATCTAGAGCCTAGATGACAACTTTGCCATTTCTGTAAGTGCCAGGATGTAAGGGATATTTAAAAAATCTGAGATGCATGGAGAGGCACTAAGGATGAAACAGTGCATTTGAATAGACCGATAGGTGATCAATATTTTAACTATCTAAGACATTTGTATTCAAAATTAATGCAGAGGTTCAGATGATGTGATAGCTTCACACGAGAAATCAATTCTCTCTTTCTTGACACTAAAACCTATAGGAGCAATCTCTTCTTCATACCAGTAGCAAACAACACTACTTCATGCTGTATCCATATTTTATTTTCCCAGCAAAATTCCTCATGGGTGGTAATTAATATGTAGGATAGGTAAGGTTTTTCAGTTTGTTTTGGGGTACAGTTACCCCAAGGTTTATTTTCTTGCAATCCGCTTTCTACAAAAATGATATACATTTTATACTATGACTAAAAATGTGTATAGAAAAGCAACAGAAGAAGAAAACATCCTCTTTTTACCAACTGGTAATTTTTGAGCTCTGGAAGAGAGAAGGGTGAATAATAAGTTAGATATACTGAACTTGAGGGACAGGTGTTTTTCTGTGTCAAGATTGAAATGTAAGTTGCAAGCATAATTCTGGTTTACTGCACATGTGTAACGAATTTTTAAGGAACAAGAAGTTTATTATGTCAAGGACACCATGAGTCAATGGTTTTAGGGGATTTAATAATAACCATGAAAAATCTGCACTATGATATATTGGCTGTGACATATCTTACAAAGTGTCATGTAGAACTTGCTGAATTGTATCATTGAAGGCTGCAATCCTTAGAGCAGAGAAAGTTCTTTAAATGTAGGTCATTGTGTTCTTTTGTATAATCAGATGGAAGTCGCCAAAGAGCTTTTTATGACGCTCAAGCAAGGAAAATGAAGGCCATATTATTAATTCATTTTAAGATACATCCCATAACCGTTACAACATAAATGACCCTGTTATCTAAATGCTAGCTAATGAAGAGTAAACCTTCAGAGGTCTAAAGGTTCAGCTGTTTATAATAACATATCTGATGTGAAAACGTGAGCTATTCAGACTAATGCTTGGATTTCTATTTTATCCATTCTAGAAAGTAGTGTGGTCTGAACAAACGAGGTGTGAATGCTGTTGATAGTATTGTGGTGACAGGGGCAGTGGTGATGGCAGTGGTAAAAATAAAAACCACCATTTACCGTGCATTTCGTATGTGCCAATTAAAGATACTTAACGTTGCCTTTAAGAATGTCTGGTGAAGGTAGGGTATGAGTCCGAAGAGACCAGAAGCACACAGAGATTTGTTGGCAGTGTCAGCTTCTTTTTCGAAAGCAAGTTACCAGTGCTTTCAATACCGGCAAGTGACCAAGAACCGTGAGCTTTGGCTGGGCAGAAGACGTTGCTGCTCGACACAGGTTCCAACAGGCCTGGCAGAGCTGGAGTATATATAGTAGTGATTTACAGGGCCTCAGATGCACTCCTGATTTTCTTCTCCATTTATTTGTTAAATTACAAAGTCGTGCTGGAAGGAACCTAAAAAGTCTAAGCAGAAAGTATATGAAAAGAGCAATAGTAGTTTTTGCTTTTTTGCTTTTGTTTTTTTTTTTTTGTTTTTTTCACTGCCAAGGACCCAAAAATTACAGTTCAGGACCCACCAGAGGAAGAGTTTTCATGGAACATATCAAGGTTTCCATGTAAAAAAAAATTGTTTTGTTTTGTTTTGATTCCACATATAAGGGAGATCACGTAGTATTTGTCTTTCTGTCTGGCTTATTTTTCTTGTTTTATTTAGCATAATGCCCTCAAGGTCCATCCAATGTTGTTGCAGGATTTCCTTCTTTCTAATGGGTTGTGTATGTGTGTGTGTGTCTGTATGTATACATACAGACACACACACACATACACACACACACACACACACACACAGAGGGGGAGAATGGTCATTGCCAGGGTTTTATTGCTCTTTATTTTTTCTATCAGTATCTATAGCCTTTTTTCACATGTACTGACTTGTAAGTCAAATGCACTTGAAACCATTTTTATCCACAAATGGGGTTGTATTAATGCCAGCTAGACTACCTAGTCTCCTGACCCTTCACTAAAATGATAAAAGTCCTTTTATACCTTGAAAAAAATACAAAAAAATAGGAAAATTACCGACACTTTTATAATTTCACCTATCTGAAAGAAGAAATAGAAAGAAAGTAAGTGAGGTGGAAAAAAGAGTAGATGGGGAAGGAGAGAAAAGTGTCAGAAAACGTGAATGGGAGCCTAAAGAGAAAACCCAAAGATTGCATTAGCCTAGGAGGCACACTTGTGTATTTGTATGTATTCTAGACAGTTCTACAAGCAGCATGGGAAAAACAAAGAATTTGATGTGGTATGATAGATAAAAGAGACATTGAAAAAGACTCGTGCCCAAACAGTTTTTCAGGCTAAAGTTCCCCTACTAGAAGTCATTTATTTAATTCTCTGGGAAGCTTTATGCTGTATCTACTATGAGATGCAATCTACAATGAATAGAATAATTTGGCCCTGTTTTCCAGGGCTTTGTATAATAAAGGCTTCCCTGCTGTCTGCATCATCACATTAACTTGGATTTGTTCATTTATTCATTATCTGCCAACTGGGAGAGTCTAAGAAAAAGAAAGCAAGTGTGTTTTATTGCTGTGGAAGTCCAGATAAGTTCCATACCTTGAGGTTCTGCCTTAACGAGGTGATGCCCAGGAGGTGAGGGCAGGAATTTCCACGCACTTTCATAGCCCTGAATGCTTCACAGGGCTGAGGGACAGGGTCTGCAGTAGGCAATTGCAGACACGATGCAGACATTCCAAGACAAAGATGGCTAGCTGAGAATTTGGGCTCTTGGCAGCCCTGATGATGAATATCATGGAAGTCTATAGACATTGTTTTCCTAGAATTAATTTTAACACTTTTGTAGAGGTCGCTCTAAATAGCGAGAGAGTTCCTGGATTGGGGCAGACATAAATTCTTTAGACAGTTTGCTATCTCTGTCTGGCCCAGGCTTTGCTGTAATTTAATGCAGTTATATGCAATTACTTTCCCCCCTTTCATATCAAGTTCTAAAAGCATTATCCCTAAATGGAACTATTTCTTCTCCTGTCTGTGGTTGCAAAAGAATGTGGTTTCAGTATCCCTCCAACTCTGGTGCTAATCAGATCACCTCAAATATAAATCTATTCTAAGAAGTTGCAGTTACGGCAAAAGAAAATCTTAGTTTGAAATAACCATTTGAAAGTAACCTTGCAAGGATGCTATGGTAAACAAGAAGATTGCTGGATCAGTGCCTCTTTCCAGCATTAAAAAGAATCCAGCCATGATAGAATCTGCAAAACCATGAAAATATGACATGTAGTTTTGAATATATGCCTCTTTACATAACAACCAACAACAATAAACTCATTATGCTGTTACAAACCATTGCAAAGTAGAAATACATTAATTAATTTAGTGTATTATAAATATCAGCTTATGTCTTCAAAAATGTCTGTCATTAGGTTTTAGAAGTATTTAGGCCTATTCTTTTTCCACATTGCCTCCATAAACTTTCTTAAACTCACCCTTCCATGTCTCAGCAACTCCTTCCTTCTAGTGTATGCTTAATCTGTAGTAGAGTCTTCCTAAAAATTCAAGTCAGAGGGAGACAGCCCTCTCTTAAAGATCTAGGATGGTTCGTTATGCGTTCAGATCAAGCCCCAACATCTCACCATGGTTTACTGGCTACATGGTTATTCAAGACATCTCCCAGTTTAATCTGTCCAGGGTCATCTCTCGCCTTATAGATGCTCAACGCATCTTCACCTGTCCTTCTTCCATTTGCCTTTGTTATAAAATGGAAACCTCTATCTACATCAGCTAATGCAAATAGACACTGTAAGTGGGGGGTATCGAGAGAATGGTTCTGTGTTCAACCTAAGTTAAACTGCACTTTGGGCTTGGCCAGAATATCCACTGCAAACCTAAAACAAATGAAATGCACAAATTCCTTCCTACACACACAGAGAGAAGCATATATATTATTAAAGAAAGGAAAGTAGGTATGTATGTTGTATTCACACAGACTGGCCACTGTGTGGACAGAGACCTATCTCTATTCACTCAATCTTAGTAAAATGCCTGATCACAGAAGGCCCTCAGTGAAAACTTGTTGAATGAGTGAATATAAAAAATTAATGCCAAAAATTGTAGCTCAGTAGATGAGTCTATGACTTACATTTAGTTATGTCAGCATACTCCTCAATGTGTTGTGAAAAGTCCACCTTACTATTAATTTTCCTTCTCTCAGTTGGGTTGATTTTATACATTTCTAAGTGGCAAAATGTAAACATTAAAAATACAGAAAACTTCCAAGTAACAGCCAGCCTACTAGTTATTTTTCTCAATTTCAAAGTATTCTATTCTTGTCAAATATGTGGTTAAAAATGACAATGAAGCTAGTGTATTTAATATGCTGAATATGAAAATATTACATTGCATGGGCATTGATTTATGAAAGGCATGCTAAATATTTGATATAAAATTGTATACTACAAATATATATCATTTCAAAGCCACAAAGTATTCTGAACCCCCTTGCCTTACATTATTTGCAATCATATGAAATCCACTTTGTGTAAGTTCCTTTGTGCCTGATGGGAAAAGGCACCGTTTATTTATTAAATTCAAAGATTTTGCCATTCATTTTGGCCTGGAAAAGAGGTCCAGAAAAATCCAGTAATAAAATATTCTTTTTTGATTGTGAATTTTGTCACAGTATATCACATTTATTTAAGTGTGCATTTCTCTTGTTGTGATTCAACCCTTTCATTCTATGTGTGCTATCTTTCTTTGGGGGCATCCCATGACCATGCCCAATACCTGTCCATCCCTTTTAAGTCTATCAGGATAACTGAACTATCTTTCTCAAAGATAGTTGAGTGGACTTTTAGAAGAATGTTTCACATACCCAATTCCTAAGGCTCTTGACCAAAAATCTCATTTTTTTAAGTAGCAGAACAGATGCTTGACACATATGTGTTCAATACATTTTATGAATGAGGGCAAATGATGATGGTAAAGAGCCTGGGGTGAGATAGATCAGCAGCTGAAAATCAACTTGTTACATTTTAGCTGTGTGCCCTTAAAATTGCTCTCATCTTAAAATGGACACAATTTATTGGGTCATTTGAGCATTATAAAAGATAATGGGTGGTGCAATCACTTTCGAATGTCCCCTCACTGTAAAGAGAGCTTTCCTACCATTCTTCCTTTCTAATCGTATATTCTAATAAACTTTTTCCTGCTGTTCCAAAAAAAAAAAAAAAAAGATAATGCGCAAAATCCATAGGTTGTCTTATTATTAAAGCACATAATATATGAGATGCATTTAGAACACTGGTACATAGTAGTTTTCATAAATGTTTACCATTTAATAATAGTTATTACTATTTATTTAATAATAAAAATTTTAAATAAAATAAAAAAATAATAAATTTAAATAGTAAATTTAATAACAAATAGTAGTGTTATCCACTTTATGTATATATTCAAACCAGCTCTTAGGCAACTTTTTCGTTTTCTAATCATTTATAATGCAAATGATTTGAGAGAGACATGGGATTGCTGAGACCAGTAAGACCATGAGAAACCTTTCAGGTCATAGCACGTGAACAAGCACAGACCAGCATTGAACCAAAATGGCTTTGGCTTCAAAGCGTTGCTGCGACTTCTGCTTTGTCTGAACTCCCTGATCATGTCCGGAGCTAAAGACCACAGCTTCTGGATGTCTGGCTGAGCTCCATTTCCAACCTTCATTGATACAAAAACATTTTAGAACTTTTGTGTCTATAGTCTAATATATTAAGGCTCGGCCTTTCTCATCATTGGTAGGCACAGAAGCCAGGTGCTCATGGGAAACTTTGACAGGAGTAAACTACAACCTGAGTATAAAGGCCAGTTTAGCAGACTAGCTGATCTGCCAAAATTAGAAACTATAAGAAGAATTTGAGTCTTAACTCTGTTCTAGGAAGTTAGTACCTGCCTAGGAAGAAGTACCTGATGTTTTGTATTAAGTCTTGGGAATATTATGTAACATTTCTTAGCCTCAGTTTTTCATCTGAAAGTGTGTGTGTTTCCTTAAAGCTCTAAACTATTTTTCCCGATTATAACATTCCATAAAATCAAATCTCAAATCCAACATAGATAATATAAAAGAAATAATGCAGAAATGTGGAAGAAACAAACAAAAAACCTTGTAATGCGCTCATACAATAATGTTCACACTGGATAGGTACAGGGTACTTTGAAATGGGAGAAGATTGTGGGATGAGAAAAGCTGTGGAGAAAAGCCTTTTGGCTGGTGAAACACGAAAGGACCAGACATGAATGTGTCAAAATGCTTTTAACTGTTTCCCTTTAAACAGCACCTCTGGCCTTATTTCTTTGAAATCACCAGAAAGAGAAACTATTCTCTCAAGTTGATTGCAATGCCTGAGGGAAAGTTGGAGAAAGATCTAAAATCTTGACCATGAGCCCCAAGGAATATACATTTTTAATCAAGGGTGAGGTGTTGGTAATGTTACTGCTACTTGAATGCCAAGGTATTTAAGTTTTAAAGCAAAAATATCCCTGGAGACCCGCTGACAGCATCTAGCCCTGATGCTGATCGCTTATATGGTTTGTGACTAAGACTTTTCATCGGTAAACAGAGCCTAAAGTAACATCCTTGGGGGAGACCCCAACAATAGTCACCTGTGATTAATTGGCTACAAAATGTCACCCTCACACTTTTTAAATATAGGGGAAAAACATTCTTTTAAGAAGGAAAGCTCTCCTGAAAGGAAACTATGCAGAGAGGGTGGTTTACTTATTTAATTGCCACATCCGTGATGACCTGGTTTTTCTGCTTTAGCTGAAAAATTAAAAGGAGCCACAGGTTTGTTTGTTAAAATATTCTTATGCACCCTTGTTTAAAGATAAATGATATGGAAAATGTTTTTTTCCTGACAATGTTCTCTACTTTTGTTTCAGACGGGAAAGGAGTGAATACTAGGTTAGTAGCACCTGAATTCTTAAGGGGGAAGAATTAACTATATAGTTTGGCATATTTTTATGCCATGTGTGTTTGTGTGTGTGTGTGTGTGTGTGTACACACACACACACTTATAGGAGGCATCCAAAAATTTGACTAATGATAAGCTTGATATTCAAATTCATTTTATAGATTTATTCAGACACTATATTTCCAAGAGGTATACATTTTGAACCTTCTGTCTTCAAATGAAGAGTAAAGAAATAAATCCAAGGTAGCATTATGTCTGCCATATAAAATCATCAATAAAATATCATTCTACTCTCTTCGGATTCTTTAAGAAAATTTTAGATTTCCTTTTAATTTGATGGACTCATGAAAACATTGTAAAATTAGTTGACATACCAGTTTATTATTGGTATCACATGTCTTTACTAATGATCAGCAGATTCCATAAAAGGCTACATCCCAGTTTAATACTGTTGCTATGGCTGAAGGATGGTTGTTTCTATCAGGATTATTTGGCTTAAGGTGTTATGATTATTATAGTAATTGTTGTCCTTTTGTGCTTGCGATTTTTATACATGTTAATTTTTAAATCTAGATTCTGTCCAGCACCCAGCCCAAATAATCAAAACTAGTTCTACAAGAAGGTGACATTGGAAATGGAGAAGATAAGTCCAAAATATTTGCGAAATACCATACAAACAGATGAACATCTTTTCCAACTCAAGAAAATGCTTTAAATTCTCTAGTCCTATTTTCCTCTCTAAAACATAGGGATATTAACACCTATATTACAGGATTACCATTAATTAGTGAAATAATGTACCATATTTGAGGCAATAAGCATAATACCTATCACAAATAGTCTTTCACATACAAACAGCAGTTGCCATTATCGTTATTGAGTTAGAATTGCCTTTTTCTTTCCTTCTCCTTCTCTTTTTCCTTTTTATTTTTTCCCTTCTCCTTCTCCTGTGACTTCTCTTCTTATCAGGAATGTTCTTGGCTGTGAATGTACAAGGATGCAGAGGGAAAAAGTGATGTTGCTCCCAGAAAAATGTTTACTCAGTCCCTGAAACAGGGCATGTCTATGGTAAAAAAACAAAAACAAAAACTGAAACAAAGAAAATATCGAAAGCAAAAACAAAACAAAGCAAAACAAAAACCAGAAAAAAAGTGCTTTACACATTTGTTGTAAAGTGAGTAAAAATTACATCTGCAGATATAAAGCTGTAAGAGAAAGAAATTACATAGACAAAATAGAGAATTGCAAATAATACCTCACTTACAATAAGATGAAATGGTCTCATGATCCAGACTTCCTATATGTATAGTTAACTAAGACAGAAATTATAGCTCATTTTCCCATAAACCTATACTTTAAGGATATTAAAAGTATGGTGTCAAAATGGAGTGTCTCTTGTTCAGATGGGGGCCCCCAAATCTGGGGTGATGATGAGTGGAAGCTGGTGCAGGGGAGGTGAAATGATTCACCTGAGGCAGAAAGAAGGAGATAGAAGTTTATTGAATATGTCTTGGCGGGGGGCAGTGGGTAGGACATAGGAGGAGAGGCTGTCTGCAGCTAGGCAGTGGGTGAGGGCTGCTTTTAAAGGGGGAAGATGAGGAGTTGTGGCGACATATGGAATTCCCTCTTTTTTGGTAACAGTACCTGGTTGTAAGTAGCCCATTGGTCCGTTAGGACCTATGGGTATTTTGAGGTGGCTCACTTGATGTGCCCGTCTGTTTTTGGCCAGGAGGTCCTGTGGGCAACTTTGTACATTCCATTGCTCAAGCCTATTTGCCTAAAAGCAGTCTCTACAAGAAGTACAACAATTTTTTATGATAATGAGATATTTTCACAGTCTTCATTTTAGAGACTGAAACAAACAGAGGCCCCAAGTGGGGTCTCTTTGAGCCAGTCCAAATCACCAAACCAGGATTTAATATCTAACCTAATTGCAGTTTCAGCCTTCCCCAGAAAGGTAATCTTAACCAGGTCAGCTAAGGAACTTTCTAATTTGCATCAGTAAGGTACTCGGTCCTGTGGGCTTTCTCCATCACACCGAGAAAGATGAGATAATCCACCCAATACTTGCCCCTGCCCTTCCTCTGAGGATGATCCTGCCTAAATTACTGTCCTTCTTTTTGCTAATAATTTTCTTGCCCCATCCTCCTTCCTATAAAAACTTTCCATTTTGTGCAACTCCTCTTCCCTCTACTTGCTAGATGGGGTTCTGCTGATTCGTGAATTGTTTAATAAAGACATTAGATCTTCAACTTCAAATTTACTCAGTTGAATTTTTTTTTAATGGACTGACACACACACACACAATTTAAAACTTGCTCTAAACCATCAATAGCACACTTACTAATCTTAAAAGGTACACATTTCAGTATTTTCAAACTAATTGTTTCTCAATATAGTATATCTTTTTAAAAAGCCTATGGATTTTTCATAACTTCCCACTGTTTTATGGTTAAAGAGTCTAATTCTGTCACTTAAATGTGATTTGTCATAGTTAAATTTGGCTAAATAATTGACTATAAACTGAGTACCATGTGCTTGAAATTAACCAGACTCAGTATTACTTTAGGATCTAGAAAACACTTGCATGTAAATACATTCTAATCTCTAAGAGAAGCCTTCAATAAATAAGCTGCATATTTTATCAGTATCTGAATGCTTGCTTTTTCTACATAAAAGTAATTGTATATACATTGGCAAGTTCCATTTTTGCCATAATGTTGCTAAATACGTAGTTTTCTTCCTTGAGATTATCCTCTTAAAAAGCAAAGTTTATATCTAAATTTAAAACAAATCCCTTCATTTTAGACCAAATTAAAAATAACAATAAAGTGAAATTCTTCAACATATCTTGTAGCCTAGCCTCTGAAGGGCTATGTACTTTGAGAATGTTTTATGCAAAGAGTTAAGTTTTGTTGCTTTTATACATGCAAGAGTAACCAACTCAGGATTATTGTGAATAATTATGAATCAATTACTCACAGATCAAGTCTTAAATATTTTCAAAGAACCAAAAGTAAGATAGAAAATAAGATTTTATCGTATTCTTCTAATGATAAATTAGGGAAGCCAGTGATGGATGAATGAGTTTGAATATATTGTTATTATTTCTAGCAAATAGGAAGCAGCATTTGACCAATGGCTTATCAAATGTAAACAAATCCAGGAATAAGAGAAAACACCTTTGTATCTCTTGCATGTAAAAAAATGCTTCAGCAATAAAAATGATAAGCAGAAACCTGCACCTACAAATGCATTTGTTACTTTTTCTTATCCAAGAATAGAGAAATAACAATAAATACTATGAAATTAGTACTACCATCATGGTATGTACCACGTCTTGAGTGTCCGTGACATTAGCCACTGGGTTTGAACCTTTACGTCCATCTCATTGACTTGACACTACTCATATGTTGCTAAGAAGGATTTCTGGTGAGCAATATCTGGTATCATTTTAGGTATCATGATAACTATATAAAATCATAAAATTCAGAGGCAAAATGTTTTGGGTACTATTATTTCAAATTTTATATTTTATTGGTGATGAAACTGAGACCTGCAGAGATGATAGGTCTTTCCAGAGTAAAATGTCTACAAAATGAGAGATTCTAGTCAGAGCTCATTTCTTCCGATGCCTGGGTCTATTTCTTTTTTCAACACATTTTTCTTAATTATATTGAAATAGAGACTCATGGTATATGCATCTATGATATTGTGATTCATAACAAGAAATAAGTATTTGGTCTTGGCCCGTTTCCAACAGAGAACTGCTAAAACCCTTGGAATAGCCTATGATGAGAGCTATAAAGGTGTTTTCATTATGTTAATGTTAATGAGATGACTTTGGGACCTCACCTAAAGATGGGGGGGGGGTTGGTTGCTGGGAGAACGAACCAAGTGATTAGAGGGTTAGAACTTTCAGTCCCAACCTCCTACCTCCAGTGGGAGGAGAGGGGCTGGAGGTTGAATCATCAATTTCCAAAGGACACTGATTTAGTCAATCATGCCTATGTGATGAAACCTCCATAAAATCCCAAAATGATGGTATTCGGAGAGTGTCCATGGAGGTGCTGGGAGAGTGGCACACCAAGAGAGAGCATGGATGCTCTGTGTCCCTTTCCCCATACCTTGCCCTATGCATCTCTTCCATCTGGCTGTTCATCTGTATTCTTTTATGGTTTGTAATAAAGCAGTAAATTGAAGTGTTCCCCTGAGTTCTGTGAGCTGCCCCAGCAAATTAATCAAACCCAATGAAGGGTTTGTGGGAACATCTTGTTTACAGCCAGCTTGTCTGGAAGACAGATAACAACCTGAGCTTGAGACTGGCATCCGAGGACAAAGAGGGGGTCATAGGAACCTCCACTCTAACTGGTCAGTCAGAAGCACAGGCAACAATCTGTACTTGAGAATGGCATTTGATCTGGAGTTGGAGGACAGTCTTGTAGGACTGAACCCTTAAACTGTGGAATCTGACTGTGTATCCAGGTAGATAGTGGTTAGGATTCAGGTAAATTGTAGGACACCCAGCTGGTGTCATAAAAAAAATCAGTTGGTGTGGGGAAAAACCTCCACACGTTTGGTGACCAGAAGTGTCAACAGTGTTTTGTGTGTCAACAGTGTTCTGTGGTCAGAGCGTGAAGAGTGAGATAGACTGAGCGTGTGTGTGAGTGTGCCTCTGTATCTGTGTGAACAGGAATAAACATTCTCACTCCTCAGTAAGAAACTCTGTGGTGGATGTTAAGGGGCAGAAATTCTCAAAGATGCCTATGACTGAAGACACAGAGGGGTAGCAGGCGTCAAGAATGACTTCTTGTTGCTCCAGCTCTAATGTGGTTTCGCAGTAACTGTTAAGTCCACCCAGATCATTCAGTGTGGGTGAAGTTTGAGACAGACAGAATAGTTTGACAATGGATGCTTCTTTAAATTTTCTGATTGGTGAATGGAGACATTTTATTTTAAGACAAAATATAGTCACACTGGTACTTCCACTCAGGACTACAGAGATTTTATTTAACCTCAATCTTGTGACTCTATTCCCTTTTCTCTACACCAAAAACTCCAATTCTCAGTGACCTCAGTAATTACTAGCATAAATTACTTATTTATCCCACAATACACATATGGCAGTGCCAGTGTGAAAATATCAACATTACCACCAACAGGAGAATTCCTGAGAAGAGCTGAAGATTTTTCCTTTAGTTATTTTATCCTTGGGGCACATCCCATTAGATGATGGAATTACTACTATACTGTAAACTCTTAAACTAATGTGAAATAGTCTCACTCTGTGTGGTTAATGCCACTAATTTCATACACAGGCTCATTTGTTTAATTTAATTTTCAATAGGGACTGATTTTTTATTTAATTTTGCTGCATAACTGTAGAAAGTATTTACAAGGTTCTGAACTCAAATCTACAAACTAGAGTATATGTTTAGAGTGTCAGTTTCTGTCTCTATCTCCCCAGTCCTGTTTCTTTATTCTTCCTCCAATAAGTAACCATTGTTTTTAAATTAAATTTTTGATTTTTTTCTATTAAAAAATAAGCCAATAGGTGCATATATTCATATCCCTTTCTCTCTTTTACATACACAGTTGTGAATTATATACACTTTTCTCTGACTTTTTTATTTAATATATCCTAGTGCAATAATTTAATGAAAGTTTATAGAGAGATTCCTTACTTTTTAAAAAAAAAACTTTATTTTGAGAGAGAAAGAGAGAGAGGAAGCAGGGGAGGGTCAGAGAGAGAGAGAGAGAGAGAGAATCCCAAGCAGGCACCAATCTTAGTGTGAAGCCTGACGCAGGGCTCGATTTCAGTACCCTGAGATCACGACCTGAGCTTGTATCAAGAGTCAGGCACTTAAGTGACAGCCACCCAGGTGCCCCACGAGATTCCTTATTGTTGTTTGTTTTAAACAACAGCTTTACTCAGATATAGTTCATATTTTATAAAATCTATTCTTTTATAATGTGTACTTCAGTGGCTTTTCCATATTTAACATCGTTATGCAACCATCACTATTTAATCTCAGAATATTTTCTTCATCCCAAAAAGAAATCCATATCCATTAGCAGTCACTCTCTGTATCCCCAAAGCCCCAGTACCTGGCAACCACTAATGTGCTTTTTGTCTCTATGAATTTAATTTGCCCATTTTGAGCATTTAATATAAATTGAATGATGTGTTTTATTGTGACTGGCTTCTTTAATAATCTCTTTGAAGTTCATCTATGTTGTAGCATGTGTCAGTGCCACATTCTTTTTTACTTCCAAATAGTATTCCACTGTATGCCTAAACCACGTTTTGTTTATCCATTCATCACTTGATTGGCATTTAGGTTTCTAATTTTCAGTTATTCTGAATAATACTGCTGTGACACAATGTGCAAATTTATGGGTGGACCTACACTTTCAATTCTCTGGGTATATAGCTAGCGGAGTAGATTTGATGGATGTTTGACATTTTGAGAAACTGCTAAATGTTTTTACAAAATGGCTGCACAATTTTATAAGCTATAACATTTCAATTTCCCTGCATTTGTTGCTAACACTTGTTATTTTATTTGCCCTTCTGATTATGCCCATCCTAGTGAAATGGTACCCCAGTGTGGTTTTAAATTACATTTAGCTAATAATTAACGATGTTAAACATCTTTGCATGTGCCTTCTGGCCATTCATTGTATTATTTGGAGAAATCTCTATTCAACTCTTTTGATCATTTTATAAAGCAAGTTACGTGTCTTTTTATTATTGAGTGGTAAGATTTCTCTCTATATATTGAATGCAATGCCCTTGTTAGATGTTTTATTTAAAAATATTTTCTCCCATTCTAGGAGTTACCTTTTCATTTTCTTGATCAAATTTTATAGCTTCACCTCCTACATTTAGCTCTGATATCCAGTCAGCATTAATTTTATTGTACTGTGTGAGGTAGGGGTCCAACTTTGATATTTTGCATGTGTATGCCCATTTGCACCATTTGTTGCAAGACTACTCTTTAACAATTTTTTAAAAGCTTACTTAGCCTACCTAAGAAATATCCTGAAATGTCTCTGGTGGAATTAGAACTAAACCCATTACTGAGCATAGACTGACATGACAAGTATACTTCTTCCTGATCTGTAGTATTAATTAATTTATTTTTTTACATTTATTTATTTTTGAGAGAGAGAAAGAGACAGAGCACAAGTGGGGGAGGGGCAGAGAGAGAAGGAGACAGAATCCGAAGCTGGCTCCAGGCTCTGGGCTGACAGCACAGAGCCCGATGCACCGGGCTTGAACTCACAAACCTTGAGATCATGACCCGAGCTGAAGTCGGACGCTCTACTGCCAAAGCACCCAGGCGCCCCTGTAGCACTAATTTATTTTTTAATTTTTGTTATCATGATAAATATACTGTTTTTAATTAAAAATTTTTAATGTTTATTTGTGTGAAAGAGAGAGAGAGAGAGAGAGAGAGCACACATGAGCATGGGAAGGGCAGAGAGCGAGAGGGAGACATAGAATCAGAAGCAGCCTCCAGGCTTTGGGCTGTCAGCACAGAGCTCAACGCAGGGCTCGAACCCATGAACTGTGAGATCGTGACCTGAGGCAAAGTGGGACCCTTAACCGACTGAGCCATCCAGGCCCTGATGATAAGTGTACTCTTTAATCGCCATGACCTATTTTACCCATGCCCCAGAATACCCATAATTTGAGGTTAAATCAGACAGTAGGTGTATATGAAAGGTTTTGCTAAAATATCTCTTGAACACATTGCTACCAAATAAGGCAACTTACTAAATTTGCTTAAAATGTCTCTGATTCCAGAGATATAATTACACACTTTTTTGGAAATTGCAGAGTCACCTTTAAAAACAAGTACACTGTGTTTTTTTCTAAAACCACCTTGATGAGTGGAATACACATTACACAGAAGATTTTAGCATGACAATATAAAATAAACATGCTATCCATTTGCCATCTGGTGTGTTGTAAATATATTGTTGTTTACCCTTTTCCAAACCCCTAAATGAACTTCATAATTGCCTCATTATCTGTAATATGTCACACCTCCGTGGCCCTTCTGGTGATGATAATGCATAGCTTCCCAAACAACACAAAAAGCAAAATAAAGAGATAGGTGAAGTCATCTCGTGAACCTGTATGCGTTTGTATATAAAGAAAGATGTCTCTTGAAATAACACTGCGCTGAGGTTCCAGTGCAGCTGTAAGTAATATAACTAATGTCATCTGCTTCAAACCTAAAAGTGCATCACCGAGCATACTTTGCTAAAAATCAAATCAGAGACAGAGCAGAGTTTAGTAATAAAAGATGATTGGTATGTGTCTCCAGTGCAATCTTCTTCTATCTGCTGGCCTTAATTCTACCCTCCTGTCTTTTAGAATGTATATGTAAGTGCATGATAAAATGCAGATGATTATTGAGAGAACCACTTTAGCCGTATATTCTCTATGCTTTATGATAGCTCGTAGCTAAATAATAATCTCTGCAATCACATATGCTTGGCAAGAACTTTATATACAACATACTAACTCTCTAATGGACATAGATGCTATTTTGGTGCTTGGAGTCACATATACTCCTAATGAAAACTTTTTGATGATCCCTCAACTAGTTTGTTCCTGATTTCATTAAGATTCTTTTCAGTTAGTAAACATTTAACAGCAGATGTACGTAATGTGCACAGGAATCTTGAATGAACTCATGATGAGAACTTTTTCCACATTGACTATTTATACAAAGCTCCACAATAACGAGGCGGGGATTTACAGGCATTTACCCGTGCATGGATTTATTGTTTGTTCAATACAATTTTTGTGAGTCCATTAGGGATCTTGGGATAAAGACACTTAGTTTTGATCCAGTTTTCTCCTTTATACCTCACTGCTTCCATCATATTTTACTGAAATTTTCTCTTCTCTCATGATTTTTTTAAATCCCCTATCACCTTTGGCCTAGGACCACATCACATCATACCTTTTTTACCAAATTAGTTTCCTAGTAGTTCTTCATGGCTCTAGTTTCTACACTGAAGAGCAAAAGGGAAAGAATCATGTCTTTAGAAAGTTTGTATTTTAAGGTATGGAAGAAGTCACTTGAAAGGGAAAGATAAAAAAGCAAGAGAATGAGAGAATTTTTTTCCAAAGGAAAATATGTGTGTGTGTGTGTGTGTGTGTGTGTGTGTGTGTGTGTGTATACATGCATATATGTGTACATATATATATGTGTCAATCAAAAGTAGACAAATCATAAGTGTCCAGCTCAGTGGAATTCTATAGAGTAAGTAAAGCCATATCTGTAATACCTGGACCAAGAGATAATTACTAGTGTGATTTCTGAAGCCATTTCAAAGTATAGTTTGGTCTGGCTCTTTTTGCTCAGGCTTCTCTTTCTGCCCAGCCTTATATTTGTACGATTTGTCGATATTACCATGTGAAGTTGTGGTCCATTTGTTTTAATTTCTGAATAGTA
Source organism: Puma concolor (assembly GCF_028749965.1). Taxonomy (NCBI): domain Eukaryota; kingdom Metazoa; phylum Chordata; class Mammalia; order Carnivora; family Felidae; genus Puma; species Puma concolor. Next base: position 54,592,345 of record NC_141679.1, on the reverse strand, counting down.
TTTCATTAGATATACCATACGTTTTGCAGTATACTGCTGATGGGCATTTTGGATTATTTATAGTTTTCAGATATTAGTAAAAGTCCTGCTATGAATACTTGTATTTTTTTTAGAGGAGAAAACATATATACCCAGTCTCCTGGGTATATATTTACCTGATGTGAAATGCTTAGATCATGAAGCACATTCAGTTTTAGAATATGCCAATTTTCCAAAGTGGTTTTAACAGGAGTACATCATTTTCATCATATCATAGATAACATTGGGTATTTTCTTCTTTTTTACATTAGCCATTCTTGTGGATATGTGTTAGTATCCTACTATACCTTGGTATCTCATTGTGTCTTTAATTTTCATTTTCCTTACAAGTTAATAGATTTGATTATTTTTCCTTAAGTTTATTAACCATTTGGATATTCAGTCATATAAAGTATCTGTTGTAGTAGTTAGCTTTATTCTCTATTTAAGCATCTTTTATTATTGGTTAATAAAAATCATTTACACTTGGCAGGATATGTGTTGTATCTCACTGTGTGACTTGTCTACCATGACAGATTCATGAAAAAGTGAGAAAATATTTGAATAGGCATTTCTCTAAAGGCACACAAATGGCCAATAAGCACATAAAAGATTGCTCAACATTGGTAATCATTAGAGAAACGGAAATTAAAAATTAAAACACCAAAACACCTCATACCCACTTGGAATGCTAAAAAAACATAAAAAAGCCAAAAAGAAATGTTGAGGATGTTGAGAAAGTGGAATATATTGCTGGTGATAATTAAAATAGTGAGGCTGCTTTGGGAAACTATTTTGCCTTTTCCTCACAGTATGAAACAGAGTTACCAAATGATCCAGCAGTATAAACCCAAGAGAAGTGAGAGCATATGTCCCACAAAAACTTATCCATTAATGTTTATAGTAGTATTACTCATAATAGCCAAAAGGTGGAAACAACCCAAATGTCCATCAAGTGATGAATGATAAACTAAATGTGGCATAGATAGAGGTGCCTGGGTGGCTCAGTTGGTTAAGCCTCTGACTCTTGATTTCACCTCAGGTGAAAAGGAGTTCTCATGGTTCCTGAAAAGGAGTCTCTCTGTGGGCTCCGCCCTGACAGCATGGAGCCTGCTTGGGATTCTCTCTCCCTCCCCTTCCCCACCCTTTTTCTCCCTACCCCTCTCAAAATAAATAAACATTAAATAAATGTGGCATAGATATGCAATGAGTATTATTTAGCAATAAAAAAAGAATAAAGTATTGGTACATGCTAAAGTGTGGATGAACCTTGAAAACTTTATGCTAATTTAAAGAAGCCAGTCATTAAAGGCCACATTTGTATGATTTCATTTATATGAAATGTCCAGGATAGGCAAATTCACAGAAACAGAATCTAGATTAGTGGTTGCCAGGCACATAGCAATGAAAACAGTGGAGGTCATGTCTAATGAATATGGGATATCTTCTGGATGATGTAAATGTTCTAAAATCATATAGTTGTGATGTTTTTAAAACTCTGGAAAAAAAACAAAAAAAAACACTTAAGTTGTACAGTTTTAAAAGGAATTTTATGAGATGTGTCTTATTTCTCAATAAACCTATTTTAAAAAACAACAAACTGGAAATAACCTAAATAACATTAGTGGGAGAATGAATAATTATCGTGATATAACTATATGATGGTATATTTAAACAATGAATATGCTGGACTTATGTATACTAACAACAATGGATTTCAAAAACAAGGTTGAGAGGAGAATGTAAGTAAGAAACAGATGAGAGTGACAAACACTAAATTCAGGCTTATGGATTTGACTTTTAGGATTAAGTGAAAGAGATTGAGACATGGCACCTAGGAATCTTCACCTGTGTTAGTAATGTTTTTAATTCTTAAAATTATTATGGCTACCTGAGATTTTATTGTAATTTTCTTTATGGCTCTTCTTATATTTAAATATTTTACAATCGAACAGTATAGTGATACTGGAGGACAGCGGACTTAATGGTAAAAATTAAAATCAATTAAATTCAGGGTAACATGTAAAATTATGTTCTTTTGGAATCATTAAGTAGAGCAATTTTCTACACATAAATAATAGAGGTCGATTAACTTTGAGAGCAAAAACACCTGTAGCTTCATTAACATGAGGATTAAAGTTGAAGACAGTATCTTGCCTAGTACTTTTAAATGTGTCCAGTTGTCTCAGATTTTTAAGGCTGGTACATCAGCCAAGAAGTCCTAGGCATATAATAGTAACACGTTTTCCAGATAATTGCCCGTGAAAATTCTGTACTTGCTTTGGCTCAGTGATTCTCTACCCTGGCTGCACATTAGAAGCACCTGGGGAAATGTAAAAAAAAAAAAAAAAAAGTGCCGCTCAAGCCTCACCTGCAGATATTCTGATTTAATTATTTCTGGGAGGAACCTGGGCATCGGCTGCTTTGGAAAGCACTCCAGGCTGTTCTAATGTGAGACTAGGTTTGAGAGCCATTGCTCTAGACCTTGTGCTCTGTACTTATTTCCTGTTCTCTCTCTGATCTGTTTCTCCAAATCCAACTCTTTCTCTCTCTTGGATAATTGGTATTGAGGGCCCTTTTGGATTCCCTCTGGCATGGGTCTTTCTTCTGTCTACATGGTAACTTGATGTCAGCATTCCCCACAGCTGTGAGAGAAAGGCTTTCCTACATCTTGTTTTCTCCAGCCTATCGCTCACCACTCTAGCCACCAGGGGAGTAGTTTTGCAAATTTGCTAATGAATTGCCATGTTGAGAAAGAAAGAGAGAGAGAGAGAGAGAGAGAGGGAGGGAGGAAGGAAGAAGGAAGGAAGGAAGGAAGGAAGGAAGGAAGGAAGGAAGGAAGGAAGGAAGGAAGGAAGGAAGGAAGGAAGGGGAGAAGGAGGGAGGAAGGAAGGAAGGAAAGGGAGGGAGAAAGAAAGGAAGGAAGGAAGGAAGGAAGGAAGGAAGGAAGGAAGGAAGGAAGGAAGGAAGGAAGGGGAGAAGGAAGGAAGGAAAGAGAGAGGGAGGGAGGGAGGAAGAGAGAGAGGAAGGAAGGAAAAGAGAGAGAAAGAAAGAAGGAAGGAAGGAAGAGGAAGGGAGGAAGGAAGGATCAAATAACTCATTAAAATTGGCTTAGAGGGGCGCCTGGGTGGCGCAGTCGGTTGAGCCTCCGACTTCAACCAGGTCACGATCTCGCGGTCCGTGAGTTCGAGCCCCGCGTCAGGCTCTGGGCTGATGGCTGGGAGCCTGGAGCCTGTTTCCGATTCTGTGTCTCCCTCTCTCTCTGCCCCTCCCGCGTTCATGCTCTGTCTCTCTCTGTCCCAAAAATAAATAAACGTTGAAAAAAAAATTAAAAAAAAATTGGCTTAGATATAAAATAAGGATTAAAGTTTTACTGGAAGAATATACAAGAATATACAAGACAATATTCTTTGCCACACAGCCAGGCAGTGGTCTTACTAACCTGACAGCATTTCTGATGACTCAAACATTAAGAGACATGATCCTTTTGGCCAGTAATTACTTTACTGTTATTTAATGCAACCTTCTGGTGTTTCCAAGATTTTGGATGCTGTTTTCCAGTTTACTGGGTGGCCAGGTTGTGTGGCAATGGTTAAAAAATAGATAAGTAAGGGGCGCCTGGGTGGCTCAATTGGTTAAGCATCCAACTCTTGATTATGGCTCAGGTCATGATCTCACAGTTTGTGAGATCAACTTCCCACATCAGGCTCCTCACTGATAGCATGAAGCCTGCTTGGGATTCTTTCTCTCTCTCTCTCTCTCTCTGCCCTCCTCTGTGCATGTGCACGCTCTAAACATTAAAAAAATAGATAAATGAAATTCAGGGAAAACGATTCAAGGTTTCTGAGAATAGACACTATGCATGTCAGGCTCAAGTGGTACAACATTTACTTATAGCAAGAGGAGAGGAGGAGTACACAGCCACTTTTCAGTGCTTTGGTCGTTCCATCCATGGAAAGCAGATCCACTTTGTAGCCAAATGGGGTAATGTAGCTGCACACAGCTCAGCTAGTGCTGCAGTAGAATGACATTGACTCCTTTCTCATAAGGTTTGAAATCCGGAAAGCCTGTGGCATGCCCGAGGGTCACAGATATGCACACGCTTAAGCAGAGCAAGTAGTATACACCACATCTGCAACAGCGAGAGATATTCCCTCACAAAGTGATGAGCCCTGCAAGGCTATGAGGGGGTCTTTTCTCCCAGGAAGGAAATGTTCCAGGCCTAAGGTCACTCTTACACGACCATGTTGGAGGCAGGAAGCTGTACATGAGTGCCTTTCCTGAAAGATGGTCATGTTTAAAACACAATAACCTGGTGCTTAATTTTCTAGGGCTGCTATAACAAAGTAAAACAAACTGGATGGCTTAAAATGATAGAAAAATATCTTCCTACAGTTCTAGAAGCTGGGAGCCCCAAAGCGAGGCGTCAACAGGGTAGGTTCCTTCTGAGGGTTGTGGCTGAGGATCTATTCCATAGTTCTCTCCCAGCTTCTGGTAGCTTCAGGTATTCCATGCTTTGAGATGCCATTGTCCCTCTCTTTTCACATTGTCTTCCCCCTGTATGTGTGTCTGTGTCCAAATTTCTACTTTTAATAAGGGCAGACTTATAAGGGTCATACTAGATCAGAACTCACTCTAATGATGTAATTTTAACTTGATTAGCTCCGTAAAGACAAATAAGGTAATATTCTATTCAAATAAGGTAATATTCTATTCAAATAAGGTAATATTCTGAGGTACTGGTGGTTAAGACTCAAATGTATCTGGGATTTTTTGATGGGGGGAGGGGATGAGATACAATTCAACTCATAAAACCTGGTAGTTGGAATTTTTTAAATGTTGTATTTATTTCTGAGAGAGAGCGGACAAGCAGGGTAGGGGCAAAGAGAGAGGGGGACAGAGGATCCAAAGTGGGCTCTGCACTGGGAGCAGTGAGCTCAATGTGGGGCTCAAACTTATGAAGTATGAGATCATGACTTGAGTCAAAGTCCAATGCTCAACCCATTGAACCACCCAGGTGCCCCTGATATTTGGAATTTTTAATGTTTACAATTACCTATCCTACAATTTTCATAAGCAATCTATCTTTAAGTAGTACAGAATTCAGCCTGGTTCTCAACCAGAATCAATACTGAGATTCAGCAACAGTGGAAACAAGAACAAGGATGCTTTTTTGTTTTGTTTTTGTTTTTCTGTAAACCAGTATTTCCCATTAATCTAAACAACAGGTAGATGTCTTAAAAACTGTTATCCACCATACTCTCTTATGATGCCAACAAATGTTTAAAGGCTTAGGAAAATCAGACTCTCTCTGATATTTAAATATGACCATATGTATTGCTTCTTTAGTCCATACAGACTTGCTTACAAAAAGAAGAGTGCTTTTTAGCCTGTGCTTGAGTTGGCCAGTAAATCACTCGAGGCTGTTTTGAATGGTAACCTTATAGATTCTTCAAAAGCTATTAAATTGGCCCAACTATTGAAACATTTTGGAGCCATGAGTACACGACTACATGAATGCTCAATTACTTGGTGACTTAGCTGCTCCTTATCTCTGCTTCCATATATATCTATTGATGGTAACTTTTAGGTCAAAAATTTGTCAGTGATACAGTCGACTGTGGATGGGATGTTAAGTCCACGTAATAGCAAGAGTGGCAATTCCTGTGAACACAACTCCTTACAGAGAGGATGGGGCTGAAAGCTGCCAGTGATGTAAGGCACTTAGGATTTCCTGGAGACGACAATGTCAGTTGATAAGGCTTGCTGAGAATATTCAAGATGATGGACTATCTCAGAAAGAGCTAAATTATACCACAAGAACCTAGAATTAACTCTGTAGTCCTGAGTGAATGAAAGAATAAGGTTATGAAACACAATCAGGGGTACCTGGGTGGCTCAGTCAGTTAAGCATCCAACTCTTGGTTTCAGCTCACGCCATGATGTCATGGTTCATGAGACTGAGCTGCATATTAGGCTCTGTGCTGAGAGCGTGGGAGCCTGCTTGGGATTCTTTCCTCTCTCTCTCTGCCCCTCCTCCCCTTGCACATGCTTTCTCTCTCAAAATAAATAAACATTTAAAAAAATAAAATAATAAAACACAGTTATATACAAACTGACTTAGTATTAAATAGAATTTACTATAGAGATTAACTTCTCTGTCTTTCTATTAGCTGAAACACTGTCCTTATTGGCAGCTTGCCCTATGTAAAATTTTCAGTTGGATCTTGAAGGACAAATGTCAATAATTTAGTGAGATGATTTTAATCATTTTCCAATAATGCCTTTCACAAATACAGATAAATTATTTAAGGATCAAACATTATCCATTTTGAGATGTTAACCAAACCAGAATATAATCTAGGTTTTTGATGCTAGAGTTCCTGGAAGGAGTTCTTAGATAACCATCCTTTGAGCAATTTTAAAAAATCATTATACAAAGGCAAAATATCTTTTTGGATAACCTAAATAACTTCTAACTTTAATAAAAACCTGTATTTCTACCCTGGTCTTTCTATGGTTGCTTATGATGTCCTCAGGCCCTGGATAAAAGGAATTTCTACTTTGTTTACACTTCCAATTTTCTACATGGTTTCAGCACTTGATTGAGGATGTGAGTGGAAACATCAAATTTAAGCAAACTACACAAATTTTGGCTCTGTCATTTCGCCTTGGGGCTGTGGATATGTTTCTTAGCTTCTTTAACTATATGCACAATAAATGGGAGTAATAATGTTAAATCAAAGATTTTTTTGAGGATTAAATAATATATTCCTGAAACCAGCAAAGTGCTTAATAAGAATAGGTCTTTAATGAGTATGACCCCTTTGTGATTTACTTGTTTCCTTCTTTCCCTTTTACAGCCAGTCTACTTTGCCGTCTCTATTGATGATCCACAGGAACTCTCCCACTTAATTAATGTTTCTTTAATCCTTATTTTCAAAAATCTTAAAAGTCATAGTCAGTGCCAGGGTGTTAAACTATTCCTACTTAAGATATTTTTCTTCAGCTAAAAATCAGCTAAAAAGTCAACAGTCCCTGCATTCCATTTCTTTAGAAGCAGGAGAATGGTTTACTAGGCCCTCTAATTACTAAGTTCCCCCAACATTAATCTTGGCCATTCTCGGCCTCTGAACATTTCTATACAAAATGGATAGCCTCAATGACACCTACAACAAACCCACCCCAAATTTGCTGCCGAACTTATTTTAATAATGTATTATCCTGTGTCATTTCCTGTTAATATTCTCTATGTTTGCTAAACTTTTTTTTTATATCACAGAAAAAGGGTGAATCTTTTAAAAACTCTATAATGCCATTCTTACCAGTGGCAAACCTCTCTTTGATGACAATGTACAAAACACTTTCATAATCATTATGACCATTTATTCTCACAACAATCCTCCAGCACAGGTATCATTATTTCCATTTTCAATCTCCTGAGTGTGAATTTCAAATAAATTATCACTGATTACACAACGGGCAACCAAAAGAGCTGTCATTCAGTGTAATCCAAGATCATGTCAAAATTTACACTCTCAGCTTCATAACACAATGTTCATCGATCTGATTCAAATCCCTACAACTGTGCTTTGAAACAGAATTTCTTAGGCTAAATTCAGTAAGATTTTATCCGCTCTCTCCCCTTAATCTTTCATTAGCTGCCAAAGTTGATCAAGTCATTTCACAAAACTTACTTGAATAGTATCAGGCCAGGCTCCACTTCAATGTTTCCATTACTCCAACTTCTAGTCTTCTTCCTACTAACTGCAGGCCCTCCAATGCCTCTTTAACAACTCTCGGTAGTATTTTATTCTGGAGATTTTATTTGCCTGTAGAGTATCATTTCTCAGACCACGTTAATGGCTCTCAAGTCTTTGTCTCAAGTTCTACCTCCTCCCCAAATGCAGGACTCCATGGCTATAATAGGCTGAATAATGGCCCCAAGGATGTTCACATGCTAATAATCCTCAGAACCCGTGCATAGGTTACCTGATATGGCAGAAAAGACTTCACAGATGTGATTATGTTAAGGATATTGAGGTGAAAAGAGTATCCTATATTATTCAAGTGGGCTTAAGTAATTATAGAGTTCTTATAGAAAAAGAAGCAGAAGGATCAGAGTGAACAGGAGTAGGAGATATGACAACAGAAATAACAGACTGGATTCAACAAGGAAGGGACCATGAGCCAAGGGTTCTCAAGATGACCTTTAGAAGTTGAGAAAGTTACAAAAACATTCTCATAGTCAACAGAAGGAGCCAGTCTTGCTAACACCTTGGATTTAACCCAATGAGATTGATTGATTTCTGACCTCAAGAACTGTAAGATAATAAATGTGTTTTAAGATACCAAGGTTGTAGAAATATGTTACAAAACAATAGGAAACTGATGTGGTACCTAATCTTGAAGATAATTTCCATCCAGATGATAATCGATAGTTCTAAAGTGAAACTTGTGTCTCAAAAACCAAATGTTATATTCAATTCTCTCTTACTAAAGAACACAAAAAGTTCCCCAAGTTTTGCTGCCTTTTTCTTCATCATGCCATTTTCTTTCATTGTCTTGTCTCATGACCCTCATTCAGGCACTAATCAGCTTCTGCTGGAACTACTCTTAACAGAGAATTCTTGTCTGATTCCTCTTCACCAAGCTTTTTCTACTTCAGTCTAACAAGTACATTTACATCAACTATCTTTAGGTTCCACATTTATCTCCTGCTCTCAAATTTTCAAAGCCTACTCATCACTTATCAAGTAAATTACAGATTGTTTAAGTGGCTATTCAAGAATCTCTTTATTTTCCAGTACTCATTTACATATATCCATTCTCTGAAAGGAAAAAATCATCCCTCTTCTGTTTCAAGGCATATAATATTTTTGCATCATATGTGTTACATAATACTTTGTATATCATATCTATGTTGCATAATACTGTGAACTACTGTTTTAAGTATGAAACTGTTAAAATACACACTAAATTGTAAGACTTTGAAAAAGGAAAAGCAAGACTGTCTTAATAATCTTGGATTTCCCATGCTTCATTCTATAGCATATTGACTGGAATAATATTGAATAATACTGATTGAGCCAAAGAATAATAAAAAAATTGAGGACAAAGTATGGTTATTTAATAAGTAGCGACATAATTAATTAATTTTTTGAGACAAAACCAAAACATTGGAGCTGTGCAAAAAGGACAAGAAGTTTTGGTAATACTTTTCTATATCAAGAAATTATGCCTACTAAACATGAAGGAATGAGTAGATAAAAAATTTTAATATGTGTTGTATAGTGTTTTATCAGTTTATATACATATATATATATATGTATGTGAGTTTGTGTATACACACACACACACACACACACACACAAACTCACATACATATAATACCAGGCACTGTGCTAAGTACTGTAGAATAAAAAATAAACAAAAAAACCCGTATTTAAGTCAATACTCTGAAGGATCTTATAGTCTAGTGATTGGGGTTCCTGGTTTCAGGAAGCCATCTAAACTAAAGCCATCTAAACTAAACAGCTCCAATTAAAATGATTAATAGTATTTCCCTTCTGTTATACTATACACACACACACACACACACACACACACACACACACACACACACACATATACACACACCCGTATGAACACAAACACGTACACACACACATTTTTATTTATCATTTAAGGCATATATATCTCATTTTCACAAGATCCAAGTTTCCCATAACATTTTAGTGCTAAAATTGAGATTTTAAAATGCTTAGTTTGATAGAGTTAAGTTCTAAACCAAGTAAAGCCAAATAGGACAAAAATATAGAATGATAAGATCACTCGTTGATCTACATGTAACCTGACCTTTCATGCAGGAATTCCTTACATATTTCCACTAAGAATTTGCACAGTCTGTTCTTGAGGACTTCATAAGGGAGGGCACTCAGCCTCCCTTAGAACAGTCCATGCCATCCTTAAAAAATACTGAGCTTCCAGATCATACCCTTTGGTAAATTTGGACTCCTTTTATTTAGAGTAAGAGAAGACTCAGATCAATAATGTCAGTATCTTTGAAAAATTATGAGCCTGTCTGGTCCAAGCATTAAAAACTGAAGACTGATGTGTAGTATTTATGCATGTAATCTCAACCCACGGGTGTGGAAATGCCTGCTGTAGGAAAATTGATTATGTCCTTTCACAAAGGAGGCCTGACAGCCATAGTCTTTCTCTTCTTTAACCATCTACAAACTCAATATTTCATCCCTTTCCTTACATAAGACTATTTAAAATAACCTTTTTATTTAAATTTGTAGAGATGTTATTCATAGTTTTATATAGCTGGGGTATTGGAATCATATGATCAAAAAAATACCTCCTGAATAGCAGGGTCACAGATTTTTCTCATATTATGTTAAGGGTTATAAATACAATGCATCTTTATGTATTTTTTTTCTATAAATGATCCCATATTTCTTACAAAACCTTAATCTACATATTAACTGGGAAATGAAAAGAAATATGTTTGTCCAATTTAGTAAACCCATTCCACCATGATAATTTTTGCAGGCTTTTAGGGATGAATCAGTTTCTCAGGTTTCTCCTATATCTTTTTCTCCCTACTCCAGTCCCAAATGGGAGTAGTCCTAAATGGCCTTATGTCAATGGAATTGAAGTGGTCCCTTACCCTACTCTGACATCTGTATTCAAGTTTACAGTGACTGGTATCTGTCCAGGTGGGACTGTATTGGTCACCCTCCTGAAATTTCTGGTGGTGTCTAATAATGAAAACCATGACTAGCATAATGAATAATGTGTTTCCTCTCTGCCAACCCAGGTAAATTTCCTTTGTGTGTGTGGCACTCCCTTACCCATGTAAACCTCCAGAAATTTGGCTCACAGTTGGAATGGGTAAGGCACATGGGTCCCGTCACCTTCTTCCTCTACCTCATTTTCAAAAGTAATTTTATTTTCACAGATCAGTTTTAAAAGGTTTTGATAGGCAGTTAGAGAGAAAGAAAACAATGCCCGTAATCTCATTACACATTGATGATTGTAGATAATATTTTGCTCTATTTCCATATGCGGAAGCAATGCAGAACATCTTGGTGATTAAGTAAATAAATACTTGTTCCACACCAGCGTGGTCGCCAGGCTCTGTTTTGTGTGGTAGGAATTTGTCAGTCAGTTACAATGACAATAGCAACAGTGACAGCATCCCCCATCCTTTGGGGGAGTCTACATTCTAGTGATCATCTTTAATGTTCAAATGTGCACTTGGTTTAAAAAATCTCCAATAAGAATTTTCATGTTATTATCTCATTTTATAACAACTATTTTTATTTTAATACATGCATTGCATTCCATATAATGGATATAGGTTAGATTTTTTAAAATCATCTGCTTTCTATCCAATAGTGAATGTTATGCATGTCTTTCATAATAAGAAATTGCATAATAAATAACTTGCATATTTGTTCATGAAGTTATTTTATTCTAGATTTGGGTTTTACTTAACCCCAAGTTATTACCAGAAGTCGAATTCACTGGGACTAAATGAATATACATTTTGAAGCTCCGACATATTTTGGTAACTTGCTTATTCAAATGTCCCTGTTCGTGTTTCTAATAGCAGCACACGAGGGTGTCCATATCTTTACACTGTTCCGGATAGAGTATTATATAATTTTTCTCCAGTTACCGTAGCTGCAAACTGCTGTGCCAGTATATTCTCTCTCTTCTGCATTTCTATTTTCTCTGTTGAGATCATCATGTCTCCTATTATTTTTTGTTTCATTTAAAATGGCTTATAATTTTTCTTTGTCTAATTAGCTACAGAAGTTGTCTTATTATAAATTTTAAGCTCTAAGGACATACAATGTTAATTGTACACATTTTTGCAGGTTGCTATTTTTCTTTCATTACGACTACCTCTTGATGTGGGAGATTTATTCTTATTTTTTGTTATGGAGGTACAGTCGACATAGAATGTTATGTTAGTTTCAGGTGTACAACATGGTGATTTGACAGTTCTGTACATTGCTCAGTGCTCAGCATGGCGAATGTACTCATCATGTGTCACCATACAGTGTTACTACAGTATAATGTATACATATGTTCTATGATTATGGCTATCACATATATACATATATATATATATATATATATATATATTTATATATAGTCAGTATATTGACTCTATTCCCTATGCTGTCCTTTTCATCTCCATGACTATTTTAGAACTAAAAATTTGTAACTTTCTTAATCTCCCTTTCCTACTATGGAAATAGATAAATGGGAGTTTTATTGTTATTATCATTGTTATCACCAGAACTACCACTAGCACAGGTGGTGTTTTCATGTAGTCAAGTTTGCCAATCTCCCGGGGTGCTGATTTCTAGGCTGGGATGTCATATTTTCTGTTTATGTTCACTGAATATTCTCAGCATTGAAGCTTTTAAAAATTTATTACATTTATACTAAATCGGGAATCAGCATCAGTGTTAGTATGAGGTATGACTCGAAGAAGTTTTTTTCCCCTTTTCACAATCTAACCAATTCTCCGGTACTTTTAACTTACTACTTTCTAACTCATCAATTAATATGGCTCTTCTCATGACAAAATTGTTATCTAGTGTAAAGATAGCCCTTTGGAAGCAGACACAAGTCATATTTTAATATTGTGTATGCTCCTAACGGAATTTTTTTTCTCTGAGTATTTTATTGTCATTGATCCTTTAGTAATAAGTGAGTAAAAGGACACTGTCCAACCATCATGTGAGTTAATGAGCCCTGACAGTTAAGAGTGGAGGTGCCATAACAGCTTTAATAACCTTCACATCTATATCTTAGTATATAAAGAAGACAATTATAAAACATTGAAAGGGTGAGATGTAATCAATTGCATGTAACCATTGAACTCAATGCGAATTTATTTTATTTGTTCATAAATTTTTGTTTAGTGTTTATTTTGAGAGAGAGACCAAGTGGGGGAGGAACAGGGAGGGAGAGAGAATCCCAAGCAGGCTCTGCGCTGACAGCCTAGTACAGGGCTCCATTTTGAGAACCGTGAGATCATGACCTGAGCCAAAATCAAGAGTCTGAGGCTTAACCGACTGAGCCACCCAGGGGCCCATTGTTCATAAATTTCTGTAGCTTTTTCCATTCCCAAAGTCTCTTTAGTATCCTTCTTATCACTTGTAATAAAGATTCCCATTCCTTGCGTGACATATGCCTGCTGACAGATTTCAGGCCCCACCACTCCCCTTTTCTGTCTGGGCAATATGAAAGAAAGAAAGACTGAGTGTCCCCTCCTAGTAGAAGTAGGAATGCCAAGCCAACCCAGCCCCATTTCAGAAACTAACCAAGCTTGGGTCCCTAGTCACCATAACACGTAACAACACCCCAAGCCAGTTGCCTCTCCCTTGTCTCAAGCCGTGTTTGGACGTGCTTGGGAAAAAAACATTGTCTCTTCCTTCCTTCCTTTCCTCCCTCCCTGCCTTCCTCTTTCTTTTCTTTCCTTTTCTTTTTTTTTCCTTTCCTTCCTTCCTTCCTTCCTTCCTCCCTCCCTCCCTCCCTCCCTCCCTCCCTCTTTCTTCTTTCTTTCTTTCTTTCTTTCTTTCTTTCTTTCTTTCTTTCTTTCTTTCTTAATGAGAGAGAGCACACAAGCAGGGGAAAGGGGCAGAGGGAGAGAGAAAGAGAATCTTAAGAAGGCTCCACGGTCAGCATGGAGCCTTATGTGGGAGATCGATCCCATAATCCTGGGATCATGACCTGAACTGAAATCAAGAGTCTGACACTCAACAGGCTGAGACATTCAGACACCCTGAAAACACTTTCTTCTTCTCTTAGTGCATGTGTGACATTATCAGTCTCAAAATCCAAGCCAATTAGGGGGTCCATCCTGCCTCTGTGCAGGGAGTACAACACACTCAACTTGATTTCTATTAATAACATAGGTTCAATTATGACCCATCGGTCGATATTGCTGATTACTAAATGTAAATCATCATTTTTCCAAGCAGTTGGACTGCTTTCCTTTTTTAAAATTTAAAATGATTTTATTTATTTTGTCTTATTTGTTCTTTCAGGAGAAAAAGTCTGAGAAATCATTTGGATATTTCTTCTTTTGTACAAGGAAGAGAATAGTAATAACAAAAATAATAGCAAATAGACATTAATGAGGAGAGAAAATAGGGTTTTAGTGACCCATACACACACTCATAGATATGCAGAGAAATCAATACATAAGATGAACTTAGATAATTACAAAGAATTATTAATGGTTTTAAAAAAAGGAGAGAGTGACAATAATGCGTATTTCATAGAGCCTTTGGGCAAAGAGGGGCACAATAAGAAGAGGCAGCAAAAACATTTTACAGTTGGAATTAAAAAGTCTGGGCATATTACCTGAAGCTAAGCTGGAAATACTTAGCTTTTTTTTTTTTTTTAATTTTGCCTTCTTTCCTTATTTTTTTCTTCCTTCTTTATTTTCACATGTGTGGCCTTTATTCTATGAGTGGCCTGAGTCCACTTACTGGAAAATGCAACAAAATGGTAAGGTTTGCGGTCTTGCTACAATTTCCCTCAAAACTGTGTCTGTACTAAGGGATAAGAAATTTCAAAATTTAGAACTGAACCTTAAAGCAGCATTTTATTGTCACTTACCATAACACCCTTAGAAAGATGGATGTAATTTCAGTTCAAATCCCAAGACCGATATTCGGAAGCAGAGATCTGAAAATAACCAATCTGATTTCACCCATTCTCTCCTCTTTGAAATTCAAGTATTAGTTCAAGTGTTCTTAGATGCATGTTTCTAGTCCTCATCTTCTATTCAGCCCCAGCCAACATCTTTAACATTTTGTACTGCCTTAGGTCCCTTGGAGGAATCGTAGATGTAACTGTATAAATAGACGAACAGTAATTATATCAGTAAAGAACATCATAACTTGGTCCATTACTTTTCTTGGTGCCAGTACTTCACATCAGTTAATTTTTAATTGCAAAAGGAGACAGTCTCTTTTTCCTTCTCTTTCTACTCTTCTAAATCTGTTTCCATTAGTTCTAAGGAATAAAGTACTCGTGTCTATGGACATATGACTCAAAGCTTAGGTGAAACCCCATGTCCGAAAGCTTTGTTTAGTGTTTGCTTAAAGATTGTAGTTCCTAGGTGTTGAATCAATATATCATACACCTGAAACCAATATTACACTCTATGTTAACTGCAATTTAAATAAAAACTTTAAAAAAGGCTGTGGTTCCTGAAATGTAAATGTGATTGTCTGATTGGTTTAGAAAACTAAGAGGTTGAAGAGAGGTTGGGGTAGGAGATAAATGGGAGAAACCAGTGACTTTATATTAAAATTAATTTTGTCTTGTTACACAGTGGCTTTGCTCTTCAACCAGGCTGAACTTGACTGATTCCCCTCTACCGTAGAGATCAGATAGTTCTTCATTATGCAAGTTCAAGAAGAGTGGTTTGTTGTAACCTTATGTCAGGCATTGTCTATATATGTTTGAATCTTCATATATTATAAAGATGAGATATTGACATATGGATATATAGATATATATTCTAAAAATATTGTTCTATTATTTTCAAATATTTTATGAAGTAAAGTTGTGAAGTCGTCCAGTGGTTTCCACAAGAGAAGATAGTTTTTATTATTGAAAAGTTACTTTTCAAGTTTTGCTTTCTTTTTTAGACCAAATGTAAGATATGGGGAGAGAAGAGGATTGTATTTTCAAACTGTCACTTAGATGCTAGTTTGGGAATTGCTGATTTTGTAAAATAAAAAGAAAAAGTTTGGTTAAAGAGTCACATGCTCTGCTTTAGAACATGTTGGAGCCTTAACCTGGGGATTTGAAAAATAATTTTACTAAGGGAAACAAAAGCAAAAATGAACTATTGGGACTTCATCAAGATAAAAATCTTCTGCACAGCAAAGGCAATAATCAACTAAACTAAAAGGCAACCTAAGGAATTGGAGAATATATTTGCAAATGACATATCAGATAAAGACTTAGTATCTATAAATCAAAACTGTGATGAGATACCACCTCACACCTGGCAGAATGGCTAAAATTAACAACTTCAGAAAATAACATATATTGGCAAGGGTGTGGAGAAAGGGGAACCATCTTACACTGTTGGTGAGAATGCAAACTGGTGTAGCTACTCTAGAAAACAGTATGGATGTTCCTTAAAAAGTTAAAAATAGCACTACTCTCTGATCCATCGATTGCATTACTAGGTATTTATGCAAAAGACACAAAAATACTGATTCAAAGGGGCACATGCATCCTGATGTTTATAGCAGCACTATAAACAATAGCCAAATTATGGAAAGAGCCAGAATGTCCATTGACTGATGAATGGATAAAGAAGATGTGATGTATATTTAATGGAATATTACTCAGCATCAAAAAGAATGAAATCTTGCCACTTGCATTGATATGGGTGGAGCTAGAGAGTGTTATGCCTAGTGAAATAAGTCAGTGAGAGAAAGACATATACCATATGATTTCACTCATATGTGGAAATTAAGAAACAAAACAAATGAACCTAGGGGACGAGAACAAAAAATGAGAGGCAAGCAAACCATCGGAGTCTCTTAACTATAGAGAACGAACTGAAGGGTTGATGGAGTGGAGGTGGGTGGGGGATGGGCTAAATGTATGATGGGCATTAAGGAGGGCATTTGTTGTGATAAGCACTGGGTGTTGTATGTAAGTGATGAATCACTAAGTTCTACTCCTGAAACCAGTTATTACCCTATATGTTAACTCACTAGAATATAAATAAAAATTTGAAACAAACAATAAAAATTAAAATAAAATTCTATTACTAGTTAAAAAAGTAAGAAAAAATAATTTTACCAGTCTTACCTTGGGACCCTCATTAATTTTCCTTCTCACTACACAATGAGAATTGTTATACCTATACTCTCTCTCCCTCTTTCTAAGAGAAAGAGAAGGGAAGAGAGGGAGGGAGAGAGAGAACCTTAAGCAGGCTCCATGCTCAGTGCTGAGCCTGATGCAGGGCTTGATGTCATGAGCTATGAGAGCTACAGTAAATGTTTGGAGCAGTGGGTAAGATATTTTGGGGTTATTAAAATATTCAAACTCTCATGATGTAGTTTCTAAGAATTGAACTGAAGAATATAGTGAAGGAAAGAAAACTAACAGGGAATATAAACATCATAATGTTTCTCATATTAAAAAATATTTTTCACTCAAATCACTTGAAATTTAGAATATTGTCATGACATGAAGAAATGAAGCCTCTAAAATTTCACATATGCTACTTAAAATCTACACAAATATCACCTTTTTAGGATAAAGACAGGAAGAGATAAAAAATAAAGAGAATGGCTTGTGAATATGATAGGATTTTAATAAAATCTTTTAACTTTTTCTATATAGTAGTGTTGGTACAATAGTATAGTAGTGTTTGCAAAAGTAAGTTCTTGTATTACTATAATTATGTAAATGAAAAACATCGTGTCACTTATTTCATTTTGGTGACTGGGAAAGTTATATTAGTGAGGGGTTGTTCCCTGAAGTGACAGGTTTAGGATATTTCTGACCAGCAGGATTGGTTTTCCTTAAGCTCAAAAATTCATGCATGTCCAAATACAGATGTAGTTAATCATGTGATTAAGAGTGAGCAAGTGAAAGCATTTCCTTTAAGAAATTGCTCTTTCAGAGGCAGTTGGTTTTTGTAAACTTAATCTGGGATGGCAGAACCCTGAGGAGTAACTGATGAGGTAAAGAAAGCTCCAGAACCCTTAGCAATATTCCACCCCCAACTGCCATCTAGAGTAAAGGATGATTGGAAATGGGGGCCCCCATGATGTCTTAGAGGATTGGAAGAGAACTGTGGTCATCCACATATCTGAGCACCATGAACAGACTAGCTACAGGATCAGTTCACCCTGCCGTAAAAAGCCAGCTGCAATGAAACACTTTGGAGAAGCATTTGGAGGTTGAAGATATCAGAGAAGCTTCCCGCTGGTCTGGAAGTCAGTACTGGGGCATCCTTTCTTGGGCAGAGATGGGGGTGGATTGAGATATGCTTTCAATGAGGAGGAAGAGAGTATGGACGGAAGACTAAATCACTTAAGTGGAGAAAGGCTAAAGTTATTGTTTTCCTTTCAGAGGAGATCAGTTATGCCTGAGGAAACAGAACCTACAAATAACCAAAGCACTCCTTGGTAGGGGCCTTACGCCCACCACCATTTTTGCGAGGTAACTTTGCCGTGCATTCACTATCTACCTGAGTGATGGCTGCTGTCTTCTATGTTGGTTTATTTTCTGTCTCACCTTTGCTCATCTGTGATGATCTGGGAAGTGGACAGTAGCATGAGAAATCACCTAATCTTAAGAAAGAGGAAAACGCAACCCAGAAAATTATTGCCTAAAGTGAGATTAGAATTTCTTGACTTTTAAAAGACTGGGCTGGAGCAAACCTAGATATCAAGAAAAATTCTCTTCAGTAAGAGCCAATATGATAAAACCTGAAATTATGTATCATGGGGAATAAGTTGTAGGTAGGTTGGTGGTTGGTAGACATAAGGTATACATTTTATTCTAGTTTTGGATCATATCAAGATCATGAGGCTATTTTCTCGGGGGGGAAACATGTCCTACCTAACAAGTCTCTCTATTAGATGGGGAATGTGATGGAGTAAGGGGAATGGAAAAAGAAAGACATTGATTTGGAGGGGGAGGGGCACTTGCTTGCTGGGCGCAGAGAGGACTGAGTAGTTAACTGTCAGTGGCAAAAATAACTGCCATCCTGGGACGTGAAAGTGTGGGGAGGGGGACAGAATGGAGCACACATCAGAGCTCCGTGGGCAAAAGCGCTCTCATGAGGAAGCCACACTGTTTCTGACCCAATCTAAAGAGTGGCCTGGTGAACAAGGCGCTCTGTGCTTTTGGTTCCTACCAGTGATGGCTGGGAATAAAGAAGGTTAGAACAAAAGAAAACATCTCGCTTCCCTGCCAATTCCAGGCTTTCACCAAAGCTGAGGTCTGCATTTGCAAGTCTCTAGCACTGTGCCTGAGAATTTCTAACTATTGAATACCTGTGTGTGTGTGTGAAAACGTAAAATTTTGTTCTCCATTTTTTTCTTCTCAGTTAACCTGGCTATAAGATGATTCCTGTGCTATAGCTGCTGGAGGTAGCCTGATCAAAAAACACCGCAATTGTGGAGATGATTGATTCTTCTTTTTATCACCTGTAATACCCCTATCTTTCCTCCATGTAACCATTAAAGGGAGCAGTTGTGTACAAAATGTATTATACACAGGTCCCACGCAGAGGAGTTAGAGGGAGGATTTAATACACAAGAAAAGAGGTTCCTGGTGTCCTGAGGGGCAGTTCCCTCCCTGCTGGCTACTTGAGTGGGCTAATCTTCAGCCCCCAAATGAGGCCTATATGGAAAAGGATGACATCGAGCAAAGGGCATAGGTGAAAACTCCCTCCCTACAACACATCATCTGCTACTCTCAGCTCAAAGGTTTAAAGAGAGCAAGAAGATTTACTTCAGATGGTCCGTGTCCCTGTCACCATCCCCATCTCCATTTCTGACAGGAGTGTACAGGGAGGTGAAAAGAAGGTGGCTGTCATTGGGAAACAAGGTAAGGGCTTGAGGATTAAGAGGACAGCTTTGAACTGGGCTCAGCAAGCTCACTGCTTCCAATAGAGGTCCTGCCATGTCTTCAGTGGCCAAGTAAAACTCTCAGCTTGCTGTTCTCTGGTTTCCTAGGATACTGGAGTTTTCTCGTGAATTACTGAGGATAATGCAATTTAACCTAAGGAAGAAACATTTGTAGGAACTTATCAAGGTTATCGTGAAACTGGGTTTTACTATTTCCTGTTCTTTACTAGGACCATGTGTGCAAAAGGGACTTGTTGTTAAGCAGAAGATATTAAGAAAAGTGGTGGAGAGAGAAAGATACTAGAATGCTTGACAAAGAGAATCAGAAGGCCTGTAGATTACATGGGGGCAGGGGATAAGAAAATATGGCTATGATTTCAAGTGGGACTCTGGATAGATAAATTCTTCAGATAAAAATCTGGGTATCAGAAAGCATGCTGGGGTAAACACAGGGTGAAATGTCACTCAAGAATTAAATGTAGAGCATCCCCTTGCTTCCCAAACCATCTTTCAACATGGCCACTTCTTATACATACAATGGCTATGGGGCTTGGGGAAAGTCACTCTAGTTGCTGGTTAGGTTAAATTCTGAAAAATATTCCACCAAAAACAAAAAAGTAGCATGAAGATCAAACATAAAGAGTAAAATAAAATAGAAGAACTTGTTACATAGTGTATACAATCTCACCACTTTTGTAGTCATTATACTTTAGAAGCTGAGGATGTCTGAAATTTAACCTAAGAATTTCTTTTAAGTGTGTATCAGCTGAGGATTTTCCCCATTTGTTCTCTGGGTCCTGTCTTGAGAGAACCATTTCTACTCTCACTGTTCCAGGGGCACCTGGACAGAAGTAAATAATAAGGGAACAGATAGTAATTTAACAAGGAATTAGAACAGTGATGTTCAGGTACAGATGCCTAGGAATCACTCTGTCTCTAACGGAACAGCAAAAATGACAGAAACCACTAAGATAACTAATGATCAAACAGGAGAAAGAAGGTTCAGAGGACAAAGAAAAGAGAAAGGAAGGGGTGGGAGTTCTAGGAAAGAGGAGCATAGCCCCCTCCAGAGGAGAGGTAGGGTTCTAAGGACAGAGCTGAGCTGCCACAGGCTGAAACAGAGGGTGACTGTCAGGCCTTCACGACCTCCTGACGGAGGGGTACTGGGTCTGGTGTGCTGAGCTGAGTCAGGTTGGCCTCTGCTAACACCTTGATAGGAGAAAAGAAAGACAGCAAGCACTGTGTCCAAATGGCATTCCTATAGATGAGAAAATCAAAGTAAAAGACATGTTTTCTTTCTCCTCAGATAATACATACATAGGAAATTAAATGGTAGTGAATGAATAATGCTAAAGTCTAGAAAAAGTTGTAGAGAAGCAAAGAGAGGCCGAGAGCTGAGCCACTGCAGAGGAGATGCCCATCATTGCTGGATAATTTGTAAGTCCCTCCTAAGTGGGAAATCTAAGCCTATCTAGAAATCTGATTTCAGCCCAGGTGGTGGCTCCTGCCCCTGATTAGAATGCTTATCCCAGCTCAGAGATGTTCCTGGAAAAGTAATGAGGCACTGGCTTCCATACAGATTTTTATATGCAGGAAGAAAATAAAATTAATGGCGTACAGAAACTTATAACGACTCAAGGCAATTATTTCTGAGAATACTTAGTCTCAATATTTCTTAAGATCTCAGAATTAAGTCAGGTATCCTGGAAATTTCAACTGTCATTGAGTGGGGAGTTATCTTGTTTTAAAAGCTGCTACCCATGTGGAACTCAGGTGTATATGGAAATACATGTAATTGATTGTTTAATCTTAACATTTTTGTCCCAGCTCTCACAGTTCAAGTGTTGTGAGAAACAGTTATTGATTGTAGAAGCCAAAGGACTGGACAGTGTCTTCTCTTTCTAGGAGTACTTGACTCTGCAGCGATCTTGAACCCCCTTGAAAGAAAAGGACTTCTCAATTTTCTTGTGCCTCTTGCCAAGAATCTCTGAGGATTTCTGAGATTGATCACTTAGATGTTTGCCTGCTTTATGCGTGCTTTCCATGTTTACATCCTTAAAGTAATTGAGGCTTAGAGACCAGAATGTGCCTGGGCCTCAAGAGCGGGGAAAAGGCAGCCTTGAGTTACAGACTGGCAGAGACTGGCAAAGAACCGAAGGCTCCCCTACCTTGTGGTGTCCCACTGCATTTGCCCCCAAAGATGAGATTGCCTTTGCTATCAAAAGAAGCAGAAGGGGCTTAGATTTGATATTTCCAAGTCGTGTCTTCGGTTGTCTGGAACCAGGAAGAAAGATGTGTAGTCCCTTCCTTGGGAACAAGGCCATAACGTCCCTAGATGGGAAGAGGGCGACCAAGATGCCTCGGGGTGGGAAGGTCACGGAGCATCCCCCAGCATAATTAGGCTCAGGACTTGAGGTTGTAAACAGGACGTCTTTGAAACAGGTAACTGAGACAGTTGGAAAAGGGAGAAATTTACCTATCTCTAACAATAGAAATTGTCTGTTACTGGCTTCTGCAGGGACCAAAACTCTTACATGTTACGGATACCTGAGTACTGGTCACAGTAAGAAAGGATCAGATTTGTTAGAGTTCTGCTATTAACCAACCTGCTCTAAAACTGGTTTTCTTAGTAAAATGTTTTATCTTTGCAGATTTTGGAAACAGGGCCGAGAATGGGAATCTGATTTTCTGGCAAAAAACCCTAATCTATAATAAGAGGCTATGTTACCTTAGCCCAACAGAGGTCTATATCCTGAAATCATAAAGGTTCAGAAGACCAGAATACAAGCCCAGTGTTCAGGTCAAGAGAACAAGATCCTTGGAATCAGACACACTGGAATAAAAATTGAAATTCTTTCACTTATTATTAGATCTTATATGATTTTCTTGCTTTCCTATACCTCACTGTTCTCATTTGCAAAACAGGGATAATGATAGATACAAGTACTTGTAACTGTAAAATGTATCACATATGTACCTAAAATACTTCACTCAATGTACTGCATACAGTACATTTTCTTTTTTTTTATTAATTTTTTTTTTATTTTTGAGAGACAGAGCACAAGTGTGGGAGGGGCAGAAAGAGAGTGAGACACAGAACCCAAAGCAGGCTCCAAGCTCCAAGCTCCAAGCTGTCAGCACAGCCCCCCGCAGGGTTTGAACCTACAAATCGTGAGATCATGACCTGAGCTGAAGTCAGACACTTAACTGACTGAGCCACCCAGGCGCCCCCATACAGTACATTTTCTAAACTGTAGCTATTTTATTAGTAGTCCTAAAATGCTCTTCAGAGTATTATTTCCAGAAATGGTTATATATGTCATAATTCTTTGATAACGTAAGATGAGATTTTAGGTGGCAAACGGGAATGGTGAGAGATATGGGAACAATCTCTCAGGTGAAACCTGACTGAAGAATCTGGTAATGGTGGGACTTGAGAAAATAGATTCAAGTCTGAAGGCTCTTTGTATGATTGCAGAATCCTATTTTGGAGGATACGTACAGGAACAGAGGAACTTACAAGTAGTCAAATTTTAGTATCCTGTAAAGGAATTCAACAGAATTTGTGATGTGGATGAGCATAATCATTAACATTTTAATTTAGATATGCACTTTACAAATTATAAATAAAATCAGCATGCTCGTAGTTTATGCACATACTTCTAATTCACTGATAGATAATATTAAGGGAATTCACTATTATTCATATGAATGACTTTAATGCCTGTATAATATACATACTGTTTAGTGCCTTCTATATACAGTCACCCTCCTAGAACAACACAATCATGGTCCCTGTTCTCAAAGAGCTTACATTCTGTTGTAGAAGACTGACTATACAATTAGTTAAGAAGTAGTCTTTGTTATTAAGGAAATAAAAATCTATTTGGTCATCAGTGGCCCCTTTTCTTACTCAAGTGTATGCTGACTTCCCATCCTCCCTTTGTCCTATTATTTCCTTCATAATCTACTCTGACAAACGATTGATACATTACTCTCTTTTTTGGTAACTTTTAAATATCCCAAGCAAAAAGTTGATCTTGTGTGTGTGTATATATATATGCATATATGTTAAACATTGCATATATGCATATATGAATTAGAAAACAAGTATATATGTATATATAGTTATACATACATTAAACATATATATGAAACTATATACAACTCACTTGCTGTGTGGGTGTGCGTATCTAGGTTGGTTGAAGACATAAGAGATTTTCCTTAGATTTAACTTCCCATTCTAAGAGCTTAACTGTTTTATTCACAATAATAGTTTTTTATTGTTGAATGAAAGCTTTGCGATTCATTATAAATGATCAAATAAAATACAATAATATTCTGATATGATAGTATGTAAGTTTTACCTATCTCTACACTTTTAAAAGGTTTTGTGAAGCCAGCTAAAAAAATAAAGCCAGCTAAAAAAAATGGTTAGAAAAAAATATATTTTAAAGCAAGAGAGAATATCTCATATGAACTCAGTAGAGAGCAGAATGCCGTGTCCGCTGCCCAAGGACTTCTTCAAATTTGTTATCTACCTATAAGGTCACACAAAACCAGTTTTAAAAAATCTTGATCTGATATATGCCTATAAAGAAGAAAGGATGACAGTCTTCAGCAGTCACAGTAATAACTTAATTTACTTAAGAGAGAGAGATAAATGACAGGTGGAAAAAATTTCTGTCAAGCTGGGGAGACCTTGAGATAAAAGTGAAACTTTTTTTTTTTTTTTTTTTTGGAATCAAAGGTCAGATCCTTAGTACTTTTAAGAAGCCCTCCTTGATGGTTTTTTTTCCTTTCTAGGTGTCAAAATGAAATTGGATGACTCTGGAATTTCCTCTCAGTTTTAATGAAATCAGAATCTCAAATAGAGTAGGCAAAAAGACCAAGAAGTTTGAAAACTGCTAAGCATTAGGTTCAAATTATGGATAATTTTAAAATAAGTTAAATACCTTTGTCTTTACTTTGACGACCTATTGTCGATATTGGGAAATTTCTACAGTCCTTGAACGTATACTAGATTTGGTTAAACTATGTGAAATTATTACAGCATGTTTATTCACTCTAAGCTTGTCATTGGCTATTATGTGTCATTGTGTACCATTCTGGGTCTTAATATTTTAGTGGAATGGAGTAATCATTCAAATCTCAAAAATAATTATGCACTGTGATCAATGTCATGAAGGTTAAACACAGAACACTGTGGACAACAGAATGGGAATAAATGTGTTACTGATTTCAGGAAAATTCTTTTTAAGAAAATGAACCTCAACAAAAATGGATAATATAGCTGGAGCACAAGCAAGAGATTGTTAGGGACCATCTTGGCTCACACTTGTAGGCCATGAAAAGGATTTTATTTTTTATATAATAAATCAGGCAGAGTTTTAAGCAGTGCTTTGACTTTTTGACCATGTTTTAATAAAATCTTTATGCATAAAAAAACTAAGACAAACAGGGTAAAAGTCTCATTTGAAGCTCAAGAATTTTACAAAGGAAAACGACACATTAAGCAAAATGAATAATCTGTAAATTACCTCTAATTAAAAACAAAACAAAACAAAAAACTTTGGCTTCTGAACATGTCCATTTCTGCCTATTGAATTTAAACCTCTATAGTGAATAGTAAGAGGTAAAACTAGAGATGCACAATCATCCCAGAAAATAAACGTTGCAGGGAGCAGGAGAGCATAGCGGGAGATCTCCAAGAGTTACAGTCCTGAAATATTAATTATCCAGATAAAATAGACATTCCTTTTTTTCAGTTACTGGTATTTAATTACAGTATTATTTGGAAGAAAAAAAAGACTTTGGAAACCTATGTTTCTCAACAGAACTAGTAGGCGACTCTCAGTCCTACAACCCCCTCTCAAGTGGGCCGTCCAGTGTAGCTTTCAGGCTTCAAGCACTCAAGGGACATTTAAAGATAGTTGGTCATTGGGGCGCCAGGATGGCTCAGTTGGTTGAGCGTCCGACTTCAGCTCAGATCATGATCTTGCAGTTTGTAAGTTGGAGCCCCGTGCGGGGGCTCCGTGCTGACAGTTCAGAGCCTTGACCTGCTTTGGATTCTCTGTCTCCCTCTCTGTCCCTACCACTGCTCGCTCTCTCTCTCTCTCTCTCTCTCAAAAATAAACATTAAAACATTCTTTAAAATAGTCACATATTTGACCATTAAGTAAACCTCAACAAAACCAAAGGATGGTATCATCAAAACACAACAAAATTTGGGAGCGACAACTAAAATCATATGCAATATGTATTATAGAAGCATTTTTAACATTAAGTACTTCTAAATGATTCCTAAGTCAAAATATAATGGGGAATTTAAATATTTTGAATTGACTCACAATAAAAACACTGTCAATTGTGGGATATAGCTAAAGCAAATAAATAGGGAAACTTTTAACTTTAAATATATAAAAAAAAGTTTAATAATCAGTGAGTTGAGTTTCAACTTAAGGAAAAGAGCAATAGAGCAAATCCAAAAAAATATAATGTAAAATAGACATTCTTGAAAGTCTTAATCTGTGTCCATATGATATTGTCATTCCTATTATTTTCTTTCTTTTGAATTTCCATATCATATATTACAATCATAATGTGTTTAATCCATTTCTAATTAAAGGCCATCACTAAAACAGTGAAAGTGTGTTATTAGGAAATGTGAGAGCAGACAAAATTGAACTATCTTAGGCCTTTAACAAAATCACATTTAACTATACCTGTGCTTTGTCACCATATTTCCCTTCTATTACATGTGTACTCTTAGTAGCCAGAGAAGAATGCCATGTTTGCAGAACTTGGGGAGTTTCTTATCTACCTTCCCCTTTTGCTCTTACTTTCTTTTTCCCATAAATATTCTGCCCTACCACCAGATCCATTGCCGGGTATAAGGATGAATTTCCACAGGTCAGCCACATTTTCTCAAACAGTTCAGTTAAAATTTCAAATACATGCTTGGAAGATTATAAAATTACATTAGGTATGTGGTTATAGTTTTAATAACATAAAGGAATCAGAAAACAATCATTACGGGCCGCTTGGGTGGCTTAGTTGGTTAAGTGTTCGATTCTTGATTTTGACCTAGATCATGATCTCACACTTAGTGAGTTTGAGCCCCACTTGGACCTGTCAGCGTGAAGCCTGCTTGGGATTCTCTCTCTCTCTCTCTCTCTCTCTCTCTCTCTCTCTCTCTGCCATTCCTGCACTCTCCCTATCTCAAAATGAATAAACTTTAAAAAATAAAAAATAAAAGTATTGTCTCACTTCTAAAAAATAATCATCTTTTTTAAAAAAAAATATCTTGAGAGAGAGAGAGAGAGAGAGAGAGAGAATGAGCGGGGGAGGGGCACAGAGAGAGAAAGAGGATCAGAAGTGGGCTATGTGCTGACAGCACAGAGCCAAATGCCAGATACCAGGCTCAAACTCACGAGCTAAGAGATCATGACCTGAGCTGAAGTCAGACCCTTAACCAAGTGAGCCATGCACACCCAATCATCATTACCTTTCAAGACTATACTTTAATACTTATGATAACAACTTTTTTTTGTTGACCAACTGCCATGAGTCAACTTGTGGCATTATGATTTTAATTAACTTTGTGATGTAATACTGCCATTTTTTCCATAGGCAAATGGAGGTCAGGGACTTTATTTTACTTGTCAAACTAGTTATACAGCCTAGATTTGAAGCTAGGTTTGTCTTCTTTCATTGTACCGTTCATCATACCTTTAACTTTCAATTTGGATTACACAATTCCTTTGGATTCCACTCTATTTCCATCCAGCTTATGTCTTTAACTCCATGCCTTTTCTTATTCTCTTATTCATTTTCATCATTGACTGTTTTCTGTTTCTGGACATAGGCATGAGAAGGTCTCCTACACTTAATCATGCACTGGCCATGATTTTCATTGTAACTTACGAAACTGTTGCTCTGATTCTTTGCCCATCTCTAACTAGACATAGTCATAGAACTGTATATACCATTAAATAAATGTATCCCCAAAATGTGTTACATAGACCACTACTACTCCAATGAAGTGTTCCTTAAAAATGAGATGTGAAAATTAAATAAGTTTAAAAAATTCTGCTTTATATATACCTTTCTTCATGTCAGCTTATCTCCAGTAAACATTGGCATATTAGATTGTTATAGACATCATATAGTAAAATATTTCACCCAACTTAAAGAAAACTTTGATCATAGAGAAATGTTGCTTATTTGAAAAAAAAAAAAAAGTTTCCTAGATTTCTCTCTCTGCTCTCCTTACTGGTACCCCTTGGCGGTACGCTCAGAGTTTATTGAGCTCACATTACTACATGGGTTGGAGAAGGTTAGAAATAGTTATCTGAAAGACATATGTCTTTTTTTATGTGTGTAACCATGGAAAATTAAACATTTAACCTTCATTAGATTTCTATGCATTCACAACCTATTCACCTAGTTAATACAAGTATTTTAGATGTCACAAATGATCTTCAAGTTGCTTTCCCATTTATTTTATCTTTATTTATTTATTTTTTTTCAGTTTACTTCTAGAAAGAGAAGTGGAGGCAGGGGCAGAGACAGAGAGTGAGAGAGTCAATCTTAAGCAGGCTCCAGGCTATTGGCCAAGAGTCAGATGAGCCATGCAGGTGCCCCTTCCATGATCCTAAATGTGTGTTTTCTGAAGGGGTAGAAAATTGAGGGTTATTTTTGAAATGCGTATGTTATGCTCAAGTTGCTACACAGGAAACATGAAAAATTACAAAATGAACAAGGGGCAGTTATCTCTCTCAAACATATTTGATTTCTGACACAAGAGTAATCTGTCCTGGGAGCATTATCAAAATAATTATAATCTTTTTATATTTTTCTTTTGACAATAGCAAAAAAATGACTCAAAAATCAATAAACAACTAGACCAGCAATCTAGGTGTTGATTGATTTAGAAACTATTTATCTCTACATAATCCTACGCAAACAATTATTGCCTAAATATATGCAAACTCAAATCCAAGATTCCACCAAGAGAATTATTGATTTCTCTGAAAAAAGAGAATATGTGTGGCAGGGCATGACCAACTAGATGTACTTCTTCTGAGCAATTGACAGGTCATGACCCTTCTCTGTGGAGATCTGTGCGAAGCATTCATGTAAATTCTATTGCATTTGTGACTGGTCACCCATAGAAAATAATTATATATGTCTGAATGTGAAGTGATCTCATCATCCTATTAAACATGGCTTGAGAATAAACCATAACTCTAGTGAGGTTTACTCTAGAGCAAGATGCACAAAAACACGCAGGAAGGCTTTTTCACAGTGTTTGAGAGAGAAATATAAATAGTTGAATCTTGCATGAGAAATAATTCACCCAGTCTACAGAAAGGCTCAAGACAAGATACACTTAGACAGTAATGTTGTTTAAGTACTTACTCTTTGGAAACAATGGTCAAAAAGAAATACACTTATTCCAAGAGAAAGGAAAAAGACAAAGTTCTCTTAGTGGGTTGAAGTGGGCCTATAGCTGCTTTTAGCCATGTATGTTTAATCCAAGAGAAATGTTCACAAGGGTCTAGAGTAGAGAAACACTGGAGGTAGGGAGGCAGTCTAAGACGCCAGTAGAGACCACAGCATCTCTTACTATTGTTATAATAAAGGTAACTCTGTATAATCTCTTCCTTGATTTGTACTAAATGTTCTGTTGTTAATTGTATACCGTTCATAGGTAGAAACAAAATGGTCAGTGATTGATTTGAGCCAGAGGAGCTCATTTCTGCATATTTGGATTCAGTAGGTCTTCATAATTCATGCATATATTCATATGAATTATTCATATGTGTATATAATTTCTTTATATGATATTGATAGTTTGATATAGTATATACCTAGTAATTATTTGAAATAATAGCAAAGTTGTCTGATATAAATGTTATGTTTTTAAGTCTATTATTTGATCACCCTTATAAAAAGATCTTAAAATTGATCCTACATTTTTTTTTAAATTAGGCAATATCCTGTATAGTTTTCTCACTACATAAATAGCAATTATATTTATTTATCACTCATGTTATCATCCATGTAGTATTTTCACCTCCTCCTTTTCATATACTCATTAAAAATTTTTTTGCTACTTGCACACAAGATAGCATCTGGTGCTGGGAATTTCCCTTAATCAACTCTCTGCCTAATAGAAGAAATAAAAATGTTCGTAAATATTTATTTTACAGTATGATAAGTGACATAAAAAATTAATGCACATAGTGCAACTGAAGCAAAATAGATGAATGTCTAAATAAGACAGGGTAAAGTTTTCTAGAAAGCTATAAGCTATATGGAAACCTTAAGCTATAGCTTCAAGCTATAGCTTGAAGAGTAGATAGGAGGTAATGTTATCGAGAGAGAAAACCAGCAAAAGGGTCTGAGACAGCACAGAACGCTTGTTGAAGAAAGGAAGACTCAAGAGTGGCATGCTTGAGAGCTGGAAGATACAGCCCTCTGACCAAAGAACAGAGGGGTGAATGATAAGAGAGCGTTACTGTAAGCTCCATAGCCCTATGAGAGTTGCAGGTTGAAATCCGTGAAGCAAGAATATAGAAAGCATTTTGTTTGGCTTCATTGCAGCCAAATGTTTTTCAAAATTTTCTCTATAACTGAAGTGTTTAGTCCAGGTAATACGCAGGATCGGTCCCCAAGCCTTAACCATATCTGTGTGTTCACATGTGTTTCCTCGGCAGTACTTTTTCACCTCCATCCACATTTTCATAATCAAATAAATACATACAGAGCAGGGATGCACAAATAAGGCCCATTGGCTCATTCCACTCTACAGTGCTCACTGATTTTTCTGTTTTGTTTCTATAATGAATTTAAGGCTGAAAATCAGGAGACCCTATCTCTAATTCCAGCCAATTAGAATCTCTAATTCTCCAGCCAAGGCTGGAGACCTTGAGACAAAGTGTCTTCTTTTTGACATTATATAAATATGAACAGGTGGTTATCCAAGGTGTTTGCATTGTAGTCCTTTGTTAATATAAAATAACACACTGCAATCTAATATGTAAAACAGATGAAGCTCAACATCTCTGGTCCAAGCAGCATGGGAAGGTCATAAGCTTTGGGTATCACTTCTGCACTGGATTACTCTGAGTCACTTTCTCAGGATACGTAAAACTCAGATACACACAGATGGAAAACCCTTCGAGCCAACTGCTCCCCAGATTGTTTATTCACTTCCAGTCTGACAGCTCCAGTTAATATTTAATTCTATGCTCTCCATGTCCACAAACTCTTCTCTATTGACTGTGGTCTACGGCACGTGTTCTCTCTAGAAAGGACCTCAGGTACCACGGTTTCACCATTGTTTTGCAATGAAAGGAAGTTACATGGCCAAGGTTATAAAAATTATTTTAATATATGTACTTCCCCACGTAAGAGGCTCCACATAGTAGAAGGGAATCAATATTAAGGATTCCTGGTGGAGGAGTAGTTACTCCTGTAATGTTTCTCTGGTTTTTTCTTTTTTTTCCTCCATAAAGTTCTCACCTGTTCTTCCACTGATTCTTTGATGTCTGGTATAAATCTGGCACATCTCCAATGGCACATCCCCCAGACAAGTTTCCATAGTTTCTCCATTTGAAACAGATCATTCCCAAATTTGTTAATTATCAAAATCATTACTCAAGTGAATGAAATGTCTTATTTTCCACATCTTTAACTGCATTGGATATTGTAAAGATATTTAACATTGATTAATCTTATGTGTATAATGTTATTTCAGTGCTCTTTTAATTTGCTTTCACATATGACTATTAAAAATGAACAGATTTTCTTACATTTATTGACTATTTAGGCTTTCTCTTTTGTAATTTACTATTCGTGTTCTTGGGCTGATTCATCAATACCTTTTGCTTTTTTAAATAAGTATTTTGGATATTTGATTTTGTTATCATTTGCATTGTGGCATTATTTTCATTCATATTTATGTCCATGTTATAAGAGGGCAAATTAGTAATTTTAATGTAATCAGATTATGTTCTTATAATGTCTTTTAAAAGTTATATTTGCTTTTCCCATTTTGATGTGGAATAGTCTATTTACCATCTGATGAGATAATTTCTGTTATATATATATATATATGTATATATATATCAAATTATATGGTATCACATCTGTTTATGTTTTTGTTATATTCTTTTATCTATTAGTTTAACTGCAGTGTTGAACAGTGTTTATTTGTCAATTTTTATTATAAATCTTGATATCTCATAAGGAATTCTCCCCATCCATTCTGAATTTCATGAAAAACCCTGACAAGATTTGAACTGAAATTGTGTTGATTTTACCTAGATTAATTTTTAAAAGAACTGTTATTGTTTAGATACTGAATCTTCTCAATCAGCATGTAACTTCTGCTTATGCATAGGGCTTCTTTATGTTTTTGTTTTGCCTTGTTTTTTAATAATGCTTTGTAATTTTTTCCAGAAGTTCAGAAACATTTTTTAAAAATTTCATTTCTAGGTACCTTAGAGTTATTGTTGCTTTTGGGAAAGGGAATTTTTTTCTAGTATAACTTAAAATGCTTACATTAATTAATATAATCAGATATTTGATCTGCTTTTATATTTTGATATTAATAGACTTTCCAATGTTGAAAGTAATATATTTTGTTTTACATTATTTTTAATTTTTATTTAAAAAATACAATAATTTCCCAGAAGTTTTCTTCAGACTATCAGTAAACCTCAGAGGCACCTACTATAACTACAGTACTAATTTTTATCAACATATTATCATCATATATTAGCTTTTCTCTCGTTAAATTAAAAGTATAAATAATCTCTGTGGTTTATTCTGTTTTTCTTCTTTTGTTCAACAGGATCCTTTTGGGATTCATCCATTTTATAATATGCATCAGGAGACTTTTTTTTTAATTCCAATATAATTAACATACAGTGTTATATCAGTTTCAAGTGTACAACATAGTGATTCAACAATTCTATACATTATTCAGTGCCCATTGCGACAAGTGTGCTCTTAATTTCCTTCACCTAATTCCTCCATTCCCAGTACTCATCTCCTCTCTGGCAACCACCAGTTTGTTCCCTATATTCAAAAGTCTGTTCTGGGCTTGTCTCTTTTTTTCTTTGTTTTGTTTATTAAATTCTGCCTATGAATGAAATTATATGGTATTTGTCTTTCTCTGATTGATTTTATTGCATTTACCGTTATACCCTCTAGATCCATCCACAATGTTCCAAATGGCAAGATTTCATTCTAGTAGCACAAGTTTCTCATCAGCTCATCATATAGTCAGTTTTTTACATTTAGCCATTCTGATGGATGTGTTGTATAATCTCATTGTAATTTTAATTTTCTTTTCCCTGCTGATAAAGATGTTGAATACCTTTTAGTATGCTTATTGATCATTTAGATACATTTATTTGTAAAGTGGTTTTATAAAATTTTGCCCCATTTTTAAGTTGTAGTTTCTATCTCTTTTCTTGCTGTCTAAAGTTCTTCATATACTCTGGATACAAGTCATTTTCAGATGTATTTATCTAGAATATCTTCACAAATTTTGTGGATTGTCATAATTTTATTATTTTCATCCCCAAACATTTTTTAATATCCATTAGAATTTTACTTTGTCGTATGGATTATTTAGTAGTTGCTTAATTAACAAATATTTGGGTGTTTTCTAATTACCTATCATTATTGAGTGTTAATTTATTTCTACAAAGGTTGGAAACTATATATTTTATTATTCCTGAACTGGAATTTCTTGAAAATTGCTTTGTGACATACAATATACTTTATTTTGTTCAGTGTGTTGTGACTATATGAAAAGAATGTGTA
Source organism: Puma concolor (assembly GCF_028749965.1). Lineage (NCBI taxonomy): Eukaryota > Metazoa > Chordata > Mammalia > Carnivora > Felidae > Puma > Puma concolor. The sequence goes on along the minus strand of NC_141679.1, from coordinate 54,558,824 downwards.
TTTTACAGTTATGTTTGTGGTATTCTATATATATCAAATAAATCCACTTACTTAACAATGTTAAATGTTTTAAATTTACACTTTTCTCCCCTACCATAAGAAGCATGTTAAATCCCTTTCATCATGATTTTTATTTTGTCTTATTTTTTTATGTTAATTTTTACTTTACATAATTGAAAACTATGCTGTGTGCCTCCAAACTTAGTCATATTGTTCTATTAACTATTTTATTATGGTAAAATATTCTGCTTTATCATTCATAATATTTCTTACCTTAAAGTCTCCCTCACCTGACATTAACAAAGATATCCTGATCTGCCTTTGGTATCTATTTTTCTGTCATTGTACTTTTCTTTATCATTTTGGTTTTGTATTTAAAATGTGTTTTTGAGGACTATTCCTATTTTGACCATTAAAACCTACTTAACGCAATGTTAACATAGTTATATTACCTTATCTTTAGTTTTTGCATGGTATTTTTAGTTTTTGCATGGTATTTAAAAAAAATTTATTTAATTTTCAACCTATCTTTTTAAAGTTGTTTCTTATAAACAGGATGTTAGGTTTCCCTTCTTTCTCCCTTTCTCTTTATCCCACCCTATCTCTGTCTTTTAGTTGGTCACTTAACTCATTCATATTTAATGTTATTATTCATACAGTTGGGTTTAAGTCTATCATCTTGCTATTTGTTTTCTATTTGTCACATCTGTCCTTCACTCCTTGATTCCTTCTTTCTTATATTCTTATATATTTCCTAGATTCAGGTTTTTATTTAAATTCCAGTTAGTTAACATATAGTGTAGTACTGGTTTCAGGAGTAGAATTTAGTGATTCACCATTTCATATAACATGCAGTACTTATCACAGGTGCTCTCCTTAATGTCCATCACCCATTTACCCCATCCCCCACCCACCTCCCCCAACAACCCTTAGTTCTCTAAGAGTCTGTTTTATGGTTTGTCTCTGTCTATTTTTTCCCTATGTCCATCTTTTTCATTTCTGAAATTCCACATGTGAGTTAAATCATACGGTGTTTGTCTTTACCTTGTGATCTAGTAATTCTACAAGATATTTACCCAAAGGATTAGAAGGGATACATGCACCTTGATGTTTGTAGCCGCAACATAAACAATAGCCACGTTATGCAAAGAGCCCAAATGTCCATCTGCTGATGAATGGATAAAGAAGATGTGGTGTGTGTGTGTGTGTGTGTGTGTGTGTGTGTATATATATTATATATATATATATATATATATATATATATATATATATATATATATAGTGGAAACATTTCAGTCATAAAGAAGAATGAAATCTTGCCATTTGCAACAGTGTGGATGGAGCTAGAAGGTATTATGCTACACAAAATAAGTCAGAGAAAGACAAATACCATATGTATTCTTTTATATTAATCAAGTTGCTTTTAGTATTCTATTTGACCATCTCTATTAGCATTTTCATAATATCTTCATCATTTATTAGTGGCTTATCATATTATTTCAAAATTTGTTAATTTATTGCTGACATCCTAAACTACTAGTTTTATCTCATCCCAAACAATAAAAGAAGTTTGTAACAATTGAAATTCATTTATCCCTTTTAAAAATCCCAACTGAATGTGGTAGAAACCTTCAAATATATTGTCATTATGGTTGCTGCATGTATTATTTTTTATTCACTTCTCTGCCATTTCTTAAAGTGTAGATTCTAATACTATCTTATTGCATAGCTATGAATTCTCATCCAGAATTAGCATTTCTCAACCTAATGAACTGCATTCAATGTTCTTGAAGTTAAATTTACTGACTGCAAGTTTTCTTGACTTTGTTTTCTTATTTTTATTTATTTAGAGAGAGCATGTATGCATGAATGGGGGAGGGCAGAGAGAGAGAGGGAGAGAGAGAGAATGCCAAGCAGGCTCCATACTGACATGGGACTAGAACTTATGAGCTATGAGATCATGACCTGAGACAAAATCAAGAGTCTGAACACTTAACTGACTGAGCCACCCAGGTGCCTATTGACTTTGTTTTCTTGAGAATATCTTTGTTCACTTTCAGGCTTAAAGGAAATATTTCCATCAAGTATGTGTAATACATTGGCAAGTTATTTCCCTTAATCTTAGTATTTTCAATGTGTTATATTATGGTATATATAGTACTTAAGTGTGAGGAATAAGCTTAGGAATTCCCTGACCTTGCATTGATGGGTTAACAAGGCATAAAGAATTAGAAAGCCATAGGATGAACACACCCATGTTTGGGTAAACAAGATTAGGTAAACAGGGCAAAGGCCCCCAGTATAGGACAAAGATATAGGAATAGAAAAGCCTCAGGATGAAAGCATCAAAAATGAGGTAAACAAGATTAAGTATTGGGGTGGAAATGTCTCCCCAACTTAGCACAAAAGCAGAAAGCTGCTTTCACAGGAAGAAAGGACAAAAACAGGAAAACAGGTCTTGAGATCACAGCAGGGCAAAGTTGCCCAGAGTGGAGCTAATTAACAAAAGAAAGGTGCCTTGTTGACCCTGAGGTAGCATGCTCTGTTTTTCTTGTCCCCTAGGCAATGTTAGGTAAACAGAGGTAGTGCCTTTTGGCTGCTGTAAACAACCTTCTGCCCAGTACTAGAATTTTGTTTTGTATCGACCCCACACCCTAACACTGCATACCACATATCTTCAAAACCCCCTTTCTCCCACACCCATGAGTTAATGATCATGGTTTCATTGTCTCTTTGTGCACATCCATCACGCTTGTAAGCCTTCTGATCCTAATAAAAATGGAGCAGGAACCTTTACTTGGGACTCTTGTCTTCTCCCAGACATTAGCCTCTCTTGCATGTCAATCCTGTATCTGCTCTCTTGCTGGACAAGAGAGAACTCCAGACCCAGAGTCTACGACACTTAAGAAATTGTTTTTTTTAATTGTATCCCCATTTTCTAATATATGTACTTTTGTATATGTAGTATAAATTCTAAATTCAATTACATTTGATTGGCAGTGATATGAAGAAAGATAAAGGTGAAAAAACTGAAGGAAAGAGTTGATATATAAAATATATGTTAAAGATGTGAAACATTTCTTAAAATAAATTCATATAAAACATCAGTTAGCAATCTTTGTTGAAAAATATTTTCTTTGTGGCAAGTAGGATTATATCATAAGCAAGCTATAGAATAAGTAGGCAATTGAAATCATTTTGGAAATTTACTCTATAATTATCCTCAAGAAATTTAAACCAGCCCCTGTTCATTTCTTTTTTAAACATATAATTTAATAACGTATAAATTATAGTATGTCACCATAAAAATTAACTGAAATGCATTATCTGAATATTATGAGTGAACAAAATTTGAAGTAGGATAACAATTAAGAAGCAGACATAAATTCCTTTTCAGACACATTAACATGTATTGATTTATTTTCATCTTTACTGACTATATTTATGTTCTCTGGTAAAAATTTTCTCTTTAGTGATGGAAGGTGTCAGATATTGCTACAGAAATTTATGGCAAAGATAGGAAGGTTTAACTAAATGTCATTTTAATCAAGGGAACAGTTTATGTTTAATGAAATTGGATTATTAAACTCACCCATACAGAAATAATTTGGTGTGGGGGGGGGGCGGGAGAGTTATGTAAATTGTATGTAGTATTTCTAAAATACTTCTTAGTAGACTCTAAATAGTAAAATTATTCATTATATGTATTTTGAATTATTCATTGGAATTGTTCATTCTGAATTTTTGTCTGAAGTTGGAAAAAATGGGGACAAGAATCAACATTAAGAAAAATCACCATTAACTAAAAGTCATTGAAAGAAAACATAAATGTAAAGACAGGATTTCAAAGCAGTAAGTTTCAGTTCTAGGTCTTCAACTATCCCTATTGCTGATTCCTATCACTTTGTTGTTGTTGTTGGCTTGCTGGGTTTTGTTTTTACCAGTTATCATACTTCAAGGGATTTTTTTAAGTTTATTTATTTACTTTGGTGGGTGATGGGCAGAGATAGAGGGAGAGAGAGGATCCCAAGAAGGTGCCAAGCTCAGTGCAAAACCCAATATGGGACTCTATCCCAGGAACTGTGAGATCGTGAGCTGAGCCAATATTAAGAGTTAGACGCTTAACTGACAGAGCCACCTAGGTGCCCCTTTAAGGGATATTTTTTTTTTAACAAACATTTAATGTTTGGTTAGTCCCCCTTTCATCCATATTTCTCACTGTATTTTCTTAATTTTCAGGATAGATTTCTATCACCTTTATGATCCTCTCTACCTCTCTACAAAATTGTTCATTTCTCATTCTTATACCCTGCTATGACACCACTACTTCCTTTCTTCACTAGCTGATAACAACTCATCCTCCAAAACTCAATCCACAAGCCATCTCTTCTATGTCTCTGCCACTCTTACTGGCCAGTACTTGTTGTGTCTGTGCATTCTGTTCACAGCTCTGTCACAGCTCTGTGAAACTGTCTGAAGAGTTCCAATGCCTGTTTGTCTTTCAATTAGTAAGTGAGCAATTTTAGTGTAGGAATTGTGATTATTTATTATAGGAATTTTGAGATATGTATCACTATTTCCAGCTTTTAGGGCATTATTAGTGGATTCCTTAATTTTTTTTTTCTTGAATTGACAGCTTTGTTAAGATATAATTCACATGCCACAAAATTCAAACATAAATAAAGTGAATCTCGGTGGCTTTTAGTATATTTACAGGTTTATAAAAACTATCATCACAATCTAATTACAGAACATTACCATCCCCCCCAAAAGAAACCTCATACCCATTAGCATTCATTATCTATTTCTCCTTACTTCTGGGTCCAGGTAATGGATAATCCAATTTCTGTGTCTATGTATAGTAGTCCTCCCCCCGACCCCGCCTCTTACCCATGATTTTGCTTTCCACAGACTCAGTTACCCTCCAGAAGCAGATAATGATCCTCCTTGTGACACATTGTTAGCAGGTCGGTAGAAGCCTAACCCTACATCATAATGTCTGTGTTATTCACCTCACTTCATCTCATCACATGGGCATTTTATCATCTTACATCATCACAAGAAAAGGAAGGGCGAATACAGCACAATAGGATATTTTGAGAGACCACATTTACTAAGTTTTATTATAGTATATTCACAAATTATGTATTTAGTATATATATTGTTCTATTTTACTATTAGTTACTGCTGTTAATATCATACTGTGCCTAATTTATAAATTAAACTTTACCATAGGTAGGTGCATGTCGGAAAAGACGTAATATATATAGGGTTTGGTAAACGCAGTTACATATTCACTTTGAACTGTCTTGATGGTGTTTTTTGAGATGCAAAAGTTTTTAAATTTTATGAATTACAATTTATTTTCTTTTATCATTTGTGCTTTTGGTGTCACATTAAGACATTTAAGAAATTTTTTTTTAATGTTTATTTTTGAGAGAGACAGAAAGAGCATGAGCAGGGGAGGAGCAGAGAGAGAGGGAGACACAGAATCTGAAGCAGGTTCCAGGCTCAGCTCTCAGCCCAGAGCCCTACATGGGGCTCAAACTCATGAACCCTGAGATCATAACCTGAGTTGAAGTCAGATGCTTAACTAAGTAAGCCACCCATGCACCCCTGATTTTTCTTTAGTGATCTTGCATGTTTTAACCTTGAAGCCCTTTATTAGAATTAGTAAAATTTTTTAGTTGTTTTGTTTTTCTATATACAAGGTGATATTCTCAATGGAAAGAAATAGTTTTAATCTTTGCTTTTATCTGGATGCTTTTTATTACTTGTTTTTGCGTCATTCTTTTGCTACAGCCTCTTGTACGGTATCAAATAGAAAAGACAAGAAGACCTGCATCTTTGTCTTCTTCCTGATCTTGTACACAATTAGGTATCATGTTAGCTGTGGGTTAGTTTGTGTGTTAGTCTGTTGTTGTAGAAACTCTTTATCAGGCTGAGGGAGTTCCTTCCTATTCCTGCTTTTTCTAGTGTGTTTACTTGAAAGTGTGTTACTTTCATCTAGTGATTTTTCTTCATTTCTTGAGATGATCATGTGGGGTTTTTTGTGCTTATTCTCCTTATATAGTATATTATATTGACTAATTTGAGGATGTCTATACCAAGCTTTCATTCTGGAGATAAATCACACTGTGTAATGTTGTATAAGACTTTTCATACTGTGCTGGTTTGGTTTCTAGTTTGCAGTTTTATTTGTTTTTCTGAGAATTCCTAATCTATATTTATAAAGAATATTGGTCCGCAGTTTTGTTTTGCTTCATTTTTGTGATGTCTTGTTTAGGTATCAGAAGAATAATGGCCTCGCACCATGAATTGGGAACTATTTCTACTTTATTTATTTGGATAGTTTCTGAAGAATCGATGTTAATTCTTTTTTAAAGTTTGATAGAATTCACCAGTTAAGCTGTTTCTAATAAACACAGATCGTTTAAAAAAAAGTTAATAATCTGTGAAGCATACCACAGCCCAACCTGTTATATCACTGTGTTCAGCATCTTCAACTACTGAATGAAGTGACAGATTGGCTGTCGGACTGTCTTCAGTATGTTCCCAGCAAGCTAGTGCCAGAAAAATCACTTGGGTGTGAATGGGTCAGAAGAGTTTCAGGCCTTTGTGTTATTAACATGCGGCATTGTGCCCTTAGACATACTGGGGCCTTAGGGCATAACTGGGGGCTCGTGGTCGCTAAAGCTGAGGGAACATTCTAGTGTGAATACTGGAGACCGATCATGTTGTAAAGATGACCCACCAGGAATGTGGACAGCCACACAAATTACAGTGTGCAAAAAACCACGTTACATCTGCTCTGCTCTATGACCGCAATACACATATAGATGTAAGAGTTGTGAGAACCGTATCAAAGAGAAATTAGTTTCTTATTTATTAAGAAGTAGATGTAGGGGCGCCTGGGTGGCGCAGTCGGTTAAGCGTCCGGCTTCAGCCAGGTCACGATCTCGCGGTCCGTGAGTTCGAGCCCCGCGTCAGGCTCTGGGCTGATGGCTCGGAGCCTGGAGCCTGTTTCCGATTCTGTGTCTCCCTCTCTCTCTGCCCCTCCCCCGTTCATGCTCTGTCTCTCTCTGTCCCAAAAATAAATAAAAAAACGTTGAAAAAAAAATTAAAAAAAAAAAAAAAAAGAAGTAGATGTATCGTTCAGGGATGACACATGTTAGGGGGCTCTAATTAATGAAGTTGAGAATCAAAAGAACAACTTGGCTGGAAAGGACACTGTAAATATAAGGTGAAGGAGGTCAGTAACATCACGGGCAGGAATGTACTGAGGCAAGATGGAGAGCAGTGTGATTAGGAAATTATGTATGTTGTCAGAGAAAGGAAGTCTGCTTAAAGCACAGAGGATTACTCAATACCCTGATTAAGACGTTCCCTATTTGCATCAAGGAGGAAAGTTCAAGACTTTTCGTATTTGAATGAAGGAGGATGGACTCCCCAAAATTCATTCTCCTATTTGCCATACACATGAAGCAGCGGTCCTGGTCATTTCAGAGACAATTTTGTCTCATTTGAAAATGAAAGAGTGTACAAGCCAAGGTCTTCAGGACATGAAGAAATCTGAAAACAGTATTTCTATACAATAGATAATTGAATTTCAAAACATACAAATCTGTGGTCAGAATATGAGCTTCTCAGAAACTTCTTTGTTTGTGGTTTAACTGTCAGCTCAGATTTGTAGAGCATTCTTCTTTGATAACATGCTCTTCACTGAGAATTTTTCTATTCATTCAAACCCTTTTGGTCGTAGAATTGAAATGAGCCTCTATTATGAAAATGAAGTGTCATAATTTTTAATCAGTATGGATCACCTCTGGGGCACATCTAATGAAAGACTATGAAAGGGACGGGAAGGATAACAAAAGAGCAATCGTAAAAATCCAGATAATGTTTTTAGGGCTGCAGTTTAAGCTTTGAATACTCACAATAACCTTTTGATACCTGTCATTCCATATTCCACAAGCATTTGCCTTTGCAAGAGAAGTCAAATTTGCAGCCTTGGCAGTTGAGATAATGGCACGTCAGTAACCAATTAGTTCTACTTATTAATCCTTGTTAGGCAATCCACAATCTAGTGAATGTAGCAGCCATAGTGGTGGTAGGAGTAGTAGTAATAGAAGATAATAGCAAAACTTTCAAGTGATCGCTGAGGGGAAACACAAAGAGAACAGTATATTATCAGTTACTCAGCACCATGTTTCCCTCATACTAAATGGAGAAACACTGTAGTATTTTTATTAAAATAGGAACAAAGAACAGTCACCTAGATGAGTGGTATAAAGCATGGACTTTACAGTCATAAAGGATAAAGTCATACAGGATAAAACTTTAGTACTGTAGCTTTAGAATTTAAAGTTTCTTCAGTGGCCTAATAAACTGTATTTTAAAATGCCTCCTTGGGACACTTGGGTGGCTCAGTCAGTTAAGTGTCTGACTTCAGCTCAGGTCAGGATCTCGCGGTTCGTGAGTTCGCAGCCCCTGGTCGAGCTCTGTGCTGACAGCTCGGAGCCTGGAGGCTGCTTCGGATTCTGTGTCTCCCTCTCTCTCTGCCCCTCACCCACTCACACTCTCCCTCTCTCTCAAAAATAAATAAACACTTAAAAAAAATTCAAATGCCTCCTTCACAGATTCGTTATGTGGATTAAGTGACAAATTCACAGAAAGTGCTTAGAAAAGGGACCGATATGATATATGGGCTAAATAGGAACTGTTAATGCCATTATGACTGGTCAGATAACTTTAATGAAACAGTCACACTGTCAAATATTACTTAAAATAACGAAAATGATAATGTTTTATCTTAAATAATTATAAGATTAAAGTATTAACTTGTAAACTTAGAAATGTCTTGACACAGAGCGTTCAACCCATGGTAGACACTTTATAAATAAAACCAGTATCATTCTTAAATCCGGACCTAATGCCTATTAGATTTTTGGTTGCTTAATTTTTTCCTTAAGTACACATACACACAAAAATTTCAAATCATTTAAGTCATATTTCTGTCATTTAAGCAGGTTAAATTTTTCATTCATACCTGTAATGCAAGAATGTTGCCATGTCATTAAATTCTTATAAGTATGTTCTAGAGGTTTATATAGTATTTTATTTTACATATGTAATATGATACACTGAATATTTTTAAATGAATATGGCTTATTTATTTATTTATTTTGAAAGAGAGAGCTTGAGTGGGGGAGGGGAGAGAGAGAGAAAGAGAGAATTCCAAGCAAGCTCTGTGCTGTCATCACAGAGCCTGACATGGAGCTTGAACTCATGAACCATGAGATCATGACCAGAGATGAGATCAAGAGTCCCAGGATGAACTGATTGAGCCACCCAGGCACCCCAAAATGCTCATGGTTTTAAAGAGTGTTTGGACAAAGGAAGTACTCAAGAATTAGCAAAAATATATGGAAAATCTTTATATCTATCTATGTCTATATATCTATCTCATCTCTATCTCTATCTCTCTCTCTCTCTCTATCTCTATGTATCTATCTATCTATCTATCTATCTATCTATCTATATATATATATAATCTTTTTTTAAGTTTATTTATTTTGAGAGAGAGAGAGAGAGCTCTCATGAGCAGGAGAGGGGCAGAGAGAATTCCAAACAGGCTCCACGCTGTCAGCACAGAGCCAATGTGGGGCTTGAACTCATGAACTGTGAGATCATGACCTGAGCCAAAATCAAGAATCAGATGCTTAACAGACTGAGGCAGGCACCCCTAGAAAATTTTAAATGAGTATCAAAGAAGAACAAAGTGTGGCAATTAGAGCATGAACCTGAAGAGGATCAAATAGATAAAAAAGAAACTAACCCTTTTTTCATGAGTGGTGCAAAGAAAAGCTATTTTTAAAAAAATCTGTGCCTACTGAATTTTCAACAGCAGGGAAAATCACAGTATAAGAATACACCGTTATAGTCCAATAGTCATATTAATATCAACAATAAAATCTTATATGAAATATTAACAAAAACAGTACAGCAACATAAGAAAAAATAGTATATTGTAGCCATATGGAATTTGTAGCCATGATTCAACAGTTGTTACACATTTAGAATCTGCATATATTTTTTGCATTATTTTTTGGTCAAAAGTTAAAAAATGATTTCAACAGGTAACAAGCAGACTTGAGAAAATTTAATACTTTTGATGAAATGTTTATTAAAATAAAAATACATGTATATATAATGATTTCTGCAACATTTGTTATGCTGAAACATCTGATATGCTCATTATTTGATTACTTGCAAGTGGCATAGTAGTTGACACATGCAAACACCTTGCAGTTCTCTCGAGCAGCAGATAAATGGTTATTACTGTGTATCATTGTTCTGGGTTGGATAACCAACATAGAACAAGGAAATGGATGACATAAAAATCTGAAATTAATCAAGTAAGTCAATATTTATCCGTGATCATTGTAGAATAACTGGAACACTCACGTGAACTAACAAAACATTATTATGAATAATATGAAAAAATCATTAGTACAATATTAAAATTTTATAATTTTCTTATATAAAAGAAATAACAGCATATTTGCAATGGAAATTTGTTAAATATCTCCCTGTGTTATAAAAACTTTCAGTTCTCCTAAATGTGAATCATGTAAATATGGATGACCGTACTTTGATTTTTGATGGAAAGATTCATTGTTAAAATATTTCACTACTCTAATAGGCAAATTTACTCTTATTGTGGTTTCCTTTGACAGATAACCTGATTATAAAGTCCAGTATGGTTTTGAAAAAGATGAATATTTAGAGAAAAGTAGTTATATACAAGGGAGGAGTGCAACCATAGTGGTCTATGATATAATTTAAAAATATAAACGATATCGGTATAGATGCATGGTAAAAGAGGACAATTAAAGAAAGAGCATAGAAATCCTACTTGGACAAACATACTGAATTTTAATATGAAATTTTCCTGACATTTCAATTTAGAAAGATATTCAACCAGCTAGGTTGGGTCAATATTAGTATAAAAGTATTTTCTAAAAAAATAAAAGATTTGCATTAATCAAATTATTAATATATGGAAATTAAATTGGATAAAATACTTATGATTACATTGGGATGATAAAGCACTTTCTCAGCAAGAGTACAAGAATCTTTAAACAGACGGATTGGTACATTTGACTACATAAAAATAAAAACAAATATGAGGACTCTATTTCTGGGATGTAGACATACATTTCCTTATTCCTCCTCAAAAATAAAAGAAACACATGTACAGAGACCTGCTGCCAGAATGAGAACATGAAGGGCTCTACAGACCACTTCCCTATGAAACTGGTGATGAAAATTTATATATACATGGATCATATCGTGTATATATATATATATATATATAACAATAATTATACATAACTAGAATCTAAAATTACATGTAAACATAATCAAAGTTATCTATACAAATATGTATTATTTTATATAGTCTTACATGTTTACAATATAAATATATATAGACAATATATATAATATGTATATAACTAATAGACTATATTTATATAATTTATGTATATATAAAGGCATTTGTAATATATATATAACAAGTTTGTGTGTGTATATGTATGTGCATTTGTACCCTCTGAAAATGCTCCAAAAGCATATATCCATTTGTACCCTCCGAAAATGCTCCAAAGAGCATACAGCAAGTGAATAAATATCTACTCAGGAATATGTATGAAAATCCAGCAAGAAAAGCAAGACTTTGTAGTATCTGGACTAAGCTCAGCAAGACTTCATTCTATTCCAGACTGTTACAGCCAAGAGCAGGAACACAGGCACTCTCTCTCCCTATTCCCTGTCAGGGAAAAATCTTCGCATGAGGATATTTCTCATTTAGCATTTTTCATTCTGTCCCCAGCTGCCTGTGGCCTAGGCTACGATAAATGAGTGCAGTTGAGAGGCAGGGGTTACCTTCTTCTACTCGAGACCCATCTCTATAACAGAGGCTCTATCTTGAACTTGAAACCACTGAGAATATACTCTTGCCCTGGCTGGTTAGTTAGGGTCCCACACCGGTGAAGCAATCCAAAAAGAATTCAGGCTACTGCCCCTTTCCTCCCAGTGTTCATTCCTAGACTGAACGTGTCAGTCAGAGGCCTGCCATTGTGCCCCTCCCTAGAACCTTAGTCTAGAAATTTTGCATGGAGAGAGAAGCAAACAGTACAATGCATAGCTCCTAATCTCTTTGCAAAGGAGCTCAGTTCATCAATGAAAGAGCATGAAAAAGCTAATGTCTGAGGGTGTTCTCAAAAACAGTAGAGACTGTGGTAGGCAGTGGCAATTGAGAAATCTGTAGATTCAGTGAACTGACAAACTACATGTGAAATACATGTTAAATTACAGGGTGGCTACTTTGTTGAAAAGATCTAGACAGGGGAGAGGATACGAAATATGTTAGACACATAAAAAGCAAAATTTAAAATGGCAGATATAAATCTAACTATGTTAACAATAACATAAAATACTAATGAATTAAACAATTCAACAAAAGGCAGAGATTGTCAGATTAGGGGGAAAAAACAAGATCCAAATAAACGCTTTCCATAGGAGACATACTTTAGACATACTTTTGAAGACAAAAAGATTGAACATAAAAGGGTAAAAAAGATATATTATGAAAACAACAATCATAAGAAAGCTGGAATGGAGATAGTGATGTTAGACAAAATAAACTTTGAAACTAAAAAAAAACATTAAAAGATACAGAGGCTTATTTTATAAAGATAATAGGAAGATAAAACAGTTATTTGTTCTTAACAATAAGCACAATACAGCTTATTTGTTCCTAACAACAAGCACCAAAATACATGAAACCAGTCTGAAAGAAATGGAGAAATATAAAATTCAACAACAGCAATAGGATATGTAAGTAGCCCATTTTCAATTGTGTATACACCCTAGATTGAAGATTCAACAAGGAAATAGGAGTGTTGAACAATACTATCAACCAACTATAACCAGAGCATGGAACCTTTTCCATAATGAATGACATGCCGAGCCACAAAACAACTTTGATAAATCAAAAAGGATAGAAATAGTAATAGTTTATTTTCCTTTTTTAAAAAATTGTTAAAAAATCTTTATTTTTGAGAGAGAGAGAGAGAGAGAGAGAGTGAGTGGGGGAGGAACAGAGAGAGAGATGGAGACACAGAATCTGAAGCAAGGCTCCAGGCTCTGAGCTGTCAGCGCGGAGCCCAATGCAGGGCTCGAGCTCATGAACCGTGAGATCATGAGCTGAGCTGAAGTTGGACACTTAACCTACTGAGCCACCCAGGCGCTCTAGTGATAGTCTATTTTCTGACTATATAAAGTCAGAAGGTGATATAAAATTAGAAATAAATAACCAGGAAAAACTTAGAAACTCCAAAGTATGTGGGAAATTAAATACAGTCTGAAGTCACAAGTGAGTCAAAGAGGATGTCAAAAGGGAAATCAGGGGCGCCTGGGTGGCTCAGTTGGTTAAGCATACGGTTTTTGATTTTGGCTCAGGTAATGATCTCACAATTCATGAGATTGATCTCTGCATCAGGCTCTGCGATAACAGTGTAGAGCCTACTTGGGATTCTCTTTCTCCCTCTCTCTCAAAATAAGTAAATAAACTTTAATTTAAAAAAAGAAGGAAATTAGAAAATACTTTGAAATGAAACTTTGAGAAGGGATGGGCTAAATGGGTAAAGGGCACCAAGGAATCTACTCCTGAAATCATTGTTGTACTATATGCTAACTAATTTGGATGTAAATTAAAAAAAAAAAAAAAAAAAAGGAAACTTTGAACACTGAAATTCAAGACAAAACATATAAAGTGTATGGGATAAAGCTAAATGAGTACTTAAAGTGAAATTTATAGCTGCAAATGCCTATATTAAAAAGAAAAAGAAATAAACACTTAATATTTCAAATAAGTACTTAAGCTTCTACCTTAAGAGAATGAGAACAGGAAAGCAAAATAAACCTAAATCAGGAAGAAGGAAAAAAATGTAAATATTAGAGTGGTAATTAATGAAATAAAAAATAGGAAAAAAAATAAAAAATCAGTGACTATATCCAAATTACCAAGAAAAATGAGAGAAGTCTCAACTGTCAAGTATTGGATACAGAAGAGACATTTATATGGGAAATAAAAAGGATTATACAGGCATACTATGAATAATTATATGCCAACAAATTACTTAACTTAGATGAAATGGACAAATTCCTAGAAAGATAAATTTCTCTAAGTCTCTCAATAATAAGAAATAACACAATAAGAAATAAATAATGTGAATAGACCTATAATATGTGAAGAGATTAAAGTAATAGTAAAAATAGTTTTTTATGATTTGCTATTTGTTTTTTGTTATTAATAATAAAATAATTTTGAAAACTGCTGAATTCCATCAAACTTTTAAATAAAAATGAATACCAGTTTCACAAACTCTTTCAAAACAAGAGGAGGAAATACTTTCCAAATCATTTTGTAAAGCCAATTTTACTCTGATACCAAAACCATCAAAGAGATCACAAGAAAACTACAAATATTTCTTATAAATACAGATGCAAAGATCCTCAACAAAATATTAGCAAACTAAATCCAGTAACATGTTAAAAAATTATATGCGATGGCTAACTAAAATTTATTCCAAGAATGGTAATCATTTAATGTAATATGTCATATCAATAGAATAAAAACAAAAATTACGTGATCATATCAATAGATATAGAAAAAGCATTGGACAAAAAATCTAACACATTTTCATGATAAAAACTCACCAAACTAGATGGAAAATTCCTCAATCTGCTAAAAAATCTATGAATGACCCAGAATTAACATTATGCCTAATTATAATAGAATGGATACTCTCGCCCTAAGACCAGGAGCAAGACAAGGATGTCAGCTCTTACCTCTTCAAGTCAACATTGCACTTGAATTTCTAGCCAGAGCAATTGGCAAGAAAAAGAAAGGAGAGAAATCCAGCTAATGTTATACTTAATAGTGAAAGGTTGAATGTTTCCTCCTATAATTGGGAACAGGGCCAGAATGACTGTTAAATATTCACCAAAGTGCTAGAAGTTCTATCTATCCAGTGCAAACAGTCAATAAAAAGGAAATAAAAGGCATGCAAATTAAAAAGTATAAAATTGTTCCTATTTGCAGATAACATGATTGTGTACATAGGAAATCCCAAGAAATCTACAAAACTATTCTTAGAACTAGTGAGTTCATAAAGTTTTTAGGATATAAGATAAACATATAAAATCAATTTTATTTCTCTGTAAGGGTGATGGACATAAGGACACTTAATTTAAAAATATAATACCATTTAGAGTTACTAAAAAAATAAAATTATTAGGTATAGCTAATGAAATTTGTATAAGATTTATATGTTGAAAACTAAAAATTCAAATTAAAGGAATTGAAAAAGGAACACCTAGCAGAGCCAGAATTTTATTGCCGTAACCTCTATTACATATGTGAACAGATAAAGTTTACTTGTCCAGTTTGTGGATTTTTTTTTGATTCACTGCATATTTTAAATAAAAGCACAACGTGAAGACAAGCATATCTTATAGTTCAGATTTTCTTCCAGGTAGAATTGTTCACTCAATTTCATACACTACTACTAAGCAACCTCACGGAGGATCAGTGGGATGGCCCGGTATCAAGTTGCTTGTCTCCCTCTGTGGCAAGGATGGGACTCCAACAGTGTGGACACACACAGGCCACCAGATGGTATTTGTTGGTCCTATAGCAACCCACTAGGAAAAAATCCACCAGGAGGCAGGATGCTGGGATTCCAGAACAAATCTGAGTAAATCTGGAAAACTGGTAAATGAATGTGCCATCTTGGGGTCCATTCTATTTGTTATTAAGGCCAAGATAGTGTATCAATTTTCTCCTAAATCCTCTTCCATTTTGGCAAATGAACATTTAAAGACCCACGGGATCGTCATAAAGCATCTGGTTTACATTAAGACTCTTATTTACCCAACACCAGTAGTGATGAATACTGTTATCTCAAACATTACATGTAATAACATCAAATGCTAAAAACAAAGAAATGAGGGAAGGTCCAAATAGAGCGATATAACCTGCTCATGTATTAAAGACTTGATATAGATAAGATGTTAATTAGCCCCAAAATAATAATAAAAAGCTTCGACAAAATTGCTTTCACAAACCAGGCAATATTTTTTTAGTTAGATAACTTTTCTAAAATATCCTCACAACAGGGAATGTTTTTAAAATATGAAATGTGCCAACACTCATATTTGACTACTCTAAAACTTGTCACGTAAGAGGAATTTCCCACTCTCACCTTCCGTTGTTTCTATATTTTTTGTCTAAGGTAGGACTAAGTCAATATTTCCCATGCACTGTAATGGAGTCCATCTGATATGAACATATCAAGTATTTCAATTAGAAATCATTGATAGAGCTAAGGCATGAATACTAGTTGACAATATTAAGAAGAGAATTTTAGCAAAAATTGGGAAGCTTTGACAGAATTACATATGTATATTTTCAAAATATAACAAAACTCTAATATATACACAAATCCACATATAAATTCTAGCATATAACATAAAAACTGTATGCTATTGTTTTAAAAGCTAGGCTAAAACTGTTAGAATTCATATTTAGGTACCAGGAACAATATAAAACAGATACTATTGTCTCAAATTTCAAGATCTAGTTGAATATGATATATATACTCTGCTTTGACATATTATGGCAAAGAGGCAATTTCTGTCAAAATTTTCATAGTTTTTCTATTAATAAGATAATAATTTTCCATCAGTTACGGTCTGTTTTAAGACACACAAACAAAAGATTTAAAGGGTCATTTACATTTATTGACATTATTTACATTTATAAGTCCTACCTGATGGATTTGAATTTTTGAAAAATTATTATACTAACTTCACAGGCTATGTAAAATATTATGTTGTATTCTAATATATAAAATTGAAATTATTCCTTTAAAATATTATTAAAATAAGATGAAAAAATCATTGATATAAATTGAAATAATATTTAAAATACAATAAAAATATGGTACAGCAGGATCTGTTATAATATAAAGATGTGAGTGCATACTGTGTTCTTTATTATTTTTATACTCTCCATCATTATATTTGCAACATTAGATTATCTAAATTTAAACTAATTGCAGACTGTTTAAAGAATGCTAAATAGCAATAATTGTTCGTCAAAATCAGTCAGTTCACCAGAGAGACTCAAATAAAGGAAACTGTCAAACTTAATCTGCTTATAAAACCATGCCAATGACCATCCTAGCAATATTTGTAATGAAGCAATATTTTTGTGTGTTAAATTTCATTTTCATTATTTGGTACATTTTTATCTAAGTATATTTGTTGTATATGAAAAAATATGAGAATATTTGAAATTTTACTAGTCGCCTTATAGTTTTTAGTCTCAGATTTTGTTGCATGACTGAGAACTACTTGTTTTGTCCTCAAATATATTTATAGTGGTTATATTTTTATTTATTTATTTATTTATTTATTTATTTATTTATTTATTTATTAAATCAGGCTCCACACCAGACATGAGGCTGGAACTCACGACCCTGAGATCAAGAGTCACATGCTCTACTGACTGAGCCAGCCAGATGCCCCTATTTATATATCTTAAAAGGGTACTCAGTAATTTTTGAAATGAGACTAACATTATGCAATGATACCAAAAAATATTTTTAGAGGGTAGGATTGCAATTTAGAATTGTTAGGCTCACAATCAGGGAAGACCTGGGTTCCAAATGGTGTCACAAAGGATACTAAGCTCTGGTTCATCTTTTCTAACATGAAGCCATTCATACCTATTTTATACGGGTACTTAAAAATTAAATATGTATTTGGGGGCGCCTGGGTGGCGCAGTCGGTTAAGCGTCCGACTTCAGCCAGGTCACGATCTCGTGGTCCGTGAGTTCGAGCCCCGCGTCGGGCTCTGGGCTGATGGCTCGGAGCCTGGAGCCTGTTTCCGATTCTGTGTCTCCCTCTCTCTCTGCTCCTCCCCCGTTCATGCTCTGTCTCTCTCTGTCCCAAAAATAAATAAAAACGTTGAAAAAAAAATTAAAAAAAAAAAATTAAATATGTATTTGGACCATTTACTAGAATCATAGTAATGAGTCAAAAATTCTAGCTCTTTTGGTATTATTTAAATTGTAGTTGAAAAAATATGTGACAAAACATAAGATATACAGTGTTTAAGATGGAGTAGAGTAAATCCCAAAACTAGTAAAACTGATTCATGAAAACCAAACAGGGAACTGGACGTAGCGTTCAGTAAGGACACAAGTCCTCCAGAGCATCAGGAACCTTTCAATTGTGAGTAGTCTCTTTTTCCTAGTTTCTTCTTCCCATTGTCTCTTACTGTGGTCCAAATCTTCTTCTCATTGTAGACAGTTTGGCCCCAAGGAACCTTGTGATTTATATCTATATCTACTACCATTAAAAATAAGCTGTTTTCATGCTTTTTGGGGATGAAAACATTTTGGGGATGTTTGGGCAGGAATTGGTCCTGCCTGATTCATTTTTCCACACTCAGCATGTTTAATTGTAGCTTAGGAAGAATCTTTGAACATCACTATGGATGTCTGGGGTGGTGAGCGTTTTTGCCATTAGAAAAAAAGATTGATATTCACACAGTCCTACAACCGCTCCTTAAAGCTCAATGATGTCACACAGGTAGTCATATAAGGAGAACATAGCAA
Source organism: Puma concolor (assembly GCF_028749965.1). Classification (NCBI taxonomy): domain Eukaryota; kingdom Metazoa; phylum Chordata; class Mammalia; order Carnivora; family Felidae; genus Puma; species Puma concolor. Next base: position 54,540,069 of record NC_141679.1, on the reverse strand, counting down.
ATATAGCAACATTCCTCTAATTGGTATATAGTGAAATGTTTTTTTCCAGGAAAATAAGCTATCCAATTGAGGATGTGTTGATTATTCATGTTTTATATCCTTCAGTCAAAATTAAACATTACTTTCATATTGCAGACATCTTCTCTTTCCAGTACGATAAAATCTTAGAGACTCAAGTTATTAAGTTTCTTAGATACAAACCGTCTTAACACAAGAAGGAAGTTTACTGATGATACTACAGCTTTTCTGATGTTGTTTTTTTCTTTTTTCATGTTTTTTTCCACACACAGCTTACAACTTGTCATTTCACTGTCACTTCTAATTTCCATCATCCATTCCTACAGACCTGATCTTTCCTTTGTTATTTTCTGAGGCACAGAAGTCTAGGTAACACATACAGAGACAATGATAACATGGCAACTATCTAGCAGTACTCTGGAAATACTTCAGTATTATTTGGATTTATGTCGACAGAGAGACTAAAGGTTTGTGGAAAACTGACCTTGAAAGTTACTGACAGACAGTAACTTTCATCAGCCTCACATTTTGGAAGTCAGTGATGTATTTCTTTTTCTTCATCTGATAGAGATACAGAGCTGACTATCAAATGAGTCAATCACCAAATCGGTGAGCAGAGGGGTTTTGATGGAGGAAAGGTGATAATTAATCACTTTATCAAAGCGAGCAATTTACGGTAACCTTTGTTACATTTTACTCAATTTGGTGCAAAAGATTCCACCATGACTCCACTACCCCTCCCAAATAAAGTCTTTCTGGAAAAAAATCAGGCTTTAGCCTTACATTTAAAAAGAAATTTTGAAAAGTAAGGTAATGGTAAACTTCCAGTACTGTTATTTTTCTGAAGTTTTCTGTGTGACCATATGATGAGAATCTCAGATATAGTAATAGATGAAGAGAAAACACAATAAAGTTTATTTAATATGTTCACTCTAAACTTTATTTTCATGCCAAGTAAAGAGAGCAGTTTACTTGGCCAAAAATGTCACCACTATACTCTTTTCTGTAATTTGATTTGATAATAGAATTACTTACTTCGTTTATTCATTGTAAACATAATGTATGCCAGGCCATGGATTAGGTTTATTAAGCATTTCGTAAGAAAATTACAAATTACTCAGGTTTAGCAATCCCTGGGCAGTAATAGGCATTTAAATAAATAAAGTCAATGATCTGTGATAAAACAGAGACAAGCAAAGTAAGGAGTCATTAACCCCACCTGGGATTTTCTCAGAAAATACATTTGGGCTTATATCAAGAAAAGTAGAGGCGATCATAGAGCATATAAAAATGGGAATGTTTAGAAATTATGGATGAGAATATAAAGAAGTGGAAGATGATTTTTTTGTGCAATTATGACTAACTTAATGCATCCCAAATTTATCATTCATGAGAGGATGTGTTGGTTGAGGAGGTTAGATATTTAGGCTGGGACCAGAGAAAGAAGGGTTTTTACATAGCACTTAAGTCTTTGGTTATAAGCTTTGAATAACCTGAATACTGTAACAAGACTTAAGGAGAGATGTAATACAACACATTGGATATTATTTTATCTTAAGTAAGGATATAATATTCTTAATGAAATGACTGATTTTGATTTTCCAGAATAAAAATGTTTTTGCCTGTTGATCTCCCTCATGTTAAACATTACTGAGTCATCAACTCTCTTATTGCTTTATATTTTTTATTCAAATTAATAGAAAATAAATTACAAGTGAAAATGGAGAAATTATGACCACCATAACCTTTTAAAACTAAATATGAATAATTTTTACTGCTTTTTATTGTTGCCAGTTTCCCAAGTGACACGTTGTCTTGTTAATTTTGTTTTTATATAGTTAGAGAACTCAGAAGTTTTTGTTATTTATGCGATCGTTTGTTTATTGCCTTTTTAATGGCACCCCCAAAGCTTGATTAAACTTTTACCCAACATCAGTTCCACAATATATGGAATTTAATGAACAAAAGGAAAGTTTTAGTATTTTCTTTCTCTTGTTTTGAACAGTCTAGAGATAGTATGGCAGGGTCTTCTGAGTTTCTACTCATTGGCTAGCCTTAGAAGTTCAATTTTGGGGGCTTCGGGGAAGATGTCGGCGTAGGAGGACGCTGGGCTCACCGCGCGTCCTGCTGATCACTTAGATTCCACCTACACCTGCCTAAATAACCCAGAAAACTGCCAGAGGATTAGCAGAACGGAGTCGCCGGAGCCAAGCGCAGACGAGAGGCCCACGGAAGAGGGTAGGAAGGGCAGCGAGGCGGTGCGCGCTCCACGGACCGGCGGGAGGGAGCCGGGGCGGAGGGGCGGCTCGCCGGCCAAGCAAAGCCCCCGAGTCTGGCTTGCAAAAAGCGGAGGGGCCTGATGGACTGTGTTCCCACAGCAAGCGCGACTTAGCGTCTGGGAGGTCATAAGTTAACAGCTCTGCTCAGAAAGCGGGAAGGCTGGAGGACAAAGGGAAGGAGAGCTGCTGAGCCCCCGGACGACAGAGCTCCGTTTGGTGGGGAACAAAGGCGCTCGCCAGCGCCATCTCCCCGACCCATCCCCCAGCCAAAATCCCAAAGAGAACCAGTTCCTGCCAGGGAACTTGCTCGCTCCGCGCAAACACCCAACTCTGCACTTCTGTGGAGCCAAACCTCCGGCAGCGGATCTGACTCCCTCCTGCTGCCACAGGGCCCCTCCTGAAGTGGATCACCTAAGGAGAAGCAAGCTAAGCCTGCCCCTCCTGCCCCTGTGCACCTTGCCTACCCACCCCAGCTAAGACGCCAGATCCCCAGCATCACAAGCCTGGCAGTGTGCAAGTGGCCCAGACAGGCCACCCCACCCCACAGTGAATCCCGCCCCTAGGAGAGGGGAAGAGAAGGCACACACCAGTCTGACTGTGGCCCCAGCGGTGGGCTGGGGGCAGACATCAGGTCTGACTGCGGCTCCGCCCACCAACTCCAGTTATACACCACAGCACAGGGGAAGTGCCCTGCAGGTCCTCACCACGCCAGGGACTATCCAAAATGACCAAGCGGAAGAATTCCCCTCAGAAGAATCTCCAGGAAATAACAACAGCTAATGAGCTGATCAAAAAGGATTTAAATAATATAACAGAAAGTGAATTTAGAATAATAGTCATAAAATTAATCGCTGGGCTTGAAAACAGTATAGCTGACAGCAGAGAATCTCTTGCTACAGAGATCAAGGGACTAAGGAACAGTCACGAGGAGCTGAAAAACGCTTTAAACGAAATGCATAACAAAATGGAAACCACCACGGCTCAGATTGAAGAGGCAGAGGAGAGAATAGGTGAACTAGAAGATAAAGTTATGGAAAAAGAGGAAGCTGAGAAAAAGAGAGATAAAAAAATCCAGGAGTATGAGCGGAAAATTAGAGAACTAAGTGATACACTAAAAAGAAATAATCTACGCATAATTGGTATCCCAGAGGAGGAAGAGAGAGGGAAAGGTGCTGAAGGGGTACTTGAAGAAATTATAGCTGAGAACTTCCCTGAAGTGGGGAAGGAAAAAGGCATTGAAATCCAAGAGGCACAGAGAACTCCCTTCAGACGTAACTTGAATCGATCTTCTGCACGACATATCATAGTGAAACTGGCAAAATACAAGGATAAAGAGAAAATTCTGAAAGCAGCAAGGGGTAAACGTGCCCTCACATATAAAGGGAGACCTATAAGACTCGTGACTGATCTCTCTTTTGAAACTTGGCAGGCCAGAAAGAATTGGCACGAGATTTTCAGTGTGCTAGACAGAAAAAATATGCAGCCGAGAATCCTTTATCCAGCAAGTCTGTCATTTAGAATAGAAGGAGAGATAAAGGTCTTCCCAAACAAACAAAAACTGAAGGAATTTGTCACCACTAAACCAGCCCTCCAAGAGATCCTAAGGGGGACCCTGTGAGACAAAGTACCAGAGACATCACTACAAGCATAAAACATACAGACATCACAATGACTCTAAACCCATATCTTTCTATAATAACACTGAATGTAAATGGACTAAATGCGCCAACCAAAAGACATAGGGTATCAGAATGGATAAAAAAAACAAGACCCATCTATTTGCTGTCTACAAGAGACTCATTTTAGACCTGAGGACACCTTTAGATTGAGAGTGAGGGGATGGAGAACTATTTATCATGCTACTGGAAGCCAAAAGAAAGTTGGAGTAGCCATACTTCTATCAGACAAACTAGACTTTAAATTAAAGGCTGTAACAAGAGATGAAGAAGGACATTATATAATAGTGACAGGGTCTATCCATCAGGAAGAGCTAACAATTATAAATGTCTATGCGCCGAATACCGGAGCGCCCAAATATATAAAACAATTACTCATAAACATAAGCAACCTTATTGAGAAGAATGTGGTAATTGCAGGGGACTTTAACACCCCACTTACAGAAATGGATAGATCATCTAGACACACGGTCAATAAAGAAACAAGGGCCCTGAATGAGACATTGGATCAGATGGACTTGACAGATATATTTAGAACTCTGCATCCCAAAGCAACAGAATATACTTTCTTCTCGAGTGCACATGGAACATTCTCCAAGATAGATCATATACTCGGTCACAAAACAGCCCTTCATAAGTTTACAAGAATTGAAATCATACCATGCATACTTTCAGACCACAATGCTATGAAGCTTGAAATCAACCACAGAAAAAAGTCTGGAAAACCTCCAAAAGCATGGAGGTTAAAGAACACCCTACTAACGAATGAGTGGGTCAACCAGGCAATTAGAGAAGAAATTAAAAAATACATGGAAACAAACGAAAATGAAAATACAACAATCCAAACGCTTTGGGACGCAGCGAAGGCAGTCCTGAGAGGAAAATACATTGCAATCCAGGCCTATCTCAAGAAACAAGAAAAATCCCAAATACAAAATCTAACAGCACACCTAAAGGAACTAGAAGCAGAACAGCAAAGGCAGCCTAAACCCAGCAGAAGAAGAGAAATAATAAAGATCAGAGCAGAAATAAACAATATAGAATGTAAAAAAACTGTAGAGCAGATCAACGAAACCAAGAGTTGGTTTTTTGAAAAAATAAACAAAATTGACAAACCTCTAGCCAGGCTTCTCAAAAAGAAAAGGGAGATGACCCAAATAGATAAAATCATGAATGAAAATGGAATGATTACAACCAATCCCTCAGAGATACAAACAATTATCAGGGAATACTATGAAAAATTATATGCCAACAAATTGGACAACCTGGAAGAAATGGACAAATTCCTGAACACCCACACTCTTCCAAAACTCAATCAGGAGGAAATAGAAAGCTTGAACAGACCCATAACCAGCGAAGAAATTGAATTGGTTATCAAAAATCTCCCAACAAATAAGAGTCCAGGACCAGATGGATTCCCAGGGGAGTTCTACCAGACGTTTAAAGCAGAGATAATACCTATCCTTCTCAAGCTATTCCAAGAAATAGAAAGGGAAGGAAAACTTCCAGACTCATTCTATGAAGCCAGTATTACTTTGATTCCTAAACCAGACAGAGACCCAGTAAAAAAAGAGAACTACAGGCCAATATCCCTGATGAATATGGATGCAAAATTCTCAATAAGATACTAGCAAATCGAATTCAACGGCATATAAAAAGAATTATTCACCATGATCAAGTGGGATTCATTCCTGGGATGCAGGGCTGGTTCAACATTCGCAAATCAATCAACGTGATACATCACATTAACAAAAAAAAAGAGAAAAACCATATGATCCTGTCAATCGATGCAGAAAAGGCATTTGACAAAATCCAGCACCCTTTCTTAATAAAAACCCTTGAGAAAGTCGGGATAGAAGGAACATACTTAAAGATCATAAAAGCCATTTATGAAAAGCCCACAGCTAACATCATTCTCAACGGGGAAAAACTGAGAGCTTTTTCCCTGAGATCAGGAACACGACAGGGATGCCCACTCTCACCGCTGTTGTTTAACATAGTGCTGGAAGTTCTAGCATCAGCAATCAGACAACAAAAGGAAATCAAAGGCATCCAAATTGGCAAAGATGAAGTCAAGCTTTCGCTTTTTGCAGATGACATGATATTATACATGGAAAATCCGATAGACTCCACCAAAAGTCTGCTAGAACTGATACATGAATTCAGCAAAGTTGCAGGATACAAAATCAATGTACAGAAATCAGTTGCATTCTTATACACTAACAATGAAGCAACAGAAAGACAAATAAAGAAATTGATCCCATTCACAATTGCACCAAGAAGCATAAAATACCTAGGAATAAATCTAACCAAAGATGTAAAGGATCTGTATGCTGAAAACTATAGAAAGCTTATGAAGGTAATTGAAGAAGATTTAAAGAAATGGAAAGACATTCCCTGCTCATGGATTGGAAGAATAAATATTGTCAAAATGTCAATACTACCCAAAGCTATCTACACATTCAATGCAATCCCAATCAAAATTGCACCAGCATTCTTCTCGAAACTAGAACAAGCAATCCTAAAATTCATATGGAACCACAAAAGGCCCCGAATAGCCAAAGTAATTTTGAAGAAGAAGACCAAAGCAGGAGGCATCACAATCCCAGACTTTAGCCTCTACTACAAAGCTGTCATCATCAAGACAGCATGGTATTGGCACAAAAACAGACACATAGACCAATGGAATAGAATAGAAACCCCAGAACTAGACCCACAAACGTATGGCCAACTCATCTTTGACAAAGCAGGAAAGAACATCCAATGGAAAAAAGACAGTCTCTTTAACAAATGGTGCTGGGAGAACTGGACAGCAACATGCAGAAGGTTGAAAGTAGACCACTTTCTCACACCATTCACAAAAATAAACTCAAAATGGATCAAGGACCTGAATGTGAGACAGGAAACCATCCAAACCTTAGAGGAGAAAGCAGGAAAAGACCTCTCTGACCTCAGCCGTAGCAATCTCTTCCTCGACACATCCCCAAAGGCAAGGGAATTAAAAGCAAAAGTGAATTACTGGGACCTTATGAAGATAAAAAGCTTCTGCACAGCAAAGGAAACAACCAACAAAACTAAAAGGCAACCAACGGAATGGGAAAAGATATTTGCAAATGACATATCGGACAAAGGGCTAGTATCCAAAATCTATAAAGAGCTCACCAAACTCCACACCCGAAAAGCAAATAACCCAGTGAAGAAATGGGCAGAAAACATGAATAGACACTTCTCTAAAGAAGACATCCAGATGGCCAACAGGCACATGAAAAGATGTTCAGCGTCGCTCCTTATCAGGGAAATACAAATCAAAACCACACTCAGGTATCACCTCACGCCAGTCAGAGTGGCCAAAATGAACAAATCAGGAGACTATAGATGCTGGAGAGGATGTGGAGAAACGGGAACCCTCTTGCACTGTTGGTGGGAATGCAAATTGGTGCAGCCGCTCTGGAAAGCAGTGTGGAGGTTCCTCAGAAAATTAAAAATAGACCTAGCCTATGACCCAGCAATAGCACTGCTAGGAATTTATCCAAGGGACACAGGAGTACTGATGCATAGGGGCACTTGTACCCCAATGTTCATAGCAGCACTCTCAACAATAGCCAAATTATGGAAAGAGCCTAAATGTCCATCAACTGATGAATGGATAAAGAAATTGTGGTTTATATACACAATGGAATACTACGTGCAATGAGAAAAAATGAAATATGGCCTTTTGTAGCAACGTGGATGGAACTGGAGAGTGTGATGCTAAGTGAAATAAGCCATACAGAGAAAGACAGATACCATATGGTTTCACTGTTATGTGGATCCTGAGAAACTTAATAGGAACCCATGGGGGAGGGGAAGGAAAAAAAAAAAAAAAAGAGGTTAGAGTGGGAGAGAGCCAAAGCATAAGAGACTGTTGAGAACTGAGAGCAAACTGAGGGTTGATGGGGGGTGGGAGGGAGGGGAGGGTGGGTGATGGGTATTGAGGAGGGCACCTTTTGGGATGAGCACTGGGTGTTGTATGGAAACCAATTTGACAATAAATTTCATATATAAATAAAAAATAAATAAATAAACCACTCCTACCAAAAAAAAAAAATTATGTATTTAGTCAACAAGCAGAAGTAAAAAGTTTAAAAAAAAAAAAGTTCAATTTTGATTATTAAATTATATTGTGGTTCTCACTGTTTGAAAACCACCGAATAGCAGTGGGCCAGATGTTGTTGCCTGATTAGATACTGAGATATTTTAATTACCAGCTGTAGCATCATAAACCTGCTCTTTTAATACTTCACTTTAAGTTTCCCATCTGCTATTAGCATCTGGTCAGTTCTGTCTACGTTGTCATTTTATTTCCTTTCTTCTTGGACACCCCACACAATTCATGGCTTAAATGGAAATTCTTTATCAGTCTTTATGACCAACCAGATACACCATTATCTTTTACTTAAAAACACACATTATGTAAGTAATAATTGTGGCCATACTCATGTTTTTGTAGAGTTTTCCTTTTTCAACACAAACATAAATCAATCAGTAATATGTTACACTTAATAGCACGATATTCAGTAAAGAAACTGTAATTAATCTGACCAATTAAAACAGGGATCCACCTTGCCCTTTTTGAAAGGACGTGTTAATAAAATCACCTTGCCAAAATGTACTTTCACCTGTGTCATATTTTAAGAAATGGGTTTAGAGAGTGCAGTGAAAAGCGATTTTATAATTTGGGTATAAAATCCTGAAATATAGGAAAAAATATACAGTCATCGGTACTGGATGCCAGAACTGTAATGACTACATCCAATATGGCGTTACTGGGGCCTTGCACAAAGCGACCCCATCATTAATTACTCTTTCCCATCATCTTTTCAAGTTTTGCCTGCTCTGTGGAAATGTATGACCTATACCAACCCACACGTCTGTCTCTTTACTAAAATGCTACTGCATCTGTTTCACTAAAACATTGATTTTAATAGTTCAAATTAGAGTGTTACTTAACCAATTAGGTTAGAAGTCCATTTACAGATGATATCTTCATTTTACTTATTTGTGTGTCTACTTCACAAAATGATAAACAACTTCTGAATTCATTTATTCAAAAGTATTTTATTGTGTGCCCACTGCATGCCAGTGAAGCCCCTGGAAAACAAAGTGAACAGCTACATAGTTTATATTCAAATGGAGGATGGAAAAGAATTTTTCTAAATAACGTGTCATCAAAATAAAGATCATGATATAAAACCTAGGAATTCATAAGACAGCTCCTTCGACAGGTGTAAACACACTTTGTAGAATTTTTTGAAGAAAATTCCTTAAGTGTTTGAGGAAAACTGCTGTTTGAGGCTCTAGCACTTGCATGAATTTTGGCAATAGCAAAAGGAGCAACAACAAGAAAAAGAGTTGCTAATGACAAAGTATGAAAGTTGGATTTTGAGCAATTTCTTTTTTTTAATTTTTCTTAATGTTTATTATTTTTGAGAGACAAAGAGTCAGAGCATGAGCAGGGGAGGGGCAGAGAGAGAGGGAGACACAGAATCTGAAGCAGGCTCCAGGCTCTGAGCTGTCAGCACAGAGCCCCATGGGGGCTTGAACCCACGAACTGTAAGATCATGACCTGAGCCAAAGTTGGACGCCTGATCCACTGAGACATCCAGGCACCCCTGATTTTGAGCAATTTCACTTGAGTTGCAATGAATATGTTAATAAAGTGATCACATCAGGATGGACCGGCAAGTATTTCAGAAATATGTCAACAGGTAATGATAAATGAGAAAAACAATTTCATCAGAACTGAAAATTTTTTGCTAGTCATTATTTTTGATATCTCCCTTTCTTTTTTTTAAATCAAAGATGGGTTTATTCGTTTATCCATTCATCATTTCTTGATTTTAATTGTGGTGAACATAAAAGACAGAAGCCAAATACTAATGTACTTTACTTGTTAAATTATGGATTTAAGATCATAATCTGTGAATTAGGAAGGTTACTTGATTAATCCAGATATTGATCTTAGGAATGTATCCTTTTAGCATTAGAAATATGTGAAGAAAGGATAATGACTATAATGTTCAGTGAGAGGTAAAAATGCAAAAAGAAACAGATATGAAAAACACATTCAAGTAACTATAATTGAATTTTGATGTTTATCAGGAACTCTTACTAGATTTTATTTAGCTTTTTAGGAAAGTACTAAACATTCTTCTCATTAAAATAGGCCATTTCACACTAGTTGTTGCTTAGAAAGTTCTTGCTACTTTCTACTTTCTTCAACAATGTGTTCTTTAAAAAAATGTGCTCTTTTTATTTTGTTGGTGAAAAATCCACGGTAATCAAAACAAAAAACAAAGCTACATCCCAATACTCACAAATTGATATGACATCAATTATAGATGGGATGATTTTTATAAGTTTTGCAAAATGTGCCCTTGTATCAATCTCTTCTATGAAAGTAAATAAATTTGCAAATGCTTAAATTCTCTATTAATAGCCATTACATTTTATCAAGATACTGTGAAATCACTTTTGTGGATCATTTGAATAAATTGAATAGAAATAAATAAGAAACAGTGCAATGTCTGATAATGAGTTCTTTAATCTAAAGTACCTATTATTATTCCTAGGACTAAAATTACTATGTATTTTTATTACATTCCCAGGAACTAAAGGTGATTTGCAAATATAATTTCAAAAAGAAGCAATTTCAATATCAGAAGGTTGTAAGGAAAACAAAAGAGAGATTTGACTATGTGTAAATCTTCTAAGCACAGATAACAAACACGACCAGCACTCACACATCTAAGAAATCAAACACAGGCTGTTGATGCTACTGCTTAATTCATAGTGAGCATTATTTTAAGGGCTATTTATTATTATTTTTGCACTTGGTTCTTGAATTTCCTATGATTAAGCCAAAACTTACTTCAGTGGGTGTTTCATAAGTATTTTTATAGGTAGGCAAAGAAATTATTATTGACTGTCCCGTTATATCCTACATGTTCCTTGCAAAACTGAAGAAGGCAGGGAGCTGCTGCTTTTTGAGAGTTCATTAACTCTCAGTGTTACTAGGGATTCAAAAGAGACTTCAGGTAGTTTACCAATTAATCTTCAGGGAATCTGGCACAAGCTGGAAAGCAGTGGGATCTGCTGAGATTTGCTGAGGACCTGTGTGGAGGAGAGCTCATGTGACAGACAAATATCACAGTTCTTTTAGCTCCATTTGTAAAAATGGTAACATTTGCTTGTGTGGCATAGGCACACCAAGAGGTTGGCGCTTTTGATTTAGACATTCAGCAAAACAAACTAAAAAATTCAAAAAGCTTGAAGTTATAGAATCCAGGTCAAACTTTTAAAACAACCAGACCTCCTGTTTTGAGTCAATATTTACTTAACTCTCTTTGCTTTTTTAAAAGGAAGTCAGAATTATGTTTTAAACATTTATTTTGGCAGATTTAAATGTTAATTTTTTAATGTTTATTCATTTTTGAGAGAGAGAGAGAGAGACTGAGACAGAGCACCAGCAGGGGAGGGGCAGAGAGAGAGGGAGACACAGAATCCGAAGCAGGCTCCAGGCTCTGAGCTGTTAGCACAGAGCCCAATGCGGGCTCGAACACAGAACCACGAGATCATGACCTGAGCCGAAGTCAGACACTCAACCTACTGAGCCACCCAGGCATCCATATTTAAATGTTAAAGGAAAAATTTTTCTTAAGACTTACTTGATCCCTTGTGGATCTTCATATCAAAAAAAGGTGGGGGAACATCTCTTACAGTAATGAAATCATGCAACTCTTCCTTAATTTCCTTATAAGAGGTACTTCTTGAGTAGTTATTGTCAGAGGAGAGTTTTCTCTTTGCAATTTTTAGTCATACCCTTGAGAAAAGCTCCCAGAAGGGTATAACTCACAGTTTACAGGGAAAAATATCCAATTGTATGTGTGCGTGTATGTATGCTTGTTTTCCTTGTCATTCTCCATTACTCACTCCCTTGAGAGACAACAGTGGAATCGGTTCGCTGAAAGCTACACGGCAGCAGCACAAGGGCCTTATCACAACTGCCTTTATCCTCTATAAGGCCGTGGGGAACTCTCACTCAATGGCTTTTGACCATAGACCCCAAATTCCATCTGAGAAAAATATTTTCCCTTCAGTCACATTGTATTCAGTTTTTAAGTTGCCCAAATAGAAAGGACTAGAACTACATAGACTTTGTTTATCAGAAAAACATGGCTTTGCAACACACAGGTTAAGTGTCAGTAGAACAGTAAGCGGACTGGCTGGTCACAGCTGTCATTAGAAAAAGAGACACTAATGGTGTCACATGAGAAGTTACCATCATCATTGGGTCTGTGGCTTGATAGGGGTGAGTGCTCCAAATAAATTTTCAAAAGTGATTTTATTTTTGCAACGAATGCATTTTTAAAAAAATGATGAAACAAAATGGTGGTGCATGTGGTACCATGTTTCTTCAAGAAGGTAGCAAAGAATTCAGAATAATACTAATGACAATAATAATTTACACATCTAAAGCAGTAGGTGGTAGTCTACAAGAGATAGTTTAGAGATGCTAGTGTCTAGTATTCTATTGAAATTTTAGCATTATCCATGTTTCAAAAAAGGGTAAAAGTTTATGAAACTTTTAGCACTAAAATGTGATAAATTTGCTATGTGTCATATGTATCACCACTTACCTTCCTAATTCCATCTTTATTTAATGTTGAATATCTTTCCCTGGCTGACTTAAAGGTATAGATCAGATTTATTTTTATAATAATTGCATGATATTACATTGAATATTTTACTATAATTTATCCAGTTCATGACCTGTCCAGTTTTCTATGATTACATAGTAACTGCATTGAGAAATTGGGGCCTTCTGTACATGGAGAGATAAATTGCTCAACATTTAAAGTGGCCCCGGCTTTTAGTAACAATAGAAAGGACAATTGACATGCTTCTTGGAGTCACATCATCAAAGAAGTGTCTATTACTGGTTGACATTTTTAGATCAAAACTGTTTGAAGTCATTGGTTTACACATTACTCATTATTCTTTTGTCCTTAACATGGTCTCTAGATATCACAAGTGTGGACACAAAGATCAAGAAGCAAGTATATTGACTCTTTCATTCAACTACTAGATAATTAATGGAATACACATGTATATACACAAATGTCTGCATGTATAAATTTTTAAATCAAATGCTCTCAGTCAAGGATAAGAACTTACGAAAACAAAAGATACCTTTCATTTTATTTTCCCATTAAATACAAATTCACCATTAATCATGTGTCTTATGTTCAATAGCCCACCAGTTATATGGATTAGATCTTACTAATATTCAATGTACAATGGAAGGGGCTGGCCGTTTTTTGAGAACAAGATGTAAAAAATGATGTAAATATAAACCTGTATGAGTAACTGCTTATCTTGTGCATTGAAGTATTCCCAGTCTGAACACATTTCCTAGCACATGAATCAGAATAGTCTAAAAGATCTCTAGTTTATACTTTATGATTGTTATCCTCTACGAAACATCCAACACGAGGACTTTGCCATGCCTATTATTGCCTCACAGAAAAGTTGGTCTCAGTTTAGAGGAAAATTCAACTATTAGTTTTGGTGCGTAGGAGAAATGGTTTTCTGAAAGCCAGGCCACTTTTTATTTATAAAAACAATGATGCTTTGAATGGGAAAAGGGGTATTTTATGTGTATTTCCCCAGACAGAATCCTAGAATTTGCAGGCGCTCAAAGAAAGGTGAGATGGGGCACCTGGGTGGTCAGTTAAATACCCAACTCTTGATTTTGGCTCAGGTCATGATCTCATGGTTTGTGAGTTTGAGCCCTGCATCAGGCTCTAGACTCTGTGCTAACAGTGCAGAGCCTGCCTGGGATTCTCTTCTTTCTCTCTCTCTCTCTCTCTCTCTCTCCCTCCCTCATGTGAGCTCTGTGTCTCAAAAATAAATAACTAAACTTTAAAGAAATAAAAAAGGGGGGCAAATAGGAGGTAGATTATTAATGACAAAATACAGTATTGATGTGGGCAAGATTGTGATTCTCAGAATGCTATAGGGAAAATAGACAAGAGTTGATAGTGTTAAGAAATGTGGCGATCCAAAGATCACCAATAAACTGAATGAAGTCTGTGGTAGATTTGAGTGTTTGGACCTTGAGTCCAGGGGCCATAAGAGAGACCACTGAACTGATATCAGTGAACCATGGTAATCAGTGCATCATGCCCAAAGGCCAGAAGTTTGAGCTACACCACATTGCAAGGAAGTTACTAGCAGTCAAAGAAAGACCAAGAAGCCTTTCCTGAAGGAAGGCCAGTGAGGCCAGGGTACCATTAGGGCACAAGATTTTATCATGTCATGGACTATTTCTGTAAATTCTTTGTTATTGTTTTTAATGAATTTTATTTGTTTGCTCCTTCTTGGTTGAGTTATTTCTAGACCATGAGTAACCCTACAAGGGGAAGAGTAGAAACTTCTAGCTGCACCAATGAACTGTGAAGACTTAACACCAGGTTAGTGCTCTGAGCTATTTATTGACAACCTGGTATATCCATTTCGAATCGTAAGCTGGAGGGTAGGTTGATATCCAGAGCTTGTAGTCAAATTTTCTGTGTTTAGCAGCTATTTTTTCACATGGAATATTGGGGCAATGAAAACACAAAAGCAATTGCTTTTTAGCAAACACGGTGTTCTTCAGGCGAGATGCATACCTTATGAAGCAACTCTTCTATATGCTTGTTTCAGTCAGAACAGACGGTGAACCCTCTCTTCACAGATGTCTTTATAACTGTTTGTGGTTTTATTTTTGTCTTTCCACAAAATGTTATGCAAAAAGCAAGACAAAATAATATCAAGGAGTTATATATATATATATATATATATATATATATATATATAATCTTAAAACTGTGAAGAAACCAGAGATTCAGGAACTTATTAGATACGCTGCCTCAACAAAGTGTTCCTACATTTATCTGAGCAGCTGCCTCTAACACCCCTCAGCACACAGCTCCCTGAAGCAGTGGGTTTAGGATTATGAAAACCTAGACCTTGGAAGCCATGATTGTACATTAACAAATTTTTTTCAGTGTATTTATTTATTTTGAGAGAGTCAGAGACAGCGCAAGTGGGGGAGGGGCAGAGAGAGAAGAGACAAAGAATCCCAAGCAAGCTCTGCGCTTTCAACACGGGGCCTGACCGGGGACCCGAACTCATGAAACCTTGTGACCATGACCTGAGCTGAAACCTAGAGTAAGATGCACAACTGGCTGAGCCACCCAGGTGCCCCACCAAGATTGCACTTTTTAAATTTTGGTATGTTACTGGGAATATTCTACAATATTAATGAAACAGAGTAAAAGAAAACCCATCCAACCAACATTTTGTAGGTAGAGCTACTCACTTATTTGCCCCACTTTGTCTCTCAGGATACTGAGTGCCTTAGCTTGTCTTTTCCCAGGAAAGCAGAATCTGAGACAGGCAGATTTAGAAGTAAGCTTACTCTGCAAAGTTTTCTCAAGAAATAAAAACAAAGGACTGGGAATGATTAAACTAGTAAAGAGGAAAAGCCAATATCAGGGTGCATTTTCCAAGGTTACCTCTGTGAGTAACTGTGCCCAATCTTGCCAGATATTCTAAGGATAGTTTGATAGTCTTCTAAGAAGATAGTTGAAATGGTCTGTGCAAGAGACTGAAAGGGGGGGTATTTAAAGGAGTCCTATCTCTTATTATTTATGCAAGGAAGTTCTCTCCCATATCCTTTGCACCACCACTTCCAGACTGGGTGACTTTAGAGTTTCCAGAGTAATCCCATTCTGCTGGATCAGAAAGCACAGAACCAGAAAGCGAGTTGTGTGGAACAGCTGAAGAAGAAGCAGACGTGTTCGAGTTGTAGGAAGCTGGTTGCCGCAGCCATGGCCAAAGTAAAGAGTGGGCTGTGAGAAATTTGAGATAGGGCATGAGATGTGTCCAATACATCACCTAACACTGTCTGTGAGAGAGATTCAATTCAAATTACTCCTAACACTGTCTGTGAGAGAGATTCAATTCAAATTACTCCTCTCAGTAAGCCTGAAAAGTTTCATTTTAACCCAAGTCTAGATAAAGATTGAGGAAGACTAATGCACAACATGAAGTGCACTGTTTACTTAAAATAATAGGAATGTGACATGCATTTATGTAGCTGTCTCAGGGCTTACTCTGAGTGACAAATCTTAACACGTGCTCTGACTGTTTTTTGCTCGGTTGTGTTTGGTATTTTAATGTATGTAAGGGTCATATGAGTAGTCTTCTGGATAACTAATGCAAAGTTGGAGTGAAGTAGTTAAAAGAGATATCATGAAAGAATCTTCCAATTACCTTCTTATATTCCTCACTGCCACCGAATGATAAATGACCCTTTTAATTGCTGGGGATTGTGGTGCATTTGATCCCAAAAATAGCCAATCAAATGAGCTTTTTTTAAACCAATCCTAGTCACCCCCTTTTTAAATCACTTCTGAGGCAACGTGGGTCTTACACAGGGAAGGAATGGAAGTATTGAGGCAGATCTAAATCTGATTGATTGGAGCATTTGTGAGGGAATCAAGAGTCAACCACATTCAGCAAGCTGGCTTTGTATGAGAACTGTATGCCTTCTATGTTTCTTTTCTTTAAATCCGAATTTCATCAGCCCTTGCCATGGGCAGAGTTGTTGCTCCTTCCCACAGAGTCGGTAATTTGCTGTGATATATCCTGAGATTCTCTAACTTGGGAGTTTTGTTTCTTTCCATGTTTATCCAACAAGTTTCCTACTCTTTACATTTGTTCACTAGGTGGTCTTTGTCCCCATTACAGACATTTACTTCACATAGCACTGCAAATTTCTTGTTTCTTCAGTGTGGAGCATTTGTTATTATTTTACTAGGTATCTATATACTCATTTCGTGTTAGAAATGCAAAATTACATAATTTATTGAGTATTTTCTAGTGCATGCCCACAGGTAACATTCCCCTAATACTAATTGATTTCAGACATAAATATTAGATATAAACAGAAAAGTAATGAGAAGTGTCCAGATGATAACTCATATGAAGCTTTTAGCTCATTACACACACACACACACACACACACACACACACACACACGTTTAATTAATTAATTAATTAATTAACTTCAGCAAAGTCTGGCAGAAACTACATATCCCTTTGCCTTAGGTTAGGATTGAAACCTCATTTAAGTTTATGATATGGATGATTTTCTACCTTGGTCACTGTGGTTCTTAATTAATCAATGATGCACTTGATCATTATAAGTTTATTTTTCCCCAAACAAAATATGAGTTTCTGAATAGGTCACTTTCAGTTATTGAAGCCAAGTATTTTTATAGTTCACACTTTATAGTGATAGCCATTAGTGTTTCTACGGTTAAAGGTCTCTATTGCTACTTAATAATGTCAAACACGTGAATAATTTGGGGATTATAAGAAATAAGATTTTCTAAAAGTAATTATCTGCTGTAAAGCTCCTGTTTAAAAAATGCCTTTCTCTACCCTCAGTAGCTCAGATTAAAAAAGGAAAAACTTCATTGACAAATATTGACTAGAGTCCTCTCCCAATAATACTTGTTTTATATATTAGCTTTCATTTTAAGTTTAGCCTACTATAAAATATTAGAAGATAAGAAATATGCCTCAATATTTACAATTAAAGATAAGATTAGTGATTTTACTGTAAAGAAAGTATTCCATATAAATATATTTCAGAGTCTAAATGAAGCCCGCATTACTTGATGTTAGCAATTAGTTCTAACTGATGGATGTGTGTTAAATAACATTAATTGATACATTTAATTTAAAACTTCCATAATTCTATTTTGTAAAAATAATTAATTTTTCAAACTGGTTTTAGTATTATTTTCTATTTTGAATTAGACATTCCTTATTATCTTTGTTTTCTTACAATTCCTATATTCTTTAAGAATGATCTTTTGGGACTACATGGAATTATGATATTCTTTTTCATGCTATATCTACATCCATAACTCTGAATCTATAGTTGATAATTCAGAAATTAATAAAAAAAGTCTCCTAATTAACTCAAAGATCAAAGGATAAATATTAATGAAATTTAAATATGTTTATAGCTTACTGAAATTTGACAATTTTTTAAATTTATTTTTTTAATGTTTATTTTTGAGAGAGAGAAAGAGAGAACACAAGTGGGGAAGGGGCAGAGAGAGAGAGGGAGACACAGAATCTGAAGCAGCTCCGGGCTCTGAGTTGTCAGCACAGAGCCTAATGTGGTGCTCGAACTCACAGACCATGAGATCATGACCTGAGCTGAAGCCAGAGGCTTAACTGACTGAGCCACCTAGGCACACCGAAATTTGACAATTTTTAAAATTAAGATTTCTCACAAGGTTTAATAGATTACTTAGTACAGTAAAGCTCCATAAAAAAATGAAATGTATGCCAAGTTACTCAAATTTTTTTGACAAGGGGGCTCCCATCTTTAAGGAATGGATCATATATTTATTGCTTTTCAGAATATACATTGGGTAATACTTCCCTGGAAAAATATATGAGAAATAAAGAAGCATAGATTTTCACCTTTTTGCATTTTTACAAAGCACAGATAATCCATGGCAAACTTGTATGTTACTTTGATATGACTTGATCACAAAAAGAATAAAAACTGCCACATGTAAAAACATGAAAAAGATTTTATGCATATGCAGTCTTTGGTACCAACACAGTGATCTAAAATGTTTTGCATTGAAACATCATTTTAAAAATATGTCCCACTTTTGTCCCTCAAGAAGATAAGGATTTGGTTACCCCACAAAGGCCTTCTGAATGAAATGCTTTATTTTATTAAGCTTATGGAACAGTTAGGACACACGCAGTTGTTAATGGCAAAAGCTTCCATTCGAACATCAGAGAACGGAAACAATATCCTCGCGCGTCTCATCTCTGGACCTTCTCATGTTCTGCTTAGCAATAACAAAACCTTTCTTGCCTATCGTAAAGGGGTTGCCTGGCTGCCGGGGCTGTTTGTTCCAGGACTCTCTCTTATACATTATCCTTCATGTTTATATCTGAGAGGTGCATGGACTAGAGACTACACCTATCCTGCCCTAACCATGTTTCTTTCAGTGCAAATTCTAGTGTGTGACCACTGTGTGCTGAGATGAATAATCATAGGCACCAATTTATCAGTTTCGGAGTCTCCTTTTAAAACCACTCCCTTAAAACTTTTAACAAGCTTCACATCTCCCTGATTTGAGACAATGATGTGTGCTAGAAAACAAAACTAGGAAGATTATCTGATTATAACATTTGAACCTCCAATCAGGCCTGTGAATTCTGTTATGCAAATAAGCCCCGCCCATGCACTGTACTGTAGCATACCATTCATAATCTCTCTCTTTTTATAAAAGTTTATTTATTTTTGAGAGAGAACACAAGCGGGGAGAGGGCAGAGAGAGAAGGAGAGAAAGACAATCCCAAGGAGGCTCTGCGCTGACAGGGCAGAGCGCAGTGTGGGGCTTGATCCAACACACTGCTAGATGAAGACCTGAGGCTAAATCAAGAGTCCTAACCTACTACTGAGCCACCCAGGTTTTCCCCAAATCTCTCTTAATTCAATACTGTGGATGGGTGTTGCTGCTGAAACAGAACCTGACTTCCGTACACATCCCTGAAGTTATTTTCTCTCTTATCCCTCTCTTCTTCCTTCCCACCCCTCCCTTAGGCTCTGATCGTATTGCCTAACAAATATCCTACCTACCAAAAGCGATCTCGTATAACTTTGCCCTAACTTTAGTTTTATAGATAGAATTTGGCTTCTCCAACATTTTCTAAAATGTTTAGAATTTGGTCATTCTTTGTTTCAGTCCATAGGCAAAGGAGTTGCTTTCAGCAAAGCTCTATTTTTTTTTTTTTTTCCTGCTTTCAGATGGGCTGATGTCAGAAAAGCTTGTATCTTTCAGGACCTTCCTTAAAGCTGCAGCATTAGTCAACACACTCAGACATTAGGACATTTTTCTGCCCCAACCCTAATTTTGCAGGCTTATTATAGACAAAATCTGAGTGCTATGTACAGTGATCACAGATTCACAGCTACTTTACCAACACATAAGGATTGCCATCTTGCGTTGTTGAGGAGGGAGAGGCGGGGTCTTTACTACCCTTTGTTCTGCCTCCTTAATTCAGTTAATTTGAATTTCAGGATCTGATACTGTCAATCTTTAATTCCCTGAACTAAATTCTGAATCAATTCAGATACTTTTGCTTGCAAGTGGTGTGGCTCACATAGAGATTTCTTAGTCCTAAGAAACTTAGTAACTTAGTCCTTAGTAACTCCTACACAAAGCCCTGACATTCACTCTTATTGCATTGGTGAAAATCACATTTCCAGCCCCTAAATAAATCACTTTGGCCATGAAAATGGAATTTGTTGACAGACTTAGCCAAATTCACATGGACTAGAATGAGGCGCTTGAGGAGACTCAGTTTTTAGATGGAGTCCTGATGAAAATTAGTTACGTCTTGAGAAGGGGAAAGGGCACTTGGAAGCTTAGAATTCAACCAACAGATGTAACTATCCCTATAAATCATTCTGAATCTTATAGATGTTTTTAAATAATATTTAGCTCTTTTCTTTAACATTTAGCTTATGTTTCATACCAGTATTATTAAAAATTAATTCCCTACGGAAACTAGTGACAGTAAATGGCCATAGTAAGAACAGATTGTAAGTATTACGTAGCTGCCATACCAAAACTTTTTCTTTAAAAGAAGGGCCATGTTTTCTAGAGACCACGCCAAATAAATTGGCAATTAATTTGTTTTATCTTCTTTTGTATAAGATCTTTGAACTATAGTGTATTTGTAACATGAATAAAGCAGAGTACAGTTTTGAACTCATTGAGCTTAGAAAGCGCCTCAAGACCCATCAGGGACCTATTTGTGAAAAGATAGTTATCCCGAAGGAGGTCACTAAGTTGTCATGGCTATAGCTATGAATCCCAGCAACAATTTGGAAGAGAGCACTGACTTTGAAATAAGAGATCTGTGTTCAAAACTCCCAATCCTTATTTTATAATATAAAAACAAGTGTGGCTTAAAACATATTGAATTACGCTACTATAGTTATTAATACTTGGCAAGCAGAGTTGTAAAGACTAATGATAAAACATAGATAAACTTAGCAAACAAACCTGATATGTAAGAAGGTCCTCAAACACTAAGAGCGGTTCAGTTACTTACTTTTGCTAAATACTACTTTTTGTTAATATTAGAAATAAAAAGGGCTAATGGCATTTAAGTAATTCACTGTTTTTCTTATTGCCTCATTGTTTTTTATATATGATTTTTCCAAATCATATAAAAGCTGCCTTTATTGTGTCTGAATCCTCACTCTCATCTGCTACTATGGTGTTGGTAGAGAACAAATAACTACCTAATTTAGTCACATTTAAAAACACTTTTTTGTGGAGAATTTCAAGTTATCATGCATGATACTGCCTTTATAATAGTATTAAATACCCTTACCGTAGCAACCTTGGGTTTTATTAACAACTCATTCATGACTCAACTATCACATTACCTTCATATTTTTTATTTTACACCTCAGTATACATATTTTTTTCAGAACTTAAAACCTCTGTCAGTTTTATATCTCCAGTTCATACCCTAGGGGGAGCCAAAAGATAGTTGCTGCGATCCCAGTGCAGAAGGTTCCCTGTATCACTTCTGCGTGCCTCAGAAAATCACAGAAAAGATAGATTTGCTTTGTCAAAGAAGTCATCTTTGTTTCTGCTTCCAGGCTCAGGAAACTACTCTTTAACAGGCTAACTCGAGGAACCACTATTATAATAAAACTCCAGAAATAATGAGTGGATTCTTCAAGGTCACTGTTCTTCCTCATGTTTATGTTAACTCTCTTATGGCTTGTGTTTGCTTATTTATTCATTCAAAAGATTTTTATTAAGTGTCTACTCCTTGCCCGAGTATAGGCTAAATGCTGGGGATACAGTGTTGTTCACACACACCTGATAACTAGTCTTATTGAATTCATGTATGTCGATAGCAGCAATCACTTCAAAGAGGCTTTTTGGTATGTGAATTTGATTTAATAGCCTGAAAATTTTTAGGAGTTTGACGTTCTATTAGCTCTTCATGGATCCTTAATATAAATTCTAAAATACTTGCTTTCATTTGTGTAAATGTGGTTAATGAAACATTAATAGGTTTCGTCTTGATAAACACCAATGTATTCAACAAGATGGGCTTCTGATTCTCTATTGGTCGGTTGTTTAGAACCTCCCTCCTAACTCTGATGACACCACTCGAGTTCCTCCACCAAAACAGCCCTTATATATTCCATGAATATGAAATGACTTAGTTTTGCAAACCTTGAGAGCAATTACTTTCATGTTTTAAAAATACATAAATATGTGAAGGAGCGTTGCATAAAAAAAGGATGATTCTGGATCTTCAAAGAAGAAGATATTCAGAGCAGTGGTAATAGCCACCAGAAGGGACTATATAAATATACATAAGGGTTTTCATAGGGTGAAATCTTTGATTTGTTTCTCTTTCCAGTATGATGACCTCAGAAAGTAGGAACTTAAGTCATGTAATCTAGGAGGTGTTTGCTGTATTTTATTTAATTTTTGAATGTTTATTTATTTTTGAGAGAGAGAAAGAGACAGAGAGATAGAAAGTGAGTTGGGGGAGGGGCTGTGAGAGAGGGAGACACAGAATCTGAAGCAGGCTCCAGGCTCTGAGCTGTCAGCCCAGAGGCTGACATAGGGCTCGAACCCACGGACCACAAGATCCAAATCTGACGCTCAACCAACTGAGCCACCCAGGCACCCCTGCCATGTATTATTTAAAAAACAGTGTTGACTTTGTGCTGTGAGAGTCACTGCGTCAAGACCATGCAACTATGCCAATGACGTTTCAGTATCTTCCAGGACATTCTGCCTGAAAAAAAAAAAAAAAAAAAAAGCAGATTTCTGAGGAAGAAACTTGTGTTCTAAAAGTAAGATCAAATGCAATTGGCAGATTCAGTCCTAGTTACTTTTTTGTTTTAAAATGAAGAAGGTATGTTGTTGGTTGAGAACAATGGGTTGCTTCGAAGAAGTGGTACAACTGACAGGTAAGGTAAGAGGTCATGACTAAAGGAAGCTCCATAATGATAAAATAGTGTATATCTGTTGTTTTGTCTCTTTATTAATCATTACTTGCCATAAATTCTCTTCTTTTTTGAATAGTATATTCCTATACCATCTATTCATACAGTTGAGTGGATTTGAGGGGACCATGTCTCAACCAAATTAAACCAATTATTTTTTATTCTTGTTTCTATTTGTGTAGTGGGCATTTTTCAGACACTGTCAGTGATCATCTATGGCCATGTGGTCTGGAAAAATAAAAAAAAAGTAGTGAGGAAAGAGAGAAGAATAAAGTGGGCGTGCACAGAAAGAAGGAGTCAGGTGATAGAAAGCAAGTTCTCTGCAGACTTGGAGCCATTTCTCATGCCCAGCTATCTTAATTTCTGTAAGACATTTTGATGTCCTTCTAACATTTTCCAAGTTTTTAATATTCTATTTCAAGAGTCTTTGGATCACTTATCATAAGATGTTAAACTTTATATCACATTATGGAGTGACTTCTTTCAAAATAGGGGGATAACGTTTTTTTATAGCCCTTAATGTTAGTCCTATATAAATATATTCAACTGATCAGAAAATTGTCATGTGATAGTACTTTCAGGCTATAATTTATCCACATTTTAAGTGAGCAATATGGTCCAGCTGATGATAGTTGGTCCTTAGGAGTTGGTATGATACTATTGTAATATTTCCATGTAAAATACTTACAAATATGAAACCTCTGAAATCTTAAATAAGATCAGATTTCATGTGGAAATTTTATTGATAGTAGAAAGGTCATTAGA
Source organism: Puma concolor (assembly GCF_028749965.1). Classification (NCBI taxonomy): domain Eukaryota; kingdom Metazoa; phylum Chordata; class Mammalia; order Carnivora; family Felidae; genus Puma; species Puma concolor. The sequence continues at coordinate 54,516,145 of NC_141679.1, read as the reverse complement.
AAATGCAAAAAAAAAAAAGTCTTGTTTTAACCATGTATATATGTTGTTTGTTCAACTGTTCAGTTATACTGACTGTTAACCAAATCCCATAGTAAACGTTCCCTGAATGATTTAAGCCTCCGGTGATTTCAAAATAATACTAAAGCAATACCCATGTGTGAGTGCTGTGGCAAAATCAATTCTCACAAAGCTCCCTGTTCAGTCACATAGGGTTCTGAAATCTTTAGACAAAAGGTAATGGATGTTTCATTTCCTGTGGGTCAGGTTTGGAGGTCAGCAGTATGAAAAACTGTGGGAGGCACACTCAGCAATAGTTTTTCTTTTCTCTTTTAATGTTCAAAAGCAAGTATGGGAGCCACCTACACAACAGGCTTTGTTCATAGGTATTTGATTTGGATCCTTGCTGTGAAGCAACACATTGACTAGCTGTGTGCTGGGGTAGAAAAATTGAGCTTGAGGTTGTGGTGAGCTGTGGTTAGAACTGACCACTGAAAATCCAGGTAAACATGAAGGAGAAATTTCCAGTCATTGGTATGAATGCAGATAAGGAGAGAGTGACCCTGTGTAGGCAAAGATAAGATATTTGAGGCCTCTAACCCTAACATTAAATCTGGTGTATGTGCTGGTTAAAGGTTTACTTACAGTTATAAGTAATTTCTGTAGCTGAGATTAATCCAAAGGTTAGTGCTTTCCTGATGTAAGTCTGTAGATTTTCTGACTTAATGGAGTAAGATCACTACAACTGAATTGTGGAGACCACCACACTATGGCACAGCTCCATGAGACAGGAGGTAGAAAATGGTAGCTGGGTCCAACCACCTACATGCTGTTTGTAATTTTGTACCTTTTAGGTGCTTTAAGAGTGAGCCAGAATGAAAACAAATCTGAAACAAAACCAAATTGTCATTCTTCCCTATCCTGTTATGCATACTGACTCTGTAGATCTGGCCAAATGCAGAAGTCGGTCAACAGGTTTTATTTTTCTGTTACACACACACATACACACACACACACACACACACACACAGAGGCATACAGTACAAATGTACACACACAATTCTCATTGTAATGGCTTTGGAAAGAGGTAGAGGAAAGTATTGCATGTTCCATACTCACCGTCATCCCTTATCTATCAGAAAGAAAATGGGTTTCACTTGAAACCCTTAGATGCGTAACAGAGAGGAGTCTAGGCCACTGGATTGTGCTCACATGGATGTCCTTGGAATTCAAGGTCAAATAGTCTATAAATCACATATAGACCTTCCTTTCTGGCATCAGGAGCACAAAGTGTTCACAGCGGACTCACAAGTAATCATTGCAAAATAATAAGTAAAATCCTTATTTGCAGCATGTAAGTTAACTTGTTGATTCTTTATTTATTCAAGAAAGACCCACATAAAATGTTAAATAGGTCCAAGTAGTAATAGAGTTAAAATATATATTGAGTACTTAACATCATGTCCTGTTCTAAGTACTTTTTGGTTATTAACTCATTTAGTTACTATGATCCCCAATTTACAAATGAGGAAATTAAGGTTCTAGAGAACACATTTCTCACTTCGATTGCAAAGTTAGAAGTCATTAGAGAAAAGATTTTGACCTGGTGACTTATACAAGCTTCATTACTGTAAAAAGCTTGAACCAGAATTTAACCCAAGGATATCTGTCTTCAAGGTATGAACTCTTAGGCAGTATTTGATTCTGTCCTTAAATACATATCTTGTTTTCAAGCAAGATATTTTATCTCCCTTTTACAGATAAGGAAACCTGAATCCTAAGAAATGATGTCTTTTTTGTTGTTGTTGGTAAGTTCTTAAATGGTAAAAATGGATTTAAACCCATGTTTGTCTGATTCCAAAGAAAACAGCAGACCTCTGTTAGTTGGGCTAACCAATATAACATATTTATGCTTGTTTAATTATTAAGATACTGTGGGATTTTCCTCAACTTCCTCCTGAAACATGCATGTAATAGTGAACTAATGCAGATAGGTCAGAAAGGTATAGAGGAAAATCACTGCTTAAGCAAAAATGGCACACACCTTGAGTTTAACCATAATAAGTTTAATCACGATGTTAGCGATTTCCTGAAAGACTTCCATACAATGACAGCAGAGAAGAAAAATGATTTGTTCCACTTGATATTATGAGGTAACATAAAAAAAAAAAAAAAACAACAACATAGATTAAAGCTGTGTGGAACTGGAGCAAAATAGGCAAAGAAATCAATGTAAACAAAAAAAAAAAATAGGGCTACAAGATTGAATTCACATTATTTATGGTGCTTTGATATCCGATAAGGCTAACATTGAAATTAATGAAACTCATACAACCTAATAAATGATATGAATTAGTTCATAGGACTAAAAATAACTAATAAGCATATTAAAAGGATCTTATAATTAAGTAAATACAAAATAAATCAGATGACATTTTCTGCTCTCAGATGTGCATATATTTACCTGTTTTGTAGTAACAGTGAGCATAAGAGGGAATAGTCATTCTTATATACTGTTGGTCTGAGTGTGCATTATTACAGTTATTTATAAAAGACATTTAGAAAACATCTAACTGAAAAATTCACAATTTCCTTTGATCAACAGTTTCACTTCTAGAGATATTAATACTTATACATATTTGTGATGCATGCTATGAGAGATGAATGAAGTTGCTAACCATAGTGCTTTGAAAACACTTTATGGAGACAAAAAAACATCTTTAAGTGAAGTAATATACAGCAAATTATGATATAGTTACAATCAAACATTAGTTACTCTTTAGAAACAAAAGATGGACTCTAGAATGCCTATATGTAGCTATTCACATTCCACTCAATTATGTGAACAAAAACACCTAGCAAAATTCACAAGCATGTACAGTATTTGCCTTTTACTTGCACACACACACACACACACACACACACACACACACACATACACACAGCCTGTCTAGACTCAAGGAAGCAGAGGTAAAAGCCCAAGGCAAATTTAGTTTCAGGAATGTAGATAAGAGTAAAAATAATGTCTGGGATGGAGAATTTATGGGGATCAAACTCAGCAGAAGAAATATGCCAATATCTTTGCTAGGATAAAGTATTTTATTTAGGCTACAGTGAGAAATTCCTCACTGGGTTATCTGGGGGCTATTTTTAATGATTATTTTAATCAATATACATGTATACTTAAAAAAATTCACATACGACAAATGCTACAAGTGTAAACCAAAATCAGCAGGCTTCTAACAGTCAACTCCACCCTGCTTCCTAGAGGCAACACTTATAATAAAGTTAGTTATTATTTTTAGTTTTCCCCATATTTCTCCATATGTCCATGTTTCTCTATATCTCTATTTTCTCCATATTTCTGCATATACTGAAAATTTTGTTACCAGTTTTAGACATTATGTTTTTAATTTATCTTACAGTAGATGAGAATTTTAACTCCCTTGTGTGTGTGTGTGTGTGTGTGTGTGTGTGTGTGTGTCTATTTTGCATTTTCCCCTTGTCTTTTTCTTCTTCCTCTTCCCAATATATCGCAACTATTTGGTAAGTAAATATAATGATTAGGTAAAAATTGGTCACTGCTAAAACAAAAATATTTTTATGATTATGCCATCTTTTGTTTATATTTTTTAGTTTTTATAAATGTATTAATCCTTGTTTTCCTTCATATTCTTATTTCTTTGAACTATAATTTTCTCTTTGTCTAAACACTTTATTAAGTGATTCTGAATATAGTTTTCTACATGGAGAGATGAGTGGGACAATCTCTTGATTCCTAGTTTTCCTGCTTCTTTCTGACAAACTTTGAACTCTATATAGTTGTTATACAATTGACAACATGAATATTTAATCAGGCTATATTATGTGTCACATTATTGTTTCTGGAATCCTCTTTTCTTCTGATTTACTTTATCATTCTGACAGAACATATTCTCCAATAGCATCCTCAAATAAGTTTTGTGTTAGGCATATTCTTTGAAAACTTAATGAAAAAAATTTTTATTTCACTTTACTACTTGATTGCATTAGGCAATGCATATATATGTATATATATATATATATATATATATATATATTTTTTTTTTTTTTTTTTTCCCCTCAATATTTGGAATGTGTATGCGTGTATACCAGGGAAGAGGCAAATGTTAAGTACACAAAAGAGCAGAATTAAAACATCTCAGGAGAAACTCCAGGAAATAGATGAGAATGGATGGATAGGGTACCATCTTAAATATTTTTAGTGAATTTTTTAAAGTTCAAAGTAGGACAAAGGGACTAAGAGTTTCTGGTTTGGTATGCAAGAACCTTGGAAGTCGATGATCTGTTCTAAACAAACTGAAAAATCGGCAACTCCTCTTAGGTCCCTAAGAGAAGTGAGGTCACAGACAAACAGCTGCTTCCAACTTGGAGAAAACGTCAGGTGAATATAATTACTACTTGCAGGAGTAAAGACCGCATTAGCAGAAACATGAGCAGGAACCAGTGTTATGATTAAAAAAGTCTGAACTCTAACTGGAGATTTCACTGTGGGCATCTTTGAGAGGTAAAAACTCAAGGGAAACTCAGTCATAGAGGGTCTCAAGCCTGAGTTTCATCTCCAAGAACTAGACCTCACAGTGAATACTAGAGAAAAATTTGTTTCTGTGGTAGGTAGAGGGATAAAGGATAATAAATTAGACAAAGTTATTTCCCAAATATCTATTCAAATAGGTACTATCTTTTGTCATTATATTTTTTTCTGGATTTTCACAAGATATTACTCTGAAACTGTTAATATTAATTAATCAATGACATATTTTAAAGAATAACCAGAATTTCAGACATATGACACAGATATATTCCTATTTTGCACTTAAATCATGTTTCTTTCAGCCTTTTACATTAAAAATAAGCCATGAATCTAGGAGCACCTGCGTGGCTCAGTCTGTTGAACATCCGACTTCGGCTCAGGTCATGATCTTATGGTTTGTGAGTTCAAGCCTCCATCAGTCTCCTTCCTCCGCTCATGCTCTGTCTCTCTCTCTTAAAAATAAATACAAACATTAAAAAAAATGCCATGAATCTTATTAATATAGCAAATACAAGTAGTTCCAAATAGAACAAATTCATCTTTGATCAGGTTTGAATCTCAAATATTTCAGGACTATTTTTATCTGTCATTATGGGTGAGAACATGACTAGCCAGTAAGGAGAAAAGAATTTTGAAACAGATGCTTTGTGTTAGAAGTACAGATTTTCTATTCACATAGTTTTCATTTAACATGTTAAGAATCTGACCTCATATACTAATTCATGGGCATGGAAAAATAGAACTTGATGAGATAAAAAGAAAAACCACAAATTTAATATAAATAGTGTATCCCCATCTATGTGCAAATTATAATCCTATTACTTAAGTAGCTCTGGCATTATAAATGTTATTTAATGCAAAATGCAACATTGAGTCTAAGAGATTAAAATATTATTTTTAAAAACATTTAATTATTGCATTCCTTAATATTCCATGAATAAATTGCTTCAAATATTGAAAATTAAGGAAATATTTACTGATTAAATAAAAAGGGGTGTTATCTTTATGCACCTTAGAGAACACTTATAATAATGATTTCCCCATTAGCTGTGCTAAAAATTGTAATGGATGTGCAATAAAGTTAATAGATCATGATATTGCTATTCTTATTATTATTTACAATTTTACTGATATTTTATCATTTTATTGTTGAACAACTGCTAACAGGCCTAAATTAATACCTAGAGATTCAAATTAGAAAATGTTATGGCAGATTGTCTTTCTTTTATTATCTAATTTTTCTTCTTTTCTCTTAATCATTAAGTGGTGGTAATTTTTGGTGTGGGAGGCCATATTAAATAAAATAGTTGGTAATACAAGCTTTTATTCTCTTGAAAGATGCAGGAATTATCCAATTTTGCTTGAGCTAACTAACAAAGAAAAAAGAAACTGCATATAAATGGTTAAGGCCCCCAAAATATTTGAGTTTATCATCGGTATACTTACATGAAATAAATCTAACAAGAATGAGAGGAAAAAAAAGTTTGTAAATGAGCTAGAATGCATTTGCCATGGCATAAAATTCTCTGTCAGGGTCTATTTACTAACTTTTCTATGCCCCTAGCTTGTAATGTAAATGACTGTCTTGGGACACAAATGCAACTAAAAATATAACATTTGAGAGTTCAAATCACTTTCCTCCTTTCATATATAAATGTGATTTCTCATTGCTTGTTGATGTGCCCATGTGCAAGAATCATTTATTCACTTACTCATTGCTTACTTGTTCATCTATCAAACATTGGGAGGCAGCTCCTGGGTACCAGGCATTAGAGCAGGGTCTGGGAATGCAAAGAGAAAAAGTTGCTATTTATTAAGATAGAGTGATAACCAGAGCTTTAAATATAGTGGTGGATAACTAGACATGGCATCACAGGAGCTCTAAAGCAAGTATTTGTATAAGGCAAGGATATGAAGGAAAGTATCTTCTAGGGGGTAGTGCTTAAGGTGAATCTTAAAGGATGGCAAAGAATGCTGGAAGCAGCAGAAGGCGGGAGGGCCAATCTACTTAGCATTCGGCATAAGAAGGTGAAGGCCATATAGGCCCATAATAGCATAGTGTGTACAAATACAAATTAATTTAAAGCCATTATTGTTTTAGTATAAAGTATAAGGCAACATGTATTTTTACGCATATATACATACATATATTTTATAGTGTGTGTGTGTGTGTGTGTGTGTTACCTTCCATCAGGGTATTTTATAACCACTCTGGTTAAAAGCAATACATTTGGTGGTTTTTTCATAGCATTAGCCTATTTGACTATTAATTAATAGTAATTTGTTTCAGTTAATACCTGAGATTATCTTCTTTATTCACACATCAATCTATTTATTGTGTCTATTGATAGCAAATGAAACATGAAAGTAAATTTTTAAAGAGATGATCCCTTTATGTTTTGCTCCCTATTCTATCCAAAGCCTCTAGAATAAGGTCTGGTGCATAAGGGGATTTGATGAATGTCACTGACTTCATGACATGTTGGTTTTCTAGCAGAGAAATGGGGAGGAGGGAAGGGTGAAAGAGGAAACAAAGTTTGAAAATTTGGTGCCCCTTTGGAGTTCAAAGATAACTCTGTTCTGATATTGTTGCATATAATGTATATTTTGGCTATACCATGTTTTGTTGACTTTATACATTAAGGATGCTTACCTTTTGTTTCTCATGTATGTTTTAAGTATTTTTTCTAGAATGCTAATTTTTAAAAGTCATGTTTATGGTATATTTGTTTTGCAGAATTTTTTTCCCTCCATTTGTTTCTTTCACTTAGTATTATGCATTTAAGTTTCCTACATGTCTTTTCAAGGTTTGATAGCTCTTTTTTACATTTTTTTAGGCCTGAATAATATTCCATTGTTTGGATGTACCACGGTTTGTTTATCCATTCACCTGCTGAAAGGTTGCTTTTGAGTTTGGGCAGTTATGAATAAAGCTGCTATAAGTATCCATGTGTAGGTTTTGTGTAGATATAAATTTTCAACTCCTTTAGATAAATACCAAGAAGTGCAATTCCTAGATCATACGGTCAAAAGGATGCACAGAAACCACCAAACTGTCTGTATTATCTTACAATCCCACCAGCAATGAATGAGAATTTCTGTTCCTCCACATCCTCCCCAGCCATTGTTGTTGTCAGTGTTTCAGATATTGGATATTCAAATAGATGTGTAGTGTAATCACACTGTTGTTTTAATCCGTATAAAGTTTTGATTTAGCTGATAGCAGCAACAACAAAAAGAGCCTGCTGTAATTTTGAGAACCATTTTGTTGAATGCTGTGGTCAATTGGGGGAAAATTGTTAGCATAATAATAGTGGGTTTTCCACTCTATGAATAGGGAATATCCATCCATTAATGTAAATCATCTTCAATTTCTCTCAGTAATATTTTAGAGTTTTTAGCGTGGAAGTCTTACATTCCTTTTGTTAAACTTATTTTCATATGTGTTACTTTTTGTGTGATTTTGAATTTTCAAATGTATGTTGCTAGTATTTAGGATAAGAAAACTTTTTGTTGTTGTTGTTAATTTGGTCCTGAAATCTGAATACTCTCACTTATTTGTTCTACAAGTTATTTGTTATGTAGGTGGGCATGTGTGTTATGTGTGCATATGTGTGTGAATTCCCAGGATTTGATTTTCTAAATATAGGATATCATGTCTGATGTGAATAAAGAGTGACTTATATCTTCCTTTCAAATGGTATGCTTTTAATTTTTTTTAAACAGATTTTTTTTTCTTCATTGGACAGAACTATTAAAGGTGTTTGGAAGGACTTTGAGCACATGTGTTGGAATTGAATTAATATAACGAGAGATACTTTAAACGGTGGTGGCAAAAAAAAAAAAAAGAAACAATTACAGGTGCAGTAAGCGACATTAACACTCTGTCATTTTAATCCAAATTGGATTTTCAAAGGTCTTTTAAATGAGCTGTCTACTTAATGGATCTTGATAAAAAATTTCCAAAGGGAATATACACTCAATAAAAACATTTTTAGGTATTTTTACATTTCATGTTCCATTCCTAATCATCCAGGTAGATAAATAATAAGTAGAAGGAGAGGATGAGGGCATGTGTGCTCACTGAAGGTATTCAATCTTCTTCATATCTCCATGAGTCTGGAGGATAGGGGTGGATGTTCTCAGCTCCACAGCTTGTACAGTAGAAGAGAGACATAATGATGGTAGTTTGAGAGCTCGGTAATGATGCTCATACCAGCATGCAGAGCAGCGGCTAGGACATAAGGGTGGAAATTGCTAGTCACATTTGATTTCCACCTTATGTATACTCTGATCCTGAGGTCAAATTTTTGTCTCCACAAAAACTTAAACCACATGAAGAAAAGTTATATCAGATATTTTTCAAGAACAAAGAACTAATCAAAGGATTTCTGTGTCCATGGTAAATCCCTGTTAAAACATATATAATATTCTTTGTATCTTTATGACGATTCCCCCTTTATATGCATGCATAGTATAAGTAGTTATAGTAAGTCACGATAAGCTGAATTTTGTGATAATTTAGAAAATGACATCAAACAACTGCTTATATCATGGATGTCTGTGTCTAATAGGAAACAGATGTCTAGCTGGGCAAAAAATAAATATATAAATTCTTAATTCAGATTTTACTTTGGCTCTCCCTCCCCATCCCCTTAAAGGTAATGTTTTTCAATTGAATTGAAAAGGACTAAACAGATAGGCTATCAGGACTTGCTCAGTGAGCACCCAGGGACCCACTGCAAAGGTGGCCTAGAGGACTACAATCTCATGCACAGCACCTACTGTGCCAGCTCTGACACTTGTCCCAGTGTCAGCCAATTCACAGGATGGCAGACGACAAATCACTCAGCAAGCACAATATTCATGGCTTTTCGGTAAGGTAGATGTTCATATTTTGACTTTAATAAATCAAAAATGAGGGTAAGAATGGTAAAATAGTGCACTGTTACACAAAATGAGAGAGAGAAAACAGGGGAAGGGAGGAAGGAAGGGAGGTAGGAAGGGAAGAAGAGAGAGAGAATGGAGCTTTGCATCAAACAACAATGACAGTATTTGATGCAGAAAAGATTAATCCCACAATCCTAGTGTACCAACCAAAAACAAAAGAGAGAACAGGGTTGAGAAAGGAAGAAAGGAAGAATGGAAGGAAGAAAGGAACAAAGGAAGGAAAAGAGTCATAGTAAGTAATATGATAGATTGCCCAGCCTATAAACATGACTAACAGGAGAGTTTCACCTAAAACAATCTAATTCCAAAATATATATGCAATTCAAAGCATCAAGCTCTAGGCTTGATGAAATGCTTCCAGAACTGCATTTCTTTAAGAAATATTGCTAAGTTTAATTTTCACCACTGCCTCAGAACTTATTTGGTCTCTCTAAATTAGTCCCACAACTGCTTTCATATTCCCTTCCACATTAATCATATTTAATGATGGCCATGCTATATACATGCATTTTTATTTAACTAAAAAAAAATTCCAATAATACTTTCTACTCTTGTGGTGTAACTGAGACTTCAAAAAAAAAAAAAAAGAAAAAAAAATAGATGGCCCATGCAAACCTCTCACAGAATGTCTACTGAGTTATTCACATGAGAATCAATATACACAAAATGGTAGTTTCTCTGTGGAAAATAAAAACATGGGCCATGTCCTTTATTTCTATTAACAAACACCCTAATTTTATATAAATATACTCCCCTCTGTTCACCAGGAATCATGTCTTTTCTTTGATCATGTATTTTTAGCCGCTAGATTTTTACAAACCCAGAAATTTTATTGTAGGTTTTTAAGAGGCTATTCCTAGCATAATAATGGCATATTATCAGACTGGCAACTTATACTGGCCCAGGTTTCTCCAAGTCTGGAAACTGACCTTCAGGATAAGAGTGTCAGGAAGTATCAGACTAACACATTCAGAAGTTGATTTACTGACTGCATTGTCTAGGTGCTGAGATAGAAATAAAATGAATGAAATTTGCCTGAGCTTTAGGTGGTAATTTGCCTAGGCTCTGTCCGAATAAACCTGACTTAAAAACCATATGAGTTATCGGAATTAGCAGCCTTCTAAAAGAGCACGTTCAGAAGCTAAACACTCACTTGGCAACATGGAATAGATTGACTTGTGTAAGACTACGTAGTCCTAGATTTCTGAAATCTAGACCTATTCCTTTCTTAAAGAACTGAATGCAGTCATGGGTGTTGACTTCATTTGCTAACACAGATGACACTGAAGAGGGTTTATTGATTCCAACCCTTCTTTATCACTTCTTTGCCAGTGGAATCTTTCATGATGACATAATTAGCCTAATTTTCCTGTCATTCTTTCTTTATTTAACTCTAGCGTGTATTCTGTTACTAATCCATTGTAACTTGCTGGAGCAAAGAGCTCAGAAGTAGGTTTTCTAGGTCCTATTGTCACCTGAACATTTGTCAGTTTTGAGAACTTAGACACTCCTTCTGTTGTGTCAGCTGCAAGAAATAAATTTTACTATGTATTTACCAATTTGGGATGCAATTTATATTGTTTATGGATAAGAATAACTGTTCAAATTTTGTTCTCAGAACACGTTCACAATTTTAAAAATTATTGAGAGCCCCATGAGGTTTTGTTTATATATATTATGTCTATTATTTACTATAGTCAAAACTGGAAGAAAATTTAAATATTTGTAATACTTTAAATAACATTATAAACATTACCTATTAATATAAATAACAATTTTTATGAAATATGCTTTAAAAATAAGAAAATTAATAGAGTGGCATTGTTTGATATTTCTTCAATGATCTTTCTTTATTATTTCCACTTCTGCATTCAGTCTGTTGTGATATATAAAGCATCTAGCTTTTGGAAAGTTTATCTATACAGTTGTGGAAGAATGAAAGTAAAAATAGAAGATTTTTGTCTTATATTTTTGTCTGTATAATTATGTCTGTATAATTATGAAAAACAGATCTGATCTCATTAACCCCTTACAAGGGGTCCAAGCCACACTTTGAGAACCACTGAATTGTAGTGTCATCAAATGGAACTTGAAAACTAATAGACATAGAAATATTATCCGGGGAGCCTGGGTACCTCAGTCGGTTGAGTGTCCCATTTTGGCTCAGGTCCTGATCTCATGATTTGGGGGTTCAACCTTTGCGTCTGGCTCACTGCTATCAGCATGGAGCCTGCTTTGGATCCTCTGTCCCCTTCTTTCTGTCCCTCCTCTGCTGGCACTCTCTCAAAAGTAAATAAACATTTTTTTAAAAAAAGAATATTCTCTAAGTTTGCTTATAATGCTGAAATGGAAGAACTAAAATGAAGAATGTAAACTAAAAAAAATTAACCACACTCATTATTAACGTGATTAACTTTCCATTAGATAAATAATGAAAAACTCTCTGGGTTAAAGAACAGATACCCAAAGATCTCTTTGTGAGCAAAGATACAAGAAGATGATCCTACAAAAAGGTAGTTTTATGATTTTGGTGAACAATTAAAAACTTAAATAAATAAACCATTCTATTAAAGAATTTTTTTAAAGTGTCCAATAAGGAGGCCGAATCTGAGATTCCAACTGGAAGTCCATAATAATTTCAAAGAGGCCAGATAAAGATGTGAATCAAAGTAAGAGACATAAGAGTGAGTCCTGCAGAGGTATCTATTTTGAGAAAATGTGATTAGGAGCATTGTAGGAGGCTAAGACCTTGGAAAATTTTCTAAAAGTGCTAGATTAGAGCGGGAAAGGCTCTGATGTATTGACACTTGAATAGGTAGATTGATGAAATTAACAGAATTAGACACAAAACAATCATTTAACAAAATGCTTTAGAAATTTCTAAAGTGTTATTTTCTTTTTATATTTTTGAAAGCAGGCAGACTAATAATTACATTTGCCAACAACACCACTTTTTAAAAATAAAAACTAGAATGTCATGCCAACTGGCATGATATTCTCAGTGAAAATAAAATTCAAAGAAATGAAGAAAAATTTATCTTCTTAACATGTAATTATTAGCCAGAGGAATCTGTTTGTTCTGTTTTATCCATCTGTCCCAAGTTGATAGGAAATTATTCATTAAACTCCAGAATAAGACTATTGTATTTTAATACCAGAAAGATTTGGCCTTTGATTATTGTCATTGGTATTCAGAAGAAGATTTTGACTAATTCCATATTTGTTCACAGACATCACAAAAACAAATAATGGGTTTCCTTCAGATAACAAAATGTGTCTAGGAGTATTTCAGAAAGGCTAGAGTTCCTATAAAGCATTAAAATATTCCCAGATAACAACATTTGGCTGCCTACAAATGATCAGATGCCCTACAATTTATTCTACGGTGAGAAATCTGATTGGCGTTTAAATATTACTGAGAAGAGCTATTTTAGTTTGAGGGTTCTTGTTTAAGACCCCACTTTAGTTGTTGAAGTTAGACGCGGGGATATATCCTAAGAATATTATCAGTAAAAGTAAGCATTTATAGAGGATCTACTGTGTGTCTGATGCCACCACTATCCAATACTTATAGGGAAATTGTGTGTGTGTGTGTGTGTGTGTGTGTGTGTGTGTGTGTTTAATGCTTGGGAGGTGTAATATTGTGCTTTATAAGAAATACATAGTTGGTCATTCATATATTTGGTTTCTGGTCACAGTTTCTGACTCACAGCTCCTAAAGCCCTTGGAATTTCCAAAGTTGAGAGTGCTAAAGATATCTTTTGTTATATTAATGAGGTGACTTTGGCCACACCTGAGGATGGGGGGGTGCTGATTACCAATGGAGACAACCATTTGATTAGAGGGTTGGGATTTTTCAGTCCACCCCCTGCCCTCCCAAGAGGGGAGAGGCGATGAAGGTTGAAGCAATTACAAATGGCCAATGATGTAATCAATGATGCCCATGTAATGAAGCTGCCTTGAAAACTCAAAAGGAGTGGGTTCAGACAACTTTTGGGTTGGTGAACACCTGTTGCTGGGAAAATGACACTTCTGGAAGTCAGGGAAGCTCCATTCCCTTGCCCTATATATCTTTTCCATATAGCTGTTCTTGACTTCTGTCCTTCTATTTATTTATTTTAAAGATTTTTTATTTTTAAGTCATCTCTACATCCAACATGTGGCTCAAACTCACAATGCTGAAAGCATGATTCATATGCTTTTCTGACTGAGCTAGCCAGGCACCCTGACTTTCATAATAAACTGGGATCTAGTAAGTAAAATGTTTCTCTGAGTTCTGTGAGCTGCTCTAACAAATAAATCAAACCCAAGAAAGAGGTCCTGGAAACCTAATTTATAGCCAGTCTGTCAGAAGTACAGTTAACCACCTGAGCTTGTGACTGGCAACTGTAGTAGGAGGGATCAGTCTTCTTATAGGACTGAACTTTTAATGCTATCTGCAGGAGGTAGTGTCAGAATCGATTTGAATTCTAGGAAACCCAGGTAGTGTTTTGAGCATTGCTTGGAGTGGCCAGGGGACACTCCCACCACCATCACCACCTTTGGAAATTGAGCCTCGGAACACCAAAAAGAGGAGGTATTTGACTCTGGCAAAGAATCAAAAATACATCTGCCTGTCATGGGTTAGACACCTAAAGTGCCCTTATTTTAAAAGCATGGTTAAATTTGCATCAATATACCAGGAAAACTTCATTGAGCAACTGCTTCTAAAATTAGGCGTCGAGAATGGATGAAATTGGATCACAAGGATTCATGATGTAGGGTTGGGTTAGGGCTGTTGTGCTATTGTAATATAGGCCAGATAAATGGTACAGGTAGAAGCCCTGTGGAGAAAATGAGCAAACCACATGAGAAAGGGAAGAGGTGTTATATAACATAGAATAATCAATATGTGTGTGTTGCTCGGGAGTATAGAGCAGGAAATAAATTTGGATTAGCAGAGAAGAATCTAGATACAGAAATGTTGAAATCGACACTGAGGAATCAGAATTGAGCTTAACAATTATAGATTTTTGATCAGGACATTATTATGCAGGAAGTAGTGTTTTAAGAAGATACTGAGTACTGGATGCACAGGAGACTGGGAAAAATTAAAAACAAGAATCAGTCATTTTATAAGATAATTTATAAGTCATCATATAAGATAGTTGAGATCAATTATTTTATAAACCATGTTACATTCCAATAAGGTGAACGTTTTAATTCTTTAGGTTGCAGAAAGAACTTTAAATTTATTTTATTTTCTTACCCTGAATAATTACCTTTATTTTGAGTATATGTTACGTGTTACAATTGACCCTTGAGCAACAAAGGTGTGTACTGCATAGGTCAACTTATGAGTGGATTTTTTTTGTTATAAAATTCTTTTATTGACATATAATTGGTGTGTATCTGTATTAGTTTCAGGTGTACCACATAATGATTCCATATTTGTGTGTATTTTGAAATGATCACAATAAGACTGGTTACCATCCATCACCTCACATAGTTAACAAACATTTTTCTCTTGTGATGAGAACTTTTAAGGTCTCTTCTCTTAGCAACTTTCAAATCTACAATACAGCATTATTAACTATAGCCACCATGCTGTATACTACATCCCCATAACTTATTTTATAGCTGGAAGTTTGTACTTTTTAACCCCCTTTATGCAATTCTTAAGAGATTTATTGCTTCTAACCATTGTTTTTAATTTTTTGGTGATGGTAAAGTACTATAAATACAAATGTATTCTCTCTTCCTTATGATTTTCTTTAATTGTTTTTAATGTTTATTTTATTTTTTTTTTTTTTGAGAGAGAGACAGAGTGCGAGTTGGGGAAGGGCAGAGAGTGGGAGACACAGAATCTGAAGCACACTCCAGTCTCTGGGCTGTCAGCACAGAGTCTGACATGGGGCTTGAACTAGTGAACCATGGGATCATGACCTGAGCCAAAGTCGGCCACCTAACTGACTGAGCCACACAGGCGCCCCTTCCTTATGATTTTCTTAATAACATTTTCTTTTCTGTAGGAACGAATACAGCATATAATACATATACAAAATATGTATTAATAGACTTTATGTTATCAGTAAGGCTTCCAATCAACAGTAGGCTCTTAGTAGTTTTGGAAGTCGGAAGTTATATTCAGATTTTCAGCTGCACAGGGATTGGTGACCCTAACCTCTGCATTGTTCAAGGGTCAACCTTCATATTTATAAATTATAATTTTATAATTATATTTTATAAATATAAGTACGTGAAATAGATGATTAATGAAATATTTAATAATAGTAGTGTGTGATCATAAAAGTTTGTAGATAACATTTAGATGAAGCCAGGCTAAGGTGGTAGAATTGATACTGAATTAGGGAGCCTAAAAATAAAATCAGGAGCTTGTCTATGACAAATATCATAAAGGGAAGTACAAAAGAATAAGCACCATATTGGGACTAGACAGAAAGGATAGCACAGTGAAAACTGATGCTAAGCTTTTATGCCTGAAAACTGAGCTCGTGTTGCTGTGTAACAGAATTTTGATTTTTTTTTGAGGATGAAATCTGATGGTAAGTGGTCAGTTTGATTTGGAAATTTTGTCTAGCATCCTATATACTGTCACATGGGTACAAAACACCCTACATTTCCTTATTTTATATCAAGTTAAAAAATGTTGTGTGAACACTTATTATGTGCTAAATAATGCTGAGAATCCAGAAAAGGATAAAAGAATCTCTGAGCTTCAAGATACAATATTGGGTGAATACACACATAAATGTGTCCGTTTGCCACAGAGCCTAGTTACTGTCATATGTGATTTCTGTGTAAGTTGTTATAGGAATGACGATGTTGGAGCTATTGATTCTGTCTGGGGGGCATCAGAAAAGAGCTGGCATTTGTCCGCAGAATTCAAATCCTTTATATATTTATCATTTGGATACATATTACATTTGACAAAATTATTAATAAGAATAATTGCTCCTTGCCTCAAAGAAGTAAAGTACTGTTTTCTATATTCACTAATACTAAACATCGAACTGTTCGTTCATTCTTCCCATCATCACTATGGGTTGTGACCTTAAAAAATGATAGACACTGGGGCGCCTGGGTGGCGCAGTCGGTTAAGCGTCCGACTTCAGCCAGGTCACGATCTCGCGGTCCGTGAGTTCGAGCCCCGCGTCAGGCTCCGGGCTGATGGCTCAGAGCCTGGAGCCTGTTTCCGATTCTGTGTCTCCCTCTCTCTCTGCCTCTCCCCCGTTCATGCTCTGTCTCTCTCTGTCCCAAAAATAAATAAACGTTGAAAAAAAATGATAGACAATTTTTAAAAACAAGTGATATTACAGAGGTGCATGATACTGCATGTGGTTAAGCAAAGTCAAATAATTAGATGACATTAACAACCCCCGATTTAAAAATATATAGAAAAGAAACCACTGTAACCTTCCAAGGGAAATCATAACACTTTATTAGAGATTCACGATATATTTATAGTTGTTACTAGTAGCACTATAATGCCAAATGTTACCATGAAATGATTCTTGCCACCTTTACAACACCATTGCCATCTTCATATGTCACTTACGGACTTAAATAAGAAATCTAGCTATTAAGTATCTTTCTGGCATGCTCTGTATGCAAGAGTGTGTATAAATACATACACAGTACCCAAATATTTATATATTTGAAAAAAATATCTGAAGCTTGTAAATTGAGTCATTTTATGAATTTTTTCCATTACCAATATCAGAATTTCTTTGATTTGCATATTATTTGGAATGTATTTTAACAAACAGATTTTTATAATTTCAGAGCAAAATAGGATGGTTAATGTAAGAATGATAGTTTAAATGGCAATAGAGATACATACATACCTCTGTCATCTATCTTCTGAGGTGTTGGATTTGGAATAAAGTATAGAGGTTTCAATCTTCAAATACTTTCTACTAAGTCAGTGGATGATGTTTTAACATGTTACAGTCAGAAAGCCAGATTCTATGGATGCACATGATAATATAAGTCTTTATACGGTTTTAAGAGGTGTGCAGCAATTCAAATATTATCCAAAAGCCATTTTCTATATGTGAGATAAATTTTTATTCCTTTCGAGGTGAATCTAAACACACATCAACTTTGTGTTCTTTTGATTCGTCACATATCACCGGAGATCAAAATTAAGTTTCCAGTTTTGTCTGCGTCTTTCTGACATTTGGCTCTTTAACATCTGAATGATTCTATTATTTAACTGAAAATTCAGTCTTAGATTGAAGATGTAAAGCCAGATATAATAGGCAATAGGCTGAACTACTTGAGATGCCTCTAGAAATAGAGGCAGGAAGATAATTATCCTGAGAGGTGGAAAAGTCAAAAGTATAAGTAGACTCAAGAAGGACTTAGATACATTTGAGGGTGAGAGATCAAGGGTGAGTTATCAACACATATGCAGGGTTTTGCCCACAGTCCTCAAGAGTATTATCACGTGTAGCATAACAAAGGAGGTCATATTAAGTTTGCTCAGAGGAACTACTAGTTGTTTCCTGGAGAGTACACTGAAGAAAATTACGGGACAGGTTGTAAGTGCAATCGGAATGGGGCTAAGATTAATAAAAACGCCTGCCATGGATGGATGTCGGCGAGTGCTGGCATGGATGCCAGTATTTTGCTACTGTGGATATAACGGGTATCTATTAACTTTCCCATTCAGCATCAAACACTTTTCCCCTGGTAGACGGTATGCAGATCCTTCCGTGGCCACCAACTCAGCCTCCGATTTTAATTCATGAATTTTATGTGGAGTTGACTCTGCCTCCAAACTCCAGGAAGAAACAAGGACCATGGGCTTGTTAAAACATAAATTATTTCCTCTGGCACTAGATGTTGGATTCAGGAAAGAGCGTTTGACCTACTCAATGATGTAAGACTTAGATTTTTGCTGGATCTTTCAAAAGAGTAGGACAATTGTCTTTTTGGCTGAAGTGAACTTATTAGAACGTAAGCCTATTGCTACAAAAAAAAAGATCCACGGAATCCTAGAATAAAGCCAGGTGGTAAGAGGGGTGAAAACTGGAACAAAACAAATTCCTGATTACATCAATTAAAATAAGCTAAACACAAAGGTAGATACCCCTATAAATCTCAGTCATTTGAGTGCACAAACTCAATTTGACTTAGGTCAGTTTGAGTTGGATTTTCCATCACTTGCAAAACAGTCTTAATATAACTGACATGTCTCATCTGTTTGATCACAACCAGCGTCAGTAACGGTTTTTGTGTTCATTACATACCAGAGAGCTGTTGCTTTAACAGTGGCCTGCATATGTACCCGATGGTGGCAAAGTTTGATAGGTGTATATATTCACAATCTCATGAGCACAGGAGAGGTGAACATGTATTTGGTGTTAGAGGCTGAGGCCCCGATACACTCATAAGACAGCACACTCTTGCCCAAAGAAGAAGTCACTACAAGTGGCTGGGCCAAGTGCATTGCCTTGTATTTTGTCTGGTTTGGCTTCCTTCCAAATCCACAGATGCTCTTAAATTGTCTCCTTTCAAATTGTATATATTTTGGAATGCTAACAGCTAGTAATCCCTTTCCTCCTAGCAGGAAATAAGTTAATAGCTGCCAGAGAGACAGCTGGAATGGGTGCTGAATTGAGGGAGGGGGGTGTGAAGGAATACAAATATGTCTTGTCTTTGAGGGAGTGTGAGAAGTTCATGCTGATCGAATGTTTAATGATGCCCACAATAAGTTGTCTAGATCATAGCTGGCTATAGTTCTGTCATGCTATATTTTCACTTTTGTGGACTATGATGAGCATGTCTTAGATTTCCAGTCCCTGTTTTATACCAAGACTTGCAATTAGCATACATTAGTATAATAGAACACAGGTGTACATTACTGAGTAATTATGTGTACACACAGGCACATATATGTGTGAATTTTCTGCTGTGGATTTACAAGGAATAAATGAATACATATTCTTTTCTACCAAATACTTTTCTTCTCCATATTCTTCAACCCTACAGGATGTGATAAGTATCTGTGTGTGTGTATGTGTAAATGTGTGGGTTTCAAAAAGCATGAGGAGAATTTGCTAAATTGGGGGTGGGAGAGGCTGGCAGAGGACACAACCCTGAGATAATTTTTGGACATTTTATATTGAAGTCCATCAAAAGGAGTCGATTAGATTATGCTCACTGTACCCAGTGGACGACAGGTCAAATGAGGATGGCTGTATCCAAATCTATAAATCTGTTATTATGTACTAGTGCCTTGAGAGTGGAGTGGCACTCAGTGAAAGATAAGACTAAGTACCTAGAATACGTAAACGTAGGAGAAAAAGAACCCAAGCCAATATTTAGCAGACTCTGATCCATACACTGATATCTCCATGGGCTGAGCACTCCCACCCCAGAAACGCCCAGAGCCGTCACTGCTTGTCCACAGGTTATTTCCGTCTCTGATCCTTGTCTCAAAAGACATTCTTGAAAAAAAGACAATAAAAGAGCAACTCCGAGGAAAAAGAATACCATCGCCACACACTTAACTAATTCCACGTAAAGAGGTGTAAACACCAGTTTCTGGGAAAACTGGGAAGCTGAGCCCCAGCTATGTGCATTTCTCCCCATTTCTTCTTTCTCCAAGCAGACTAGCAGCACACAGAAATGTCTCCTGTTGAAAATTTACTCTTTGATCTGTATTTCCACATTTGATATGCTGCCTGGGGAGATTTTTTTTTTTTTTCAAATTCAGATTTCTAGGTTCCTTGTCTATTATTTTGATTCCGAAAATACAGTTGGGCATTTGAGAATCTGCATTTTTAACAAACCCCTTAGGTTTTGTTTCCTGAAATATGTTTCCTGAAAGAATGCATGGAATTTGAGGTAAAACAAAGATAAAAGTGTAAACTCTTCTAGTAAATAAGCCAGTTGGAAATGGAAAGAATGAAGTACAGGAGTCAGAAAAGATAAAGGGAAACTTTTTTTTTTTTAAAGCAGGTTTTTAAAAATTTGTTGTTTTTAGAAAAGAATACGGTTCATCACTTAGGATTATATTTCAGTCTATCAACATGCTTACAAATGCATGTTTTTAAATTCAGCAGTTTTCACATTTCCAAATTTTTTAAATTGCAGTTAAAAAAATCACAATCACAATAGGCAAAAGAATGGTTGGATTAATTTTTGATATGTCTATATCAAACGTCCATTAGTATTGAATTCATTCCATCTCTGGTATTTTATATCACAATTAGAAAAAACCATAATTTGGGGCACCTGGGTGGCTCAGTCGGTTACGCGCCCGACTTCGGCTCAGGTCATGATCCCGCGGTTCGTGATTTCAAGCCCCACGAAGGGCTGTGTGCTGACCGCGCAGAGCATGGAGCCTGATTCAGATTCTGTGTCTCCCCCTCTCTCTGCCCCTCCCCCATTCACGCTCTATCGCTCTCAAAAATAAATGAACGGTAAAAAGAAAAAAAAAAGAAAAGACCATAATTTTAATGTGTGTGCTACTGAGATCATCACTGAACCTGTTTTTGTTTGTTTTGTTTAATTGTTAAATTTACGATCTATAATCTATAGGTTCTGCTCTGGATAATACTGGAACTATCGCTCACAGAACTCTCTCATTTCACTCTATTGTTTCTTTACTTCATAGTCAACTCACAGGTTGGTTCAAATGAATTGGGAGACTAATGAAGACTCTCCTATTCATCATTCTGGTAAGCCTATCACAAGAGACAAAGATTAAAAGCCCCTGTACTATGAGGTTGATAAAAGATAGCTTCCTCTGTTTCTTTGTGATAAGTTTACTTCCTTCTGGGTTTCTATAAAATTATGGAGTCTCTTCTTTTCATGAACATCTCTGTGTTTACTAAGAGACAATAATTCAATCTATAATATATTCATAAAATCTCAGATGCAAGTTATATATCTCTAATGAAGCCACAGGTATAATAAAAAAAATTCAACCATTTTTTGAAATTAAATTTTTGTCATGGATGTTTCTCTTTTGTTCCACATTGAGGCTTTTCATCAGTTGATTGAAGCAGGATTTAAATGGGATTAAAATCGTAAGTCCATGCGCCGCAGAGCATTTTACAGTTGAGAAACACTTTCACAGAAATAGATGTTTAAAAGTAAATAACTCTGTATCACCTGAACCCAACCACAAAATCAACCTGAATTAAATTATTCATTGCTAAGTGATTAACAATTACAGGTGAACACGCTGCCACCGGCAGGTGGTCGAGGCTGCCCTGGGCCGCCTCAACCACCCCCCCCACCCCCGCCCCCCGGACGCCACAGGGTATAAATTTCCCCTCGGGAGACACCTGCGCTCCAGAGTGAGGTAAGTGGGGGAGCGCGGAGGTGTGCTCCGGGGCTCCAGTGAGGTAGAGGGAGGCCCGAATCTGGCCTCGCTGGGAAAAAGAAACACGAAACAAAGCAACAGCAGAACCAACTAAACACCAGCCTGAAACACCTGGAGCTGATAAGCAACAACCACCAAAAGGCGGTGCTGGTGCTGGTGAGGGGAGCAAGGCGGAGCGCCAAGACTGCGCCGCCGGCCAGCAGGCCTGTGGGTGTGTGCCAAGGCTGGAGCTCCGAGCCGGTGGAGGAGCCTCCTTCGCGCGAAGTCTGGACGCCTCTCCATTGGCTGCCTCGGCCCCGGGCCCTGGGAAAGGTGAGTCGGGCCCTGGGAAGGGTGAGTCAGGCCCTGGGAAGGGTGAGTCGGGGGCAAGGCCTTGAAGAGCGTTTCTCTGGGTCCATATATCTCTGTGGGTCTCCTGGGCTCTATCCCCTGTTGTTCATCAAAGCTGGGTGTTTTGAGTGCTCATCTCTGAGTGGCGGGTCTTAGAAGTTGGGGTGCCCAGTGTGGAGTTCAAGCTCTGCTTTTGAGTTCCCTCCCGATTTGGGGTCACAGTGCCAGGGTCGAGTTCGTGGACCTGCTTGGATGTGGGCCTTCTCTCCTTTGTCCGGCGTGCGAAAGGCCGTCGGTCAGTTTTCCCAATGGCCTTGTTCGCTCTGCAGCCGACGCACGTTTGGTGGGTCTGTGGGCGGAGCTGAGTTCAGGATCCTCCGTGTTGCTATCTGGAAACCTTCCTGAAGTCTTAAATTCTGCCAGCTGTGAATTTCTTCTTCGTTTTTTGACTTTTGTCATTTCAAGAATTCTGTATAAATTGAATCCTACAGTATGTAATCTTTGGAGGTTGGCTTTGCCATGAAGTAGAATTCCCTGGGGATCTGTCACGTCACTGTGTCCATCTGGGGTTTGCCCTTTTTATTACTCAGTGGTAGTCTGTGTTAAGAATGTGCCACAGATCAACACTTTACTCGTTGCTGTAGGCAAGATTGTTTCCAGCTTTTGACCATTACAATTAAAGCTACTGTAAACACTTATGTACAAGTTTTGTGTGAGCAAGTTTTTATTTCCCTAAGCTAAATGCCCAGGAGAGGGGCGCCTGGGTGGCTCAGTCGGTTAAGCGGCCGACTTCGGCTCGGGTCATGATCTCGCGGTCCGTGAGTTCAAGCCCCGCGTCGGGCTCTGTGCTGACAGCTCAGAGCCTGGAGCCTGTTTTGGATTCTGTGTCTCCCTCTCTCTGACCCTCCCCCGTTCATGCTCTGTCTCTCTCTGTCTCAAAAATAAATAAACGTCAAAAAAAAAAATTAAAAAAAAAATGCCCAGGAGAGTACAATTCCTGGGTCATAATGGCAAGCATACCTTATCCTGGGTCCCCCCGCCCCAGGAAGGTGAACATAGTGTCTATCATTGCCAGCGTTTGATTTTGTCACTATTTAGTTTTAGCCATAAGATAGATATGTAATTATATTTTGTTTTTATTGTCATTCTTATTTCCCTAATGAAAAATACTTTTGGACCTATCTTTTATTGGTTATTTCCCACTTGGATGTACTCTTTTGTGAAATACCATTTGCCAATCTTCTAACGATTTCTTTTTTCTTTTCCTTTTTTATTCTTTTTTTTTTTTTTTTTTTTTTTTTTTGCTATAGAGTTTGGAGATTTTTTTTAAGTTTATTTACTGTGAGAGAGACAGAGATAGTGTAAGTGGGGGGAGAGGCAGAGAGAGATGGAGCGAGAGAGAATCCCAAACAGCAGAGAGCCTGATGTGGGGCTCGAACTCAGGAAATCATGAGATCATGATCAGAGCCAAAACCAAGAGTCAGATACTTAACCGACTGAGCCCCAAGAATTCTTTATATATTCTAGATAGCAGTCTTTTTTTCAGACAGGTAGTTTAGAAATATTTTCTCCAACTGTTTAGCTTGTATTTTATCCTCAACAGAGTATTTCACGGAGCAAAAGTTTTTAATTTTCATGAAGTGTAATTTATATTTTTTTCACTTCATAGATGGTGCTTTTGGTGTAAATTCAGGAAGCCTTTCGAAAAGAATTTGTCCTATGGATTCTTTCCTAAAATTTTTATTGTTTTATATTTTACATTAATGAGCACGATTTATGGTCTCATTGCTGCCAGCTAGAGCTGAAAGTTCAGGTTCCCCATTCAGTCTCCATTGACAAGATAGATGGGATGGGGCTTGTTACTAACTGACTAAACCTAAGTTCTGACTCCATACTTAGCCTTCTCTGGTTATCTTAGTAGAGAAACTTGAGCTTGCGATAACTAGATAACACCTGGCAATTGTGGAAGTCTGAGCCTTTGCTGACACGGGTAGGTTGGGGCCACAGATTTTTCTTTAGTGTTTGGCTAAAATAGAGTAGTTCTTTTCTGTCGAAACCCATAGTGACTTTTTCTTGGTCTTTTGGCTAGAGAGGAAACTTGCTGTGTCTTTTTTTGATGTGCCATTTATTGTTTCCAGGTTACTGTCTTTTCCAGCAACATGTCTGAGATCTGTGAGGTAAAACAGAACACCTAGGGAACTCACCACTGTGCCGTTCCTTGGGTTCCAAAGTGGTTCCTAGACAATTTGCCTCTTGACATGTTTACTTATGATTGTCTTACATATAGTATCAAGGGCTTTTAGTTGTATTTAGTGTAGAGTAGACTTTATTAGTCTAAGAATAGTAAAGGCTTTTACTTGTATTTAGGAAGAATAGAGAAAAATATATCTGTGTTCTTGGAAGCTGAGGTCTGTTTTACATTTCAAAACTACTCAGTGGCATATCACACTATTAACATGTTTTCAATTGATTTTCAATGTCAAATATAACAAAAGATATTCAATAATGCTATGTTTTTCACAAATCCTACTTTACATATCAGTGTATTTTAAAATAGTTGAATCAATATTCAATCTCCTAGAAACTTTTAATGTTGAAGAAATCTGTGATTCAATGAAATGTTTTCATAAAAGATGTTTACTTGTTCTTTGGTTGTCCTTGTAAGAATAATAAACTTCATGCAACTGCATACCAACTTATACCAGTGACTTATATAGCAATTTTTGAAATTTATCTTTAAAGTCATAGTTTAAGTTGTCCATAAGCCTCAATAGATTTTAAATTAAAATGATTTATTTCAGTATCATCATAAATCTACTTATCTAATATTATGGTTATTCTTTATTTCTCACTTAATAATAAATGGATGCATTTATGGAATGTATCCAATGCCTCTTGATAAGCTAATTCTCTATTATTTTTTTCTGTATGAGGATCTTCAACTTACTTAGCAAAACTTTACATAATAATAGGTGGATTTCATTTTAATTTCAGCTTAGTTCCAAGTATACTTTTTCAATCATTTTTAATTCTAACTTGCAGTCTTTGACAGTTCAATATACTTTGTAAAAATAACTACCGGTCTTGAAGTCCAATTATATAAGACATGCAGTGTCTTTTACACATCTCTTAAAATAATATCCAGACCTGTTACAAATATTTCAAACACATATGGTTTTTCTGTGTCTGATCAGGACCTCTTGCTTGACCTGTCTTCTAAGCAGCAGCTAATCTTTGTTGGTAATTCTGACTTGAATGCTTAATCAGAAAATCAAACCAAGGAAGCTTCTAGGAATCTTTGGTAATCAGAAGTGTTCTTTAGAATTTAAGACTTTGCTATTCCTACTGATATGTATGTGGAAGAACACTACAATAATGAAACAGAGTAGGCTATTGGACATAACCGAATCTAGAAGGAATAAGGAGGAATTTTTAAAACATGACAATTGCAGTTATATAACATTTTTGTTAATTCTATGGGAAAAGAAGGAGATGTTGGGGGGGATATATGGAGCAGAAGGAGGAATAAGAGGTGCTGAGAATAGAAATATTTAATGCCATAATGTCACTTATATTTCCACACATTTGCCAGAACTATTTGGGTCATTAATGTGCCCCTTTGTTTCACCAACTTTTATAGTGCATGTACAACTATTGTTAGTCAAGATAATTCTATTTTTAGGAGATTATTACTCTTTCTTCTTGTGACCTTTGTGGTAAAAGAAACTTCTCAAGAACGTTTTAGGGTGATGGAATTCTCAATAAAGTAGAATTTGCTAGAAATTAACATTTGTAAGAAAATATTTTGTATAAGACTTAAAGTTACAATTGTACAAAAGTGTGGCCACATCTGAAACATACAAAGAAATCTTTAAACATTAAGAAAACAACCCAATTTAAAAAAAGAACAAAAGATCTGAACAGGCCTCTTAAAAGTAGATCCGTAGATGGCAAATAAGTATGTGAAGAGAGGGGTGCCTGGGTGGCTCAGTCGGTTGAGTGTCTGACTCTTGATTTTGGTTCTGGTCATGATCCCAGAGTCATGGGATGGAGCCTTGTGTCAGGCTCCACACTGAGCACGGAGCCTGCTTAAGATTCTCTTTTTCCCCCTATGCCCTACTCTCCCACTCCTCAACTCGTTCTCTCTAAAAAAACAAAAAAGGGAAAAGATACTATGCAAATTTAAAAAACAGCAATGAGATAACACTATGTATGCTAGATAGCATTAGATTAGATTGTTTAGATTGGCTAAAACAAAAAATAGTGCCAATGTCAATTTCTGGTGGGTGTACAACAACAGAAGGGCTCTTTCAGTGCTGAGTGGCAGAATGGTACAGCCACTTTTGAATAAGGTATGGTAGTATCTGACAAAGCTAAATGTAGTGTTAAAATACCATCTAACAGGTTTTTTAAATATATACCCAATGGGTTTGAAAACTATCTCCAGACAAAAATATACACATGAATGTTTATAACCGTTTTTTCATCATCATCCAAAACTGGAAGCAACCAAATATCTTTTAGTAAGTGAATGCATAAACAAACTGTGGTAAATCAATAAAATAAAGTATTAGCAATAAAAATAAGTTATTGCGTGATGAACAGTTTTAGATGGATAATAGGATAATTCTAAGTAAAATAAGTGACTCTAAAGAGACTTGATAATGAATGATTCCAGTGTGTGCCATTTTGGAAATACAAAATGATAGAGACAGAAAAAATAATCAGTGACTACCGGTGGGTCAGGAAGGGAAGACAAGGGTTGAATAGGTGAAGTGGGGGGGGGGGGATTTTTAGAGTGATAAAAATATTCTATTTGATACTACAATTTTGGATATAAAACATAGTTCATTCATTTAAAACTATTGAAGTTTGCAACACGAAGAATAAACCTTACTGTATGCACATTTTATAAAATA
Organism: Puma concolor; assembly: GCF_028749965.1. Taxonomy (NCBI): domain Eukaryota; kingdom Metazoa; phylum Chordata; class Mammalia; order Carnivora; family Felidae; genus Puma; species Puma concolor. The sequence goes on along the minus strand of NC_141679.1, from coordinate 54,489,033 downwards.
ATTTGAGCTTTTAGGAATTACAGAATGGAGTGCATAATATGAAAACAATCTAACTGTACTATAAGTGTATCAATCTGGGGGAAAAGGTGTTGATTTTAAAATTTTGGAAAGAAAATGAACATAGGGTATACTCTAGTTAATGACATTTTTTCTTACGAGTGTGCCAATTAATAATTCTGATATTTCTACATTTGTATACTGGAATTAAACTATAAAAAATGATGGCAGATGAAAGACCAGTTTCCTAACTGTTGAAATGGAAGTTTGCAGATAAACAAGTTAAGCAAGCTAGAATGATCCATGTGGCAATGGATTAGAATCAGAGATCACACTAAATTCATAGTTAGATTAATATCTATCTACTGACAGTTATATTTGTCAATGTATGTAGGTTAGTACACATGCATATATTTCTTTATTCTGTCAGCTGAAAAGAACGTAAAAATGACACCCGAGTAGCTTGAGCATACCTTCCACCCAGATCTTGGCTTCTAATATCATTCTCTAGTAAAATGAGTTGAGGCTCCTTGGAGAAATGTTTCTTTCTAAGAAAGAGGAAATATATAAGAGGAGACTGTATCATTGTATAGTAAAGAAAGAAAGGGTGTGCCTCCCCAAATAAAATATAAAATAAAATAAAATAAAATATAAAATAAAATAAAATAAAATAAAATAAAATAATAAAATAAAATAATAAAATAATAAAATAAAATAAAATAATAAAATAAAATAAAATAATAAGATAAAATAAAATACCACAATGGGGAGGTATGTCAGTGGAATACAGGAACCAATTGAACGAAACTCCCAATGGTCACAACAGGAATAATCTGAGCAAAAAAAGTAGTACTGATCTGTAACCAAAAGGATCAAATACGTATCTGTGAATCTATGCTGATGTAAAGAAATGAATGGATAAATCAGATGTGAGACAAAATTCCTGTTAAGAAGAATTGAAAAATAATTTATGTAGGTAGTTTAACCATGAGGAAGCCGAGTATTGCTCACCACTTCTTATATGTGGGCTGTGCATAGTAACTTCAAAAGAATACAGTGTGGAAAAGGGATGGGGATAGAGATACTTTACAGTGGAGAAATCTGATAATCACTACCTCAGGTGATCATTAATATCAACGGTGATTAAGGCACATTATTATTTATTCCTGATGTGATAAGAATGGTACCTTTCCTTGTGATTTCCCTCCTGGAATCCCATAACCTCATGTTAATAATGAAGAAGACATGAGGAAAATCTCAATAGAAACACATTCTACACATACTACAAAATATCTGACTGTCTTCAACAACAAGGAAAGTCTAAGAAACTGATATAGTCAAGAAGAATCTAGAGAGACATGACAACTAGTTGGAATGTGGTACCTTGGTTGGGATTCTGAAAGAGAAAAAGGAAATTAGGGAAAAACTCAAGCAATCTGAATAACAATATATAATAATAATACATCGATATTGGTTGATTAACTGTAACGAAGTTACCATACTGATATAAGATGATAATGGAAAAACTGGATGTGGGTTATATGGGAACTCTACTCACTATTTTCATAATCTTCCTGTTAATCTAAAATTGTTCTAGAAAATAGTATAGCAAGAACTTCAAAATGATTATCCACTTGGATTCTTTGTAATATCTTTCTCATGCAACATCTCTCTTATGCAATATCATATTGGCCTTCCCAGCATGAAGTTAATGTGCTTATCCCTGAAATTAAGCCCCTGAATTTCGTGGGAGTGTTCCTCCTGACTCTTCTCTTTCCACATTCAATGCTTAAGTCTCACTGTCGCCTACTAAGATTCAAATTCAAATTTGGCTCCTCATGCTGCCTCGCTTCCCATCCTTGGAATCTCCCTAAAGCTTCCTGTAGCCACTCACTCTGCCCTCATACCTCCCACTTGGCCTTGGGTGGAAGAATAGGAGAGAAGGAAATAGATGCTGGTCCCTTGAATGTATAAAAAGGTGATGTAATTTGAATGTTAGTTAATTGTGTCCAAGAATTTTAACCATGGAAGAAGTATTGAGTATCTACTCTATAACCAAGCTCTTAACAGACATTTGTTTTGATTTGGTTTCATCTCTTTTTCACATATATGTTGAGTATTTTTCTTACTAGCTGAGTAGTTTATCAATTTTCTTAACAAAATAGTTATTTTCTAAAAACGGGGAAATGAAAGGGTCCTCAGGTCTGATTTAGCCAGGCATCAATGAGCAATAAACCTTTAGTCGTTGATGACTGTGCTAGTTATTCGATTTAATTGCACTACTTTAGTGTATGCTGTGTGTTGCACCCTCATGTTACTTTTCAGAACTGAAGGAATGATTCTATTGGTTGCTGGAGTGCTGCAGATACAGACAGCCTATCTCAGTCTGTTTGGGCTGCTATAACAATTACCATGTGTTGGGTGGCTTATAGACAACACTTATTTCTACAGTTGTGGAGGCTGGGAAGTCAAAGATCTTGGCAACAGCAGATTCAGTGTGGTGGCTGGTAAGAGTCCATTTCTTGGTTTATAGATGGTGCTATCACCTCATGGGGTAGAAGGGACAAGCTAGCTCTCTAGGGTCTCTTTTTCAGAAGCCCTAATCCCAATCAGAATTGAGCTCTCATGACGTAACACCTCCCAAAGGCCCCACCTCCTAAAATCATCACCTTGTGGATTAGAATTTTGGCGTATGAATTTGGTGCAGGGGATATAAATCTACAGACTATAGCACAGCCTTATCTGCCAATTCTCTGCGAGTTGCCTTCAGCCAAAGAGAGCCACTTTTCCTCTGGTCATACTTTCTTCTGAAACCTGGGACTGGTTATATAAACCTTGCTCCATGTCCCAACATGAGAAAGCTCTGAAGGACCATTCTTGCTTTATAGCCCCTTGTGGAATGGCAGAGGCCTTGTATGACTTCATCGTAGTCCAGTTTCTTCCTCAGCCTAATTTTATTTCCTCCCGTTTCCCTTCAAGAACACACCCTAGTAAGCTCTCTGTACTCAAATAAACCTCAGATTTTGTATACTAGGGAATTCAACTCATTACAGACAGTGCCAGATATGGGTCCAGAAAGATGTGAAGGGATTTTGGAACTGTATCTACAGCCGGGTGCTGGCAAGGAGAATCCAGGTAGTTGGTTTGAGTATGAGTAGACATTAGCCCAAGGTAGCAATGTGGTTGCTCAGACTTTCACTGGTAGTGAAGTGAATGTTAGACTTGAGAACAAGTTAGTAATTTGCTACATGTATCAGTCTGTGAGACATTTAGGAGAAAGAGTAATGAAAAAGAAGATACTTGTTGGTGGGAGTAATTGATGTTCTGAAGAAAGATAATAAAAATGGCAAGTGACAAATCAATTAAAAGCTTAGAGTAAAAGCCATTGGACCTTCTTGGGATCATATAAAGAGATCCCAGCATCCCTATAGCTTGAGATCAAGAAAAGTTGAGAGTCAGGTCCAGAGCTATCCATAAGTGTAAAAGGGCTTCAAGAAGCTTTATATGCTCGATCTGGACAGGTCTCCAGTGGTGAGGAAAGCACCCTGACTAGGGAAGAAAGGAACTCTGTGCATGAGATCAGGGTATTCGGGTTTATACACCTGAAAGTCTTTAATATCCATATCACTTAAGTCTCTGAGGAAGCAGAAGTGGCCTACTCCTCCTTGGTAAGCTAGCGCTCTTCCTAGCTTTAAGATGATAGAGGAGTTTGTGGTGACAAGGCAGCATTAATCTTTCAAGATCTGTTTCCATCTCTTCTCCTGGCGACGGACCAGTAATTTGGTCTATCCTCCTTGAAATCCTATCTCAAATTTATGAAAGTATATGGATGTTAAGATAAATGAGAATCGGGCTAAGGACCATGTACTGAGCCAGGCAGCACTGTTATTGTAGATCTTATTTATCACGTGAGGAGTAACCAACCTGATGCTTCTTGAAATCTTTTGCCATGAGCTTATTTTAAGCCTCAGTCCTTCAGCTGATATTTGATCAATTGGGCATTGCAATGCTTCAATCCAGAAATGATTGAGAAAATTTTTAAGCAATTTTGTGTGATTTCTTTGATAATTTGATTAAAGTTAGGAATTCTTTTCATCACAAATTTCAAATGCACACATGCACCTGAAATATGTGTCATTTTGAGGTTACAAATGAACATCAAGTAAAAAATACTGATTTAGGGCAACTTAGGTTTAAACATACTTAATATCTCAAATTAATATTTGATCTTTTTAAAGGTTATTCGTAGAAAATCAGAGATGCACTGGAATAGATACGTTGGGGCTCATGCTGATATTCTCTTATTTGGAGGAAGTGTTTCAGCTGTGCATTTTGTTCCTGAGATATTAAAAAGGTGATGATGTCACTGTACTACTACCAGAAAAGATGATTTATTTAATTGGACAATAAGATAATGTGATTAGTATAATTTTCCAGAAAGGCAAGAGTGGTCCATTTAAGGTTCATTTCCCACACCATCCTTTTACATTTGAATGAGGGTTAATAAAGAAGAGAATAAAAATGAAATATGAGGATTTTTAGCAGTCTGTTAAAAAGAAAAGCATTTGTCATACTGAATTACCAGTTTCTTGATTTTACTATTTTAAGACCCCCAAAGCATTATAGTTCACTAACCTGTGCCTTGACAATATACTCACTGCAGTAAATTTTTCATTGTAAAGACGTTTTATAAAGAACTTGGCCCGTATCATTATATGATGTCTTTTCTTAATAATTTAACAAACACTGACTTCCTGGTGTGAAATGAGCCAATTAAAGTCATTTTAAAAATGCATAAGTATCTCTGGGTTGCTTTCAATTTTAAATAAGAGCAGTATATAATATCCTGCAGCTTAGTTTTTCTATTTGAAAATGTAGCTAATCTGACCACAGTTATTGTTCTCTGTCACATATCCCAATTGAATTAACATTTCAGGTCTTCTATGATCTTGTTTTCTAAGTTGGTTTACTAAAGAGATAAGTCCTTCTGAACAATTCCATCTTCCAGTCAACTTGAAAAGCTCTGATCATATATACTCATGGTTTTTATTCTTTGTTCCTTTCTATTATATTTATCAAGGGAAATATAAACAACATTAGAGCAAATATTCATTTTTAACTTAGTGGGCATAATGTGAAAGAAGATTCCAGCTTCAGTTGATCTCAGAGATTGACCTTGAACTTGGGAATAAAAGTATCCTAAAAAACTGGAAAAAAAATACATCTGAAAGGAAGAGTCAGTTGATAAGTGTGGCCTAGTACTCAAACTCTGCTCCTAGAAGGGACATTAGGATTTTTACTAGGGATGCTTGCTTTGGCAGTGCATATGCTAACGTTGGAATGATACAGAGAAGGTTAGCCTGGCCACTGTGCAAAGATGATATGCAAATTTGTGACAGGTTCCACATTAAGTTTTTGTTTTTGTTTTTGTTTTTTAATTTTTTTTTAACGTTTATTTATTTTTGAGACAGAGAGAGACAGAGCATGAATGGGGGAGGGTCAGAGAGAGGGAGACACAGAATCTGAAACAGGCTCCAGGCTCTGAGCTGTCAGCACAGAGCCCGACGCGGGGCTCGAACTCAGGGAGTGTGAGATCGTGACCTGAGCCGAAGTCAGCTGCTTAACCGACTGAGCCACCCAGGTGCCCCTGTTTTTGTTTTTGTTTTTTTTTTTTTTTTTTTTTTTTTTTTTTTATGAGTGTAATGAAAATAGGAAGGCCACCTACCTTTGAGACCCTGCCTAAATCCTGGGAACCGTAAATGCTTATGTGTTAAATCTCAAAAGCCCAGGTATCTAATTGTATCATTGCTTCTACTGAAAATATATGAGTAGAGAGAGAGAATGATGAATGGCAGCATACCTAATTCTATGCAGGTTCTTTTTTGGTTCTGCTTCCTTCCTGGAGCTAAATGGGGGCGTGGGGGGCGGGGGGAGGGAGGGGAAAGGTGCTCAGTCACATGGTCTAGCCAAGGAGGTAAATTTAACATAGCTTTTGGATTGAAGTGAAAACTTCAGAATCAAGGTGAGACCGTGTTGTCTGTCTTTATGTCAGCTTCTGCAATGTTTGAAAAAAGCAAGTACAGTATTTTCCTAAAACTGGAAGGCCCTGTGATTCATTTCCAAAGACATTGGAAAGAGCAATTCAGCAGAACCCCTCAGCCTGGCAAATAGTCCCTGATGAGCAGGCAGTAGAGGCAAGCTTTGTCCTTACAAGAATGCTTCCTGTTACTGTGTAAATCGGGTCACCTAGTAACCTCTAACGCTGATTTACCTCTTGTTTAACTTCCAGTGAATCCGTGTCTGTGTCTTGAGAAGCAGCTAGGATTTATTTGTAAATATAGGAAATGTAGTTTTACTCTGTTGGCTATAGGAAGTTCTATGCTACTCCTTGATAGGAATTAAAACACTGATAGGAAAGGACAGAATTATTTCTCCTCCTTCACTATAGTGCACAGCAGAGTCACAGGAGTGCAAAGATTACAGGGAATCTTTGGCAGAAGCTAAGTGCAAGCAGCAGTGGAGCAGAAAAGATGTTTGGCAGAGGGACCTGGATGAGACAGTAGTGCCTAAGGAAGTAGCATTGCTGAGCATAAATAGTGAGACTTATGCGGATGAAGTGAATTGAGAAACAGTAATAGAACCTTGCAGAAGAATCTGTGTCTTTCAGGAACTGCAGCATCCAATGAAAGTAACATAGGTGTCCAGCAGTAGGGATGGTGGTAACCAGGGAGTGTGGTGGTATGTTACAGTCTGAAAAGCAGAGGCCATCTGAAGCAGAAATTAGCATGGGGAGAGTATATACCACCACCACCAAGAGTAGAGATTTGATATTATACTTCATGAGAATATGATAAGGTGTCTGTGGCATAGGCTCCATAATGTATTGCTTCTGGCTGCTTCCCCCAAGTACAGTTCCTTTTCTCAGTTGAATCCTTCTTAAGTGAAATGAGTACCATGACCCTGTTATTGTTACCGCTTTATTAAGGATTCTCTTTAGATTTTGTACATATGCTATGCTATGAAGACTTGTGTCCCCTCCAAATTCACGTGTTGAAATTTTAACCCCCAAAGATGTTGGTAGACATGGGGCTTTTTGGAGCTACTTAAGTCATGAGGGTGGAGTCCTCATTAATGAATTAGGGCCTTTATAAAAGAGAATCCAGTGGAATCGAGTGCCCTTCCACCATGGGAGGACGTGGCAAGATGATAGTATCTAAGAACCAGAAAGTAGGACCTCAATAGACACTGAATCTGCTGATGTCCTCATGTTGAACTCCTGGGATCCAGAACTATGAGAAATAATCTTCTGTTATTTGTAATCTACACAGTTTGTGATTTTTTTTATAGTAGCCCAAATGGACTGAGGCAATATAAAAGAGCCCTCAGATGTTAAAAAAACAAAACAACAAAACTGCACAAAACAAAACACAGAACAACAACAAAATGAGTGAACTGGATTGGATGGTTCTCCTGAAGGGTGTGGCAACAAATCTCTCCGTGTCTGACTAAAAATTACCCATTTCCTGTTCTCTAAAGTAAGAAGTTATATTTTCTTCCTGATCGGCCAGAGGACACTGTTTATAATTTATAAAAAAAAAACATGATGGGTTATGTGAATACAACAAGCAAACTTTAGTGTTAACCTTTAATTTTAAGCTTTTGAGGATATTTTACTAGGTGCTATAACTAAGTTTTAACATCTTTACTTAACATCTACATCATAGGAAGCACTGAGTGTCTGTACATTTTAAGGAAAACTACCAATGATCATGAAATATATTAGTATCCATATTTCATAATTGAGAAAACAAATATTCAAAAACATTGAATGCAGAAATATATATATGTATATGATAATTTGGTACTAATAAATACATCATATTTATAAATTTGAGACAATTATGAGAAATGTACAGTGAATGCAGAAATATATATATTTCTCATAATTGTGTCAAATTTTCACTTTGCTTTGATAGCAAAAATTTGGCTTAGCTCAGTTTGTACATGGCTCTGTCTTTTCATTAACTCACCATTCATTTGGACTTAGCTAAGCCATGTTAGCTGTCATTGATGAGAAAAGAGCTTTATGTGAATTATTCATTAGGATGAGTGGGGAAGCATTCCACTCCTGAAACAGTGTTTTTGCTACCTAATACAGGATTTTATGGCAGCTGTCCACCTCCACAGGTATTTGTGCAATCTGGCTACCACCAGTTTTATTAAAGAGCTTTCTCAAAAATAAAACTAGCTCACTTCTTTATATTTAAATTTTTTCTTTATAATTACTCTATTGAGAAAGTTGTCCTGTAATTGTATTACTTTGCAGGGCTTTTCTGTGAAATGATGTGGTGGCAACAGTTTGCTTTAATCTTCTGGTGTAAGACTGGTTATGACATTTGATGGTACGTGTGGGTGTGTTTTGTGCGAAGAGTAAGGTGTAATATGGTATACTCACAATATAGTTGGAGCATTGAGTTGGAAGGTATTGCAGATTGGCTTTCTCAGGAAGCTGACTCTGAAATGGCAAGGAACATTCAGGAATATGATTAGGGAGAGTTCTCTTGAGAATGAATAACACCTGTAGGGAGGAGGAGACAGAAGTAGGGTTGAGCAGAGGGTAACTCAGACGGCAATGCAGGACAGAGGCACAATTGAGCTTCAGCTGAGCTGAATGTTCAGCATTGTTCTGGACTGGAGTCAAAGTGCCTGGCCTTTGTATCTGTGCATGGAGTGGGGGCAGGCTGCGCCCAGGAAGGTGGTGGGCCTGGGGAGATGTCTTTATCTGAGAGCACGGATCTTCTCAGACACACGGATCTGAAGTTTAGGAGAATGGTATGATAAAGATTTGAGATTCATCAATATACAGATATAATTGCTCATATGGAATGAATAAAATTAGCTAGGGAGAGTGTTAAGAGGGAGAAAAGGTCGTCCAAACAAGCAAAGCTAGCATAATTTCATTTGTTGTTACTTACTTTCGAATCAGGGAGATATTTAAAGTCCTGTCTTTATTTTATTCACATGTTCTATTAACAATTATAGGAGAAAAGGAAACACCACTTGTCAAAAATACCATATAATTCTCAAAGAGAGTGCTCAGTAAATAGAAATATGAAACAGAGACATGAAGTAATGTAAGTAGTCCAGAAGGGAAGAGCACATTGTTATGAGTGATGATATAGGGTAGTTATGGTATGCAGTGAAAGAACAGTATTGCATATGACTGGTTACTACACGAACAGATCTTCAGACTAGATTCTTGTGTTTGGGATCTTGATTCTGTTGATTGTCTGCAAACTGTTGGAATCATAAGTGAGTTCTCTGTGTTACATTTTTCTGAATGTTCAGTCTGCTTCATCTCCTGTTTTTATTCATTTGGAAAAAGGACTAAGTCACAACAAGATAGGGCATTCTCTAAAGCACTTTGGGGTAAAACTGCAATAATTGTGCTAATATTTTTTTCTATTTCCTCTTCAATTTCCTTGCTCTTAAGTTTTCTTGACGCTTGTTTTTGTTTTTTTGTATCTCCATAGGCGTTTTGAAATTAAACCTTCTGAACTGGGTGTTATAATTACTTCTGATTAATACAGCATCTCATTAAGCCTTTAAGTCTTTTCATTTTCTTCTAAAATGATTCAGTTCCCAAACAAATACTGATAAGGTTAAGAGGTCTTTTTATTATGAAAGTTTGAAAATCAGTATTCTAATATACATATATATCTCAACTGTTATGTGCCAGAGGGTAATTTAAATGAAGACCGTTATTTTGATTTTATTCCCCACTCCTATCCTTGGGCAATGTATGTTTGGTGTTTTAAAAAAGAGCTTCTGTGGAAATCTCTCAATGTATTGCAGAAACATTTGATAGAGTGACTTGTGGTCAGATTTATATTGGTCCTATGCAGTGCACTTCACTTAAATCTTAGTAACTTTAAATCAGGTCAGTAATTTTCTTAATTTAGGGAGATGCTAATATTGAAACTAAAAATGGTTTTGGCTGAATTAAACAAATTGTTATTACCTGCTAATAATATGCATCAAAGTTAAATGTTTAGTGATAACCTGAGGGCCACATGATATATAGGCACAGGTGTCATCAAGGAGACAATATCTGAAAAGATAAATTAGAATAAGACTGTAATTCAAGATAAGAGCATCAGAATTAAACTACACTGTAATATCAGGAGATTTTAAAAAATGAATTATTATCAAAACACTTATTCTAAAACATGTGGATCCCTGGTAAGGTGGGAAAGAAAGAATAGAAAGATTTATCTAAAAGTAAATGTTGTGAGCTGGGAAATACAATGGTCTCCCATAAGGGTAAAATAATTCATAAGCCTGAGGGTGAGAAAATCTGGCAAATTATCTTAGTCACATTGCTTACATATGAGGCCACAATTCCTCTATCAAGTAGGTCACAGAGGAGAGGAAGGCTAAAGCAAATATAAGAGCAGCTAGACAAATGATGTTGCATTTTTGCAAGGGATTCAGCCTGCAAGGGAAATTTGGAGAGACCCCTGTAAGTAGAAATACTGGGATCAGGGAAAGGTGAAACTGAATTAATGTTGGTGGCTTCACATTTTGAGCAGGGAAGAATTGGAGTTAAAGAAAGGCTTCTCAGCACTCAAATTCCTTAACATTTAGCTAAGGAGAAGTTTGGCTCCAAAATTAGAGTATTAAAAAAAATGTATAATATTACTCCATAGAATTGAACAGATTACATTTATATGCATTTACATATATATATATACACACATATATGTATGCAATAAAACATAATTAGCTAAACAACCCCCACCCTCACTACAAAATGGATATAATGACACCATTGGCAAAAATCTGTGTGCCCCTCCAAATTCTGGATTTTATTATTCTATTTTTTGTTTTTTGCATATACTTTAACCCTAGATAAGAATAATTTAAAGTAATAAACGTTAGTGGCACCTGGGTGGCTCAGTTGGCTAAGCGGCCAACTTGGGCTCAGGTCATGATCTCATGGTCTGTGAGTTCGAGCCTCACATTGGGCTCTGTGCTGACAGCTCAGATCCTGGAGCCTGCTTCAGATTCTGTGTTTACCTCTCTCTCTGCCCCTCCCCCCCTCCCACGCGTGCTCTCTCTCTCAAAAATAAATAAACATTAAAAAAATTTAAAGTAATACATGTTAGTTGTGCAATTTGGAGTTGATAAAAATGGTGTTACACTGTGTCTAGTCTCCTGATAGATATATTTTTCTTCATTCAATTTGTATGGCAGCTATTGTTCATTCATTATTACTACAATAATGTCCCATAAATTTGAAAGACGTTAACTGTTTTTTTTTTTTAAATTCTACTTTAATGCACATTGAGGGTTTTTTTTTTGTATTTATCTTATTTTTTTTAATGTTTATTTTTTGAGAGTGAGCGAGTGAAAGTGAGTGAGCACAAGCGGGCTAGGGACAGAGACAGACACAGACACAGAATCCCAAGCAGGCTCCAGGCTCTGAGCTGTCAGCACAGAGCTCGACCCAGAGCTCGAACTCCTGGACCGCGAGATCATGACTTGAGCTGAAGTCAGACATTTAACCAACTGAGCCACCCAGGTGTCTCAAATTTTTCAATTTTTTAAAGAAAGGTTAGACACTTTATGTTAAATCTCCTGATTTTAAGGCACTTTTAACAATTTTTTCAAAGTTTATTTTTGAGAGAAAGACAGAGACAGTGTGAGTGAAGGGGGAGCAGAGAGAGACACACACAGAATCCCAAGCAGGCTTCAGGCTCTGAGCTGTCAGCACAGAGCCCAACGCGGGGCTCGAACTCACAAGCTGTGAGATCATGACTTGAGCCAAAGTTGGACATTGAAACGACTGAGCCACTCAAGCACCCTGAACATTGAGGTTTTTAAAAACAGTATTACCAGGAAAACTACTGTTGAGATTTCCAAGATCATTTCAACCCTTTTCTGTTGTGATGTGATGTGATATGATTGACCAATTTACATTTTTACTGCACTATAGGAGTTTCATTTTATAAAAATTTCAAAATTTTATTTCTCTAGTCAAGGTGGAGGTATTTTATAACCTGTTTTTATGATTTTAATTTTATTTCCCTACTTACTAATGAAGTCAATTATCTCTTCATATTTTCGTTTTTTTAATCTCTGAAGTTGATGTCCTTTGTCAATTCTTATGTTAGGTTGTTTTCCCTTATTGTGTTGTAGCACTATTTTTAATATAGTCAGGATTCTAATCCTAATCTTTTTCATTTATATGAGTTTCAAATATATACTTACATTTTGTGGATTTTCCTTTGCCAAGTTCTCTAGCCAAAGGCCACCAGGGATACAACAGTAGTTGAACAGGTTTTCTTGCTCATTGCTCATTACAGAGAAGCAGAACCCAAACCATGGGAATCATGGACATGTCAGAAAGAGAGTGATAGAAAGGTTGATTGGATTCAACCAGGACTGGATTCTATCAGGAAGTAAGGGTAATTCAGTGATTAGGTAACTGGAGAAATCTTTTTTTTAAATTGTTTTTAACATTTATTCATTTTTTAGAGACAGAGAGAGACAAAGCATGCGTGGGGAAGGGGCAGAGAAAGGGGGACACAGAATCCGAAGCAGGCTCCAGGCTCTTGGCTGTCAGCACGTAGCCTGACATGGGGCTCGAACTCACAAACTGCAGGATCATGACTTGAGCCGAAGTCGGACGCTCAACCAGCTGAGCCACCCAGGTGCCCCGTAACTGGAGAAATCTTAATCTGGAAGGAAGGAAGATACATGTGAGGCTAAAGCTGTAATTGATAAGAAGCAGCAGTCACTAATATTTCACAGGGGGATGTCAGTCATTTTTGTGATTTGGACAGTATTTGTATTTTGACTATGTTTTCACATGATTATGGAGTTAGAGTTGGCTTACTAAGTGTCCCTGAATATATCTACATTCTGGTCCCTAGAACCTGTGCATGTTCAATGACATGGCAAAAGAGACTTTTCAGATGTGATTAAGTTAAAGATCTTGAGATGAGTATTATAATGGCTATCTGGGTGCATTCTAAGTATAATCACAAGTGTCCTTATAAGAGAGAGGCAGAGGAAGATTTGACTTATAGAAGAGAAGGTAATGTGGTTACTGATTATTGAAGCGGAGATTGGAGATGTATGGATACAAGCCAAGGAATGTTGGCAGGCACTAGAAACTGGAAGAGGAAAGAAAAGGATTTTCCCCTAGAGCCTTCAGAATGTACCAGCCCTGGATTTTAGCCCTGTGACTCATTTTGGACCAACTACATCATAAATCATTCAGTTCCATTTAGTGGTAAAGCAGGTGTTTTAACAAACATCATCATCAGTAGAGTCTAGGTTCATTCCCATGTTTCCAAATGCAGCTGCACAAATGAAAAACCACACGGCTATTTTTGTTCTTTTTGCCTTGATCATTTCCCCTAGTGTTATCTCTGCAAACATGACCAAAATATTTGAGTCATTTCTTTTTTTTAAATTTCACAAGATCTGTTACGATTGTTATCTATTCACTTGTAAATCTAAGGACTTGAATTGTTTTTGATAGTGATATTTTTGACCTGTTATATGCTATTATAATGTTTTGGACCTTAATATCCACTGAAATCTTCAAATGATTAATGTGATGTATAATTGTGGAGACTTACTTGACATGATATACCTGAGCATAGTTCAGCCTTCCCTATAGTCATGGATAACAGAATTTACCTCAAATTAGCAAAGTATAAAGTTAAACTATATCTTCTATGAAATGGAATATGATGTTTACACAATGAATCACCATCTACTAATCATTAGTAATGAAATTAGTTTCAAAAAGGAAAAAAAATCCCTCTGAGAAATGGCTCAATAGTTTTTGGTTCCTCTGTATTGTTGTCAGAACATGAACTAGGAAGAACACTGTGGTAGATTATTACTTTAATGATTTCAAATGAATCTTGGCTTCTGGTATCCAAGTTTGTATGCAGCTTTCACTCTCGTGACTCTGTTCTTTGCTACCTATCTTTGCTTTGGCATGGAGCATTGGAAAACAGGACACAAAAAGAAGTTTAATAAGATCCTGAAATGATCAAATTGGGGTTTTCCAACTTGAAACATTCCTGTCTGTAACACTGTAAGGATCCCCTTAAATAGACTACAGTGTGGAGAGACTCTGTGGACAGAGAGCCTACCCGACAGCGTTCACCCAGATCCACACATGGGAGTGAGGGCATCTTAAACCATCTATCCACAGTTGGGATGCTTCAGTGCTCTGTTTTGTCATCAAGAAGAGATTTCATTAGAAAATACAAATATTATGTTGGATACAATAAATATTTAAATGGAAAATAGGTTTTATATTAGCAGCTTTAATTGGGGAAAAAGTCCCTCAGTCACATTCCTTTAAACTCTCTGTTTATCTACTGGTATCCGTCTTAATCGTCTCCATGAAATGGACAAATATCTGGTAAGCAATCCAGTATGTTCTTGTCCATGATGTGATCAAATCTTAGCTTTCATTCTCTGCTCTTGTCCTTACCCTCAGAAAAAAGTAATATGTATATTCCTAAATATTTTGCCTTTTTCAGAATAAACCGCCAATATCCTTAACACGATATATTGGATAATCCGGTATTTTTCACAGTATGATACAAATATCATTACCTATGGCCAAAATTACTTTAGAAGGTATCTACTTTCTTATTAGAAGGCAGTATCTGGGCATAGCCTACATAAAAAAAAAATTAAAATACTAAAATTATCACTTTAGGAGAAAGTAAAATTCGATCCATTTTCATAGTATACACACATAAATGTCAATATAATAGCTTACAAAAGATAATATAAAATTATATAACAGAATGATTGTAGAATATAGTGTTTGGGTAAGGTTGTTTTTATACTTGGCATGAAAACTGAAAGCCTCAATGGTAAATGTTGACAGATTTCATTTTATTGCTGTATAATTCACCATAAATTGATTGAATAGATAGAACATATTTATGACTGTTACATTTCATGCAAAAATAAGGCAATTGCTATGAAAAAAATTTAAGGCTGTAACTTCCTATTTTTATAGGAAACATAAATGACTAATGAACACAAATACTTTATGAATCAGTAAAGTAATAGAAAATTATAACAGTGAAATATCATTTACAAGATTGAAAAATTTAAGCACCGTTATTAATTTTATAGAGGGCACTGATAAACAGATTCTACTGATACAAATGCTAACTGAATAAATTTGTTGAGACAATGTGTCCATAATTATCAAAATTTGAAATAACTGTATATTATGACAACCATCTTACTACCTTACCCTAAGGAGTAAGGATTTGACCAAGTGGTGTGCTGGAGCGAGGTTATAACAGCTCACAAAACCCAACTGTTACTTAAAAAAAAAATGTTTATTTTTGAGAGAGACAGAGTGCTAGTGGTGGAGGGGCACAGAGAGAGGGAGACACAGAATCCAAAGCGGGCTCCAGGCTCTGAGCTGTCAGCACAGAAGCCCGACGCAGGGTTCGAACCCATGAACTGTGAGATCATGACCTGAGCCAAAGTCTGTGCTTAACTGACTGAGCCACCCAGGCACCCCACAAATTGTTAAATTTTAAGGAACTTTGAGAGCTGACTTATAAAACAAGTCTTTCTTTATTCCTTGCCTCACATCCAATTCAGCAGTAAGTCATGTTTTCTCTAAATACAAAATATTTATCAAATATGACTGCTATAGGGGCACCAGGATGACTCAGTCGGTTGAGTGTCCGACTCTTGGTATTGGCTCAGGTCATGATCCCAGGGTTGTGAGATTGAGCCCCATGTTGGACTCCATGCTGAGTGTGGAGCCCACTTAAGATTCTATTTCCCTCTCCCTCTGTCCCTCTACGCTACTTGTGCTCTCTCTCTAAGAAAATAAAAAAGACTGGCATAAGCCCACCTCAAATCATTATCAATTTCTTATAACACTATCATGTCCTCCCAATTTCCTAGCCTCTTCTATACCCATTCTGCCTTTTACTCACACTGCATGTAGAGAGATGTTTTCAAAGGAAATCTGATTGCTTAATTTCCCTGCTTGAACTATAAACTCTTACTGTAACGTGGAAGGATATCCATGATCTGAAACCTGACTGCCTTGCCAATTTCATGTTCTAGTATCTCTTCGTGCTTCCTTTGCTCTAGCCACTTTGGCCCTCTTCTATTAAACCTGCCATCTAGTGCTTGTTTCTATGTCTTTGCTACTGTAGTTTCTACTGTCATTATGGTTCTCAGAGGTCTCTAGCCATCTGATAGTTTTAGATGCTTTAGGTCTCTCTTTCAAATGTTACCCCCATAAATAGTCCTTCCCTAATAACCCTGTGTAGAACCTTGTTACTCTTCACTGTCGCACCTTTAGTTTTTTTTTTTTTTTTCATAGAATTTATCACCAGTGGAAGTTATATTCCCTATTCGTTGATCTCATTTTTAAATCATTTCCCTTCCCCTGAACTGCAATTAAATTTCGTGATAGTGGGTCTCAGTTTTGTTCCTGTCTGTACCCCCAGATTCTAGGACAGAGCTTCACACATAGTAAGTGCTTGGTAAGAATTATTCAACATAGATTTACTATAAATTCCTGTGTCTGTTCCAAGATGCATTGAATAAATGTGTAGGAAGAAGCCTTTGAAAACACAAAGTAGAAATTCCCCACTTTCCTTAATTTGTATGTTTCTGTATACAGAACAAATTTTATTTCCTTATTTGTGAAATATTTCTAGAAACCAGGCACACATTTTTTCCCTTTAATTCTATAGCAGGACACCAAAATATAAGGAAGTATTATTGAGGAACGTCATTCCCTAATAGCTGTTTGTTCAAAGATGGAATAAAGATATTTAAATGCAGAATCCATCTTGCTCAGAAGGAACTCTGGGCAGGTCCATCACAATGGACATTCCATTCACGCATTATAACATATAATAAATTACCAATTATGATATGTGACTCTTCTTGAATCCTTCATTTTTTTACGATTGTTTTGGAATTGAGACTGGTTGTGGATACTTACATCAAATATATAATCGTTAGTTTATTAAATCCTAACTACTGGCTCAATCTTGATTCCTTTACTTTACAATACAAATACATCCATTCTAGCAGGGCAATATATCTACAAGATAATTCCTATGCTTGAAGGAAATACTTTTAATCTCTTAAAGCATATAGAGAGACTTTATATCCAGAGAAATTCTTTCTGTGTATCAATCATTCCCAATAAAATTGTCTTAGTGAATTTAAGTAAGTATCTCAAATAAGGCCCTGCACTTCCCATGTATGTTTAAATTTAAACTTGATACTTTAATGAAATTATTACCACCTTCTGGATTTCCCATGGATGTAATGGTAAGTGGAATAGCTCCCCTTGGCAAGAAAGAAATTGTGTTCTATTTGGGGAAAGTCAAAAGGTTGACCTCCATTACAGGGTGTGTGTCAGTGTTAGTCCTCTATGGATTCAGAATTATTCCTCATCTGTACATCCGCTTCCTGAGGGACTATTAAAGCACCAAAGTAGTTTAAGAGAAAATTGGTTCATTATTTCTAAGACAAAGTTATTTTCTCACTAAAGAATTCTATGTAGTTTAGGTCAATAAACTCTTATTTGAGTAAGTTATTTGTAACAAGAACTGGGTTAAATGCTATGAAACAAAGAAGATAAGAAATGTCTCCTGCTTTTAAGGAATAGAAAATCTATCATGTAGTGGGGGTGTCAGACATGTCAACATGTAGATTTAGTTGAAAATGATAATTTGTAAGATTAATAAGATACAATATATCCCATTCAAAACCCTTTTCTAGTCAAATCTCTGGAGAGACTTAGAGTAACATAATGAGGACAAGCAGCAATCCAGGTAGCAATGACTTGAGAGATTTTATTATTTTTATGAAGCTGTCTAGAAACAGAGATAAGAACAACTTCAAGCGTTCCTAGAGAGGGTATTATTCAGGACAATTTTGTGGATAAGTCCCTGACAATGCACATTTCCCAGTCTTTCCTCACAGATTATTTTCAAATGATTATTTGTTTTTATAAAAATAAATATGAGCAGAAAATATTTTGTGTGTGCAAGTATCGGTTGTAAAAATGGGCATAGAAGCAAGTGGAAACATTTGTTACAGTTTTCCCCCCAGCACTTGGGGGTTGCCACCATGCAAGCTGCTATCTTCATCTTGCTAACTCTTGACATGCAATGTTTATATTATCCTCAGGCTGCACAGCATCCACGTCCCTGTACCCCTTAGGGTGTTAGGGAGCGTAGGTTAGGCAGAGACTGGTGGTAGGAAGAAAAACTCTGATGCTTTACTGTGTGTGTGTGTGTGTGTGTGTGTGTGTGTGTGTGTGTGTGTTGTGCGCGCGCGCGCGCGCGCGCGCGATTTTGAACACAAGCCAAAATGTGATGTACGCTAATATAGAACTTCTCTCTTTCTCAGTTATCCGTATTTCTCAGTTAACTATAAATGAAAATCTCTACCTCATAGGGCTATAATGGGGATAAAATCAGATATCCTGTGTGTAGGACGTAACTCATTCATGATGCGTCTTATTAACCTGTCCTATCCCTTGGTTATATCATACACCTTTGGTGCAAGCACCTCTCACTATTAAGGAATAAATAATGACATATAAAATATGTTGGCATGTTTAAAAATCTACAATATTAAGCTGATAATGACATGATCTAAATGAGAAGAAATACTCTGGTTCCATTTGAAAATAGGATTTAATCGATTTTAAGATTATAGGACGTAATCTTAACACTTCCTTTTTTGGTTAACTTTGTATTTAGAAGAAATATTGAATTTACTTTAAATTTAACATGAATGCCTTATTAAAAAATATTACTAAACCATTGGAACAGATTCAGGATCTGTAATTGAAAGAAATACAAATCTCTGGGTTGAAAGTGTTGGCTCTGAGTTTGAATGCCATTTCTTCCTCTCAATTTTTATACTCTGGAATTTGGTTTTATCTTTTAAGAGTTTGAATATCTGTGTAGTCTAGGGTTTTAATCTAAAATAATGAAGTATGTGTAAGAGTATAGCACCTAGCATTTGCAAAATAAATGCTATTTAATTAGTCTTTTTTATTTACATTTAGGTTGTCTACTTTGTTACACAAGAAATTGAAGCTTTCTGCATGTATCAGTATTGTTATTCCAAGGTTTTTTTGTTTTTGTTTTTACTTAATCTTTAAATCTTGTACATGAGGAAAAATGGCATGAAAACATAATGCAATCAAAAGCCTTTTATTTAAACTTGAAGTATTAATGCCAATACTGTGTTTGTTCATAATTCTCTCAATTACTATTTTCTGCATGGAGATACTATATAAAAATACCCTGGCTTTAAGGAAAGACAGACCTGGTTTCACATTCCAGTAGAACTACTTTTAAATTCAGATGGAGCTACTTTGTGTGTGATCCTGGTTATTGTTGTTGTTTTTCTTTCTTTTTTTTTTTAAACTTTCTGAACCTTAGCTTCCACATCTGTAACACGTGCCTAATAAATATATATATCATAGGTCATTATGAAGATTTACTGTGGTCATATTAAATTGCTAGCCCATTTCTTAGTAATAATCTGTATTCAACTGCCCATTTTCATGACTTAGCCCATTCCTTAGAAAATCAGAAAGCAGTATGAAATCACAAGTTAAGTAAGCAGCATTTTCAAAAAATGCCATGTATATATACACATATATATCACATGGGCTATTATAAAAGTAGAAGAGGGTCTTATGGTTCTATTATGGAAACGTGTATTACAGAAATATGGACAAGGCTAAATAAGAATCAAGTTATAATAAATAAGAAGTAAATGTAGACCATTTTCATTCCATTCATCTACCCAGTATAGATCCATTCATCAATCATTCAAACCACATTTATTGGGAAGCTACCACATTTGAGATTACAACTAAATGGAGCACACTAATCTATAGATCCTGATGATAAAACGTGCCCCCAAAGGCTGTTATTTTGGTCAATTATATCCCTTTTCTGAATTTAACTCACATTTCTGTTTACATTCTGTCTGTTACGCATCATGGTTGTTGCTCTCTGTCCCAGTCTGCTGCTGCCAATACTTGTGCTTTCAGTGCTTTTGGGGAATGATACCCAGAAAGCCACCTCAGCCCTTAGAACACTCTGGGACGGGCTAAATACAGGCGAGCCCTGACACACATCCCTGGTTGGCCACGAGACAGGTCAAAATGAACAACCGTAGTTCCTTGAAAATAAGGTATAGTTGTTTGCTCCGGTACTAGCAGCATGTACGAGGGTGCGGGCTCTCATCTGATGGCCATTGCAAAATGAGAATTGGGGGATGGCAGGTGGGCTGTTTGAAGTGCCACAACACTTTCTTCCCACAAAGCAGCCAGGTCTTTTGTCACCTAGTCTTTGCTTGGTTGGTGAGAGTTGTTGCCTGACTCTATAATTCTGTAAAAGTTGACTTTTGTTGTTATGCCAGCAGAGTAGTTGAGTCGTGAAGGGCCAAAGCCGTGGAGTTCTCTACTCCGCCATTTTTGATGATGCCTCATTCTCCTGAGTTTTCTTTTAAGCAGGATATGAGAAATAGCAAAGGAAGTTATAGGTCAGTCTTTCCTGTCTGGTCTTCACACTTAGAAGAAAGCAAATATACAACCATATAAACTGTTCCCATGTTGTCATTAAATTAACACTCCTGACCACATGGATTTACCCATTTATCTTCCTTCTTTTCAAAGAGAAAGGCTTTTTCTCTTTGGTGCAATGGGATGAAAGGTTACAGCTTTCCTGCCCTAAGCTCCATTTTCTCTCTCTCAGCCTGGGCTGAATACACGATGGGGGTAATTGCTCTCCCTTCTCTGAGTCTACATGGTAAATTCATTTTAATGGGACTGAGGTCTGTCTGTCTGTTTTCCTGATTACTGGAGCTTGATGAGCATGGGCCATTATGTCCTTTAGATGATGGTCTCATCTCTTAGATGACAAGATAATTATATCGTCGGGTGATGTATTGAAACACCCACAGACAATGGAGACAATATTAAGAAAACCAGTTGTAATCACAGATTTAATTCCTTTTTATCAATTCAGTTTGTATAATACTGAAGCTAATATGTTGATTTCCCTTTTATGATTATTTGTGTGTGTGTGTGTGCGCGCGCGTTTTCCTCCATTAGAACCAGCAATATTAGTGGTTGAAAGGATATGATTAATGATCCGCCACAAATTATGTTTTGTCTGGAAAACAATGAAAAATAGAGCGGGACTTACATTTAGTAACTAGAGTGAACAGATTTATTTATACAGATCAAAGTGTGCCTATTGATGAAAAAGACATTAGGAAGCTCAAGCCTTTCTTTGACAGGATAAAGCCACTATTGCCATGGCTGTTTGCCATCATTCACCAGTATGATGTTTTTAGGCCTTTGTACCTAACAACTGAGTCACAGCTGTTGGCATTGGCCTCCTTAGGAGTGGCACACACTTAAATAGTCCATCCATAGACATTCATCCATAGTGATTGTCTATGTTGTATTGTGGATTTCCACTTGGATTGTAGGCCAGAAGTTAAACTGCAGAAGGCGGTTAACTTGTATAGGAGATAGAGATTAATAGTGTATGTTGTTATGTTTAGCTATAAATTTGTAATGGTAAGCATTCATGGATGGAATTTGAGACTAACAGTCTCAAGTTCTGTCATCTCTGTTATTTCAAATTCGATCTAGGACTAAGAGAGTTGTCTTGTCTAAGAGAGTATGAGTGTTTTTTTTCTGAAGGGATGTGGTGGAAGTTGTATGTCCTAAAGTCATTGATTGCGCACTCATATCTAGCTAGCTTATGATGAGTTTATAATATGTAGGTTTTGACGTGATTTTGAATTTAAAGGATTCGAAGAAAAAGGGAAAAATACAATGGCACAATATTTAAAGCTACAGGTAGGCAATTAATAGGAGCAGTTGGGGAATTCACCCTTTACATTTTGAAAACCTTGTGAAGTATAGATTAAAAAATGGAGGCAGAATTGAGGGAGCATGTGAGAGCATTATTAATTGAGTTGCAAGGTAACACAGTTACTTCAGGAGGTGATGCTGGCCCAGAGACCCTGACTAAAAACCGTGCGGAGGTGGAATGTTGAGGGAAAACCTGGGATGCTGAGACATGACGGAGGACCCGGAGACCACATTCACACACAAAATCCGGGCTTCCGTGTAATCCGGGTCTGATATATTTCCTCACTGGTAGCATACAAAGCAGGGGTGTATAATACATTTGAAAAAATGAGTAATTTTGGTAAATTCTAAACTCTTTGACTTCTAGGAAAGCATGCTACAGAAAACAACAGTCTGGATTATAAATAAAACACACAAAAAATGTAACCAAGCAAGCACATAGATCCAATAAATAGTAATAGCCCTACACTTAGTTAAAAAGAAAAGGGAGTTGGGGCGCCTGGGTGGCGCAGTCGGTTAAGCGTCCGACTTCAGCCAGGTCACGATCTCGCGATCCGTGAGTTCGAGCCCTGCGTCGGGCTCTGGGCTGATGGCTCAGAGCCTGGAGCCTGTTTCCGATTCTGTGTCTCCCTCTCTCTCTGCCCCTCCTCCGTTCATGCTCTGTCTCTCTCTGTCCCCAAAATAAATAAACGTTGAAAAAAATTAAAAAAAAAAAAAAAAAGAAAGAAAAGGGAGTGAATTATGAAGTTTATGAAATGAAGAAACTCAGCTGTAGGGTGCCTGGGTGGCTCAGGCCGTTAAGTGTCTGACTTTGGCTCAGGCCATGATTTCACAGCTTGTGAGTTCAAGCCCGGCGTCGGGCTCTGTGCTGACAGCTCAGAGCTGGAGCCTGGTTCAATTCTGTGTCTCCCTCTCTCTCTGCCCCTACCCTGCTCATGCCCTCTGTCTCTCATAAATGAATAAATGTTAAAAAAAAAAAAAAAAAAAAAAAAAAAAAGAAAAGAAAAGAAGTTCAGCTGAGATTTCCAGAAAGCAATGTGGGTAGAACAGTAGAAGAATAGAACCCTGGAGGACTATGCATTTTGGACAGCAAAATATTTCTGTCACTGAAGTTAGCAAAAGTTACTCATGGGAAAATTGAAAATGAGAAAATTGAAGATCTTAGGGAAACTTTTGGTTCTGGCGGGGGGAGGGGTTGGGGGAGAGGCATGCAGCAGAGCTGTTTGTTATCACTAGAAACCCCCCTCCCCTAACTTTAGAAATCCTAAGAGAAGCTTGAGTTCGGGATTCTATGGCAAATATTTCTCCACCAGAAGGAAATGGGAGCACAATGGCAAAACCATACTAAAGAAGCTTTGAGTTTTCAATATTGAGAATGAAGGGGCACCTGAGTGGCTCAGTCAGTTAAGTATCCGACTTTGGCTCAGGTCATGATCTCACAGTTTGTGGGTTCGAGCCCCTCATCTAGCTCTGTGCTGACAGCTCAGAGCCTGGAGCCTGCTTCAGATTCTGTGTTTCCCCCTCTCTCTGCCCTTCCCACGCTCGTGTTCTGTCTCTGTCTCTCAATGATAAATAAATGTTAAAAAGTTAATTTAAATACTGAGAATGAAGAGGCAGGAAGTAACAACAACCAATGTCCATAGTACCAAAAAAAAAAAAAAAAAAAAAAAAAGTCTGTTCCTGAGAGAGAAAGGAAATGACCTCAAATAAAGGCCACATTTCATGCAGCCTTGGAATATCCAAAAGATGGTTCCAAGGAGGAAAGTGAACAAAAAGATTTTATGTATGTAGCATGGGGAAGATTCCACCCTAAAGCAGTTGACAAAGGGGTTATCATTGTTAATTTCTAGCATTTTGTAAGACAGATGTGTTGGATGTTACTTTCTGTGAAATAAAGCAGGAAGCAAAAGCAGATTTTCCTGCAACTGTGTTAATCATACTATCATGATCAACCCACGTGATAGGTGATTTCTCACAATTATGTTTAGATTCATTGATTTTTGATGATTGCAATACATTAAAATCCCAGTGAGGCTGAATGGAAGAAAATATTTCCTTCAAGATTTTCACTACACCCCTCTGTCTCTTAGAAACTTCTGAGTCTCCCCCTCCCCTGTCTATTTTTTTTTTCTTTCATTTTTTTGACAACATTAAGCAATGTGAGTCTGGATTATACCACATATTAAGGTATGGGAGTTTTGTTTTTTTTCTGGAGTAATTGTACAGCCTGAGAATTTTCTTGCATATTTATAACTTTGTGAATTATAATTATCCTATATGCGTTATCCCTTTTTTTGGCCTCTTTAAATAGCAACCATATTGAGAGTTCTGAATCAGCTCTACAAATCTTAGGCCAAAAATAACCAAAAAAGCCCACTTATACCCAGGTAACCTAATGATGGCTGAGATTGATCAGAATTAAGAAAGTAGGTTGGAGGGCGCCTGGGTGGCTCAGTTTGGTTGAGTGTCCAGCTCTTGATTTAGCTCAGGTCATGATCTCACAGTTGTAGGATCGAGCCCTGCATCAGGCACTGGCAGTGAAGAGACTGCTTGAGAGTCTCTCTCTGCCTCTCTCTCCCCACTTGCTCACTTGTGCTCTCTCTCTCTCTCTCTCTCAAAATAAATAAATATAAGTAAATAAATAAATGAATAAAAGTAGGTTGAAAATAAATATAGACATTAATTCATTTTGGTCTTATCCCACAAGGAGAATGCTCATTCTTACTGAACTTCACTGCCACCCTAAGCGTTTGATAATAGCAAGGGAGTACTATTGAACAAATTCTGTCCAGTTTACATTTCTAATTTTTGTCATTACCTGATGTCTGGGGAGCTATATTGGACAGTTGAGCGGGGCGTAATCTAAAATAAATAATGGGAAATGAAGCACTGGCCCATAGGGCAGCTAGGCCATAAAGTTAATTTAATTGACATAACGTATCAGAGTCTTCTAGGCCAAAATTTGTCCTGTTTAACACCGTTTTCTGGAAGATGCATGAAGGAATGATGGCTGGCTTTTGGGAGTGTTCTCATGAAAATGAGAGCAGGCTTGTATTAAATATTTCTGTACTCTTCCTCCAAGGGGACAACTTGAGGGTTAACAACAACCTGATGGGTTAGAGAACTAAATACAGTCATTCTTAAAAAGAACGCTATCCTCTTTCTAATTCTGGGAGGAGTTTTCTGCTTTCAGAGAAAAATATGAGTTAGGTTGTTGGTTCCTTTTCCCATTTCACATAATTAGAAGCAGTTACACTGATCTTGTTCATAATGGAAACAGGGTTGCCTGGGTGGCTCAGTCAGTTAAGTGTCAGACTCTTGGTTTCGGCTCAGGTCATGACCTCACAGCTCATGAGTTTGAGCCCCACATTGGGCTCTGCACTGACAGTGCAGAGCCTGCTTGGTATTCTCTATCTCTCCCTCTCTCTCTGCCCCTCCCTCGTCCCTCTCTCTCTAAATTAATTAATTAATTAAAAAAATATTGGAAAGAAAGTCTGTGACTATAAAATAGTAATTATTTACTTCTCTTTTTAGGGTAAGCTGCCTACACGATAAAAATACCCTGTCCCTTCCTTCTCTGATTTCCATGTAATATGCATACTTGGTGCAGAATGGATTTCCAGACCCATGTCAGGAGATGTATCTCTAACGGATGTACTATTCAGGATAGATGAGGATCAGGTATCAATTCTGGCAACTGATTAGGTTAGAGTCTCCTGGGAGACTCTGTCCCCAGCTGGTACTTGGGGTAGGGGGTGTTACGATATGATAGATTAAAACCCAGTTGTAGTCACATATCCAAGAGCCTTTTCAGGAACAAAGCAGGTAATCAATCCCTATGTGTTTGACATTTTTGTGTGCTTTTCAAATCTTCCTAACTGGTGGTACGAACAAACGTGTGGTTACGTACAAATGTAAAACTTTGCTTCTATCTTCCACTGTCCTTTAAATTTCAGTCAATGTGAACAACTTTCCCATCCTACAATGATATTTGAGGCAAACTACATAGATTTTCTGTTTATTTTTATGCATCTGGCACTTCTATGGTTACTTTCGCCCACTGAATAATTACGAACTAAAATCGAGTATTAGTTTAGCCCTGCCTGTTCAACAGTACGTACATTTTATCCATTTTTTTTTTCTCAGCCATCACTTTCATGCCTTTCACCAGTGACTAAACTGGCTTTTAACACAACATCTATGCTACTTACATGATGCTTTTAGGTCTAAACATGTGGAGCCCAGAATTCTTCAACTTAACTCTGTAAGTGGGTTAGATTAACCTGCAGAGGAAAGGTTAAGAGTCAGCCACGGTGCAATCACTACGGGCACAGCACGAAAGTCCAGTGTTCCTGATAGACCTAGCAGTAGACTTGAACGTACTGAGCGTCAGCGCGACACGTCAGTTTCACTCAAAATCCAAGCATTTCGGAACCACCTTATAAATACCGCCATTTTGGCATGGCACCATAATTATTATTTACTTCTATTTTGTAAATGAAACTATGTTTTATCTACATAAATTGCTCTATAACAGAAATTGTGTCTTAGTACCGTAGTGAAGAATAAGTTGTTGAGTTTTGTTTTGTGTTTGCATTTTGCAGCTTTTGCCTGTCCAGCAATGAGACGGAATATACCTGGTGCCGTAGAAATTGGAGATTTCTTTCTTAGCTGTCAAGGATCTGGATAATTGGGGCACCCGGATTGGATTTCTAATTTGGAGCTCTTTGCTCACAGGCGTATTTCCTTTGAGGCAGTGGCAACAGCGATGGCCAGTGTCTGGGAGCAGCAGTGGCAAAGCTGCCTGCGGGGAGAGTTGAAGTCCAAGCAGGGGGTGGTGTGGTGTACCCTGTGGTTGGTGGTTTAACAGCTGCCGCATCAGAAGCAGAATCCTCGTGGAACTCATTCTCTGGTATGGCTGTGCCCATCATTTTGTCTGACTGGCCTACCTGTGTTCCTTTCATTTTTTCTGAGGTAATTTTCTCAAAATCTTAATCATTCACTGATTTTCCCAATTATTTTTGGTAAAATACCTTTCTACATCAATCAACCACAGTACATTTTTGTTGCAGACAACTAAAAGGCTTGAATGGTAGATGGGCAATACGGAATAACAAAGATAAATGCAGCAAAAGCAACCATTGTGTGTTCATTTATATGCACCTGAAAGCCTTTGGTAGTACTTTGGTGGTCCACACACATGTGACTCTTTGCAGAAACTCATCCTCAATATTTTCAAAAAGGAATTTTAAAATGAAAGCTACTTTTATTAGAAATAGAGATAGAGGGGAGCCTGGGTGGCTCAGTTGGTTAAGCGTCCAACTTTGGCTCAGGTCATGATCTCAAGGTTCATGAGTTCGAGCCCTGCGTCGGGCACTGTGCTGACATCTCAGAGCCTGGAGCCTGCTTCACATTTTGTGTCTTCCTCTCTCTCTCTCTCTGCCCTTCCCCTGCTCATGCCCTGTCTCTCTCTCAAAAATAAATAAACATCAAAAAATTAAAACAAACGAGAGATAGAAAAGGATTGGAGAGGAGAGAGGAAGATTATCTGACAACTAAAAGCACAAATACAAGAAAGTTAAGATTTCATGAAAACTTAATCTAAAAGATTGGAGTCTTTTGGCTAAGATAAAATAGGTCTTATGGGTTCTGAGATCTAAAAAATAAATGTTCTCAAAATTCTTGGATAGTCACATGCATTTTGAGAACGGTAATCCTGTGCATCTGTCTATAGCCATCTACTTGGATGGGTAAGGGTGTAAAGACCGAAGATGGGACGTAAATATGAACACATGTGGGCTTCCTGAAACCACGAGAGAATAGCAGGTGCTTTTTCCTCACACATTGAGTCCTTCATTTATTGCTTTTCTCTGATATTTCATCATATTGTTTTCAACTTCTTTTCTCCATCATCTATAAAGGTCATAGACACAATAGTCATGTGTAGTTTTGTTTGTGTTGGTGTTTATAATAACACCACAGAGTGTTTCTTTTTCACATCAGGAGAAAGGTAAGCAAAGGATTTTATATGAAAAACAAAAGACATGATGATAGCTACTCATAATTATGCCTACACATTTAATTTACTTCATCATTTTTCTTTGTTGTTTCTTGTTGGTCCTTTTATTTCTCTTAAATACTAGTTTGAATCATATAAAATTGTTCTTCTGGGGGGGTGCAAAAGTGTTTTACATCGAATATTGACACTTCCATTGACAGTGATTCAACTTGAAACCGTACGCGAAGGGGCAGCCTAATAATTCTGAATGTTTGGAAAATCTGCTAGCTTGGAATTCTGATGTTAATTAGAGTTATAAGTTTTGAGCCAGTGGTTTTGGAGAATACTACACTTGAGGAATAGTTGCCGATAAGAAACTCGAGGATTATTTGGATGGAGAAGTTGAAAATAATTATTATGGCAATAATACATGGACTGAAAATTTTTCTGTTATCTGAAATTGTGGGCAAGGCCCAACGGAGGAAAAATAACCACGTTTTCAGAAAACAACCAGCCAGATGCTAGGATTTTGCATATGGCATTTACTATGCCATGTCTGATATGAATCTCCTCTCTGTATACATACAAGACGAGAGTAGGAGAGATAATTGAATGATTATCTTTGTGGTGAAAGGTTCTGTGATGCAAAGGAAACTAAGAAGAATGTTTTCCCTTCTTAAAGCTAAGCAAGAGAAAGTACTCCAACAAAAGTTGGAGGAGGTACCTGATAGATAAGTGGGTTGGCATTTTTTTCCCTGACTTGAGCATCTAATTAGGCATTCTATGTGTTAGGATTTTTTGTGTGTTACTGAGCAAACACAGGAGAATTGGAGAGAGGTTGACTGAAAGGAGGAGCAATGGTGTTTGTGATATTTCATACTTGGGCTTGTCAGGAATTTGTGAAATTTCTGGGGGCGCCTGGGTGGCTCAGTTGGTTAAGCATCTGACTTTAGCTCAGGTCATAATCTCACAGTTCCTGAGTTCGAGCTCTGCATCAGACTCTGTGCTGACGACTCATAGCCTGGAGCCTGCTTCAGATTCTCTGTCTCTCTCTCTCTCTCTGCCCCTCCCCTGTCCATGCTTTGCCTCTCTCTGTCTGTCTCTGTCTCTGTCTCAAAATAATTGAGAAGGGTAGTCCTGTGCATCTGTCTATAGCCATCTACTGTCTGTCTCTGTCTCAAAAATAAACATTCAAAAATGAATTTTTTAAAAAAGAATTCGTGAAATTCTTGTAAATGGAGTGTTCACCATGAAAGATAACCAGGTTTTAGGCATTTTCCAGAGGCTTTCAGCAATAAATATTGCACAATGCGGTATGAATTGTAATTTAGGAGTAGAGGTGTAAGAGATTGATTTTAAGACATACTACCCATTTTAAGACATACTACCCATAGGTTCAAAGATTTAGAGATGTTATCTCAACAAACTAACGTCCTTTTTAAAAACCTACCTCCTTCAAGTGTATTTTGTAATTTTCTACTTTGTTTTGTTTTTGTTTTCATTCCATGAATTTCATGTTCATGGTAGGTATGAAATTTGAATTTGACCACCTTGTCTCCGTAGTACAAAGATAGAGTTTATCAGTATTGATCATGATCCTATTTTTAAATTTCAATAAAATGCCAGTATGTCAGACATTTACTAATGGTATTCATTGAATATGTATTGGTTTATTTATTCATCTCTAAGCAAACATGCCAAGTAAATATGAGCTCAGGAAATAAGTGTAGCTGAAGAGCTGCTCTTAGTGTTAGGCTTTCATTTTTACTTTTATATTGAAGTAGAGTGTTGAGCAGCATACACTTTCATTCTGCTTTTAGTGGCACTTACTGTTCCTTGGTAGCTGATAGCCAGGACTTTCATTTTTTATATAATCCCAAATAAACCCACTGACATTTAAATACTGTAGATACAGCTAACACATGGAAATTCAGAATATTTTTCTAGCTTGGGAATTAAAGACATCCAGCAGTAACTAAGGTGTTCCATTTAGTTTTGACCTGATGGTTTTGTTTCTTATAATTTATCATATTTAATTCTGATAGAGGTATTTTAAATAACTCTTCAAAGGGCATTGAAAATATTCCAGGGATTTAAAGGATTCAGTGAATTTTTCTAGAAGGATTAATAGGTGACATTTAGAATATCAACTAGTGTACATTTGCAAACTGTATTTAGGAATAGCTGATAATTGATCCATTTAAGTCTTCGATCAGGTAATAATAATGATGACATATTGAGAAAGATTGAGGTAATGTGTGTGTGTGTGTGTATATATATATATATATATATATAGAGAGAGAGAGAGTGTATATACAGATGTACAAATTAAAGTAAAATGTGAACATGCTTGCACTATGCCTTTTTAAAATCTTATAATCATTGCAATATGGTATTTAATAATTTTTGAGTTGAATATACTGCTTCAGTCAAGAGCCTAGACTGATTTACATGGACACCTTAACTAGCCATCAGTTTTGAGCAGAGAACTATATTAAGAAATTAAAGTAGCAGAAGATTTCATATAAGAAACCTGAAGTTGAAAATTCCCTTTACTTATAAAACCTCAGTCATGTTTAAAATGATCCTCTTGGGGTGCCTGGGTGGCTCAATTGGTTAAGCGTCTGACTTCAGCTCAGGTCATGATCTCACAGCTCGTGAGTTTAAACCCTGCATCAGGCTCTGTCCCTGCTCACTCTCTGTCTCTCCCTCTTTCAAAAATAAATAAATGTTAAAAATTTTTTTAAATAATCCTCTTATTTTGAGTAGTTGCAGAGAAATGTACCTTCCAGTTTCTAGGCTTACAATGACTCTGGGCTCATACTTTTAACTGCAATGGATTACTAAAAACATGTTTGAAAGTAAAGCAATGAAATTACATATTATATTAGAGAATTCTATTAATAGAATAGAAATAGAAATAGATTTGTAGATATTTAAATAAATATAAATATATAATATAAATATAAAACATAATTTAATATCTCCTATTCATGCTCTAAAGATGCTGCCTTCCTTTCACCCTGGCAACCCAAGTAAGAAGTATAGTTTACAAAGCCATGGCTATCTACCACTGATCTGTTGGGACTGATATAGACCTTTAGTTAAGTATTGTGCTTTCTGTATTACTGTATTCCTTTTTCCTATTACTCCTTATGGGCTAAGGAAACATAGTCAATCCCAGTTATTAAGGAGTTGGTGTGGTAAAGCAGGTTGAGTTTAGATGAGTCTTAAATCAGAGCCAAGCATAACTGAGCAAGTCCCAAGTTGTCAGGAAGCTTCAAGAGCTCCTTCATCAAACTGGAGAATGGAGTGGGGAGGAAAGGTGAAAGGGATGTAACCTTCCTTCATAGAGAAAAAAAGTTCTCATCATTCATCTCAGTAATCTCATGTGTGAAATGTACGCGTACTATAATAGGAAAACCTGACTATAGGACAATTAAACATGACATTTGAATGTTGTGTCTATATTTTACTGACACCATTGCTTCTGTTACATTTCCAGTGTCTGTAGAGCCTAAAGATGTTACAGTCTTTGAAAAAAAAATTCTGTCATTTTTTTTTTTTCAATTGCACTGTCATCTACTGGACAAATAGAGACTTAGCAGATAGAAAAAGAAAGGCTTCTTTTCATTATTGTCTTTTCTTTTTCATTTTTCTTTTAGATGTTCATACCTTTTTTTTTTTTATTCACTAGTGTTGTGTTAGCAGAAATAATGTTGCCTAAGACTTTGAGACGTACATACACATGCAGACTTGTGTATAGTAGAGCAAGATTGTACCAATCTTACCTAATTCAAGAAAGAGTAGGTATGGTAGAAACTCTTGGGTAATTTTTGTATCCCTTTCATTTACCTGAATATCTAACTCCTCAATTATTTACCTGAAAAAAGGCAAGTCCACATCAAATGATTTGTCTGTCTTTGTGGACACAGATAAATGAAATAGAGTACTGCCGATAAATGTCATCTGATGGTAAGAAAAAGAAAAATCTTCAATACAAGATCTTTCTGAATGAAAAGAGTCAAAGACGGAAAGTTAAAAATATGTTTCAAACTTTATATTAAAATAGTTCTTCACATGGGGTGCCTGGGTGGCTCAGTCAGTTGAGCATCTGATTTGGACTCAGGTCATGATCTCATGGTTCATGAGTTCCAGCCCTGTGTCAGGCTCTGTGCTGACAGATCAGAGCCTGGAGCCTGCTTTGGATTATGTGTCTCTCTCTCTCTCTCTCTCTCTCTCTCTCTCTCTCTCTCTCTATCCCTCCCCAGCTCATGCTCTGTCTCTGTCTCTCTCAAAAAAATTAAAAAAAAATTAAACAGGAAATTTGTATAGCAAGAATTAGAAAATAAAGTTGAAGAAGTGACTGTGATGAAAATGACTAAGAATACACAATGACCTTCAAATACAAATAATTGGAAGAATAAGTGATGTAAAACTAAAAAAATAGTCATTAAAAACTACGATGATAAAGTGAGAATATAATTTTACAGTATAGATGGGCATATAATTAATAAGGCTATAGTATAGTAACTTATTTAAGCCTTTTCAAAGGGTTATCTTAAGTTGTTTTATTTCACAAACTGGTCAGTATAATGATTGGTGGCTTAAGAGACTGTACTCAGTCACTCTGACTTCCATACTCTGACCATCCCAAAGAAATGCCACTCTTTTTATCTTCACCTTTGCATTTTATCCTTGTGAATTTTCCACCTATTTGTCTTTGATTTATTAATTTTGCCTTGAAGATTATTGGAGCAAACACTAAAATAAATCAGAAAAATCTTCATTTTTTACTTTGTTAAAATGTGTTTCTGGTCATATGCTATAACTGGAATTTGAGCTATTGCAGAATTAGCCAGAGAAGAGTGATGACTTTTAAATGGTTGTCTGGTCAGGCTACAAGTTATGATAGAAGCAATGACCTGAGTTACAGGCAAGCATTAGAGATAAATCACCCACCAGCAGATTGGCGTACTTGCAAATATGTTTCCGCTGTACAGAATTCTCTCTTTTTTTCCAAGCATGGGAAATGCTAACAATTGTTAATATCCTATAAACGCCCCTAACCAGATGTATCCTACTAGTGTGTCTCTCCGTTGAGTCTACTAGGTGACATTTGACAAAATCTGCTCTCTGCCTCTTACTAGATCAGGTATTCTCCAACGCTCCACCTCCCAACTCCATCTGTTCTCTCATATATCCATATCTGCAGACCTTTGCACAGACCCTTTCTCCCTGAGCCCGTCTTTCCTTGGGAAGTAGACTTTATTTCTCCTTTGCCTTAGCCCCGTAGCTCAAGGCAGCCTGCACGTTCCAATTTTTATACCCTGTCAGAACTCTCGATCAGCAATTAACCTCACCTCTTTGAGGATAATAGTCCAGTCTTCTAAAAGCAGTTGGTAATGTTCCAAGTAACTGGCAAACTGCATGGGTTTTGGGAAATTGGAGGAAACTGTGAGGATTTCTCCAATCTCAGGAGCACAATAGCTCCGTGACAGACTTTAGGTTTCTGAGAAGACAAATAGAAAAGCAGGTAGGTACACTAACACTAAAGAGTGAGACAGAACTCTGTCGAGGAGAAAGAGCCCAGGGAGGTTGGTACAAGGCTAGAGTAGTAACTCCCACAGAGAAGCAGATCAATGCCCCATTTATTTGGGACTTCGAAGTCCAAAAGAGAGTGCTTCCAGCAGCAACAATGGAATCTTGATTCTTGTCCCGTAGGATGTGATGTCTGGTTATGATACCAGAAAAAAATGGTCTTAGTTATTATAAAGCAGCATGCTTTTAAGTTTTAATAAACCAAGAACCGACTTTTGCCACCTCTGTTAGAAATTTTCTTTTTCCTTTGTCTTGGCCCAATCTGAGAATCGGAAGTTTAAATTACTTAAGCAATAATGGCTTTCTATTATAAACTGGAAATGGAGAATTCTGCCATTCTGAGAAGCAATGATGTCCACTCCTCCATTGCATTAAAGAGCAGAGTGCTTGATAACTGTTGCCATCTTGCATCGTACCCTACCAACTTATATGCTCCTTTCTGTGTCACAGGGTTGGAAAAGTCAAAGTTGCATTTTCCTGATACGCTGACATCAGGTTCCACTTTAGATTGCTTTCTGTCAAGCATTTCTCAAGAAGGAAAATGGAAGCTGTGTTTTCTCTGGCAGCATGGGGCAGGGGCACAGCCCTAGAGGATACCTGGCCAGCTTCACTGCTCTGGAGCTCCAAACAGCTGAAGACAGGGTGTCTGAGACTTCTAAGACCTCCTGTCCCTCAGTCTTTTCATCAGGCTTCCAAGTAAATTATTTCCAGCATTAAATCCCTTTCCTTGATTTTCCTCCCAACTACAGGCAAGAGGAGCTCTCTTAGGAAGGCAGGTTTGAGAAACAAGTCCTCTCTTAATTTTCCTTAAATCCTATCTCTCCACTGTATTTTTAATTTTGTAAACTAAATTTTCCATGTATTAGAACCACCAATAATGAGACAGATGTCTATATGTAGATCTGTAGATATCTATCTCATTTATCTACTTCTCTATTTTACTACTGGTGGTTTTAATATATGGAGCCTACTCATATGTACTGTAATATATGCATACATATTTATTTCCACTGTTTTTCATTAAAAATAATAAAGGCTTTTAGATGACTTCTTTAAAAATTTTTTAAAAATATTTAATGTTTAGTTTTGTTTTTTTTTTTTTGTGAGAGAGCGAGTGAGCAAGCGGGGGGGGGGGGTGGTGGGGCGGGGTGGCACAGAGAGAGAGGGAGACACACAATCTGAAGCTGGCTGCAGGCTCTGAGCTGTCAGCGCGGAGCCTGACGCGGGGCTCAAACTCATGAACTGTGAGATGATGACCTGAGCCGAAGTCAGACACTCATCCTACTGAACCACCTAGGTGCCCTGTAAAAAAATTTTTTTAGCGTTTATTCTTTTAAGAAAGAGACAGAGACAGAGAGAGTGAGAGAGTGCGCAGGAGAGGGGCAGAGAGAGGGAGACACAGCCTGCTTGAAGCAGGCTCTAGTGTCTGAGCTTTCAGAATGGAGCCCGATGCAGGTCTCAAATACACAACCATGACCTGGACTGAAGTTGGAAGCTTAACAGACTGAGCCACCCAGCCTCAGCCCCTAGATAGTTTCTTAATGTATAATTAATAGTATTATTTTAGCTTTTAATGTCAAAAGAATATGCTTATCTGGCTTCATATATGTGAAAATCCTAATTTTGAAAAATACTTTCCTCAGTCTCTTTTCAGTCTTTATATTTTCATTGTAAACTTTCTAAACAGTATTTCTCCCTACCAATATTTTTCTTCCGTTAATAACTGAACAATTAGAACTTTGAAAATCTTGTGGATTAGCAGTTTTATGACCTTCGATAATTTTATTACAACTCTTTAGACCTTAAAAAGTACATAACATTTCCAAGTTTACATACAATGATGAATTTATTAATTTAGAATTTAATAAGGCAAGACGCTAAAAATGCTTTGAATTATTTACATTATTTATTCTATGGGTACAATTGATTTCCTTTATGTAAAACATAAAATTTAATAAATAGTATTTTGATAGGGGTTTTGTTGAATTTATAGATTTCTTTGGGTAGTATGGATATTTTATTTTATTTTTTTTTTTTAATTTTTTTTTTTTTTCAACGTTTATTTATTTTTGGGACAGAGAGAGACAGAGCATGAACGGGGGAGGGGCAGAGAGAGAGGGAGACACAGAATCGGAAACAGGCTCCAGGCTCTGAGCCATCAGCCCAGAGCCCGACGCGGGGCTCGAACTCACGGACCGTGAGATCGTGACCTGGCTGAAGCCGGACGCCCAACCGACTGCGCCACCCAGGCGCCCCTGATAGTATGGATATTTTAATAAAATATTCTTCCAATTCATGAACATGGGGTATATTTTTGTTCCATCTGTTTTTGATCATTGCTTTATGGTTTTTGAGTTTACCTCCTTGACTAAATTCATTCCTAAGTATTTCATTCTTGTTGGCACAATTGTAAGTGGAATTGTTTTCTTAATGTCTCTTTCTGCTACTTCATTTTTAGCATATAGAAATGCAGAAGGTTTCTGTATATTACTTTTGAATCCTACAGCGTTACTGAATTCATTTATTACTTCTGATTTTTTTTTTTGGTGGAGTCTTTAGGGTTTTCTTTGTATAGTATTAGGTCATCTGCAGATATTGATAAGGCTAGAAAATACAGCACAGGGAATATAATCAATGGTATTGTAAATAGTGTGGTATAGTGACAAATGATAGTAGCTACACTTCATGTGAGCATAGTGAAACAGAGTTGTCAAATCACTGTGTTGTCAAATGACATATGTTAAAAGTACATATTTTGTTGCCTATGAGAAAAAGGCTCGATAGTCAGTATCCTACTGTGTAATTGCCATGTAACTTTAAACAGATAATTCATTTAAAAATTTTATCCTTCAATCTCCAGGTATGAAATAAGGTTTCAATATCTGCTTCTCACCTGAGAGAAATATTCTGAAGGTCCTGAAAATGACTCAGAAATGCTTTGCAATGCTCAAGTGTGTGAGACCAGACTGTAAGAGTGAGTTATATCTTACATCAAATATTTAATTTTGAGAAACATATGAGCTAGGCAAAGTTGGTGCTGGTGTGCAATTACTTGAGAGAAGTGTGGAGCCCTTCCTTAGCCTTTTGGCAAAGCACTCAGTACATGGGGTTTGTTCTCACATTTCTCTTGATATATACATGACACCTTGTAGTGGTGTCTGCAAGTTACATAATTTCCAGGTCTCCTGGCTGTGGTTGTCTCATTAAATTTAATTTCCATTGTATCATTTTATATTTGTATCACAGTTGATGAAGTTTTATATAAGAAAATCACTGCATATTGACTTGGTACCCAAATGAAGTGAACTAATCTTTGAGGATATGGAAAAACCCACATATTTACATACGCTTCAACCACAGTAGCACATATGTGTTTTAAATAATATGGTGGAAAAGGTTGGTTAAGTGGTACAATTTATTTTGAAGGACCCTTGGGAACTCCACTCTGGAACTTTCCTTCACTAGTAATATGCTTAGAATTCCATGAGGAATAATGAAGAGGATATTCACAGTGCTATTTCTTAAGACACTTATTTCATTTATTATAAAGCAAGAGATTGTTTCATGTATTCAAATCTTTTCCAATTAACATTTCCTACATAAACCTTTAGCATTTAAAGTGCCCTCGTGTTAGTCAAACCCGTGTAAGCTAAAATGCTGTGAGTTTCCTTCAGTTACATAGATAAAATCTGTCTACTGTAAAAGTGAATTTGAGTAATTTTTATGAAGTGTATGAAATAGTTAGCCAGTGTTAATTTGATAAAATTGTTGTTCTCTAATACCTGTTCTTTTATGATGCTCCCTTCTGGAGTTTGATCACTGCAATAGGTTTTCTTTTCCTTTAAGATGAAGAAGGTACATATGAAGAAATAAAACTGAAATGATATACTTTCCCACTTGTAAACAACTCCCTGCATCCTTCTCTTCACACAAACACTTCTGCTGTCACAAAGTATGTCTCAAGGAATTGCTAGTTTTAACATAATATATAAAGCAGAGGCAAGAGAGACCCAGGGCATAAATATAAGGTGTTGATGAAATTCAAGAAAGGCCTAAAATTAGGGTGAAATAGATAATTTATTATCTAAAGTGGTCACTTTAAAGACTGAAAAAGGATGCTATTAATAACTACACTAGTACGACAGGCATAAAACCCGTTGTCAAACACCCTCCTTATTGCCATTGACTATGAGAGTTTAATGCAAGATACTGTTGGGTGTGTTTGTGATTTAGTAGGGTTTTCAATATTTTGCAGATTTAAGGCTTGTTTTGTCATCTTGTTTTCTGTTAATCATGTATTTGGCTTAATAGTAAATGTTTGCTACGGTGTGAAAATAGCTTTCCAGTACGACATGTTTTCCACATTTGCTGATTCAATGATCATAGTATAATACCCAGACCTGCACACGTGCACACACTCAATACATAATTCTAGGATTATATGTCACATAAGGCAAGTGACACTATTTATCTTACCTTCAATTTTTTTTTCTTACTAGTACAATTAATACCTCATGATGTAAACTATTCACCTAACAACAGATAGATTTAAAGCATAGATTTGCTTCCTAACCCATCTATCTCTAGCATTTGCAATATTCCCGGGAATAGCAACTTAGTTTTGAAAGTGACTGGCATTCTACTTAAAGTTATGCAAACCCAGAAATTAGTGACTTGGAAAAATATATAGTACATATATTGTATATCATTTGGTAATGTTTTTTAAAAATCACATCCTAATGATGTGCGTGATTTCTTTGTATGGTCTCTAATACGTGTATTTTCCATCTCTATTCTTCTCTCATCCCTAAAATGCTTTATCCCCCAAATACATTCTTTTGGATTATTTTAATTGGATTTTTATTGTGCCCTTCCCTGCAATCTCACACTCTCAAAATTCACCCCTGATCTTCTTACCATAGTCATCTAGATAAAACACAAATGTAATCATGCCACGCTCATGTTAGTAATTCAAAAATTTCTCACCATCTATGAGGGTACATCCAAACTACCTATTGTAATGTATCAGGATCCCGTGTGTCTTGCCCCTCTCTGACATCTTTCATTTTCATTTTTTTAAGTTTATATTTTTGTCATCTCTACACCCAGTGTGGGGCTAGAACTCACAACCCTGAGATCAAGAGTTGTATATTCTTTCAGCTGAACCAGCCAGATGCCCCACATTCCGTGTCCCTTCCATGCCTTTGCTCATTCCATTCCCGCTTAAATTCCTTCCCCCACCCCCACCCCAACTGGACAGCATCTGCTAGTTTTGCAAAATTCAGTTCAAGTTGATTTCTCCATATGATGTTTGCTGATCCCTTTCATCCAACTAAATGTAATCATCAGTTCCTTTTTAAAAAATTGAGCTGTGCTGTGTACACATTTCTTTGGTATATTACTTAGACTATTTTATTTCATGCAGGTATCTGAAAATCAGCGGGTATATTTTTATTTTCAATTTCCAACACATAACGAAGCACCTGATAAAAAGCAAGCATTAAGTATGTTGCTTCATATGTGAATAAATGTCTTACTATAGCCATTTCTTTCTAAAAATTAATTATATTATTTTAGCTGTTTGGACTATAAGACCATTTTTGATATGGCAGCTAAAATAATTATTCAGATTTTACTGTCCTTTCCACTTGTAATGCACTATGTCCCAGCCTAAGCAGGCCAGTTAAATAAGTGAAATTCTACGCTGATCCTCTCTAGATCTTTTGAATAAATCAGCACTATATAGTACATGGAAAGACATTGTCTACCTTTTACTGTAATCCTGGATATCACATTTTTTTCATGTACCAAATGACTGATGAATCTAAAAACTGTAGACCCTTAGAGTAAATCCATCAAAAGCAGAGAGATGGATTGCTCTTCTCTACCTGATGATTTGAGTCATCAATCAAAATGTCCCAGGCCATGCTATAGAGTTTTACTATAAAACCTTGAAATTATAGAACGTTATGCATCATATTTTAAAAAGAGGTTTTTGGGGTAAAGGAATATCTTTTTCATCTCTCTTGGAGAGTTGTTTCAGTTCGCTTTAAAATACAAGCCAAAGAAAATGTTAAAGCCACTATTTCTAGATGTTTGCAAAGAATATATCTAAAACTGCTAATAGGGGGGTGCCTGGGTGGCTCCGTCGGTTAAGCGTCCGACTTAGACTCAGGTGATGATCTCATAGTCCGTGAGTTCGAGCCCTGCGTCGGGCTCTGTGCTGACAGCTCAGAGCCTGGAGCCTGTTTCAGATTCTGTGTCTCCCTCTCTCTCTGACCCTCCCCCATTCATGCTCTGTCTCTCTCTGTCTCAAAAATAAATAAACGTTAAAAAAAATTTAAAACTGCTAATAAGAAGGTTGGCTATTTTAAGTATTTCCTTTTCTATTTAAAATGGAAGTTAAATTTATACCAGTTATGGATCAGATCATAGTTTTATGTGTATATTTCTCTTTTCCCATCCACATAGCCATGTCTAATTCTCCCATTTTTCTACCTCTCAGTGTCCCTTATTTTCTCTCTCACCCATTTTTTTTTGGGGGGGGGTAGTTCTTTTCCTTTCTGCATTGTCTGTGCCCCTCTTCATTTTCTTCATTTTAGCTTTTATTGACTGTTGCCCTTTTTCCTAATATTTGTAAAAGTAGACTTCAAGATATCTGATGTTTATTTTATATATAAATTTAAGTAGCACTTTGTTTTTAAGCCATTTATACTTAATGCAATTACTAATGTACTTAAGTTTAAATCTGTTATTTTGCGCTTTGTTTTATGTTTGTTTTACTGTATGATTTTCACTTCTCTCTCTCTCTCTCTTTTTGATGCTGATTTATTTTGAGAGAGAAAGCATCCATATGGGAGGGGCAGGGATGGAGGGGGGGAGAGAGAGAGAGAGGGAGAGAGAGAGAGAGAGAGAGAGAGAATATGAATCTCAAGCAGGCTCCATGCTGTCAGCACAGTGCTCTATGTGGGGCTCACACTCATGAACTGTGATTTATGACCTAAGCTGAACAAAGAGTAGGATGCTTAACCGACCCGGCCACACAGGCACTCCTGTTTTCACTTCAAGTTATTTTAAAATTCCTTTTTCTCCTCCATTAACTTACTTGTTACTTATTTCTTCAGAATTTTATACGTATCATAGAAATTAGAGCATGCATCATTAAATACTTAAAATCTATCATAAATTATTCTATGCATTTTCTAACATTTTAAATTCATTTACTTCCTCTTAGCATCCAAGTTACTATTGCTATGTATTTTGATTATATTTTAAATCATACATATCATCATTGTTACTGTGTATATTTGATATTCATTTAGATTTCTTTAAATGTTTACTCTTTGCTTTTCATTTCTTACGTTTCACCATGTTTCCACCTTGGATCCTTTTTCTTCTTCCTGAAAATCAGTCTTTAGCAATTTTAGCATATGGGTAATGGATTCTCTCAGTTTTGTTTGTCTAAAATTATCTTTGTTTTTTTTTTTTGCCATTTTTAAAGAATATTTTCATCTGACGTATATTAAGAGGTTGGCAGCAATTTTTCTGGCATTTGTTTGGGGGGTTATCTATTTTTTTTTTCTCTTAAGCCTTTGGGTTTTAGTATTCTGGAGGTATTAGCTCAAAGTCTGAGGTCCTTACCAGTAGCCCCTTCCTCAGAAGACTCTGAAATCAAAATATTTTTTCATGTCTGTAAGATGATCTAATTATCCTCTTATGTCCTCAGTTTTTAAGCTTTCTTTTTGTTTGCAGCCTCTCAGTCTGTCAATTTCACAAGTGTAAAAGCTATACCAAGTTAAATTCTCTTCTATGCGCCTCCCTTATTTCTAGGATCTTGACCCTCAAATTCCTGACTGATTTGGAACCTCCCAGCATCTTTCATACACTTGTTTTTATTTCCCTTATTTTTTTTTTCAAACTTCTTTGCTTGAACTTTATGGAAGAGATGTTTTGAAATAAGCTATTCCACCATTTTCAGTCACTTTGGAAGACAGAAGAAATTTCCTCAAACCTTTCATTGGGTTTAGCTTTACTTATAATTTTTTCCATTAATGAGTACAATAACTCTATTAGCCTTTATTGGTGTATGAGATATAATAACTTTTAAAGACTTGACTGAGTCCATTACTCAATATCCATAGAAAATTTGATCATAATTTATCCACTTTTAAGTTATAACCTTCATGTGTTCCTTGTTTAATTTTACAAGCATTAAAAGTGAAGTTTGGGTCGCCTAGGTAATTAGTTACTTTCTACATGTTATTAAAAGACCTATCTTTCTTTTTGCTTAAACACATATTACAAATATAGCATTTTAAAATAACATCTAGAACAATTAGTAGATGATCAATTGATTTATTAATATTATTTAATTTCTTATAAACTCTACCTCCTTTTCTCTTTACATTGATTCATATATAAATACTTCTTATGCCACCTAATGTAGAAAACATTACCAGTATGTAAAGTTATGATGTAATATGTTGTCCCATTGCTAAATGAATTTAATAGTATTTTCCTGAATCTTGAAAGAGGAAACTATAAATCCATAGATATTTTTCAGGCTGACTGTTCTGTGCTAGTTAGATATTGTATGAATCACAGGAATTAAAAAGATATACAGTAAATGCTCCTTGTTCCTATAGAATGTTATTTTCTATCTCTTATGTTAGGGTCTCTTTGAGAGGGCACCTGCTGTTTTTAAATCAGGAGAGAATTACTGAGCTCACCAAGAACTGAGCTACATGCTGTAGCATAGCACTTAACATTGAAATGTTTGAAATGGATACAAGAATTTATGATACACTTTAAGTAGTTGATGATGCATGTTGTAATTTCCATGATACAAGTATAAAATGCTAACTAAATAATCAAAGGTCTTATAGTATGACTGAGTGAGTCCTGAGTAGTGCCTAATTTCCAGTTGTTAAAAAAATACAATAAAGTAAAAAAATCTATGTCAGAAGACTTGACATTTATGTATGTGTGTGTGTGTGTATATATATACACACACACACACACACACATACATATATGTATACGTATATATATACACAT
The DNA here is from genome assembly GCF_028749965.1 of Puma concolor. NCBI lineage: Eukaryota > Metazoa > Chordata > Mammalia > Carnivora > Felidae > Puma > Puma concolor. The sequence goes on along the minus strand of NC_141679.1, from coordinate 54,446,419 downwards.
ACACACATATATATGTATATATATGGAATCCTTTAATCTTAGCACATGGAGAAATGGAAGAAAAAAGATTAACATTGTATTGGTATTCTAGAGTTAGATTCACAGGACAGTTTATTTAGGATGTTTAACATTAGAAAAGGTACAAAAAATACTCTTAAGTTTGCTAAGTCATTGAGTTTACTGCTGTATTTTACAATATTTAAATAAAAATTAAATCCTCATGCTCATGGAAAGGTGTTTTAAAAGGGTGGTTTAGTTTTATGACTTTTAAAAATTTATGTTAGTAAGTGACCATTTTCTACCCTTTCTGGTAGAGAAGTACATATAGATCATTAGGAATGAGGCTTATGCTCTAAATTGAATTATTTTGTTTTTCTCTTTTAGATTGAAACAGAAGTATAACTTTCCCCCACTATCTTTATGGTTAACAGAGCACATTACCATATTTTTAGGTTTGTCAAGAGGCATTTTATAGGTAAGAACATTGAAGGCATCAGAGCTAAAGGGATAATAAAAGCTCAGTATTAGGACTTTGATATCAATAGCTTTATGGTGCAACTAAGCGAGCTTGTCCCGAGGAGTGCCTAATTTCCAGGTGCCAGAAAAATCATAGAATAAAAAAAATTGCATCTTAGAGACTTGACCATGGAATATTAGCAGAGAAGAGCTGATCTGGTGTCTTTCTTACCTTTGAGAATAAGTTCCTTATCTATACATATGAAATCAGCTCATGATATGGTTTATTTTTTGAAAGAAGATAATAACAAATCAGTGTCATTCCTTCATTTTTTGCATGGAAATCCAAATTAATAATATACCTTCAAATTTCTTTTCATACACTACTATGTATTATTCCTCCTTTTCCTTCCTAGAAATACTTCCTTTCCTTGCCAGCCAGATTTCAACTTGGCTCTGCACTTCTGATATCATTCATATTTTATTTTATTTTTTTTGTGCTATATAATGTTGTTTTATTTATTTATTTATTTATTTTTTATTTATATATGAAATTTATTGTCAAATTGGTTTCCATACAACACCCAGTGCTCATCCCAAAAGGTGCCCTCCTCAGTACCCATCACCCACCCTCTCCTCCCTCCCACCCACCATCAACCCTTAGTTTGTTCTCAGTTCTCAACAGTCTCTTATGCTTTGGCTCTCTCCCACTCTAACCTCTTTTTTTTTTTTTCCTTCCCCTCCCCCTTGGGCTCCTGTTAAGTTTCTCAGGATCCACTTAAGAGTGAAACCATATGGTATCTGTCTTTCTCTGTATGGCTTATTTCACTTAGCATCACACTATCCAGTTCCATCCACGTTGCTACAAAAGGCCATATTTCATTTTTTCTCATTGCCACGTAGTATTCCATTGTGTATATAAACCACAATTTCTTTATCCATTCATCAGTTGATGGACATTTAGGCTCTTTCCATAATTTGGCTATTGTTGAGAGTGCTGCTATGAACATTGGGGTACAAGTGCCCCTATGCATCAGTACTCCTGTGTCCCTTGGATAAATTCCTAGCAGTGCTATTGCTGGGTCATAGGGTAGGTCTATTTTTAATTTTCTGAGGAACCTCCACACTGCTTTCCAGAGCGGCTGCACCAATTTGCATTCCCACCAACAGTGCAAGAGGGTTCCCGTTTCTCCACATCCTCTCCAGCATCTATAGTCTCCTGATTTGTTCATTTTGGCCACTCTGACTGGCGTGAGGTGATACCTGAGTGTGGTTTTGATTTGTATTTCCCTGATAAGGAGCGACGCTGAACATCTTTTCATGTGCCTGTTGGCCATCCGGATGTCTTCTTTAGAGAAGTGTCTATTCATGTTTTCTGCCCATTTCTTCACTGGGTTATTTGCTTTTCGGGTGTGGAGTTTGGTGAGCTCTTTATAGATTTTGGAGACTAGCCCTTTGTCCGATATGTCATTTGCAAATATCTTTTCCCATTCCGTTGGTTGCCTTTTAGTTGGTTGTTTCCTTTGCTGTGCAGAAGCTTTTTATCTTCATAAGGTCCCAGTAATTCACTTTTGCTTTTAATTCCCTTGCCTTTGGGGATGTGTCGAGTAAGAGATTGCTACGGCTGAGGTCAGAGAGGTCTTTTCCTGCTTTCTCCTCTAAGGTTTGGATGGTTTCCTGTCTCACATTCAGGTCCTTTATCCATTTTGAGTTTATTTTTGTGAATGGTGTGAGAAAGTGGTCTAGTTTCAACCTTCTGCATGTTGCTGTCCAGTTCTCCCAGCACCATTTGTTAAAGAGACTGTCTTTTTTCCATTGGATGTTCTTTCCTGCTTTGTCAAAGATGAGTTGGCCATACGTTTGTGGGTCTAGTTCTGGGGTTTCTATTCTATTCCATTGGTCTATGTGTCTGTTTTTGTGCCAATACCATGCTGTCTTGATGATGACAGCTTTGTAGTAGAGGCTAAAGTCTGGGATTGTGATGCCTCCTGCTTTGGTCTTCTTCAAAATTACTTTGGCTATTCGGGGCCTTTTGTGGTTCCATATGAATTTTAGGATTGCTTGTTCTAGTTTCGAGAAGAATGCTGGTGCAATTTTGATTGGGATTGCATTGAATGTGTAGATAGCTTTGGGTAGTATTGACATTTTGACAATATTTATTCTTCCAATCCATGAGCAGGGAATGTCTTTCCATTTCTTTAAATCTTCTTCAATTACCTTCATAAGCTTTCTATAGTTTTCAGCATACAGATCCTTTACATCTTTGGTTAGATTTATTCCTAGGTATTTTATGCTTCTTGGTGCAATTGTGAATGGGATCAGTTTCTTTATTTGTCTTTCTGTTGCTTCATTGTTAGTGTATAAGAATGCAACTGATTTCTGTATATTGATTTTGTATCCTGCAACTTTGCTGAATTCATGTATCAGTTCTAGCAGACTTTTGGTGGAGTCTATCGGATTTTCCATGTATAATATCATGTCATCTGCAAAAAGCGAAAGCTTGACTTCATCTTTGCCAATTTTGATGCCTTTGATTTCCTTTTGTTGTCTTATTGCTGATGCTAGAACTTCCAGCACTATGTTAAACAACAGCGGTGAGAGTGGGCATCCCTGTCGTGTTCCTGATCTCAGGGAAAAAGCTCTCAGTTTTTCCCCGTTGAGGATGATGTTAGCTGTGGGCTTTTCATAAATGGCTTTTATGATCTTTAAGTATGTTCCTTCTATCCCGACTTTCTCAAGGGTTTTTATTAAGAAAGGATGCTGGATTTTGTCAAAGGCCTTTTCTGCATCGATTGACAGGATCATATGGTTCTTCTCTTTTTTTTTGTTAATGTGATGTATCACGTTGATTGATTTGCGAATGTTGAACCAGCCCTGCATCCCAGGAATGAATCCCACTTGATCATGGTGAATAATTCTTTTTATATGCCGTTGAATTCGATTTGCTAGTATCTTATTGAGAATTTTTGCATCCATATTCATCAGGGATATTGGCCTGTAGTTCTCTTTTTTTACTGGGTCTCTGTCTGGTTTAGGAATCAAAGTAATACTGGCTTCATAGAATGAGTCTGGAAGTTTTCCTTCCCTTTCTATTTCTTGGAATAGCTTGAGAAGGATAGGTATTATCTCTGCCTTAAACGTCTGGTAGAACTCCCCTGGGAAGCCATCTGGTCCTGGACTCTTATTTGTTGGGAGATTTTTGATAACCGATTCAATTTCTTCGCTGGTGATGGGTCTGTTCAAGCTTTCTATTTCCTCCTGATTGAGTTTTGGAAGAGTGTGGGCGTTCAGGAATTTGTCCATTTCTTCCAGGTTGTCCAATTTGTTGGCATATAATTTTTCATAGTATTCCCTGATAATTGTTTGTATCTCTGAGGGATTGGTTGTAATAATTCCATTTTCATTCATGATTTTATCTATTTGGGTCATCTCCCTTTTCTTTTTGAGAAGCCTGGCTAGAGGTTTGTCAATTTTGTTTATTTTTTCAAAAAACCAACTGTTGGTTTCGTTGATCTGCTCTACAGTTTTTTTACATTCTATATTGTTTATTTCTGCTCTGATCTTTATTATTTCTCTTCTTCTGCTGGGTTTAGGCTGCCTTTGCTGTTCTGCTTCTAGTTCCTTTAGGTGTGCTGTTAGATTTTGTATTTGGTATTTTTCTTGTTTCTTGAGATAGGCCTGGATTGCAATGTATTTTCCTCTCAGGACTGCCTTCTCTGCGTCCCAAAGCATTTGGATTGTCATATTTTCATTTTCGTTTGTTTCCATATATTTTTTAATTTCTTCTCGAATTGCCTGGTTGACCCACTCATTCGTTAGTAGGGTGTTCTTTAACCTCCATGCTTTTGGAGGTTTTCCAGACTTTTTTCTGTGGTTGATTTCAAGCTTCATAGCATTGTGGTCTGAAAGTATGCATGGTATGATTTCAATTCTTGTAAACTTATGAAGGGCTGTTTTGTGACCCAGTATATGATCTATCTTGGAGAATGTTCCATGTGCACTCGAGAAGAAAGTATATTCTGTTGCTTTGGGATGCAGAGTTCTAAATATATCTGTCAAGTCCATCTGATCCAATGTCTCATTCAGGGCCCTTGTTTCTTTATTGACCGTGTGTCTAGATGATCTATCCATTTCTGTAAGTGGGGTGTTAAAGTCCCCTGCAATTACCACATTCTTCTCAATAAGGTTGCTTATGTTTGAGTAATTGTTTTATATATTTGGGCGCTCCGGTATTCGGCGCATAGACATTTATAATTGTTAGCTCTTCCTGATGGATAGACCCTGTCACTATTATATAATGTCCTTCTTCATCTCTTGTTACAGCCTTTAATTTAAAGTCTAGTTTGTCTGATAGAAGTATGGCTACTCCAGCTTTCTTTTGGCTTCCAGTAGCATGAGAAATAGTTCTCCATCCCCTCACTCTCAATCTAAAGGTGTCCTCAGGTCTAAAATGAGTCTCTTGTAGACAGCAAATAGATGGGTCTTGTTTTTTTATCCATTCTGATACCCTATGTCTTTTGGTTGGCGCATTTAATCCATTTACATTCAGTGTTATTATAGAAAGATATGGGTTTAGAGTCATTGTGATGTCTGTATGTTTTATGCTTGTAGTGATGTCTCTGGTACTTTGTCTCACAGGGTCCCCCTTAGGATCTCTTGTAGGGCTGGTTTAGTGGTGACAAATTCCTTCAGTTTTTGTTTGTTTGGGAAGACCTTTATCTCTCCTTCTATTCTAAATGACAGACTTGCTGGATGAAGGATTCTCGGCTGCATATTTTTTCTGTCTAGCACACTGAAAATCTCGTGCCAATTCTTTCTGGCCTGCCAAGTTTCAAAAGAGAGATCAGTCACGAGTCTTATAGGTCTCCTTTTATATGTGAGGGCACGTTTACCCCTTGCTGCTTTCAGAATTTTCTCTTTATCCTTGTATTTTGCCAGTTTCACTATGATATGTCGTGCAGAAGATCGATTCAAGTTACGTCTGAAGGGAGTTCTCTGTGCCTCTTGGATTTCAATGCCTTTTTCCTTCCCCAGTTCAGGGAAGTTCTCAGCTATTATTTCTTCAAGTACCCCTTCAGCACCTTTCCCTCTCTCTTCCTCCTCTGGGATACCAATTATGCGTATATTATTTCTGTTTAGTGTATCACTTAGTTCTCTAATTTTCCCCTCATACTCCTGGATTTTTTTATCTCTCTTTTTCTCAGCTTCCTCTTTTTCCATAACTTTATCTTCTAGTTCACCTATTCTCTCCTCTGCCTCTTCAATCCGAGCCGTGGTGGTTTCCATTTTGTTATGCATTTCGTTTAAAGCGTTCTTCAGCTCCTCGTGACTGTTCCTTAGTCCCTTGATCTCTGTAGCAAGAGATTCTCTGCTGTCAGCTATACTGTTTTCAAGCCCAGCGATTAATTTTATGACTATTATTCTAAATTCACTTTCTGTTATATTATTTAAATCCTTTTTGATCAGCTCATTAGCTGTTGTTATTTCCTGGAGATTCTTCTGAGGGGAATTCTTCCGCTTGGTCATTTTGGATAGTCCCTGGCATGGTGAGGACCTTCAGGGCACTTCCCCTGTGCTGTGGTGTAAAACTGGAGTTGGTAGGCGGAGCCGCAGTCAGACCTGATGTCTGCCCCCAGCCCACCGCTGTGTCCACAGTCAGACTGGTGTGTTTCTTCTCTTCCCCTCTCCTAGGGGCGGGATTCACTGTGGGGTGGGGTGGCCTGTCTGGGCTACTTGCATACTGCCAGCCTTGTGATGCTGGGGATCTGGCGTCTTAGCTGGGGTGGGTAGGCAAGGTGCACGGGGGCAGGAGGGGAGGCTTAGCTTGCTTCTCCTTAGGTGATCCACTTCAGGAGGGGCCCTGTGGCAGCAGGAGGGAGTCAGATCTGCTGCCGGAGGTTTGGCTCCGCAGAAGTGCAGAGTTGGGTGTTTGCGCGGAGCGAGCAAGTTCCCTGGCAGGAACTGGTGCTCTTTGGGATTTTGGCTGGGGGATGGGAGGGGGAGATGGCGCTGGCGAGCGCCTTTGTTCCCCACCAAACTGAGCTCTGTCGTCCGGGGGCTCAGCAGCTCTCCTTCCCTTTGTCCTCCAGCCTTCCCGCTTTCTGAGCAGAGCTGTTAACTTATGACCTCCCAGACGCTAAGTCGCGCTTGCTGTCGGAACACAGTCCGTCAGGCCTCTCCGCTTTTTGCAAGCCAGACTCGGGGGCTCTGCTTGGCCGGCGAGCCGCCCCTCCGCCCCGGCTCCCTCCCGCCAGTCCGTGGAGCGCGCACCGCCTCGCCGCCCTTCCTACCCTCTTCCGTGGGCCTCTCGTCTGTGCTTGGCTCCGGCGACTCCGTTCTGCTAATCCTCTGGTGGTTTTCTGGGTTATTTAGGCAGGTGTAGGTGGAATCTAAGTGATCAGCAGGACGCGCGGTGAGCCCAGTGTCCTCCTACGCCGCCATCTTCCTGACCTATCATTCATATTTTAAAAACCAGGTCCTTAGAGTATCAACAAGGTCTTCATTACAGGATTAGTGTGAAAAATCTACAAGTTAGAAATGTGCTGTGTACTGTGATAGTGTATTAATACACAAATAGATTACAGAGGTTGAGGGTCATTAAGAAAATATATTCACTATGGAGAAAAGAATTACAAGAATTAATCATGATTTGCAATTGTCAGTAAATCTCTGAACGTGTAAATATTACCTCCATTTACCATGAGTGATTCCTGCTGGGGGTTGAGCACTGGGTCAGGCATTGCTTTTCCAATTCTTGCTGTTAGTAATTTTTATAAGATGTTTTCTACCTATGGATGAATCATAAAATTGTAATAGAAGAAATATCAGATAGTCTTAGAAAATGTTCACAGTATGTGGCCATGTAAGCTTTTGTTTGTTTTTGGTGTATGGTATAGATTATGTTTTCATCTTTATATATATTTTTAATCTTTACATATTTAGACTAGAGAGAAATTCTAAAGACAGAATTTTTGGATAGGATTGCTGTGATGCACAGTGCCATGTTGAGGGTAAAATTGTTTTCTGGAAAAAGTGCTAGGACATCATGATACAATGCATGAATGCATGTTTGGATATAACTTCTTCCATTTTAATCTCCTTTGTTGGAGTTACTTCAGAGATCAGTGAATTTACAACTTAGGAAACAATATATTTTCATTTATTTTGCATTCATTCCATTCAAAATAGCACTAGACAATAGAACAGATGACTTTTTAATACTACAACAATTTTATTAGCTACCTTGGTTTTGATCTTTTTAAAGTTTATTTATTTATTTTGAGAGAGACAGAAACTTAATGAGTGTGGCAGGGACAAAGAGACGGGGGAGAGAGAATCCCAAGCAAGCTCCGTACTGCCAGTGCAGAGCCCAATGCGGGGCTCGAACTTACGAAACCGTGAGATCATGACCCGAGCCAAAACCAAGAGTCAGACTCTTAACCAACTGAGCCACCTAGGCACTCCTAACTATCTTGGTTTTGAATAGTACATTATTATGTATTGTTCTCTCCAATATGACGAGAGTCTTTTTTGGTTTATAACTCTGTTTGCTCATGATGAAAAGCTATTTTACTCTCTATCTGTATGAATTACTCTCATTCTTCAGTTGTGTGCTCAGATAGTACTTTATCAGTGAGGCTTTTCTTGGCCATCTTATCGAAAATGGCATTCATAAAAGATGGCATTGCTTATTCTCCTTCTCTGCTTTATTATTCTCTATAATTAATTGTTACTGTTTGTATGTGTATCTCTGCTGAAATACACGTCATTGCATTCAGAGATGTACATCTCATTCAGATCAATGTGTCTAGCAATAGAACTGGACCTGGTGAACAGTAGGCACCCAATGAACATTTGCAGAATGAGTGACTGAATAGATGCATTTCAAATGAGTATTCAATGACATCTACTTTACTATAGCCTGTAAACTCCTTAAAGGCAGGAATGTTGTCATGTTTTAAAATTGTTTTTTCATACCTGTAACACATTGATTTGATGTAGTTATGTTAATGGTATAAATTGGTTAAATGACTAATTGGATGAATCCCAACATAAAATTCTCAAGTTATGGAACAACCTCAATCCACTATGACCTCAGAACTGGAAGCTTCTAACTGCAGGATTTAAAGTCATCATCTTTCTGTCAGGAGAAAAAAAAATTTTTTTTAAATATCTTTTTCTACAATCACATCCCATCCTTCTATGTAGAAGGCATGAATTGGACTTTGGTATGATGAAAGGGAAGAGAGACAATAAATAAATCGTGAGAATATATAAAATAGGATGTTGAGTGTTAAATGATAGAGGAGAGTAAATCAAGAGAAGGGGATAGAGAATAATTGATGAGGCAAGAGATGATCGTATCAGCTTAGACTAGATGCTAGGGGTGGGGCTATTGGGTTGAATTAAAAATCTCCAAACTTCTGTTTTTTGCAATTAAAATATTAAGATTATAATTGTAACTGATAGAGAGGGTGATTGTTAGACTTAAATATAATAATACATGTAAAACACTTAGCCTGATATCTGGAATGTAATAAAGACTCTGCTGTTAAACGCAGTGTTTTGGACTAAGATAAACGTGTGGCAAATAGTTGTTGTATCAAATGTATGGAATAGATTTATGAGTACATGGATACAGTCCTGTACTCAAGTGCTTTGGGTAGTGTAAATTACTACAAAAGGCAGGAGTCTCCCCTGATTATAGAGGAAAAATCGGTTTGGAAAAACCACTGAGATCACAGGATGTCCAAAGGTTTGTTAACAGGGAGTAGCTTTTGGTTTCTAACACTGCCTGTGTCTGGCTTTTATTAGCAGACTGACTGAAATGGCTAGAGTAAGGAAACATTCTAAACTGTTTCCTCAATTGTGTTTTTTTTTTTTTTTTCCTTGAATCTTTCCTTAGTCTGTATATCTGGACCACTTGCTTACACAGCCCAAAAGCCTTTCATATTCCAATCCTCTGCATCACTAGTGTCAATAAATTGTGAGTTGATTACTTCGAAATACTATTTGTATATATAAAAAATGATAGCACTGATTTTACTTAACTCATCAAATGTTATTCTTTAAGCATCCAGTTTCCATCTTTTTTTTCCTATGAACATATTTCTCTAGTCTAACTATGTTGGCCCTGGAATGAAAAAACTGTGAGTAACATGGAACTATCTTGATATATATAATATGACAACTCTTGAGATACACACTTCTCAACATAACATCAGAACATGTGTTTAATATGCCATCACCCCCATGAGGGCTTCATAACATCAACTGCAACAGAAACAAATAATGAAATGCTTCAGTCTTGTGCATGAATGAGATATGTTCAAGCTTCCAAAGTGCAAAACCATACTTTTTAAATTTCTTGTATTTGTAGTATAGCTAAATCCTGAACCGGTTCCACAATGATGTGTACACTTACTACCTCAAATTAGATATTTATTTATCACGTATTAAATACTGGGCACTGTGTTAAGGGGGAATGGGGACTTCAGAAAGTGTTTAATTACAGCCTATAATTCCAGCCTGCAGGAATCTAAAGTTAATTCCATCTTCTCAATTACATAGAAGATGCGTTGGATATATTTGTTTAAAATAGTCAAGTGTGAAATCCTCAATATCAGGAGTATCTGTGTGGCCTGTGAATCTTACATCAAGATGAAGAAAGTAGGGACACAGGAATTTTGTTGATAAGATGGGATGAAATGTATTCCTTGTCTCCTCTTTATTTAGTGATTTTATAAACATCTTCATCAGATTAGGTGACGCAGATACTCTATCATTCCTCTCCCAGTTAGTGGGAAAATTTTTTTCCCTCCTGAAACTAAATCTTTTCTTCCCACTTGTTGGTAGACTTGCTTTATCCTGACCTATGCTGTTACAGTGGTTTCTCCATGCCTCCAGACCTCGTTTTCTTTTTCCCCCTGATCACGTTTTTGTTTTTGTTTTTGTTTTTTTCCCATTCTGCAGGAGGCCTTAAAAAATTAAGAGGCCCCAGGAGATTGAAATATCACTAGAGAATACAGGGAGACTTGAGTTTAGTAAGACAGAATACCTGGCCTCGGGCACCTGAAGCCAGATCCCTAGGTTGAAATCTTGAATCCACTGCTAATTCATTGTACAAATGTGATCGGAGTGCAAGGAAGCTTTTTGCCCATTCATGTCTTTTCCCTTTAAACAAGGGTAATGATAGCATTTACTACCTGGGAATTTTGTGACAGACTATGTTACATTGTTTCTCCTCCTCTCAGGAAAAGTGGCAACTCCTCTTTACAACAGCAGAAACCTTAAGAACTACAGAGAGTCATGTCCAGTTCTGCATGAGTTGAAAAATAAAGGAACTTACTTGAAGAAATGGCTCAAAGAACGTAAATCAAAAGAACTTTGATGTGAATTAATAACCAGTCAGGTGTGTTTTTCCCCAAGACAGTGGGGACAGTGACAAGCAAAATGTTTCTGACTTTACATTCTTTGAAGATTTCAGTGAATAGTGGATGTACCATAAGAAATAAATCACGATGATTTAGTGTTAGAGATTGGTTAGGATCAGCAGGTGACCATACTAAGAGAATGTGGAACAATCCCCTAAAGGGTGAGTGAGGAAACACTTGACATTTATGGGATGTGAACGTAAACTTAGATTTCAGTTTCTTCATATCTCAGTGTAAATCAGTACTGTATTCACAGGCTAGTATTTTCAAAGTCTTGTTTACCGAATTTAAAAAGATAGAATTTGTGAAATAAACGTGTTTTCCGAAACGTTACTGGTGATGCGATACCTCTTGCCAGAGTAAAAAGGCTGAGGAAAGATAAATTACTAAGGATGAGGGAAGTTGAGGATAACCCTAAACTCCACAACACTGAAGGAAGAAATGGAAGAAGGTAAGTGTGTCTTATTCATCCTTTTGTTTCTAGTGCCTAGTACAATACCTGGAACATAGCAAAAATGCACCAAGTATTTCTGCATTGATACATACATTAGAAGTGGTAAATTTCTTCACAGTCATTTCTCAGTGTGTTTGTATTATGGTATAAGAAGTGAATTTATTATGGTATATATTCATATTTCTACTGCAGATAAAACTTGAATCATTATATTACTATATCAGAAATACTATTGTTGAATACATTAAGCTGAAGTATTTATATTCCTAGTAACTTAGGCTTGTTGTTAGTTGCCTCAGTGTTCTCCAGTTTGAGCTGATAGGGAAGGTAGATGTGCGGTTTGGAATCTGAAAATAGGGCTTTCACAGTAGATGTCTCCAACATGCATTTTAATCTTCAAAGAACAGTTTTTGTAAGTACAAACAATAAATTTGGGAGCACGGAGTCTGGAAGACTAGGGTACAGAAGTTTCCAATAAGCCATAGAGTAGGAAGGTTGGTGCCATTCTGACCCCAGGAAAGAAATGAGATCCCCTTCTAAGATCATAAGGGGCCTAGCGGGAGAGGTGGATAGAGACAGGACTATGGTACAGAAGCTGGCCAACAGCCACCACACCTTGTTGCCCTGCGCCAAGTGCCCTGAATGAGGGCCTTGTAGAAACCCTCTGGTAGGAGAGATGTAGTCTGTTCTGAGATGATACCGATGTCCTCCCTCCTTTACATATATGTCAATATAGATATTTATGTAAACTTGGAATTTGGTTATAATTTTCAATTTCTCTTTGGCAGTGTGTGTGTGTGTGTGTGTGTGTGTGTGTGTGTGTGTGTACATTTTACATTCTTATTCCTTTGCATTTTTTCTCCTTTTCCCCTTCTCTAATTCTTGCTTCTTTTCTCTTATACAAAGTAATGTCTTTGAATAGATCTACTTCCAGTTCCATTTTATAATACTACTCATCTTTGGAAGTAGTGGATTTCCCTGGACCAGGTATTTCAGGGAGGTCCCATGGTAGCAGATTTCACTTAATGATCTAGTTATTGAGAGTTTGTGTTTTTCACTTCTTTTGTCTCCCCAGCAAACTAAAAATGGCAGGGTTAGTAAAAATGCAGTGTTTTCTTTCTACATGAATACACAGAGTTTGCTTTCTATAAAAATGACTTCTGCAGGTGCTTCCATTCTACCGGCCTTTCCAGATTTGCTGATTGTGGTCTATGGAGGTCATTGCTGCACAGCCCTGGCCTTGGGTTCCATTGTTAAAAATAAGGAGTTGGTTTGGCCACAGGATGTACTGTTCATGATGAAATCCTGACTTTATTAGGAGACCTATAATCATGAATATCCTTAGCTGTCTTCACTAAATCAGTCTTTCCTTATTCATTAGATTTGGTTGTATGGATATGTCAGACTTTTGTTAAAGATGATTTTTTCTTGTTTGTTTTTTTAATGTTGAGTTTTCAGAGAGAGAGATAGCTTGGAGGGTGGGCGCTGCAGAGAGAGGGAGAGACACAGAATCCGAAGCAGGCTCCAGCCTCTGAGCTGTTAGCATAGAGCCCAATACGGAGCTTGAACTTAGGAGCCATGAGATCATGACCTGACTGAAGTCAGGGCTTAACCCACTGAGCCACCCAGGTGCCCCAAAGATGATGATTTTTAGTCAGTGTTTCTCCTTGTTGATTTTGTGTAAAATCCAGGAGGAAATGAGGTATATCATTTTTTCTTCTATAACTGCCATTTTAAAATTGGAACAATGAGACTAAGCTTAAACTTGTACATAGCAAAATGCCTTACATGGAACCTTTTTTTCCCTTCAGAAAATGAATAGAGAGATGATAAACACTGTCCATTTGCAGTAATTGCTGCTATATTTTTTGCTTATCAGTGGTATTATGTAAATTTTGATTTATTATGATTATAAATATATGTTCAATAAAAGATGGTATGATTGAAAATGCTCAAACTGGTGAGAAGCTCTATCTTATCTAAGGAAACATGTCTAACAAGTCTTACTAGGTCATAGTTAATTGATTAATCCTACAAGCTTTACATATAGGCATGATATCTGCAGATTATATTTCATATTAGCTTGTGAGAATCAAGCTTATCTTATGTGTAGTGTAATAGATATATCTGTTACTTCACTAAACTCTCCTTCATAGAAATCCTGGCTTTTGATCTTTTCGGGACTTAATATTGTCCTTCTCTGAAGAGCATTTTTCTGCTTTAATTATTCACAATATTTTACTTTAGTTTATTTCTTCATTAAATTCTTATTTCCTGTTTCTTTTTTTAAACATCATTATGATGCAGTTTTCCTGCTTTATTTATTTATTTATTTATTTATTTATTTATTTATTTATTTATTATGAAATTTATTGTCAAATTGGTTTCCATACAACACCCAGTGCTCATCCAAAAAGGTGCTCTCCTCAATACCCATCACCCACCCTCCCCTCCCTCCCACCCCCCATCAACCCTCAGTTTGTTCTCAGTTTTTAAGAGTCTCTTATGCTTTGGCTCTCTTCCACTCTAACCTCTTTTTTTCCTTCCCCTCCCCCATGGGTTTCTGTTAAGTTTCTCAGGATCCACATAAGAGTGAAACCATATGGTATCTGTCTCTCTCTGTATGGCTTATTTCACTTAGCATCACACTCTCCAGTTCCATCCATGTTGCTACAAAGGGCCATATTTCATTCCTTCTCATTGCCATGTAGTACTCCATTGTGTATATAAACCACAATTTCTTTATCCATTCATCAGTTGACGGACATTTAGGCTCTTTCCATAATTTGGCTATTGTTGGAGTGCTGCTATAAACATTGGGGTACAAGTGCCCCTATGCATCAGCACTTCTGTATCCCTTGGGTAAATTCTTAGCAGTGGTATTGCTGGGTCATAGGGTAGGTCTATTTTTAATTTTTTGAGGAACCTCCACACTGGTTTCCAGAGCGGCTGCACCAGTTTGCTTTCCCACCAACAGTGCAAGAGTGTTCCCATTTCTCCACATCCTCTCCAGCATCTATAGTCTCCTGATTTGTTCATTTTGGCCACTCTGACTGGCGTGAGGTGATACCTGAGTGTGGTTTTGATTTGTAATTCCCTGATGAGGAGCGACATTGAGCATCTTTTCATGTGCCTGTTGGCCATCTGGATGTCTTATTTAGAGAAGTGTCTATTTATGTTTTCTGCCCATTTCTTCACTGGATTATTTGTTTTTCTTGTGTGGAGTTTGGTGAGCTCTTTATAGATTTTGGATACTAGCCCTTTGTCTGATATGTCATTTGCAAATATCTTTTCCCATTCTGTTGGTTGCCTTTTAGTTTTGTTGATTGTTTCCTTTGCTGTGCAGAAGCTTTTTATCTTCATGAGGTCCCAATAGTTCATGTTTGCTTTTAATCCCCTTGCCTTTGGGGATGTGTCAAGTAAGAAATTTCTGCAGCTGAGGTCAGAGAGGTTTTTTCCTGCTTTCTCCTGTAGCGTTTTGATGGTTTCTTGTCCCACATTCAGGTCCTTTATCCATTTTGAGTTTATTTTTGTGAATGGTGTGAGAAAGTGGTCTAGTTTCATCCTTCTGCATGTTGCTGTCCAGTTCTCCCAGCACCATTTGTTAAAGAGACTGTCTTTTTTCCATTGGATGTTCTTTCCTGCTTTGTCAAAGATGAGTTGGCCATACGTTTGTGGGTCTAGTTCTGGGGTTTCTATTCTATTCCATTGGTCTATGTGTCTGTTTTTGTGCCAATACCATGCTGTCTTGATGATGACAGCTTTGTAGTAGAGGCTAAAGTCTGGGATTGTGATGCCTCCTGCTTTGGTCTTCTTCTTCAAACTTACTTCGCTATTTGGGGCCTTTTGTGGTTCCATACAAATTTTAGGATTGCTTGTTCTAGCTTTGAGAAGAATGCTGGTGCAATTTTGATAGGGATTGCATTGAATGTGTAGATAGCTATGGGTAGTATTGACATTTTAACAATATTTATTCTTCCAACCCATGAGCACGGAATGTTTTTCCATTTCTTTATATCTTCTTCAATTTCCTTCATAAGCTTTCTATAGTTTTCAGCATAGAGATCTTTTACATCTTTGGTTAGGTTTATTCTTAGGTATTTTATGCTTCTTGGTGCAATTGTGAATGGGATCAGTTTTATACAATGTATACATTTATACATTGTTAGTGTATAAGAATGCAACTGATTTCTGTACATTGCTTTTGTATCCTGCGACTTTGCTGAATTCATGTATCAGTTCTAGCAGACTTCTGGTGGAGTCTATCGGATTTCATGTATAATATGTCATCTGCAAAAGGTGAAAGCTTGACTTCATCTTTGTCAATTTTGATGCCTTTGATTTCCTTTTGTTGTCTGATTGCTGATGCGAGAACTTCCAACACTATGTTAAACAACAGCGGTGAGAGTGGGCATCCCTGTCGTGTTCCTGATCCCAGGGAGGAAGCTCTCAGTTCTTCCCCACTGAGGATGATATTAGCTGTGGGCTTTTCATAAATTGCTTTTATGATGTTTAAGTATGTTCCTTCTATCCCGACTTTCTCGAGGGTTTTTATTAACAAAGGATGCTGAATTTTGTCAAATGCTTTTTCTGCATCGATTCACAGGATCATATAGTTCTTACCTTTTCTTTTATTAATGTGATGTATCACATTGATTTGCAAATGTTGAACCTGCCCTGCATCCCAGGAATGAATCCCACTTGCTCATGGTAAATAATTTTTTATATGCTGTTGAATTCGATTTGCTAGTATCTTACTAAGAATTTTTGCATCCATATTCATCAGGGGTATTGGCCTGTAGTTCTCTTTTTTACTGGGTCTCTGTCTGGTTTAGGTATCAAAGGATTTCTGGCTTTATAGAATGAGTCTGGGAGTTTTCCTTCCCTTTCTGTTTCTTGGAATAGCTTGAGAAGGATAGGTATTATCTCTGATTTAAACGTCTGGTAGGATTCCCCTGGAAAGCCATCTGGTCCTGGACTCTTATTTATTGGGAGATTTTTGATAACTGATTCAATTTCTCCGCTGGCTATGGGTCTGTTCAAGCTTTCTATTTCTTCTGTTTGAGTTTTGGGAGTGTGTTGGTGTTTAGGAATTGTCCATTTCTTCCATGTTGTCCAGTTTGTTGGCATATAATTTTTCATAGTATTCCCTGAAAATTGCTTGTATCTCTGAGGGATTGGTTGTAATAATTCCATTTTCATTCCTGATTTTATCTATTTGGGTCATCTCCCTTTTCTTTTTGAGAAGCCTGGTTAGAGGTTTATCACTTTTCTTATTTTTCAAAAAACCAACTCTTGGTTTCATTGATCTGCTCTACAGTTTTTAGATTCTATATTGTTTATTTCTGCCCTGATCTGTATTATTTCTCTTCTTCTGCTGGGTTTAGGCTGTCTTTGCTGTTCTGCTTCTAGTTCCTTTAGGTGTGCTGTTAGATTTTGTATTTGGTATTTTTCTTGTTTCTTGAGATAGGCCTGGATTGCAATGTATTTTCCTCTCAGGACTGTCTTCGCTGCATCCCAAAGCATTTAGCTGGTTGTATTTTCATTTTCATTTGTTTCCATATATTTTTTAATTTCTTCTCTAAGTGCCTCGTTGACTCATTCATTCTTTAGTAGGGTGTTCTTTAATCTCCATGCTTTTTGAGGTTCTCCAGACTTTTTCCTGGGGTTGATTTCAAGCTTCATAGCATTGTGGTCTGAAAGTATGCATGGTATGATTTCAATTCTTGTATACTTATGAAGGGCTGTTTTGTGACCCAGTATGTGATCTGTCTTGGAGAATGTTCCATGTGCACTCGAGAAGAAAGTATATTCTGTTGCTGTGGGATGTAGAGTTCTACATATATCTGCCAAGTCCATCTGATCCAATGTATCATTCAGGGCCCTTGTTTCTTTATTGATCCTGTGTCTAGATGATCTATGGATTGTTGTAAGTGGGGTATTAAAGTCCCCTGCAATTACCACATTCTTATCAATAAGGTTGCTTATGTTTGTGAGTAATTGTTTTATATATTTGGGGGCTCCTGTATTTGGCACATAGACATTTATAATTGTTAGCTCTTCCTATGATAGACCCTGTGATTATTACACAATGCCCTTCTTCATCTCTTGTTACAGCCTTTAATTTAAAGTCTAGTTTGTCTGATATAAGTGTGGCTACTCCAGCTTTCTTTTGAGTTCCAGTAGCGTGACAGTTCTCCATCCCCTCTCTTTGAATCTGAAGGTGTCCTCAGGTCTAAAATGAGTCTCTTGTAGACAGCAAATAGATGGGTCTTGTTTTTTTTATTCATTCTGATACCCTATGTCTTTTGGTTGGAGCATTTAGTCCATTTACATTCAGTGTTTTTATAGAAAGAGTCGGGTTGAGAGTCACTGTAGGTTTCATACTTGTAGTGATCTCTGGTACCTTGTCTCACAGGATCCCCCTTAGGAGCTCTTGTAGGGCTGGTTTAGTGGTGACGAATTCCTTCAGTTTGTGTGTTTGGGAAGACCTTTTTCTCTCCTTCTCTTCTAAATGATAGACTTGCTGGATAAAGGATTCTCAGCTGCATGTTTTTTCTGCTCATCACATTGAAGATTTCCTGCCATTCCTTTCTGGCCTGCCAAGGTTCAGTAGATAAATCCATCACTAGTCTTATATTTCTCCCTTTATATGTTAGAGCATGTTTATCCCTAGCTGCTTTCAGAATTTTCTCTTTATCCTTGTATTTTGCCAATTTGACTATGATATGTAGCGCAGAAGATCGATTCAAGTTACATCTGAAGGGAGTTCTCTGTGCCTCTTGGATTTCAATGCCTTTTTCCTTCCCCAGTTCAGGGAAGTTCTCAGCTATGATTTCTTCAAGTACACCTTCAGCACCTTTCCCTCTTTCTTCCACCTCTGGAATCCCAA
Source organism: Puma concolor (assembly GCF_028749965.1). Taxonomy (NCBI): domain Eukaryota; kingdom Metazoa; phylum Chordata; class Mammalia; order Carnivora; family Felidae; genus Puma; species Puma concolor. The sequence goes on along the minus strand of NC_141679.1, from coordinate 54,428,184 downwards.
TTATGCATAGGTTACTATGTTTAATTGTGTCACTTAGTTCTCTAATTCTCCCCTCATACTCCTGGATTTTTTTCTCTCTCTTTTTTTCAGCTTTCTCTTTTTCCATAATTTTATCTTCTAATTCACCTATTCTGTCCTCTGCCTATTCAATCCGAGCTTTGGTCGCCTCCATATTATTTTGCACCTCATTTATAACATTTTTTTAGCTCCTCATGACTGTTTCTTAGTCCCTTGATCTCTGAAGTAATAGATTCTCTGCTGTTCTCTATACTTTTTTCAAGCCCAGTGATTAATTTTATGACTATTGTTTTAAATTCATTTTCTGTTACATTTCTTAAATCGTTTTTGATCGGTTCGTTAGCTGTGACTACTTCCTGGAATTTATTTTGAGGATAATTCTTCCCTTTCGTCATTTTGGATAGTCACTGGAGTGGCATGGAACTGCAGGGCTCTTCCACTTTGCTGTCTGGAGTAACTTGCGTTGGTGGGCGGGGCTGCAGTCAGACCTGATGTCTGCCCCCAGCCCACTGCTGGGGCCACAGTCAGACTGGTATGTACCTTATATTCCCCTCTCCCAGGGACAGGACTCACTGTGGAGTGGTATGGCCTCTGTCTGGGCTACTTGCACATTGCCAGGCTTGTGGTGCTGCTTGGATGGGATCTGGTGTATTATCTGGGGTGGATCTGAAAGGTGTATGGGGGCGGGAGGGGCAGACTCAGCTGGCTTTGCCTTAGGTGGTCCACTTAGGGAAGGGCTTGCGGCACCAGGAGGGAGGCAGATCAGTCAGAGGGATGATCCGCGGAAGCACAGTGTTGGGTATTTGCACAGTGCAAGCAAGTACCATGACAGGAACTAGTTCGCTTTGGGATTTTGGCTGGGGGATGGGCGAGGGAGATGGTGCTGGCAAGTGCCCTTGTTCCCCGCCAAGCTGAGCTCTGTCCTCCGGGGATCCACAACTCTCCCTCCCGTTGTCCTCCAGCCCTCCCATTCTCCAAGCAGAGCTGTTAACTTATAACCTTCCAGATATTAAGTCCCACTTGCTGTAAGAGCACACTCTGTCCGGCCCCTCCGCTTTTGCAAGCCAGACTCGGGGGCTCTGCCTTGCAGGGCGGGCTGCCCCTCCACTGCCCCGGCTCCCTCCCGCCAGTCCGTGTAGCACGCACTGCCTCTCCGCCCTTCCTATCCTCTTCCCTGGACCTTTTGTCTATGCTTGGCTCTGAAGAATCCATTCTGCTAGTCTTCTGGTGATTTTCTGGGTAATTTAGGCAGGTGTGGGTGGAATCTAAGTGATCCCCAGGATGTGGTGAGCCCAGCGTCCTCCTACGCCGCCATCTTCCTCTCCCTTTTTTGTTGCTTCTCCTTTCATTTAAAAGACAGGGACCCTATGGTAGACCAGTCTTTGTGGGAGAGTGAGTGGGCTGCCACATGGTATATGAGGCGTCTCTATGGGTCTCTACATAGGAAATGGACGTATATTCCATTCAAGGGCATAGCTCTTTTTTGTTTGTCATAATTGTAACAGCAGAAATGTGAGAAAACAGGTTCTAAAGGGAGCATGACTCCTAAGAGGGCGAGGCAGACAGACACTTTGCAGCAATGAAGCAGCAGGTAAGAAGATATCTTCCATAGCAAATGAGAGGCTTGGATAAGTGCATGGGCTTCTGGGAGTCCAGCCACTTGCTTTCTGTCTGAATAGGTGACTGAGTGCAGTTTCTATTCATTAGGTGCTTCCAAGTGTCCTGATGTGCTAGTCCTTCCACGTAATGACAGGATGGTATAATGATGTATTTGCTCTCTACTCCTGTCCCTCTGTATTTCGCTCTCTAATTGCTTCTTGTCATTTAAATAATTAGGTAATTATGCTCTTCATTTAACATTAATTGGACACCTATTCTGTTTAAGGCATAATATTGGGGTAAAGAAAATACATGTTCCTCAGTAGCTCACGGTTTGTTGGGAACAAACACCTATAGATAAACAATTATAGACTTGATTTTTAAGTGTTTCAATGGATGCATATATTTGTGTTCCATCATAAAACAACTAGAACAGTATAATCACCGTGATAGCTGGTGTTTGTAGTTATGAAAGCAAAGACCACCTGGAGGTCTTTGTAAAAAGTGGTGTGACAGGAACAAAGTCAGCCTGTTGTTGCCTTGGTGGTGTGAGGCTTTTCTTTTTGCACAACAGCAGCCTTCCTGTTGGCTCAAGTGGCCACAAGCATCTTTATATCTGAAAAGGTCCAAACACCTTGAGAATCAGCTTTACAGTGTGTGGATAAGAAGATGTTAACGGTGGTAATTTTGTAAACTCCAGAATGATAAACTTTCCCTATTTTCTCCCCCGCCCTTTTTTTGTGGGGGGAGGGAGAATGATTAGTAAGGCAAAAGAGGTAGAAGAAAAAATTGTTAAACAAAATTAAAACCTAAACCAGACACTGAGAGCATATTTACCATAAATACGGATAGCTTCACAGCATAGAATGCTGTATAAACCAGAAAATAATTGGAACCTTAAGTCTAATAAAATGCAAGAAGTAAAAGTAAGAAACAGAATGCAAATGACCAGTAGCCATTAGACATAAAAGCTAATTCAATAATGACAATTTTAAACTGAGATACAATTTTCACATATGTAATTACAATTTTTTTAACCTGGATATGGCTGACATAGTGAGAGAAGCTATGCTGTATTTGAGAATTGATATTGGCACAGCACTAAAGAATTAATTTCAGGTGTTATTTAAACAGAAAAACTAAAAACAAGTAGTGGGCGCTTTTGGAATGGTTGCGTATGATAGTACAACACTCATAAGACAGTAAAACTCTGCATAAATCATCAACTATTACTACTTTGTTTTATTTGGTTTCATTTGAATATAGTTAGCACATGATGTTAAATTCATTTCAAGCATACCACATAGCGATGCAACAAGTCTATACGTGTTTCAGTGTTTGTTACAAGTGTCGCTGTCATCTGTTAACCATGCAGCCTATTAAGACAACCACCAACTATCTCCCCATGCTGTATCTTTTACCCCTGTGATTTATTCATTCTGTAACTGGAAGCCTATATCTTCCCTCTCCTTCACCCATGTTACATAAAGTATTACTATTAATATCACATAGAAACTTTATTAGAAATAAGGCTCTGATGACTATGGCAAATATAGAAAAAGCTAAGCAAGAAAAGGCTACAAAAGTATATATCAGTGACTATATGAACATTAAAAGAAAAATTAGTTCTTTAAAAGAAATGTAATAAAAACATCCATAGTGGATTTTGGTGACCAGCAGTTCTTTGGGCGATGTGTTTCGTACGTTAGAAGTTTGTATTTTTCTGTGAAAAAGAATTTTGAAATCAAAATGAAATCAACATACACATATGATCAGAGCTTATCTTCTGAGTTTGGCACTAGCTTGATTATAAGAAATGAGGATTTCAATTAAGTAATATCAGACACTTCAGTGACTGCAGATATGATTCTGTGTTCTGGTGAAAATGGCAGCAAGCTAAATGTAGAGAGACGTAGAACACTGCTGGCAGGGACACTCTGGGATTCTGGGCCAAAATTTGCCTGGTAGCCTGAGGCTTTCCACTATATATTAAGAAAACAAATCATTCCTTGCCTGACAGTGAGGAGGTTCGTTTTGAAATTAAGTGAGTCAAGTGTTTGATTTCAATGTCTGATGCTGTTTCTATGACTTAGTTAACCCAATTATATTATTACATTCTCACTAAAGCCCTGGGCAACATGAAGTCCATTCTGATTTGGATGTTTCCCCCTTTTTGGAAAGGGTTCCTTTACTTTCTGATTTCTACTAATGGATTTTTTTCCCCACTATTGACATCAACCCTTTTTCAATTTTACTCTCCTTCTCTGTTTTTTTTTTAAGTTTACTCATTTTGAGAAAGAGAGATAGCAAGCACAAGTTGGGGGGGGGAGCAAAAGAGAGGGGAGGAGAGAGAGAGAGAGAGAGAGAGAGAGAGAGAGAATGAATATCTCAAGCAGGCTCCATGTTGTCAGTGCAGAGCCCAATGTGGGGCTCGAACTCATGACCTTGTGGGATCATGACCTGAGCCGAAATGAAGAGTCCAACATTTAACCGACTGACTCACCCAGGGTTCCCTCTGTCTTTCTTCTTATGGTAACTATTGTATTTTATTTTATTTTTTAATGTATTTATTTATTCTTAGAGAGCAGGGGAGGGACAGAAAGATACGGAGAGAGAGAAGCCCAGTGCAGAGGCCAATGTGGGGCTCAAGCCCATGAACTGTGAGATCATGACCTGAGTGGAAATCAAGAGACAGAGGCTCAACCGACTCAGCCACCCAGGTGCCCCTATAGTAGATTAAAATTGATTACAACTTTGAAAGGTAAATTAAAAATCAACTAAAGATTTATCTACAATATGATGCCTGGAAAAATAAAGACCTGCTTATAAGATACTGATGATGTTTTTCATAACATTTGCTAAATTGCTTAGATGGTTATTTAAAGATGAAAATTAAATAATTTGTATTCACAGAAGCTTAATTGAAAAGACAGCCATGTTCTTTGATTTCCTTTGGCCAACAACAGTGCTTGTGCTTTTCAGTTTTTGTGAAATTCATCAGAGAGTTGTCATTGTCCTTTTATCATTAAAACACAACTGGCATACAGGTATCAATTATAGCTTTATTAAAACACAGCAGCAGAACAATTCTTTTGGTCGTGCAGCTTATTTTTGTTCTAAATGATATTGATGTTTTAAGAGAGATGTCCTTGAAAAAATGAATTATCACATTTTTACCGCATGGTCAAAATGCATCATTTTGATGAAACCATTTGTTCCTATGTCCTAGAAAGAGACAAAAAACTGAAAGCCTCTAACTAGCTCTCTTTGCTCTCGAAAAGCAAATCAAATTCCTGTGCTGCCAAAGCTCCAGTAAACACCCTGGCAATGGAGCGTGTCCTGAGTTCATTTCTCTTCTATACTGACTGCCAGTTCTCACCGTGTAAAGAATGCTTTCCCATTTACATTTTCTTCTCCGGCTTGAGGGAAAAGAGTGCAAACATCACAACAATCACAATGAAAAAGATTATTTTAATATCTTGGCAACTTCTCCCTGAAACATTGTTGGAATCCCTCTTGCCATGGCATCCCACCTTGGGTCATGTGCGCATCATCTTTGGGGAATGGGAGCCACAAAAAGACAACTGAAATAGCTGCCAGCCAGGGAGCTATAAGCATCTGCTTGAGAAGCTAAAAGAATGATAGATTTGGGCTTTGTTTCTGACCTCGCTTTCACAGTGTCTCCATATTTACATAGCTGAAGTGAGCACAGGGAGAGGAATGCTGTCAAAGAGCATTTCTTTTATCCCACATGTCAACCGTGGAAAGAAAGAAAAGACAACTTTCATCTAATAGCTAGTCAGGACCCAGAGCAGAAGGTGCATTCTCTGCTTCCTTCCCTTTTGCTTCCTGCGACTTGTGAGACACTGGATGAGTCAGCGGTAGTTTCTACATGTATCAGAGACATTCTCTAAACTATTCATCGTTGGTGGTGCTGTGATTTAAGGCGTCTGGAAGAAAAGTTGTTGGATACAAGTTATAGAGATGAATTACATCTTTGTGAAAACAGTTATTTATTCAAACTGGAAGACAGTACAGTAACAGAACATTGGTTTTTAAGTGGGGTATTATCTCATTTGCTCTAGGCAGAGATGTTCTGGTATCTAGTTAATTTTCCTATATAATGATGAGCCATCTCTTTCTCTGACTTGGGTTGCAGCACATCCTGTAGAAAGGAGATGTTTGGCTACTTCCTGAGTGCAAAAAGAGAAGGGAGAATCAAAGTGATTGTATTATAATAAAAGGTAGGCTAGCCTAAAGTATTAAATCCGGAAGCATACTAAAAGGCCAATTCATCTAACTTCTCATTATCAAGATGAATAGACAGAGGCATAGGATATTTGAATGTTTTGCTCAAGGGCATTGAGATAGTTTGCATGGGCTGACACTGTGTTAGCCACAATACCGAGAGTCTTACATGTATAGGATTCTAGGCTTCTGGTGTCATCCATTTATTATCTCGCACCACCTTTATTGTCACTAAATCTGTAATGGAAAATCCATAAATGATATCTCCTACATTGCACTTTCTCTGGGAAAATTTCGTTTTCATCCTTGATGCAGTGTTTAGTTTGTACTGTAGAAGAACATTAGAGGAAGAATCCATTAGAGAGCAAAGCCGTTCCCTTGGAACTTACATGTGGTAATAATGGCCAAAGGAGACTGTGAGCTGAGGTAAAGGTTTTATTTACGAATTTACTATCTTTATTACTTAAAATATATTCTATTTACCTGGAATAATTTGAACAAATGTAAATAGTAACACACATCTGAAATATATTTCTTGGTTCCTGAATCTCCTATTTATACAAATATGCACATACTAGATATTAAAACAGTATTGGGGTATGATGTTGTATTTTTACTCTTTTATAGCTTAGTTTTGAAATGTGCTTTAAAAAGCTAAAATAGCATTCCAGATTCAATGTAGGCATTAGAATATGAAAAATGGAATGCACACAGATTATCACTCAATAGTTAACTGAGTACCTGGTTAGAATTTCTTAAATGTTGCATTAGGGTGTAATTACTACCTAGTTTTATATTAAAGTCTGCATTACAAAGGTGTCAACACTGACACAATAGCCTTGGTTTTACACAAACAAATAACTTGTTTCCTTACAGTCTGTAGATGATGGAAATGATGGGTTTGTGAGTAACTCCATGCTTGACATCGTAGAATAACATACATGGCATTGGTTTCCAAAATCTGATCAAATTAATAGGATGTCCTCTTTTAAAGATCTGTTATAGATGTATTCCATTTCCTCACAGTCCTGTGCCTGTAAAATTTTAGAATTTGGAGGTATCAATGTTGGAATACTCATTTGAATGTCTATCCCTGGATTCTTCTTATTTGCAAATTAGTCTTCGTAGTATCTACGAACTACAAGTCTCAACATGAGCTCATGTGTTCTTAGTCTACTCAGGGCAGGTGTGTGATGGGGGGAGGTACACAGGAAATATCTGGTCTTGCAAAGCACCTGTAGGTCAGAGTATACTTGGGCATTAGTAAACCTGCTGTGACTAGCTAGAGTTGGTGACTACCATAAAATATGTCAGTAGAAATTATTTCTACTTGCTGTGATAATAACAGTTATATGAAGTTAATGGTACAAGTGCTGCTAAGCAAACACAGATGTTTTGCATTTAAATAAATAGGAAAATAAATTACCTATTGCTTAATCAATGCTGATTAGTAGAATAATCTTTGATGATAGTGAACTCAGTAAGAGATATTAAAGGATGGCTTTTGGCAAATCAGTTAGGAATTACGGCTTTAAACCTTTTTTTTTCTTTTCTAATATGTGAGCCAGAGAGCGTACGTCTCTGTCACAGGATTGTCAAATCAGAAAATGGGTAAATGCATAATTAGGACCCGTTTTATACTTGCACCGAAGGTTGATTCTTAATCCACATAAAATAATATGCCTCAGTTACAATTATTATTTGTGTACATATATGCATGTGTGAAATCTCAAAGCAAAACCTAGTGTATAATTCAGGGCTTCATGTGCAAAAATGGCAATGAATCTTGATTAGTTAATATATATTCTTTAGCGGCCAGAGTGCTATATGAATTTTAATTTCAAATTTGATCACTGACATTTTTTCTCATCATATATATCTGCTTTTTCTCCACAACTAGTTCATAATTTACCTTCATGTTTAAAAATGAATTTCTTAATCCAAGATTCATATAGGAGTCACTTCCTATATATTGATTCATTCACTCAGTCACTAAATACAAGAGGTGAATTCAGTGCTAAGTAAATAAAAGCAGAGTGTGTTTCTTAATTTTTATTTATTTATTTATTTATTTATTTATTTATTTATTTATTTACCGAGTGTGCTCTAGTGGGGAGGGGGCAGAGAGAGAGAGGGAGACAGAGAATCTGAAACAGGCTCCATGCTGTCAGCACAAGGCCTGGTACGGGGCTCAAACCCACGAATTGTGAGATCCTGACCTGAATAGAAGTCAGATGCTTAACCGACTGAGCCACTCAGGTGCCCCACCAGTGTGCTTTTTAAGATGCTCACAGTGTAATAAATTAAGCGACTAAGGATTATGACTGAACTAATTGTGTGATAAATAATCCACACTAATAAATAATAAATAAGTAATAACTAAGTCAGGGCCCAGTTATGCATATTTCTTGGCCTAGCATCAGACTGTGATAAGGCAGCAATGCTTGAAGCCCTGAGTGCTTCATTTTCAAGAATGTATAACACCTTTCAGCAATGATGCTTGTAATGTTTAAGTATTACCCATTATTTAATAATCCTTATATTTTCACCCATTAATTTGCATTTTTTTTAAAGAATTAGTCCTAAATTATGACATGCTGTTACCAAAAACAGGAAATGTTTTTAATTTCAATTTTAAGCTGTAATCTGATAACATTTTGGGAATAATTTTCTAGGCTCTGGGTAGAGCATTACAGGTTGTTTGCTTTTCTTAGAAACAGTACCACTTGAATATGCCAGAGGGAATGATGAACAAAAGATGTCACGTAAAAGAACTTTTTCTACATCGTTTTCCATCTCCCTTCCAAAATCCCAGGGCTCAGGAAACTAATGTCTTGAGATGCTACCAAACATTAAACAGTGTCCAGTTTTCAGGCTAATGAACGTCTGAAATAGATGTTTTTCTTTTCTGCTTGAATGTGGCATACAGTTTTCTCTGATGAAGGCTGCTGAGTTACTTTAGAACACTTCTGGTCTACATTTAATATTCGTTAGACATTAAGTTAAACATGGACTCTGATAGAATTATGGGCTAGCTAGCTCCTTTTATTTTCAAGAATGTATTGTTAATTATAGTTTCCATGCTGTACGTGAGTTACAAATGCCACTGTGTAGTTTACTGTACAAATAAGAACTACTTTGTGCAAAAGTACACAGTAACGGAGAGATCCTAGATTTGAAGACATTTCTGGAATGGCTAAGTCTGTCTTCTCTGTAATATACGATATTTTTGATCTTTGAGAAACTTCCCCACAAAATAGTTTCCGTGACCTATGATTCATATATAATTCACTTACAATTGGGGAAGTTGATTGGAAGAAAATCAAATAATGTTTTTTCCTAAACAATCTTCTTTCTCTTCCATAAATAGCACATCACTATTTTACTTCTAATTCGGTGATTCCTAACCACTAATAGGTACTAACAAGTGAGCACCTCATAATGATCCTGGCCACAGTCGTCATTATCTTCATGTTCTAGCTGAGAACACCAGGACTTGGAGATGTTAAGTGATCTGTGCAAGGGCACACACATTGTTTTTAGTTAAAAATATTTTTTTTCACTTCAAAAGATTCTGAGATCTTGAGGTCTTGGAATAATTTATGTCACTTCATATTTTATGTACGTCCATTGGGGCTCATCTACTTGACCAGCTATGATACAAGGTGACCAGATGATCTTAAACCAATCTCACATAAATCGCATACATGTGCTGTGTGACATAATCTCAGCTATGCCCTCATCCTTGTTCTTCCGGAACCTACCACTCCCTCTTCCTTCGTGGTTACACTCCCCTAGAGAGACCAGCTTGATTGATCCTCCTGGTTTTTTACATCCTCTTTTATCTTTCTCTGTTTTCTTTTCCATGAGAATCTGGAGTTCATGATGTTCTACTTTTACAGATGATGTACTCATTGACTGGACCTACCTCACTGGATCTTCTCTGTAAAGAAAACATGAAAGTACACAATTCTGAGCTGAATGTATATTAAGAACTCAGTGGAAATGGTGCAATTATGGTTAGGTAGTACCTGGGAATTCCTTAGTGTGACATAAATAAGAAAAAAAGCTTACTAGTAATGAGTATTAATTGAGCTATTCAGCAAGTTTACTAGAGAGAAAGTTAAACATTATTATTTATACCTGTGGGCAACTATGTAAATGCCGTAAATAATAAATTAAGTGTTCAGACTCTTTTTCTTTTTGGAATACTATTATATTTTATGGTGTCAGATTCATAGCTGAGATAGCATTTAGCAAATGATTATGTTTATTAAGGACTGACCATATTCTATTTGGTAAAAATAATACCTTCCCTCTGTTTACTGCTTCATAACATGTAATACAATTTCACTAACATGTCACATTTGATCCTCAAAGCGTTCCTGAGAGGAAAGAAAGGAAGAAAATTCTACAGGGTGTGCTTTATAAATCTTCTTAACCTGCCCCCATCGGCATAATCATCTTTTCCAAACCACTCTCACCCTCCCTTTTTATGTCTTTCACAGTTTGCTAAGTTACAGTCACAAACTTTAGATAAATAGATGCCATATGCTTTAATGAAAATGTCATTTCAATTCACAGATAAAATGTAAAAACGGAAAATTTCAAGTTTTCAGCTGGTATGGGGACCCTGTGTTATACCTGATTCAATCTCCATGCTGATCCATACAAAAAAAATCCCAAAATTTGTGTCTACAGCTCCAACAGGAGTCTGTCTTAAAATTTAACAGCTATCCTTTTGGAATGTATCTCAGAAATCATAACCAAAGAACACTGCAGTCCTACAGCAGATGAGGGACGGTTTTAGATTCATTAATGGGGAAATTTGGGACAAGCAAATGGACAGGGCACCGTTCTGCAGGAATCGCTGGGGAAACAGTAAGTAAGAGCAACGTACTGCTTTGCTACAGATCATATTTGTGTGGTAGAGATTTCAGTGCCCTGAAGCAGGTTATATTACAGTCCATTTATTTGTCAGGGTAGGATTTTATTAGCAACCAGTTCCAGGCCTTGCATGAGAATGAATCTTCTCACAGCCTGAGCATAAAAGACTAATGGAGTTCAAAATCAACACGGCATCTGAAAGCCTTCACCCAGGATCAGTGAGGTGAGGAGGTTGAAGTTAATGTTCCATCCTGTTCTGCTCAGATGAAGCTGATAACAAACACTACATGGGTGTATGTGTTTTCATCTTGATCTGTTGGTGTTGAGCATTAGCTCTGGATCTATTTTAGCTTATCCACATGTTTGTGCTGATGGAAAATCAAAGTTGTAGCACAGACATGAAAGGAAAGTTGTGACTTCAGCCATTTTAGAAAGGGGAAAAAATGATGGGGTTAGGCGTTTGTTATAAAACACCGGAATTGTGCAAAGGCTTGTGAAGGCACTTACAGCTAATTCAAACTCTCAAGGCCACTGGAGGGTCAGTTGGCAAAACAAAGACTAAATGTAAAGTTTTATCAGATTACACATCGGGAGCATTTGGCATCTGTATATTAATGTTTTAGTGGTACCCTGTTTTGTAAGAGTAGCAAACATCACTAAAATGGCTTTAAAAATTATTCTAGGTTAGAAACAACAGTCTACTTATTTTATAAGACCATCTAAGTAAGGGTATCTACAGAAGAGGGAAAAAAGAAAACATCCTCTTTAACTCACACAGAATGTTTAAGGATGTCTGAATAGTTGTCTGTCCAAATTTCTTGCACAGCTCCAGGGATCCAATGGTGAAGAACATGAGTCCCATTCATATACAGCCTAATACACCTGATATTTTGAGTTGTATATTTTATCTCAAGGATGGAGTGCTGGAAGGTAGTGTCTGGAGAGGGGTAAAGGAGAATGCAAGCATTGTGGGAAATGGTGCTGGCAGGGTTGATAGATCAGCAGCAGCCCTGAGAGTGGTGGGTGAGCTGTGGTCACTGGTACCGTGTAACATTGCATTTGAGTACATCCTAATAGAATGCCACACCAATTATCACCTTTTCTTAAATACCTGCTTATTGGGAGGAGGAGAGGACTATGCGTTAAAACAACAAGAGAAAGGACTGTTGCTAAGAACTTCAGTGCCTTGGATGCAGTACTCTGCGTCCCCCAACACTTAAAAAAAAAAAAAAACAAGAAAGCAAACAAAACAAAACAAAAAAAACAAAGTTGTAGTCTAGAAAAGAGAGATAATTGCCTGCAGGAGAAAAAAGGAATGACTTACAAAGCGTCGGAAGATTTGAGAAGCACCAACCAGGAAAACAGTTGAAGGAAAAGTGGCGATCTCATTTGGTGGTTGAGTTGAGCATTGCTGACATTTTCAGAGCTGAGATATGAAAGCCAGAAACAAAGGCAGCAAACACAAATGATCACAGAACAATGGTGGCCCTCATGATCAGCTGCTTTGTGAGACAAATCACCACCCACCTTGAAGACTGTTGAGAGAATTACCTAAGTGGGTAGAAAGTAATGTCTACCTCTTTTGAGTTTGGAGTTATTAATGCATAGGATGAATGTCCCACCGTTTAAAGTGATCTTCTTTGAGACCCTCAGACCAGTGGGTTCTTGAACCTTACTGATGGTACTTCCCCTTTGTAGGCAGACAGTCTCTTGATTCATCGCAGTAACAAAATTGCCCAGATGCCTGCCTTCATCTTGAAAGAACATAACCTGACAGATTTGGAAGGCTAGCCACAAGGGATCTTTCCACACACATAATAATTTTCTTTTCGTGAACAATCTGGAAAATCATATTTTTTTGACCATAATTTCAAAACTCCTCAATTTCAGCTTTCTCTTTGGATGTTTCTTTTATCTCTTTGCCTTAATAAAAGCCAGTTTTTACCTGAGGAGTTGATTCTCATCATGCCCTCTCTAAAAAAGTAGTTGTATATTCATAGCCCTTAGATCTCAGGGTCAGAATATGGAACTGGCGTCCGTCTTCTTACCACACTTCACTTCCCAGTCGTTATTTTATGACTGTCTTTTAAAATGTTTGGTGTTTGGTTTATTGAATAATCTCTGTCCTTCCTTACCCTACCATCTGTCAAACACCCTGTCATTCATCTTGATTCAGTAAATATTTTGGTACCTGACTCACCACATTTTCCTAAACCTGGCATCATGCTAGATGATTTTAGTATCAATTTTAATATCCAAATAAGGTAGCCATTCTTCATCTCCACACACTTTTGGACCCTCTATCTTAGCTACCTACTTACCTGCCCACATTCTATACATGATGATTGCACATTTCTAAGCCTTTTCTAAAAATCTCTGTCAAGTTTTACACCCAGCTATTATAACCTTTTATTTTTCCAGTTTGCTTGGCCAGTTATTCCCACCTCAGTCTTTGACAGCTTCATTGAGACTTTCAGTCTAACATCCTTCTACCTGTTGCAAATATGTCATTCAAGTCTTTATTTTATGTCCCATCTTACCCACATTACTTACAGTCTTATTATGTGCTTCTCCATTTCAGAAAATGTCATAGCACACTGTTAAGAGCATGGATGCTGTGGGCACAAAATCTGGGTTCAGATCTAATCCCTGACATTTTCCAGATGGTTAACTGTGCTTGGATTTCGTTTCCTTAGTGTTCTCAATATTAGTACCTCTTTCGTAGGATTGTTGTGAGGATGAAATGACTTACATCTGTAAAATACTTAAATCTTATTTGGTAGAAATTAGCATTAAAGTACATGTAGTGTATATATGAGTGTTTATTATAAATTATACAGCTTGTCTAATAGGTATGTAAGTATTAGTACTTATTTGCATGTATTATAAGTGATATTTTTACTAATTTATTTTAATTTTTGTATTAATTTATCTAAAATTATACATTATTGAGAAAACTATAGGCTCCTTTGTTCATTCATTTTTACACACCCTCTCTGGCAAATCTCAAAACATAACTGAAACCAAAGGATTCATTGATTTTTTTTTAAGTTTATTCATTTATTTTTGAGAGAGACAGAGACAGTGTGAGTGTGAGAAGGGGAGAGAGAATCCCAAATAGCATCCACACTGTCAGCACAGAGCCCGATGTGGGGCTCAAACTCAAAAAACTGAGAGTTCATGACCTGAGCCAAAACCAAGAGTTGGAAGCTCAACCCATTGAGCCCAATCAGGTGCCCCAGGATTCATTCTAATCATACCTCTATCTAAGTAGTTGACTCTTGCTGGAAAGAGTTCTCTATTTTGTGCCACTATAGCTTGATGGTCACAAAATGCAAGGCCTTATTATTCTCTGGTTGTTGTATTATTTCTCTCTTTTTCAACACGCTGTCATTCTCCCTACTATAACTAGTTATTCTTCCCTCTCCCCAAATTCCTAAAATGCCTAAATATTTCCCCCATATCATAGTGAAGTGATAGTATCTTCTACAAAAAAAAATACACAAAGCAATGGGCCAGTAAGCCTGAATTTTGTTAATGTCCCTCCACTAAACAAAATAACCTATTTCTAATTGTACCTTTCCTCATTCTCACTTTTTGCAATAGAAGCAATGCCTTACTATCTAAAATTAATCCTGCCACCTACGTTTTAGTTCATTGCTCTTGCCACCTTAGAAAGGTATACAGTTTTTTTTCTGTTTGTGTGTTATTCTCACTTGTATCTTACACATTGCTTGTAACTTTGTTACAAGTACACATTGCTTCTCACTTGTATCTTACACATTGCTTCTTTTTTGTATAAAGAAACAGCAAACAAGCCTGTATCTCAAACTCCCAGACTCCAATCCCTCTTTCTTTTGTTCCTTTCAGAAAACTTCTGATAAGAATTGCCTTTGCTTCTGGGGCTCCGTTAAGCATCTTGATTTTGGCTCAGGTCATGATCTCACGGACCATGAAATCTGGCAGCACAGAGCCTGCTTGGGATTCTCTCTCTCCCTCTCTTTCTCTCCCCCACCCCCGACTTACACACATGATGTCTCTCTCCAAATAAATAAACACTAAAAAAAAAGAGACTGGGGGATAAATAAAAAGGGAATTGCTTGCTGTTCAATGGATACAAAGTTTCGGTTATATAAAATGAGTAATTTCCAGAGATCTGTACCACATAGTGCCTATAGTTAACAAGACAGTGCAGTGTAGTGTCCTCAAGGTTCATTATGTTGTCATCTATTGAATTATTTCCCTGATAACACTGAATAGTATTCTATTGTATGTACAGATGACATTTTCTTTATCCACTCATCAGTGGACATTTATATTATTTTTTCCCCTTGGCTATTTTTCCTCAGTGAGCATGGGAATGCAGATATCTCTTTGATATATTGATTTCGGTGATTTTGGATTGATACCCAGAAGTGAGATTGGCAGATTATATGGTAGTTCCATTTTTAATTGTTTGAGGAACCTCCATACTGTTTTCCATAAAAGCTGTACCATTTTACATTGGCCACCAACAGTGTGCAAGAGTTCCAATTTCTCCATGTGCTTGCCAACTCTTACCTGTCATAGACTCTAAGTCTAAAGTTCTCTTTTAGCCAGCAAAAGAGCGGATGCGGGATTAAAATGAGACACGGCTAATGTCTGGGAAAAAGACAAGAGCTCCGAATAAGCGTCCTTGCCCCATATTTATTCAGATCAGAAGGCTTACAAACATGATGGGCGTGTACAAAGAGACAAACTGTGAACATTAACTTGTGGACGTGGGGGAAAAGGGAGGTTTTGAAGATACACAGTGTTTGGGGTTTGGGTCAATATAAAACAAAATCTAGGCACCAGGCAGATGGGTAGATGGTTGTTAACAGCAGACAGGAGACTCCGTGCCTGTTTACCTTAGCTATCCTAGGGGATGAGGCAGATAGGGAGAATAACCTCAGGGTTAATAAGGCACCTTTTCTTTTGTTAACCATCTACTCTCTGGGCTGCTTTGCCTGCAGTGCAGCAGTCCATAGTCCAATTTACCTAACCTGGCCCTATTCTCCTGTGAAAGCAGCTTTTCTGCTATAGTCCTAAATTGGGGGTGCTTCCACCCTGAATATCTAATCTTGTTATTCCTATGTATTGGGCTCCTTTGTGCCATTTCTATTTCAGGCCTTTGCCTCTCCCTCTCTATTTTGAGGGCTCTGCACCCTGTATTTTGGGGTGCCTTTGCACCTCCCTATTTCTGGCAACTTTGCACCTCCTTTTCTTAGGGTGTCTTTGCACCCCCTTATTTTTGGAGTGCCAATCTGGTTTACCCAAACTCAGGTGTGAGCATTTTATGACTTTGTATTTCTTTATTCATTGTTAACCCATTAGTGTAAGCCTTGGGGATTCCTAAGCTTATCCCCTACACTTAGCTTTTTTTTTCTTGTGGTAATCACTAACAGGTGTGAGGTAATAGCTCATGGTGGTTTTGAATTGTATTTCCTTGATGACTAGTGGTATTTAGCATCTTTTCATCTACCACATAATTTTGTTGTAACAGGAAAACCACAGAATTAAAAACAATTTTTTTTTTTGCATTAAGTATTGTGATTCACTATTTTTAGTTGTGGAATGTCACCATGTAACTCATATAATTATGTATAAGTCTATGAAAATATTTAGATTTTGCATTAGTTAAAATTAATATCTAATTAGGAGAAATGACATTATATTGACTTCAACTTGATGAAAGTCCAATTAGAATTTTAAATGTAATCCATATTTTAAAATGCATATAATGGCATTTATTTTTCTTTCTGGCATAAATCTTCTGTCACATTTTAGAAATGTCATACAACTTAATTGCAATGTAAAGGATTATATAGACAACATTATTGACAATCTTTGCACTTATGTATAAATCATTTAGTTCAATGAAAACTTCATAAAATATAAAACAACTTATTAAGTGAAAAAATTTATAACAAATTTACAAATGGGCTGTTTTTTTTTTTTTTTTTTTTACAAATAGCAGCTTGTTTGTGAATATGGTTTGGTTCCCCAAATGCTTTCATATATGAAAAATGGCTCAGAATTGGACAGATATCCTTTCAAACAGCAGTTCTGCTGCGGACTCCACAAAGTTCATCAGGCAACATACATAAAACTAGGGACTCTAGTTCCCTCTCTATAAAGAAGGAAGAGTAATACCTGCTTCACTGAGATGTTCAAAGGATTGTACTTAATATACTTAATAATGACTTCAAGCATTATGCATTGCCTTAGCCCACTAAGTGCTAGAACGCATAATTATTATTCAACCCCACATGATCTCTACTTTGCCAGGATTATACACTGAGCACAAGAATCACTTAATAAGCACAATGCCATGCTTGGCTGCTCAATAGATGTTTTCATAATTTAGTGGCTAATCGGTAAGGAGAATATGTTAAGACTTTTTTGTATATGATATTTAGATTTCTCAAGCAAAGAACAGTAGAGTACCTATCTGATGAGACCCTAATCAGCTTTGTAAGAGAAAGATGTTGCCATGTATGACATGAAGCTTTTATAATGTCTTACATTGTTTCCAAAGTTTGGAAGGAGGAATGATAAACTCTAATTATGTTAAACCAAACTTGGAAACTGTCACTCCCTGACCTCTCATAAGTCTTTAATTAATTAGGTGATCACATTGGATTTGTCCATGTGGCAGAAAGATGGGCAGTATATAAAGTTGCTCAAGTCCTTGTCCAAGATCATGTGCATGGCAAGACTATCCTGACTGGTGACTTTGATTGTAAAGCTGTAGTCAAAATTCCTGAGCAAGAATCTGTCACCTCCATATGCATATGCAATTTAGCTTTTCACCCACAATTTACTTTGCTCTGTTTTCTCCCTAACTCAAATTTTCCTCTGTTATTTGTAGTGTAATGACTGTCCATAATGTTACACTTGTATTAAGTTTTAATTTTTGTCATGCAGATTTATATATATAATTTAACTCGAATCACAGAAGAACTCCATGATTAGCAGAATTTTGGAAATACAAAAAGTAAGATTTAATACCTTTCTGAGAAATGGTTCTCGAGATCCTGCTTGGAAGTTCTAGCTAATTTCTTACTTTAACCAATTCTTGCTTAAAGAACCAATCTTAATCTGGGAAGACTGGCCACTTTGTCAGCGAATGCATATTAACAATTGAGGGATAAAAAGTAAAAGTACTTAGCTGTCAGTGTGTCAGATGTCAGAACAACCTCAGCTTCACAGCTAATTGTAAAAGTTGGGAGATTTTTCTTAATGTGATACAACTGATAAGCTGAAAATCAGCTTGACAAAGTAGTCTGTACCCTGGTTTGCCCTAAAATAATACCCATTGCCTAGAATTGTGGGAAGTGCTAAGTGTATTTATGGAACAAGCTTTACATGATGCCTCTTGCATTGTAGAGGGTCTATAAATATAATCTCCCTTAAGGTCGAGGCAGCTCCAACTGAGAAGTTCTATTTGTTTATACAATGTGTTCCTAGAAGTTCATAACTGTGTCAAAGCCTGAAAAAATATTGGGCATTGCTGCCCCAGAGCAAAGAGAAGAATCTAAGACATTATGCTGTGGCATGTCACACAGCAGGCAATTTAAGATTTTAGGTTCTGAAATTCATCTCTTGAAATAGTTCCTAGAATAGATATAGGACATTTATTTTGAGAAATTCAAAACCAATCTTTTACCCTATCGCATTCATTCTCACTACACACCATGAGAAATGAGAAGGTCAAATAAAACCAACCCCAAATTTTTGATATGTAGATCTGATAAGTGCTTTATTTAGAAACATAACATTTAATAGATCTCAAGCTTCTAGTTCCCAAGGCTTTGTAGTGTTTACTGACGTAATGAATTAACTATTTGTGTGTGCTTGTGTGTGTGTGTGTGTGTGTGTGTGTGTGTGTGTGTGTGTGTGAGAAGAGGGCAATGATTAGTTCCTATTTTTTTCTGGACCTTATGGATGCAGTGGTCGGAAAACTTGGTTGTTTATCTGGAATGTGTTCACAATCTTGGTCACCCAGGGTCTTTTTAGGATTGGTCAAATAAACGGCACAGATTCCTGAAGTCAGCCTTTGCATTTCCAGGTTTAAATCACTTTGTTCAAGTTCATTTCACAGGACATGTGGACTGAAACTAACACTGTCATTTTAGTGGAGAAGATGTGTGAGGTTTCCTTCTTTATGGACTCTGTAGGTGCAGAAGTATAACCACCATTGCCCAGAATCGTCACTCAAATGAATAATAAGTGAAACCTTAAAAATAAGAGTTTAAATAATACAGCACTGCATTGTGTGGAAAGAGTAGTCTCACTCACCCTCATGAGAATGGCATTTATTATCCGCAAGGATATCAGCAATTCTTGCTGACCAATGTAAACCATCACTAACAAAATCTCCTTCAGGTGATCGGTAGAACAGCTTAAAATGAAATGAGGAAGTTAATATTTTAGTGTGGAGAGACATCCTTGTCTTTATAAGGAAGTTAAATACCTAATCAAACTCTGAAGTAGAATGCAAAAATTAGCAGATCACAAAGCTTAGCAGGTATAACGTTTGGAAATATGTCTAAACAGCCAAAGTAAATTATGTTAGAAAAAATCCTTCTGAGGAAGAGAACTAAGTTTAGGAAAGATTGTTTGGCATTAAAAGGTAGGGAACTATTTTAGTCATGGTCTAGAGGGAAATCCAAAGAGATAGCTAATGTAATTTCCATTGCAAATAAATAGTAATTTACGAGAGGAAAAGAGGGAATAAAGGAGAAAGAAGAAGGACCTAGGGAATGTTAGTTATTGGAAAGAATCTGAAACCTGTGTGAAAGGTGGAGTTAGGAATTTCTAGGGTCAGTGATAGAACGGAAGAAATTGTAGGAAACGTTGCTTAATACAGTTTGTTACATCATTGATGTGAATTATTGATGTAAAATTCCTCTCCTTGCAGGATATGTATGCATGAGTGTGTATATAAAAGGGACAATCAATTGAGAAAGCCTCAAACAAAAAGAATCACAGATGGGTGAGGATTAATTGGGATGGAAAGTTACAAGGAATTAGAATCATGAAGCCAGAAGCCATAAAATATGAAAATCATGAAAATACAAGTCCTGAAGTCCTAGAAACTGTAAAATACTTAGGAATCTTGGGAACAATGTGTAACATACACCTTTAATTGTCGTCTGGACAAAACTGGCATCAGTTGAAATTTTCTTTTTTTGCCAATTCTATGTGAGACTTTTTTTTTTCCATTTTCAAAGTAAGTTCCGTTGGGATTTCATTCCCGTAGTTTGAGCCGCTTGAAAAACAATGATTTCTGTTGCATATCTTTTAATAACATGTTGCTGGACTTTGTTTTGTTGACCAACGAAAGACAAAACTGCAAGCCACAAAATAAAATATATGCGTTTATTTGGGCTGTTAGGGATTACAATCCAGGAGTCACATATTTGATAAAATCAAAAGTGTGTTTTGGGGAGACAAAGGAGGTTAGAGTTTTTCAAGAGGAAAGAGGGAATTTGAATAAACTATTTTGAAAAATAGAATAGGTCTGCTATAGCTATAGTTACACTAAGCTATACATGATAGGTTCTAGGTTCGGGAGAAATCCATTTATGTCCAGCCTATTATGTAGCATATGTCTTGACTTTTAGCTCCGTTCAGCAATAATTTCAAGAATTTGAGACAATAGACTTGCATAAGCCCCACTTCCTCAAGGTCCTCCGGGTAGGATTTTAAATAACTATTTTAGCAATGCTTACTCCACTTTATTCTCTTTGTTACCAGTTTTCTGGAGTTATTTTTGCACATCCCTCCCCCTCACATGTGTGACTCTGCTTCTTAAGGACAGCTCAGAATCTTTGGTTTTAGCCGTCATCACACCCTTGTTTATTATTTCCCTATTTTTGCTATCCTTACCCTCTATGCCTTTGCCCATGATGCTACCAGCTATCCTTCTTAACATTTTAAATAAGGGGCGCCTGGGTGGCGCAGTCGGTTAAGCGTCTGACTTCAGCCAGGTCACGATCTCGCGGTCCGTGAGTTCGAGCCCCGCGTCGGGCTCTGGGCTGATGGCTCAGAGCCTGGAGCCTGTTTCCAATTCTGTGTCTCCCTCTCTCTCTGCCCCTCCCCCGTTCATGCTCTGTCTCTCTCTGTCCCAAAAATAAATAAACGTTGAAAAAAAAAATTAAAAAAAAAATTTTAAATAATATTTCTCTTTTTAAGTAACTGTGATAGCCGCACTTTGTGGCGGAAGACTTGGACCTTTTCATTTTTACACTCAAGGGCACTTTGAGGCCACTGTTTAACTCTTTATTTCATCTGTGCTCTGTTACTGGTGGGGAGAGTTACAGTATCCTGTGCAAAGCGATAAGGTGACTGCTGAATAGAGTGAGTGGTAGAACACATGCAATCTAGTCAATAAAGTTGAAGGTAATTTTCCATATTTTCTCATTGGTTACAAGGGAAGAAGTACTTGCTACCTAACCAGAATGAATATGACTAGCACTTGTCTTTAATATAAAATAATAATAATAATAATAATAATAATGGCCAAAACTTCTCATTGTGAAATGGGTTTGGAAATATTTTTACCTGCAGACATCAGACATGGTACACAAACACACATGCGTGCAGATTTACAGTGGCAGAGGCTATAAGGGATAAAATTTTAAAGTGAAAAAAACCAAAATGATGTAAAAATAAATTATATTTAAAGAAAATAATACATTTCATTAATGTTAATTAGAATAGATGAAAATATAATAGATGAAACTTGACTTAATATATTTAAAAAATATTTTTAACGTTTATTCATTTTTGAGAGACAGAGACAGAGCATGAGCGGGGAAGGGGCAGAGAGAGGGAGAAACAGAAACTGAACCAGGCTCCAGGCTCTGAGCTGTCAGCACAGAGCCCGACGCGGGGCTTGAACTCACGAACTACAAGTTCGTGACCTGAGCCAAAGTCGAATGCTCAACTGACTGAGCCACCCAGGTGCCCCAGCTTAATATATTTTTAATAGAGGTTAATTAGTGTTAATATATTTTTAAGTATTAAACATTGTTTTTAAAAATGTGTTACTAAAATGCTGTCAGGATGAAAATGGTGTGTCTAAATATCTGATCATTCATTCCTTATTGCTTAAAGGGCTGCTTAAAATATAGAATTCAAATTACTTTGCCCACTAGGCTCAGCCACCTTCCCAAGCTGTATTTCCTAATTTCTTTCCAATTTCTTAAAATAATCCTAAGAACACACTGCTTTGATCCTGTTGAGGATCGTAGCTGTATTTTTACAGTCTCATGATTTTTAGTCCTGAAACGTTTTCTCACAACCCCTTCTTCATCTTCCACCATATTTTCTACCTTGCAAATACTTACCCCTAAAGGCTCACCTCCTTCATCACAGACAGGATTGACCACTTCCACCTTAAGAGCTTACTACTGACATGGTAGTAGTCACATTAAATACATATCTTTTCTCAACAGACTCCATCCACCACTAATTTTGAAATCTTTAAATAAAGGCCAAGAACCAAGAGCCAAATTTTATACACTTGTATATTTCTTCAACGTTTTGCAAACACGTTGTACATATTTGAAAACCTGTTCTAAATAACGAAAAATTAACCTAATATTTATTTTTTATCTTTAAAGTTTATTTATTTATTTTTAGAGAGAGAGTACAAGCAAGGGAGGAAGACAGAATCCCAAGCAGGCTCTGCACTAACAGCATGGAGCCTAATGCGGGGGCTTGAACTCATGAACTGTGAGATCAGAACCTGAGCTGAAAGCAAGAGTTGGACACTTAACCAACTGAGCCACCCAGGCACCCCCTAACCTAGTATTAATTTAGAGCAGAGTGGCTTATAGTAGATTGCTTTTAGAGGTTCATAATGAATGGGCCCTTTTAGAATTATTTTAAACTTTATTTGTGTCTTAGGATTCTGTTTTGTTTTGCTTTTCTCATCTTTAATGGTGACTAAATTAATACATGCATGAATGGATACAAAGGACTTAGAGCTGTAGTTCATAAAAAGTAAGTATTCTATAAATTTCATCTAACATTTTTTAAATTAACTTTATGTCTTAAATATTTATATGGGTTTAATCAGAAGTAAGAATACAGAGAAAGTTCATGAACTACCTACCGGCTCTGAGATTTCCTATGGCTACTGAGTAAAAGGCTAGACATGCAAGAATTGTTTTGCTGTTGTTTACACATTGCGATGCATTATGCAATGTAACTGGGATTTGAAAGTCCATGTAAATTATAACTTCTGTATGATGGACCATAGCATTAACAATTATAGAATTCAATTTAAAGGAATTACATTAGTGTTGGCTGTTTTCAATGAGCTACTTTAAAAGTTAATTATTTTTTCATTTAATGGTTTTAACAAGGAAGTAGCTCTTCAAGAAGGTTGAAAAGCATGATTTCTTTGACTCTTCATTATTTTTTTTAATGTTTACTTATTTTGAAAGAGAGAGAGTACAAGCAGAGGAGGAGCTGAAAGAGAGGGAGAGAGAATCCCAAGCAGGCTCTGTGCTGAGCCCCATGTTGGACTTGAACCTATGAACTGTGAGATCATGACCTGACCCGAAACCAAGAGTTGGCCTCTTAACCAAATGAGCCACCCAGGTGCTCCCTTTGACTATTCTTTTTTTTTTTTCTTAAGTTTATTATTTTGAGAAAGAGAGCGGGGGAGAGGCAGAGAGAGAGAGAAGGAGGGAGACAATCTGAAGCAGGCTCCATGCTATCAGCATGGAGCTCAAAGGAGGGCTTCATCTCAAGAACTGTGAGCTCATACCTGAACTGAAACCAAGAGTTGGATGCTTAGTTGACTGAGCTACCCAGGCTCCCCTGACTATTCTTCATCAAAATGTTTTACTGTTCAGTCAGTGTCTGATCTCTTAAAATAAGTATTGAATCATATGATGGATGCAGGACTCTGAGTAACTCAGAGGAGTTCTTTGCAAACAAGCAAATTAAAAAAAAATCAGAGACAATCATAAGGCTTGATTTCTACTATATAATGGCTCTAGCATTTGACAGTTTCTCTTTTTTTAAAGTTTTATTTATTTTGAGAGAGAAAGAAAGAGCAAGCATGAGTGGGGGAAGGGCAGAGAAAGAGAGGGAGAGAATCCCAGGCAAGTTCTGCACTGTCAATACAAAGCCCGATACGGGGCCTGAACCCACAAACTATGAAATAATGACCTGAGCTGAAATCAAGGAGTCAGACATTTAACTGACTGAGCCACCCAGGTGCCTGACAGTTTGTTTCTTAACATCAAACTACAAGCAGACATTTTTAGTGATTACTTAGTGTGATAAGAAAGGAGAACTTCTGCTTCTTAATTCTTACCTTTAAAAACTATACACCTTGGGGCGTCTGGGTGGCTCAGTGAGTTGAGTGTCCAACTTTAGCTCAGGTCATGATTTTGCAATCTGTGAGTTTGAGCCCCACTTTGGGCTCTGTGCTGACAGCTCAGAGTTTGGAGCCTCTTTTGGATTCTGTGTCTCCCTCTCTCTCTGCCCCTCCCCACTTGTGCTCTGTCTGCCTGCCTGTCTGTCTCTCTCTCTCAAAAATAAACATTAAACAAAATATTTAGGACTATACCTGCATGGATCTCAGCTTTTGGTGAGGGAAACCATCATGGTCGTCTTTAAGGTTGCTCTCCATACCTGGTTAGTAGTTGTTCTGGAGAGAGGAAAGGGAGAATATATCTTCTGTGAGTAAGAGAGATTTTTGTAGGTATTCACTTTTATTGAGGAAAAAAAAAATGTTCGGACTTCCTTAGCATTTTGAACATCAGCTATAACAATACTAAACCGGAAAAGAACATTATTCAGGCAACACAAGCACATTCATTTCTGATGAGGAAGGTAGTACAAGTACCCACCCTTAGGGAATAACTATAGTGGTATCAGTTATGGTATAAACAGCTGTATACATGGTTGTATTATTTCCAAAATAGTAGGCCTCAGCTTTTTTTTTTTTTTTTTTGAGGATAACAATGTTAGTTTATGACATAGCTTGTGAACATGTGCTGACACAAGTGGTTTTGTAAAGACCTTTATTTGAACACTCATTCATTCAGCAATCTGTTCTATAAGAAGGGGGTGGCAGATATAAATCTTAGGAAACATAACGACCCCAAAACTGCACAGGGGTTGCGTGTGGCTAATTTTTCAATTTTCCTGGACTATAAAAACAATGAGCTTTGAAGTTTTATTAGTGTTTTGGAAAATTATTGTGCATCTCGGCCTCTTGGCATTTTCCAAAGTCCTCATAGGCATGGGGAATTTCACATGCATCCTGTACTCCCAGGCAGAGGTCTAACTTGCTTCCTCTTCTTTTTTGAGGCTAGGTACCCGGAATATGGCTTGTCTGCCACTCAGATGTACATATGGCATGAATTCAGAATACATCAATATGTAGGCAGCACCTACATATGTAGGATATTTATTTATGGTGTCATGGCACCCAGAAATCTGGCTTTCAGAAGTAACAGTAACACTGGAGATTGTTCTGTACAATGCTTAGTATGAGCAGGGTAAAGAGTGCATGTCTAACAAAGGGCAAGATGGTCGTTGATAGTACTCCAATGATAGTCAGATTCTATCAACAAGTCTGAGAACTTTTAAATATCTTCCAAATAAATCTTTCTTCTCAAACTAGTAACAGGAACTTAAACTATAGTTTTCCCAATTTCTAGAATACAGAAATAGTAATGACCACTAACTTGAATTATAGAACTATGTAATAATTGAATATGGACTTCAGAATTACCTTATTTTAAGGTCCTATAGAGTAAGTAGTTTTTGTTTGTTTCTTCCCCTTTGAACAAATCAAAACTTGAATGACTCTCTGAGGGTAGAATTTTTATTTTAAAGTATCAATGCTAATAGCTTCCTAAACTAATAGTTGTGAAGTTAAAAAGCTCCTTCCTGAGGGTATGGCTTCTGATAAGCATGAAACTAGGTGCTGATTGAGATCCCTCCCTTTGGAATATTGGCATGTCTTGGCACACCCTCAACAACTGGGACCTATCAGGATTAAATCAGGCTTCTCACACAATCTCAAAGATGCAAGAGGCAACTAAGACCTAGGAGAAAGTTGAATGATAAGGCTTATCTCCTATACAAGGCCAACTCTTGAAGAATGGGATAGATAGCTGGGTCACCTAATACACAGAAACAACACAAAGAGCCAAACAAAATGAGCAAACAGAGCAATATATTCCAAATGAAAAAGGAATACAAAGCCTCAGAAAAAGACTTGAATGAAACAGAGATGAGTAATCTACCTGAAGGAGAGTTTGAAGTAATGATCATGAAGATACTCACCAAACTCAGGAGAGGAATGGGTGAGCACAGTGAGAACTTTAAAAAAGAGACAGAGGGGCGCCTGGGTGGCTCAGTGGGTTAAGTGTCCGACTTCGACTCAGGTAATGATCTCATGATCTGTGAGTTGGAGCGAGCCCCGTGTCGGGCTCTGTGCTGACAGCTCGGAGCCTGGAGCCTATTTCAGATTCTGTGTCTCCCTCTCTCTCTGACCCTCCCCTGTTCATGCTCTGTCTCTCTCTGTCTGAAAAATAAACGTTAAAAAAAATATTTAAAAAATATTTAAAAGAATTTGAAAAAAGACAGAAAATATAAGAAAGTAGAAACGGAAGTCACAGAGCTGAAAAATAAAATAATTGAAAAATACACTAGAGCGTTTCAATTGAAGATTAGATGAAGCAGAAAAATGGGTCAATTACTTGGAATACAGGTGGAACTCCCCCAAACAGCAGTGAAAAGAAAAAAAAGAATTTTAAAGAGTGAAGACAGCTTAAGGGATCTATGGACATCATCAAGTAGAATAATATTTGCATTACACGTGTCCCAGAAAGAGAAGAGAGACAGAGAAAGGGGCAGAAAACTGATTAGAAGAAATAATGGCTTAATCTTCTCTAACTTAGGGAAGGAAACATAAACCCAGGTCCAGGAAGCACAGAGATTTCCAAATAAGATGAACCCCAAGACATCCACACCAAGACACGTTATAATTATAATGTCAAAATTAAAGAATCTTAAAAGCAGTGAGGAAAAACAACTTGTTATGTAAAAGGGAAAATGATAAGCTGATTTCTCATTAGAAACTCTGTAGACTAGAAAGGAGTGGCATAAAATATTCAAAGTGCTGAAAGGAAAAAAATTTCCAACCAAGAATACTCTACTCTGAAAGATGATCATTCAGAATTGAAATGGAGATGAAGAATTTCCAGATCAGAAAAAGCTTACAGAGTTCATCACCACTAAACCAGCCTTAAGGAAATGTTAAAGGAATGTCTTTAGACTGAAAAGAAAAGGCACTAATTAACAACAAAACGGGGGTGCCTGGGTGGTTTAGTCAGTTGAGCATGTGACTCTTGGTTTCAGCTCAGGTCATGGGATCTCACAGTTCCTGGGTTTGAGCCCTGTGCAGAGCCTGCTTGGGATTCTCTCTCTCCCTCTCTCTCTCTGCCTCTCCCCTGCTCACATGCTCCTGCGCTCTCTTTTTCTCAAAATAAATAGTTGGAAAATTAAAAAAATAAAGACAAGAAAACATGGAAGTAGCAATCTCACTGGCAAAAGCAAATATTTAGTAGATAGTTGAATATTAACCAAGCTAGTATGAAAGTAAAAAAAAAACAAAAGTAGTAGAATTAATTGTAACTACAGGGATAGTTAAGAGATATACAAGGAATACTTATGGGGTAATTTAAAGGATACACAAAATAGAAAGATGTAAAAAAAGACATAAAAGATGAGAGCAGGAGAGCAAAAATATAGACTCTTTAGAATGTATTCAAATTTGAGTCACTATCACCTTAAAAGAGAATTTATCTGATTAAAACATGGGCAGAGGATCTAAATAGGCATTTTCTAAAGAAGACATAGAGATTGACAGCAAACACATGAAAAGATGTTCAGTCGCACTAAACATCAGGAAAATGAAAACCCAAACCACAATGAGATATCATCTAAAGCCTTTCAGAATGGCTATTATCAAAAAGACAAGGGGTGCCTGGGTGGCGCAGTCGGTTAGGCGTCCGACTTCAGCCAGGTCACGATCTCGCGGTCCGTGAGTTCGAGCCCCGCGTCAGGCTCTGGGCTGATGGCTCGGAGCCTGGAGCCTGTTTCCGATTCTGTGTCTCCCTCTCTCTCTGCCCCTCCCCCGTTCATGCTCTGTCTCTCTCTGTCCCAAAAATAAATAAACGTTGAAAAAAAAAAATTTAAAAAAAAAAAAGGACAAGAAATAACAAGTGTTGGAGAAGATGTGGAGAAAAGGGATCACTGGTACATTGCTGATGGGAAGGTAAATCAGAGCAATCACTATGGAAAACAGTATGGAGGTTCCTCAAAAAAATTAAAAGTAGAAGAGCTCTATAATCCAGCTATTGCACTTCTGAGTATTTATGTGAAGAAAACAAAAATACTAATTTGGAAAGATTGATGCACCCTTTTGTTCATTGCAGCATTATTTACAATGGCAGAGGTATGGAAACAACCAAAGTGTCCATTGATGGATAAAGAAGTTCAAGAAGTTCTGGTGTATACACACACACACACACACACACACACACACACACACACACACACAAAGTACTTAGTCTAAGGGGAAAAAAAAGGAAATCTTAGCATTTGCAACACTATGGACGAAAGTTGAGGGTGTTATGCTAAGTGAAGTAAGATTGAGAAAGACAAATTCCATAATACTTCACTTATATTTGGAATTTGAAAAACAGACAAAACAAAACTCATAGATACAGAGAATACATTGGTGGTTATCAGAGGAGAAAGGGGTTGTGGGGTGCCAAAAAGGGTGATGGAGGTCAGTTGTGTGGTGATGGATGGCAACTAGATTTACGGTAATCCCTTTGTAGTGTATACAAATACCAAATTATTATGTTGTAACCTGAAACTGATATAATGCTATATACCAATTTTATCTCAAGAAAAAAAGCATTGTTGATACTTCTCCAAAACCTATGTTCCCCATACCATCCAATATTGTCTATCAAAATCAAAGTCTGACAAGCACAAAGGTATGGCATAGTCTTACATTTTTGACATGTGTCATTTTATTTAATTATCACAACAAACCAAAAAAAGACATGTTCTGTCCAAAAATTATATGAAAACGGGCACATGGTAAAGCCGGGAACTGCAGCTAACCATTGCTTCTTGGTCTTTTGGCTAAGATCAAGTGGAACTGAAGCTAACCAGTCTGACTTTTGAATATGTATTATTAAGAAATGCTAATTAATAATCTCTAATTGGCTGTGGTTAAGAACTCTGACTGGAGTCAGTATAACCCAGATTGTTGTATGTGATCATTAAGACATGACAATATGTGAACATGTGCTGTGTTTAAGGGGTTTTTGCTCTGTATTTGGGGGGATCTTTTTGTTTGTTAAGTGGACATTAAACCTCTCTGTTTCCTGGTTTTCAGTGACAATCTTCTACATTTTTTTTAAATTGAAGTATAGTTGCTCCAGTGTTTCAAGCATACAACATAGTGTTTGGACAAGTGTTTCAGTTGCACTTTGCTCACCTCAAATGCAGTTATCCTCTATCATCATAAAATGCTATTTGCAATACTATTGACTAAATTCCAAACAACATACTGATGGGGCAGGGAAGAGCTCTAGGGGGGATATGTATGTTCCCTGCAGTAATGGAAAAGATAATAGTCTATGAGAGACTGGAGCAGTGGGCAGTGTTTTTCTGATTCTTGACAATGCTCAAGGCAGACAGTTAAACCTGGATAATAATGGCTGTGTGGGGAAACAAGAATTAAAAATCCTCAGCCTCACAAAAAATCCCCCAAGTTCACAGTTCACGCTTGGCAAGGACGTAGTGGAGTATCACTTATGTATGTGAATTATAATTTATATATAATGCATAGGGAAAACAATAATTCTCTACTATGGGTATGGGTGTGTGTGTGTGTGTGTGTGTGTGAAGTGACATACAGTCTATGGAAGGAAGAGCGCAGTGCCTGACAATGTCAATCATTTAAAAAATTTTAATGATTTTTATTGATATTTTTATCATGAATTATTTGGTTTTTTTTAAATAATGAACGGGTCATTATTAAAATGCTGAGGATGCATTCTTTTAATTTAAAATAGTAACATTACAGATGTCTGTACTCCTTATATTTCTGTATATCTTATATTTATCACTAAATTTGACTGGTCTTCCTCTCCCTTTGTTTTCCCTAGAATGTAATTATCACTCTAAGTACAACCTAAATTTGGGGGAAAAAATAGCACCTAGGTTAATAGGTAGAAAAACGTTTTGAGCTATAGTTTAAAAGTAATTTTTAAGTTATTCTTGATGCTTCATACTAAGTTGATGTATGAATATATGGTGGCAATAAACTTACTTTTTTAGTAGTACAGTTTCTGTCCAATTAAAATATGCTTATTAGCATTTGTTTGAGTTATGTATGAATAAATAAATACAAATCTTCCATTTGTGTACTTGTAGCAGATGAAACTAATAGGAGTACCTAAAACAGATGAGATATAGTCTGGCTGCAGTTCAACTACAGAGCACATAAGTCTTCCCTTGTGTTAAAGCCTTCATACCATTAAACTGTTATTTATTGATCCTGCTGACAAGGGCAGCAAAGCAGAGTAATTTTACATCTCAAAATGAAAAAAAAAATAAATTAAAAAATCCCTTTTCTGATAGATTGTGCATATCCAGTGCTAAGCATTCCATATTTATATTTTTCCAGTCCTTGATTTCCTTATATGCCCAGGAATAATATCACCATAAATGAGATTAATGTGTGGAAGTATCATCTCTGCTTTTTTAATTGATAGTATCTTGTGTTTAATTCATTTATCAAAAATATTACTATCAGGAAGGCAGAAAATCTAGTAAGGCAAATGCCACATTAAAATGTAATAAAATTCTTAACCTTATTTTTTAGTTTCAATTGGCTAGGCTTACTAAGGTTTTTCAAAAAAGAGAAAATTACTAATAGGAAATATAGTAATTATGGTAATGATTAAAGTAATGTTTATCTTTTTATGTTTTTAGTTTTGTCTTCTTCCTCTATTCTTTTTTTTCTACTTGTGGAATCTACAGAGAGACAGCAGTGAACAGCTGTGCTAACTAATTCCCTATCAATTTGGAAAGGGGGGGATTTATTCTAAAACTGAGCAATTATGACCTATGATTTGGAATATAATATTTAAATGTGAATTGTATATGTTGGGTTTTATTTAGTTAATTATTTATTTAATTTTAGTATTCCTTACTATTATTTTAGGTGCCAATTTTTAACAGGGTTTTCATTTAGAATACTGAATTTTCTACTAACTTACAACATAGTGCTGCTATGCTGCACTGTTATCTTTTTTCCCTCTGTACTCATTTATGTATTGAGGGTGATGAAAGTTTGATGTATTGGTTCAACATTGTATCACTGAATTTGCCACAAATGTGGGCGGCGGCGGCTCCTCCTCCTCCTCCTCCTCCTCCTCCTCCTCCTCCTCCTCCTCTTCTTCTTCTTCTTCTTCTTCTTCTTCTTCTTCTTCTTCTTCAACTATAGAATAATGGATGGTTTCTGTGTTTTTCTTGGCTTAATCAATCTCTTCAGTGATGGATCCAGAAGAAGCAAGTCCAGATGAAAGATCTCTGCCCCAGGGATGCACCTAAATATTTTTTCTGGTATGCTTCCTTATCGTGGTACAGCTTGGTGATGATGGGGATGCAGATTTTCTCTAACTCTTTCTGCTGATATGCAAAGTCTCATTTACTGCAATGTGATTCTTATGGAGCCAGTTGATGATTTCATTGTACCTGTCAAAACTTCTCTATTTGTCCTCATCATTGGTAATGCTTTTGATGTTTTTTGTGTTGAAGGTGTAGGATTTAGAAGAACAGTTAGAAGGCACCTTTGTCTGCTTTTGAGTTCAGTTTTGTGGTTCTTAGTATCCTGAATTGTACCTTCAAAATGTCTTCCCTGCTCAAAGGACTCTTGTCTTTTATGATGGCAATCTTGTTCTTTTGTTCTGTATTGTTATCACAGACTGTAATCTGAGATACATCATGGAAAACAAAAGTATGGCCATGAATTAAAACTTGCCAAGCAGGTTGCCATGGCACATTCACCTTTATGAACTAGAGTAAGTTCACTAAGCTGGTTGTCTGGTTAAGTAGTGAAGGTCTGTGTCTGTTTTGGGGCATTTTGATATACTGTGTTTGATCATGGCACTTATGACCCAAGCAGGACTTTAAAAGCAGTGGAAAACATAGGGATAGCCAAAAGCCACAAATGTTGAACATTGTCAGTTTATCCCTACATAAGGTCATTACCTGCACAGGTGATTTGTAAACAATAGCCTTATAGAGGTTCTGTCCTTATCAGTTGTTTTCCATTGAAGATAACGGAGGTACAGAAGTCAACACTTTCTTGGCAACATCTTGCTTAGAGATATGAGTGCCAGCCTGTTTTGTGGTATTCTGAACTCTCCAAGAAATTCTGTCAGGATAAGGACTTGTGTCTGTGACTTACCTAACTTGGCATTGGGAAGGACTTTCTCTGAAGAATCCAGAATGCCACAAAACAGGCTAGCATTCAATTTTTCAAACTGGCACAGGTAATGGAGTGTGCAAGTCAACACTTTCTTGAAGAGAATCAATATCAATTTTGCCTTTTTTTAAAAAGTATTTTGAGCATGTTCAGAGTAGTACAGTCAGAACAGATTATAAAATATCTCAGTCCTCATAATACCTCCAACACTAGATTTTACCTGCACATTTTAAACTTTATCAATCTGATGGTTGAAAAAGTATACCTCATCATTTTACTTTGCCTCTATTTTAATACATAACTGCTTTTTCTGTTATTTTGGTCATTTGAATGCTTCCTTCTGTGAATCACATGTGTATGCACTGTGACTATTTTTCTACTTGGAAGATGAACTTTTTCTAATTAATCTGTAGTTGATCGACTTAATATTTGTAGTTACTTAACTGTTTTTCTCACCATAAGATTTGTTTTTGCTCATTCTTTGCACATTGGGCTTGACCATGGGTTTTGCTTTGGCCGGGAAATGGGAGTACATGTGATAACCAGTGATGTGGAGCGCAGCTCAGGGGGTCTGCAATGGTCCCACTATTCCTCTTTATCTCTCTGCCACAGGAGCCTTTTCTCCTAAAGAGACTTTTCTGCTGACTTGCAATATAACGTGAGAGCAAAAATGTTTGATTTTGGCCAGTGAGATTTTGGGGATTGCTTTTTAATGCAGTGACCAAGCCTAAGCTGATTGGTACACATTTATTTTAAAATATATTTGTGCACTTAAGGGCAATCAGTCACTCAGTTGCTATGATTGGGTTTTATTTCTTTATTTTTGTTTTTATTTTTTTTTATTTTTTATTTGAGAGAGAGCATGCACATGAGTGAGTGAGCATGAGTGGGGTAGGGTCAGAGAGAGAGAATTCCAAACAGGCTCTGTGCTTGCAGCTTAGAGCCCAATGCGGGGCTCAAACTCACAAACCGTGAGCCTCATGACCTGAGCCGAAACCAAGAGTCAGAGGCTTAGCAGACTGAGCCAGCCAGGCACCACTGGGTTTTGTTTATATACAGCATTTGCTTCCAACAAACTTGACTACCAATGTAGAATTAAAATACCTGTTGAAGATAAACTTTCAGTATTTCAGTCTTCATTTTTGGATTAATACAAAGTCTAGATTTTTGCTCTATAAGCATAGGCTGTTTAGATTTTTAAAAATCCTTAGATGAGTTTATAGTCATATGGGTGTTGTGTCTAATGTGTACATATTCATGTTTTTCTTTAAAAACTACAAATGAAGTGACACCAAAAGGAAAAATCAATGGAAGACTCTACATTATGTAGTATCACTGGTAGTTTGCTACTATGGTCAGGATTCCAAGTGAATTGATAAAAGCTTATTAGACCTAGCTCTTTTGTGATCATTAAGCAGTGATCATATAGAAAAATTATAATTGATTTTACCTCAGTGTAGAGGACTGAATGAAGATACTTAGGATGAAGTTTTCAGGAGACATAATTGACTTTAAAAAATCTACAGATTCGGGGCACCTGGGTGGCTCAATCGGTTAAGTGTCCAACTTTGGCTCAGGTCATGATCTCACAGTTTGTGAGTTCGAGCTCCATGTCGGACTCTGTGCTGACAGCTCAGAGCCTGGAGCCTGCTTCGGATTCTGTGTCTCCCTCTCTTTCTGTCCCTCTCCTGCTTGTGTACTCTCTATCTCTCTCAAAAATAAACAAACATTAAAAAAATTTAAAAATATAGATTCAATCTATACGTATAATAAAAGCCTTTGCCAAATAGTGAGTTCTCAGAGAAAATTTTTAAAGAAGTGGTTATGTATGTTTCGGAAATTTCAAAGAGTGCATTACTGTTTTGGTTTTCCCTTTATGTATGCATTTGTGTTTCCTGGGACTCGTGGTTTCAAATAACACAAGTAATTTAGCTACATCAAACAAAGTGGGAGAAGGCATGTTACATTAGTAAGAAATATCCACTGAGGGGCGCCTGGGTGGCACAGTCAGTTGAGCGTCCGACTTCAGCCGGGTCACGATCTCGCGGTCCGTGAGTTCGAGCCCCGCGTCGGGCTCTGGGCTGATGGCTCAGAGCCTGGAGCCTGTTTCTGATTCTGTGTCTCCCTCTCTCTCTGCCCCTCCCCCGTTCATGCTCTGTCTCTCTCTGTCCCAAAAATAAACGTTGAAAAAAAAATTTTTTTTTAGAAATATCCACTGAGGTGAAATACAAGGATCTGACTGGACCGTAAGAATGAACTAGAATGAGGTTCTCAGATGAACATTGGAATATTCTTCAGCTCCTCACTACTTGACTGCATTTACATTAATTTTCTTTCTTGTTAGTAACTATGCGCTTCTGCTTATTTAGTCCATGGGTGGGGAGGAATAGATTTTTTGTTTTGTTTTGTTTTTTTAACAGCTCGTATTTTATGATTTTGTTTAGCCCCTTTAGATGAAATAGAATTTACCTTCTCATGAGATCAGGTATCTCACTAGGATCCATCAACCACCAACAAAAGGTCAGGGTCTAGATAATGGTAGGTAGTAGGCCCAGTATCTGGGTGAAGTATCTATATAGTCTGGGTGGGTCATGGCCCATGAGTGATCTTTTAGTCCTAACCATAGGCAGTTAAAATGGTTTCACCTGGCAGTGCCTCTTTGGAAAAAGCTGACTCACAGTACACTTGGCACACACCTGTTATTTTGGTCTCCGAAGGGAGTGACAGTCAAGGACTGAGGCACCTGTGAATGTTGGTGCTTTTATACCCATCTGTACTCCTAGCCTAGGCACCTCCATTGGGAAGTGTCCTAGTGGGAGGCAAGCTTGAACGTACTTTTCTCCACTCAAACTCAATACCTTTTCCTTCTAGCCCTTTCCCTCTCCACCTTCCATGGCTCCCCATCCCTAATATGGCAGAAACCTATTATTTGAGACTACCTCTGCAGTGAGAGGATCCCGTATCTGTGCTAATCCACCTGACACCTGGCCAGTGCAGTTCTATGGGAAAAAATGAAAGAGTGGAGGAACAGTGGAGATGTTCCTTTTCCTAGTTTAGCTTCTGGTTTGTACTGTAGCAGTAAGTGATTCAAGGCTTGGCTGTTACTTTCATTTTGGCTTTAGTTTTAGTAGACTCCTTCAACACATGGCAGACCAGCTCTGCTCTTCACCGTATGGACTCCTATCAAAGAAAGATACTAAAGGGATAAGCTGGTTGTATAAATATGGCTACTCACAGTACAGGCATAAAACTGAACTTTGGAAAGACTCACCCCTAAAAATGTACATAGTATCACCCAGTCCTAGTATTCTACAAGTTATGTTGCCTCTGGGGGAGAAAATCTTTCAAATTGTCTAAATATAATTATCACTATGAAGATGTGAAATACATATCCAGTAGAGGGAAACAAATGATGAGCAGTAGTGGGCATTTTCTAAGCCTACTCAGAAGGGTATGCAAGATACTTATTACAACAATATTATCTATCTACCAGAAGATTGATAACATTAAATCAGTAACACAGGTGATTAAATTAAGAGCTTAGCTCTGAAGACTGTAATATCCTGCAAACTGTGTATGCTGTGAAGATCTGTGATCTGATGTTACCTTGACATTTTCAGCTGTCAAACTGAATAAAATTGCCTTGAACTCCTATATATGTATCCTGTGAGAAATCTAATACACAATACAAGATGTCTACTAGTGGCTTACTTTCTCATTTCCAAGGTCCCCTCTTATCAACATCTAGTTTTATTTTAATAATAATTGTATTACAACAGGGCCTATAACCTTTGCTGCACCATAAGTTTAGCCAATGTGAAACCCATCTGCATTTGCAAAATTTGTTAAAAATACTGAGCATATTTTTTAGGACAGTTTTAGACTTGAGAGACAATACAAACCATAGCATATCAGTAAAAATATAAAATATTCTCCATTCTTCAAAAAATTTTCAGCCATATATTCCTCTGCGAACTTGCTTTTCTCCTTTGCTGCTTCTCTTTCTCCATCCATACTTACTTTTCATTCCAGCCCATTCAAACCAAGCCTGGAAGATGTTGTTCCTGTTCTTACCCATTTTCATTGGACATTTTTCTAAACAAAGGTAGTTCTCTCTGTTAGGAAGGTAGTTCTCTCTATGCAACTCTTTTTTTTTTTTTTTTTTTTAATTTTTTTTTTCAACGTTTATTTATTTTTGGGACAGAGAGAGACAGAGCATGAACGGGGGAAGGGCAGAGAGAGAGAGGGAGACACAGAATCGGAAACAGGCTCCAGGCTCTGAGCCATCAGCCCAGAGCCCAACGCGGGGCTCGAACTCACGAACCGCGAGATCGTGACCTGGCTGAAGTCGGATGCTTAACCGACTGCGCCACCCAGGCGCCCCACTCTCTGCAACTCTTTTAATTATTCATTTCCTGTCATGCTATTAGGGCATTCTCAAGCAAGAGCCACAATTAACTAATGTAATTCATTTAATAAAGGTTACATTTGAGGTACACAACAAATGCTTCAATATGTCAGGTAGTGGGAGAGTATAGACAGGAAGATGTGTATCTATATAACCTGAAAGATATTAGAGACTATGGCAGGATCCACTGATAAATAGAAAAGCTAATAGTTATATTCATCAGTTTGGTGTGCAGACAGTGTGAGAACATCATCTATTTTATTTCATTTAACCTTTACAACCACATTCTCTGTTAATATTGCTATCTCGATGAACAGATTTGTGAAAACTGATACCCCAGGAGATTAAATTGCCCATGGTCCTGTACCCCTCTATGTAAGTCACATCACAGAGTGAAGAATTGAAAAAGTATGTGTTCTGATTACTGAGCCCATACTTCTATCCAAAGATCAGTATTTGGGGCGTGTGTGTGTATGAAAATACTTCATTAAGATGGAAATGCTTTTAACAGTGTAGTTCACTGAAATCCAAAATAATTACTTAAGGTACAAGTTTTCAAGAGAAAATTCATATTACTTTTAAATCGATATCAACTATTTGTATAACATAATCTGCCCTGGCCTGTAAAGTCAGTAAACAACCTTCCAATTCTTTTATATGCGGGAAGTAATTGTTTTGCTTACTCCACAATGAAATATTCAAAGTCTTAAGTAAGGTATTTACTAGTTAATTGAGTAATGAAGGTATAGTAACAAGAAACATGTTAAAAGTACCCAGAATATCTTTATCTTACACATTTTTATTCCCTGTCTTTGCTCTCATACACTTTATTATGAGCCCTCCAGCTTCTAAATAAGATTGATTGGTGATTCGATTACAGGGGTGCCTGAGCACAGATTGTGGGAAGTCTCAGTGTGACTCAGTATACCATAAATCAAACAGCAGGTGAGTGTTTGGGAAACATGGTTCCCTGACTCACAAAATAAAATGATGAAAAAAAAAATAAGTAAATACCCTATTTTCACTTACTTAAAATAACCAATATCGGTAATAACTTTGGTAATATATGGAATATAGTTATAGACACATACATAGTCTTTTTATTTACAATTTAAAAACGTTTATAGTATGTGTGTTACTACACAAACAGCTCAGAGATGTCCATATGCAAACCAACAAGGTACTTACAATGCATTGCCATTAAGTATTGGAAATGAAATACATCACGAAAGCATAGCATGGAAATTAACAGCAAATGTTGATTGTCATTTGGAAGAAAAGAAATTTATGTTCCCTGGGGTACTGATTTGAAGAATAGAGAAAGATTCTTAGAAGGTGTTCTGTGCATACATCCTATGATGAAAAAGGAATGGCATTCAAAGTGGAAATAGCTATGTGGGCATGGTTCCTCCTATTTTCACAGCAGAGGCGCTTAAAGAAAAGCACTCTTCAGTTCCTTACTCTTTAATCAGTACCTACGTAAGTTAGGCATCGGTTGCTATGAATTCCCTTTTCTTTAATTCCCTCTTAACTTTTTTTAAGTTGAAGTACAGTTAATATACAATGCTACATTTGTTTCAGGTATACCATTTTTTTTGTTTGGTTGGTTTTCATTTTTTGATCCCGTAGTATGCGCCAGTCACTACAATAAGCCCTGGGAATGAAGGAGAGTAAGAAAAATGTTCAGTGTCTTCCCCATGTCAGAAATGCCTACAGATTTTCTCTTTCTGTCCCATTTTGTTGTCACTGCTGTAGTATTATGTTAACAGCACGTGTTTATAGAATTATTTTGACTAGCAGTTTTTTAGACTTTCCCACTTTATTTTTTTAGTGTTTATTTATTTATTTTGAAAGAGAGAGAAAGGAGGAGAGCATGAGCAGGGGAGTTGCCGAGGGAGAGAGAGAATCCCTAGCAGGCTCCACTCTGTTAGCACAAGCTGAATGTGGTGCACAAACTCATGAACCCTGAGATTATGACCTGAGTCTAAATCAACAGTTGGATTCTTGGGGTGCCTGGGTGGATCAGTTGGTTAAGCATCCGATTTCAACTCAGGTCATGATCACATGGTTTGAGCCCTGCATCATGCTCTGTGCTGACAGCTCAGAGCCTGGAGCCTGCTTTGGATTCTGTGTCTCCCTCTCTCTCTGCCCCTCCCACTCTCATGCTCTGTCTCTCTCTCAAAAATGAATTAAAAAAAAACATTAAAAAAAAAAAAGAGTTGGGCACTTAACCAATTGTACCACCGAGGTGCCCCTAGACTTTTCCCACTTAAAACCAAAGTGCACATTGTTGCGAATCATCTTAGGCTCACTCTGTTGGCAGGAGTAGAAATCAAGCAAGATTACTGAAGTCAGGATATCACCAAAAAATGAACCAAAATGTAGACAACAGTTATGTACATAAATGAATAATGGAATATGTGCAAAAATATCCATGCTATAATGGTCATCTCAGAACTGTTTATAATAGTGAAACGATATTATGGCAATGCAATAAACAGTATATATTATTCAAAATTATGTATCTATAATTTCTGACCTTTGTGCGTATGTGTGTGTATGTGTGAGTGAGACAGAGAGAGAGAGACAGAACCCTGAAGAGATATGTATCAAACTGCTCAGATTGATTATTTCTGTGTCGAAAAATTATGGTCAGCAACTGAAAATTTTTTCCCAAGATCGTTGATTATAAAATTTATCAAAATCCTAATATAAATACATCTATGATTACAACTTAAATACAAATGAATAAGCTCGTATTGTAAAATGGGGTTTTCACATAAATGAAAACATTACTATTTGGTATAGTCAACAATATAAAAATGGATGTTACGAATACCTAGGAACATGTACTTAGCAGTTTTCCCATTGACATGTCTGTTTTATAAAATAAAATTTTTCTGCCACTGTTTTTCATTAGGTTATCATGATTTCACATTAAACTTTTAACATAGAGATGGCACAAAGTACCCAACAATTTGTAGGCATTATTATTTAGTCAGGAAATCCACTAGGCGTAGAAAATATATTTGTTGGACAAGTTTATAATTTTTTGCGAGTGAATTTACCTTTTACCATTCCTTCAACTAAAAAAAATGAGTTTTTACGTTTTAAGCTCTTAACTGTGAAGATCTCTTTATTGTTTCTAAGTGTCTTATAAATATTTAGAGAAAGAAAGGCTCTTTAATGTAACTGATGAATTTGGTATAATATTTGAAAAAAATTTACATGATAACATTTTTCTGACAGTAATATTAGGTTGCATATAACCACGGTGAAAAATTAGTGTTCATCAGAAGTGTAGACAATAATATGGGATCAGTCTGAATATCCCTATGGATGATTTTTCTGAATTGTGTTATATTTTATCCAGGTCCTTTTATCACAGAGCTTAAAAGTCTCATTTGCAAAGAAATCATCATGAAGTATTGGGAGGCTTAAAGAATCAAAACGCTGATATAGGAAAGAACCAAACAAGATCTATATGAATTTGTATCAACCCTCCCATCCTCTTTGTAAATTGTTGGATGTTTTGTTATTTTCGCCTTGTGTGATTCACCTGAACTCTGGAGTGTGTTTGGGCTTACGATTTTTCTACTGGTTAGGTTCTTATTCAACAGAATTAAAGTTTCCTTTCACATCTTCCTTCTCCTTACAACCCATCAGTTTCC
The DNA here is from genome assembly GCF_028749965.1 of Puma concolor. Taxonomy (NCBI): domain Eukaryota; kingdom Metazoa; phylum Chordata; class Mammalia; order Carnivora; family Felidae; genus Puma; species Puma concolor. The sequence continues at coordinate 54,387,770 of NC_141679.1, read as the reverse complement.
AAGTTCAATTGTCTTCCATAACAGCCCCCTTCCTTTCTTTTATGATGTTTGCCTCTGTCATAACAAAACTTCTCTCTTTTCTTTCCTTTAGGGACTCCAGTTTCCCATGTTAGATCACTTGAAGTTGTCTTACAGTTCAGTACATTTCTTTTTTCCCTTTCTGTGTGTCACTTTAAATCATTTGAATTTTATTTTCAACTTTCGTAATCTTTTTTTTTCTGCAGTGTCTAATTACATATTTTAACATATGGAACACAGTTACAATAATTGTTTTAATGTCCTTGTCTACTAATCTAATACCTGTGTCAGTCCTAGATTGGGTTTAATTGATTGCTGGTGTCTTCATTATGGTTGTAATTATGGGTAAAATAGGGAATATATTCTTCCAAATAAATCTGAACCATGGATAGATGAAGAGATGTGTTGGATTGGTAGAGCATTAAAGAATACAATTCCATGAAAGACATATCAGGAGTTCTGTGTAATCTTGGAGTAGTTGAGGAAGACTTTTTGATTGAAGGAAGATGAGTTGGTTCTTAAAGTTTGGAGTACTTACTTTGATGCCCTTTGATGATAGGGCATGTACCATTTGCAGAAAAAAGCAGAAGGAAATGTTTACTTCCCTGTCAGATTTTTAGGACCATAAAAAATTGAGGGGAGAGGCAGAACAATGTTCATTTAAAACCATCAAAACAATAAAAAGTTAATTTCTAGCTAAAATAGAACTGAATTATATGCATAAAGATAATTGTAATGTTGCAGTTCCTTGGCAGGTGAGAAAAGGAAAGGACTTCATACTTTCTGAAGAAGTGTCCATCATTTGTCTTTGCACATTTATTTCTTTTTTTTTTCAACGTTTATTTTTATTTTTGGGACAGAGAGAGACAGAGCATGAACGGGGGAGGGGCAGAGAGAGAGGGAGACACAGAATCTGAAACAGGCTCCAGGCTCTGAGCCATCAGCCCAGAGCCCGACGCGGGGCTCGAACTCACAGACCGCGAGATCGTGACCTGGCTGAAGTCGGACGCCCAACCGACTGCGCCACCCAGGCGCCCCTGCACATTTATTTCTTACCTGCATGTTGCCGACAGAATGCATCAGGGATATAATCATCTTTCTGGTGTTTGCTCTGATGTTAACCTTACCAACAGAAATGATGGTGTATGTTTCTGTATAAAACAGGCCAAAGGTGGTCCAGAAATGAGTTCATGTTGTGCTTTCACTTACCTCATATGACAAGATTCTTATGATAACTAAGGCATAAGCATTGATGTGGACTCATTATGTCCGTTTTATGATTGTTGGATATAAAGTTTAGTAAGGTTAAGTGTTCAGTCATAAAATAAGTCTATGAAGCATTCACAGAAAACCCCAGTTTCTGGTTTTATATCCATTACTCTGCCCTCTGCCTCAAACGCATTTAAGCTTGTGGTTAGAGGCAGTAGAAATTTTGCTGTTTTAGATAGCATCTGTGAAATACCATAATTTACACCTAATTATGTTTAAGGTACAAAGAAACTTTATTCTACTTTCATGTTTTTTAACTAAAAACTTTAGCTTGAATATTTCATTTAAAGAATGTTCATAGAAAATTTAGAGAAAATTAGAGTCTTTACTTGCAGAATACAAATCTGCATTTGCTTTGACAACTAATTAATTTACATATGTAAAGTAAGTACCTTTCTGTACAGTATATAATTAAGATGCAAGGCTAAGATAGCAATGACTATTTAATTAAGGCAATTAGGTTGTTAGTGGGTCATGGCACAATTTACCTTAAGCGGTGTGAGCAGAATACATCATAGATGATGATACAATAATCATTGAGTTCAAACTACTTCCCATGCAGTAAAACAAAGGATATTTGAATGCTTTGTTTCATTCATTCTTAACACTGTAGATACATTAAGGTGAAGAGAGAACTTTACAGCTTTCCTGCTTTTCAAGACTTGGTACACATCGTGTTAAAGGACTTCCATACGCTATGACCTATTATTCAAGGCAATGGAGTCCCTTGTAGAAAGCACTTGTTTGCCTGGTGTGTACTCTAAAGTATCTGTATTAGGAATCTTAACCAGTAATTGGTAGCTGGCTAAGGGTACAGAGACACAAACCCTGCCTGTGTTTCTCTCTTTCCATTAGAGAACTATGGAGAAGAGTGGTGACATTATCATGGGCTTTGAAATGACTTAATCCTGGATTCAAATTCCAGCCTCAGTCATTATTTCCTGGTAAATTGGGTTTGGATGCATAATTTTTTTTGTCTCAGTAATTGATACTGTTATGTCTGCTTCATAGATAGAGACAGATCCAGGTTTTGTGGGACCTAAAGTTACACTTCTGGGAGTACCTTTTAAGGGAAACTATACAAAATAAAGGTGATTGTGAACATTTATTTAGAATTAAAGAGGTCACAGTGAAATTTAAATTTGAAGAACCTGACAAATTACACACACATGAACAAACTAAACTATTTCAGTAAACTGATACATGCTTTATTATACTTTTTCTTTGGTTGTGTATTCTCTGATAACTTCTTTATATTGTAACAGGTTTGAATTATTCTTTAGTGAAAATGGAAATACAATTTCATCTTTCCACTGGCATGGTTGATTATTTTTAAACTAATAATGACAATTTAAAAGGGTTCTTTCAGTTCACAAATAAGGATTGATTATGTAATGTGGATTTTGAAGATTATTTTCAAACTTGGGAACTCCCATTGAGTTTCTTTTGTATACAAAATGTTTCAGATATACTTTCTATAGTACTGATCCAGGTCTGTGTCCTGTCAACACAGCAATTTTAATAAATACTATTTCATGTATTTATTCTCATTTTTTAGAATGCATGATGCCTTTATAGTCCTAAAGGCCTGATTGAGTTATATGCCTGATTAACTATATGCCTGACAAATTTCTTGTGATTGGGTGCTGATGACAACGGAATACTCCTCTTCCAATTTTATACTTAACACTCCAAGAATATTCCAACAACAACAAAAAAAACCACGTTTGAGCCTTGTACTTTCATGCCTCCATTATTTGCATATATCTGTTGACAAATTTATATACTATCATACATGGCCTTAAGCCTTGGTGACATGATGATTGGGTGACTCAACACAGTGGCCCTTCAGAGTATCCACCATTCTTATACAGTGTATTCAAAATGTCTTAACCATACATGAAAGGGATTTCATCTACTAAATACACATTTTAGGTACCCCCAACTCAACTTCTGCTAGCCAGATGACAAAATTGCCCATGGCTGCTCCAATTTTCCCTGATAGAAGAAGAGAGATGACAGATATGAGGTTTCTTGTTTAAAGAGACCATCAGTCTTAACTAACTGGGGTTAAAATATTTAAATTGTATAGACTTAACATAATTATAGGGCCATGGGAAGCAATTGCTAGTGTCTCACATTTGGAAGAAGCTCTGTAAGCAAATGACCCTGGGCTTAAGGTTCATTACATATATGGCATAATTGCTTCTGTTTAATGTTTACTGAATGTATAAATAAGAGTATATTTCACTTTACATATTTTTTATTTTATCCCCACAAAACTTACTGACATATAATACCTTAGAAAGAAAACCACCTATTATTTTCTATTTCAAATTCAGACATTCTTATGCATTCTACATAATATCTCAGTAAGATGTTTTTGGTCCTTACCAATGAAGAATTAATAAAATACTTCCAGTTTAATTTCTGTAAGTAAGCAAGTAGCACTTTATTAAAATACCGCACTGTGTATTTTAATTACAAACCTCCAACTAATCATTGATTAAAATACACAAACATTTTGGTAAAATTAAGTACTTTCCTACTTATCTTGAAATTTCTTTTTTACAATTTTGATTATTTTACATGATATAAAGACAGTGATTTAATAAAAATATTAGGACATTGTTAAATTTTTTATTGTCCTAACATAATCCCTTAATAATGAAAATGTCCTCTTTAGAAGAATCTGTTCTCATTTTTAAAAGGCTTATCTCTGCTGGTTAATAGTTTTGCATGTAATTCTGGAAGTTCTCCAACATTTTTGTCAGTTTCCTGAAATCCGGTATGTTAGAATTTGCCATGTCACTTGATAATCAAGTTTCACTTCTTTTCCATTATATTTTGTGGTATTGAACATACAGTAAAAATTAGACAGGCTAAGCAAGCAGGGATACACATTACTACAAACTAGAGATGGCTGATTTGGGGAAGACTATATTAGTCTGCTTAGGCTGCCATGACAGAATACCACCAACTGGGTCGTTTAAACAACAGAAATGCATTTTGTCACAGTTTTAGAGGTTGAAGGTCCAAGATCAAGTGACAGCAGAGTTGGCTTCTGGTGAGACTTTTCTTCCTGACATTTAGATAGATAACTACCTTCTTATTGGGTCGTCCCATGGCTTTTTCTCTGTGCATGCATGGAGAGAAAGAGAGAGAGGTCTTTGGTGTCCCTTCCTCTATAAGGTGGCAGTCCTATCATATCAGGTACCCACTTTTATGACTTCAGTTAATGCTAATTATTTAAAGGTCTTACCTCTAAATACAGTCACATTGAGGGTTAAGGCACCAACATATGAATTTTGAGAAAATAGGTCAGTCTACAACAGGAACTAACATTATGAATGCTCATATTATTAATAAACATGTTCATGTTGTGATTATTGTTGCTTCTTAGTTCTGCATAGTGAATACTTAGAAAAGAAATACCCATTGTTTCAACATTGGGTAACATTAATGTTTGTTTCAACACCTGATTTCACTCTGCTGTCTTTTTGTTTTCATGTGTTCTGAAGAGAAATCCAGTAAAACTCCTATCTTTGTTCCCCCATAAGCATGGTTCCATTTTTTGTTTTTGATTTATCCTCTGCCTTATTTTAATATTTTTCACTTTTAAATTTTCTGTTATTTGATCATGATATGCCCAGGTGTATGTCTTTCTTGGTATTTATCCTGCTTGGTGTCTTTGAACTTTTTGGAACTATGGTTTTAGAAAGATCTCTGTCATTATTACTTCAAATATTTCATCTTCTTCTCATTGTCTTCTTTTAGTACTTCCATTATGTATATATTTATTGAAATTGGCTTAGAGTTCTTACAAATCCTGTTTTGTTTTTGGTTTTATTTTTGTTTTGAGAGAGAAAGAGAGCAGCTCTGTGTGCATGAGGGGGCAGGGGCAGAGGGAGAGGGACTGGGAGAATCTTAAGCAGACTCCATGCCCAGCACATGGGGAAGGAGGGAGACTGACGACGGGCTTGATCTCAGGACTGTGAGATCCTGACCTGAGCCCAAATCAAGAGTCCGGTGGTCAATAGACTGAGCGACAGAGGTGCCCTCAAATTCTGTTTTTGTTTTTTATTCTTTTCTCTTTGCATTTCACTTTTTTTAAATTTTTATTTGTTTTTGCGGGGGAGCGGGCAGAGAGAGAGGGAGACAGAGAATCCGAAGCAGGCTCCAGGCTCCCAGCTGTCAGCACAGAGCCTGACGCGGGGCTCGAACACTCAGACCACAAGATCATGACCTGAGCCAAAGTGGGACACTTCACTGAGCCACCTGGTGCCCCAGGGCTTATTTCCAGGGTTACTTTTCCCCTGCCCAGCCAGCATCTTTAGGAGATCTTTCTTGGTTGTTTACTTTGAGAATCTGTTGGAGTCAGAGGTAAAAGGCGGGACAAAGTGGGGGCCTCCTTCAATCCCCAGGGGTTTCTCACTTTCTAGTCTGTGTACACTAATCTCTAGCAATTCATTAAAATTGCTATTCACATATTCCTACCAGCTTATGACTCCAGGGGCTTCTCCTCTGGTAAACAGACCTTTGCTGTGACTCTGTAGATTTCCAGGCCTCTCCAGGTTTCAGGGAAGCCCTCTGCTCTGTGACCTCAGTTCTCTGATGAGTCAAGGAAAACATTGAATTTCAGGGACTTTTTCTTTTTCATCGTGTCTTACTGTAAGGGTGGGACTGATGATGACTTCTAAGCTCTTTACATCAATGTTGGAGCTGAAACTAGTAGCTGTGTTGAAATTTGACTTCTCTAAAAGTTATACCAAATTAAACATCATAGTATATTAATTTTTTTTTAATTCTTTTTAACGTTTATTTTATGTCTGAGACAGAGCGACAGAGCATGAACAGGGGAGGGGCAGAGAGAGAGGGAGACACAGAATCAGAAGCAGGCTCCAGGCTCTGAGCTGTCAGCCCAGAGCCCAACGCGGGGCTCAAACTCATGGACTGCGAGATCATTACCTGAGCTGAAGTCGGACGCTTAACCGACTGAGCCACCCAGGCGCCCCTATTAATTTTTAATAATAATGGGTATCACTTGAGAGCATACTTTGTAAGAATCATTGTGCTAAGCAATCTTATGCCCAATTTGATAGAAGTAACAAGCATAGTAGATGCAGATACCTAGTTTGGAGTTAGACTAACTGCATTTACATCAGGCTATATAACTTATTACAGGATCTTGGAAAGTTATTTAACTTTTCTAAGTCTCAATTTTATCATCTTTTCATGGGAACAATAATAAAACCTACCTCATAGAGTTGCTGTGAGGTTTTAATGAAGTAACACACCAACAGTGCATGACACATTATGAGTATTATGTGTTCGCTATTATTATATCATGTAAGCGTATGATAATCCCCTGAAATAGGTATTCTTTTCACAGAGAGGGAAGTCATAGATAGTTTAAAAAACTTGACTAAATGCTATTAAATGACCAGTACAGTTTCCTAAATTATACTGGTGACTTGGAGATAATATAGAAGAAAAGTCTCCCATCCTAATTCCCACAATTGGCCACACAAGTTTTATAACTTAATGTAATACTCTTAGCCTGTAGTAATGGGGGAATGCTATTTAGAAATTAACTTTTATGTATGTGTAACCTAAATATTGTGGGTTAATTACATGTATCTTAGGGCCTGGCTTTACTCTGCACATGTTTTGCTTCATAAAAATAGGGTTTTATGTAAAAAAAATCTGAAAGACTCCTGCAGAGTCTCCATAATTTTCATTACCTGGTTAAGTATCCGGTTTTCACAAGGCCACTCATCACATATCGATAGGATGTTTTCAACTAGCAAGATCATGCAGGCTTAGAGGGCTAAGCATTCTCTAGTCCCTCCATGCACCCCTTTTCAGTTCCCTGGAGAACCAAAATGTGTATTGTTCTCTGAGTTTTCTCTTTTTCATTGTGATTTTCTTTGCCATTAAAAAAAAAAAAAAAAAAAACCTTTCTATTTGGGTAAAGACAGTCCTTCACTTCAGTCATGTGTCTTTTTAATAACGTTTGCTTATACCAGCACTGAGGGCAAGAGTCACCAATAGGGTTTATACAGTGTGTATAAGTAATCAGTGTTTGTACCACAAAAAGCTTCTGGCTTTCTGATGTCGTTGTTATTAACATAATGCCTCTTTAGCAATTTTTGTGCTTGTTGGAAGATTTTGGACATTGCTCCACTTTCCCTAATACAGCAGAAGCTGAAAAGTATGGTTTTCATTCTCAGGCAAACTGTAAAACCTACTGTAAGGGAAAATGAAACGGCCAAACTCTTCTGAGGGGGATTCCCACGTGGTGAATCTTTAAAAGCCCATAAATCCAGAATTATATTGCCTTTGATGCAGTTGTCTTTCAGGGGATTCACCACCTTCCTCAGTCTGTTAAGTATTGTATTAACCTTCTCAGATATACTGCACCCTAGTAGGATTTCACTGAACTTTGGTAAAATCCCAACATATTAATAGCTCTTTTATTTCAGTGGGTATTCAGACCTCCTTCCTGAGCATTCACTTCATCAGAATGGGGCCTCCAATCTATTACTGCTTCAATATATGTTTCATAATAACTTGAAGGAGACATAGCACTTAAGCAGTTTTACCTTCCTGCTTTTTTTTTTTTCTTTCAGAAAGCATTACTACCATTTAAAAAAAAAAAAGAAAGAAAAAACTAACTTAAATAAAAAATTAGAGGGGCGCCTGGGTGGCTCAATTGGTTAAGCATCCCACTTCGGCTCAGGTCATGATGTCCCGGTTTGTGAATTTGAGCCCCGAGTCAGGCTCTGTGCTGACAGCTCAGAGCCTGGAACCTGCTTCAGATACTGTGTCTCCCTCTCTCTCTGCCCCTCCCCCCGCTTGCACTTGGTCTCTTTCTGTCTCTCAAAAATAAACATTTAAAAACTTTTAAAAATGAGATACTGTAGTGTGTGTGGAAGGTGGGATCCATGTACTTTCAAGAGCACGCGCACACACACACACACGTGTGTGTGTGTGCACCAAACTCGATATTTTAGCTGAGCAGAGGAATGAGGTTTTTATTTCATTGGTGTGTTGAGTTAGGTACCATCCTTCTTCCAATTTGTCAGTTTGAGTCAGAGATTTTGTTAAAGCTAATGTGTCACAAGGCAACACATTTTTCCTAGATAGACATTTGAATTCATTGGTTCCTATAGTGGATCATGGAACTCCCCAGGGAGTAAAGGGTCTTAAACCTTTGTCTGGTAACATTAAAACTTATGCAAAGAAATAAAAATGCTTGCTATGGACAAAAGAAGGTAGGCCCTGTGGGTGGAGTTGATGGGTGTCTCCTTGAAGAAAATGACAGTGAGATTTCCTGAGAGTGAACCCAGCATATTCTAAGGGAAGGTAGCTCCTGGGAGTAAACAGGATTCAGCATTAGGACTTCGGTGTCAACGTATAACCAAACTCAAAGGGTTTGCTGCTTGGGATGCATAAAATTGAACGTAACCCAAGGAAATTTTGAAAGCAAAGGATTTTTTTGTTACTTGTTATAAGGAGACAGATAACTCTCAAAGTACTGTCTCCCCATGGGGTCAGTGCAAAAGGCTTTTATTCAGTGTATTAAGGGGTGGGGGCAGGGAGCTTATAGAGCTACTTTTGGTGCAGTTGCACATGACCTAACCTGTCAACAGGCTAGGGCATACATTGTATCACCAAGAAATGATGGAAAACCCTGCCCACAGGAGGAGATCTTAGTATTATGAGCTAAAGGTCACTTGAGGACAACTTGGGTCCATGTCCTCAGTTCCAGTCTGGCTCAAACTGGCTCATATAAGGGGCTATCAGGCAAGACCACCTAGCAAGGGGCTATTAGGTGAAACACCTAGTTGGTCGCATCCCTGGCTAGAACAGTTGGTTCTGCAAGACAAAACATATCCCTTTTCTGCTTTGGTCGATTCCCCTTCTCCCTTCTGCTGGTAGTAGCTTTTTTAACTCTCTTATTTGAGTAACTTCCTACTGCAACCTAGTTAACAAAAGGTTGGGTTTATTGTTGTTTGTTTTTTTGCTACCATAACTGTTTCTTTTGTGACCTGGTCACTGGGAAGACGTGTGTGTGTGTGTGTTTGTGTGTGTATGTGTGTTTGTGTGTGTATGTGTGTGAATTAAAAGAGCACAGTGGGACATTTTTAGAGTTTCAACTGGTATTTTAAGTGATGGTGGTGATGGCTACCCACTTCCCTCAGTATCGAATGGTATATATTTCGATGTATCAATTCTTTACCTTTGAATTTGGCACTTGAATGTACCCTTAGGAATTCTTTCAAAATATGTGAAGATGGGTATTTCAGAAAAAATAGAGAGGGAGTGTGGGATAACCAATTAGGAGAGAAGCCTAGAGCAATTGGAAATGGAGGTTTTAATGAAGAGGTAATCTCAAGTTTATGCCTGGAGTTAGGAAGCCTTTTCAAAGCAGTTGTATACTGGTAATATTTGAAACTATCATCAAAAGTGCCATTACACGAAAAAAAATTGAGTTCAGTATTATAGATGTCACATTTCTGTTTGCTCTAGCTGACTCCTAGCAATGTAGTAAATCCATTGGGTGTAGTTTTGTATATAAGTTCACTGATACCACTGTCATACAAGCAGTGACAACTGGACAGTTGATTCTTTTGTCATTGTTGCTGGAAAGTAATTCCTTTATCTACAAGAGATTATAATTCAGAAAGTCATCTCTCTCATCTTCAGCTTTGGCTTGTGTTGTCAAAGTACCCGTTTTCATGTCAACCAGACTTGAATTTAAATCTATGTACTAGTTCAGCAATTGGATATGTTATGGAACATTTCTGGCATGCCTGTTTCTTTATCCATATATAAAGATCATAGTGGGATAAACATTTCTAGAATGCAAGGTTATCGTTGAAGAACGAGCTTTAGTAAACTGTGATGCAGTGATTGGACTATGATGCTATTTAAATTACTTGCCTCTCTCTTGTATACACCATTCCCAAGGGTTATGAAGTGACATCTTCTAGCGACACTCTGAGTCTTAATAAAACAAAGCTGTCTTGGCTGCATATTAGTCATTGGAATAGGGCACCAGGAAGATTTTTTTGTTCATTTATGAAAATAGATAAATGGTTTTACTTTAGAGTTTTTTGGACATACTGGAACATTTTAGCATTAACTCTACATACTCTGATAGCTTGTACATCATTTGTGTCCTCCTTATTTTTCTGCTATATCGTTTAGAAAATGTTGAAACTGGCTTCATTCAACCACAGATGAATTGGGCAGAACTGCCAGGGATCTGATGTGTGGGGGCATATAATACAAGTATGACAAAGAAACCATAAAATTCACATAGGTAATGAGAGTTAAAAAATAGAATTCATCAGTTAAGGTGTTTCATAGAATAATCAGGATATGAAATACTGTATCAACTGATGAATTACTTTGAGCTATCATTTAATGAGAGTATTTTTTCATAAGGATTACAGTTATGAAGAGATTTACGTAAACAGGGTTTCAAATAATGAACTATTTGGATGTCTCATAGTATCATTTTACTAATTGAACTTCCTTTTTTTTTTTTTCTGAGAACGATTCCTTAGATGTAGAGGTTGTAGTGATAGTTACTTTTTAACACATGATACTGATCTTTATTTGCTCCCTGGTACTTATTAAACACTAGGTGAATACAAAGCAAATCTACTAGATATTGGTTGATGATCTAAAGAGATAATAATATAAGTTAGATTTTATTTATTTAATGTTTATTTTTGAGAGAGAGAGAGACAGGTTAGATTTTAATTTGCGATATGAAAGTGACTGTGAACTTGGCAGTGGCCAAGTTTGGACTATGGATCGACTGTGGAATTATAAATTGTAAACTTGCACAATCATATACTACCATTTTTACTATGGGAATATAATGAGAATTAGATTTTGCTACATGCTTTTAAAAAGTGATAGAGGCTTAAATGAAAGCAGTTCTTTGTTTCTGTTCCTTAGTCATAACTGACACATGGCTTCAATTCTCCAAAGTTACTATCTAAAGAGGGGTCGCTGTATATAGGCCCATAGGTCAAATCTGCTGTTTACCATATTTTTGTATAGAAAGTTGTTTTGTAGCATAGATACTCCCATTAGTATGTGTTGTCAGGGGCTCCTCTCATGCTACAATGACAGCTGGCATAGTTATGACAGAGACTATAGGCCTGATAAAACCAAACAGGTTTGCTATCTGGCCCTTTATAAAAACACAGTTTGGTGACTCATGGTCTAAGAAAGTTTTATCCATTAGAAATATAATGTGAGTCACGTGTAAATTTTCTAGTAGCCACATTAAAAAGTAAAAAAAGAAAAAGAAAATTCAACTTTAATGCGATTCATTTAAGCCTTTAAAAATTATTTCAATGTGTAATACATTTAGAAAATGAGATATTTTACTTTTTTTCAAAGTCTTTGATATTTGGAATATATTTTTATTTGAATTTCTCTCACTTCAGTATTCACATGGCCACATGTCTCAAGTGGCTACCATATAGAACAGGAGAGAACTAGTATGTCAGAATGAGTACAATTTGGGACGACTGGGTGGCTCAATCAGTAAAGCTTCCAACTTCGGCTCAGGTCATGATCTCCCAGTTTGTGGGTTCAAGCCCCTGCATAGGTCTCTGTGCTGACAGCTCAGATCCTAGAGCCTGCTTCAGATTCTGTGTCTCTGTGTCTCTATGCCCCTCTCCTGCTTGCGCTCTGTTCTTCTCTTTTTCTCAAAAATAAACATTAAAAAAATTTAAACAATGAGTACTACCTATATCCTTTGTGTTATTGATAGTAAGAAGGAGGAAGGGGAGAAATTGGGAGAACAAATAAGGTAAATATAAACCAAGTAATATTATATATTAGTTATATATATATTATATAATATAGTAATATTATATAATATAGTAATATTATATATATATAATAACAGAATCATTAATATTAACATTAAAGGTACATGATTTAAAGATATCAGTTAAAAGGCAGAGGTTGTCCAGTGCGTAAAAAGGAAGAACAAACTATATGCTGCTAAAAGGAAAACAACTTTAAATCTAAACACACAAATAGGTTATAAGTAAAAGAAGGGAAAAGATAGTATTCTGCTAACACTATTCAAAAAAGGCTGGAGTGAGTATATTATATCAGACAAAATAGATTTCATAGCAAAAATAGTACCAAGTATAAAGAGGTGCATTTAATTTTGATGAGCCAGGTTTTATCATGAGAATATAATAATGATAAATGTTTTGTTGTCTAATAACAGTATTTTGACCTTTGTAGATACTCCACCTGATAACAACAGAACAAACTCTTCTGTTTGTTGTATACAAAAGAAAGTTTACCAAGATGGATAATTTCCTGGATCATAAAAGCAAATCTAAATAAAGCTCCATGCAGTCTAATCACAGGAAGGATGTTCTAACACCATAAAAGTAATAATTTTAAATGAATAACAAATAAATTTGAAAAATTCTCAAATATTTGTAAATAATACAATTTTAAATGTATTGGTCAGAATAGCAATCATAATGGTGATTAGAATATATTTTTTAACTGAAAGAAAGTGTAAATAAAAGGTACCATAATGTATAGGATGCAGGTAAAGCATTACTTTGAGGTAAATTTATAGCATTAAAATGCCTGTATAAGAGAATACTGAATACAATAGAAAACAGAAAAATAATAAGTAAATCGATAAAACCCAAAGTGTGTTCTTCCAGAAAAGAATTTAAATTAATGAACCTATCATTAGACTAACCAGGAAAAATGAGAGAAGACACATGTTACTAACATGAAAAAACGAAAAAAGTGACATTGCTGCAAATTCTACTGATAATAAAAAGATACAAATAGAATATTGTCAATAACTTTGTCAACAAGTTGACAATTGTATAAAATGGACAGATTTTTCAAAAATGACAATCCCAAAGCTCACTTAAAAATAGATCAGCTGAGGGGCGCCTGGGTGGCTCAGTTGGTTAAGTGGCCGACTTCAGCTCAGGTCATGATATTGTGGTCCAAGAGTTCGAGCCCTGCGTGGGGCTGTGTGCTGACAGCTCAGAGCCTGGAGCCTGTTTCAGATTCTGTGTCTCCCTCTCTCTGACCCTCCCCCGTTCATGCTCTGTCTCTCTCTGTCTCAAAAATAAATAAACATTAAAAAAAAATTAAAAAAAATAGATCAGCTGAGGGGTGCCTGGGTGGCTCAGTTGGTTAAGCGTCCGAGTTCGCCTCAGGGCATGAACTTACAGTCCGTGAGTTCGAGCCCTGCATCAGGCTTTGTGCTGTCATTTCAGAGCCTGGAGCCTGCTTTGGATTCTGTGTCTTCCCCTTTCTCTGCCCTTGGTCCACACACACTCTCTCTCTCCCTCTCTCTCTCTCTGTCTCTCAAACAGTGAATAAATGTTAAAAGACATTAAAAAAATAGATCAGCTGAATAAGCCACTCTATATTAAATAAGTCATATGTGTTTTTAAAAATATAGGTCCAGATGGGTTCACTTGTGACATCCATGACATTTTAAAGAAGAATTAGCATCAAATCTGTATAAACTTTCCCAGATAATTGAAGAGGAAAAAATAATTCCCAACTTTTTCCATGAAGTCACCAGTTCTCGGATAAGACGAACTTTTCCACAATTGCTGGACCTAATATAGGTAGATAGACAAGTATATAGATTGATACATACATCCATATATACATGCATACATACAGAGATAAATAACTTTTGATCCATGCTGTGTATCATAATCAAACTCTTAACATAGGGCTAAGTGCAAAACCTAAAACTTTAAAACTTCTAGAAGATGATATAGAGGAATATTTTTGTAATATTTGTGAATATTTTGTGATATTTGTAAGTCTAAAAATTCTTGGATACAGTATCATGAGCATGATTCCTCAAAAATTATAATTTGAATTTCATCAAAATGAATAATGCCTGCTCTTCCAGAGATATGTTTAAAAAAATGAAATGGCCAGGCATAGACCGGAAGAAAATACTTGTGAATCCAATGTCTGAAAAATGACTTCTATTTGGCAAAATCACTAAAAATAAAGACTTAAACGTACATTATATAGAAGATATGTACATAATAAAGTATGTGATAATATCTGCATCAGTATAGTATTTAGGGAAATGCAAATTAAAACTACAAGAAGATACCACAGCACATCTAATAGATTGTCTAAAATTGAAAACCACTGAGTGTATGGAGTGTTAGAGGTGTATATGGTACAAGTATTTGGAAAAGGCGTTTAATACTTCTTTAAAAGTTATATATGCCTTCCATACTACTTAACAGTTACACTCCTAAATATCAACTAAGGGACATGAAGGCATATATTCACATAAATATTTATATACAAAAGTTCATAGCATCTGTATTTGCTAAAAAAAAAAAAATGATACAACAAATGTCTGTCAATAGGTGAATTGATAATTAAATTGTGGTATGACTATGAGTGAAAAAACTACTGAAGAATAAAAAGGAATGAACTAAGGTGCACTGAGAATAATGGATGAGGTTCTGAGTAATTTTATTTACTAAAAAGAAGCCAGACCCCCCCCCAAAAAAAAGTATATCCTCTATATTTGTATAAAATTTTATAAAAATGCATCTATACTGACAGAAAGAAGATTAGCATTTGTCTTGGGGTGAGAAAGGACAGAAATGATACAGAGCCATGAGAAAGAAGTTAAGGGTGATATATATATTAATTATGTTGTTTGTGATGATGGTTTCTCAGGAATATATATACACACATGGGTATGTTAAAACTTACTAGATGGCCCACTAAAACTGCTGAGAAAATATGCAGTCTCTTTGACTCCACTATTCTAAATGAAATGCATTTGAAATAAAACATTTCCCATGTAAAATGTCTTGATCCTTCTTTCAAAATATATCTTTAAGCCTCCAATCCACTTTTCTCCCTCCCTGCCCCATAAACCCTAGTTGAGATCACAGCCTAACCTAGCAACCCTGCTAAGTCTCCTCCAAATTTTCCCTTCTTTTGTACTCACCTCCACCTAGAATCCTTTTCCCCGTGGCAGCTTCAGAGATCTTTTTAAAAGAAAAGAGATCATGTCACTCCTCTGGTTTCAATCTGGCAATAGATACCACCTTAAATAAAGTGTTTGTAAGTTATTCTGTGCAATGAGTGTCTAGGAAGTAGGAAGACAAGATAGAAAAACGAAGCAAATTGGGCAACCAAATAATAACCCCTTACAATTAAACCTGGGTTTACTGATGTGACAAATAGATCAACTACAATATATAAATAGGATGCGTTTCTTTTTAATGCTTCTTGGACAGCTAGCATGTTGATCACGATACCTATTCATTTGTATTCTTATCTGAAATATTTACCAGAAAAAAGGAGAGAGTAGAAAAAGAAAGAAAACATTGTTGAACGGGTTGCCCTGAATGGCGTTAAGCTCTCATTGCGTGTGGTGTGTGAAAACGAATCTGACATAGGTGATTAGAGGATCAGTGCAGTTGCTTCATGCAGGCTAGCAGGAAAACCTGGCTTGTATGCTGACACGGCTGAAAGCGTTGATATGAAGGAAAAGCCAAGCACTCCCTGGTGTAATACACACTATGATGTGTGGGAACAAGGAAGCTTGGCTGCACACAATTGGGAACAAGAGAGCAAAATCTTTTACCCGTGACTTTATGCAGATGCTTTGTTTTGCAACACCTTTTTCACTTTGCCTCTAGAAAGGTGCTAAGATTTCCACACAAGCGTGCAGTGAGTAAAACAGTAACTTCTAGAGGGACATGTTTTGGGGTGAGTCAAATGGGTTGATTCAGCACAGGGATGTCTCAAGATACTCTATTGGCTCGACCTGCACTTAAGGGTCTGGGATCAAGAATCAGATTAGAAAGCTGTATTCTTTTTTTAATGTTTTATTTATTTTTGAGAGAGAGAGCAAGGAGGGGACAGAGAGAGGGAGAAAGACACAGAATCTGAAGCAGGCTCTAGGCTATGAGCTGTCAGCCCAGAGCCCAACATGGGGCTCAACTCACAAACGGTGAGATCATGACCTGAGCCGAAGTCTGATGCTCAACTGACTGAGGCACCCACGCGCCCCTGTTCTTTGTTTTCTAACTGATGGGGCTGGAGAGTAGGAAAAGGAAATGAACAATTTTGAGAAGAGTAGGAGACCAGGAGGTTAGCTAGAGACCTTAGTATGGCAGGCCTTATCAGAGAAACTTACCAAACTCTTAATTTTATGTTGTCGAGAATGTTGTAGTTATAGTGTGCATTGATGTATATCTCTTCATCTTTGCTTTTCTGATTTGCAGTTAATGTATGATTTAAGCATTATAATTACATGATCAAATGTCTTTCATTTCATAGGTTAATAGGAAAAAAGTAACTTTAAGAGATGAACATGCAGTTAGCTGTGTCTTCTTTGTAGTTTAGTTCAATTATTTGTACATATTTTTGTACAGTATAGTGATCTCTGAATTTCATGCTTACTGTCTCTGCTCTCACATTGCTTACTAGACTGCTTGTATTTTGCGATTGGTCTCTTTTCCATTTCCTCTGCTAAAAACACATGAACAAATACTAGTTGCTTGCATGTGGTACATGTGTATCAATAAGTCAGGGGAGGAAAACTACATGTATACTTTGGAGAAATGGAATCATTTCAACAAACCCTGCATTACTTAGGATTCTAGTCAGATGTACTCAGTCACAGCACCGCCTGATACTTTTTCTACTTGCACAGAGTAAGGTCTGTGACCAGTGATGTATAACTCATAGAGAAAGGAGGCAGAACTGATGTGAATGGAAATTCGGAATGGCCCAATTCTGATTCAGCCTCCTTAAATTAGACAGCCATGCTGATCAGTTTCTAATATTACTAGTGACGTTACAGAAATAGCCAGTGTTGTTAAATTCTTAAGACATACACTTCATGCAACCGCAGTCCCGTAATCACCTAGCTCCCACAGGACACAGAAAATAGGCAATCTTTCAGACCCAACCTTTCAGTTAAGGAGATGGGAGGACCTGTCGTATGGAGCAATGCAAAAGGGATAAAGAGACTATGTTTTAAAGTGAAATAAAGTGGCTAAAAGGCATGGCCACTTGTGTCAAATTCAATCTCTTAACTGCAAATTTGATTGGTGTCATATTGTGGGATAGAGTTCTAGGTGGGGGATGAGGACCTCAGAGGCAGTGCAGAACCAAGTGAACTGAGACAAGCTTCTTCATCTATGAGAGAGAAATTACACATCTTTTTAGTTTGGTAAGGTTAAAAGGAGAAAATCTATATGAAAGATCTGAAACACAGTAGAGTGCTAAATAAAACACAGTTTCCTCTCTCTTCTTTTTAGCTCAAGATTCCTTCCTAGTAACTGGTAACAAATTATTCTTAAGTGTGGGAATAAGTTTAGGAATTCCCTGAACCTACACAGAGGGGTTAACCAGGCATAAGGAATTAGAAAGCCTTAGGATGCTCACACCCAACTTTGGGTAAACAAGATTAGGTAAATAGGTATAGAGAAGGTGGGGCACAGGCCCCAGGATAGCACAAAGATACATGAGGTAAATAAGATTGGTTATTCAGGGTGGAAGGTGGAAACACCCCCCAACTTAGTACTGTAGCAGAAAGCTGCTTTCACAGGAAGAAGGAAGGACTGAATTAAGTAAACAGGTAAATAGGGCTATAGACCCCTGCAGGGCGAAGTTGCCTAGAGGGAGCTAATTAGCTAAAGAAAGGTGCCTTGTTGACCCTGAGGTCATGTGCTCTGTCTTTCTTGCCCCTAGACCAGTTTAGGTAAATGGAGATGGTGCCTCATGTCTGCTGTAAACACCTTCTGCCAGGCACCAGAATTTTGTTTTGTATTAACCGAAACCCCTAACTCCACATATCTTCAAAACCCCTTTCCCTCACGTCCGTGAGTTAGTGTTCACAGTTTCATTGTCCCTTTGTGCACATCCATCACCATGTTTGTAAGCCTTCTGATCCTAATAAAAATGGAGCAAGGACCCTTAATCAGGGCTCTTGTCTTCTCCCAGACACTAGCCATCTCTCACATTTAATCCTGCGTCCCGTCCCTCTCTCTTATTAGACAAGAGAGAACTTTAGATCCAGAGTCTATGACACTTAAGGACTCTGGAACGATTCACTAACATTTTCTATTTAATTAAGTAGCTATGTAATTTACAGACACTAAATCCACCGTAAGATGCAGGGAAGAACAATGTGATAGAATTTCCATTGTCCAAAGTAATTTTGCATTGACAATGACCAAAATGGAGTCTATAATTTATACAATGAAATGGAGACATATTTTGTTTTGGAGTCTCTAAATAGGTTAAAAGATAAGATTGAAAATTGTCCAGATAGTGATTATTGTTGATGTAAAAATGTGCATTTTCATAAGTGGGGAAACTGAAATAGTTTGTAGGGAGGGAAAAAAAAAAAAACAACTTCTAATAGGGTTAGATGAAAGTAGAGAAATTCTTAAGAGCTGAGGTAATTTTCATAAAGGAATAGCACCTAATTTAATGGCAAAGTGAAACACTGTTCCACAATAAACACTCAAGAAGGTTAGCAGGATAAAAAAGTTCCAGGATTTTCAACAGCAGAGAAGCAGAAAGTTTAGTTCATTATAATTCAAAAAACATGTACTATTTATCAAATGGCAAATACTGCCCCGACCATGAAATAGTCATAAGATGTTTTCAGCCCCTGTCCTACAGAAGCTAATATTTCAGTGAGGAAGAAGGGCAAGTCAGCAGGTATTTCCAGTACTATCTCATTTTAAGAGTTTGTTAAGTAAAGCCCCAGAGTGTAAGCTCTGTGAAGGCAGAAATTTTTGACATTTTACTTTTATTTTGTTTGCTTTGTTTTATCTTAACTGACACACCTACGTTAACTCAGTTTATATAATTGGTACTTAGTAGGTTTACATATTGACTGAAAGATCGAGTAATCAAATGGAAAAGGAAACAACGTTTTGCCAAAATGGAAAGAATTTTAAATTTGTCATGGAAATGTTTTCCAAACTTTACGCCATCCACTTCATTAGTAAAAATGTGTTCATGAACATCCCCACCCCAGTCATATGAACATTCTCCATTAAGAATATGAGAGAAAGTAAACTAAATAGAGATGAAAATAAGATACAAATAAATGGAAATAGAAGATCTAATACTTTTTTCACATTCACTTGTAAATCTTTTTTGTGTGTTTTTTGGGATGCATGAAATGAGTTTGTTTTATTTGGTTTTGTCTTGAAGGAAGAAATATGGGAGTAAAAATGTTATCTGATGGTTCTATGACACCAGGTAAATTTAGGGTGTTCCATATGTTTTCAATATATATAATCCTGAAAGAACTAAAAGAATACATGCTCTTTAGTTGGTAAAACCGAGTAAATGATCCAGTACATTTCACTTGGGCAATGTCAGTAAAGAGAAGAATATGTGAAATGACAGTTATAATGGTATTGATTGCCTCCTTGACTGAGTTGATTCCCAGTTTGTGAGTAAAGGAAAACTCTGCCTGAATAATAGAAAAAGGTTCCTGGTAAAGCGTATCAGATTGTTTAACCTTTGAACATAGTTAAACAGTTTTCTCTTTTACTGCAGATTTCTCAGATTCCAATTAAGTAACTAATACTGAAGGCAATACAGGAAACAAAAAAAAATGCATTAAAATAAGTAGAACTTAGCAGCATACATAAAACTATGCTTGATTAGATTTAAACTTGTATTGAAATTTTTTGTAAAAAATTGGTTACCTCTTTCATGATTTTTTTCCAGGGTGGTGTGATTGATAGAATGTGGCCAACATAACCCAGGGAAATGGATATGACTTACTTGAGTGTAGATAAAAGATGTAGTGAAAGATACAATTACTAATCACCAATTAGCAGGCTTGAAGATCCTGCCTGAAAAGTTGTTACTATTTTATGGGCATTGTTCCACCCTATTGGTCTCTGTTGTCTGTTTTGGAGATGATGTTTTCCTTTTTACCTGTGTGTGCTGGTTATCATAATACCTTTAGGAATTGTTATCAGCCAGGTCTGAATGTGGGCTAGCTGGAGTTACGGGCAGCCTGGGGAAATTGACATTGGACTCTTCCTAACAGAGAGCACTCAGAATATCCAGGGCAAGTAATAGGAACAAACCCAGCACATTTCAAATATCCCCTGCATGGAGGAGTCTGACATCAGTTTCCCAGGTGCACCATCACTCCAGCCAGCCTACTCTTAGCCTGGCTGAAATGTATTCCTAAGCTGTTAGGATACTGGTGCATATTAGTAAATTTAGTCTTAGGAATCTATGACAATAGAATAGGTGGGGTTTCCCAGATGGATCTAGAGACACAAAGGGTGTTCATCCATAGGATCCCGTCTCATTTCTGGCGGTGGTTTTCTTTTTATGGGCATTATCATCAGCTACCATGGTAGCCCCCGCACAGTGGTGATTCTACCACCTTTATCATGAATAGTCTCAGGAGATAGTCTCATTGCAATAATTTCATGAAAGCCCATTATTGAGGTATAGAAGATGAGCTTAGGTCATATGTGCATCTTTGAGTAACCACGGTGGCCAATGAAATACACTGCTCTTATTAGCAAGATACTATTTCCAACACTGAATGTGTAGCACCAGTTTAATCTACCCAAACCATATATGCTATAATGATTTAGGGAGAGCTATTTTCCATTGAAAAATTAGTGCCTCTTATCTGAAGTCAAAATAGATGAGGGGTAATTAAAATGATCAGATTTCTTCTATAAAGTAAAATCCTAGGACATTTCTCTCTTCAGGGAACTATCATCTGAATGGCATTCACTTTTATTATAATGTCACTCTTCATGGGGAAGATATCTTGATGTAGCCTTGTCTGAGTTAGTTTCCACCCTTTCTAAGTAGAAGAGTTTTTCCCTAAATGTCCCCTTAAAATATTTGTCACATAGCTACCAGCTATCTTAAAGCACACCTATTTTTCAAATGCAGTGGCAAATTTACTTTTATACAATTAGTGATTTCATTATTAAATAAAGTCTAACAATTGATATAATTAAGAAATTGAATTGACACTATCCCAGTAGCAGAAAAACTTATGAACATGTAATAGAGGCTTTTGTTTTGTTTTGTTTTGTTTTGTTTCCCTACCCAAGTCATTTTTCCTCAAAGGTCATCCTTTTGAACTGGGAATTAGCAAATCATTCATGCTTTATGGCAGTATATGCTTCTGAAATTCAGAGATCACAGAAGTTAAAGAAGAAAAGCCCTTTAAAATGACAATTAAATCAAGCTTATGACTTTCTGTCACAGCAGGAAATAAAGAATTACTGATCTTTATTGTAAAAAAAAAAAAATATATATATATATATATGTATTCTGTTAAAGTTGTAATGTAGTGTTGTAATAAAATCACTCTCAATTGCTGATAAAGACAACATTTTTCAACATTTTTAATTGAAAAATGTTTGCATTTTACCATGATGTTTTAGTATGTATTTTCTTTCCGCTTAGTTTAAAGATACAATTTGAATTATGAAGAACCCTTTACTTAATAGCAGAAATAAAAAAAAAACTTGATGGGATTTCAAGCAGTTACAAATATGTTAAATATATGTATATACATATATAATATATGTGTATATATATAATTGTGTATATGTAGGTATAGATGAACTTGTATGCTTGTACATATTTAGAGCATGTGTATAGGACTGCGAGAGGAAATATAACTAGATAGTATCTTTGGATTTAATTGATATTAAACTATTATTATGAATTTTCTAGATTTTTGGGCTATTGATACTTTGTAGGATAGGTTTTTCTTTGATTTTCTTCCAGGAATAAAGTTAATAATTTCAATTTTATTTACCTTTATATATATATGTGTGTGTATATATATGTGTATATATATATGTGTGTGTGTGTGTGTATATATATATGTATATACATATATACCAACTGTATTAAATCAAACCATAGAAGCCCAGAAAATTAGGTTATCATTAGCAATATTATTTTTTGTTTCTGAAATGTTATATTTAATTATTATATTTGAAACAATTCTCTAAGTTATGAAAGTATTGGTCAAGCAGCATGTTGCTCATTTGGATAAGTGAATGTTATTTAAGAAAGCATAATTGTATTATCAAGACAGTGTTTTTTTCTCTTTCATGTTCATCCTCCATCACACATTATCATAAAACTGACCTCAACATGAACTCAATAAAACTCACTTGTCTAAAATTTGTAAGTTTTGAAACTCTAGTATTCTCAAAATTAGGTCAATAAATCTACAGAAACTATATTATAAAATGAGTTTTTAGAAAGCCCTTTAAGTTACTTGAGACCCATTTACTAATGTTTTATAAAGATACTAACAAGTTTATCTATTTTCATTGCACAACTTCACTGAAGTGTGTGTGTGTGTGTGTGTGTGTGTGTGTGTATTATTAGTCTGCTAGGGCTATCATACCATTGTGCTACAAAATGGGTAACTGGGTTGCTTAAAATATGAGAAACGTATTGTCTCACAATTCTGGAGTCTAGAAGTCCCAAATGAAGGCATCAGAAGGCCATGCTGCCTCTGAGACTTTGGGTAGAATTCTTCCTTGCCTCTTCTTAAATCCTCGTAATTCTTTTTTTTTTTTTTTTTTATTTAAAAAAATTTTTTTTTCAACGTTTATTTATTTTTGGGACAGAGAGAGACAGAGCATGAACGGGGGAGGAGCAGAGAGAGAGGGAGACACAGAATCGGAAACAGGCTCCAGGCTCTGAGCCATCAGCCCAGAGCCTGACGTGGGGCTCGAACTCACGGACCGCGAGATGGTGACCTGGCTGAAGTCGGACGCTTAACCGACTGCGCCACCCAGGCGCCCCTTAAATCCTCGTAATTCTTGATGTTCCTTGGCTTATACCTGTTTCAGTGTAATGTCTGTCTCTGTCATCACATGGTCATCACCACATCATGTTCCCTTTGTCCATGTTTGTCTCTGTGTTCAAATTTCTCCTTTTTGTCAGGCCACCAATCAGTTCAGGGCCTATACTAATGATCTCATTTTATCTTGGTTACCTCTGTGAAGATCCTATTTCCAAATAAGATCATGCTGTGGGAATATTGGAACTTAGACTCCAACATACCTTTTTTAGGGGAGATAATTCCATCCGCAACAGGGAATGACAGAGGACCATGTAGTGATATCAAAAAGAAGAAAATAGAGATAACTTGGTAACAAATAAATCTAGAGTTTGAGAACAATACAACTTTAACCATTAGGGGCAAAAAAAATAAGGAAAGAAAAGATTAGAATACAAACGGAAAACAAAACAAAACTTTAAGCATAAATGAAGTGGAAAAATGCCCTATGAATCTCAATGGGGCATAATAGAATAACTGATATTAGAATTAATATTTGATGTCCATAGTGATTCTAAGCTATCAATAAAGAACTGACTTTCAATACAGTTTGTTTAGAGAGATAGTAAAGTTTATGATACATATTTGGGGGAAAAAGCCCTCTATTTTTTTTAATGTATACAATCCCTTGTTTTTAGGTTACCAGGAAAGTATAGTGAAAATCATATTTCCCATTGGTCCTAAATATATGTAGCAAAGCACTATTATGATTCCATTTTAGTTTTAATTTTTGTTTTGTCAACACAATAGGAAATTCTATCATCTAACTTAATATTTTTTTAAGTTTATTTACTTATTTTGAGAGAAACAGAGACAGTGCAAGTGGGGGAGGGGCGGAGAGTGAGGGAGACAGAGTCCCAAAAGGGCTCTGCACTGTCAGCACGGAGCTTTATGTGGGTGGGGCTCAAACGCAGGAATCTCAACATCATGACCTGAGCTGAAACCGAGTTGGACGCCTAACCAACTGAACCACCCAGGCGCCCCTCTATCAAACTTTAAAACAAAGGAAAGAAAAATTTAAAGCATAGTGATAAAAATAATGTAAAAATACAGGATACATAAAAAAGGAAATCATTAGAATATATTTAAATCATTTGAAAAGTTTCTCAAAGTAACGTTGTAAAATGGAGACTTGAGCTCAATATAGTGTTCTTTCGTGTCCTAA
Source organism: Puma concolor (assembly GCF_028749965.1). NCBI lineage: Eukaryota > Metazoa > Chordata > Mammalia > Carnivora > Felidae > Puma > Puma concolor. The sequence goes on along the minus strand of NC_141679.1, from coordinate 54,363,393 downwards.
AATATACATTCTTATGAAAAATAAGACCATTAAAAAAAACTTTTTTTTCTCATTACTCACCAAGTATGAATAAGGGATTAAAAAAGTATTTTAATGATAAAAGCTAGAAGCATTTTTAAAATCCTCAGTGCAGTCACAAATGCCATTACCCATTTAGTTCTGATTACCTTATCATATCTGAGATTTTTCTGGATAAACTGTAAGAGAAAGCATTCTAATATTTTTTTCAAATATCATTTTTGAAGATCTGAGGCTTTGAAAATGTGCCACTTCTTCTAAAGGATCTCAAAATAAATTGCAACCCTGATTCATTTGATCTATTATCATGATCTAGATTTGTTTTTAATCTACAAGTACAAGTGATTTTAATTTTTAAAGTCATGATTAACTATATAAGCCATTTATTTTCCCAATAACTAGACAAAAAATGAAAAGCATTTAAAAAATCTGAACCTCCAATCAGCTCTCTGGGATTCTTTCACTTTGCACTCTAAAAGATTGATGCAAAATAATGATTATATTCATCATAGTATTTATTTGGAATGGTATGCATTACATATTTCAGCAAAAGTACATATCTCAACACAATGCAACCTTAAATGGTATTTTACACAGAGTTGGGTGGATTCAAAAGATGATACTTAAGATGTTTAAAAAACCAAAACTTTCTAAGACCTATCTATTATCATTTTTTCTCTTCAACATCAAATTTTGGAATATGACTCACACCAAAGCTGACATAAGAAATTCTAAAATAATAATCCCTATGTCTGTAGAGTGAGTAGCTCAGTAGAAGTCACTTGCACAATATTTCATGTTATCCTTATGGTACCATCTCATATGCATTTTGTGTACATTGGCAATAACGTTTATGATAGTTATGTTCAAAAATTTAGGTAATATGGTTGTGATGTAGCAGTGCCATTATACCAAATATTCCTCATCGCCTACCTGTTAGGCCATTTTTTTGCGAGAGGATTAAGTTATCCCTGTCTCTTTGATGGCACTCTTGCCTATACAAATGAATTTGGCCAGTAAGATCGTAAGCATGAGTGATGGTTATGTCTTTTCTGAGCTGATGTTTTCAGAGTTACCGTAAAGCCTGTCACATTACTTTTTCTATTACACCAAGACAAGAAACATTCCAGATAGAGGCTGCTACAGCACTGTGTATTCTGGAGAGATCGCATGAACCAGAGATGCAGTTGACCACTTGAGATTTGTCCTTCATATAGCTGTGTAAACTTTATTTATTTTTTTTTAATTTTTTTTTCAACGTTTATTTATTTTTGGGACAGAGAGAGACAGAGCATGAACGGGGGAGGGGCAGAGAGGGAGGGAGACACAGAATCGGAAACAGGCTCCAGGCTCCCAGCCATCAGCCCAGAGCCTGACGCGGGGCTCGAACTCACAGACCGCGAGATCGTGACCTGGCTGAAGTCGGACGCTTAACCGACTGCGCCACCCAGGCGCCCCTAGCTGTGTAAACTTTAACTCATTACTTAACCTCTCTGACCTTCAGTTTTCTTACTTAGAGACATGAGTGTTGATATCTTGTCATGTCATTTTTATGTACAGTTGAATGAATATGAGTAAGCCTGCTAAGTACCTGGAAATTAGTATAGAAACAATGAATGGTGGAAATCTCTGTTATTAAAAAAAAAAAAAGAAATCTGTTATTAATCTTTGAAATTTAGCTGGAAGAAAGTTACTCTAGGTTTTCCTTTAATATTATTATATGAATTTTTAACATTAAGAAAAAAATGGGAAATAATATAAAGAAGCCTTAGATACACATTCAACAAGTATCAGTGCTTATTACTGATTAAAACAGTTAAAATTATAATTTTATTTCAATAAGTAATTATTAATTAGTAATATATTGCATTTTTCTATTCCACCCATATCTAAAAACAAATTGCAAAATCATATCATTTCATTCCTAAATAGTATGTATTTCTAAAATTAAGGATGTCCCCAAAACAGTGCAGTTGTTATACTCATCAAATTAATGATTTCTAGATTCAGTTAATATTTTATGGATTTTTGAATTTTGCTAATTGTTTATAAAATAGTTGTAAATTTGGTTTGTTAGGAGTAGGATTTAAAGAGGTTTTTATATTACCTTATGTTTCTCTAGTGTGTGTGTGTGTGTGTGTGTGTGTGTGTGAAAGTTTTTGGGAAACTTTTCATGTATAAAGAAAAGTAGAAACAGGTAGTGCAATAAACATCTGTGCACCTGGCATCTAGATTCAGTTGCTAACATGTTGCTATATTTAATAAATCTACCTACCTAATCATCCAACTATATTGATAAACTATTTTAAAGTCGATTGCAGAAGTCCTAACGTACCCCCAAAACTCAAAATACATCATTAAAAAAATAGTATCCAACATGTTCTATACCACAAACACTTGAAATCATTATCACTTATGTCTAATACCCAGTTCATTTTAATATTTCTAAGGTGTTTCACATTGCTGGGATGAAATGGCAGAGAGGTATATGATGAATACTGAGTGATGAAAGAAACAAAGAAAAACAAACTCTCAAAGGAGTTGGCCTTCAGCCCTGGCTACCAACAGCACCCACGTGCACACTATCGTTCTGATGTGAGGCGAACCCCCTAAAAGCAGCTTGGGAAGGAGGAGGTATATAATAAATGCACATCATGCAGGCCATGAGACCAGAATGACAAGGTAAAAGACACCCATGATTGGCAGGAAACTGGTAAAATACTGAAAATAGACATTAAACTCCGCAGGAGAGAGTGAATAGAAATCTTAGAGAGGCAGTTGTTGACTGAAGAGTGGGTTAGTATGAGATGGGAAAGTCTAGTGACATGTACGGAAGGGGAACCATTTGTATAAATGTATGCCTGTGGCCTTAGGAAGTTTTGACTTTATTTTTCTGAGAATCTTCTATAGAATACCAGAAACTGTGTAAAATAGCCTGGTAAGAATGAATCCAGTCACATCAAGTCATATTAGAGAAAATCCAACTTGGATGCTCATCCCTTGTCCCTCATGGGCCTTCTTCTTGCAGAATCGAGGGCTACCCCCATCTGCAGACTTAGAGAATAAAGGTGCGATACAAAGGCTGTTTCTTAGATGCTGTAGCTCATGGATTAATTTCTGGATAAGGTACGATAAGGAGTTGAAGGAGAAGTTAATAAATATTGAGAAGACATGGGGAAAAGTGGGTTTCTAAAGACACTTTAATAATAAAATTAATCCATTATGCTCATGTTTAGGCAGGGTGTTCTTTTCTGCCTGGCAGATGTTAGCACAATAGAATTCCTTAAACAATGTTGGAAGTGGCAGTGAATGCTGATGGCTGCTGATGTATTACACTAATACTTTTTTAGAGTGACAGCACTCTTCGTGATGAATTATAGTAATGCTGTAGTTTATCACATGAGCAGTACTCTGATGATGCATTACAGCAATATATCATCAAAGCAGTTGTGTTTATTTTCTCTCTCACTAATCTAAGTCAAGTCACAAATTCTGTTAAAAGGGTAAATCTTTGAGTCCAGTATGGCTTTCAATCTGTTGGGGGGAAAAATTTTTGACAAAGAGTATGGCACTTGTAGTTACTATTAAAAAAAAATGCAGACGACTGCAAAAAACTCAGTTGCATCCTATAAGCTTGCTTTGAAAAATCATAGTAGATATTTTTTTCTTTGTATTGGCAGAACAAATTTTATATCCACTGTATCTATAATAACTTGCATGTTCTGCTAGAAAACACTGAAGGCTAAGGACTGAAACAATATTTAATTGAGGGACTGTGATAAATGAAATGAGGTCAATTTTTTTGTATTAATTGTCTTAATTTAAGAAAACTAAGAACTACCATTGTGTAAGGAGGAATTAGCACCTGAAAATACATCATTTTCTCCAGTAACCAGCAGATTTTGATAAGGATGACCATGTGATTAAGAGATCCAGAAAGAGTGACTTAATTCAGGATATTGGGGAGATACTATGGTTTATTGGTTGGGTGGGCATTGGAGAGAGGGCAGGAGAGGAAAAAGAGAAGATCAGAGAAGATTTGAAACCTCAATTAGCAGGAAGTTTAGGCCCATCAATTATGGCACCAAAGACAGATTTGCTCTGAAGTTTAACATTCATTTTCAAGGAAACTCTAACCGTAAAATGTATATATATAAATGAAAATTACCAAAATGACTCTTGCCTGAGCACTAGTCAGTGCACAGAGGTGATGGGTGGAAACTTAATCTCGATGGACAGAGAGTAAAGATCAATCTTTACAACACTCTTGACTGATAACCTCTCACCCACACTCAGGTTAGGGAAAAAAAAAATGTTTTGTTGGTTACAATGCATATTGTATATGTCCCTGCTAAGAGGAAGATCATCAGGATACAGACCATGTAGGATAATTTGTAAATTAAATGAGTTAAATGAGAAAAGAGGGCTGACACTTCAAGAGTACATAATTGTTTAATTCTTTTTTTTTTAATTTTTTTAAGGTTTATTCATTTTTCAGAGACAGAGAGACAGAGCGGGAGAGAGGCAGAGAAAGAGGGAGACAGAATCGGAAACAGGCTCCAGGCTCTGAGCTGTCAGCACAGAGCCCGACGTGGGGCTCAAACTCACAAACCATGAGATCATGACCTGGGCCAAAGTCGGCCACTTAACTGACTGAGCCACCCAGGCATCCCTCTTTGTGTGTTTTCTGAAACAAGTAGAGACCTCTATGAGCTCACTGGCTATGTGAATTTAGGGAATGCTTCTTAGATGAGAGGTATTTTCCATCTTTTCTAAGAATCATGGTAGGACAATTAGTTGAATTAGTGATTAAAGTTTTCCTTTCTTTTTGTACATAAAACCTGACTTCCTTCATGAGAATGAAAAATAAACAGTTACAGTGATGTGTTCTCCCAGTTGGAATGGAACCCAAGTCTTGGAGTTGAAGATGGAGATGTGGCAGGATTGGTGTGAAGGGAAGTAGAGTTTCTATAAAAAGAGAAAGATGTATTCAGTTTCTAAAGGGATTCACACATAGTATGCTGGAAAGAGATTTCCCCCAGATGATTCTTGAAGGGAGGAAGTGGTAGGAATAAGCCCTAAGAATTATGGGTTTGGGGTGTCTTTTTAGAAGACGAAGAGACACAAGGCTTTGAAGTGTCCATCGTCCAATGTATTCATGTGACATTTGAGGATGAGCAATGACCCATGTGAACTGCAGAGCAGGGCACTTACCCTGTTTCCTCTGAACTATATATTTGTGTGTGTGCATGTGTGTATGCATGTGTGTGTATAAAATCACATACGTAACTGTGCAGAAGGAGGAGTATAGGAAGCACAGATAAACACTGAGATTAAATACCCCATCTAGTAGGATTTAAAGCAAACTACATTAGAATTGGTAAACAAGTTTGTTTTTTTTTTTTTTTTTAAATTTTTTTTTTCAACGTTTATTTATTTTTGGGACAGAGAGAGACAGAGCATGAACGGGGGAGGGTCAGAGAGAGAGGGAGACACAGAATCGGAAACAGGCTCCAGGCTCTGAGCCATCAGCCCAGAGCCTGATGCGGGGCTCGAACCCCCGGGCCGCGAGATCGTGACCTGGCTGAAGTCGGACGCTTAACCGACTGCGCCACCCAGGCGCCCCACAAGTTTGTTTTTTTATAGAGAGCCTGGGTACCTTGATTGTAGCACAAAATCAATTGCCAGTTTGGCTGATGTCAAATACCTGTATGTTGGGGCAAAAGCATGGGCGAATTATTTAAATTTTACGTGCTTCAGTATCCTTATCCATATGATAATATTAGCTATGAAGAATATAGATCTCTTGTGAGAGTGTAGCAGAATTCTATCTAGCACAGTTGTCACCCTGAGGCTTTCCTTTCCAGGAAGCAACTTTATTCGTGTCGGCACTGCTCGGTTGGGTTCGTACCCAAAGAACTGAGCCCTGAATGCCGTGTGGCATAGTTTTTATGTCTTTTCTACTTTGTTGTTTCTCATATATGTAGTAACACACACAAACATGCAGTCTGATTAAGTGATCTCATGTCACAAGGTCATGAGGGATGTCGTCATGTACGCGCTTAGTTTCTAGTCACTGTATACCTCTATAAAACTAAATTCTGCTTCTATTACTTAATAAAAAACAACTACAAACCAGACTGAAATATTTGCATGATTTTATTAGTAAAGATAAGCAATTATCTATTCTTCTTAGAATACAGTTTCTGTGAAAACAAAAGGTAATGCATTTTAGAAAAGTAAAATCTTGTGTTTAGTTTGTGAACTTTCATTTACTGGGTGGAACTGGAGAATCACTGATAATAATTAATATTAAACAGGAACCTACCTAAGTATTTTGATAATATATATGCTCTCAGACTATGAAAGACTTTGGCCAGTTGTTACTTTGTGGCAGATTTCAAGATAAAATTTCTTTCTAAAGAATGAGTTTATATGCATGTAGGCAATGTATTTATCTAAAAATTAGTTTTACCTGAGCAGCTCCCAACATGATAATTGTCAGATAATTAAAAATAAAATAGTGATAATGGAATTATAAACATAACAAAAACTTTGATTAGGTAAGTTAAACTGCTTGCTATTAGGTGTTTTCAAATGCCAGCCTTTCTATATTAAAGAAAAATGTTATATGAAAATTCTTTTGATGTATATATTTCCAATTACACAGATTTTAAAATATTTTTTAGGAGTGAATATTTATTGCAAAACATAATCCTTAAATTTAAGTACTTTGTAAAAATTGAATTACATTTATAAGGTTATAAGGTCCTTTTTTTTCCCTCTCTTGCTATTAAAATACAGTTGTTCATATTTTTTCTTTTCCCCTCTGGAGGAGATATTTATTTAATTAATTAATTAATTTATTTATTTATTTATTTTTGTACTGCATCAGGAAGTGTGTAAGTTAGACATATGGAATGCTGTGTTTCATAGTTCTAGATTACAAAAGGTCATCAAATATATGCTTTTGAAGAGATTTGCTTCATTTAATCCAAGCTCTCTACTTTATAGATGAGGGAACAAAGTCCCCCAAAATGATTTGCAAAATGTCAAACCAACCATTGGTAGAGCTAGAAATGGAAATCAGGTCTATTTTTTCCCCAGGTTGCAAAAAAAAATTGTATTTCTTTATAATTATTTTATTTAAAAAAAAATTTTTTTTTCAACGTTTATTTATTTTTGGGACAGAGAGAGACAGAGCATGAACGGGGGAGGAGCAGAGAGAGAGGGAGACACAGAATCGGAAACAGTCTCCAGGCTCTGAGCCATCAGCCCAGAGCCTGATGCGGGGCTTGAACTCACGGACCGCGAGATCGTGATCTGGCTGAAGTCGGACGCTTAACCGACTGTGCCACCCAGGCGCCCCTATAATTATTTTATTTTAGAGAGAGAAAGAGCAAGTGAGCTGGGGAGAGGAACGGAGGTAGAGAAAGAATCTTAAGCAGACTCCACCCTCAGCACAGAGCCCCATGCAGGCTTTGATCCCACAACCTTGGGATCATGACCTGAGCCCAAATCAAGAGGTGGCCGCTTACTGGACTGAGCTACCCAGGTGCCTCCAAAATAAGTGGTATTTATTTTCTAATGTGTAGCGTTTCTGAAATTATTTACACAGTTATAAGCAAACACCTTTGAGATGGGAATGTTTGTGGAAGAAGGGTGCATCGTTCTTTAATGTGAGGGGGTTCACTTGTACTCCATGAAGGCTGCTGCATAAACCAATTGTGGCTTTCTTCACTGTCAGCCTGCCCTTTCAGCCACAGGCTAGACACAATGGAATGTCAGTGCAACGGTTGTTTGAAATCCATTAGTTTCTCATGAAATGAGTTGCTCATATAAACCTCATTGACAGTTAAAGACAGAAAGAAATGTGTTTGAAAGTGAACATTAAACAATAATGGTATTTTCCTCTTTTTTAACTTATGGGTTCTTTTCATTTCTAACAATTAAGTTAAATGTCGAGTAGAAGGAAATGATGAATGCAACCGTCAGTGAGATGCTATTAGTGAAATAGACTGTGTGTGGCAGTGAGCACGATTCTACTTACATTGTTAGGATTAAACATTGTATTTAAATGAAAGAAATAGACACAGCCTAGTGTTATATGTAACACCAACAACACTGCAGTTTGTAGTTATTTGAGAAATCAGATGTGACCTAAATTCCACGAGATGGTCTGCATCAGTGCACATTTTGAGACAGCACGTTGCACTTCTGAGTTTGAGTCAAGCCTTAATGAGATTAGACAGAAGAGAAAAGGCCTCATCAATTTTTTCCTTTGGGGCCTCATTTCGCATTTGTATTTTCCCAGCTTCTCATTCATTTGTCTTCTGTGTCTGATCTCCCAAATTGTGTTACCATCCAGATTCTAGGTTATTTTCATTTAGTTCATATATTTCCAATTCTGCAACCTGCAGAGGTCATGATTTTCTTTAAGAGCCACATAACATAATCTAAGCTTCCTTCTGAGGTACCTGAGGGAATTAACCCTGACTTATCAAGGCTTTTCTCCTAAGGACTCCGGCAAATCCTTGTGGAGCGCTTATATATTCCCCAAAGATTTCCTGTTTGCTTAAGACCACTATGCTTGTTTCTACTCTAGTTTAAAAGAATGTTAATAAGGAACACTGGTCTGACTGAGCTCACCAATTTAGGCCGCAGAAGAACTTTAGTAAGCATTAACGCCTGAGCTTGTTGGGTGTCCTTCTGCAACTGCTTGAAGGTCTCTCCACTCAGATTTGGCCATACCTCCTTTCTCATCACAGACAGGACTGAGAGAACAGCCCAGAGTTTGCCTATAACTCCGCTCTTGACTCCTACCCCATCATGACCCCCAGTCTCCAAACTTCTTATTAGAGAAAAAGTCTCCAGACATGACCACATTTTCACACGTGGCAGAGCTCAGTTCAAATCATACTTGATTGCCATTCATGTAACTGTAGCATGAGAGAAGGCCAATTACAGCTTATTGGATTCTTAAATGATACAGAAAATGAAGTGATCAAAACATTGTTTGGGGTTATTGTTAAACCCACTGAGTAGAAATGCTGCTCCCTATTATTGAACTTCCCCATCGGAAAGTACTGCCGTACACAGACAAAGACAAGGTGAGGACATAGAGAATTAGAGTGCAGACAATTAAACACACCTTAAGTAGCTCTAAGTAGCTCTTCTTCCTCTAATCCCATTAATAGTTGATTTTCTGGTCAGGTGCACTATTGATCAATTTGCACTGAAGCCATTTCTTCCTCATTAGCTTTCCAAACTTTTCTTTGCCTCAATTTTCCTCAGATACAAAAGCCTCACGTGATTATAGAAGGCTTGTTGCTTAGCAACAGTCTCATTCCTATAACTGTAATGGTTGAGCACACAGCGTCACCTTTTTGGGGGGAGAAGTCAAATGTTCTCCTATTTCCATTTGATGTTTACTCCACTTAATTACCAAAGTAAGACGTTTAGTTCTTGTTAATGATAACTTTCCTACATGAATGGTTTCAATTTTTGTAATTGTACATAGTTATGTTGAGACAAAATAATGCCTTCTATACTTCCTTTCTAAACACATCCAGAAACTTAGTCCTGTTTATAAAAAAAAAAAAAAAAAAACCTAGCAAGAAAAATGCCTGTTGTATTTTATCCTCAAAAACTCTTTTCACACTTGAAAAGAGAATTTTGGCACTTCTTGTAGCAATAATAGCTTTTTGGTATTATGTCCTCATGGATTGGAGAGTATAAAAGTTTATAGGTAAACAAATTTCCTGTAGTAAATTCTTGTAATAATAGAAAGTTACTTTTCATAAGTTTTCTGTTGTCCATCCACACGTGTACACCTTTTGTACCATTTGTATGTGCTCGATGCAAAGTATCTTACCTGTTTTTTTGTAAAATATTTAAATATAATTTGAGGGTATCCAGAAACACAACTAAGTTTTGTGGCGTGATAATATATTTTTGTACAAAGTCGAACACACGCACGAGTGGGTTGTTGAAGTAAGACAAAAAAAGTGGAATAATATATATAGGTGTGTTAAAGAAATAAAACATTCTAGGTTACAAAATACTGTACCTCTCAGTGGGGACAAACCAAACTAGCTAGTTCATTCTCTTCCCATATGGTAAAATAAATGTCAAGGAATTTAAATTTGCAAAGTTGGATTAAGAACATTATACTAATTTCTTTAAAATTATGGACTTCAACATAATTGACTAGAATGTAAAACAATTTATAAAATTTTTGGTTTTTTAATGGGAGGACAGAGGTTTGAAAAATAATTTAGGAGATAATCAAGCATGAAAACATACTAAGTATCCTTTGCGTATATTTGTTGGGTGATTCCTGTATGTGGAACTCTAGATTCCCCTAATGTGTTTTTTAATTTTTCTCCTGTTATTAACCCATTTACAGTTATATATTTATATATTTTTTGCATACTACAGTTACCAGGTGATAGACGTTATACATGCTTGTACACTGATATTGCTTTTGTCAGATGACTGTCCTTGTATCTTGAGGGAGGGCATTCACTTGAATTAATCCTCAGAGCTGACTGATGAGGCATAAGCGTTCTCATAATCCTTTTATTATTTATTCAAGTTAGTGGAATTTTGGAGAAGAAAGGGGATAAAGCAGATCTTCCATAGCAATGTTTAACTGGAATCCCATGTTCTTATTTTACAGACGAGGACTAGATTAATTTTCTTAGTATCAAAAAGACATTCATATAGAGATCTAAAGTTTTTTTTTTTTTTTACATTTACATTTTTTTTTAACACTCCTGTTAACTAGGTGACTAAGGGAGTATGATACTGCGCACGGAAAGGAAATTGCTTGTCAGATACCTTCCTTGTATGTTGTGTTGAGGAAATTTATTCAAATCATACCACAGAAGGGACTGACAATGAGCTGATACCCTCTGCCTCTAAATCTTGGCCGAATGCCAATTACAAGATTTTGTACATTTGGTGTGAAAAGTGTGTTTCTTAGATGGTGCATTAGTTTACTAGGGATGCTGTAAACAAAATGGCACAAACTGGGTGATTTAAAACTAGAAATTTTTCTTTGGCAGTTCTGGAGACTGGAAGTCCAAAATTAAGCTGTCAGCTGGTGGCAGTCTCTAGAGGAAGATCTTGTCTTGCTTCTTCCAGCTTCTAGTAGTAGCCCTAAGTATTCCTTGGTTTATAGTAGCATAACTCCGATCTCTGCTTCCATCTAGATGTCTCCCTGTGTCTCTCTCTTGCCATAACCATCTCATTATAATGGTGTTGGTCATATTAAATCAGGAGTTTACCGTACTCCACTGTGACTTCATCTTAATTAAGTCTGCGAAGACCCTATTTCCAAATAACGTCACATTCTGAGGTCTTGAGGGTTATGATGCCAGCGTGTCTTTTTTGGAAGACCTAGGAGAGGCCAAGGGCTGGACAGCTTTGACCAAGCGTTCTTAGAAATGCCTCCAAGAAATGGAGGATGCGATATTCCATTAAACTGCTATATTTTTATTAAAAAAGAAGAAAGGTATTGCAACAAGTAGAAAGTTAATCATTTTTAACGTTAGGAGGTGAGTACGTGGGAACTCATTGTATTTCTCTCTCTGACTTTGTGCATAGTTGAAAATTTTAGTGGTAAAAATTAAATAATAAACTTAAAGGAATAAAATACAGTATGTGCCTCTGAAGAGAGGAAGGCAGAATCCATTTTATTTTTTCTAAAACTGACAGAAATTCCTTAATATCACCAAATGTGTAGCCAAGGATCAAATGTCGTCATTTTTTATACTGAGGTGTACGATGCATCCATTTTGACAAATACACGCGCTGTGATGTAACTACTGCCACTGTCAAGATACACAACAATCTCATCAGCCACCAGACTCCCTTATGCTGCCCCCTTGTGGTCAACTTCTCCCGCACCACACCTCCAAGCTGCAGAGTAGTTGGTAGCGGAAATCTATCTGCACCCGGACAACAACTACACCAGTAGAAACTGTGTGATTTAACTCCTTTGGGACAGTAGGGTCTATTGAATGCTTTCAACTTGGAGCAGAAGGCTTGGACAGTAAATTGCAGTCAACTTTGTCAGTTTCAGCTCTTAGCACCTTAGCAGCAACCCAACCCATCCTGTGCCCTCAACCCTGTTGGCAGGCAGCTTGTGTCCCTGGAGCAGTTTTCACATAGGCTGAGAAAGACAGGGTAAGCAAAGAGCACTCACCTTCCCGGTGTCAGAGAGCTGTGCTCTGATTGCTGATTGCTGGTTCTAATCACAAAAGTGCAGATGAGGATGCCTCAAGACACTGTGATTTTACTTGCCCCAATATTTTGCAAGCCCTTCCTTCTGTGGCTGAAATATTTCCTGGGGATTTCAGGGGCTGGTGTCTTTTCCCCCTATTTTTCTTTCTTTCTTCCCCCCCCCCACCCCGCCCCTTTGGGAGCCAGATATTGAAGACTATGGTATTCAAAAGCAACCACAGGAGTGTGGGGAATTAGAAGTCATTATGCACGCCCAGGAGAAGTTGCAGGCTCAGAAAAGATTTGAAAATACTCTAAACTCTAAGGGAGAATCCATTTCCTTCCTGTTTTCAGCTTCTAGAGGCTGCTTATATTCCTTGACTGGTGGCCCCACACTTCATCTTCAAAGCCAGCCACTAAGTGTCTTCAGATCTTTGGCTGTCAAGCTGACTCCTACCTTCTTTTGTCATTTTTTAAGGACTTTGTAATTATACTGGGACTACCCAGATAATCCAAGGATGATCTCTCCACCTCAATAAGAGCTGATCAGCAATCTCTATTCTATCTGCAACTTTAATTTCCCCTCTTCACAGAACATTACTTGTTCACAGGTTTGGGAGATTAGGATATGAGCATTTTTTTTTTCTTTTTGAAGGGAAGGTATATTTTTCTGCCTTCCACGATGTAGAAAGCAAGGAAACAGATTTTTCTCCAAAGCATCCAGAAGGATATGTGGCCGTGCTAAAAACCTTGCCCAATGAGATACACATCAGTTTTTAACCTGTATAAGTGTAAGATAATAATTTCATATTGTTTAAACTACCAAGTTTGTGATATTTTTTTTATGTCAGAAATAGAAAGCTAATATAGACACTTATGGAGAGTAGAATTCAATGATGTACACCTGGAAGTGGGAATACTTTCTGATTTTATTTTATAAGACAGATTATTATTTTTTTTTTAATTTTTTTCAACGTTTATTTATTTTTGGGACAGAGAGAGACAGAGCATGAATGGGGGAGGGGCAGAGAGAGAGGGAGACACAGAATTGGAAACAGGCTCCAGGCTCTGAGCCATCAGCCCAGAGCCTGACGTGGGGCTCGAACTCACGGACCGCGAGATCGTGACCTGGCTGAAGTCAGACACTTAACCGACTGCGCCACCCAGGCGCCCCTAAGACAGATTATTTTAAGAAAAAAATTGGAAGGGGAGCCTGGGTGGCTCCGTCAGTTAAGCCTCCAACTTCGGCTCAAGTCATGATCTCATGGTTTATGGGTTCAAGCCCCACGTCAGTCTTTGTGCTGACAGCTCAGAGCCTGGATCCTGCTTCGGATTCTGTGTCTCCCTCTCTCTCTGCCCCTCCCCCCATCATGCTCTGTCTCTCTCCTTCAAAAATAAAAATAAATATCAAAAAATTTTTAAAAAGTAGCTTTCTGTTAGAACTATAAGAAATTACCCAAAATTTTATCTTAGAACTAATTGACAGACACATGATAGAAGATTCTTGAAAAGAACAGAAATAACAGAAATCTGAGTTCCTTCAGTATGTTGGGAAATGTAAACTAGAAGTGAGGAAATTTGGGTAAGGAATGTAGTTTTTGCACTAACAGAAGAGACCTCAAATACTCAATGGGGTACTAGTGCTGGCCTGGGACAGAAGTTTCGTGGTCTCTTATTCAGGGAGTATTTAGAAAAGTTTAATTTATTAATTTTAAATAATTTGTTCCCTCTTGTCTGGTTACACATTTTCTTGATCAAATATTGGCAACACGTTGCCATTATAATTGTCAGTATCTTTATTATAATGTTACAGATGGTTGTCAACTTTAACCCAAAGTCTCACATGATCATTTAATCGCTTGCATTTTTTTAAGTTTATGTATGTATTTTGAGAGGGAGAGAGAGAGTGAGTGCATACACACTTGCATGTCCTTGGGGGAGGGATAGAAAGAGGGAGAGAGAGAATCTCATGCAGGCTCCTGCTGTCAGTGTGGAGCCCTGTGCTGGACTGGATCCCACCAACCGTGAAATCAGGACCTGAGCTGAAATCAAGAGTTGAGCGCTCAACCAACTGAGCCACTCAGGTTCCCCAGTCTCTTGGATTTCAGTTTCTTGATCTGTAAACTGAAAGAGGATCCTTGATTTTCCAGCTCTAGTGTTTTTTGTGTGCAGGAATGAGTTTTACCATTTTGCATTTGTTGGTCAGCACATAGACTAATTCAGATGTTTCCAGATGAATATACTCAATTTGTAAATTTCACTTGGAAGATTATTCTTTAAAATGCTCATTAATACTGACACTTGGGTGGCTCAGTCGGTTAAGTGTCCGACTTCTGCTCAGGTCATGATCTCACGGTTCATGGGTTTGAGCCCTGCATTGGGCTCTGTGCTAACAGCTCAGAGCCTGGAGCCTGCTTCAGATTCTGTATCTCCCTCTCTCTCTCTCTGCCCCTCCCCTGCTCATGCTCTGTCTCTCCCTGTCTCAAAAATAAATAAAAACATAAAAAAATTTTTTAAATGGTCATTAATATAGCCAACATAGCAGTAAATTATATCCCTTTATGTCATCCCTAAGCAGACCTATTAGGGTGAACAAAAATATTATCTTCATGTAGAAACCATCTCCTTTCTTATTTTTTAAGAAAAGTCTGGTCTTAGCCTTTATTCTGGCATTCTTGGGAATTTTCAATAAGTGTTCCAGATCATCAAATTAGTCTAATTTATAGAAACTAGATATTCAACTCAGATAACAAGACTGTAGACCTGGCTTCCCTCCTTTTCTCACCCTATTTTCTGACTAAAGGTGTTTCTTCTTAGTTTACTAGTATAAATGTTATTATAATTTTATTACAGTAGAGTATTTATTATACCCAGACACATTTTTTATGTTCAGAATGATTTTTATTGAATGTTATTTCATAGCTATAAATGCTCTTTTATTGAACTTTTATTAAAATATTCATATGTGAAGAACAAATTCATAAAGGTAACATTTAAAAATTAGTCACAAGAATTCAAAATTTAGGTTTTCTTTTTCTTCTTTAAACATTTTTTTCTTCTAAGCTTATTTATTTTGATAGAGAGAGAGAGCGAGAGCGAGAGAGAGAGAGCGATCATGAACAGGGTAGGGGCAGAGAGAGGGAGAGAGAGAGAATCCCACGCAGGCTCTGCACTGTCAGTGCAGAATCTGACGTGGGTGTTCAAATTCATGAACCGCGCGGCCATCACCTGAGCCAAAATTGAGTCTGACGCTTGACTGACTGAGCCACCCAGGTGCCCCTATATTTTCTTTTTTCAAGAAGATACAAAAGATTGCCTTAACCATGCATCTAACTAGTTTATCCTAAGAGATTGAGGCTGATTAATTTACGCACTTGTATTTCCGGGAATAGATGAATGGATACATAGATGAATTGATGGAGAGATAAATGAATGATTGGATGAATCACAAATTTATAGATTTTCTAAGTCTTTGCCAGTCAAATATGCATTTATCTTCTACATTCCACATCAGAGGCTCACACTTTAAAAAAAAACTTGTGCAATAGCATATACCAGTCTATTCCTAGTACAAGGATTTTATGATTTAAAAATTGATTTTCTTATATTTGCTATGTCTAGACAGTTTTGATATGTAACCATATTTCATCCAGGAAACACTTATTTTGAGGTCAATAGAACTATCATTTTTATTTCCTTTATCTTACTACTGGTTTACTTCCTGTGGGCATAAAAGGAATATAGAAATATTCATGAAAACCTACAAAATCTGGTTTTATTAATAATGCAATAATATACATAGACACTAGTTATACTGCCAGCATGCTTTGGAGCATTTAGAATTCTTTTGGGTAATTTGTTTTGCTAAAAATATATAGCTCAAAAATTCATACCACTAATGTATTGAACTTTCCATCTTCACTTTAAAAATAAATTCTCTACAGACATTGAAATTGTGAAAATCTCAAAATAGAGCCATTAAAATACTTTTAAAAGTCATTAAGGTATTTCCTCACTGCACATCTTCTATAATGATTTTGAATTATGGATCAGAGTAAGAATCATTGAATAAATATGGGATTCCCATTATGCACACAAGACTCTTTCATTCAGGGATGGAGAACTTGATGTTCACACTCAGAAACTTAATTCTCTACTGAAATATGCAGACCTAACCCACAAAAGGCTAATAAAAAATGTAATTATGTGACCTATGTGTGTATCTTTAAATTTTTATTTTTTTAATTCTTATTTATTTATTTTGAGAGAGAGAGAGCAGGGGAGGGGTAGAAAGAGAGAGCGAGAGAGAGAATCCAAAGCAGTCTCTGCACTGTCAGTAGAGAGCCTGATGCAGGGGTTGAACTCACCAACTGAACCGTGAGATCATGACCTGAGCTGCAATCAGGAGTCTGATGCTTAACAAATTGAGCCACCCAGGAGAACCTGTATATGTTTTTAATGTGTTAATTCAGAAGAATATGACAGATTTTAAGAAAGCAATGGACTTTGGCTCTTGAGAGTGAAAAAAGCATCAACATGATAAATATTAAAAGCAAGTAAAGTCTCAAAGGCAGAAATTAGGGAGAATATGATGACCTGTGTAGGCTAGAGGTAATTTAGAGATCTGCTTCATCAAAGGGAATCATGTATTTTGGAAGTTAATGCAACATAAATTTGGGTGGATTTATGGAGGGTTCTGAAAGTGAGAAAACAACACATTTTTGTAGTATTTAGAATTCATTGTTCTACTGAGTAATCTGACTTTAGAAAAGATGAATATAATATAAACATATATTAATATTATAGATTACTATATCATTATTAATGATTATTTAAATAATATAATGTTAATACATAGTAATAATATAATAGAACTTTATTTTTCCACAAGTTTTCCATTTAGTTTCTGTGTTATCCGTCTTATTTTTGGATGGCCTCACATTTGGGAATCTGCTTTGGTTATTTGTGAAGGCATGTAAGTGTGTGCATGTGCGTGCATGTGTGTGTGTGTGTGTGTGTGTGTGTGTGTGTGTGTTTGGATGGTTCCTTAGAAAACATGACGAATTCATCAGTGGAGACTTTAAGCTCCTCCAGTATGAAGTCCTCTGGTGAGGGATAGTTTATGATGCTCTTGGTTGCTTGATCACATTGTTGGTGAAAGTGCTTCGTCTCCTCCAACCCAGGGCTCTCTTTCTCTGTTTTGCTACCACAGATATTCTAGTAGCAGCTGTAAGTCTTAGATTTCTTTCTGGGTAGCAATTGCTAGCTCTTCTGAAGTCCAAAAGAGATTCCACACTCTCCTATTGATTCGCCTATGATATCATTCAATTTGCCTGCCAATAATTGGAGCAGACACTGTGCTCCATCAACAGTGCAGCTAAGAATTCTAATGAGTAAATTCTGTATCTTTAAAATCTTCAAGTCATTTCTTAAATATTCACCGGATAGAAGTAAGCTAATGCTACCATAATTCCCTTTAAATATATTCTGTGAAGACACTGTTCACATATGGGCATATATATACTACATGATTTTTTGTTTTATTTTTATAATTTGGGGACTCAGACAAAATTCTAATATTGCACATACTCTTTTAACTAACAGTTACACTAGCAGGAAATAATCACTGATTTGGGAGCAGACTAAAGATAGAAAATGTGGTGATATTATTTATTACTGATTGAAAGAATATCTTAATCTGGAACAATCCTCAGGTTTTTTTAGTTAATGATCTTTACATTTTCAACAAATATAGAGTATATTTGTAGAATGTCTCTACATTTGGAGTTGCCTGATACTTCCTCGTGATTAAATTCTGATGGTGAATTTTTGGCAGAGTATCAGAAGTAATTTTGTGTTCTGTATATCATATCAGGGACACATGACTTCTCATATTCCTGGTGATGTTAACTTTGTCACTTCGTCAAGGACTTGTCTGTTGGATTTCTCCACAGACAAGTTACTATTTTTACTGCATTTTTTAAGTACTATGTGGGGATACATGTTGAGAACAAATAAATACCTTTTATCCAACTTTCACCCACTCATTTAAAATTCATTGATTCTTAGTCTCTGAATTATCATGACGATGAATTTTCTAAGTTTATCATTTTAAATATATTTATCCTTTGACATTCTTCTGTGAGTATGGTTTCCATTCTTTCCCCGTACTTATTCATTTATGGAAAATTTGATTTTTATGAATTCTGAGTTTATTTGATGGGTTGTCAAATTGTCACAGATTTGTCTAGTGGAAGAACCTTGAACCTGGCCCCTGTAATTTTTTGACATATCTTTATCATTCTTGGAACACATTTTTAATTTCTGGCAGTATATATTACAGGCCCATCTTGTACTTCCACTTTCTCAGCCCTAGAATTGCTCATTTCTCCTTGGAAGACTGTTTCTTTCAGTAATAGAAAGTATCGGTAACTAAGCTCTGGGAAGTGGGTGCTCAAGTTTACTGGCTGCCATTGCTTAGAGACCTTTTTAGTGAATTAGAAAATAAACGTATGTATGTATTGGCTTGTATTTATTTAGGTATTTCTCAATTTCTCTGCATTTATCCATCTATTCGCTATCTAAATCTGTCTCTTCAGAGTAAATACAACTGTGTATGTAGAACAAATTCTTATTAAAAATCAAAATAATGCATATTGAAAATAAAAAAAAACAATGCACTCAGACAAAAAGAACATTAGTGAATTTAGACAAGGAGTTTCTGCAATGTGTTCTCATTGTTCATAGTGGTAATACTCTATGATGTCACTGCCAACATTGAATTCATGAACACTGAAGCATTTCTCCTCGAAGAAATATAGACTTAGGTTTGTACAAGCCTCTGGTCGCAACGTTATCATCAGCTAATCAAGACATAACTTTGTTTTATATGAGTTTGTGTTTAAAGAAACTTTTTTTTTTAATATATTGTTGATTTGTTAACGTTGAAATCACGACCAATAATTGTAACATATGTATTTTCTCCATAAAGCATACCAGAGCCTTCCTATACTTGAGACTATCGGCCAGTACGTCAGTAATACACTTGGGACTAATATTAAACAGCATATTTACAAAAAGCACAGGAATACAAAAATACAAATAAAAAAAGGCACAAAACTACATTGTGACAAGGACATTTATTTATAAGGTGAAGATTGAAATAAGGAAGCAGAGCACTGGCTTATTAGACCTTAATTGGAAACATGCATGACTGGGCAACTCGAATTTTTTGCCATGTTTTGTGTGTCTGTGAATGAGAAAACACAATGAGCGTTGATTTTTGGATTACAAATAAATTTTAACAAGTAGGAAAATTCTCAAATAGGGAATCTGAAAATAATGAAGGCCAACTGTATATTTACACATCACTTTTTATATAGTTTTTGTTTTGGGGATATGATGATATTGGTACAGATAAGAGGCATGAATAAAAAAGAATCATTACTCTGTAAGAGCACATAAAGTAATGGAATAAGCAGCTGTGTTGATTAATTTTATGTGTCAACTTCACTAGGCTGTAGTGCCCAGATGTTTAGTCAAACGCCAGTCTAGGGGCGCCTGGGTGGCGCAGTCAGTTAAGCGTCCGACTTCGGCCAGGTCACGATCTCGCGCTCCGTGAGTTCGAGCCCCGCGTCGGGCTCTGGGCTGATGGCTCAGAGCCTGGAGCCTGTTTCCGATTCTGTGTCTCCCTCTCTCTCTGCCCCTCCCCCGTTCATGCTCTGTCTCTCTCTGTCCCCAAAATAAATAAACGTTGAAAAAAAAAATTAAAAAAAAAAACAAAAAACAAAAAACGCCAGTCTAGATGTTGCTGTGAGGTTTTTTTTGGTTTTTTTTTTTTTTTTTTTTTTTTTTTTTTTTTTTTTTTTTTTTTTTTATGATCAGCATTTAAATCAGTTGACTCTGAGAAAATTAGATTATCTTCCAAAATGTGTGTGGGCCTCACTCAGATAGTTGAAGGCCTAAAGAGAAGCAGAGTGAAGTTTCGAGAAGAAAAACTTGTACCTGCAGATTGCCTTCTGACTTGAACTGGATCATCAACTCTCTCATGGGTCTCTAGCCTGCAGGACTCTGCCCTGCAGATTGCCAGACCCAGAATGTTGTGAGCTGATTCTTTAAAAATCTCTCTCTCTCTCCATATAAACACACACACACATCCTATAGCTTCTGTTTCTGTGGAGGACCTTGACTAATATAGTAGCAAATGTCTCTATCATGTTATAACAGCGCATTTTACATGCTATAGCAAGCGCTGACAAACAAGTGGACATTTTCCACAGTAAGAATGCATAAGGATTAGACACGATAAATAAAATTGCAGAGAGTTTACAACTCAAAAAAAAGTTAAGCTTAAGGATTTGATGTTTAATTTCAGATATGCTCGTACATTGTCCATTGTTAGGAAGACTACTTGACCAGAAATTACTTTGGATATTCTGTCTTCCTGATTTATCTCTGAGATGACCTAATATTAGGTAATCAAAAACGTTGTACCCCAAGGATTCATGACCTGCAAAATTGTACAATATAAATTACTTTCTATTGACCATATTTTCTTGGAGTAGGGTGTCTAGAAGTGTATTTTCATTAAGCCCTGTGAGGGCCATTATGCACAGAATGGTGAGATGATGACCTTTTACTCAGAAAAGGTCAAGAAACATGAAATCAATCGTTAATAGCACCCAATCCCGTGTTGTGACTTGTTCAACTCTGATGTAATTGTGGGATATATTATTTGATTTAACAAAGATATATATCAAAGATAACGATTTGTATTGATGCTTCTTTATTGTAGCAGTCTGGCCTATTCAACAATTTACAGTCCTTGAATTGGTATCTTTGTGTCTAAAATTGCCACCACTTAGAAGTGAGCTCTTAAATTCTATTGATCAACTTTAATGTAGAATATGCCTTCCTGCTCTGATTTATAGTAGAGCAATGGGTTATAGGGGCTCACTTGTAAGGTGATCATCTACACGGACAAACTATTCTCTAGCTATTAGCCACGAGCCGGTGTGGCTTTGCAATCCTGGAATTTGAGCACACAGCAGTTATGATTTAATTATCTGTCTGGAAGCAGACAATAGCACCGACTGACATAATGCATAAAGAATATGTAATAAACATCAGTTAAATGTTAAAAGAATTAATTCATGACCAAGTGGTAAGTTGTTATATAGAGTGTAGGCTCTGAAAAATATATAAGAAATTCTTCCTAGAGACTTCAGGAAATAATTGCAAATTTTTGTGTTCACAAGCTAGTGGCTTGCATAGTATAAACTTATACCTGCAGGAAAGAAGCAATTTAGGTTGTCTAAGAATGAGTTTTCATGAGTTAATAGGAATGGTCAGAGAACTATGCCTGGACCAGACATGGGGAATTCTCAATAAGAGAACTCAGTTCTCACTGAGTTTAAGCAAGGTAATTGACCTGGGAAGCAAAATATGAAGAAGGTTTTGACAGAATTATATAAGGGGGGATTATAGTGTACAGAACATAAAAGAATAATCACAAGAAAACATTTAAACATATTAAAGGAAAATGTGTTAGAGAAAGATTTTAATGAAAAAAGTCTTAGAGGCTGGGTTTCACCTTCTTCCTCCTTTCTCGAACAGAACTCGTGAAATAATAAAAGGGAAAATGTGAGTTTTAAAATGTGGGCTGAGCTTTCACACGTAGAGAAACCCCCATAGAGTTCAGTTTGTGGCTTTGTTTATCACAAACACTTGAAATTCATCTTGATTCATTCTGGTTTAGAAAACTCTAGTCCCCCATGAGAAAACTGATTTAAAATCTCTATTTTTTTTTTTAATAAGCTAGATTGTCATATCTCATTGCATCAAGTACATTAAACTTTGCCCTATTCCAATTCCGAGGGGGTTAGAAACACAGTTGTTGTTGTTTTTTTCAATTTTTTAATTTCTTGCAAGTTTTCTGCATTTCAATATGTTCCTTCATAATTTTTATCAAAATGCTGTCTTGCCTACTTTCTCTGATAGTAAGGGACAGCAGATATCCCAACAAAGAAATAAACAAACTGCATCCCTCCCAATGATGTTGAAGTCTTAACCTCTGTACCTACGAATGTGATTTTATTGGTCACTTTATGGTCTTTGCAGGTGAGCAAGTTAAGATTATATCATTAGGGACCTTATAAAAATATATGTAAAGGGAAAATTTGGACACAAAGACAGAAATGCAGAGAGGAAACATGATATGAAGGCAGAATTCTTTCTACAAGCCATAGAACACCTGAAGCAATCAGAAGCTAGGAGAGAAGCATGGGGCAGGCAGATTCTCTCTCTCATCCCCCGTAAGGAACCAGCCCTGCAGACATACTGATTTTGGACTCATAGCTTCCAGAACTATGAGACAATAAATGTCTGATGCTGAAGCAACACTGTTTGTGGTACTTCGTTACGACAGCTCCAGGAAACTAAGACAAGGTGTATTTAAAACATATTCATATGTATGTACAAATTGCTGTGAAATAAAATATTTTAATGATAAATATAAAGATTGTAAAGTGATAGTTACTGGGTTATCCTCAACAAGAGTCTTATGTCCACTTTCTATACATATTAGCAGATACTTTTAACATAACTTATGGAAAGTATGTCAAGAATTTTAGAGAAAATATTTTCCTATTTAAGAGAAAAGCTGGAAGACTCAGTTCAATGTTCTGTGTAAGTTTCAAGTCTAATTTAAATTTATGAAATCTGCTTATATCATTCTATTTCTGAAAGAGTTTCCAGATAAAGATTTTTTTTAAATAAGCATTGTGCTAACATATATTCATCTGTTGTTTTCACTGAATTCCTTTCTCAGCTCTTACATAATATAAATCTGCATATGAACCTTTTTCTCAGTAGTTATTTTTGGGACTATGGTCAATTTTGCTTTGTATATAATGAGGCAAACTTTTGTTCATTATCTGCTCTATGATTCATATACTGTCCTTCCCATCAGGATCCTAGAAATATCTCTTAAGTTTCTGTTTATTCTTTAAAATTTTATTTAAATTTTATTTTCTAGCAATTAAAATAATTCTCCATTTTTCATGGATTGCTTACCTTTTATAAAAATGCCAAACATCATATTTCTTCAGCATAATTTTTAATATATTCCTGGTAGTATGTGATACTTCCATTTTTTTTTAATTTTCACTTCTAATTTTTACTTTCTTTTTTCTTAATTTTCACTTCTAATTTTTACTAAAGTTTACACTTAATTTCCTCTGGATGTTTTGCATGAAGGCACTGACAAGTGCTGGGTAATTTGTTATTTGATGCTTTGGCAGCAACCATAGCAGTAGTAAAAAGTTAGCAAGTGTGATGGACCAAATAATGGTCTGTAAAGATAGCCAGCTATTAATCCCTAGAACCTGTGAATGCTACCTTATATGTCAAAACTGACTTTCAGGTGTCATTAAGTTAAAGATTTAGAGATGGGGAGATTATCCTAGATTATTGAGGTGGACCCTGAATGCAATCACATGGCCTTATAAGGACAAAGAGGCAGATCTGACTACACACAGAAGATGAGAAGATAACACAATGCTGCTCCTGGCTTTGAACACAGAGAAAGGAGCCATTGGCCAAGGAGTGCAGCTCTAGGAGGGGGAACAGACAAAGAAACAGGTTGTATTCTAGAGTTTTCAGATGAAGCATGGCCTTGCTAACACTTTGGTTTTGGCTTATTGAAACCATTTTCTGACTTCTGGCTTCCAGAGCTGTAAGAGAATAAATTCATGTTTATTTGAAACACTAAATGTGTATTGTTTTAAACCACGTCTGTAATAATTTCTTATACACCACAGAAAACTGACACAACAAGTCTCCTTGGAAGGTCACCATAACTACTTATGAAGAATATGGAACCTCCCTGAACATCAGATGTTTCATGCACATCTACTCTGTGGGTTTATTTCTATCCAGAAAACGAATGTAACAGGAGATGAGACCTGTGAATTGAAGGTAGGGGTGAGATAGAACTGAGGAGCAAAAATGGAAAGGTGTAAGGGATTGCCATTGCAACTTCCCTTCTCTGAATCCTCTGTGAAAAGAGTTGGTATATGTTCCCATAAGAGTTCTTTTTAAGTAACAGATTTGGGTGGCCCAGAAATGTCATTTGGATGTTCAAGTGATAAAATGTAACACAGAATAGAAGAGAAACTCATTCTATCACGTTGGTCAAAGAAATGAGCACACTTTAAGTCCAGTAAAAAATCACAGTGAGAAAAGACTCCCTCTAGAATCATAAGAAATCTGCCGTTTTAGCACTTAGGAAGATGGACCGTTGCTGCTAAACCCTTATTATGATGGTAGGCTCCATCCATGGCAACAGTAAGCATTGCCTCTAAGTGGATTTCCATGCAGCAAGCGTAACTGATGGGACCTGGATCCAAAGAATATGGGAGGTCTGTTCATGAGCTCAAGTGTGTTGGACATAAGAACTCTGAGTAATAAATGGATGAGAATTTAAAGGAAATACGGAAGTCCTGGTCATCTAAACGGGGTGAAAACATGTTACTAGGACACAGTCTGAACTAGTTGATCCGTCTTTCAAGACCTAAAACTAAATATTTGAGCCAAATAGACTTTTAGTTGTTGTCTGGAGTCACAAGGGTTCCTTTCTTTAAAGTTGCATGGTGGGGCACTTGGTGTTTGTCAATTATATGCATAGTCAAATAATTATCAAAGCTAGCAATAACAGGGGTGCCTGGGTGGCGCAGTCGGTTAAGCGTCCGACTTCAGCCAGGTCATGATCTCGCGGTCCAGGAGTTCCAGCCCCGCGTCAGGCTCTGGGTTGATGGCTCAGAGCCTGGAGCCTGTTTCCGATTCTGTGTCTCCCTCTCTCTCTGCCCCTCCCCCGTTCATGCTCTGTCTCTCTCTGTCCCCAAAATAAAAATAAAAACGTTGGAAAAAACAATTTTTAAAAAAAGCTAGCAATAACATTTCAATAACATTTTCAATATTTGAAGCTAAAACAATAAAATTTCTTGGCTTCCCAAAATTATGATGAAGTATGACTATTGTAAGTTTAAGGAGCCTATCACCAGTTAATTAGAAATTATTCACATACAGAAGAATATTTCAGCAAAATATTTTTAGCATTTCCTCCAAAGAAATCTCTGCCTCCTATCCTGCCTAATCAAAACTTTTCTAAGTGCACTTGTCCAACTTTCAGGTGGCATCCCTAAAGCAGCTCACACTGACAAGTAACTCTGGCATGAATGGGAAGAGCACACACAATCTGTAGTCAGTTCATTAGGATTTGTGTTCCAGCTTCTAAAGAAATATGTTTAAAGATAAAATTCTAACTTTTATACAATGACCACCAAACCTTTTATTTAACACATTCATTAACGAGAGAATGAGTAAGGTATTACAGTCAGTGCAAAGGAATATCTGAAGTGCAATATCACAGATAGAGGTACACAAGGAAAACCAGTAATGACAAATTGAACTTGCTGAGAGATATGAAATGTTGAAAATCTAAGGGGCGGGGCGCCTGGGTGGCGCAGTCGGTTGAGCGTCCGACTTCAGCCAGGTCACGATCTCGCGGTCCGTGAGTTCGAGCCCCGCGTCAGGCTCTGGGCTGATGGCTCAGAGCCTGGAGCCTGTTTCCGATTCTGTGTCTCCCTCTCTCTCTGCCCCTCCCCCGTTCATGCTCTGTCTCTCTCTGTCCCAAAAATAAAATAAAAACGTTGAAAAAAAAAAAAATTAAAAAAAAAAAAAAAAAAAAGAAAATCTAAGGGGCTATAAAATACGATATTTGAAATCACCTTTTCAGTGAATAGAAGACAGTTGTACCTCTGCCTGAAATTTGCATTTCTATGGACAAAAAAAGGGCCAACTTGCGTTATCTTCAGTTTTCTGTGACTTACAGAGAAATAGTCAAAGAAAATGAAAGGTGCAGATCCCATAGAATTAAATAAGTCCAAAAAGTATACTAAAGCCCCAGATACCATTTAAAGGACCCCTACCAATCTTTTGTCCATCTTAAAGACCTTCACATTTTCTTCTGAGCTACCTATTACACACCAATTATGTGAACATAGTCAAGCTATTATAACTCTTTGAAACTCAAGCCCTTGTACTATAAGAATAAAATAATTTCCAGATCCCAGGATTATAAGGCAGAATAATTACTGTGTGTAAAATCACATTTTGTTTAGAATCACTGTATGAGGTAAATTTAGTGTTTATAAATACTATGTATTTCTTAAGTAACACTTTGCTTTCACATCAGAAAAAACAAAGAAAACTTGATCCACCTTTCCATGTAAATTTCTGAAGTCCAATTTCCACAGCTTCCTTTTCAGTACTAAAGAGTCTATTAGTACAGTTTCTAAAAGTTATATTAACCTAACAAAGTTTGCAAATAGGTTTTTAAAAATATAATGGTTTTTATGTTGACAAATGTGTTACAATTTATAACTTAGATGAATTTGTACCACATACTAACCACCAGATTAATATTGAAATATTCTCTAAAGATTTATTTTTGGAAACTAATTCACTGAAAAAATACATTAAAGATTAATCATGTACCAGATACTATTCTGGACAGTAAATAAAAACAGATTTGTCATAAGTGTTACCATTTAGAAAGGGGGAGGGCATAGAAAACAAAGTAGTCAATTAAGTGAACTATTTGTAAAAGTGCTGTTAAATAAATAGTATTTTTAAGAAAAGTTTATGAAGAAACTATTTGACAGAAATATCTCTGAATATTTAACATATCATATGAGAAGACAAATAAGAAATATAACCTCTGAAAAAGTAGCCTGAAACAATTTTTGTAGAGTGGAAATAGAAAATGTAGAATATTTTGAAATAAGAAAGAGCTTGGTATATTCAAGGATATGAAAATGAGTAAAGAAAAAAGTTAAATGACCCAAATTTGATGAAGAAAGAAGAGTGAAAACAGATGAAGTCCCAGAGGTGGATATGGACAAGAACACACAAAACTTTCAAGATGTTTGTAAGGAATTGGTATTTTATCCTACATGCAGTGAAAAGCTACTGAAGATTTTTAAACACAGGTGTAACTTTTGTTTAAGATTTGGATTTAAACAAACAAACAAAAACTAAGTTGGGGCTAGTGTGAGTGTGATTCAAATTGTTATCAGGGATCAAGGTTGTTGTAGTAATAATCTAGGTATTTGATAATAGTGTCTGAGACCAGAATATTGAAGTAGAAATACGCAGTTGAATTTGAGCCATAAGTTATTAGTAGAAAACAAACAATTTCTTCATGGAGTAGATAGGTGATAAGAAAAAAGGAACCAATGGTGAAATTTTAGTTTTCTTGACTGACACAGGTAAAATAATACAGTACCATTTACTGACACAGGGATGAATGAAGGTGACAGCAGAGTTCTCTGTGTATGCATGTCAATGTGTCAATAGATCAACTTAGGAATTTTACAACTTAGAATGTGGAAGACATCTAAACGAGGTGATAATAAGGAAATAAGGGATCTGAATACTTAATCTCAGGCATAAAGAAGATATATACATTTGGGAATTATTGACTCAAGAGAGGCTCACCAATGTAGACAAAGAAGAGAAAGAGCACCTGCAAACAAGTACCGGGGTGCTCATTTTTAAAAAGATTGCTAAGAATATATTTGAATGTTAAGGGATCTATTTACGAAGAGAAGGCTGCTTGAGGATATAGGAAAGAGGAGATTTCCAAGGGAAGGTACAGTTTTAAATGTTTTATTACAGAAAATTTTACATATAACCAAAAGTACAAAGAAGAGTATGATAAACTTCTATGTCTCTCCATCCTGGTTTTAAGTTTTCAGCATATGGCTAATCTCGTTCATCCCTATTTCCTGTGCTTCCTTCCCCACTCCCCCAATGCCAGCTGTTGTTTTTAAAGGAAATACTGCAAATGGTGGTGGCTGGGTGGGTCAGTCATTTAAGCATCCAATTCTTGGTTTGGGTTCAGGTCATGATCTAATGGTTCCTGAGATCTAGCCCTGCATCAGGCTCTGTGCTGACAGCACAGAATGTGCTTGGGATTCTCTCTCTCCCTCTCTCACTGACCCTCCCCTGCTTATACTCCCTCTCTCTATCTCAAGTAAATAAATAAATTTTAAAAATACCCAAAATTGCATTATTTCTTCCTTAGACCCTCAATGGAATGAAATATTGAGAAAGTAAGCCAAAATGAGATCCTGAGCACAAATAAGTTGTGTCCAGGTACAAATACCTGGTCAGAATTTGAAATAGAAGAATTTTTGATGGAAGCTTAAAGATAATAGCATAATTCAGAAGAAGCTACTATAGGGAATAAGAACAATTGTGAGATAAAAACTTTTCACTATTCTTTGCCTTTTCATGATGAAAAATAAAAAATAACCTAAATAACAAAAGAGAGCTGGCATTCACACATTCAAAAATGAGGTGTATGAATAGAGTACTGTCTGTAGTATAACTGTAGATAAGAAAGGAGTTGATGATTATGCTTCCTAAATTTTTCTCCGGCATCCCTGAGAGTTTAATTATGTCAATACATTTCCATAAATTTCAATTAACCTCTGTCATAATTACTTTCTACACACCTTATAAATTACATTGACATTTACCTGTCTTTAAAAAAGATAATTATCCTTTAAAAAATGATTAGGAAATTTCTTTGGAAACTATTCTCTTAAAGTGACGAATGCCACCTCTCCAAGTAGTAAGATAGATACATAGATTGATAGATAGATAGATAGATAGTAGATGGTAGATAGAGATAGGGATATATAGATAGACACATGAAAGTTCAAATCAAGTATGATTTGTGAAGGAGATATACATAATTGGACATTGGTATATTTAGGATGTTTTATTGAGGGGACAAGGGACTTTAAGCAGGAATACCGATTCTTAAATTCACCATTATCCTTGTTTTAGTTCTTGTACAGCTGGTATTAGAGCTACAGGGGAGTTATACATTTGCATAATCAAACATTGACCTCCCTCAGTACATCTCAGTCATCTTCTCTTCTGAAGAACCAAAGGTTTTGCTAAGTACTATTTACTGTGGGACTAGCCATAGACACATGAAGAATGAATTAGAATCAAAGAGTTTCTAAATGAGCCACATAGTAAGAATTTCATCAGGTCTGTGATCTGGAATAACATTGAAGGAAAAAATACATACAGACATTTAAATTAAATATCTGTTGTAAGTTACATGGATATCTGTGTTGAAGTAAAAATGTCATAAAAAGAAAAAGTGAACTAAAAATTGGGGAGGAACTTGGTGTGTCTTGATTTTATATCATTTTGTATATTGCTTAAAGCGATGTGTGTGTGTGTTTGTAAATTTTAAAGATAAGCAGGAATAAAAACAGTCATTTTTTTTAAAAGTTCTTTATGGCTAAGCATCCAATTTCAGCTCAGGTCATGATCTCTTGGTTTGAGCCCTGCATCAGGCTGTGCACCGACAGCTCAGAGCCTAGAGCCTGCTTCCGATTCTGTGTCTCCCTCTCTCTCTCTCTCTCCGCCTCCCCCATTTGTGCTCTGTCTTGCCCACTCTCAAAAATAAACAAACATTAAAAAAATTTTTTTGAAGTTATATATATATATTTGTAAATTGTATAATAAAGTCATTCCAAGGTTGCTTCTTAGTTAAGAATTCTGGGAGTTCTTGTAATAATAAATTGTACTTCTCTAATATGTACATAGCATGAAAATCTTAAAACATTTAAAATATATGTAATAAGGAAAATATTTAAATAGTATAAAGAGGCAGTAAAATTGAGAACTGGATATAAGTAGTTCAAATTAATTTGGGACAACACTATATAATCTGCAATAACCTAAATTTGTCTTCCAATTTCCAAATTCTTCTTATCTCTCCTGGTACATGTAAACATATAAATGTTCCTTCTTTGTCTCAAGGCATATTGAGAATCATGATGACTGTTATATATAGTGTGTGTGTAAGTGGCAAGGAAGAAGTATATTCTAGTTAATAGTAACAATCCAACTTTGATATGCCAGGACTCCACTGGTATCCATGTTAAAATGAGCATTTTGTTCTAGCCATCCCTTAATCAAGACTGATAATTGACCTTCGTTGCCATCTTCCAGGGGCTGCTGCTGGTGTTGTTGGATAGACAATAATCTGAGTATCAAGAGAATCATATTGAATGTGTCTAGGGACTTTTGTCTTCTGATGATAGAGGAAGATAAAACCTAGCCCTGTGACAGTAATAAACTTTGGACAAAATATGAAAATAAAAAGGAGTACAACCAATTTAAGGGATTGAGGAGTAATGAAAGCATGCACACTAGTGTACATGTGAAAGAAAGAAATAGCAATTGGTGATTTGGTGATTTTCCTTTTTTTTTTTTTTTTTTTTTTTTTTTGTCGATTTTCCCCTGAAGAATGGTCCCTGTTAATATCTGTGTATTTTGTGTCTAAAACAGTAGAGATTTATGTAAATGTTTTCCCCAGTGTGCCTGAGATGAATGGTTACCTCCAAAACTGTATGTTCACATCTTAATCCCTCAAGCCTGTGAATATTACCCTACAAGGGGGGGTGGGGTGGGGAATGGGTCTTTGAAGATGTAATTAAATTAAGGGTTTTGAAAATTGATCATCCTGGGTTGTCTGGGTGGGCCGTAAATCCAATACAAATATCCCAGTAAAAAACATACTGAGCAGAGACACAAAAATACACAAAGGATAAGCATTGTGAAGATGAAGACAGAGATTGGAGTGATGTTACCATAAGTGGAGGCACTCCAAAGCATACCTGGAGTCATTAAAAGCTAGTAGAGCCAAGGAATGGATTATCCCTGGCTCCTGAGGGAACACAGCCCTGATGATACTTCTCCTCCTTTTCTCCTGTGGATTTCTGGAGTTGTCTCCACCTCTTTGTGATTGCTCAATTAGCCATACCCATAATCACAACAGTTCTCTAGGTTGAGTTTCAAAACAATTGGGAAGCAATTTTCTGGCTAAGTTTTCCAGCAAAACCACTGCTGCTGCTTCCCTTTGTGTTCTGTTAGGTGTCTGGTTGGTGGTGGCACCGCATAAATGATATTGGGTTGGATAGTGTGTGTGGAGGGGCCGGTGGAGGTTGACTGGTCTAGATAGTACTACTGTTAGCCAAGGTATTACCCAAGGACCTTTATACAAGAAAAAATGCTGGGCTTTAGGGGAATTGAGCACATTTTTTTTTGTCCTCTTGATCCTAATATATTTAGTGGTCTAATATAGCAGGATGATTTATAATCAGAATTCTTGATTTTGAGTCCCTGTCTTGCCATTCACTAACTGTATATACATGGTAAATTTTCGAATGTCTTTGAGATTCAACTCCTCTATTAAAAAAAAAAGTATTGAGTCTAGCTTTTTGTTAGAATTCTTTGATAAAAATATGTAGCTTTTTTAGTGTAGTATATGCCAATTTACTAAATTAAATTATAGCAGAGTATATGCCAGTTATTCTAAGGTCTTCCAAAAGAGGTAATTCTTTACTTATTATTATAACATGTTTGTATTTATTTATTTAAAGTGCATATACATTTGCTTGCCTATTATTTGCGACTTACCATACAGAATAGCCTACTCCGTCACACTCAGTCAAGTCCATGAACATTTTGTCTGTCTGTGGGGTCTCCGATGGAAATATCAGGTGGCATATTATGAAGGATTATGACTTTACCTACTGCTGTTGGCTTCAGGGACTTGACAGATGCCACATATTGTGGTGAGCCATCATGGTCTCAAATGAAGGAGTTTTTCCAAAATCTTATAAATCTTTCCTTGACTTTGTCCTGTACCAGTTTTTGGAATATTAATATCAATTAACTTTTAAACAAAGTCCAAGTGTTATTTCAGCAAGTCCTGGTTTAAATGGAAAGCTAGCTCTGCCACTTACTAGCTAGCACCTGGTAAGTTCAGTCTCCGTATCTGTGAAATCAGGACACTCATTTCTACCTCATGGGGTTATGGTGAGATTTAGATAATTAATTGGATGTGAAACCTGGCATATGTTTGTTACCCAAAAAGTGATAGCTATTTTTAATATGTACTTATTTGTTTTCTTTTTTCTTTTCCTTTAAAATAATTTCAAGTAACAGGTTTATTTCTGCCTTCTGTTGTTTCAGGATTTTGCTTAAAGTTTTCTGGTTTAATGGAATTGGGGGGGAGGATTATTTGTTTTAATGGATTTTTTAAATTCCTTTTTAGAGAGAGGGAGCACAAGCTGGGGAGAGGGGAAGAGGGAGAGAATTTTAAGCAGGTTCATGCTCAGCGTAGAGGCTAACACAAGGCTTGATCCCATAACCCTGGGATCATGACCTGAACTGAAATCAAGAGTTGGGCGCTCAGTCCAGTGAGCCACCCAGGTGCTCCTATTTTAATGGATTAAAAAAAAATGTTTTATTATTTATTTCTGAGAGCGAGAGAGATAGAGCACAAGTGGTGGGGGGGGAGGGGGATGGCAGAGAGAGAGGGAGACACAGAACCCAAAGCAGGCTCCAGGCTCTGAGTTGTCAGCACAGAATCCAACATGGCTCAAACTCACAAACCACCAAAGTGGGACACTTAGCCGACTGAGCCACCCAGGTGTCCCTTAATGGATTTTAATCATATTTTCTTTTAATCTTTTAGGCTAAAGAAATGACACTTTAAAGAATATTTTGTCTATCATATAACTCATTAACAAGTTAAACATTATCATGGTGTAAAAACAGCTGAGAATGATAATTGTAGATAAATCAAGGGCAGAGATGGATGGACATATAGCTATGTAAATAGCAGGTAGATTGGAAGAGAGGAGAGAGGCTTGGATGGATGATAGATATGTAAAAATAATGTAAATACATGTAGATAATTGGTAGCAGATAGCTATATAGAAGATAGGTAGAAAGGTAGGTGATAGATAAAAAAAAAAATAGAGGCAATAGAAAAATAGCTGGAAGATAGTGAGAGGGAGTGATGGTTGAATAAGGAGAAAGGTAACTGGATCATAATATATATGTTATTTAAAAAATATGAATTAAACCTGTTTTCTTAAAATTAAAAAAGGAAACAGAAAAAATTTAAGTTTTAAATGATTTTTGTAGCTACATGAAGAGTCATTATTTCCTGAATATTTTTTTTACTGATTACAATATAATAAAACATTAAGAGTACAAAATAATTTGTAATTTTACTTTTCTGTAATTTTAATTATTTTAATGTGATATTAGCTCTTGATTTGCTGTGTTGAAAGTGAATTAAATTAATAATTCTCAAATCCACTCCACCCTCCTCCCATCAATATATTTGAATAACTTATTCATTTTAACATGACAAGAGATATAACATTTATATTCTATTCTATACACCTAATTTGCAACTATTTTTAGATTAATTCTATATTTAAATGTTTTCATTGATCTCTATGAGTTATTTTTATGTGTGCTAAATTTTTTGAGCTCATTTTTTGAGTCATTCATAATATACTGTATTTGCTGTTTTGCATTTTCTTTATTATGTATCCAGGATTATACATGGCCTTACTTCCTACATGTTAAAAAAATGTCTACTTGGTACTTGACAATAATATTTTCAGTTTACAATTGTTTTTTCTCTAAGAACTTTGGAGTTTCCATTGTTCTTTGGCATTAAATGTTCTTTAGGAGAAATGTGAGGCCAGCCTGATTTCTAACTTTTGGGAATGATGTAATATTTACTCTCAGATAAGTAAATAGCTTTTTCTCTTCCATAGTATGCTTTGGTGTTTTATATATGTAATGTGTATTTGTTGGACATGTGTAAATCTTTAGTGTCAGTTCTTTATTCATTTTTCAGTACTTTGTTTCCAGTCTCAAGTTCTCTCTCTCTCTTTCTTTTTTCTTTTTTTTGTAATTATCATCTGATGAATTAGCTTTGTCTCTAATTTACCTTCTTTAAAATTGCTTTAATTTGTCTTGTGAAACCATGGTTTGCAAATGTTTCTCCTAAGTCCCTCCGTTCATTTTTAGCAACAGCTATTAGTTTGTACTTTATTTTTTTATTTTTATTTTTACAAAACCACTCTTAATTTTAACCAATTCAAACAAACAAGTCAATTAGTACATAAAATTCAACAGAGCTAAAGTAAACTTCTATATCCTCAATTTACAGATTCATTTTTGAAACAGTTTGTAAATAATTTATAGGGACTACCAGTAGGTGGTGCTCAAACCTGACGGCTGCCTTTACAGGCCTATATTGCGTTGGGTTCTATGGAGTTAAGTACCCCAACTAGCCCAACTGAAGCGTTTCTGGACACTACTTCCACTTTCCTTCCTCCATTTAGTGGTAGGCATTTTCTGCAGCTAAGTGATTTCTTTGCGGGGGAGGGGTGAACAATAAATCCCTTCCAGTATATAAGATTTCTTATGCTGGCTACCATTTATTGACATGCTGTTTAAGAATCTTACCAATCTCCACTCCTCTAATCTTAAACCAATAGTAATCAACATATTTGTACAAATAAGAGGAAAAAAAATAATGGTATTTTGGAGCTGTGGAGACAAAGTCTTATTAAGTTTTAATTTACACGGTCTCTGGTAATACTGTCGAGAGACCATAAATGTTAGCAGTATTACAAGGTGATTTTGCCTATTTCAAAGCAACTTAAAATTTAGGGGTCAAATAGGGTCTTACGGAATTAACGTCCAAATAGTCAAGATGCATGGACTGTTCTATCAAATGCACCAGTGTCCTTAAGAGATTTGCCAGCTATCCAAAACTAAGAACTTAAGACTACATTGTTGTCAATCAAAGAAAAGTACTGTTAATTTACCAGTCTACATACACTTTATAGAAGTTACAAAATAAACACAGTAGAGTTTAATGAGCTCTTCACTTTCCAACCCGTCCATCAAATTCACTTGGAATGGTCATTCTTTTATTGCTTCTCATTAGGTAATGATTTTGGAAGGACATCTTTAGCAAAATCTTGAAAACATTTTCAACTTAAAACAAAGCTTACCCTACAGTCCAAGACCGGTCCTCATTTAGGTTGAGTATTGCCACTTTGGGTTTTAAATCTCCAGTGCAGCAATGTTCCCTCTTCACTCAAGTTTGGCTTAGATGAAAATTCCTATTGGAGGTGGGTTTCTAGTTCTCAAGTGACAGTAAACGTCCAGTATATACTTTGTTCTCCTACAGTTTGGATACAATGAACTCTACCATTAAATATAATAATGTTATTTAATGGCTGACCTTTCAGGGTACTTTAAACTACAAGATTTATAAATGCAACAAAGCATTCCAGTAACTAAGAAACTCCATTATGACAATGTATCAAGTTTACTCAATAGTGATAGTATACAAATTTTATATGCAACACATTGAGTTTGGTATTACAGAATTTAACCATTTATAACCTACCTTAATGATGTTACTGTTCTAAACTATGTTGCAGATCCCCTTTTCCCATAGCTCTATGTGCTTATTTCTTTCCCTTACCTGGTAAAAACATTTCCCAGCCCAGGGGAAAACAACCCATTAACCCATTTCTCAGTTTCAGCAGATATTAACACCAGGAACAGGTTATGGGCAACTCTTAATCTTTTACCTGAATAGTACAAGGTTACAGTGTTGACCAAAAGAAGACACAGGTTTCTCATTAAACTTTTGTTTTATTGGGTCTCAAAATTCTATGACAGATTTTTGGTCAAGTTGTTTCCGTTAAAAAGTACTGATTTTAAAAACTAATAACTTAAAACTGCCACACACAAAAAAACCCAAATTGTCCACAAAACATTCTCCTTTCCTTCTGAAGTCTTGACAATGCATTATCATCATTAACCAGTCTTTTACTATCACGCCTAAGTGGCCAATTGACACAAACAGTTCTGAGACTGTTCTTCCACCACTGATTAAGACTGGGGTAGTAGGTATTGGGGATAATATTCATTTAGCCTTCCGAGCTTTCTGGGCAGACTTGGTGACCTTGCCAGGTCCAGCTACCTTCTTGTCCACTGCTTTGATGACACCCACAGCAACCGTCTATCTCATGTCATGAATAGCAAAACGGCCCAGAGGAGGATAGTCAGAGAAGCTGTCAACACACATGGACTTTCCAGGAACCATATCAATGATGGCAGCATCACCAGATTTCAAGAATTTGGGACCATCTTCCAGTTTTTTTTCCAGAATGACGGTCAATCTTCTCCTTCAGCTCAGCAAACTTGCAGGCACAGTGCAGCACAGGTGCATATCCAGCACTGATTTGGCCTGGATGGTTCAGGATAATCACCTGAGCTGTGAAGCCAGCTGCTTCCATTGGTAGGTTCCTTTTGCTATCACAAGCCACATTGCCACGATGAACATCTTTGACAGATACCTTGTTGACATTGAAGTCCACATTGTCTCCAGGAAGAGCTTCACTCAAAGCTTCATGGTGCATTTCAACAGACTTTAACTTCAGTTGTAACATTGACTGGAGCAAAAGTGACCACCATGCCTGGCTTAAGAACACCGGTCTCCACTCGACCCATAGGGACAGTACTAATACCACCAATTTTGTAGACATCCTGTAGGGGCAGACACAAGGGCTTGTCAGTTGGACAAGTAGCTGGCAGAATGCAATCCAGAGCTTCAAGCAGTGTGGTTCCACTGGCATTGCCATCTTTACGGGTGACTTTCCATCCCTTGAACCAAGGCATGTTAGCACTTGGCTCCGGCATGTTGTCACCATTCCGACCAGAAATTGGCACAAATGCTACTGTGTTAGGGTTGTAGCCAATTTTCTTAATGTAGGTGCTGACTTCCTTACTGATTTCCTTGTATCTCTTCTGGCTGTAGGTTGGCTCAGTGGAATTCATTTTGTTAACACCAACAAGAAGTTGTTTTACACCCAGTGTGTAAGCCAGAAGGCCATGCTCACAGGTCTGCCCATTCTTGGAGATACATGCTTCAAATTCGCCAACACCAGCAGCAACGATCAGGATAGCAGAGTCGGTCTGAGATATGCCTGTAATCATATTTTTTGGTAAAATCTCTGTCCTGGGGCATCAATGATGGTCACATAAAACTTGCTGGTCTCAAATTTCCACAGGTGATAACCACCTTCATGTTCGGCTTTCAGTTTATCCAAGACCAAGGCAGACTTGAAGGAGCCCTTTCCCATCTCAGCAGCCTCCTCCTCAAATTTTTTGATAGTTCTTTTGTCAGTCTCACCACATTTGTAGATCAGATGACCATTAGTGGTAGACTTGCCCAAATCTACGTGTCCAGTGACCAGTGATGACGATGTTGATATGAGTCTTTTCCTTTCCCATTTTGGTTTAGGTTTAGAGGTGGTTTTTTTTTTTTTTTTTTTTTAATTTTTTTTCAACGTTTATTTATGTTTTTGGGACAGAGAGAGACAGAGCATGAACGGGCGAGGGGCAGAGAGAGAGGGAGACACAGAATCGGAAACAGGCTCCAGGCTCTGAGCCATCAGCCCAGAGCCCGACGCGGGGCTTGAACTCACGGACCGCGAGATAGTGACCTGGCTGAAGTCGGACGCTTAACCGACTGCGCCACCCAGGCGCACCTAGAGGTGGTTTTAATGACGCTTGTGTTCTGGCAGAAAACCCGTTGCAAAACAGTTTGTACTTTATTAATTTTTTCTTTAATCCTGTTGTTTTGGCCCTTGCTTATTTTCCTATTTGTCATTGGTTTTATTTAAATCTGTTTTTTTTATGATCTTCTAATTGACTTTTGTTTTATTTAATTCATTTGCTTTTAAGATATTTTGCAGCATGGAATAATCATTAAAGTATTATTTTATGCCTTGAATTATATATATATATGTGTGTGTGTGTGTATATATATATATATACACACACACACACACATATACATATATATATAATGAATTATATTTCCTTCAAGTCTCTTTGTTGGTTGTTGTATAGTATTCCTATTCAACTTTGATTTGTTAGTCCTTGACTTCCTTCCCACAATTTATGGGCTGTTGTATTTCTTCCTTTATCACTTCTGTTTTGGTTTTGGATACCTTGTGATATTTTTGAAATAAGGAAGATGGCTGAATATTCAGTCTTCTTTTATGTACCCTTATGATGATATTGAGTGTAGATTAGTGAGAGATGGAGGTAATAACTTATATACTCATGAAGAGCATACCAGTATCACTATGAAACTCATTGTTGGTCAGCACTATCAGCAAGTGATTATTTTAAGAATCAAGGTCCCTGAGAGCAATAGGGAGGATGGGATCTCAAAATAGTAGAGGCCAGGTATTGGTGCTTAACAATCAAAGCATGGTGATGCTATTTTATAATGAACAGCAAGGTCAGAGTGACATCAGGGACCTAAGAATTATGCAGATACTTAATAGAAAAAGGTAAAATGGATGAGTGACTAATATTGATGATATTGCTCAATATATGTTATCAAAAACAATCCAGGATAGATGATCAGGAGTCTGAGAGACATTGCAATAGAAAAAAAAAATCACAAACTTTTCCAGGCCTGAATCAGTTTTTACACCTGAAACCATTGACTGAAGGAGAGGCCAGATCCTCAAAGAAAGTAAAAGTGATCATGATTTCCCTTTGTTCTCTCACAAATGGACTGCAATTACTCTGAAAACTGAAAAAATAGGAAAAGGAGAATACAACTCTAGTGTTGTGGATTAAAAGTTTGGGTTGAGAGTAAAGTTTGGGTGGTCCCTGCTCCACCACTACTACTCTGCCCTTAGAGGTAGGGCATATGAGCTTTAGGTAATAAAATGGGGTACTGTCCCAAGTCTATTAAGAGTAGATCCATGGAATATTGGCATGCTATTGGGCCTTGGTAGAGACAAAACATCTTGCCATAGAATATCAAGTGACCATGTGGCCAGAGCTGCTGTAAGTGAACAGATGTATTGTCTTAAGTTTAAATGGGGCATCAGTCCACTGAAAAATGGAACTTCTATTTCATAGATTGGTCACAAGCAAAGTTAGAAAGAAAACACAAACTGCAGGAGTAAGTAGAACAGATGACTATTTTTTGTAATGAATTTATTTATTTTTGAGACAGAGACAGAGCATGAGCAGGGGAGGGGCAGAGAGAGAGGGAGACAGACTCTGAAGCAGACTCCAGGCTCTGAGCTGTCAGCACAGAGTCCGATGTGGGGCTCAAACTCACTGTGAGATCATAACCTGAGCTGAAGTCGGATGCTCAACTGACTGAGCCACCCAGGAGCCCTGAGCAGACGACTATTGATGCCCCTTTCAACTCAACCCTGTGGCTATACTGGGGCAGAGTACTTGCATTATGAAGAAATGATGAAGGAAAGAAGTCAGACTTGATTCATCAATGAATGGGATGGGTCTGTTGTTACAAGCCAGACTGTACTGTAGCCCAGTTCAACAAAAACCTTGAAAGAGAAGGATGAAAATAAATTTTCATTACAGCTAGAACTTCTAGTAGATAAAATGGTCCTTCACTTTGTGTCCAAAGATAATGTGTGTATATATGTGTGTGGGTATGAATCACAGGCAGTGGCAAATGGCTGGTTGGTCACATCTGAAAGGAAAAAGGATTGAAAATTTGGGGTCAAGAGTTTCTGGGAAAGTGGCATATGGCTTATTCTTTAAAATGATTGGAATCGTAGATTCACTTTGTTCAGTGAAAACAGTAATGCTCATTATTTACAGCACATATATTTCCGATGTCCTTCTGTTATTATAAAATAAGTAGTATACTTCATATGTAGTACATTTATCCTTGTTTTGAAAGCCTGATGCATTCAGGCTTAAGTATTTGTTTCCTTATTAGATTATCATGCTCAAATCCTTACTCTAAATTTTTCTAGTAATTTGTTAAAAAACAAAACAAAACAAAATCTTTTCATTTAGTTACATGTTCTGCATATATATTTTCTTAAAACTATGTGCAGTAAGATAATTTATTTTGGAATTTGAAAGTGTAGTATATGCTGAAAGAGATGAATGAATGTAATTATAGCTCATTACCTAAAATGACATGAAATTATGAGAACTGGTTTGGTAGTTTGTCTACATTTTTTAAACCTGAAGACAAAATTTTGTAGAAAGATAATTTTGAAAAAATTATTTTATCAAAATTATTGCCATTAAGTAGTATCTACAGGAATGATTGTATTTGATCAATGTGGTATGTGTAGAGTATAATATGCACATATATATTCTGCTTCTTTAAAAAATCTATGACAACAAAAGCATATTTCAAGGGACTCACCAAAATGGTGAATATTAATTGGGAATCAAGCTTACTACATCAGGGAGTTTTGAAACTTTGTAGAACTAGATTTGGGGAGAACAATATTGAGTGAATTTGACAGAAGAATAAATAGAATTATGTTATCATATTAAAATTACCATGTAGCAGAAATGATTTCGCCTTGTGATTTTAAACTGATAGTTATAACCCTTGTTACTAGAATCCTGTCTTTCTCTTTAGGATTATATTATCTTGTATTGTTTGTCTCATCTTAGTTGGTTTATTATCCTCTTTTCCTTCATATGGCAAAGAAACACCCCACTTTGATTTATCTGCTTTAACAAGCGTTTGGGTCTCCAGTGTGTCTAATCTTGAAATTGTTGCTTGAAATTCCAAATTAAAGTAGCCTCATCTAAAGTAGCTAATACATGCTCCTTTTAATGGTAATAAAAAGTTAAATTTGTAAAGCGAGGTTGTATAGTGATAGAAGAATCTGGGGGCAAGAAGATTCATCATGTGTTATGTGGAAAAGGCTAAGATGTGCCAGTGTGGTTATATTTGACAATCTATAAAGAAACCTTCAAAGGAGGATAATTTCTTCCAGTGTACAAGGCATATTCTTTTTTCATTTTTCCTTTATGAGTAGTTTTCAAGTACTTTAACACAACTGATGAGAAATCACTTGGGAGGGGCAATTAATAATAAGAAATAACTGCCTGCCTTATATCAGGACCTCTCAGAGTCCATTTTTACTGGGATACAATAATATGCGTGCCTATTTTGGGTAGTTGCATTAAAAAAAATCAAATGAAAAGAAAGAGAAAGAAAAGTAAATTGATAAATTGGGATGATAAACAGTAAGAAATATAGAAACATGCTCAGGAAGGCCATGTAAGCATATATTTAAAAATATAATTTGTTTCTGGCATTTTATGGTAATAAATCTTTAGGTATTATATGAAATACTTCATTTCCATTTAGAAGTGGTTACACTAAAATGTATAATATAAATATTCAGTTAACATATTTTATGACATAAGGTTTGATATTTAATATATTATCAGATGACAATTATGAAAGTGTGTTGTCCAAATGTACTGACAATCTCCTGGAATTGATATTAATTATTGCCAAATCTCAGTTGATTAAATCCAAGATAATACAATATACAGCAGTCTAAAATTTTAGTAAAAAGTCATTATAACATATAAAAAGTATATATTATGTATGTATATTATAATATATTACACATTATACTTGAAACATATAAAGTATATATAACATAATAATTATATAATACATGATTATATGTTTATCTTTATGCCCATCTATATGCAATTATATTAAATGTATATAACTATACTATTTCTAAACTATTACTTTTGATTGACTTATCTCTCCTTATGTCAGACTGCTCTCGTAATAGGTACAAATTTATATTAATTCTTTTATTTTTATTATATTTTTTAATTTCTAGAGAGAGCGAGAGAGTGCAAGTAGAGGAGAGGGGCAGAGGGAGAGGAGAGAGAGAGAGAGGGAGGGAGGGAAGGAAGGAGGGA
The DNA here is from genome assembly GCF_028749965.1 of Puma concolor. Classification (NCBI taxonomy): domain Eukaryota; kingdom Metazoa; phylum Chordata; class Mammalia; order Carnivora; family Felidae; genus Puma; species Puma concolor. The sequence continues at coordinate 54,321,390 of NC_141679.1, read as the reverse complement.
GGGAGGGAGGGAGAGGGAATCTAAAGCAGGCTTCCCGCTCAGCATGGAGCCAGATGCAGGTCTTGATCCTACGACCCTGAGATCGTGACCTGAGCAGAAATCAAGAGAGTCAGACACTCAACCAAATGAGCCACCCAGGTGTCCCATACGGTAATTCTTAGTAACCAGGAGAGATAATCCTCCTAACTTGGCCTTCTTTTAAAATTCATTAGATTTATGTATAATAAACTATATACATTTATGATTTATGTACAATAAGCCACATATATTTAAAATGTACAGTAAAATGAGTTCTGACAGTAGTTTCATCTCTGAATAAACAAAAATCTCAGTCAAATTTCAGAACTTTGATCACCCAAAAGAGATACCTCAGACATTTTTTTTTTTTTATTTCAAGTTTTATTTAAATTCTAGTTAGTTAACATACAGTAATAATAATTTCAGGTGTACAATTTAGTGATTCAACACTTATATACAACACCCAGTGCTCATCACAACAAGTGCCCTCCTTAATCCCCATCACCTATTTAACCCATCCCCCCACCCACATCCCCTCCAGTAACCCTCAATTTGTTCTCTATAGTTAAGACATTTTTATAGTCCATTCTTCCTGGTCTCAGGCCCAGCAAGACTGACATTGTAGTCACTACAGATTAGTTTCCATTTTCTAGTGTTTTGAAAACAGATAATATTTGAAACCACATAGGATTTTTTTTTCCTATATGGCTTCTTTCATTGAGCCTAATGATTTTGAAATTCATCTATATCATTGCATGTTGGATTGTTTCAAGTTTGGTCTACTATTTAAAACCAAAGAAAAAAAATAATGAGAGGAGAAAATATGTATATTTGCATAGAAACAAAATTGTGAGAATTACTGATATCCTCACTTTAAACCCTATATTAAATGGAGTGAAAGCTCTGTATGGAACCATAGTAATATAGTAAAAATGAGCAGCAATGAAAATTTAACATGAAAGTAAATGTAAATAAATATTTCCTTACAAAACAAAACTTGAAATACACTTTGGAAGTTAAAATCCATGTAGCATCCAAACATGGAAAATAATACAAAATAATGTCCAAACTTGGAGGGACATAGATGGCTATATAGTGTTCTAAGTTCCACTGCTATTAAGGTAGGATAAAATTAGCCTTTGGTTTATACTAGAGTTAGTACAGAATATATGTTTAAATCATAGACCAATTAAAATAACAACAAATAAAGTTGTTTTATTTTAAAGAATGCAAAAATAATATTAAAGTAAAATAATAAAGTGTTTAATCCATCCAGAAGGAGGGAAACGAGGGGACAAAAAGAATAGAAGATAAGTTAAATATCACACAAATGGTGAGATGGTAGATGTGAAACCAAATGTATCACTAAGCACATCAAATTAATATGAGGCCAGAAAATCAACTAAAAGATGAATATTTCAAATTGGAATTTTAATATGTTGCTTCCAAAAGACAGGCTTTAAATGTAAGGAAACGAAATTCTTGGAAAGTGAATTGATGGAAAAAGATAAACCTTGTATATACCCACCCAAAAAAAGCTTCTGTAACTTAATATAAGATAAAGTAAACTGTAAGGAATAAAGCATTACTTTTGGCAAAGAGTAACATTTCATGTTGATGAAGATTCGATCCACCAGAAAGATACAACAATTCTAAATAGGTATGCACCCAATTAACGTGGATTCAAAACAGATGACATTCAAAACGTGAGCTGGACACTGGGGTGTGCTGCTGTGATCTTCCTGAAAGGCGTATTTGTGGTCCAGTCACTGAAATTCAGAACTTATTTGCCAGCACCTACAGGAATTGCCTCTACAGCAGAAAGCCCCCTCACGCAGTGACTTAAGGCTAGGTTCCTTGGGAGTAAAATTATGGGGCATTGTTTAACCTGGTCCCTAGCCCTGCTTCATCAATTTGGCAGACACTGATTTGAGAAAGAACCATCTCTCTGCCTGATTTAAACAGCATTTGGAATCAAATCTTGTGGTATTATGAAAAAAAAAAAAATTCGCATCTAGCCCTGTTCTGCTTCTTCAGAATCCATGGTTGGGGGAATAGCAGTTCATCATCTGTCATGATCAGGGGACTGAAGTCTGAATCTTGTGGCTGCTTCTTTATAATGTGGTAGACCAGTGATAATCAGTCTTTATCTGCCATCACTGAATGAGACCAGAATTCATTGACTTCAGGACTTGATTGGAGCTGTGCGTTACGAAATAACATGTCATTTCTGAAATGGTTCTGCACTGCGGCCAAAATACAGTGAATCGTATTTGAATATGTTAAATCTTACCTCCCAGGTATCATTTAAAATTCAAAGTAAGGATATCCCCAAATGTGGTATTGTAATATTTGAAAGTTGAAACAAGCACCCAACAGTTTTCTCAATATATATCATACTCTGAGGCATTGGGATATACAGCAAGTCTCACTTATTCTGTAGGTTACAGGATAGTGAAAGTAGAGCTGTAGCTTTGCAGAGAAATGATCTAGGATGGTGGGCATAAACTAGATAGGAATTTGTGGGTAGACAGGCCAAAATTTTATTGGCTAAAACTAAGTCATGTTAGTATCTGGGGCTTTAAGATGGTAAGCAAATAGAATTATTGGAAAAGAAACCCTCCTTAGAATTGAATCAAAATGTGGAGTGATTTAATGGTGAGGCCTATAATATCAGTCTTGGGCTACTCAAGTACCCATAAATTCCGAAATCTACTTAAAGTACTGAGGGAAAAGTTGAGTTAAAAAGAGAAACTAAGTATTCTCCCTGGAAGGGCAAAGATGAGACTACCAAGATCCAGGCTTGATTTTATTATAAGCCTGTGTGCCTTCAGGCTGTTTTTACCTGGGTCATTTCACCTTTATCAAGACCAAAATAATTTAGTTTAGTAGAATATGAAAAATATCAATGACTAATGAATTGATTATATAATTTGATCAGTAGTTGGAAACTGGTGGCTATTACACACAAACACACGGAGCCTCAGTGAAATAACCACTGTAAATATTTTCCTAGGTTACATTAGGCATGCATTGAAATGTTTCTTTCTTTTATTTTTAAATAGCTTTCTTCAAGTATACTCGATACACAAAGAACTGCACTTACGTAATGTGCACAATTTGATGAGTTTCAATATATACAAACATCTATGATACCATTACTCCAACCAAGATTATAGGTATATTCACCCCCTCCCAGAGTTTCCTTGTGTCTCTTTGTGGTGTGTGTGCACATGTAGTAAGAATACTTAATTTGAGAGCTATCATCTGGGGTGCCTGGGTGGCTCCGTCAGTTGAGTGTCTGACTTTGGCCCGGGTCATCATTTCGTGGTCTGTGAGTTCGAGCCCCGTGATGGGCTTTTTCAGATTCTGTGTCTCTGTCTCGTGCTCTGCCCCTCCCCTGCTTGTGTTCTCTCTCTCTCTCTCTCTCTAAAAAAACATTAAAAGATAGGAGATATATCATCTTAGCAAATTTTGATGTGTTTAAGACGGTATTGTTAACTACAGGCACCATGTTGTATAGTAGCTTTCTAGGACTTATTGATCTCTTGCATAACTGCAACTTCATTATGTATTAGTTACCCATTTCCCCCACCCCATAGCCCCTGGCAACCGCTTATTAAATTCTATCCATCCATAAGTTGGACTTTTTTATATATCTCATATAAGGGGAATATTTGTCTACTTTGTTTCAATTAGCATAATGTCCTGTGGTTTCATTTATGTTGTCACAAATGGCAGGAATTCCTCCTTTTTAAAGGATGAATAATACCATGTATTCATTTTATCATATCCATGTAGTAATTGAAGTCCTATTTCTGAGATATTCTTTTATTTTATTTTTATTTAATGATTAAATTAGATTAAAATTGTGGACACTTAAATCTGAATTCTTCATTGTCATTGCATTTAGGTAGAAGGGACAGATGCATTCCCCATCATAAATTTAGTGGTATTTCTTATTTTAGATAGGTGATGCTTTGTGTAATTAAGTGATGATTAAATTTCAAGTTTAGGAAGTAGAAATATCCTCATTAAGTTACTGTTAATGGTCTGTTATTTTTTACTGTGGAGCTTTATTTGGAATCCACTGCAGATGTTTTTACTATAATCAGAGGACACTTCGCGAACAAGTGGCTAAATAAGGATGAGTACAACACTGACGTTAAGAGTATTGATATGGCCCTCCGTTTTGTGAGAGTATAAAATATTGACTTAAAAGAGAGAACTGTAACTATTGATTCCTCTCCAAGGAGAAGTATTTAAGTTTATGTTCCTTGTTTCATCTACAAATACTTAAAGTCTGAATTCTGCAATTTATAGCTGAAAAGAAAACACAAAAATCAACACACAATAATAAGTGCTACTTTTTATATAATGGTAAAGTTGCCTCTTTCTTCCTGCTGGTGAGACCCTTCAATATCATTAGTCTGACTGAGCTGCTGATCCTGCGCCTCTTTGCCGATCATTATTTTATTTTATTTGGTAAATCTCTATGACAGTTTTATTGCAGGCTGAGAGCAGAATTGATCTTAGCCCTTGTTTACTTAGAATGTCTTTTCAAAGGATACAGATATTGCCCATTAATGGGAACTTTGAAGAGAAAGGAAATTAAGGACAATCTCAGCCTAATCCAAAGCTCTTTTCTGTGCCCATTTCTTCTCTCGTTATGCAATATCAGCTCTTTCAGTGATGTATCCATTAAAAAGAAAGAGAACTTATTTAGAGTAAAAATTATATTAAGCATCTAATTCTTTACTTACATAACCTCAAAATGATTTTAACTTTTCTCATTCTATTTTGAATTTCACGTTTAAAAACTAGTCCATATGGTATGGAATACTGCATCTTGGGGCACCATAGCACCTGCAGGAGCAATCTGCTAACTTCAGTGAAGTTAGCAGAACTTATAGCAATTAAATGTATCTGCACACTTCCTAAAATAAGTTATTGAAGAGTGGAGTTTGTGTCTTTTTTCTTCTTTCGTGTAATAGTTAACAGAATGCTTGCTTATACTGTTACAGGTGTTATATCAGTAATTAAACATACATATGTCAATATCCTTGGTTTCAAAGATAAATGAACAGATATTTACCCGCCACTATGATAAATGCTTCAGTAGATGTTTGAAGAGTGTGCTATAGAACCACACTGAAGCATGTAACCGAGGATGGGAGGACACAGGGAAGCTTTCTGTAGAGAATGGTGACTTCACTGAAGCTAAGCACATATGTGAGAATCAGAGTCAGTCAGGCAAAGATCAATATTTAGAAATAAGGGCCCAAGTAATAGCCTGAGTGAAACCCTGAGGCATGAAACACCATAATAGATTTTAGTAACAAAGGAACTGGCATAATTCAGTTCAAGTATTAATTTGTGCTTGAACTAAATTAATAGTAATGGAAGTGTAATGAAGGGGCAGTACTGAAGGAACAAATATAGGCAGACGTGATAGAATTTCATGAGTGGAGGCAGGGAATTAGACTTAGCCAATGACAGCACAGTTTCTTAGCTTGAGCAGCTGGGTAGATGGAGTATAATTCAACAAATTCAGAAATACATAAATGTGGGAGACGGAAGATAGCGTGATCAGTTTGGGAACACATAGGAGTTATCACTTAATATGCACCTTGGACCAGAAGTTGAGTGTGACATCCAAGCTGAAGAAAGATGTAAGTAATTTATTTGAATATAGATGGCGATTTAAACAATGGGACAGTGAATGGAGAGAGAGTGTTAGGAAGAAATATAAGGGGGAGCATCTAGAAAACACTAAAATGCAAAGGCCAGGGTATGGAAAAGGATGAGTTCCACGAACCATGATTATAGAAAGGAAAGCAGGAGCGACTACTACTGGAGCCGATGAGAGGAAATGTAGTTTGAAAAAGAAATGGATTGCCAATCAGGGGTCCTGAAGGCAACAGGTGGCAGACACAAATTTGGTAATTTGAAAATAACGAAGTAATCATTTTAAAAGATGTAGGCTATGTGCAGGGTAACAGAAGAGGTAGTACTATATCCCAGGGTTACAAATAGGGTAAGTGGGACCATGATTAACCCTCATATCCTCATTACTTAAAAGCCTAAGTGGAGGCAGGGGTTCTCTTAACTGGGGAGAGGCCATCTGATAGTCTGTGACTCTCTTATTCTGACCCTTCCTCCAAGTCTTCATGGGTGACCTTGATGAGAGTAATGGGAATGTTTTAGGAGAGAATCTAGTTACAGTGAATTGAAAAATGAGTACGGGTAACTCTTCATCTTAATTATCAATTTCTTGAAAAGTCCATTCAATTGTTAGAAGCAGCAGTGAATAATTACAAAAACACCAAGAAACATGACAAGTGGAGGCGAGGGCACACTAAGGATAATACCTTCCGTCGCCATTTAAAATAAAATGTGGATGTAACTAAATAATATTTTAGCGTAGGATGGATAAAGGTAGTAGTGTTTTCTTGTTTTTCTTTGTTTCCTTGAGGTCATGGCATGGTAACAAGAGGGAAATTGAGAGATCAAAACAAAATAACCTGGGCAAAACATATTCTTAGATTTTGAATACTGTAAACTCAGCAAAGTCAACTAAGTTCACTTTGACCAGCTGTCATTCTGTCATTGTCATTTATTCACATTGGGCTTGCATTATGGGCAGTAGGGATAAAATTACTAACACTATTGTGTGTGTATACAAATTTGGAAATCTATATCTATATCTGTATCTACTTATCTACCTGTCTAATCCCCGTGCATTAGAATAGCTACCATCATGATAGAATTTACCATGACTTTGTCAAATGTAACAACCTTTCAACAATTTGGATAAAAATAGCTTACCAATTCAGTTGAATAACCAGGCGATTTAATCACAATGCATGAAGTAATACTGTTTATATGCTGGAAAAATAACCGGTACACCTGGAGACACTCATATTTAGAAGAACTTAATAAAATGTCTTTGTTTTTCTCACCTACAGATCTAGGTCGCGCTTTGTTTTTCCAGTTGTAAGCAATTTTTATGATGACTTCTTTATTTTATTGTAATTTAACTGAGAAAGAGAATACAATTTTTATCCTTTTCCTAAGAATTATTTTTCAGTTTTCCCAAAGAAGAAATATTGTGATATGTAAAAAAAAAAAGTTGAGAAGGGATATACACTTATTTTTAAATAACAAGTGTATTATTAATAAGTATTAAGTGTATTATTATTGATATTTATGGTTAATAAATATAATAATACATTTATTTTAAAATAATAAGCGTATTAATAAGTATTAAGTGTATTATTAATTATTATTACTTATAGTTAATACATAATAATACACTTATTTTAAAATAATAAGCAGTAATAATACTGCTTTAAAAGCAGTAAAGTGATAACTAGAAAAGTTACAGTCTCACTCTTGATGTCTTGGAACTCTTGTTCTTGGTCTTAAATACTACGTGGATGTTCATACACATGCACACCCAAAGTTCCTCACACGGACTGTTATTACTACAGAAAAGCATAACAAAAGAATTTCATTGACTGATACCATGTTACTATGGTTCTGAAGTTGAACACTCCTCTAATTGAAAATATACTTATTTGCATTAGCATTTTCTTACGTTGCCTGTACTATTTCTTATTAAGGCTTGGTAAAAACATTGAATTCCCTTTTCTTGAGATGCATTTTAAAGAAATATATTCCTTCTTAGACATATTTTCTTCAGAAATTTAGAAGAACAACTTTGATCTTAGTCTTGTAAGCTTACAGTGCACACAATTAGAGATCTTAAAACAAAAATAGTTCTTATAAGAAATACTGAAACAAAGACTGTTAAAAGTCTTAAATTTGAATTTTGAGCCTTAAACTTGAATTAAAGTATTAAAAATATGTACAGAGAGTCTTTGTAATTATTTATACATAATTGTGCAGGGGGATATATGTATGAATATTTATCCCTTTATTTTCTTTTAGTTATAGATAAATTTAATTATGCTGTCTTGAGAATGAATAAGCAGGGGCACCTGGGTGGCTTAGTCGGTTGAGCAACTGACTTCGGCTCAGGTCATGATCTCATGGTTTGTGAGTTCGAGCCCTGCGTTGGGCTCTGTGCTGACATAGCCTGGAGCCTGCTTCGGATTCTGTGCCTCCCTCTCTCTCTGCCCCTTCCCCACTCATGCTCTCTGTCTCTCTGTCTCAGAAATAACTAAACATTAAAAAAAAAATTTAAAGAATGAATAGGCAAAGGGGCGCCTGGTTGGCTCAGTTGGTTAAGCGTCCGACTTAGGCTCAGGTCATGATATAACAGTTTGTGAGTTCGAGCCCCGCCTTGGGCTCTGTGCTGATAGCATGGAGCCCAGAGTCTGGAGCCTGCTTTGAATTCTGTGTCTCCCTCTCTCTCTGCCCCTCCCCTGCTCACGCTGTGTCTCTCTCTGTCAAAAATAAATAAACCTTAAAAAAAAAAAGAATGAATAAGGATGAATGAATTTATTAGATCTGCAATAAGAAAACTATAAATATCTCCCAAAGAGAAGCTAGTGAGCATTACTATGTATAAACCTGTTCATACAGTTTATTTTAAATTGCAAAGGGTAATTTCTATTATTTCTGTTTTTATTATTTTTCTCTATTTTCTTTGTAATATAACATAAATATCATTTATAATATTGTGCTTCTATGACATACATACATTGACATAATTTATCAACAAAAGGAAGCTGACAGAAGCTACATGTGAAGTATTTATCACATACTATATTTTACTTTCTGAAATACGTATGGTTTTTAGTCCTTATTGCCTAGAGAGAAGCTTGAATAAGAGCATATAGAACTTTTTCGCTCAGATTAGTTTTATGGAGGATGTCATCTCCAAAGCATCCCTTTGCTAAGTATGTCTACTTATAATGGAAAGAGAGGGAAAAACCTTATGTGATAGAAAGAGATAATGGCCAGATATGTGAATTTCTAGAGAAAGCCTGTTGTTTCCTAAGATAATGACTTTTTAGAACATAAAGGGAGAAAAAGGAGGTATGCAGACTTCAATTAAGTGATCTGAATAAGTGTCCATCCACCATCCATCCATCCATGTATTATACAATTTTTGGAGGATAAACTGGCATAGAACAGAAAAAAAGATAGTGTCTTATTTCTCTCATATACAGTTTGTCTACAGAGTAGTCATACAGGCAAAAATAAATAAATATTCCATAATCTCATATGGGAGCGTGAAATTCAAGAAAATGGAATAAACAAACAATAATGGAAGTAAAAGGATGCTTTTCAGAGAAGGTGGCATCGAAGATGAGAATTAAAGAATTACCAGAAGCAAAGTTGATGGTTATATGTGGGGAGAATGTTCGAGCCAAAAAACCCAACATTTACTGGTATCAAGAAAAAAAAAAAAACCAAGATCCTGGTACAATAAGAGATCATATTTTTTTCTTTGTTTTTAACCATTTTGGCTTTTTGTGTGTATGTGTGTGTGTGAGTGTCCAAAAGAGTGATTTCAAACAGTTTTATGATACATGTGTAGCTTTTTCCTTCTTTATACTCTTTCAGTTTTACTGTTGAAAATGACTTAGTATACTTGAAGATTTGGCTCTAATCTCTTTTGGACCCAGAAAATCAATTGGTGAATCTTGTAAAGCCTGGCATCATATGTTGTGCCAGTGTTTGAAAGGTGGACTCATCGAAGCAGATATGATTACCCGATAAAAATTATGAGCACACAGAGCTTCATGGATTAGACGGGTCAATAGTCACACAAATGACCGAAATATATATGATACATACTTTAAAAAATTAAGATGACACTATCACAAAGGTCATTATAACGATTCAAAAGGGACCATGTAATGTGTCAAATTAGAATGTAAATAACTTGGCAGAGTTGGAGGAGATAATTTCCAAACTTCAATGAAAATGAATTTGTTAGAAGTAGGGTATAAAAATGAATGATTGTTGTCATACCTATCACAAAATTTTGCATTTCCTGAGAAAACAGAATAAGTTAAAAACAAAGCAGATGCTATTTAGCATTGCGATGCTAGCCTATGTGCTGATTTATAACAGGATTGGAAGGAAGAAATGTGTTGTTTAGTAGAAATTTCTGTTTCTCGTTACCATTATATTCTTAAAATGCAAACACAGTAAGGTAGGAACCATTAACTTACGAACTTCTTAGTTTAACAAAAACATTCAGAGAATTAGAAAAATATAATTAAGTTCCACTGAGATGTATGAGATGAATCTATTTTGAAGATGGGGATAAAAGTAGGGAATGTGGGTTAGTCTCTTGGTACCATGTATGGTTGTACCTTGCTTTTAACCTTTGGAAAGATGCGGTCATGCATAAATCATAACATTCTAAAGGTTAAGGTAAAAATCTTCAAACCTTAAAAGGATTGGATGTTACCAAATTACTTTCCAGTCTTAAAAGCTTTAGACTTATAATAAGATAAAGCTTACTGAAGATTAAATCACTTAAACTAAATAGAATTGAGGTATTTTATGAACATAGATGGCATTAAAATGATGTATATTTTCATGAGAACCACTCTCATAAGAGAAATATATTGATCTCAATATTGGAAATTATCACAAGTTTACACCAATTTGTATTCATTAGCATGGTCATTATTTGGGTTGTTTTCAAATTCAGTATATTTATATAAGCCACATGCTGCTTTCTCATTTTATCACATTGTGAAGGTATGAATAAAGATGGTCTGTTTATAGTCTTATGAGATTTAGACAGACAATAAGTAAGGCTTAACATTTGGAAAAAGATTCAATTGGGATAATCTTTAAAAGTGATTCATAATCCAAAAGGAAAAGTTAAGAAAGTAATCTTTTTTTTTTTATTTTTTTATTTTTTAAAAAAAAAATTTTTTTTTCAACGTTTATTTATTTTTGGGACAGAGAGAGACAAAGCATGAACGGGGGAGGGGCAGAGAGAGAGGGAGACACAGAATCCGAAACAGGCTCCACGCTCTGAGCCATCAGCCCAGAGCCTGACGCGGGGCTCGAACTCACGGACCGCGAGATCGTGACCTGGCTGAAGTCAGACGCTTAACCGACTGCGCCAGCCAGGCGCCCCAAGAAAGTAATCTTAAGACATCAACTAAACATCAATACTATGAATATTTCTGAAAACTGCACATATATCAAAACTAAAGAAGTGGGAATCCGAGTGAATGTGATGATGAATCATTTATATAGATAACAATGCTGTTTTTGTTTTTTCATTGCAAGAAGTAAAACTCCTTTAAGATCTGTACTCAAATTTCTTCTGTCTTCTACTTAGTAGGTTTTCTTACTGTTTTGATTTAAAATGTATTCAGGGGCACCTGGGTGGCTCAGTCGGTTAAGCATCTGACTCTTGATTTCTGCTTGATCATTATCTCACCCTGAGTAGGTCTGAGCCCAGCGTCAGGCTCTGCACTTACAATGCAGAGCCTGCTTGCGATTTTCTCTCTCCCATTCCCTTTCTCCTTCTCCCCTGCTCGCTGTCTCGCTCTCTCACTCTCTCAACATAAATAAATAAACATGAAAAAAATTAAAATGTATTCAAAGATGCTTTATTAACTTTTTTCTTAAACTTGCAAACTCTTGCGATACACTATTCAACATGTTATTGCCTCTTGATCAAGAGGAAAAACAAAACAAAAAACAAAACCATGTATATATATTGATAAATAGCACTTAAATGTATAAAATACTATGTAAATATGCATACTTATATCTATACGAAACAGTGAAAATATTAAGACATGGTCAGTAGAATCAGACTGTTGACATTGGGACACTGGCTCCCCTATTCACTAGATTAAGTAAGCTAGGGAAAGTTAACCTCCTTGCTTCAATTTCCTTACATATTAAATAGAAAAATCTTAGCACCTCCTTATTGCTGTCAGATTTAATAGTATTAATAAATATGAAATAAATAAGGAAGAAGTCACTAAGTGATAACTATTATAATACACAAATAGATAACTAGAAGTAGAACTTTCCTCGTGACTTTCAACTTATCTAATTATTAATCTAATAAAATAGCTACATAGAACATTTTGTTTTTATACTATAGTATTTTAAAATTGGGAAAAGAAAGTGAATAGATGTTTCAATAAATTATCCTGTTGTCACTTAGACCTTTGCTATATATTCTTTTTTTTAATTTTTTTTAATGTTTATTTCTGACAGAGAGACAGAGCATGAGTGGGGGAGGGGCAGAGAGGGAGGGAGACACAGAATCCGAAGCAGGCTCCAGGCTCCGAGCTGTCAGCACAGAGCCCGATGCTACGCTCGAACTCAGGGACCGCGAGATCATGACCTGAGCCGATGGCGGACGCTCAACCGACTGAGTCATCCAGGCACCCCCTTGCTATATATTCTTAAACGTTAATCCTTTTAGGAATTCACATTAGTAATTGTAAGGAATTAGCTAAGCATTCAGGTTTAGACTTTAGTTGTCATATAGCATCATTTCTGAAAACTAGCGTTCTGCCTATTACTATCAACTATTATTTTTGACATTTTCAATAGTCAGTGATATTTGGATAGGGTTTCATGGTGACAGATGGCAGCTACCCTTGTGGTGAACATAGCATAACTATGGAGAAGTTGAATCACTGTGTTGTATAACTGAAACTAATGTAACGTTGTGTGTCAAGTATACTCAAAAAAATTTTTTTAATAAAGTGTTTATTGCAATTGGGAGCTCCAAATCTCTCAATTTCATCATTCCTGAATGAAGGAAAACGGCCGCTACCAGTGTGATCCTTAAAGCCAAGTATAGTGTCTGCATAGAGACCATTTTACAGATTGCCTGACACACAAAAGGTGATCCATTAATGTTTGCTAAATGAATTAATGAATAATTAAGTCACTGAATACAGATGGACTTACTAGGATTTTTAAATATGTTGCAAATGAAAGGATTCTGGGCAAGCTTCCAAAATTTAGTTGAATCTCTGCTCTGTACCTTTATTTTAAGATGAGTACATTCTGCTTAACCATCTAAATGAATTGATCCAAATGTTTCTTTGTGCTTCTTCTCAAGAATCAGATGGCATAACTGAAGTAAAATTTTACCCCATTTGACGTTGATTCTCCATAGTTAACTATTTCCACTAAGGGCTGTGTCACACAGGACAGTTTCTGATTAACACTAGCCATAGGATATAATTAATATAGTAAAATATACAATTTCTAGTCTGAGGGCATTATACACGTGTATGTGTTTATAATAGTATGGTTCAGTGCAGAGGAGTCAAATCCATTGATTATATAAATTTTTTAAATAATGGGTTAAAAGACATTGCATTGTTATCCCTAAGTGGATTTTTTAAATGTATAATTTCAAGTATGTCCCAGATTTGGTTGAGACTATGGCATGTTACTAAATTAATATTATCCCAGAATGCTTTTATTATGAGTCTGTTTATGTATTTTCCTATTTATCAATGCATTTCTGTTGCTGACATTTGTTTCCTAGGAATCAATACGTTTGTTAAGTCTTTCAGACCTAAGGGAGGCAAATAAAACCAGAATTTTCTTGTGAATTTTGATTTAGGGGCATACATTGGATTGGATTGTGCATGTAATATTATCTGGTCCTATTGAAGATGAGATACAGATTTACTCTAAAAGCAGCTAACAATGAAAGTAGATTCAATATATTTGTTTTAGAGTTTGTTTTGATTTAATAAGACCCTAATATTTGAATGTAAGTGTAGATACAAATATTTTGTCCCTTTTCCTGGGGTATGTAGCTATAGGAACTTTAGCAGGATGGAAAAAGAAAATTATATAACAGGAATCAATAACCACAGATTCTCCTCTAGATCACGTTCTCATATAGTACAGTTTTTTCTCTTTCATCAATCAAAGTTAGTCTACTCTTCTGCCCAATGTCACAAGGGCACCATCAATCAAAAAGGGATGTTTTTTTGAGCAAGTGAATATCACAAATGACTACTCACCTGAGAAAACCTTTTATATAAACTATTAGAGACACAAAAGAGCCCATTGAATTTTTCTCTAACACAGGTGTTAAAGGACCAGGACTTCTGATACCTCTAAAAGGAGTGAAAGTGTTTTGTCACAAGATTTTGAGCCTCATTGATAGTTAGGCTTATGACTATAAGGTCATGCTTTGAAGTACATTGAGATCAACCAAAGATGAGAAGTAGAACCATGTTTTGTTGTTTTTTTTGTTTGTTTGTTTGTTTTTTTTTTTTTTTTTTTTTTGGTAATTTAGATTAATTTCTTTCTATCTCTGGCATTCCTAAATCCTGATAAATTGTGCAACTTGTATTATACATATTTATATTCTCTTTGAAAGAACTTTTGGGGAACTAGTATTATTTCTGAATATATATAAACCTTGAGGTACACAGTGAAAAATGAAGGAATAACCAGGGATTTTGTTTACACTGGCTTCTTCTTTGTACAAATGTTAAAGTTATGACATGACATATATTTACCACCTAATGTATGGGCTTCACCATTTTAGGTACCACTGAGTCTTTGATGTTTTAGATGTTCCTTGAGGAAAATATCTAAATCAAACTTTATCAAAGCAAATTTTTGTCCCATATTCCTATGTCACTGAAGTCCCAGATCATTTTTGTTTCATCCAGTGAAGCTTCACATTAATGGATGATACTTTGTTTTATTTTGGGGGTGGGGTCAGAATTCTAATTTTGTGATATTCTTTTTCTGTGGTTGGCATGTATGTATGTATGTATGTATGTATGTATGTATGTATGTATTTTGCAATTTATCTATTTTTGAGAGAGAGAGTGAGCATGTGCATGAACAGGGGAGGGGGCAGAGAATGTGGAGAGAGGGAGAGAATCTGAAGCAGGCTCTCTGAAGCCTGACAGTGGGGCTCAATCCCACAACTGTGGGATCATGACCTGAGTGGAAATCAAGAGTAAGAGGGGTAACCGATTGAGCCACCTATGTGCCCCTCTGGGGGACTTTTAATTTCTACCTCTTGCATCCTTCTTTTTTTTTTATATATAATTTTTATTTTATTACTGGTCCTCTGAGAGATATCTCCTCTTCAAAGATATTTTACCCTCCTCATGAAACATTGCCTTCCAAGATTACCTCCTCTTGTCGCATTCACTTTGAAGTCCTTTTCTTTGAGTTGTTTAATTGACACATATCTACTCTGTCAGGTCTCAGACTAGTATTTGACATATAGGTTGAGACTCTCTTTTGAGGGTAATTATATCTGTGCTTTGCTTCTGCTAGGATTCCGCTGCCCCCTTCTCTGCACAGTCTCTCAGGGCAGAGAGCAATCTAGTTCTGCTGATTTTACGTGTTTCCTTCACATACGTATACAATGGCATTCTCCGCTTAAGTATATATTGAAGTTTACTGTTTTCTTTCTGATTATGATATAGACCTGAACATTTGCATTTCATAAGGTTTTTTGAAGATTAGGCAGTTTTATGTCATGGAAAACTGGAAATTGAAAGGAACATACTAAGTCATTGCCTTTAGACCCAGGAACATTGTAGAGATACAATGATTTTAATTAGTTAAATCAATTTTTTAAGTTCTATAGAAGTACATCAATTAGAACACAAAGTTTAAAAGACTACATTAAAAGACAGGATTCTTCCTCTCTCCCTCCCTCTTTTCTTCCTTTTCTTTCTTTTCTTGTTTAAGTTGTTAAGAAAAGGTTTTTAGTTAGGAGAATGTGGATGAAATTATAAAAATGGGATATAATAAAATCAAGACATCTATCTCTGTATGTATCAGCTTCTTTATTAGTCAAATGTGAGGCAAGCAGTTTGTGTTTTAATTAATTATAGAGTATGCCTCTTGCAAGAGTTTTTGACTGAAAGCTCAGAAATAGTCTGTGAACCATAGATTTTTACTGATACAAACTCCCTCTTTTTTTTTTGTATTCTAAAGGCAGAGAAGTCAAATCCTGTCATGACAGCAGCATTGCCAGAGTAACATTGATAAAATCCTCATATTATGTGACTTCTCAGAAAGCAGTTTGCATTTTTCATACTCTGCCAAAGTGGTTCTTGGAGATTTTTAAGTAGCTTAAGCACATGTTTTCTGTTGTTATTTGTTTGTTTTTGTTTTTGTTTGTTGTTGGGGGGGCGGTTAAAATAGGCTTCATTACTACAATGAATTGAATGTGAATTGTTTGGAATTTCAAAATAAAATAATCCCCAATGCCAGGTAAAGCTACCTTCAAAGGTACTAGGACAGGTTGTTGTAATAGCAGCAGGCATAGTCAACTTCACTGAACATTTTTTTTTCTTCCTGCTACTCTTAGTCTACCTACGAACAAGTGTAATGAGAAGACTGCTAAAGTATGTTTCTGGGGCAGTGGCAATGAAATTCTGTATAGGCATGGTTTGCTTTTTTTTTTTTTTTTTACACTTATTTATTTTTGAGAGATGGAGACAGATAGCGTGAGCAGGGGAGGGGCAGAGAGAAAGGGAGACAGAGAATCTGAAGCAGGCTCCAGGCTCCAAGCTGTCAGCACAGAGCCCGATGCGGGGCCTGAACCCATGAACCGTGGTATCATGACCTGAGCTGAAGTCGGACTCTTAACTGACTGAGCCACCAGGCGCCCCGGCATGGTTTACTTTTATCTGGTAATGGGAACTGTTTCTTAATAAGCCTTTGAACATTTTTTGAAAAGACTATTTTTCCTCTCATTAAATTATCCTGGAACACTTGCAGGAAATCAATTAATCATATGTATAAGTGTTTATCTCTTGGTCTTAATTCTATTTTATTGATAGACACAAAGGACTGGTATTTTGATAAGAATTATGCTGAATTGGAAGCTAAATTGGGAAATTATTGCCATTTTTAAAATGCTGTCTTTCAATTCATGAAGACGGGGATCTCTCATTTATGTAGATCTTATTTAATTTCTTTAACAGTGCCTTACACTTTTTAATGTAAAAGTCTTACACTTCTTTTTGTTAAATTTATTCCTAGGCATTTTATCCCATTTTATCCCTTATTCCTTTTCCATTTTATTCTGTACAAATGAGATTGCTCTGTTCGTTTTTAGTTGATTATTACTAGTGCGTAGATATACAACTGTTTTATGTATTTATCTTGTATCTTACCTTGCTATCCAGCTCATTTCTCAACTCTGTTTTATTTAGTAGATTCCTTTTGATTTGATCATGTCCCTTCAAATAGACATAGTTATAATTTTTCCTTTTCAATATGAATGTCCTTTGTTTCTTTTTATTGCCTCAGTGTGTTGTCTAAAATCTTTAGCAGAATGTTAAATAGGTACGGCAAGAATGGGCATTCTTGTTTTGCTCCTCAATTTAGCGGGGGAAGCATTTGGTCTTTCCCATTAAGTATAGTGTTAACCATAGGTTTCTCATAGATTCCTGATATTCAGTTGAGAGAGTTCCCTTATAGTCTTGGTTTGTTGAATGTTTTTATCATGAAAGGTGCTGGGCCTTTCTAAAATTATATTTTGTGTGTGTGAATTCAAGTTATTCAGTGGCCTGACATTTTAATCTGAAGTACTTCTTTAGTTTTTCTTTCAGGGAAGTTTACTCTGTTTTTATACAAGAGTGTCAAATTCTTTTTCTGCTTTTATATTTTTCTGTTTGTCTTTGGTTTTTGTCAACGGGACTATGATAGGCCTAGGTGTGGATAGTTTTTTCTGTGGGACTTTCACTATGTGTATGTTGGTATGTATGCTTTATCATGTTGCACAGGTCTATGAGGCTCTGTTTATTTTTCTTCGTTAATTTTCTTCTACTTCTCAGATTGAAAAATACTGAGCTAGAGGGCACCTGGGTGGCTCAGTCGGTTAAGCGGCCGACTTCAGCTCAGGTCAGGATCTCGTGGTCCATGAGTTCGAGCCCTGCGTCAGGCTCTGTGCTGACAGCTCAGAGCCTGGAGCCTGTTTGGGATTCTGTGTCTCCCTCTCTCTGACCCTCCCTCGTTCATGCTCTGTCTCAAAAATAAATAAACGTTAAAAAAAATTAAAAAAGAAAAAAACACTGAGCTATCTTCATGTTTGCTATTTTTTTTTTTCTTCTGCCCAATTAAATCTACTGTTGAGCCACTCTAGTGGATATACCATCTGGTTATTGTATTTTCCACTGCAGAATCTTACATGGCTAATTTTTTTTAATAATTTTTCTCTCTTTAGTGGCATTGTTTTGTGAGAAGTTTTTGGCATTCCTTCTTAGACATGGTGTTCTTTAGTTCTTTGGACATGTTTAAAAAAGCTCATTTAAAGTTTTTTTTCCACTAAGTTCAAAATCTGAGCCTCCTCAGGGATATTTTACCTTTCTCACTGCCCCCTCCCCGCCATATACATACCATACTTTCTTGTTTCTTCTTCACATCTCATTTTGAACACTGGATATTCTAGGTAGCATAACAACTCTGGTGTCAGATTTTTCAACTCTTGAAGGTTTGTTGTTACTGTATTTTTTGGTCATTTTAAATATTTTGTGTGTGTGTGTGTGTGTGTGTGTGCGCATTGTTCTTGCTTGTTTATCAACTCTGTTGCACTAATTTTATAGATTCTGTATTCCCGGTAGTTTGTGGTCAATGAGTTGTTTATTAGCTAGTTGTTGTTCTTAAGTTCTTGTTTTCCCTTTTAAACCTGGCTTCTTGTGGGGCACACCCAAGTCAGTATACTTTAGTGTTCAGCCAATGATTAGTCAGAATATTTCCTTAATTACCATGTCTATAGGTTTTCTACCCTTTGTAAAGTGATCTGTGTGAGAAGAGCACCTTCACATTTCAAGCACTTTTTTAAAAATTTTTTTTGAACGTTTATTTATTTTTGAGACAGAGAGAGACAGAGCGGGGGAGGGGCAGAGAGAGAGGGAGACACAGAGAGAGGGAGACACAGAATCGGAAGCAGGCTGCAGGCTCTGAGCCATCAGCCCAGAGCCCGACGCGGGGCTTGAACTCACGGACCGCGAGATCGTGACCTGAGCTGAAGTTGGACACTTAACCGACTGAACCACCCAGGCACCCCCATTTCAAGCACTTTATGACAGTCTTAACTTTCACTACTTGTGTAGTGTCTCAAGGTCAGCCTTTCCTTTTTCATGGTTTTTGGTTTTTTTGTTTTCTGGTAATACACACAGCCTTGCACATATAAGAAACCTTTTAGATCATCAGGTATGTGTTGGATCTTTCTAAAGTTCCCTGTTGTCATCTAGCTTTCCAGAATTTCCTTTACATTCTGGCCAAACTACTCCAATTGAAAGCACAGCTGCAGGCAGCTGAGATGTTGGCAGCAATTTTATTTTTTTCAGTAATGTTCTAGAAGTTGGCTCACCTTACCTTGCTGCTCTGAATTCTGTGTCAAATGAAATAGGCACTACACCCTGAGGAAAAGATTTTCCAGGAATCCGAGTGTAGACAAAGTGTAGAGTATTTCCTGGGGATGGTGCTTTTAAAGGAACTCCAAAAGAGGTCAGTCATCTTCTTTGGCTAGAAGCCATTGGCTTTTCTCTGCTCCCGCACCACTGCTATGGGAGAGTGGGTGGGTGGGAATAGCTCCAAGTTAAAATGTCACAGACCCCACTGTCTTACCAAGATTAGTGTTTTCTCTGGGATAACTGAGGTTTAGTTCATTTTGTAGCATTGGTTAGTTTCCAGAGTTCTAAAAAGGTGCATTTTAGATCTTTTGTCTACATTTGTGTTAATTTTGAGGGAGAACAAGTTTATAAGTATACTTATTTGGCAATTCTGGAAGTCACTTGCAGCCCTACTTTTTTAATGGCACCTACTATGTCACCAAGTCCTAGCTCCTTTCATTAAGTCTCTGTATCTAATGGGATCCAGATGACACAAAACATGCTTTTGTCTTGGTGGCCAGGAAACTCCTCTGCCTCACCTGAGGCCAGGGTGATCATCATGCTGTCTCCTGATGAGCGGATCAACACATTTCCTAAAGGGGTTCATTTTCTCAGTCACTTTAGTCTGGTCTTTTTTATACCAGTATTGATCCGGATGGACAAGTTTATGCTGTGTTAACATCTTAAAACTTAATGTAATAACTATTTATTTTTTTACTTACACTATTATTCATTTAGGTTGATGTGGAGGTATTCTGTTCCATATAGACACTCAAGGGCCCAGTGTGACAGAAACTCCTTCATGATGTAGCTTACCAGCTGGAACCTGCAGGATCCACTGGCTGCTGGTTAAGTGTTGCAAAATCAAGTTTAAGCCATTTCCTCTGAGTCTCCTCTGTGCATGGTCTAGCACTTGCTTTTGAATGGGGGCATGCTCGTTATCTGTTATTTTATTGTTAATCTGCTGGTGCCTAAGCTGGAATGAAAGAAAGAAAATCTCATTTTACTTTCCTGCTACAGACAGAAGAACATTTTATAGTTATGATATTTTCTCAGATGCCTTTTCAGAAACTGTCTTCACAACTGCCAGCAAGAATTGGCATGCTAGCCAACCCTAGTCGAGGAATGAGAGCAGCACTATTTCTTTTCATCTTTTTCTTCCAAACTGGTTCAGAGAATGAGAAGTTGCACTGATAGAATCTGACAGTCTGTCTGGCGGCATCTACCTAAACAAGAAATGGTTTTCAAACATTATTAGCAATAACTTTTGCATTGCTTTTCTAAAATTAATGTAGAGCCTTCAATCAGTCACTCTGTCCAATATAGAGCATTTAATTCAGAAAGACTATCCTGGCTAAACAAGCTTGCTTGGTTACAATACATATGGGGCCTCTATCATCGATCATTCAATGATGCAGTAAACAGAGAGGTCTTGTGTTTCTACTACATGCTAAGGACTGAGCTACAACCTTAGAATATAATGAAATGTACACACATTATTCTCATCGAATGTTTAGTCTATTACAAATAATATTAGAAAATAAGTATATCACCTTAATCAGTAATGCAGTAATTATGTATTTAATACATTGAACATTTATTAGATGCCAGCTTGTGAAATTTCAAAAGCAAATGTGGCATCGTCTCTGTCCTTAAGTTTTAAAAATCATGAAAATCTCATTGATTTATTCATTTCCATTTACAACAACAAACAAAATCATATCAGGATTTAAATATGCCACCCCAAATTCCTAATATAACTCTATACAGATTCTGTTAATGTCCAGAAATTGTACTTCAGTTTCCTCTTGTATAGGGGGAACAGAATTTATTAATGGGAGAATATTGATTTTATTGACCCTCTCTCCAACAAAACAACATTTAACTAGAGGAAATTAGAAAAATATCATTTAGAGATGATAAAAATTTTTCCTAAGTGCATATAGAAAATGAAGAAGTGTTTAAGAGAATCTACTAAATCTTGTTAAGGACAGAGAGTCTTTGGCCTTTGAGCCCTCACCTACTCTCTTTGTCACCTCCTAGCCTGGTCTTATGGCAACTCTAGTTTGGACGGGTATGGTCAAGAGTATCAAGTTAGACTTAACAAATGAGATAATCACTTAACAAATGAGATAAACACATAGCTTCTAACTCAGATACCTCACAGTCAAAATGTTGAAGGCAAACATGAAGAGAATATTTTGAAAGTATTATGAGAAAACCAACTCTTCACTTACAAGGAACCCCAATAAGATCAACATCTGATTTATCATCAGAAAATAATGTGACAAGAGGACAATGGGATGATGTATTTAAAATATTGAAAGTTTTAAAAAGCCAATATATTCACAAAAATTTAATATCAATTATCATAGAATAACACACTTCAAAATACTAGTCTATTGCCAAATGAAATCTACATTTCCCAACTAAATGTTCTCCATACCACAGAGAAAAGAAGGCAATGTAGAGTAGTAGAAAGAACATAGTATTTACACTTAAAGGAAACTAAATTTGAATGAATTTATTTCATTTCTTAGCTCTAATGTGGTGGGGAAAAGTTATATTCTCCATATCTCTAAAATAGGAATGAATATACCTATATCACAGGGTCGTGATGAGAATTGACTATTGTGATGCATGTGTGGTGCCTAGCACAGGGTGGATGCCCAGTGAATGTTCTAGTAAACTATCCTTCTTAATAGATGATGTGCATTGTACTAAGAACTTTGTATAAGTTTATCTCAATTATTTTACCTAAAAGCATTGGATGTATATTGATATTTATACTTTAAAGTAAATAAAAACTCATCCAATATTTTATATTTATAAGACATTTATTATAAGGCTCCATATGCTTCTAAGTGCTGAGTTGTAAGAATTTGGTTGCTTTGTTCACTGCTGATTTCCCCCTGGTGGTTGATAACCATAAGTATTTCTTGAGTGAATAAATGCAAATCTTAATCTCAGTTCAGATATAACACTGAGTCATGGTGAAACAGAGGAAATTGCTAAAAATTTTAATAATAAACCATAAGCCCTTTTCTTATTAACAGAAAATCTCTGGAGGTTTCATGTATTCTTTTTAAATTTTGGCATAATGTTCCAGTCAATGTTCCAAAGAGTTAGTCTTTCTGTAGTCCAGGAGAAAACAAAATCTAGCTGTTCTGAATTTTTACCTGGCTTTACCTGAAGAATAGTTTGATTTTTGACCACCATATATTTACTGCATAAACTCCCCCCAAAATCTCACAAACCTCAACATGTCAACAACGTGATACCCACCAATTAAGAATGTGTATGTAAGATATATAATGGTATGTAAGCAATTATTAATTAAAATTGGACATTTCCCATTGGCTCACACTGGTATCATTCCCTGTCCTTGCTCCCACAGATGGTCTGAAGCTCAGCACATCACACATTAGTCCATAAAATTCTTCAGGGAAACTATATCAAATTTTGTCTGATTAATGAAGTGTCCACACTCAGGGAATTTCCACAAATGCTCTATTGCCAATTCTTGATTACAATACAGTGAGATGGTGTTTTGAAGTATTCTGAGTATTTCTTTATTCCATGATGTTTAAGGAAGCCCTAAAATGTGGAAATAAAGCAGGGCAACTGGGTGGCTCAGTCGGTTGAGCATCAACCTTCGGCTCAGGTCATGATCTCAAGGTTGTGAGTTCGAGCCCTGCATCAGGCTTGTTGCTATGAACATGTAGCCTGCTTCAGATCCTCTGTCCTCCTCTCTATCAGACCCTTCCCTGCTTGGGTTCTCTCTCTCTCAAATAAATGAACATTAAAAAAAAAAATGTGGGAATAAAGCAAATGCTCTGTGGTAATTGACACCTAAAAATAAAGTCACTGGAATCCTATATCATGACTCAGCAACAGAGTATAAATCAGTACATGTGGTAATGGGCAGTTAAAAAAATAGCCACTGGAATCCTATATCATGACTCACAGCAACAAAGTGTAAATCCATACACATTGACCATGACTTAGATCTAAGTTCTCACAGTGACTTCAAGCTTCTTCTAGAATATCCACTATCTTTTATTACTGGGCACCCAGAAATGCTATTCTCTGTCTTCTCTGTAGTTAGATGAGACCATAAGTCTGTGTTCCCACTAATGAAATAGAATTACGTGTGACATTCCCAGACCAAGACTTCATGAAGCTAGTGTGCCCACTCTGTATTTTCTTCTTGCCTGGTGGCATTGTGGGAATAGGAGAGTTATTAATGTCACTTTAGCTTTTTGTAGCAGCCAAGCTGACCCCCAATCAGATCTACTACTAATGGATACATGGTTGAGCATAAAATGTCTAGTATGTTTGACCCATTGCATACTTTGGGATCTCTTTGTGTCTGATGTTTTTTCAATACAAACAAGGTGTGTATTCATAAGCAAGGCATTGATTAATACAAGCCTACTTTAACAATTGCAGTTAAAGGAATTTTATTGATCTATGGATTTGTAAGGTTTTTCATTGTATAGTAGTTACAGGCCTACTTTGTGTTAAGATTAGCATCAATATTACGGATAAAATAATAAAAATAAAAAATAACTCTTGGTCCTAGCTGTCTGAAGATTTTATTATTTCATTCCCAGAATGAACCAATTCCTTCTAGTGACAACTCTACATTATGGAACAGTGAGCATGAATTTAAGTACACTGTCTCTGTTGCAGATATTTTTTACAGAGTCTATAGTAAACCTGTGGAGTACTTTGGAAAGATATATATTGATAGTTTCAAAGCGTTTATGTCTTCAATGTCTAATAAAGTAAGCACTCTTTCAGGGGCCTTGGTTGGTTTAGCTCTTGTTTTAAAACTCTATGTCCAAAATAACCAATGTTAATATTGTGAGAATTATGAATTATACTAACTCCAGTAAAGTTGGACAACTATATGATGATGCTTCAGTGTGTGTGTGTTTGAAAGTGATCTAACAAAAGAAAAATGTCCAAACTTAGTTTGGGGATGCATGATACATGATAAACTTCTATAATTTCAATTAACAGTAGAGTATTTATTGTGTTATTTATGTTGGCAAAGTGAAATATTGCAAATTGGCTTTATTTCTGGTCTTTATTTAACCAGTCTGGAAAACGGGTGGAAATATATTGGGTGACAAATGGAAGAAAATCCAGACTTAAACTTTGAGCTGTATGAACAAGTAACATTCTATGTAAATATTTTATTTAAAGACAGAAAATAATATAATAGACTGAAAATTCCACATAGAATGAAATGTTTAACAACAGCATTTTTCATACACTTCTAGTTTGAGTGTAAATGATGAAACTACTTTGGAACTCTGTTTGTCAATTTCTTATATGTTTTAACATACAGTTACTCTAACTCTACATTTCTACTCCTAAGTATATATCTAAGAAGGATGATTAAGTCCATAAAACATTTTATACAAGACTGTCTACAACAGTTTTATTCTTCATACCCAAACCAAGAAAAATTCCAAATCTGTTTGAATGGGAGAATAAGCAAATTATGATGTATTAATGCAATGTAGTACTACATTGCAATAATAATGAGCAGACTAGACAGGTCAATGCAAATATGTTTCAAAAATGTGTTGAGTGGGGCGCCTGGGTGGCGCAGTCGGTTAGGCGTCCGGCTTCAGCCAGGTCACGATCTCACGGTCCGTGAGTTCGAGCCCCGCGTCAGGCTCTGGGCTGATGGCTCGGAGCCTGGAGCCTGTTTCCGATTCTGTGTCTCCCTCTCTCTCTGCCCCTCCCCCATTCATGCTCTGTCTCTCTCTGTCCCAAAAATAAATAAAAACGTTGAAAAAAAAAAATTAAAAAAAAAAATGTGTTGAGTGGAATAAACTAAAAATAAAGGAATTCAAAGTAGGATTGGATTCATTGACGTGTAGCTTGGGAACTGAAGAAATTAATTCATATTAATATGGCTAGAACGAACTCTCAGGAGATCGTTAACTGGGAAAAGGCATGAGAAAACTGCTCATAGGTACAAAAATACCCATTATCTTGACTTGGTTAGTGGTCACCTAGGTATGTTAATATGAACAAAGTAATTTAAAAAATAAATAATAATTAAAATACTTTTGGAAACATGGTATCACATCTTCAGTTGAGATGTCTGGGTCTCAGATGATACATTTTGTCACTCAATATACATTAAATATTTATTAAGGATTTACTATGTATCAACCACTTGGCTCAATGGTGGGAATTTTAAAGTGAATAAGGTATTGATTCTGTCTTCAAGAATCTCCTAGTCTGTGAAGAAAAGGAATAAAATAATTCATAACAAATCATTGATTCCTTATTAACAGTATTTGATTGCATGTGGTACATCCCATGTAAAATGTGTGACTATGATGATGGCACAATGGAAAAATTGAGGCATATGGAACAGGTTTCATCTTCACTGTTACATAATGCACTTAATTATCACGAAAATAGCATCCTCCCAAAGCACAAATGTGGGAAAGCTATGTGGCTAACCGATCCTGTGTGTATTAGCTCTGTTTCCTTAGTTAAAACCAGTAGTCTCAAAATGAACCCCATTTCTTTCTAACAGCAGCCACTAGGAAAAGTGGATTGCTCTAGAATGGCAATTAATGAAAATGCTTCTGTAGACCCTAGATCTCAAATTCTTCATTGGAAATGTTAAGATGACTTATCGGGGGAAAAATCCCTAACCAAATTTAGAACTTGAGGATTTAATAGAAACTTACAATGAAAGTATCTAAAACTAAATGACATAACATATACATGGAGAAGATTTCCATTCTGGCCTCCGAAGGAAAAGCCTTCTTTCTTGCCATTCTACTCCTTTCTAGTCTAGAACACAAGGCCCATCTTCAATACTCTTTTTGCCAGTCCTCTGCTAACAGCCCTCAGATAGTCTATTCCACTTATTTCTTTTAGTGGACTCCTCCCAGACCTTTTGTTTTCATTGCAGGTGTTTGCAGTTCCAGCACTCTGCATTTTCAGCTGCAATGAGAAAGGGCTGGATACAAGGAGGGCCGTTTCATGGGTCCTTTCCAACTGACTCATGGTTAATGTGTCATATTTCAAATTCCTTTTTCAAAGAGTAGTTTGAGTGTTGTAGTGTTCTGAAATAAAATGAGAACACATCGTTTATGCAAACTATAACCTCTCTGTCTTTAATTGCAACATCAATACTTCAGTGAAAAATAAATAATTGAGCTAAGAGCTCTGGCAGAATAAGGGTTAGGCTTATTTTGAAATTTCTTTCTTAAAAGACCAAAGCATTAAACTGCATGGTTATAAACTCACAGCTCAAATAAAAAACCAAGTCATGCAAGGCAAATACTATTCCTGTAAAAAAAGTCATATAAGTAGAGAAAAGCTGAATCAAGTGCAAAGCTTGGCAAATATGTAAATATGCTAACAAAAGCTATTTTCTTACCAAAGCCAGATTGATGCTCCCTGTAGTTAAAAAACAAACTATATTACCACCTAGAAATCTCAAGCTTTATAAAAATGTATGGGTACAGAAAAAATGATCTAGGCAATGGCACATCATGTAATATATGCTGAATTTTACCTAGTAATGAAAATTGAAAAATGTAAAACCAAAAAACAGTGGCTTTCAAAGAATTTTTAGAAACAGCACTGAGTAGGTTCTATTTGTATTACCATTGACAAGTGAGCCGCAAACAGATTCTGCACAGACCCCTGCTCCTTCACCCACTGTAAACTTTTCAGTGGCATACACATCACTACTGGCCAAGAAACAATCCACTTAAAGGCATCCATGAATGACGGGGACTGTGTATAAAGGCGGAGAAATAACTGTTACTTAATCTGTCAAATTGTTCTTTCAGAAGAAGTTATGTTTAGCACATTACCCTGGGAACTGGGCTGGGGAACTTGATCTCAACAGTAAGTTGCCCCACTGTGTCTTCAGCACCTCGTTGTGGGCCAACAGTGGGAGTTTTGTTTTACCTCTTTCTTAATGAGAAAGCACCTCATGAATTTTCATCGACTATCCACATAGGCAGGCTGCTCTCTTGGCGGGGGGTGAGAGGGTAGCATCATTTTAATAGGTATGGATGCATGCCCAGGAGGATTTGCTTGAGGTTTTGGGGATCTTTGTTGTCCCATTTGTCACCTGCTTCTCTAGAAGTGAAGAAAGTTGTCCCAGTATTTTTGCAAGGTCTTTTCTTCAATGCAAAAGAAAAAGCAAGGAATATTTCACTAGGGTGGAATTGATTCTAGACGTTTGAGTGCTTTCTTTAAAAATAAATACCTTCTTATCCTGGCGAAATCTTCAGTCATTTGGCAGCATGGGATAAAAGGGTAGACTGTGTGAATAAAAGTGAGGTCGCCAGAAAGCCTGTAGTCTTTTCCAACCTATTCTTCCCAAAGTGCTTCCTTTTATTCTAGCAATCTCAGAGAAAGACTGGAAGTGCCCATTTGACCTTTTTTTCAAATAAACATACAACGTATTATAACTCTTATAAATATAAAAAGCAAAGTTTGTGTCCTTGCCAAGAACCCTCTCATTGTAGTACAAATTAACACTGAAGCAAAAGCTTTCACCTAGTTATCATATCTATTCCACTTATTCTCTTGTCTCCAGAGCCTTTCTTTTTTCTCTTCCTTCACCTCACTGCCAAAAGATTTTTACTTCTGAAGAAAACATAAATTTATATTGCGGAACTGAAACACTGCTGTATTGCAGATTGTCATTTAGTCATGGTAGACCAAGGCTCTTAAAATATGTTCATAAAACAGAACATCAAATAGTTACATTGCCTACATGCAGTTTAGTGGAAATTATAGATTCTTCTATTTACTATAAGGACTGCTTATATTTCTTCAGTATCCCTTATATGAGCACTTATTCTTTTAATTTCTCTCCTTGGTTTTAGATGTTTTCACCTTGAAGAAAGGAGTTTCCTACAAATCCATATTTGTTTTCTGCTGTACTTGATAAATCACAACAGTATTTTATATGGTTTTAAAATTAAGCATGAATAATCGCTCTTAATTATAAAGATGTATGCTGATGTTCTAAATCTATCCTTGTTTTTAATTATGCAGTTATTCCAAATAGAAAGGTTATTTTCATGGAAGGTTGCCAGATGTTTCACTGGCTTCTATATACTGAATTTTGATATAGTAGGAGAGGGGCACTTGGGTAGCTCAGTCGGTTAAAGCATCTGACTTCAGCCCAGGTCATGATTTCACATCATGAGTTCGAGCCCTGCTCCGGGCTCTGTGCTGACAGCTCAGAGTCTGGAGCCTGCTTTGGATTCTGTGTCTTCCTCTCTCTCTGCCCCTTCCCTGCTCACTCTCTGTCTCTGTCTCTGTCTCTCTCCAAAATAAACATTAAAAAATAGATATAGTAGGAGAATATATTTGGCGATAGTTTCAAATTAATGGTGAATAAATATCATACGTTAAATAGGGACAGTACCAGGCTTACAGAGTTGATGAGTATTCTTTTTTATAAGAAATTTCCCCTTCAGGGGAAAAGTCATTATATAACATTTAATTTCTGATGAAACACCAATCAACACTTAAATCTATAATTTAAGTCATTGATTTCATTAAAGCACTCATACTTTCTTTTATTTAAGTGTCCATTTTAGCATGAATTGATGTGTATCCCTTCTTTTTTTTTCTGGATGAGCAGAGAGTTTATTACTTCTTTATTACTTCCAGCGTTATATACTAAAGTTCATCCTTAGCAACAATTATTTGTTATTGGCCTTACCAATCCACTTTCCATCCGTAAGTAAGTTTACCCCTGCATTCCTTTTCTTCTCTACCCAGCATGTAGTCAGTAGTCTATCTTTATAAGCACTCTTTTCCAAAAACTGTTAGCTCCCTCCCTCTGTTTTTCCATTTTCCAAATTAGCAACACAGCCATCTCTTTTCTCTGTGTTCAAACATGCAGCTGAGTACTGATGTTGACAATTCCACAGCTCCAGAAAGTGATGTTTAGGTTCAGAGCCACAAATGTTATGGAAATCAAATAGGCAAGCAAAACTGCGTCAGTAAGATGACTCTCCTAATTTTAAAGGAGATTGTTTAACATCTTTTCTTATATCTAAATCTCATATCAACCTTTACTTGCAGCCAGTTTTAGCTTTACAGTTTTACTTACAATACAGTCACCAAGTTTAGACTCCCTGGTCTTTCAATCAGCAATTCCAAGCTTTCCAAGTGCAATTCCATGTTAACTTGACTAAAACACCGGTCTTTTTTATTAGTTGAGCTTCTCCTGAGTCTTATCGTGTTTCCCTTTCCACCTGGCGCATTTGGAGACCACCAGTTTGCCAGGCACCTTGAATTCAAAGATGAATCAAACACAGTAATTGAAGGGTTGCTAGTGTCAGAATGGTACTATGAGCCGTGCAACAGAAAAGACAATAGAATGCTTGTTTAATTAATTAATTAATTGATGACCCCCCCCCCCCAAGATTAATGAAGGCAGGCATAGTGAGCATTTGTAAGGCTGTGGCAGAGATGTGATTTTGTTTTAGCATGAATCATTGATTAGATAATCTGTTTAACAGATTACTTATTAGCCTCTATTCATTGTTAACAGAAACAAGGAAGACTTTAATCAATGATACAGTTGATGGAAATTTTTGACATTATTTTGGCTTGATGAGGAGCTATGCAAATGATAAAACCATCAATAAAACCAAGAGCTCTCTATTTTTCATCACTTAAGAATTTACTTGATGCCAGTCACTATGTAAGTGTTTTTGAAGTATTATATTATTAGATCTTTACTTCACTTTGAGGTAGATGCTCTTATTAAAATTCACTATCACACCGCCATTTTATAGATGAATAGTTGATGGTTAGAGGCAGTATGTAACTCACCCAGGATCATTCTGCTGGTGAGAATACATCCAGGACCTTTGAATCCAGCATCCAAATTATTAATCATCTCTTCCTTACCTAATACTAAAATTTGAAAGTTCTACTCAGTCACATGGAGAAAGAACTTTATACTCTTATGTAGCTTAGAAAAGACCTACATTCAGATTAGATAGTAATGAGTACTGTCTAATAATTACACTTTTTTTTATGTCAACAATTGCGATATTCTCTCTTAATATAACCAGTGAAAGTTAATGTCTGAAACACTATTGTGTTCTAAATAATCTACTATCTTAAGACAAAGAGTCCTAAATGTAAATATCCACATATAGTGTTATCACACTGAATTTGTTTCATTTTAATCTATTTCATTTATCTTTTAAATACCTAGGGATCTATGTCTCAGTCAATACTCTGATCTTTTCAAATTAAATTATCCTCCTTTAGGGAGATAGCCTGATAAAAGTGATTTAAGTAGCTCAAACAATTTGGGTTCATTTCCCTTTCCTAGTTTGAATCCTATTAAAATAGTTGGCTTTTTCATTTTTAAATTGAATTACTGATACCTGTAGACATTGCTCTGAATGACTAAGGACTTAAATTAGAAAAATAGACCCTAGATATTTAGGTAGTTACTTTTTTTTTAACCTATTATTTTTTTTTCCTGAAAGATGCTAGTGATTCTGTATGCTTTTTTTCTTCATTGTTTCAGTACATTTGCTTTGCAGTTCGTAAAACCATGTTTCTGAAGATAATATAAATAAAATATTGTAGGGGCACCTGGGTGGTTCAGTGAGTTAAGCATCCACCTTCAGTTCATGTCATGGTCTCACGGCTGTTGAGTTTGAGACCCACACTGGGCTCTGAGCTGACAGCGCAGAGCCTGCTTTGGATCCTTTGCCTATCTCTGTGCCCCTCCTCAGTGCTTGCATGCTCTCTCTCTCTCTCTCCCAAAAATAAATAAACGTTAAAAATAGAATAAGACAAAAAAATAAAAGAAAATCCTGGAAATTAAATGTTATTTTAAGCTTACCAAATTGTTGTTCTAAGTTTACCAAACTGTGTTTCACATTTGAAGTTGTCTTGAGATGAATTCTCTTCAGAAGCAGAAAATCTCTTTTGATAACCATCCTCATCAGTAAATATAGGTTGTAAGTTGTGACATCTGGTTTAGTTAGTTGAGACTGTATCAGATGGATTTTGACTCTCCCTGAATATTAGATTTACTAGGCAATAGTTCATCTCACTTGTACTTATAAATAGAGCAGGTTCATATTTTTAAGAGTACGACCTCCTGGGGCGACCTTCAGAGTCTACAATATAAAAGGAGAAGACAATGTAACTAATTAAATCAAATGGCAAAATAGTAACAGACACAGATTTTTCTCTTTAACCATAAGTTATTAAAAATTTAATTTTTTAATTTAAAAATATTAGAGAAATAATATTGAAACATTGTTTTATTATGAGGTAGGATGTAGTTAAATGAAAATAACTCCTACCCAGGTATAGCTTGCTAAAAGCTTTGCTCCCATGTATCTTACTTCTGCTGTTGAATACTGACAATCAAGAAAGAATCATCATATGTTAATTTGAAACGAAATCAGAAAGACATGCAGAAAGTATATATGGGCACAACGAAAACCTAGGGAATGAATTGAATTTTAAGGGCTAACATTAAATATGTCAAAGTTTATGCTAGTTTTGTTCAAATATTCTCATATTTTTCTTTATATAAGTATAGGTAAATAGTTTGTTTTATTTTTTAATGTTTATTTTTTTAATTAATTTTGAGAAAGAGAGAGACAGACAGGGACAGAGAGGGAGAGAGAATCTCAAGCAAACTTCACACTGTCAGTGTAGACCCAGATGTGGGGCTTGATCCCACAATTGTGAGATCATGACTGGAGCCGAAATCAAGAGTAGGACACTCAACTGACTGAGCACCCAGGCGGCCCGATAATTTGTTTTCATTGGAACTTGTAGAGTTATATTCATTTACTAATTCACTCCCCAAGAAGTGAGTTCTACAGTGGACCATTGAACTCTGAACATATTGACTGAAATGTCCCAAATTCTTTCTTATTTCAAAAGTTAACTGTAAAGGAATATCAGTGCAACTATAATATTATTTCTTATTTAAGTTGTGAAGAATATGTGTTAGAGCAAACACAAATCCCTACCAAATTATACTGAGATATATTCAGTTAATGAGACTAACAGCTTGTTTCTTAAAATACAACAATATTTTTGAATTTTTGAACTAAAGATATGAATGACTGTAAACTCACATACACACATCTAATATAAATACGTGTTTGTGAATACTTAATGTTTGGAATTATATGGTTTCTACTGAATTTGACTACAGTCTCACTTAAATTTTGTAGTTGGTTGAGAAATTTTGTTTAAAATAAATTATTTCTGATGCAAGAAATTTCATTTTCAAGATGACTGTATTTACGTTCTTTTATATGGTCTCTGAAGTCTCTAAGCAAGAGTTTTTAGCTTTTTTGGACCAAAACTGTGAATGCTCAAATCTATACCTTTTTTTTTTTTCTCTTCTGTATAGTCTAGTGAATGGACAACACAAGGAGTGGTAATTATATCCCCATCCTGAAAGAGACATGCTGAGTTATCAGTTCAGTTGGTAGTTTATTGGGTTAATCTAAATGGTTAGTAATTTTTAATTTATTTTAATTTATTTTATTTTATTTTTTATTTTAGAGAGAAAGAGTACAAGTAGGGGAGAGGGACAGAAGGACAGAGAGACAGAATCTTAATCCACACACAGCATGATAACCCACATGGGGCTTGATCCCATGATCCTGGGATCATGAACAGAGCCAAAATTAAGAGTTGGACATTCAACCAACTGAGCCACCCAGACATCCCTAAATCCTTAGTAATTTTTGAATGAGTTTGTAAACTGGCTTTTGTAAAGAATACAAAATAAATAATTGAGCTAAACCGTGCCCAACCTAGAAATAAATATTACAATGTTCATTAAATAATTATTTTACCCAAAGTTAATCATACACATCCCTCTTAGTCCTGTTGAGTTTACTTTCTAACATTTGTTGAATCTTTCTCTTCCTCCTATATCCACTCTTACTGCTTTAGTTTATTATGCTGTCACAAATGTCCCTGTGTCCCTGCTTGTTGTATTTTGTCCTGATTTATTTCTCTAAATTTATAATCTTTTTTCTTCTATTTCATTTTGATTCCATTTTCTATTTTGTTATCAGAACAGTATTTTAAAAACACAATTGTTCATTCTTTTTGAGAGGGAGGAAAACAAAACAAAACAAGAACAAAACTTGCCCTGGTTTAACAGTTCATTTACAATTGGTCTCTTGTTAACATGTTTTTAGCTCCTGCATTGCTCATACATTACCTGCACAAGGCAATACTCAATTATTTGATATTTCCCACATATACATCCACATACTTTAATGCTTTTCTATAATTTGCCTCTTTTCCAGAAAAGTCCTTTCCTTTCACATAGTTAACGTTCTTTGAGGCACTGCTTAACATACAGTTCTCTGGAAACATTCTCTGGTAACCATACGTCTAATGGAAAACTCCTCTGAGCTCCAGCAACCCTTGAGCATACCTCTCAATATCAGTACCTCTTGAGTATTGATTGTGTTGTCATAAATGGGTCCTTGGAGTCTTCACTTCTGTATCACCAACAAAGTACACAGCATCAGACAGGTCATAAGAATCCAAAAATATTTGTAGAATGTAAGATTTTAAAAATTGTATGTTTTACCTGTATACTTTAGCATGAGCTCATTGAGAATTAGCATCACGTTTAATTCACCATTATCAATAATTGAGAAAATATTGTTCTTTTTCTTCAGTTTAAGCCCTATATAATTTTATGAATCAGAAGTAAAAACATTCCATTTTCTCAATTTTCCCAGCTTTGCTCATACTCCTTAACTCATAACCCAGTCATCACCAGAAATAGTTTGTTAATAGTTGCCATAACTTTCTGATGTCTTCTCTGCCTATTCAAACAAATGTTTGTAAGCATACACAAACAATAAGACATTTTTAATTTAAAAATAAATTTTATTATAATTATTATATATATGTGTGTGCATATATAGATAAGTATATATATGTATATGTACATGTGATTATGTATCTATATATCTGAAACTTGTCATTTTTCATTTTTATTATTTTATATAATAATACTAGGCGCATTTTTCCATGCCATCCTATACAGATCAACCTCATATTTTTAGTGGTTTTTTAGTATTATATTATTTGGAAATGCCTTACTGCAGTTGTCCTGAGTGATAGTGAAAATAAATAGCTTTTTCAGTCATTTCTTCAAGATTGTTGAAGTGAGAAGTTTTACTTGAAAGTTATTTTTACATGATATTTTAATATTAGATAATACCACTTGGCTCCCTGAAAGTTTAAATTATGATTCTTTCATATTTTCCTCATATTTTTCTCATATTTTTCTCTCCACCTCTGTTTATCATAGTGTTTATATTTATATTTCACTTGTAGCCACAATTTCTCTGGTATTCAGTTATTTTTTTATTATTTGATATTTAGCCAACAATTCTTTGTTTTTCCTTTAAAAAATTACTTCTAGGCTTAATTTCATCACTAAATACATCAGATAAGAACATTCTGTGAATATATTCAAGTTTGAAAATATCCTCCCATTACAAAAACCCTGTCCAAACATACTACAATATTTTCAGGTCATACTTTTTATCCTCTGGAACTTACAGACATGACTTAATTGCTTTGGGGCTTTGAACACTGCTTAAGGGAAGTCAGGGGCCAACCTCATAGGTAAGTTGTTTGACAACCTGGAAAACTGAAAAATCTTTTCTTTATTTGACAGTATATTCCCCAGAAGGACATATACCATGAAGCTAATAAAAATTAAGCTTCAAGATAACTCACTAACCGTGTATTCACATAGGTCCTATATTTGTGAAAAAAAAAATTGGGAAAGTAAGATACTTGACTTTGAGTCAGTTGAGACTTGGTGTCTTACTCTACTCTGACTTTCCCTTTGTTGGATAAAGTAAGGTGGTGTAGCCTTATTAAGCATTTTGGGAATTGGGTTAAGTAAAAATTTAGTTTGCTTTAGTTTTAATGATATTTTTATGTGATGCACAGTCAATTTTTGTGTATAGTTAATTTATTGACAGCTGTCCTGGTGTCACAGTTACTTCCAGGAATAACCCTACCTCTCACTCTAATGACTGACCAGGCATCAAGTCATTAAAATACAGACACATTGATAACAGTACAATATGAGTGTGTTCCGTAGCATCTAGTGACCAAATTATGTAGGTAGGAAAAAGGCAGTTTGAAAAGTATGAAAAAAGAAGCTACACTGTGAAAAACTCTTCTGAGTGTTGGGGGGGGAGGGTCTGCAAAAATCACCAAGAGACCTAATAAATACATGACATTATTAATGACATGTTGAGAAGCTGAAATAAATTATTTATTTCTAGTTCTCAATATTGAATAGTAACCTATACTAAAGGAAATTATAACCATTATGTTCTTTTTAGAAAAAAAAGTGGCAA
This sequence comes from Puma concolor, assembly GCF_028749965.1. Classification (NCBI taxonomy): domain Eukaryota; kingdom Metazoa; phylum Chordata; class Mammalia; order Carnivora; family Felidae; genus Puma; species Puma concolor. The sequence continues at coordinate 54,285,611 of NC_141679.1, read as the reverse complement.
TATTGTTATTCTATGAAAGATAATAAAATTAATGCTATCTATAAGTGTAGGGGAGAAAAGTATTGTAATGGTATATCAAGAACTTAATGGAACTGCTATTTTGTTTTTAGATTTTGTGGTATTCATCAAAAGATTTCAAATTTATAATTTTTCTTAGTCTGAATGTTTATACATAATTTTTTATTCGAATTTTTGTGGTCTTCCTCTTAAAAAGAGACATTAAATTAGATAAGCTTCATCCAGTCTCCCTCTAAATCTTTAAACCTCTCATGCTGAATTAAAATTTCTTATTTTAAGGTTTAATGTTTTTAATGTTTATTTATTTTGAGAGAGAGGGAGGGGGAGAGAGAGAGAGAGAGAGAGATGGAGAGAGAGAGAATCTCAAGCAGCAGCTCCATGTTGAGCATGAAGCCAGATGGGGGGCTCAGTCCCACAAACCATGAGATCTTGCCCTGAGCTGAAATCAAGGGTCAGGTGCTTAACCAACTGAGCCACCCAGACTCCCCAAAGTTTAATTTTTCATATGAAGATACACTTTTTCTTTCATTTCAGTGAAATTTCTCTTTAAATTTCCCCGGTACTTTTTGGTTTCAGTTTCATTTATTGGGTATTCTACTTTGGGAATTATTTTTTGTTCTTTGCCCTTCATATATTATATTCTTCCACATAACTGCCTTAATATGTATCTTAGATTATGGAGTTTATTGTGATATTTCTAGTCTTTTCTCTGTGTCAGATGCTGAAATTTCAACCATATCTAATGTGTTCTTGGCCAGTACTGCCAAATCAACTCCAGGAAACTCTAAAAAATGGTCTCTTGCCTCAACTGCGGCTGTGTTGTTGTTGTTTTTCTTTACCTGAGACTGTAAAGAATCTAATTTTTGATTGAAGTATATCAATGAGAAATCTCAGCATTTGAATTTTCTTGCTGTCTTTTCTAAGAAGCGCTTTGTGGTATACAGGAAGAGATTAGAAACTTGTCATGGCAGAATTTCCATATTGGTGTTTCTTCATATGACCACCCATATTCTAAATGTTTAAAATAGATTTTTTTAGCTTTTTGTGTGTGTTTTTTTTAGCTTATTAAGAAATAGAAAGCATTTGATAAAATTGTATTCCATCAAAATTGTATGGATTTTTATGGTTATTATCTTATTTTTCATGTATTTATGTTTAACCATACAAAATATATTTTGTTTGTGTAGATTTGCGTATAGTATAACTCAGAGATTAAACTTTTTAAGATTGATTAATTGGCCAACTTGTGAATTTTTATACTGTTTTTTAATCATTTTTGTCTTTTAAGTAAAAAAAAAATATCAGGTGTATTATATACTCGGTCTTCATTTTTCCAATAATTATACATGTACTTTCTGTTCCTTATCATATTACAGAGGTTAAAGGAGTGATTTCTATAGTATGATCTGCAAACCCAAAGGTAGGAAAATGATGGAGCTTTGGGTTCATACTCTTGTTAAAGCTATGGCACTCTCACTCCTATGTGATTAACCTATGACATCTACAAATGGTTTAATTTAACCAAAGTATTTAGCTGCAGAGTTGCTTATTTTTCATAAATAAATATAAAAATGATCTAAACAGTAGGCTCACAGCAGGAATTATTTTCTTTTCTATCTCTGTAATTAACATACATGTCAAGTATTTTCATATATTTTTGGAAAATCTTGATTTGTTTTCCTTCTTATAATAATTTTATTATACAGTTATTTTTGTTATGCCTCATAATCTGTCTTCGGTGACCTGGACTCTGTTTTACTATAAGAGTACTAAATATTTACATTGCATATTAATTAATATTAAATTTTAATCAAATACATGTAAAATAAGCAATTAAGAGTTTGTAGCTGCCTTCCATTATGAACATATTCCCTTCATGCCTTCCAAATTCCTCCTCTTATTCAGTTACAAATTTTTTTTGATATTTCCTACTTGGAAAATTATATTTTCTGAATTATTAACAGATTATTCTGATTATTAACAGAATAACATATTTTCCATTTCTGCAAAATATCCCTTTTCTTGTTTGCTTCTTGTATCATTCAATTAACTCTCCTCCTATCCCACACCAAGAGTTTCACTGGAATAATTTGTGTGTGTGTGTGTGTGTGTGTGTGTGTGTTCGTTTTTATAATAGGTCTGAGTCACCACCAAATATTAGTTGATATGTTACTATGGAATAGTGCCTAAGCCATAGATATGTTGAGGAAGTTTTTTGAAAGTCATATTGGATTATTATTTTACACATTATTATTATTATTATTATTATTATTATTTAGTTATTTGGCTATGATAAAGTAAGACTAGTACAATCTCACTCAAAACAACTTCCATATCATTGCACATGACTGTTAAACTATGTGGAAGCAACTTAGTACGTAGTGCAGTACATAGCTTGAATTGGTCATACAACCATTATGAGGATATATTTAATGATTTAATGTTAGTATTTCAATGCTGGAGTATGTTGGTTTTCAACAGTTGACACAGTGCAATATTGGTATATTTTTTGACCTATGGTTTTTGTACGTTCATTTTGGTGAAATGTTTTCAACATTTTGAGTTTCTTCACTTACCACTGTAATTTTAGAGCAGTAAATTGCCTCAGTAAGTTTTATGAGATAAGTTTCAGTCTTTCAATTATTTGAAAGACTTAATGGTTCACAGAAAATCAGAGGTACATTTTATGTGTCTGCATTTAAAATATCCACTTCATTGAAAATGAAGCCAAAAAGAAACTGGATCTTATTATATTAGTGACAATGTTATCTATAAAAGTATAATTTAGATTCATTAATGCAGTTTCATTAGAGACATGTTTATTGCGAACCTACCATTTTGCCAGGCACTTGGGATAGAGCAATGAAGAAGTGGTTAACCACACATATCCTGCTATAATGGAGAACATAAAGAGTGTGTGTGTGTGTGTGTGTGTGTGTGTGTGTGTGTGTGTACACACATGTATATGGTGGTAGGGAATGATAAGTGCTGTAGGAAGAAAAAGGAAGCAGGAAGGTGGAGAATGAATTTGCAGAAGGGAGTTCATTTTTAAATAGCTTGCTTAAGGGAAAGCTCACTGAAAGCTCTGTGATAGAATAAAAATGAACGTGAATGAATGAGCAATGAAGGTATGTAGTAGAAATAACATTCAAAGCTAAGAGCCAGCTCAAAGGTAATGATGTTGCAATATGCTGGGGGAAAGCCGTGGAGGTCAATACAAATGTAGCTGAGAAAGTGAGGGAATGAACAGTAGGTGAATCCAAAGAGGTAATGGAGGATCCGACTGTCTTGATAATTGTGAGCAGTGATCAGATTATGAGTAATGGCATACTATTGCTGGTAGAGGAAAAATGGATGGACAAAGACAAGAACCGAATTAGGCAGATGAATTGAAATATTATCATAATAATCATGACAAGAATTATAACTCATGTATCAACTCTGTGGTGAGAAGTCATTGAAAGTTGTTGGGAGATATATATATATATATATATATATATATATATATATATATAATTTTGTATATATGTATTAAAGTTAGAGCTAACAATTTTCTAAGAGATTAGATGAGGGATTTGTGAGAAAGAGTGATCAAAGATGACTATAAGAATATTTTCACAAGAGTAACTGAAATCTGTAAGAACTTTAAAATGAGAAGGTTTTTGTTTGGGGTTAATTATTAGGGATCAGTTTGTATATGTCAGTGTTAAGAACATCAGGAAACATCTAAATGGAGATGTATGCAATGGATAGGAACCTAGAGCTCACACATAGAGGCCTGAGATGAAGATATATATTTGGTGTTCATCAGCCCACACCCGTGAGACTGAATAAGATCACCAAGAGGCTAATTATCATTGGAAAAGAAAAGAAATCCAAGGACTGCATTCTGGTGCACTCCACATTCAGGAGATTGAATGAGGATATGGGGGGGGAAAAAAGAGAAAGACAGCAAGAAAATTAAGCAAATGTGGTGTTTTGGCAGTCAAGTGAAAAAGGGTTTCAAAGACGAGTGAAGAGTTATATCAAATGGTGTTGATAGATCAATAAATTGAGGACAGAAAATAAACACTTTTTTAAAGGAGACTATTTTTCCACTTGATTATGGGTTTTTAATCCTTTATTTGTGACCCACCCATTTCGAAATGGCAGAATGTGAAAGCAAGTCATACGTTTAAGCTCGGAGACGAGGGGTAAAAAAATAAACTGCACCCACTGATGAGAGGACATTTAAATATACATTTCAAAAGAGTGGCATGCAGAATTGAGAAGAGTGATCAAGGCCATTTTTATAAGCACTGTAACATGAATTGAGATGCTATACATAGTAAAAGTTAATAAAATGACATTGTGGGCATTATGCTCAATATCAACTATTAGAAATGCAAATGAAAACAACAGTGAGATACCACGATTTAACTACTGGTTGGAAAGTAAGTAAATAGAATGGTTAAAATTACGAAGACGGTACCAAGTATTGACAAGGGTGTGGAGCTTTTGGAAATCTCAGACACTGCTAGTGTGAATGTAAAAGAGTTACAGCTACATGGATAAATAGGTTGTCAGTTTCTCATGAAATTAAACGTATACTTACTATATGCCTCAGAGAATAAATTCATAGGTAGTTTTTCAAGAATAAGGAAAATCCATGTCTATGTAAAAGCCTCTATGTGAATGTTCACAACAACCTTATTCATAATTTTCAAAACTGTAAACAACCCAAGTATTCCTCACCATGTAAATCAATAAGTAAATTGTGGTATATCCTTGCAGTGGAATGTTACTCAGCTGTAAAAAGACATATTAATACATACATCATCATGGGAATGTGAAAAGTACTCTGAAAATAAAAGAAACCAGACACAAAGGATTGCATACTGCTTTGTCTTGGAAATTCAATAAAAGTCAAAACCATAGGGAAAGACAGATTAGCGGTTTCCTGGGGATACGAGGTGGGGCAAGGGAATTGCCTCCAAAAAGGCACAAGATCACTATTTGGGGAAATGGAAATATTCTGTATCTTGACTGTGATTGCCTTGACAGTATATATTTGAAAAGACCCATTGGTGAATTTTAAGATGACAAAACTATAGATTTTTCATATGAATTACCCTTGGGCAAAAATTACTCTTGCATTGCAGTGTGCATTTAAAGTGGGTGAAATTTATTATAGGAAACTTACCATTATTATAACTGATGACATGCTTTGCCTGTGTAACATAAGCAAAACTAACATGTAACATGTTTAGTGCAAGCATTTTTTTTTAAGTTTTCAATTTTAATTACAGTATAGTAAGCATACAGTGCTATGGTAGTTTTAGATGTATAGTATAGTGATTCAACAACTGTATACGTTACTCAGTGCTTATCATGAAAAGTGTACTCTTTAGTCCCCTTTACCGGTTTCTTTATTTTTTTTTCAAGTTTATTAATTTTGAGAAAGAGAGAGGAAGAGAAAATGAGTGGGGGAGGGGCAGAGAGAGAGGAGAGAGAGAATCCTGAGAAGGCTCCACACTCGTTGCAGAGCCCTACATGGGGCTCAGTCACATGGCCATGAGATTGTGACCTGAGCCGAAATCAAGAGTCAGAAGTTAAACTGACTGAGCCACCCAGGCATCCCTCCATTCACCTATTTCACCCATTCCCCAAGCCACCTCTCCTCTGGTAAGCATCAGTTTGTTCTCTATAGGTAAAATCTGTTTCTTCATTTCTCTCTTTTTCTCTCTCTTTTCTCTTTGTTCATTTGCTTTGTTTCTTAAATTTTACATATGGTTTTTGCCTTTCTTTGATTGGCTTATTTTGCTGAGCATTGTAATCTATTCCATCCTTGTTGCAGATGGCAAGATTTATCATTTTTATGGCTGAATAATATTCCTTTGTGTGTGTGTGTGTGTGTGTGTGTGTGTGTGTGTGTGTACACAAAGACATACCACCTTTTGTTTATTCATCTATCAATGGACACTTGTGCTGCTTCCATAATTTGGCTATTATGAATAATGTTGCCATAAACATACAGGTGCATATATCTTTTTGAGTGAGTGTTTTTGTATTTTTTGGGTAAACACCCAGTAGTGTGATTACTGAATCATAGGGTGTTTCTAGTTTCTAGTTTCTATTTTTAATCTTTTGAGACACCTCCATACTGTATTCCACAGTGGCTGCATCAGTTTACATTTACACCAACAATACATGAAGGTTCCCTTTTCTCCACGTCCTCACCAACCCTTGTTGCTTCTTGTGTTTTTTATTTTAGCCATCCTGATGGATGTGAGGCGATATCTCATTGTGATTTTAATTTGCACTTCCCTATTGATGAGTGATGTTGAGCATCTTTTTATGTGTCTGTTGGCCATCTGGATGTCTGTTTTGGAGAAATGTCTATTCATGTCCTCTACCAAATTTTAAATTGGATTATTGTCTTTTGGGCGTTGAGTCGTATCAGTTCTTTATATATTTTGGATGCTAACCGTTATTGGGTATGCCATTTGCAAATATCTTCTCCCATTCACTAGGAAGACTTTTAGTTTTCATTGTTTATTTTGCTATGCAGAACCTTTTAGTTTGGGTTAGTACCAATAGTTTATTTTTGCTTTTTTTCCCCTTACCTCAGGAAACATACCTAGATAAATGTTGCAATGGCTGATGTCTGAGAAATTACTGCCTGTGCTCTTGTCTAGGATTTTTATGGTTTCACGTCTCACACTTAGAGTCCTTAATCCATTTTGAGTTTATTTTTGTGTATGGTGTAAGAAGACCATCCAGTTTCATTCTTCACAAGTAGCTATCTAGTTTTCCCGACACCAATTTCCCATTGAGTATTCTTGACATTTTTGACAAAGATCAATTGACCATATAATCATGGGTTTGTTTCTGGGCTTCTGTTCTGTTCCATTGATCTATGTGTCTATTTTTGTTCCAGTACCACACTATTTTGATTACCACAACTTTGTAGTATAACTTGAAATCTGGAATTGTGATACCTCTAGTTTTGTTTTTCTGATTCAAGATTCCTTTGGCTGTTTGGGGTCTTTTGTGGATCTATACTAATTATAAGATTATTTTTTGTAGCTTTGTGAAAAATGTTGGCATTTTGATAGGGATTGCACTAAATCTGTATATTGCTTTGGGTGGTATGAACATTTTAACAATATTTGTACTTCCATTCCATGAGCATGGGATATCTTTCCATTTGTTTATGTCATCTTCAATTTCTTTTATCAGTATTTTAGTTTTCAGAGTTCAGGTCTTTCAACTTCTTGGTGAAGTTTATTCCTAGGTATTTTATTATTTTTGGTGCATTTGTAAATGGGATTGCTTTCTTAATTCTCTTTCTGTTGTTTCGTTATTAGTGTATAGAAATACAGTGGATTTTTCTACATTGATTTTGTATCCTGTGAATTTATTGAATTCATTTATCGGTTCCAGTAGTTCTTTTGGTGGAATGTTTAGGGTTTTCTATATATAGTATAATATCATCTGTAAATAGTGAAAGTTCTACTCTTCTTTACTAATTTCAATTCTTTTTATTTCTTTTTGTTGTGTGATTTCTGTGGCTAGTACTTCCAGTAGTATGCCAAATAAAAGTGGTGAGAGTGGACATCTTTGTCTTGTTCCTGACCATAGTGAAAAAAACTCTCAGTGTTTCACCACTGAGATGATGTTACTTGATAAATGGAACATTGCCAAACACCACCTAGAAAAGCTGCAGGGATAGCAGTTATAGTCAAACTATAAATCACCATCTAAATTAAGTAAGAAATAGTCACAATTGTTACTAGCTGAGCTTTGGGAAATCAATCATTAGTAAGCATAGATGACCTATACATAAATCTATCTCACTCACTGAACCATTAGATATCTTCCATACTATGAGAAAGAGTTGAATATTAAGAGAGAAAATAAAGCCTAGAGATTCCAGGTTTACATAGTTCAACAAATATTCACTGTGTTCTTATTTTTAGGAAAGTGTGCTAGGTTATCCAGGGAGAACTGAGATCCATTTCATGTCTTTGAGGAATTCATAATCTAGTGTGGAGAAAACTCACAAACATAATTACTTTAAGATATGTTTCTGTACTTGGTTCAAGTGAAGCATAATTATGGTTCCAGAGGAGTACTAAGAAGGAAGGAGGAGATTTTCTCCAAATTTACTATGAAGGAAGATCTCATGAAATAAACACCATTCATAAAGGCTGAGGAAAGTTGTACTTGATGCTGAAATGGTTGTACTTCCCTCTCCTGGGTTGACCTAACTCCTTCCTTTGCTCTGTCTCAGTGTGTGCATCTGTTTCTTAGGGTGTCTTGCCTTGTTTTTTTTTAAACAGTTTTTTTAATGTTTATTTATTTTTGAAAGAGAGAGAGAGAGAGAGAGACAGAATGCGAGTGGGTTAGGGGCAGAGAGAGAGGGAGACACAGAATCCAAAGCAGGCTGCAGGCTCCGAGCCATCACCACAGAGCCCAATGTGGGGCTTGAACTCACAGAGCTGTGAGATCATGACCTGAGCCGAAGTCAGACGCTCAACCAACTGAGCCACCCAGGCGCCCCTTGCCTTGTTTGTTGAGAGTTTTTGGATGACTGTTTCAGTTTCATTGCTGGTAATTGGTCTTTTCAATTTTCTATTTCTTCTTGATTCAATTTGGGGAGGTTATGTTTCTAGGAATATAATTGTTCATAATATTTCATAATATTCTTTTATGTCCTTTGTATTTCTGTGGTGTCATTAGTAAGAAAGAGAGCCTACAATCAGGTGGAAAAAAATACTGAAGGTAGAGTTAAGATTTAAACCAAAGTCTTTTTTAATTTTTGTTAGAAAATCATATTGCACATGACTTAAAATTCCATAGCAATCAAAATCTTATCAAATAAATGCTGGAATATTCATTTTACCAAATTTTTTTTCCAATTTAATATTCAGTGGGAAATGGCAAACAAGTAGAGTAAAACTAAAACCTAGTTTAGGGAAGAGGTCTTTTCTTCTCAAGTTACAATAACTTGTTGACTTAAAATTCCCCAATTTATTTTCAAGAATGAATGAAACATATGAATAGTCATATATTTGCATAACTTATTAATTATATAACTAAACATATTCAGTGCTGACAAAACTGTGTCCATTTCAGGTGATTAAATACACATCCCAACATCTAAGCCGAGTTCATGTATCAGTTTTTAAAGTTACCATATTCAGAGCACGATTGCTTGTTTGAGTTAAACAAATCCCTGATATAAAATTATGTTCAGTTTAATAACATCTTCGGCATTATTCAGATATGTCAGGGACTGGACAAGCTAATTTATAGATTTGAAGTGTTGGAGAGTTTATTACAGACAGTCCTTTAAAGCCACATCTCATTAGAGTCTAGGAAATTGAGGACCAGGGAAATTAAATACTTTCTCAAAGATATAGAGATAATTAGTAATATAGCCAGCCTTATATATTCCAATACCATTGTCTTTTCACGATACCTCAGGTGTGTATGTATGTATATGTGTGTGTGTGTGTGTGTGTGTGTGTGTGTATATGAAACATTATTGTCTCTGTTTCCTCATAAACTTCATTGGTTAAAGGGCAACTCCAGTAGGTTGACGCTGACCAGGATGACCTTAGCAAAGTTCTGTCTTTGTATAGTGCACCCAAAATCTCCATGCCATGTCTGTCCTGTTCTATCTCTGGGCTGGAAGATAATTGTTCCAGTCCAGAATACTTTTTTTAAATCTTTCTTAAAAGGGGAAAGCAGTCTCAGAGGTCACTAAACCAATTTAGATTGAAATATTTTGTGCCTATTATTAAAAAAAAAATAATCAGTTTGTACTTTCTCAAGAATATGTGGGTATTTTTTTAATGACTATTGATGTGGAAAATGCTAATGTATAATGACCTGGCTTTTGTGAAGTGAAAGAAAATTTTGGAGTAATCAGGACTTGGCATATCAAGGACATGGTAATGTGACTATGGTACTCAATCCATAGCGCTAGCCTCCAACTTGATCCCTTTGAGAACAGATGAAACAATGTATGTTATTTTGGCTCTTCAGTGTTTGAGGCAACAGAAACTTCTTTCCTTCAGGAGATAGGGACTAATTGCAAGGATACAAAAGTTATGTGGCCTGGCAGAGAAATGGAACATAATATAATTATATTCAGGGTTAAATAATAGATCTGGGAGCCTAAAAATATCCTCGGTTCCTCTCCTCTCTTGTTATCTCCTCTCAAGTGGGTTTTACTTACTTTTTATAGTTGTGACTCGTCTGATGTGAATTTCAGCTTCTCCTGGAGTCTGATTTTCTTCCTGCCTGTATGATTTTCTCTAACTTTGCTGCATTCCCTATGTGAAATTTACACTAAAAGCACCTGAGACGCTAAGGCTGATTAGAATGTCATCATCTATTTGGGGAGATTTACTTTGTTGGACACCTTAGTAAAACAAAGATATTATTTCCCTAATCCTTCTATGGTACTCTTTAGATAGCATGCTGGTTTCTGGTTTTCAGTCCCATGTGGCAAGGATAACAAGACCATATGACTGACTCATAGGCAAACACACGTAATTATGGTGATAATAATGAAAATGACTAACGTTTGTTAACTGCTTAGTATATATCAGCCACATTTCCAAGCATTTTGTGTATACTCTTCCATGCAATCTTTATGACAAATCTATGAATTTAGAACCACATGACCAATTTATGAATGAGGCTCTGGGGGTTTAGTACTTTGTACAAGATGGTATAAATACTGAGGGATTATTTTTCACTTAACTTTTTTTAACTTTTTGGCAGGAGACAGGAGCTCATTATTAAATTATGCTTAGATGTACACTCTTAGTTGTATTGTACTCTGCTGCTTATATTTATGTTCCTAAATGGTGCAATATCCATGTCCACACAAGAGCAAGTGTTCAGAATTTCTAATGTAGAAAACAAGAACAAAATGGGAGATATAATGGCCATCTGTTGCTTCTTTTCTTGACATCTCTTCTTTTTTCTATATATAAACAGCACCACTTCTTGTATGGAATAATCCACCAACCACCCAGTATGGTCTCGTTACAATGGAAGTTCAAAAGCCACAGTATTCCACTTGTGGTCCAAACCTTGACAATCATGTTGCTGTTTCATTGCTTTCAATGCTCAGTATGAAAATGCAGACTTACAAAGAATCTTTCGTTCGTCCATTTCTTCTTTCACTTAGGCAATATCTGATGCAGCAGTGAACAACAACAAAATGCCTGAACAGATGAGCTGTAAAAGAAATTATTATAAAGAAGGCATAAATTATATACAACAATCCACTAATAACACATAGGAAACCAAGAAAATGCATATATTAGTTTTTTATGCACTTTTATTAGTTCCTCACTAAGGGATTTGTGAAGCATGAGACAAAGTAATGCAAACTATAATATCCCTTTCTGGTCCTCAATGAAGCATTTCAAGTATTATATTTTTTCCCCTCAAGCTATTGTTTTACCACAAGGACCAATTTTATCTAATTAGTGTTCATTTACTATCTAAAAGTCAATAACTATCCATGGAACTGGGATTAAAGGAATCCCAAGATTCATTTCCAGAGTACATGATCAATGAATACAAAGATGGGAATTTGAGAATTCCTCTTTCTGGCAAATGAAACTTTATCACATGTAACTCATCCACCACAAGCTTGTATTCCTAAGCCCTTGACAGATTAAATGTTCATTGTCTAAAATTGATTGTATCTGTTTTTAAAATTTAATCTAAATCGTCTTCTAATTTGATTTTAGAGGAACTGGGTTTTGTTATATTTTTCTTAATTTCAGAGTACGGCATATTTTGTTCCCCGCAGTGTTTTTCAGAGATGCCCATAACTGCCAAAGCATAGAATGGAATATATTAGGCCTTCTCCTCTAAATTAGAATAAATGGTATCTTTATATACATCATTTTATAGTAATAAGGAAATGGGTTTGTTGCAAAATCATACAAATTCTCTCAGAATCTGAAATCAGTAAATTCCAACTAATAATCTTAATCCCAAATTTGGTATAGCATATATTGTTTTATTTCACAAATATTCTTCCCTCTTAATTGTGAAATTCTAGAGATAAACCATTGATTACCAAGGTCAATGCCTTTATTATTCAAATGAAATACAGCTGTCATTTACACAGAGCTTTGTGTCAATCAGACTATTCACTGTGTTTGCTCTGAAATGAGTTTCACATTTACTCCTATGCCCAAGGGTTTTTCATAAATCCATTCTTACTCATGCAAATTTAGTCTACCTCTCTTTCTGCTTTCTTGGCATCAATACCAGTCAATACTGCCAACTCTTGATTGTCTGTGTTAATGAAGTGTAATATTAATGCAAATAATCCAGAACAGTGGCAAAATATCATGTGCTTTGGAAGTCTGTTCCCACAATATTTCTTGGATCCTATGCTACTCAGGTGATTGTATAAATTAAGCTACATTCCCTTGACATAGAGCAATAGTGTGTAATATTGTCCTGGAAATGTTCTGTATGATTAGGACATCCGGTGTGAAATTAAACTATTGGCATATAAACTCCTTCAGAAAATAAAACATTAAAATATGCCATATCTATATGACAAAGCTTGGCATAAAACATAAACTTTTTTGAAACTTTTTTGGGGGCATAAAAGAAAGAGGAAGTTATTGAGAGAGCTATAAAACTTCTTGACCTTTTTCATAGGTCTCTGTTATCCCTTGAATCTTTTACAGCTAAAATAATGGCATATTCTAAGCATTGACTCACTGTGAGTTATCCTCCCCACTAACCCAGATTTCTTTATATCAACACACAATTCCTGCTACAAAACTATTTTATTTTTTTAAAACTTGACGTTCTCTACAGGCCTACATTAGGAACAAATACAGAAGTGATGTTATGTGAATGTCCCTGATTATTTATCTATCATGTTTATGAAAGAGAATGTTCTTTTCATCCACTGGTCACCTATACAAAAATAATTGACATATGGATTGGCTCCTGGTGTCCTGTCAAAAATCAGAATTTTAAGACTACCAGTCCTGAGACTTGGGCAAAATTATCAAGTTAATACAGATCTGAGGGCTGCTCGTGTGCTGCTTATTGTTTCCTAGCTAGCACCTCTCTAATTTATTACATACCTTGTTGCACTGCAGTGTCTCTCTTACTTTAACTTTGAAATATTATATAAACTAATCTTGCTATTATGAATTTTATACTGAGAAGGGATATAGAATACCAAGATATTTAACATTAATTTTCCTTAAAATGATATTATATATAATGGAATTATTCTTTTTTTTTTTTTTTGCATTTGATTACCTCTACAAGTAACTCAGAGTCATGAGCTTTTGAGGATTTATATAATTCAAAATTATACTAAAATCTATTTATTAGAGTATACATCAGTATCATCCTAATGGACAGCTTAACACCTATGCTTTTTAACCCATCTGGTCTTTTTTTTTTTTTTTTTTTTTTTAATTTTTTTTTTTTCAACGTTTATTTATTTTTGGGACAGAGAGAGACAGAGCATGAACGGGGGAGGGGCAGAGAGAGAGGGAGACACAGAATCGGAAACAGGCTCCAGGCTCTGAGCCATCAGCCCAGAGCCCGATGCGGGGCTCGAACTCACGGACCGCGAGATCGTGACCTGGCTGAAGTCGGACGCTTAACCGACTGCGCCACCCAGGCGCCCCAACCCATCTGGTCTTTAGATAGTCACCCTCAGGTGGAAAAACAAAACAAATACGTACAAAGAGTTTCACTAGAAGAATAGATCAATATAGTACTGTTTGTTTATTTATTTTTAATGTTTATTTTTGAGAAAGAGACAGAGCTTGAGTGGGGAAGAGGCAGAGGGAGAGGGAGACAGAATCTAAAGTAGACTCCAGGCTCAGAGCTGTCAGCACAGAGCCTGACCAGAGGGCTGGAACCCACGGACTGGGAGATCATGACCAGAGCCGAAGTTGGATGCTTAACCAACTGAGCCACCCAGGTGCCCCTATTTTTTTTCTTGTTTTTGTTTATATTCTAGTTAGTTAACATATATGTTAAAATGGGTTTCAGGAGTAGAATTTAGTGATTAAATTTAGTGATCATAACACCCAGTGCTTGTCACAAGTGCACTCCTTAATACCCATCACACATAGCCTATCTTCTACCTAACCCCCTCCATCAATCCTCAGTGTGTTGTACTGTTGAAAATAACAAAACTTTAGGGGTGCCTGGGTGGCTCAGTTTGTTAAGCATCTGACTTCTGCTCAGGTCCTGATTTCACGGTTCTTGGGTTCAAGTCCTATGCTGTCAGCACAGAGCCTGCTTTGGATCCTCTGTCTCTCTCTCTCTCTCTCTGCCCCTTCATCCCTTGCACTCTCTCTCTTTTTCAAAAATAAGTAAACATTTTAAAAAGTAACAAAATTTTATAGGAAAAATTTAATGTTCAACCAAAAAGGATAGGTTCAATAAATTATAGTCCAAGGGAATATTTTTCAACTATAAAAAAAATGAAATTATACTACTGACACCCCTTTATCATTGAATTACTAATTATATGAAGTAGCACACATTCTGAGACCTGGAGAGTGAGATGTAATTGTCCAAGGAAAAAACAATAGGGGTGATGTGAAGAAGGGAATACTACGTGTAAGCCCAATCAGGCCATAGGGAGCATGGCATTTTCAACAGTTGGGAGAAAATCATACAGCTGCAGCATATAAAATAAGGCAAGTTGTGGGGGAGTCCTCACAAAGTGGCAGATTATACAGGACTACAGAGACAAAGTTAATGAATTGGGATTTTACTCCAAAAGGAACCTAAAGTCTCTAAAGGTTTTTTTTTTCTTTTGGTTCAAGGGAGTACAAAAACAAGTTGTATTAATTGAATAGATTTTTGTTTGCTTCTCTAAGAAAATTGGGAAGTCAAGACATTTCTTCTTGTAGAGACAGGAGATGATTCTAAGGCAGAGAAATTGGGAGAAAGGGAGATTGGGATTCATGACTAGATTTGTGAGATATATATATCTCACATAGATGTATACACACACACACACATATATATATATATACACACACATATATATATGAGTAAAAGTATAGATGGTTTTTATTGTATCATTTTAATAATATCTGGAAGTCCACCTCATCAAAGTCATATAGTCATCCAAAAGTATAGTTCAAATAAATGCAGAAAAAAAGTGTAAATCAAGATCCTTGAGTTCACAATTTTGTGATTAAAGATAGGATTTTACTTTACAATTCACTTAAACAATTCACTAATAAATAGGCATAGGGACATAGATTAAGTAATCTAGTAAATCAAGAGTTTTATAACATTTTGTTACAGTAATCAGTTCCATGTTTAATTCCTTATTTCTATCTACTGGCATGTGAGATTGCTCATTTAATCCAAATGACTTCTGGTATAGAACAGAGGCCTTGGCATTCATTTAATTAGAAAGATAGGTTGATAGGTGTTTTTGGTACAGTTGTCATTTAAGATTTGGCTTTCACCTCCATGTGAATAAATTTAATGAAATTTCAATATGTAGAATGTTAGGTGGTAGTATTTTCTGAACCTTTCTTAGATGATGACATAGAGTAAATATAATCTGTATTATGTAGCTTGGGTTGCAGTCTGTTACTATATCACATGGTACAGCTAGGCATGTATTCACTAGACTGAATATAATTGGAAGGTTGCAGAGTTAATGTAGGGGGCTGACTGCGAAGCTGCCTGCCATTATCCTAACTCCCGATTTTCATATTCTTCTGTGATCTCCTCTCCTTAAGGCTGTGGGAATCCTGTGATTTGCTTTTAGCCAGTAGAACATAGAGAGGTCACAGGACATACTTGATTGTGTCTACATGATTATGAGATTATGTTACAGAAGACTGTTGCCCTCATCTTTCTGGAGTCTCTTGCTCTCCTTTGGTTGCTTCAAGGAAGCAAGTAGCCATGTTGGGAAATCCAGTATGCAAGAGAACTGTGGGTGGTCTCTAGGAGCTGAAAGCAGCCTCTCATCAAAAGCTAGCAAAAAAGGGGAAATCTTCCATACCCACAAGAAAGGTAATCTTACCAACAACGTGCATGAAATTGGAAGCAGATCTTTCTTGAGTTGAGCTTCAGGTAAGACTACATCCTGGCCAACACCTTGATTGCACAGGACTTAGCTATGCTGTGCCATCTCCAGACTCCTAGAAACTGTAGGAAAATAAATGTGTGGTTTGTTAAGCGGTTAAATTCGGGACAGTGTATTTGCACAGCAATAGAAACTAACAGGGATGGCTTGTGAGGACCCTCGAGGACAAGTGAAATGACGGGCATGTATCCTCCAGCACAGTGACTTTACCTGACAGGGTTCCATTGGACTGACAGATGGAGGCTACGTCAAACATGCTGACTCAGTGTAAACAGAGAAAACAAACAGTGATTTCATGCACGCTCCTCACATTTCCTGTTGCAAGGTGGTCACTCCAAATCGCAGGGTTGTTTGTGATTGAGATGCTCCTGGCAGAGACAAGTCCTTTTATTTAGCATTATTCTAAAGAAATGGCAACAGGAACTTCTTTTCTTAAAGAGTTAACAGGGCACTTAGTTGCACTTAGGACGAACAGCAGTTCCACATAAATTTTCACTGTCTTTTTATTATAATTATTTAAAGAAAAAAAACATAAAAGCAAAGGCAGATATGAATACTCTCTTTCCGGTAAAATTTCAGCCTGCACTGAGAAGAAAGTTAAATCTAGAATAAAAAGCAGTAGGGGATTGTTTGCCATGTGCTATTTGAAGCTTGTTAATAGTGCTGTGTCTCCAAAAACATTTTCTATTTTTCCTTGACTTATATGTTTTCTTTTCATTTACTTACATATAATTAAGACGCTTGCCATGCTTCTTGGGTTCAGCATCCCGTCCCTGTGATAATTACACTGAAAATGGAGTCCTTTATTTGATCACTGACACCTGAAAGGATGACGAGCACAGGATTGATGTCATGATCTAGGCAAGGCAGGGAGCAAGACCGCTAATCCCTGCAAAGCAGCAGACATCGTTGGGTTATAGCACATGCAGGGCAGGCATAGGCCAAAGGGCATTTACAAAGCACCATGAAAGAGAGCAGCTGTGTGAAAAGCATAAGGGTATGTGATGTGTGATACCATGTTTGCACACAGCTCTGCTCTTTTTTTAAAAAAAATTTAATACTTATTTTTTGAAAGAGTGCAAGCAGGGGAGGGGCAGAGAGAGTGGGAAACACAGAATCCGGAGCAGACTCCAGGCTCTGAGCTGTCAGCACAGAGCTGGACCGTGGGGCTCCAACCCACAAACCACGAGATTATGACCTGAGCCAAAGTCGGTCGCTTACCCAACTGAGCCACCCAGGTGCCCCCACAACTCTGCTCTTTTCTACCAACCAGTTCTTCTTTCTGGAATTCCTTCTGTTTTGTATTCCATCCAGTAAACATCTACAGCAGTAGATTTTTCTATATTATTCAGGCATGGTTGGTGTGTGTTGTCCTGTGGGTCCACAGTACTTTCTACCTAAACTCATTCTAATATTTGTAACAAAACTGTAGCTTTCTGTCTCCCTTTCAGTGTAGGAGATACAAAGCTTCATGCTTTTAAATCTGTTTTTAGCATGCTACCTGGCATTCAGTAGATACTCAGTAGATATTTTTTTAAAAATGTTCTTATTGCTGATTGAAAACCTGCTGCGCAGGAAACAGGAGTTCATACTAGATCACATTTGGCCACATCATATTACATATTCTTGAAAAAAATTAATATACATACACACTCCAGTACATGCTCAGATTTGTACTTTAAAATATTGGTTTGGAATATCAAGTGGTCACATTAGCTTTTTTTTTTAAAACTAGCTTTTACCTAATAAGAATGTTTGCAATCTTTTCTTTTTCTTTTTTATTTGAGAGAGAGCGAGACAGCGTGTGAGCAAGGTAGGGGGGCAGAGGGAGAGATAGAATCTTAAACAGACTCCATGCTCAGTGCAGAGCCCAGCAAGGGGCTCGATTTCACGACCATCAGACCACGATCCCAACCAAAATCAAAAGTCCATGCTTCACCAACTGACCCACCCAGGTGTCCCTAGAATGTTTGCATTCCTATGTGTTCTGAAAATGAATTATATTTCCAAATATATATTTCCAACATTATATTATATTCGAACATTATATTTCCAAAAGTACTAGGAAGATTATTCATAACTGAATAAATACATTCTCTATCACTAATTTTGGTTATAGACTTACATACTTCCTTATGGAAATCAAAATAATAAACTAACCTTTAAAAAAACCTTTTGAAAAATAAAAAATATGCCGTCGCCTCACATGCTTGTGAGAAATAAACAATATCAGATTTCTTCAGCCTTCTACCTGGTGTATAAATGCAATTTGTTTATTAATAGTACACTAAGAGTTCTTAATCTCTTTTATTTTTTAATTAAAATAATGTTTGCATTTCTTATAAAAATGTATACTCAGTATCAAAGGAAAATTCAGTAACCCATGAACATCATCATCTGGAAGTAATCCTTGTTTTTATTTTCATGTATTTATTTTTCTATTATACGTGTAAACATATACCTTTAAATAGTAGAGATGATATTAGACAAACATTGTTTTTTATGTAACATTATACCATGAATAGTCTTATGTCATTGAATTAAAATATTTTATTTATCTTATATTTTCCAGATATTATTTGTATAAAAGGAATCTGAGTGGCATTTTTTATTTATTTGATGGGATTGTCTTTTTTAAAGAATTTTTTTAATGTTTATATCTGAGAGAAAGAGAGAGAGTAGACAGAGTGTGAGCAGGGGAAAGGCAGAGAGAGGGAAACACAGGATCTGAAGTAGGCTCTAGGATCTGAGCTATCAGCACAGAGCTCAACATGGGGCTTGAACCCATGAACCATGAGATCATGACCTGAGCTGAAGTCAGACGCTTAACTGACTGAGCCACCAAGGTGCCCCAGGATGACTTTTTAAAAATTTCAGTATATTTTCTTTCTTTAAAATAATTTTTTTAATGTTTATTTATTTTTGAGAGGGAGACAGAGTGTGAGCAAGGGAGGGGCAGAGAGAGAGGGAGACACAGAATCGGAAGCAGGCTCCAGGCTCTGAACTGTCAGCACAGAGCCCGATGTGGGGTTTGAACCTACAAGCTGTGAGATCATGACCTGAGCCAGAATCAGATACTTGACCAACTGAGCCACCCAGGCGCCCCTGAAAAAATCTCAATATATTTTCATAATTTTTAAGAATGAATCCATGTGCAAGACATTGAAATGATATAAAGTAACAAGCTCTGTGCAAAAACATGTTTCTTTATTTTGTTAATTATGACCATTTTGTTAAAAAATATAAATATGTATAAAATCTTTAAGTATATTGCCAAATATCCATACCTCTCACGACGTTTTTCCTGATCATATAAATTGCCAGTTTGAATACTGTATTCACCCTGAAAAAAGAAACAAATAATTCTTTTCCTTGAATAACTCATATTTAGATTACTCTGCCTATGACAAAATTGGTTCAGATTAAAACATTACATAAGTCGTTTTTCCTTAATACTCTAAAATACTTTAATTTTCTTTAAATTTTTTTTTTCAACGTTTATTTATTTTTGGGGCAGAGAGAGACAGAGCATGAACGGGGGAGGGGCAGAGAGAGAGGGAGACACAGAATCGGAAACAGGCTCCAGGCTCTGAGCCATCAGCCCAGAGCCTGACGCGGGGCTCGAACTCACAGACCGCGAGATCGTGACTTGGCTGAAGTCGGACGCTTAACCGACTGCGCCACCCAGGCGCCCCTAAAATACCTTAATTTTCTAAGTCCAGTGACAAATTGACCTAGTTTGCCTGAGACTGAGGGGATTCCCAGGACTTGGAAATTTCAGTGTTAAAATCAGGATAGTCCCAGGCAAGCTGGAAGCGCTGGTTGACTTATTCCTGTGTGAATGCTTCCTGCTTCTCAATTTTTGTGGCAGGGGTTTGTTCTCTGTTCTGCAACTCCCTTTCTTCCTCTTCCTGGGCACACAGCTAGACTAGATCTTCTAGCTCTCAGGCAGTTAAATGCAGCCACATATGTGTAGAAGAGGAAGTGATGTACCCCACATTCGGGCTTGCCCCCCTGAGACCGCACAGGTGCTCCTTAAGGCCCTCTTTCCCTCTTGGCTGATTGGGCAGAGGAAGGGCACGGCAACCTTGGAAGTCACAGGCTGTGTAGCACCTTGGCCAGCCTGGGTTTCTTAACGACAGCTTAGAGCAGAACCTCTCCTCCAACATAAACCCCTACTTTGGACTGTGGCGTACGAGGAAGTAAACTTCTGTTGGGTTTGAACCACTACCAATTTTAGGACAGTATGTTACAGTAGCTGGAGTTAAAATATCCAATCAAATTTTTCACTATATACTTATTTACTCAGATACAAAGACTATCACTCAGCTGTTTGTGAGGTTTACAGAGGGGAAGAGTGATCTGAGATTGCTACATTTTTTAAAGAAACAAATCACTGTAGCTTGAAAAGGAAGTAAGTAGAATTAAAAGAAGCTAAATAATTGGAATTAGGCCAGAATGCCAAGGTTAAAAGCTGTTCTCTTCTATGTGAGGGAGAAAAAAAAATTACAGTGAGATTTTTATTATTAGTACCAATAATATGAACAATTTAATAGCCAGAAATCATTGGTATCTCAGTTGTATAAATTTGTTTTAAGATCACCCTTCACAATTCCATCTGTACATTTTATGACTTGCCCATAAAATTGGATTTAAAAATTCAGTCATTCAAAAAAGAAGTTCAACCATTACTAAAACTAAAAGCTTGTTCCCAAAGTCCTCACAGAAAGCCACAGCTCTACTAATAGCCACAGAAATATGAGCTTTAGAGGAAAAAAAAAACTTTCAAAAGGCATAACCAAGAATAATGAATCAGAAAGTTTATTTTTGCATTACTTGAGAAGAATATTTTCTGAAGGTAAATCAATAGGATATAAATTAATAAAAAGATGAACCACCCAGATGTAACATTTATTTTTTTCCAAATGAAATGAAAGCTGTGTAGGGGAAATGTGGCTATTTTGTATTAATCTTCAAGCTCCATTTTTTATTAAATACTAGATATGAAATTAACATTGAGGAATATAAACCTTCAAAGTTGAATAAAATTGACTGTATTTACAAATATTAATTTAAAAAATAGTTCAATCAGGGTGCCTGGGTGGCTCAGTCAGCTGAGCATCCCACTCTTGTTTTTGTCTTAGGCCATGATCCCAAGGTCTTGGGATGAAGCCTCGCATCAGGCTCTGCACTTAGGTGGAGCCTGCTTAAGAGTCTGTCTCTCTCTCTCTCTCTCTCCCCCTCTCTCCCCCTCTCTCCCTCTCCCTCCCTCCCTCTCTCCCCCTCTCTTTCTCCCGCTTTCCCTCTCCCACACTTGCACACACTCTCTCTCTCAAATAAAATAAGAGAACTGAGTCCTGGATCCTTAAAAAAAAATAAATAAATAAAATGTAGTTCAATCAATGAATTAACCTGATATGTTCTTACTGTGATTCTAGTGGTTTCAAATTTCTTACCAGTCTTCAATTTGATGATTATTTTTTCTGACTGAAAGAGAGATATGGATTCAGCTTTTCATTTAATATCTTTAGAGCATGCAGTATTTGTTGTTACGAATATAAGCAGTCCGGTGGCTCCATGGCTTCAGAAAGCTTCTTCTATTTTGTTTTATTTTTTCTTTGATACCCTTTTCCTGCCTGGTTTATTTCTAAGTCTCCATTCCAACAGCCTCTGCAAAATAATTAAAGGGAGCAAGATTGTTAAATAAGCAAAAGGCCACAACTTGGGTATTTGGAAAATAAGCATTTGAGTATTTATTTCTTTATTTAAATGTGTATAAGCAACAATAAGACAGTCTAAGGCAAATGAAAAATATACTGCAGCACAATTAATGGTGCAGTGAGGAGAACCACGGCCAGGAAAACTTAAAGAAAATAATACCTCTGAATAAGCACGGAGGTAGAAAATAACAACAACAAAAGTTTCAGAGATCTGCTTTGCATTCTTAGTAAGTACAAGGTGATATTGCCTCTATAAAAATAAAACAGTGTAACATAAGACAGCAAGCGGAAATGCAAATACATAAATCTGAGAAGCAGGTTGCAAAGAGAGAAAGAACTTGCTTAATTAAAAACACAATGCAGGGGAATAAAAAATGCAATAATGATTATAATTCTCATTGGAGGCCATAAAATCTTGAATGGAAATTGAACAAATGGGAATAGAAATTTTAGAGAGTAAACTTTATTCATTCTCTTAGAATTATTGTAGTAAAAAAAGAGGCAAATATGAAAAGGCAATCTAATCAAAATCAAGGATTTGTAAGGAAAAATCCTCACTACAAATAAAATAGCCCAATAAATACATGAAACAAACAAAAGGATAAAACAAAATAAATGGAAGTGAAGATAAAGCAAAAATATCTGTATTCTAAAATAACCTGAACCTGTAGGACAAAACTACTCATCTTATTCTCGGCAGAATCAATGCAAAATTAATGGACTCTGGCAAGATGCTTCGATTTTGAAGATTAAGGAAAAATAATCAGGTCAAGAGGTTTAACAAACAAACAAAACAGGAAAAGAAAAAAGAAAAAAGAATTCATTTCCCTTTGTGAAAAATCGATGTCAGGCAGCGATTTTCAAAAAATTGCTGTTAACATTTGTAAATAGTAGAATACTCTAATACAGGTATTGAGTTATCACTTCTTTATCTCTGACTGTTCTCCACAAGCTCCCTGAGGTATGGCAATAGCAGCTTCCTTGCAGTTTGAAAGTGGCAAGTGTCTTCCTGTCTCATTATCTTTGTACTTTTGTATTAGCTGAATTACTCTTTCTACAAATAGTCATCTGACTCCTTCAGCTGTACCCTTCAGATCTCAACTCAACCATCACTTTTGGAGAAGTCTTTTATGAATGTCTAGAGGGCATCCCCCCTCACTCATCATTTCTTATTTCTGCTTTGTTTATATTCTTTCAGCTTATTGATAACTAGTGTCTTTTTAATGTATTTATTTCTGTTTTTCACAGAGATATTCACATATGAATGTTCACAGTTACATCGCCAGCACATAAAACAGTGTCTGGGAAATAGTAGGGATCAAAAAATCTTTGCTAAATAGTCAAATGAACAAAAGATATGTGGATGGGGGAATCACACAAATGAGTTTAAATACAGGCCAACTGGGGCGCCTGGGTGGCTCATTGGTTAAGTGTCTGAATCTTGATTTTGGCTCAGGTCCTGATCTCAGGGTTCCTGAGATCCGGCCCTGCGTCGGGTTCAGGGCTAACAGCTCATAGCTTGGAATCTGCTTGGGATTCTCTCTTTGTGCTCACTTATCTCTCCCTCTCCCTCTCCCTCTCCCTCTCCCTCTCCCTCTCCCTCTCCCTCTCCCCCTCCCCCTCCCCCTCCCCCTCTCCCCCTCTCCCCCTCTCCCTCCCTCCCTCCCTCCCTGTCTCTCTCTCTCTCAAAATAAATAAACATTTAAAAATACAGACTAAAAGGATTTGTTAATCTTCCGGAGATTGAAAAAAATAGATGATTTAAGGTTATGGACAGCGTGTAGAATAGATACTACCAAAGACAGCCTGATAAAAATAAGTAAAATTGTGAATAAAAGTAATTTACAACTTTTAAATAAACCACTAAGCTATCACTGTAATGAGGAATCCAGAAAAGGATTAGGATGAAGTGAAAGTCGGAACTTTAGAGGTTAGAAGATCACCAAGGTCTGGAGACTTTGAGGTCCTACTGCAGTGCTATGTTAACTGTAACACATTTAAATATCTGTTTTCAGGCAGATATTTTCTGATGTCTGAAAGATAAAGTTTTACAAACAAGGAAATATAGATTGTTCCTTTGAGAAAAAAGAAACACAATGAAGTATTCAGCTAAGAGTCCATAATAAGATATTAACTAAAGAAAGTAGATTCAGACAGTAGAAAGAAGGGAATATCAAAACAAATGAAGTCATCAAAGCCAAAAGTAGGTTCTCTGAGACATATTAGATGAACTTCTTAAGATTGATCAAAATCAAAAGGAAGATAAGCAAAATATAAATCAAAAAGGAGACACAACCATAGAACTCATTAAAAAATATAAATATATTTAGGCCAATAATTTGAATGTTTCAAAAAAAGAATTGCTTTGAAAAATACAAATTTCTGAAAATGACTCAAAAGATGTTAAAAACACAAAATGTTTTTATGGCCATTGAGGTAAAATTTTGAGCAGTTAAAAGTCTTCCTGGAACAAAATACTAGGTTTAGCTGGCAAAATCAGTCATTTATAGGACAGCTATCATTCACACAAAATTTTAGCCAATAAAAGTAGAAAAAGGAATATCTTTACACTAAAAAAAGAGCATTTATAACACACACACACACACACATTTTTCTATATCACATTTAATTTTGAATTAACAAATCATTTCCTTTCTTTATAGTCAAAGCAATTTAAAAAATGTTTATGATCCAACGTTTCTATACGACATTGTCACAAGAGAAATAAAATGTATAAAATTTGAAAAGGAAAAAGAAAAATATCATAATTTTCAAATTATCTTGTAGAAAGTCCAAGATGATTTAAGACATATTTTTAGTTATTTTGCCCTCCAGTTTTCTTATATGTGACTGACTTTTGTTGCCAGGACCTTCCGTATAAAACGTTGACTAGAAATGGCGGTAGTGGCTATCCCAGTCTTATTGTTGACCTCATAGGGACAGTTTTCAAAGTTGTGTCTTTAAGTACCATGTTTGCTTTAGTTTTTAAGATATATTTTATTGGATAATATAGTTTCTTTTTTTAGTGTGGTAGTTTTTTTTTTAAGGAATCAGTATTGAATTTCATCAAATGATTTTTTTTATAATAAGATGCTTATATAATTTTTATGTTTATCCTCTAAATATTGTGAATTAAATGTTTTGTTTCTATTTTAAAACTGCTTTTCTTTTCATTACATAATAGTGTTGAGCATGCGATTTCATAACACTAGTTAGTAAATGTATCTGGAGCAAAATGACTGTGTCCCTGGAGTCACGTATAAGACTGTTTATTGAAGCACTGTCCATAATTACCCAAAAAAGAAAAAGAAAATTGGGAAACAATTCATCATCTATCAAAAGCACAATGGAAGAACACAATTTTGTTATACAATGTAGCACTAAAATGGATGGACTTCAGCTAACATGTAGAAATGGAGAAATTGCAAAATATTAGGCAAAATGAGTAAATTGCTGAACAATACATGTGCTATGATACCATTTTAATATTTTTAATGATAGTGATATTAACTACACAGGTAGTAAAATTATGAAGAGGTACAATAGAATTGGCAAAATATTTGTGATAATGGTTCCTTTTTGGAGGTAGGGTAGGTAGTGCTTTGGGGGCGGGACACAGAGGAGGTGTGATGTGTATGGAGAAAATGTTACTTCTTAAGCTGGGTGTATATGAGTGTTGTTGGTTTTATCATAACTCTTTGAATTATTCAACATTTATATACTTTTCTAAATTAGCAATATAGACCACAATAAAGACTTTAAAATAATAAATGTATGAATATATAGCTGACTAAACGACAGTATAATTTTATTTCAGTTAGAAAATAAGATTCTGTAGAAAACTAAATAGATAAATGTTAAAAATAGATACATCTCTGAAAAAAAAAACTCCTCTCATGTTTTCTTTGACATTTTGTCATAGATTTTCTTCATATATATTTATATATATATATATATATATATATATATATATAAATTTTTAACTTGTTCTTGCCAGTCTTTTCCACAAATTTTTGTCTTCATGACAGAGAAGATCTTGCCTGCTCTGTTCAATACATTGTACTACACATATACCATGTTGCCTGGTGAACAGTTGTTTGCTCAACACATATTTGTTAATTAATGAGAGGGATAATGCATAAAAAACTCATGAAATGCAAGTGGAGACATTACTAGATTGGTAAATCTATCTCTATGTAAGATATATATCTATATAAACATATCTCTATAGATATATCTATAAATAAGGCTCTCCTTATATTGAGCCTTATACCCCGTTATTTAGGGATACTTAATTTTTCTCTACCCAAGGATAGATATTGTATAAACAAAGTATACTATGTCCTGTAGCCACAAAACGAGCAACAGTAAAAAATCAAAAATGTTTTCAGAATAAACTAGAAAATATAAGCTTACTTATTTAGCTGACTTTTTGCAGCTGCATTTCATAGTTCTCTTTGAATTATAGCCCAATTTAAAGGAGACATTAGCTTTCTGCAATGTCTGCAAAAATGTCTTTCTGCCATAAAACATTAAAACATCCCACATTTTCCTGGGGGAAATATTATTTCTCAATTTGTTATTGCAATAACAGAGACCATAGCTGTGAGTGATAATCTCAGAATGGGGAATAAAATTACTGATACTTTTTTTTTCCTGTAATGATGAATGCCTCACCAGTAGAGTGGTTTTATCCCTTTTCAACAGAAGCGTCAACTCGTTTCACTGCTTATCTTTGTCAGAAGTATTCATATGGCCTCTGAGCATATACTGTAGTTTCTGTTTAGATCCTCAATGAAAAACACGGAGCTTTAGTTAGTTGTGCCAATGATTAAACAGTGATACATTTTCAGAAAGGTTATTCCAAAATGCATTTAGGGGTTTTGTATTAGGGGTTCTTCATTCTCCTTCATTAATTCTGTAAAGGGGAAAACATTGGCTAGTATACTTTCCAACTTCACTCTTGGCTCTTCAACAAATAGTGAATTCAGTTGCTATGACACTGAGTTGCCAAATAATAAAGCTGCTTGCGACTGCCACATTAACATCGGTATTGGCAAGAAGGAAAAACCAGACATAAATATACCTGACCACATTAAGCTAATTAGGTACATTTAACCCTTCACACAGGGTTAGGGACACCAAGCCCCCCATGCAGTTGGATTCTGTGTATAACTTTTGACTCCCCCAACACTGAACTAATAGACTACTGTTGTCTGGAAGCCTTACCAACACCATAAACAGTCAATTGACACATACTTTGTATGTTCTATGTATTATTATATACTGTGCTCTTCCAATAAAGTAAGCTAGAGAAAAAAATGTTATTATGAAAATCACAAGGAAGAGAAAACACATTGATGATTTTGTACTGTATTTACTGGGAAAAAAAAATCCATGTGTAAGGGGACCCGCATAGTTCAAGGCCCTATCTTTGAAAGGTCAGCTGTATTTCCTGAATATACCAAAGGTTTGGTGTTATTGTGAGTATTTTTTGTATCACAAGGAAGACATGGGGCACCTGGGTGGCTCAATTGGTTAAGCATCTGATTCTTGATTTCAGCTCAGGTCATGATCTCACGGTAGTGGGATCAAGCCCCGTGTCGGGCTCTGTGCTGAGTGTGGAGCCTGCTTGGGAATTTCACTCTCCTTCTCTCTGTGTCCCATGCAAATAAATAAATAAGCATTAAAAAAAAGAGTTCCCTTTTCTTCATGTACAATTGTATTCCACCTTCAGGAAAGGCTCCCTGAATTATAAAATGCAGAGAGAGAGATGGCCGCAGTTAATAGTATCCGGCTCTGAGGGACTGAGTGGTAACCCAGTTGAACCTACACAAGGAGGTAGAGAACAGGTATCTAAAGAATTAGTAGCGCATACTTCCTTTCCCCAGGACTCATCCTGTGGCTTGAGTTGATCCAATACCTGACTTTTCAAGTATTTATTAGGGCACACCCAAGGAAGACATGATAGTGTCTGTATCTAAGCAGCTCCCCCAAATAGACCTGATTCTTTGTTTGGAAGACTTTAAAAAAAGGGTGAGAGAAGTATAAAAATCATTTAAGACTCCAAGCACCAGTACGTCTGTTGGAGAGTCCAAGAGAAGAATAAGCGGAATTTGGCGACAATTCAGCCTCTTGTAGGATTTTTAATTCTTGGTCCACCTCAGTAAATGCTTCTCCCGGTTGCCTTGCAGGCGTCGGACAACAAAATGACCGGAAGATGGTAAAAGGGTCAGATGGTAAAAATGGTCAGAAGATGGAAAAAGCAAACTTTGCCCCAAGAACTTCTGTTTCATCAACATAGGGCCTCCTGGGAAGGAGAGCTAATGGGGTAGAGGTCATATGTATCTAGTTAGAGCTGAGATCTTGCATAAATGCACATGGGAGTTATTAATAAGTTTGAGCATCGATGGTTTTATGAGCTCTTTGTACCTACAGATTGTCATGGCCTAAGGAAATTTTTGTTGCACTCATTATTTATAACCATATTCATATGAAAATGTTGTAAATTCAAGCCATAGTAATTTAAATTGTAGAATAATTGGCTAGAGTTAAATTTTACTATAGTTTAAAGATACTGTTTCTCTGTAAGTCCTGTGCACTGATAATGCAATTCAGATGTTGGTAACTGGTAGAATTTAAGCAAATTTCCTTCACTACACTCAAACACTTTATTTTATACATTTTGAAAGTTGCAGAATATTTCAAACAAAAATGGACAGGAAATATATCAAAAACACCTTTGTACTCACACAATTTTGCAAATGTTTATGCATTAATATATTTACTTGAGATCTGTTTTTGAAAACGATAGAGATTCGATTAAGAGAAATACAATCTTTTTTTTCCCATTATTTCTCCCCAGAGGCAACTATCATCTTAAAGTTATTAAGCTTCTTTGTGGCCTCTTTTTATACTACCCATATCACTATGTTTCCACATATGATATATAACATTGCTATGTAAATTGAAAAAATTACATTTGCATTCAGAACTAATTCATTACTGCAAATTTGTGCCTTTTTACTACCTTCTTCTAATCCCCTGTACCCCAATCCTCAGCCTTTGGTAACCACAAGTGTGATTTCTTTTTCTAGGAGTTGGGTTTTTTGTTTTTAGATTCCAAATATAGGCGAGATCATACTATATTAGTCCTTCCCTGTCTAACTTATTTCACTTAGCATAATGTCTTCCAGATTCATCCATGTTGTCACGAATGGTAGAACTTCCTCTTTCTTATGGCTGAGTAATATTTCAGTGTGTGTGTGTGTGTGTGTGTGTGTGTGTGTGTGTGTGTGTGTGTTACCACAACTTCTTATCCATTCATCTATTGATGGACACTTAGGTTTTTCCAAGTCTTGGCTTTTGTAAGGAATGCTGTTATGAATATGGTGGTGAAGATATACTTTTAAATTATTGTGAATATGATTTCATTTCCTTTGGATATATTCCCAGAAGTGGAATTGCTGGATGATATGGTAGTTCCATTTTTAATTTTTTTTAAGGATCCTCCATACTATTTTCCAGAGTGGCTGTACCAGTTTACATTCCCACCAACGGTGCATAAGAGTTCCTGGGGCACCTGGGTGGCTCACTTGGTTAAGCATCTGATTCTTGATTTCAACTCAGGTCATGATCTCACAGTAGTGGGATCAAGCCCCATGTTGTGTTCTGTGCTGAGTGTGGAGCCTGCTTGGGAATTTCACTCTCCTTCTCTCTCTGCCCCATGCAAATAAATAAATAAACATTAAAAACAAGAGTTCCCTTTTCTTTTTTTTTTTTTTTTTTTTTTTAATTTTTT
This sequence comes from Puma concolor, assembly GCF_028749965.1. Classification (NCBI taxonomy): domain Eukaryota; kingdom Metazoa; phylum Chordata; class Mammalia; order Carnivora; family Felidae; genus Puma; species Puma concolor. The sequence goes on along the minus strand of NC_141679.1, from coordinate 54,255,943 downwards.
TTTTCAGTGTTTATTTATTTTTGGGACAGAGAGAGACAGAGCATGAACGGGCGAGGGGCAGAGAGAGAGGGAGACACAGAATCGGAAACAGGCTCCAGGCTCTGAGCCATCAGCCCAGAGCCCGACGCGGGGCTCGAACTCACAGACCGTGAGATCGTGACCTGGTTGAAGTCGGACGCTTAACCGACTGCGCCACCCAGGTGCCCCTAGAGTTCCCTTTTCTTAACGTACATGCCAGCATTTGTAATTTCTTGTCCTTTTGATGATGGCTATGCTTATAGGTGGGATATGATAACCCAGCATAATTTTAGTTTGCATTTTCCCAACAGCTAGTGATGTTGACCATCCTTTCACATACCTGTCAGCCTTTTGTATGTCTACTTTGGAGAAATGTCTCCTCAGATCCTTTGCTCTTTTATTAATTGGGGTATTTGTTTAGCTGTTGAGTTGTTTGATTTCTTTATGTATTTTGGGTATTAACTCTTTACCCAATACATAGTTTGCAAGTATGTTTTCTCGTTCTGCTGATGGTTATGGTTTCTTTTGCTGTGTGAAAGCTTTTTAGTTTGTAGTGTCACTGGTTTAATTTTATTTTGTTGCTTGTGTTTTAGGTGTCATATCCAAAAATTCATTACCAAGACCTATGTCAAGGAGCTGTATTCTTATGCCCTAGGAGTTTCATGGGATCCATACCTGGATCTTCCTGCTTTTTTGTCTGAAGGCATTTTCTGTCTGCAGAACAGTGTTCCATACCTGCTTTTTTTTCTTTTTTTTTTAATCTGAGAGCATTTTCTTTCTTTGGAAAGCGCAGCCATGATACCCCAGAAGTGCTAAAGAGTTAAAACCCCTGAAGAGTTAAAACCCTAAACAAATGAGAGATTACAGGAAAACATGAGGTTAATATATCCAACCATGATTTCATAGTCAGTATTTCCAGAAGGAGAATAAGTAGTTAAAGGATTTAAAGAACGATATTGACTAAATTATGCAAGGAGGATCACAGATACAGCAAAATTAACAAAGGTGGTTTGTGTGCATAATCTCGGAGCCCAAAAAAGATTAAATGCATGGAGGGGAAACTCGTCCAAGGATCAAGGCTCGGAATTATGCTGAGCTCCATCTTTAATTGATATCATTTTCCTATTGACATATTCATTCCGCAAGCATTTGTTGATTCTGAGTTATATTTCATATCTTTAAGAGTTCCTAGAAGAAATAAGATTTGGCCACAACAGTGACACACTCATTTACACACCCTTTGTTGTTGTTGTTTTCTTTCCTTTATTCCTTTCTCATTTTTCTACTTTTTCTTCTTCTTGTGGTTATCTTACAAACTACTTACACCCAAGTCTTTGCTTGATGAAACATGTTTGTGTAATACCCCAGACTAAGGCGCATGATCTAAAATGCCTTCTATGCACTTACTCTCCTTTTATTTCTAGCCATTTGTTTTTAGCCCAGCCACATTAAAAGTAACCATACAGAATATCTTTTGCTGGTATTCTGGAACAGGTGATAGTAATTTCCATCCCTGTACTTTTGCCTGATCTCACATATGGTCTTCGTAGCCTAACTACGTGACATGCATGTCAGCAGTCAAGACAAGCCCTCACCCACATGCCTGTGGTGGTGCTGTGGTCATTACCCCTTGTCTGAAACGCCCTTTACCATTGCCTTTGAAGTCCTTCTTCTCCTTCAGTATTTCACTTCACAAAATAATTCTCAAAGCTGAATTATTATCTCCCCCGAATTTCCATACCACTTTGTCAACTTTAGGAATTATCATCATGTTTTGTTCAAGATACTGTCATTCAGTTATACATCTGTGCAAATTCCTATACATCAGGAATTTGTGAGTGCCTTGAGAGCACGAGTCGTGACTGCATCTATTCTGTATAGTTGTTGTAAATGTTGCATTGCTGTCTGTGGAATAAGCTAATAATAATCTGATCAGATTAAATATCTATTTTGGAGATATTTTTAATAGTTTTGTAAGCTGGATTTAACTAATTAAATAGATGATAAATAAAGTATAATTACAATTTTTGAATGCTTATTTATTTTAAGTAAGAAAGAGGGGAAGAGGGTGAGTATGTGCACGAGTCAGGGAGAGGCAGAGAAAGAAGGAGAGAAAATCCCAGGCAGGCTCTGCATGGTCATCGCAAAGCCCTCTGGGGGGACTCCATGTCACACACTGAGATCATGACCTGACCCCAAGTCAAGAGTCACATGCTTAACCTACTGAGCCACCCAGGTGCCCCTGTCATTACATTTTTTAATTTTAATATTGCTACTTGTCTTAACTATTCTGAAAAATAAAAAGTAACATGTGGTAAAATGTAAATCATATGATTTGCATAGTAGGCAAGTGTGTTAGATTGAAACTTTGTCCATAATCATTTATCTTTACCAACATCACACCTTTGTATTTGCTTTAGCATTTGGAGAGCATTCCCCCTCATTTATAGATTGTGGATTTAACTATGTTATTTGTTTTGGAAAGAAAGCATGTGTATGAAAATGGCAATGAACCATTGACGAATCAAGACCATAAGGGGACTTGCATGGTTTTGTTTGTATGTGTGTATGTGCATGTCCCTATCATTATCATAGGAACAGCTTCCCTTGGTTTTTGACTATCCTTTGAACCCCAGCCCCAGAAAGATACAAATGGTGAAGACCAAAGCCATCTAGAACTGCATTCTGGAGAAGTGAAACACTGGCTTGAGAGCATTATGTCAGACTTTACCACCCATAGAGATTCTAATAGTAGATTTTATCATGTAAGAACTGTGAGTCTAAAAAATGGCATGATAAAAGAGTAAGTTTATTGTTAATGGCACTTTCCCTGATTTTATTATTTTTGCCAATTTTCTTTGATTAAGTAAACTATCTGCAGGTTCAGGTAAGTGTTAGCCAGGTCATGTTTTCACCAACTTTTTACAAAGAGCCTCAAAAAAGATGAATTATCAGCTTTAATGACTCCATCTTTCAGTTAAAATCAACAGCAACAATAATATTAAAAAGCTCTAGATATTAAAAGGGAGATGTTATCAGTTTATATTGACTCACAGTTATAGGTTTATCACATAACCAACTATATTCCACTCAAATAATGCTTCTGGCACTGGAAAACTAATTATACTCTTTTTTTACACTTAATAAGTCCCATAAATCATAATGCTTAATTTTGTGGCACACTATTCCATTTTACACATGACGAAAAGAAATGTAGCTATCCTTAGTGGGAAAATAACATAGCAAAACTATTATTAGTAAATAAATATTAGTAAATAAAAAAATAGAAGTCTATAGATGCACATTATTAGTTTATTTCATTGTTTTGGCCGCTCAAGGTTAATGTTAAATCCTTGAATCCTTATTTTTCAGTACACTTCTTTATTAAAACTAGAATGTAACCATAATTCAAACTTAGAACCACAGCAACACTTAAGACAGTCACACCCATTTTAAACCAAACAATTCCGGTCCAGTTGGTCTCTGTAGGCTCATTCCTGCATTTCAAAATAAGACAACCCAGGGCATTTGAAACTAGCTGAGAGAGAGTAGCAGCCACGCTTTGAAAATGCTCTGTGGAAAGAGGCTGAGTGTGCAGTTTGCTATTTGAGTTTCATATAGGTTTGAAAGAATCATAGAAAGTTATTGAGTTTCAGAACTTGTTAGTGGAGATCTAGGAATATTTTTTTAGTTTTTGCACCTTTTAAATTGTTCATGTTCACTACTTTTAAAAATACCTGTAAATATACCCCCCCCCCCCATTTTTAATTACAAATGTGTATTACCAAGAGACCAAAGTTATTTAGGATCATAGTGTCTCAGGGTTGGAAAACATATAAAATGTTATTTTTTAAGCTTTTCCTTCAGTCTTAGATTTCAAGGGTCAGCCAACTCCAGAGCCTGAAGACCAAGTCTATGTTGCCACCTTTTAGTGAACTTTTATGGGAACACCGTTACGCTTATATGTGCATTCTCTCTGGTGGCTTTTGCGCTACACTGGTAGAGGTGAGGCGTCGCAACAATGCTGAATGTGCTACAAAGCCTAAAATGTTTACTGTCTAACCCTTTACGGAATATGTTTACTGAATCCTGCGGTATTCAGTAATATTCGATATACATATTTACTGTAGAATTGTACACAGTGCAATGAATAAAGTAAGAAAATTGGATAATTAGAGCATTTAAGTAGTTGCTTAAAATATATAGTCAACTAGAGACAATTCAAGTACTCAGCTGTTACTGCATAGTTGTGAATTCAGTGTTTTTCTCTACTCCAAGAATTGGAGATGTGCCTTGTTAAGCTTCGTGAACTAGACTTCATTTAAAAATAAGGTATTTATAGGGGTACCTGGGTGGCTGAGTCTGTTAGGCATCTGGCTCTGGGTTTTGTCTCAGGTCGCGATCTCACGGTTTGTGGGTTCAAGACCAAGAGGGGCTCTGTACTAATAGCATGGGGGCCTCCTTGGCGTTCTCTCTCCCTCTCGCTCTGCCCCTCCCCTTCTCATCCTCTCTCTTTCTCTCAAAATAAATAAATAATTAAACTGAAAAAATAAAAATGTGGAACTTGTAAAAATAGTCATTAGCTCTAGCTGGGTGGCTGAGTCTGTTACAGGCATCTGACTCTTGGTTTTGGCTCAGGTCATGATCTCACAGTATATGGGTTCAAGCCCAAGTGGGGCTCTGTTCTAAGAGCAGGGGGCCTGCTTGGCCTTCTCTCTCCCTCTCGCTCTGCCCCTCCCCTGCTCATCCTCTCTCTCTCTCTCAAAATAAATACATAAACTAAAACTATGGCACTTATAAAAATAGTCATTAGCTCTTTTATAAAATTGAGATTTTTATTTGTCTCTAGATTATTGTATGTATTTCGTAAAATAAAGTATATTTTGATGATTGAATCATTTTGGCTACATGATAATCTTTATCGTGATAATTATTATTATGTTCTTAGTTGAAAGTAGCATCTCGTCCAATACCCTGATGTCAAAGCTTCTGACTATCGCATTTCGCTCCTGACCATGTATTATCAGGAGCAAAACATCACTCATAGATGCTGGATGCTCATTTGTGAAACAGCAAAATTATAGATCTCTCTCTGAGCTTTTATTATTACTCCAAATCTATTCCCTAAAAAACTGATATTTGTCTATCAAAGAATGCATATTCCTTTTGATTTGGAAATTTATTCCAAAGTATTTCCATCATAAGTTATTCTGGCACTTGTCCACAAAAGTATGTTTTATTTTGTAGTAGGGGAAAAAGATACCTGCCAACTACCTAAACGCCAATAAAAATAATTAAATTGGTATATCCAGCTATTAAGAATAATGAATTAGCTTTTTATTAAGTTATATCTATAGCTGTTATGTGTATTACGTAATCAAAAGAGCAGGCTGCACAAGTGTATTTCTTTTCCCCCGTCTCCTGTCTTCAATGTCATTGTCTATGTATCTTCTTCTATTTAGCTTGAAGGTGTTGCCTGAGACAGGTGCTCCAAACAGAAACCCAGTCCCCTTTGTACCTCCTCAGCCGTTAGCTATTATGAGTCAGAAAGTTTGGTGAATAATGTCGCCAAAAAGAATGTCAAACACAAACTCAAACCTTCTACTTCATTCTGTGACAGCTCTAGGACAAGCTCTTGTTTCTCTTTGCTGAGTTTCTGAACACCTGCAATAAACTCCTAAACCCTATCAGGAAGCAGTATTTTCTTCAGGTCTTACAATGAATTCCCCACAATGCCTTCAGGCAATTGTTCTGAAGAGACACTTGATTATGTCAATCTCCTTGTTCAAAACTTTGAATGACTCCACTGTTCCTTGCTACAGCCTAAGCTCCTGTCATGGTTTATCTTTTCTTTCATGACCTAGCAAGTGCTGACCTCTTTAGTAGGGACCACAAATCTCATATGCCGACAGGAACCAGGAAGGAGATGTAAATGAACAAAATGAACCTCATGGGGTGCATTTCCTGTTTCATTTGGAAAGCTGCCCCTCAGCATTGGCCAGTGTTGCCCTCTGAGTGTGCGTGTCCTGTTTCTGCCTTTTTGCTCACCGGTAACTACTGTTACTAAATAGGCAAGGCTAGCTCTAATATCACTTTACTTTCATAGCTGTCTGTGGCCAATGCTTCCTCTGTCTCCTGCCCAAGGTCAAATTAAAAGTCCCCTCATCTGTGTCCAGAACACTCCATATATAGTCTTAAGATGTTATTTATCACCGCGTATTTTAGTTTTTATTTGATAGGTCTTTCTTCCTAAAATGTGATCTCCATAAGAGTAGGAAGCATAACATTTATTTTGTATAATGCCCAATGCTGAGGCCTTGGATATATAATTTGGCATTTGAAATGTCAAAAAGTATGAATATGAGCAAAATGCTTCCAGGACTGTAAAGAAAAGGATGTGGTTAATTCAGTCTTAACATCGAGGGGGATGGTAACTGCTCCACAGGGAGATGATTTTCCAAATGAATCTTGTAGAGCAAATAGGAATTTATGGGAGAAGATGACAGGGTGAAGGATGGGGGAAAGTCAGAGGAAGGGATTCTGTACTCAGGAAACAAGCATTTGCAGACTGACACTGAGTGTGGCCTGGGCTGGCAATGACGGCCGTCCACAGTGGTCACTTGCATGGGTTTAAGAGAATGGGAATTAGGGATGAGACAGCACTCTGAGTTCAAAGGGATGGGCACACTTTAAGTGTCAACATAAGGTCTTTGGATTTCATTTATGGGATGTGGGAAGTCAGGAATTTTGAAAGTATAATATTGGTGTGATTTATCTTGAATGTGTTACTTAGGAAAAAAAAATAGAGTTCTTTTATCTATGCAGAGATTAGCTTTGAAGACAGAAACACAGGCTGGAGAGAGGACACACAGAGGGGGTTGCTGAAAATATGAAAAGTACAAAGGATGAACCTCTGAGTTTGAAGAGAGATCAGAGTCACAGATGATAGACTCACTGAGCTTGCAGTGTATGAATTCTGCTGCCTTACCAAAGCGGACAAGACTTAGCCAGATTTTTTTTTTTTTCTGGCTAGAAAGCCGACTGCTAACCCACATGCTTACTTCTTACTTATTCTTCAACACAGCCATGTCCCTTCTGGGAGGAAACATATGAGGTATGAGCATCTTGAGGAAGTTGCCTGTGAGTTGATTTATAGCATCTTTTTTTTTAAACTGTATTTATTTTTGAGATAGAGAGAGGACAGAGAGAGAGGGAAAGAGAATCCCAAGCAGACTCCACGCTGTCAGCATGGAGCTAATGTGGCACTTGATCTCACTAACCTTGAGATCATGACCTGAGCTGAAATCAGGAGCTGGCTGCTTAACCTACTGCACCACCCAGGTACCCCATAGTATCTGGTTTTAATACCAAGTGCTGTAGGTACCAGTAGAAGTTCAGTACATTAATAAATAAAAGAAGGACTGATGAAATAATTGTGGTAAATAGGAGACACCAGATTGTTAATATAACTGGAGTTATTGCTTTTAAATCTTTCTAGTTTTGACTGCCTTTCTGCTATTTTGCCTCAATGATTTGAGATAATGCTTTCTTTAATAATTAAGTGTACCAATGGATTGTTAATTTTTACTTAATAAAACACATATTGTGCTTTAAGTGCCACATCATCAAAAACCTGATACAGATTGAGCTTTGAAAATTTAATTAAATTTTCTCATAAAAGCTGTCTGAAAACTAGTCTGTGTAATGTAGCTATATTATAAGAGAGCTCATACTGAAATAGTGCTAAAGATTTTCAGTCAATTGAAGTAAAACCGAGAACAAAATGAAAATTTAAGAAGATAATTCATTTCTTTATTATTGAATTAAAGTTACAGAAAAATGTACATTTGCAATCAATTAGCATATACATCATCTTCTATATATTTCAGCATATATTCCTTAATGCTTTAATATACACAATTAGGAAAAGATATTCAGTTCATTGTTTTTTCTTATCTAAAAATGGTTAGGGGTGTCTGGGTGGCTCAGTCGTTAAGCATCCGACTTTGGCTCAGGTCATGATCTCGCGGTCCGTGAGTTCGAGCCCCACGTTGGGCTCTGTGCTGACTGCTCAGAGCCTGGAGCCTGTTTCAGATTCTGTGTCTCCCTCTCTCTCTGACTCTCCCCCGTTCATGCTCTGTCTCTCTCTGTCTCAAAAATAAATAAACGTTAAAAAAAAATTAAAAAAAAATAAAAATGGTTAATCTTGTGAACTTTATCTGTTTAAAGAGGACCATTTGTGTCATTTATGAATAAGCCCTTGGCATGTGTGAGCACCAGTTCTACGTGGCTGTTTTACGGTAACAGAAGTGAAATGAACACCATTTCTAATATATCGCTGTTGCATATGTCTCTCAGTATGACCCAGCTAAACATCACCAAGGCCACTTTACTCGTATCTATGTTTTCCTAATCATTAAAAAATATTATAGAATATTCATAACTAAAGTGGGGACAATGAAATTTAAAGTCACTCTCCGTTTTGAGGGGAGAATGAATTGTTAGTGTTTTAGAAAACATGGCACTATATAAAAAAAGGTTTACCAAAGTCTTCTGGAGAGGGTGTGGAGACAAACAGGCAGAGAGCATAGAGGATTTTTAGAGTGGTGAAAATACTCTGTGTGAGAATGTAAAATAGATATCTGTAATTATATATTTGCCCAAACCCATACAATGCACAACACCAAGAGTGAATTCTAATGTAAACAGTGGACATTAGGTGATTATGGTATAACAATGTAGGTTTATCCCTGGTAAAAAATGGTCCATTCTCGTGAGTGATATTGATGATGGAAGAGGCCGTGTGTGCACCCTGGGGAGCAGGGGGTGTATGAGAAAGCTCTGTATCTCCTCTTAATATGGCTCTAAAAGAATGCAGTCTTTACCAAAATTATTGCTGGAATTATTTTTCATAATGCCAGAGCCTAGAACACGTATTTGTCTTCCCATCTGCCCAGAGAAACACTAAAGTGACGGTAACTTAGAGCTACAGAGTAATACTGAAAAGATTTTAAAAAATGAAAGTGAGAGAAACAAAAATGTCCTCTATAGAGGAGAGACCGAGTTATTGTAAGAGAGGGAGCACATGATATCATTTTAGCATTTAAACTAGATGGAAACTTCGAGATTGATGGAAACTTAGTAGTAGATGTTTCCATCTAGTAGATGGAAGCTTCAGGTTGAAAATGAGACTGAAGAAGCTTTCAGAGAAGATGGGGCTTGTATTTTTCAAGGTGTCCATCCATTCCAAGATTAGGAAACCTTGCTGGCTACAGAACAAGATACGGAGAAGCAGGATCCAGTCACTTCTCTCCCTCTGCACTGCAGAAGTCCTGATCTGGATCACCACTTCTGTGTCGGGAGGACTGGAGTAAGCAGGTCTCCTGCTTCGCTTGCTGAGTCCCTAGAGTCAGCTCTCAGCAGTGTCAGTGCAAGACCTTTCCAGCCAGATCATGTTGCTTCTCTGCCCAAATCCCACGAGTTACTGCCTCTCTTGAACTAAAGGCCACATTCTTTGAGCGACCTCAGAGTCCCTAACCAGTCGACCCAGCCCGTCTCCCTGACCTCCTCACCTCCCACTCTCCTCCTTGCCTCAGCCCCTCTGGCCATTGGCTTTGTTATAGTCACATGGGCTGAGGATGCTCCAACTGCTGCTGTTTGAATGGACACTTGTGTGGGCCCACACTGTTCTTCCCATAGGTGTTCACATGGTTAACACTTGCTGCTTCCACGTCTGCACAAATGTTACCTTCTCAGTGAGATCTGCCCTAGTTACTGGATTTAATAGAGAACTTCACCCTTTGTTAACCTCCACAAACAGCATGATGCTCCTTAACTTCTTTCCTATGTGTTTAAACTGTTAACATACTGAACGGTGCCTTTATTATACTTATTACGTTTTTCTCTCTCTTGATGTAGTGTAACCTCCATAATGATAAGTATATTAATCTGCTGTATTCCACAGCAAGAATCCCAGAACCTAGAACATTCTTTGCACATAAGAGGCGTGTTACAAATGTCAAATCAACCAGTGGTGAAAGGATAACTTGAGCCTTTAGATTTAAAACCAACAAAAAAAGCTCATTTCCTGTTTCTCTGCAGTTTTCCCCAGCTTTGGGTGGTCACCGCTGCTGGGCTCTGGCTTCTCGTTGGCCGGAGGGTGAGGTGGCCTGGACAGCGGCTCAGGCACCTTGTGCCCAGAGCCCTCTGCTTCTTGCCTCACCCAGCTGCCAACCCCCAGATCCCAGACATCACGGTCTGGTGGTGGGGGATGGGGCTGGAGGTAGATCTCACCTACTGACAGTTACACAACCAGTGCATTTCCCGGAGAGTATATCTCCGCTGCCTTTGTCAACTATTCTGTCAATGTTATGGCAGATGGAAAACCACTGAATCTGGGTTTAGGGGATACAGCCCGACATTAAGATTACGACAGATTACACCCTTTATCCTCTCCGCAAACAGATGTATTTCTCTTGTGAGTCCTGCATCATTTGAAAATGTTCAAGTAAAGTGTTACCCTAAGGTGGAACACCACTGCCCCAACACCCCAATTTTCCTGGTAGGGACTAACCTAGATCTCACAGACGACAAAGGCATGATTGAGAAACTGAAAGAGAAGAAGCTGAGTCCCGTGATCCACCTGCAGGTTTTGGCCCTGGCTGAAGAGAGCAGCACTGTAAAATACCTGGAGGGCTCCACTCTCACTCACCAAGGCTTCAAGACAGTGTTTGATGAAGCTATTCAGCTGTTCTCTGCCTGGCTCCAGTCAAGACGAGAAAGAGAAAATGTCTGCTGTTGTAGATGTGTGGACCCTCGCCTGCCCTGTCCCCCTCGGAAGCTTTGTACATTTTGCTCAAAAATGATGAAGCCTTCTACTCAGTGCCTAGCTTCTGTTACAGATTAGTTTTTTCATAGAACCATTTTGAACCAATGCACAGTTTTAGGTTTTATTTGTTTAAAGTATAAGACTTTACATAATTTGGCTATTGTGAGAGTGCTGCTATAAACATTGGGGTACAAGTGCCCCTATGTATCAGTACTCCTGTATCCCTTGGATAAATTCCTAGCAATGCTATTGCTGGGTCATAGGGTAGGTCTATTTTTAATTTTCTGAGGAACCTCCACACTGTTTTCCAGAGTGGCTGCACCAGTTTGCATTCCCACCAACAGTGCAAGAGGGTTCCCGTTTCTCCACATCCTCTCCAGCATCTATAGTCTCCTGATTTGTTCATTTTGGCCACTCTGACTGGCGAATTATGGAAAGAGCCTAAATGTCCATCAACTGATGAATGGATAAAGAAATTGTGGTTTATATACACAATGGAGTACTACGTGGCAATGAGAAAGAACGAAATATGGCCCTTTGTAGCAACGTGGATGGAACTGGAGAGTGTGATGCTAAGTGAAATAAGCCATACAGAGAAAGACAGATACCATATGTTTTCACTCTTATGTGGATCCTGAGAAACTTAACAGAAACCCATAGGGGAGGGGAAGGAAAAAAAAAAAAAAAAAGGTTAGAGTGGGAGAGAGCCGAAGCATAAGAGACTCTTAAAAACTGAGAACAAACTGAGGGTTGATGGGGGGTGGGGGGGGGTGGGTGATGGGTATTGAGGATGGCACCTTTTGGGATGAGCACTGGGTGTTGTATGGAAACCAATAAATTTCATATATTGAAAAAAAAATAAAATAAAGTATAAGACTTTAAACTTTCACATTATATTACATTTAGTCCTAAAATGGTAAGGTTTCTTAAAGCCTTTTGTTTTTTTTTTCCAAAAAACAAAACAAAACAAAAAAACAGAAAAACAAAACCAAAAACCCTATTGTTGCTCAGATTAAGAGTTGCCAAAATGCATTGTGAACCAAGTCACGTTGTTGTACTACGAACATCCAGCACTAAACCCTTGTTTTTAAGACCTTTGTTTTTAAGAAGAGATGACAGTGTGTCAAGTTTGGAAATGCAGACACTTTCTAACCAGTCTTTGCAAAAAAAGCAGCACAACCTCCTTCAAGAAATGTTGCCATCTAACCATCCATAATTAATCAAGCAGTGTTCACTCCCTAACACTGTACTGTATGTCATAATGGAATGAGTGTAATGACTCAACTCTTTGGGTCAATCTTTTGATTGAGTGACATTAAAACAAAACAAAACTGTGTATTCACTTTAGCTGAGATTTTGAACAACCCTCTTACTCCCTTGTTTCTCTGATGAACCATCTGCTCTAGCAGTGGGCGGACCCAGGAACAGGGGGGCGGTGTGTGGGCAGCCCAAGTCCTGTCGTGAATGAAGAATGAAGACAGTATTTTGACAAAATATGGAGGTTAATTTATACTACATTGTACATACCATAATTAAACTGAGTAAAAGTGTCATGGGTAAAATTTTAAAAGGTTAATTTCTGTCTAGTGCAGTGAATGATGAAGAAAGGTTGGTCTTCTCACTGTGTGCTTTAAGTTTTTCCTTTTTCTTAGACCTGCCATCCCTCCTGAAATTGGGCATTTAATTCATCTTTAAACTGGTTTTTCACATAGTTGCTTAGTGCTTTTCTTACAGAAACCCTTATTAATGAGCAATATGCCTCCCTGTATTATAAAATCTTTCTGATAATGCATTAAACAGTATTTTGTAGATTAGTAAAAGTACGTTCCTGTTTCCTTGTTACTTTATTCAAAGCTAATGCTTTTCTTAGTTCTCTAGTAACTAGGTTTAAAAATCATGTTTTGCAGCTTTACAGTTTTTGAAATCTTTTAGATATTCCTAAACTATGAACTTTCTTAACCTCACTATCTTGCCAGATCACCAACACTGTACTTGACTAATGCTGACCCTCCTCTTTGCCTCACCCCCTTCCCCCACCCCCCACCAGACACATACTTCCTGTTGCTCTGCCTATCCATATTCCTTTGGGTCTTTGAGGTTCTATAAGCCTGTGCTCCTGCTAATGAAGTTCTGTACAGCTTATCCACTGTCAAGAATGCAAGGTTGGGCCTTTCAAACCCTAGCACAAATTTTTTTAAATTGACAGTTGCAGAATTGTAGAGTGTTTTTACAATTGATCTTTGGCTAATGCAATTAGCAGTGTGTTTTGCATGTATGACTTAATAAGTCTTTGAATCATTAAAAAAAAGTGCCCAACAGAATGAATTAAAGAAAAGAGAAATATGTAGATTGTAGTGAAATTAAATAATATCTGTGGATAAACAAAAATGTTTGGAAAGCTTCCAGATAGAGAATCAGAATAGAATCATTTTGGCTCCAGATTTGTCCTCAACAGTCTGAGTCTTCAGGAGGCATTTGATCTGTGCTGCCCAGGTTCTAAGTCAAAATACATTGGGATCTAGACTTACATACTTTGGCAGATAGTAATAAAAAATGAATGCAGAATAAATATTGTTTTTAAGGTTCATAGGTTGAGGTAAGTTTGACTCTCACCAAACATATCTGAAATGAGTATTAGTGAAAGGTATACAATACCAAAATGAAATTTTAGTCAATAATTGTGATTCAGAAAATAGCAAGTCACAACTAGAATGCAATGGAAAGTGAAGCAAAGCAGAGGGGGAAGCAATGGACCTCCATTGTAATTGGCTCAAATTAGCACACACAAGAGAACTCCAACAGATTTTTTGATAAAAGGACTAAAAAACCTTAATATTATAATTAAAAATACGTGTACATTTTGCCAATGAAAAGGCACTAAAAAGTCTCTAAGAGACACAACCAAACCACAGAAAATATTGAAAATATGGAGCAAAATCATGACACAATTTTGAGCTTTCACTGGTGTCTTAAAAAAACACACCCATTTGCTCTTCACGCCTGTGCTGGTTGGTCTCTTTCAGATTTCATAGGTACAGTTACATGAAATTATACACTATTCAGTAGAAAGGTGTATTTCAATTCTTCTAATATTGGGGATGCTATTTAACTGCCTTTAATGTATATAATCAGCATTTATACAACCACAATAAACATACTTACAGATGAGATAATCAATTTTCTAAAATAAGACATCATGAAATGGGTATATCTGTCTTATATCTGGGTGGTAAAGAGGGAGATAGAGTCTTGCGTAGAGATGATGCTTTTTCCTTCTTTTATAGTAGTGCGGAGTCACCATATCTGTTTAAAGATAATGATTCAAGATGGAAGTGTTTAAATATATGCTTACGGGGAACCCTTAGAACAGAAAAATAAAATAACACACAATGGGAAAAGAAGAAGCAGCTTCCTCTGGTGATACAAACTCCCTGCACAGCTCACTTTTAATACAGAGTTAATAGAATGCATCTACACTTTATAACTTTAGGACAAGAGTCACCAACATTAAATGTAAAGTTATGGTGCTAATTACCAGAAAAGCTGAAAAGAGAAATGGTTAACAGTTAACATAAAATGTATGTTTAGCCTCTGAAGAATACATTAATGTTAATTGTGTTCTTTTCTAGTTGTGGCATTTCAGATGATTTCATTGATTTTTTAAAAACTTTGTGTATTTCTGTGTTTTTGCAATTTATAGCCAGGAAAAAAGTGATAAAATTATTAAGCTTAAATGTGTTCAGTCTTATAAAAAACCCTAACTTCAGTTCTAAAATTTATAGTGTTTCCTAACAAATTACTGCTCCATATTTTATAATCCATTTCAGTTGTCCAGCTTTATCTGTGGCAGTATTAAAAGGAATATAAAAATCATCTACTGGGGGAAACGCGTTTATCAACAATAATTATAACTCACTATCTCAAATGGGTGAGCGATGGTATGAATACATTTTGTAGATACCAAAGAAAGAGAAAAACCCAATTCTGAAAAGCAGTTATACTGATCAAGGACAAATCAGGAATAGCTCCACAAAGAATGTAAAAATTTACTTGTGTTTGAAAAAAAGGAAGGAAGGCATCTTTATCTGAGGAAGGGAAGAGGAGTATTCAAAAAGCATGCTGCGTAAATAAATTTAAAAGCACAATTAACAGCTTGAGGGGATGGATAGCTGTTAAATTAATTTTAAAGGTTACTAAGGTGATTTTTTTCCTTATATTGAAAATAGAATACTATTAACTTTAATTCAGATTTAAATGCCTGCTAGAAAGAAATCTAGGCAATATGACTTAGCCAAAAAATACACAAAGACCACAGTGAATTACTACTGCATACCTAAATGAGTATATTACAGGTTAAAATTGTGTATATAATAGCTAAATTAAAAAAAAAAATCTATCCTTACCAGCTGTTGAAGTAAAGAAAGTAGACCCTTACACACTGCCAGTGGAAATGTAAAACCATGTAAAACCATATAACCACTTAGAAAACAGACTTTAAAAATTTTAGACCACATTCTTAAGTATTTGTTTCATGAAAATCCATGCAATTCGCTCTTCCCTAATAGTCATGAATGGGGAATTGATGTACTTTTGTGCTGTTTATAGTGTTTTATATTTGAATCATACACAAATCGTTTATGCTTCTGCATGTTAACATTTATACATAAATGGTTATCAATTCCATAGCACAGTTTATGTAAAAGATCTCTATGTATGGCAACATTTATTTAAAAAGCCTCAATAATCTGAAAATATTATTTTTTTTATTTTTTTAATGTATGAAATTTATTGTCAAATTGGTTTCCATACAACACCCAGTGCTCATCCTAAAAGATGCCCTCTTCAGTGCCCATCACCCACCCTCCCCTCCCTCCGACCCCCCATCAACCCTCAGTTTGTTCTCAGTTTTTATGAGTCTCTTATGCTTTGGCTCTCTCCCACTCTAACCTCTTTTTTTTTTTTTTTTCCTTCCCCTCCCCCATGGATTTCTGTTAAGTTTCTCAGGATCCACATAAGAGTGAAACATTATTTGAATAATACACTTTATCAAGAATCAAAACAGGGGCACCCTGGGAGGTTCAGTTGGTGAAGTGTCCGACTTTGGCTCGGGTCATGTTCTCATGGTTCTTGAGTTTGAGCTCTGCATTGGGTTCTGTGCTGTCAGTGCAGAGGCCGCTTAAGATCCTCTGTCTTCCTTTCTCTGCACCTCCCTGCTGGCGCTCTTTCTTTCACACAAATGAATAAACATTTTAAAAAAAGAATCAAAATATTCTAGCATCTGGCCAGATGTGAATAATGAATAACCTCAAATTTCAATAATAACAGTTACTGAGTGATCTTAAAACCACGTTGTCTTGACCAAGCGAATTAAAGATTACATAGCAAAGTGACATTTTTAGTCTCACAAGGACAGAAGGATTCTGCCCTCAGTGTACCAGACAGTCCCATTCTAGTGAAGCAAAAGTTAGCATCCAGCCTAGATGCACCAACATTTGTTTGCCTCTTCCCTGGGGAAGAATAAATATTGAAGAAAAAATTGTAAGTAATAGAAAGAAAATTGTGCAAGATAAAGAGCAGCACCAAGAGAAATCTCTTTTGCTCAGGGCTGCAACAGTTTTACTGATTGGTCGGACTTAAACTACTTTCCACTGTTTAACAATATGTGGATGTACCACAGTTTCTTCCTGAAAGATGACACATATCCAACTAAAATTTTTGTTTAACCCAAACCCTGTCTTAGCAGCATTTATGTAGCATTCGTAATATTTGTACAAGTAACTTGAATATTATGCACAAGCAAGATAAATTGGTTTCTGAATAATAGACTTCTTATTCATTAATAAGCAAGCATATTAGCGAAAATAATATATCAGAAATTATATTCATTTTAAATAATGTTGAATCTAGGCATTAGTAGGTCAAACAGTTTCAGACTGATTTTTTCAATACATATAGTCATGTCTGAACAATACACATGACTGACTCTATAAAAGGAAAGAAAGGGAGAAAAAAGTTTTGCTTCCATTGACTAGTGACCATGGATTCATTCTTGAATTGACCATTAACCCACAGGGTAATTTTTATCTCTTTTCCTTTATACCTTCAGGTTTCTGATAATCTCATATCATTTGTCTTTAAGGTCACTGTTATGAATTTGTCTTTAAATATATACTGAAATTCAGTGTAATATTTAACATATACTCAGTAAGATGTACTTTTAATAAAAATATTTATCGTTAATAAATTATTAAACTGCATAATCAACCTAAACTTATCTTAATGCCCAGGACCTATGCATCTTGCCAGCTTAAATATTATCCTGCAATTTGAAATGCAGGAGAGAGAAGAGTAATTCTTATCAGTTCTAAACTCATTATTGTGTGAATGTATATAACGTGACCCATTCATGGTTTCAAAAATCAAGACAATGCACTATCCATGCACACTATATAAAACCAGTTTAAGAATCTGAATTCATTCTATTGGCCTAAAATCACTACACCATTAGTTGACTACTTTTCAGTAGCAGGGATAAGACTACTATAAAGCAAGCTATGCAAATTTTTATTTTTCTGTGACTTCCTGGGCCATTACCGTGATCTATGTGTAGATGGAATAATGGGCCAAGTCTCTCTGATCAATGGCAAAGACCTCAGCGTGTTACATAATAAAAAGCAGTTCATAGCTTTTTTACAGCGTATTTATTTTAAATTAATATTCATTAGCTTCTGCATGCTTGACACGAACAAAAAGTGAATGCAAAAGTTAGTTACAAATAAATTCCATATTATCCTTATTAGCATGTTTACATTCAAATGTCAAAAAAAAAAGAAAAGAAAAGAAAAGAAAAGAAAAGAAAAATGCCAGGTTCTAATCATTCTCAATGGGATATGCAGATAAAAATCCTGGATTTTATCCTGAGAAATGTTAGTTAGTTTTTGTAAATAACATATATTTTCTAACCTAAGTAGGAAATGAAATGTCCTAAGAAAGTAATGTGAATGCACAATCATTCTTGTCTTATGCAGCAAACCTCACTAACTTACATCTCCTACAGGGACTGCTAGTAATGGTAATGAAACAGTAGTAATATGAATGGGTACATTAGTGTTGAATATACCCTAATATTCATATTTTATTTAGGATATCTGAAAAAATGAAATAAAAATTAATTAGCATATTAAATATTATATATATGCATCACATATACATATTATATGTGTGTGTATATATGTATGTGTATTTTATATACAACACATAGATCTTCTAACCAAATTGTTTCCACATGCACATTAAAAAACTCCTACATGGACACAGCTATAAATTATGATAAATTTTAAATGAACAAAGGAAGAATTCATAAGATTTCAGCTTTTCCACAAAATGTCAAACCAGAAAGATATTAAGCAATTGAAATACAGTGACCTAAAATCTCTATGTATCTCAGCTGAGAAAGAGAGGGATTGTAGAAAGTAAAATATATGATTGTTAACAACTGTTGAGTTTTAAGTCTTGAGTATAACTGGTGGTCTCTAAATAACCTTTCTGATCCTCATTTTCCTCAAATATGGGAATAATGATACTAGCTTTTTGTTAAGATTGTGACAATTAAAGAATAATATATAGTAAAATGTTTGGCATATTGCCTGGCACATCGGGGCGCTAGACATGATGACAAATACCATTACTATTACTAATATAATTATAAGTAGTTGTAACAGTAGTATATTCATAGTTATAGTTCTTAGACTTGGAGTATTATAATAAAGGGTCTGACTCCCTTTGAAATGTTTAAACACTGTTTTAAAAATCTCGCCTTCCTTTTTCCTGTGGTACCACATTTAGATAGGTTGGTAAGAAAGTACTTGCATGTGTGTGTCTTCTAATTTGGCACCGATTGGAAATTTAAACCTCCCACGCACTGGAACTTGTCCCCGGTCCAACCTTCTTCTCGCTGTTCAGGCCCAACTCATTCCCTCTAGTTTTGAGACTGACCCTTATTGTACCTGATTTGCTCTCCCCAGGCATCCCTCTTGTGAATAATACATTTCCCTTCAAATTTTTGTTGGTGTGTGGAATGTCATCAGTTTTGATAGTGAACCAAATTTCGGGTGTCAGTCCATTCTGCTTCCAGCCAATGACCAAAAAACCCCCAAACAAACCAACACAATAAAACAATTGGCATACTCAGCAATATTGTACTGGCATGCTCCAAGCTATGGCCACCGCTCCTCTGAGATCTTTTTTCTATGGCTCCTGGTTTGCTCTGCACGTATGTGTGGCATGGCTCTGCTGCTTGCCAACAAGCTTGCTATTTTGGTTGTGCTGTGCTGTGCTGCATTTGTTGAGTCCTGTTGAGCCTCTTTTAAAATGTTGCTGACTTATGCTGAAAGTTTTGATATTGGAGTTTAAGGACACGGGCAAGGGATTGGGGCTGTCTTTAGTATATGTGCTGCTGAAGCGAGCACAGGGGGCTGTCTTTAGAGTATCCCTGGGTCATGCATCTCAGTCCAGGCCTATCCGTGGGACACTGAATGCACTGTATGTCAGTGGCTGATGCTGGGCTCACGGAGAAGACTCATACTCTGTAGCCAATAGGCTGTTTGTTTTAGCTGAGTACTAGTCTCAGGACTTAGGGAAAAGAATGTTGCATCCTGTGATATGTGAGCCCCCAGAAGGTTCATTATGACAAAGAGAGTAGAGACACTCGAAAGAAAGAAAGAAAGAAAGAAAGAAAGAAAGAAAGAAAGAAAGAAAGAAAGAAAGAAAGAAAGAGAAAGGGAAGGAAGGAAGGAAGGAAGGAAGGAAGGAAGGAAGGAAGGAAAGAAGGAAGGAAGGAAGGAAAGAAAGAGAAGGAAGAAAAGAAAGGAAAGGAAAGAAAGAGAGAAAGTGAGAAAGTGAGAGACTGCGGGCTCTTTCCAGGCCCTAAGACACTACATTAATGGCATGCTTCTGCCGATTCACTAGAGACTCTCACATAGAACATCTAGACATTCATCATTGCATTCACGGAGAGGGTAAGCTATTGCCCTACGTAAGATTCAGGGGCTTGCCATCTCATTAAGATTCTTAAGCATCATATTATTCAATGAGAGCTGTTCTATTCCTGATGTAGTTAAAAGACAGCTCCTAACAGTGTTAACTCTAAGCATGTCAAGTAGGCCCAACACCAATTAGGTGTCTTTGGTTTCTGGAGACAACATAGTTCCCATTTAAATTTATACTACCAAAATCTACTTATGTGGTCACCCACAAGTCATCTCACTTTATGCAGTGCCATTTATTACAGAGGGCTCAAGAAGTCAGTACAGATGACCATACTGCAGACACATCTTGTAGTTCCTCCTGGAGATTCCTTTATGGAGGAAAATTTTGTGACTACCTGTGCTTCTTGGAGTCTCTGAACAGCTCTTAAGGGCTGCAAGTTAGTTTGCATGAAAAAAAGTTGCTTGGTTGAGTCCTGTGTTACATGATATTTGCATATCAATTTGCATCCAAGACCCTCTGAGCAACTGAGGCTTTCATACAACTTGAACCTATGACACTCTACACTCCACCTCACCGTGCCTTGTGCTAACAGCACTCCGACAAGGTCAGCACAGCCACTGAGGCCTCTTTCTGAATTGGAGATTGCACCGATGTGGTAGAGTCAAATCTGGGCCCTTTGACATATTCTACGTACCAGAGGAGATGGTCTCTCCTGCCCTCAGCCCTTTGCTAGGTACCACTGTGCTAGGGAAGATCACCTCTCTCCTAGACGCCTTAGCTACCTGAGAAGCCTACTGGGATCAACTGAGTGAACAGTAAGTGGGATCATAATACTTTAAGAGCAGAAGTAGCCCAATGACACATTGTAGAACTCACTAGAGAACTGCTGCTTTTCATCCCTAAACTGGAACATCCTGGTAAAGGATAAAACCCAATACCAAGCACAGTAGGCCAGACTTTAGGCAGTCACAATGGCATTGGAGGATGCCCTAGCCGACAATTGATCCAAATTATGCATCTTCACAGTCTCCTGAGCCATTGGCAGTAGTCTAGTCATTTGCTCTGGCTATCACCAAAACAAAGCAAAACACAAAACAAAACCCACCTTACTCAAGGCTGCCCTTTTTTCAGGTAAAGAACTTGGGGAATTCCTTACTCTTGGGTAACAAAAATCCAAATTAAGATCTCACCGGTCTCTGCCAACATCAGGCTTAATTTAATGCCAAAGCAGATATAGCAACACACAAATTCTTGGTTTGAGATTTTATCCTCCAAAGGTTATTGGTTTTATTGTTGTTCTGAACTAATTTATTAATTTTCCACAGATTCCTCCTCTTATTTTTATTTGTACTTGTGTGCATTTGGTGCTAACTGTATCTTCTTGTGCTCCCGTCCTTAAACAGACCACAGCAGTCTTGTTTCCAAGTGAACTGCATTCTGGCCAGTTACCCCATTCTGCTAACCACATTGTGGGACACTGTGCTGCCTTCAGAATCCACAATATTATGCAAAATCTTTTAAATTAATGCCACTCAAGAACTGTCTAAATCCACATATATGAGTCAAACCACTTCTACCCTCAAAATTCTACATGAAGGGCAACCGTCTTGGGCAACGATGGTTGCTGATAAAGTTCTAGCATAGGACTATGCACCAGCCAGCTAAATCTTGGAAATAAAAATACTAAAATAAAGTTTTCTAGTGACTGGGTACATGGAGTTTTGATTCCCTGAAATTTTCACATATGGATACAAAATACAGGCAAGGCTGTTCAGATGTTCTAACACATGAGATAACAAGTTAAAGTCAGCAGTATTGCTAGAGTATTTAAGCAATGCCTTGAACTTCACAGATACCTTCTCCTGGCTCTCCTCAACTATCTAGTGTAATTGAATGCTTATGTTCTTCCAAGGTCTTCTCATTTTCATTATAGATGGTTGCACAGGCATATGGTTCCAACATTTATACTTAAATGTAGCCTCAATTAAGTGAGACATCGTACATGTCAGTCATCAATCAAACAACAGGGAGTGAATTATAATAAATGTAATAAAATAAATGACTCCATCATTGATATGACTACTAACTTCTTTTATGCCTCACTCTCCTTTTCTCCTTTGGCCTCATATGTGGACCAGCTGATAATAAAACACAAGCACTTTCCTCCCTGGGTGCAGACAGGGAATTTAAGCCACACTTAGGAATTTTACCCTAATCCCATCTCCTCACCTGTATAAATGACTAGCCTCCAACCTCTGCTTTGCATAAACTAGCCCAGACCTGCTAGCTTGTGTCTAGGTCTATCCACAAGTCCCTCATGTGAGTAATAAATTTTCTTTCAAATTATCTTGGGTATAAAATATCATCAACCTTTACATCCAAACCAAGTTTCAGGTGATGTCTACCCCAATTCTGCTGACCTGTTACAAAACATAGATCCACTGAAACTGAGAAAAATGTTTTCATCCAATGGAAACACCGTTATAGATTATTAATTCCCCAAACGTGTTTTATAGAGCATAGATTTAAAAAAAATCAGGATAAATGAGTTGTCAAGTCAACTACTTTTAGGAAACACAGAAGTAAATATAATTAAACAGGTTTCATAAATTTAGGTCTTCCTAGAGCCTTAATATTCTTATGTTATTTATAAATCACTAAGAGAGGTATACGTAGAGGAAGATGTCAAAAATGCATTTGTTGATAAAATTGGGACTGATATTCAATTAAAACTTTCTACTATCACCTTAAGGTGGTTATGGCCGTGTCTATTTTGAAGGCTAGTATCTATGCTATACCAAATGTGTGTGTGTGTGTGTGTGTGTGCGTGTGTGCACTCATATATGTGTATCCATTTTATTGTACATAACATAGTTATATGTGACATAACCATGTGCATGTATATATGTACAATACACAGGCAGTATGTGTAATATATCTATGTATGTGACATACTTAATATATGACTACATATATTACTCTGTCATGGGACTATATTCAGTGGAGCATGAGTTAAACTAAATCTTCAGCAAACATATTTTAAGAAATAATTGTTTTTGACAGTTATCAATCCTATTATTTTTCTCAAATACAAAAGTCTCTTAGTTTTCACAAGAGTGTATTTACGTTGAACTGAAATTGTCCTTTCGACAACTTCTAGCCACTTTCACTTTTTATTTAGAGTTAATAAATGTCTTTTGATAAGAGCCTGTTTAATGTGTCTGTAGTTATGACTTTATATCAGCCTAAGGGATGCATAATCCTAAGTAATCACAGTATTCAAGATGAAGTGTCTTTTTAGTGAATTTAAACACTCTACTACATTGGAGGTCTTGAGAGATTTCAAATCATGCAACTATCTTCAGAAACTCCTGAACTCCTTTTTCCTTCTGTGTAACCCATAGTGCTTTGTCCAGATACACATGAAAATGCAGAAGTGTTTCAGATTGCTACATAGTGTTGCTACACATTCTTTTTGTATCGCAACTCCATTTTTTTTTATCCTAGTTTTCCTCCTAGTGAATAATAGGATCCCAGTAGAGATAGGTGTCTATAGTGCCTGTTACTTAGTAATTTGAAAATCTGCAAGTGGAGTGCACCAAATGGACATATATCTAATCAATAGAAAACTTCATTATATTTTTATTTCCATGCTTTAAGATTATATTTCTATTTAGTTTTAAGAGACATTGGATGTATACATGTACTGTACATTGTATGGTACTTATGAGACATTGGGAAGTTCTCAAATCTTAATACCCTTGTTGCTTGCTACACTTCATATTTGTTGTGAAATTTTAGAGGTACAAAAGAGGCTAGGGAAAAATATATCACCCAGTGTAAGCGTCATTCTAAATTAGCATTGTCAAAAGATTGTCCACACTAAACCAGTTTTCTGTTAATTTTATGGGAAAAAATTAGTTCCTTGTTAGAATTTATCAAATAAAATTTCCATTTCTAATTTTGCTTTTTCATGTTTACTTTTGTTCTCAAGCATGAACCTTTAAATTGTCATTTTATGGTATTTTTCCTTTTAAAAATTTTACTGAAGTATAGAATACACTGTTGTGTACTTCCAGGCGTACAACACGGTGATTTGACAATTCTGTACATTACTCAGTGCTCACCACGGTAAGTGTAGTCACCATCTGTCACCATACATTATGCAATATTAGGGACTATATCCCCTACACTGTAATTTTTGCCTCTGTACCTTATAACTGGACGTTTGTACCTTTCAATCTTCTTCACCTATTTCACCCATCTCAATACCTCCCTCCCCTCTGGCAACCACCAGTCTACTCTCTGTTTTTAAGAGTCTATTGGTTTGTTCATTTATTTCATTTCTTAGATCCCAATTATAAGTGAAATAATATGGTATTTTCCCTGACTTATTTCACTTAGCATAATATTCCCTAGGCCTATCGATGTTACAAATAGCAAGATTTCATTATTTTTATGGCTTAGTGATATTCTATTGTGTATATACATAATATATATCACATCTTCTTTATTCATTCACCTATCGATAAATGTGTATTTTGTCTTTTTGTTCCTCTCATTATCCCAATTATCCAGATCTTAGAATTCTTTCTAAAAGTTTCCCCACCCTAAAACCAGTGAGAAGTAACATGGGAAATTTTCCCTTTACTATTCAGGTTTCATGTTTGTCAGACCTCCCGAAAGAGTAAACTTCCCTTAGTTCATGTGCTTCTTTGCTTCACATGGATTTATTTATTCTTCGCCATCTGGCTTCTGATTTCAACACTTCCTGAGGGTCCTTGTGCTGAATGCACTGTTGCTTCCTTCAGCATTCTCTTTTGCATTTTGGGGAGAAGGCTGAAACTACATTTCCCGGAATCATGACCCTTAGATTCAACCAATGAGAAGCATTTAATCAAATATTGGAAAGTGGAAGGGGAATAAAGACCAATATTTTGTGATGGCAGAGTCAGACGCATAGTTTAAGATATCAGTAGTAGCTTCCCTTGACTTTGGACACCCACCAAGAATCACTTGCAGTCCAGCAATTAAAATCACATATACCATGAGCAGACAGCTCAGAACATCTACAAGAACTTCTTTTTGATTCTGGAGGTGTTCAGGAGAATCATTAATTTAGATGCTATAGAGAGCTAAATTCACTGGCTACAGAGACTTGAGATATTTACACTTTGATATTTCCTGAGAGTAGTCTATTGTCCTTTTCTCTTCCATTCCTTCCATTGTTTGTGTAAAGTCTATTGTATATACTAAATCATTCTCTATTTAAAATGATTATAGTTTGTCATCAAGCTGTGATAAAGTTATTGGTCATTTCCTAATTGTGTGATAAGACTGACTTCCCAGGCCAAGACTTTATCTTTCCCAACCTTCCCAGAATTTAATATATTTGACAAGATCATCTTCTTGAAGCTGCTTCCCTCTTTTATATTTTATGACCATGAAGTTTTTGATCACCTACTTCTCTTGTAAGCATTTTTTTTTCTGACATACTTTTTAACTTCTCAGGGATAGGGTCAGTGGAATATCTATTATTCTATATGTGTGGGATCTCTTTAAACAATACTGTGATTTGGTTCCTTATTGTCTATCATAAAGTCAAGTTTTACTAATAATTTATGTTAAATATTCTTTTCAAATATCTCATTTGCATGATCCTATACATGTTCTAATGAAAATAACATGGGCGGGGCGCCTGGGTGGCGCAGTCGGTTAAGCGGCCGACTTCAGCCAGGTCATGATCTCGCGGTCCGTGAGTTCGAGCCCCGCGTCGGGCTCTGGGCTGATGGCTCAGAGCCTGGAGCCTGTTTCCGATTCTGTGTCTCCCTCTCTCTCTGCCCCTCCCCCGTTCATGCTCTGTCTCTCTCTGTCCCAAAAAAATAAATAAACGTTAAAAAAAAAAAAATTAAAAAAAAAAAAAAGAAAATAACATGGGCTTTTAGTCAGGGATGAGTATAGAGTCTGTATATGACCTTTATAATTGTATGACCTTAAATAAGTTGCATCACATTGTCATTGAAAAATAAAAGTGAGAATACTACTATTCACCACATATCTTATTATATGATTAAGTAATACTGCATGTTACCTTGCTAGTAAATTGTTTGGCATGCAATATTTTTAATACAATGTGTCTCTTCTTGTATTTAACAGCATTAAAGTAGCCTTCTTTTTAGTGTTTTATAGATATTTATATTTGAATTAAGGAAGAACAAAATACATTTCTGGCAATTCCCATTTTATTTTATTTTTTAAATTTTAACTTTTTTTTTTGAGACAGAGAGAGACAGAGCATGAACGGGGGAGGGTCTGAGAGAGAGGGAGACACAGAATCTGAAACAGGCTCCAGGCTCTGAGCGGTCAGCACAGAGCCCAACACGGGGCTCGAACTCATGGACCGCGAGATCATGACCTGAGCCAAAGTCAGCCGCTTAACCGACTGAGCCACCCAGGCACCCCGACATTTCCCATTTTATACATAGCTTTCCTTTTTCATAATTGAAATATCTTAAAAGTCTTTCCATACCTACTGATTTACCATCTGTAGAAAGATGAGACACACATATGCAGTGATGGCTCTGTAGCAGTGCTCTGGAAGGTAAAGTTGAAAAGGCACTTGCAATACACTTTAATTAACTGTTCATGGTTTGTTGTGAAATTTCCAAAAATATAATATCAAAACGTGAAATGTCATATTTTCCACTTTAGCAATTTATAAAGTTAGCCTAAGTCATTCCAAGCAGTTGCTGTTCTTTTCCTGGATCTCACAAATCATAATACATCTTCTACTTAAATCAAAGATTTCTAAATTGGACTTGGTCCTTTGTTAGCAGTAATACTTTTAGAAATCTGTATTATTGATATGAAGGATAATTTTGGCCAGTATGAATTTATGTGTTCTTCCTAAAGTTTCAGTTCTCAAAAATGATGGTAAATGAATATTCACCAACCCAAGTTGGATTAAATATCCCAACTATTTCTAATTATTTATCATAGTCGTGACACAGGAGAGTTATTCTTAAACATGACATGAAACTTTTATGTTTTTATTGACATATTTACTTCATTTTTAAATAGAGAGCTTATTTCAAAAGACAGAAGCATTCATATATTATTCCTATGGTGAACTATGTTGCAAAAATAAGCCTCTATAATTAGTACCTTTCTCTCTTATGTAATCTATTAAATTTGAAAGCTAATGTTATAATGAACTCAGATAATGACACAGCAGATGCATAAATGAAACCTGAGGTGAATAACCGATGAAATTATGGAAAATTGCTATTGAGTCAACATTTGTTGGATAATTTTTTTAGTCTATACACCTGTGCTAGCAGGATTTCAAAATGAAGATTGATTAAGTCTGTTTGAGAGTCTTATGCCTGTTCATTAGCTAAATTTTGTCAAATAAAAGGAATGTTTTACAGGAAATGGAGATCCATAAGAACCTAATCTAGCCTGTAGTATGGTGTTCAACACCCAATACTGTAGTTGGGTGTTCAACAAATGTTCCATATTCTTTCCATGTGCCCCCGACTCCCTTCCATGTAAATTGGGACCACATGACTAGTCAGTGGATGGAAAGCAGAAATAATATGCATCACTTCTCTTCTGAGGCACTTAAAAGCAATTAATGCCTTCTCCATCATTCCCCTTTCTTGCTACAGCGAGCGTGAAATCCCCAAGCATAAAAAGATGAAGGGAGCCCAGGAACCTGAGTGACTGGAGAGATGAGCATCCCTGCTGACTTAAATTAGAATCTGAGAAAATGTGAAATTAATTTCTATTGTTTTAGGTCACTGAAGTAGCATATTGTGTTTGTGACAAAATAGTGCCTATTTTCCTGAATACAGATAATTAAAATGAAGTAAAAATATGTGGCTAGGCTATTCCCAGGAAATTTTTGTTACTGACTGTATGTTTTTAAGGAAACCAGCAAGAAGCGAAAATAATCTTAATATGATCATTCAGTCTCATTGGTTAGCTAAACTTAGAGATACAGCTAACTCTAGTTTGTTTTTTAGGATATAATAAATGGAACATTCTCTCAACTCAAAGACCTCACATAAACACGGAAATACAAATTCTTAGGAATCCATTGAGCTTTAAATGTTTTAAACATTTATGGAAAACAAAGGAATGTGCCATCTCATATGAACATAGAAGCAACATCAGCTTTGTCTGAACTGTAGGATTTTAATGGGAAAAAAAGGACATAATATGGTTTAATCTAATGTATCACACATTTTAAATATTAGCACTCAAATTAAAAAAATATGGCACAATATGAATAGATTCTCCTGAAGTTGTACAATGTAATGGCTCTGATTACTGACACTGTTTTTAACTCCAGCAAGTTCCTATGCAGACATGCTAATGAAGAAAATATATACTTGCTAGAAAGCGAAGTATTTAATTGGTCCAGTTCTGTCATCAAAACAGCATTGGTGTCCTCAGACTTCATTAACTTCTTTCTTCTTTTATCTGATTATCTGTGTGAATATATCTCCATTGATAACCTTGACTGCTATATTAATGACTTTATAGCCTATACTTCAAAGTAGACCTCTCTGTAAAACTCTAGATTCATTTTCCTAACTGCCTTCTGAATGTTTCCATTAGATTGAACTATTGGACAAAAACCCCAAACTCAATTTTTCTCTACACCACCAATATAAAATTATTGCACGTGGCTTTTGTTATGAGCTTAGGTTGGTCCATTGGCTTTGGAATATTTTCAGTGGAATTCCCCTGTACCTTTTAGATGTCTAGTCAAGGTCTTTTTCTTGTCCTTCTCCAAATGTAGGCCTTTATCTAAGTGTTTTTAGGCTTCTAGCAAGCCTCAGCAGAAAACGAAATCTAAATTCCAAGGATAAATTCTCCAAAAAGTGTCACTGTAACACTGATTAAAATTTCCATTTGACTAGTACGAAAAAACAGATGAAAAACTTAGTGAAAGAGTTTCAGTTTGAAAAGAGAGACAGGATTTATATGAACAATCTATCTAAGTAATATAATGCTTATATGTATGGCCACTGTTTCAGTAAATTTGTGTTTAAATTATGAAACAGTAGATTATGATGGTATATAAAAAGCTTAATCACTTATTCTGCAAATAAATGGATATACAATTAAGCTAGTGGTTTTCATGAAGTGGAGCTAAAGAAAGAAATACAAAATATATTTCCTCTCTTAAAATTATTATAAGTTGTTCATTCACCAAATCTGTTTCATCCTGTACTCAACAGCCTGATTTCTATTATGTTTGTTATGGGAAAAAGCTGTTGGGTCTCTTTTGCTAAAATGTCTTAAAAATTATCTGTTAATAGCAGCACTATCGACAATAGCCAAATTATAGAAAGAGCCCAAATGTCCATCAACTGATGAATAGATAAAGAAGGTGTGATGTGTATATTCATATATACACACAGTGGAATACTGCTTGATCAAAAATAATGAAATCTTGCCATTTGCAACAACATGGTTGGAACTAGTGTTATTATGCTAAGCGAAATCAGTCAGTCACGGGCATATATGCTTTCACTCATGTGAAACTTAAGATACTCAACAGAACATAGGGGAAGGGAAGGAAAAATAAGATAAAAACAGAGTGGGGGACAAACCACAGAGTCTCTTAAATTCAGAGAATGAACTGAGGGTTGCTGGAGGGGAGGTGGGTGGGTGATGGGCCTAAAGGAGGGCACTGGTTGGGATGCACATCTCTTATATGTAAGAGATGAATCACTGGGTTCTAATCCTGAAACCAATACTACACCATATTTTAACTGACTTCAATTTAAATAAATAAATTTTAAACATTGTCTATAAAATCCTTATATCCACAAATCCTTTTGAATTTTATAACATTGATAGGTTTGTCTTTTATTTTCTTTGAGTTTTTACAGGTTAGGTAATTCTATAAGAATTATGTAAGAATATAAGAACATATAAGAATTTTGTATATTACATTATAATATTCTAGTGTTAAAATTACAATGGACTGTTTGTTTCTCTTCCTTATATCCCGGTTGTATATATATTTCAGAAGTTTAATAAACAGTTATGTAAATGTAAGCCTTGTTAGGAAAGGACTGTGTCCATCTTTTTCCCTGTTCTATTCCCAGCACCTAAAAAAGCACCTGCCATTCAGCTTAAGTATTTAATAAGTAGTTTGTAAATGTGTGAATATAAAGGAAAATACTGTGATCACTGCAGTTTGCCCTCATTTTAAAGAAAAATTATATTCTACTTTAAAAAGAAAACTACAAACATATAATAGTAAGTACTTATCATGCATACATTCCTGAAATAAAAATACTTACCTCATATTGCTTTCTATACACAAAATTAAAATAAAAACAATATTACTTATTTCATTCACTATCATTGAAAAATTACTAAAACACAAGCTGGGGATATTTGAGACCTGTAACTCACTCAGAGGAAAAGGTTCATTTTCCACCATATTCATTTTACTTTACTTAGGTTGCTTTTCAGTGACAGATATTTGTAGGCAGACTAGCACAACATCCATTATAACTCCTTCATCACTTACCTTCCTTTACTAGAAGCTGGAAAGGGAATACTCAAATACCTTTCTGCGGTTGGATTGGCCACACGGCATCAATGGGGCTAAATAATTAAGGCATTTGTATATTTTCCTTCTTGTTCCTTGGAATACATATGCATATGTGTGCATGTGTGTATGTGTGTGTGCACACAGAGAGAGGGAGGGAGGAAGGGAGGGAGGCTACCAACACCACATGCTGATGGTGATGGAATGGAAAGGTAGAAGCAGTCTTATTTTTATGACTTTAATAGCTACATCATCCTTAAGATTTTTGCCTTTGAATTTTTATTAAAATGAAAAAATAAAATCTATGTCAGTGTAATCACTTTGACTTTCTGTTAGGTTTTCTATAATTTGCACCTCAATGCACAGCTAAATAACTTACTTTCCTACATGAAATATATCAATGTTTCTTTTTTAATATTTACTTTTAAATAAACTTGTATAGCAGAACATGTATTATATCACTCACAATATGTTTGTCCCACTCTTAAGAAATGCCTGTTTACTCTTTAATCTGATAGTAAACAGCTAACTTTATAAAATATTTGAACAAAGATGGTATTCTTAACCATACCTGTGACATTTTCTCTCTCTCGGTTTTCCTTTTTTTAGTCTTTCAAGGTGTAATTGACCAATAAAAGTATAACACGTTTATTCAGTACAAGAACAATAATTTGATATACACTGTGAAATAATCTCCAATGGAGTTAATTAACACAAACCTCATCTCATGGATATACCTTTTTAAAATTTCTGATGAGAATACTTAAGCTATACTCTCAATAAATTTCAGTGAAACAATAGAGTATTATTCACTGGAGTCACCTTGGGATAGCTTAGAAACTTAGACATTACTCGTTTTACAGCTAAAAATTTGAACACATTTACTAGTTTCTCCCTATTTCCACCAACTCCTTGGGCCCTGGAAATTACCATTTAACTGTCTGTTTTTGTTTGGTTTTGTTTTATTTTTTAAGATTCCACAGGGGCGCCTGGGTGGCGCAGTCGGTTGGGCGTCCGACTTCAGCCAGGTCACGATCTCGCGGTCCGTGAGTTCGAGCCCCGCGTCGGGCTCTGGGCTGATGGCTCAGAGCCTGGAGCCTGTTTCCGATTCTGTGTCTCCCTCTCTCTCTGCCCCTCCCCCGTTCATGCTCTGTCTCTCTCTGTCCCAAAAATAAATAAACGTTGAAGAAGGAACCCTCTTTATAAAAAAAAAAAAAAAAAAAGATTCCACATATAAGTGATACCAAGCAATATTTGTCTCTGGCTTATTTCATTTAGCACAATGCCCTCCAATTTCATCCATGTTGTTGCAGACGGCAGAATTTCCTTCTTTTTTTTTAAATGAATAATATTCCATTATGTATAAGTACAACATTTTCTTTCTACATTTATCTGTAAATAAATGTTTGTGTAGTTTCCCTCCCTGAGCTATTGTGAATAATACGGAAATGAACAAGAAAATTATTTCGACTTTTTTGGATATATCCCCAAAAGTGAGATCGTTGGATCATATGGTAGTTCTATTTTTAATTTTTTGAGGAAACACCATACTGTTTTCCATAGTGACTCTACCATATTATATTACAACCAATGGGTACAGAGGTTCCCTTTTCCTCACGTCATCACCAAGTGTTGCCTTTTAGGTTTTTTGTTTGTTTGTTTTCAATGTTTTTTTATTTAAGTATAGTTGACATACAATGTGTGTTAGTTTCAGGTGTACAACATAGTGATTCAACAATTCTATATATTACTCAATGCTCACCACACTGTAATTACCATCTGGTTTTTTGTCTTTTTGATCATAGACCTCTTAACAGGTGTGAAGCAATAGCTTGTGGTTTTGAATTGCATTTTCTTGATGATGGTGATGTTGAGCACATTTTCAAATACTTGTTAACCATTTGTGTGTTCTTTGGAAAAATGTTTTTTTAGGTCCTTTGACCGTTTTTAATATTTGTTGTCTGTTGCTAAGGAGTACTATGACTTCCTTGTTTATTTTGCATATTAACTTATCAGATTTCTGATTTGCAAGTATTTTCTCTTCTTCCATAGGTTGTCTTCTTATTTTGTTTCCGATTTCTTTTGGTGTACAGAAGCTTTTCAGTTTTATGTAGTCACACTTGTTTATTTTGCTTTTTATGCCTTTACTTTTGGTGTCAAATCCTAAAAATCATTGTTAAGACCAATGTCGAGGAGCTTACCACCTGTATTTTCTTCTAGGATTTTTATCGTTTTAGGTTTTATATTCAAATCTTTAATACACTTTAGGTTGATGTTTGTGTATGGTGTATATTGTAGTTGGGGTCCAGTTTCGTGCTTTTGCATGTGGATATCTAGTCAGTGTTCCTAATATCATTTATTGAAAAACTTTTTTTCCCCATTTCATAGTCTTGGCTGCTTTGCAGTCAGTGAATTAACCATGCATGCTTAGCTTTATTTCTGGAGTTTCTATTCTGTTCCATTGACCTATGGTCCGTTTTTAATGCCAATACCATACTGTTTTGATTACTATAGCTTTAAAATATAGTTTGAAACTAGGAAGTTTCTTTTTCTATTTGGAACACACATTTTTCTTGACTCTCTGTGCTGGTTTCTGCACATTATGTAAATCAGCCCCTTCTTCCAATCTTGACAGGCTGGCCTCATGTAGGAGATGAACCTTGTCAATCAGATTGGCCTGAGCCCCAGTTGACTCTCAAGGCTTTGTGATTGTACAAGCTTCTGTTTTTGTTTTTAGTGCCTTCCAGTAGTTAAGGGTGTACCAAGACATGGGTGTAGGATGATTAGAAGCTGAGCCCTCAGGTAGCAGTGGGGAAAGTATGCAGTTAGTCTTCTTGCTGGGAGAAGAGGAGATGGGCATTTTGTTTGCCTCCTAGACGTTGTGCCCAGGTGTATAGCCATATGGGGTGTGCTTGTGCCTGTTTTTATTTGTGTTCGTGAAATAGGTAATATCCTATGTTGGATACTACTATAAAAAAGGGGCCCAATCTTACTGTTTTAGACTTTGACGAGTTTAAACAGACAGTGGTGCACTTATGACCCATCAAGAGACAATAATAACATGTAATATGTACAATATATGAACAGATACCTCTTAGTAAATAGACGTCTTGTTTATTTTCGTCAAGTTTGTGATAAATCCTGAGCTTGTGATATATAGCCAGAGCTGACACTTATCCATTTGTCCTACTTAGATCTAGCATTTGCTTTATGAATATAGAAAATGTGTAGAAGGATACATGCCAACCCTCGCATCAGTTATTTCAAGAACATAGGATTGCTTTTTGTATATTCCAAAAGAAAACAATAATAAAGCTTTGATATTTTAAAAAGTTAGTAATTTCCCCAGGTGGCCATAATCTGCTAAAGCAGAAAGGAAGAAAAACTTGTTTTTCCCCTTTGTTTCAGATTACCCTTTATATCACATAGAAAAAGTACACATTCTTCAAACTTCCCCTCACAAAATACATACATCTACATCAAACATATTCCTTCTCGGATTTTGTGGGTCTAGAAACTAAATAGGAATACTGAGCCTTGGACCCAGTTGTCAGATACCAGTCACATAGCAAGAAAACCTTCTGCATTAGACCTAGGTAGATATCCAGCAGGTCTAAAGTTTGGGAAAAAAAATAATTGAAGACAAATTCTTACCCCCCTCAAGAATACAAAAATTGTCATCATAAAGGGATTTTTCTTGCTGCTGCCAAATCATCTGTTCACTATAATTGTTACTAATTTGTTCATCGTTTTTCCATTTGTTCATTCTTGATTTTTCTAATTTTGATTGAGAGCCTAATAAAGATTACGCATGGGCCCATGTGTAAAGGATAGGGGTATGAGGAGCTCTGCCTACTCTCTGCCTCCTGAAGCAGGTAGTCTAGAGAAAACATGGAAAATTTTTTACTGTCCTTGTGGCACTGTGTTCCAGCAACTATCTTTTCACAGTTTTCTTTCCTCACATTGTCTTCCTCATGGAGCTGACTGAGTTGGCAACCAAGTTGAGTGATGCTTTGAAGTTGCACCATGTTAGTCTGCTTGGCTTCCCTGTCTTCAAAAGACCTTTTAGGGCTGTGTTAGGAACTCTTTGACCATCTATATTTGCATTGTCCTTGCTTGTACCTGGGTCCTTATCGAACCATTGTCCACCCCCACACTCTAAAGGCAAAATGACTAAGGTGAATACAGTGGAGGGAATTGTCTGCCTGTTTTGAGCAAGTTTTTGGGTCAGCAAACCAATTTTTGGCAAATGACTTTCTGTACATTTGTTTTCAGGGAACTTATTTTCAGGGAATTGATTTAAAGCCCAGCCAAATTCATGGTTTTCTGATCCTAACCACAGTCATTGAGATAAGGAACTATCACAGCAAAGGTCTCTAGTTTCTCTGCCACTAGATAAGCTATTATTAATATAAGCACTGAATTCACACAAAATTGGGGAGCAGATAAGATGACCAATGGTCAGTGGGCCAGTGTAACCCCATTGTTTTACTAATATTCTCTACCTTACCATGATTTGATGGACAAAATTTCTCAACTCAGTAATGTTAAAAGATAATGAGATCCCAAAATGGCTGAGACAATATCTTTCACCTTAGCACCTTCTGCCTTGTATATCTACGGTTTTGTGAGGTTAACCAGAAGAAGATGGATATACTAGGTGGTTAGATCTCATTAGTCTAGCCACGGCTCACTCAGAAATTATCAGAAGATTTTCCAGAAACACTAAAATGCATGTGATGGATTTCACTTCAAAGGACAGATATTTGTTACATCACGTCTCCACTCCAATTAGATAATTGTGGATGATATGATGATGACGATGGTGGTGGTGGTGGTGATGATGATACTAGGAATGTTACATATCAGGCATTTAACAGATTTGTCATGTATTAGATTTGATGACAGTTCATTCTGATGTCAAAGCTTATGTCCTCTACCACCACAGCATGAAAACTCTATAGTCTCTTCAGCTATAGGAATCAATTTTTGATTGCTTTATGTAATAGCGAGATAGTTGTAACTTCAGTATCTCTACCGCTGTTCCTACGTACCAATATGAAACAGAAAAGAATGAAAAAATAATGGCATGTGAGTATAAAAGGTGTAC
Source organism: Puma concolor (assembly GCF_028749965.1). Lineage (NCBI taxonomy): Eukaryota > Metazoa > Chordata > Mammalia > Carnivora > Felidae > Puma > Puma concolor. The sequence goes on along the minus strand of NC_141679.1, from coordinate 54,220,420 downwards.
TTCTTTATTTTTAAGGTAAGTAAATAGAAGTTGACTTCTCAAAGGCCACATAGCAGTTGACTTCCAAGTAGAGGAATCTACTAACTTGTACAAGGTCTAGACAAGATTCAAGGCAATGACACAGAATCTCTCCCTTCTCTCCCTAACACACCCTACTCCCACCTCCTCACACACAGAGGTGGGGGAACTTCCTGGGAAAGCAACCTGGATTTCTGTCTGCTACATGAATCCTGACAGAATATGTTTAGAAACAAGGTCCTCTACAACCTATAAAGTTTCCACAGAAGACTGTTTCCTCCAACTTTTAAAAAGCTCTGTGTGAATTTGAGTCTATATTCTTCTTACCTTTGGCTTCTCAGTGCCACTAATTCAGAGTGGTAGTTGGGAGGAGATTTGCTATGATAAAAACAAGATTTCTTCAAAAATAACAGGCACCATGGCTCCCATGGTCTTCAGCAAGTCTTTTTTCTGGTCAAAAGTGCAGTTTTGAAGGTCTCCACTAAGAAAGGCACAAGCCATTAAGGTAATAAAACAAGACCCAAGCCCTCTAAGATCTTGCCTTGGAAGCTACCTCCTTATCAAATGATGCGGGATGAGACAAGGCAGCATTGCCTATTTTCCTTGTGTTCCTCTTTCCCCATCACCTTAAATCCCAGACATTCTGAATACAAACAATACCTGGGGAACTTATTAGTAGTATATATTTGGAGGGGAAAAAAAACCCAGATCCTATCCACTTAATAGAGACTTTGAAGAATGGACAGTCATATAGAGTTACAAGTCAACTTGGTGATAAACAAATACACTGTAGGTTTTTACATTCTGACAACCTCTGCCCCACCTGTCTCCCACGTTCCCCCTGCCCAGGAGTACAGCTCTTCTTTAATTCAAATAAAGTTGTAAGTAACAGGGAGACCAGAAAGCATTCCATTGCTTCATATCGGAGCACGTGGCTGAATTTTCCTGAAAGACTCTCAGGAAGGAAAGCAAAACAAAAGAGAGAGAAGGATCATAATCACTTGTTACAAAGTGTAGGTTTTGGTTCACAGAGTATCTTTCTTCTGTCTCAGGCCTCTGAGTGCCTTTATAATTTACCATTCTGTTTGAACTTCATGTTCTGTTTACAAGAAGGCAAACCTAAAATATGTACAACCATGTTAGGAGTACTATTCTCTTATTGACCGCAGAATCTGGGTCTCTGGACTGCTGATTGTGTAGTCAGTGCCTGGAGCGAGACATCACTGTACACAGACTTTCCAACGTAGTTTTAATTTTTTGTTAAAGGGAAAAGTTTTTGTATGTTCTATTTTGTTTTGGGGAAATGTGCAAAATGACGTATTGAATGGTCTCATACTTTATGAGTATGCTGTAGATCTTCTATTTAATGCTATTGAAAGAGACTTATCAAGTAAAATTAATTTAAGAACATATAAATAAAAATAAAAAAGTCAAATTATTAATACTTAGAATTTAAAAATTGTGTTTTTGAAAACTCACAGTAATAGAAAAAGAATTTTTAGCTAGCCACCCAACAGCTTTATAATTCATAAGCGTTTAGAGAATATAATAGCCAAGTCTCATTCAGTACAAGAATACAAAATTAAAGCACATTAAAAAATTTAAATTTTTAAATACCTATTGTAATTATAATAAAACTTTATACATAGACTCAAAAGAGATGCCAAATAAATGGAAGTATACTATGTTCCTACATGGGAAATTATATTATTAAATATAAATTCAATCCAAATATATTTATAAAGGTGCAAAAATCCAAACACAATTCTCAAGTTTATAAATGATTATAATCTTATATGGAAGAATTTTAAAAAGTGAAAATAGCCAGAAACATTCCAAAACAGAAGATTAGTAAGAATGAAATTTTCCTCATCAAAATGTAAAATGTAATAAATGTCATTTTAACTTAATAAGCATGGTTCTGGTTCAGGAATAGTTCAAGTAAATGATCAATTACATGTAAGAATTTTCTATCTGGTAAATGTTGCATTTGAAACCAAAATAAAAATGTTATGTAAATACATACATCATTTGTAATACATGATGTTAATGATAAAGTGAATTTAAAAACCACTCTTATGTGAAGTATTAAATATACTTTACAACTAATTGCATTGCCCAACCATGAAAATAAAAATAAAATCAAACCAAATGAAAATCCAAATGGACACTTATATCAAATATCAAATACTTTCTATCTCTTAGTTTCTATTATGTACTTGAGGACTCTATTAATAACTTAGAAATGATATCTTCTTCATCAATCTCCAGATCTCTCTTGAGAGCCTGGCAAATATAATTAATTATGCTTCATGGATAAATAAGCATGGGCAACAGAGTTACAACTGATGACCTGAAACACATTATGGGTGTAATATCTGCTCTCCATTTTATTCAACAGAGAATCTGGATGTATTATATTAATAATTCCATATAATGAACTCATAGTCGGTGAAGAGTGTTGTAAAAGAAGCTTGTTTGTATAAGGGGGTAATTACTGGTATCTTAACAGTATATTCCTTCTTATTAAATGACATAAGGTACAAAAAAAGCCAAATAGAATACCTTACAACATAGCAGTGACAATTAGGCCATTATCCCCCCATATTTAAGCTTGGCCAATCAGATAATATTATTATCACTTTTGTTGTTCCTGATGTTGTTCTTAATTTACAGAAGAGGAGAATGAATCATCCTAAGTTTTAAGTATTCCTCATGTTTACATATCTAGCAATGGACAATGCCAGAATTGTAGCTGGTTTTTCTAAATAACATTCTATTCTAGTAGTCTAGGATCCTTTTCATTTTAGAAACCTAAATAATGAAAAAAGATAGAATATTTCAATACTACTACAGATTCTAGCTTTACCATAGTAATATAACATGCTTAAACAGGCTTAAACGTACATCAGGCTATTAAGTGTAGGGAAACAGTTTCTTGGTTTCTTACTCTGTTTCTCAAAAAAGGATGGAATTTTGGACTTCTTTTATAGCTTTGGCTTTATTATTCTTCTGTGGGCGTGTAGCCTTTGTTTAATTGCAATTCTCATACTTTCTCAGTGAAGTGATACAGCTTCTATCATTGTTATGATTTTAGAGTCCTCCCCCTCTCTAGATATTTGTACTTTCATATAAATGGAAAATAGCTTTCAATAAAACAAATGTGAATAACACCACACACACAGAGGAATATTGATCTGTTATTCATTCATCAAAAACCAACTTGTCTAGCTGATGACATTTTTGTTATAAGGTCCTTAATAATTTCTAAGAAACACACAGAAATAATGTGTAAGAAAGAATCATGAAGGTACATGATTTACTAAGTATTCATTCATTCATTCAGTAAATACATGTACTGACCTCTTGTCAGGCAATTGGCTAAAGGATGGGGAGACTCAAAGAAACATGAGAACTCTGTATGTATTATGAAATTCACAAAGAACTGGAGCTGTAAATCTGCCAAGCTATATTAAAATAATAACCATATATTTGTACAAATCATAAAAGAAAATTGGAACAACTAAATCCTAGTGGCTCTAGTTAGCTTATTTTAAGTAAATAATGAAAAACTTAATTAGAAAATGGTTAATCTCAGTTTGGTATAAATTGACCTCAGTCCAGCCTGAATTACTCAACATTAATCAGACTATGAGGGGTAAAGTCTTGGATTTGCCAAGATGAAATTACATTGGGTGTTTTCTGGAGGTGCCTAATTTATGCTTAAATCCTGATGAACATTTATACCTTAATGTCAGTTAATGCCATGATCTTGCAGATTGGTGAATAGGAGCCACATATATACAGCCCCGGATTCAGAGATAAACCTACAAATAAGTTGGTTTTCTAAATTACATTCTGATTGGGTTCAAAGTATAAGCTGAAAATATAATAAAACCAAAACATAATAATACAAGTTTTAAAAGTTAGGCTTTATGTAATCAATAGTTGTTAAATTCATAATAGCCCATTAAACTACATTTTCCTGAATTAATATGATTATTCTCATGTAATCTTAGAAACTACTTTGTACTTTTAATTATTCATCTATAAGTTTCCAAATGAAACAGAATAAATGTATTTGGATATATCTTTCCTTTTCAGTGTTTCTGATTCAGATTGCCAAAACACAAGATAATATTACTTTACACGAATGTAGTCATATCGTTAAGAAAATGAACTGCCCATATTTTTGAAACTTAAAATAATACATTTTTATTTCTTATAGATACCAAGGTAAAAAAATGAAGTATTGGGGCGCCTGGGTGGCACAGTCGGTTAAGCGTCCGACTTCAGCCAGGTCACGATCTCGCGGTCTGTGAGTTCGAGCCCCGTGTCGGGCTCTGAGCTGATGGCTCAGAGCCTGGAGCCTGTTTCCGATTCTGTGTCTCCCTCTCTCTCTGCCCCTCCCCCGTTCATGCTCTGTCTCTCTCTGTCCCAAAAATAAATAAACGTTGAAAAAAAAAAATTAAAAAAAAAAATGAAGTATTTAGAATTTTTTAAAGGGAAAATCTTTGATCAAAAAAATTTAAATTACTGATATGGTTTGTTTTGATTTGTTATGTTTTAATTTTGTGTGGTTGCTATGCTGTGTACAGATATCTTCCACTAAATACCAACATTTTATTTCCTTGTGTTTTATAAATATTTAAAATATTACTTATTGCTAAACAAATTAATAGAGTTAATGTTACTTTAATGAAGCCTTGTTTAACCTTATTTCATTATTTTAATAATGAAATGATATGAATTTCATTTTATCATAACTATTTCATTATTTCACTATTCACGATTCTTTGCTTCCTTAGGATGGAAAATCAAACTGACTCAAGCAATAATTGGGATATTAAGCCTTTGTGAACTTAAAAGTTCATGTTCAGTTTGGCATTTTCATTTGCATTAAAGTGGAGGCTCAAATAATACCATCAGTTGAAATCTCTTTCTGGATCTCCTGTTTCAGAATTGCTCAGAGTGGATTCATTGTCATGTATGCCTCTCTACCCAATAGCCCTCAGCAACTCCAAATACGTATTACTTTTACAGTTAACTTTTGCAAAGGAAATAAAGATTTTCTGTCTCAGTGAATCCAACCAAATTCTTTTATTAAGTCTCTTATCTGACTCGGGTTAAGCAATTATACCTTCACCAATAAAAGTGAGCAGAGGCTTATAAATCTCTGAATGTCTGTTATTGGCCAAGAAAGGTTTGTTTACTCACTTTTGCTGCTATAGGGTAGAGTCAATTTTATTCAAAGCTCTTGAGTCATAAGTGATATTAGATTATAATTTCAGCTACATTTGGTAAATAGATGTTCAGAATTAGTATACACTACTGCACTTATATCAAAAATATATGAAATAACTCATAAATGAGGAAGAAATGAAGGTTTGGTGCCATGAGAGAAAATGTAGACTACCAGAAGAATGAATGTCCATTTGATAGACACAAAATGTCCATCAAACCAACTAATTTTCAATAGACCTAACCATCTAAATGAATTTTGTGAGTACTAGGACTTTGCAGGAATAGAATAGTGGTTCCTCAGCTTTTCTAGCTTATTTCTGCTAACTTATTTTCTGTACTCAGAGTCCTTTTTTCACTTTTACATTTTTTAACTCAAATTTCTGTGATCATCAGGTTTTGCATCTTTCTCTCCAACTTCCTAATCCTAAACGTTAATATTGCTAAAATCAGAAATGTAATCAACCACTTATGAATGGACCAGGTAGAAGCTGAGGAGCAGGGACAGAGACCCAGTCAGATTTTCATATCAGAGACAGATGAAAGAGACAAGCTGGGAGCAGGCCACAGTGAGTAGCATGATCTGAGATATGGGTGATTGTGAGATAGAATAACAAATTGCAAACATTTCACAAGTTTTCTCATCAAATTTCTATGCTGTTTTCTTTCCTGCAATTATACTATTCATTATTAATTCATCATACCGATCTATAGCTGTAGACACATTTTGAAAAGCCCCCTTTCCCCAACACCACCTTCAGGAAGTAAGTTTTAACACAGCAGAGAGACTAATTCTCTCCCTACTCTCACGTGTTCTCCAAAATAACCAGTCGGGAACTAAACTGTTCCCATACTTAAAAACTGCAGAAAAAAATAATCTTTCCAGATTCCAGGCTATTTTTATATTTGATGCGTATAAACTCTAGCACATAATAAACTGAATTAAATTCTCAGGCTCAACAGAAACGCCAGGATTATTTCCTATTGCTAGAATTAATAGTAGATGGTATGAACAGGTGATAATTTTTTGATCAATTTCTTGACCCCTGTGTATGCTTATATTTGCAAAGGACCATAGACACTTTGCCTTATTGATAATTTTCATGTTTAGCTACATCACAGCAAAATTCTACATTAGAGCTACGCAGACGCAACTTGTCTTCCCAGCGAAGAAAGTATATGTGTATATTGGGAAGTGGTTGGATGGATTTTTTTTTTTTTTTTGTCATTTCAGTAAACCCTCTATTTCATTTTTTTTCCCTGACAGCTAATGCACAACAGGCCAAAAGATCTGTGCTTCTTAATTGATTTAATTAATTCTGCAGAATTGAGTTGATTGAATTATTTTCTCCACATTTGGGGCCCTTCAAACAATAATCAAAGGCAGGTGGGGCTTCTGCCTCAGTTAAACTTGCAGAGCTGATATTAAGTGTTTTCCATTTTGACTTCTTTTGTTTCCAGCACTCACTCTAGACTGATCCCTGCTAAAGGGTAGAGGATATAATGTAAGCAGCAGCCTAATTTAATGCCCCTTGTCTAAAGTCTATTTACACCCATAACAAGGTTCTTCTAATCAAATAAAAGTCTCCATTCAGTTCATGGTGTCCATAAACTAAGGCAACATAGATGTTAACTACACATATTTTAGACAAAATAAGTGAGGGAAGTAAGAGGTATACATCCCTATGTGTACAGGCTCAATTTCTCACTTGGAAATATAATTCAGTTTTTGAGACAATAGAACAAATCAAACATCACCAAGTTCCTCCTGGGACATTTTCACAAAGTGTCTTTGAGTGACACCTTGAATTTATGTAGTCAGTCCGTCTCTAAAGTCCTCGCTTCACATCTATAACTCTAAATAAAAAATATTCCACAAGCCTATTAGGTTCTTTCTGTGTTTCCTTTCTTTCAAATTTATCTTTTAATAAATTCCTAAATCTTTGCTAGTTTCTGTGCATTGTGTAGTAATTGATTTCCCTTCTTTGAATTTCTGCCCACCTCCTTTGTATCATGTAAGTAGGGTGTTATTGGTAACCTGTATTTTAAACTGCAACATTTTATAGGTATACAGATATAGATGTAGTTTAGATACAGATATACGCTTAATAATTTAACAGTTGCTTTAAGTGAGTGATGATAATGCTAACAAACTAAGGTATTAATGTATTTTTAAGCAATGCTGTAATGTAGTAGTATTTACATCATATATGGTTGTATTATTTTGGTAATTACTTTGGTAATAAATTCCACTTGATTTAGAATTTAAGCAACTTTTTCCTAAGATTCTGGCAGTGAATTGATTAATTTACAAATATTTTAGGATTATTTTCATATTTTGCTTAAATAGTTTTCACCACACAGTATATTTGATGACAAATAAAGATGTGTCCTATGTCAATGACACTTTAAAATAATAAATATAATAAGAATAATTTAAAAATTCTACCAACATTTTTATGGTAAACATCTTATGGAGGGTTACAACCGTTATGACTGTTAAAATGCACTTTGAGATGGCCATTCTCATAAAATTTCCTAAGTGTCTGCCTTGTTTATTGTTATCATATTTAATTTATCAAAAGTGGTGCTACCAGAATTCAAGGAGAAATGAATCTTCTCAGCCTTCGACCTATGTATGTGTGTATAACTATGAACTGAATGATTTGTAAATTGTACTACATGTGCTTTTCTTTAAAGATAATACGAAATGTTTTAACTCCTTCTGGTCATTATAACATTGGTGTAAGTAGGAGTGAACCGATTCATCATAATGCATCAGACAGAATTTATTCTTGACACCCTGTCTCCGTTGTGAGTTTCACTTGGGGTCATCACTTCTACTACTTTCTTCCAAATCAGTTGTATGGCTCCCGACACCGTCTCTGCTCCAAAAATTGAATAACAACTTATGTTCACTCTTTGAGTTATTTATTTCTCCCATATCAAGGTAAAATAGGAAAAGAGAAACAGACTAGTCTTTGCTAAGGGTATCCATGGTCCAAATATTCTGCTGGTTCTCCCTCACCTTTTCATCATCTAATTAACATCATTGAGAAAGAAGATCACGGAGAATATCTGACTTCTGTGTTTATTTTTCCTTTTTAGTTTAGTATTCTCTCCCTTTAGCATTAAAAATAAGTTAATTTGGCAGCAGCCAAGAAAAAAAAGGAAACTATGAACTGTACAGAAGAAAAAGTGCTCTAGAAAGGTGGTAACAGTACACACAGGGATGAATGAAGTCTGCAAATGGCTGTTAATGGACAGCATGCTCCAGATGTTCATAGCATTCAGACTGTTACCTACATCTAAAAAAAAAACATTAGTTACAATAAAATGATATTTTGTAAAATGGTGTATGAATAGTTCTATCGTACTACTAGTAGTAGTTAAATTCTAGAATAAAGTCTAATAAGAACTGCAGAGTATTCATTGCAAAACCCAAATCTGATTTCAGAGGCTCAAATACTTAGGCAGCTCTATAGAAAAGATGATCTTGTTCCTTCTCTTTTGCTAAAAAGCTGTTTCAGGCATAGGGCAGAAAATATTGATCCAGTTTCCAGAGTAACAAAGAAATTCAGCTGAGCTTGATAGACTTCTAAGATCATATAGGATTTTGAGTTAAGCTATAACTTACAGAAGTTTTGTCTAAAATTTATTCCTTTAAATAATATTCTGTTTTTACTTATAATCTCCTTTCAAACTTTCAATAAAAAAGAACTTAACTAACCCTCGGTTCAAGATTATCTGAATTTCACTGTGTATTTCTAGTTCTTAATTTTAATTCCCTCCATATGAAAGCATGTCTTTTACCAAAAGCACAATCATTATCTTCTGAGTGAATATTAGTTGTGAATGTATTTGGAATTATATCCAATATTAATTTTTGTTCTAATTGAACAAAATTTATCAACAATAGATGATAGTATTCATAAAAGCAATTTTGACTGTTACCATTTTTTCCCAGTCAGACACCATTTCTTTTTAAACTCATTTAACTGTTAGTGGGAACGAATATTATTCCCGTGTAGCAGGCAGTCTGTTCTTGCTCTCCATTTCCTGTTCGCGTGCTGAAAAATTATTGATTTTCTCAGGACTCAGTTCAGAAAACCGTTACTGATCGTTTCAGCAGCTCATTTCATAATCCTGTGTAGTTTTGAGGATTTCTCATTCTGGCTTGTCTCTAAATTCGAACTCATTAACTTGTTATCTTCCAAAATGTTTCATAACTTTTACACAACTATTGACATAGTGACATCAGTAGTAGTCAGGGCTCTCCAGAGAAAACAGAATAAATTGGTCCCTGATCGTCGTGGGAGGTGGGGCTTCTTCTACCTAATGAGGTTGGGAAAACATGCTCAGCCCTCTCTTAATCCAATGGGACATCTCTTTGTTCTCCCATTTCCAGTTTTAACTGTAAATTGACAAGGGGAGCTACTATGGCCTAATAAATAAGGTCATGGTGGAGGGCTCAGACCACTCAGCAGTGAAGATTTGGGTTATCCCACTAAGAAAAAACTTAGCACCAGAAATAATAGCTGAATGTGAGGGAAATCTACAATGGATGACAGAGAAGAAAGATGGTATTAGGGACAAGCGGAGCACTGAGGTTTATAATTTATTGCACCAACTCTTATAATTTTCCCCACAATTATAACCAACCAGAACCTGTAGCAGCTGAGGCTAGATGGGGCGAAATTAATATGGTGATAGGGAACTGCATTCAAGTAATAATATACAAGTTTTTACAACTAGAATAGATTTTGGTGTAGAGGATTAGGGAGACTGAAAACAGAACATTTGCCTTGTTTTAGAAATATGGATAGATTGAGGAAGGACACAATGAGCTTTCTGAGCTATCAGATAGGTTTAAAAAGAAGTACAGATTATAGAAAACATGGATTTATAATGCAATAGTCCTACAAAAATCAGGAAAGAGTGTTAATCTAGTAATACGCAATACATGTTTTCAAAGGGCTTTTATTTCCATATTATTGAATAGTCAAAATAACTGTAATAAAGGGGATGGAGACCATATGGTATGATAAATTATTTTTAGAATAAGCCCGATGAATTTCGAAGAAGAAAAAGATTTAAGATAAAAAAAAAAAAAAACTCATGTAAGGACATGAATAAAATACATGGCTATTTCTTTAAATGAAATAATCCAAATCTCTGGTTATCTAAATTGGTAAGATTATGTAGTACATGAGACAATTGAAGAGAAGTTAAAAATATGCCTCTTAGCCCAGTGGGAAATATACTCGGCTAAAGGGGATATTTTCCCTACTGGGGGTAGAGTGGGCTATCATAAACCTATATTTTTTGCAAATTTATAAGAGCTACAGGCTGGCAAAGAAAACCAGTCATTTAGAAGCAGTGATAGTCATAAATTACATATTTTTTTCACGTTTTTCAACAACATAATCTGATTTGAGGGCCTATGAAGGGAAAACTTGGAGAGAATGCTAGCAGAGAGATTCTATCTTAATATTTTACATTTAGCATTCCATTTAGCATTCCAAAGTGTCCCCAGATTTTGTCTTTTGACAATCTAAATTTCAGTCTTCAAAAAGGGTTTTTGTTTGGTTGGTGACTTTGGTTTCCATCTTGTTTTGTTTGTTTATATCAGTGAGCAGTTGGAGGTATAGCTACAACTGTACTTTAGAAAATTTCTGAAACTTCTTGGTACAGGAATGGGACTAAAATTTATGAAGATTGAGGCCGCTGCTGTTCTTGTCTCTGTTATTTTGTACAGTGTCCATCTTTGTTGCATAGATGGAATTCTTTATTGATGCTGTGAATAATGATTTCATTGGAAAAGAATATGGCTCCTAATGGCTGTATATAATGGAACAGTGGATAAACCACAGTTCTGCATGGCATTGTCTTTCCTACAAGAGCTTCAGGATGAGTTGTTAAAATGAGAAGGTAGAAAGTCCAGGAATGCTTTGTTCTAGAAGTTTAAGACAAATGATTGATTGGATTGATCAAGTGATAAGTAGTTGGCTTAGCAAAGTATCATTAAAATATGGAGAGGCACTTGATATGATGAGCACTGGGTATTATATGTAAGTGATGAATTACTAAATTCTACTTCTGAAACTACTAATACACTATGTATTAACGAACTAGAATTTAAGTAAAAACTTGAAACATAAAAAAAAATTAGGTGAAAAAAGAAATTTGGTTCTGGAACATAATTCAATTTGGCTTGTCCCTTTGGAATAGCCTAAAGCATTTTTTCAAAAAAAATTCTGTGGGGTTGCACTAGTTTATTGAGACAGCTGTTTTAAGAGCAGCTTGACTCATCATTGCATAGAACTCCACTGAAAATGTTAGAAATAAAAGGCTTTTATCAGAGTTAGAGTTCTTTAAGGTTATGACATAATCTTTTATTTTGCTTCAAGTAAAGAAATTCAGTGTTGATTTCCCCAAGTAGTAGAGAGTGACATTATCCCTCCTCCTCTGAGAAAGCTTTGAATAATTCCAGTTTTTGTAAATGACCTTATAAGAAAATACCTGTAGCTCTTTTTGTTGAAATGAAAAATAAATACATCCTCTATTAGTAATTCAGTGATGAAACATCTATACCAATGGAAACTTTTGATTTTTCCTCTTAAGTTCTTAATAGCATATATGAACATTAAAATGCCATCAAATATAAAATAATAATATCAAGTTTTTTTTCTGGGTAAGATTTGGAAAGTCACACTACATATGGTTCTTCCTTAGATCTCATACAGAAAGACCTCATGCTTCTTCATTGTGTGCAACCATCCTTGCTGCAGTAAACATTGACTATAAGTGCGTTTTTGGAGATATTGGATTCATGGTTATCAACATACTCAAAATACTGAAAAGAAAAAAAAGCATAAATATCTATATCCAAATAAGATGTCATTAAAATATGAAAATGAAGTAAAAGCATATTTACTCAAAAAGAAATAGAATTTTTCTCCAAATCTCCTTTACTGTAAGAAGTACAAAAATAATTTTATATGAAAACGAAAAGAACTGAACAGGAAAAGTATTCTTCAAGAAAAAATAAAACATGGTGCAGTTAAGCTTTTGACTCCAGCTCAGCTCATGATCTCACGGTTTGTGAGTTGGAGCCCCATATGGGCTCTGTGCTGACAGCTCAGAGACTGGAGCCTGCTTTGGATTCTGTGTCTCCCTCTCTCTCTGCCCTTCTCCCGCTCACACTGTGTCTCTCTTTGTCTCAAAAATAAATGAACGTTAAAAAAATAATTAAAAAAATAAAACAAAATCAGAGTTTTTGTACTGTATGTTTTTAAAGAGAATAAAAGGGTCTTTGTCTTACTGTCTAAATTCATTCATTCATTCATTCATTCATTTTATTATTTATTTTCAAGTTTTTATTTAAATTCCAGTTAGTTAACATACAGTTTAATATTAGTTTCATGTGTGCAATATAGTGATTCAGCACTTCCATACTACATCCAGTGCTCATCACAGCAAGTGCACTCTTTAATCCCCATCATGTATTTTACCCATCCCCCACCCACCCCCACTCTGGTAACCATCAGTTTATTCTCTATAGTTAAGAGTCTGTTTCTTGGTTTGCCTCCCTCTCTTATTTTTTTCCCCTGTGTTCATTTGTTTTGTTTCTTAAATTCCACATATGAGTGAAATCATATGGTATTTGTCTTTCTCTGGCTGACTTATTTTGCTTAGCATAATACTCTCTAAGTCCACCCATGTTATTGCAAATGGCAAGATTTCATTCTTTTTATGGTGGAATAATATTCCAGTGTGTGTGTGTGTGTGTAACTTGTTCTATAACTTGGCTATTGTAGATAATACTGCTGTCAGCATCAGGGTACATATATCCCTTTGAATTAGTATTTTTGTATTCTTCGGGTAAATACTTAGTAGTGCAATTGCAAGATTAGAGGATCATTCTATCGTTAACATTTTGAGGCACCTCCATACTGTTCACCAGCGACTGCACCAGTTTGCATTCCTACTAACAGTGCAAACGGGTTCCCCTTTCTCCACATCCTTGCCAGCACTTGTTTATTTTATTGTTGATTTTAGCCATTCTGACAGGTGTGAGATGATATCTCATTGTGGTTTTGATTTGTATTTTCTTAATGTTTATTTTTTTTTAATTTTTGATTTGTATTTTCTTGATGATCACGGTTGTTGAGCATCTTTTCATGTGTCTGTTGGCCAGATGTATGTGTTCTTGGGAAAAATGTCTATTCATGTCTTCTGTCCATTTTTTATGTAGAATATTCATTTTTTGGGTGAGTTTGAGAAGTTCTTTATATATTTTGGATATTAACCCTTTATCATATATGTCATTTGCAAGTATCTTCTCCCTTTTCGTAGGTTGCTTTTTAGTTTTTTTTTTTTTTATTGTTTCCTTTACTGTGTAGAAGCTTTTTATTTTGTTGAAGTCTCAATAGTTTATTTTTGCTTTGTTTCCTTGCCTCAGGAGACATGCCTTAAAAGAAGTCGCTACTGCCGATGTCAAAGAGGATACAGCCTGTGTTCTCCTCTAGGATTTTTATCGTTTCCTGTCTCACACTTACGTCTGTAATCCATTTTGAGTTTGTTTTTCTGTTTGGTATAAGGAAGTGGTCCAATTTATTCCTTTGCATATTGCTGTCCAGTTTTCCCAACACCATTTGTTGAAGAGACTTTCTTTTTCCCATTTGATATTCTTTCCTGCTTTGTTGAAGATTAATTGAACATAAAGTTGTGGCTTAATTTGGGGGTTTTCTATTTTGTTCCATTGATCTGTGTGTCTGTTTTTGCATCAGTACCATATTGTTTTGATGATTACAGCTTTGTAATATAACTTGAATCCAGAATTGTGACACCTCCAGCTTTCCTTTTCTTCTTCCAGGTTGTTTTGGCTCTTCAGGGTCTTTTGTTGTTCCATGCAAATTTTGGGATTGTATGTTCTAGCTGTGTGAAACATCTGTTGGTATTTTCAAAGAGATTGCATTAAATGTGTAGGTTGCTTTGGGTAGTATGGGTATTTCAACAATATTTGTTCTTCTAATCCATGAGCATGAACTGTTTTTTTTCCATTTCTATATGATTTTAAGAATTATTAAAAGCTATAATCATTAAGAGAGTGTAATAAGGTTTTAAGCGTTAGAAAATACATCAGTGAATCAGAATAGATTGTCCACAGATTGGCTGAAGTATGTTGCTATTTATTTGATCAAAGAAGTCAATTCAGTAGGTGGGGGAAAGGTAAAATGACTAGAATTCAGGTTTAAAAGATGTGTGTATAGTCAATAAGTACATGAAAAAGTTGATAAAATGTTTCATTAGGAAACACAATAAAAACAACAATTGTTGGATCTAGGGTAATTCTATTTTTAACCTGTTGAGGAAACTCAATACTGTTTTTTAGAGTGGCTGCACCACTTTGCATTCCCACTAGCAATTACACTACTAGGAATTTCCCCAAAGGATACCAAATACTGATTTGAAGGAGCACATGCATGCCAATGTTTATAGCTGCTCCATAAGCAACAGCCTAATTATGGAAAGAGCCCAAATGTTCATCTACTGAAGAATAAAGAGCATGTGGGGTGTGTATATATGTATATATGTTTGTGTACATATATATGTACACACACACACACAATGGAATGTAACTAAGCTACCATAAAAAATGAAATCTCTCCATTTGCAATGATGTGGATGGACCTAGAGTGTATTATGCTGAGCAAATAAGTCAGAGGAAGGCAAATACCATATGATTTCACTCGTGTGTGCAATTTAAGAAACAAAACATATGAGCCTAGGGGAAGGGGAAGAAAAAAAAAAACAGAAGGAGACAAACCATAAGATACTATTAACTCTAGAGAACAAACTGCAGGTTGCTGGAGGAGAGGTGGGTGGGGGATGGGCTAAATGGGTGATGGGAATTAAGGAGGGCACTTGTTTGTGCACTGGGTGTTGTGTGTAAGTGATGAATCACTAAGTTCTACTCCTGAAACCAATATTACACTATATGTTAACTAACTAGAATTTAAATAAAAACTTTAATAAATTAAATAAGTACGTAAAATAACAAATCTCTTCATATACAGACTGAAAGAGCTAAAATAGAAAAAGATTCATAATGTCAAATGTTTTTGAGTATGGGAAACGTAGGAAATGTTTATTCTTTGAAAGTGGAAAGTAAAATTGTTATATTCACCTTGGAGAATTACTTGATAGTTTCTTAGAAAGTTAAATATATACCTGTTTTATTGTCCAGCAATTCAATGTCCTGCCATTTATTCAAGATAAATGAAAATATACATACACATACATGAGTGTGCACACTTGTGTACACATACAGAAAACGTTTTGAAGAATGTTCTTAAATTTAGATCATCAAATCTAGATAAACTTCTACATTTGAATACAATACAGCAATGAAAAGAAGGATACAGAATCAAAGACAACTTAAATTAATTTAAAAATCATTAAGCAAATCAAAACATACTTAAATAATAAAACATACCTAAATAATAAAATGTTTAAAAATAAAAAGAAGTAAACAGCAAGTCTTGTTAAGGTTGAGTAAAATATATATCTTTTTGAATACCAGTCCATAAAGGAGTAAAGGAGATTATCATCAATGTTATTAAAACACATCTTTCCAAATCTGATAATATATTCTTATTACATAGTTTATCTGAGATGTTCAAGCAAAACTCTTATCAGTTATTATAGTTTTGTATTATATGATTTTGTATATTTTGTGAAATCCCAAACCTAGTGTTTTCCCATATGAGTCTTATTTATGTCTGTTCTGGTGTTTTTTTAATTATTTTTATGAAAAGAAATTCTGCCCCAGAAATAATTTATATTAGCTAGCTGGACTTGCATTTTCAAAGGGATATAATGAAAAAAAAATACAAACAAACAAAAAGTCAATAGAAAATTAAACTCCCTTGCAGAGTCAGCTATGAATAAGCATCAAATTTTATTCTACCAGGTATCCAAGCGCTGTTCTGTTAGTTACTATTGTTACCACAGGCTTTTCTTTTTAGAAATAATTGGGATAATTAAACAGGTGAGTCATGTCTTACAGCCTAGTACTTTAATAGCACTGAGGATCATTAAATTTCACTCTTGACCCTTCACTACTTTTTTCAGGGTATTTTCTCCAATTCTTATCTCTAGACAGAAACCATTGCTTACCAGCCTGCTCAAAGAGCACCTATGCTACAATTTTATAAATGAAAATTATTTGACTGAGTTCTGTTTGATGAGTGCTTTCTGTTATCAGTTCTGTCTGTTTCAGCTTCTCCTACCTCTTTTTCCTCTTGAAATTCTTATCAACATACTGTCTCTTGTAATTTAAATGTGAAATATAATTGTGCATTTAGCTTTCTTTACCTTTAAATGTAGATCTATTTGGTTCCACATTTTAACCAGCTTTCTGACTTCCTTTAGCAACCAAGTAGATCTTTTTTATTTCTATTTATTTATGTGTTTTATAAAAATACATGCTCAAAATAGATAATCTGATAGCTGTCTTTATATAAAGTATGTTTTAGGGGAACCTGGCTGGCTTAGTCGGTTAAGCATCTGACTCTTGATTTTGGCTCTGGTCATGATGTCACAGTTGTGGAACTGAGCCCCACATCGGGCTCTGTGCTGAGTGTGGAGTCTGCTTAAGATCTCTCTCCCTCTCCCTCTAATCCTCCCTGCTCACACTCTCTCTGTCTCTCTCAAAATAAACATGTAAAAATATGTTTTTAATTACATGTAAAAATAATGTTCAGCTAAATATTGTTTTCTCTGTTACAAAGAGCATCAGATTCTTAATTGGGGTTGACTTTTCTGTGGACTTTACTTATGAAATTATATGAAAAGGCTGTTCAATTAATGTCTCTATTTTCTATATTTTAATTTATTATAAAGGTAATACTGAGTTATCAATATTACTTGTTTTATGTAATTTGGTATTGGTATCAGTAGTATTTGTAAATATTCCGCATCAGGTCTCCAACTATTAGAATACTCTTATTTAGAATATAGCTCTGCATAATATATGTGTAAGTATAATACACAAACACATACACAAATACATAAATACATTTAAAATGGTATAGTTTATAATTTGGTAATGAGAGATGGTAGGGATTTTTGACAGTTCTTTAGCCAGCCACTTAAGATTACATTAAATGATTTTAGTTTGATATCTAGTTTTTCACTAATTTCTACATTTCTACACTCTTGCATGAATAAAATAAATAGCTCCACCACTGTAAGTAGAACTTTATATAGTCTCCAGTGCTCAAATAGCATAGACACTATTAGAATTGGGTCTGTGAATATTTTGGGGAAAATAAAACAGAAAAATATCTCCTTTTTGACCCAAAGTGAAGAAGCTACGTATATTAGTTTTCTCTGTTGCAAAGTGAATTACCACAAACATAGTGGCTTAAATCAATATACATATATTTCCTTTCAGTTATGGTGGACCAGGAATGTGGGTATGACTGGGCTGGGTCCTTTGTTTAGAATCTTCTAAAGCTATGAGCAGTGTGCCATCCAGGGCTAGATTCCCATCCAGGGCTTTACTGGGGAAGGATCTGCTTCTAAGCTTTCTTAGGTTTTTGAAAGAATTAATTTCTTTGTAGTTGTAGGGCTCATGACAGCTTGCTTCTTCAAAGCCAAGAATGAAGAGACAGAGAGAGAGAGAGAGAGAGGGAGGGAGAGAAAGAGATTGATTCAGGCAAAATGGTGCTACACTGTTATGTATCACATACACATGATTAAGTATATCTAACCACTGTTGCTGTATTCCATTGGTTGCGATGAAATCGCATATTCATCTACATGGACTACACAAACATGTGAACACCAGAAGATGGGTTCAAAGGGGCTACCCTAAGATCCATCTGCAACACTGTGATTGCTGTATTTGTGTTTAAACAAGTACGAGAAAATAGTGTCATCAGTGAGGTCCCCACTTATCAGGGAATATTGTGAGAGTCCTGAGCATCATTCAAACTGTAATGATGTTTGAGCCCTGAAATAGCCTGGCTCAGTGCTAATGACATTTCTCCATTATTTTGCTGAATGTACTGGAGGTATTTTGAGTAGGTCCTCTTCCCAGATGAGAAAGCAAACCTGCAACAAGGGCTTAACGACTCAGGCTTGAGTGAACCTTCTAGAAATTACTAGGGCTAATAAGTCAAAAACAAAATTATCTGGAAGAAGAGTTCAAGGAGAGAGAATCTGGGGAGGTGAAAGACAGACAGTGTTGAGCATCTCTATGGCAGCAAGTGAAGCAGTTTTGTTTCAGTTTTTCCAAAGAAGGAAGTAAGCACTGGAGGGGATGTTGCAGTTATATTCCTGCAGGAAATCTACAAATATTGAAGTGTTTTCAAAGCTGATGTCTTCTCATTTGTTTACCCCTGAGAATATCTATTCTAAAGAACTGGGTCTCTGTGCTAAGTATAGTGTGTTGCCAGAATGCAAAGCACTTGAAAGAAGAAGAGAGCCACGATTTTATTAAAGATATTTTCCTGTCCCTAATTTCCTACATTTTTAAAAATTTCATTTCACTGCCTGTGGGAGCCAAGCGGATGAAAGCTAGAATAAAATGTCTTCCATTTTTGAGTTGCCTATTTTACAAGGGCCCTGAGGGCCAGAGTGTGAAGCCCCATGTAAGAAACTGTAGAAGATAAATCATGGAAACACTTAATCTTTACCTGGACTGGTAGGCAGCCTTGTCTAAGGCAAATCGAGCTGTGGCTCCTGGACCACCATATCTTAACATGGAAATAGTTAGGATCAGCAATATCTTATGGCTCTAAAGCTGTGATCTGAACAGTATGACATGAGAAGGAGGAAGATGTTAAATATGCACCGTAAATGGTGTAACCAGTTTAGGAGAAAAATTGAAATCGTGAGTCCTCTCAAGAATAAGCTTTGGTATTAGAAATCGATTCATTCCTGTTGCTATGCAGTATGGTCATACATTTGTGCTTGTGTAATCTTGTGTTTTAAAAATTTCTCAGCTTTAAATCTGAATACTGAAAATATTGAAAGTTAATATACCTAGATGTACAAAAGCTATTCGGTTTTTCAGTAATGTCTAAGATTGTAAAGGAGTTCTGAGAACAACCACACAAAAAATGCTACTTGAAAGAACTAGATAGATGATTTACGGAAATTTGTTAGCATTCAGTTCAAAGTGTATTATCATTTCTTTCATGGTATTTCTTGATTCGTGGCTTAGTTTTTTTTTCCCAAATATATTTAAGTACATATTTTAATATTGATTTATAACTTTGGTTATCATATAACTTATCATCCAAACAAAGACACTTTTGAATGTATCCTATTTTATGTCTCCCCATGGATATTGGATATTGGACACAAAAAAATGGGCTCAGTTTACACCAATGTCTTCACTTGCTATGTGTTTAACCAAGATGTATTGTCTTTAGAGACCTGATGAGAATAAGCCTTTCATATTTTTGATATTGCATTATGGCTTTATGTAGTCAGGTGAAAAAAAATGTTTCACATATGCTTGAAAAGAACATATATATTCTGTGTTATAGTGTTCGATACGTCCCAGTCCGACCAAGTGTGTCATTTGTGTTTTTTAGGTATAGTACACCCACACTCTTTTGTGTTGGCTTTTTGTCTGCTTAATTTTTATTTTCTGAGAGAGGTATAAAATAATGCTGTGAATTTTAACTTTATGTTTTATAAGTATATATTTTCCCTCTCTCTCAAAGTTCTCGTAACAATAGAGAAGAGTTTTGTAATACTACTATGGCTGTGCCAAATTTATTTTGGTTTAATATTTGCTATCTGTATCCTTTGTGATTATTTTTTTATTTTGTTTTTTGCTGTATACTTAATTTTTTCCCAAAGTTTCCCTTCTGAATTGTGGAGGGGTGCATAAAGTTTTCCTACCAGATCTACACTTTTTAAAAGTAAATGTAATTTTAGCATGTCACAAACCAAGTACATGATCTTACTTCCAAGCTCCTTTTGAATGACATGTTTAAATTTCTTCTCAGAAGACAACTGTAATTTATTTATCTCATCGTACACATTCAATTTTCAGAATACAGTATTGCCTCCACCTTCAAAATAGATTCAACCACTTCTCACCATTTTATTTCTCCACTTCAAACTACCATTCTCTCTCCTCTGGATTATGTTTTTACTTATGTATTAAGCACAAATTTCACTGAAATCGAATAGCCCTACAAAAAACCTGAATAAACTTGAGTCCATACATTTCCACCTGAACCAAGTAACTAGATCACGTATATTTCACTACCAGTGTCCAGAGGGTGTTCTCTTCCCCCTCCCAGTCACTAACCACACTGAATTAACAATTACTCCATCTGTCACAATAGATCAATTTCATCTGTTTACAAAATCTATAAAATTGGAATATACATTACATACTCATTTCAGTCTCACTTCTGTTCAGCATAACTTTTGTGAGAGTGATATGTTGTGGTGAGCACATAGCTCTCTTTGATGTTCTAGAATATTCAAATGTATAGATTATCACAATTGGTTTTACTATTCATGGACAAGGGGATTGTTTCTAGTATTAGTCAAATTAAGCTGCTATGAGCAACCTTATCCATGAAGTTTGGTACAACCGCATGCGTTTCTTTTGAATATCTACCTTGGGGTGGAGCTGCTCAGTGAGGGAGTTAGTTTATATATTGGGACCCACAAATGGAGGCCACTCCAGGGGCCCAGTCCTCATCGCAAACCTAAACCTAAGTCAGCCTCCACTCATAGGAAACACCTGTCATACCAGGAAACCTAACATACACCAATCACAATCCTATGACTCAGCTTGAGCTAGTTTGCCTTGCCGTAGAAAATAGGACATGCTCTCCTTATAAGAAAATCCTCAGCCTCCTAGCACATCATGCCATTTTTGAGATGCCTCTGCTAATGGTCTTTGAAACTCACTTTTGCCCCAGATCCCTCAGGAAGAGTGCTCTGTAGCTTGAGAGGTACTGTACTCCCCCAGTCCATGGCTTACTTTTTCTTGAGACTGTTTTATTTTATCACATGACAGTTTTGGTGTTGAGATGGGAAGACAGCTGCTGAAGATTCTGGGGATGGCTTCCAGACACAGGTGAAAATGCTCACAGAGGCCTTTGATTCTCTGCCTCCAGGGCCTCTCTCCAGAATGTATGCTCACCTTCCCTCCTGTTGACTCTGCTTACTTTGTCTTCTGAGCTCTTTGAGTTTGTCTTAATATTTCTAGGTGAAAAGTTGGGGTGTGAGAGACTTCAGGTTTCTTGCAGTGAGACTTAGTACACCGAAACATTTGGGTTTGTGTCCGACTCATCTATAAGGTAAGCACCTTTGGGATGTTCTGACATGTCTCAAAAACTGTAGCTAGCAGTAATAAGTCTGGTTGAAATAAGAAGGATTATCTTAACAGGGGAAAAGATAAGTACCTCTTAATCTAAAGAAAGCAACATAACCATCATTAGGGGACGCACAAAGCCTCCAAGTAAGTTGACAGCATAAATCAATCACTGGGGAACGTGGGGAAATCAAGATGAGAAATTCATACTTTTTTTGACCAATGACATATCAAAATCTAACCAGGCATATGTCAAGCTATTAAAAGCCAACAGGGCATCTCCATTATAAATAAATTTCATGAAAGGAATAATAGATCTATTACTAATGGGAATCTTAAAAGCCAAAGCCACAAAATTGGTGGGTACATATCTAGCACCATTCTTAGCACTTAGCACTTAAAAGCTGTTTGAGCACAAGTCATCTAACTTAAAGACTCCCATGCTAGGATAGGTTAGTCAAGGAATGGGTTAGATTGATGCCAAGTCACCAGTCAATGTCTAGAAAATTTCTGTGCAAAATCCCCAATCCAGTAGCACGTGCTTCTTGGGTATTAATTTGTCTCTGAGATACCCAAGTCGTAGCCAAAGATATGAGATACTCAGGTTTCAAAGAATTAAGTGTGCCACCATTCAGCACACCTCTTTTTTTATGTCTAAAAACTGTGATCTCAGAAGCTGTAGATTTTTACAAAAATGGCAACATCTTGCTAAGACATTAAAGCAGGAATGTTTTTTAGTATTATCAATGTCAAATATAAGGCAGACATGTAAGTCTCACTCTACGTAGATTTTGTACACTCATGTTATCTGTTAGAAGATTTGTCACCAAGAAAGTATTAAGCTGTTAATACTTCCAGTCTACCTGGAGAACAAAAATTTGAGGACTTAACAATTGACTGTTAAGTCCTGTTTTTATCAGGTTTTTGATTACTTAAGAAAACCCAGTCTTACCAATACTAAAAGCTTTGTCCACAACTATGAAACCTCATGCATTTACCTTTAAAATCTTCTTTTGTTACTTTAGTTAAGAAGGTAGGGGAGAAAATGGATGTTCTTTTTTTTTTTTAATTTTTTTTTTCAACGTTTATTTATTTTTGGGACAGAGAGAGACAGAGCATGAACGGGGGAGGGGCAGAGAGAGAGGGAGACACAGAATCGGAAACAGGCTCCAGGCTCCTAGCCATCAGCCCAGAGCCTGATGCGGGGCTCGAACTCACGGACCGCAAGATCGTGACCTGGCTAAAGTCGGACGCTTATCCGACTGCGCCATCCAGGCGCCCCAGAAAATGGATGTTCTAAAAACAGTTTAAATTTCTTGAAACATGGATACCACTGATCCTTGAACCTGTGTTTTGAATAGAATAGATATTAATAAGTACTTGTCGAATAAAACAGCAATTATAGAAGACCATGAGACACTACTAAGGATATATGTGGTATAAAAATTTCGAGCTATTATTGACATAGATTTGTATCCAAAACTTATTTGTGAACTTGCAGTGACTTAACTACATATCTTACTTAACCTGCCATACCAGGGGAAATAAAAATATATTTCAGTTATAAATCCTGCCTATGGTAGAAGCAATTCAAAATGGAATATGCTGAGAGAATAATTACTGATTTAACTGACGTCAAAGGATCTAAAAAGTATTTCACCCTCAAGGTGCATGGACCACCGTCTCGGATTCTTCTTCAATGAAAAAAACAAAAAACTTCTAGAGAGAGTAAAAACCTCACATTCCTTGGTGTGTCTGGGGGGCTCAATCAGTTAACATCTGACTTCAGCTCACTTATTTTGAGTTTAAGTCCTGCATCGGGCTCCCTGCTGGCAGTGCAGAGACCTCTTGGATCTTCTGTCCCTCTCTCTCCTCCTCTTCCCCACTCATGCTCTCTTTCAAAAATAAACATCTACCCGAAACCCGCTCACATTCCTTGATAAGACATATATATACACACACACACACACACACACACACACACACACACATATATATATATATGTACACATGTGAAATATGAGAGATGAGAGAAAATGTGAGGTGAGAAAAATGAGAACTAAATATACAGTATATGTTTATATATAGTTTGTGTATGCCCACGTACACACACACACACACACACACACACACACACACACACAACCTTGGACTCCAAAAGTATAATGGCAGAAATTAGACAATGAAATCAGACTGTTTCTGGATTGGACCAGTTCTGAATTGGCCACCTGTGTGAGGTGCAGGAACCATTTCTTGAATACTGCCTTATCCTCAATAAATTGTCTTGTTTGCAAAAATTAGTTGATCAAGTATATATGTGTGTATATATATATTAAATATAGATGTGTATATTTTAAAAATACATGTATGTATGTTATATATGTGTATAAGCATATTATACACACACACACACACACACACACACACACACGTATATTATACATATAATAGATCAGGTTTAATTCTGGAGTCCATAACGTCCTATTGGTCTTTCCCCTCACTTAACCTGATAACCACACTTCTTGACCCTTGACCTCTGTACCACTTTTGTAAGCCTTGAAATAAGATTCTGTGCATCTTCCACCCAGTTTTATTCTGGGTAAGATATTTCCTGTTTTCTTTCTTATTCATTCTTGCTGGGAATTAATTGTAATAGTCTTTAACAATACCTTTGAATTTGTTAATTTTCATTATTGTTGGCCTTCTCTGTCATTGATTTCTATTTAATATGTCACTTTTTCTAGTTTTGGGGTTTAATTTCCTGTTACTTTTTGGGCATCTTGCAGTCAAAGATTGTACAGGTTAGAATTACATTACATTTAGATCAGAATAGCTTTATTCCCTGGATATCTGGCTTTGATTTGGCTGGAAAAGGACCAACTAACCCACTAACAAATAAGCTTGAATATGCTGGAAAATTCTAAAATTTTCCTTTTGACGCCCAGGGTCGGTTTGTTTGGTGATGACTTTCACCTGGTCTGTTTTGTAAGTCTGGTTTAATTCCATAACTAGAGAAGTATAAACAAGGAGCACCTGTGTGTCTCAGGTGGTGAAATGACTGACTTTGGCTCAGGTCATGATCTCACGGCCCGCATTGGGCTGTGCTGACAGCCCAGAGACTGGAGCCTGCTTCTGATTCTGTGTCTGCCTCTCTTACTATCCCTCCCTTGCTCATGTTCTGTCTCTCTCTAAAAAGAAATAAACACTAAAAAAATATTTAAAAAAAAAGACTGTGCTGGGAAAGTGTATATGAAGCTCTTTCAAAACCAGTATTCATGCACAAATTATAGCAGTTTAATCATGAAATGAAAATGCTCAAATATGAATAATAAAGTTTTAAGGGCACATACTTCTATGTATGTTGCTATATTACATATCATCACTAGAGATACAGATGCTCTCTCTTACAATTTTCATTTTTTCCTCTTCATTTTAAATGAAAAATGACTTTTATAATATTTTGCACACATTTCTTTTTTGAAAAAAACATCTGGGTTTGACCATCCTAGCAATAACCAGAAATTAGTATTTTCCTTTAGATTTCTTGTCTTAAAGATTTTTGCAGGAATTAAATATGCTAGCCTTAGATACTTAAAATTTTTCAAAAGTAAACAAAACCATAAATGGATTTAATAATTATTTTTTAATGTTATTATAAATTAATCTCTTGTTTGTAAATATGTCAATTCCAAAGCTGGATTGGGAGGTTTTTTTTTTTCTCCAAGAAAACTGCTAAGTGTGATTTAATTAGGATGCAAAAATACTGTACAAACTGAAAATATTTTAAGTATTCTTATCACCAGGATGAGGACATGCTAAGTTTTCATTAAAGTATATTTTTTTCTTTTCCTTTGGTAGATCTGTGGGCTAAAGGAAGTTAATGAAGACACGCTACCACTATATTTCATCTTCAAAACTTTTAGATATGCTCTTACAGTCTCATGAACAGGTAAGACAATGAGCAACCTTCATTGTAATCTCAGAGAAGAAATAGATGCTGTTTCCAGTGTCTACTTCAAGTACAGTCCTTTGAAGTCTTCCCAAGCACCCCTATAAGTACCTGACCTTCAGATCAAAAGATTAAAGGAAAAAAAAATAAAAGCAAAGAAGCTCCTTTCCCCCCACCTCATATTTTGTGGAAATGATATTACTTGTTTGAGGCCAAAATGTGTGTCCTTTTTTCCCGTTTTTTCTTTTCTTCTTTATTACTTTTTTTTTAATTTCATACAGATCAATTTAGGAATATATATATGGCCTTCTCTTTACAGGGACATGATTTATGCTAGGGATACAAAAGTGTCTAAAGCGTGATTATTAATTTTACTTTTCAAGGGTATGGGGACTACTGCCAGAGAGGTTGTACATAGTCATGATTAAACACAGAGTCTTGTGATAAGACAGAACCAAGTTTGAATCTAAGTTTTATCTCTGAGCTATTAGCTCATTACCTGTGGTACTTTAAAAATTTACATTTTGGGGCATCAGTCATCTCTGTTTTAAAAGAAGAGAATAATACCTTGACTGAAAGATTATGTCAACAATTGGGTCATGTAATGAAGAATTAGAGAAAGTGTTTGCAGAATGCTTGGCACATAATAAGTGGTCAGTAAGAGGAAGAGATTTAAATAACCTGTTCTTCATTATTGTTGTCAATTTCACCACCATCTTTAGTTTCTCAGTGTTCTAGTACACAGCAGTCTATCTGGCATAGTGATTTTGGAATTGGGGCTCAGTATTGCATATGATATATATTTGTCACTAATAGTATAATAGTTTGATGACCTTAGGAGGTGTTATAGGTAGATACACATCTGGTTAGATCAATTTAATGTTTTCAACGGAAATATATAATGAAAGATATTAATCAATTAATAGCAAGTGACTATAATTTTTGGCCTCTGTTTTTCTTTTTACACTTGGTCTATGATAGCTTTCAAGACTTTTGTCTCTCTCTCTCTCTCTCTATTTTTTTGTTTTTTTTTTTACTTTTTCTCATCTTAGGACATTTCTACTTTTTAATCAGTTAAAGCTGAGTGATACGAGGAGAATAAATTAAATGGATATCAAACCCTCTGACTTGAAAAGCCCTAAGTCAAAAGGTTACATCTACTGTATTGGTACATGTTCTGTCTTCAACACTTAAAATAAATAGCACTATTCTTAGGTAAATTACGATCTATTTATGGGTAAATACAGAGGAAGTGAATATATACATGGATTGGTACCAACTGAGTTAGATACTGAAGGAAGTGACCATGTCTTTCTTATTCACTTTTGTATATTTAAGGTTGGATCATGTTGTAGATACTGATTACATTTTATATGTAAAATCAGGCTTCCACCGTTTATGTCAGTTTTCCTTATACCATTTTAATTAATATTTTTAAAAAACTGATAACATTTTACATGAATTTCAAAACCTTTTTTTGATACAGTTGAGATATCATGAAATGATCAATTCTTATGTATATCACTTAATCAAATTTAATGACTATTAAGACGCAGGACATTTCCTTTATCCTGTGGTGTCCCCACTGTACCTTTTATAGTCAAGCCAGACAAGGCCCCTACCAATAGGAAACCCTTGATCTAATTTCTAACATCATTCCTTAGTTTTTTCTTTTCTATAATTTCATATAAATGGAATTAGATGGTATATACCCTTCTTTACTCCTATATTCATTTATTCATTTTAATATTTGTGACGGTTACATCTATCAGTAACCCACTTGTTCTAGTTCTGAGTAGTATTTCCTGGTGTCAATATATTATAATTTGCTTATGCATTTTCTTAATGGTAGATTCTGCATTATTTCTGGTCTTTGGCTTTTCTAATGAACATTCCTTAAAAGGATTTTTGTAGACCTAGATTATCATTCTTTTGGATAGATGTGTAGAACTGGAATTATGTAGCCTCTTAGAAACTAGAAATTGCGTCCAATATATGTGTAACATGTTTGCTGTCATCAGCCTTGTATGAGCGTCCTGGTTGTTCCACATCTTCTACAGACAGTGTTGCCAATGGGTTCATTTCTCTGTATTTGTGTGTATCTCGTGTACCTCACTGTCGTTAACTTTGCATTTCTATTGTGACTAATGAGGGTGAGTTTCGACTACTTAGGTAGAGTTCAAATCTTGCACATCCTTAGGGATTTTTCCTGTTTGTTCTATTTATTAAGAGGCATGCTAGCATGTTCAGTTATGATTGGGAGATTTGTGCCTAGTTCCTTTAGCTTTGTCAAATTTTCCTCCTGTGTATGGGAACTTGGTTATAGGGTAAATAAACATTTAGTATTAAGTCTTCTTGATTAACTGATCATTCCTTTACTGGAAACTGACTCCTTTATCAAGGTAATATTCTTTATCTTGAATTTCATTTTGTCTGATATTAGTCACACTGTCTTTCTTCTGCTTAGTTTGTGTGGTAATTATTTCCCATTGTTTTACTTTGAAATTATTTATATGTTAATGTTTAAAATTGTGTCTTGAAAGCACAGTTTGTCTTGATTTTTATGTTTTATGATGCTCTACTTTTTTGAAGTTTATTTTTAAGAGAGAGAGAGAGAGAGAAAGAAAGAAAGAGAGCGCACACTAGCAGGGGAGGGGCAGAGAGAGAGGGAGAGAAATAGAATCCCAGGCAGCCCTAGGCAGAGCTCAAACTCCCCAGCCTTTGGAGAACTCAGGAACCGTGAGATCAAACCTAAGCTGAAACCAAGAGTCAGATACATAATTAACTGAGCCACCCAGGCACCCCTGGTGCTCTACCTTTTAATTGGGGGTCTTTGAGTCATTTGATTCATTTAACTTAATTATTGATATATTTGAATTTTAATAAATTTTGATGTTTGATTTCTGTACTTCCCATATTTTCTTATTTCCTCTATTTTAATTTTTTTTTTTATTTTGATGAATCACCTATAGTGTTCCCTTTCATCTTCCCTAATGGATTTTTATCCATTATTCTTCGTCTTATTTTGTATTGGCTTCTTTGCGAGTCACAAAATGAAGTTATCGTAGTCTACATCCAAAGCTACTATCTTAACTCACAAAAAATCTAAGGAGTTCATGATAATGTCTTTGTAATTTATGGACTTCATGACACTGTGTTTGGTACCCTGCTGTACTTATTTCTTATTTTCATATATTTTTGTTTGAGGAAAGCTATAAAATTTATTTTTTTTATTCTTTATACTTTATACAGCTTATAGTATTTAAGGAAACTAATGTTATCCTTTGGATTTTGTTCAGTGGATTGCCTTGTTACTGTAGGTGTCTGATGGGTTCAAAAACAAAATTTTGTAAATTATCTGCTTTGAACTTACTGTTAGATTGGAAGCAACATTCTCTTAGAGCTTTCTACAAGCCAGATTCCTCATGGATATATTTAATGACTGGGCAGTTATTTTAAAGAAATGGGTCTTTTTCACCCTGAGTGCTGAGGCTAACTATGTCAGAGTAAGACAGAATTGTATCCTTGGAAAATATGTGTATATATATTCTCATGTTGGGGTGAAAGTAATGAATAAATAATAAATTAGTTAAGTAATCGAGTAACAGAGGATTGGATCAGATTTGATAATTTTTTGAGATAGCATCTCAATTGAATTCATGATGTAGGGTAACTTTTCAGAGTCATTTCTTGCATGTCTGGAGGTGAGTTAACAAGGAAGAGATAACTGCAGAAGAGGGAAGAACACAGTGAAAATAGTTTCCTAGATATTAAAGTAAGAACATACCCCTTAGCATTAATAATACCTTATAGTCTCCTCTGCTCTACAGCAGATAGAAGTCAATTGTCTTCAGTTCTTCATATCTAATAATATAAATTTCATATATAATAATATGTGTTGTTTGGAGGTTGGGAAATACCACATTTTACCCAACTGGCAAAGAAGGTATAGGCCTTCTATGTGTTGAGAGCAAGAGTCACTGTTATCCTGCTAACACTGTACAGTTTTTTCCTGAATTTGGCAGTGGCCAATTAACAGAAGAGTTAAGTAACTTTCAAAGGTCATAGGAGAAGATAGTAAGCATGACAGATCTCAGTATTCACAGACACATTCAACTATAGCCTGTTGCTAAGTAACTGACCTTCCCTGCATTCCAAATAGCAAATTGAATTTATCTCGTAAATTTAACTGCCTAGTCATTCTCTTCCTCCACCCCTACTCTCCAGCTGAGCAAAGAAGATCAGGTCAGATCAGAGAATTTCTTGGGATGGCAAAAGATCATGAGAGTCATGTAGGTGAGAGGCAGACATGCTCTGCTCTATGATCAAAGCAGCACATATACATCCCATCCTTGGGGAAGAAGCCAGCCTCTTCAGAGAAAGAAGAAACAAGGAAACAGAGACTAACATCTTCCTGAAAACTGATGCTTGAATAATTGAAAGATTGAGATTGTGTCTGTAAAGTAGTCTGCATAATTAAAGCCATTTATCTGAAACACATCATCTCAAAGTCCTCAAAATCATTTCTTTATAGGTTTAATACCTACAACCGATTTGGTGGCAAAATCTGAATGGACTTTATTCTGTTTAAACATGTATTTAATCCATTTTATGTTTATATTGCTATGTTTTACTACAGAAATATTTAAGTGATTGATTTCATGTTACTACTCCTGATTCCACCATGTGGTGTTATATAATAGGTGGCATAAATTCCTTTCTAAAACATAAAACATTCCAAATTCTGTAAAAAAGACTGTATGTCCCTAGATTTGGTGTTTGATTTTTGCTTGTGTGTTGTTTGATTTCTAGTGAGTGTATGTCCCTGGAACACACACAAAAATCAGAAGTACCTATGACTCTGGGGTTGCAAGATTTATCAAATGTAAATACAGGACTTAGTATTAAATTTGAATTTCAGATAAACAGCAAACATTTTTTCACTACAAGTATGCATCAAATACTGCATTGGACATGCTTATCCTCAAAAAGAAAAATATACGTTGTTGATCTGAAATTCAAATTTAATTGTCTGATAGTTTTCCTAGAGAACCTCAACACAGAGTATAAAGATAAAATTGTCCTTAATACATAACGTTTATTTTTTTCATTAAAGTTTGTTCATTAGTGCATCCCTATCAGTCAAGAATATTTTAAATTATTAGTAGTTCATAATTTGCATTTATAAAAAAGAAATCACTGACTATACTTTGTCAAAGGATTTATTTCTTCTGGTCTCTCTATCCTAAACAGAGATTCAAAATTTTGAAGGTATATCTTGAACCTACCTGAGAAGGGTTGTCTGATAGAGTGTCAAGAATTTTATCATGTCTTATAAGAAATGGTTGTGAGGTGGTACAAAATTTATATTTTAATTGAAATTATAAACTTATTAAAGGAACAGTCTTTGGGTTTTGCGTGGACTTTCAAAAATATATATTAGTGACAAAGATCTAACACATGGAACACCTTTTATGAAGTTATTTAAGAAAGAATAAAACTATAAGTGGACTGTAAAATAGCTCAATGAGATCAATACAAATCTTGAAAAAATTCTCTTGTTTCAACCACACACTTGGCATCTTATCACATGGCCTTTACTTCTTTTTAACTAGCTTGCAAACTCTTTAAAGATCTGGATGGTATCATACATTGCCTTTTTTGTTTGTTATCCATGCCCTTAAATGTTTAATTTTCAAAGTAATGACTTGTTATACACATAACAGCAGCTTATGACAAACCAAAGTGTCACTACTCATTGGAATAATCTATCCAAATTTACAGAGAAGAGATTGGTATTGAAAGCTCAGTGACCCACGAAAGAAACTTATTCAATGCCTAAAATTGAAACATTAGTCTTTTTTCTCTTCTTTCCTTTCTGGCACTTGAGACAATCAAGGCCAGAACTCTGGATTTACATTAAATATAAATTGAATCCTATTGAGGGAGATGCATTTGCTGTACTTTTCAGAAGCATTGCTTCAAGCCTCTCAGTGATGAAATTTCAAAGATATAATTTCATTCTTGTTTTAAATTAATCTGCATGTTAAAGAACAAAAATAATTGAAGGACACATTTCATATTTTTCAGACAGATACCCACTTCAAAAATTTATCAGCAGTTCAAAACTCATAAAGAAATTTGAAGTGTTTCATAGGTGAATATATTTTTAAAAAAATACGGGGCGCCTGGGTGGCGCAGTCGGTTAAGCGTCCGACTTCAGCCAGGTCACGATCTCGCGGTCCGGGAGTTCGAGCCCCGCGTCAGGCTCTGGGCTGATGGCTCGGAGCCTGGAGCCTGTTTCCGATTCTGTGTCTCCCTCTCTCTCTGTCCCTCCCCCGTTCATGCTCTGCCTCTCTCTGTCCCAAAAATAAATAAACGTTGAAAAAAAAAAATACAAGACTGAATGTCTTCAAGATCAGACTTAGATTTTTATTAGGTTTTATTCTGTTTTTCACATATATGGTGTTATATCAATTTATAGATTTTAGTTTTTAAAAATATGAAGGAATGCAATTAAAAGTTATGACAATGATACAAGAACTTTTAAAACTTAAATCGGTGTTTTGCATGTTTATGTTAACCAGTGATCATTTCCGAGCTCTTCCTGGAATTAGAAAATAAGTCAAGCACAATTGTATTAATTACCATTTTCTTTGAATTAAATATAATATAAATTGTCCAAATGCAACTTGCCGTACTCAATGCCAAGCCAAAAAACTTAGCAGTAATATCAGCTAAATCCTTAAGATGTGCTGAAAGAATTCTAGATTTTATTTGTTTGTTTTGTAAAATCTCCATAATATTTTGCTGAGAGCATTACTCACTTTTCTTCCAAAGGATTTGAATTTTGCATCTCAAACTGTTTTTAAAAGAGTTTTACTGATGGTGCAGTGTTGATCACTCTATTTCCTGTCTCTCTTTCCCATGAACACTAAATCATCACATCTTCACCCCCACTGTGATTGTCCTTAGTGTTTCATCAGAACTAGGAAAACTCAATTAGTCTATATTTATGAGGAAATCTTTCTAGGAATAGACTATGTCCCTCCCAAATGGTGTTTGCGTACGTAGAGTGACAAAACTTGAATTCTGCTTATAGTTCACTTAGATTAAACAATGGACTTGCTGCTGCCTACTTTACCTACATTTTGCAGGGATTGGATGACTTCTGTTTAAGACGTAAAACAAACAAACAAAAAACCTACTTTGTTAACATAAGTGAAGTTAAAATATGAGACAGTCACAATTATTAAGATTCATAACAATAGGGATCCTTTGTTTCATATATTTGTTATATAATTTATTCAGAATCTGTAGGAGATAGTGCTAGCTGTCAGAAAAACCCATTCTCTCATTTTTATAGGACATGCAGCTAGACGACGTTTTGTAGCCTCTTTTGCTCTTGGGTAGGGCCATCTGCCTTAATTTTAACTACTGGAATGACAGTGGAAGGGATGTGTACCCCAAGGCTTGTCACACTGAAGCTTTCCATGTTTGGGCTTTCATACTTTTTCCTTCTCGAATGGCTTCATACAGAAAATGACATCCTTTTGAGGATGATGTAGCCACTAGGTGAATGAACTTTCGGTGCCTGAATGAGGAAAGTTTATCAATGACAAACTGAATCTTTCATTTTCCTGGAAAATAAAAGTGTAGGTCTGTTTATATCCCAAGCGTAGTCATCTATAATTGATCAGGCCTTATTATTTTTTAAGTGGTTTCTCATGTCTGTAACCAGGGGTAAAGGAGGAGGGGGATATTACTTTTGTACCATTACAGATGTCAGAGAAATTATAAGATTTTTACCTGAAACGCCACTAAATGCCAAATGTTTGGGTTTCAGAGTTATACTATCTATGGCTAACTATTAGCAAAATTTGACATAGATAGGGGATTTTGTAAATATCTATAAGAACAAGAAACAGTAAGGTCGGTGTATAGCTGATATATTATGATAGTTCTTTGCTAAGAATATTAACATTCTCACTAAATTACCTCTGTCCTCCAACTGGTCTTGATTCTGTCATAACTGATGAGGGTTCATATGAATGGTTAGCAGAGAAAAAGATACATACTTAAGATTGATTGATTACATACTTAAGCTGCTTTTCATTTTTCATTTTTAAAGCAGTCCTAGTTTTTCCAGTTTTAAGTAGTTACAAGTGGTATCACATAAAGCTTTACCAAAAGATAAAAAGGACAATTTAAATAAATGCAATATTGTATGTTAGAAGTAGATGAGGAAGCTCCTTGAGAATACCCAAACAACATTAATGTCTTGAACTTCATAAATCATGAATACGTTACTATAAACATGTGAGTGCCTGGAAAATTCTCTGTGCTTCTCTGTGTGCTGTGTGTCCTACAGTGTCTCTCTGGTCTCCCATACATACATAGATCCATTGATGTCAGAGGAGTACTTTGTACTCAATTTTTGGTCCTCCGTTTTTTTACATACATGCTAATTTCCCTGGATATATATAGCTAAACATCTTTGACTATGGAAAATGTGATCACTTGTATTGACTTAACAATATCATTTAGGGCTTTTTAGGTTCTTTCTTGCTCCACACATTGGCTTTCAAAGCTTGAAACTTAAAATCCTCAATGTGATTGTTCTCAGGTATAGCCCACAAAATATAGAAAAAAAAAAACAATTATCCTATCTATACCATACATTATTAGTAACTCCAAAGTATACTATCATCAGTCTACTGGAATATTCTCCCCTTCCCCTGACTCATAGCAAAACCCATCTGGTTTCTCTTTTAAATTCAGTAGGTTAAGTTTAACCTAAATTTTAAATTTAGTTTAATTTAAATATTTAAGTCCCTTATTCAAAGTAAAAGTGTATTAATAGCTATACCATTCCTACATTTTGTCATATCGAAGAAGTTATTCAGAGTTTATAAACTTGATCATAATTTATTGACTTCATAATGGGAATTTCTATGTGACTAAATAAGGTTTTTAATGCATAATGAAATCCCTTATCATAATAAAAACATAAAAAGTAAATGAACACAGATGGACATCAACAGAAAAATTTCATTTTGAACGAAGCTAAAATAATGTTTTTCCTTAAAAATACTTAATTTTTCTCTGCATTTGATTTATTTCTATTTAATTTTACCAGAATAATTTGGAATAATGTGCAGTTGATAATGGCACCTTCTTCCTGATGATCAACAGGAAGACCCTCATCTTTAATGATATCATCAATATTCCTTTTCACAGAAAACCTTTAGACAGAACTAAAGCTTTTGTTCATTTACTATCATTTAGGATATCTAAATTTTGTTTTCAGAAAAGTCCTGCACTTTAACATTCAAATGATATATTTAAATATGTGAATTACATATATTAAACAAGGTGGAAATGAAATTTAGCTAACAAGCATTTGTTGTCCCTGTGGTACTGACCTGTTCAGAACCACTTAGACATACACCATAGTTCTTTAAGCTATAGGATAAGGATTACAAACTATACACATTGAAGCCAGATTTTCAGAAAGATTTCTAGGAGTATTTGACATCTGTGTGCACAGGCTGAATTACACAAATAGCTACATTTTACCTTAAACTTGTCTCATCTCAAGTATTCAAAACGCTCTGCCTCTCTTAAATAACCATGAAATTTAGAACCGACATTCAACACATAAAAGAGAACTTTATTCAAGTGTTAAGGCAAAACACTGAAAATTAAAATCAAGATCATATTTCCTGTCCTCCCCTAACATGATAGAGGTAGAGAATTATGAGTGAGCTCTGCCCCTTCAGCCGTGACCAGGTGCTAATGGAAGAAACAACTCTCTAGGTAGCCTAAGAGTTGTAGAAGGGTTCTTGAGGATAGCTGCCATTATTTTGCCCAACAATTTTTATATAGAGAGAAGAGAGCCTGGTGATACATTTTCCTGAGCGATAAGTATACAGAAAAAAAAAGTTATTATCTTCTGGTGAAAAAGGGGTTTTTTGTTTGTTTGTTTGTTTGTTTTTTGCTTTTTCACTGAAAATTGAGAGTTATAGGATTTATTACATCTCTGTCTCAGGGTATGATACTTGGAAATTGTAGCTTGTGCTGAAAACTATAGGTTTTTCCTCCCCCTTTACTACACATTACTTCTGTCATTTTTATTGAAATATAGTTAGCATATGACATTATATTAGTTTTAGGTGTACAATACTATTTTCACTGAATTGACAATCTATGACTTACACAATGTTCAACACGGGAAGCCTAGCCACCATATGTCACTTCACAATGTTATCACAATACTATGCTATATTTTCCATCCCTGTGACTTACTTATTTTATTTTATTAATGTTTATTTATTTTTGAGAGAGACAGAGACAGAGCTTGAGCGGGGGAGGGGCAGAGAGAGAGGGAGACACAGAATCTGAAACAGGCTCCAGGCTCTGAGCTGTCAGCACAGAGCCTGACACGGGACGCGGGGCTCAAACCCACGAGCTGTGAGATCATGACCTGAGCTGAAGTCGGATGCTCAACTGACTGAGCCACCCAGGTGCCTCTGACTTATTTATTTTAACTGCAGGTATTAATTTCTTTGTTCTTAGTAAATTACTTTTTGGTCTTCTCTCTTTGTGGTTTTATTATAGTCTTCATGCAATTTAATAACATAATAGCACAAAAAGTAAATAAAAACATGCATTTGTAGGTGTGAATGTATGTGTATAATTGTATATCTTTTGTTTAAAAAATCTAATCCATTTTCTAATTTTACAAAGCTATTTATCTATTTTCTTCTTTATTAACTTATACATTTTTAAATAAACCTGTCACTTGTGTTACAAGTAAGTTAATAGCAGGTGCTAAAGTAAATTTGGATGAAGAAGAGACCAAAGTTTGAGTGCAGGAAAAAAAAAATAGTAAAGAGATTTTAATAATTTGATCCATCTCTAGCTTCACCTAATCCCCAGAGGAAAAAAACACATCATAGTGGGTATATGATAATAGCACTTCTCTCTCTCTTCTATGACATGAGAAACTTTGGAGCTACGTTGTGAGAAGGTGAAAACTGCTCAGATTTTTGCCATCTTCCATGAAAGGTTAACTCTATCATTCTGAGTAATGTTAACAAAATAACATCTGTTTTGCTTACTCCCTGCTTTTGGGAAAAGGTCAGCTTTCCTAGAAATAGTATTTCCTGTTTAGCACCCAGTTTTCCTTTTTAATGATCCTATTAAAAATATTTCAACTTAATTAGAAAAAAAAGATGGTTGAAGATATAATAGAGATCTAAACTGAAGTTGTGCAGGCACACATATGAATATGGGCTTTATAAATTGATTAATATTTGGAAATAATATAGAGAGTCTATAATGTATTGAAGTTTGTAATATTATGCATACTATTTAATGTACATACTATTAATTTATAAAATAAAGCATTTGAATCATGAATAATAAATAGAAAACAATTCTATCTGCTGATATATTTATCAGGTCATATTTCTTTCTACCTCGCTAAGGAATGTCTTGTTAACAGCTTATGCTTTAGAATGTGCAGAGGCAAAGACATGTTTAGACTTAATTGATATTTTTGGGTATGTGTAGTGCAAGAAAAGGCTAGAAAATTACCTCAAAGCAGCAAGTTGGATAAGGAATTATTGCCATTGAATAGACCAGGCAGCAACCCATTGGTGATGGCCCAAGACTCTGGAAAATGTTCAGATGGAGCCCACTGTTAGCCAGCAAATCCTGTAGGTGGATGGGTCTGATTGAAATACAACCAATTTTGTTTGACTCTTGGGTACTGTTTTATTATTTATTTATTTATATTTTTTATGCATTTACTTATTTTATTTTAGCCAATGTGTAAATGGGGGAGAAGGGCAGAGGGAGGGAGGGAGGGAGAGAGAGAGAGGGGGGGGGAATTTTATGCAGGCTCTTTGCTCAGCGTGAAGCCCAATGTGGGGCTTGACCCCACCATCCTGGATCATTACCTGAGCCTATATCAAAAGTCATACACTGAACTGACTTAGCCACCCAGGCACCCCACCTGTTCTTGATCAAGACGGCAGCACCTTTCCAACAGGTTTCATCATGTGTGATGGTGCCATTACCATACATAAAGTAAACAGATTCCTTTTTCTGTCCACTTAGTTCATCTCAAGGTATTCCCTACACCTTGGGTATAGTGTCAGAAAGGACACTCTGGTGATGCGTGATGAGTGTCAGAGTGGAGTGACAACTTCAACATTTTCATTACAACTGCCAAAAATCTCAGGGCAAGGGAAACCATTTTCCACTTGTGGTGGGATAGACATGACAGAGGTCCAAGATTCTAGGTTGTTCCATAAGTAACTCTTCCAACAAGGAGGACTCTAGGCTTTGCCGAGAGTGCAGGTGCTGACTCTGTGACCCAAGGCACAATGGACAGCAAGATGACGAATGTCATAGAATGAGGGTATGTAATAGCCTCTGTCTCCAAAAGGGCTCACTATGCAGCTAGTAAATGGTGTTCTAATGGGGTGTAGTGCAGAGCCAAGAAGGGCATCTTTTGCCTCAGAAGTCCCTAGTTGGTCCACAAACCCCAGAACACTTAAGAGGAGACTGCTACAGCCTTTACAAATAAAGAGTTCATGGGGTCATGAATAGGAGTCTGTTGTATTGCAAATTGGGCACTCTTTAGAGTCTTTTTGTGTAGTGGTGGCATTCTAACTGGACCAGTTTAAGAATAGCAGGATGGATGGGTTTAAGAATACTTTGTAAATTAGGAATGTGTTGCCTCCAGGACACAAATTGGCCTGCATAAATTTGGGCTTATCTTAATGTTGTGCGTATTGAAAGGAAGGGTTAATTGTTTCTTGACAGGGTCATTGATGGAACAGCCCTTGACTGATGAAATAACACATAGAAATATTTATTAAGTTGGCATGGCCTTTTATTTTGTGTGGGGCAATAACTCATTTTTTTTAACCTTTTGTGGGTGATTTGTATCTTCATGTACTAAATAAGTATGTAAAATGCATCTTATAAGATTATTCCTTAAAGATTCCAAATCAGTATTATCATATTTAGGGGCCTTCTCCACAGACATTTGTAGTTTATTGAGTTTATGGATTGGGTTTGAATTAACCCCTTGTCATGTTTATGAGCCATGGTGCTCAGTGAAGCCCAGAACCTTTGTCACTATGTTTTATAGCTATTTAATAGGGTGATAGCGTCCTCTGTCCTGTTAGGAGTGGTAGATGTAAAACTTCTATGGCCACTTTTTGGAGTCAATGCCATGAGGGTGCCATGG
Source organism: Puma concolor (assembly GCF_028749965.1). Taxonomy (NCBI): domain Eukaryota; kingdom Metazoa; phylum Chordata; class Mammalia; order Carnivora; family Felidae; genus Puma; species Puma concolor. Next base: position 54,181,582 of record NC_141679.1, on the reverse strand, counting down.
TTGTTTTACTCCATAATCTAAGGATCAGAGTATATTTTGGTGACAGAATCATAAGCAACAGCAAAAGCTTCTGTAGGCTCTTAGTCAACCATTTGATTTTAAGAGTATGGACATCAGCAAACCACATTAACTGTTCTTTCACACATGAGCAGCAACCCAATAGGCTCACATAATGTATAGGATATCATTCTTTTTCTTGAGCACTTTATAGAATAGGGTCTGATGCCTTGAAAATGTTGCAGTCTGGGGCGCCTGGATGGCGCAGTCGGTTAAGCGTCCGACTTCAGCCAGGTCACGATCTTGCGGTCCGTGAGTTCGAGCCCCGCATCGGGCTCTGGGCTGATGGCTCAGAGCCTGGAGCCTGTTTCCGATTCTGTGTCTCCCTCTCTCTCTGACCCTCCCCCGTTCATGCTCTGTCTCTCCCTGTCCCAAAAATAAATAAACGTTGAAAAAAAAAAATTTAAAAAAAAAAAAAAAAAAAAAGAAAATGTTGCAGTCAAACATTAAATAGGTTCAGACACAGAACCAGTGATCATTGGGTAAGAGTCCTTTCCCATGGCTTATGCTAAAATCATCACCTATGACTTATGCTAAAATTGAGGCATAATATTCAGTCCAGTGTGCTTGATAGGCCTATGCCAATACATAATCCCAGAGCTCCTTCAAGGAGGGCCCTGATAGCATATTCCTTTGCTTAAATGCCAATTACTGAAACTTCCAACTTAAGTTGGTTAAATCTATAAAAGAAGGTTGATAGGCTGAGCAAATGCAGCACAAAGCAGCACAAAGTACATGCTTGCAAACAGGTGACAGCAGAGCTAAAAGCACATGGGAACCAATAGCAGCTCAAAGTACAAGCTTGCCAGCATGCCCTTGAGCCACACAGCAGGTCAAAGCAAGAGAACAAAGAACACTGGTGGTAGTCATTGTCTAATAATTACTGTGCCAGCCGCTTTGTGGTTGCCCCATTGAGGGAGGGATCAACTCTCCTCCACCCAAAGTTGGTTCAAGTGCTGATACACTTGACGTGTACCAAGAGAGTATAAAGAGATTTATTATTCACATATTGAGGCTTTCTGGGTAGAAAAGAACAGAAACGCAAGGTGGTATGGAAATATCTTAGGGCAAGTGGCTTTGTTCTCTGTTGTATTTTGGGGCTCTGGTCAGCATAGCATTACTGCGTACAGGCTAGAGTTTGTGTGGTTTGAACTTCCCAACTGGCACCAAGGAAGGGAATTTTCAGTCTTTCTTATAGGCTCTCCAAGGCACCACAAAAAGGGAAAAGGAGCATGGTGAGGCTTGAAAACGTTTCAGTGAAACATCAAAAAAAAAGAATCAGATACCATGTATAATTATCTATTCTTTCTGAGAGCCACATTTTGGAAACACTTCAATTTTATTTCTAATGTATGCATAGAAATAGTTACAATTATCAATAACTAGTATATTTAATTACATCTACAAAATCCCTTTTGCCATGTAAGATAACATAATCAAGGTGTGGTATGTAATTATATTCCTAGTCCCAATTTTGATTTTGTCATACTGTACATTAAACTGTAGGCAACTATATGTGGTTGCAAAGGGCACATGAGCATAGCAAAATGCCAATTCAATCGGAAAAAAAATAATTGAGATTCAAATGTATGTGAATTCCTAGGAAGTTGTGTCAACATTATCAAACACATCAAGAATTTTAATGTCCAGGGTCACCTTCTCAGTAAGTGTGTTTGTGTGTGTGTGTGATTTAATAGCATTAAAAGACCTGGAGTTGGTGATTTCTGTGGATTTTTTATAACTATAATCCCTTCATTCTAGGTATTTCCATATAGGTTGTGCCATTGACTAATCTGACACCTTTGTATTTGACGCTAACCACCTATGCAGATTTAAATTTTTGTCCTTTAATTTTTGCTTCTTAAAATATGATCTATCAAATATTTCAAGCTAAAAAATTCTGAAAATTCTTTGATATTCTTCCTGTTGATTGACAGTAGGATATGTATCTGCTTCTCTTGATTCTGGACTTCTCTGATTGTATAATCAATAAAATATGGTAGAAGTGATGCTGTTTCAATTTCTAGACATCTTCTATTTCAGGTATTTAGGTCCACTAACTCTTGGAGCTGTTAGTCACTGTGTAAGAATTCCTACTCTTCTTGGGGGTGCCACGCCCAAGGAAATCTAAGCTAGACACTTGAACAAGGTGTGTGGAGAGATGCTTGGCCAACACTCAACCATTTGTATCACCACATTTAAGACCTTAAAATGGCCCAAGTGGCCCTATGTTCTCCTGTCCATATTTCTAATAACAGATTCATGGCCAAAGTCAATGTTTGCTGTTGTTTTAAGCCACCACATGTTGGGTTTGTTTGGTACTGATAACTGTAATTAATAACTGGAACATAATTTAATACTTAAAATTGTTGCTGTGACAAAATCCTAAAACACTGGCTTCAGGTCATTTGTCTTGTTTACCAGTTTTGGGATATTAAGAATAAAACTGTAGTAGACAGGATTCTACAAGTGCCCCCAACCCCAGTTTTTCTACCCTAATCCCAGGGATTCTGAGTATGTGAAATATCACAGCCGGGATTATATAAGATTGAAAGGTAAAAGGAATTTTGCAGATGTAATTAAGTTTACTAATCGGTTTGCCCTTGAGTTAACCAAAAGGGCGTTTATCTGGGTGGGCCTAACATAATCATATGATCCTTTTGAAGCAGAGATTTCTCCTTCTAATAGCAGAAGGGTAAGAGAAATTTAAAGTACTAGAAGATTTTGGGGCATCTGAATGGCCCAGTAGGTTGAGCATCTGGCTCTTAATTTCTGCTAAGGTCATGATCTCTGGGTTGTGGGCTCGAGCTCTGTTTCGGGCTCTGAGAAGATGGTTGGGATTCTCTGTCTCTGACCCTCCGCTGTTTGCTTGTGTGTTTCTCTCTCTTTCTCTCTCTCTCTCTCTCGATAAATAAAAAAAAATTTCAAAAATATAAAATAAACTACTAGAATGATTTGACAACACTGTTGGGAGTTGAAAATGGAAAGACCTATTGGCAAAAACCAAGACTAGCTTGTAGGAGCTGAAGGAAACTTCCAGACAGCATCCAGCAAAAAAAAATTGGAGTGTTGGGGTGGGGGGTGTTTCTGTCTTATACTATACAGAACTCAAACCTATCTATAACCTGAATGAAACTGGAAGTATGCTCTTTACCAGATACTTGTAAAGTAACCTAGCCAAGACCTTGATTTCCACCTTGTGAAACACTAAGGAAAGAATTCAGTCATGCCTACTCATACTTCTGACCTATAGAACTATGAGATAATAATTGAAAGGTGTTCTAAGATAATCAGTTTTTGGCAGTTTGTTCCAGTGAAAGAAAATGAATGTATGCTGCACGTACATTTTGGACATGGCTTTTTTTTTTTTTTTTTTTTTTTTAATAAACACATGTTTTCTTTTGGGTAAATTCCTAGTAGTAGAATTGGTAGGTTATTGGGTAGGACTGTGTTTAACTTCATTAGACAATTCCTGTGAAAATGTTTCCCCAAATAATTGTATCACTTTATATTTCCACTATAAATGTGAAAATAAGATCTTCAATTTTTCCACATACTTGACAAAACTTTCAGTTTTATCTTTTTAGTTTTAGACATTCTTGGTGTTAGGCAACATTATCTTATTCTGATTTAATTTGAATTTCCCCAAAGAGTAATAATGTTGAATTTCTTTTAATATTGTCTATATATTCTTTTGTAAATACCTATTGAGAATATTTTTCCAATTTGTAGTTACATGTCTTAAGTTGAGTTATTTGAGTTGTTTATATTTTATACATTCTAGAAAAGAGCTCATGATCAGGAATATCACCAACATGCAGCTTACATTTTTATTTGTTTAATGATAACTTTGAGGAACAAAAGTTTTTATTTTTGTGTGTACCCTCTCTGCAAAATTGTGTCTCCTTCTATTTATTGAAGATATTATATAATAAGAATTTATAATAATCATTTTGTAGATGTATTGTCATACCCCTTTTACTTTAAATGGCTTCATATTCTACATGGTCACATTTTTAAATAAAATCATGCATAGTATATAAGGTGTTAACATTTAATATCTTTAAGTGATCAGTATATTATTTCAATTAGCTATTTTCATACTTCTAATTAAGTGTGACCTTTTAAAAATAGAAAATTGTTACTGAGATAATATTCTTTGAATCTCATTAAAGTAAACAGATTGGCTTGCAAAAAATCAATTTCAATATCTCTGTAACATATAAATAGAGGAATACAGTTAATTTCAGATTTCCTTGTAATCAGCAGCCCTATTTTCATACAATGTTGAATAATGAAGGTTAAGAAATTTTTAGCTTCGCTTTGTTCTTCCCACTATATAACTCACCTGAAACCACAATTGTTACTCATTTATGCCTGTCTCCTCCCCGCAAAAAGTTCTAACGGCCAGTATGAAAGGAATAAAGATGATCATTCGAGATTCACCTGAGCGAGGTTATCATCTTATATGTCAGATTCATGGGTTATAGATTTAAATTCTAACTATACCTCTTTAAAACATTTCAACTTGCATTGGATAATCAGCATTGTCTTGGACATTTTAGATTGGAGAAGCCAAAGAACGGTGCTGGCCTGAGGTATCCTAACTACTCTACGATATTTGTAGTTGTTTTCATTGCTGTTAACTTATAGCATTAATTCATTGTAATTGTTCTGTTTCTTTTTTTTGTCTTCCTTTCTTTTTCTGTCTTCTCTACTTTTAATTTAGCAATTTATATGATTCTATTTCCTCCTCTCAATTGGCACATCAATTATACATTTAAATTAGTTCACTTTAGCTTGTCTGAATCTGTGTTCTAGTGGAGCAGTCAGATGTAATTTGTGTGTGTGTGTGTTTAATCAGCTCATCTGTTTTGCTGCTGTTTTGATAGCATGTCCCATCTTGAGTAACTTCTCTCACCCCTTTAACTATATCCATCCTTTGTCTTTTGATCATAAAGCACATGGATTTTTGTGGTATTTTCGTGTGTGTGTGTGTGTGTGTGTCCTTGTTTGTTTTTCTTCACAGTTTGACTATTGCTTCCTTTTCTCTATGTACCAGTGGTCTGTCAAGCTGGAAATTTAGACCGTAAACCCACCTCACTTTCAAATTACCTGTTTGCTTTAGATCTGTGGTGGTAGATACATACATACTTTTGCTGATGCCATATTAGTATCTAAAGTGGAATTATCTTAGCCAGCCGCAGGATCTTAGCCAGGTAGAGCATGTGGCCACTCACTCAAGGAGAATGGGCAAATACAATGACCATTTTACCCAGGTAAACTTGATAGTCTTGATGGAAGTGATTTTAAAGTAAAGAAAGGCAAATGTAAATTAAACTATGTTTGTAGTTTCTTCTAGCACGTGAACAGGACCATACTAGTGCAAAAACATAAATGCCTTAGGAAATGAGTAAAAAAGAACATCATGAAGAAAACTGTGATGTATTTTGAAAAAAATTATGTGTGTCAGATGTGAAAGTACTAGCTATATGCTATATGTGTATACTCATATATAAATATAGATAGATTGATTGATTCTATATAGATAGATATATCCTATATAGATACATAGATATAGATATGATGATAGATACACAATATTAGTTACAAAAATTTAAGATATCAATGCGTTGCTTCAGCATGGCCACACTTCCCCTCATGTTTGCATGAGATCCTAGCCATGAGAATTAGGAGAGCAATGAAATAAATAGAATATTTTATGCTTATTTTTTTACCAAAGAGAAAAAGAAAAAGACTTTTGTTATTTAAACCTCAGCTGATAAAAAGTTCATTTTTTTTCTTACTTTGACTTCAGTAGATTTACTGAAGATAATTTACGTGACCTCAATGAATGGGTTAACTGTATCACAGAGATCAAGATAATAGAGTCATATAAAATTGGACATTGACCTTGCCTTGAGAAATGGAAATTCTGGTAACTGTGTAGAACTGATTGTTCTGGAAAAACAAACACTACTGTGGTTCTTCCCAAAGTAGAGTGTAAAGTGATAGACCTTGACTGTTGTGAATGAACACATATATGTAACTCCAGAAGACTTGTGTATAGCCAAAAGAGTGTAAATAACATTTTATTATGCTAAGTATTGACAAATAGTATTGACCTAATTCATGTTGATGGGTGTCTGGACATGGTGTTAAAGACTTTACTTCCCATGTGACCCAGCTTCATGGGGTCTTTCTCAGACATCATTGTGGAGAAGTCAATGACCTTTCACAAATAAGAGCCTCTAGAGATACTTAATGAGTGCCCATGGACCAAAGGTGGGCAGAAGAGACACAAATTTATAAGACTGGAGGCTCATTAACTACACTTTTTTAGTAACTTAGACCTGACTTAGCACATCTGAGCTAGTATGAGGAATAGAGGGTTTTTGTTTGTTTGTTTTTGTTTTTTATTTTTTGTTTTTGTTTTTGTTTTAGCTAGTTCCATCAATTGTTTTCAATTCTCTTTGATTTTTTCCCCTGGTCTTCTGTTATCTTTTCTGCAGGTCGCTTCTTCAACCCCTTCATTTTCCTGGTTTGTAGTTTGCTTAGGTCTTGCTTCTGCATATGAATCCTTCTATAAGTTGTGCCAAAAGTGTCATGGGAGACATTTGTCTTCTTCTTTGGCTTGAGGGCTTTTGGCATTTTCATAGATAATTTGTAAAGATCATCTTATGCCAGATATGTCCTCCTCAGAACCAGATCCAGTGAGGGCCCCATCTCTTCCTTTTTTTTTTTTTTTTTTTTTTTTTTTTTAATTTTTTTTTCAACGTTTATTTATTTTTGGGACAGAGAGAGACAGAGCATGAGCGGGGGAGGGGCAGAGAGAGGGAGACACGGAATCGGAAACAGGCTCCAGGCTCCAAGCCATCAGCCCAGAGCCCGACGCGGGGCTCGAACTCACGGACCGCGAGATCGTGACCTGGCTGAAGTCGGACGCTTAACCGACTGCGCCACCCAGGCGCCCCAAGGGCCCCATCTCTTCCAATTCAATCCTTGGTGTTTTACAACCAGACTTCTTCAACAGCAACTTGTAGCCTCAAAAGTAAATCTTCCCATTCAGTGCAGTGAAGTGCAGAACATACTCTAAACCAGCCAGGCGGATATTTGATACTGTGGGGCCTCTGAAGAGATCAGTAAGAAGATTTTTTAGCCTTCTGTAGTCTTCTGTTACATCAAAATCATCACCAGCAAATATTAACATGGGTTTTGTTCCCTCAGAACATTTACTATTCTTGATGTCTTTTAGAGAGACAAACTTCTCAGTACCTAATTCGATCATATCCAGCACATGGTAGTCATACACACGACCTATTACTAGATTATTTGGCCACTTCTTATTATGGGAGCCAAACATAAATAAAGACCAATCTGACTTCTTTTAAAATAATTCCAATGATGTCTGATCCTCGCATGGTCTTGTAATGTTTTTCTTTTTATACAGAACGCCATATGGTTTTGTCAGTGCATACACATCTCTAAGTACTTGTGTCACCAGTAAATTTGCATTTCCCCCTTTAATCAGCATAGCATTTTTAACATTTTCCCTAAGTTTTTGAAGTCTGGCTTCTTTTAATAAGGCCAGTTCCAAGATTAAGAAATTTGCATTGCTACATAGATAATCTATGTTATATTGATGTTTATGGCCCCAATTATAGGCGCTCTTTGCCAGATAACTGTACAGAGTCCTGCTTCTCTGACTTTGCACTAAATCATGTGACTACCTTTGTTCACGGGAATCATTGTAAATATGATACTGTAAGAAACGTGGAAACTCTTTCACATGTCCATTTGCTGATTTTGAACTTTCTCATCTCTAACAAAAGATTATTTCCAAAGTAGGCTACTGGAAGAAAATAAATGCGTGGCCCAATTACCTCTGTTTTCCTAAATGATACCCAGCTAAGTACCAGACATGTGAGTGATCCCCAAACATGACCAGAAAAGTTACCTGGCCAAACCTCGGTAAATTTTCTACTTGAACTTCATAAGCTAAACAAAGGATATAATTTTAAGCCACTGAGATTGAAGGTTTCTTAAGCAACATTATGTGCAGAATGTAATGTGTGCAGGTTACTTCTCAATTGTAATGTTGACCACTGAGCATGCAGGCTATCGATACATAATTTAAAGTTGGAACACTGAGAACTGTGGGTATTTTAGTGCTTTATACTACTCCTCCGCTTCTAAGATTTTCCCTAGAAAGTTTTATTTAGATCTCTTCTCTTATGGCATACCCCTCTACTTGAGGTGTATTCATACCCTTTCATTTGACAGCATTTGATTATGCATGTGTGTGTTGGGGGGAGATAAATGTAATCAATGAAGTTATGGAAAATAGAAAATTAGGACAATAACAAAGATTTCTAGAAACAGTAAATCTTAGATTCAACTATAATCTCACCACCCAAAGAAAATTTATTGTCATTTTGTTGTTCATCCTTGACTATTTTATGAAAAGATGAAGATAGACAAATAGGAAGTTTTACTTTTATTAATGTTTGTTTAAAATGTTTTCTGGGGCACTTAGGTGGCTCAATTGGTTAAGTGTCTGACTTTGGCTCAGGTCATGATCTCACAGTGGGTGGGTTAAAGCCCCGTGTCGGGCTCTGTGCTGACAGCTCAGAGCCTGGAGCCTGCTTCCAATTCTGTGTCTCCCTCTCTCTGTGCGTCTCCACATCTCTCTCTCTTTGTCTCTCTTTCTCTCTCTCTCTCTCTCTCAAAAATGATTAAACATTAAAAAAATGTATTCTAACTCAAGAAACTTGTATATTATTTATAAGTTTGCTTCATTTATCATGTCTGGATATATAATGCTTTATTTAGGTCATTTATATAATTTAATTAATTTACTTGTATATTTAATTCATATACATGAAAGATAGAAACATGCCTATTATTACCCACGATTGTAGGTCAGAAGTGATTTGCTCCTACTGGACCTGACTGGGTTGGTCATTGTGTTGGATCTCAGCAGGTGGATTAATTCAATGGGTTTACTCAAAGCAATCAGTATTGACTTCAAGTTGAAATAATTGAAAAGTATTTAGGGTCAGTATAGTAGAGTCAAGAATGGTCCTAAAGTCCAAAACACTTCAAAGACTGAGTCTGAACACTAGAATGCAAAGGGAGTAAAGTTGGGTTAAAATGAAGAGTATTACATTAAAGGCTTCATCAAGATATTTAGTGACTCCTGTATCTTTGCATTGATCAAAATCAGGTCTCAAACATGTGTGTACTCACAGGGAAAACCCTACCCATATGCTAAAGTTCTTCCTTCTCCCTGTGAAATCTGCACAAAATTCAACTAGGCCGCTTTCCATTTCCATCTTGGTGACTATCCAGTTGACAGATTTAATCTAAAGTTGTGATGACTGATTATAGCATTAACAATCAAATAGGGACTCCAGAATATATTACTTGAACTAAAAGAATTAACGTCTACTTACGGAATTTCCTGGCTGTAGAAAACCGATACAAGATAAATCAACCCTAAAATACCTACTGGCACTTAAGACTAGTTTTTCTACTTGGATGCAAAATATTTTGATTGACATTATAGTCAATTCAGTCACAAAATAGCTGTCAGCTGCTTTATGTTCCTGCTCATTCATGTAACCATTTCCCTGTGGCATTTACAGCAAATAGAATTCTTGAACATTTTGGTCCTTATAATCACTGAGAAGATTGCAATTGGATTTTGGTAATCAGTGGTTAACAAAAACTATTACAAACCATTTAAGATCTAGTTCGCTTATTGTGTGTGTGTGTGTGTGTGTGAATTAAAATCCCCCCTTTCCTTCTGTACTTTCATTTAAAATGGATTGAAAGAGAAGCTAATGGCATATTTCTGATAGTTTACCTCTATTGAGATTACAAATCCAGCTGTCAGTCTGACAGTAAACCTCCTTAGCATGAATGATTCAAGGAATTGCTTGGAACTGTAATAAATTGCAGCAAGAATTTAAAACAGTAGCCTAAAATCTTTGTTTATCTAGATGAGTAGGAACATTTTAAAAGATGAAAATTAACATGCTGAAGTCCGAGGCTAAGCATGAGGGGTGAGGATAGCCCATAATATTTTGAGAAAGAACAAGGTCAGCCATGTGAATTAACAAGATAGAGATTTATGATGAAACATTAAACTTGGCAGACTACCTGGAATCTATGATGGTCAAAGGCAGCACTAGTAGGGACTGATTCAAGACTGAAGGTCCTAGTAACTGAATTATAGAATCTAAATCAATTCTGAAAATACCAACGCGTCATACTGTGAAATTACTTTTCTAACGTTATTGGGAGCAAGTTTCTCTCTGCTCTGTTAAAATTTAAACATAGCTTCCAGAGAAAGAAAATGAAGAATATATTTCAAGCTTAATCCCTTACCTAAGACATATTTGGACAATTAAAAGACAACTGAAACTAAATACAAATAATTTACACTATAATTTTCTAAAATATTACAGAGTGGTAAAAGACTGTTGAACTATACTTGATGATACTCAGTTAAAAGTGTTTGCAAATTAGGGGCGCCTGGGTGGCTCAGTCGGTTGAGCATCTGATTTCAGCTCAGGTCATGATCTCACAGTTTGTGGGTTCAAGGCCCACGTGGGGCTCTGTGCTGACAGCTCGGAGCCTGCTTCATTTTGTGTCTCCTTCTCTCTCTGCCCCTCCCCCACTCGTGCTCTGTTTCTCTCTGTCTCTCAAAAATAAAGAAATGTAAAAAAAATTAAAAATAAATACAAAAAAGTGCAAATTAGCTAACAATAAATGTATTGTATACTGGACTACTTAATACAGTACTCAGCAACTTAGAGAATAGGAAAATAAAATTGTTTATAAATGCTTTTTAAGTGTCAAGACACAGAAGGTGGTTGTCATATTCAAGTTACCAGCACACTACATATCTACTGGAAGATTGGACAAGTGATTATTATCAAACAGCTTGGATCAGTAAGATGTAACAGGATGTAGAATTTCACTGAAGCTAAAATTGAGACCCTGAGACTAATTTCTGAACTAGGCCTATTCAGTAATTAAAAAATCTCCCTAACACCATACATACTATATTATTGTGATGGTTAATTTTATGTAACAGCTTGGCTGGGCTAAGGGATGCCCTAATAACTGTTAAAACATTATTTATGGGTGTGTCTATGATGATGTTTCCAGAAGAAATTAGGATCTGAACCTGTAGACTGAGTAAAGAAGAATGTCCCCACCAGGAGGGCAGACATCATCCAGTCTTTTGAGGACCTGAATAGAACGATAGATGTAGGAAGGGTGAATTTGTGTTCTCTGTTTGCCCTCTGTTTGAGGGCATCTTTTTCTGCCCTCAGATATTGACACCTCTGGTTCTCAGGCCTTCAGATTCAAACTGGGGTTTATACTATTGGCTTCCCTGGTTTCCAGGCCTTCAGGATTGCACTGTAACTACAACCCTAGCTTCCTATGTCTCCAGCTTGCAGACAGTAGTAAAGTGGGGCTTACCCATAATTTCCAATTATCCATAATTTCATTTGCCAACCCCTCAGAATAAATCTTCCAAATGTATATATGAATGTATGTATTTGTTTACCTATTTATAGCTATATTATCTATCTATCTATCTATCTATCTATCTATCTATCTATCTATCTATCTATCTTACTGGTTTTATTCTCTGGAGAACCCTGGCTAATATAATCACTTCTAATTTGTGCATCATATTATGCCCAATCATTAGCCTAAGTGACAATTTTTTCAGCCTCTTGTTTCTAATTTAATTTAGCCTTATAAATAAAAACTTAACCTTATTAGTAATCCCCACCCTAATCCAAAACCAATGGGTTATATCACCTTGGGATTTGCTTTTATGGGACAAACATACTGAAATCTGCCACTTGGTTGTTTGTAATCACATCTTGTTGATTACAAAGCACCCATATCTTCAATATTTGGAGCTTCACAGTTGCTTCACTAAAATCTAAAGCTGCCTTTCAAAGAGAGTGCCACTTCTCTCATCTGTCTTACAAGCTGAAGAATGACATTTCTCAGTTTTCTACCTTCTGAGGTTAAGCAAAATCTCTACTTAACCCTTGGATCCCAACCCTCTTCCTCCTTATCCCTTACCAGTGTTTATACTAGGAAATATTTATGATTCTTTTATTGAACTTTGTGAATACTATAGACATATCAAAGATACTAACAATTTTTCACGCCTTATTTGCAAAAAATTTCAAATTTGGTTGGATTTTGTTCTGTTTAAAGTAATTGTGATGTTTTAAAAATACACATATATTTTAGATGTTTAGGTCACAATGCCTGTTTATTTATATTTTCCATTAATTTCAAGGCTTAAAATCCTTCCCCAGAGATTTTTTTTTCTATTTCTCACTACAGCTATGTAATGACATATGCCACCAGTGAATTGTATGCTTCCTTTTACATGGTTTAAGGATTTCCCAGCATCAAGCAAACTGACACAGTAAATACTTAATAAAATTCTTTGGTTTAGATTTAATTTGACTTGCTATTAAAGGTAGCTGGAACTTAAAACTAACACGCCATTGTTTTTATCAGTAGTATATACAGACTTTTCCTATATTAAATTTGGTTCATACTGGCATTATTTAAGTATATAACACTAAAAAAATAAAGCAATATTAAATATGCTTTATAATTTATTAAAGGATTTAATAATAAACATAGCATTGTATAAGAATCACATAATTTTATAATACTTTATATTTTTAATAAAAGTGATAGGAATAGACCATTTTCCCACCAGCAAAATAAAGAAACAAACAAAAGAATGCTTTAATGTTAGAAAATTATCTAATTCAGAGAAAATTACCTAAGTACTTAGGACGTTGGCTTCAGCTACAATTTTTTTGACCTTTGGACCAATAAGTATTGGTGAAATTGCCTAAAACATACATAGTAGCACAGTGGAAAAATTAATCATCTTGTGGTTTAAAATGACAATATTTGCATATTAAGAATGTAGAACTAAGATACAGAAAAATCCCAAATTGTAATAACCAGGTTAAGAATGAGTTAAGAATTCTAATAACCGAGTTATAAATCTTAATATTTGCCAACTTGTCTTATTTTGGCATTTTTTCCTTATAGCACATCCTTGGTTTACTATACATTCAATATTTATTTAAATAAGTTTATGAAATTAAAAAAAAGACTTATTTAATACACTGATCTTTTATGATGAAATAATATTTGTTAAAGTGGGATATATATTTATATCTGTACTGGAGGGACTTTGCCTGACTTTCATCAATAATATTTGGTTATTCAATGAACAGAAAAGAAAGAATTGCTTTTTTACTGTGCATTCTAAAAATACTATTTCTCATTTATTTTTAGCCTATAAATATGTTAATAAATATATCAAAACAATATGCAACTGAAACCCTCAAGTAGCTCAGCAAATGAACATAAGATTTCACATGCATTATTTTTGTTTAATTGTCTCAGTAAATCAGTCTCTATGTATTCAAGGATCACCATACATCATCCACAGAGATGATCATTCCAATAACCTAGAACTCCACCTGCTTACAATTATTTTTTTACCACCTTTTTTCATCTTCTAATTTTTACCAATATAATCTAGGCTTTTTCATTATCATTAAACTGCAATTTTTCTATAATCAACTTCAAACATTGTATTTGCAAATACCACTCTCTCCATTTCCAGATCACACTCTCTGGTTTTGCGGCTCTAACACTACCCCAAACCTCTAGGCACATTGACCCCAGGATCCAGCCACTTTTCATTATCTTCCACTCAATCATGCCTTCACTTCTCTCCTTCCTCACTTGGAATTTCATGATCAGTCATCATCACCGTTGGACTTCATACTTACATAAACCCTTTGTTCCTCAATCACATAACTTTGAGTTCTTAAAAATACAACCTAGTCTGCATAAGTGTAACCGAATGTGACGCTTAAACCACATACTCACAACACTGCTGACTGGCCCCACTCTAACTTCATGATTTGTATACCAGAAGTGGGTCCATAATGTATCATCCCATATTTCCTTTGTTTATGTACTCTCCCACTCTCTTGCTAAAGTGTTACATACTTTGTCCTATCTCTCCAAACTTACAATTTCTACTACCCTCAGCTATTCTCAGATGTTGAACTTATTTATTCTTTTACCAGTAAACTAAATGTAATGAGAAGGGAACCTGTCCAGCTTTTACCATCATACCCACCCACCATCTTAACCTATCCCTACCTATTTGCTACTATGGAAATATACTCAGTGCCTTTAGCTAGGGACAACCCCTAATCTTTTTCAATAAGGCTTACTTATATCCCCTGACAATTGAAGAATAGTGCTTATTCTCTTCTTTCCCTTTCATGTACCATTTATTTTTCCTTCTATAATGAAATATTCCCCAAAGTATATAATTCTATCCCATTAAAACAGAAAAAAGAAAGCCCACTCTCAATCCCTCACCTCTCTAGAGCCACCAACCCTATTCCTTCTCTTCCCTTCTCTGCAAAACTTCTTAAAAGAGATTATATCTGTTACCCAGTTACCCTGCTCTTACTCTCTTAAACTCCTTTCAGTGAGTCTTTTGCCTTCAGTGTTCTAACAGTGGTCCTGTCAGCTTACCACTGACTTCTGATTGCCAAAGCCAATGACCTGGTCTTAGTCCTCATATCACTTGACCCATCAATAGCATTTGATAGGGCCAACCACTGTTTTATCCCTTGGCATGCATGCTTCTGAGTGCTTCTGGGTCAAGACTTTATTCAATTTTCAGCTAACTTTCTAGTTTCTTATGTCTTCTTTACTTTTGAATGTTGGAATGTTCCAGAACTCAGTCTTCTGAACTGTTGTTTTATGGCTGTGCCAAAATGAATCTCAAATCTATATATTCACTTATATCCACCTTAGATTCATAAATTCAACTGTCCAACATTTTCCTTGCATATTTAATAATAAAACTTAACTTGTTAAAAATAAGCTCCAGATATTGTCTTCCAAGCCTACTTCTTACATAGTCTTCATCATTATGATAATGTAACATTATTTTTTTAGTTGCTCAGGCCAAAGACCTGTAGTCAACCTTGAAACCTCCTTTTTGACATATTTCACATTTGATCCTTGAGTGAATCGTGTTTTTTCGACCTTCAGATTACATTCAGAATCTGACCACTTTCCACTAACAGACTACTAGCTGAAGCAAGCTATCATCAACTTTTGACTATTTCATTGTTATAGCTTATTACCCTATATAGTTTTATTTTAGTTCTCTATTAGTCCATGCTTAAAATTGCCATCAGAAAGATATGTTAAATTTTAATCACTTAAGTATAATGGTTAAGGGAAATGTCGTTTGTATAATTCAGAGTCCAATTAAGAGACAGAAACCATGGGGTGCCTGGGTAGCTCAGTTGGTTGAACTTCCAACTGCAGCTCAGGTCATGATCTCACAGTCTATGAGTTCAAGCCCCACGTCGGGCTCTGTGCTGACAGCTCAGAGCCTGGAGCCTGCTTCAGATTCTGTCTCCCCTCTCTGACCCTCCCCCGTTCATGGTCTGTCTCTCTCTGTCTCAGAAATAAATAAACATTAAAAAAATTAAAAAAAAAAAAAGAAACCACAGAGGAATTTAAACATAAAGAAGTTTAATATAAATAAATATTATCTAGTCAAAAAGAGTAACGAAGGATTCGTAAATAACAAGTACAGATCATTCTGTCCAGCAATAGCAGATATAGAGTGCAGCCACTACCTCTAGATCTGAGTTACTTCACTTGATGAAGATTGCCCCCAACCACTGAGCAGAGATCTAGACCTTGTTGGACAGGAGAACATGGTTCACCAGACAGTGGGGAATTGCTGAGGTTAAAATATAAGTGAGGGGAAGATAAAGTAACAGTAAATCTCAAATTTCTCAAAATTGCCATGGAAGATAGTGGTTAATTGTGCAGACCTCTGTTGTGATACTCCATGTCTTATGATGATGAGCTAATGTCGAGGCAACTGTGTAGCACTGTTTGATAATGTCGCCTTGAGGTTCTTTGTTGTTTATTAAATTGGCCATTAATTTTAATAATATTTTTTATGAATTAGTTCAATTTATTAAAAAATGTAAATTATCAAGGTATTTTTTCAAAGACTGTCTAAACCTTGCCTGCTATTTTTGTTGGTCTTCATGAGTTTGTGATCATTTGTTTATTCCTCGGGAAAAAAATCAACAAGCAAATCATGTAATTAGCATAAATCTAAGGAGAAGGGAAAAAAAGCATTAATTGAATACAAATAAATATCAATGTATTCTTATGTGGAAAATGTATGCAATTGCATATGTGTATGTTAGATAAATATAAAAAATATATCTATATAAAAGATGTATATATGTGTAGACATGTTTATATAGAAGCTTACTTTTATAATAGTGATACTTTTTAAAATACACAGATTTGTTTTAAAAAATTTACACCCAAGTTAGTTAGCATGTAGTGCAGTAATGATTTCGGGAGTAGAATCCAGTGATTCATCCCTGATGTATAACACCCAGTGCTCAACCCAACAAGTGTCCTCCCTAATGCCCTTTGCCTATTTAGCCCACCCCCCACCCACAACCCCCCCAGCAACCTGCAGTTCTCTATATTTGAGTCTCTTATGTTTTGCCCCCCTTCCTGTTTTTATATTAGTTTTGCTTCCCTTCCCTTATGTTCATCTGTTTTGTATCTTAAATTCCACATATGAGTGAAGTCCTATGATATTTGTCTTTCTCTAATTTTGCTTAGCATAATATACTCTAGTTCCATCTACATTGTTGCCAATGGTAAGATTGCATTCTTTTTGATTGCTGAGTAATACTCTAGTGTGTGTGTGTGTGTGTGTGTGTGTGTGTGTGTGTATGTATGTATTTATATATATTTATATATATGACACATCTTCTTTATCCATTCATCTGTCGTTGGACATTTGGGCTGTTTCCATACTTTGGCTATTGTTGATAGCGCTATTATAAACATTGGGGGGGCATATACCCCTTTGAAATAGCATACCTGTATCCTTTGGATAAATACCTAATAGTGCAATTGTTGGGTCATAGGGTAGTTCTACTTTTAATTTTTTGAGGAACCTCCATACTGTTTTCCAGAGTGGCCACACCAGTTTGCATTCCCACCAGCAGTGCAAAAGGGTTCCTCTTTCTCTGCATCCATGCCAACATCTGTCCTTGCCCAATTTGTTAATGTTAGCCATTCTTACAAGTGTGAGGGGATATCTAGTTGTGGTTTTGATTTATATTTCCCTGGTGAGTGATGTTGAGCATCATTTCATGTGTCTGTTAGCCATCTGGATGTCTTCTTTGGAAAAGTGTCTATTCATGTCTTTTGCCCATTTTTTCACTGGATTGTTTGTTTGTTGGGTGTTGAGTTTGGTAAGTTCTTTATAGATTTGGGATACTGACCCTTTATCTGATAGGTCGTTTGCAAATATCTTCTCCCATTCCATCGGTTGCCTTTTAGTTTTGTTGATTGTTTCCCTCACCATGCAGAAGTTTTTTATCTTGATGATGTCCCAAAGGTTCATTTTTGTTTTTGTTTCGCTTGCCTCTGGAGACATGTTGAGTAAGAAGTTGCTGCAGCTGAGGTCAAAGAGGTTTCTGCCTGCTTTCTCCTCTAAGATTTTGATGGCTTCCTGTCTTACATTTAGGTCTTTCATCCATTTTGAATTTATTTTCATGCATGGTGTAAGAAAGTGGTTCAGGTTCATTCTTTTTTTTTTCTTTTTTTTTAAACGTTTATTTATTTTTGAGACAGAGAGAGACAGAGCATGAACAGGGGAGGGGCAAAGAGAGAGGGAGACACAGAATCCGAAACAGGCTCCAGGCTCCAGGCTCCGACCTGTCAGCACAGAGCCCGATGCAGGGCTTGAACTCACGGACCGTGATATCATGACCTGAGCCGAAGTTGGACTCCCAACCGACCAAGCCACCCAGGCGCCCCAGGTTCAGTTTCATTCTTCTGCATGTCACTCTCCTGTTTTCCCAACACCATTTGCTGAAGAGAAAAATTACACAGAATTTTTTTAAAATCTAGTAATCTAAGTCCAAAGTAACAATTTAGCAAATATTTACATCTTAACTTTTACACTCAGTTCCAACCAACAAAAATGTGATGTATAAATACATAATACAAAAAAGGAAATTAGCACACAAAATTTGGCATCTGAGCATAGTAATAGACTCAGTCACATAGTGGTTTGATTCAATTTAGTTCTATGGTTGAAAAAGAATAAAAAATGTGTTTCCTGTAAAACTATTTACAAAATAATTGTAATAAATGAGTATCCAGCTTGAAGTGCCAAATCCAGTTTTTATTTATATTTAATTTTTTCCAAATCGTTTTTAAACTGTGAATATAGTCATTTAGGGATAAAGATAACTGAAGCTATCAACTATGAAAATAAACCATCCCTAGATAATCAAGTTTGTGTACTCTTAAGGTGATAGTCAACGTGATAGCTAATACTTAAAATAGAAATATAAATTCATACATATGATATACCTTATTTACATTATATATAATATTGTAATATATCTTGATAAAGTTTCTGTCAGTATCTTAAGTGTCTAATTTTGCTTAGCATAATATACTCTAAATGCATATTTACATAAAATGTAATACATAAATATATGTATAAATACATAAAAATACATAAAATGCATATTTATGTAACTTAGATTTAAAGTCATAATATATTTCTCAGAATGACCAAGATATTCAAAATTTTTAAACATGGAATACCTATTGAAGCAAAAGCCTAAAATCTAGTCCAAAAACAATTATGTTTATACAAGATTATTAAATTTAATAAGTATCAAATCAAGGAGTGCTACTCCAAAAATGTAACAAGTTAAAAAGGACATTTTAAAATATTTTAATGTGGAATTTTAAAAATATGGGAAATAAAAGATACATTTTAAAGCTTTGTATATTATGGATTTTTATTCCCCCCAAATTCATGCTAAACCCTTGCATTTTCCTCCAGTTTTGCTTATAATTTCTACAATTGCCCCAGTTCTCACCAAATTTTTCCCAATAAACAAAGACTATTCGGTGTTATCTTTCAAAGGGGAGGTGAAGGAGCACAGTTGAAATCCCAAATCCTCAGTTTTCTAGCTCTTGCTTTAGGGAAATCCCTTTATCTTTTGAAATTTATTTTGCTTAGCCATGAAAAGAGTAGAGATAATAATACATCCTTTGTAGAATTTTATAAAGGCAGTGTACATAAGGCACTTGTGCATGACAAGCAGTCAGTGGGGCCACGTGTTAATTTAAAATTATCTTTGTGGGGCACCTGGGTGGCTCAGTCAGTTAAGTGTCCGACTTTGGCTCATGTCATGATCTCACGATTTGTGAGTTCGCGCCCCGTGTCCTGCTCTGTGCTGCTGGCTCAGAGCCTGGAGCCTGCTTTTGATTCTGTGTCTTCTTCTCTCTTTGCCCCTCTCCCGCTCACACTCTGTCTCTCTCTCTGTCTCAAAAATAAAGAAGCATTAAAAAAAATAAAATTATTTTTTGTATGTTACATTTACACACATGTAGAATACATTTTATTTTAGAAGTCCATTGCAACAGCTTAGAGTTTTTCTTGTTCAGAATTCTGGACTAATGAAAGATACTTGTAGAGTCTATCTCATTAAAAACAAGGCAAGAAAGAGTTGAATCAAGATATTACATAAAATTTCTAGCTGTTCTTCAGTCAATAAGCTAAATAATCCAAAATGGTACTGTAGTGCCTGTTAAAAACAAGCAGTAGACCTAATCTATACTAGTGACTATGTGGCAACAGAATATGAGGAGTTATACCCAGGAGTTTGCTATCCCAGACAACGTATGCCTACTTTTGCAATTTGCAGCAAATGCTCTTGTGACATGCAATTTGTTTATATCGATATGATGGTAGCATTAGCCAGATAAAACAATAAAGTTTAGACATTTCATACTTGTAACTGCAATTTATACACAAAGTAAAATACACATGCCATCAATAGCTGATACTTAGAGAGTGCCTAATATGTACCAAAACTTGTTCTAAATTCACCTGAATGCACGGTATACTTTTCACTACAACTCCCTGAGCTCTTCATATTACCTTGCCTATTTTCTAAGTGAGGAAATTAAGTTAAAGAGTTTAAGAGAAGGGTCACAGTTCCCATAGCTAACAAGTGGCACATACATTCTTATACCAGAGGCTGTGCTTTTGACCGTGTACATCATTGCTTCTCACACAAGCAAAATGCCAACTCATCATGAAGATCATATAGTTTTCCTCCAACTCCCACTCCTTTCCTTTCTCTTAAAAAACAACATATTGTTTAATCCCTCAGGTTTCAATTACAGTAATGTGTGCTAGATTGACATTCAAATACTTTTATTCAATTCCATTTTAAATGAAAACACAGACATAGCTATGAAATTAAGTAGAATCATTAATGAATATATTTGAAAAGCAATTTAATAACCCTGATATTTATCTAGAAACTGTCGATGATAATGTCCTTCATTCTCTGTGTCTTATATTGGAAGCAAAACGTGATAAACAGAAAAATAGAATGAAGGTCTTAATGCAAACACTTCAAACACAAAAGTACAAGTTTGCAATGACCCTTAGACATTTCATGTTTCTATCTCCCCAACTACTATACCTCAAAGCCTTTTTAGTAATATTTATTTTATATAGATAATAGGTATAATGTAAATGAGGTATTATATGTCCTAGCATATTTAAATTGGAGGCAAGTTACTGTAGCATATAGAATATGGTTTTAATGTCCTAAGTAATGAGTTAAAATATTGACTGGCAATTGTTAGCAGTGTGACCTTGAAAGGGTCTCAATTTGTCTGAGCCTAGGTTTTCTAAGCAGTAAATTCAGATAATACATGTTAAATGTCATGAAATTTTTTGAATATAATGTATAGGAAAGTGCTTTGTAAATGTTAAAGTAAGTGAATATTTGTTACCATGCTATCATTATAACCATTCCCTGAAGCCCACGTTGAGGACCATCTAACCAGTGAAACTAATTCCATAGTATGTGCTCTCTTATTTCTGAAATCACCTTGAATTATGAGCTATAGAACTCTCTTTTAGTATGTTATACTGTATTATATACTCTAAATAGGTTGTCTTTATTGTAATCATAAAAATAAGAGGAATATGTGGCAAAGAATAATATTAATAATTGCTATTTGCAAAACACCTTTTAAAAACTGAATTTTTTAAAAAGTGATACGCAAATTGTAATCTCAAGATTTAATTCGTTGAACTCAGAAGTTTATGGAGATAGTAGTAAGATATACACTATCTCACCTTGATGTTGTAAAACATGAAATATTAATTTCTGAGTAAGAGCTAATAAGTATATGAATTCTGACAATTTTTCAGAAAACCAAATTATATATTGGTTTTATATAATATATATTGGTTTATATATTAAAAAAATCAAATTATATATTGGTTTATATAATATAATATTCCTGTTGGCATGTTCACTACCAATATGCACGTTAAATCTCAACCATAAGCTGAAATATAAATTGTCTATCCAATTGCTTCAGAAGACTTAAATTATAATTTTGATATTAAGTATTTCTTTTTTGATTGTAGTAAGTGATAAAAAAATAAGGCTTAACTAGGAAAACCAGTGTTAGGCAGGATCCACAGCCCTAGAGACAATGATGGAGCACTAGTGATAGAAATCTGTTCTGTAGGGATGCTCATTTGACAAGTCTGCAGAAGAAATTATTGCTTCAATATTTATATCTCTATTTCTCTGTGTCTAATTTAATGACTCATTTAACATGCTTGTAATTCCTGAGATAATATTAGAAATCTGCTTCATAATTATGCCTCGGTTCTTACATGGTATTTAAATTCTAGGCCATTATATACTGATCTACTGAGGTTATAATTTGAAACTTAACTCTTTATTGACTAAAATTAGCTAATGCTGAATGTGTATTTGTCAGATTTAAAATATATACTAAAATATTTTCATGGGGTCAGGGTAGAAAATTGCTAGAAATGATCTCTATGTTACATAAATGAAGTGGTGATAAAAATATCAATAAACTTTGGAAACACAGGATGGCCTTTGAAATCAAGTCTTTGTATAGAACACATTTTATTATGTAACTACATTTTAGGATCCTCTTCAGATGCATACATGTCTTGTTGGTCTAAAGTATCTGAAATAGCTTATGCCTTTGACCCAGAAGCCACTTAAAAAGTCGTTTGGGTTGTAATGATATCATCCACATGTTTTATCCTTCCTTTTGAAGGCAAGAATCAATTAAAGCCTCCCCGTTGCTCTAAGAATTACTAGGTTGGGCAGCAGTGTTACTTATGTGAAAGAAAAAAAATGCCAAGAAAAAAAGAAAAACAGTGTTTCATGTCATCCAGTATTGCTACAAAATATTTTTAAAATTATAATTGTGTTACCTACAGAATGCTTTTTAAAATTCTGGTTTTACTCAAAATGGATGTTCGCATCCTTTTTCAGAAGATCAAATGCACACGGTCCTCCAGGTGCTGCCTTAGAAGTTAAAAATGTTTACTCCACAAGGAC
This sequence comes from Puma concolor, assembly GCF_028749965.1. Classification (NCBI taxonomy): domain Eukaryota; kingdom Metazoa; phylum Chordata; class Mammalia; order Carnivora; family Felidae; genus Puma; species Puma concolor. The sequence continues at coordinate 54,158,912 of NC_141679.1, read as the reverse complement.
GGCTTTAGAGTGCTCCTTAAACACCCAGCTCCAATAGTATTCAACAATAATTCATTTACATAAATCTACATTGAACTTATTAGCACAGCCACTTCCATATGCCCGCACATATTTCTGTCTGTTTCATGAGAAAATAAAAATCTGAATTAATTAAGCTAGAATGAAAGACAAGATATTACAATACAGAGAGTCACAAAGCAGGCCCTGATTCTTTGGGGAGACAGGAATCAGACAGAGATTTTCTTCAGTTGGCTGAGCTATCTATTGATAGTCTCATAAAAGGAAGCCTGAAATATTTTGTTTTTCTCAGGATTAAGGTCTTTTGGGTTTATGTTTTACTGGTGCTCGAGCTTTCCCATAAATCATTTGTATTTTAAATTCTGTTATTTCTGTTGAGAAGGACAAGTTCTGAGTGTGACAATAAGGAGGGAAAAGGGAAATCCATGGCATCTTTTTCTACTTGAAAATTGTACTTGCTCCTGTTTCTTCCTTCTTTCTTTTTTTCATCCTTCTTTCTTTTCTTTCCCTTTCTTTCTTCTTTTTGTATTTAAAAAAATATAGTTTTACTCAAATTATAGTTTTTCGAACTGTGTATTGTAATTCCATTTATTCTAACATCTGTTCATCGATTCTTTATTGGTTTAATGATGCCGTTACTCTATGTTAACCTAAATACATTTTCCTTTGGAAATCAATACTGAGAGCTATTTTGCAGTTTCACAATGTAAGTGTTCTACCGAGGGAGGACAAAAAGGGGTTTTAGCTACAGAAGAGAAGTCTGAGAGCAAAATCAAAGTAAACATGGCTAAGGAGGAGACCTTAAGAAAGCCTTAAGATGATTTCTATTACTGCTTTGAGTACAAGACTATTTTTAGCCTTAAGTTCATTGTTTCTAAAGAGTTTCACAATTGCTCATCTAGCCCCAGCATTATCTCTGTGAGGACGGAGCAGAATGGGGTCTAGTTCAGAGCTGGAAGCCGACGGCAAAAGTTTCACCAGTCAGGTAGGTTCACTTTTCCAATCCAGACAGTGTAGAAAGAGGGTGCAGTATGACGGCAGAGAGTTGAAAACTGTTCAAAAAGTTAATGCTTTATTTGAGTCAGAAACAGTGATAGATCTAGAAAGACTTCCTAGATTCTAGATAAAAAGGAAAAAATGTAGGAACAGCGTGAAGAAAAACATAAAGGCAAAATACCTCCCTAATCATGAAAAGTGATTTTTGAGGAAATCTTAGATGATGAGATGTACACATACACAAGTACAAGGACAGCAAGAGCCTTGATGTAGGGAAAGGCCTTTATAGCCTGTTTAAGGGTTTCGTTTTTATTATGAAGAGAGCACAAATCCATGATAGATTTTACACTGGGAATGGGAAATGAATTTTGAATAGTCGCTCTTGTTCATAAATGATTATGAAGCATTGAATGAAAGATTAAGTAATTAAATGATATTTTCATCTCCGTTTTATAGTTGTAATCCTCCTGCTTCCTAGAACCCTAGACTGTTGACATACATATTGAACATATTTCCCACTTGCCTATGCTATACACAGTATTCTATATAGAATCAAGATGTCTAGTTTTTTTACTAACTCAGCCTGCTTAATAACTACCATTATGAAGGTAACAGAGGAACAGAGGGATACATTTGATGTGCTGTTTGGTTGGATTTTTCTTCCTCATTGCTTAGAATTATAAAAAGTGAAATTTTCATATACATATCATTATGTTAATATTTAAAGAGCTAAATGAACATGCCATTTTTGCCCTATGAAACATAATTTTCTATCATATTTGCTTTTGGGAGTTTCAGTAACTCACAGATTTCATTGTCACTTGCAGCACAAAACCTGAGCCTTTTCTAAGTGTGGTTGATGCAGGTATTAACAGCTGTTTATTTCTTATATATTTTTTAAAATTTTAATATTTATTTATTTATGTATTTATGTATTTTTGTATTTATTTATTTATTTATTTATTTATTTATTTATTTATTTATTTATTTAGAAAGTGTTAGGGGAGAGGGGCAGACAGAGAGGGAGAATCTTAAACAGGCTCCATATTCAGCATGGAGCCCAAGGTGAAGCTTGATCCCATGACTGTGAGATCATGACCTAAGCCAAAATCAAGAGCTGGATGCTTAACTGATTGAGCCACCCAGGTGCCACACAACAGCTGTTTAAAATTCAGTGTTCCACACTATTATTATTTAGTTTGGACAAATAGACAAAGAGATGCCTTACCTAATTAAAATTTGCTAATAGATAGGCTGCCACTGAGTCACATTTCAGGGGGCTCAATTAGTTGCATCAAGCCCATTATCACTTTGCAGTTAAAAAGCAGGGTTTGTTCCTTTTATCCTTTGCCTTTTACTTTGCCTAGTAAGATTATTTTTACTACCATTTAAGACCCATTGAAAAAATACATGCAAGTGCTTTCCACAACCTAAAGCAATGAAGTCCATTATTATATCAATAAAAATGAATTATTTATATCTTACCAAGCTTATTTATCTGTTCTATGTCTTCAATGAGTTCAAAATAGGAAAATACCTTAAATATTTACCGAAAGGTATCCAAGAGTTTGTAGCAAAAAAAATTATTAAAGAATTTCCAAATTTAAAATAATTCAAGAAGTAAACACACTAAAACTTTATCAATAGTAACCTTGGATAGAGCACTGTGTTTCTTTTTAATCCTTCATTGACTGTTCTTTTAAGTTATTTAAATAAGATTGTATAGAGTTAAGATGGCAGAGTACTAGGGGGACCCTATGCTTGCCTTGTCCCTCAAACACAGCTTGATAAGTATCAAATCATTCTGAACAACCAAGAAATTGATCTGAAGACAAATATGGACAACTAGAGAAAGAAAAGAGGCTACATAATGGACAGAAGGAGGTACAGCAATATGATTTGGGGGAGAAAAGAATCCTGAGTGCTGTGGAGGGCAGGGACCCCTAACCATGGAGAGAGGAGAGAGAGAGAGATCAGTGTGAAGGGGTTGCACAAGAAAAACACCACTAAAACCACTGACTGGGAAAACGAGAGGGGTGAATTATTGCAAGTTCTTTCGGCCCAAAGTCTGAAATTTTAGAAGTTTGTGCCATCACTGCCATCACCGATTTGGAGCCTGGAGGGCATGGTGATACTCTTGTTGAGAAGGAGGATGGAGGCCCAGGAGTGGACGGTGTGGTCTGATGATTCCCTGGATCTCACTGGGAGACAAATTCCCCTTTTGAGAGTGGATTTGGGAATAATGGCACTGCCTCTTGGGACAAAAGGGCCAGCAGGCACAATCAACCTGCCCCATTCATTAGCATAGACAAAGAGGCACCTGCTGAAGACAGCTAACCTGTCTGCTGGCTTTTTGCTGCACTTTACCATAAACTCCAAGCCCCTGCATGTTTCTGCAGCTGCGCTTCTGGGACAAACCAGCACCAGTTACAATGTAGTAAGACTCTCCTCCAGAGGATCAGGATGGGTTCATACCACAGTGCATCCTTAAAATTTGAAGTTTTGAAACATAGCTGGCCACCTGATATAAAACACAGGAACACTAACACTGGCTAGGTAGAAGGCTGGGACACAGAGTGAAGGCAGGGACCTGTGAGATCCCCGAGACATAATAAAGAAAATTGTTTGCTCTTCTGTGAAAGCTTCCTGAAGAGCAGCAGGTGCAAACTCCCTTCTCTTGGGACAAGAAAATGGGGCTGACACCATTTTTATACCCTGTACATCAACACAGATGAAACAGCACAGCCCACAGGAGGCTTGAGGCACTTAAATCAAGCCCCATCCTCCTGCACTCTTCATGAGCTTTTTTATTGGGGCAAGCATGCCTGAGAGCCAGAGCAGCAGTGGGCCCGTCCCTCTGAAGACCAGCACAAAACCCCCTACACACGCCAAGTCTGTTGACCATAGAGGTCTGTAAAACTTCAGCTCTAGTGGAAATTAGATCTAGCCTCTTTTAACAAGCAAGCTAAAACAGATCTAGGAAAAACTTGCCACATGCTGAACAAGGTCCAAACATTCCCCAATGCAAGCAAGGAGAAACTCTACAGAGGACTGACCTGAGGGAAAGAGCAGCCAAAACACAACAGCTGAGTGCAAATAATATACACCAGAAACACTTCCTGAAACTCCAGCCCCTGATAAGTCTATGACATTTTCTTAATATAGCCATTACTCTCAAGAGCAGGAAACATAACAGGCTTTCCTAACACAGAGAATACACAGACCTAGACAAAATGGTCCAGGATAGAGTAATTCATTCTGAAAGAAAGAACAGGAAAAGGTCATAGGCAGGGATCTAATTGCAACAGATGTAGGTAATATGCCTGAACCTGAATTTAAAACAAGAATCATAAGGATAACTAGCTGGAGTTGTGAAAAGCATAGAAGACACCAGGGAGTCCCTTAGCACAGAGATAAAAAAAAAGTAAAAATTAATCAGGCTAAAATGTAAAAAAAAATGCTATAACCAATATGTCAAACTGATTTGATGTAGTGACCACATAGATAGAAGAAGCAGAGGAACAAATAAGTGGTATAGAAGATAAAATTATGGAAAATGAAAAGCTGAAAAGAAGAGGGAAAGAAAAATACTGGATCATGAATGTACTCCATAAAGCATAATAACATTCCTATCATAGTAGTCCCAGTAAAGAGAGGGGGAAAGGGGGCAGAAGGTACACTTGAACAAATTATAGCTGAAAATTCACCTAATTTAAGGAAGGAAACAAACATCCAAATCCAGGAGGCAAAGAAAATTCCCATCAAAATTAACAAAAGCCGGCGAAGACCAAGATATATCATAGTAAAATTTGCAAAATACAGAGAAAAGGAAGACATCCTTAGAGCATCAAGGGAAAAGAAATCCCTAAATTGCAAGGGATGACAAATCACGCTAGTAACAGATCTCTCCACAGAAACCTTGTTTGGCCAGAAAGGATTGGCAAAATATTTCCAATGTGCTGAATGGGAAAAATATGCAGCAAAGGCTACTTTATTCACGAAGGCTATCAATCAGAATAGAGGAGAGATAAAGAGTTTCACAAAAACTAAAGGAGATCATGACCACTAAACCAGCTCTAGAAGAAATATTGAAGGGGACTCTTTCCATGGTTAAGAAAGACTAAAAGCAACAAAGACTAGAAAGGAACATAGAAAATATCCAGAAACATTGACTTTACAGATAATATAATGGCACTAAATTCATATGTATTAATAATCACTCTGAATGTAAATGGACTAAATGCTCCAATCAAAAGACATAGGGTATCAGAATGGATAAGAAAAAAAGACTCATCTGTATGCTGCCTATAAGAGACTCACTTTAGACCTAAAGAAACCTACAGACTGAAATTGAAGGTATGGAGACCCACTTATCATCCGAATGAACATCAAAAGAAAGCTGGAATAGCCATACTTATATCAGAAAAAATAGATTTTAAACCAAAGACTGTAACAAGAGATGGAGGGCACCATAACAAAATGGGTCTATCCAACAAGAAGATCTAACAATTGTAAATATTTATGCCCCCAACTTGGAACACCTTAATATATTGAATATATATGTACACATATACATATATATATATATATATATCACCTATATACACATATACATATATGTATCACATATATATGACACATATATATATTCATATTCATATATATATCAATAACAAACATAAACGAATTCATGGGAAATAATACAATAGCAGTGGGAGACAGATCATATAAGCAGAAAATCAACAAGGAAATAATGACTTTGAATGACACACTGGACTGGATGGACTGAACAGATATATTCAGAACATTTCATCCTAAAGCAGCAGAATACATATTCTTTTGGAATTCACGTGGAATGTTCTCCAGAATAGATCACGTATTGCATCACAAATCAGGCTTCAACAAATATAAAAAGATTTAGATCATAACATGCATATTTTCCAATGACAATCCTGTGAAACTTGAAGGCAACCACAAGAAAAAAATCTGCAAATACCACAAGTACATGAAGGCTAAAGAATATCCTACTAAAGAATGAATGGGTCAAACAGGAAGTTAAAGAAGAAATAAAGTAAATATATGGAAACAAATGAAAACAAGACAGTCCAAAACTTGAGATGCAGCAAAAGTGGTGATAAGAGGGAGATTTATAGCAATACAGGCCTACTTTAAGAAGCAAGAAAAGTCTCAAATACACAACTTAACCTTACACCTAACGGAGTTGAAAAGCCCAAGGGAAAAAAAAATAGAAAAAGCAAATAAAGCCTGAAGCCAGCAGAAGGAGATAAATAATAAAGATTAGAGCAGAAATAAATCATAGAGAAAGAACAACAAAAAACAGTAAAACAAATCAGTGAAACTAGGATCTGGTTGTTTGCAAGAATTAATAAAACTGATAAACCCCTGGCAAGACTTATCGAAAAGAAAGAAAGAAAGGACCCAAATAAATAAAATCATGAACAATCAGAACTGTAGAAATAGAAACATTCATAAGAGAATCTTATGGAAAATTATATGCCAACAGATTGGGCAACCTGGAAGAAATGGATACATTTCTAGAAATATATAAATTACCAAACTGAAACAGAAAGAAATAGAAAATTTGAACAGACCCATAAACAACAAACAAATTGAATCAATAATTAAAATCTCCCAACAAACAAAGTCCAGGTCCAGATGGCTTCCCAGGGGAATTCTTCCCAGGGGAATTTTTTACAGACATGTAAAAAAGAGTTAATATCTCTTCTTAGACTGCTCAAAAAACAAACAAACAAAAACAAAACAAAACAAACAAACAAACAAAACAAACGAAAACTTCCAAACTCCTTCTAGGAAGCCAGCATTACCTTGATTCCAAAAGCAGCCAAAGACCCCACTAATAAGAATTATAGGCCAATATCCTTGCTGAACATATAAAAAATTCTTAACAAGATACTAGCAAATCAAATCCAACAGTACATCAAAAGAATTATTCACTACAATCAAGTGGGATTTATTCCTGGGTTGCAGCAGTCTTTCAATATTTACAAATCCATCAACATGATACACCACATAAAAGAAAGAAAGGATAAGAACCATATGATCTTGTCAATAGAGGCAGAAAAAGCTTTTGCAAAGTACAGCATCCATTCTTGATAAATCACGCAACAAAGTAGGGTTAGAGGCAATGTACCTCAACATCATCCTGGCCATATACAAAAGACCCACAAATCCTCAATGGGGAAAAACTGAGAGCTTTTCCTCTATAGTCAGGAACAAGATAGTGATATCCACTGTCATCATTGTTATTTAACATAGTAATGGAAGTCCTAGCCTCAGCAATCAGACAAGAAGAAGAAATAAAATGTATATAGATAGGCGAGGAAGAAGTCAAACTTTCACTATTCTCAGATGACATGATGCTCTATGTAGAAAACCCGAAAGATTCCACCAAAAAATTTCTAGGACTGATACATGAATTCAGCAAACCCACACGATACAAAATGAATGTACAGAAATCTGTTGGACTTCTATACACCAATAAGGAAGCAGCAGAAAGAGAATCAAGGAATTGATCCCATGTACAATTGCACAAAAACCATAAGATACCTAGGAATAAACCCAAATATATAAAAGATATGTACTATGAAAATTATAGAACACTTACCAAAGAAATTGAAGAGGACACAAAGAAATGGAAAAACATTCCGTGCTCATGGCTTGAAAGAACAAATATTGTTAAAATGTCTATAGCACCCAAAGCAATCTACATATTTAATGCAGTCCCTATCAAAAATCCATTAGCATTTTTCTCAGAGATAAAAGAAAAAAATCCTAAAATTTGTACAAATTTGCAAAAGACCCCAAATAGCCAAAATAATCCTGAAAATGAAAAGCAAGCCTAGAGGCATCACACTTCAGTACTTCAGGCTATATTACAAACTGCTGTGATAAAGGCAATACGGGAATGGCACAAAAGCAGACCTATAGATCAATGGAGCAGAATAGAAAACCTAGAAATGGACCCACGACTATATGGTTAAATAATCTTTGAGAAAGGAAAGAATATTCAATGGAAAAGAGACAGTGTCTTCAAATGGTGGTATTAGGAAAACTGGATAACAACATGCAGAAGAATGAAATTGAACCACTTTCTTACACTATGCACTAAAGTAAATTCAAAATGGATGAAAGACCTAAATGTGAGACCGGAACCATCAAAATCCTATAGGAGAACACAGACAGCAACTTCTTTGACCTAGTTCACAGCAACCTCTTACTAGACACATCTTCTGAAAGGAGACATCTTTCTTTTTAAGAGAAACAAAAGCAAAAGGAACTATTGGGATTTCATCAAGATTAAAAGCTTTTGTATAGGGAAGGTGCAATCAAGAAAACTAAAAGCCTACTGAATGGGAGAATATATTTTCAAATGACATATCTCATGAAGAGTTAGTATCCAAAATCTATAAAGAACTTACCAAACTCAACACCCAAAAAATAATCCAGTTAAGAAATGAGCCAAGGACATGAATAGACACTTTTCCAAAGAAGACACCCAGATGGCCCACACATGAAATGATGCTCAACATCACTCATCATCAGGGAAATGCAAATCAAAACCATGATGAGGTACAACCTCACACCTGTCAGAATGGCTAAAATTCACAACACAAGAAACAAAAGATGTTGGAGAGGATGTGAAGAAAGGGGAACCCTCCTACTCTGTTGGTGGGAAAGCAAACTGGTGCAGCAACTGAAGAAAACATTATGGAGTTTCCTCAAAAAGTTAAAAATAGAAATACCCTACAACCCAGAAATTGCACTACTAGGTATTTACTAAAAGGATACAAAGTTACTGATTTGAAAGGGTATATGCACCCCCATGTTTATAGCACCATTATAATCAATAGCAAAATAATGGAAAGAGCCCAAATGTCCATTGACTGATGAATGGATCAAGAATGTATTTGCAAATGATATATCATGAAGGGTTAGTTCAAAAATCTATAAATACACACACACACACACACACACACACACACACACACACACACATAGGTATACATATAATGGAATGTTACTCAGCCATCAAAAAGAATGATATCTTGCCACTTGCCATTTGTAATGATGTGATGGAGTTAGAGTGTATTATGCTAAGTGAAATAAGTCAAAGAAAGGCAAATACCATATGAATTCACTCATGTGGATTTTAAGAATCCAATGGATGAACATACGCGAAGGAAGAAAAATAGGGAAGAAAGAGGCAAACCATGAGACTCTCAGCTACAAGGAACAAACTGAGGGTTGCTGGAGGTGGTGTCTGGGGAAAGGGTCTAAATGGGTGATAAATGTTAAGGAGGACAATTGTGATGAGCACTGGCTATTATAGATAAGTGATGAATCACTAAATTCTAGCCATGAGACCAATATTACACTATATGTTAACTAAGTTGAATTTATTTTTTTTATCATTTTATTTATTTTGAGATAGAGTGAATCCCAAGCAGACTCCATGCTGTCAGCACAGAGCCTGATGTGGGGCTTGATCTCAGGAACCGTGAGATCATGACCTGAGCTGAGATAAAGAGCCGGGTGCTTAACCCACTGAGCCACTCATGCGCTCCTACCTAACTATAATTTAAAAAAAAAACTTGAAACAAAAATAAAGTAATAAGTAAATAAATAAGATTATATAATATAATGAAAAAATGATTAAGCTATTTATGTTTCTCAAAGTTATATGTATTTAAAATAGTTGATATAAATTTATTTGTCTTTATACTATATGCAATACTCTGTAGAAAGACAAGAGATAGAGTTGTTGTTACTAATTCAACTTAGTTTATATAACTGGTGTAATAAAGGTAATGAAAGTATGAAAGGAAACAGTGTGCTGTTTTATTGGACTTTCCTCTTGCTTATTTAAAGGTGTGAGAAGTGAAAATTCTGGGATTTTTATGCATCATATAATGTACAATTGGCACTTAATATTTCATGGTTTCCTTTTAATTGAACATGGAGCAAAATTATGACTACAAGTTACATGTTAACATTGAAAGATGAGTAATGTAGCTATTATTAATTTAATTTTCAGATTTTTATGATTGTAGATGACAGACATTTAAATTATTGTCCTAAACCCCAGAAGCAGAAAAAAAATTGTGTGGCCTACCCCATACTAAGATATAATTGAGGAATTGCTGTAAATAAAGTTTTTTAGTGCATACTACTGACTAAAATTGAGTAGAAAAATGACTTCAAATCACAGCATTTTTCTCTTGTCCTATTTTGTATAGTATCATTAAAGTTTTTTAAAGTAGAAAAAAACCTGTAGGGAACAAAACACTTGTGCATGGGTGTATTAGGAGTTTCTGACTTGCGTGGTCACAGGGTATCCTGTGCTTAGAAGGGCTCTGCACTTGGTTTAATCCTCTAGAATTGTGATCTTGAAATCATTAATAATATTTGAATAAGGATACCCATTTTAGTTCTACACTGTGTCCCACACATTGTATAGCTGGTCCTATACTTATGTTCACAGAGTTGCATTTTCTCTCTAGCTATGAAAGGCCCTTGGGGTCAGGGGACTCCTGTAAGTAGCCTCAAATACCTCTTACTCTGATGTGTAAACTCTTTTACTTGTATTAATGGATTGTAAATGGGTTAAACCTATTATGACATTTTCCCATGATATTAAGGTAACTTCTTGAGACATCAAAGCCTTTCTGAAGACAGGAAGGATGAATTATGAGGTGTATATGTCTCTTTGTGTGTGTATCTTGTGTTGAAAACTTTTTTAAATACAGTAAAATCTTAGTTTGTGAGCATAATTTGTTCTGGAAACATTCTTGTAATCCAAAGCATTTGCCAAAGCAAATTTCCCCATAAGAAATAATGGACACTCAGATGATTCATTCCACATCCCCAAAATATTCATATAAAACTGATTACAATATTGTAATAAAATACACAATAACAAAATACAGAATATACAGGAAAATAAGATTAACCTGCACAACCTTTGAAAACCTTCATGGCTGGTGTGAGGGAGACAAGAGAGAGGAGGGTTATTGTGTAGGACAAATTTCACTATCACTAACAGAATCACTGCTATCTATTGGCTCAATGGAATGTTTTTGTTTTTGTGCAGCTTTAAGAAGGAACCTATCCAATGACACTTGCTTTTGCCTCCTTTTGAAGATTTTGCAGAAATGTGACATTGCATTGTCATTAAACAGATTCATCGCCCACACTGCTACAGCATTATTTGGGTGGTGCTTTCCTACAAAATCTTGCACTGTTTTCCACATTTTCCACATCTCCCTAATTTTATTTTTTAAAAATATTTATTTATTTTTGAGAAAGAGCATGAGCAGGGGAGGGGCAGAGAGAGAGGGAGACATAAAATCTGAAGCAGGCTTCAGGCTCTGAGCTGTCCCCACAAAGCCCAACACAGGGCTCACACCCATGAACCCTGAGATCATGACCTGAACCAAAGTAGAAGCTTACCCTACAGAGCAACTCAGGCGCCTCTCCCTAATCTCATTTGAGGTGAGCAATTCCTCTGCCGTTCCTCCTCCTCTTCTGCAGATGAGATGGAGATGTAGACTTATAAAATATTCCAATTTTGGCCACTTGCCTACCTCGTTCATACTTCTGATGAACTACTGATTTCCTTCTTAACTTCTACCGCCATCATCTACTTCTTACTGCCTTTCTTTTCAACCTTTTTTTTGCATGGGGGCCATTGTATACACTCATACAGATGTTGACTGCAGTACAGTATTAATAAACCCTTGTCATATACTGTATTTAATGTAACTGGTGAGAGAGAGAGAGAGAGAGAGAGAGAGAGAGAGAGAGAGAGAGAGAACCATTGGCTCAGTTGTAATCGTGATTTTTGGCGTCATGTACTATTCATCCTGCAAGACATCACTTGTTTCTCAAGTTAAAATTTATTAGAAATGTTTGCTTATCTTGCAGAACACTTGTAGAACAAGTTACTCACAATCCAGGATTTCACTATGACTGATTTACATTAAGATCCTTCATCTGAGCTTCTCTGTCAGAAATTAGATCTGTTTGATGTTTAAAACAATGGTTTGTTTCACAAACTCATTAAAGGACAATTGGGATACTAAACAATGACAAGTTGAAATTATGTGTTTATAATTCCTATACTTGGAGAAAATAGTGTGGCTTGTTTGGCTAGTCAACCATCTAAATGTTATTACATCAGAGAAAACTAGGTGATGGGGATCAAATACAGTCATCATTTCAATACATTTATAGCTTTAACAATGATGCAAGATAATCTTTTTTAAAGAGAAGTAAACCTTTAGTTCCTTGTATTACAATAAAGTTGCCTGAGTCTGTTGGCAAAATAATCTCTTTTGTTAGCAAATTTCATTTGTTCAGTGGAAAAAAAAATGAAATATATATTAAACTTCTTGAGAATCATTTTTGCTACATTGTAGAACCAAGATTGTAATTTTCTCCAATTTACATATATTTTCCATATAATATTGGGGTAGAGTAAGCATATAAAATGTGAAAATCATAGATACATATCCCAATGGATTTTCACAAACTGAACACGGAAAAAGAAAATATTAAATCCCAAATCCCTCTTTTGCCATCTTCCAATGAGTAATTCCCAAGAAAGGGTAACCTCTATCCTGATCTCTAATAATATATGTCCCTTTGCCTGTTTTGAAACTTACACACTTGAAAATAAATTGTATATACTCTTCTGTGACCTGATTCTACTGCTCACTATTATGTTTGTGATATTCATACATGTTGTCCTTACTGGCAATAGTTTTGTTCTTTTTTACTGCTCACTAGTATGCCCTTGTATGACTGAATAGTTTGTATATTCATAATATTTGAGACAGACAAGTTGGTTCTCTCATTTGGGATTGCCATAAATATATTTGTATTGTACACTGTCTATATAATGAAAAAAATAAAATATAATTTGAACTACATTTGAAATGGACAGAATTGTCGTATGGAGGTATTTATCATAGCAAGCTTATTTTCATGTAAGATGGGTTCCTTTCATAATCTTTTCAAGACCATAATTGCCATAGTAACACAGTAATTTACCAATTATAAAATGTTATCCAGATTTCTTCTTAGCACAATATCTAAAATACTTATTTATATAAAGAAGATTATAGAACTTTCCACAAACTGATGTGTTTATCAGTATAGGCTGAACATTTGTTACTGTTTTCTAGCACTATCTTTTGATGCATTTGAATACATTGTGAAAAAAAACATAAAGGAAAACATTGATCTGAATCTTTGCTCCAAGGTTTTTAATATGATTCATCTAAGCATAACTTGCCTCATGTATAAAGTACCATCTTTAGGGTTTTGACACAGTCGTCTGTGCTTTTACAAGTAGTATATTGACAGTTATTCAGAAAAACCAATAACCTCAAGTACTTTCTTTTACTAATTCTTTCATAAATAAATGAGCAAACTAGAAAGATAGTATAGTAAATTATAATTCTATCCTCAAATAATCATCTTTCTAAAACCAATATTTCATATTTTTCTTTTATATATGGCCAAAAATATAGAAATAAATCATGACAGTCATCTACAAGGCCCCCTGCTTCCCACTTTAATATGTTTTCCCATTTAATGTCTTTGGGGGAGCTCTCATTGATTGATTAATTGATTCATTAGGTCAGTGATCTATTATTTTACATTTAATCAAAGAAGAATTTCTGGGGTTATACTTTGTGGCAGTCTTCATTCTAGATATTAGAAATACACAAATCCTGTAAAGGATTTATTCATTAATATAATATTTGTTATAATTTTAAAACATTCTTAAGCTATGTCATTGATGGCTCAGCCAGAACACTAGAGATTTATAATCACAGGTCCTTGACCTTGAGATCCTGACCTGAGCTGAAATCAGGGATGGCCTGACTGAGCCACCCAGGCACCCCTCCCCTGAGGATTTAAAGTGTTTACGTCACTGTCTGGATATGTTGAAGACACAGAGTTTGGAATATATTCTCATTTGGAAAATCATATATACTAAATTTCCCTAACAGAAACGTATTTGTTTTTTTCTCTCTGGTTAATTAAATGTTGGGTGTTAAGACTGAAGCTCTTGGATTAGAGAACATAAATTTTGTCTATTCCATTTACACACCTTGTGGACAAAGCACCCTTCTTTTAAGTATGGCCACTCTTAAAATAAGCATAGTAATAGTGTATTTCTCATAGTTAAATAGGATGAAATAACTGAAGCATTACACACAATTTTATTATCATAATTTCTGTCATGCTGTAAATTTCCACACAAGGCATTTCTTAGTCCTGACCTTTACTTCAAATCAATAATAGTAACCATTTCTTGGTTATTCATTCTTTGTACTGACTGACTGATGGCACGTATTTTTCCTATAAGGATCTCGCTGGAAGATAATAATCTAACTGGTTTTGTTGGAAACCTAATCTGTAATATTAAATAGCCCAGGCAAAGTTCTGTCAAGGGATAAAAAAGGATGTCTTATTTTATTCATTACTTCTGTACATCAACTCTTTGGACACATGAAAAATACCAGTTGGTTTTGCTAATATATATGTAAATTGTTATCTAGGCACAAAACCTGCTGGGTTTCTTGGTGCTGGTGGTGATTAATGTAACCTGATTTATTCGATTTGAGAGAAATGTATTTTCTTCCAGAAGATTAGATGAATTTTAGGAAAACTATTGAATTTACTCTGAGAATGCAGTGCTTCAATTTTTCTTAAATATTCTGTATCCATACTGTACATCCCCTTCAAAGTTACATTAATCCTGAGACCCTGTGAAATACATAGGTAGAAACAAAATCTATTTTGAATTAAATGTGAATCACCCAATTCCTTTCTGAGGAATTAGGAGAGGGTTGTAAGATAACTCTACTCTTAAAACATTAACCCAGAATTTTCTTTTCCAAAGAAAAAATTAAGTGTTAAAGGAGTGTACTGCCTCATCCAACGCTATCTTTCTGGGAGAAATATTATTATTTTTTACTAATTTGCTATGATTTAAAAACAGCAAGAACAAACAAAAATGCCCCTTATAAGATTATATATTGAATCTCATTTTCTACCACCAATCGGAATTTATCTTGAAAAATTAAAATAGTCCTAAAATTATTTAATGATAAAATAAAACTGAGGCAAACTTCAATAATATACTAAATCAACTTCCCTTCAAAAAATTGTTTGCCAACTCTTAAAATAAGGCACAGGTTATAATGAACAAATTAATGACTGAAAAATGTTTGCTGTAACATTTTTCATTATTTTCAATAAGTACAGAAATAATCTTTGTGTTTCAGAGCATTCTTCCTATATTCTTATAGAACTAGTAAATTTACAGAAATGTTTTTGTTGACCTTATTTGAAATGAGGAAGAGACAAAGACGGTATAAATTAAGGAAGATTATTATACTCATTTTTAAAAAGATTAATTCAAAACCACAGAAATTTAACTTCCATTATGTATGAGACACTCTGTGAGGGGCTGGTGATAGATTCAACAATGAAGGAAATGCTCTCAAGGAATTTGTGGGATAACAGTCAGTGCACACATTTATATATATAGATAATCCTTGATGGGAGCAAATGATTAGTATATCCACCTAAGGACAGTGTGCATATATATATATATATATATATATATATATATATATATATATGTATATACACATATATATACATATATATATACAGAACCACAGGTCTATAAAAAGTAAGTAGTTACAGAATTATAAAACCCATAATTTGCACCTATATTAAGTTTTGCTCTGCTTTTTTCTCCCAAACATACAGTGTTTCAAAGATTTTTTTCTTCTCTAAAAAATATGTCTTAGATTAGCTTTGAAATAAAACTGAAACACATTCTAATTGTCATTATTGCCCATTCGCTGGTAGTGGATAAATTGACTTATTTTTTTCAATCATGGAATAGAACAAAATATATATTTCTTTCTAATATGTCATGCATTTATTTCCAAGTATAATTTGGAGATGTGAGCCCTCAGGATCCAGAAAGGAAATTGTTAATATTATTTATTATATCCTTAGGGTCATAGATACACAGGGAAGAAGAGAACTAATCATATCAAGAAAGGCTTTTCTCTATGGACCTGACACAATAATGGAGCATCTGATTTCTTTTTGAAAGTATCCAGCCCAAGAGGTTTAGTTAGAACCATTTTTTATTAAAATACTTGGAGGAATTAATGTTTTAGACAGAGAAGATGAAACTTGGAACTTAATTTTGTATACTTTAATTTAAAGTCAGCTTTACTTGGTAAAGTAGTAGAAATCTGATAATATGCAAAACTATTGCTTTATATTAGTAGGAAAAACCTGAAGAAATTGTAATAGGACAGTGAAGCAGGTATATATTTAAGAGTGAACAGTAACAGCAAAATGCCTTCACAGTGCTTTAAAAAAAAAGCCAGTTTAGTTTATAGCACATAGGATAAATCAAAAGAATCTGGATTCCTTCAATATACAGCCAATTAATCTCAATATATCCAGTTAAAATTTTAGCTTCTTATCTGGAGGCAAAATAAAGTATAGCATGCATTTGAGAGACTAGAATCAAGTTCGAGCATCTAAAATTAAAATCTATGATATTGAGAAATACTTTTATGCCTGTTTTCTCATCTACAAAATGAAGATTAGAAAAAATTATCTATTTAGACACTTGTTTGAGAATAAAATAAAGTACCAAATGTAATGTAGTATAATGTAATATAATTCCTCGTACTGAATGAATGCTATTATTATGTCTAATTTTTACCTTTGTGTAATCAAGATCTGGTTTATTTCAGTAAATTCTACTAAAGAAATACTTTTTAAATAAATGTAAAATAGATTTTTCCATTGATATTCTTTTTGAATATCTTTTCCATTCAATACATATATATATATTAGAAATATTAATTTCCATGAAAATATATAGACATGGAAATAAAAGATTTATAATGTGTTTGAATATGTATAGTTTCTAGTACTATGGTCTAATTAAAGTTTTTTAAAATTACTTGAATTTTCTTATTAGATGGTTAATTTAGTTTGCTGATTCTGCTTAAAATTTCCTGCTTAAATATCATCATGACTCCATGTCATCCAGATAATAGTAAACAGCTGAATTTCTGCATTAGTTACAAGTCATACATAACACAGAAAGTTGTGGGCCAAATATTAGTCTTATGCAATACCAACACCAACTCCTGTATTGCCTGTATATTTCCTACAGAGGAAAATACTAAAGCACATAAGAAAGGCACTACTTGAAGCAAGGAAGCAAGATACTATCTATACTTCTTTACTTGTATCTACATATATTTCCAATATAAAGGCAGTGTTTTGTTTTAAAATAACATCTTTATACTAAGTAGATTCAAATGTATTTTAGTAATAAGAGTCAGAGTTTCAATCGATCAATCAATCAATGTAATATACTATGCTGACAGCAGGGCATCTCCATTTCTTGACATGATAAGCTTAAAAAAAAAAAAAATCACCTGATATCTTCTATTGCCTGGGGTTGGAGAGGGCTGTGCTGCCTATCTCAAGGTGTATAACCATTTCTGCCAACCCTGACATTTTATTTTTCTATGTGGGAAAA
This sequence comes from Puma concolor, assembly GCF_028749965.1. NCBI lineage: Eukaryota > Metazoa > Chordata > Mammalia > Carnivora > Felidae > Puma > Puma concolor. The sequence goes on along the minus strand of NC_141679.1, from coordinate 54,141,250 downwards.
ATGCAAGAAAAATTATATCTAATACATCTCCAACAATGTATGCTCATTATTATACCAAAACCAAAGATGTATCACCTCCAACCTAAAATTTAAACAATAAATGAATTTACAATGAAAATGCAAACCTTAATAATTCAGTTTCTAGAACTATGACTCAAATTCAACGCAATAAATATAAACTGAGAAATCCTGCTGTATTTTAGGAGCTAGAAATAAAAATATGAATAAAATATATCCTGTTCTCAAGAAATCAGTGTAAAAACCGGGCATTTGGATAAATAAATGAAATGGATAGTACATGTAAAATTGTAAATATATGCAATTGTATACATAGTTTTATCTGTTCTGAGTGGAGTAGTAGTGAGAAGAGGCTGGTCCATCCTGATCAAGGATATCATACAGAAAAGGTAACAATTAAATCAGGCTTGAATGTATGAAAAAGGTTAGGATGGCCATTTGGCTTACTGTTCAAAATAGAAAAAAAAATTTTTAAGAGTAAAAAGTAAAATAATTATACTAATTTTGAGCAATTATTTACAAACCAATGAACTGATTCTATTAGGAAAAATAATCCTTTTCAAAAATGATTTCCAATATGAAAATTGGTCTTGAAGTAAAATATATGTCAGTAAATTAAGGACAGCTACAATAATTGTAGGATAATTTTATGAATATTAAAAATAGCATAATTCTTATTATATGTTAATGCATTTATTTTTGATTCTTAGTTATATCTGTTTCTAAAATCATCTCAGGATTTTGTATTGACATCATCAGAAAAAAATATATTTTCTTTTTAATACAGTCTTTTAGTCCGTCTATAACCTGATTTACAATGTTTTTCACAGTTTGTTTGTATGGTTAATGCATTTAAAATTGTTGACATTTCTTTATAAATTTTCTTTATGGATCATGGTAGTTTTGAAAAAATACTTCATCCCCTTTTCTATTTGGAAGATAGTCTTCTAATTTCTGAATTGAATATTTTGGTCTAAATATTTAAATAGTTACCAATTTGCTTTTATGCTAAACATTTTTCATAATGACACGTTGTACGTCAAAAGCCATCATATAAGATGTCTTTATTATTTTGATTGTATATCATAATTAAGTGCTATGAAATCACAGGTCCTCTCAATTTCATCTCATTCCAGTATAGAACATAAATTTCCAGGGGCGCCTGGGTGATTCAGTGAGTTACGGTTCTGATTTCAGCTTAGATCATGATCTCGTGGTCCAGTCCCTGGGTTTGAGTTCCATATCGGGCTCTGTGCTGACAGCTGGGAGCCTGAAGCCTGCTTTGGATTCTGTATCTCCCTCTCTTTCTGCCCCTCCCCCACTCATACTGTGTGTCTGTCTCTCTCTCAAAAATAAACATAAACTATAAATTTTCAATTCAAAATATAAACTTCATTAAAATATTCTACCCAAGTTCAATTGTAGATGTTCAAATTAAATATTTATTTGGATTCTCATACTTTAATTGTCTGCAATTTCCTGTTAACTATTACAGGGATAAATTTTAACTTCCTTTTTGCAAGGTTTGTTTATAATGAAATTCTACAGAGTCTTCCATGTCTAAAGTTTCTTTGCGGTTCATCCTTTGAATAATTTCAGAGATTTCCAGTTGATTTTGAATAAGATTCAAACAAAATGTAAAGAACACAATTACATTAAAAGTTAAATACTGATGACATGATACTCTACATGGAAAACCCGAAAGACTCCACCAAAAAACTGCTAGAGCTGATACATGAATTCAACAAAGTTGCAGGATATAAAATCAATGTACAGAAATCAGCTGCATTTCTATCCACCAGTAAGCAACAAACATCACTCATCATTAGGGAAATACAAATCAAAACCACAATGAGATACCACCTTACCAGTGATCAGAATGGCCAAAATTAATAACTCAGAAAACAACAGATGTTGGCGAGGATGTGGAGAGAAGACAACCCTTTTACACTGATGGTGGGAATGCAAACTGGTACAGACAGCCACTCTGGAAAACCGTTTGGAGGTTTCCTCAAAAAATTAAAATGGAACTACCCTATGACCCAGCAATTCTACCGCGAGGAATTTATCCAAAGGATACAAAAATGCTGATTTGAAGGGGAACATGCACCACAGGGTTTATAGCCGCACTATCAACAATAGCCAAATTAGGGAAAGAGCCCAATGTCCATCAACTGATGAATGGATTATGAAGGTGTGGTGTGTGTATATATGTATATATAGGGAATACTTCTCAGCAATGAAAAAGAATGAAATCTTGCCATTTGCAACAACATGGATGGAACTGGAAGGTATTCTGGTAAGCAAAAGAAGAGAAAGATGTCACATGATTTCACTCATATGTGCAATTCCAGAAATTTAACAGATGTTCATAGGGGAAGGGAAGGAAAAATAAAACCAGAGAGGGAGGCAAACCATAAGAGACTCTTAAATGCCGAGAATGAACTGAGGATTGATGGAGGTGGGGTAAATGGGTGATAGGCTTGTTGGGATGAGTACTGGACGTCATATGTAAGAGATGAATCTTTGAGTTCTACACCTGAAGCCAAGACTATACTGTATGTTAACTAAGTAGAGAATAAATAAATAAATAAATAGTATCCAAAAAAAAATCTGTATTTTTAGTGTGCTATTTTCAATTTTTCTCCTTTGCTAAACATTTGTTTATTTTAGTTGTTTATTTTTAAAATGAATATATTAATAGTTTTTTGGGTTTTTTTTAAATTTTTTTTTCAACGTTTTTTATTTATTTTGGGACAGAGAGAGACAGAGCATGAACGGGGGAGGGGCAGAGAAAGAGGGAGACACAGAATCGGAAACAGGCTCCAGGCTCCGAGCCATCAGCCCAGAGCCCGATGCGGGGCTCGAACCCACGGACCGCGAGATCGTGACCTGGCTGAAGTCGGACGCTTAACCGGCTGCACCACCCAGGCGCCCCAATAGTTTTTAAAAATAAAGTTAATTACTGTTTCAGATAAAGTTGCTAGATTTAGGAAGGAAAATAAAAGACCCCAATAATGTTGATTTTTACTGTGTGATATATTCAATGTTTGGGTAATATTTAACAAATTTAAATTTATTTGATTTTTATCTGAAATTGAAATTTAACTGGCATCCTATTATCCAGCAACCTTAATTCAGTATACTGTTTGATTTATATAGTAATCCTTTAAAAGCTCAGACATTTTCAAATTTCCTTGAAGATGGATAGAAAAAAGAGATATTGCATACTGCTATGCTGATTTGTTTCCTAGCATATATTTAATATCAGCTTTATCACAGAAGTTTTGTACTTTTGTTTCTCCAAAGCAGGGTCAGAAAAATATGCTTCCATATTAAACCTGCTGTGTCAACTGATTTATAACACTCAAGCAGCTAAGAATGAGGTTTACATATTTCAATGGTCAGGAAAGTGAAAGAGCACTATTTTGTGACACATTTATAATTATATAAAGTTCAAATTTCAGTATGCATCCATTTTTATCAAAATATATGTATGTTATTCATTTTATGTTATATGTATGGCTATACCCATGCTGTAAGAGCAGAGTTCTGCAGTTATTAGAGAGACCAAATGATCCTCAGAGTTCTTCACAGAAAAAGTTAGTTCACCTTGCTTTAAAGTGTGCAGGTGGATGGAACTTCCCAACCATCGTTTCTGTTTTATATTGTTAACTATTTCATCTTATTTTGATTCGGTCACATTTCTTAATTGAGTAGGACCTTTATTCACCACAACTTGGTTCTCTACCAAACACTGTGGTATATTATCACTCAAAACCAGTTACTTTATCTTTATATTAAACTTTTAACTGAATATGAAATAGCCAAGAAAATAATGTCAGATATATCTTTGACTGGAAAAAAACAAACAAAAACCAAAAAACCCTCCAAATCCTCTACTTACATTCATGTTTGGGATGAAAGCAAAAATAATGCAATTCATTGATAATCTTTGTGAATCTCTAATTATAATGATGTAAAAGTAGAGTCATTAAAATTTTTCTGAAGCTCTGGTTTTAGTAGAACCAGAACGTTAAAGATGGGCAGCACACTTCTTAGGCAGGCACATGATAAATCATGAAATAAAAAAGCATTATATTCCATTCAAAAATCTCATGTTTTTGAGAAGTCCTTGTTAAAAAAGTGATACAGTAATACACCATTGTCATTGGTACAGTTATTTTGTAAAATAAACACAAATCCAGATAAGGTGGGAATTCATACAGAAAGACTGTTGATTAGGATAATGCTCCTAATTCAGGAACTGCAATTGTCTCAAAATCAAACCAACAAAACAAAACCAAAAAAAACAAAACATGTTTTTTTTTCTTTCTTAGATAAGAAACATGTAAGGAGAATTTGAAAAAAGGGAGAAAGTAATGCATAATTAGTATGGTTTGGCAGGAAATGTGTCTCACTGTGGTCAGTCAATTCTGGGGCTAAGCTCATAAGAGGGGCATATCCTTATTTTAGTGCTTGCCAGCCTCAACGACAACCTAAAGTCCAGGGATTGGTGTGCATGAGAGAAACCAGGGATTGGTGTGCATGGTTTGGTCAAGACAAAGTGGAAGTTAGGAAATTGACGACTGTGGATACCTGGTCAACATTAAAATTGACTAATCAATTTTCAAGAAACAAATAATAGTTCATGAGCAGATTTGCAATTTATGCTTTTCATCATGACAAAACACACTACACCAAAGGTTGATGGTAAATTTTGACACACAGTGTGGGAAAATTACGTATTCATCATCAATTTTCTTTAGAAATACTTATTAATACATGTTGGAAGGGAAAAATGAAATCTGTTCATACACAGCATAATAAGTCATGTAGAAAGGCTAAAATAATCTATGTACACAATCTGTGTATTAGTTTTTTCTTTTTATAATGGAATCCTCAAATAGTAGCCCTCAGCCAAAAACCAAACCTGGATTTTTAGGCTAGATCAATGATAAAAAAAAAATGAAAATGTGAGGCAAGTACCTACATAATTTTAAATGTCACATATCCATATTAACTATAAGATTGAGTATTGCTAAAATATTAATTCCTCCTCTCAAAGCTACGGATTAAACATTCTCAATCAACACCTAGAAGTCATGTAGTGGAATATGACAAACTAATGCAAAATTGTATGGAAAAGTAAGGTAACTAAGCAAGAGGATTCTGAATATGAAGAATTAAGTTGGAGGACTCCTAAAAACCGTAGCTGTAACCATAATGTTACAGTCATCAAGACAGAAGCCTTCAGCTTCTGAAACAAGTTTCAGAAATAATGGAAAAACATTGGCAAGCAAAGGATAAAAGAACGTACAAATAACTAAATACATTAAATTATAGAATTACTTCCTTAAATTTGCCCTTATGAAAAATGGTATAATAAGAATATGGAAATAATGTTAATATATTCTTAAGTAACAGAATGGCTTTTATTTTTTGCTCCTTTTCCAAGCAGCATACTTGTGTATCAATAAAAAAAATCTTGACTTTATATTCATATTAATATCAAATGTTTCCCTATTGTAAAACTTCTAACATTCCAGCTTTAGTGTATGAGTCAATGAAAAGTGTTAAAACAAGATATACTTTAGATGTAGTAATTACTGGGCTCATTTATGAAGTATTTATATAGAAGAATCATACAAAATACTTGTGAATATATTTATGGTGGTAGCAACTATTTGCAATTTCAATAAGGCAAACTCCTCTGAATCCTTAGAAAAATCTAGATAGCTTCTTGACATAGACGTTGAATATTTCTCTTTGGTATTTTTCCTGGGTCCCCACCCACCAATCTTCTCTCAGTTGGAGAAGTCTATCAGCAGTTGATAAAAAGCAAGGTAACAGAGAGAAATTCAGGGCTAAGAAGTAGATGTGTAAAAACACTGATGAGTCCCTAAATCTAATTCTAACATTCTCTCTTGTTAAAGCAATTAAATACATTTTCTTATTTAGTGCTGAATTTCAATCATGTTCCATACACTGCTAAATAATTATTAATTTCAAATTAGTTTAATAGAAACTCAAGTCTTTTCATTTATGCAGATTACAAAAGAATACATAATACACATAATAATAATATATCCCCAATCCCACACGTCAACAATTTAGGAAACATAAGATAATTCTGAAGGAAAAAAAAAGGCAGTGGAAGAGCTTATAACATAGGTGTTAGATTCCATTTTTTCTAGATCCGTATAGGTATTGCAGAAGATTATTGATAACAGGAAAACTAGAGCAAAAGGTGTGTGTGTGGGGAGGGAGGGGGAGGTCATTGACTTTTTAATTTTGATTTATATTATTTAGGTTGGATTAAGTTATACTGTCACAGTAATATACATTTTACTCTCAATAACTTTTTGGTTTTTTCTTATTTCTCACACATGTCGGCGTGTAGGAAGACTGGGAATTTGCTCCACCAGTAACTGAAGGGTACATATTGTAGCTGCATTTTATAGAATGTAGTTCCAGGTCACAATAGCAAGAGAAGAGAAACTCAAAGGTTTTAAATGCATTGTCCCAAAAGGGACAAATGACACTTCTTTTCACTGACTGTTGACCAGAAACAATCACATGGCTCTACCTAAGTGCAAGAGAGTTGGGAAATAACAGATGAACACATGCATGTTCAGGGACCACCACTGTATACCTAGTATCCAAGTACATGCTGTCAGGGTTATAAATGGAAGGACTTCTTTTATGTGAATAAGGGCTTAAATGATACTCTAGTACCTGAATAAATCTGAATGCCATGAAAAATAATCGTGTATTTAAGTATTTCAAAGGTATTGTGCAATTATGTAATAATAATAGCTTTAATTACATAATTAGCACAATAATTAGATAATTAGCATAATACAGTAATTGTGAAATTAGCTTAGTATGTCAGTGATAGTTATTGTCCATATTGTCTTCTACATGTTTCCTTTCCCCTAGGGCATAAATTATTTCCAATTTTTTACAGGATCATATAAAACGACTTTCCCATCACTCTCACTAATGCCAGCTGGAAAGTTTATCACTTCTTTTGAACCATCTAAGGGGGAAATTAAAGAAGTTGATTTTGACAAGAACATGAGTAGTTCAAGGTTATTTGCAGTAATTGCATGTAGTAATTCTTAATTATTAAAGGTAGATGTCATATTAAAATATAATAAATAGTTTATACATTTTATGTGATCATTCATAGGTATAAAATTAATCACTCATTTAAAAATGAAAATACTTCAGGATTTGAAATTTAAATGTTAAGTGTCTATGACATTACTTTTAATAAGTGCAAGAATTAAAAAGATCAATGGTTCCTGAACTTCTATCTTAAAAATTGGAGGAGGAAATATAAGGCAATTTTTAAAATCTGACATTATACCATCGTTAATAAAATTAACATGACCAGTAATTCCTTCCATATAAAATTACATTGCAGGCTGACGATAGGAAAACACATAGTAAATTACAGGTTTGGCTAACTCGTTACTTTCAGCTTTCGTATTATATCACTTATTTTGATGGAAAAGAACTACATTGTAAGTGATTACTAATCAGTAAAAACTGATAATTCATTAAGTAATTAATTAAAAACTTGTCATTTATTATTTTTTCCATCTCTGCCAAATGGATGAAATAAAATGACTTGCTTTTTGCATTGTAGTCAATGATTAAATAGAAAATAGAGATTTATTCTTAAAAAGACTAAAAAGTGTATGAGGCAACTGAAGGATTTTTGGACATGAAATTCAGACTCCTATTCTTGGTGTATAGGTTTTTCAGATTTCTCAACCTGTCGCAATGGTTTTAACAGAAGAGGTCATGAAAACCACAGGAAAGTACTCATGTGATATCATTTAAAGGTAACATTCAAATAATATGGCAGAAATGACTAGTATTCCTCTTACCCTTGGACAGTGATGTTCACAAAAATGCAGTGTTTTCATCTTCATTTCATAAATATTATGCAACAAACTTGCTTCCATTCCTACCTTTGTAAGTTGGACAGAATCCTTGCTTGGCAGCTTCAAATTCAACCATCTTAATTTCTCTGAAAGCTGGTTTCACCATGCAAGTGTTACTTACTGGGACTACTCACAGAAAAGAAAATCCACTGCATTCAACAGTGAGGGAGAAAAGCACAGTTGGTATGCAAAAATCAATTGTGCCGACATAAATAATTTTTACATATAGAACATGATATAGTAGATTAAATTTTAGTACCTAGATACCAATTTTGAATGAAGTGCTAGCAAGAACCAAGCAATGATATAAATAACTAAAGGTTTAAAGAAATGTAGATATATACAAAACTAGTTATCAGCTATTTCAGGTTTGCAGCAACATATCCAAAGATTTGGGGGAATGTAAATCAGTGTGTTGAAATGCAATGTTTGTAATAATGTAATTCAGTTTGACTTTAGAAAAATAATGTTTTTATTAAATTATATACCTTTGAATGTGCTTTTAAAATAGAATTTCAAAATGCTCATTCTTTTTTTCCTTCCTTTTTTCTTATCCTTCCTTCCCAGCTTCCCTCTCCCTACCCCCATCTGTTGCTCTGCCCTTCCTTTCTCCCTCCCTCCCATCCTTCTCCCTCCCTCCTTCCCTCCTTCCTTCCTTCCTTCCTTCCTTCCTTCCTTCCTTCCTTCCTTCCTTCCTTCCTTCCTTCCTTCCTTCTTTGATTTCATTCAGGCATTAATTCACTATTCAAAAATGTATTGTGCATGATGTACCATGGACTGTATTAGTTCTTAGGAAAATACAGAGGAAAATGTAAGAATCCATAAGGAACTCACAAGGTAGTTGAATTTATGAATTGCCTTGGAATTCAATTTGAAGAATTTTCCAGAGCAAAAACATGCATGAAACAGCATCCAAGCAAAGAAACTTTATCAAAAATACAGATGCTCCTTTCTATTCCTGATACACATTTCATTAGTTTCCAATTTAAGGCTTTTGTGAATAGTACTGTCATGGGTTCACTTGTACATCTTTCTTGTATATATAGATATGTAAATTTCTGTTGCTTACTTACCTACTCATGAAATTACTGGTTCATAGTTATCTTTGTGTTCAACTTTTATGGATAACATCAAATAATAGTAACAGCTAGATATGCTACTTTGTGTACTAGATAACAGTGTACTAGTGATCCAGTTCAACACCTTGGAGACACATGGTAATTTAGTTTTATTTATTTTCACTTCATTTTTAGTCAGGTGACTGGAAATACAGTCATCAGTAGTAGCATTCACTGAGTTTTGACAAAGTCATACAGTTATCACCACAATCAATATATAGATTATATTCATCAACCCAAAAAGTTTCATGTTCCTGGAAGTCAATCACACACCCCCACCCAGCCACTCATGACTCACCTATTTTTTGTCCCTATTGTCTGCATATTCCAGAAAGTCAGATATATTAAATTCTACAGTTTAGAACCCTTTGAGTTGTATTTACATAGCATAATACAGCTGGGATTCATCTTGAATAGTACAGTGCATTTCTATAACTAATAATATATGCTGTTCTACTTTGTGGATATAGCATGATAAGGCTATCCATTCACCAGTTGATTTAGATTTAGGCTATTTCCAGATTTCAGCAATAATACATTAAGCTGCTATAAATACTCATATACAGATTTGTGTGGATGCATATTTATATACTTTTTGTTCTCTTGGGTAAATAGGAGTTCCATTTCTGGTTTATAAAGCAAATACAAGGTGAACTTTATAAGAAACTGCAAAATGGTTTTCCAAAACACCCATATCATTTTTTAATTCCCACCTACATTAATTGAGAGTTCAGTTACTCTACATTCTTGACAAAACATGGCATTGCTAGTTATTTTAATATTATGTCTTCTAATCGATGTGTTGTAGCATCTCATTGTTTTAATTCAGTTTCTCTAATGACAAATGATGTAGAGGTATGCATTCTTTGGTGAAGTGTCTCTTTCAGACCCTTTGTCCAATCTTTATTAGTTTATATTTATTTTATTTTAAGAGTAATCTAAATGTTATTGATGCAAGTCCTTTTTCAGATATGTAATTTACAAATATGTTTACTAGTTGTTAGCTTCTCTCTTACTCTATTAACAATGAGTTTCACAAAGCAAAGTTTTTAATTTTTATAGTGTTCAATTTATCTTCATAAATTATAAGGTCACATATATTTTCTTTCATGTGTTTTTCAATATGTTTTATAATTTCCCTTTTTACTTTTATGTCTCCAATCCATTTTATTTATTTATTTATTTATTTTGGCTTGCAAGTTCAATTTATTTTTCATTCATTCATTTATTTGTTCGTTTTTCTCTCTTTACTTACAATTTTAATTTTATTTTTTGTTTTTTTAAGTTTACATCCAAATCAGTTAGCATATAGTGCAACAATTATTTCAGGAGTAGATTCCTTAGTGCCCCTTACTCATTTGGCCCATCCCCTCTCCCATGACCCTCCAGTAACCTTCAGTTTGTTCTCCATATTTATGAGTCTCTTCTGTTTGTTCCCCCTCTCTGTTTTGATATTATTTTTCTTTCCCTTCGCTTTTGTTCATCTCTTTTGTCTCTTAAAGTCCTCATATGAGTGAATTCATATGATTGTTGTCTTTCTCTGACTGATTTAACTTAGCATAATACCCTCCAGTTCTATCCACGTAGTTGCAATAGCAAGATTTCATTTTTTTTGATTGCCAAGTAATACTCCATTGTATATATATACCACATCTTCTTTATCCATTCATCCATCGATGGACATTTGGGCTCTTTCCATACTTTGGCTATTGTTGATAGTGCTGCTGTAAACATGGGGGTCCATGTGTCCCTTTGAAACAGCACACCTGTATCCCTTGGATAAATGCCTAGTAGTGCAATTGCTGGGTCATAGGGTAGTTCTATTTTTAGTTTTTTGAGAAACCCCCATAATGTTTTCCAGAGTAGCTGCACCAGTGTATATTCCCACCAACAATGCAAAAGAGATCCTCTTTCTCCACATCCTCGCCATCATCTGTTGTTACCTAGGTTGTTAATGCCATTCTGACAGGTGCTGGGTGCTATCTCATTGTGGTTTTGATTTGTATTTCCCTGATGATGAGTCATGTTGAGCATTTTTTCATGTGTCAGTTGGCCATCTGGATGTCTTTGGAGAAATGTCTATTCATGTCTTTTTGCCCATTTCTTCAGTGGATTATTTGTTTTTTGGATGTTGAGTTTGATCAGTTCTTGGTAGATTTTGGATACTAACCCTTTATCTGATATGTCATTTGCAAATATATTCTCCTGTTCTGTCGGTTGCCTTTTAGTTTTGCTGATTGTTTTCTTCGCTGTGCAGAAACTTTTTTTATTTTGATGAATCCCAATAGTTCCTTTTTGCTTTTGTTTCCCTTGCCTCCAGAGACATGTTGAGTTGCCGCGGCCAAGATCAAAGAGGTTTTGGCCTGCTTCCTCCTTGAGGATTTTGATGGCTTCCTGTCTTACGTTTAGGTCTTTCATACATTTTGAGTGTATTTTTGTGTATGGTGTAAGAAAGGGGTCCAGGTTCATTCTTCTGCATGTTGCTGTCCAGTTTTCCCAGCACCACTTGCTGAAGACACTGTCTTTATGCCATTGGATATTCTTTCCTGCCTTGTCAAAGATTAGTTGGCTATACGTTTGTGGGTCCATTTCTGGGTTCTCTATTCTGTTCCATTGATCTGAGTGTCTGTTCTTGTGCCAGTACCATACTGTCTTGATGATTACAACTTTGTAGTATAGGTTGAAGTCTGGGATTGTGATGCCTCCTGCTTTGGTTTTCTTTTTCAAGATCACTTTGGATATTCAGGGTCTTTTCTGGTTCCATACAAATTTTAGGATTATTTGTTCTCGCTCTGTGAAGAATGCTGGTGTTATTTTGATAGGGATTACATTGAATATGTAGATTGCTTTGGGTAGTATCGACATTTTAACAATATTTGTTCTTCCTATCCAGAAGCATGGGATCTTTTTCCATTTTTTTGTGTCTTCTTCAATTTCTTTCATAAGCTTTCTATAGTTTTCAGTGTACAGATTTTTCACCTCTTTGGTTAGATTTATTCCTAGGTATTTTATGGTTTTTGGTGCAACTGTAAATGGGATCAATTCCTTGATTTCTCTTTGTGTCGCTTCATTGTTGGTGTATAGGAATGCAACCAATTTCTGTGCATTGATTTTATATCCTGCCACTTTGCTGAACTCATGAATCAATTCTAGAAGTTTTTTGGTGGAATCTTTTGGGTTTTCCATATAGAGTATCATGTCATCTGCAAAGAGTGAAAGTTTGACCTCCTCCTGGCCAGTTTGGATGCCTTTTATTTCTTTGTGTGGTCTGATTGCAGAGGCCAAGACTCCCAATACTATGTTGAATAATAGTGGTGAGAGTGTACATCCCTGTATTGTTCCTGACCTTAGGGGGAAAGCTCTCAGCTTTTCCCCATTGAGGATGATATTAGTGGTGGGTCATTGAGATATGCCTTTTATGATCTCAACGTATGCTCCTTCTATCCCTACTTTCTTGAGGGTTTTTATCAAGAAACGATTCTGTATTTTATCAAATGCTTTTTCTGCATCTATTGAGAGGATCATATGGTTCTTGTCCTTTCTTTTATTGATGTGATGAATCCCATTAATTGTTTTGCAAATATTGAACCAGCCCCGCATCCCAGGTATAAATCCCACTTGGTGGTGGTGAATAATTTTTTTAATGTATTGTTGGATCCTGTTGGCTAATATCTTGTTGAGGATTTTTGCATCCATGTTCATCAGGGAAATTGGTCTATAGTTCTCCTTTTTAGTGGGGTCTCTGTCTGGTTTTGGAATCAAGGTAATGCCGGCTTCATAGAAAGAGTTTGGAAGTTTTCCTTCCATTTCTATTTTTTGGAACAGCTTCAAGAGAATAGGTGTTAAGTCTTCCTTAGATGTTTGGTAGAATTCCCCTGGAAAGACATCTGGCCCTGGACTCTTGTTCTTTGAGAAATTTTTGATTACTAATTCGATTTCCTTACTGGTTATGGGTCTGTTCAAATTGTCTATTTCTTCCTGTTTCAGTTTTGGTAGTCTATATGTTTCTAGGAATTTGTCCATTTCTTCCAGATTGCCCATTATATTGGCATATAATTGCTCATAATATTCTCTTATTATTGTTTTTATTTCTGCTGTGTTGGTTGTGATCTCTCCTCTTCCATTCTTGATTTTATTTATTTGGGTCCTTTCCTTTTTCTTTTTGTTCAAACTGGCTAGTGGTTTATCAATTTTGTTAATTTTTTCAAAGAACCAGCTTCTGGGTTCATTGATCTGTTCTGTTTTTGTGGTTTCGATAGCATTAATTTCTGCTTTAATCGTTATTATTTCCTGTCTTCTGCTGGTTTTGGGTTTTATTTTCTGTTCTTTTTCCAGCTCCTTAAGGCGTAAGGTTAGGTTGTGTATCTGAGATCTTTCTTCCTTCTTTAGGAAGGCCTTGATTGCTATATACGTTCTTCTTATGACCACCTTTGCTGCATCCCAGAGATTTTGGGTTGTGATGTTATCATTTTCATTGGCTTCCATATACTTTTTAATTTCCTCTTTAACTGCTTGGCTAGCCCATTCATTCTTCAGTAGGATGTTCTTCAGTCTCCAAGTATTTGTTACCTTTCCAAATTTTTTCTTGTGGTTGATTTCGAGTTTCATAGCTTTGTGGTCTGAAAATATGCACAGTATGATCTCGATCTTTTTATACTTGCTTAGGGCTGATTTGTGTCTGAGTACGTGGTCTATTCTGGAGAATGCTCCACGTGCACTGGAGAAGAATGTATATTCTGCTGTTTTAGGATGAAATGTTCTGAATATATCTGTTAAGTCCATCTGGTCCAGTGTGTCACTGAAAGCCATTGTTTCTTTGTTGATTTTTTGATTAGATGATCTGTCCATTGCTGTTTGGGGTGTTGAAGTCTCCTACTATTATGATATTGCTATCGATGAGTTTCTTTATATTTGTGATTAATTGATTTATATATTTGGGTCCTCCCACATTTGGCGCATAAATGTTTACAATTGTTAGGTTTTCTTGGTGGATAGACCCCTTGATTATGATATAATGTCCTTCTGTATCTCTTGATACAGTCTTTATTTTAAAGTCTGGATTGTCTGATATAAGTATGGCTACTCCGGCTTTCTTTTGTTGACCATTAGCATGATAGATGGTTCTCCATCCCCTTATTTTCAATCTGAAGGTGTCTTTAGGTTTAAAGTGGGTCTCTTGTAAACAGCATATAGATGGGTCTTGTTTTCTTATCCATTCTGCTACCCTATGTCTTTTGATTGGAGCATTGAGTCCATTGACACTTAGAGTGAGTACTGAAAGGTATGAATTTATTAACACTATGATGCTTGTAGAGTTGGAGTTTCTGGTGGTGTTCTCTGGTCCTTTCCAATCTTTGTTGCTTTTGGCATGTGTGTATGTATGTATGTATATTTTTATCTCTTCTCCCCTCAGAGAGTCCCCCTTAAAATTTTTTGCAGGGCTGGTTTCGTGGTCGCAAACTCCTTTAATTTTTGTTTGTCTGGGAAACTGTTTATCTCTCCTTCTATTTTGAATGACAGCCTTGCTGGATAAAGAATTATTGGCTGTATATTTTTCTGATTAAGCACATTGAATATATCCTGCGACTCCTTTTTGGTCTGCCATTAGGTCTGCTGCAAACCTGATCTGTCTTCCCTTATAGGTTAAGGACTTTTTTTTTTTCCTTGCTGCTTTCATGATTCTTTCCTTGCCTGAGTATTTTGTGAATTTGAATATGATATGCCTTGTTGATGGTCTGTTTTTGTTGAATCTAATGGGAGTCCTCTGGGCTTTCTGGATTTTGATGTCTGTGTCTTTCCCCAGGTTAGGAAAGTTTTCTCCTATGATTTGCTCACATAACTCTTCTACCCCCATTTCTGTCTCTTCCTCTTCTGGGACCCCCTACGATTCTGATGTTGTTCCTTTTTAACGAGTCAGTGATTTCTCTAATTCTTAAATTGTGCTCTTTTGCCTTAATCTCCCTCTTTTTCTCCTGCTTCATTATTCTACATAAGTTTGCCCTCTGTGTCACTGAGTCTCTTTCTGCCTCATCTATCTGTGCTGCTGAGGCATCCATCTGTGATTGCAGCTCAGTTATAGCATCTTTTATTTCATCCTGACTAGTTTTTACTTCTTTTATCTCCACAGAAAGGGATTCTAATCTATTTTTGACTCCATCTAGTATTCTTATTATTGTGATTCTAAATTCTGGTTCAGACATCTTGCTTGTATCTGTGTTGGTTAAATACTTGGATGTCGTTTCTTTGTACTCTTTCTTTTGGGGTGAATTCCTTCGTTTTGTCATTTTGAAGGGAAAAAGTAATTAATGAGGGAGAAAAATTAAAATTAAAAAAAATTAAAATAAAAAAATATTAAAATTTAAAAATTAAACACACACACACACATACACACACACACACACAAATCGAATAAATGATGCTAGATCCTAGGTGTGTTTTGGTCCGGGTGTTGAAAGTGGTTTGATAGATTAGAGAAAAAAGGGGGAATAAAAGAAAGGAAATCATTTGAGAATTTGAAAAAATGAATACACTGAAGTAGACTAAAATGAAATGATGGGAGGAAAATAGAATTTGAAAAAAATTTACACAAAAGTAAATAATATAGTGGAAAAATAAGTTAAATAAAAATATTTTTAATAAAATTTAAAAATAAAAATGAATTTTTTCTCTTTCAGTATTCAAGAAAAAAGAAACAAAAAAAGAAAATCGTTTGAAAATTTCAAAGTGAATACACTGTAGTAGACTAAAATAAAATGATGGAACTAAAATAGAATTGGAAAAATTTACATAAAAATAAATGTAGTAAAAAATTTGAAGAAAAATATTTTAATAGAAATTGAAAAAAGAAATGAAGTTTTTCTCTTTATTCAAGAAAAAGAAAAGAAACGAAAAAGAGAAAAAAGAAAAAGAAATCGTTTGAAAATTAGAAACAGTGAATACAGTGAAGGAGACTAAAATAAAATGATGGAAGTAAAATAGAACTGGAAACAATTTACACAAAAGCAAAAAAATAGTAAAAAAATTAAAGAAAAATATTTTTAATAAAAATTGAAAATGAAAATGAATTTTTTCTCTTTCTGTATTCATGAAAAAGAAAAGAAATGAAAAAGAGGGAAAAAAAAGAAAGTTGAATAGATGGACCTGCTAACAGATTGAAATATGACTGAAATTACTTCGTTTTCCCCTAGAAGTCAGACTCTGAAGCACTTTATGATCTGTAAACTAAGCAGGCGGTGAGACTTGTGTTCCTGAAGAGCAAGGTTGGCCCAGTTGGGCAGGGCTCAGTGTAATGGCTCCATTCTCTACTAGATGGCGCTGCTAGCCTACTGGGGTGGAGTATTGTGGCGTTCCTTGGTGCATATGCGCATGCACTGGAGGGGTGAAAATGGTGTCACCCAGCTATCCAGTCTCTAATAATGGAACTCTCTTCTCCCAGATCAGCAGTTGCACACCCTTCCTCTGTCTTCAGCTTTTGTCTGCTCCCCTCTTTTACACTGTCCATGACCAAGCCCCAGGTTGTACCTCTCTCCTGAGTTTTGTCTCAGATATAGCTGTTTTCCCTGGCCCCTTACTTCTGAGGGACTGCAGCTTTGACCTGTTACGCCCCTTTGTGGGAGGGTCTCACTGAGCAGTGGCTGAATGTTGGCTGCACCCAGGAATGCTTGCTGGACCCTGCTGCTGCAGGTGCCCCGAGCCTGTAGCCAGGTGCCAGCCCGCCCCAGAGAAAGTTTACGAGATAGTGTAGCAGCAGTGTTTCAGGGATTGTTTGAAAATCACAACACACATCTGGCACCAGGCTTCACCCTTAACAACCTTTCTCCAGCACCAGAAACTGTGGCCGTTCTTTCGGGTCTGCTGGGACCAGGTGGCCTCAATAATCTCTACCAAATGTCCTTCCAGCAGTAGAACTGCTTTTTCCCGTGTGGCGCAAGAACCTCCTGGACCCCACTGTGCTCCTGGGGATTCGCCCTTCCCACCAGAGGACGGAGACGGTGGGGGGGGGGGAAGGGTGGTGGTGAATACAGGAAAAGCACCCCTCCCCAGAAGCAGCTGGAGAGAAATTGGAAAATTGGACACAACCGCAGGGACTAAACTAAAAGAAAGGGAGAAAGGAGAAATGAGAAAGAAGAAAGGAGAAAGGAGAGGGTTTAAATTCCATTAAGACTGTAAAAAGGGGGAGCACAGAGTCTGCAACTCTGCAGGTCAATACCTGGCAGTTCCCTGCCTGCCGCAGCTTCTTGCTCCCCAAGTTCACCTCTCCGTGCTATGTACCTGTTGAATTCTTGGTTCAGGTTGTGCAGATTGTTGTGTTAATCCTCAAATCAGTTTTCTAGGTGTGCAGGATGGTTTAGTGTTGGTCTGGCTGTGTTTCATGGATGCAAAACACACAAAAAACTTCCATGCTGTTCTGCCATCTTTACAATCCATTTTAAGTTCATTTTTGTGTACAATGGGAGGTATGTGTGTTGATTCATTATTTTGGCATATAGAAATCCAGTTGTTTCAATCTTGTCTGTGGAAAACCCAATCATTTCTTCAGTGAATTGTCTTTGAACTTTATGAATAATCAATTGGCATGTTTAGGTGGGTTCATTTCTGGTTTCTCTCTGTTTCACTAATAAAAGCATTTCCCCTTTTGTGGGTGCAGCCTTTTGTGAATAACACACTTCCTTGATTATTATAGCTTCATAGCGCGTCTTGAAATTGGATAGTATGAGCCCCCAGATGCTGTTTTTGTTTTTTAAAATTTTCTTGGCTTTTCTAGTCTCTCTGCTTTTCTGAGTAACTTTTAAAATCAGATCATGTGTATGTATAAGTTTCTTTGCTGTTATATTGGTTGAGAATACATTGAATCTATAAATCAAAGAGCAGAGAGTTGACATCTTAATATTTAGTCTCCCAATCCATGAGCATTGTTTATCTTTCCACTTAGTTCTTTTTTTTAAATTTCTTTTATTTATGTTTTATAATTTTCAACATACAGACACTACATATATTTTTGATTTATAGAAAAGATTTCATTTTTGAATTGCTTTTCTAAATGAAAATTGTTTTCTGAATTTGGAAATTCCATGTTTCTTTGCTTTTTGTTAAAGGGTAATTCTTACCTTTTCAACATGCCCATGTATTGGAGTAGAATAATGTATATATTGCATTATATAGAAATAGATAGAAAATTTTCATTATACTTTAAGAAAAAGTAGAAAAATCAATGTTTTAATTGAATGGAAACTGGCCATAAGTGAATTGTGATTTCAAAAATGGAAGTGCTTTTAACTTTTTTTTAGATATTTGATACAAAGATCTTTTAGATCTTTGATACAACAATTTGATGCTCTCTATACCCAAGATATACTGATTCCTAACAAAGTTATCTGGGTAGCAAATTATTACAAAAAGGAATGTGAATTACTTGGCTTTTAAAACATTTCAAAATGAGCTTTCTTTATCATTTTTTTCCAAACCCCACATTTTCTTTGATAACTGGAAATGGCTCATTATTTTTTTCTTTCACTAAAGTAGACATTTATTATGCTTGTTTGCTATACAGCTGACCTTCTCCTGTTCTGCTTTCTATCACAAATCGCATTCCCTTCCAGTCTATAGTGCACCTGTTTGCTGGATAGTTCTGGCCAATAGCAGGCATTTGTGGAAGATAAGAGGGGAAGAAGAGAAAAGAAAGTCCTCTGTTACCTCTTTCTACTCACTGTGGCACACAGTAGGCCATGCCCCATTTCTCATCATAAGGCCCTGCTTTTGTATTCTAGTAACTACCGCTGTTCCTCCAGCTCTTAGGATGATAGGAGTTTCCTGCTGGTGCTAATCTCTGGGTTCCCTTTTAAGCCCTTCTCTTGCATGAAGCTTATCCTTTATATTAAATTCTCCCACAGGGAAATGCTGAGAATGGTTTCTGCCTTCTTTCCTGAAACATTTGTGGTGTATTTTTAAATGTGCAATCCTCTTTATTATATCTGATCTAGTATTTCAGGCCCAAGAGCACGGTTAAGAATTTTTCAGGCAAAGGCACATTCCCATGCAGTGATGACACATGTCTAAGTGATTCTACTGTCGAGTAAATTTGGAGAGGGTGGTATACATATGTCCTTATCTTAGGGATTTACAATGAATTCATTTAAAAAATAATATTTTTCACTATGAACTGTGTGTCTGTAAAACAGACATGGGGTTTTTGTGAGATTTCTCTTAGGGCAGGGTTGAGACTGTCTTTTTGTGCAAGCCCCTTAACCAAGGTAAGAGAGTAGAGATGCTCTATGTTTAACCAGAAGCCTCTCATTTTCTTTTGTAGTGGACGTGCATACATTAGGTCATTTCCATGTATTTACTTTCCTTTAGGTTATTAATACCTGAGTCCGTTCTGGAAAACCATGCTAATTACTCTCCTCAGAACATCCTTTTCTGTTGAATTAGGTTTCTACATGTTTATAAAATTAGAGCACTAGACTCAAATCTAGGTAAGCAACCTGATTTCTCCAGGAATTGGTGATTGCTTCATAAATGGGCAACCAGGAAGACGAAAGGAGACTTTACTATAAACCTGGTACAGGACCTCTAACTCATTCACATTATCTCATTTAAGGAATGGAGGAGTGAAGAAGCTGCCAGTATATTAACACACAAACACTGTACCTAAAGAGGTAGAGCTAAGACAAGAGTTAGACAAGAAATGGAAAATATACAAACAAAATGACAACAACAAAAAACAGGGCTTTGATGAAAACTTTTTGGCCATGAGTCAAAACACACATGATGTCAGTATATCCTTGGGTTTTTTTAAAATTCCATGAACTAATAAATATTATTTCATGTAAAGTTACATGGATTCGATTGTTTTTACTTTATTCAAAACAGTAGGAGATTGCAGTGCCTGGCTGGCTCAGTCGGTGGTAGAGCATACAACTCTGGATCTCAGGGTTGTGAGTTTGAGTCCCGTGTTGGGTATAGAGATTACTTAAAATAAAATAAAGTACGATCTTAAAAAAAAAAAGCAGTGAATGATTTTAACTGGTAGAATGTAATTTTTTCTTCCCTTTTCCCCCTCAAACATAAATACTTAATTTAACTATGTATAGTGTACGTACACTTTTTCTAGTTAGGATCTATATCTTACAGAGTACCTTAATAAAAATAAATGCTTTTCTGATTATATATCCATTAATTTTAAGACATATGTTAAGGAAATAACTTTGATTTTATTGTTACACATTGGTACTACAAGCTATAATTTGCTGAATTATAGAGATAAGTCAAAATGAACTAGTACTTCAGATTTCATCAGTTTTCTTCACATGATCACTCGGAAAGATTGTGACAAGATTGAAAACCCCTCATCACGAAGTATTATGAGGCGATTCTTTGCCTAGGTAATTAAATCTGACATGTTAAAATATATATTGACAAAAACTTCCCTTGTGTATAGTTTACAACTGAAATCTATAAGAAAAAAAATTGAAGAGAATAAAGACAATATTGGGGGCACCTAGGTGGTTCAGTTGGTTAAGTGCCAACTTCAGCTCAGGTTATGATCTCATGGTTCATGGGTTCAAGACCTATGTCCGGCTCTGTGCTGACAGCTTGGAGTCTAGAGACTCCTTTGGATTCTATGTCTCCCTCTCTGTCCCTCCTTCACTCATACTCTGTGTCTCTCTCAAAAATGAATACACATTCCAAAAATTTTTTAAAGACAATATTGTTATATTAGAAGATATTTGGGGGGCGCCTGGGTGGCGCAGTCGGTTAAGCGTCCGACTTCAGCCAGGTCACGATCTCGCGGTCTGTGAGTTCGAGCCCCGCGTCAGGCTCTGGGCTGATGGCTCAGAGCCTGGAGCCTGTTTCCGATTCTGTGTCTCCCTCTCTCTCTGCCCCTCCCCCGTTCATGCTCTGTCTCTCTCTGTCCCAAAAATAAAATAAAATAAAATAAAATAAAAAAAAAAAAAAAAAAAAAAAAAAAAGAAGATATTTGGCTCTCAGGTATGTGATGCAGATGTTTAATATGTACAATTTTAAAAATTATATCTAAAATGTAAACTGAAACACAGAATTAAGAAAGGCATGTTTACTATAGAAGTTTTAAGTTACAAAAATTAAAATTATACCAAAAAATTAATGATCCTTAGGATGGTTTATAATTGAATAATTAAACAAAAAAGAGTAAAATAACTTTTTTTAAAATGAAAAATGTGTATATAGCTGACCCTATATGTGAAGACGTGAATGCCTGACTATAACTTGAAAATAGTACAATAGGGACATAGGGCCAAGAAGGGAGTATATGCAAAATGTAACCAAAAGGTACTTTTTTTTTTTCCCAAAAAGCTATTTTCTGAGAGGGGTATAAACTAGAATGGTTTGGTGCTCCTGGGTAGCGCAGTCTGTTAAAGTCAACTCTTGATTTTGGCTCAAGTCATGATCTCACTCTTTATGAGTTCAAGCCCCGTATCTGGCATTGCACTGACAACATAGGGCCTGCTTGGAATTCTACCTCTCTCTCTTCCCCTCCCTTGCTTGCTTGTGCTGTCTCTGTCTCTCTCAAAATAAATAAACTTAAATACATACATACATACATACATACATACATACATACAGTAGAATGGTTCATCGTAGAGGCAAGAAAGTTTGATGTTTTGTGTTAGTGAAAATCTTCTGTTTGCAAGTTAAAAATAAATACATTTCAAACTAGCTGAAGGAATAGCAGTGGGGAAATCGTTCTTTGTACACCAAATGGATTTAATGGTGAATGGCTCAATGATAAGGAGCTTAAATGGTCTCATTGTGGCTCTTTCTCTTTCACTCACTATTTCTGTACTGCTTTTTTATGGATTGTTTTTACCTAACTTTTTCCTACATTAGCGGTTTGTTTTCCAAAATTCAAGCAACATTGTAACCAAAGGCTTCAACCTTACATGGTTCCATTGAGCATTTACAATTGGAGAGAAGAATGTTTCCTTCAACAAATACATGTCAATCGCAGTGAAAAATCAGAATATTGTATTTGGCCCTTCTTGAGTCATGTGGCTACCCCAGAACCAATTATTAACCCAGACAGAGAAGGTCATACAAATAGGCAGAATGTAGTCAAGAATCTTTGGTGGAGTTAAGTAGGGGGAAGAGGCCCTATCCTTTATAGAAAAGGTAGAAACAACTAGAATAAAGAAAAGATACTTTCCCCAAGAAAAAAAACTGAGGTACTAAAAGCATAAGGTGGGGAGAATGTAAAGCAGGCAGGAAAAAAAAATGTTCACTACAAGTCTCACATTGGCCAACATAGTCTGATAGTATGAATTAGTTTTAGAAAAAAGAAATAAGAACATGTGAAGATTAATCTTGAAATAGTTCAACCAAGTGAACCTGTGAAGCCTATGTCTGCATACACCCAAAGAAATACTCTTGGAGAAACAGCATTCCAAGATAGATGTACCCTTTAACGTCCTCAACATCTGTTTTCCATCTCTGTTGGGAGAAGAAAAAAAAAAGTGTTATCCACATTTGTTCACAATATTCTAATATGACAGACATAAAAACCTAGAAATATTAAATAAAAAGAGAGCTATTTTATAAAAATGTGTTATCATCCTATTTTAACCAAATTCATTGACATTTCTAGAGGGTACATTACTTAGAAAAAGATGAAATTTGAATTCAAATTAAGCATTTATAAATAAATTAACACTAAAGAAAATGCAAAATAAAAATTATTTTCATATATATGGGTGTCTTAGACATGTAATGGTTTTTGAAAACTGAAGGAAGGATGGATATATGATGCAGGAGGGAATGTGATTGTTTTCTCAAAGGATTGTAAAGTTAAGAAAGTTGGAAAATGGAACGAGAGATCAGAAAAGAGGCCTAGAGAGTTTTATTTTGTAGTGCCTTTATTTTTTTCTCTAGTAAAAGGCATCATATACCAAGAACTGTTTTATCCCAAGAATTTGTATTTCTGTTTTACTTTCTCAATTTTTTAAGAACCTCTAGAATTCTTCATGGGCAATTCAAGATACTTATGACTGAAGGGTTTAAACCTTAGAATATGAATAACCTTTTTAACAATCTATTTAATATCACTCTTGCATACTAATCAAACTATATTGTGCCATTTTAGTCTTTGAAATTTTTGAGAAATGGTATTTTTAATTTAAAAAGAAAAAATATTTTTCTTCATTAATGATATGAACTTACTACCATTGTCACCTCTAACCAGAAATTGCTTCTGAGACTCACCAAATAACACTTTCCATGTCAGATTCTATGTTTTTCAGTCTCTTAACTAAACCTAAAGAGAATCTGGAACACAGTTATATAGTACCCTCTCTTTCAAATGGAGAGACCAAAGATCCCATAGAGCAATGGAAAATGAATTTTTTATCTCATGGTCAAAGTTTAAAATTTCACAATCAATAGAAAACACAAACAACATGGTCTTTTTATATATAATATATTTTGTCTAAATTTCTCTATTTCTTCATTTCTGACTCAATCGTCTGTATATTTCCCACCCATAAATTAAGTGAAGTTATTGTCACAAAATCACCTTTGAACTGTATGTCAATAATGATAATACTGTGATCAAATTGTCAAGTATTGCAAACAAAACAGACTACTCTGTCCTTAAAACTGTCGTCTCTTGACCTCTTTGCCTCTGTTCTCTCCTAGTTGTCCTCCTGTGTTGTCACTTCTGAGTCACTGACAACAGTTTATCCCCATGTGCCCACTCCTCTATTTCCAGTATTCCCGTGGACTTTGTCCTGACCCCTCAGCTTCACACTCTATTTCTCTCCAGACAACCTGTCCCCTCACAACTCTATGCCTTGCTCTCCTTAACTTGGAATGTTACATTCAGTTGTGAATGAATAATTCTACTCAGCTGTATCACAGGAACCTCAAATACTATCTTTTTTTTTTAATGGGAGGCAACATCTTCTACCTGAA
The DNA here is from genome assembly GCF_028749965.1 of Puma concolor. NCBI lineage: Eukaryota > Metazoa > Chordata > Mammalia > Carnivora > Felidae > Puma > Puma concolor. Next base: position 54,117,213 of record NC_141679.1, on the reverse strand, counting down.
GCTATCACTTTTTCATAGTGTTTACCTCAGTACATAAAATTGTTATTCAACAGTTTTTGAATCTGAAAAAACATGAAACAAAAACAAAAACTAGATTCATACATGGCTTTCTTATCCCCATCCTTCTTCCACATCCAGTTGATTTCAAGGTCTTGCTCTCGTGCAACTACAGAAACAAAACCTGAGAATAAACAAGTACCCTGAACATTCAGGAATGGATACCTTGTCTTCTATTTCTGAGGCTCCAGGTATATTACAAAATATAAACAAAACTAAACAGTTTTTAAAAATCTTGGTTTGTCATAAATCCCTATATGTATTATATTCTTAGTACATATTTTACATGTGTGTTACCCAATTACATTTGTTATTTAATCTTACTTAATTTTTTGTTCACATCAGTTTATTTATAATAATATAATTATTATATTATATATAATATATATATTATAATTATAATTATAATATAATAACACACAGTGCTTACAAATTCAGAGTCTAGAGTCAGACTGCCTGAATTCAGAACCTTCTTTATTTAGTAGCCTAGGATAGTTATTTACTCTCTCTGAGCATGTTTCTTTATCTGTAAAATAGATATAATCAGAATACTCATCTTAAGGCTTACTTTGAAAAGCATATAAATTAATACTTTAGAGCTTGGCACATTCTGCAAATCTTAGTTCTATATTTAATAAATGTTGGTTATCATTATATTATGCTGATAGATTTCTCAGGTCACAAATTCAATTATATAGAAATAAAGCTTTTATACTTTTTAAAATTTCAAACCCATAATTTGTCCCAAAATAGAATGTTTTACCTTGTCATAAAATGATTTCAGTAACATCAGGATTCTCTTAGCCAATTTAAAAATAAACTCAGTCTATTTAGAATTCCTATTATCTACTTTTTTTTTTTTTTTTTTATCCTAAGGGGGTATCTGAATTCCAGGTGCTTGGATAGCTTTGTGGTATTGTGGGCACATGGCTGGATCATCTGTCCCTCCATATTGGTACTTACGTTCGTAACTGGTCCTTTATAGGCTTCCATGCCCCCATTGTGTCTGCCTTCACTACTACGGTATTTCCTGATACTCTCTTTCTCTTCCTGATCTCATAAATTTACACCCTTGGAGTATGTAATGTTAGTTCTAAACTCTTAGACATTCTGGGGCTGCCGGAAGAATGATGAGTTGTCTTTGGTCTTCTTTGCCTCAGACATCACCATTGTATCATTCCTCGCTCTGCAGAATTCAAGCATGGGTGGCTCAACTAATTCGAAGGAAGGCTCTATCTCCTAGGTGTTGACCTGGGATTGAGCTGTAGGTTTACTTTTGGAAATCACTTCTTTGGGAGTCCTTTCACTCCTTCCATTGAGGCTTACTCCCAGAGAGAGAAAATGCAGGCTTCTCCTCTAAATTCTGATACCATTAAGTCTATTGTTCTCTGCCTTAGTTTTTGATTTTTCCAATAGCCCAGAGGAATATGTTATTCCTTATATCCTAAGGAATGGGATCAGGGCAAATGACTTAATTTTTTCTATTTAAAGTATCTACTCTATATTGGAAAATATTTTTTAAACTAAAATCTAATAGTTGATGCTGTTTTCTTCCTGATTCTTCTGATTATTGACTTTTGGGCCAAAGAAGGCTTTATTATGCCTTATATTTATTTATTCTTTAATTTTTTTGGGGGGGGCGGTATTTTTCTTAAATTTTTTAATGTTTATTGATTTATTTTTTAATTTTATTTTTTTAATGTACATCCAAATTAGTTAGCATATAGTGCAACAATGATTTCAGGAGCAGATTCCTTAATGCCCCTTACCCATTTAGCCCATCCCCCCTCCCACAACCACTCCAGTAACCCTCTGCTTGTTCTCCATAGTTAAGAGTCTCTTATGTTTTGTCCCCCTCCCTGTTTTTATATTATTTTTTCTTCCCTTCCCTTATGTTCATCTGTTTTGTCTCTTAAAGTTCTCATATGAGTGAAGTCATATGATATTTGTCTTTCTCTCAAAGACTAATTTCGCTTAGCATAATACCCTCTAGTTCCATCCACGTAGTTGCAAATGGCAAGATTTCATTCTTTTTGATGGCCGAGTAATACTGCATTGTACATATATAGACCACCTCTTCTTTATCCATTCATCCATCGATGGACATTTGGGCTCTTTCCATACTTTGGCTATTGTTGATAGTGCTGCTATAAACATTGGGGTATATTATACCTTACATTTATATCACTGTGTTAATTCTTTTTTTAATCATTTTATGATGTATTATTGTTTTAAAGGCCACAGTCTATTATTCCCGTCTCTAAAAAAAAATACCTTTTTTAGAAAACCCTAGTTTAAGACTATATTTTAAATTCAGGGAAAAATCTTTCATACTGTAGCTAAAACCCATTTCCTTAAAGGATAGAAATAAATGTATGTAGTTGGTTTAATTTTAAATTCTACCCCATCCAAATTCTCTTTGTAAAGTATTCTTTTTCCCTTTCCACTCGTTTATTAAATGAGTCTTTGAATTTATTTAAAGAACAAGAGTTTAGAAATTAGAGTAAACTTTGTTAGAATATTTGTCAACATTAAATTCGCACAAACCTCTCACAATAAACCTAACAGATTTCTTCTCTTTAGCTGGGGTTTGACAATTTCATTATTGTTTTTACACAACAATGATATAAGTCCTTCCTTTTGCGCTATTTAATACATATAAACTCAAGAGATCTATACTGGGAATTCTATTTTCTTTTTGCCACTGGGACAACATAAGAGAAATAAAATATTCTGAATGTCATTACTCTCCAAAGCATTCAGACAGGGTAAGTAATATTTGCTCTCAATGGTAACATTGTTGGCATTCTCCACAAGCTGCTTGTCTTTTCTAAGTGCCTCAGTGAGAATTTACTTCAGCTTTAATATCTGAATTTATTCTGCATACATGCCCATGCTTTGTACATGATTAGTGAAGGGCTACTGTGGAGAGACTCCTGGGATTTTAAGGGAAAAAGCCTTTGAATAATGTGAAAATAGCAATGGTTTTTGTTCGTAAGTTTAAGAATGACTGCCAAGGTCCATTACATCTCCCAGAATGTTTGAAGGCTTGATGCTCCTCCCATTTTCCTGTCCTCAGATGCTACCTCACAAGGCAATAGGAACCTGTTTTCTTCTTTTCAGTTGAATTTTCTCAGAAATAAGTGGATAATATTAAGTACAGAGGTCAGTAGGTTCTTGGGTAAGTGTAATTGCCATACATGCATTTTAAGAATCAGCCGATGCTAAAAATTAGAAAAGCTGCCAAGAGGGGCGCCTGGGTGGCGCAGTCGGTTAAGCGTCCGACTTCAGCCAGGTCACGATCTCGCGGTCCGTGAGTTCGAGCCCCGCGTCGGGCTCTGGGCTGATGGCTCAGAGCCTGGAGCCTGTTTCTGATTCTGTGTCTCCCTCTCTCTCTGCCCCTCCCCCGTTCATGCTCTGTCTCTCTCTGTCCCAAAAATAAGTAAACGTTGAAAAAAAAAAAATTAAAAAAAAAAAAAAAAAAAAGCTGCCAAGAAACAGTAGCTATTCCAAAGGCTCGTAGAAGTCTCTCAGGAGCAGGAAACTAAGGTTGTAAAGTGATAATTTGACACACTCGCCAATGTTGGAGCAGCTAGGGTTTCTTTCCAAAGAGCAGCTAAGCTTTTTTCCCTGAGCAGCTTCAGGTTGCTCCTAACGCTCTCTGTCTGCTACATGGCTTGTCAGCGGAACCATTTTTAAAATCAAAATGTTTCATTTCTGAATTGCTAAACCCCTGGAGAGCATTGCCACATCAAGAACAAAACTCTTACATTCATTATGGAAAAAAGGAGCTTGTCAGCTCAAACAGTGTGACCTAGGACAGAAAAACCTTAGCTTCCTATGGGGAATGAGTCCATACTCATTGTTGGTTCTTTGGGATTGAACTCAAAAATGCCACGATGTTCAGGGATTAGAAGACATAATATAGATCAATAGGTCCTCCCAGATCTGGTTTTAATTATGAATCCCAACTATTAGTTGTCAGACACATTTCATAACCACACATTTTTATCCAAAATTAAACACATTCCTCACCTCTCATGTACAAATATGAATTATAGACTAACTTCACTCATTTCTGCTAATCTACACAATTAACTAACACTGAAGTGTTTTTTTTCCCAAAGAAGCACCTCTTCTATTTTAAATATTATAAATATGAATATGAATGGAAATATGAATAGAAAATTCAAGCTTAATATTCATATTACAGTTTATGTAAAAATTTCATATTAAATATAAACTGAGAATTATACACATATATCTATGTATTTTTTGCTGTTTCCTGATTATCTGATAGCATTCATTTTTAATTTTTTTAAAATCATAAATGATATTTTTTTATTTTTTAACTATATATTTATTATTTTTTTAATGAAATTTATTGTCAAATTGGTTTCCATACAACACACAGTGCTCATCCCAAAAAATGGCCTCTTCAATACCCGTCACCCACCCTCCCCTCCCTCCAACCCCCCATCAACCCTCAGTTTGTTCTCAGTTTTTAAGAGTCTCTTATGCTTTGGCTCTCTCCCACTCTAACCTCTTTTTTTTTTTTCCTTCCCCTCCCCCATGGGTTTGTGTTAAGTTTCTCAGGATCCACATAAGAGTGAAAACATATGGTATCTGTCTTTCTCTGTACGGCTTATTTCACTTAGCATCACACTCTCCAGTTCCATCCACGTTGCTACAAAGGGCCATATTTCATTATTTCTCATTGCCACGTAGTATTCCATTGTGTATATAAACCACAATTTCTTTATCCATTCAACAGTTGATGGACATTTAGGCTTTTTCCACAATTTGGCTGTGGTTGAGAGTGCTGCTATAAACATTGGGGTACAAGTGCCCCTATGCATCAGTACTCCTGCATCCCTTGGGTAAATTTCTAGTAGTGCTACTACTGGGTCATAGGGTAGGTCTATTTTTAATTTTTTGAGGAACCTCCACACTGTTTTCCAGAGTGGCTACACCAGTTTGCATTCCCACCAAGAGTGCAAGAGGGTTCCCGTTTCTCCACATCCTCTCCAGCATCTATAGTCTCCTGATTTGTTCATTTTGGCCCCTCTGACTGGCGTGAGGTGATATCTGAGTGTGGTTTTGATTTGTATTTCCCTGATGAGGAGCGACGTTGAGCATCTTTTCATGTGCTTGTTGGCCATCTGGATGTCTTCTTTAGAGAAGTTTCTATTCATGTTTTCTGCCCATTTCTTCACTGGGTTATTTGTTTTTCGTGTGTGGAGTTTGGTGAGCTCTTTATAGATTTTGGATACTAGCCCTTTGTCTGATATGTCCTTTGCAAATATCTTTTCCCATTCCGTTGGTTGCCTTTTAGTTTTGTTGGTTGTTTCCTTTGCGTGCAGAAGCTTTTTATCTTCATAAGGTCCCACTAGTTCATTTTTGCTTTTAATTCCCTTGCCTTTAGGAATGTGTCAAGTAAGAAATTGCTGCGGCTGAGGTCAGAGAGGTCTTTTCCTGCTTTCTCCTCTAGAGTTTTGATGGTTTCCTGTCTCACATTCAGGTCCTTTATCCATTTTGAGTTTATTTTTGTGAATGGTGTGAGAAAGTGGTCTAGTTTCAACCTTCTGCATGTTGCTGTCCAGTTCTCCCAGCACCATTTGTTAAAGAGACTGTCTTTTTTCCATTGGATGTTCTTTTCTGCTTTGTCAAAGATGAGTTGGCCATACGTTTGTGGGTCTAGTTCTGGGGTTTCTATTCTATTCCATTGGTCTATGTGTCTGTTTTTGTGCCAATACCATGCTGTCTTGATGATTACAGCTTTGTAGTAGAGGAAAAATCTGGGACTGTGATGCTTCCTGCTTCGGTCTTCTTCAATTTTTTGGCTATTCGGGGCCTTTTGGGGTTCCATATGAATTTTAGGATTGCTTGTTCTAGCTTCGAGAAGAATGCTGGTGCAATTTTGATTGGGATTGCATTGAATGTGTAGATAGCTTTGGGTAGTATTGACATTTTGACAATATTTATTCTTCCAACCCATGAGCATGGAATGTTTTTCCATTTCTTTATATCTTCTTCAATTTCCTTCATAAGCTTTCTATAGTTTTCAGCATACAGATCTTTTACATCTTTGGTTAGATTTATTCCTAGGTATTTTATGCTTCTTGGTGCAATTGTGAATGGGATAAGTTTTTTTATTTGTCTTTCTGTTGCTTCATTGTTAGTGTAAGAATGCAACTGATTTCTGTACATTGATTTTGTGTCCTGCGACTTTGCTGAATTCATGTATCAGTTCTAGCTGACTTTTGGTGGAGTCTATCGGATTTTACTTGTATAATATCATGTCATCTGCAAAAAGTGAAAGCTTGACTTCATCTTTGCCAATTTGGATGCCCTTGATTTCCTTTTGTTGTCTGATTGCTGATGCTAGAACTTCCAACACTATGTTAAACAACAGCGGTGAGAGTGGGCATCCCTGTCGTGTTCCTGATCTCAGGGAAAAAGCTCTCAGTTTTTCCCCATTGAGGATGATGTTAGCTGTGGGCTTTTCATAAATGGCTTTTAGGACATTTAAGTATGTTCTTTCTATCCCGAAGTTCTCGAGGGTTTTTATTAAGAAAGGTTGCTGAATTTTGTCAAATGCTTTTTCTGCATCAATTGACAGGATCATATGGTTCTTATCTTTTCTTTTATTAATGTGATGTATCACATTGATTGATTTGCAAATGTTGAACCAGCCCTGCATCCCAGGAATGAATCCCACTTGATCATGGTGAATAATTCTTTTTATATGCCATTGAATTCGATTTGCTAGTATCTTATTGAGAATTTTTGCATCCATATTCATCAGGGATATTGGCCTGTAGTTCTCTTTTTTATTGGGTCTCTGTCTGGTTTAGGAATCAAAGTAATACTGGCTTCATAGAATGACTCTGGAAGTTTTCCTTCCCTTTCTATTTTTTGGAATAGCTTGAGAAGAATAGGTATTATCTCTGCTTTAAACGTCTGGTAAAACTCCCCTGGGAAGCCATCTGGTCGTGGACTCTCATTTGTTGGGAGATTTTTGATAACTGATTCAATTTCTCCACTGGTTATGGGTATGTTCAAGCTTTCTATTTCCTCCAGTTTGAGTTTTGGAAGTGTGTGGGTGTTTAGGAATTTGTCCATTTCTTCCAGGTTGTCCAGTTTGTTGGCATATAATTTTTCATAGTATTCCCTGATAATTGCTTGTATCTCTGAGGGATTGGTTGTAATAATTCCATTTTCATTCATGATTTTATCTATTTGTGTCATCTCCCTTTTCTTTTTGAGAAGCATAGCTAGAGGTTTATCAATTTTGTTTATTTTTTCAAAAACCAACTCTTGGTTTCGTTGATCTGCTCTACAGTTTTTTTAGATTCTGTATTGTTTATTTCTGCTCTGATCTTCTTCTGCTGGGTTTAGGCTGCCTTTGCTGTTCTGCTTCTATTTCCTTTAGGTGTGCTGTTAGATTTTGTATTTGGGATTTTTCTTGTTTCTTGAGATAGGCCTGGATTGCAATGTATTTTCCCCTCAGGACTGCCTTCGCTTCCTCCCAAAGCCTTTGGATTGTTGTATTTTCATTTTTATTTGTTTCCATATATTTTTTAGTTTCTTCTCTAATTGCGTAGTTGACCCACTCATTCTTTAGTAGGGTGTTCTTTAACCTCCATGCTTTTGGAGGTTTTCCAGACTTTTTCCTGTGGTTGATTTCAAGCTTCATAGCATTGTGGTCTGAAAGTATGCATGGTATGATTTCAATTCTTGTATACTTAAGAAGGGCTGTTTTGTGACCCAGTGTGTGATCTATCTTGGAGAATGTTCCATGTGCACTTGAGAAGAAAGTATATTCTGTTGCTTTGGGATACAGAGTTCTAAATATATCTGTCAAGTCCATCTGATCCGATGTATCATTCAGGGCCCTTGTTTCTTTATTGACTGTGTGTCTAGATGATCTATCCATTGTTGTAAGTGGGGTATTAAAGTCCCCTGCAATTATCACATTCTTATCAATAAGGTTGCTTATGTTTGTGAGTAACTGTTTTATATATTTGGGGGTTCCCATATTCGGCGCATAGACATTTATAACTGTTAGCTCTTCCTGATGGATAGGCCCTGTAATTATTATATAATGCCCTTCTTCATCTCTTGTTACAGCCTTTAATTTAAAGTCTAGTTTGTCTGATGTAAGTATGGCTGCCCCAGCTTTCTTTTGACTTCCAGTAGCATGATAAATAGTTCTCCATCCCCTCACTTTCAATCTGAAGGTGTCCTCAGGTCTAAAATGAGTCTCTTGTAGACAGCAAATAGATGGGTCTTGTTCTTTTATCCATTCTGATACCCTATGTCTTTGGGTTGGCGCATTTAGTCCATTTACGTTCAGTGTTATTATAGAAAGATATGGGTTAAGAGTCATTGTGATGTCTGTATGTTTTATGCTTGTAGCGATGTCTCTGGGACTTTGTCTCACAGCATCCCCCTTAGGATCTCTTGTAGGGATGGTTTAGTGGTGATGAATTCCTTCAGTTTTTGTTTGGGAAGACCTTTATCTCTCCTTCTATTCTAAATGAGATTTGCTGGATAAAGGATTCTCGGCTGCATATTCTTTCTGTTCATCACATTGAAAATTTCCTGCCATTCCTTTCTGGCCTGCCAAGTTTCAGTAGAGAGATCCATCACGAGTCATAGTGGTCTCCCTTTATATGTTAGAGCATGTTTATCCCTAGCTGCTTTCAGAATTTTCTCTTTATCCTTGTATTTTGCCAGTTTCCCTATGATATGTCGTGCAGAAGATCGATTCAAGTTACGTCTGAAGGGAGTTCTCTGTGCCTCTTGGATTTCAATGCCTTTTTCCTTCCCCAGATCAGGGAAGTTCTCAGCTATGATTTCTTCAAGTACACCTTCAGCACCTTTCCCTCTCTCTTCCTCCTCTGGAATACCAATTATGCGTAGATTATTTCTCTTTAGTGCATCACTTAGTTCTCTAATTTTCCCCTCATACTCCTGGATTTTTTTTATCTCTCTTTTTCTCAGCTTCCTCTTTTTCCATAATTTTATCTTCTAGTTCACCTATTCTCTCCTCTGCCTCTTCAATCCGAGCTGTGGTTGTCTCCATTTTATTTTGCAGCTCATTGATAGCATTTTTTAGCTCCTCCTGACTGTTCCTTAGTCCCTTGATCTCTGTAGCAAGAGATTCTCTGCTGTCCTTTATACTGTTTTCAAGCCCAGTGATTAATTTTATGACTATTATCCTAGATTCACTTTCTGTTATATTTAAAGCATTTTTGATCATTTAGTTAGCTGTTGCTATTTCCTGTAGATTCTTTTAAGGGGAATTCTTCCGTTTAGTCATTTTGGATGGTCCCTGGAGTGGTGCGGGACTGCGGGGCACCTCCCTTGTGCTGTCTTGAATAACTTGCATTGGTGGGCAGGGCCATAGTCAGACCTGATGTCTGCCCCCAGCCCACCGCTGGGGCCACAGTCAGACTGGTGTGTGCCTTCTCTTTCCCTCTCCTAGGGGTGGGATTCACTGTGGGGTCGCGTGGCCCAACTGGGCTACTTGCACACTGCCAGGCTTGTGGTGCTGGGGATCTGGCGTATTAGCTGGGGTGGATCGCAAGGTGCACAGGGGTGGGAGGGGCAGGCTCAGCTCACTTTTCCTTAGGAGATCCACTTCGGGAGGGGCCCTGCAGCACTGGGAGGGAGTCAGACCTGCCGGAGGGATGGATCCGCAGAAGCACATCGTTGGGTGTTTGCGCAGTGCAAGCAAGTTCCCTGGCAGGAACCGGTTCCCTTTGGGATTTTGGCTGGGGGATGGGCGAGGTAGGTGGCGCTGGCAAGTGCCTTTGTTCCCCGCCAAGCTGTGCTCTGTTGTCTGGGCTCAACAACTCTCCCTCCCGTTTTCCTCCAGCCCTCCTGCTCTCCGAGCAGAGCTGTTAGCTTATAGCCTTCCAGATGTTAAGTCCCGCTTGCTGTCAGAACCCACTCCGTCCGGCCCCTCAGCTTTTGCAAGCCAGACTCAGGGGCTCTGCTTTGCTGGCAGGCTGCCCCTCCACCCTGGCTACCTCCCGCCAGTCTGCCTGGGGCGCACTGCCTCTCTGCCCTTCCTACCCTCTTCCATGGGCCTCTCGTCTGCACTTGGCTCCAGAGAATCCGTTCTGGTAGTCCTCTGGCGGTTTTCTGGGTTATTTAGGCAGGTGTGGGTGGAATCTGAGTGATCAGCAGGATGCAGTGAGCCCAGCGTCCTCCTACGCCACCATCTTCCCACATCCTCTTTAATTTTTTATCTCTGTTATTTTAACATATTAATAGCAAATGTTTTATCTATATTATTTTTACCTAATAAAACCATCTAATTTCCTAAATTATTGGAATGTTGTTTAGTCCCAGGAAGAATTAGTTCATGCTATTTTTTTTTTCAGAATTTTATGAGAATGCAGAAAGCTATATTCTGCACTGATTGCTGTCAGCCATGGCCATAGGTCAATCAAAGCTTGCCTCCCTCGCTCAACTTTCCTGGCTTGCCTCCCTCACTCAATTTTGTTTTCCCATTTTAAAGATAGTAGGATTTCCTAGGCAATTTTCTCAGCACAGATACTACCAAGAGTGGTGAGGGACATGAAAAAGATGCATTAGAAAGAAAACATGAAGTATTTTCTGAACATTTTAAAGCTATGTAGGTTTTTGGAAGACTGAGACTAAATCCAAAGCACAGTGATTTAATTCTGACATTTTTCTACTGACCAAGAAGTCAGTCAGTCTGAATTAAACTAAGGGTTACAAGGGTAATGTTACTCTAAAAATCACATGTTAAAGTAACTCAGCTTCTATGAAATAGCCTTACTGGAACACGAAGTATCAATTATCAAAGGTTTAAAGTCAGCGATGTAGAGTGGACTGCAATTTATATGGCTTGCTAAGGTTTCTTTAAAGGACTGACAATGTTTCTCAGCAGTTAACTGTACTAACTACAACTTTATAGCATTAATTACTCGTAGAGGAAGTTAGGAACCTTATGATAAATAACTTATTGTACAGAACAGTTTATTTTAATTTGTTGGGCATGTAGACTTTAAAATACTTTGGCAGAGAGCCCGGATAGCTCAGTTAGTTTGAATGTCTGGCTGTTGACTTCAGCTCAGGTCATGATCCCAGGATCAAGGGATTGAGCCTCACGTCTGTCTCTGTACTTAGTGTGGAGCCTACTTTGGATTCTCCCTCTCTCTCTCTCTCTCTCTCTGCTCTGTCTCCCTCTGCCCCTCTCCTCTGCTCTTGTTCTCTTTCTCTCTCTCTCTCTCTGTCTGTATCTTTCTCTCTTTCTCTCTCAAAAAAAAAAATAGGTTGATAATAGTTTGAAGGCTACTTTTAAAGAAGTGGTGATAGGATCGATTTATAAACAAAATAATGCAGTTGAAAATACTTCAGTTATTTATTTCAGGCTACTTTCAAAGATACAAATGATATATCAATACTTAGAAGAAATAGCAACAGTGACCATTATTTCTTATGTAAATCCGTTTCTGTTTTTATTTGGGTTTAAGTAGCACTTTTTTTTTTAATTTGATTGACAAATAGGGCTAATTGTAAGGAACAGAAGAGATTTCACAAGTTAAAGTAAAAGTAATAGAAAATATTAAGTGCTATCAATTCTAATATCAAAAGCCTTCTACATTATTTCTTGTAAGTTCGATTTTCTAGTTTTACAATGCTTCCCTCTTTTACAAAGTCTTAATGAACTTAAGGTGTCCAGTTAGTATAAGATCAGGGCTAATTATAGCCATTTGCAAAGGTAGCAGTGTTCTATGTAATTGCCACTAGCACGATGTTTTATTATTCAAATCAGAAAGCAGAATATACAGAATCATTGTTAATGTATTTAAAATAGCAATATCTTTCTTATTCCCTTTCTGTCCCCTCCTCCTGCCTGCCCTCACCCCATCCTCAGGTAACTGCTGACCCACTTTCGCCACTATACATGAGTTTACATTCCCATGTAAATAGAATCATGCATTTTGTACATATATTTTGAATATTTATCATTGGATGCATAAATGCTTAGGATTGCTTTGTTTTTTTGCTCAACTGACCTCTTAAATTTTATGAGATGACCTTTTTTCTTCTGGTAATAATCTTTGATCTGAAATTTTCTTTAATATTAATATAGCTAACCAGCTCTCTTCTGACTACTATAAACACAGTATATTTTTTCATACATTTACATGTAACCTAATTATTTTTATTTAAAGCTTCTGTCTTGTAGGCTGCATTTATCAATTCTTGTCTTATACGACACCTGGGTGGCTCAGTCAGTTGTGTCCTGACTACTGATTTTGGCTTAAGTCATGATCTCACAGTCGTGGAATCAAGCCATCCATAGGGCTCCGTGCTAGGCATGGAGCCTGGTTAAGATTCTCTCTCCCCTTTTCCGTCTTCCCCTCTAGTGCTTGTGCACTCTCCTTCTCTCTCTCTCTCTCTCTCTCTCTCTCTCTCTCTCTGTCTCTGTCTCTTAGATAGATAGATAGATAGATAGATAGATAGATAGATAGATCGGTCGATAGAAGGAAAGATAGATACAGATAGGTAGTTAGTAGGTAGGTAGGTAGGTAGATAGATAGAGAGATACTCTTATCTCTACCCAATCTGACAATTTCTGCCTTCTCATAAGGGGACTTAGATCATTTATCTTTAATATAGCTTTTGATATGATTAGGTTTAGTTCTACCAGCTTACTCTTTGTTTTTTACCTGTTCCATAAGTTCTTTGTCCTCATTTTCCTTAGGCCTGATATCTCTTTGATTAAGTAGTTTGTTTGTTTGTTTGTTTGTTTGTTTGTTTGTTTGTTTTATGATTCAATTTTCCCACCTTTGTTGGCTTACTGGCTAATAGCATTTTTTAAAATTTTGGTGGTTGCAGGGCACCTGGGTGGCTCAGTCGGTTAAGTGTCTGACTTCAGCTCAGGTCAAGATCTCACAGTTCCAGGGTTCAAGCCCCGCATTGGCCTCTGTGCTGACAGCTCGGGGCCTGGAATCTTCTTCCAATTCTGTGTCTCCTCCTCTCTCTCTGCTCCTCCCCTGCTTGTGCTCTGTCTCTCTATGTCTCTCAAAATATAAATAAATGTAAAAAAAATTTTAAATAAATAAAAATAAAATTTTGGTGGTTGCCTTAGGGTTTATAGCATACAACTGTAACTCATCACTGTTTAACCTTAAGTGATAGTAATCCACTCCACATATAAGAATATTATAGCAATATATTTCCACTTTTCCTAACATTTGTGTTGTTGCATATACTTCTACGTGCATTATAAACTATGTATTACCTTATGTTTATTTTTGTTGAAATATTTTTAAGACATTTAAATAATAAGAAAAATAATAATATATCTACCTATATGTGTACGATGTGGTTTTTTGTTTCCTTGTTCATACCCATATATACATTTGTTATCATTTTTCTTCTGCATTAGGGCTCTTTCAGTGTTTCTGCTAATGGTGATGAATTTCTTCAGTTTTTGTATCCTTGAAATAATCTTCAATATGCTTTCATTTAAAAAATATTTTTTATTATGTATAGAGTACTAAACTGACAGGTCTTCTTTTTCCTTGAGTATTTATTTTAAAGACATTGCTCTACTGTCTTTTCACTTCTGTTTCTAACAGGAAATTTACTCTCATTTTTATCTTTGTTCTTCTGCATGTACTATGCCATTTTTCTCTAGCTACCTTTAAGATTGTCTCTTTATCACTGGTTTATGCAATTTGATTTTGGGTGTGTGTTTTGCTCTAGTATCATTCATGGTCAGTTTTATCTCTCCCTCTTTACTCTTTTAGGAAACTCCAATCTTTTTTTTAAGTTTAGTTAGAGAGAGAGAAAGAGAGTGAGAGGGAGGGAGAGAGAAAAATAGCATGCATGCGAAAGAAAGATTGGATGGAGGGGCAGAGAGAGAATCCCAAGCAGGGCCCATGCTTCAGCACAGAGCCAGACATGGAGCTCAGTCTCAGGTTTGTGAGATCACAGGCTGAGCCGAAATCAAGTCGATGCTTAACTGACTGAGCCACCCCGGCACCCCAGGAAACTCCCATTTCATGTATATTTTGTAACTTGAAGTTTTACTGCAGTAACTGAAACTTTCTTCTGTTTTTTATCCCCTCAGTAGAGGGTCTTCTGTGTTTGTTTTATTTTTTTATTGTTTTTCTTGCTGTTTATCTACTCAGGTTCCTAAATATTTTCTTCTGTAATGTCTGATTTGCTGTTTCCCATCATAGTATATTTCATCCCAGACATTATAGTTTTCATCCTTAGAAACTTCATTAGGGTATTTTTAATATATATTTCCTTTCTCTACTTAATATGTTTGATCTTTAGCTTTTTGAACAATTGGAATACAATTAGAATAACTTTTCTGTGACATCACAGACTTAGTCTGATATTTCTAAAACCTGAAATACTTCTAAGTTGGTTTTGATAGATTTATTTTTCTCCTTATATGGGCCATATTCTTCTTTTTCATTGCAAATCTGGTAATGCTTTATTGGATTTCCAACACTGTGAATTTCACCTTATTGACTTTTGGATATATTTTTTTTTATTCCTAATAGTATTTTTGAGCTTTATTCTAGAAGACAGTTAAATTACTTAGAAAAAGTTTCATCTTTTCAGGTCTTGTTTTTAGTTAGGTGTGAATAAAGCAGTGTTTTGTTTATGGCTAATGATTACCCACCACTGAAACAGAACCCTTTGTGACTCGTGTGGGCTAGGAACAATTCGACTCTGGCTCTGGAAACAATTGCTCTTCACAGTACAATGTGAGCAGCAGGTGCAATTCTCTCTTACCATCTTGTATCTCTAATCCTATGGGGTGTATGCTTTCTCACCACTGCTGGTTAACACGCATGCACGGGTTGATTACTTTTTTGTCGAATACTTGAGTGTTCCCTCTGCAGATTTTCAGAGTTCTCACTCTTTTTACCTCTGCACTCTCCATGACTCTGCTATCTGACCTCTACCCACTTGTCTTGCTAGATTATCAGTTTTGTCTACTAAACTCAAGGAGAACAACATGCTCCATCTGCCCCCACACCCACAAAGCCCTTCACTGCAGCCTGGAAACTTTCTAGGCAATAAGCCAGGGTAATTGTAGAGCTCACCTTACTCATTGCTCTTCTCTCTGGATTACTGTGCTTTGTTGCCAGAGGTCATAGAGTATTTTGCAAGCTGTTACTTCATATGTTTTTCTGTTATTTTAGCTGTTTCATGTGTATTGATACATCTGGTTTCTGTTATTCCACCATGATTTGAAGCAGAGGCATCACATCAATCAATTTCAATAAAATCTTTAAAAGTGACACCCATAGTAGTAAAGTCATTTACAGAGTGAACTAATATTCTAGCCAGAACTTTACTTCGTATGTTAGCGTACACATCAGTGATGGTAAATTTCATAGGTCAATTTGACTGGGCTAAGGACTTCCCCAATAGCTGGTAAAACATTATTCCTGGATGTGTGTGTGAAGGTTTTTCTAGAAGAGTTTAGCATTTGAATCAGTAGACTGAGTAAAGATCATCCTCACCATTGAGGCTAGGTCATCCAATCTGTTGAGGGTCTAAATAGAACAAAAAGGCTGACAAAGGGGAGATTTGCTCTTTGCTTGGGGTTTTCCCTTTTCTCCAACATTTGCATTCCTGATTCTTGGGACTAGGACTTCCAACATCTGCTCCCGATTCCCAGGCTTTTGACTAAGACTGAATTATACAACCAGCTTCCCTGCTTTCCCAGCTTTCAGACAGCAATTCAGGGGCCTTCTTGGCCCCCATGATTATGCAGATAAATTCCTATAATAAATCTCTTATCCGTATATCTATACCACTTCTACATCTGTATCTATATCTGTATCTTATACTTTCTGTTACTCTGGAGAACTCAGACTAATAAGAGTGTCCTGATCACATCTTACTTCTGAAAGAGTAAGAATTTGTGAAGAATCCTTTAGTGATGACAGAATGGATTATGCTGCAGTGTTCAGTGTGATCACAATTCTAGGAAAGTTACTGTACCAGGAAGCTGAAAAGTGAAGATATTTGGTCTGTTGTGGAATAAAAATAAAATATACTAGCAAAAAATAGAGGAGGAAACACACAGAAAGTCAGAAATTATTTTAGACTTTAAACCTGCTGAATCTACTGCCTTTGTTTCAAATATTCATGAATATTATGAAGGAGAGAGAGAGATAAAAATATAAGTACTTTCTGATAAGGAAAACAAAGGCAAGTGAAATGTAGCTTAAATTAAATCTCCTTACAGCCTACAGTCCACTGATAGGCACCTGAAACATGCAGAGAGTGACCTTCCTCAAGCAACTCATGGCTGCCTTACTACCTTAACGTTTTTATTTTATTAAAGACTAAAAGTAACCTTATCTTAACAGCACCAAGCCCCTCAAGGTAAAGCCTTGCCTGCAAATTCCATAGAGACTTACATTATCCCTAATCCCTACTAACTTAAAAGTATATAATCATTCACTCCTCACAACCTGGCTGCAGCTCTTTCTGCCCACAGGTCCTGTCCCCGTGCTTTAATAAAATCACCTTTTTGCACAAAAGACGTTTCAAGAATTCTTTCTTAGCCATTTGCCCAAGAATCCCATCACTTTCTCCATGCCCTATAGAATTCATCTTCCGAGGAAGAAATAACGTGTCACATTTTGGAGATGGTAGCAGGAGTTAACTAACAGCACATATTCTCAGGAAATCTTTAGTGTGAGAAGTCTTCTGAGAATGCCCATCGTGGGCACTCCTTTTGGCGACTTTTATGTAGCCCCAAGTCTGTATTATGTAGGAGTCTGAAGTGACCTGAAATGACCTAATGAAATAACAGAAAACTTTAATACAATCCATACTAAATTATTACTTCTAATATTTATCCTGATGCTAGGATGGAATTTTTAAGTAATTATTTTAATATTTATTTGAGAAGGTATTATTTAGGTTTATAGAAACTAATTTGTCATTGTCATGGATTCTCAAAGTATTGATACATAAGAAATAATCTCACTACATATATAAAAGCAAAACAATTACTTTCTAAAATAAAAACTGGGTGCCTGCGTGACTCAGTTGGTTAAGCATTGGAATCTTGATCTTAGGTCAAGTCATGGTTTCACAGTCGTGAGACCTAACCCTCATCATGCTCTGCACTAACAGTGTGGAGACTTCTTGGGATCCTCCCCTCTCCTTCTCTTTCTGCCCCTTCTCTAATTGCACATGCACACTCTCTCTCAAAATAAATAAACATTAAAAAAATAAAAACTAAAATTATGTAGAAAATTATTTTCTATATAATTTTCTATATTTTCTATAACTAAAAATATATAGAAAAATTATTATATACCTTCTAAAATATTTTGTTTCTCTGGGAATTTCAGCATATATTTTAACATTACATGACCTAAAATTTTTGTCATTCAAACTTTCATGCAATATAAAAGTCTTCAAAATATAATTTCTATTTCTTCTCTGCCGTATTCTCTGCTAGTTTTGTCATTCATTATACTCTCAAATGTTGTTATCTCCCCACCATAGGGATACTATTTTTTTAAGCAGTAGATTATCTTTAGGACAATGAAGAAGAATTGTGTGTTTTAATTCTTTTTATCCTTTC
Source organism: Puma concolor (assembly GCF_028749965.1). NCBI lineage: Eukaryota > Metazoa > Chordata > Mammalia > Carnivora > Felidae > Puma > Puma concolor. The sequence continues at coordinate 54,099,524 of NC_141679.1, read as the reverse complement.
TTGTGCTCTTTATTTCATTATCTAGTTTCAATTTCCATCTGTTTTCATACTCTCTTTGCTGTAAGAAATTTCTTTTTAACATTTATTTTAGTGCAAACCTGTTGGCTGTGAGCTCTTTCAGCATTTCTCTGGAAATGTCTTAATTTCATTGTTATTTTTGAGCTATATATTCCATGGGTATAGAATTGTAGGTTGACTATTTTGCTTCAGTTTTTTGTTTTTGTTTTTTTGTTTTGTTTTGTTTTTAACATTTTATATGATTGGCTTCTGACATGCATAGTTGCTGATCAGCAATTCATTGGAATAGTTGTTCTGTTTGCCTCTAGGCAATGTTCCCTTTTTTCCTTCTGTGGCTGAATTCAAGATCATTTTCTTTTTGTTTGGCTTTTAGCAGTTTAGGTATGATTATTCTTGGTATGTTTAATTTCATTTTTGTTTTAATCCTTCTTGGGGGGTTCTGAATTTACTGATGTATGATTTGTTGTTTTTCAATAATATTCAAAATTATCTGTCATCTCTTCACATTTTTTCCCTGTCCCATTCTCTCTATCTTTCCCTCTGAGTCTCCAATTAAATATATTTTAGTCCATTTTATATTATCACTTAATTTTTGTATTTTCTATGTGTTTTTGTTTTGCTTTCTTTTGATTTGTATTCACCTATTATAAAATATACTGTTTCTTTTCTCAGCTCTGACTAGTTTCCTAATGAATGTGCTGATGTAATTCTTCATCTTGCTGTCATGCTTTCATTTAGTTCCAGCATTTGCATTTGACTTATTTTTCTGTCTCTGCATAAATTCCCCATTTGTCTATGCATGATGTCTGTTTTTCCCCTGGATTCTTTAACATTTTAATCATTAGTATTTTACAGTACATGCATATGAATTCTAATATCTGTGCTATCTGAGTCTAATTCTGTTGATGTCTTTATATCTTGGCAATGTTGTTTTGTTTTATTTGTCTTGCTTTTATGTGAGTCTCCTAAACTCTAAAGGGAGGCACAACATCCAGTGTAAAAGAATAATAGATCATGAAATACATATTTATACCCAGGGCAGGGGAGGAGTCAATATATTCATTTGTTGGCCTGGGTTGGGTTTTGCTGTAGTTGTGGTAACAATCGGTAAACCATATCATTGAAACTCCTCCAGCAGTAGACTACTACTATCTTGTGCCCAGTGTGTGGCCCGAAGCTTTGGAGGGGATATGTCAGTGCTCTTGTGGCATGTTAGCTTTCAGCAGTGTGTGTACCCCTTCGTCACAGAGAGGCTCTCCACATTCTCTTACTCCTCTAGCCATAGTACACCATTGCTGGGACTAGGCACAAAATCCATATTGGAGGCAGGTGGATGATTCATGGCTTTCAGAAGCCAGCCTGAGAACCAGACTCAGAAGCCAGACATTCTCAGCACTCCCTAACTTTCACTCCCCTGGGAGCCAAATTATGCTTTTTATCTATATTCCATTTCTGCAATAAAAACATTTCTTATCCCTCCTTCATCCTCAGTGGTAACAAGCCTCTGAATTGGGTCTTTGGAAGTTTCCTTCTCCACACATAAGGGGAAACAGTTTATCTTGTCCTTTAGCAGGAGCAGGGTCCCCTTTGCCTGATACCACTGGCTGAAGGTGTTCCCACTCTCCACAGCAGGAGCGCATCTCTGCATTTATTAGTTCAGGACACTGGGCCTCAAAGTATTTCCTGTCCCTCTGATGGTGCGGAAGTATTTTGCTTCTATACCTGCCCCTCCCCCCAACAGAGCAGTGATCCTTTTCCTGGACCCAGAACCAGAGGAAGGGAGAGTAATGTGGGGCTTCTTGAGCTTCTCTGCAGGCCGGTATGTCTTCTCCCACTCTCCCTCTGAAACAGTCGGCTTTCGCCTGGATTCATGGTACCAGATCATTTCCTGCCCTTCTCTCCTAAACTTACGGTTTTTGATTCCCAGAAGAGAAGCAACTGTTCATATAATTACATATTTTGTGTCTTCATTTTTCTTATTTCAATAATGATAAGTGGAATTGGATCATTATTTTCAACTTAAATTTCTTGCAACTCTAACATTTAAGTTACTTAAGTCCCGGTTTGGTATTTCAGCACTAAATCAAATACATATAGTCATCAGTTATGTGAATAAAGTGTGTTGATTGAGAATACGGGTGCCAATATATTTGGGATATTAACCTTCTTAGCACCATACAGCCCTGGTTCAAAATGTAAAAATCCTATCTAGACTGAACAAAAAATGGCCCCTCAAACTATTATCCCCCTTCACCAAAACACCACTTTTAATGCTTACAATCTCATGCTTGGATTATTATGACAACTCCATACCTTATCTTCCTCATTTTATGTTCTCTGCCTTCATGACATTCCTTAAAATTTACTTTCAGTAGTCTTCTCTAAACAGCGATAGACTGTATTTTTCTCACAAACTCATCAAGATCAATTCTACCTTTAGATTCTTTCCATCACTTTCAAATCCCAAGTGAGTGAAAAGATTTCCAATAATTCCCTCTGATGCCACAAGGTCTTACATCATTTTTCTATCCTTTTTTCTCAAGTTCACTTATGAATTCTGATATTAAAATATTCATGTACAATTTTTTACCCTGAATGTAGGATATTTTCAATCTGAGCATAATAGTGTCCTAACCTGGAAATACATTTTTCTGGAGGCAGTTAAATGTCTTACATATCTTTTTTGTTCACTCGTGGGCAAGCATGAAGAGAACAACATCATTACTTCAACTCCATTTTTCTATCTGTACTAAAAGAGTGGTAAATATTTATTGAGAAATTACTATTTGCCAGGGACTGTGATTCATTTGATATATATCACATTTTAAGAACTGAATAACTAGATACTCTTATTCCTCTTGTTTTATACAAAAGAATATAAAATCATAGAAATATTAAATAATTGTCCCAAATAGCATAGGGAAATTGGAATTCTGAACTTTACACTATGATGGACATTTGATGATAGGAAAATCAATGCCGGCTAAATGTACTTATCAAGCTGTCCTAGATGTTAGGAGGCCTCTGGGTTGTTAGGATCAAGTACAGCGCAGCTTTGAGGTTGTGGTTAACGTGGAAGATTTTTTTTTTAAAGAATAACTATGTTTATAAGTTTTCCTATGCAAAACTTGGCTAGAAACCCAAAGCTGCTATTCTTTTCACAAAATAGCCCTTTTTGGGAAACGCGTGGTAAGAAATCCTTGTTTATAAAAATGTTGGCATGACATAGAAGTGTAAATTTAAATAAAGAGTTTTAAGGGATAAAATTTTCTATATCATATACTTCAACTTATATCCTTTATTTAACATGACATTGGAATTTCAAGTCAACTTAAACTCTTCAGCAAATTAATTTATTTATGATTGTAAATTTATCTTGAAGATGCAAATGTTAAATAATATCTCTAGTTTTAATTAGATTAACAGAAAATAATTCTGATGTTTAGTTACAATGACAGAAATGGTCTCTCTCCCCCCCCATCTTTATTTTTCTAGGTTATTTATAATCCTATAGCTATGAAGCATTTTTGGAGCTCAGCAAATGCATCAGTCATGAAAATTAAGTTAAGTATCAGAGGAACCGCTTCATCTAAGATGAAATATTTTGTTATTGCGATTTAGGTTAAATATCTAACTATGGTTTATAGAGGTTTTATACTGATATATGGGCACTAAACGGGGAAAGGGTTCCCCTGAGAATCTCTGCTTCCAGTCAGGAATCTCAACCACCTTTATTCATGGGGGCCCTGGGAGCTTGGCCATACACAGAGATCTATCTGAAAAGAAGTTGTGAAGGTTATAACTTTGGGAAAGATGCTTAGGCCTGTCAGTGTTTCTGTATTTTCCCCAGAAATTTTCCTCCAGAAGGGTGTGACACTTTATGAGAATGTTTCACTTGAAGAAAACAAATATCAACATCTTCCTATAAATTATTTTTTTAGGAGCAAAGCTTTATTCCACGTTAATTTAGTTGGCTAACACTGTAGCTAACATTGCATGCCCAACACATTGTTTTTAATTCTGTAAAGGGACATGATAAATGTGTGGAGAACCAGTTGTCTTTTTAGTGGCTTACAAAGAAGTTAAAAAGAAAGGGCATTAGAAGAACTTTTTGATCTTGTAAAAAATCATTAAACATAAACGGAAGTTTAGATGAGTGATTTATTTGAAGGACCAAAATCTTAATAAGAAAAAAAAGTATGTGTGTGTGTGTGTGTGTGTGTGTGTGTGTGTGTGTGTTTGTGTGTGTGTGTGTGTGTATGTATATATATATATATATATATATATATATATATATATATATCAGATAAAGAAATCAGGTCAGCGTTATTTCACTTGCATTCTATTATTTGTTTTAATGTTTTATTTATATGATATAGGCTATATGATAACTCAATGTTGGTCTACTTAGTGTGTTTTCACACTTCCTTTGCTATAAATAAAAATACAGCAATAATGATAAAATTGGCCAGTTTTATACATTTTTCCTAACAGATCTGATTGATGAAAGACAACTGTATAGCTTATGTTTTCACTCTACATTGGAAAGTCTTAGACTACCTTATCTGAAATTAGTGCTCTTGAAATGCTAAATGTGCAAAAACATATATAAAATATTATCACCAAACTCTATAAAGTATATTCTATGTCTACGTTGGGTTTGGATTTTTTATTCTCGTAAAAGAGACATAATATAATATTTACTTTTTTACCCATTTTTAAATGTATAGTTCTGTGACATTAACTATATTGACATTGTTGTGGAACCATCACCACCATCCGTCTCTGAAACATTTTTCTTCTCCAACTAAAATTATTGCCTATTAAATTTTAACTCCATTCTCTCCTACCCCAGTTCCTGATAACCACCATTCTGCTCTCTGACTCTGAGTTTGACTGCTCTACGTAACTCATATAAGTGGAATAATACAATATTTGTCCTTTTGTTACTAGCTGATTTCACTTAGCATAGTGTGTTGTCAAGGTTCATCCACATTGCAGCAATTGACAGAACTTTCTTTTTAAGGCTGAATAATATCCCATTGTATGTGTATAACACATTTGTTTATCCGTTTGTCAGTAGACACTTGGATTGCTTCCACTCTTAATTATTGTGAATAATGCTGGTATCGATATGATCTGTTCAAGTCCTTCCTTTCATTTGTTTTGGAGATGTGTTTGTAGTTTTAATAGAAAGTAAAATACAGTGTTTTAAAATAATAAAAAAAAGCACAATGATCGCAAAACAATAGAAAGTAGGTTATAGGAAAAGAAAGAAGAGGGATTGAAACAAAAGTCAATAATCAGTGTAAGAGAATTCCAAGAGGAGGAAATAAGGAATGAGAATACCAACATAGTTGGTATTTAAAGGTAGTTAGAATAATATACAGATAATTTTATATGTAGTGATGCATCTACCTAGGAGCTGGTATTTATATTTTTATTATTCCAGTTTACAAAGGTATATGCAATCTGAGAGATTTGTAACACTTTTAAACAAACTAAAACATGACTTGTGTTTGTATATATTGTCCTTAAGATCCTGCTGAGTGGTAATAAATGAAATTATAACTTAACTATATGATAGCAGAGTCATTTTCCAAAACTTAGAAAAAATGTGCATATATACCTACACACCTATATTTGAGGTTCAATTCTAGCGTCCAAAATTGTTACTTAAAATGATCTGGCTATTGGGGCGCCTGAGTGGCTCAGTTGGTTAAGTGTCTGACTTTAATTCAAGTCACGATCTTGCTGTCCTTGAGTTTAAGCCCCACGTCAGGCTCTGCACTGACACCTCAGAGCCTGGAGCCTGCTTTGGATTCTGTGTCTCCTTCTCTCTCTGCCCCTTCCCCCTCACACCCTGTTTGTCTCTCAAAAATAAATAAACATTAAAAATTAAAAAAAACAAAAAAACTACCTGGCAATGAACAGTAAGAGAAAAAATTAAAATAGCAATAGCATTTATATAGTATCAAAATATGTAGTACTTAGGTATAAATCTGAAAGAGGTGGAGAATATCTGTACACTAAAAGTACAATAAAAAATTCTATACTGTTTAGAGAAATTAAAATGATTTATGTATTTTAAATTTTATTATATTTTTATTTAAATTCCAGTTACTTAACACACAGTGTTATAATAGTTTCAGGTGTATAATATAGTAAGTCAACACTCCATACAATATCCGGGGCTCATCACAAATACACTTCTTATTCCCCATCACACTCCTTTAACCCATCCTTCTACCTTGCCACTGGTAACAATAATCAGTTTGTTCTCTATGCTTAAGAGTCTGTTTCTTGATTTGCCTCTCTCTCTTTTTCTTTACCCTTGTTCATTTGTTTTGTTTCTTAAATTACTTATATGAGTGGAATCATATGGTATTTGTCTTTCTCTGACTGATTTATTTCACTTAGCATAATACTCTCTACCTCCATCTGCATTATTGCAAATGGCAAGATTTCACTATTTTTCTGGCTGAGTAATTTTCCATTGTGTGTGTGTGCATATGTATGTGTGTGTGAGTGTGTGTGTGTGTGTGTGTGTGTGTGTGTGTGTGTGTGTGTATCACATCTTCCTTATCCATTAATCAGTTGATGACCATTTGGGTTGTTTCCATAATTTGACTATTGTAGATACTACTATTGTAGTAGATGATACTGCTGCAAACATCAGAATGCATGTATCTGTTTGAATTAGTATTTTTGTATTCTTTGGGTAAATACCTAGTAGTACAATTGCTAGGTCATAGGGTAGTTCTATTTTTAACTTTTTGTGGAAGCTCCATAATGTTTTCCCAGGTGGCTGTACCAGTTTGCATTCCCACAGTGTAAGAGGGTTCCCCTTTCTCAACATCCTTGCCAATACCTGTTCTTTCTTGTGCTATCGATTTTAGCCATTCTGACAGATGCAATGTGATATCTCCGTAGGTTTTGATTTGTATTTCCATGATGATAAGTGATGTTGAGCAATGGTGAGCAATAAGTGATTGATTCATGTGTTTGTTGGCCATCTGTATGCCTTCTTTGGAAAAAAGTCTTATAAGTGCTTTATATATTTTAGATTCTAACCCTTTATCATATATGTCATTTGCAAATATCTTTTCCTATTCGGTAGGGTGCCTTTTACTTTTCTTGATTGTTTCCTTCACTGTACAGAAGGGGTTTATTTTGATGAAGTCTCTTGCCTCAGGAGACATAGCTAGAAAGACGTTGCTATGGCTGATGTCCGAGAGGTTACTGCCTGTATTCTCTTCCCGGATTGGTGTTGTTTCCTGTCTCACATTTAGGTTTTTCATCTATGTGGAATTTATTTTTACATAAAGTGTTAAGTAATGGGCCAATGCCATTCTTCTGCATGTTGCTGTCCAGTTGTCCTACCACCATTTGTTGAAGACACTGTCTTTTTCCCATTGGCTGTTCTTTCCTGTTTTATTGAAGATTAATTGACCATATAGTTGTGGGTTCATTTCTGGGTTTTCTACTCTGTTCAATTGATCCATGTGTCTATTTTTGTGCCAGTACCATACTGTCTTGATCATTATAGCCTTGTAATATAACTGAAGTCTAGAATTGTGGTACCTACAACTGTCCTTTTTTTTCAAGGTTGCTTTGGCTATCCGAGGTTTTTTGTCATTCCATACAAATTTTAGGATTTTTTTCTCCTAGCTCTGCGAAAAATGCTGTTGCTATTTTGATAGGGATTGCATTAAATGTGTAGATTGCTTTGGGTACTATAAATATTTTACCAATATTTGTTCTTCCAGTCCACAAGTATGGAATGTTTTTCCATTTCTTTGTATCGTCATCAATTTCTTTCAACAATGTTTTATACTTTTCAGAGTACAGTTCTTTCACCACTTTGGTTAGTTTTTCATAGGTATCTTAGTGTTTTTGGTGGAATTGTAAATGGAATTTATTCTTTAATTTCTCCTTCTGCTTCATTATTGGTGTATAGAAATGCAACAGATTCCTGTACATTGATTTTGCATCCTGTGACTTTACTGAATTTAACTATTCTGGCTGTATTTTGGGGGAGTCTTTCAGGTTTTCTATATAGAGTATCATGGCATCTGCAAATAGTGAAAGTTTTACTTCTTCCTTGCAGATTTTTCATATATGGCCTTTATTATGTTTAAGTGTGTTCCCTTTAAACCTACTTTGTTGAGAGTTTTATCATGGATGTAGGTTGTACTTTGTTAAATGCTTTCTTTTCTGACCTCAATACTATGAAACTAGAAGTCAACCACAAGAAAAAATTTGGAAAGACAACAAATACATAGAGGTTAAACTTAATATGCTACTAAACAATGAGTGGGTCAACCAGAAAATCAAAGACGAAATAATAAAGATGGCTGGAAACAAATGAAAATGAAAACACAATTATCCATCACTTTTCAGTTCTAAAAGGGGTCCTAAGAGGGTAGTATATAGCAATCCGAGCCTACCTTATGAAGTAAGAAAAATCTTAGATAAACAACGTAAGTTTATACTCAAAGGAGCTGGAAAAAGAACAAGTGAAACCTAGAGTCAGCAGAAAGATGCAGATAATAAAGATTAGAGCAGAAATTAATGATATAGAAACAAAACAAAACAACACACACACACACATACACAGCAGAACAGAAAAATAAAATCAGGGTTGGTTATTTGAAAAAATTAATAAAATTGATAAATCTTTAGCCTGACTTCTCAAAAAGAAAAGAGTAAGTACCTAAAACAAATAAAATCATAATGGGAAGGGAGAAATAACAGCCAACACCACAGAAATACAAACAATTATAAGTGAATATTATGAAAAACTATGTGCCAACAAACTGGACAACCTAGAAGAAATGAGTCCATTCCTAGAAACATGCAAACTACCTAAACTGAAACAGGAAAAAATTAAAACCTTGAACAGACTAATCACCAGCAAAGAAATTGAAACAGTAATCAAATATCTCCCAACAAGCAAAATTCCAGGGCCAGATGGCTTCCCAGGGGAATTCTACCAAGCATTAAAAGAGGAGTTAATACCTATTTTTCTTAAACTATTCCAAAAAATAGAAAAAGAAGGAAAACTTCCAAACTCATTCTATGAGACCAGTATTACCTTGATATTAAAACCAGTAAGACTCCACTAAAAGAGACAACTACAGGCCAATATCCCTGATGAACTTGGATGCAAAAATTCTCAATAACATACTAGCAAACCAAATCCAACAATACATTTAAATATAAAGTTATTCACAACAATCAAGTGGGACTTATTCCTAGGTTGCAAGTGTGGTTCAATATTTGCAAATCAATCAGTATGATACACTACATTAATTAAAGAAAGGATAAGAACCATATGGTAATTTTATTAGTTGGTTTTCTTTGTTTTTTATGTGTCTTCTTTTTAGAAATTAAGAAGCTGATTGTAAAATTCACATAAGAATTCAAAGGACCAACAATGCCAAATCACTTTGAAAGAAATCAGTGAGATGTAGAGAACTAACACCACCTGGTTTCAAGGCTTATAAAGTTACAGGAATCAAGACATTACAGTACTAGTGTAAAGATAGGCCAAAAGGAACAGCAGAAACAGACCAGAAGTATATTTTGTATATGGTCACTGATTTCAACAAAGCTTCAAAGACAATGCATGGCATAAGGCTAATATGTTAAACAAATGATGCTGAGTCAATTATATATCCATATGTAAATTAACGAGTGGGGATTACAAAGGGGAGCCAGGAAGTTTCTGGGGGTATTGGACATGTTCTTTTTGTGGAGTGATTGTTTAATGGGAATATACAAATGTCAGTTTCCATCTTGTATGCTTGACATATGGGCAATGTGTTATGTGTTAATTATACATAAAAAACTATGAAAATGTCCTCCAGATATACACTTAATAGATATTTTCTTGTGTATAAATGAAAAATTCATATATAAAAAACAACAAATATGTAGTCCATAAAGCCAAAAGATAAATACAGGCAAGAGGTGTTACTCCCAGGGCGTTTTAGTGCATGCTGAATTTCTTACGATCGAGGGGTGTCCATATGTGTGGAAGCAATGGAAAAGAAAAAGATTTTTGTCAGGTAGGCATGATTTCTATCTAATTAAACAGATAAACTGCAAATATTATGACTCCTGGTCTTGTAACACACTAACTGTGTCTATAACAAGCTAAATCATAACTTTGGCTATAAACAGCCTGCTTCTTAAATGTTTCATGGAATGGTTTTAATGTGTTATGGAAACCTCATCACTTAGTCAAGTACCGTTTCGGGTAAGTGCTTATTTTATGTTTCCATTAGTCCCAACTTTACCTGTTATAAAGTGATATTTTAACAAATAAAGTAATTAAACAATACCTGGTATTTGATCATTTGTAATGTTTCAACTGTATGCATTTCATTTCAAATTTTATTAAGGAGAGCAAATATAAAGTGAATTTTATAAATGTTAAGGAAAGCATGACTCTTGAAAAATGTTAAAAACTGGGCTGCAGGTAAGATTCCATGCTAGTCTCCTTCTGTGTAAAGCATCTAATTTAAGGGAATTTTCTTTGAATCTGTGGCATAATGAATAGTGTCTTATACTTTGGTAGCGAGTACATCCTTAAAAAGCATTGTAATCAGAATGCCAGTATGTATGGATCTATTATTTTGTCTGAATTTTGATCAGCATGAGAAACAATAATACTTTTATATTATTTTGTTCTAGTGCCAAATTGCAATGCAGTAACATTCACTTTACACTTTGGGAAAAACAATTTCAAATTTCCAGCTTCCAGCAGGTTTCTGTTATAGCTTCAAATACAATATCTTACCAAAAGCCACAGTCCTTACAACTTATAAACTATGCATTTTTTTCTTTTGACATATTTTTTAAAGTGCATGTTAACTCCACCCTGTCATGTTTTAACACAGACCTTTAGCTTTTTGCATTTATTATTTTTAAAAATTTTTTTAATGTTTATTTATTTTTGACAGAGAGAGAGAGAGAGAGAGAGAAAGAGAGAGAGGGAGAGAACATGAGCAGGGGAGGGGCAGAGAGAGAGGGAGACACAGAATCCTAAGCAGGCTCCAGGCTCTGAGCTGTCAGCCCAAAGGCCGACCCGGGGCTCGAACTCACAGACCTTGATATCATGACCTGAGCAGAAGTCAGACGCTCAATCCACTGAGCCACTCAGGCACCCCTTTGCATTTATTATTAAAAGACAGATGTTCATTGAATCAGTCTCCTCTCACATATCGCATGTTGGAAAAAACAACTATGTGTGTCCATTGTACATTCTGCAGATTAGTCTATTTTACAAGGTAGTCTATAATTTATAGATTAGTGTATTCAATCTTTATATTTACATTTGAATAGACTATAATAGTGGTAGCTATGAGATAAGTTATGAAAATAAAATCAAAATGAATTCCTCTTTTTAGTAGTATGGTTAATTACATAACTTATGCACTATCCCAAATAAAAAAGTACAAACAAAATATCGAATATTGTACCTATACATATATATGGTTGTGTGTGTATATCTATCTGTATTTATTATCTTTTATATATCTAGGTATATGTGCATACTATTTGTATATATAAATGTACATATATTTTAAATAAATATATATATAGTGTATATGTATGTGTGGTAATGTTTGTAATGTTTGTGTACATATAATAATGCATTGTGAAGCTGGTATGAAAGTATCCATAGGACCCCAATTACAAAAATTTTTGGAGGTACAAGATCTCTCCATACTTTTATGTTGGAGGAGATCTTGGGCTTCTGTTTTCCTGGTTGCTTGGAGAACTGACAACAGGATATTCATAGGTTTTCCCAACTGAAGTGTTTAATACACATAACCATAAAGCTCAGACTTTCAGTGGAATACATTTTCATGGACAAGATAAATGAGAAATTTACCTATGTCATAGAAAGAGACAACAAGAAAATATGTCTCTACCTTGGAACTGAGTAGGAGGAAATAAATTACTTCTGAAATTTCTAACCATAAGATAGCCCATAAGCAGGAGTTTTTGTGCAACTTCATGCTCCTTAGTCTGAAAATCTTAAGCAAAATAATAATAATAAAATAATAATAATAATAATAATAATAATAAAAGTACTTGCAGTTTGATAGTACTTCAGGAAGGATTATTACCAGCAAATCTTAAGTTCTCTCTGGAGAAGCTTAACTTCCACCTACTTCTAAAATAATTCTTATGGATAAACTTAAAGAAAACAACAGCTCATAGTTAAAGCAATAACAATTCAACATAAAAGAATCATATGACAAGCATTGACAAGACATCTCAGAATTAGATCCACAAAGACTTTAAGAGAACAGATTTTTCAGACACTAAATATGAAAAAATGTGTTTATATATTCAAAAATAAAAGAAAAACTTGAAAATGTAAGCATGTACAAGAGTCCATAAACAAGAAGATTTGAAATTAAGATAACAGTTAGAAATTCTTGATCTGAAAAATGTAATTATTGTAAGCAAAACACAATGTGGAATTTTGCTTCCAAGAAGGAATATAGTATATCATAGCATGCCAACAGTCCAACTGCAACAACTAAAAAAAGTGAGATAAAGTTAAACTATATTATAGTCCTTAGGGAGCCATGACACCAGGAAGAACTAAATGATTTTAAAACATCGGACAGGAAAAACTCTTCTAAAATGATGTATTATTTCTATGTGCTTTTTCCCCTTGGACATTTGCTTATCTCAGGCATCATTAAAAATTTAGCTTTAGCTTGGGAAGACCCCTGGTGGGGTTAAGAGAAACCAGCAAATCTTCTGGTGGTTGCAAGTGACTAGATACAAATTGTAAAGATGTAGCAACTTAAAACTCACTGCTTTCCTCAAGGCTCATTTGTTTATTTGTAGATCTACTTGGGAGGCCAGAAAGCTAAGCCAAATGTATAGGAAAGGCAGAATGAAATCTTCTACAGTCCCTGGAGTCTAAGATAAGAAAATACCAGCCAGAGGGAGGTGACCTGCTTGGAGCACATAGCTGGTTTTTCACTCAAGAAATCTGTCACATTTTGAAATTGAGTGTTCAGGAGTCTGAAGAATTAGACTGAACACTTGAAGGGCAAAATTGAATTTCTCACAGTTTTTAGGGCTAGGAAGAGACAAACCTGTGACTTTTTAAATTAAAACCTAGGAGATTCATGTATCAGAAAACAGGGTTAAGCAGAAGTTCACTACTTTTCCTAAAACGTCAAATAAAACACAACAAACCCACTAAGTTTTGAGATTACCAATTCTTTATTGTCTTAATGTCTTAATATATGAAAGGTCAAACCTTTTCGGTAAATGATAATGTGGTCAAGAGAGTCTTCTGTGTGTAAAGTCCACCAGACAACCTAACATAGCTAGATACATGAAAAGGCAAGACTGTAGCAGGACTGTTGCACAGAGAGTCATGTCACCGAGGCTTTTCTTTCCATAAAGCACCTTTATTCCTGCTGGCACCACTCAGTTGGGTTCATACTCGAAGAACTGACCCCAAATGCCCCGTGGCATAGTTTTTTATTTTTTTTACCTCCTTGTCTCCCATATGTGGTAACACATAAACATGCAGTCTGATTAAATGGTCTCATGTTACAAGGTCATGAGGGATGTTGTCATGTATGTGTATAGCCAGATTGCCTTGTGTGTGGTTTTTCTCTTCTTTCCTTAGGGAGGGGACCCTATCACACAACCATTACTAAAAAATAAGAGGAAATGTAAATGATAGACCCACAAATGACTGAGAGGGGTATTTAGAAGATAGACTTTAAAATAACTTTGATATGTTCATGAAAATAAAGAAAAATGAATAAATTAGATGAATACATAGATCAATTCAAAAGGGAATTTAACTTTAAAAAATAATCAAATAGGTAATTTTGAAAAAGAGGTAGAGAACCGTATCAGACCAGGATAGATGAGCAGATATTAGACTTAGCCTCCTGCTCTAAATATAAGGAAATTAGAGAAATTATATTTCAACATTGGGCAGCTGAAAAGGTCGTACAGGGATCACCTAATTTCGGTCTAGAAGGACTTTCCAGACTACAGCCAAAGGAGGGAGGATGCACGGTAATCTCATTGAGTTTAAGAGGCAGTTAGGAATCTGGAAAGGCAGAGCTGGCTGGATTTTCAAGAAAAGAGTACTAAGGAAGAAAGAGGTACCTAGAGGACAAAAGGCCAGAAATCTCCATAGATTCCTCTCGAAAATGTTACCAAATGTGATGATAGGAAGAAACATCACATAGCTTCACAAAGGACTACAGGGCAGGGAGGGGTATAAACTGAACAATATGAGAACTGTTCACAGAGCTAAGAATCTTCTAAGTTCTAATAACTAAAAATACACATTATCTAGGGCAATTTTGCACATTCTTAATGGACTGCAGACAATAAAATGTACAGAGAAATTTTATAAAGATACTTTAAAACAAGTCCAGTTAATCTCTCCATTAGAATATGTGGGACATATAAATAGAGACTTTGTCTTATTTTTTTCTGACTTATCAATAACTTTAATATTGCCTTCTACCTACCTTTTAGAAATTATTTGTTGTGTGAAGCAAAAAGAACTGAACTGTGTTATTTGATAAACATATTCAGCCATTTCCAGTACTATTATGGGCTGTCTTTCCTATTCTCCATTACCAAATTCCTTAAAGAATGCTAAACTAACTAAAAAATAATAATTCTCATAAAAATTAAGTGACTTATCTAGGTCACACAGATATTAATTGTAAACCATGGTTCAAATTCATGGCTTGTGAAACCTTACCTAGAAATGTTTCACTACATCATGCTTTCAGGCCAGATTATATTATGTGTACGTCTATCCATAAGCAAATCTAAACCATTGGTTCACCTAACAAACACATCCAAATCAAAATGGCAATTATCAGCCTATTCCTACTGTCATACAGGAGAACATGTTCTATATTATGCATATGTGTGTGTGGTGATGTTTGGCTAAAACTCTTGCATTTTTCCATATATCCTAAAGAAGATAAACTTGCAATTCACTTTTCATCCTCTCTGTATGAATGTGTATGTTCCATTATTAAGTTAGTAAAAGTTGTTTGATGATGTTTTACTTGATAGGCACCTTTGTTGTTTCACATCATAAGTAAGTTATTGTTGATAATCTCTTCTATTTATGACATCAACTGAATTTTTTTCTATTTGCCTATTAGGAGCACACCATATATGATAGCCTTAATTTTAAATTTTTTTAATGTTATTTATTATTGAGATATAAAGAGAGACAGAGCATGAGGAGGAGATGGGCAGAGAGAGAAGGAGACACAGAATCTGAAGCAGGCTCCAGGCTCTGAGCTGTCAGCACAGAGCCCGACGTGGGGCTCAAACTCACAAACTGCGAGATCATGACCTTAGCCGAAGTCGGACGCTTAACCAACTGAGCAACCCAAGTGCCCCTTGATAGCCTTAGTTTTAAAAATTAAATATATATGTATGTGTGTGTGTGTGTGTGTGTGTGTGTGTGTGTGTATACATATATATGAATTTTTTGAGCAAAATATTACAAATTATGTACCTAGTAAATTGAATTTTCATTTTTAATAGTTAAGTAAATTTAAATCTTTAGGAAATACATATACTATTTGTTAAAAAAAAGAAAAACTATCTGAAATTTTTATTAGCTGACTTTAAACAAATTGTATAATTATAAATTGAGGAACATCATATGTATTACTGCAAAAATGAGTTTCAGAAATATGCACACATTGGGGCACCTGGGCAGATCAGTCAGTTGAGCATCCGACCTTGGCACAGGTCATGATCTCACGGTTGGTGGGTTGGAGCCACGTGTCGGGCTTTGTGCTGACTGCCTAGTGCCTGCTTTGGAATCTCTGTCTCCCCCTCTTTCTGCCCATCCCCCACTCATTCCCTCCCTCTCTCTCACTCCCCCAAAATAAATAAACTTTAAAAAAGAAAGATATATGCACACATCAATAAACTAGGAGAGAAAGTTGAACACAGTTGACACAACAGCTCTCTGTGAAGGTCACTGCTGTCCAGAGCAGTTGTTTTAGGCACTTCTGTTTTCTTTCCACAATGATAACATCTCCAGTGTTCTTCCCAAATATCACTGGAGATGTACATTTGTTGCCACTCATTTTTTTTCTTCTTTTTAACATTGTCTGCATCAACACTGTTTTCTTTTTACATTGTCTACCTAACCTTGCTATATTGCTCACCTGAATTATTGCAAAAAATGCTAGCATTTATGTTTGACCTCTAATGTTTGATTTAATAATTTGCTACCTGCACGACTGCCAGAGTTAACTTCTTAAATTTTGTAACGTTTTTCTATTGCGCATGCCTTTCAACAGTCCTGCGTCCCATGTTGATAGGAAGCCCTAACTTCTGTGTCGGGCAAATCAGGTGAATCGAATGTTATTTCCACCTACCATCCTACTATACCCTTCATTTGTTACACTTACTCTACTCTTCCTTTACAATTTTCCTAGATTTCTTACAGTAGTTTATTTTATCCCTCCAAGAGTAGTTTCGGGCAAGCATGAAAATTAGTGACCTGGTGCACTCATCTATATTTTTTTCTCCACTGTACTATTATTCAAGGTTGATAAGATATGTTGTTTGTATCCCCAAATGTATTTAATGAACAGCCTACAGTAAGTGCTCACATGAAAACTTTTTTCAATTAAATAATTAATATGTGAATATACATCAAGAAAGGTTGAATGTGTGCACATAACATGCACATATTGTCACATAGTTTTAAAAATTAAAACCTGAATAAAATTTCCACAGTTAATCCTCTTGTTTTCATCAGTGTGTTTCAGTGGATTACTTTACAAGACATTGAACTGAAGCAGTAGTAATTTTTCTAGTTACCTCACCAATTTACCTAGTGACTAAGTATTGAAAAGTCATACAAATCATAATATTAGGCATTACTGATTTTTCAAAATTTTGCCAAAAGTAATAAAGTATTGTTAACATCTTCACTGTATCTACCACCATTCTTACCATAGTACTAGAATTCAGAATTCTCCTTAGATCATCATATATTTTCAGAAACTGTAAACATGCCACCAATGATGGACATGATATGTAATGAGGAAAGCTCGTTTCCTTGTGTCTTAACAAGTGATTCAGCAAAGGATCAATTATCCTAAGCAATTTCAAGACTATAACCAGCCCTAATGTCCCTAAAGTGAAGTCTATTGGATATTCAGCAACATTTAATTTGATGATAAACCAATTTAACTTAGAATTTTCTGGCTTCCATGTCTTTCAGATTTCAACAATTTCAACAATAAATAAACTTTGTTTTCTAATAGAGGATAATGGGGGGGGAGGGGAAAAAACAGTCTGGTTAATTCAACAGAGAATTTTGATCATATCTTTCTCATTTTACACAAGTTCTCCGAACTGGAAATGTTCTATCTTCATACTTACAAAAGTATTAAAAATGTTTAATTAAGATGAAATAACTGGGGTGCCGGGGTGGCTCAGTCACTTAAGCAACTGACTCTTAATCTCAGCTGAGGTCATGATCTCACAATTGTGAGGTGCCCACAATTTGTGAGGTCAAGCCCCACTTTGGGCTCTGTGTTGATGGTGCAGAGCCTGCTTGGGATTCTCTCTTTCTCCCTCTGTCTCTGCCCACTCTCTCTGTCTCTCTCTCTCTCAAAATGAATAAATGATTTTTAAAAAATGATTAAATAACCAAATGACATAGTTGCCCTTCAGAAATTTTTCCGTCTCATATATTTTCAGAGATTGAATAAATATATGCATTTTAAGTGTAAATACATATGTGAATCTCCTCTTTAACACTGTTTTATGGTTTCTAAACATTTAATAAGTATTTTTATTTTATTAAACTTTTATAGCAGAAAATTTGCAAGGTTTGTTCAGATAGTTCCCATTACCTGAGTCAGTTTGAGAATGCACTAATTAAATGGACGACAGCATCCCTAAATCCAATGTTGGTTCTTTTCTTTAGAATAGGGCTGATGGTAGAAAAGATAGTCCCAGGATTTGGCTTATTAATGGCATGGGGATGACAGATCCCCAAAGTAATAAATACCAGATGGGAGCACATAACTTCCAGAAGCCATGATGCTACATTTCTCATAGCAAATGGCAAGGTTGGAGGGACTGCAATGGGCTGTACCTGCAGAGAGTTCTGGAGATAGTTAATATAACATGGTATTCTGTCTCAGGGGCAAAACACATGAAACAAATGAAGACACTACTTAACATCTACAAGTGAAAGAAAACACACATTTAGGAGCAAGAAGTTTAGAGAAATTGCCCTAATAATAAATCGCAATCCATTTTTCAGTTACTTAGCTTAGGTCAGTATTCAGATAGAGTTTGTTGACTGAAAGTAAACTCCTAAGAGGAATGGCCCTACAACACTACATCACGTATATCTTATAATGATTACTCCAGCCCTGCCCCAAAGAGACCTATAGCCATTTACTTAGTTATATTTATTGTGGGCAATGGGTAAAAACCAGGACATTTCAAGACTGTTTGCACAATGAATCTGAGTTGACATTGATAACTAGAGATCTCAGGCATCAACCCCATACCCTCTTGTAGTAGAAGCATATACGGGTCAAGTAATAACTGAAGTTCCAGATAAAGTTCACTGGCTTAATGTCCCACTTATAATTCTGACACTGGATCCTTGGCCTGTGGGATAAGAGCTGTCATAGTGAGGAAGGCCAAATGGAAGCCTCTCAATCTGTTCCTCCCACCAGTCAAGATAGTGAATAAAAATAATATGCATGCCAGAGTGGGAGGAAATGGTGATGGTGGGTATAAGTACCACCTTTAAAGATCTAAATGGTGTGAGGATGGTTGTCCTTATCATATTTTATATTTAATGAACCATTCTGGCTCCTGTAGAAACCAGAAGGATTCAGGAGTATGAGTACTTAACCCATTGACAATGCAAATCACAGCTACCCTGTAGAACACAGTCTTGTTGCTCAAACAAATTAGTAAGACCTCAGATGCATGATACGTGGCCACTGATATGGCAAATGTATTGTTTTCTATTCCTATTAGAGAAAAGAAACTAATAGTATCCATTGATTTGAATGGACAACGATATGCGTCCACAATTTTGACCAGGGTTTACACCCCTGGCTATTCCCCTCTGTCATAATATAATCACAAAACATCTAGACCACTTACACATCCCGAGAAACATCAAAACATCACATTAATGTACTACACCGATGACATCATGCCTTGGTATACTAGATGCCATGATAAGACACCTGAATGGCAGATGGTGGGGTAAAGTCAGGGATTTGCACTTGAGAAAAAAAAAAAAAAAATGGGAGCCAGTACTTAAGGGCAGGCATAGCAGGACAATCCCTCCAAAGTAAAATACAAGTTGCTAATTCTCTAAGTTTCTAAATGTTGGCTTAAACTTGATATATGTTCTTTTTTTTTCAATAAAGTCTTAGAATAAAAATAGCCATATTCTTACACTTAAAGGCAGAGTGAATCTTAATCCGATCTAACAAAAAATATGTATGCGCAATCTACTTCTCATTTTCTTGTTCATTGAGCTTTCCCAGCTTGGATATCCAAATACATATAATTTAAATATATTAAATGAAATTATATTTAAATTTAAATGAAATTTAAATTTGGATGACTCCAAATTTAAACAAAATTTAAATATATTAAATGAAATTATATCAAATTATCTTGATTTTATTATTTTTTTAAATTTTGGTTAAGTTCTAAGCAAAAATTAAATTTACTTTGCCGTTTTTGACCTGATTGTCATAGAAATTCATTTTTCAGTTTACTAGATTCTCACGGTGTTTGGATTAGCAAGGTCCTAAATATCACTGTTTAGTACTTTTCAGGTCAGTTTAACCAATGAAATTGGTTTTCTGTGCGAAATACTTTCTAAACATTATAAAAAATAGGTTGAAACAGACTTGATTTTATTAAAGTAAGGGTTGCAATGTGTTTCTGGGGACTTAGTCATCTCTGAGAAATCCCAAGGCTTCACAGAATTCATCAATTTCAGTGACTTCATTTTTAAAAAAATGAAGAAAAACTTATTCATGAGAGTGACATAGTAGATAGTGGCAGGACTAGGCAAACTGTTCAGAGTCTTGCTTTTTAATTCTGGTGTTTACATTATATCAGAGTAGACAGGCACTAATGACTCCAAGATGATAAAAATTTGAGGTTAAAGTATTTCTGGCATATATTTCAAAATAATCCATTTAAAAAGGGTATATATGGCTGTAAACATCATTCCACATTTATGGCTCTAACCCCAATAATTATTTTCTGATAGAGTAATTAGCCCCATAAAAGTCATTTTCATTAGCACTTATTCTATGGTGCTGTAATTAACCCTTTACATTCCATCACCAGCTGCGATATAATAAACATAAACAACCTGAAATTTATTACTCCATGCTTTACCTAGCATAGAAATTGAGAGCTAATTATAACATAAGTAAATATTTGTTGGACTGATTAATCTTACAGTTTGTGCCATTTCTTTATACCTTTGTATCTAAAGGGATATTGACAAAGAAATAAGTATTTGTTAGTGTTTATTTAATATTTGAAAGGTTTTTTTCCATGTGAAAGTTTTCTTTTTTTTTTAATTTATTTTTTTAATTTACATCCAAGTTAGCATATCATGCAACAATGATTTCAGGAGTAGATTCCTTAATGCCTGTTACCCATTTAACCCATCCCACCTCCCAAACCCCCTCCAGTAATGCTGTTTGTTCTCCATATTTAAGAGTCTCTTATGTTTTGCCCCCCTCCCTCTCTGTTTTTGTATTATTTTCGCTTCCCTTCCCTTATGTTCATCTGTTTTGTATCTTAAAATATTCATATGAGTGAAGTCATGATATTTGTCTTTCTCTGACTGACTAATTTTGCTTAGCTTAATGCCCTCTAGTTCCACACATGTAGTTGCAAACGGCAAGATTTCTTTCTTTTTAATTGCCGACATATACACACACACATACACACACACACACACACACACACACACACACATATGTATATATACACACCACATCTTCTATATCCATTCATCATTCATCCATCGATGAACATTTCCATACTTTGGCTATTGTTGATAGTGCTGTTATAAACATGGGGGTGCATGTGTCTCTTTGAAACAGCACACCTGTATCCCGGGGACAAATGCCTAGTAGTGCAATTGCTGGGTCATAGGGTAGTTCTATTTTTAGTTTTTTTGTTTGTTTTGTTTTGTTTTATTTATTTTTATTTTTTGTAATTTAACTTTATTTTTTATTTTTTAAAATTTACATCCAAATTAATTAGTATATAGTGAAGAAATGATTTCAGGAGTAGATTCCTTAATGCCCCTTACCCATTTAGCCCATACCCCCTCCCACAACCCCTCCAGCAACCCTCAGTTTGTTCTCCATATTTTTGAGTTTCTTTTGTTTTGTCCCCCTCCCTGTTTTTCTATTATTTTTGTTTCCCTTCGCTTATATTCATCTGTTTTGTCTCTTAAAGTCCTCAATATGAGTGAAGTCATATGATATTTGTCTTTCTCTGACTGACTAATTTCACTTAGCATAATACCCTCCAGTTCCACCCACATAGTTGCAAATGGCAAGATTTCATTCTTTTTGATTGCTGAGTAATACTCATTGTATATATATACCTCAACTTTATCCATTCATCCATCAATGGACATTTGGGCTCTTTCCATACTTTGGATATTGTTGATAGTGCTGCTATAAACATGGGGGTCCAGTGTCCCTTTGAAACAGCACACCTGTATCCTGTGGATAAATGCCTAGTAGTGCAATTGCTCGGTTGTAGGGTAGTTCTATTTTCAGTTTTTTGAGAAACCTCCATACTGTTTTCCAGAGTGGCTGCACCAGCTTGCATTCCCACCAACAATGCAAAAGAGATCCTCTTTCTCTGCATCCTTGCCAACCTCTGTTGTTGCCTGAGTTGTTAATGGTAGCCATTCTGACAGGTGTAAGGTGGTATTTCATTGGGGTTTTGATTCGTATTTCCCTGATGATGAGTGACGTTGAGCATGTTTTCGTGTGTCGGTGGCCATCTGGATGTCTTCTTTGGAGAGGTGTCTATTCATGTCTTGCGCCCATTTCTTCAGTGGATTATTTGTTTTTTGGGTGTTGAGTTTGATAAGTTCTTTGTAGATTTTGGATGCTAACCCTTTATCTGATATGTCATTTGCAAATATATTCTCCCATTCTGTCAGTTGCCTTTTAGTTTTGCTGATTGTTTCCTTCACTGTGCAGAAGCTTTTTATTTTGATGAGGTCCCAGTAGTTCATTTTTGCTTTGCCTTGCCTCTGGAGATGTGTTGCGTAAGAAGTTGCTGCAGCCAAGACCAAAGAGTTGTTTGCCTGCTTTCTCCTCGAGAATTTTGATGGCTTCCTATCTTACATTGAGGTCTTTAATCCACTTTGAGTTTATTTTTGTGTATGGTGTAAGAAAGTGGTCCAGGTTCATTCTTCTGCATGTCGCTGTCCAGTTTTCCAAGCACCATTTGCTGAAGAGACTGTTATTCTTTCCTGCTTTGTCAAAGATTAGTTGGCCATACGTTTGTGGGCCCATTTCTGGGCTCTCTATTCTATTCCACTGATCTGAGTGTCTGTTCTTGTGCCAGTACCATACTGTCTTGATGATTACAGCTTTGTAGTATAGCTTGAAGTCTGGGATTGGATGCCTCCTGCTTTTGTTTTCTTTTTCCAGATTGCTTTGGCTACTTGGGGTCTTTTCTGATTCCATACAAATTTTAGGGTTACTTGTTCTAGCCCTGTGAAGAATGCTGGTGTTACTTTGATAGGGATTGCGTTGAATATGTAGATTGCTTTGGGGAGTATCGACATTTCAACAATATTTGTTCTTCCTATCCAGGAGCATGGAATCTTTTTCCATTTCTTTGTGTCTAATATTTGAAAGTTTTAAAAGAAATATTTTTTAAAATTTTATAGAACCTCAATTTCATTTGTTTAATCTCTCTGTCCCTTCTATTCCATGAGCCAAACTTCACTTTCAGACATAGTTTAAGAAGACTTTGATGCCTCATGTGTATTAGAGAATGCATTTTCTGAACAAATATTGCACAATGACCAGGCAAGGCTATTTTTGTATTCATAATGGCTATTGGAAACACAGCACACACACACAAAAATATGAAAACGTAGTTAGTATGAAGCTTTATCCTAAGTCTAATAGTCAAAAGAAAAGACTTAATCTTGTTACTGGTTGCACATTCAGAAGTGGGCATGTATCTGTCTATGTGTAAATGTCAGTTCATGCACATGACAAGACTGGGTTAATGCAATGTGCTGGAGAATACTCACACATGTACAAGAGGGATACCCAACAGTGTCAATTATCAGTGGTCCAAAAAGTAATTTCACTAAATGACAAAAAATTCTGGATTTTTCTGTATTGATCCCATAGAAGAGCATGGCCCATATTGTCTTAATTATACCAGGAAGAAGCATCTCCTCTTCTATAAGAGAATCACTTTCCTTGTTCTCCCACTGGTTTCTTTGTCTATGATCAGAGAATGTGTAAATTATCTTTGCAACTACATAAATATATTTAAAGTTAGGAGTCCTTTACTTAGTAGTTCTTGCCAAAAAATCAATTCTATTTTTACTCATAGCTATGCTTTCCGTGCTTTTTGGAAAGAAATACTTTTGCTGAAAATTCTAATGCATGCAAATTATAACATGGGTAAAGAATAGTTTTGTATAGAATTATGACCTAATCTGTACTTGAAACAATAAAGTCTCATGGTCCTTAAAAAGAATATTATTTGGAGCTAAGCAGCACTTTCTTTATCAAAATAACTAACACTGCAGCAATCCTTTTTAATATGCATAGCAAAGTTAGCTTTCTCACACCTCAACCCTATCATAAGCAACCAAAGTCAACTGTGAAAATTTAAACACATTTTCAGATATTAGTGTTTAAAGCATAGACAACCATACCTGTGATACCACCTGACCTATCCTACCTTCTTACCTTCTGCCCCACCCTTTCTATTGTCATTGAGCTATCAAGAAGTGGTCCCTTGGTGTCCACCTTGGAGAATCCAAGTATGATAGGCATCAACATGAGTGACCCTCTCCCGGAATTTTTGGAATTTCAGGTTATTTATTTATCTATGGAGATAATGCCTGTGTCCTCAAATTGCGATTTTCTTTTTTTCTTTTTCCAAAAATGTATCACACTGTGCACTGCCAGCCACTTTAGAGATGTCTCTGTGCAAACCATTGCATGAGTTTTATTTAGTTTTTATTTATTTTTAATTTGGGGGACTAAGTAGAGGAACTGATAACATAACTGATTGTTTCTTCTTTGGATTTCACTTTCATCTGTTCCTCATGCCTCTTTTTAAAATTATATTTAAATATATAAATACGTAATGTATATTGCCTGGTGCAATACAGGTGCCTGGATGGCTCAGTTGGTTATGCATCTGGCTCTTGATTTTGAGTCAGGTCATGATCTCAGGATTCGTGAGCTTGAGTTCAGCACCAGGCTCTGTGCTGACAGCCAGAGCCTCCAATTCTCTCCCTCTCCCTCCCTCTCTGTCCTTCCACCGTGTGCACATGCTCGCTTGCTCTCTCTCTCTCAAAATAAACCTCTCAAATAAATTTCTCTCAAAATATATGAAAAATATATATTTTAAAGTTTCTATCTATAATGTGTATGTATTTGTGTTCTCCTTTACTCTGTTATCAGCAGAGAAGGCAACTGAATACACATAACTCACCTTGAGGATTTTCTCCCT
The DNA here is from genome assembly GCF_028749965.1 of Puma concolor. Taxonomy (NCBI): domain Eukaryota; kingdom Metazoa; phylum Chordata; class Mammalia; order Carnivora; family Felidae; genus Puma; species Puma concolor. The sequence goes on along the minus strand of NC_141679.1, from coordinate 54,074,681 downwards.
GAGCACAGAATGCTGTTTAAATTCTTATATATATGTATAGATTTCACTCTCAGGCACCTGGAAAACTACCCCCCCCCCCACCTCCTTGTATGTAAGAATCTTTCCATTCTCCTCAAGCCTTGATATCAAGCGTCACTAGTTCTGCCATGAGGAACTATCCTATTTCCAAATTTGCCTACACAGATCCAAAAAAATGCTCAGCAAAACAGACTCCTTCATGTCTTCAATATCTTTCTCCTTCTGAATAGAGTATGAGATGGAAAATCAAACCAAGTAAACAGTGACGAAACATTTTCTATCACAACGGTATAAACTGTAATCTTGAGATGCTTCTCCAATCCTCTACCTATCTCTGAGAACTACAGTTCTACTTCAGAAACATGTAGATCTCAGGGGTTCTCTTCTCTGTCTAGACTCTAACTCTGTATTCTGGCATAGTGTGTCATGTTTCACTAAGCCTTGCTCTTTGCATGAGGAATGCATCTCCCGATTGTATTTTTAAACTACAAGGATTTTGTTTTCTAAACTTCCTCTGGTAACCTGACCTTAGAACTTAAACCAGTCCCTCCCTCTAAATATTAAATTCCAGGGGCACCTGGGTGGCTCATTTGATTAAGCGTCTGACTTTGGTTCAGGTCATGATTTCACAGTTTATGGGTTCAAGCCCCATGTCAGGCTCTGTGCTGACAGCTCAGAGCCTGGAGCTGCTTTGGATTCTGTGTCTCCCTCTCTCTGCCCCTCCTCCACTCACGCTCTGTCTCTCTCTCAAAAATGAATAAATGTTAAATTAAAAATAAATAAGTGAATAAATGTTAATTTACCAATTATTATAAGTTGCCAGCACCTCTTTATAAAAATCTGGACAATTACCTTGATGATCTAATAAATATTCCTTTTAGGTATTTAGGCATCTTATACTTGAACTGGTTAAAAATAAAATTCATCAGTCTGAACTCAATAACTCTCCTATAATCCTGACTTTGTATTAAAGTTCTAAATATCCCTATACTTGAAATTTCAGAATACCCATTGGCACCCAATTTCTGTCCTCATATGTGATATCCAACACTTTCTTCAAATCATTTGGTGTCTAAATCACACTATCAGATATATAACAATATTTTTTTCTCATTCCAGATATGTATTTGTGGTTTCCTTTACTCTGTCATCAGTAGAGGAAGGCAGCTGGGTACACATTTCTCATCCTCAGGATTTTCTCCTTGAGCACAGAGTGCTATTCACATTCTTAGAGGAGGAAAAGAGCATTCTAAGATTACACTGAGCATTCATTTTTAATTGGGGATATAATAGATGCTTGGAATATATTTCCTTATTTAAATTTTCTAGAAATTGTAAAAGATATATAGTATTATTTCTTTACATACAAATGCCAAAAAAAATAGGTATGAGGGAGGTGTATTCATTTGCCAAGGTTGCCATAACAAAGCACCACAAACTGGGTGGCTTAACCAAGAGAAATGTATCTTCTTGTAGTTCCGGAGGGCAGGTAGTCTGAGAAGAAAGTGTTGGCAGGGTTGGTTTCTTCTGAGGATGGTACTCTGTCTTTAGCTTGTAAGGAGCCATCTTTTTTGTCTTCACGTGGTCTTCCTGAGCATGTCTGTGTCCTCATCTCCTCCCCTTACAAGAACTTTAGTCACATTGGCTTAGGGCGCACCCGAAGGACCTCATTTTACTTTTTAAAATACCTTATCTCCAAGCACAATCACCTTCCGAGGTAGTGGAGGTTAAAAGGGGACACACTGTGGGAGGGGGCACAACTTAGCTGATAATAGGAGGTCTTATCCTCAACAAACTGTCAAAGACAGAAAATGGTAGAGCCACAGAGTCATAGATGTATGCAACCATGCCTCCTGGTAATCAGTAAGGTATAGATTAGGAGTATTTAAGAGAAAAGTAAACTATCAATTATATCTCAGCATAAATGCACTGGGGATATGTCTACCAATTATATAATAACAATGCCTGTCTTAGCAAATGGAGTTTATACTTTTCCACAAAACTAAAGGCCAGAATGAAAGCACTGTTTTCTTTTCTTTTTCTTTTTATATGCCTCCCCAAAGAGGACAATTCTTCAGATGCTTCCTCTGTTAGTCTCCCAGACTTATTGAATTTTGCCTTTAATGTAGTAATTCAGGTAATTATGCAGATCTCAATCACTTTTCCATTGAGCTAAAACAGTTTTTATTTTTACTATGACATGCCAATCCATTTTATATTAAATTTCAAAACTTAGGGTTATAAACTGTAGCAGGATTTATAACAGATTATAACTGTTTATATGCAATTTTTATTACAAATATGTGGCCACAATATTGGTTTTTATCTCATTTCTTTTTTAAAAATTTTTAAAATGTTTATTCATTTTTTAGAGAGAGACAGAGCATGAGGGGGGGAGGTGCAGAGAGAGAGGTTAGAAACAGAACTCGAAACAGGCTCCAAGCTCCATGCTGTCCGTACAGAGCCTGAAACAGGGCTCAAATCCACAAACCGTGAGTTATGGCCTGAGCTGAAGTCAGACTCCTAACCGACTGAGCCACTGACATGCCCCTATCCCAACTTTCTAATATAGCATCTAATGAGAACCAATGAGTATTTGGGAATTTGTATTGGGTACTTTCAAGAACTGCAAAGAGTCTGAGATTTTTACCTTACTTACAGTTAGCTCGACACAGTTTCATGGATGCTGGTAAGAGACGTGAGACTCTTGGGTCAGAGACAAAGATTTTATACTCATTGCACAGCAAGCCCCATGAGCTTCATGTTCATAGTAGTTCTTTATATCTCATAAGTCCCATAGGGAAGACTTGGACAAGCCCATGTGGGTAGTGTGCATACAGTAGATTTGTGTCACTGCTGAAGAACTCAGTACAGCTTATGAACCTTTGATAATAAGCTTCAGTAAATCTGCCTGATCTTTACCCTGCAGGAAGATATGAACAGAAAAAAAAAATCTCCCCTTTAGTGTGACACTATTTCTATCATCTTGGTTTTCGCTCTTCAATCATTCTTGAAATGATAATGTGAAAGAAAAGTTGTCAGTGTCTCTGCTCGGAAGATGTGTGTAAATGCAAGAAAACCATAGAGAATTGTGTTCCATTAAATTAATAAGAAAAGGGATCTTGTATCTGCTCATTAAAAGTCATGCATCATCTAGTATTTTTCATTCTGAGTAAATTTGTTTCAAAAAGTAAATAGCTTATCTTTAATTTAATGCTGCTTTTTAGGCCAGGCATGAATGATTTCCAAAGCAAGTCATTTCTGAAGTGTTCAGCCAAAAAAAAAAAAAAAAAAAAAGTAATATGGTACAACTTCAGTAATTGCTACAAAAGTTATATTTCACTCATGTATACTTACGCATAAAAGTCAATAAGAGTTTCCCCACATTTCAAAATGTATGTGTACATCTAATGCATCATTTAGTTCAACTCTTCATCTGAAAGGTAATATTTGGATAAGGTCATGTGTGAGCCATTTTTGTTCAAATAATGTTCTTACATTTAGTTAGAGCATAATATCAAATCCCTATTTATTGAGGAAGTACGTTCCTTATTTTGTCTATTTAGTAGTGAACTGTAATTTGTAACTAATTAGATATGTGGGAAAGAAAGCTACTATTTTCCCTGTTCCTGTGTACATATACTCTAATTTCATGTTGATTTTGTAATGGGGTGTGTGTATGCCATGCAATTAGATGCTGTCAACAAAATTGTTCTTTACTTAAGCTTATGAGGTCAGCAATGTAATTGCTGTAATGTGGTTGACCAAAGGAGTCAACTAATTGGACAGTAATGAATGATGCAATATCCCATTATTTCATCAAGGATGAAATTCCTTGAGGCTAGAAAACTTTTTTTGTTTCTCATTTGTTTGTTTTGAGAGTCCCTACGAAGCTTTTATATTGAGAGGAGAAATTTGTTTAGTATTCACTTCTGGTTGGTAGAAATATTTGTGATTGTTTTCAAGTTCTGAGAAGGTTTTCTAGCTGGTTGTAATTAACAGGCCTCATTTCTTTATCTGTCTCCAGTTCAATGACAACTTAACATTACATGATGACTAAGCAATGTATCAACATGTTGCATGGACAGCTGTATGTTTGGGTTTTTTTCATGTGAAAGGGGTCTATTCTGAACACCACTATGTTGCCTAAAAGTAACTCTTTTAATAACATTTCCAAATAGTTCCTCCTGTCCCTGTTACCTTCTATAGCAATTTATAGATTAAGGAAACTTTTTATCATAAACATCTTCCCAAATATATTACACATTAAAAGATTATAGGTTATTTGACTTTTATATATCTAAATCTCATACAGAGGAAAGAGATACTTTTAAATTCCTCATTTTTTTAAAAAAATTCAGTGTATTTTTAAATTATTGGAAGTCAATCTGATACTATAACTTTGATCTAAATCTGCTAGGTTACCCAGAAGCAGAAATGTTACAATCTTTATGTGTTTTATCACATAGTTTTTATCGCTTTAATATGATAATGGGTCATTCTCCACTCAACCACTGCCAAAGCATGACATTTTTACAATCCCCATTACCTCAGCAGTACACTTAAATTTGATTTATAGCTACTATTTTATGGCATGTTTGTCCTTAGGAGGCACTGAGCAATGAGATAAAGAATATTAATGTGATTGGTTTTCAGAATAAATGAATATCTTGGTTGTCATAGTCTGGAGACACAATGCTGACAGCAACAACAAAAATATCAAATTGCCAAGCAAGAGAAAACCAGCATTTTGCTTATTCACAAATGTAAAAAAAAGAAAAAGAGAGAGAGAGGCTAATGCAGAAACAACTGGGAAAAGATGGATGAGTTATAAATAGAAATTCTAAGAAGAAAGAGAGAATACAAAATGGAATTATATAAATGACAGAAATCATACCTCTCTCTTCTCTCTCTCTCTCTCTCTCTCTCTCTCTCTCTCTCTATATATATATATATATATATTTATCAATACCTCTACTGATATATGTACATATATACATGATTTATAAATATCTCTATCAGTACTTCTATTGATATATATATATACATATAGATAGATAGATAGATATAGATACACACACATACACATACATGATTTATGTGCAATATGACAGAATGAAGAAATGACAACTGTATCTGGTTTAAAAATATGTGGAATCTTGAACAATTCTGAGTTGTAGTTGTCAGGGAAATGGAAGAAGAGGAGAGTTCACCTAGAAATAAGCCATGTCTTTTGAAGCATTTGTTTGAACTCTTAACACCTTTTCTCTTTCATGTTCTCCTACTTTGCATTCATATCCATGTCTAACTATATATGAGATTTTTATTTTTACATTGAATGTTGACTGACTTAAAAGTGATCTGTGTATCATTGCCTGACTCGTAAGTGAAATGGCTGTGATTTGGAATTATTTTATGTTTCTTGTAGTGGATTGTTAAGGGTTATTTTTCATTTATTCAACTGGACTAATAGTCATTGACTTCATACTATATGTTTAGATATCTTATTTGTAGTATTCATAATCAGTAGGAGATAGAGTCTGTATTTGTAGTGTATGTTATGTTACAGGGAGTAACACATCTAATCAAGGGTGAATGAGGGATAAAAGTGAAAATGTAAAGTGGATTACAGTAAACTAATGAACAATTTATCATTGGTTTCCATTTTAGCATTGATTTCAACATTAGTTTTTATTTTGATCTCATAATCTGTGATGAATAGACATAGCATACATCTCAATATCTTTTGCTAATTTAAACTATAATTGTGGAGTCCTCACCCTTGAAAAATATAATATGAATTTGACAAGATCATATATATATATATATATATATGATCTTGTCAAATTCATATATATATATATATATATATATATATACTCACACACCTGTGTCTATTTATTATCTGTATCTACACACACACTAGCACAGGTCTGAGGCAGCATGCTTATTATATATGTCTATATCTCTATATATACGGAGAGAGAGGGAGGAAGAAAGAGAAAGAGGAAAAGAGACAGAGACAGACAGAGGTGTAAAGCAATATATAGACACAGATCTATGCAGATATGTATGTAAATCCCCTTACTACTACATAAGCTTTAATTTTTTTTAAGTTTTTATTTAAATTCCAGTTAATACACAGTATAATATTACTTTCAGGTGTAAAATATAGTGATTCAGCACTTCGATACAACACCTGGTGCTCATCACAGCAAATGCACTCCTTAATCCCTCCTCCTCTCAGGGTTACCTTTCCTTTTTTAAAAATGTTTTACTTATTTTTGAGAGAGAACATATGAGTGGGGGGTGCAGAAAGGGGGACTGAGGATCCGAAGTGCGATCTGTTCTGACAGCAGGGAGCCCAGTGCAGGGCTGGAAATCATGGCTCAAACTCACAGCTCAAATTCACCAACGATGAGATCATGACTTGAGTAAAAGTTGGGCACTCAACGAGTTGAGCCCCCCAGGCATCCCTCAAGGTGACCTTTTCCTAAGGACACATAAGAATATTCATACTTGAGGGGCGCCTGGGTGGCGCAGTCGGTTAAGCGTCGGACTTCAGCCAGGTCAGGATCTCGCGGTCAGGGAGTTTGAGCCCCACGTCAGGCTCTGGGCTGATGGCTCAGAGCCTGGAGCCTGTTTCCGATTCTGTGTCTCCCTCTCTCTCTGCCCCTCCCCCGTTCATGCTCTGTCTCTCTCTGTCCCAAAAATAAATAAACGTTGAAAAAAAATTAAAAAAAAAAAAAAGAATATTCATACTTGATTATGCAAGTGAACTTTTTTCCCCTGGATATAGATCTATGTCTACGCTTTTAGGACTCTGAGGTTAGAATGTATCCATGGTTAGCTCTGATTTCTAACAGATCCAGGCATATTTCTTTATCAGATATTAATGTTATAATTCAAACCTTTTTTTTAATTTTTAAAAATTTTATGGTTGTTTATTTTTATTTGTTTATTTTTTTTAAGTACATTATTTATTTAAATTCAAGTTAGTTAATATACAATGTAGTATTGATTTCAGGAGTAGAACCCAGTGACTCATCATATACATACCACACCCAGCACTCATTCAAACAAGCTCCCTCATTGACACCCATCCCCCATTTTGCCCATCCCCCTAGCCCCCTCCCCTCCAGCAACCCTCAGTTTGTTCTCTGTATTTAAGAGTCTCTTATGGTTTGCCTCCCTATCTGTTTTTATCTTATTTTTCCTTCCCTTCCCCTATGTTCATCTGTTTTGTTTTTTAAGTTCCACATATTACTGAAATCATAAGATATTTCTTTTTCTGACTGACTTATTTTGCTTAACATAATGCACTCTAGTTCCATTCACATTGTTTCTCATGGCAAGATTTCATTCTTTTTGATCACCAAGTAATATTTCATTATATATATAATTTATATATTATATAAAATACAAATTATATTAAATATATTAACATTATATTAAAATATGATATAATATATTTTATGTTATATATGCATATATTGTATTATATTATATATATTAATTAATATAATATATATTATATTAATATATTAAAATTATATAAATCACATCTTTTTTTTACTTTTTAAAAAATGTTTATTTAGTTTTTGAAAGAGAGAGAGAGCAAGTGGGAGAGGGACAGAAAGAGAGGGAGACACAGAATCTGAAACCAGCTCCAGGCTTTAAGCTATCAGCACAGTGCCTGATGCGGGGCTCAAACCCATGAACCATGAGATCATGACCTGAGCCAAAGTTGGTTGCTTACCCTACTGAAGTCACCCAGGTGCCCCTGTATCACATCTTATTTATGTCCTACGACTCATCAATTGCACTACTAGGTATTATCCAAAGTATACAAATTGCTGACTCAGAGGGGCACATGCACTCCAATGTTTATAGCAGTACTATCAACAATAGCCAAATTATGGTAAGAGCCCAATGTCCATTGAATGATGAATGGACAAACTAAATTTATTTAAAGCAAATTATATAGGGTTCAAATTTAGATCCAATAATATGACTGTTTTATCATATATAAACTTAACAATAGTTTTGGTCGAAAAGAAAGTACCACAGGTTTTTGTTTTTGCTTTTGCATTAATTTTTTTTTTTTTTTAATTAGAAACTATAGGCATACCTGGGTGGCTCAGTCAGTTAAGCAACAGACTTCTGATTTTGGCTCAGATCATAATCTCAGGGTTTGTGATATGGAGCCCCCTGTTGGGCTCTGTGTTGACAGCAAAGGGACTGATTGGGATTCTCTCTCTCTCATTCTCTCTTCTCCATCTCGGCTCATGTTCTTGTATACACACATACACACACACACAAACTCTCTCTCTCTCTCTCTCTCTCTCAAAATAAAGAAACATTAAAAGATTAAAATGTACAGAAGATATTTAAAGCACTATAGAGTATCAATTACCCAAAATAAATAAATGTTGACATTTTATGTTTTCACATGATATTTGAATATATTAAATATTGCATACAAAGTTTAAATAACTTTGTTTCCCTCCCTGAGTTCACTCCCCTGTATTCTAGCGGCACCTGGGTGGCTCAGATGGTTGAGCATACAACTTCACCTCAGGTCATGATCTCATGGCTCTGAGTTCAAGCTCCACATTGGGCTCTGCACTGACAGCTCAGAGCCTGGAGCCTGCCTCGGATTCTGTGTCTTCCTTTCTGTCTGCCCCACCCCCTCTCAATCTCTCTCTCTCTCTCTCTCTCTCTCTCCCTCAAAAGTAAATAAATAAAACATTAAAAAAAAAGAACAAGGTGGGCGCCTGGGTGGCGCAGTCGGTTAAGCGTCCGACTTCAGCCAGGTCACGATCTCGCGGTCCGGGAGTTCGAGCCCCGCGTCAGGCTCTGGGCTGATGGCTCAGAGCCTGGAGCCTGTTTCTGATTCTGTGTCTCCCTCTCTCTCTGCCCCTCCCCCGTTCATGCTCTGTCTCTCTCTGTCCCAAAAACAAATAAACGTTGAAAAAAAAATTAAAAAAAAAAAAAAAGAACAAGGTATCCTACAAGTCCATCTTTGTATATTTAATATATAAAAATAGACACATAAATGATAATAGTTACTAATTATATTCCTTGCTACCATTTATTTACTTATCTTTTAAAAATTTTATATATTTATTTATTTTAATATAATTTATTGTCAAGTTAGCTAACATGCATTGTATACAGTGTGCTCTTGGTTTTGGGGGTAGATTCCTGTGTTTCATTTGTTATTAAATATTTAGTGTTTATTTATCTTAATATTTCCAGTATTCTGCTGTGTTGAACAGATTCCCTTTTCCACTTTTATCTTATACTGGCTTCAAGGTCATCTATTTCTCTTCTATAAATGGTTAGTTTATAAGTTTTAATTTTTTTTATTTTAGAGAGTACAAGTTGGGGAGAGGGGCAGACGGAGAGAGAGAGATTCATTTTTAATGTTTATTAATTTATTTCTTTTGAGAGAGAGCATGAGTGGGGGAGGGACAGAGAGAGAGGAGAGAGAATCCCACCCACACAGCACAGCTCCACACCCAGCACAGACCCCACTTTGGGCTTGATCTCACCACTGTGAGATCATGACCTGACCCAAAATCAAGAGTTGGATGCTCAACAAACTGAGCCACCCCAGCGCCGGTATAATTTTTTTTTTCATTGTCAACTAATGAATTTTCTTTTCTTTCTTCTTACTTTTCTTTTGTTTTTTGTTTTTTTTTTTTTAATTATATCCAAGTTAGTTAGCATATAGTGCAACAGTGATTTCAGGAGTAGGTTCCTTAATGCCCCTTACCCATTTAGCCCATCCCCTCTCTCACAACCCCTCTAGTAACCCTCTGTTTGTTCTCCATATTTAAGAGTCTCTTCTGTTTTGTCCCCCTCCCTGTTTTTATATTATTTTTGCTTCCCTTCCCTTGTGTTCATCTGTTCTGTGTCTTAAAGTCCTCATATGAGTGAAGTCATATGATATTTGTCTTTCTCTAACTGACTAATTTCGCTCAGCATAATACCATCTAGTTCCATCCACGTAATTGCAAATGGCAAGATTTCATTCTTTTTGATTGCCAAGTAATACTCCATTGTATATGTATATACAGCATCTTTATCCATTCATCCATCGGTGGGCATTTGGACTCTTTCCATACTTTGGCTATTGTTGATTTTTATCAAATTGTTCTTATCTTACTATATATAAGGACCTTGGAATATAAATCTGATCACCTTTCTCCATGTCACTCTTAATCCCCATCACCTATTTCACCCATCTCCCTACCTACCTCCCCTCTGGTAACCATCAGATTGTTCTCTGTAGTTAAGAGCATGTGTATGGCTTTCTCTCTGTCTCTTTCTCTCTCTCTCTCTCTCTCTGTCTCTCTCTCTTTTCTTTTGCTCATCTGTTCTATTCTCAAATTCCACTTATAAGTGAGATCATATGGTATTCGTCTTTCTCTGACTTATTTTGCTCAGCCTTATATTCTCTAGCTCTATCCAAGTTCATGCAAATGGCAAGATTTCATTCCTTTTATGGCTGAATAATATTCTGTTGTGTATATATACCATCTGTTCTTTATCCATTCATCGATCAGTGTATACTTGGGCTGCCTCCATATCTTGGCTACTGTAAATAATGCTGTAATAGACACAGGGGTGCATGTGTCCCTTTGAATTAGTGTTTTCATAGTTTTTTGGGTGACTATGCAGTAGTCAAATTACTGGAGTGTAGAATAATTCTATTTTCAATATTTTGAGGAAACTCCATACAGTTTTACACAATAGCTGTACCAGTTTTCATTCCCACTAACATTGCATGAAGGTTTCTTTTTCTCCACAACCTCATCTACAACTGTTGTTTTTGTGTTTTTGATTTTAGTCCTTCTGACAGGTGTGAGATGATATCTCATGGTTTTGATTTGCATTTCCCTGATAATGAGTCATGTTGATCATCTTTGCATGTGTCTGATGGTCAACTCTATGTCCTCTTTGGAGAAATGTCTGCTCATGTCTTCTGACCATGTTTTTGATGGATTATTTGTTTTTTGGGTGTTGAGTTGTATTGGTTCTTTACATTTTTTGGATACTAACCCTTTATCAGATATATCATTTGCAAACATCTTCTCTCATTCAGTAGATTGCCTTTTAATTTTGTTAAACTTTTTTTTTTTTTAATTTTTTTTTTCAACGTTTATTTATTTTTGGGACAGAGAGAGACAGAGCATGAACGGGGGAGGGGCAGAGAGAGAGGGAGACACAGAATCAGAAACAGGCTCCAGGCTCTGAGCCATCAGCCCAGAGCCTGACGCGGGGCTCGAACTTCCGGACCGTGAGATCGTGACCTGGCTGAAGTCGGACGCTTAACCGACTGCGCCACCCAGGCGCCCCTAAACTTTTTTATTTTAGTGGGGTCCTAATAGTTTATTTTTGGTTTTATGTCCTTTACCTTAGGAGACATGTCTGGAAAAATATTGTCACAGCTAATATCATTGACATTACTGCTTCTGTTCTCTTCAAGGATTTTTATGATTTCAGATCTCAGATTTAGGTGTTCAATCTATTTTTAGTTTATTTTTGTGTGTGGTGAAGGAAGTGGTTCGGTTTCATTGTTTTGCATATGGCTATCCAGTCTTCCCAAAACCATTTGTTAAAGAGACTGTCTCTTTCCCATGGCATATCCTTGCCTCCTTTTTCAGAGATCAATTGACCATTTGGTTGTGGGTTTATTTCTAGGTTTTCTGTTATATTTCATTGATCTACATGTCTGTTTGTATGCCAGTACCATATAGTTTTAATTACTAATGTTTTGTAATATAACATAAAATCTTGAATTGTGATACCTTCAGTTTTGTTTTTCTTTTTCAAAATAGCTTTAGCTATTCAAGGTTTGTGGTTTCATAAAAATTTTAGGATTATTTCTTCTAGTTCTGTGAAAAACACTTTTAGTGTTTTGATAAGGGCATATTTGTAGATTTCTTTGAGTAGTATAGATATTTTAATATTTAAGTCACACATTCTTGGTGTGTTAACCAACTATCCCAGGTCCAGTGGTAACCTAATTAGTGCCCATGCGCCATGGTGGCGATTGGTAGATATTATCCAAACATTGATAACGTCAGAGAATGTAATAAAATTAGTAGTAAAAAAATAAAATAATAGTAATAAAGTTAAAATTCTTCACCTCCAGTGACAATTTCTACTCAATTTCCTAACTTATTTACCATTAAACTGTAAAACTCTGTAACGGATGTCTGGGTGGCCCATTAAGATGAGCGTCCTACTTCAGCTCACGTCATGATCTCACCGTTTGTGGGTTCAAGCCCCGTGTTAGGCTCTATGCTGATAGGTTGGAGCCTGGAGCCTGTTTTGGATTCTGTGTCTCTCTCTCTGCTCTCAAAACTCTCAAACTCGTGCTCTCTCTGTCTCTCAAAAATAAATAAACATTAAAATAACAACAATGACAGAAAAACTCTGTATCCAAATACAAGTTCTTTGAGGGAAACAATATATCCAATCAATCTTTGTATTACTCAATATCTACTGCTGTGCCTAAAACAAGGTATATAATTAATCTATGTCTGTTTAAATTAATTGAACTCAGCTTCCTTATCTCCCAACCTCAGAACCTCAGTTTTTTTCTGCAAACGTTGAAAAATTATACAAGTAATACTAAAGGATTAGATAAGTGGTAGAAAGATTTGTTAGTAATTATTTCTAATTTTTAAAAAAATATTTATTTATTTTTGAAAGAGAGAGAGCGAGCGCGCATGCATGAGCGGGGGAGGGGCAGAGAGAGAGGGAGACACCGAATCTGAAGCAGGATCCAGGCTCCGAGCTGTCTGCAGAGTCCGACCCAGGGCTCAAACTCATGAAGTATGAGATCATGACCTGAGTCGAAGTCAGATGCTCAACTGACTGAGCCACCCAGTGCCCCAATATGTTAATAATTATTAAGAAGAAATGGACTACTAAGAGCTATCATAGTGCATAAATAAAAATAAAATAAACGTGATATTTAATAACTGAGGACCTGGAAATGATTCTAGTCAAATCATTTTAAATTCCCAACTGTTAACATTCTTATTTTAAAATAAAAGTATTAATCATGCTTCCCATGTATAAATTTTAAAGTTAGTGTGAGAAATGACTTTGTGAATTATATGATTCTTGTTAAGTGTTAAGTTGGATCTGTTTTACAGCGTGCCTAACCAGATTATTTACTCCAGGACCACTTGTATTATATAAAAAGAGGACATCTGTAGCAGGCACTGCTTAAGTCAAAGCAACTAGACAGTGAGAGACATACATCTTGCGTATATTTCCATACGGCCAATATTATGGCCATAATAGGACATCATTAGTCTTACCACACTCTTATTTAAAAGCTGCTTTACGCTGTGGTCTCAAACATTAAGGTTTACCGAATCACCAAGAAGTCAGGTTAAAACTCGCACCCCTGCCCTTTCCACTCACTCTGCAGTTTTTGGTTCCATAGCTCTGGGATAGGGCTCAAATATTTCCATTTCTGAAAGATCCCAGAGAACGCCGATGCTCCTGGACTGGGAAGTGCATTTTGAGAATCTCTGCTCTCAGGCAAATATGGTCACTTTGGTAAATTAATAGGAGGTAACAAATATTAATTGCCCAACAACGTTTTAAGAATTTTAAGTGTCTTATCTCAGGAACTGTTGGCGACTATATAAAATCGTTATGCAATTTCTTTACATTTAAACAATTTCCCTAATGGCATGTAGCTTATAAATGCCAATGGTAGGATTTGAACCCAGGGATTCTGGCTCCAGAATCAATTCAGGGCTCAAGAATCCATGTGCTATATCATCACATTAAGCTACTTTTCAAGCGTCAGAAGAATTGATACGAGGAATCCTGTCACTGAACCCTCCTCCCATGGCCTGTTTCTCTTCCCTCTGACATTTCTAGCTCATCTGTGCTCTGGGTTTTACATTACAACTGGAATGGATTTTTTTCCCCAAATTTTTATCAACCCTTCATTGCCTGCCTAGGGCAATAGATTTTATTTTATTTTTAAATTTTTTTTCAATGTTTATTTATTTTTTTGGGGACAGAGAGAGACAGAGCATGAACGGGGGAGGGGCAGAGAGAGAGGGAGACACAGAATCTGAAACAGGCTCCAGGCTCTGAGCCATCAGCCCAGAGCCTGACGCGGGGCTCGAACTCACGGACCACGAGATCGTGACCTGGCTGAAGTCGGACGCTTAACCGACTGCGCCACCCAGGTGCCCCGGGCAATAGATTTTAAGTCACATACTAAACCTGACTGTTTATTTTTATTATTATTATTATTTATTTATTATTTTTTATATAATTTAATATATTTAATATAATTTTAATATAATTTTTTATATAATTTAATATATTTAATAATAAAATAAAATATATTTTATTTTATTATTATTATAATTATTATTATTATTATTTTAGATATATTTTTTAAGTGATCTATCCACCTGATATGGGTCTCAGACTCACAGCACTGAGATCAGGAGTCACATGTTCTCCAATTGAGCCAGGCACCCCCGACCAGAAGATTATTAATTCCCACGCTTGTCTCTATTCTTCATTTTTGTCATGTGAAATTTTGGTAATTCCAAGTAATATTTCTGTTCTATTTTTTTTTTAAATAATTCAATCCTATGTCCTTTTTTGCTAGTGGTTCCAAGACTTTTCCCAGGATACCCTGCTGGCTCATGCTCTTATGCTTCTGCCTTGTCTACCTGATGAACTACTACTTATCTCTATGACCTTAAATGAGTCATCTCCTCTATGAAGCCTGAACCTTCTCCTTCAGGCAATTATTTGTTGCTGATTCTTAGTCTGTACATGTAGATTCTGCAAGTCAAGGGCTAGTGTCAGATCAGTGTGGCAGAGAACTAGCCTAGAAAAGAGATTCGGGTATCAAACGGCAAATGTTTATTTATTTTTTATTTTTTTAATGTAATTTATTGTCAAATTGGCTTACATACAACACCCAGTGCTCATCCCAACAAGTGCCCTTCTCAATGGCCATCACCCATTTTTCACTCTCTCCCCCACCCTCCCATCCACCCTCAGTTTGTTCTCTGTATTTAAGAGTCTCTTTTTTTGTTGTTTTAAATTTTTTAATGTTTATTTATTTTGAGAGAGAGAAGGATAAAGAGGGGGAGGGAGGGAGGGAGGGAGAGAGAGAGAGAGAGAGAAAGCATGAGCTGGGGATGGGCAGAGAGAGAGAGAGACACAAAATCTTAAGCAGCCTCTGGGCTCTGAGCTCTCAGCACAGAGCCCGATGCAGGGCTTAAACTCACGAATCGTGAAATCATGACCTGAGCTGAAGTCGGACGCTCAACAAACAGAACCACCCAGATGCCCCTGTATTTAAGAGTCTCTTGTGGTTTGCCTCCCTCTTTTCTTTTTGTAACTATTATTTTACCCTTCCCTTCTGCCATGGGCTTATGTTAAGTTTCTCAAGATCCACATAAGAGTGAAAACATAATATCTGTCCTTCTATGACTTACTTCACTCAGCATAATGCCTTCCAGTTCCATCCACATTTCTGCAAGTGGCATGATTTCATTCTTCCTTGTTGCCAAGTAGTATTCCGTTGTATATATAAACCACATCTTCTTTATCCATTCATCACTTGATGGACGTTAAGGCTCTTTCCAGAATTTGGCTGTTGTTGAAAGCGCTGCTATAAACATTGGGGTACAAGTGCCCCTATGTATCAGCACTGCTGTATCCCTTGGGTAAATTCCTAGCAGTGCTATTGCTGGGTCACAGGGTGGATCTATTAATTTTTTGAGGAAACTCTACACTGTTTTCCATAGTGGCTGCACCAGTTTGCATTCCTACCAAACAGTGCAAGAAACTAAATGTGAGACAGGAAACCATCAAAACCTTAGAGGAGAAAGCAGGCAAAAACCTCTTTGACCTCAGGCACAGTGATTTCTTACTCAACATGTCTGCAAAGGTAAGGTAATTAAAAGCAAAAATGAACTATTGGGACCTCATCAAGATAAAAAGCTTCTGCACAGCAAAGGAAACCATCAACAAAACTAAAAGGCAACCGACAGAATGGGAAAAGATGTTTGCAAATGACATCAGATAAAGGGCTAGTATCCAAAATCTATAAAGAACTCACCAAACTCCACACCTGAAAAACAAATAATCCAGTGAAGAAAGGGGCAGAAGACATGGATAGACACTTTTCCAAAGAAGACATTCAGATGGCTAGCAGACACATGAAAAGATGCTCAAGGTCACTCATCATCAGGGAAATACAAATCAAAGCCACACTGAGATATACCACCTCACACAGTTCACATTGGCCCAAACTGTGAATGTTTAACACAGACATGGCAGAGGCTCTCTACTTTCCCTTGCCATCAAACTTTCTTCCTTCTCCTTTTGTCATTTTTCTCTCCAGACTTTTTTTTTTTTGGCAACTCCTCCTGAACATTGATAAGGAAAAGCAAGCTCTTGAAAGGACTGTTTGGTCAGGATGGGATTGTGTCAGAGATACCGAGCAAGAGGCATGAAAAACTGGGATAATGCTCAATATCCAAACTCCAAGCACAAGCGTTCTAGCAGTTGTAGATGAAAACTGATACTTAAACCCTATCACCAGAACAAGTTCCCCTCTAGGCTCCTCATCCTATAGAAGTTCAGCCCTGCTTCTACTGGGAGAGCACCTGCTACGCATGTCTCCCTCATGTACGTTCATGCATGAGCTGAATGAAGCCTTTAACATCTTTTTGAGTTGCTCAAATTCTTTTGACAAGAGAACCCTAAAATTTAATCTCAAGGGAGCTATTTAATAGCTGATTCATCTAGGGAAAATTAACCCACACTTGAAAGTTTTGATCATTATCCAATAAAGTATAGATTAGAAAATTAGACACTATGTGTAAAACATGAGGTAGGTGACTCCCCTTACCCTTTATTTCTCAATTATTCCATGTATGATAATTATTTAAACATTTATTTTTTTTTCCTATTACTGGAACATGAGTTGTTAGGAAATTGAAAAGAATGGGTTTATTCATTTTTTTGGGTGTAATGATCACTTACCACATACCTGGTATAAAAGACACAGCAATAAGTGCTGTATATTTTCTGAATAAATACATGAGCTGTGGGGCATTAATCTCTCCTATATATATATATATATATATATATATATATATATATATATGTATATATGTATATATATACCATATATATACATATGCCATATACATATACATACACATATATATGTATATATATGCCATATATATATATATGCCATATATATATACATATACATACTTACAGCACATACAACCATTTAATAAAAGAAAATACTGAAAGTATGAATTAGATGTATGTTTCTAAAATAAGTGTATGTAACTTATTTTGTGGGAAGAATTGGAATGTCTTATTTAACCTTCATCTCTTCCTGTCCCTTTTGGTAAAGAAGATAACTTTCCAATAACCAGTGCCAATCCTTCCAGTCCTGCCCCCAAATTCACAGATTCTTCTTCATTCTCGTTGTCGAGAAATGAACACATGCTTGTTTCTAACCCTGTCACTGTACAGACGAGCACATGTCCGTGAGGAGGAGGATACGACTATCCAAACAGGGCTGGGAAGGAGGTAGCATTGAAAAGCTGCTCACTGGCACTTGACACTTTCCCCAGGTCATCTCATCTCTCCCTATGTCTTCAGTGACTGTATAAATGTATAGGGCAGTTAATTTCAGAATCTATTTTTCCCGTGCTCCCAACCCTTCTGGATTATAATACCAATTTTCGATTTGAACACATTCTTAATTAGACAGTGAAACCAAGAGTGATGAATCAGCAAATATCAAATTTAGTAAGTCCAGGGGCACCTGGGTGGCTCAGGTGGTTAAGCATCCAACTCTTGATTTCAGTTCAGGTCATGGTCTCAGGGTCATGAAATCAAGCCCCGCCTCAGGCTCTGCGCTGAGCATGAGGTCTGCTTGGGAGTCTCTCCCTCCCTCTCTGTCTGCTTTTCTCTCTCTCTCTCAAAATAAATAGATAAATAAATAAATAAATAAAAACAACTTAGTATGTCCAAAACGGAACTCATATTTCTCCCTCAAATATGTTCTTCGTTAGAGTTTACATCTTGTTAAGGGAGTTTTTCTAGGAATCCAGCTAAATCTTGGGGGTCATCACGACTCACTCTTCATTCATGTCATCGATTAGTCATATTATCTTCATATGCCACCTCATCAATATGTCTAGATTCTGTCTCTCGCATACCTCCACTACCTTGCTTCAGACCTTCGTTATTTCTTACCTGGCATTTTACTGTAATTCCTTAACCAGTTTCTCTGCTTACATGTATATATGACTTTAATTTTATCCTGCTTCTCATTTACTATAATGTAATGTGCACTCCTCCTCCCTCTGTCCCTTTTGGACAGAGCCTGTGTTCTGGCCGTATTTATCTATTTAGGATTCCCTGAATGTCCTGTGCCCTTTGACAAAGTATGCCATTTATGCAATGTTCTCATTGCTTGGCCTATTTTACATTCACATTCTCTTGCTGGCAAGGTTTCTAATTACCCTTCAAGGCTCAGCATTAATGTCACCTTTCCCTGATATCTTTCCTGGTACCCTTGACAAGATTAGTTTTTCCTCCCTCTCTAATCTCAGAGTAATCTATACATATACCTACTATGGAGCCTGTCAACACACATGGCAGTTTCTTTATGTGTCCTTCACTCTCTCCCAGTTAGACAGCACTGCTATTCTTTGAGGTTCTGCCTCGCATGGACTGTACAATTCTTTTTCCCCTCGGGGAAAAGCAGATAGCTTCAGATATCTGAAGCTCTAAATTAATGTTTGAAATGTTTTTGAATGCATCAACACATTCCTACTTTCCTGTTCCACATAGTGCGGCCAAACAGTGAGGCTCTTGAAAACCTGTACAATTTTTAAAAATAAGAATATGTACATATATTATGTTATTACCAAATATTATTTCTCTAAAGGAATATCCCTTTTTATGTGTGTAATAAATGGACACCTTTCAGACAGAATCATATTAATATCATTTTACCGACATTGATTTTTCAGTTGTTCAGACCTCTGTGCTGATGCATTGTCTATATTAATATGCCGGATATATTTTATAACTTTTTATTATACTCAAAATTCCTATATTAAGTCCTATTATTGATATTATATTGTAAGCCATAAAATTTCACTGGAGTTTAAAGCAAAAAAACAGTTCCTGAGAGTTTGACACATAAAATTATAATCCTATCTGCTGAGTTAGACTTCATGCCACTGACTGATAGCCCAAAGTAGTTCAGACCGCAAATAGGCGAATTGTATCCTACAGCAAATTGAGCTCTGGATCTGCTTGGACGAGACCCACTTTGCTGGGCACAAGTGCCTGATGGTACTTGAAACATGTGCTGTGGACTGTGGCCTGTCGCTGCTCCTGAATGCCGCCATTTTGACAGGCAGCACCACCTCCTATGGTCATGGACCCTGCAGCTAGATAGCATTATATCCATCAGCATCAGCCAGGAAGGGTCACCATTTCACTGCTTACAGGGAAGAATTTCAACTATTTTGCAGAGCACTGGTGCATCTTACGAGGTACTGTGTGTTCCTAGGCACCCTCACGACTGCTTACTACCGTTGCTGCTTCTTTCTTCAATGCACCAAAACTCCTGCTGAGGACTAAGAGGCCTGCCGGGAATCACTGCATCTGGGTTCAACTGTATCGTCTGAAGCATCCAGGTGTTTGGTCAGCACAGACACCAGTGCTGTGGTATGCTGCCAGCTTTCACTAGGCATTTCATTGCCCTGCTGGGGTTTCCCAGGTGGGAAGGAGAGCGTGTACTCTAGAGACTTCATTTTCTTGAGGCCGAGCTGCGTTCCTCAGGGAAGCGCTAAAAACCCAACAGTATAGGTCCAAGCATTGTTAGTGGCATTCCTATGCTGCGGTGTCGCACAGCTCTATGAACAATTTGGTATCTTCTCCTGTTCTTACCTCACTTCTTCTTCCTTCTGTGATCTGTACTCACAGGAGTTCTTACAAGTCAAGAGACATTTAATTCTGAAACTTCATGCCATAAGTCAGACTCACTCCATCCTCCATTTTTCAGTTCAGTATTTGCTAAATGTTGTTCTGTGACACATTCTTGATCAGATAAATTAGGGGGAACATGGCATACTAACAGCTTCATCATGACATTTATTACACACACATATGCCTGTAAAAATCTCTGTGAAATGCTGTAGTAAGGGAATCAGAACGTCTTTGTTTAATCTGTCACATTTCATAACTTACAACAGAATTTTCTGTGCATGTGTGGGTGTGTGTTTGTATGTGTAAGCGTATTGATAGAGTCTGTGTCTGTGGACACATTGGATTAGTAGGATATTTATTTATTTATTTATTTATTTATTTATTTATATTTATAATGTTTATAATTTGAGAGACAGAGAGACAGAGTGTAAGTAGGGAAGGGGCAGAGAGAGAGGGAGACACAGAATCCGAAGCAGGCTCCAGGCTCCGAGCTGCCAGCACAGAGCCCGATGCGGGGCTTGAACCCGCAAACTGTGAGATCAGGACCTGAGCCGAAGTCTGATGCTTAACCAACTGAGCCACCCAGGTGTGGACTAGTAGGACTTTTCTATGGGTCCCAGTTGTCTTCTTGACAATTTGCTCTTCTAAGACTAATCTCTCATAGGAATATAATCAATCTCTCCTGGAGAAAGACTTCTTAGAGTTCTGTCCCACAGTCACTCACCATTTATTGCTCAGACATGGTTAAAACTTAAGAACTTACAGAAACTGGGATTTTCTCTGAAATTTTAAGAACATGTACTTTCTTTCTTTACACATGGACACATGTATATGTATGTATGTGTATATATGTATGTACGTACATACATGTGTATGTTTGTATTAATATGTATATACACATATGAATATATTCATTTATACACACAAACACACATATGTGTACCAACATATGCAATGTATGTAAATACACATATATAACATTTGCTCTTTGGGGAACTACACAAAGCAATAAAAAGTTTTTTGTTGTTGTTGTTTATTTGTTTATTTGTTTTTCCTGAAGCTCACTATTACTTTGATTCTACAGATGAAGGAAAGGCAAAAAAAAAAAAAAAAAAAGCAAAAAAAAAAAACCAAACAAAAACAAAATCACAATTCAATAGGATTTTACTCCTGTAAAACTCATGGGGTTGAGAGATTGCAATTTCAATCCATTTAATAAATCAGTCTTTCCTCTGCCAACTGGATATCACATCTTTAGTTAGGTTGTACTTCCCATCATCAAGGAAGAAGAATGGTCTCTTTGATCCCATGCCAGCCTGGAAGGCCTGGAGTGCAGCCTTTCCACAGATGTCCATTTATAAGATGCATCTGTCCCCACATCCCAGCCTGCCAGCTGGCCTTGACTAAGCTAGCTGGCAGTGTGTACAATCTCAGGCTGCTGGCCAGCAGGCTACAGCCCCAGTGCACTGGCTTCTAAGCCTTACGGCTCATATCCCCTAGGGGACCAAAGAAACTTGGGAACGCTATAGAAATATTGGCTCCAGGGAAGTCGCTTCTCATTATAGGAATATCAAGAAATATTGAAAGTTCAACATGAATGTTGGCATATTCATCGGGGACAGTTTCAAAAAAGTAGTCCAGACTAATTGTTATAAGGTAGCTGTATGTCTATCAAACCTTAGCATGGACGGCATTCTGCCATGACTTTGAGGAAAACATCAAATGCATATGATAAACAAGAAAGGCAGAGATGTAACAAGCTTCCAGTGCGAGTCAGACATGAACAGGTGGTGTTTCTCCAGAGAAATTTCGGGGTAAGCCTCACAGAATGGTTGGCTCAGCATTCTTATGTTTGAGCCCTGCCTCATCTTCTGTTTTGCTGAAGAGCCAGAAACCATTGAACTGGAATAAAGTCCAAGGTTACCTTGACCATTCTATTAGTGAAGGCACTCTATAAACTATTTCAGGCAGGTGGATATTTATGTTACACCCTAAGCTTCCAGGTGGAATATATCCTTTTTTCTTTACTCTCTTACCTGCCAAAGTTGCCTGAAGAGAGTGTTCAAGAAACGTCCCACCCCCGTCTCTGCATTTGATAGTCATATGCAGGTGAAGAGTCAATGAAGCCTAGTTGAATTTTATTCTCTCGCTTGCTTGGGACACAAAAGAGACCACTGTGTGCCAGCTGGAGGCTGGGGAAGCTGCATGCAGAAGGCAAATACCACGTTTCAAGATCTAAGACCTGTTTACACTCTAAATTTTCTGCCCCATTTTCAAATACCATACTAGTCTAATCTTACTTTCGGATTAACAGTTGGGCTTTTGTCATTCGAAGCATTAATAAGCACACTATGCAAACAATGAGCATTACAAGCAAAACCATAGCTTTGGCGCAGCAATATCTCTTTTTAACACAAACACATGTGTCCTTTAATCCTCTGTCTTCTGTCATCTGGCTCCCACAGTCCTTATTTCTCAGGTTTCCTGATGGCCAAGGTGGTTTCTGGTTGGGTTGTCCTCCCATTTTCAGGGACTCTTACCCTCAGTGGGCCTGTTTATATTGCCACACATTCAGTTGCTGTTGGTTTTCCCTTGTCACAGAGATGAGAGAAAGCAGATGGACCACTATTATTAGACATTGACAATAGCTAATCCCATTTTTGGCCCACCTCCAGAGATAGACCTTGGAACATCTGAAGGTTTAGATTGCAGAAAATCACATCAGAAAGAATTTTAAATGTTGCCTTAACATTGACTAAAAGCTCTCTTCATTTCTTTAGGTGACAGCTACTTTGGCACCAATATTCGGCCACCTTTGTGGTGTCTGTGAGGATGACATGTAGAAAATTTTGTAAAGAGTTTGGGGACAGCATAGTTTGTTGTATAAAACTGAGAGAGATATCTTTTATTTTACATACAAAGCCCCCCATGAGGAAACTACCTTGTCATATGCTTAATGTTTGTAGTGTCATGAATAAAATTATCTTTTTCTAGGCCAGCAAACCTTTTGTTCTAATATTGACAAAATGATACTCTCTTTCATTGAACATTAGTGGAGCCCTCTTAGTCTGTAGAGGATGATGTAGAGCTGTTTTCCCTGCTCGTCCCCATTCCTATCTATAAGCACAGTTATAAATCCTGGAAATAACACAAGAGTGAATCAGAGAAGAAAGCTGGTAAGAATATGGATGCCTGGGGGGAGTGGGGGACGCCTGGGTGGCTCAGCTGGTTAAGTGTCCCACTTCAGCTCAGGTCGTGATCTCATAGTTTGTGACTTTGAGCCCAGGGACAGGCTCTGTGCTGACAGCTCAGAGCCTGGGGCCTGCTTGGGATTCTGTGTCTCCCTCTCTCTCTGCCCCTCCGCCTCTCAGGCTCTGTCTCTCTCTGTCTCTGTCTCTCTCTCTCAAAAATGAATAAACATTAAAAAAAAAAAGAATATGACACCCAATTTTGGACCCCAGCACTGGGGGAATAGAATAGAAGGGTACCTTATATACCCCCACCCAACAGAAGGAGAAAATCTAGATCTGATGGTTCCTTATCCCTGCTGTGGGAACAAAAGGCAGCTCAGATAGATGCATTTCTCCTGTAGATGAAACAGGAGTCCCTCTGACATTGGGTGACCTGACACCACCTGAAAGCAGGATCAACAGGGAGAGCTAATGAAAAGAAATGGGCAAAGAAGCACTCCTTTTCTCACCAAGCTTGAGGATTCCCTTTTGTGCTGACAGACAGAAGTGGGAGGATGGAATGGGCAGAAGATACTCAGCCACAGCAGTTGGGTTGGCCCAGAAAGCCTCTTAGTCCCTTAGGACTGGGACTTCTCTTTCACACCCAGGAAGAGTGAGATGCATGGGAAGTGTTAGCAAGATGGACCCTCAGAAACAAGCATCCAAGCCCAGGAAGTCTCTTAGGCCCCAAGGTGAGATTACCCTTTGCCACCAAAGGAAATATGATTCAAACTATAGAAGCTCCTCTGACCCCTGTGGGTAGTACTAATGGACATCACTAGAACCCCAGCAGCATCAGATAACAAAGAGAAAATAAAATTGCAAAGACTCTGAAAATTAAATTGTCATTGGAACCACAGCATACAAATGTAGGCTAGGACCTGCCTGCTGAAGCCTCACAGGGTGGCATCATCTTAAAATAAAAGTTTAAATAAATCCAGAGTTCTAACATCATATAAAAGATGTCCAGTATAAATTAAAAATCACCCATTGTGCCAAGAACCAAGAAAATAACAATTTGCATGACAATTAACTGATGTAAACACTGAGATGAATTGTATTGATGAAATTATCTGACAAGGATTTTAAAGAAGCCGTAGAAGAAAATTTTCAACACTCAATGAAAAGATATCTTGAAAAAAATGAAAAAAAAGAATCTCTTAGCAAATAGATGTTGTAGAAAAGCTACAGAGAGAGAGAGGGAGGGAGAAAAGCTACAAATGAAAATTATGCAACTAAAAAAATACACTAACATAGTTTTTAAAAATTCAGTTTGCTGAGTGGCTTTGTAGGAAAGTGAAGATGACAAAGAATAGAATAATAAATTGAAGGAAGGATCAATAAAAGGTACCCGATCTGAACAACAGAGAGGAAGTAAAATTGGAAAAAAAAAATGAGAACAGGGCTTCAGTGACTTTTGGAACATCAAAAGATCCAACATTCATATCATGAGCACCAAGGAGAAGAGAAAGAGTGTGAAGCTAAAAGAATGTTCAAAGAAATAATGGCTGAAAACTTCCCCCATTTGACACAGGACACAAATCTGAAGATTTAAGAAGCTGAGGGAACCCTAAAAAGGATAAAAGCAAGGTATCCATGCCAAAACACATCATAATTAAATTTCTGAAAATTAAAGATGTACTCTAAGAGCTAAGGGGAATCAATATATTGCCTATAGGAGAACACAAATTCAAATGACTCTGGATTTGCTGTTAAAAAACCAGAGAGGCCAGAAGAAAGTTACACAGTTTTTTTCAAACTCTGCAAAGAGGAACTGTCAACTATGAGTTGTATATCCACTAAAACTATTATTCAAAAATGAAGAAGAAATATAGACATTCTAAAGCAAAGTAAAATAAAAAGCCTCTGTCACTCGCAGAACTGTCTTTCAAGTCTGGCTAAAGAGAGTTCTTGAAGCAAAAATGAAATGTTTATAATAAAAAAGAAACTTGTCGGGGCGCCTGGGTGGCGCAGTCGGTTAAGCGTCCGACTTCAGCCAGGTCACGATCTCGCGGTCCGTGAGTTCGAGCCCCGCGTCGGGCTCTGGGCTGATGGCTCAGAGCCTGGAGCCTGTTTCCGATTCTGTGTCTCCCTCTCTCTCTGCCCCTCCCCTGTTCATGCTCTGTCTCTCTCTGTCCCAAAAATAAATAAACGTTGAAAAAATAAATAAATAAATAAATAAATAAATAAAAAAGAAACTTGTAGTATCAGGAAGAATAAATAGTGGAAAGGACAGATATTTGTATATGCAATAGACTATATATTTTCCTCATGAATTTTATAAATTGCATTCTATGATTAAAGCAAAAACATCACCCAATACTCAAAACAATATTATTTAAGGGACACCTGGATGGCTCAGTGGGTTAAGTGTCCAACTCTTTACTTAGGTTCAGGTCATGATCTCACGTTTGTGAGTTTGAGCGCTGCATTGGACTCTGTGCTGACAGCATGGACCCTGATTGGGATTCTGTCTCCCTCTCTCACTGCCCCTCCCCCACTGGATCTTTATCTTTCTTGAAATAAATAAAAATAAACTTCAAAAAAAGCAATATTATTTAAAAGTGAGGAAGCTAAATGGACTTCATTCCACACTTCACTTGAAGTGTAAACTGTAGATGTTGGAAGATTGCATTAAGTCATATATGTAATGAAAAATATACTGGAATGCCCAGAGAAAGTATACAAAAACACACAGAGATATATACCAAAAAAAAATCACAAATAAATCAAGCTCAAATAGATGAGGGAAGGAGGGGCTCAAGTAACCCACAGGAAGGCCAGGAAAAAAGAGAGAGAGAAAATGAGAGAGAGAGAGAGAGAGGGAGAGAGAGAAAGTGAGAGAGAGAGATAGGGAAAACAGAAGAAAAAATTTTTACAAGGGTACACTTAAGCAGTAACATAATAATATTAACCTTAAATGCATATAATCTAAATGTACTAATCAAAAGACAGAGATTGGCATAGTGGATAAACCCACTTGAGTTCTAACTTGGACTTGACAAGGTTTAAGGTTCACACCTCTGTGGAAATCTGCTACTCCAATCTTTAGACTTTTCAATCTTCCTTCTATAGGAGGTAACCACCTCTTTATATATTGCCAAAGAAGTCTCCTGGTTTTCACACTTCACCTTCAGTTGGCAATTAATCACCCTCCGTTTTTCTCTGCCTGTCTTCGATGCATTAATTCCACCCAGCAAGTGCCACTAACTTCCACTGTATTTAGAATTACTACTTTTATTTTGCCCTTGTAAAGCCTGTCAGTGCATTCTTTGCATTGGAATCCTTTTACATTCTGTTACCATTAAAAGTTTTTGAAAATACATTGTGACAGATTGCCAAAGGTTTTCAGGGCTGCACCTGTCACTCATAATGTGCTCCTCATTATCATCCAGCCAATAAGTGATCTAATTCCCAAATTCCGTTTTAGAGTTTGCTTTCCTAGACCATGCCTGACCCCACTTGTTGTAGATCTCACTTCTCCGGGAGGAAGATGAAGATTCACAGGCAAGAGATATACTGTGGAGTGCCTCAGGGTCAAGACTTGCGAGGAAGTGAAGGAGAAATATTGGGCAAAGGTAGGCGATCGTCTGTGACGCAGTTTTAACAAAGATCTCACGTAAGCCTGTTCCTAATGTGTCTTTGAGGTCAGGGTTTATCCCTTTCACTCCACACTATGGATGCTCATTTGACATGGACTGCTCTCCGGAGGGTTTGTGTCCTTGGAGAAGAGTCTTTCACATGGAGAGTTGCAGAATAATTCACCTTGGCCAATCAGAAGCAACATTTCTAGCTGCTCAGCATTTCAGTACTGAAGGGGATCCTAGTGATGCACTGTATCCCCCATTGTACGCCATTGGAACTTAAAAGAAAAAAAAAAAGGAATGGAGAAATTGTACAAAGGTAAACAGTAAAAGAGGATAGGAAAGCTAACAAGCCTCCAGAAAGCGATTATCATGATCTCTTAGCAGAAACAAGAACATTGTAGAAATAATAGCGTCACTTTTCTGATCCAGTCTTTAGGTAGCTGGCAGGACCTGAACATGGTAGTGTCCTTTAAGCAGGAATGATAAAATAGGATCTGTAAAATATATTCATACTTAGCACAACCACTTTAGAGGACCAGGATTTCCATATTGCCCACCATTTAGAGACAACAATTCGGATCTCATTCTGTCTAGTCTGAAAAACTGTGGAAGACATTGATTTTCTGTGGTGAAAGATCACCGGGGAAGGTGAAGAGAAACAATTAAGTGTATCTTATTTATATTATTGTGCTTTCTTGCTGTATTGTGACTTATGTTTACTTGATAGCTTGTACTTTTCTTTAACATTATTTTTTTGAGAGCACAAGCAGGGGAAGGGCAGAGATAGAGGGAGACACCGAATCTGAAGCAGGCTCAGAGCTGTCAGCACAGAGCCTGAGGCGAGTCTTGAACTCATGGACTGTGAGATCAAGGCCTGAGCCGAAGTCAGACGCTTAATGGACTGAGCGGCCCAGGCACCCTGATAACTTGTAAAATTAAGAAAGTCCCCATTGTGTTTTGGTTTTGTTTTGTTGTGTGTTGTTTTGTTTTGTTTTTTGGTAATAGTGATAGGGTCTGGAAAAATGGAATGTCTTTGAAGAACATTTCTCTTTAGATACCAGAAGACAATATCAAGAAGAAAATTTCACCTTATTCTATCTTAGATACTGAAATTTGGTATTACATTTATTTGTTTCTTAGCTGCTTAGATCATACAAATAATTTCACAGAGTTAACAGTCTTAAATTTTCAATTTGAAAATGTGTTCTCAAATAGTATATACTTACTTGGAATTCAACGTCCAAGAGTAAAATGGATGACTTTTTATTACTTTATTATTAATACAATTCATTTTAATGAAGGTCGAACATGGCACATATTTATATGTAAGTGTTTAGTAAGTTCTTTATTCAGTCTTGTGAAATTACAAGAACACCATTGGGAACAGAAAATATTCTGTTGCATTAGAGAAGTTGCTCATAGCTTTTCATTATGTCCCAAATGTTTTATTACCCTACCATCACTTTCATCATTGAATGGAATAATATATTGAAAGCACTTTTTGGGGAAAGGAAGCAAAACTACTCAAATTGGATTTTAAAATAAGATAGTTTCAATTTGTTCCAGATTTCTATTAGAGAGTGAATTGAGTTTCATAAATGTGAACTTTTAAATAAATTTTTCAGAGTGGACAATTATTGCTTTTTCTGCCAGAGGCAACACGAATTAGCAAGCTGTGGCCTTATTTAACACCACATTCAGCCGAGGACTCGTTGCCTCCTCAACAGCACTCCTAACAAATTCAGATATTGATTCTACAGAAAAGGTGTGGTTGTAATTCTAATTCTTAGCTTTGAACCTGCGGTCCATTCTTATTTCCACAGCACAGGAGGTTACTAATGATTCAATGAACATTAAAAATAAGGTAAAATTATTGAATCCAAATATGGTATTTCACTTTAGCTTGTGAAGTCAGGTTCGTCTTATGTGCTTTCAACCTAGACTTAACCAATGCAGATTAGTTAAGCCTAAGAAAAACTGAGCCTTCGGGCACCTGGGTTTCTCAGTTGGTTAAGCGTCTGACTTTGGCTCAGGTCATGATCTCGTGGTTCAGGAGTTTGAGCCCCAGCCGGGCTCTGTGCTGACAGCTCAGAGCCTAGAACCTGCTTCAGATCCTGTGTCTCCCTCTTTCTGCTCCTCCCCTGCTCATGCTCTGTCTCTGAAAAAAGGAATAAATGTTAAAAAAATTAAAAAAAGAAAAACTGAGCCATTGTTTTTGAATGAGGGTGAATATTTTTGTTGTTGTTTTTCTTAGAAATGGAAATAAAAACAGAAAAAATATTAACCTTGAGCAGAAAGATCTATATTCTCATTTTTTACATAAGAAATCCCAAGGATACTGGATTATCCCAGCTCCTTGCCAAGTGGGGCAGTCACAATATCACATTTCTTTAAATGTTTGAAGGAAAGGTGAATATAGCAAGCTTTTAGCTAAGATTTCTTAAGATTAGCATGGGCCCTTGCTTTCCTAGTGCAAATTTTAACTTAAGAAAAATTTACTATTTTTCAGCCATAGAAACCAGAAATAAACATTTTTGCCACTGAATTTAGTCATTCCCTCTGTTAATGTTATGCATTGTGACAGAATTGCTGCTGAAATATTTAAATTATAGCTCACCAAAGGGCTATTGAAGGATAGGTATTATTTGAAAAAATAAATAATTGTTTCATCTTACTTCAAGAAGTCAACAGAAGATTCATTTCTAAAGCAGCAATTTTTGAACCTTAGCACAAGTGCTGAAATAATAGGTACAGGGGAAAGAACAGCGTGTGTTTGTTAGTATAAGAAAGGACTTGGTCAGATTCAAGGAGTGGTCTATCCACAGAGGATTTGGAGTCCTTACCACTTTGAAGTCCCTAACTATTTAAGCACAGGTTGAGCACATGAGGATACATGAATACTACAAGGAGCTTGGATATCTGTGAAATGAATTCCATACAAGTACTGAAACTACCTTTTGTAATATTAATTTTGTATCCAGTCTAAAGCAACTTGTAAATCAGAGCTGGGGTTAGGGTAGGACAAAGATAAAACAAGTTTATTATATGCTTTGCTGGTTTTAAACGCACAATGAAATTGCTTACATTAACAGGCCTGTTGATTTGATTTCTCTAACAGAAATTCTTGTGCTTCTTATTGATTAAGTTTTATATATTGATTTGAATTTTGGGTAATAGTGTTCTTGTTCATTAAAGAAGGTTTAATTTAATTACTGCAGGAAAGTCTAAATTCTGTGTTCCAAGTTTATTACCATTCTCAATTACACGCTCCACACAGCTGCCAGAGTGACCTTTATAAAATACAAAACAAATCATGTCACTTTCCAGCTAAAAACCCTTCAAGAGCTCCCCATAGTCTTCCAAATAAAGTTCAAATTCCCTAGCTTGGCCACAAGATAGTTCATGATCTAACTCTTGACGGCTGCCCTTTCCTGGCTTCCCAAGGAGTAGGGGCAAATTGTGAAATCTGCCATGCTATTTTTAACATTTATACTAAGCATTCCCCAGTCTTTCTGAAACTGTTTTTATCCCTACACCATTTGTCCTGACTTGCAACTCATTGGATTCTGCCTTTATTTTTTTTTTTTTTTAGTTAAAGAAAAATGTTTTAATGTTTATTTATTTTTGAGAGTGGGGAGAGAGGGAGGGACAGAGAGAGAGATGGAGACGCAAAATCGGAAGCAGTTCCAGGGTCTGAGCTGTCAGCACAGAGCCCAATGTGGGGCTTGAACCCACCAACCATGAGATCATGACCTGAGACAAAGTTGGACCCTTAACTGACTGAGCCACCCAGGTGCCCCTCTGATTGTGCCTTTAAATCTTTGGAACTTCAACACTCTCTCTTGCGTTGTTTACTATTCTCTATTTTGTTTCCTATTTCCCTCTTGACTTGTTCCATTGCTGACTCCACCAGTAAATCTCCTCACTCTGGGCCTTGCCTACAGACCCCGTTCCTCACATTCCCTTAAAAGGGCCATTTAGATGCTGTCTTCAACCTTACGTTTCTGACTCCACTTCAAGTTCCAAATTTACAACAGAGTTTGATACTTGTTGAATTTTAAAAACATCTTTTCACTTTTATATCTTAACGTTTGTTAATCTCAATGTTCTGAAAATGTTTTTCCCTTCTTTGTAGAGGGCAACATGTTTAATATCTCCAATAATAACTTTCTCAAAAGGACACCCACTTTGATCATTCTTTCAAGAAATATTTATTAAGTATCCATATGCTGTATCCCCTTTGTTGGGGATACTGCAGAGAACAAATTAATGAAATATCAAACTAATGACGCTTATAGTATCACATTGTGCCAGACTTGCCATGTCTCTAAATTAAATATATGTGTTCATTGATGGCTTTAGGAAGATACAACCTGATAACAGATTGCAGAATCTGATTGCCTTTTTATTATCCCATTACTATTCCCATATGTAAAAAGAAGTCCCTGACATAGTATAGGTGATGTGTATTATATTTATCTGTGTCGATATGTGTTGTACATTGTGAGTGATGTTTGGAATGAAGCTCAATATGATGAGACTTCATGTGAAACTTTTATTAGTGATGTAACTCTAGGCGTTGAAGAAACCCTGAACTTCTAGGTCATAATTTACAAGTGCAAATGACAAAATAAGTGCTATTTATCCATATAAAAACCTGTGAATTGTGATTATAAAAAGAAGTCTTAGTGACAGGATTTTAGAATCAAAGATTTCATCCATAAATTTGATACTTTGAGTTCAATCCTTTAGGTTGTTGTCCTGTCTCATATTAGATGCGGTAAGGGAAGGGGCATTGTCCAAATGAAACACAATTAAGTATAGACTTTTCTTTGCAGTATGCTTCCAGGATAATTTCGGTAATCCATTTTCACAAATCAGGAAGCCCAGCTATGTCTGAACTTTTCCTTCATAATCAGTTTATTTGGGTTAAAGGAGTTTTCTATCAAGAAGTATATCGTTATTTATAGTCATTATGCCGCCTTCAGTTACCAGCAAACTGACATGAATGTATTTAAAAAATGTTTCCAACATGATACCTAGAAAAGAGCGTATGCATTTAAAATAACTCAAGTGTGAAGAGATGGTTAGAGAGATTGTTGTGAGTCATTCAGCAGGTTCATGTCTCTGAGATTCCAGCTCTGACAGGCATTACACAGTAGAAGCATGAGAGCATGTTTCTTATGTCAGTATATAATCCCCAAGGAAAGGTGGCGTCAGTAGCAGAACAATATGCAAAGATGGCTGATTCAGACAGACCTAGGTTCAAGCCTGTTGCATGCCATGTAAAAACCTCAATATATTTGGTTAATTAATTGCACTCCCAATCCACCGATGCATGCAGCAAATAGTAATTGAACACTTAGCATTGTCAAGGTCTGTCTAATTGAAGTTCATATTCTAGCAGGAAAAATAACCCATACGATTTAAATAGACTTAGTACAGTTGTGATGAATATTATGACAGAGGAATGTAAAATATTATGATTGAGGATAAAAAGTAAATTAGTCAGGGCCCTCATCTCTAACCTGTGTTTAATAGATGCAGTATACCTACTTCATAGGGTTCATATATATTATATATATTACTGCATTTAATCATATGTATAATCATATTTATTATATATTTATAATATTATTTATAATAAATTATAATAAACATATATAAACAATTATGTTTTATATATATATATATATATATATATATATATATATAATTCACAATGTTTTAGCACTTTTCACTTGGTAGATTTTCAAATATAGAACAGATAAATTATCAGGGATGTGAGACTCAGATTTGGGTAGCAAACATCAAATGATCAGTTAATGACTAAATACTTAGGATACAGGGGTGAGAAATTATTTGGTGGAGATTTCTATGTTCATTGGAGACTTATAGCACCACCATCATGAGCAGAGTTCCAACAGCCTTAACAATGTAAGTTGCCTATTATGGCCTCTAACGTTAGGCAAGTATCAAAGTTAGTGTTCGTGGATAAATTACCTACAGGGGGAATATGAGCATGATGAACCTATGAGGGAACAAAATGAGAAGATGAAATATATAAACATCAGTAAAACTCAAAGAAGCTTAGGTTTTGCTATAACAATTTTAAAAACCTTGAAAATCTCAGTGACTTAAAACAATAAAAGTTTAATCAAGTTACATATCTATTAGGATGTGGCCACGGCTTGTGCTTCAATCTGGGAGTCAAAGTAAAGGGAGAAAATATCAGCTCTTTTAAGTTATGCACAGAGGCGACACATATCATTTTCTGTCATATCTTATACCTAAAGCAATTCATATGGCCAAATGTTCTGTCCTTCCAGATGGAGTATAAAATTTTCTCCAAGGGGGAGGAGAGAATAAGTATAAGCAATATTACCGTCTACCATGAAATTATAAAATAGAATTTTCATGATACAAACTAACAAAATTCAACTCTTCATAAACTATAGAATTCACTCTATTATTTCTTCATAATTTCAGTGGTTAAATATTGCTTTGTGACTTTTAAAGGAGTTCAGAAAAACCAAAGTAAAATATATCTTTTCATGCTGTTCTGGATTCACAGAGTGCAAACATTCCATATGGCACTAGGATTGTTTCTTAATGTTTGGTGCATTGGGGATCTTACTGATTGACATTAGGCAGAATGTATGAACATGACCTTGGGAAAATATTGTGAATTTATTTGCAGAAGTTATAAGAAGATTATTTTTCCATTTGAATTCCTGTTATTATCTTTTCAAAACAATAAGAATGAATTATAATCATCTTTTATAAATAAACTGAGGTTTGAGTCCTGGTTATACAACTCTTCCATAATGAATTCATTTGAGACTATCCACTATGAGATATGGGATTAATATATCTAAATGTAATTATAATTATTTGAGAAAAATAATATGAATATAATAAAGATGAAGTAAAATATAAATATTAACTGCATTTCAAGCGATTTTGATAAAAATATCTTTTCTCATTAAAAGATGTATTTTTAAATCAATTTAGTAATACTGTGTGTTCAATCAAGATTCAGGAAGCTAAAGCTAATTGGTAAAAGCAAAGTGTAAACTATTTCTAACTATGCATTTAATATAATTACCTAAAACATGAACTTGTGCACATTACTTAATTTCTCCACTTGTTTCACTTCCTATGTCTACTTCTATCCTTTTAATCTCTTCTTGTTATTGAGCCAACTACAGAGGATATTTCAGGTGTTCAGAGAGTCGAGAGCTAAACATTATTCACTATAGTACATACATTTTGCCTGAAATTAATTTTTATCGAAGATAGTTTTAAATGTTGGAGAATCATTCAATTATGTGTACCTGAGTTCACTGTTTTAATTCCAGTTCTGTCCTTGTGTGAATCTCTAAAGATCCCTAAGCCTCAATTTGCTAGCTTAAAAAACGATTAAGATAATTAAAGAAATAACAATTTTATACAGGTATTTTGAGAATTAACATAAAATACAATCCAGTAAGTGCCTGACATGTAGTAGGTCTTTGTAAAGGAAATGATTAGCAGCCAACCTTCAAGTCTTTCTTTTAGGGGACTCTCTAGGAAGTAAAGGAAAAAGCATATGGTCAAATGTCTTATAAATCTTCAATAACAGCTCCCTAGAAAACTCTCCTCATCAATGGAATGCTTTGACAGGACATGCCTAGTTTGGAATGCTTAAGGTACATAAACCGAATCTGTAGATTTGTGGCACTTGACTTTCTGCGAAATGTCAAGCAACATGGATCAGTCTGAAGATAAAATGGAAATTTTCATGATCAAAATCACACTCTTTTGATAGGCAATGAAAACATATGTCAATTAGAAATCTCAAATTTTAATCTGAGCCAGTGCAAATCCTAAAATGCAAGGAAATATGGAGGAGACATAATGGTGGTCCTAGTCTACTCTGTTTTGTATGTGCCTGTAAAATAATTGTCTTTATATTTGTTAGTAAAGCTTGGTCTCAACTTTGTATCTGATTCTTGCGAGGCTAATTTTACAACCTAATCCTTTGTGTTGTATCAATATTTAAAAAATAATTATTATTTTGCTCCAAATTAGAATACTATAGACATCATACAAGAGAAACAAGTGGTGAATTTTGTACTTTAACATGTAGAAATCATGTCATTGTCCCAATTTCTTTTTCAATATAGTTTTATACATAATTTTATAACAAAACTATAAAAAACTGTAAATGGGAAAATCATTCAGGGGACAGTGAGTCAGACTGTATATAGCAGGATGCCTTTATCTTCAATCAACACAGATATTAATAAAGAAAATCATTGATCATAAATTTCCAGATTGTTATATTATCAATGCAAGTTGGTCAAAAGATATAGCATATGATTTTGTCATTTTAAGTGTTTCTGTTTGTTAAATATATTTATAAATTAAAAGAGGGAATGAAATGTTCTAAATTAAAATTAACTACTTTATAAATATTGGATGCTTTTGCAGAATCATATAAGTAAGCATCTTTATTCATATCTATTAACAGGTTTTTATAAGATGATAATAAAGCATATGCTGTCGATACATAAGATATTACCTGAGAAGAAAAATATTTAATTATCTACATTGCCAATAGGAAAATTATTGTTCATGTGGTTAATTTAAGGGGACTTGCTGCCATTATTTAAAACCATGTTCTTATTAATGTTAATATTTTCAGTTTATCTAAAACATATATTAGCTGAATTGTGAATGGGACGATATTTATCCAATTGTGTAAAGTTATTTTCTTCTTGTGTCAAGCTAAAATCCAATCAATCAAAAAAGAGCTTAGGCTGGCATTCTATAATGGTGTATAAAATAATACACTGTATGTCATATTACATTGATTAAGTTTTGAAATAACTTAAGTTGCACATGTTATATTTTAAGGATAAAAACATGCACCTAGCAATATTACCAAATACATAGAGAAATACTGAAAGGAACCACAAGAATACAAATACATAGAGAAATACTGAAAGGAACCCCAAGAATCTATTCATTGTATTACTTGAATCCAATGATATAATATGGGCTTCATCTACCTTCAGGAATACACTTAACAAATATAGAGGCAATTTAGCATTTTCCCAATTCACATCTAGTACAATATTTAAGAAGATTTCATCTAATTGAACACATGTTGGAACAAATTTAATAAAAGTGTTCTTGTAAATGCTTCAATGGCTAGATGGGAGACAAGCTAGGCAGGCAGTGAAGTGAACATCATTCTGGTTGGGCTCTCCAGGCAAAGAAGTCATTTGCAAGATGTTTTGACTGCTGAGAATGTCAGCCATAATCAATCTTAGAGATAGAAGGCGGCTGCAAATGGGTGAGGTAATGTTCAAATTCATGGAAAGATGACTAGTCATAATAAAAAGAAATGGATATGGCTCTACCGCCATGAAAGAATTCGAGAACATTTAGGTTCACAAATGGTAAATTTCTATCTTATTGGAGAAATGTAGTCAATGTAGTTATGTACATAATTATCACCTTCCAGAGCTGTGTGTATCTACCCTACATCCTTTAGCTTTGGGGAAGAACGCATATTGTAAAGAAGCACACTTTAATACAAGCGGTCTCGATTCTTAATAGAAATACAAAAAACATAGACTTCCTATATATCTTTTTTTTTAAACAATAAAGTTGTATTTTTCTTTATGTTTAATTCAAGTTTCTTATTTAATCGGATCATTCCCCGGAAGGTACAAAAGTAATATATTCACCTTTTGTAGGTTTATCGGGGAAAACATATTGGAATCTGACTGCTTCACTAGGATAGGGGAAAAGCAGTTTAGAATATTAACAAGTATGTGAAACATTTAGTCTTATTATATTCAAGCATTTTAAACCCCTGCAGCTGGACTTGGGTAAGCATGTTTCACCGAACAGATAGCAATGATTTTAGAATATTACCAAGTTTTGTTTTGTAGAGAAATATTCTGTTTTACTTAATAGTGCATTTTCTCAACCATTTTGAAGACTGTGTGCAAACAGTTTCACCTAGTTTACAGAGAAAAAAATTACCTAACCTTCAACATTAATTCAATCCACAAACATTGCATAAGTACTTGGTATAAGGTTCCATCCTGGGAATTGGAGGTACAAAGCCACACCTAATCCAGGTCAATAAGTAGATGAGAACACAGTCGTGGAGGAGCATAGCTCTCATCTGCACTACAAAGAGTGGCAAATTAATGATGTACTGCTACAGAAAGGTATTCACACTTAGTCACGGGAACCCTCAAGGAGTTTCCTTTTAGTTTTGCACTTAGGAAAATACTTGAGGCCAGATGGGGTGGTGTATGGTGGAAGGTGGGGGATAGAGGAGAAAGAAGGTAAGTGGTACCTTATCTTTTTTTCCCCTCCCCTTTTAATAACATAGACTCAAGCCACTCTATCTATTGTACCTCTGTCTATAAATGGACAGAATACTGTTGTAAGGAAAAGATAACCTTAGACCACACACTAATAAAAGCTATTCTGATCATTGATAGAGGGCTTCTTCATTATCCTATCTTGTCTCAGGATGTATGTTAAAGAAAATCACTAGTAAACATTTAAGTGTGAAAACTTCAATGCCAGCACTCCCATCTTATAATGGCAAAGCCGATTCAATAATGTTCTTTATAGGTTTTATAAATGAAACTTGCTTAAAGTTCTACACTTTCCAAATTAGAAGGTAATTAGTGCATTATCTCTACTCTTTATCAGCCAAGACAAGTCCGTAGACTTCTTTCTCAGAAGGAAATTTGAGAATTGGCTTACAATGATTTTCTTTAATCTGATCTCATTGATTACAGACATTCCTCAAAATTTGTGGCACTCATAGTTTCTTAAATGAATGGAAGTTTTTTTTTTTTTTCTCTATATACATTTCTTTGGTCATTTCAGTGTATTTATTTATTTATTTATTTATTCATTTATTTATTTGTTATTATTATTATTATTATTTTGTTTTATTTCTATTTTTTTTGTGGGGGAAAGGTGGCAGAGGTTGGGTTAAGAAAAGAGGGCTTCTTTTGTCTTATTTAGATTTTGTTGTTGTTGTTAGGGAGACAGTGTGTGTCTAAGTCCCCCCTGTACAGAAATAAGTAGCTGTGAAGCTTGAAGCAATTCAGCCAAAATCTCAATCCAAAGCAGTATTCTCTGTAAAATGGCCTAGAAAACTAAAATTCACAGAGTTGAGAACGGTGATGTTAGAGATCTCCCCAAACTGGGCAGTGTTACCCAAACGGACACTTAACCCGTTTTTCCTGCAGACTTCATTGCTTTGAGAGACAAAAGTACTGTGAGCTTGATGTCCAATCAAGTATACTCCTTTGTATGACAAATACAGAAAACAGTTTCTGGTATGTTAAGATACAGCAGAAAGAACCAGAAAGAACTTCTGGTGCCATGAAGACCTGATTTCAAGTTGTGTTTTCACTATTTAATGGTTGTGTGTTTTTGATAATCTGATATACCTTAACTCCAAGTTTATTCATTTCTAAAATTAGAATAATAAAAAGACTCCAGTAAGTTTTTGAGATTAAGTTAGATAATGTAGAAACTACATAGGCTATAACATATTTTTATTTCATGAACATAACTTATTCAGCTGTTTGGGTTAGCCATATGAGCATATTTTTAACAACGAGTACAAAAACATCACTGTGGTTATGTGGATAATTTTAATGTATACAATGGCTTAACAACCAATTTTGCTCTTAATCCTGCCTTTGAAATTAAACAAAAAAAAATAGCATCAGCCATATTAAATTGTGGCATATCAAAGGAAACACTCAACACTTGAATTCATATTTCCTAGAAAAAAATTGTTTTTATTTAATAAGAATTTATACGCCTTCAAGTTTATACTTTAACTTTCTTTTTTCCATTTTAAGGTGTAGCAACATATCAATTCAAGTTGAATATGAATGTTGACAACTGCGTTTTTACAAATAGAATATTTCTACCCAAGGAGAAAAGAGAGAAAAATTAGTTTTAGAATTTCATTATTGCTGTGGGACACAGAAATACATTTCTGTGGCTATGGGATTTCATGATGAATCATTGCAAGAGTTGATTGAAAAATAATATGTGAATATACTAAGCAGGATGAGTGGTTTTAGGAAAGAAAGTATTAAAGTGATCCCCTATATGACCTGAATATTTCACTTTAGGGTTATTTTTTCATCATTTCTAAGATATTAGCATACAAAAAGTAATGAAATACACTATGAAGAAAATCAAGGCAAAGAGTTCTTTTTTAACTTTAACACTTTTATGTTGTCCTCACTATGAAAAATGAACATTAATGTAACAATTCAATCCTTACGATCAGTCTTTTGGTCGGAGCTTTCTG
This sequence comes from Puma concolor, assembly GCF_028749965.1. NCBI lineage: Eukaryota > Metazoa > Chordata > Mammalia > Carnivora > Felidae > Puma > Puma concolor. The sequence continues at coordinate 54,035,430 of NC_141679.1, read as the reverse complement.
CTATTCCAATTAAACAAAAGCTGTATTTCTTTCCTCCTTCCTCAGACAATAAAATAAGTGTGCATTTTGGGAAATATTCACATTGTTTATGAAAAATGCACATGAATAACTAATAAAAGGGATTTTTAAAAAGCAACTTGTGGAAAACCAAATAATTTGCATTTTCCCTAGGGAATGTTTATTAATTCCTTTTTTTAATTTCTTGGAAGTATATGTTGTTACTTCTCACTCACTCTACACTCTGTGCCATTGTTGAACATCTGGCTTTCTTGGAATTTCATTCTACTTTCTACATGATGCTTCTCCTTTCTCATTCTTCCCTTACGTTTGTGATTATGTATCCAAATCTTCCTTGATAGCCGACCTTCCACTACCAAGTTCCTAAAGTATACATACATCCAACAACCATATATCATGATTCTCTTCTCATCTGTATGTTTTCTAGCTTTTTTTAAATGAAGATTATTTATCGTTTCTTGGATGATCTTCTCTAATTCTGTTTTAATGATCATAATTGTAATTATTTACTTACATATCATTGATTCAAAAAGAACTGTGTTTCTTGGTTATAGAATTATTATGTTTTCTTTATTTATTTAGAGAGAGCACAAGCAGGGGAAGGACAGAGAGAGGGAGAGAGAGAATCCCAAGCAGGTTCCACACTGTCAGCACAGATCCTAACATGTGGCTTGAACTCATGAACCGTGAGATCCTGACCTGAGCAGAAATCAAGAGCCGGATGCCTAACCAACTGAGCTATACTGGTGTCCCTGGAATTATTATGTTTTTATACTTCTAACTCAAATCCAGAAAGTTTACAGGATTGTATCCATTACTTCGCCTTATATTTAGTAAACCCATTATTCTCTAAAATCAGTGCTTTGGTAATCTTGGTTATTTGGTTTTTGTAGTCTTGTAACCAAGCTTCCAGGAAAAGAACTGTATTTTTAAAACCTTAAGTCCTGTTACTCCTTAGTCATCCAGTGAATTACTTTGTTTTCTTATTATTATAATAATCTATTATAATAGATTATTATTAATAATCGGACTTTCTTCATTTACATGTAATTCCATAAATGTCCTAAATTCTCCATCTCCCAAGTTTTGGTGTGACGTTGGTGTGACGTAACCCTGCTTTTCTGATTCGGTCTCGTTGCCCCGCAGGCAAATCTGTGTGGTGGGCTTGGGAAATCTGTGCGGAAACTCACAAGCTTATTCTGACATACAGTGAAGTTTAAGAAATAGTGCTAAAAATACCAGAAATTAGATGAAAGTTTAACATTGATCAATATCTAATATTGTGAGCATTCCTTAAGTTATTTAAGTATAACTAAGTACCTTCACCTGCAAAATGAGATCACTGAGTTAGTGATCTCAGTCTCATCAACTGAAGATAGGAGTCACTGTCCCATCCCCCCAAAATTAGAAAATTCGCTATAAGATAATGCAAGGAGAGTTTATTATTTTAAGCTATTTATGAAGACGTAAGTGTGTGGAAATGATAAGGTGGCAATAGTCATATGTTACCTCACCTGGGCTTAAAAGGGAGCAAATAATTAGTCACTCCACCCCGAGTAATGTTATATGGCCACTTTAAGGCTATTTGTAGCAAGGAACGTAAAATCGTAAGAAAACCAGAGGTACTTTTCTTTGATATAATCCAGTAGGAAAACTTTGGGGATTAAAGAAAGCTGAAGAATTGAGAGTTCACTTTAGGGATGCTGTGCTGTGCTGTGGTTCTAATATTTTTCTATGTAGATATTGAAAACTGTGTGGCTCTAGGCTATGCCTTCTGTTCTATCTTAAACTTGGCATTAACTCCAAAATATATTATAAATATTTCTTAAAGTCTCTGTCACGTGGATGGCACATTTTCAGAAGTGACACTGATTTTTGTGGCTATTATGTTTGTTTTTGCATATGATTTCTTTCTTTTGTGAAACACTGTCTTTATGAAAATAGAAAATTTGTCAATAAAAGTATTTGCGTTAAAAGAATACAATTTACATTCAGGTAAAAGACAATGAAAATTATGAACATAGCTTTCTCATAGAAATGGTTCTGTATCCTAGAAACAAAGTTAAAATTACTTTAGGTCAAGGTTTGTCATTATTTTCACTGCTGTTTTTGAACCACTGGAAGTTCTGGAAGATTAAATATGCATTGTGCTATGTAGTCTGCTCATCTTAGTGGTGTCAAGGTACTTAAAAGAGAATCTTTATAAATACTTAGAATTGTCTAAAGTTCTATTTTTGTATCTGAAATTAGGGAATGGGAATCTAAGAAACAAATGAATTGATTTGCAAGAGTATAGTCAGGGTGGTGTCAAAAAGAAGAAACTTTTAAGCATTAAGTTATCATGCCTTGGCTTAAACATAAAATGCTAAGTATTTGATATTTGAAAAGACAGATTACTAATAAAAATGCATATTATTTCTGAAAACATCTCTAGAATATTCTGAATCCATACAGAAAGCACAGGAAGCTGAATGCAAGAAGTGAATGGGCTTTTTCCAGAGAGTCATTAAGTTTTTAAGAAAGAAAGAAAGAGAGAGAGAGAGAGAAGGAGGGAGGGAGGGAGGGAGGAAGGAAGAAAAAAGAGGGAGGGAGGAAGGAAGGAATGAAACAAAGAAGAGAAAGAAAAGAAAAGAAAGAGAGAGAAAGAAGCAGAGGGAGCAAAGAAGGGAGGAAGACAAAGACAGCATAAGGTCTTTTTTGTGGGTAAAATCACACTTTATATAAAAATTTTAAGATGTGGAACTTTTCTAACAAATTGTTTTCTCCTTTAAAACACATTCTTCCCAAGTCACAAATCTCTTTTTTTCTTAATCTTTATTTCATATGAGAGATTTGTAGTATAACTGAAAGCCATTTGCCTTTATATTTTTGTGTAAATTAGGCAAAGCTTATTTGGTACCCAGTATTTGAATAATAATATTAGGTAATTTTTGATGTATGCATATTTTGCTTATACTCTCCAATAGTTATTATAATTAAAAAATGCACATAATTCTGTGCTTCTGGGAGCATAATTCTTATTTGGCAAAAAAAAAAAAAAAAAAAAAAAAAAAAGTGAGTGGCAATCAGAAACTAGTAAGAAAGTAAGTACCTACCATTGAGCTGTTTGCTAACCATGATAAACATATCGATCATGGAAAATCTGAGAAAACAAAAATTAAGCTTTCTCTACTATAAAGTTTGAATTTGGAAACTTGATTTGCTTAGTTTTTTTTAATGACCCCAGATGGTACATAATGATAAGTTTGTAGTTGAGGAGAGGCTATGCGTAAATAATTTTATAATGTATGATGATATTAGTAGACATATTTACAAAATCATACAAAGACAAATCATTGAATATGACTTATAACTTAAGAACTAGGAGTAACGTGCTACACATGTAACATTTGCTTATACTTTCTATATTAAATTGCAGATTATTAACATTTCTTCTCTACTAGGTTCTATAAAAATCTATACTCTCCTCTAGGGTTTTAAATTTTTATTTTAGTTTAATATTTTTATTAAATATTCATTGATTAAACGTAAATATGTAACACAAACAATTTTGGTAAGCTCATTTTTACATGTCGTCTTCCTTTTTTTTTTTTTTTTTTTAGGTATCCTAAGGGAACTCTCTAATATCCAATTCTGATTACTTATTTAAACATTTAACATTTTTAATTATCATGGCAAAATTTTTAAGAATATATTCTCATTTCTTTCCCATTCTGCATGCAAATAAAGCAGCTTAAGAGTCAAAAATAGTAGCTATTCTCTAATATTGGATTTTGAATGAAGATGTACTAGCTAAACTGAATTATTTTCTAAAAATGCACACATGTCATTTATTATCATATAAGTTTAATTATTCAACTCTTTTATTAACTCACAAAATGTCTTTGTCTATGTTACACGCGCTAAACAGATTTTGCTTGCATACTGTCAAAGAGTGCTGTACCTGTAACAACTTTTGTTCAGGACTATTGTTTAGAGGGGTGCGTGATTGTGTGTGTGTGTGTGGTGTTCACACCTGCTGTATTTATCTCCTGCTCTTATATTGATTTGAAAGATGATGGAGTTTTTTATTAGAAATAAAGATACATCTATTAATCTTGTAGTGATCCTATCTCTGCATAACATTTTTATAGAATTCTTCCTTAATCCTCAAGAAAAAAGATGATAAAAGATTTAAGTCTGATTCAAGGTAAGGTGGTTAGGATGGTCAGGATCAATGCCCTGGGTGTCTTCTGCCTATCTCCTTTATTCCTGGCTTTTTAATACCTCCCCTTGTAGGAGCGAATAGAGAGATAAGTTATATTTAGATATTAGGATATGAACACAGAAGAGCATTTTCCATTCATCTTTTGTTTGCTAGATCATAAGGACCAGGGTCTTTGAAACCTTGGATTAAGAACTGTGTGACCTTGGGACCAATGAGTGAGCAAAGGAATGACAAATTTAATGTTCCTATTTGGTTTTCTTCATCACTGCCCTGCCACACAGAAAACAGCTATGTGTAAAGGTCTGGAGTGTGAAGAATGTTTTAATTTGAATGATCACGTAGATGATAAGATAGAAGGTGTAAAAATTGTGTTTACTTCTGGGCACCTGGGCGGCTCAGTCAGTTAAGCATCTGACTTTAGCTCAGGTCATGATCTCATGGCTTCTGAGATCTCATGGCTTGTGAGTTCAAGCCCGCAGCCGGGCTCTATGCTGACAGCTGAGAGCCTGGATCCTGCTTCTGATTCTGTCTTCCTGCCTCTCTGCTCCTCCCCTGTTCTCTCTCTCTCTCTCTCAGAAATAAATAAACATTAAAAAATAGTGTTTACTTCTAGAATAACTATGTCTATACTTGTACCTGCTTGTACCTGGCTGGAATCTGATGAGATACGCCAAGGAGGTCATAGTCTCAGTCTGTATAAAAGTCAGTGACCACAAAGAGGACAGGAGGGGGCTTGCTCCAAGATCTCCAGAGGCACTTAAAGTTGTATAGAGAGAAAAGGAAGATGTTTTGTGGAAGTGTATGTTGTTTCCTGTCTGTGATTCCCTTCAGGTGTTCATATGGCTTTCTTCTGCTGCTCTGCTTTATGTCACTAGTGGGAGGGGGACGGCTTCACCCTCCGCCTGTTGTTTGACCAAAGCCTCATAACCGAGCCTCATTTATTAATGGGTATGTCAAACAAACACTCTTGGGACAATTTAAGTAGATTTTATTTTTAGAAGAAAACTTTTTATGTACGTTTAAATTATATTTTCTGTCATTTTCTTTTCCAAAATAGTAATGAAACATTACAGCATGAACCCAGATGGATCTGTTAAAATACATGTTTCACTTGTAGCTGATACAGAGGCCAGTTTGCTGCATCCCATACTGGCCGGGCACACCCTCTGACCTCAGCCTTTGCCTTTACTCTTCTATTCAGTCTGTCTAGAATGCTTTTTCCCAAGGTATCTGCTTACTTTATTCCTTCATATTCTTAAGAGGTTTTACTCCAAAATGTCTTCAGTGGAGCCTTTTGTAAACAACCCTTTTTAAAATTACTAACCTCTCTTCATACTCTTTGTACAATCACTGCTTTTTTTTTTCCTCCAACAACAGAGTTTAAATCTGTTATTTTGTTTATTTCTACTTCCCTCTGATAGAACATAAGCTTCAAGAATTCACAATTTTTTTTGTGTTTTGTGTTCAAGACTTTGTTTAGAACAAAGCTTAGCACAAATTAGTAGATGATAAATAATTCTCAATGAACACAATTAATTAGTGAAAAGATCCTTGATTGTGAAGCTTATATTTCAATCTTTGATCACAGCGATCTGTCTTGCCATCCCTTTACTCTTTTCTTTCTCACTGCTCTTTGATTTCTTACAGACTTTAGATGCCTATGAACTTCAATATTTTACTTAGACTCTAGCATACCGTGCTCTCCTTAAAACTGTGTGCTTGATCATTTGGACCATTTCCTCGTCACCATCCTCAATCCCTTCCTATCAGTGCCTGTTTGCTGCGCCTGCCTACAAGTTCCAAGTCCAAGATCCTATACCCAGTCTGCCATAAGGAATCTTGGAATTATATTGCTAAGCTGATGGATAATAAAATAAAATAAAATAAAATAAAATAAAATAAAATAAAATAAAATAAAACAAAATAAAACAAAATAAATCATACAAGCAGGCAAATCATCACCCAAGAACAGATGTGAACAAAAGGATAAGTGGAGTTATTGGGCAGAGACACATACATGGCCACATGCAGTTCAGCTTTGGAAGGGTGAGAGTTGGAGGTGGAAATGGTGTCTGTTTGATATAATGTCTAAGGAACATAAAGATAGCTCTATTCCATACCCCATCCATTCTCATGGCTTCTTGGGGACGAATAGTGGTGATTCATTTAGCCCTCACTTTCCACTATCCAGGGCTCCATTCCTGGTCTATTGTTGAATAAGTGACCAAAACAAATTTGGGGATTTGAGGCTTAATATTTTTTTTAATATGAAATTTATTATCAAATTGGTTTCTATACAACACCCAGTGCTCATCCCAACAGGTGCCCTCCTCAATGCCCATCACCCACTTTCCCTTCCCTCCCACCCCCCATCAACCCTCAGTTTATTCTCAGTTTTTAAGAGTCTCTTAAGGTTTGCCTCCCTCCCTCTCTAACTTTTTGAGCTTAAAATTAAAAGCATGGCAATGGTTAAATTTTCCTGATGCAGAAGAGATTTCTGAACACTGTCTGAAAGAGGGTTAACAGAAAAACGAATTGTCTTCCGTGCTGTGAACAGCTTACACCCTTATAAGTAAAATTAATTTTAGTAAAAAAATGGCACAGTTTTACAGACCCACCGTTGACTGAAAAAAAAAGCCTGAAATTGGACATATCTATCTAAAAATACATAGATTGTATAAATGTTAAAGTTTTTCTTGCTATTTTCCCTCACCACATTTCTTCCCATCCTGTGGTATTCGGTCACAAATAATTAAATTAATTATAATTCTTGATCAATGCTATTTTCATGCCATTTGCTTTATTTTATTTAAATAATATAATGGCGTATTTTTATTTAGCACATATTCTTAAAGTGCTTACATTACATAAGGCACAATTCCAAGTGCTTTACAAATATATCGTTAAATATATACAGATGGAAGGTGTTACTATTATTCACATCTTTAGAAAGGAACTCAATGTAGAGAGATTTATGAATTTCCTGAGAATATATAAGTACTTAGCATAAACACTAGAGTTTGCACCTAAGGAGTAAGTCTCTGGAGTATGATTTTAAAAAAAATACTATGTTGTTTCTGAAGGTTGATATTTTAAATGGTTGCATTACCTAATAACTATGCTATTACTGATAAGTTATCTTATGTGCTCCTTTTTTTCCCCACTGATTTCCCTTATCTTTTTCCATGAATAACCATTATGCAGAATTTGATGTTTATTATTAACCTGTGTTTAAAACAGATGCATATTTATATTTTGATCTCAACTTCTGGCTTCCAGAACAGTTAGACAATTTCCTTCCGTTCGTAAGCCACTTAGGTTAGAGAAACCTAGCAAACTAATACAGAGATACAGCAATAATAAATAACCACTGCTTTTGTTTCTATATCTTTATCTATTTATATCTATCAATCCATCTATCATTTATCTATTTTATTTATATGTCAAATTATAATGCTCTGACTACTCTGTTGTTAATTTTATAATGCTGTGTTCTAATATCAACTTCAAAGCTTTGTACATTACAGCCTATTAATTTTTTTCCATAAACAAATGATTTCCTTTGGAAATTAAACTGAACATAAGCTTTGGGAAGTTATAATATTCTGTCACTTTTTATGGTCCTTCTCTATTCTTAGACATGATCTTTTTTTTTTTTTTTTTTTCTTCCCCCCAGAAGTCAGAGCCACTTTTACTGTTTGGAAGCATTTTCCTTCATATGACCAATAATTTTAAAAATCACTTACCATAATTTAAACTGGTGAATATGTAGCAACCTACCATTTGGTGATTAAAACGTTTACAAATTAAGGTCCTGTCATTTGGGGAAGCTGAGGTTGATTATTTATGTAACGGGTTTAAGTCTGATGATTAGTAATACTTGAGAGAAGGAAAGGCAGGTAAAAGAAAGTTCATCCAGGACTACTGATGCTAACTCCTACACCAAGCCAGAGTTCTTTCTCCCCAATTTCTATCTACCATGTTTTCATTCTTTTAGTCACCCAATAAGGAGCGTTTGTTTTACCGAAGAGGAAAAAGGCCTATGAACATATAACAACCCAATTTCTGGATCACGTGGACTACTGTCGGCTCCTGGTTCCAGTGCCCATTTCTTGTGAGGCCTAGAGTAAGTAAAATAAGAGATGAGTTAAATACTACTGTCTACCTTGTATGGTAATTATCACAGATTTACATCTTAGTAAGTGTTTAGCGTTTGGAAAAGTACCTGAAACATGGTAAGTACTGTATAAGTTTCCTGCAGTTTCAGAAATAATCTGGAATTCAGAACATAGAATTGGTTCCTAAGTTTTTTATGATTCCACTGTTTCCCCCCCCACCCCCAAAAAACACCTTGAGGACTATGATGCATTTATGGGGGCCTAACTTCTTTGCTGAACCCTTCCTTCCTGCAACTACGGATTTGGACTAAGTCTCAATCACAGATGGTTTTCTGACATGCTTATTAAAATAGTCATCTCTATTCACTCCTCTATTTATCAATGTACACTAAAACTTATTTTCCTTACTCAGTATTCTTCTAATATTAGTCTCACCAAGGTTAACAAAGTTCTCTCTTAAGCGTTTGCTACTGTTGGTTATTCACCCTTGAAACATATTCTATTGGCATCGATAATGCTATTTTATTGTGGGTTATGTTCTACTATCTGGATACTATCGTGGTTTTTTTTAACCACATCTTAAATATTGTATTTCTCAGGATTCTATCAGTCCAATTTTAGGATTAATCTATATATTCTCCTTGGGTTGTATAATGGACTCACCTGTTTATGACTTTATGTCTCCTTCCTGATTCATATTTCTCCCATGAGCACTACTCTAGAATCCAGTTTCTAAATGGATATATTAATGATCCACTCACTCCTTATATTGAACCTGTGCAAAGCTGATCTCATAGAATTTCTCCACAGACTTGAATTTTTTAGGCAATCCTATTTCAGCAAATGGAGAGACAGTAATATTAATCTAGCTATAGGTGGCAGAATCTGAGAAATGAAACTTGATTCTCCATATCATATTCATTTCTGCTACACACCTAATTGTTCATGTAGGAAGACAATAATTGTGAGTTCTATTTACCCAATTAATCTTCTACAAACATTCTCTTATTTTTCCATGCTTAAATCCAGTGAAGTGGAAATCTTATGTATTTCCTTAACTGCTGAGATTTATATCTAAATATAAAGATAGATGGATACTAACAATAAAACAAAAACAAAGAAAAAACCTATTTGGGCCTAACTTTTGTGATAACTCAGTCTAATGTTATTAAGCAGCTTTACTTCTAGATTCTAGTACATAATAATTCAGATGTTTTCATCATGCTTGTAATGAAAATTTTCAATTAGGCAAAATTTAAGGACTAAAGCAAAGCAAGAGAGTACTTCAAAACAAGGATTATTGTTGCTAAAAATATTTAATTTCTTGTTGATTTGAAAAGGGCTTTTAATAAAACTATTAAATGTTTTAAAAACCACGTGCTTATAGCACACTATCATACACATTGTGGTTGCCAGTGTTTAAAATACAGTGTCTTCATAGAATAGATTATATTGAAACTGCCTTTAATATTTAGATTATATCATTATGCTTTCAGTGGCCATATCTCACTAGTTTACTCTTAAAATATCCAAACAATATACATTTCTAGGTATATTTCCTATTATTCATGAAAGTATTAGATAGGCCATAAGTATACACAAATTAAAGGATGTTTAATCTGTTAGGTTAAAAAAATCCATTGTTATCGCTCTCTGGATGTTACAATTACAGTGCTATGCTGTAAGTGACATTCTTTTTGAAGGAGAGATACATAGAAATTTTCACAATGAGAGTAATTAACAGTATTTTAGTTTGAAATTCTATGCATTATCTTTTTCTGGTCTTACTCATGCTTACTGCTGGGCATAGAAAAAAAAAGTCCGAGAAAAAGTTATGAATCTTACATAACAGAATAATGTTTTATATAGAACATTAAGACTAGTTCTTCCATTCCATATAATCAGAGGTTTGTATAATGACTGCTTACCTGTTTGTTTTTCCCACTGTGCGCATTTTGATCTGCTCTACGTTTGTTTTCAGACTTGTATACCTGATTTACAGGATATGTACTTACCATTTTCCTGGAGAGATGCTTTTGCCTCTTTCCTATATTAGATTTGGGTTTGTGTGTCTCATGTATTTGTTGATCTTTATTTGCTTTCTCGTCTCGATGGAGGCTGCTTTCTCATCACTTCTTAAGAGAGGGCAATCAGTCTTTCAGATCCTGAATTTTTAACAAGGTCTTTAATTTACCCTGACACTTACTTGATTGAATGTTTGGGTATAGAATTCTAGGTTAGCAAATAAGCTTTCGAAGAACTTTGAAAATATCATCCCGATGACTCCAACTTCTAATGTTAATGAGAATTTCAAAGTTAAAATCATTCACAATGCCTTATACATTTAGTCTTTACCCCTACTTCCCCTGAGAAGGTCCCAGACTTCCCTCTGGTCTCTCTGTCTCTCGTGTTGTGAAATGATAATCACAAGATTTTACTGAATTACTTTTCTGGACATTAGGTAGGTCCTTTCTGTCTGGTAACTTTTTGCTTTTAATTCTGGAAAGTTATCTTGAATTATATTGTTGACAATTTTCTCTGTACTTTTATCCCCTATTTTTATTTCTGGCACTACTGACGTTTTGTGAAATTATTTCATGTGAGTAGAATTCAATCTGTATTTCCTTCTGCTGCTTAGGTTGCTGCTTAATTGGGTGTACTCTGAGTTAGAGTTCCATTTCACTTTGCAGCTTCCAAGAAAAATCTGTTGTACTACCCTCTCCTTTTCTTTTAGGACTCCCAGTTCAAAGGGTTTATGTCTTTTTATTTTATTTTTTTGAAGACATATCATCTCTTTACTCTTCATCAATATCAGATGCGTGTATTCACTCCAGCACTTTATCAAGAATAAAAAATATCTTTTAAACTTTTAAAAAATGGAATTGCTGGGCTTGGTATTTTAGACATTTGTTAACATTTTATTTTCACTTGGATAATTGGCACTCACTTTTATTTACCACACAGGAAAACCTTTTTTTGTTAAAGAAAGGATTATTCTAAATATAAATTAGCTATCCTTTTTTTTTTTAAAAAAAAGATATTTCATGACATCACATTCAGCAAATAAAGTGATAAAGAAATACAAGTTGTTTTTCCTCTAACATTTCTTAATGATACATTACATTTCACTTTAGCTTATTTTTTCCAAAAACACTTAAGTCATTGTATTTACAGCAATCATATGATGTAGTTAGTTTTGGGAACAAAATCTTTTATCTAGATAGAAAAGCTATCGAATATAAGAATAAAATGAGAACAAATATCTTGACAGAAAACATATCTTTAAAGATAGAAAGGCACAGATTTAATCACATAGGAAAAAAGGATCCAGAAAGATAATGTGCCTTGTCAAAATTCACTCAGTTAGGTGGTTGCAAAAGCTTCTATCATAAAAACCTATGTAACCCTAGAACCACATCCTCGCAATTACATTCACTTTTTTTTCTGATTTCCGTACCCGTTACATTCAACAGAATTAGATGTATAGTACATTTTGTGGTCATATTATGGACGCTCTTCTTTTTGCTTGGTAATTCTTAGTTTACTGTCATTGACTAACCAAAAATGAAAACCTTTGATAGAGGATTAATTAAAATCAATGCATTGATATATTTTTTTTAATTTTTTTTCAACGTTTATTTATTTTTGGGACAGAGAGAGACAGAGCATGAACGGGGGAGGGGCAGAGAGAGAGGGAGACACAGAATCGGAAATAGGCTCCAGGCTCTGAGCCATCAGCCCAGAGCCTGACACCGGGCTCGAACTCCCGGACCGCGAGATCGTGACGTGGCCGAAGTCAGACGCTTAACTGACTGCGCCACCCAGGCACCCCTTGATATATTTTTTTTTACATTTTATTTACTTGAGAGAGAGAGAGAGAGAGACAGACAGACAGAACACAAGTGGGGGAGGGGCAGAGAGAGAGGGAGACACAGAATCCGAAAGCAGGCTCCAGGCTCCAAGCTGTCAGCACAGAGCCTGACGCGGAGCTTGAACCCACGAACCGTGAGATCATGACCTGAACTGAAGTCCGTTGCGTAGCCGACTGAGCCACCCAGACGCCCCAATGCATTGATCTTTAATAATTCTGCATTATGGCTTAATTTAAAAGCAACAGTCATAACACATCTTGAGGGAGGGACGAGAAAAATGTCATAGTTGGTATTATTTATTGAAATCAAACATTTAATGATAGATGTAAGATATATCCAAAGCTTAAAGATTTTCTTATTTCAAATATGAAGAGACCTGGTGTTTCTAAACTATAGGATCAAAGGATCGTACCTACTTAAACAACTGCATTTGGGTTGTTCGTACGAAAAATGTGAAGGATATCTTATTCTTACATTGCTAACCATTTTGAAAACACATTTTCATGCAAATACACAATAATTCTCTAAGTAAAGTACATCACTATATTCTCATACAAAAGGGGTATAAGAGAACTAGGTAATTTGACCATTAATGCAAGTACCAATCATTAGGGCCTAGACTAAAAAACAGGGAATGTGATTTAAGTTCTCTACTCTTTGTAACAGTTACTTTTGGAATCATATTTTTAGGAATTATATATAAAGTAAAAATGTCACTTGTATATGATAGAATAAAGGCATGTTATTTTAACTATAAATTGAAGATACCCTTCCTTCTTCATATGCTAATTTTATCTGTGATTAACATGAGTAGACATTGTTCACACGTATAAAAACAGCAATACCTTGTTATAATTTGTTTCTCTCAATAGGCATTTCAAACATGAATATTGAATTAATCCATTCTAATTATCCTTCTATCCTCTGCTTTACGCATATTTGCGAAAATTTCTCCTGCTGCTGAGTGTTCAAACTAAACCTAATTTTGAGGTCATGGTATTTTTGTCTTTTTGGATCCTCAAAGGCCGATTTTCTAGGATGGCAAAGTATTATTTTTAAAAGGAAATTAAGAGTATATTTTTTATTAAAAACAATACCGAGATGCAAGTGTACTAAAGTCATTGCCGGAAAATCCATTGAATCGCAGCAAGTAGGCAGACCTTTCACATTTCTAAAGTCTGTTTTAGGAAGGCACCATTTAATGGTGGCTTGGATAGCTGTGCTTGTATCATAACTGTGTCTTCCTGTGGACCCGGACAACTGTTTACTGGTAAGAGTCTAACCTTGCCATCCGCAGCGGCTTCCAACTTTATCTGTAACTGAGGGAGAGGTATATGAAAGACTTCATTTAAAGGCTGCCTGGATGATAATTTGTACGCACTGATTTTGCCTCACAAAGAACTGTTCCTTCTTCCATGCATTCCTCCATTTTGAAATTAAAGATCTTGGTTCAAAAGTAGCTTTTCTCATTACCTATCTGAACCATAAGTTTCTTTGCCTATAAATGAAGTTAATACTATTTACTTATTATAATAGATTTTGAAATCATTGTGAGGTTCAAATATTTTATACAAATATGCTTCATAAGCCTTCAAGTACTCTAAAACACAAAACAGTAATGGCAATAATAATACAGTTTTAAAAATATGCTGATTATTTTCTTTGGGACTTTAATATCTTATAAGCCTAAAGAAATCCAGACTTTAAAATAAGTATAATAGTAGCCTTTCATATGGAACAGTGACAGAAGTCCCAGAGTTTGGTCTAAAGTAAATTGCTGCTGATTATAGAGTAAGAGGAAACTCATCCTCACTAAATCCCATCCAATTTGCAATTTTTCACTAAATCTAGTTATCTAAATTGCTTTCATGGGTTTTTCATAAATGTTCTCTCTCAAGATTATGTTGTTTGAAGTTTGGAGATATAGTTAACATTATGTCTTGTACATTGAAGGAAAAATTAAGAAACAACAATAGTAGAAAAGTCACAAAAACATACCCGATATGCCATTTGACAAAGGTTATATACTATGTATCTCATTGTAGTTTATGAGAATTTCGGTAAGCCTCTTCCACAACAACCAACTTTTTGTCTGCTACAAGTATTGCCCCCATACTGATTGCACAACTTTTCCTTCAAGACTTTGTAGTCAGTGTTTTTACTTTTTACTTTTTTTTTCATGAAGCAGTTGAGTAATAGTATGGTTGGATTAAAATATTAGCTTCAATTTTCTTTTTCTTAACAGTAATTTCTGAATATTGCACTAAATTTCTGTTGTAATGAAAGATTTAAAATATGTGGAACTTGAATGAGGAAGAGAATTTTTTTGGTACCAAAAACAATGTAATCAGTAAACCGTAGACTAGAAGCTATACCATCTTAGATAGAATTTGATGCTTGATTGATCTTACATTATTTTGGTAATCACTTTTTATTGCATGTCTTTGTATAGGATGCATCCCAAATAATTTATGACTTTCGTGTTTAGACATTATCTTAGCCTTGAAGCATCCCCTACCGCCACCATTAGAGCAGACTAGATAAGTGGTTGTATTCAGGTCCTTTGTCAGGAAGTGAGCCTAGGAAACAGGAGTGGGGATCTGAGGATAGAAAAATAGACAAAAAAGAAAGCCATTGTTCTAGAGTTTTTCACAATTGTGGGCAAATGCAGCTGGATCCTTTCAGAACCTTGAGAAGAGCAGTGTTGAATGCCACTTAGAATTTTCTGCCTAAATGATTGAACAGGAGATCTATCCAAAGGCAATAGTTGGCCTATAGCAAAACGAGTGGTCTTGCACCTTCAGGTTGCACTTGTCTTAATTGCCTATTGGAATGTTCCATGCATACTAAGCATCTAAATCAGAAAAGCTCTAGTATAGTTCATCTGTGATGATGGGTGAGGTGCAATCATTCTATACCTGTGAATTATTGCTACAATGGCAAGAACAAAAAGTGGAAGGGGAAATGGGGCAGAGTATATCACATTATTATACAAAGGATGCAGCATGATGAGAAAATCACACTTATCACATGATGTTTCTTTTTTTTTTAATATTAAATTTATTGTCAAATTGGTTTCCATACAACACCCAGTGCTCATCCGAACAGGTGCCCTCCTCAATGCCCATCACCCACTTTCCCCTCCCTCCCACCTCCCCATCAACCCTCAGTTTATTCTCAGTTGTTAAGAGTCTCTTATGGTTTGCCTCCGTCTGTCTCTACCTTCCCCTCCACCATGGTCTTTTTATCCCCTTCCCCTCCACCATGGTCTTCTGTTAAGTTTCTCAGGATCCACATAAGAGTGAAAACATATGGTATCTGTCTTTCTCTGTATGACTTATTTCACTTAGCATAACGTTCTCCAGTTCCATCCATGTTGCTACAAAAGGCCATATTTCATTCTTTCTCATTGCCAAGTAGTATTCCATTGCATATATAAACCACAACTTCTTTATCCATTCGTCAGTTGATGGACATTTAGGCTCTTTCCATAATTTGGCTATTGTTGAAAGTGCTGCTATAAACATTGGGGTACAAGTGGCCCTATGCATCAGCATTACTGTATCCTTTGGGTAAATTCCTAGCAGTGCTATTTCTGGGCCATAGGGTAGATCTATTTTTAATTTTTTTAGGAACCTTCACACTTTTCCAGAGCGGCTGCACCAGTTTTCATTCCCACCAACAGTGCAAGAGGGTTCCCGTTTCTCCACATCCTCTCCAGAATCTAGTCTCCTGATTTGTTTATTTTAGTCATTCTGACTCGTGTGAGGTGATATCTCAGTGTGGTTTTGATTTGTATTTTCCTGATGAGGAGTGACTTTGAGCATCTTTTCATGTGCCTGTTAGCCACATGATAAGTTTCTAAAGGATAGGAAGCCAGTCTTAACAGCTTCGCAACCTAGTGAAGAGGTTGCTACATACATGCAGATTATTATTTCCCAGGCTTTACTCCCTATGCCTTTTTCAGATTAATATTTCTCTAACAGCATTCTGGTCACCTGCTAAGAGACCTTACATGCATTTTCTTTAAAACAAGATAAAAGTTCCTTTCCTTAGCATGACATTCAACTTGTTTAAGAAAGTGGTTTTCATATACTTTCCCAACATATTTCCAACTCCTTAGTCACCCACCTCCCTTTCCCTTTCCTTTTCCTGTGCAGTAACATACTAACTTATGTATGTTGGGAAAGTTGAAGACAGTATCATGAGTGCATCTTGAAAAAACAGTTCAAATTCAGTATCTTCCTCATGGTGAGTAAATGATATTTTCTGAAATTTGAATAAATGCAGTAGAGAAATAGGGAAAATGCTGTTTCTTTTCTGTTTCATTGTTCTGTCTTTCTAATAGACTTATTACCTTCACTGTCTTTCTCCAGGTATTTATAATTTAGATAATGGTTGTGGTCTTCATTGGTATTTCTCTTTCAAAGACATTCCAACAAATCTCTTGCTAAGTTATTTCAAATCAAAATGTTATTCTGCATGTAAACTGTGCAGAATAACAGGGTTCAATACTGTTCCTAATACCTTTGGTTGAAAAACATAGATTTTCAATGAAATAATGAGATATACCTATGAAGATTGGAGAGCCAACATTTTGTGTAGGCTGTTTAGAGCAGGGTCATGATACATTTCAATCATATACATCAAGAATAAGGAAAAAAAAAAACCTTCAGTCTTCATTGGTATATGAGGACTTCAGAATGCTTGGTTCACTGACTTCATCTTTCACATAACATTGCCTGGGATCAAGAGATAAAACATTCAGCAAAGTAAATGAAGAATGGATGAAAAACTACAAAATACACTGGTCCTAGTGTATAGAATGTCACCTGGAAGCTAACATCCTGGTAAAGATATGGAAGAGTCCTTTTAAGATGTAATTGAGGTGTCAGCTTGTGAGATAATACCCTTTGAGAATTAGGCATCATCCTCTAGGAGATAGTATACAATCTAAAACAATAAAATTATATTGTTCCTTGATGGCAGTGAGTAGAATGCATGAGTCCAAGAACCAAGAAAAGGAAGTAACAGTGACCGTGCTTACTCTCATTCCCATTCATGCTTGAGAATTTGTCCTCCTCCCCACCCCCACATCCCATGCAAATCTATGCACTTCTAACTATGGGGACACTTTCACCAGCAGATGCTCAAGGGTTCCATTTAATTTTACTGGTGGTAATCTTAGGTTCCTTGAGGCAAGAGAAAAGCAGTCACAGAAAGGAGTTGTCATCTCCTGGCTATGTTAAATGGTAAATAAACAGTATAACTGACATAGATAGATAGATAGATAGATAGATAGATAGATATAACTGATCATTAGGCAGAGGTTGAGATGCTGTTATACAATAATGTCTTTAGTGACAAGGTGATTCATGGTAGTGAGTTTTGTTACTTACCTTTCCACTTTGAACATTAGGTAAACAAGTGCAGCAGTTACAATCTTGGCAGGGCAAAGTGACAGTTACGGTTATCTGTACCTGTGGTTGAGTATATATATATATACTATATACCAGTATATAGTAATCTGATCTTCTATAATCTAGCGTCAGTACTGATTAAGGGTGAAAGGAAGTTATAATGAAGGAGATCTAGAATAATAGAGGAAGATGACTGGTATCAACTAAGGCACCAAGACCAGATGCAGGGACAGGTACACTAATTTATCCTCCTTCCTTTTCTAAGTTTACCTAGAAAAAAAGAGTAACATGAATCCTGGAAGAGTTTTCCCAGGCAGATTACTATATTATCAGCCATAGATGGGTCCTAAATGGGCACTGAGTTGAATCTTGTAGATGATGTATTTTTCCACAAAGATCTTACCTAAGGACTGACGTACTTCTTCCAGCTGTCAGAAAGGGTATGTCTTTATGGTACACAGCTAATTCCTTCCCCTGGAATTGCTCTTCACAGCCTTACTCACCATTAAGTCCTCTCCCCAGGGACAGCCTTCTTGCAATAACTAGTCTACTCATTCACTCCCTCCTGGGTGTTGCCCAGAGCATTCTAAGTAAACATCCTTTAGGCAACTCATTGTCTCAGAGACTTTCCCAAACACAAACTAACACAAGATTTCTAAAAAATGCTTGCGGTACCTATTCATACTTGGCATATATTTGTCTCAAAGTTAGAAAGAAACCTCTCTCTTGCACACACCCTTGGAATGAACTACATCATCTTCATGATTAGACTCCAATAATCTCTAAATAATAAAACTCTTGTTAATAGTTATAGCCTCATTCTATGATTAAGGGCTTGAATATCGGATATTATTCCCTGTATCTTCATCCTTCCATATAATTTTATCTGTCTTCAACCTACCTTTACTTATGTAACCAATTTATACTTATCTGTTAGGCTGCCTCCTTTAAGAGTCTTTCCCTAGCTTTTACTCTAACTTAAATATATCATATGTAGTGAAAAAATATCGTGAAGACTCCTGTAATAGTATTTTAAACATTATAGTAGTAACAGATATAGTTATTACCCTGGTACTATATGTGCTCCTTAAGGCCAGGGACCAAATCATAAAGAGAGAAAGTAAAGTAATTATATTCTTGTGGGCTCAGGGATTGAACTGCTTTTAATCTGTTATGAGAAATAAGAGGCTTAATAGTTAGTATAATTTCAAGTTCATATAAACCAAATCTGTACTTCCAGTACCTAGTTAAATGTCTCTCAAACAAATGATTATTTGTTGAACAGATTAATAAATGAAAGACTAAATAAATAATTGGTTGATTGAAGAAAGGGTAGACTAAAAACAAAACAGTGAAGAATAAGATTTCCAATTATGGTCATATTTCCATAAGACTGATATGTTTATAAAAATATTTAATCTTCATATTAGCTTTTTAGGTTAAGGATTATTATTGCCATTTACTAGCTGAAAAAAATACAATTCAAGTGTGTAAGTAATTTTCCAAAAGTTATAGCATATATAAGGTCCTAATGTAAGTCTTTTCATTCTAATTATTTTATAGATTGATAGAGGGATAAGGGTGTGTGTGTGTGTGTGTAAGAGGACAGTGAGTTGAAGAGTGCAGAGTGAGAGTTGGTTATGGCAAAGGAAATAGAAAGAATGAGATGACTTCAAGTGGTATATTGAAGGCAGACTCAGTAAGATCTATTGGCTAGTTATTTCTCAGGAGAAAAGGCTATGAACTAATCATTGACAATAATACATTTTAGCCTGGGACAATTGGAGAATAGTCATTCAATTAACAGAACTACAGGAATCAAGGTTTGGGGGTGCCCGGATGGCTCAGTCGGTTGAGCATCCGACTCTTGATTTCAGCTCAAGTCATGATCTCTGGGTTGTGGGATCGAGCCCCCTGTTGGGCTCTGCACTGAGAATGGAGCCTGCTTAAGATTCTCTCTCTCTCTCTCTCTCTCTCTCTCTCTCACTGTCTCTCTCTCTCTCTCCCTCTCTCTCTCTCTCAAATAAATAAAATTGAACAAAATATTTTTTAAAAAATGAAAGAAAGTTTGGAGTTGGTTGCTGGTTTTAAAGTCATTCCATTTTCTCAATGGAAATTCAGGGCAAGAGTTCTGGGGAGATGAGTTATAACATTGATACTTAACATTAATACACCATATATTAATGTTAAAAGTTTAACAATGTGTGTTTTGGAAGTTTTGACCATAAAATTTATTTGTGTTGACTTCAAGTCAAAGACAGTCAAGGCACTGAAAGTAAAGCAGGTTGGAGCCAGGAATGTAATTGTGGACTTTTTCATTTGAAATAATCATAGATGATACACAATCAGTATTCCTATCCTGAGAGCAAAAACTCATAATGTATGAGTGTGTTTGAGTGTAAATATTTTTTAACCTAACAAGAGTAAACTAAGTTGTTTTTTCATCATCTATTGCCTATTGGCATTTTCTAGAATCATGTTTCATTTGACCTGGATAAAAAATCATTATTATGTTGAAATTGCAACATATAAAGCATAACCAACTTTTCAAAGAAGAAAAATATACCGGCCACAAAATAAATAAGGAAAACTTGCATTTTTCTAGTCCCTTTTGGCTTCCTTATAAATCTGTATATTAATACTGATAAAACATAGAATCAGGATATTCTGT
The DNA here is from genome assembly GCF_028749965.1 of Puma concolor. Lineage (NCBI taxonomy): Eukaryota > Metazoa > Chordata > Mammalia > Carnivora > Felidae > Puma > Puma concolor. Next base: position 54,015,124 of record NC_141679.1, on the reverse strand, counting down.
TTTTCTTTTTATAAATATTACCTTGTTAAAGTTCACTTCAGCCTTGTGGTTCATTTTAATATCATATGGAAGACTGTTATTTATATAGTTTCATTCATTTCATTCACATGACACCTGTATCCTCTACACTCAATCTATACCTAAGAATAGAGTAAAATATGTCAGTTACTCAATGTGAATAGCCACATGACAGGTTTTTAGAGGAAAAAAACAAATTTGCTTTCCCCCCAAAAGAACTTAACTGTTCAAAAGAAAAGACTTAAAAATAACTGTGGGAGCTGTTTTTCAGTAAGTGATAGCAGTTACCTTCTACCACACAGTGATCTGACATTACATTTCTCAATAAGGTTGATTCTGCATTGCCCTGAGAAATTCCAGAGCTGATAAATAGCAGAATTCAGTGATGACCATGGACTGGTCATAGACACTATGACCGCCACAGGGCAACCTTCTCTACTCTTACAGAACTTTACCAATTGTGCCAGGGTGCTTGATAAGAATTATAACTGACTCTTCTGATTACATTTTAGTTGGTGACATTTTTAGTCAGTATATCACTGTTCTGTCTACATTCTTACAAATAGGTGGATTTATATTTTGAGACTGTATTGCTCCTAGAAGCAACCACAGTTGGTAGTTTCAAACAGACCTGGGTCTTCCACTTATCAGCTCCAAAACCTTGGACTTCTTTTAATAATTACAAGCCAAAATTCTTCAGTAATAAAATAGTGATTATAAATTGTCTGCCTAATAGAATTGTGATGATTAAAAGTAATTGCTTCTATAAAGCATCTAATTCACAGCTTGGCCATAGCAGAGGACTAACAAATGTTAATTATTTTTCATTAATGCCATTATAATTATATTGGAAAGGATATTTTATTCAAGAAAGCAAATATATTTCTTAAAACTTAAAATTTATGATAGAATACAAATAAAAAATCTAACTCTGTTTTTAATTTAGTATTTCTTGATTTTTGAAAAATTAAGACATTTATGGACTTTAGATGATGTTGATGTATTGCCAGAAGTTGAAAGACATTCTGTGGCTAGTAGATTACATTAAAATAATGAAAACACAATTTGCAAGGAATATAAATCATATTTAAACACTCAAAAATAATTTATTTCTCTAAGCTTTTAAAAACTATTTAACTTCATTTACACTGCTTCCATTGCTTTGTCTTGTTCATTATAACAAGCTTACTGCACAAATGAACATTAATTGAAAATTACTATTAAAAATATTCAACATGTCCCTGGATAATGACTTATTAGGGTAAATTTTATGTCTATAGCTTCCTGTTATGGATACGTTTACTGCACTTATGGAAAATACAATTATCTTGCCTAAGAGCATTTCATATCTGAGATTTTTTTAAAAAAATAATGTCTGGCTTTTTAAAAAAATATTGTTTCTACTAGGTAAAACAATTTTGCCTCTAAAAACCAGTTACATGTGACAAAGGATGCTAAAGGGCAAATATAATTTTGAAGGCTATTTGTGTCATATCAACATATAAGTACGTTCTAACTTTCACTTATTAACCATCTTAGAACAGAGAATAATTGTAAATACAGTAAATACTGACCGTAATAGAAATATTAGGTTGTACATTTAAGGAAGAATAAGACATTAAGATTTTGGAAATGGGAATTTCCAGACATTTTCCAATTCTTACTCAGCCCTGGACTTTGTGTGGTGGAGAGTTGGTAAGAAAACAGAGAGGTGGGGCGCCTGGGTGGCTCAGTCAGTTAAGCAGCCGACTTCGGCTCAGGTCATGATCTCGCGGTCCGTGAGTTCGAGCCCTGCCTCGGGCTCTGTGCTGACAGCTCAGAGCCTGGAGCCTGTTTCATATTCTGTGTCTCCTTCTCTCTGACCCTCCCCTGTTCATGCTCTGTCTCTCCCTGTCTCAAAAAAAAATAAATAAAATGTTAAAAAAAAAAAAAAGAAAACAGAGAGGAAATAAACAAAGGTGTGAGGTTGGGATCAGCTATCAACCCAAGGGCCTAGTCAACTGTGTTAGCAGAATGATGCACCAAAGATGTCCATGCTACTCGCCCACCAAAGAGGTCCCTGGAAGCTGTGAATATGTTATGTTACATGTCAAAAGGGATTATGCAGATTTACTTAAGGTTACATACCTTAAGCTAGAGTAGCCACCTCTAGTAAGTTTAAAATACAACAAATTCAGCATTCCTCTTGAATTATATAATAATACATTTCTAAAAGTTCAATTTATATTATAACCAGCAAGAATGTAAAAGAGATTTATGTTTTTCCTCCAACAATTATAGTGATTTTTTTTCACCTAAATTTCGGGAGGGATGCTGAAAGGTCAGAGAGGATGTAGAAAAATTCTTGATTACATATCAGTTATCCATGTATTGAACTGCTTCTAGCAAAATTATCTTCACCTAGTTAAAGCCACTGAGAGTCTCTAATGCTTGTGATAACTAAAAACATACCTCCCCACTTTTCTAAAACGTTTCTTGGAATCACAGCTACCTTAAGTGAAAACCACACTGGTAAGTAATAAAAGAAATGCACAGAAAAAAAGTGGCCATACTTCTGAAGTATCTGACAGTTTAAATCATGAAATATCCATACTAAGGCAAAATAAATATTTACAACATTTTTGAGAAACATTCTCAGATCAAATTAGTCTTCCCTTGTGTATGATAGCCCTCACTGCAGTTTATAGTAATAAATTGAATGATATAAGACGAATTGTTTTAATGTCAATGATTACCTTAAAATGGTATAAAGTGCTCCGTTTTCTTACCTATTTTAGGAATTGAACATTTTCTGTGTAAAGAGACAAAACTGACTGGAGCTTAGAAATATTTTTATTTTTCTAGAATTGTTAAAACACATGAATTTAAATATGTGTTCATTTCAAAACAAACCCCCTCTATCTTCACAAACCCAATTCTTTATGTGTTTATTTTGTGGCCTCTGAAGGCATTTGGGTTACATCCTTTGCAATCCCAGATCACAGAACACATTTATGATATCATTATTTTGTTCCTTGTTTGTTTGTTTTTTTTTTTTTTTTCTTTTAGGGTTATTGTAAGGACTCAATTAGATCATTCATGTAAAGAACTTGCACAAGGCCTGAACACAGAGTAAGTCAGTGAGCATTGGCTCTTTATATGGTATTAGCTATTACAATTAATGTTTCAGTGTATATGTCTACTGCTCATCTTAAAGTAAACTTTATTGATCATCTTTGGTTACTTGACTAATAAAAATTTGGTATTATTTTTAGGGTTGTTCTAAATTGCTGGGACAACCCCTATATTTTTTCCTTAGATAATTTTAACTTAATGATTGAGAAATGTTTTAATGACCTGACTTTGATATTTTTTTAGATAACTTTAAGACTTAATGCAGTTGTCATCAGATTTCTATGGTGTTCCTTTATGTGCATTAGCTGTCCTTGGTCCTCTTAAATACAGTGTCATGATGATGACTTGGTTTAGTGTATTTTGCCTTGTGATCTCATCATGTCCTTTTGATGGGATACTTTATTTAGCAAGTCTAGAGAGAACCGATTACACAATTTTCACTAGACAAAAAGTCAGCTTCGGTGTATTACACAGAGCTATATTACATCACTAGTTGGATTTACCAGAATCTTTTTTGGTGACCCCCTATTTGATAACATGTAAAATTAACCAATTTTCAGGCCATTGCTGTCATCTTTGGCCTTCTTGCTTTTGCTGTCTTTATGATACATTTAGGTACTCTCAGAAAATAAATAGTTTATACATCTTTGGGAACTCAGCCATCTCAATCACCCAACCAATCTTGACTCAGAAAATCCTTTTGCTTTTTCTGATAATGACTTTCATCCATATTTGCTGTTTCATCTTTGAAATTTTATGATAATTTTTGCAGATACCTGGTTCTCATTGATGTTCTTTGATCTTTTGTAAGACTACTATATGAAGAGATGGATTTATTTGTCCAGTGATATGTGGCGGTTTTCATTTTTTGTTTCCCCATAGGTCATGATCCTTTGACAGACATGAGAAATTTTGCTCTAATTTCTACTGGTCACATCTCTCCTTGTTCAGTCCCCCTTAGCCAAAAAATTTTCAAATTGGCTTCAATTTCCAAAAATGGTTCTGGAGATTATCCACATTGGTGTTTAGGCATCAATTATTTGAGTTAGATTTAGAACCTTTAGTTATAATGCCTTGTCATCAGCAACTCTTTGGTGTTCCTCTCCATTTCCCTTGCATGACATCTAATTGGTCATAACCCTTTACTTGCTATGTAAGGTGCCTCAGAAGGTCCACTTGCTTGGTCAGATACTCAAGTTCTAGTAACTGATCTTGATCTATTGTGCACTTCTGCTGAAGACAATCTTCTTACACTCAGTAGCAGGCTGGAAATCTTGTTGGAGTCCTGGAGGTCACACAACAGGTTTGTCCTCCTTCATCTTAAACTTTACCAAGTTCCCTGCCACCTCTTTGATGGTTCCTGGAACTGCCAGCTCAGCTGCTGCCTCAGATAAACTCAAGCCCTCAAGCTTCACAGAAGCTGCACCTGGGTTGAAGTTGCTTGATGGGCTTACGGCTTTGGTCTGTGCCACCCATGGGATCTTAGTTCCTCCAGCCCATCCCTCACTACACAGGTGGGTGCAGTGTGCCACTTTGGCTTTTTTGTGATTAAATGAAAGCACAGATAAGCTGTTTGGTTCTACGGAACCAACAAAAAGCAGTGTTTTGTTTTGTTTTCCTTGTCAAGTCTGGGAAGAAACATCGTCAACCTGAGTTGGAATTCTGGAAGGGGGAATAAAACTAGGAGTCCTTACATCTGGATTCTGATCTACAGATTTAGGTAAGGTGTCCTTTAAATCAAAAGTTCTGGGGCATCTGGGTAGCTTAGTTGGTTAAATGGTCAACTCTTTATTTCAGCTCAGGTCATGATCTCACTTTGGTGAGATCGAGCCTCGTGTCAACAGTGCAGACAGAGCCTGCTTGAGATTTTCTTTGCCCCTTCCCCTCTCTCTGTCTCTTTATCTTTCTCAAAGTAAATAAACTTAATTAAAACACACACACACATACACACACAGACACACACACACACAAACCCAGAATTTCCCTACATGGTGACAGTGAGTATTTGTAATCTTCTAATTTTTCTTTCAAATTTTTATTGGATATTCTTTAAGATTTTTATTGGATATTTTCAACATAAAATGTATCAAAGCTTATATAACAAGAATTTTGTGTTTTAAAAATTCCTCATATAACTTAGACAAAATCATGGATTTGTGAAAACAGTGATATTTTAGAGGGTACAACAGACTGCAATTCTTGGGTTAAATTAAAAACTGGTCGTTTTTCATGGCCTGTGACGGCGAGCTGGATTCCAAGTAAAAAATTCCAAAGACATCACATATCCAAAATGAAGATAATGCCCAGTGACAGCTTGGTTAGTCTTTCTCATGCAGCAAAAGAGGGAAAGATGTATTATTTTGGGCACAAGTAATTAAGTCTCACTTAGTGCTCCTGGTCAAGGTCTGGGAAAGGGTATTAACGGTATTAGAAGAACAAAAGAAAAAGTGTACCAGGTAGAGACTAATGCCACCTTCAATTTTGTGATTGTTGTAGACAGAAAAACATACAGCTTGAGTAGCCAAATCTGCAGACTATCCATATGTGTCCTGAACTTACCATAATGGAATTCAGCTCTGTGATTCAAATCTGGGAGGTTCATAACATTTATTTTGATGCTGGGATAAGTTTAAGTCTGGTCCACAGCAAAACGCTAGTGTTCTCATTTTGTACCTTTTCAAAATCAGCTCACTTTCTTTACTTACATTTTTTCTAACAATGTCCATTGTGGTTTATTAATATACGCATTTTCTTGCTGGAAGATAGATGCCGTTAGATGATAACTTTCTTTGCAGGAAGATCTGTATGATTTGTCCTTTCTGTAATTAGTACATGTAGAAAGAGTTTAAGATGCTTCATGGTTTTAAAAATGAAATTATATTCTAGTTTACCTGAAATATTAAATCATAAGATATGTTTCTTATTCTGAGTGACAACTTAATGCATATATTTTACCCTTAACACAAAACCAACAAAATTTATAAGTTATATACATCCCAACTAATTATGTATTTTTGCATGTATTTTGTCTTTTTTGCATGGTGTTAGTTCTCCATTACATACAATTGAGTGGGTCCACAATTTAATGTTCAAACTTGGAATCAGATTTTAATACTAACAGTGGGAGAAATTACTACTATTTCAGATACCCAGGGAACTAGCATGATCTTTTACATTAAAAAAAATAGATATTTGTGATCAAGGACAGTATGCCCTCATTATCCTAAGAATTGTCCATGACCAACCTAACCTATTAAAATTTCCTCAAGCTTCACACTGTTATCCTTATGCTCTGTACTCACTTTATTTATAATTGGAACTAGCATATATTACAATATAGCTATCCCCAAAAGCACTGTTCTAAGTGTTTTTACAAATATTAGTTTATTGAATACCCCAAACAACATTGGGACATTATCATTTGTGACTTACAATCTAGGGCATAGACACGCAGAGACGTATTAATGTGTCCATTGACTTACAGCTAGGCTAGTAAGTCTAGCTTACTAGCTTACTAGGAGGGAGGGGATGCCAGCCTTTCCTAGCAGTCTGTTTCTAGAATTTGTACCCTAAGTAACCATACAAAACTATCTGTACTTTCATACAACTTGTTGTTACTATGCATATTTTGTGTGTGTTTACCTGTTTATTTTCTCTCTCTGCCCAATGGGATGTGAGTTCTATGGGAGCACAGATTTTACTTTTTTTTTCTTTTTACTGTTGACCCTCATTAATTAGAATATTGTCTGGCTTATGATAGATCCTCAGATATTTTTAGAATGAATCAGAGAATGAATAAGCCATTATCAACCTTACATATACATTATTTTTACATGTATATGTTTTGATAATGTCATATTTATGACTTGAGAGCCCGGAGCCTTTCTAGTAGGTCCACGTGAAGTAAAACGTGAATCCAAAATAATTCCATAAATAACATGAAACTGAAGGTAAAGCCAGCTGGACAATCCCACGTGACTCTAAAAAGACTCCTTTTAGGTTAAAAATGAGTTTCTGAGAAAAAGTCAGACCCTTGAGACTTCTGAAGTAGCAGTCTTCAAAGTGTATTGTGTGCTTATTTTGGCATTAACAAAGGAATACATACAGATTCTGGAATAAATTTTAATTTTTTATCTCGGCCTTCTTAAATTCCACTTGTTTGTAAGATTTTAATGAACATATGAAGCTACTTTACATGCAGAATTCATAAGTAAATTGATACAGATTTTCAGGGGGGGGAGTGTGCCTAAAATGTGGTGATTAGATGACAAGTTAAAGTAGTCCTGAGACCACCTTTAATTGTCACCCAAAAAAGAAGCCACTTAAAAACTTGGCAATCTCCTGGTATTTCATTGCCTCAGTAACCTTTCTTATCTGGTACTTCCTCTCACTGATCTACATCAGTGAAGTGATAGCTTTGTGCAACCATTGTTTTCTATCCCAGATCTTAGAAGGCTTGAGGCAACAGAAATTCTGGGACCTGGGTCTATGAACCCTCCTTATATGACAGCAGCCTGATCATCATCTGGATGATCTTCCCGCATCTGGATGTTTGAAGTTAGAGGATGGGACAGAGGCTGCAAAGCGAAAGGAAGAGGCAAAGGGAAGAAGTGCCATCATGTGCATCCCGAGAAAGAATCTGCCTCTCATATCTTTTCTCCAAACACCTTACCTGTATCTTGTCAGTGGTCACAGGTGACTTCACCAGCAGGCCACTCTCATAATATAACTATAGGAAAAAAGCTAAAACTATACATTCTCTGGGAAATACACTGGAATGAGTAATTTTTAATGAACGTAAGAATGTCTCTCAGGTGTCTTTATGTTCTAATATTGGTTGGCACCTGGTATCACATGGAACCTGACATGAATGCAATAGATGCTAATGAGGGAGTGGGAAGGAAATGAAGGATCAGACAATAAACATTCATTTTGCAGCACTGTGCCTAGCCTTAGCTGACCTTCATGAGGACTGATAGAATAGGCAAAGACTTCCATACCTGGTTATGAATCTTAGATAAATTAATCTTCATCTCTCTGAGCCTCACTTGCCCCAATTGTAAATAAAATAGGCATAAGAACAGTATCTAAAGTTGTTTTAAAGACTAAGAAAGTGTATTTAAAATGCTTCTAATACTACCTGATAAGCATTAAATAAATATCATTTTTTTTGTTATGTTGTTTTTTCAATATGAGAGCCAGCTTGGAAGCTAAGGTATAGATCCACTAGTATTTCCACATTAAATTAACGCTTGCTATCATGATGAAACAGAACATTCTTAAAATAATTTGTAAGTCCTGTTTCTTTTAAGCTATCAGTGACAGAGGCTATATTTATTCATTTGCCTAAATTCACTTAATTTCTTATTTCTGATGACTTGGGAAAGAAAATATTGCTATGAGCAGCTGTCCTTTGATTTTTGTTTTATGATATTTCTAAAAAATAAATTTTACATTATTTGTATTAAAAAGTCAAATATGATGAATTAATTGCAATACTTCGGCTTTACTTTTTGTTTTCTAAGAGGCCAGGTTCCCAGATATTTAAAGTTCATGTACCATTTACAATTTATCAAACATGTATGTTACTTAAAAACTGTATATAGGGGCACCTGGGTTGCTCAGTTGGTTAAGCGTCCGAGTTTAGCTCGGGTCATGATCTCACCGTTTGTGAGTTCAAGCCCCGTGTTGGGCTCTGTGCTGACAGCTTGAAACCTGGAGCCTGCTTCAGATTCTTTGCCTCCCCCTCTCTCTGCCTCTCTCTTTCTCTCTCAAAAATAAACATAAAAAAATAGCAAAATATATAAATATATATTTATATTTATATATATTTGTATATTTATATATTATATTTATATATTAATATTTATATATTTATAAATTTATATATTTATATATATTTATGGTTGGCATGTTTAAAAACTGTTAATGTAGCTTGTGGCACAAATAACAACAGTTCCCTTACTCTTAATCTATAAATTTAAGCTACGGCACTGAGATAAAGTTTGTATGTTTGTTGCCTTAAGAAAATAACGCATCCTCCACTATCCTTAAATTTCTTGTGGCAAACAAAGAAGACCATGCTGAAACATTCAGATTTTCAGTCCTCTCATTCTTGGGATGCAGTTGAAAAACCTCATTATTATTTTTATAATTTCAGTTTATTGTGCTTCTTCTGAGATATACTCTACTGACACAAAGGACATGGGTATATCCTAGTAGATGACTAGCTATTCCCTTAAATGTCCTTAACAATTCCTGCAAGAGACCAAGGGAATCCAGGGTTCTATACCAGTTCAGCAATTTATAGAATATATATAAACATGACTTCTGGTTCAAATATTACCTAACATGGTAGATTATTACACATGTTTTTTCTAAAATTATAATTTAAATTATATCTTCAGGTACATCTGGATAAGATTAAACAAACTTCCATAAATCGCCCTAGTAATGATCTGTCAGAACTCCTGTACAACTGATAAAAATAAGCATCTGCTTTTTACCAAGTCAAAACTGTATCTCCAAAATTCAGCCTTATTATCTCGTAAAAATATTTACTGAATGCCATAACTGTACTATGTTCTCACATTATACTCTCTACCAAGTTTTATCCCTATTTTCTAATCTGCCTGAAATGGCTGTAATGAAAATGAATTGAAGATCATGTCTGCTAATATTGACTTTAATTGAATATTACTGTTCAACCAACAGAACATTTTTTTCATTTGTAGGTATAAAGTATTACAAGAAATATTTCTATATCCAAATAATGCGTGTAATACCAATTTTAAGTAAATATGAAAATAGTTTATCATATATGTAGATGGGAAATGTCTTGGTTATGAAATACTATCACTCTCAAGACGTTTCCCAGAAGAGTTTATTTTAACGTTATAATTAATTTTTTAAGTTTTTCAGTGTAAATTTGATTTGAATCCATATAGACCATTATATTAATTATACTAAATTAGAATAGAGAAATTTTCTAGTTAACATAAAGTAAAATACAGGAGAAAATAATTACATGGAATACATGAAATGCCTAAGGTAGCTTTTCTATTGAAAAAAATAAAAAGGGTTTCAATTATATTCTATACCAGGACTCAAGTTCATGTTGTGAATTTCTACATTTATGGCCTTTCTATAGGTATGTAATAAATTACTACAAGCTTAGTGGCTTAAAACAACACACACTTATCATCTTATAGTTTCATGTGTCAATAGCCTAATCATAGCCTAGCTAAATTCTCTGATCAGTGTCTTAAAGGCTGTAATCAACATTGCACTACCTCTTCTAAGCTCACTGGTGTCATTTAAAAATAAATCCTGCCTTAAATAAAGAGAAACTTTATTGCCTATTGCCATAGGGAGAATGCTTCAATCTCAGGATCTATAGAGTGCCTCAAAATCAAACAGGGAAAAGCTTGTCTTTTATAGAGAAGGGATAATAGAGCAAGCGGAAACTTTATTGGGGAAAAGGATAGTGGTGGCATGAGCAGGGAGAAAAAGCAGGATGCTTCAACAAATAGTGCGGTTTTTGGAAGTTGGTTCATTCTTGGAATGAGCTGTTAAGGGAAGATGTTCTGTACCTTAGTGCTTACTTAACCTTGGTGGGGACCCAAACTGCAGGTTCCCGAGGGGCGGAAAAAAGCCTGACTGGAGTTTGGCCAAGTCAGGTCAATGGATAAGTTATAAATAATTGTGAACATTTGGCTAGGCTTCCACCCCTTGTTGTTTAAAACAAACAAAATCTGCCCTTAAACATTGCTATGGTTAGAATCTAAGTCATTGTGAAGTTATTTGCAAAATGGTTTTTAGAGTTAGGCTGACCTTCAAGTTCCTTGTTGGCCTTGAAGGGCTGGTTAAATAATTATTAAATATTTAATACAGGAATAAAAACAAGATTTGAGATTTGAAGGGGGCTATTTTAGAATCTTTTAGAAGATTGGACATTTAGATGATAGAATGAAGACAATGGTGGAGGTTCAACAAATTTCCTGATTTACAGTCTGAGTATTTTTGATGATACCATAGACATCAGAAAAGTTTCAGGTAACGTATACAACAGTCACTTCTGACCATTACCATACAACCATAAGAAGCCACAACCATATCTTATGCCACACCATTTTACAGAGCCAGTCACCAGAGTTCCTATAGTTCTCTAGCAGTGATGTTGGTTTCAGTAAGATTGTCCATAGTCCTGGTTATTTTCTAGAGCTGCAGTCACAAAAATTGATCAAACATGAAATGCTGTAGTAGTTACGCATTATAGATTTGTTCTCAATCTCTCAGACTCTTATTCTAGGCTTCTTGAGAAACTAGTAAATACAAGAAGGCCACATCATCCTTATGGAACTATAATTTTGTGCCTAAGCCTATAGGTATAACACATTTTTTGACCTTTGAGATCATCTCCTGTCTGGAAAACTTAAATCAGAGGAAAGGAAGTAGTTAAGTAAGAAAAGAAGTCAGTTTTTATAAAGATTAGATAAGGGCTGATTAGATTAACTAGATAGTAGGTTGCAAACCACTTAATAGGCAGATATGTATATGTACAGTTGCCACAAATAAAATATGTTTTATCAGAGGCTATGCAATGCTCATGAGGATAATTAGACATAGATTTATATTTGAGACATCGTATCAGCTGTTTTGATGGAGACATTGCCCCATCTAATTGCTAAGAGAATTCTCAGCTTTTCATTTGCAGGGCGGACAGTTCCAAATGTTCCAGGTAAATTATGGGATCATCAGGATCTATTAGATGTTCTTAGATACATAGAACAAGGCAAGGGATGTGTACTCTGGCCTCCTATATTAACAGAGTAGGTATTGGCAGAAAATTAGTTGTAATTGCAAAAACGTAGGTCCATTGAAGGGACCCTTGGTTATATTAAACTAGAAGCATAGATTGCTCTTTTGAAAAGTATTGAAGAATATTCCTTTTGAAATCTACAGTTAAAAGCTAAGTACCCTAGTGTCAACACAAAGAATGCCCTTAAATTGAAGACAGGTTTAGGAATTTGGGGGAAGCTGAGGCTTCCAAAGGAAACATAGTACCTGATCAGCAATCAGAAATAGTAGTATAAGATTGTGAGACAAGTTGAATGAAAGAATGCCATAGATTCTGGGATCCTTGGAGAGAGACAGGGGATGGCTGCTATTAAAAGAACACTTGGGGGAGACGAGAGGAGATGGGAGAAGAGGAGTAAATAATATAATTTAGGTTTCTTCATAGAAGATTGAAGTGAGGATAAAGAAAATGGATATAGCAAAGGGCAGTGAAAATGGTGAGAATAGGAAGTAGAAAAGGGAATCCTGTGGTGCGTTGTTCTGACATCTTGGATGGAAAATTATGACCTCATGATTTCATCTGCTGGGTCCAATTTTTTTGGGAAGATTTCTACCTCATGATGTTACACGCTTGTGGGGCCTCTTGGGAGAGAGCCTTAATTTTACGTTGCCAGTTGGGGTGAACTCCCATTCACACTAGCTTTGGTATCTTTTAAGTTGATAGACATGAATCCAAGGCTGGAACAAAGAATTCCTTGAATACCTTGGATGACTTTCCTCATGAAATGGGTCCCTCTAGTTTTTCTGATTAATTTGTGGATTGAAGGCATAATCAAAATCTAGGAGGGCCATCCAATGGTTTGGCTTTCCAGGATTGCTATAAATAAATAAAAGATGGCAAGATAAGAACTGAGAAAGGTAGATAAAAGGTAAGACAAATTGTAATGAAACTAGTATGTGGAGGCTAGCAGTATTTATTAGCTTTTTAAATTTTCTTATAAAATAGTGTTTCTGAACTAAGGCAATTATTTGGGGATCTGGGACCAAATCTAAACATTTAGGTATGAAACACATAAGCACAAAAATAAAGTGCTGTGGCTGATATATTTTGACGAAAGGATGGAAACTGTAGACATTAAGAAAACTAATGAAAAGCTTTGAGGGGCCAGATGTTAACTAACTTTGAATTCTAGACTGTGGCATTTGAGCTTTTCAACTCACTAATTATAATGATTCAGACTCTAAATTAATCACCTGTAATTGTAAAATGATCCATTTAAAATTGTTCAATTTAATAATTGTACAACAACGAAACAGTCACTGACAATAATGTAAGTTCTCCATGTTACAATCCAAGTTTCCACATCTCTTTACCACATACATTTAGATAAGGGCTGATCTTAGAAAAAAAATTGTGAAGCGATAAAGATTACCTCTGGACCACTCACTACCTGATCGTCTTACTTTTTCAGCAAAACTTGGTAAAGATGACTGATTAAAAAAAAATTAAGGTGGTATGCTATCTATATTTTCAATACATATTTAAAAATGGTAACATTTTATTGCATTATTCTACAATATGGTGTTTAATGAATATGTACAATCTAATTTTTCATGCATTTAAATTGACAACACATCTTGCATATATTAGATAACTTGAGTGCACTGGTTTTTCAAGACAATGAAACAAAAGTCATTCTTAGCTTGATATTTTAAACCTGTATAGAAAATTTTGTCTCCAGAATTTTAGAGGCTTTTCTCAGTGGAAAAGAAAATCGGGGTTTCTTTGGTGTTTTTCAGATGTCAGGACTCATTGAAATTGTAGGCAACCACTTGAATCATGTATTTTCATGTGCATTTGAATTGTAAAGTGTTGATGCATCTCTAGAAACCAGAGGTATTGTGTTGATAAGTGGTATGGTAAAATTTACTTCTGAACCAAATAGTGGCAGTTTGGGAAGGAGATAATCTTATTCCAATTGACTTCTTATAGGTATTTTCCTTAGGCTACCATGTTGAATTCTGAAGAGATAAACATTTCTCAGAATGCATAAACAACAGCCATATTGTACAAGTTCACTTGGAATATTATTTGGAATTGCAGACTTTTAGAATGAAGAAAATGAATTTAACTTTCTGTTGGAGAAACTAGGGATATGATCTTTAAAATTCATCACAAACAAGATGAATACATACTTTGTTGCTGTCTGCACTTATTGAACTGTTTCTGTTCAAAACTAATGTAGCAATCATCATGAAGATAGTTTTTTTCTTGACATCCTTGAGAGTTAGGGATCATTATTTGGCCTACTTAAGGCCAATGAAACGTGAGGAAAGGTCTAATAGGAAAGTTCAGGGATAGCCTTTGCCAAAATTTAACACACAGATGCTAGAGAATTCTTCACTGGCACCATTGCTTTTCCTTTATTTCTTCCTTGTACCTGGTTAAGTGTCTAAAGTTACATAGGCTATATTCTGATCGTGAGTAGAAAAAAATTAATGATTAAAAAATCAACAGCTATATATGGTCCACTTAGAATCTGAAAAGAGCCTAGTTTCTTGGTAATGTTATTAAGTGACAAGCTAAACCTGACACAATCAACCTTCAGACCTCTTATTAAGTAAATATAGAAAAAAAAATCTATATCAGTTATGCCTCTGTTCATTAGGCTTCTAATGCTTGCAGCTAAATGTGTGCTAGTGATGCAACAGTCCAAGGAAACTGGGACAAAATTTTAATAACAGAACGACAAATAGCTAAAGGGACTTTGACCTATGGAAACATTAATACCAATAACGATCAGATGTTGAGAAAGAAGGCTGGAGCCTGGATCCATAAAAGAGTGAGTTAAAATGAGATGCATTTGGGAGATTGAGTGCATCAGATATAAGAGATCAAACCTTGAATCAAATTTAGGTTTGTAAGAAATTATCCAGTCATTTAAGCATCATTGTTGTTTCATAGTACCTGAAAAATTATAAAAAAATATAAAGTTTATGTATACACACATAATCCTGATTTCTTATAACTGTAACTAACTTGGCTCATGGAATAATTTTCCTAACTTCAGCACTTCTCGTCTATACTCACTCTCTCTATTGTTCCTAATAAATGTGTCAGTATTTATATATATTTACAATTCATTTTCATCCTGTAAGGTGATATTGGGTTTCTAGGAGACCTACAATGTAGGATGTAGCATTGAGTAAGGAGTGATTTAACTGGCAGTCCGTGGTTATACTTTCTCCCTGCTAGACTCCACTGAAATCTAAGTCATCTTGAACTCCCTTTGTCCCTATGTCCTTAGCTACTTATAATTTCTGCTCCTTGATAATATCTAATTGTTGAAAAAACTCTACATTTTCCTTTTACAAATTTTGAAGGCCTTTTTAAATTTCTTCCAATCCTTTCAGCTACTTATATATTCCTTTTGAAGGCCTGGAATTTTCATAGTTTCCCCTGTACTTCTTAAGGAACTGTTTCTGACAAATGAAATATTGTGTGACTTTCAAGATTTTGTTCTGCTAACAATTTTCAGAAATTTTTAAAATGTTCAAAAGCAAAGAGTTCTACTTTTTGATCATCCTTTTCTTAAAAATACTTTGAATATACTTTACTGATTTAATTTTGTTGACAAGAAAGTAAGGGGGAAGGGGTGCAGGTAGCATCAATTGAAGAAACACACAGCTTAATACCAGATAGTTAGCCTGGTCCATGTACCATGTACCAGGCACTTGGTTAAGCTTAAAGGTAGATCAGATGCAGCATCTGACCCTCAGGTCTTTACAATTGATGGAGAAACTCAAACATATAAACAATATAAACTAATTAGTGGTAAGACATAGATTTGTGATTTTGCTCTAAATATTCTGCAAGTGTTTATTGTTAATAGAGTTTATTTATTGTTAATTTAGAAACTATTGTCTTGGCATATAGTATTCATACTGGTGATTATCAGTGACAGACATCATCATAAGAGTTGGAGAAAAGCTAGTCCAGTACCTCTGTTCCCTCTTTCCATATTTCTTACATTCCAGTTATTAACATGAGTTATTGAAGGTTAATGGAGATCTTTATTTTTTTAAGTTTATTTATTTATTTTGAGAGAGCAAGAGAGCACAAGTGAGGAAGGGGCAGGAGAAAGAGAGACAGAACCCAAGCAGGCTATCAGTGCAGAGCCCAATGAGGGGCTTGAACTCATGAACTGTGAAAATGGAGATTTTTAAAAGGAAACTGATACTGTGGGAAAGTGTGTGGGTAGGAAAAACAAGGTGAAAGTCAAATTTAGAAAGAAGATACATATGTGAAGGAGAAAAAGCAGAATCAAATTAAAGTTAAACACATTTGAATAGAAGGTAAAGTAAAACTAAGAAAAAATGCAGCTGCAGAAATAAGAATGACTGAAAAAGAAAAACTTTTGAACACTCAATTATTGAAATATTTCAAAACAATATTCTTATAGAGAAGGTAGTTTAGAGCTGGAAGATTTATTGCCACCAAGACAGGAATATGGATCCTGAGCACTTTGCAGAAAAGTTATGTCTTCCCTCACGTTTCTTATCTTTCAAAACCAAGCCCACATGCATGCTCTCTGCAGTGTTCCAGTCACACCTTTTCCAGTTTGGTTAACTGTACCTCCTTTATAGTCCCATAGTATCAGGACTTACTCTGGACAAGTAGGAGGGGTCCTAGTCTAGCTCCCTGTTTTGACAGAGCCTCTCTCTGGCTTTCTTCTGTAGCAAAGGAGTTCGTTGTCAAAGGGACTTATCCTTTGACCAGTCTCTGGGTAAACCATTAGAAAATCTGTCCCCTGGGTGCTTGGCTGGCTCAGTTGAGTGTCTGACTCTTGATTTTGGCTCAGGTCATGATCCCACGGTCATGGGATGGAGCCCAATGATGGACTCCATACTGAGCATGGAACCTGCTTAAGATTCTCTCTCTCTCTCTCTCTCTCTCTCTCTCCCTCCCTCTCCTTCTACCCCCTCCCAAGCTTGTGCATGCTCTCTTTCTCTCTATTAAATTAAAAAGAAATAGGAAGGAAGGAAGGAAGGAAGGAAGGAAGGAAGGAAGGAAGGAAAAGAAGGAAGGAAGGAAAGAAGGAAGGGAGGGAGGGAGGGAAAGAAAGAAAATCTCTGCCCTCAAAATCCCCAGCCTGGTTTTGGTCCTTGTGCAGCCCACTTTTCCCCACACCATCTTATCAGAGAGGTAGACTGGTGGAGCTAATAAGTGTAATATACATACCTGAAGAATAGGTAAGGGATAGTTATTTGGGTGTGTGTAAAGGAAGCCCTTGCAATCTGTGGAATGAACTTGACATAGTAAAAGAGGGGAAGCTGCCGTCTGCTCTCACATACTACCATGTCCCTATGTAGAATTGCAGGGAAGCTCAGTAATTCTAAATTTGAATTTTATCTTGAAGGTCAAATTCCTTTAAAATACTTCAAAGATAATTCTGGCCAGAATAGAGGCCTGGAATACCTTGCAGCAGAAGTTGTCTCTCTTGGACTGAATGGGGCTATTTGGAAAGCACCTAGACCCTAGAGAGTAGCTGCGGGAGAGAGGCAAAGGTCACACAGAAGCCAGACTTTGTACAGAGGATAAAGAAGTCTGCATATCCCCTCACCCAGAGAGGTATTTATTTTGTGAGTTCCTCTCGTTATTAAGGGAATAGTGTGAAGCAGCAGCAAGGAGAGACTAGTTAGCAAGCAGAAATACTCTGCTCTTCTCTTTCAACTGTAGCCCAACAACAACTGTAGCTTCTCTGAAAAGGGGATCACTTTTTGGAAGGGAAAACAGAAAAGTTAATCTTGAAAGTTGTGCAAGGCTATCCACCATTATTTTGGCATGAACTGTTGCCTTAAACATAATTAAAAAAAAAAAATTGCTGGGGCACCTGGGTGGCTCACTCGGCTAAGTGTCCGACTTCGGCTCAGGTCATGATCTCATGGTCCGTGAGTTCGAGCCCCGCATTGGGTTCTGTTGCTGCCAGCTCGGAGCCTGGAGCCTGCTTTGGATTCTGTGTCTCCCCCTCTCTCTGACCCTCCCCCATGCATGCTCTGTCTCTCTCTGTCTCAAAACTACGTAAGTGTTAAAAAATATATATTTAAAAAAAAAAGAGAGAGAATTTGCTTCCTGTCCTGCATTTTTCTTTTCTTCCATTTGGCTGGGAATGGGAAAAACTGGAGCAGTGTCGTGGATGCAAGGATAGAAGCACATGTTGAAGATGGCAAAATTATTTTGCAAACCTTGGGATCCCTTCCTGACTTCGGACTGTTATGTGATGAAAAAAAATCTTTAATTTTAGCCATTGTTTTCTGTGATTTTTCTGTTGCAGCAACTTATTTATTTATTTATTTATTTATTTATTTATTTATTTGAGAGAGAGCAGGCATGCATGTGAGGGAGGGGCAGCAGGAGAGGGAGAATCCCAAGCAGGCCCCACTCTCAGTGCAGAGCCAGATGTGGGCTCAGTCTCACCACCACGAGATCATGACCTGAGCCAAAAGCCAGAGTCTGACACTTAACCAACTGAGCCACCCAGGCACCCCCAGCAGCTTATTCTATACCCCACCTAATTACCATCTAGCTGACACAGTATTGCGATTCCAAGGGCATGACTAAACCTATTGAGATCTGAGGAAATGCCAGGCTACATACATATTAAGCAAAATGGAGTTTTGTGATATGAAGTGAACTTTGCACAAGTTTAAAGAACTACATAATCCTTAACTGGCCTACAGCAATCACATGCCCCTTCCTGGTTCAGGAATCCTTGTGTTGTCACCTAGAAAATCTGGGGAAAAATTATTATTCTAATCTATTAGATACAGGCACAATAGTTTAGACATGCAAATAAAAGGATACATTTTATAGGACTTGCTAATACAAAAATAGGCCACATAACACATACTGCATTGTTGTTTGGGTGTTTTTCTCATTTTGGATAGTTGGTATCTTCGGTAAGGAGAGATTATTGATTAAATAAAAGAAAAAAAAATTGGTACTCCTCAAAAAACTTTATCAACCTTTTCCTCTTTTCATTTAACAACTCTTAATTATTTCCTGAAGTGAAAGTTTACAAAATAAGATAGATGTTAATGTGAAAGAGTTTCCTGGAAAATTCAAAATATTATACTATATTCCCCAATATATTAAAATAAAAGCCCTACAGCCAAATTGCTTTAAACGAATTTTCTTTTTCCTTTGGGAAATCACTGTGATTATTTATTTGAGTGGGAATGATGCAATTATTTTTATCATTGCTGTTTTACAAACCAAAAAATTATACTGTATGGAAACATAAATAAGAAGCTTCTTTTTTGGTAGAAAGTTTTAGGTTTTTCCTTCCACTTTGCTGAATGTCAGCACACAAAGAGAAATACCAACTTTTCATGCAGTATTTTATCCACAGTAAACGAACATATCGTTAACAGAATCATAATAACCCAGATTCCAATATAATTATACTTTAAATTAGTTACATTTATTTATCTTATGCATGAACAGATTAAAGAAAACTCTATCCATAATTTAGACTGCTTTACATGATTACCATCACAAAATTGCCTTCTTTGCCAAGAGAATATTTTATTGCATTAACACCTACATATTTATATACATGTATGTTTGAGTTAGAAAAAAATGATTCCTTTTGTCATTTAGGAAAAATTTCAAATTGAATACCTTCCCTTTTCCTATAAAAATTGAACTCAAATTGAAATATGCCTCCATTATTTAGGAATTGTTGTGACTAACAAGAAAATATTTATAATGAAAAATCTTTAAAAGCCCAGAAACTCTTAAAAAATATTAGATCTTCACTTGCAACTGGAAACTGATTTTTATATAATTTTAATATTCATTAATATCTCTCTGACATTCAAAATACTTACCTATGTGTGGGCTCCTTATTTCATCTTCCATAATGCTGTTTACCTCTATTAACAGCAAACACACAGCAGTGATAAGGAGAGGAACTGGCTCTCAAGGAAGAAATACATCACAGGTGGCTGTAAAATCTCTTGATTATCTGCCCAGTGGCTGCTCCTCAGATTATCCCTTGCCGATTATTAGTTGTAGGTAGTTGATTATTAAATTAATCCACTTGGGCTGGTAGCTTATTCTGAACATTTTCTCTTTTTTTATCTCAGTCTTAAAACTACTGTCACACGGTATCTCTCATCATTTTATTTAAATGTGTCTTACTAAGTTGACTAGTAAACTTTCCTACATATATATATATATATATATATATATATATAACATTAAATATATACACATATATATTTAATGTTAATAAATAATTTGGTATATATAAACATTATATATTATATATAACATTAAAATTATATATATAATATGTATAACTTATTTAATGTTTATTTATATTTGAGACAGAGAGAGAGGCAGGGGAGGGGCAGAGGGATACTGAGACAGAATCTGAAGCAGGCTCCAGGCTCTGAGCTGGCAGCACGGAGCCCGATGCAGGGCTCAAACCCATGAACCATGAGATCATGACTTGAGCCAATGCTGGATGCTTAAAGACTGAGCCACCCAGGTGCCCGAGTAGTAAACGTACTTACTTACATTCTCCTTTCTTTGTTTCTTTTCTTTCTTTTCTTTCTTTCTTTCTTTCTTTCTTTCTTTCTTTCTTTCTTTCTTTCTTTCTTTCTCCTTCCTTCCTTCCTTCCTTCCTTCCTTCCTTCCTTCCTTCCTTCACTTCATTCCTTCCTTAAATATGAGTTATTGTTAAATTGGCTTACATACAACACCCAGTGCTCATCCCAATAAGTGCCCTCCTCAATGTCCATCACCCATTTCCCTCTCCCCCTCCTCCCCATCCACCCTCAGTTTGTTCTCTGCCTCCCTCCCTCTCTATTTGTATCTGTTTTTTTCCCCCATTCCCTTCCCCCATGGTATTTTGCTCAGTTTCTCAAGATACACATATGAGTGAAAACATGATATCTGTTCTTCTGACTGAATTATATTCTATGGAATGAATCTCATTTGTTCTTTGCCATATTTGGTGATTTACCATTTCTACCTTAAAATTCTGTACTTTTATTTTCTTTACATATATGTAAACATTTCTTCTTCTCCTCCTTACATTTCTCTTCCTCTCTTCAACTTCTCCATTTCTCTTTACCCACTTACTCCTCCTCCTCCTTCTCACACATCGGTCTCTATGCACTATTGTGTGTCCTTACATGTACTTACTCCTTAATATTTTATATTCAGTTCTGTTCTTCTCAGTCCTGATTTAATTTTAGGCTATCAATTACCTTGTTTTTACCATTTACTTCCTTAGAAATTTGTTTTGAGAACAACATATTTCATGGATTTATTAAGGTTTTTAAAACTATATATTTAACTCTCTATCATACGTTTTTGTACTTTGACTGACAGGCATTTTAATCTTAACATATCTCAATGGAATGTGTCATCTTGATCCATCCTTTTCTAAACCAGTGTTTTCTTCTGTAGTGAGACACCTTAACCTCATCATCCAGTTGGGAAGCATCAGTGTCTCTTCTTTTTCTCATCCACACCAATTAATTATAAAACTCAACTGATACTATATTCTACATGTCTGAAGAAATATTTCCTCCTCTGTATCTCTGTTACTAAAGCCATGACACCACTAATTGTCTGACGTTCTGTGTCATCTGCCTAAATTGTCTTTATGTTGCCTGTAATGTCTCTCTCAAATTTATCCTCCACAAATCACCCAGTGAATGCAGATGACACCATACTTCCCTATTTTAGAAAACAGGAGTCGTTTCTTTGAACCACAGTACAGATGTAAATACACATCCTTTATTTGACTTCTCTTGATCTTTCTAATCATTCTTACCTTACACTGCTTTCTTTGGCAAATTGAAGAGCCTGGGATTTCTCACACATACCGTATTCTCAGTTTCTCTTTCATTTGAATGCCTTCTGTTTCAAAAACCTCTTAAACTAGATCAATATTGCTTATGGTTTAATATTAAACCCAGGTGCCATTTCCTCTAGTAAAATTTTTATGGTCAGAAGCCCTGCCCCTACCACCATAGAATGGGTTGGAATAGATTTTTGGTTGTTTTCTATAAAATTACATAATCTGGCAATAAAATCAGTTTTTATTCTTTTTAAGTACAGGTTCCACTTACTCATTTTCCTTACTTGCCTTATTTTCCTAAGTCCTTCAGTACAATGTTGAATAAAAGTGATGAGAGTAGATATTCTTGCCTTTTTCCTGATTTTAGCAATATGGTATTTAGTCTCTCCCTGCTAACTATGATGTTAGCTCTAATTTTTCCATTTTCGTATGTTACATTGTCATATTTCTATTCCTAGTGTATTAAAAATTTTATTGTAAATGCGTATTTGATGTTGTCAAATATTTCTTCCTCCAGTTAGATGATTTTAGAGTGTTTGTTCTGTATTCTTTTGATGTAGGTTGGAACGTTAATTGATTTTCTGATGTTAAACCAGCCTTGCATTCCTGGGATAAATTCCACTTGATCGTGGTTTAGCAAGTTAACAGTTCTGTTCCACTTTCAGTCAAGGACTAGTAGCTTACACATTTACTCTCTTGTCACTCCTGATAGTGTGTGGCTTTGCACATGTGTATATGTTCTGCACCACCAGGGGTGTGTGGTCTTAATATGGTAGTTTTTTACTTCTTCTTTCTCTCTACCGCCTTGTTAAATTTCTGGGTGGTTTACAGTTTTAAAGTTTGCATGAACTAGCTGTGCTTAGATTTTAGCTTACACTGATCATTTGCCACTGAGATCTTTATTTTTCCCACAATGTTCTTGGACATGAATTTTCCATGGGCAGCCCCAAATAATATCAATCTGTTAGGCTGGATTGTGGAGCTGGGGTGGAGTGAGTTGGGGTAAGAGTTTTCTCTGACTAAAATGGCAGCAAATCATCTTGTCAAGGTTGAGTAGATTTTCTTGAATAAATACTTCTATATTTTCTTCTCGTCTTTTGCACAATGTATATATTTAGCATAGGTGGTTTAAATGGTTATTCTTGACAGTTTTGTCAAATTACACTGTTGTTTTGAGGAGAAGAGGGTTTGTCAAGTTTTTCACACAGTCTTTGAAATAGCTAGTTCTCATGAAGTAAAGGGACAGTTTGTTTGGGTTTTCTTGTGAAAATTTTATTTTGAGGATATTGAGATGTTTGTAAAAAATTTGCCAAATCATATAATAGTTCCAGATACTGTATTTTCTGGAATGTTTTCATACAGTAGGAATTGTGAAAAATGTTGCAATGAACAGGGGAGCACCAATATCTTTTTGAGGTACTTATTTCATTTCTTTTTGTTTGAAATTGCTGTACCATATAGTAATTCTGATTTTAGTTTTTTGAGGAAACTCAATACTGTTTTCACAATAGCTGTAACAATTTGCATTCCAGTGGGATTGATTCATGTATATTCTTATTAATTACTGAACTGGAATCATCTTAATGATTAACAGTTATATATTTATGTGGCATAACAAACAGTCATTCCTTTGGAATTTTCAAAATTTTAAGATATGATGACTGTTCTTCTGGCAATCTTGATGTAGTGGTATTATTTTATATAATGTTTTTCCTGTGTACTTTTTTTAATGCTGTAAACATTCTAATATACAGGTATTCCTTCCTATGTCCCCATTTTCTATTATTATTTCAACCACGTGATACAATGCATAGTAAATTACTCATTAGGTACAGATGATATTTAATATATCTTCACATTTTATATGCATTTCAGATTACAATTTTTTTGTAATCAATAAAGTACAATACGCACAGCTGTGGTCCACCTTCTGTCTTCTTTGACAGCCAATATCCTCCCTTCTTTTTGTAAACTATGTTGAAGTTTGCTTATCCCATACATGTTTATGATATAGATATATATGTATATATGACTATTTTCATATATACATATTTACTCTTATATATTTCATATATAATATATATGTACTCATACACATTTGTTTTGTCTTCTCAAGCTCATTGTATGCTACCTTCCCTTTATGGTCATGTCATGTCTTTTTTTGATCAGGTCCAAACATTCCCATATCATTAAAGCATGTGATTTAATTGGGACCAATAAGATAGGTGAGCTTCCTGGTGCCCTTTCATATAGTAGTTTTCTCTACTAAGAAAAGCGTGAAGATGTTCTATCTACTCACTTAATTCTGTCAAATCTGTTGGTATGCTTGGGATTTCCATATTCCACCTGTTACTAGCCTAGAAGTGAAATCATCTCTTAAAATTAACAGAGAGATGGAAAGAATTGAAGCCTAACAATATCATTGAATTACTGACTTAATAAAAAATCTTAAGTTCTAAAATTCTTTAAAAATGAAACAACGAATTTTATTATTATTGACATGTTTTGGGAAGTTTTTATTTTTACTTGCAGACAAATGAACCTGATATGTGATTATTGTGAAATTTTATTCATTCAATATTTAATAGTATTCATATGATAATATATATAACTTATTTCATTCACTCTATTATATAATACTTTAATTTATATACCATAATAGTTTCCAGTTTTCATTAGTGTAAACTTTAGTGAAATAAGTATCCTATTCCTTTTTTGTAGTGCTACTACTTGATATTTTTACTATATATATAATCTATCGCATCTTAATTTAATTTAGAAGATAAGGATTTAGCCCTTTTTCAACCTGCCACCACCTTTGTAAGTATTTCTCTTCTCTCCACTCTCTCAATATATTTATATTTTTAGATTAATATCACATAATGGCTACCACATTATGTTGGCCATTTTGATCTTCTATAATTTTTTTTTTTTCCATTTACATCATAGAACTACTATTCTTTGTATATTGACCCTCCTGGACTGAGTCTACCTTTAAAAAATATTTTTTCTTTACTTTTTAATAGTTGTTTTTTTTTCCATTTTTCTGTGAGTTTCTAGCAAGTTTTTCAAATCTATGAAAATTATTTTTTGTCATTATATTCTTAATTACCAAGGGCTCTTTTCATTCTCTGTTCCTTTATTCTTTCCTTGTATTCTTTTTTATGTATGTAAACATTTTCTCTGAATTATTAATTATTGTTTTAAAATGTATTCTATTGCTTGCATATTCCTTTTATCTTAAATTCCTTTTATCCTTTCGTTTCTATGGTCTCTGTCTTTCCTATCAGATTTTCTTAAATATTAGACATTTTTAAACTATGGCTTAGCTTTAAGATTGAAGAACAAACACGAAATTTGGATGTGGTATGCTTTCTTTAGGTATGGGCTGAATGGTACACGGTGATCCTCACTGTGAGTGAATTAGGTTTATTATTGTAACTCCTCAATGTCAGATGTTTTAATTTAGGAAGATCAGATTCAATAGAGAGGAATCTTTTAATACTATTCATTCAATGATACTATATCTTCAGTAGGCTTGCACTGAGGTTTAGGTGGTAATAAGTTTCCTGACAGTATTTTCAGAGTCAAGCGTTGGGGGAATGACTGTTGCTCTAACATTAAACGCAGAACCTCACCCCTGATCTCATGCTGGGCCTGGTATCCATAACTGTGCAATTTCTCCAGTTATGACTCTCAGGAGACTAAAGTTTATTCTGCCATTTTGAGGATTGGAAGAAGATAGGAGGAAATAAAATTTCCTCATAAAAATGTACAACCAATCTTATTTTCAGCTACAAGGGACCCTCATTTTTGAATGTATATAGTGCTTCCAATTCCTGAATATTTCTGGGGTTATAGGACGTGTAAAGTCTTACTAATTGATGTCAGTATCCCTTACTAGGCCATTTTCAGATTTACAGTATAAGTTTATATTTTTTAAAATCTGTTTCCAGATTCAAAGATACTGCTTTCTTTCTTTCTTTCTCTCTTTTTCTTTCTTTCTTTCTTTCTCTCTCTTTCTTTCTTTCTTTCTTTCTTTCTTTCTTTCTTTCTTTCTTTCTTTCCTTCTTCCATTTACCTTGTTCTTATGCGTTCATGTCCTTTTAGTTCTTTCCTGACATTTTTTGGGGGGTTATTCTGTGAAACAGAACAATAACCATATATATCTAAGCTGCCATGTTTAATTTGAAAACTACTGCTTTAAAAATGTTAAACATATGTAAGTCAAGACTTTTATAACTATGTAAATGTAGCAAATCTCAGTCTTTAAGGAACAATATAAATAAAATGATTTAATTGTGGGATATGAATATTTCATAACAATTTATTATAGGAGTCCATTTTCCACTTTTTAACACCAAACATCAATTTTGGTTTTATAAATTTTACAATAGATTATTGATTCATTTGTCTACCTAGTTACCAATATCTTTCCTAACATTCCTCTATGTGTACTCTTCTTACCTAAGAATATTCTTTATTAACTTTTTCAATGAGAAAATGTGAGTCTTCTCATTTTAACAATATTATATCTGTAATGTTTTCTTGGCAAAGTATTCTAGGTAAACAGATTTTTCTATTTTTTTTGATGTACATTTTGAATATCTTCACTAGCATCTGTTTTCTGATGAGAATCCTGCCATTAATCTTACTATCCTTCCCTTATAGCTAATTTGTCTCTTCTTACTTAATTTTTAAGATTATTTTCTTTGTCCTGAATGATATTCAGACTCAGCTCTACATGTCAGGGTGTGGAATAATTTACTCAGTAATAGTGGTGAATTTTAACATGAAGTTCAACACTTTATTGAATAGCAGTCTCTATACTCTTGATATTTGGGGCCAGATCATTTTTGTGGTGAAGCGTTTTTTTTGCTTTGTAGGTGTTTAGAGCAACCTTGGCCTCTGCCCACTAGATGCCAGTAGCAATTTAGTCATGACAAAATATCCTTGATGGGGAAGGAGGAAGAGAGAGATAAACTTACCCCTAATTCAGAAGCACCGATTTAAGGGATTTATTATGATGAATAAAAGTGGAAGAACTATAAATTTTAATTTTAGAGAGTCAAAGTTCTCTGAAAATAATTGTTGATTACCCACAGTATTTCTTACACAAGACCCTTTCCTATAATCTGATGACTTTAGTAAAAATTAAACCCAAATATTTCTCATCAGATTTCTGACATAACCTTTAGAATTATTTTGGTAATTAATATATTCAATAACTTGCATTTAATTTGCGGAGCATCACTGAATGCCTACTTTAATATACTAAATTATTGCCACTGGACTTTATCCAAAGTCACATTAGAAATACAGACCTACAGACTGTAGGTCTCCTGTAGCTAAATCCAGAACTCAAAAAGAGAAATTTATTAGGAAGTTCATTATTTAGCAGCCTGGAAACCTATGAAATTTATATAAGATATTGGAGATGAAGGCCTTTGATTTAGTAAAATGCTTCTATTTCAAGAAACATTTTTATATTGTATCTTTTGAGTTGTTTACAGGTATCTGAACTTAATACTTTTATAATATATATGTATCATAAGAAGTATAAACATGATTTATGTGTAATATAAGAAGTATAAACGTACATATAAACATGATTTATATGTATGATAACAAGGAGGCCAAAACAGCATCATGTCCATTTTTAAAGGAGTATCATGTCTTTAAAAATTAAAACATTACTGTTAGTCTAGTAATTCCGAGATGGTAAAACTGACTAGCCTATTTCTATTATTTCTATACTTCCCTATTTGTATCTGAAGAAAAACAGCTTCTGTAAATTTTTGAGCCTGATTAAAGGTATTTTCTAAAATATTTATCTTTTGGAAGCATCTGCCCTAACAAGTAGATAGATATGTGTCATGTCATCTACAATAGGGATTCCATCCCATCATGTAATCTAAGAAAACAGAGACTCTCAGTCACTAGAAGTTGTAGTGTATGCAGCTATTCATCTAATGAAACTAAGAATTGGGTAAAATAAAAAATGATGTCATCAGATTATTGTATTACATCACTTCCAGAGCTTGGTAGGCCTTGTTTAAATTAAAGTGTGTCCTGTTTTACCAATGTGTGTGTGTGTATATGTGTGTGTGTGTGTGTGTGTGTGTGTGTGTGTGTGTGTGTATGTTTACCTTCTATGTGCTGGACCCCCCATAGTTAAGAGAGAAGGAGCCTGAGCCTTTGAGAGGCCTTGCACCATCTTGTCATCTTTCTGGACAGCTTTACCAGCTTAGATTGCCATCTAGTCCCTGGTGAAGTAAGCAAACCAATATCCTAATTAATATAAAGCATATGAATAGGACTCCATATTCTATGAAGCCATTTCCTTTTATAGGATTCCA
Source organism: Puma concolor (assembly GCF_028749965.1). Classification (NCBI taxonomy): domain Eukaryota; kingdom Metazoa; phylum Chordata; class Mammalia; order Carnivora; family Felidae; genus Puma; species Puma concolor. Next base: position 53,986,953 of record NC_141679.1, on the reverse strand, counting down.
TGAGGAAAAAGAGAATGCTGACTATGGGCTCTCTGGAACACCTGTCTCAATCAGTATGATTTGTGTATTCATGTTCTGTGTTATAACAATGACAAGTCCAACCTAACCGTAAAAAGATGAAGTGGCAGTGAAGTCTATGAAAACAATTAAAAATTATTCCCTACTGTTCATAACAATATTTCTTGCATAGCAAAGTTTATTTAGTCATTTATATTCATCATATGTATTAATAAAGACCTAACTATGCAGAGTGGTTGACAAGGTATCATGTGGTCATAGATGTTGACTTGTCATGCCAAGGCAAGAAGTTCATCTGGCACAAAGATTCTAACCAGGCATTGTATTTAAAAACTCTTTGGGGCGCCTGGTTGGCTCAGTTGGTTAAGCGTCCAACTCTTGGTTTTGACTCAGGTCATGATCTCACAGTGTGTGGATTCGAGCCCCACATCAGGCTGCTTGCTGACAGCATGGAGCCTGCTCCCAAGAATCCCATTCTGTCTTCCTCTCACTCTGCCCCTCCCCTGCTCATGCTCTCTCTCACAAAGTAAACTTAAAGAAAATTTAAAAATATAAACTTTTCAGTAAAGTATAATCTAATATACAAAATCCCTAATTGCTCACTGTCCAGGTAAATGAATGTTGCATTTACCTTCCATGTACTTGGACAGAAGTTTGAAAATTGAGAAAAACTATGTAGCTAGCAGATATAGAGAAATCCCTGTTCTGTATGTATTACTAATTTTATGTATAAAACTACAAAATTTCTCCGAAACTGGCTATATTTCACATTGGATATTTTGTTTACTCACTTATAAGTTCCTCAGAAGAAATTAAATTAACATTACACCATTTTCTTGTGTTTCAAAACAATCCACTTTTACAGGGTCTATTCTTCATTTATGGTTGGCATTTTAATAGCTTTTATTAACTAGTGATAAAAGTGATACATTTATTTAAGTCTATATTCAATGGATATTAACCTTGAAGAGAAATATTCTATTTAATTATTCAATTCATACACAGTTACCAATTTTAGAGAAATAGTAAGAATTTCTTGAAATTATCATTGCTTATATAATGGTAACTTCGTAGTATACATTCTGCTTACAATCTCTAAAGTTTCTGTGCATTCAGTATTAACTGAAGCATATTTTTGTTAATCAGTTTGATACAGGCTTCAGGTATACTAGGGACCCAACAGCAAGGTGTGGAGAGGAATAAGAGAGATGACACTGCATAGAATTAGTTGGGCTAAGTTGTTAGTTTCTCAGAGGTAGAAGAATGTAATTAGCTACCCAATGGTGCTAGAAAATTAATCCATTTAAAGCATGGAGAAGGTCAATTAATCTGGAAAATGGAGGGGTGCCTGGATGACTCAGTGGGTTGAGCTTCAGAGTCGTGATTTTGGCTCAAGTCATGATCCCAGGGTCCTAGGATCGAGCCCCATGTTGGGCTCCACACTGCATGTGGAGTGTGCTTAAGATTCTTTGTCTCTCTCTCTTTTCTTCTGTCCATCTCCCCTTCTCACAGTCTCTCTCTCTTTCTTTAAAATAAAATTTTTAAAAACTTTGGAAAATGGGGAGAAAAATATAGTTTCCTCCTAGAGAAAGCTTAGCTTGGTAGGTAATACATTACTCACCCAAGGACACTATTCCAGGTGTCTGAGGTTCTGACAGGAATTTCTACCTAGTGAAAAACTAAAACCGTATATGGAAAAAGTTAACAGAAGTCAAGATTTTTTGGTTTGTGACAATATGGTAAAGAAGAGGAACAGGCTAATGACTGAGCAGCATGGGGATACACAGAGCTCTACACAAATATTCCCCATTCCAAATCTAAAGTAAACCTACCATGTGGCTAAGAATTCTGACACATTTCATACTTTAGCTGGGATTTTTTCTAGAATCTATGGAGCTTAGCATTTGGGTGAAAGTCATCAGTTATGTGCACATACGTGTAGTAGGCCAGCATCTGTCAGAAACAATCATAGATAAATTTTATAGCTTTGGGAATGCAAAGTGAATTTAAAAATAAAAATATACATGGGCACCTGAATGGCAGACTGTTGATTTCAGCTCAGGTCATGATCTTGTGGTTTGAGATCAAGCTTCATGATCTCAGGCTTCATGCTGATAGTGCGCAGAGCCTGCTTCTGAATCTCTCTCTTCCCCTTTCTCTCTGCTCTCCTCCTGCTTGCTCTCACTCTCTCTAAAAATAAATAAACCTTCAAAAATTTAAAAAAATAGAAATATACAATCACTGTCTGAAGTGGGTGGGGAAAATGTAGAATATTTTATAAATATGTAATGCAACCCCCAGAGACACTTAGATATTGAAAATAGTCTATTAATCACAGCAAAATATGTTTCTCTTCTCCTCCACTTTTTCCCTTTCTTCCTTTTCTCCTCCCCATCATGTAGCTCTTCCTTCCCCTCTTCCCTCTTCTCCTTCCCCTTCTCCTTTTCTTTCCCTCTTTTCTGGTTCATCTTTAGAAAAGGAACCATAAGGGCTCTGGTTAATAGTATGGCCTAATAAACAGTTAAAAATGCTATATTGTTAATATACATGATTTTAGAGCCTAATAATGTTTTTTTTTCTGGATTTCATATGGAAGGTTTACTTCATGACATCTAAATGTAAGCATAGTGCAATGTGTTAAATTATTAGTACCAGATATTACATCTAGCAGCGTTAAGTACTGCAAGGTTTAAAATTGAGAAATGTTATGTTTGCTTTATGGTCTTTGTTTTCATGCTTAATGTGAATAAAAGGTTGTCATTTGGTATCTCATTTCACATTTACATCTTTTTAATGTTTATTTACTTTTGAGAGGCAGAGAGAGACAGAGTGTGAGTGGGGGAGGGGCAGAGAGAGAGGGAGACACAGAATCCGAAACACGCTCCAGGCTCTGAGCTGTCAGCCCACAGCCCCACGCAGGGCCCAAACCCACGGACCATGAGATCATGACCTGAACCGAAGTCGGATGCATAACCAACTGAGCCACCCAGGTGCCCCTCACATTTACATTTTTTATATATAAACATCACATGGAATCAACCAAAGCATTATGTATTAAAAGCCAGTCTATATTTTAATACATACCAGTGCTAATATCAGAACATTAATTTTTACCTTTTTTTCACTTTATACTGAAACTGACCATATTATCATATTACCTGGGTTTTTGGTTTGTTTGTTTGTTTTATTCTTTTTAACTTATTATGCTTTGTGCATCTGGGTTCTCCAGAGAGGGGAAATAGATACACACACACACACACACACACACACACACACACACACACACACACAGTTAACACTTGAATATTGTGTGGGGCCAGGGGTCCTGATCCCCAACACCATAAAAAAATCCACATATAACTTTTGACTGCCCCAAAACTTAACTACTAATAGCCTACTGTTGACCAGAAGCCTTAGCAAAAGCATAAATAGTTGGTTAACACATATTTTGTAAGTGTTATATACTGTATTCTTAAAATAAGTGAGAAAATGTAAATGTTATTAAGAAAGTCGGGAAGAGAAAATGGATTTACATTAAAGTGCCATATTTATTGAAAAAATATCTTTGTATAAGTGGACCCACCCAGTTTAAACTTATGTTGTTCAAGGGTGTGTGTGTGTATTCTATGTGTGTGTGTGTGTGTGTGTGTGTGTGTATTTTTTTTCAGTGGAATTGCTTGTGGGAGCAAACAAGTTCAAAATCTATGAAGGGCAGGCATGCAGACTAGAACCTCGTGATTTGAGAGCAAGATAGGGTTTAAGTCTGCAGTCTTGAGGAAGAATTTCTTCTTTCAAAATCCTTAGTTTCTGCTTTAAAGGCCTTTCAACTGATGGGATAAAGTCCACGCACATCATGAAGGGTAGACTACTTAAAATCAACTGATTGTAGACGTTAACTACAGCTACAAAATGCTTTCACAGCAGCACCTACATGAGTGTTTGATTAAGTAGCTAGATACTGCAGCCTAGTCATGGTGACACTTAAAGCTAACCACGTTGCAAACTCCTTTCTGCGATAAAACCTATGGGGTGGGAACAGTTTAGGACATAGAGTGTTACACTGACACTTTCAGAATGTACTCACTCGCCTTTGGAATCACAGAGTACTGTAATTACTTTGAAATACACCTTCCAATACATGCAGGAATACAGGATCCCAAACCTCCTCAGGTATAACTAAATTATCCCCCTTTCTGAGCCTAATCTAGTGGATAATATCAATTGTATTTAAACAAAAGTTTGTATTAAACCTGAGAGTATCAAGGATCACACAATACCATTAAGGTTGCATAATAAGTGTCAAGTGTCTTCACAGAAAAGAAAAAATTAAGATAAAGACAGTGGTCTCTCAGAGCTATCAGGTAATTCTAGTAGGATATGACAAATTATACAACTCTTATGAGGATACCAATAAAACACAAAGGAAAGAGTGTACAACTCAGCCTGTGGCATCAATTCAAGCCTCTTCTAGAAAGGTGCTTCCTTAGGAAGGGAGCCTTCTCGTTACACTGAAATACAGAGGCATGATTTGGAGGATTGAGAAAACATGATTCCACGGGCAGAGAGGCAAGCAGTTTAGTATCATTGCTGGAATGGGGGATGCTTTGAAACACCGGTGGGAGGTGAGTTCCCTGAGGTTAATCCTGGGCCAGCTGCCCAAAGACTGCATGCTTATTCCAGAATTGGAACTTATGTTTTTCTCTTATTTATTTTTTTGGCAGACAGTACAACTAACAGGCGATGAAAAAAAATTCTCTTATCCTTTTACATTCATGACCCTTTTTGAAACATAGATGTAGCAGTAATAACTATGCATGATAGTCTTTGAATATACATTTATAAAAAGGGTTCCCTGATATCATATGGCTTCATATTTAATTCTACCCCTACAAAAGTGAGCATTATATCTTATTCAACTTACTATACCTTATTCAACTTATATTAATACCTCATGAAGGTTGCCAAATTGTGTATTATATGATTTTAATGATGCTATAGTTTTTTTAAACGATGAGCTTATGTATTTTTTTAAAGTTCTAATTTTCCTTTATTTCCATGCTTTTCAATTTTTTTCTCTCCACCAACAGTTTTTTTTCAAGTTAAATATATACAAAAGAATAACGAACTTCTGCACCTTAGGGTGGTAAACACAATCCCAGTGCTCATTCAGATTTTCATAGCACCCCACAAACCACCATGTGGAGTCATGTCGCACATCTGTAGTGGTAGAATTTTGTGGAACGCAGTGTGAAAAGCACTGCATTCCAAGATGCTTTAAGCCATGTGTACAACCGGCATAAATATCCACTGGTGTAAAAGAATTTTTGTAAGAAATAGAATTTTGTTCATGAAATATTAATTGATTACTTAATTGAAGATGTAAAGCTCTTCCACACATGAAATTATTACTGCCTTTTTATTATTGTATTTCTTCCCCTTTCTTCCCCCACATGCTCTGTTTCTCCCATTTCCTCCTTCCTCCAAACCCATTTTCTTTACCATCTCTTCTTCCTTCCCCTTCTTCCTTGCCCTCTCCTCTCCCCAACACAACACTGACCTGCACTGGTTATCCTGCCTCCCACATTCAGTGCAGACCTTGGACTATTTCTGGCCAAGCAATAAATACAATTAAAACCTTTTCACATGTTTTCCCTAGTGAAGAGGGAATCCACTGTACCTGTAAGAATAGAAAAGGAGCAGCAGAGTACAGGATGAATTTCATATCCAAATGTCTTGGGCTCTCGGAAGAGTGATCCTAGGATTTGTTTCCAGCCTTTGTCTAACTACCTAGCTTAATCACATCTGCCAGTTTATTTTAACTTATTCGAGCTCATTTCCAAATACTTCAACTGAATAAAAAGTTTATTATATAGATATTCTATGGATTTGACTTGTGCTTATAGGAACAATTTTGTTTGTTTATGAGATTTTTCCCCAACTTTGCTACTTTGGGGCAGAATTCATCATCATCATCTTTGTTATCACCCCCATGTTCAGTCTCATAGCTCCAAAAACTAAGCTTCACACAATTACCTCATAGATTTGCACATTTACCACATTACCACATTTACCTTCTCCATTTTCCCAATAAGAACTCAGTCTTAAATATTTAACAGTTAAATGAATCACCCAATATAACACAGCCAAAAAGTATAAGAGCTGAGAAGATTCCAAAGATCATGTTCAGCATCATTTACGGAGAGTCAAATCTACACAAATTTCAAAAACACCTCAAGTTTGTTGATGATGTTGCCTGTGGTAGTATCATTATGGGTTGGTCTTATTGTGGTAATTTTGAGTGACTGTTAAACTTTCCAGTATTTTATAAAGTTTCTAAATTGAGCATGTTTATATATATGTAAATAATATATCATATATGTAAATAACTATATATTAAATATCTATTTCTGAGAAAATTATTATTTAACTTAAATATTCTTATATTTTATTTCTTTTTGATTTATAAGGATCTAACAATTGATCATGTATCTTTAGATCCACATTTCACTGATTCTACAATATATATGATGACATCTAATGTATTGATCTTAATAGTCTAAAGTCACCCAGATTTGTTCTACTTCCTTCTTTCATTCCAGCGCTTTTAAAAAGGAAACAAATGGGCAAAGGGGAGGCAGACATTCACAGATATATGTAAAGTCACCGATCAATACTTTTTATTTGGAGTATATAGATATATAACTAGCTGAAAAGGTATTTGGTTTTTAACCAGAAAGGGTCAAAAAGGTCAAAGGTTAAATTAATTGTTGGGGGGGTACACTATAGAAAATATAAGACCTATACTTGTTAGATATAGTGGAGCATGATAAGCACTATGTTCTATCACCTTCATAGAGCTTTCAGTGGTCAATTTACCATAGCACAGTGACCAGTTCAGAGCCATCATGATGATGTCCTATGGAGAACACTGAGTTAAATAGTTAATTCAAGTGAAAGGTAGCCTTCAATGCCCCTGCAGATCAACTTAATGAAGAACACATGCATTTCTCTAATAATTCACCAGGAAAAAAAAAGCCCTCCATAATTTTGAAATGACATACTAGAGAAAATGTAAAATATGAATGTGGGAAAGAATGAGGTTGCTTCTGACCACTAGGCCTAAACGGAGTGGGCAGCTTTTGTGCAGTTCATGAAAAATAACCAAAATTCTTATATTTATCTTCATCTTTAAAATCAGTAATAAAGTATTTCTCGAAAAGAAATGATCCCTCCCTTTCAGATAAGACAAATACAATGGCCAAAATAGCTGGTAGTAGATGTATATAGAAGAACGAAAGGGGAATGTGGTGGGTTGCCCACAGCTAATTCACGTCAACCACCATGAATGACATTAGACTCATGTAAAACTTCATAACTCAACAAGGCTACAGTGGCGCACACATTATAATTAACAAACTTTATTTTGATGGGTTTTGGAGAATCATTAAACATAAATTTGAATTTCATTGATTAATAAAATTATGCAGATTTATTAACCCTAGGCATATTATTACATATTAAAACCAACCAAGATAGGTTGTTTCATCTATAGAATTTTGAGTTACCGACATGGATATCTTGCAGACTGCTGTGCAAGCAACAATTGAATGCTTTAGTGCAGCTCCCAAATGAGCAGTTCCCTTTACTGCTTCATTAATATAATTGGAACTAGGACTTATTTAGCTCTAGCCAAATGATTTCAAAGGGGCTGATTATTTTGGGAGCCCTTTGGAACAGCATTGAAAGCGGAAGAGGCATGTGCATGAAGAACCCATCTACTGATGCAGTTGAAATTCCTTGTAAATGAGAAAATTAAAATTTGACACTAACAAGGTGGTTGCCATGGCCCCACTTTTTCTGATTAGCAGTCCTTTTTTTTTTTTCTCTTTTCTTTCTTTTAATTCAATGCCAAAGTTATGGGAAGAAGGATCTAGTGGATGAAGTATGGCATAATATGTAAAGTAGAAAAAAGGTATTTTGTTAAAAGTTTGCATTTCAAATTAAAGTTCTGCATTATGAGTATATAAACTATAAATTCATTAACTTTGATTTGAGGTCTGGGCTTCTTTCAAAGAAATGTAAAATAGATTAATGCTTAACATTCAATAGAAGCTCAGAAAAGTGCTTACAAAACAGCATAGTAATTTCAATCCCTTACTCTTTTACTCATTCATTATATTTAATTTTTAAAAACGTTTATTGAATGCATACTATATACCAAGGATAAGCATGTTAGGAAGCATAGCAGAAGCTTCAATCTCTGTTTCCCTCTCTTTCACATTTTCTATTTTTGTGTTCCTCTACAATATACGCAGTTTATTGTGTGTATATATAATATGTATACATGTATACATAAGAAGATATGTTAATGAACATTTAGAATTCACTAGACTTTAAGACAGAAAATAAGGAAATAAATGCAATGGATATAATCTCTGTTAGTGGACTGTTCCTATTTCAGCAGTTTTCTTTTAAAAATGTGTAAGTATGACTTATATATAAAAATAAATATAAATAAATAAAAAATAAATAAACTTTGAGTTTTCAGGACAGAGGGAAGAAAATATAAATGGCTTTAAAATATATCAAAATAAAAATACATAATCACATTTATAAGAAAAAGAACAGACAAATTTTACTAAATCTGTCAACCTAAGGGCATATGTCCCCAAATAATATGCCTGTGCTTGTACCAATAATGCTTTGGACTGAATTATGTCACCCCAAAATTCACATGCGGAAATTCTAACTCCCGCTATGATGGTATTTAGAGATAGGGCTTTGGAAGGCAATTTGGTCTAGATGAGTCCATGAGGGTGGGGCCTTCATGATGGAATTAGTGCCCTTATAAGAAGAGACACCAGAGATCAACCTCCCTCCTCCCCTGCCTCCCTCCCTCTCTCTAGTCATGTAAGAGTACAGTGAAAAGGTGATTGTCTGCAAGCTAGGAAAGAAACAAACAATCACCAAAAACCTACCATATGCCATCCTGACCTCAGACTTTCAACTGCCAGAACTGTGAGAAAATAAATTTCTGTTTTTTTAAGCCACCTACTCTGTGGTGTTTTGTTATGGCAGTCTAAGCTATGAGAAAAGACGACCTCCTTTCCTTGTCCTATAAATCCCACCCACTTTTGCCCATTCAGTGACTTAGTTCTTCTCTGGGAATATTTCTCTCCTCTTTCTGCAGCACCAATTTCCCCTCTCTATTGGGTCACTCTAATCAGAATACAAATTTAGAAAGTATTGGTCAACACCAAATCACTCTTTGACCCCTGTGCCATTTCTCTACTATTGTTTGACATTATTGAAAGTTAAATTTACTGAAGACTAATCCATATTTCTAATTCTAATGTTTCAGCTCTCATTTTCTCAGTCAGGAGTCTATCACTAGACTCAAACAGCTCATGCAAGTCAAGAGTAACCTTCCCATTGTGAAATACCCATGGTCTGATCTCAGTCAACTCTTCAGTAGTGTTCAGAGACAGTTGATCATGCCCCGTGGAGTTATTTCTAGAGTGTGTATTGTAATAAGCTCTGGGAAAGTGAATGGAGTGATTGCTGAAACGTCAGTGATGCTCTGGTCTCAAGGCTGTCAATGTGATAGTACTGTGAGAACAGAGCCCCATGATCTCCCAGGAGCCAGTTAGGGAACAGACCCACTGTAATTGCTTAGCAGTCCTTGAAACTGCACATCTTCCCTGCATGCTTTCCCATAAACACCAGGGGTGTGTGTGGCCTATGTCTGGAGACTCTTTGTGTTTGCCTCACATGCTTTGACATTCTTTGATGTTTATACCTGGTGACATGAAATAAAGACTATGTGCAGTTTGCTGCTACTGCTGCTGCTGCTGCTGTTTCTTTGGCAGAGGCAACCCTGCACATCCGCTAAGTGTCTGAGAACTTTTTCTTCAGTACATGGCTACAATGCCCTATGTGAAAACAAAAAGACAAATAAATTTTAAAAACTTTGTCAAATCTCAGCTGTGAGAATACCATATTCTCATTTTTTTTTTCAACTTTGGCCCACTCCTTCTCAGTCTCTTTTGCCTAATTCTATCTTTTTCTTCCTCTGAATGTTAGTGTCCCAGGCTTTTGCCATTGAAATGTTTCTCCTCTCAGGTGCACATTTTCACTGGATGAACCATCTAGCTTAACCACTCCCCTGAATTCAGCACTCGTATATCGAGCCATGAATTGTACATCATTGCTTGGACCTATATAAAAAGCATCTTAAAATTACCAGGCATAAAATTGAACTCCTGTTTCCCCCTACAAAGCCCATGCAGCAAGTAGAGCCACAGGTTTTTCTAGAAAAACTGTTGGTAATATTTTAAGGTCCTCTCTTACTCTCATAAACCCATATCACTATGTCAGGTCTGCAGCGCTTTTATAATGTATTCCAAATCCAACCACATTTCACTTCTTCTATTGGTAACATCCCATCCTCAGCCAAATGTTTATTTTCCTAGAATAATGCAATAACCTTCTAACCCGTCTTCTTGCCTCCACTCTTGGCTTCCTTTAATTTTTTTTCTCCACAAGCTGGAGTGACCCATTTAAAATCACTATCTCATTCAAAGTCCTAACTCCAAAATGTTTTTGTCACATTAAAAATGTAATTCTTACCAGTTCCTATTAGTCCCAACATGAACTAATCCACAGATACTATATCTAATTTCATCTCCTGCCCTTTTATGTCTTGGTTTGTGGTGTCCAACACACTGAAATTCTTATTGATTCTTGAATAAGTGAACCTCATTCTATCTTCATGACATTCTATTCCCACTGACCTAGAAACTCATTCCTGACTTCACTTGTATCACTGCTTAGAAATCTCCTCCTCAGATAAGACTTCTTTTATCATTTTATCTCAAGGAGCTGCCCCTCTACCCAGGATTCATAGTTCTCTTATCTTGCTTTTCAATTCTTCATGTAATTATACATGTTAGAGTTATATGAAAAAATATGTAAGTAGTTATAATATATATTTTTTTCATTTTTCTTATTTTTCCCTCTTAGCTGCTTCTCCATTTTTAAGAGGCATGAGGACATGAATTTTATCAATTCTTTTACTGGTAAACAAAGGGCATACACATTTTATATTTCAATAAATATTGCCAAATTCTCCTACTTAGAGGTTGAGGTAATTTTATTTGTACTGTAAATGCAAGTGTAAGCATCGTAGCCTCTCCTCAGTGATGTTATGGATCATTTGTTCTTTGCTAAACTTTTGAGTAAAAAAAGGTTAAATGTATAGTGTATTTTCATAGGTTTTTTTTTTTTTTTTTTTAATTTTTTTTTTTCAACGTTTTTATTTATTTATGGGACAGACAGAGACAGAGCATGAACGGGGGAGGGGCAGAGAGATTCATAGGTTTAAACATTTTTCTATTTCATTTCTTTGTCCAATTTTCCATTTTATTATTGGTCTTTTTTTCCTGCTTTGAATAAGTGACAAAATTACGTGTCTGGGTAACTAAAACCAGAATCAAGGTATAGAACATTTTTACCACCTCAAAAGATACTTATTTTAGTTAATTTATTATGCTACAACAAAAATACCATAGATTGGGTGGCTTAAAAAATACACATTTATTTCTCAGAGTTCTAGAGGCTGGGAAGTCTGAGATCAAGATGACGCTATGGTTGGGTTCTGGTGAGAGACTCTTCCTAGTTTGCAGGAAGCTGTCTTCTCATTGTATCCTCACATGATAAGGAGAGAGAGAGAGAGAGAGAGCTCTGGTCTCTTTTTCTTGGAAGGTCTTGATCCCATAATCAGGGCTCCATTCTCAGGACCTCATCTAAATCTAACCAACTCTCAAAGGCTCTACCTCTAAACACATGATCATGATAAGAGATCAGGTTTCAACATAGGAATTTTGAGGGGACACAAACATGCATCCAAAACAGTACTTTTATGCTACTACCCCAGTATAAGAATTCTCACCAAAGCTTTATTCATAATATTTGAAAACTGGAGGAAAAATATAACCCAACTGTTCAGCATCCAAATTATCAATATGTGTAGTGGTTTTTTCCCTTACCTATTCATCTTATTTTCCTACTAATGTGAGTTTAATTTTTGTTGTATGCTTGGTATCATGTCTAAAATGATAGTAGATATTGAAATATGTATTACAAGAATTTTGTTTATAGAATTGCTTTCTTAAAACTTTAATAATTGAAATAGCCAAGAATTAGAAATTATTTGAATATATTGTATACATACTAAATTTCCATGTTAAAATTTTATCTATCTATCTATCTATCTGTCTATCTATCTAAATGTGGAGGATTGGCAAGTTATTATCACCAGTAATCTTTAGGGTGTGAAAAATAGTAGTATTCAGATTTGTATGCATTTGACTATAGAGAAAACTCCTAATCTCTAATGCCTATTAAGTATCTGCTGAATACAACATCTGGGTACTTCAGCAACAGTGTTTTTGAGTGCCATATTTTCAGAGTACTGGTCACACTTTTCTGTTTCCCTGGATAATTCATATTAATTCTAGTCGTTGAAAACTAGGCATCTTAGAGAAACAATTCTGAATTAAATTCTCTGTGTTTGCTTCATTGTTTTTATGTTCCTTGATTTGTTTGTTTTTAGTAACTACTTGTCTAAATCTACCCAATCTCTCTTCGTTATGTGTGGCCACTGATGTGTCTGTTCAGGTTGTGGTTGCTGTTGTTGTTAATATTATTTTAACTTTGAAACTTTGGGGTTTTAGGAGTAGCCTAGGACGAGTTTTAGTGTTCTTAGTCTACATTGCTTAGTTGTCAACCAACAATTGATTAGAGTTTGTGATCAAACATTTTGAGCCAATTAGTGTTTCAGTCTTTTCTGATGGATTATGAGTAGGTTGGAGAGATTACTTTGATTTAAAGCAATTTTAAGGTCCTCAGTTAATTACTGTTTTGTGGATAATTTGAACTCTCTATGATCTCTCCTCTGTGTATATGCAGAAGATACCATGGACGTGTGGAGGGCTTATCAATTTGGGATTGGACTTTAAAAAAAAATTATGTCTTCTCCATCTTCTCATTTTCTTTTTTGGTGACTTAATATACACAGATGGGCATCAGGTCCTACACATAAAGAGACACTCTTCCATGAATCACCACATGGAGAAGAGCCAGTCAGTAACTAGGATTTGGTACATGACTGAGAGAAAACTCATTTGTTTACTCTCATATATTTTATGCTTCTCTTGCGTATGTCCTACCCTTTTCTAATACACTTGCAACATATGGTTTGGCAATTGGGTTAATATTTCCAATCTGAAAGCATAACAAAGAGAACATTTTTCACACCTTTAAAATTGACATACCATGCTTTAGTATCATGTACTATGTTGTATTTGGAAAGACTTTTTACATAGAAATTTTTAAATTAAAGGGAAATTATAAATGGAAAAAATTTCACCTGACAATTTCACCTGACATCAGACTGTTACTCTTAATTAAATATAGTTCCATAGTTTGTATAAGTATATTAAAGTTAGTTGGCTACAGAAGTATGTTTGACTTTATTCAAATAGATTATCTGGGAGTGACTGAATTTAGCTATTTACAAGCAATTTATGTCTCATAAATAGACATCCTACAGCATTAATGCTGCAGTTGATAAAATATGGTGAGAAAAGTATAGGAAATTCAAAATAACTTTAAAACTTCATCTCTTTTTATTTCTCCGTTAAAATATTAAACAAGTTATGTTCAATGAATTATATATCTTCAACATTTATATACTTGCTAGAGAGGAACCTCTTGAAGGTTTTTAAACTGTTGTAGTAAACCTAAATATAAACAAAAAATATGTTAAATCAATAGCTAATAATACTTTCAAATAATATTGAATATTATAATATTCAGCCTTCTGTCACAAAAATATTTTCCTTTTTACTCTTTTCTAAGGCTAATGTAATCACACATTTAACATTTGTGAACATAATATATTCTGAAAGATAATCACTATTTATATTTCAATGTGTCCACTTGCACTCATAAATAGTATCCATTTGTATTACCAATTCCAATTAAAAAAAAAGAGTCATGTTGAGATACTTCAACTGTATCTTTATGGTATTCAGTTCAACAGAATAAAAATGCCCAAGATTTCTTTCAATAGAATATAAGTCATATCATCCATCTCAGACTAATAAAATATCAGGCTTATCCCTCTGAACTTTGAAACCATAACAAGTGCCCCTATAGGTCTGTACTCTATTTCACAAATTACAGTAAACATGGAGGATTACATTTTGTATCCTCCCATATTTTCTAATTTGTTTGTAATTGGCAGTTGCCTGAGTGTCGAGTCCAAAATTTCATTGAGAGAAGAGATAATATTGTCTGTATCATGTGTCCTACATCTAGTAAAATCAAGCAAATAGGCAGTTTTATTTGTGTTTTACTTTAATCTTGATGACTCATTTTTAATTATTTGCTCAATTTTTCTCTCCTTAATCTCAGAATATTGAGAACAAGAACTATTTAAGCTTATGGTGCAAGTCTCTTCTGAATATTATAAAATTCTTATTTTTCAAGGTTCTGTAGATGCTTCAGTATGTTGCCACAGATGCTGTAGTAAGGCATTGTTTTATTCTCCCTTTATCTTTTCAAAACCAAACACTAAAAGAAAAAAAAAATAGAAGTAAACAGCAGTTTTACCATATCTAGGACTCTTGTACAAATCCTCTCTGCCTTCTAGCCAGTATCCAAAACCATATTTCAATGAAGAATTTTGTTTCGAAGACTAAAAACAAAGACTGAACTTTGTTTCAAAGTTTTCACAGCAAAACTTTGACAGCATTAATTAAATAGAAAAATGTTTCATCTTTAAGAAAGATCCCACCCTTAAACGTGGAAACTGATTTTCAAGGACATGTTTATTGATATTTTTAAATTTCTAGAGGAGCTTCCCAATATCTCCTCTGAGCACATACTTTCACACTAAAGAATATTCAGCTTCTTAGATGATAACTATCTTCTGGATATCTATGTTCTTCAAAGTGAGTCACTTCTAAACACAGATCTTGATGGCAATTCTTCTTTGACTGATATATCACACTGGATCACAAGTCTCAGCCAAGTTTTGTATCTTTTGGTGTATTTGGTAGAAAACCCTACAGTTATCCCTCACCTAAAAAACTTTTCCTAAATGTAGTTTATAAAATCTTCCTGCTAAGTTTCTCAAGATCCGCATATGAGTGAACACATACGGTGTCTTTCTCTGACTGACTTATTTAACTTAGCATAATACCCTCCAGTTCCATCCACAGTGCTGCAAATGGCAAGAAGACCATGGGAGAGGGTAAGGGGAAAAAAAGTTACAAACAGAGAGGGAGGGAGGCAAACCGTAAGAGACTTTCAAATACGGAGAACAAAATGAGGGTTGATGGGAGGTGGGGGAGAAGGGAAAGTGGGTGATGGGCTTTGAGAAGGGCACTTGTTAGGATGAGCACTGGGTGTTGTATGGAAGCCAATTTGACAATAAATTATATTAAAAAAAATCTTACTGAACCCTCTGTAGCCATACTTTTGAAGTATATGTGAACTGGTAGTAAGCAAGCACATCCCGGGATTACAGTTCGATTTTGTATTATCTTAAAACCCAAGATAAAATGAGATGATACCAAATGGAAGAAAAATATTACATTTTCCACATATAATATTTGGAAAATTTTAAAAATGTTCTTTAAATAGTCCATTAGTTAAAGTTTAAATAATGCACAAAGAAAATTAGAAAGTCTTTGGCACCAAATAAGAGTATAGAACATCAAAATGAGCGGGATACTGAAACAACTATATAGCCACATGCCAAAAAAATTAAAAATCATGACATGGACCTTACACCTTTCAAAAAATGAACTCAAAATGGATTATAGGGGTACCTTGGGGCTCAGTTGATTAAGGGTTTGACTCTTGATTATGGATCGGGTCATGATCTCATGGTTCATGGAATCAAGACCCACTGGGACTTCTCTCTGTCAGCACAAAGCCTGCTTGAGATTCTCTCCCTCTCTCTTTGACATCCCCCCTCCCCAATAAATGAACTTAAAAAAAGAGTTAAAATTTTAAAACATGGATTACAGAGAAAAAGACAAATTTGAAAAATGGATTACAGACCTAAATGTAAAACAAAAAACTATAAAACTCCTAGGGAATGACATACTAGAAAACCTAGATGACCTTGGGATTGATGATGACTTTTTAGGTATAACACCAAAGGCACAATCAAATAAGTAATGGATAAGCTGGTCTTCATGACCATTTAAATCTGCTCTGCAAAAGACAATGTCAAGAGAATTAGAAGACCAGCCACAGACCAGGAGAAATATTTGTAAAAGGCTGTCATCTAACATATACAAAGAACTCGTCAAACTCAACGATAAGAAAACAATTTAATTTTTAAAAAGAGCCAAAGGCCTGAATAGACATCTCACCCAATAGGATATATAGATGGCAAATAAGCATATAAGATGTTCCACATTGCATGTCATCAAGAAGTGCAAATTAAAACAAGATACCACTGTACATCTATTAGAATGGCCAAAATCCGACCCGCTGATAGCACCAAATTCTCATGAGGATGTGGAGGAATAGAAGCTTTTATTCATTGCTGGTGGAACCATAAAATGATATAGCTGCTTTGGCAGACAGTTTGACAGTTTATTACAGTAGCCATGCTGTGTTACCATACCATCCAGCAATCATGCTTCTTAGTATTTACCAAAGGAGTTGAAAACATACTCACACAGAAACTTGCACACATGTATTTATAATAGTATTATTCATCATTGCCAGACTTCAAAGTAACCACAGTTTCCACTGGTAAGTGAATGGATAAATACACTGTGGTCTATCCAGAAAATTAAAATTATTCACTAAAAAAAAAAAATGAACTTTCAAGTCATGGAAAGTCATGGAGGAAACTTAGATGAATATTATTTAGTAAAAGAAGCCAATCTAAAAACGTTATATCCTGTGTCATTCCAAATAAATGACATTCAGGGAAAGGAAAAATGATGGAGATGATTAAAAAAAATCAGTAATCACAAGGGAGAGGGGAAAATAGGCAGAACACAGAGGAATTTTAGAGCGGTGAAATAGTCTTTATGGTATTATAATGACAATACCTATTATATGTTTACACAAATGCACAGAATGTACAGCAAATGCACAGACTGACCCATAAGGTAAACTGTGGACTTCAGTGTTTATGATCTTCCTCAACTTTAACTAATGCACCACACTGGTGGGGGATGTTGATAATGGGACAGGCCATAAATATGTCAGGGCAAGTGGGTACATGAGAGATATCTGTATCTTCCCCTCAATTTTTCCATGAACCTAAAACTGCTCTAAAAATGCATTGTAAAAGAAGTGTGGGATACAGCTAAATTAGTGACTTGAGAGAAATTTAGAACTTTAATTGTGTATGTTAGAAAAAATGTATAAAAATACAATTTTAAGCTGCTGTGTCAATAAGATAGAATAACTACAGCTATTAAAACCAAAGAAAGCAGGAAAAACATTAAAATATATATATTATATATATAAATTAAATATATATATTAAATTAAATATATAAATTATATATATATATATATATATATATATATATATATATATACACACACACATATATATATAAATTAAAATTGGAAACAAACAGGGGCACCTGGGTGGCTCAGTTGGTTAAGCGACCGACTTCAGCTCAGGTCATGATCTTGCAGTTTGTGAGTTTGAGTCCCACATCGGGCTCTGTGCTGACAGCTCAGAGCCTGGGGCCTACTTCAGATTCTGTGTCTCCCTCTCTCTCTACCCCTCCCCTGCTCATGCTCTGTGTCCTCTGTCCCACAATAATATATAAATGTTAAAGAAAAAAAGATTAGAAACAAACATAAAGAGATAAAATCAACAGACAAAAATTGTTTCTTAAAACAATATTAAATGATAAATCTTCAATCAGATTGATTCAAAAATTTGAAAACATAAATTAAAAAACCAACAATACAATACCATTTCAAGTCCTCCCCACATTAAAAAGATAAGAGAATTAAATAAAGAAATTTATGTAAATACATCCCCAAATTCAGACAAAATATATACATTTTTGAAGAAGATATTTTATCAAAACTGACAGGAGAAGAAATGAAAAGTATGGGTAATCTCATAGGTGATAAAATTTTAATTAAAAACATACTCCATGAAGAAAAGCTATAAACATTGAAAGAAGATATAATACCAACCTTAGTTATATTTGTGAGATCAGTGTAATTCTGATACATTACACATATATGAAAACTAAAGGGAGCAATTTACCCCACGAACATAAATGCAAAAATTCATAAAATGTTAGCAAACTGAATTGTCAAATTGAATATAATAAATTTATTCCAAAAATGTAAGTTTAGTTTATTTGAAAACCAGTGTGATTATTTGTTAAGTACAAAATAAGATGTAGAAAACATGTTAATTATCTCAAAAAAGGTTTATGTGATTAAACTGTCATTTATTAAAAGACAGCAGACTACAAATAGAAACACTGTTGATCTGATAAATGACATTTACAAAACACCTACATCACACTCACTGTTGAAATACATTTACTTGCCTTGTGAGGTCTGGTGAAAAACAAGGATACCTAGTATGTAAATATTTTATCACAGACTCTATTATGAATTATGAAATAAATTATTTAATATAGGAATTAGACTTGTACATCAGTGGGAAGAACTATAAATGTGAAGGTCTGAAAGATGGAAACTGGAAGATTAAAGATATCAACAATATGTCTATCTGAGAAGACCAGAAAATGGAATCACAAAGAAGAGCCAGAAAGGGAGACCTGGAAGAGCAGTCTAGAGGAAGTTGTTGCGTCTGAGGATGCACAGCTGAATGTCTTGTGTTCAGCAAGAGAACCCTTTTTCAGCAGGCTCAGTTGGCAAGAAGATCTATACACACAGTAATGATTAAGGACAAGCTTGAATCTCTTGGGCATTTCTGCATCTATTTGTATAACGCTGAGAACATTCAGAGAGTACAATCTCCTGCTTTATGTCTGCCTTCCAAATCTCCAGCTAGTTACTTTGACCAAATTTTGCTTGGGCTAATACATGGAAGGGAGTTCAGGGGAATATAGCTCTTGTTGAGTTAAAGTGACGATAGAATGGCCCCGTCTAAAGATTGCTCTTGTTACGTGACATCATTCAGAACTATTTTTCTTATTAAACTGTGTGCAAATAAACACTTAACAAGTTAAATGAAATCAGTATTTTCAAAGACATCTGAGAGGCTATTATTAAGGTACTTAAGATAAAAAGAAATGCTAAGGAGTAACACCTATCTTTGGGAAAGTATATTAGCAAAATTAAATATAATAATTTCAGTGCTACGAAATAAAATGAAAGACATCTCTCTGAAAGAAACACGCAAAACAAAAAGACCAACAATTAGGTGAAAAGGGATCAAAACATTCAAGGGGCGCCTGGGTGGCGCAGTCGGTTAAGCGTCCGACTTCAGCCAGGTCATGATCTCGCGGTCTGTGAGTTCGAGCCCCGCGTCAGGCTCTGGGCTGATGGCTCAGAGCCTGGAGCCTGTTTCCGATTCTGTGTCTCCCTCTCACTCTCCCTCTCACTCTGCCCCTCCTCCGTAAAAAAAAAAAAAAAAAAAAAATTTGAGAATACATTTTTTAGTTTAGAGATCTTGTTAATGATGATTTCAACATGAGACAAAAAGCAGAAAGTAGGAAACAAGCAAAAAAATAAATGAATAGTAGCAGAAAAATTTCTAGAATGCAAGAATTTCTCAAAAGTATTGATTGTCTTCCTGGAAAAAAAAAGGAACTTTTGGAATACAGAAAACAACGAGTCTAAAATTTCCTGGAGTGTTAAACATAATCACATACAATGGAACAGAATTACAATCACATCAGTTCTCTGAGTAGCAGTTTTAGAAGATTGATGATGTGGATTGTGCCTTTAAAATTCTAAGGAAAATTATTTTTACCCCAGAATTCCTATTTCAAGCCACACACTTTATACACTTTCAGAGTAAAATAGGGATAGTTTCTGAAACTTGAGTTCAAAAATGTCCTTGCACTCAATCATTTCTTAGTAGCTAATAGGAGATTTGATTTAGCAAAGTGAGGGGAAAAATAAGAAAGTGTGCAGTCATCAGGTCTGTAAGAACTAGACCCAACACAGGGGGCAGGTGAAGGTAGTCCTAAATTTACTGATCTCCAGATTATAATAGTAAAGGTTTCCAAGAGAGAAATATACAAATTAAAAATTTGTCATGTCGCATAATGACCATTTGTGTTTGTGTGTGTTGTGATAACCTTAACATTTACTCTTAAACACTTTCAAATATATGATACAGTACTATTAAGTATAGTTACTAGACTGTGCATTAGATACCCAGAATCTATTCATCTTATAGTTAGCTTTTGAACCTTTTAACCAACATCTCCCCATTTCCCCTAACCACAGCCTCTGCCAACCACCATTCTATTCTCTATTCTCGACTTCTGAGTTTAGTTTTTTCAGATCCCAGTGTAAATGAGAACATACAGTATTTGTTTTTGTCTGTCTGACTTACTTCACTCTGCATAATGTGCTCAGAGTCCATCCATGTTGTCGCAAAAATCGGGATTCTTTCTTTTACATGGCTGAATAATATTTCATTTTGTGTGTGATGTGTATGTATATATATGTGTGTGTACATATATATGTATATACATGTACATAAATGTACATGCACACAAACACACATTTATATGTATTTACATAAATGTATTTTCTGTATGGCTCTTTTGGCTATCTATTTGGCTATCCCTAATAGCTAATAAATAAACTAATAGCCTAGTTTAGCTCCTTGCTTTCATTGAGCTATCCTATTATTTACTTACCACCAACATTACCATTGCTTCTAATGGCACTTTTAGGCTTCGATTTCCTACACTCTGTTCTATTTAAAGTCAATTTGACTCTCTCCCTGAGCCAAATCTCTGAGTCAGTGCTCTGGAATTGGGTATGTCAATGGTGGTTTGCTTGTCTCATACTGATACCTCAACTTGACAAACAGAACACTGGCGAGAATAGTAGCCTCTGGTCTTCTTAGATGGCTTCCCCAAGTTTGGGACCTCTGTCCTATGAATGAACTAAGCTGAGGGAAATCAATGGTTCAGTATTCTTGACCTGCTGTGCCTGAGGTAGAATTTCACCTTAGGAATAAGTGATAGAATGGAATTCATACCTTTCAGGTATAATTATCAAGAATATAGATTCTCCAACCCTCAAAGAAGGATATTGAGAAATGTTGACAGCTTGTCCCTCCCATGGAGATTCCATAGCCATGAATTGGAGCTGGGGAAATTGTAAGCCCATCTTTGTGCCAACATTTGCTTGGAATGGAGCTTCTTTGCCACTTTTTTGTGGGTGAGGGTGAGTGAGAACAACTCACAGCTCCAGTGCCACAGATCTCACTGTACTTAAAAAGATTTACTAGACTATCGCGAATAAATGTTTATTCATTTGTTCTATGCCTCTAGGACTATTTCCAGAGACTTCACTTTTTTCAATTAAGTTTTTCCAGTTATATCTCTTTCACTCAGATTTGAGGCCATGGACCTCCCCATTCTAGATGTGGATCCTCCACCACCTGAGAGATTAGTTGCTGGTTTTGTGATAAGATTTTCATTTCTTTTTAGGTTACACATTCTTTGGGGAAATAGTGATTAGTGCTCCTTTGAATGACAGGCATCTCTCACATAAAACTTTATGATAAGTATCTGTGGAGAGAATTAATTAATTATGAGAAATTCCCTCATTTCTTTGCTAATTAATACTGTAGCACAATTTATGCTTAAAGGAATTTTAAAAAACTACATTATGTAAGTATCTGTGTGTGCAAAACAAGAGAGACAAATATTACTTCAGCCACTTCCCAGGTCAGATGTCCTTAGATACAAATATAGGATACTCCATTATCTTATGGATACAGTCACTTATTCTCTGTATCTAAAAGGGAAAGAATTTAAGAAAACATGAATTTTCTTCTTGTTTTAGATCACCTTATTTCATAAATTAAATTTAGGATATTTAAAAAAACATTGGTAGAATGTTCTCCATCTCTCTTTAAGTAATTTCAGTTACTCCTGGATTTGGCTATTAATTTGTGAAACTAGATTTTCAGCATCATTGTGAGCTTTTTTTCTAGTGAGAAGTTATGAATTACTGGCTATGAGCTACGGAGTATAGTCTATTTTGAACCCAACATCTCATTTTTTTATAACTACCACATGGTAAAATTATTTATTAATTTACAAAAAAAATATGAGTCTGAGAAAATAATATTATTAATTATAGCTGGAAATACAGAGAAAACAAAAAGAAGTTCAATAAAAAACATTTGAACAGCATACTTAAACTGAAATGGCAAGGAATGCCAATGAAGTTCAGTAAATCTAAATATTCAATCATGACAAAATTAATAAATTGTGGTGTAATTTCCAGTGGAGTGCCATAAGTAAAAAGAATGAATGAAATAACAGCTACCTACAAGAACATTAAATGAATCTCATAAACATAAATTTGAACCAGGGAGTCAAAAGTAAAATAGTATGATTTTGTTCATAAAATGTTCAAAACAAGGCAAAGCACACAATGTGATCTAGAAAAAACATTCACAAATCATTTAAGTAAAAAGAAAACTAAGGGAAAGATTACCAAGTGACCTGAAATAGTAGTCACACATAAAGCTTAGTAAAGTTATATACAGAGTATTAAAGGGAGGGTTTTATTATCAAAATTTCCCTTTGAGTATAATGTTCTAAATTCTTCATTGGCTTTTACAATCTTTGTATATATAATGGATATTTTTCCTAAAATCTGTAAAACATTTTAAAAGGAGACGTTATATCTGATCTTTGAGTCACTTGGAAGAATGCAATCCTGTGAAACTTCATGTCTAATGACATTTTGACGCACTAGCAGGCATTTTCGGAAGCAAACAAGGAGAGTGCCAGTTCACACTGCGCTCCTACTTAATCCCCACTGTGTTAAAACCTCATTTTATGGCCCCATGTGTATTTACAAGTACAATTTTGTTTTTGTGAGTACAATATTGTCTTCATAGCTTTATGCCTTTGAGTTAGAAGGTCTGCCCTTAATTGTGTTTTCTTTCCTCAGAAAGGCATCTGCTTTTATGAAATGGTACCACATTAGTAAAGCATACATACAGTGAGGGCTTAATTAGGCTGTTTATTTTGAACCACGCTCCCAAACTGTTCTGGAGAGAACACCAAACTGTTAAAAATCTAAACTTTAAACCAAAGGCATACTCGTGAGGTATCAGGTTTTCTTTTAGGTAACTCATTTCAAAGAGTATTTCATTGTCAAGAGACACGATTTTTAGTTCTTTTTAAATGTGTGTGTGTCTGTGTTTCATTTTGTACCTCCTTTTACAAGATTATAAAGTTCCTCAGTGTAGGGCGGTGTCTTTTTTATTTGTGTTTTTGGTTGCTTTTTTCCCCCCTACATTTATGGCTCAGTACTTGATAATTACAGGGACCTAAGAGTGATGTTTGAAATTAAAGTGAAGTTACATATTTTTAAGGACAAAATTGAACAGAGATGCAGAGGGACATTCATGAGCCTCTCTTCGCCTTCCGCTCAGAATAATTCTTTGTCTCCCCAAACAGAGATATGAAATTTCTTTGTGGGTCATAGTTGCCTAGGACAGTGTTACCTGGTAGAAATATAAACTACACATATAATTTTAAGTGTTTTAGTAACTACATTAAAAATGTTAAAAAAAATCAGGTTCAATTTGTTTTAATTATAGATTTATTTAAGCCAGTATATCCAAATATTATAATTTCAACATATAATCCATACAAAAGCTACTAAGTTGTTTACATTACATTTCATACTAAATCTTTAAAGTATGTATTGTATACTTATAGCCCATCTTAATTTGAACATTAAACAGTCAATAGAAAAACTGTGGTTGTATTTAAATTTCATAAAATTTATATTTGAAAAAATAGTTACATACCCAAGTTGTTTCGAAAAAATATATATTTTCCAATAACTGAATTAAGTATATGAAATTATTCTCTGATATTTGCTCCACTCTCATAAAAATAGTATCTCATATGTAGAAGAATAGATTGAAATTTGAAGCAAAATTATACCACTTTCAAAACTAGATATCTTTACAAGTAAATTCATGAACTCTTGTTTCAACTTGGTATTATTAATATTAAATATAAAAATATATCATGAATTGAGGGGCATGTGAGTGGCTCAGTTGGTTAAGCATCCACTTCATCTCAGGCCATGATCTCACAGTTTGCGGGTTCGAGCCTCATGTCGGGCCCTGTGCTGACAGCTCAGAGCCTGGAGCCTGCTTTGGATTCTGTGTCTCCCTCTCTGTCTGTCAGTTCCCTGCTTGTGCTCTGTCTCTGTCTCTGTCTCTCTCTCTCAAAAATAAATAAACATGAAAAATTTTTCTAAAAATAAATAAGTATATAAAAATAAAAATATATCATGAATTGAAAAAATTAAATTTATTACTGTCAACAAAGTATTCTTCATCTTTTTTCCTTTAGACACATAGTCAATTTATATAATTCTATTATTACAGTGAAATTGTCTGCAGTTTGGTCTTCTGCATAATGTATAAGAACTTTATTGTTGATTTATATTGTAAAAAATATTAAGGTCAACAGAAATCTCTGAACTTTTCTAGCTTGGTCACAAATAAGTTTTTCCTTTCCTTGGATATTCAAATTTAGCTTGTTCATAAGCAGTGTGATAGTAGTGAAAAATATAAGCTGCATTACCATTAGATTATTTATTTGATCATTAAATATTTTTCAAGCATTATTTGACTTCAACAAAACCTTTTTTAAAATTTTCAATGTTTATTTTATTTATTTTTATAATTTTTTAATGTTTATTTGTTTTTTGAGAAAGAGAGACAGAGTGCAAGAGGGGGAGGGATAGAGGGAGAGGGAGACACAGAATCTGAAGCAGGCTCCAGGCTCCCAGCTGCCAGCACAGAGCCCAATGCGGGGCCCAAACCCACAAGTAGCGAGATCATGACCTGAGTGGAAATCGGATGCGAAACCCACTGAGCCACCCGGGCTCTCCTGACTTCAAAAAATCTTAAATGGACTTAACAATACAGTTGCTCTTTACAAAACTCTTTCACAGCTTACCAAAGTATTTTAAACTTTTCTTTATTTCTACAATTTGATTAACTGGACATTATTTCTTACATTTGCATGTACATACTAAACAATTTAAACAACTGTATCCATTTCACTTTTCATAGTCTCATTCAAAGAGTAAATACAAATTTTAGTTTTCAGTATATACCATGTAGCAAAAATGGAAACATTAGTCTCTTGTTTATAAATTCCATTTATCCAGATTTTCTACCTAATGTAGCTGAAACATTGTGATAGAGTTTCTTTCTTTCTTTCTTTCTTTCTTTCTTTCTTTCTCTTCCTTCCTTCCTTCCTTCCTTCCTTCCTTCCTTCCTTCCTTCCTTTTTTTCACATGAGGCTGGAATTATTTTTGATACATGCAAAAAATTAGGATGTATCTGTGACACGAATTAAATTGTTTTGGTTATAAATTCATGACATTTTTTCATAAATATGGAAGTTCTTTAAGACAAAATGTATCCAAAGGATTAATGAGGCAATATCTGTCCTATCACATAACTCATTTAACTTTAAAGTGAAAAAAAAAAAAAAAAACTTGCTATTTTTCACATTGGGAATGTGTTGTATTTTGAAACTATCAGAAAACTCATATTCTGAGAAATAGCTTGGTGGCTACCTGAAGAAATTTTACTTTTAAAAAGTCTTTATATAATTTTCAAACAAAATTCTCATAACTGAAATAGCATTTTTTTTTACCATCTCTACATTCATAGAGACAATGGTCTTTTACATGTGACAGTTAGGTAAGCCAGATCCCCAAGCTATTCAATCAAACATTAATCTGGTTGTTGTTGTGGATGTATTTTGCAGATGTAATGTAATTAATGTCACTGATCAGTTGAGTTTGAGGGAAGTTATCCTTTTTAATCTTGCTGGACCTGAATCATTCAGTTGAAAGGCCTTAAAACATGTCTGAAATTTCCCTAAGGGAGACAGAGAAGAACAGAAAGAGACAGAAAGTCCACCTGTAGACACCTTTTACCTGTACCGGTAATTAGAAGTTCTAGTCTTCTGGTCTTCCCTTCTTGATTGGCCTGCCATTGGGATTTAGACTTGCTTAGCCAGCTCTCACATTTATGTAAGGAAATTCTTTTACTTTTCTGTCTCTCAATCTCTCCCTCTCTTATTCCCATTCTCCCCCCCCTTTTTTTCTCTCTCTCTTCTTTTTTCTCTCTCTCCCTCCCCCTCTTTCCTCTCTTCCTCTTTATGCATATATGTATATATCTATCTATAGCTATATCCATATACACACATATACACATATATCTATAGCTATATCCATATACACACATACATATGTAAGCACATTGTATATGTATAGTCTCTGTATCTCTCAGATATAGATGTAGATATAGATGTAGATATAAATATACAGGTATACAGACACACACATACACACACACACACACACACATATATACATCTCCTCTTTCTCTAGTTGACCCATGACTAATATAGCATAGGAATGTTTTTAATTTTATGTAAGAGTTCAAACCATTTTGTAGCTGGACCAAGTTATAGTCTCAGATATAGTTAACAAATATTTTAAAATTATTTGTTGGATATTTAATTTTGATTTTAGAGATAAGTTTGTCAATGCTTTCTGTCTGTAGAAAAGAATCTTCTGTCAAATTTGCTATACGTTTGGTAAAGTCTCAATATTTTCCTCTGTTACGCACTTAAATATTTTAAACAATAATCATAAAGCTCTTTTGTTTTGTTCTATTGCAGCCAGTTTTTATTGTCAACTATACCAAAGTTCATACATACCTACTCCCACTTATTTTCTTAACTTTTACAGTTTTACAGAATTTTAGTAGCTTCATCAGCACCACTTGACCCTGCATCCTACAGCTGGTCTATTTTGTTAAAAGAATAACTTAAACATATTTTAACCAAAATAATACATATTTCCCATTTAATTGCCTATTCTAATTTACAATGGTATCATTGTAGCTTATGCTATATTTGTAAAATATACACACAAACACTTGACAATATTTTTTAATGTTTATTTTTGAGGGAGGGAGGGGCAGAGAGAGGAGACACAGAATCTGAAGAAGGCTCCAGGCTCTGAGCTGTCAGCACAGAGCCCGACACGGGGCTCAAACCCACAAACCGTGAGATCATGACCTGAGCCAAAGTCAGACGTTAACCAACTGAGCCACCCAGATGCCCCAACACACAAACACATTATGGTGGTATATCTTTGTATAGAAAAATATCATGTGACCTGAATTTCTTCACATTGACTGCTTTTGTGATAGATTTGTATGTAATGAGAGAAACAATGCAGGTCCACCATAATATAACAATAATTTCTTACATGATTCAGCAAGTAAAGGGAAATGCATTTCTAGCAAAACTGTAAACTTCTATTTACTTAATAAAAAATTGCCTTCAGTTTTTAAATTTATTTTAAGTAAACTAAAATTAATAATTCTGTTCCTCCATCATAGTGGCTATACTTCAATTGCTCAATAGACAAATAAAGTTACTGGCTCTGTACCTGATGATTCGCTCTTATACCATAAAATTAGCTTCTTATAACAACACTTGGTAATTTAAGAGCTGATTCAATTCTCCTTCCCAACTTTGTATACAACAACCAGTATTGTCAAAAGCATGGAATCTGGAATCAGACTTCCAAGAATCAAATCCAAAATCAACATGTAGTATATGATGAATGCAGCTCTTCAAATCAATGAGATGGATTATGAAAAAATGCAGTTTTATAGCAATTAGCTATCTATTTTATTAGGGAGGGTGAGAATAACTGTCAATCATTGCATTCACAGATATAAATTTCAAATCAGTTCAGTATCAGAACAATAACAAAAATTAATCAACAAACTGCTGAAAATATAAAGAGGTTGTGGAAAGCCATGTTTAAAACCTTGGAGCAGATTATAATTTGTTAATTTAAAACGGATAAACTATAAAATAAAAGAAAAATGTATTTCCAGTATCAGGAAACAAAGATGACTTACAACTATTGATCCCAAAGATATTAAAAAACAACAACAACAAAGTAATATTGTGAATGACTTAATACCAATACATTAGATAACTTAAATGGACAATTTCCTAGAAAGATACTACCAAATCTCAATGAAGAAAAACACTGATAACCCATATACTCCTGTATGTTTTTAAAAATTTAAATACATAACTCAAAATATTCCCAAAAAGAAAACTACTGCCCAGATTGCTTCATTTTTGAATTCTACCAAATATTTGAGAAAATAATTCTACACAAAAATTTCCATAAATAAAAAAGGACACTTTTTAAAATCATCTTATAAATTCACTTCATCTTGATATCAAAACTAGGCAAAAATATTATAAGCAAAGAAAATTGCAGACAGATATCCCTCATGAACATAAATGTAAATATCCTTAATGAGGTATTAGTAAATCAATTCTAGAAATTTATGAGAAAGATCATATGTTATAATCAAGTCAGGATTACTCTAGGAATGCAAGATGCATTGAACTCTCAAAAATGAATTGTTTTTCATTATATGAACTGACAAAAACAATTTCAGAAGGTATTGGATTTGTTGGGTCATGCTAAACCAGAGGTACCTGTGAAAAGAAGGAAGTAGTCTGGATATTAGAGATGTAGAACTCAGCAAAGAAGCTTGAAATGGGTATATAATTATGATAGGTCATTATAGAAATGATTTATCTAAAGTGGATGTGGTTTAATTTAGGTAAGAAAAGTGCTCAGAATAAGAGAAAAAGAGGACTTTGATCAGAATTATTAAGATGACCAAAAGTAAGAGAAATATGACAAGGTGAAAACACTGAGAGAATGACATACTTGAATAGAAAAACAACAAGAACAGCAACTATAACACTTAATCTCTTGAAGTCTACTAAAGATAACATTTCAAGAGAAAGGAAAAACCAAATACTTTTTAATGCTGCTGAAGTGCCAGGTGAAACAATAAACAAACAAACAAACAAATAGACAAACAAATAGACAGACAAACAAATAAATAAACAAACAAATAAATAGCACAAATAAATAGTGCTATAATAGTGTAGAAAACAATCAAATTAAGATCTATTTCAGTAGAATGATGCAGAGTGGGGGGTGTGTTGAGGAGTGAAAGATGAGAAGTAATAGAAATGGCAATACTTAATGGAAGTTTTTTTTTTTTTAATGTTTTTATTTATTTTTGAGACAGAGAGAGACAGAGCATGAGCAGGGGAGGGGCAGAGAGAGAGAGGGAGACGCAGAATCCAAAGCAGGCTCCAGGCTCTGAGCTGTCAGCACAGAGCCCGACGCGGGGCTCGAACTCACAGACTGTGAGATCATGACCTGAGCTGAAGTCAGACGCTCAACCGACTGAGCCACCCAGGCGCCCCAGTTAATGGAAATTTTAATACTTAGGTTTTAGGGGAAGGTTGAGCACATGAATTTAGCAAAGATAACTGATGTACAGAAAATTATTATTTTCCTTTTCTTTAATATTTTTTGTTGTTATGAAGGAAACTTCTTGTTAGAGATAAGTTAATACTGATACTATTTCCTTAAGCCTCTTTTTGGAACTTACCACAGCAAATAAACGAGGAAATAAAGAAGGAAGGAAGGAGAGGAGCGCCTGGGTGGCTCAGTTGGTTAAGCGTCCCTCTCGCTCAGGTCATGATCTCACGGTTTGTGGGTTCGAGCCCCGCGTCGGCCTCTGTGTTGACAGCTCAGATCCTGGAGCCTGCTTCGGATTCTGTGTCTCCTTCTCTCTCTGCCCTTCCCCTACTCATGCTTTGTCTCAAAAATAAATAAAACATTAAAAATATTTAAGAAGGAAGGAAGGGGGCGCCTGGGTGGCGCAGTCGGTTAAGCGTCCGACTTCAGCCAGGTCACGATCTCGCGGTCAGGGAGTTCGAGCCCCGCGTCGGGCTCTGGGCTGATGGCTCAGAGCCTGGAGCCTGTTTCCGATTCTGTGTCTCCCTCTCTCTGCCCCTCCCCCGTTCAGGCTCTGTCTCTCTCTGTCCCAAAAATAAATAAACGTTGAAAAAAAAATAAAAAAAAAAAAATAAGAAGGAAGGAAGGAGAGAAACAAAAAAGAAAGGGGGGAGGAACAATTTTCATGTCTTAAAAAACAGGAAAGAATCTGTTATCCATAATTGTGAAATGTTATTTGTATGTGCCATGTACTGGAAGGGATGGATCAAAATGAAGGGGATATTGAGATAGAACAATATTGTCTTAAACATTAAGCAGTAAAGCCAATTATTATAGAATTAAATATCACCCACCAGATGTAGATATTGATCTATCTCAAAATTATTTATTAAAACAGTGAGATCAAGGGGCATGGATAACCCAATGCAGAGACCTAGATCTATATGAACACATGACTGAGGATGGGAGATAATACCATGTTTGAGTCTCTGGCTCAGACTTCCATATTTTCTCAAATTGAAGAAAGAAGAGAGGGGGTAGCAATGGTAAATATCAACAAGTGCTCATGGTTATAAGAAGCTTTTCCAGGACCACGCTGATAAAAAAGAGTTAAATGGGGAATCAGGAAATAATAAAGCAAATATGACTGCAAATAGAGTCAGGAAATTGTAAGATTTCATACTGGAAAAGAGAAGCCTATACAGTAATTATGGTGTGGATAATAGATGTGGAAGACTACAAAATAAGTATACAACTCATATTCCTGAAGAATAAAGAAAATGGAACTAAAAAACCCCTAAACCAATACAATATATATACATACAATGATATATATATATGGTTAGTGTATCTATCCATCTATCTATATAGTATGTGTATATATAAGCTATATATATAAGCTTTATATTTATATATATAAGCATATATAAACTTTATATTTATAAATATATATGTATGCACACACACACACACACACACACACACACACACACACACATATATATAGAGAGAGAGAGAGAGAGAGAGAGAGAAATAAAAGAAGGATATTAGTGGAGGTGATGGAGTAAGTACTTCCAAAATTCCTCTTCTCAATGAAAGCAATCCATGCATTTGCAAAAATTGTCATTTCCAACATTTTCAGAACTTATGAAGTCAGTCATAACTGCAACAATCCTGGGAGCATTTACTCAAAAAATGGTTAAATTCAAGTAAGAATAGTGAGGTTTGTGGCATTGTAACTTTTTCTACTTTAATCCTTTTTTTCTTCTGCTCTGAGATAGCTTTGAAAGCAAAAGGGCTGAGATGATGTTGTAAACCAGTAGCCTAGAAGCCTAGGATATAACATAATGGAATTGAAGTTCCTCTAAAGCCATATATCCTGAGAGTGGTCATTACTGTACCTGTATAGAATTTTCCTGGAAAAACCCTACTCACCAGGCTTGTCTTTATTTGATTGCAATCAGAGATATTCCTGAGCTAACAAATAACATTTACTTTGGGTGCATTTTCAGAAACAATCAGTAACAATTGGTTGGTTAACAATAAAAGCTGCCTGCAACAGTAATAAAAGTTAGGGAAAATGTCAGACTGACACTTATTTAAAAGGAAAAACTAGGGAAGAAGATGTTCATAAGGGACTTTGAAAAGCTTCAACATATTCCCGGGACTCTAGAAGGCTACACGCAAGTGTAGGACTGTGCATGAGATGGATGTATCCTGAAAAAAGCTGAGAAGGCCCTTAGCTCTCACTGCTAGCTGACTTTGAGTCTCTATGTAGTCAAAAATGAAATCTAACCAGAGCTCTAAACTGCCTGCCTGGCAATAAAGGTATGCGTTAAGTGCACATAGAGTCCCTTGGCAAATGCAAGAAGATTTATTTATTTGAGACATTTAAGGTAATTTCTGTCCTGTCATTATCTGTCCACTAAGATAATTGACCTGGGATTTCAGTAGCTACTGCTAAAAAATAATATAGACTTTACAGAATAAGTTCAGAAAAGCAAATTAAATAAAAAGGAATAACAAGTCCTGTGGAGGAGGGAGAATCTGATTTCCAGAGCTATCACATTATATTATTTAAAATTTAAAATTTCAGGGTGCCTGGGTGGCTCAGTCATTTAGGTGTCTGACTTTGGCTCAGGTCACAATCTCACGGTTCATGGTTCGAGCCCCACATCGGGCTCTGTGCTGACAGCTCAGAGCCTGAAGCCTACTTCAGATTCTGTCTCCATTTCTCTCTGGGCCTACCCTGCTCACACTCTCTCTTTCTCAAAAATAAACATTAAATTTTTTTTTAAAAAATAAAATTTCAAATTTTCTTTTAAAAATATATGAGACATGAAATTATGGCCCATATGCAGGGAAAAGAAGCAGTCATTAGAAACCATTCTATGGGGCACCTGGGTGGCTCAGACGGTTAGGCGTCCAACTTCAGCTCAGATCATGATCTTGGGGTCCATGAGTTCAAGCCCTGCGTCGGGCTCTATGCTGACAGCTCAGAGCCTGGAACCTGTTTCGGATTCTGTGTCTCCCTCTCTCTGCCCCTCCCCCGTTCATGCTCTGTCTCTCTCTGTCTCAAAAATAAATAAATGTTAAAAAAAAAAAAGAAAACATTCTAGAGTCAGCCCAAATATGGGACTTACTAAACAAAAAAATTAACTTTCCTGTTTTAAATATGGTTTTAAAAACATAGAAACCATTCTAGAAAGCTATTGGAAAATATGAGATATCATATATATGATATATCAAATAGAAAATAATAATGATCAGAAATTATAAAAGAAAACAAAATAGTAGAAATTATCAGGTTGGAAAACACAATGGCTAAACTGCAAAATGTACTGAGTCCTCAACAGATTTGTGCTAATAGAAGAAATAATTGGTGACCTTGAAGATAGGTCAATTTATGTTACTCTGTCTCAGAAACTGAGGGAAAAAAAGCAAAAACACCTCAGAGACCTAATAACTAGCACTAACTACCATATAAATGTAGGCATGATGGACTCTCAGAAGAACAAGAGAGGGAGAAAGTAACTAAAAGAAAATTTGACGAAATAACAGCTTAAAAAGTCCCAAATATGATGAAAATCATTAATGTAAATAATCAAGAAGCTCAATTATACCCAAGTAGAATAAACTCAAAGAGCCATACTTAGACATACCATAATCAAACTCAAAAACCAAAACATATGAACTTAACCAGATGAAAAATCTGTACTATGAAAGCTATAAAACATTGATGAAAGAAATTGAAAACAATACAAATGTAAAGACATTCCATGCTCATGGAGTGGGAGACCAAATATTGTTAAAATATTTATACTACCCAAAGAAACGTGCACATTTAATGTGATCTCTCTCAAAATACTGACAGAATTTTCACAGAACTAGAATAAACCATCCTAAAATTTGTATGAGACCAAAAAAGACCCTGAATAGCCAAAGCAAACTTGAAAAGAAAACAAAACTGGAGGCATCACAATCCCATGTTTCAAATTATACTACAAAGCTGTAGTAATCCAAACAGTATGGTCCTGGCACAACAAAAGACACATAGATCAAGGAAATAGAATAGAGAGACCAGAAATAAACCCACAATTTTATGGTCAATGGTCAATTTATCTTCAAAAAAGGAGGCAAGAATATATGCAGTGGGAAAAGATAGTCTCTTCAACAAATGGTGTTGGGAAAACTGGACAACTTCATGCGCAGGAATGAAACTGGAACACTTTCCTACACCATACACAAAAATAAACTCAAAATGGATTTGAAGAACTCAAAACTTGTTCACAGCAAAGGAAACAATCAACAAAAGTAAAGACAACCTACTGAATTGGAGAAGATTTTTGCAAAAGACATATCCATTAAAAGGTTACTATGCAAAATATATAAAGAACTTATACGATTGAAAACCAAAAACCTCCACAAATAATGAAATTAAAAATGGGCCAAAGACATGAACAGACATTTCTCTAAAGAAGACATACAGATGGCTGATACATGAAAA
This sequence comes from Puma concolor, assembly GCF_028749965.1. Classification (NCBI taxonomy): domain Eukaryota; kingdom Metazoa; phylum Chordata; class Mammalia; order Carnivora; family Felidae; genus Puma; species Puma concolor. The sequence continues at coordinate 53,952,765 of NC_141679.1, read as the reverse complement.
GATGTTCAACATTACTCATCATCAAGGAAATAAATACACCTCAAAATGACAATGAGATAACACTTCATACCTGTCAGATGACTAAAATCAAAAACACAAGAAACAAGTGTTGGCAAAGGTATGAGAAAAAAAAAAAAAAAACAACTCGTACACTGTCAGTGGGAATGCAAACTGGTGCAGCCACTATGTAAAACTATCTGCAGTTTCTTCAAAAAATTAAAAATGGAATTACCCTATAATCTAGTAATAACACTACAGGATATTTACCTCCAAAATACAAAAACAGTAATTCAGGGAAATACATGTACCTCTATGCCGAATGCAACATTATTTGCAATAGCCAAGATGTAAAAGCAACCTAAATGTCCATCAATTGATGAATGGATACAGAAGATGAGAGATATATAAGCAATGGAATATTATTCAGCCATAAAAAAGAAAGAAAGAAATCTTGCCATTTGTAACAACATGGATAGAGCTACAGAGTATAATGCTGAGTGAAGTAAGTCAGAGAAAAACAAATACCATTTGATCTTACTCATATGTAGAATTTAAGACACAAAACAAATGAACAAAGGGAAAGGAGAGAGAGAGAGAGAATTCAAGAAATAGACTTTATAGCGTATAAGCACATGATTACTAGAGGGGAGGTGGGGGGTGTGTGGGTGAAATAGCTGAAGGGGATTAAGAGTACACTCACCTTGGGGCGCCTGGGTGGCTCAGTCGGTTAAGCGGCCGACTTCGGCTCAGGTCATGATCTCTCGGTCCGTGAGTTCGAGCCCCGCGTCGGGCTCTGTGCTGACCGCTCAGAGCCTGGAGCCTGTTTCGGATTCTGTGTCTCCCTCTCTCTGACCCTCCCCTGTTCATGCTCTGTCTCTCACTGTCTCAAAAATAAATAAAACGTTTAAAAAAAAAAAAAAAAAGAGTACACTCACCTTGATAAGTACTGAGTAACATATAGAATTTTTATATCACTATATTTTATACCTAAATATAACATAACACAGTATGTTAGCTATACTGGAATCATTTTTTAAATTTTTTTAGAGAAAGAGAGCATGAATGTGAGAGAGGGGCAGATGGAAAGAGAGAGAAAGAGAGAGAGGAAGACTCTTAAGCAGGCTCCACACCCAGTGTGGAGCCCAACACAGGGCTCAATCCCATTGTCTTGGGATCATGACCTGAGCCAAAATCAAGGGCTGGATACTCAACTGACTGAGCCACCCACACACCCCAGAATCAATTTTTTAATAAAATTAAAAAATAAAGAATTTCAAATATCAAGAACAAAGAGATTATTTAAAGGCAGCAAGAGTACAGTATCTGATCATTTAAAGGGGATCATGAAGAGTAATGGCAAACTTCTCCTCAGGAACCATGGATGCCAGAAAATAGTGGGCTGGTGTATTCAGATGCTATAAGTAAAACAGTATCAACCAAGAATTCTATATCCACCAAAACAAACTTTGAAAATTGTAGGATAAATTGAGACATTCCAAGAAGAACAAAAAGTGAGAGAGACTATTGGTACCATATCTACCCTTACAGGAAATAATAATGCAAGTCTTTGGAAATGATATGAAAAGAGGCTGAGCCATAACTCAAAATTATGTAAAGAAATATGGAGCACAGTTAAAGGTGACTAGATAGGTAAATATAAAAGAGAATATAAATGTATTTTTTGTTTCTAGCTGTTTTATTCCTCCCTAACTAGTTGAAAGGAGAAGTGCATAAAGCAGTGATTCTAAGTATGTGTTACTAGACATACATAGTATAAAGATGTAATTTATGTCATTGTAATTGTTTAAAGGGGAGAGTACAGGAAGAAGTTCACACAGGAGCAAAGTGTTTGTTTACCACTGAAATTAAGTTGGTATATATCTGAACTAGATTGTTATAAGTTAAAATGTAATTGAAATCCATGTATATTTCTAAGACAATAACTGAAAACTATTGTTAAAAAAGGAATTAAGGGGCGCCTGGGTGGCGCAGTCAGTTAAGCGTCCTACTTCAGCCAGGTCACGATCTCGCGGTCCATGAGTTCAAGCCCCGCGTCAGGCTCTGGGCTGATGGCTCAGAGCCTGGAGCCTGTTTCCGATTCTGTGTCTCCCTCTCTCTCTGCCCCTCCCCCGTTCATGCTCTGTCTCTCTCTGTCCCAAAAATAAATAAACGTTGAAAAAAAAAAGGAATTAAAATGGGTACATTGTAAAATATATCTTCAGTGACAAAGAAGGCAATGATGGAGTAATGTAAGAAGAAAAGAAGAGGAAATATGAGGAAAACAACATAGTGGCAGAATTCTACCTTATCTGAAGGGCAGCCTGGGTGGCTCAGTCAGTTAAGTGTCTGACTTTGGCTTAGGTCATATCTCATGGTTTCAGTGAATTTCAGCCGCGCATCGGGATCTGCGCTGACAGCTTAGAGTCTGGAGCCTGCCTCGGATTCTGCGTCTCCATCTCTCTCGGCCCGCCCCCTCTCAAAAATAAATAAACATTAAAAAGAGATTGAAAGAAGGGATTTAAGAAATGATGCAGGTTTATGTTGTCTATAAGTGACAAACTTACATTCAAAGACAAATAGTTTGAAAAGGGGTGATAAAAAAACATACCATACAAACAGTAATCAAACAAAACAAAGAGCTGGGGTAATGATAGTAATGTTAGACAAATAGACATCAAAGCAAAGTTGTTAATACATAATGAGGGTACACTTTTAAATGAGAAAGATGTCAGCCAAGAATATATACCATCTATAAACTATATAAATACAGTTAACACCAGAGTCCTAAAATATATGGAACAAAAGTACAGAATTTGAAATAGAAAATAGAGAAATAGACAATACAAGAGAATTCAGCACACCGCATTTGATAATAGAATACATAGATCAAACACAAAGTAGAAGACTTAAATAACACAGTAGTATAACACAACTAGAAACACCAGGCACATATAGAATACCCTCACAACATATGCAGGATATATATGCTTGTCAAATGTACATGAAACTTTTTTCAGGATAGACTACATATGAGATCATAAAACATTTCAAGTTTAAAAAGATCGAAACCATACAATATATGTTCTTAGACCTCAATGCAAAGGAGTTAGAAAATAACAAAGACATTTGAGAAATTCACAATTTTGTGGATGTTGAAAACAACACTCATAAAAACAATGGGTTAAAGAGAAAATCAGGACAGAAATTAGAAAATACCTTGTGATGGGGCTGCCTGGGTGGCTCAGTCGATTAGGCATCTGAACAGCTCAGGTCATGATCTCAGGGTTTTTGAGTTTGAGCCTCATGTCAGGCTCTCTGCTGTCAGCACAGAGTCTGCTTCAGATCATCTGTCCTCCTCCCTCTCTCTGTTCTGCCCCTCCTCTACTCACTCTCTCTTTGTCTCTCTCTCACAAAACAAAACAAAACAAAACAAAACAAAAAGAGCCCTTTGAGAAAAAAAAAATACCTTGTGAGAAATGAAAACAAAACAGCATACTAAAACTCCATGGACTTCAGCTAAAGCAGTACTAATAGGGATAATTATCTGTAACTAGCTATGTTAAAGAAAAGAGATACTTCAAATTACTAATTGAATTGGTGCAGCCACTATGGATTACATTAAGGAGGTTCTTCAAAAAACTTAAAAATAGAACTACCATGTGATCCAGCAGTTCTATGTCTTGAGTGTTTATCTGAAAAAAAAAAAAAAAAAGACAAAGGCACCAAAATGAAGAAATACGTACACCCCTGTGTTCATTGCCACATTATATACAATAACCAGGAATTGCAAGCAACCTAATGTCCATTAATAGAGGAATGAATAAAGAAGATGTGGTATATATAAACAATGGACTGTTACTCCATCATTAAAAGTAATGAAGTATTGTCACGTGACAAGATGGATGGATCTGAAGGGTATTATTGTAAGTGAAATAAATCAGAGAAAGGAAAATATCATTTCATTTATGTGTGGAATCTAAAAAAAAAAACAGAAACAAGGGAAAACAGAAACAGACTTTACAGACACGGGAAACAAACTATTGTTACCAGAGGTGAAGGGTTTGGGAGGGTAGGCAAAATGAGTGAAGGGGATTAAGAGCTACCAATTTCCAGGTATGAAATAAATAAGTGATGGTGATATAATGTACAACATAGGTAATATAGTCAATAAGATTTTAGCAACTTTGTTGACATGGTATCTAGAATTATGGGAATAATTTCATAGTGTATAATAATATCTAATTACTCTAATTCACAGCTGAAAATAATAGGATATGTGTTCATTATCTTTCAGCCAATACAACAACAACAACAACAACCAAAAACTGAAAGTCCATGTTAAGAAACTAGAAAAAGAAAAGCAAACCACACCTACAATAAATGGAAATAAGAAAATAATAAAATTGAATAGGGCGCCTGGGTGGCTCAGTTGGTTGAGCTTCTGACCCTTGATTTTGGCTCAGGCCATGATCCCAGGATCGTGTAACCAGTTCCACCTCAGGCTCTGCACTGAGCATGGAGTCTGCTTGGGATTCCCTCTCTCCCTCTGTTCTTCCCCTGCTCGCATGTGTGTGTGTTCCCTCTCTCTCTCAATTTAAAGTTAAAAAAACAAAGTAAACAAAAATAATGAAATAGAATAGAAAAACAGTAAATATTTTAACAAAACAATGTTACTAAGAAAATACTAATACAATTTACAAACCTTTATTTAACTGATAAACACTCCTATGTTTAAACAAATGGGATAATTTACATGCAGATGTCGGTATACTTATAGGTTTGATGATTGAGAGGGTTCCTATCTAACAGCTCTGGATATCTATAGAAAATACAATGTTAGATAATTCAATGCTGGTAAGAGACATGCAGTGGGGATCTGGATGGATACCTGGAGATTTAAAGGAAAGTGAATAGAAGAGTGTAATAGGCATTGCATTTTGTAATTCAGGGCCCAAACAAGCATAGTAGAATTTATAGGCAATCTAGGTTAATGATCATGACTATTTAGCTTCTGACATTGGATTTTATCCATCAGAACAAAAGCACATTTTCCCAAATGTTATTTGTTTGTGTATGTCAGACAAGATGAGATGAGAGGAGTAGTAGAGTATTTTTATTGAAAACCTGAGACTCAAGGATATTGATTAATATATGGAAGGACATAGGTAGTAAGTGATAAGGCTGAGAGTGAAGGGAGACAGTCTGACAAAGAGAAAAATGATATAAACACCTCACCACTACTCCTCCCATAGGAAAACTGACAGGGATTAGCTTGGCACCTACTGTTCAGATTTCATCATAATATTTCTTTCTCTCTTTCCCAACACAGGTAGGTAATTGTTTTGATAGGATCTTTCAGTCTGCGTGTAGAAAACACTAATCTTCATGATAGCACCCAATGCAATGATTTACCCATGCTTGTCCAAGGCCACTTGAGAGTCATGATGCAGAACTCTCAAGTATAAAAGTAATTTTTTGAGCAACAAAGCAAAAACATATGAATAAATACACTGCATATGAATGTCAAAATACCAGAGATGGCAGAAGTGCACAATAGACTATTAAAACTACTTTTGGAGTTCTAACGTGTAATGTAGCAGATAACAGATAAAATAATGTGCCTTATTTTAATTGAATAACACGAGGGAAATAAACCCTACACCAAAAAAAAGATTCATTTTCCACTATAGCAGTTAGAAATACATTTATATTTTACATTACTTTTTATAATATAATCACATCAGTAAAGTAGTAAATGATGTTACAGGCTTTAGTTCTTGAATAGGCATTTTTAAGGCATATATAAAATATGTATCTCAGCCCATTCAGTTTTGTATTAAAATAACCAGTTAATAATGGAGATCCCTGGTAAACTGTCTTGACATAGTAATGGGTAAAATGTAAGTGTAAATCAATTCTGCAAAGCCCTGCTAAATAAAAGACCGAAGAGTAAAGGTTTACAGCTTGCCTGTACAATTATTTATGGGAGGGTTGTTTATGTTTCAACAGAAGAAAATAACAAATCTTTCAGCAGGCATCTGGATCTATTACTATTTTTATCCTCCTGTTTGAACCAAAGCCCAGGGCATCTTTTCGTCCAGACATTTTGCTACACTTTTTTAATCTGGCTGGCCTGAATATTCACTTAAAGAGATAATTAGATGTACACATGGTCAATTGTGCAAAATTCCCTGTGTTTCTATACACATGGCCTCTTATGTGTTATATTTCATTTTTTTCCATGATTTGAAGTGATTATAGGGCTGTGGAAAATTGGGATGGATGAATAAGATCTCAACAGAGTGAAGGCAATAAAGTACTGGGTGTGCATTCCAAATATTCTAATGCCCTCAGTATAGTAATGTGTAAACTTTATATTATAAATATTATAGGATATCAATATGTCATATTTGGACGCATGGTACTCTGATAAAATTGTCTCCAGTCATCAACTGTTATTTGCATCATTAATATTTCAATATAGCATTAATATTTTTCCAGATTTTTGAGATATAATTCACACATAATATTGTGTAAGTTTAAGGTATACAACATGTTGATTGATACTGTGAAATTACCAGAGTAACATTAGTTAATATTTCCATAATCTCATATAATTACCATTTCTTTTTTGTGGTAATAACATTCAAGATCTCCTCTCTTAACAGCTTTCAAGTATATAACATGGTATTATAAACTATAATCACTATGTTATATATTAGCTCCCAGTTTGTCTTATAACTCAGTTTGTACCCTTTGACCAACATTTCACCCAGCCTCTAACCCAGCAATCCCCATTCTACTTTATCATTCTATGAGTTCAGCTTTTTAAAATTCCACTTATATATGTGAGATCATACAATGTTAGTCCTCTGTCTGATTTATTTCACTTACCTTAGTGCTCAAGGTCCATCCATGTTGTTGCAAATGGCAAGATTTCCTTCTTATGGCTGAATAATTGAGATAGATGTAGATAGATATAGATGTAGACACAGATACAGATATAGATGTAGATACAAATATATAGATATAGATAGATATAGATAAAGATATAGATATAGATATAGATATATAGATATAGTTATATCTCACATTTCTTTGTCCATTCATCTGTAGAATTTCCATATGTTGGCTATTGTGCATTATGCTGCAACAAACATGGGAATATGATATCTCCTTGAGCTAGTGATTTTATTTCCTTTGGCCATATGCCCAGAAGTAGGACTGCTAGATCATATGGTAATTCTGTTTTTATTTTGAAGAACCTCTGGACTGTTTTCCATGGTGGCTGCACCAATTCACATTCCCACTAGCAGTGCACAGGGCTTCCCTTTTCTCCACATCCAGCCAACACTTTCCCTTTATCTTTTTTTTTTTCATTCTACCTGGTGTGAAGTAATATCTCATTGTGATTTTGATTTGCATTTACCTGATGATTAGTATATCTCTTGAGTGTCTCTTCATGTAAGTGTTGGCCATTTGTATTCTTTCTTTAAAAATGTCTGTTCAGTTCCTCTGCCCATTTTCTAATCATTGTCTTTGCTATTGAGTTGTATGAGGTTTTTTTTTTTTTTATGTATTTTGGATATTAACCCTTTATCAGACACATGATTTGCAAATAGTTTCTTCTGTGACTTACCTTTCATTTTGTAGATTGCTTATTGCTATGAAGAAGCCTTTTAGTTTGATGTAGTCCCACTTACTTATTTTTGTTTTTGTTGCTTGTACTTTTGGTGTAGTATCCAAAAAATTGTTGCTAAGACCTATGTCAAGGAAATTTTCCCTGGGTTTTTTTAATAAGATATTTACAGTTTCAGTTCTTATGTTTGAATCTTTAATCTATTTCAAGTTAAATTTTGTGAGTAAAGAGAGATAGAAGTCCAATTTCATTGTTTTGCACATGGTTATCCAACTTTTCCAGTCGCATTTCTTGAAAAGACTATTTCCCTGTTGAGTATTCTTGGATGCCTTGTCAAATATTTGTTGACTGTATATATGGGGTTTCAATTCTGGGCTCTCTATTCTGTTCCACTGGTGTGTCTATGTTTATGCCAGTATCATATTGTTTTAATGACTCTAGCTTTGTGGCACTGTTTGAAATCAGGACATGTGATGCCACCAGCTTTATTTTTCTTCCTCAGGATTGCTGTGTCTATTCAGAATCTTCTGTCGTTCCATACAGATTTTAAGATCATGTGTTCTTTTTTTGTGAAAATGCTGTTGGTATTTGATAGGGATTGCATCTATAGATGGCTTTGGGTAATTTGGGCATTTTAATAAGATTAACTCTTCTAATCCATGAGCATGGAATATCCTTCCATTTATTTGTATCTTCATTATTTTCTTTCATCTGAGTCTCAGAGTTTTCAATGTATAGAAGTTTTACTTCCTTGGTTAAATTTATCTCTAGGCATTTCATTTTTTGGTGCTATTATAAATAGGATTGTTTTTCTGTATTTCTTTTTCATACATTTAATTTTTATGTGTTGAAAGGCAACTGATTTTTATATGTAGATTTTTGTATCCTGCAACTATTCTGAATTTTTTTATTAGTTCTAATAGGGTTTTTTGTGGTGACTCTTTAGGATTTTATATATATGTGATAATATAATTTGCAAACAAAAATAGTTTTACTTCTTTTTTTTTCTGTTTTAAATGTAATTTATTTCTTTTCTTGCCTGATTGCTCTGGCTAGGACTCCCACACTGTGTTAAGTGGGCACCCTTGTCTTGATCTTGCAGGAAAAATTTCCAACCTTTCACCATTTTGGATGATATGAATTCTGGACTTGTTAAATATGACCTTTATTATGTTCAGATACATTTCTTTTGCACTCAATTTGTTGAAAGTTTTTATCATGAAAAGATGGTCATTTTTGTCAATTTTTTCCCCTGTATTAGTTAAGAGGATCATATGATTTTTTCTCTTTCATTCTATTGCTAGGTATATGACACTTATCAATTTGCTTATGTTAAATCATCTTTACCTCTTAGGGATAAATCCCGCTTTGTCATGGTGTATGATCCTTTTAATGTGCTGTTGAATTTGTTTGCTAATATTTCATACTGACTATTTGTATCTATTTAACAGAAATATTGGCCTATATTCTCTTTTCTCATAGTATACTTACCTGGCTTTTGTATCTGTAATTTGTCTTTATAAAATGAATTCACGAGTGTTCACTTCTCATTTTTTGTAAGAATTTGAGAAGGATTGGTGTTTATTCTTTAAATGTTTGCTGGGTTCACCAGGTAAATAATCTAGTCCTTTACTTTGTTGGGAGGTTTTGGATTATTGAGTAATCTCCTTACTCATTATTAGAGATCTCCTACTTCTTCATTACTCGGCCTTGGTAGGTTGTATGTAGCAGTTTAACCATCCAATTTGTTAACCTACTATTGTTCATTGTAATCTTTTATGATTATTTGTGTATTTGTGGTATCAGTTGTAATGTCTCCTCTTTCACTTCTAGTGATATTCATTTGAGTCTTCTTTTTTTCTTAGTCTGGTTAAAAGGTTGTCAATTTTATCTGTTCAAAAAACCAGCTCTTAGTTTTATATCTTTTCTATTGTTTCTCTGGTGTCTACTACACTTATTTTTGCTATTCTTTGTTATGTCTTTCCTCATGTTAACTTTGGAATTAGTTTGTTCTTTTTCGAGATTGTTGAGGCATAAAGTTAGCTTATTTGAGATCTTTCTTTTTTCTTATGGTAGGTATTTATCACTTTAAATTTCCCTCTTAGAACTGCTTTTACTACATCTCATAGAATTTAGTATATTATGTTTCCAGTTTTGTTTGTTTCATGATATATTTTTTTCTTCTTATTGATTTTTTGATACATTGGTTATTCAGGAGTGCTTTGTTCAATTTTCACATGCTTGGAATTTCCCCACTTTCCTTCCATATTAATATTTAGTTTCATATCATTATGGTGAGAAAAGATACTTGGTATGATATCAGTCTTCTTAAATTTGTTAAGACTTGTTTTGTGACCTATTATATGACCTGTCCTGGGGGATGTTCCATGTACACTAGAGAAGAATATTCCTCTGCTATTGGCTAAAATGGTCTGTATATATCTCTTTGGTCTATTTGGTCTAATATATAGTTCATGTCCATTTATTCATTGATTTTCTGTCTGTATGATCTATAACTTTTTGAAAGTGCACTATTGAAGTCCCTAATATTATTATATTGTTGTGCACATCTCCATTCATATCTGTTAGTATTGCATAATATTGTTGAATGTTTTGATGTTACCTAGATATATATTTATGATTGTTATATCTTCTTAATGGATTGACTCCTTTACCCTTATATAGCTAATGTTATAGTATCTTGCTATAGTTTTTGCCTTAAAGACTATTTTTCTTGATACAGGAAACTCTTTTGGTTTCCACTTGCTTAGAATATCTTTTCCCATGTCTTAACTTTGAGCCTAAGTGTGTTCTTAAAGCTGATGTGAGTCTGTCATTGGATCCGGTTTTTTGTGGTCATTGTTGTTTTGTTTTTACTCCAGCCAGCCATCTTATGCCATTTAAACAGAGAATTCAATCTGTGTACAACTTAGAGTAAATATCGATAGGTATGGACTGAACAAATGCTTTTTGATAGAATGTGTAACACACGTTATAGGGTCTCTATGCCTTTCATGCCTTTTGAGAGTCCTGACACTCTTCCACCCTTCCTGTCCTTCCGTTTTATAGCCAGTGATTCAAGACTTTTGAGGGAGTGAGAGAGAAATGAGCCCCTTTGGGAGCATTTCACACAGTTGAGGAAGTCTGATGCTCACTCACACCCTCTCTTGCCTCCAAAGGAAAAATTTGAGGCCAGAAAGATTCTAAGCCCTGAGTTTTGCCACCTTGGGGTAGTGGTGATTGGGTAAAGTCAAACCATTCCTCTTAATCCTCTCTAATGCAAACAAGCTTATATTTTTGTATTCCAGTGGTATGGTAGAACTCCTCTGGAACAAAGGCTCTCTCATTCATGGGTAACTGTCTAAGATAGTGTTTGCCAGGGACTCTTAGACTATAGCTGAGAGGGGTTGAAGCCAGTTCATGGGTCACTGTAGAGTCTACTGCCACAGCCAAAATCTGTGTGCTTACTAATTGACACACAGGTAGGCAGGACTCCTGTTGGGTACTTTGATATAAGATGCTGGCTCTCATATCTCGCACATAGGCACTTTTGTCCATGGATGCTAGCCAGTTTTTTATAGCTAAGATGAGGAACATGAACAAAGGATGCCTTATTTAGCCATGGTACTGATATCGCTCCTCCTCATTGTTTTTTTAAGTAATAGCTATCATGTACTGAATGTCTTTTTATATGTTGAAGCCTTAATCCCCAGGGTGATTATCTTTGGAGGTGACGACTCAGAAATAATTAAGTTAAAAGAGATCATAAGGATAGGGCTCTCATGATGGAATTTATGTCCCTCTAAGAAGAATAAGAGAGACCAGAGCTCACTGACTCTTCCATGTAAGACTCAGTGAGAAGGTTATCCATCTACAAATCAGAAATAGGGCCCTCACAAGGAACTTAATCTGCTGGAAAATTGCCTTATACTTCCCAGGCTCCAGAACTGTGAAAAACAAATGTCTGTTGTTTAAGTTACCCAGTGTACTTTATTAAAGCAGCCTGAGCAAACTAAGACAATAGCTATTTCTATAAATAAGTTATGAAATATCATAGCTTTAATCCTCTCTTATAAGTAATTTGAATGAAAATAGTCCAGTTTATACAGGAACAGAAAGCTATAATTGGGTGACAGTTTATAACTAATATCTATGCCTTTAAGGATATTAGATAATATCCCCATATAGTAGGTAAAGTTCAGAATTTAAAAGGAAGGAGACTAATCAACATTTTCAGCACTAGGCATCTACTTATCCTATTCACCGATGAGAGAAAAAGAAGTTCTGTATAATGGAAAACAAAGAGATGCCTATCCCTATAGGGATACAACAGTATGATTTGACTCAGTATTTCATATTCATGTACCTGCATATTTCACTTGCAAATTTACTATTTCTGTATTCAATTTTTGTATTTAATACTTGTTTTTATTAACTTTCCTTTTATTATTTTGTGTTGGAAAGGACACTTAACATGGTATCTATCCTCTTAAATGTTTTTAAATGTAAAATATATTATTGTTGGCCACAGGTAAGTGTTGTACAGTATATCCCTAGTGGTATTTATCTTGCTCAACTGAAACTTTATGCCCATTGATTAATAACTTGTCATTTCTCACTTCCCTCTCCCCCTTAGAAATGACCATTCCACTCTTGATTGTATAAATGTGACCATTTTAGATACTTCACATAAGTGGAATCATGTAGTATTTGTCTTTCTTTGGCTGGCATATTTCAGTTAGCATAACGTCCTCAAGATTCATTATGTTGTGGCTTATTGCAGAATCTTCTTCTTTTCCAAGACTGTACACTGTTCCATTGTACGTATATACAACATTATCTTTATTTATTCATTTGTCAATGGGTATTTGTTTCCATTCCTTGGCATTGGTAAATGCTGCTGCAGTGAACATTGGCATGATAATATCTCTTCAAGATTCTAATTTAAATTCTTTTGGGTTAGTACACAGAGATGGGATTATTGGATCATGTAATAGTTCTATTTTTAATTTTTTGAAGGACTCCCTTGCTGTATTTTCCATAGAAGATGTGCTGGCTTGTAGTTCTACAATGTGCAACGGTTCCAATTTTTACACATCCTCACCAACACTTATTTTATTTTATTTTATTTTTATTTGTTGATAGTAGACATCCAGTCAGATAGGAGGTAATATCTCATTACAGTTTTGATTTGCATTTCCCTGATGATTATTGCTGTTGAGTATTTTTTTATTTATCTGTTGGACTTTCATGTGTTTTCTTTGAAGATATGTCCTTTAGCCAGTTTTAATTGTGTTATAATTTTTTGTGTGTTCTTTTTGTTTGTGTTTTTGAAACCTGGTATCAGATCTATGGTTTGCAATTTTTTCCCCGTGCTATAGGTTGTCTTTTCACTCTTTTCTTTCCCAATGTTTATTTATTTTTGAGAGACAAAGATACAGAGAGCGAGTAGGGGAGTGGCAGAGAGAGAAGGGGACACAGAATCCAAAGCAGGCTCCAGACTCCGAGCTGTCAACACAGAGCATGACATGGGGTTCGAACACACGAACCTCGAGATCATGACCTGAGCCAAAGTCAGATGTTTAACTGACCGAGCCACCCATGCACTCCTGTCTTTTCACTCTTGTTAGTGATTTCCTTTGCTGTGAGAAGTCTGTTAACTTTCACTTTGCTAAACTTGGAAAATGTTTCTATTTTCACAACCTAATCTATTTTTAGTGCACTTGCTTTTTTTTTCTTTTTCATTTCTCACTCATAAACGTTTTTAGAATGAGTTCTCTGCCAAATTAGTTATGCCAGTGTTGAAAAGAACAAGATAAAGAGTTTATTTTTATTAAAATTTCTTTAAAATTATTCTTCATTCCCTCACAGTATTAGTTCTTATTTCTGATAGCATTCACTAGGCTAATAATGAGGGTCAAGTTGTAGGGTAACCAACCCAGCCTTGGATGTGCTGGATTGAATAACAGAAGAAAGGAACCTTACTCTGTAGGAACTTCAAAACCTTGGCATCATGTACTTGAAGAAGCAGGAGGGTACATGTATGGCAGGATCTGAACTTGCCTAATCAAGGGAGCCCAAACATGGAATAGGGAATATAATTCTCTGAAGATACAGGATTGGAAAATCTAGTGGTATGCAAGATGTAATATGAACTTGCTACTTGGAAAGGTCCTAGAAGATATAAAAAGTGATGGCACCATTTCAGAAAAGTTGAAATACCAGGATCACTGTGGCAAATGTAGAGGAAGGAATTTGAAAGCTTTGAGAAGTAGCCATTGTAGAATAGATAAATTATGTAAGTCTAGAAGACACACCAGATTGCCTAAAGGATTCTTCATTTACAAAGTATGTAAGGTATGTGTTGGTAAAAAATGTAGGGTTGCTTTTTTCTCTGTGCCAGGATTATAGGTAGAAGAGGTCATTACAAAAACAAGGCTCACTGAAAGCAATGATGATGATAAAACTCTAACATTACAGAAGCCATTTTGTTAACCCAAAAAGTCAAGGGGATACAACCATAAATGAAATAGAGTGACAGCCAAAGGATCAAGAACAGTAGAACATTAAGGACATGGTTAAAAGAACACAAAATCCCTGGTTCCAAAATATATAGTCATCCCAAAAGAGTACAACTCAACTTTGTTAGTAGAAGACACAGGATGCATAACCTTAAAACAGTCACTAAAATAAGAAGTGGTGATCCACTACCCAGTTTCTAGTTCTGAGCTAGTTTTCACTTCCCAAACCCATTTGGCCAAAAGGAAATGGAGTCCCAGGAAGAAGGATCTTATAACATATAGCGGGTATATGCTATAATTATGTCCCAGCCCTTCCTGAAGAGATGTTAAAACATTTACTCAAGTAATTGTACACAAGTAATATAAAGTACCAAAAGGTTTTGAGGATTATGAGACATAGGTCTGAGTTGACACTGATATTGATGGCCCTTCTCAAAGTAGGGACAAACTAGAGCTGTGTAATAGACAAGATCTGGTTTCTAGATAAGATCTGGTTTACGTTGAATCTGATATATCTCCACTTTCATTTGGTGATTGCATACCCATTTCCAAAAGTGTGATTGAAATGTGCATACCTGATGGTTGGCACAAGCCACTCATTGGGTTCTTGGCCTTCAGGATAAGGGCTATTATAGTAGGAGAGAGCCTGTGAAAGCCTCTGAAACTGCTACCTCTGCTCATTAAATCAAAACTAATACTGTATCTTCAGGGGATTCTGGAAATGAGGGTCACCTTTAAAGATCTAATGATGCATGATGGTTATTCTCATTATGTCCTCATTTTATTAACAATTTTGGTCCTTCTAAATCAGATGAATACTGGAGTATGACAGCAGGCTACAAACTCACCATACCCCCACCCCCACAGTTGAAGCCACTCTGCTAGATGCATGTCTTCATTACAGTAGATTGAAAATGCCTCAGGCACATGATATGTGGCCATTGATTTGTCAAATGCATTATTTTTTATTCAGATCAGAAAAATGGTGAGAAATTTTGCAATCACATGATGTAGACAAAAATGTGCATTTATGGTTTTACTGCAGAGGTATGTTAATTATCCAGCTGTATGTAATAATATAGTATGAAGAGATCTGACCTACCTGAATATTCTATCAGACATTATGTTGCCCAACCTCCTTCATGATATTATGCTCATTTCGTTAGATGAAAAAGAGTGGCTAGCACCGTAGAGACCTGGAAAAGGCATATATGCTTCAGAAATGGAAAATGACCCTTATGAAGATTCAGTAGCTTGCCACACCAGTAAAATTTGTAAGGGTCCAATAATCAGATACGTGCAAAACATCCCTTTCAAAGTAGGAGTTAATTTATTATACCTTGAATTTCCGACCATGAAGACAGAAGTATATTAAATATATCCATTAAGGCTTTTCAAATTCTGGAAGTGGCACATCCCAAACATTGAAATACTATTTCCATTCATATACTGGATGACATAAAAGACTACCACTTGAATGGGTCTTATAAGTGCTTTACAGCACATCCAGGCTGAGGTGCAAGCATCCCTGTTGCTTCAGCCATTAAACTAGGAAGACCTGATGGTATTTGAGCTACCAGTGTTTAGAAAAGATGCCATGTGAGGCTCTTGGCAAGCCACATAGAATCATGGGATTGGCCCCTGAGATTCTAGTTTGCTGCTAAAAGCTATATTCATTTTAATTATTTTTTTCAATAATTAATCAACTATTTTTTAACTTTATACTTTAAAAAATTGAACCCCGTTATAAATACACTTTTTTACAAGATCTAATGTTTTGGATTTTACTTACTTACTTACTTACTTACTTACTTACTTTATTTATTTATTTATTTATTTATTTATTTATTTATTTAAAGTGTTTAACTTCCGGGTGGTTAAATAAATAAATAAATAAATAAATAAATAAATAAATTCTGGGTGGTTAACATACAGTGTAATACTGGTTTCAGGTGCACAATAAAGTGATTCAGGGCTTGCATACAACACTCATCACAACAAGTGCACTCCTTAATCTTCATCACCTGTTTAACCCATCCCCCCTCCCACCCTGCCCACCTCCCTTCTGGTAACAATCAGTTGGTTCTCTATAGTTAAGATTCTATTTCTTGGTTTTCCCCTCTCTCTTTTTCTTTCCCTTTGCTCATATGTGGTTTCTTAATTACACATGAATGAAATCATGTGGGATTTGTCTTCCTATGACTGACTTACTTTGCTTAGCCTAATACAATCTAGCTCTATCCATGTTGTTGCAAATGACAAGATTTCATTTTTTTTTTTTGCATTTTCATAAATTTCTTTACCTTCTCGAAACTTGATCCATTCTTTTTTTTTAATAAGATTATCTCCATTTAATGTTTCTATATATTTTTTTCAATGTATGAAGTTTATTGTCAAATTGGTTTCCATACAACACCCAGTGCTCATCCCAAAAGGTGCCCTCCTCAATACCCATCACCCACCCTCTCCTCCCTCCCACCCCCCATCCACCCTCAGTTTGTTCTCAGTCTTTAAGACTCTCTTATGCTTTGGCTCTCTTCCACTCTAACCTTTTTTTTTTTCCTTCCCCTCCCCCATGGGTTTCTGTTAAGTTTCTCAGGATCCACCTAAGAGTGATACTGTATGGTATCTGTCTTTCTCTGTATGGCTTATTTCACTTAGCATAACACTCTCTAGTTCCATCCACGTTGCTACAAAGGGCCATATTTCATTCTTTCTCATTGCCACGTAGTAATCCATTGTGTATATAAACCACAATTTCTTTATCCATTCATCAATTGATGGACATTTAGGCTCTTTCCATAATTTGGCTATTGTTGAGAGTGCTGCTACGAACATTGGGGTACAAGTGCCCCTATGCATCAGTACTCCTGTGTCCCTTGGGTAAATTCCTACCAGTGCTATTACTAGGTCATAGGGTAGGTCTATTTTTAATTTTCTGAGGAACCTCCACACTGTTTTCCAGAGTGGCTGCACCAATTTGCATTCCCACCAACAGTGCAAGAGGGTTCCCATTTCTCCACATCCTCTCCAGCATCTATAGTCTCCTGATTTGTTCATTTTGGCCCCTCTGACTGGCATGATGTGATATCTGAGTGTGGTTTTGATTTGTATTTCCCTGATGAGGAGCGACGTTGAGCATCTTTTCATGTACCTGTTAGCCATCTGGATGTCTTCTTTAGAGAAGTGTCTATTCATGTTTTCTGCCCATTTCTTCACTGGGTTATTTGTTTTTTGGGTGTGGAGTTTGGTGAGCTCCTTATAGATTTTGGATACTAGCCCTTTGTCTGATATGTCATTTGCAAATATCTTTTCCCATTCCGTTGGTTGCCTTTTAGTTTTGTTGGTTGTTTCCTTTGCTGTGCAGAAGATTTTTATCTTCATAAGGTCCCAGAGGTTCATTTTTGCTTTTAATTCCCTTGCCTTTGGGGATTGTCAAGTAAGAAATTACTACGGCTGAGGTCAGAGAGGTCTTTTCCTGCTTTCTCCTCTAAGGTTTTGATGGTTTCCTGTCTCACATTCAGGTCCTTTATCCATTTTGAGTTTATTTTTGTGAATTGTGTGAAAAAGTGGTCTAGATTCAATCTTCTGCATGTTGCTCTCCAGTTCTCCCAGAACCATTTGTTAAAGAGACTGTCTTTTTTCCATCGGATATTGTTTCCTGCTTTGTCAAAGATGAGTTGGCCATACTTTTGTGGGTCTAGTTATGGGGTTTCTATTCTATTCCATTGGTCTATGTGTCTGCTTTTGTGCCAATACCACGCTGTCTTGATGATGACAGCTTTGTAGTAGAGGCTAAAGTCTGGGATTGTGATGCCTCCTGCTTTGGTCTTCTTCCTCAAAATTACCTGGCTATTCGGGGCCTTTTGTGGTTCCATTAAAATTTTAGGATTGCTTGTTCTAGTTTCAAGAAGAATGCTGGTGCAATTTTGATTGGGATTGCATTGAATGTGTAGATAGCTTTGGGTAGTATTGACATTTTGACAATATTTATTCTTCCAATCCATGAGCATGGAATGTTTTTCCATTTCTTTATATCTTCTTCAATTTCCTTCATAAGCTTTCTATAGTTTTCAGCATACAGATCTTTTACATCTTTGGTTAGATTTATCCCTAGGTATTTTATGCTTCTTGGTGCAATTGTGAATGGGATACGTTTCTTTATTTGTCTTTCTGTTGCTTCATTATTAGTGTATAAGAATGCAACTGATTTCTGTACATTGATTTTGTATCCTGCGATTTTGCTGAATTCATGTATCAGTTCTAGCAGACTTTTGATGGAGTCTATTGGATTTTCCATGTATAATATCATGTCATCTGCAAAAAGTGAAAGCTTAACTTCATCTTTGACAATTTTGATGCCTTTGATTTCCTTTTGTTGTCTGATTGCTGATGCTAGAACTTCCAACACTATGTTAAACAACAGCATTGAGAATGGACATCCCTGTCGTGTTCCTGATCTCAGGGAAAAAGCTCTCAGTTTTTCCCCGTTGAGGATGATGTTAGCTGTGGGCTTTTCATAAATGGCTTTTATGATCTTTAAGTATGTTCCTTCTATCCCGAATTTCTCGAGGGTTTTTATTAAGAAAGTTTGCTGAATTTTGTCAAATGCTTTTTCTGCATCGATTGACAGGATCATATGGTTCTTATCTTTTCTTTTATTAATGTGATGTATCACATTGATTGATTTGCGAATGTTGAACCTGCCCTGCAGCCCAGGAATGAATCCCACTTGATCATGGTGAATAATTCTTTTTATATGCTGTTGAATTTGATTTGCTAGTATCTTATTGAGAATTTTTGCATCCATATTCATCAGGGATATTGGCCTGTAGTTCTCTTTTTTACTGGGTTTCTGTCTGGTTTAGGAATCAAAGTAATACTGGCTTCCTAGAATGAGTCTGGAAGTTTTCCTTCCCTTTCTATTTCTTGGAATAGCTTGAGAAGGATAGGTATTATCTCTGCTTTAAACGTCTGGTAGAACTCCCCTGGGAAGCCATCTGGTCGTGGACTCTCATTTGTTGGGAGATTTTTGATAACTGATTCAATTTCTTCGCTGGTTATGGGTCTGTTCAAGCTTTCTATTTCCTCCAGTTTGAGTTTTGGAAGTGTGTGGGTGTTTAGGAATTTGTCCATTTCTTCCAGGTTGTCCAATTTGTTGGCATATAATTTTTCATAGTATTCCCTGATAATTGCTTGTATCTCTGAGGGATTGGTTGTAATAATTCCATTTTCATTCATGATTTTATCTGTTTGGGTCACCTCCCTTTTCTTTTTGAGAAGCCTGGCTAGAGGTTTATCAATTTTGTTTATTTTTTCAAAAAACCAACTCTTGGTTTCGTTGATCTGCTCTACAGTTTTTTTAGATTCTATATTGTTTATTTCTGCTCTGATCTTTATTATTTCTCTTCTTCTGCTGGATTTAGGCTGCAGATTTTCTGTTCTGCTTCTATTTCCTTTAGGTGTGCTGTTAGATTTTGTATTTGGGATTTTTCTTGTTTCTTGAGATAGGCCTGGATTGCAATGTATTTTCCCTCAGGACTGCCTTCGCTGCATCCCAAAGCGTTTGGATTGTTGTATTTTCATTTTTATTTGTTTCCATATAATTTTTAGTTTCTTCTCTAATTGCCTGGTTGACCCATTCATTCTTTAGTAGGGTGTTCTTTAACCTCCATGCTTTTGGAGGTTTTCCAGACTTTTTCCTGTGGTTGATTTTAAGCTTCATAGCATGTGGTCTGAAAGTATGCATGGTATGATTTCAATTCTTGTATACTTATGGAGGGCTGTTTTATGACCCAGTATATGATCTATCTTGGAGAATGTTCCATGTGCACTCGAGAAGAAAGTATATTCTGTTGCTTTGGGATGCAGAGTTCTAAATATATCTGTCAAGTCCATCTGATCCAATGTCTCATTCAGGGCCCTTGTTTCTTTATTGACCGTGTGTCTAGATGATCTATCCATTTCTGTAAGTGGAGTGTTAAAGTCCCCTGCAATTACCACATTCTTATCAATAAGGTTGCTTATGTGTGTGAGTAATTGTTTTATATATTGGGGGCTCCTGTATTCGGTGCATAGACATTATAATTGTTAGCTCTTTCTGATGGATAGACCCTGTGATTATTATATAATGCCCTTCTTCATCTCTTGTTACAGCCTTTGATTTAAAATCTAGTTTGTCTGATATAAGTATGGCTACTCCAGCTTTCTTTTAACTCCCAGTGGCATGACAAGTAGTTCTCCATCCCCTCACTCTCAATCTGAAGGTGTCCTCAAGTCTAAAATGAGTCTCTTGTAGACAGCAAACAGATGGGTCTTGTTTTTTTATCCATTCTGATACCCTATGTCTTTTGGTTGGAGCATTTAGTCCATTTACATTCAGTGTTATTATAGAAAGATATGGGTTTAGAGTCATTGTGATGTCTGTATGTTTTATGCTTGTAGCGATGTTCTGGTACTTTGTCTCTCAGGATCCCCTTTAGGATTTCTTGTAGGGCCGGTTTAGTTGTGACGATTCCTTCATTTTTTGTTTGTTTGGGAAGACCTTTATCTCTCCTATTCTAAATGACAGACTTGCTGGATAAAGGATTCTCGGCTGCATATTTTTTCTGTTCATCACATTGAAGATCCTGCCATTCCTTTCTGGCCTGCCAAGTTTCAGTAGAGAGATCAGTCACGAGTCTTATAGGTCTCCCTTTATATGTTAGAGCACATTTATCTCTAGCTGCTTTCAGAATTTTCTCTTTATCCTTGTATTTTGCCAGTTTCACTATGATATGTCATGCAGAAGATTGATTCAAGTTACGTCTGAAGGGAGTTCTCTGTGCCTCTTGGATTTCAATGCCTTTTTCCTTCCCCAGATCAGGGAAGTTCTCAGCAATGATTTCTTCAAGTACACCTTCAGCACCTTTCCCTCTCTCTTCCTCCTCTGGAATACCAATTATGCGTAGATTATTTCTCTTTAGTGCATCACTTAGTTCTCTAATTTTCCCCTCATACTCCTGGATTTTTTTATCTCTCTTTTTCTCAGCTTCTTCTTTTTCCATAATTTTATCTTCTAGTTCACCTATTCTCTCCTCTGCCTCTTTAATCTGAGCTGTAGTTGCTCCATTTTATTTTGCAACTCGTTGATAGCTTTTTTTAGCTCCTTCTGGCTGTTCCTTAGTCCCTTGATCTCTGTAGCAAGAGATTCTCTGCTGTCCTTTATACTGTTTTCAAGCCCAGCGATTAATTGTATGACTATTTTTCTGAATTCACTTTCTGTTATATTGTTTAAATCATTTTTGATCAGTTCGTTAGCTGTTGTTATTTCCTGGACGTTTTTCTGAGGGGAATTCTTCCGTTTAGTCATTTTGGATAGTCCCCAGAGTGGTCAGGGACTGCAGGGCACTTCCCCTGTGCTGTCTTGAATAACTTGCGTTGGTGGGCGGGGCCGCAGTCAGACCTGATGTCTGCCCCCAGCCCACGGCGGTGGCCACAGTCAGACTGTTGTGTGCCTTCTCTTCCCCTCTCCTAGGGGCAGGATTCACTGTGGGGTGGCATGGCCCATCTGGGCTACTTGCACACTGCCAGGCTTGTGGTGCTGGGGATCTGGCGTATTAGCTGGGGTGGGTAGGCAAGGTGCACGGGGGCAGGAGGGGTAGGCTTAGCTAGCTTCTCCTTAGGTGATCCACTTCAGGAGGGGCCCTGTGGCAGCGGGAGGGTGTCAGACCCACCGCCAGAGGGGTGGCTCCACAGAAGCGGAGCGTTGGGTGTTTGCGAGGAGCAAGCAAGTTCCCTGGCAGGAACTGGTTCCCTTTGGGATTTTGGCTGGGGGATGGGCGGGGGAGATGGCGCTGGCGAGCGCCTTTGTTCCCCAACAAACTGAGCTCTGTCGTCCGGGGGCTCAGCAACTCTCCCTCCCTTTGTCCTCCAGCCTTCCCGCTTTCTGAGCAGAGCTGTTAACTTATGACCTCCCAGGTGCTAAGTCGCGCTTACTGTTGGAACACACTCCATCGGCCCCTCCACTTTTGCAAGCCAGACTCGGGGTCTCTGCTTGGCCGGCGGGCCGCCCCTCTGCCCCGGCTCCCTCCCAGCAGTCCGTGAAATGTGCAGCACCTCTCCGCCCTTCCTACCCTCTTCCATGGGCCTCTTGTCTGTGCTTGGCTCCGGAGACTCCATTCTGCTAGTCTTCTGGTGGTTTTCTGGGTTATTTAGGCAGGTGTAGGTGGAATCTAAGTGATCAGCAGGATGTGCGGTGAGCCCAGCGTCCTCCTACGCCACCATCTTCCCCTTGATCCCAAGATCCCAAGATTTCATTCTTTTTAATGGCTGCGTAACATGTATACACACACACACACACACACACACACACACACACACACTCACTTCTTTATCCATTCATCAGTTGATAGACTCTTGGACTGATTTCATGATTGTGCTATTGTAGATAATGTTGCTGTAAGTGTCGGGGTGCATATATCACTTTAACGTAGTATTTTTGCTTTCTTTGAGTAATTATGGTGCAATTGCTATAGGGCGGTTCTTTTTTTAACTTTTTGAGGGAACTCTATCCGTTTTCCAGAATTGCTGCACCAGTTTGCATTCCCACCAACAGTGCAAGAAGATTCTCCTTTCTCTTCATCCTCACCAACACCCGTTGTTTCATGTGTTGTTGGCTTTAGTCATTATGAAAATCTGAGGTGATATCTCATTGTAGTTTTGATTTGTTTTTCCCTGATGATGAGTGATGTTGAACACATTTTCATATGTCTATTGGCCATCTATATGTCTCCTTTAGACAAATGTATATTCATGTCTTCTGACCTTTTTCAAATTGGATTATACATCTTTTTTTCATCCCCTCACTTTGAATTGGCACTTTAGATCTAAAATAAGTCTCTGGTAGGCAGCATATAGATGGGTGTTGCTTTTTTATCCATTCTGACACTCTGTGTTTTTATTGGAACATTCAGTCCGTTTATATTCAAAGTAATTATTGATAGTTCAGGGTGCCTGGGTGGCTCAGCAGTTTAGCATCTGACTTTGGCCCAGGTCATGAACTCACTGTCTGTGGGTTGAAGCCCCACATGGGGCTCTCTAGTGACAGCTCAGAGCCTGGAGCCTTCTTCAGATTCTGTGTCTCCCTTTATCTCTGCCCTTGATGCACTCTCTCTCTCTCTCAAAAATAAACAGTAAAAAAAAAAAATTAAAAACAAAGTAATTATTGATAGATATGTATTTAGTGCCATCTTATTACTTGTTTTGTCATTGTTTCTGGAGATGTCTCTGATCCTTTCTTGTCTTTGTCACTTTTGGTCTCTCATTTGGACTCTCCTTTGCACTCCTGTAATATTTTGTGTAGGGCTAGTTTTGTGGTCACAAACTCCTTTAGGGTTTTTTGTTGTTGTTATTGTTGTGGTGGTGGTTTTCTCTGTTTGTTTGTTTTTGTCTTGGAAAGTCTTTATATCTCCTATTCTGAGTGATAGCCTTGCTGGGTAGAGTACTCTTGGCTGCAGATGTTTCCCATTCAGCACTTTGAATATAACATGCTGCTCCCCTCTGGCTTGCCAAATTTCTGTTGAGAATCTCAAGCCAGCTTTATGGAAATTCCTTGTAAGTTAAGGACTTCTTTTGTTTTGCTGCTTTAAATTTTTTTTCTTTTTCATTTTATTTTGCAAATTTAATGACAATACATCTTGGTGTTAATCTGCTTTTGTTGATTTTGATGTAAAGTCTCTGTGCTTCCTGGATCTGGATGTCTGTTTCTTTTCCTAGATCTGGAAATTTTCTGTTAAAATAATTTTTCTTAAAATAAAGTTTCCTTCCCCCTTTATCTCTCTTCTTCTCCTGCAACTCCTATAATACAGACGTTATTATATTTGATGGAGTCACTGTGTTCATTAAATCTATTCTCGTGTTGCATAATTTTTCTTTCTCTCTTTTGTTCAGCTCCATTATTTTCCATTATTTTGCCTTCTAGGTCACCAATTTGTTCCTCTGCTTCTTCTAGCCTGCTCTTCATTGCATTAAGCTTGTTTCTAATCTCATTTATTGCATTCTTCATCTCTCATTGATTCTTTTTAACACCCTTGTCTCTGGGGTAAGGGTCTCACTTATGTCTTCTATGCCTTTCTCGAGCCCAGTGAGTGTTCTTATGAATGTTGCTTTAAATTCTCCATCAGGCATACTACTTATATCTGCTTCACTTAGATCTCTGACCGTAACCATATCTTGTTCTTTCATTTGGGATAAATTCCTTTATCTTGACCTTTTGTCCAAGTTTCTGCCTTCTGTGTATTAGAAAGGCCAGTTATGTCTCTTGCTCCTGACAGTAATGGCTTTAGGAAGAAGAGGTCATGTCGTGCCCAGGGCCTGGTGCTTCAGGGAATGTCTCCAGTGTGTGCTGCAAGAGCTCTGCTGTTGTGTTTTCTGCTTTATCCTTCAGGCCAGTTCTCTTCTGAGGCTTTCCTTGTCTGCTATGAGCAGTGTTTGGGCCCTGAAATGAATGTGGCAAGTTTTAACTAGGTATACTCTGGTCTGCTTGTGCTCTGCTCTGACACCAACTCCACCAGAACTGAGGCCTTGCACAGCTCTCTGGTTGGTAGACATGGTATGGGCAGAAGTTTGTGCTGGTCTTTTGGCAGAGGGGCCCTGCATACTGGGACTGAGGCAAGCTTGACTGAGAAGGGCAGGTCCTCCAAAGCACAGGGTGGGGAGTGCTTGGTGTCAGCCTGACTTTCAGCCAAGGTCCATACTCAGTTGCTTCCTTCAGGTGGCTCTTTGTCTATGCTGAGAGGGGTGGGAAAGGGAAATGGCACCAGTCAGTTCTTTTTCTCCTGAGAGATGTCTCTGTGAATTCTCCCTCTCAGAGATGCTTTCCAAAAGGAGCAATAATCTTCCCACTGTGTACCCTAGGTATTTTCTTCAGATTGTTGTTTCCATGCTGTCTTCCGCCAGATTATTTGCCTGCCTTTTCTGGCAGAGTAGAGCAGTGCCCTCCAGGCTCTATGTCAGCCAAGCCCACTGACCTTTAAAACTCCAGGCTTTAAACCCCAGTGGTTGCAAGAACTGTCACAATTCAGCCCCTCTTGTTTTCTAAGCCGTTGGCTATTCTTGTGCTTTCCCCTGTATGCTTCTCTCTCTCTCTCTCTCTCTCTCTCTCTCTCTCTCTCGTCTTTCTCCATGACCACAGGTCCCTCCCCTCCCCAGCCCTCCTGATCCATTTCTCCCCTAAACTATGTCTCTTCACTTCCTACCTTCTTTGATATGGCCTCTTCTCTCTTTATAGTTGTGGAGTTTGTTCTGTCAGTCTTCAGGTTAATTTCTGGATATTTAGGAAGAGTTCAAAAGTACATTCATTTTTAAAAGTTTCCTTGGCTTGATTTTGAGCCCTGATAGAAGACCACAGTACACCAAATGACCATGCAGCCCAACCTACCTAAAATGAGTCAGTTCTGTCAGACCAACCCAGTCATGACTTTGAGTGGATTCAGGGGCAATCCACTTTAAATTTGGAGTGGAACATCCAGGATTGGGCACAAGCATGACCTGAGTTTTCCTTCATGCAAAATGTATGAGCAGGTAATCCAGACTCCTGTTGTGCACCCTTTTTTTGCACCTTAACTCATTCCTCTGACCCCATGGGGGATTAATTTTGATCAGTTTATAGAGGCTAATAAATCCTGAAACTGGAAGATAAAAGGATACCACTAGACATTTCACATACTATCCCCCCAAAACCATCAGGCTGATGGTCTGTGGCTGGAATGGTCTGTAAATGTGCACACGAAATGCCAGTTCAGAATAGATAAGCTATAAGAATGGCACACTGTCTTCCAGGATTCAGTATATATATTGAATACCCAGTTTTTAACAGAAAGAATATATGATTTCCAGAACCAAAGAGTAGAAACTGTGGAAGAAGTCCCAACTTACCCTTATCATCACCCCCAATGACCCACTAGAGTATTTTGTGGTGTTTCATGCCCATGAATCTGGCTTTTGAAGGGTGGGTCCCTGTAGCAGGCACACTTTCTCCAGGATAACAGAAAAAGTCCCACTGATCTATAAATTATGCCTACTTCCTGAGTACTTTGGGTTCCTTACATCCAGTGGGAAGCAGGGAAGTAAATAATTCACTATCCTGGCTGGCCTAATGGATCAGATCGTCAGGATGAGGCAGGCCTGCTCTTATACAATGGGAGAAGGTAAGAAAATATATGTGTGGTATTCAAGTGATCCACTGGTATTTCATTGCCAATTTCAATGTGAATGAACCAGCACAGCAACCTTGGCCATAAATAGGCATGGCCAGGAGCACAGACTCCTTGGGTTAGAGGGTCTAAACTGTGCCACTGGTTAGGTCATAAAAATCAATCGAAGTGTTACCTGATAAGGGGAATCTGGAAAGGATAGGAAAGTAATCTAAGTTGGCACCTCAAGACTAGTTTCAGTGATAGGGTTATGATTTTTCTCACTAGTCTTCTTCTTCTAAGTTCCCCCCAGGGAGCAAGGCCGACTAGAATGTTGTAGATGCTCTTCCCTATATGTGTATGAAAAAGTGTATCTGAGCAGCAGAAATGGAAATTGCCTGCCCAGAACTCCTCAGTGGTTTGGCTTAGGACTTCTCAAGCCTACATCACATGTTGGCTACCCTAGCTACTCAATCCTACTTATTTCCTCTTCCTTCTGCAGGTGTTAATTCCCAATGAACACCCAGAATGCCAAACTCCTCAGTGTCTCCTTACAGAGAACTGACTAGTAGCACAGTAATATAAATGCATGTCTAGGATAAGGACTAGTCACATTATATCTAGAATTCTGTATTTTATTTTAAGAACGCTTTACCTAAGCTTTCCAATGCAGTAGAAATGAGACACATATAGCTGTTTAAGTATAAGTATTAAATTAAGTAAAATTTTTACAAAATCAGTCCCTCAGTCACATTTCCCGTGTCTCTAGTGGTCCACAACCTCATGTTACTAGTGACTATCATAATGGAAACAGCATTTGATGCATGGAAGAGAAGTTGGAGAAAGGGCTTCAAGATTGTAAAAATATAAAAATATATATGATATGAAATTGCTCTATGTCTGACGTTGCGGGAGATGCCTTATTTAATTTGAAATAATATTATGTTGCTGGTATCTTATTTCCATTTGAAAGGTGATAAACTATCATACAGAAGGTATTAGAGCTAGGACTCTAACTCCAAAGCTCTTGCTTATTCTGCTATATCATTTTTAATTTTTATTAAGGAACACACCTTTATGTTACATTTACATACTAGTTTAATATGCTTACCATATCACATATTTTATCTACATAAAAATGACTTAGTAATGATGATAATTATATTAGAAAGTTAGTAATAAAACTACAGTTGTCATGATGACAAGTTACAGTCATAATCTCTGTGAGGAATACACTGTTAAATGTCTGGGATAGAAGCAAAAGTTTGCAATGGAGCATGTTTAAAGGATTAAGTCTGTGAATGCCAAGACTGTTTAAGAATGACTTGCATTGATTTGGCTTCTCAGACAGAAAAGTAATCCTCTCCCAACAGTTTTACCGTTAATATACCCTAACTCCCACCAAGAATTACAGTGCATTGAAAAATTAAACCTACTTTAAATACAATGATTCTATTTCATTCTAGCAGCCAGTAGCCCAATGGTTACAGGGAATTCAAGGTTTACATGTTTTTTCCTTATCAGAAGCCGACATAGTGGAGAGATTATCTGTGAATGGAATAGGAAGGAAAGGGGGAGAAAGCAATTGCTGTTCTCCAGTATTTGAACAGACAGTTGCAATTAGTTTCTAATGAGTTTGGACAGACCCTAAGAGGAGACGGGGTTGTGTATTCTCTATGTGAGCTCAAGATTTTCATGGACAGTCACTCTTTGCTCAGATTCAGTGCTCCTTTCACTATTACAGGAAGTCTTTCTCTGCCCATTTGCATCAAAATTCTCACTCCACACCAGTGACCTGTCCTTGTTCAGCTTGGATCTAATTTTAATGTTTATTTTCCATGATGTCAAAGAGCTGTGCAATTGAACCTATATTACGTCCCTTGCTGCCCAGTAGTTTAACACCAGATTAATTTTAAAACTGGAAGAAAAATGCGTTTTTTGTATAATTGTATTTTCACATCGTGTGCTCAGGTACTCAGGACGCTTTCACATTTTCTATTTGTATAAAGAAATAGATGCAGTGGGTAGAGAGTATAGAAAGACAAGCCTCTGAGATAAATTTTGTTCCATGATCTCTTATGAAAAGTACTAGAAAAACAGTAATAGGTAATCTGTGTTACAAGATTTTTTCAGTTAGCACAGATACAATTGAATTATGCAATTATTAATCTGTTTCTTTATTAAAAACAGTGTAAATCTTACCAGTCACTCAAAAATATTTTTCTCATTCATTTTATTATATGCTAGGTTGGGATTTAAGACAATTTGAACTTAATCTTTCTAACAGGAAATCATAAAATGAGGGTGCCATTTGTGTCATTATGTACTGTGAAGATTTCAACTAGAGATTCCTTCATTACAATTTCCTGCTATTGGAAATAGTTTCTAAAATATAAGAAAAGAGGCACTAAAACTGAAATAAAAGAAAATCAAACAAACAAGAAAACCAGCTAACATTATGTGTCTCACACAGTGTTAGGATATACCCAATTCTTGTATACTTAGTATATTTTTTGTTACTTCCTGTCATGTCTTTTGCTGTTAGCATGGTTCACACTATTTACATTAAGGCTTAAGGAAATAAAGATGAATAGATTTTCTTAGAATGAACTGCATCTTGCCTGCGTCATAAAGAAGCCTGACATTGATTTCCATAGCCAGAACTTCTGATGAAAATCAAACTGGGACTCTGGAAAACATGCTATATATTTAATTTAGTCTATGATTAACAATATTTGGAGCATCCGTAAAACATTTTCATTAACATTTGGACTCAGATTTCATTGCAGGATTCGGATGCGTCACAACAATACATGCGTAGTCGTGCTTATGGATCTTTATAGTGAAACCATTGAATCTTATAATTGCAGAAGTAGATACCCTTAAATTAAAGATACCTTTATATTAAAAGGGAGATAGGCGGGGCACCTGGGTGGCTCAGTCAGTTGAGTGGCTGACTTTGGCTCAGGTCATGATCTCACAGTCCGTGAGTTCGAGCCCCGCGCCAGGCTCTGTGCTGACAGCTTAGAACCTGGAGCTTGCTTCGGTTCTGTCTCCCTGTCTCTGTCCCTCCCCTGCTCATGTTCTGTCTCTCTCTGTCTCAAAAATAAATAAAACTTTAAAAAAAAAAAAAGGGAGATAGGATTACATCTGAGTTGCATAAAGGATTACCTTAGAAATCTCATCATAGATTAATGCAAAATTATTAGAGTATAACCTACATACACCAAAATACACCAAAATAATTAGAGTATAACCTACATACACCAATATATGTGCAAACTCTAAATAAAGGAGTCAGTTAAATTATACTTCATACATATAATAAATTATAATGCAGATATTAAAATATGACATAATTTTTAAATATTTAAAGATTTTAAATTTAGCTTTATATTGATATTATTACTTTTAATTTTACTTTGAGATACGAGCTTGATAATGAGAATAGGCTACAAAAAGCTTATCTTCCATATGAGTCACATTATGCCAACAATTTTGTGAATACATGAGAACACACATATACCTATGCACAGATAAATGTTTACATTGAAACACACCAAGTGTTTAATTAGAATGTATATCTCTATATTGTAGGAGTACAGTTGATTTTTAAAATTGCTTTTTTATTCTGTTTTATATTTTGTGCATTTCTTACCAATGGATGTATATTACTTTTACTTTAAAAGAGTAGAAAAAATAAGATGGTGAATCTATGAGTTATTTATTTTCATTTAAAGAAAATAAAAACTCTTTGCTTTCATAATAAGCACTTATAGTCTTGCTTTGTAAATGAATCTCAGATGAGTGGATTCTCTTTTTGTGCTATTTTGACCATTCCCAGTACTGATATCATCCGTGATGATATTGTATGGTGGCCCCATTTCCCATGTTTGATTACATTTGTATATAATATTTAGCATATGTGTCACGTGTGCCTTGAGTTTGTATCATTCTAATGTGTATGTACTTATACCACATCATAATGTTGATAAAATAATAATTGAAGTGATATGAATATGACATGAATATAGAATCAATTTTGGAAAGTTATTGTTTTTTAAATGTTATGTCCTTGTGTATTTAGAGTGAATATGAATCTAGTCAGTAAATACTTGTTGAACAAGCATAGGCCAAGCTGTGTCCTTAGAGCTAGGAATATAAACAGGAATGAGATGTATAACCTAGCAGTGATTGTAACTAATATCGAGGGGAATCTGATGCATAAATTTCACTTGATATGGCGTTATTGTATTTCCACACTATTATAGAAGTGTGTGTAAGGTGCAATAGCAAAGCAGAAAAATAGACGATTTATTCTCAGAAAATGAGAGAATGGAGCTGAATCTGGACGGAAAATTTGTAGTCATCAAAGGCCAATTGGACAAGTAGAGTAAACCAATGTACAAAGAGAGGTGAAAAAATAATGCAGAATATTAGATACAGTCTCTATCATTAAACAATTTACTTTATGCTTATGGATTGTGTGTGTGTGTGTGTGTGTGTGTGTGTGTGTGTGTGTGTTGAAATTATGTTTATGGACAATCTCTGTACCCAGAACTGTCAAAATAAACACTTTATTCATATGTAATGGAACATTTCATGCATAAGTTTATCCATATGTTTTGGACTAAATCATTCTAAGTGATTATAACTTCCAGAGTGAACTCATTCCTGCATTTTTACAATTTCCTTTCATAGAAAAGAAATATGTAATTATCCCATATGTGTGTAAAACTATGACAAATTGTAGAAAGCAATTTTCATAGGTAAAATTATACTCTCAATTATATATCAGTGGTTATACAAAGAAACTTTTGTTAATAACATTCATTTCACAAGTGATAGTCTCTAGGTTTGTATTATCATTGTTTAGTGCCAGGATGAACATTTAAAATTAGTAACAGTGATGCATTTATCACTAAAATAACACAAGCATAGGACTGGGGCTAGAATTTTATTTGTTTTTTCATTTACTGATAAGATGATAAAACATACAATGAAAACTGGTTATTTGTTTCTAAAAAGGGGGTAACCAGGAGCAAATTGATTCATTCTAGTACTAATTGTAAAGAACATAAGAAAAATAAAATATATTAAGATTAAAAATAACCTAATATCTTAGCAACTACCCAGTTTTCCTTTTCCCCGGCCTCTTGGAACCACCATACTACTCTTGTTTCTATGAATTTGACTATTTTAGGTACTTCACATAAGTGGAATCATGTAGCACCTGTCTTTCTGTGACCAGCACCCTCAAGGCTCATCCATGTTATGGCATACTGTAGAATCCTTTTTCCTTTTTTTAAGGCTGAAAAATTTTCCACTGTATGTGCATATCATATTTTCTTTATCCATTTATCTGTCAATGGACATTTAGGTTGCTTCCACATCTTTGCTATTGTGAATAGTACTACAGTGAACATGATGGTGTTTATATCTCTTTGAGATCCTGATTTCAATTCCTTTGGATAAAAGAAAGAAAGAAAGAAAGAAAGAAAGAAAGAAAGAAAGAGAGAAAGAAAGAGAGAAAGAAAGAAGTGGGATTGCTGGATCATGTGATAGTTCTATTTTTAATTTTTTTCAGGCACCCCAGTATGATTTTTCATAGGGACTGCAGGACAAAATTGTACCTATAGAAAATCATAATATATTATACATTAAAAAAAATTGTTAAGAGGGTAGATCTTTGGTAAGGATAGAGGGTTCTTACCAGCATAAAATCAAAATTTTTAAGAATTTTAATTTGGTAAAGAGTAAGTGTTCTTACCAACATAAAAAAAAAATTTAAACAAATAAGAAATTCTTTTTTGAAGTTTTTGAAAAATTATTTGAAAATCTTGATTGCAGACTGAGAAACAGATAGTATAAATGGGGAATGTGAGAGACGAAACTGCATTATCTTTAAAAGGCTATTAGCCATAAGTTTAGTAGCCATCAGTTTGAAGAAACATATTTTTATGGTCATATTTGCAATTGTAATAATTATTCTTTTTTTTTTTTTAATTTTTTTTTTCAACGTTTATTTATTTTTGGGACAGAGAGAGACAGAGCATGAACAGGGGAGGGGCAGAGAGAGAGGGAGACACAGAATCGGAAACAGGCTCCAGGCTCTGAGCCACCAGCCCAGAGCCCGACGCGGGGCTCGAACTCACGGACCGCGAGATCGTGACCTGGCTGAAGTCGGACACTTAACCGACTGCGCCACCCAGGCGCCCCTGTAATAATTATTCTTAATTAGTGAATTTACTAATAGTTATTCTCTTCCTAAGACCATTTGCTCTATTTCTGACGAAGCCACATTATGAAAACAGTTTCAAAAAAATTCAACATCAAATGATTTGTTGTATTTTTAAAGACATAAAAGGAATACTTTCTCTTATAATTTTTATTAAAATATATTTACAGAAAAGTCCCCAATCTCTAAGTATACCCTGCATAATGATTTATTTTACAAAGTGAACATATGTATATAACCAGCACCCAGAATATTAGCAGCATCCCAGGATATGCCTGTATATCTCATCACATCCCTGCTTCTCTCCTCCTCCAACTCCCAAAAACACTCTGTTGAGTGCAAATAGCCTGAATTGCTTTTGTGTATTTAAGAAAGAAATTGAATTTTAAGTATTAAAAAAAATACGAGCAAGAATACATTTGGTACAATTAAAGGCTACAAAATCAATTTGACATTCTTGGAATGCTATATATTTGGGTAAATATGAAATTATATCCAGCACGCTTTCATGTAGACTGTACTCCAAAAAGATAATTCCTTAAATCCCCTATGACATTTTTAGTTCAATTTAAAATGCATAAAAAATGTTACACAAACCCCATAGGCAGGGGACAGATATTGATTCCCATTCATGCATTCATTCATTCATTAATCAAAACTTAGCAGAAGACTTATTATATGCAGTGCTGTGTGAATTATGAAAACCCAACTAACATTCGTGTCTTGCTCTCAAGAGTCTCATAGAGGAGAGGTCGAGAATGACAGGTAAATAAATATTAGCATTTTAAAGAATTCAATGCCATTATAGTCTAGAGATGTGTATAGCAGAAGCCAGAGCAAAACAGATAGATTAACAGCAAAATGAAACAATGAAAACTTAGTTTGCTTTAGAGATATCACTAGACTTTTGAGATGAAATTAAATTATAAAGGATATTAAATATTAAATCCTATAGTAGATTATTAGCTCATATGAGTTTTTATTATACTTAAATGTTATATACATATGTGGTAAGGTAAATATATTGTGTAATTATGCATAATAAAGTTTGTTTTTACAATTTTAGAAGATTTTTAAAACCCCTTCATTGTTTTTCAGCTACACCAAAACAAAATTGTAAAATATAAAATGTCAGATAGATTAGTTGGTGTACAGAGGGAAGAAAATAAAGGAATATTTTTCCATAATCATTATTTTGATATTAATTGCTAAGGGAGAATGAAATTTTGTAGTGACTGGTTTTCTACACTTGAGTAACTGTGCTGGATTATTGAATGAAGCGTAACATGTAAGATGCTCTTTATGAACCTAAAAAGCATTTGATATTTTTATTCTTTTAGAAAAGACATTTAATTATTAATAGTTATTCTAGGAATAAGATCATCGAAAAGCAGAGGAAACAGGGTAGTAGGTAAAGCAAAGGATAAACCTAAGAATGTGTTCTATTAAAGAGATCTGAACCCCCATGTTTACTGTATTATGTACAATACTTGAAACACAGAAGCAAACTAAGTATTCATCAGTGGAGGAATAGATAAAAATAAAATGTGGTATATATCTACAGTGTCTACAGTGGAATAGAATATTATTCCGCCATAAAAAGAAGGGTATCTTTCCGGGTAACACCATGGATATACCTTGAAAGTATTATGCTCAGACAGAGAAAGGCAAATGTTGTATGATCTTGCTTATATGTGGTATCTAAAATACAGACAGAATAAAAAACAGGAGCTCATAAATACAGTGAACAGATTGGTGGTTGCCTGAGGCAGAGAATGAGGGGTGGGTGACATGGGTGCAGGGGGTCAAAAGGTAAAAACTTCCAGTTATAAAATAAATAAGTTCCAGGATGTCATGTACAGTATGGTGACTATAGCTAATAATGAATACATTGTGTCTTTTAAAATTGCTGAGAGACCTTAAAAGTTCTTATCAGAAGGAAAAACAAAATTGAATCCATATGTGTTGATGGATGTTCAACTAGACTTACTGTGTGATCATTTTGTAATACATACAAATGTCAAATCATTGTTGTACACCTAAAACCAATATAATGGTAGATGTCAATTATATTTCAACTTTTAAAATCTCACTTGAAAGAACTTTTGAAAAGAGTGTGAAAGGAAAAGTTGAAAAAAAAAGAATTTTTCTTAGTCTAAAGTCGCATGTCTCTATTTGAAAACACAAAAAAGTACATAATTATGTACTATGGAGTTATATTTAGAAAGCTTATTCTTCCCTGAAGTAAACAAATATAGGTAATTTAAAATGGATGACATCTATGACATCATCTGGAAAAGCTCTTAGCATTAAATAATTAAAGCCTCAATTGATGAATAGTATTTGTATTATTTGTGAACTAACATGGGTCATCTTCTAGGTTAGTGTCAGTTCATTGTAGATTTTAATAGCATCTAGGGCAGGACTCTGCATACAATACTTCCTAAATAAGCATGGCTGTTTGAGGGAGCTCAGGACAATATGAAAGCAGTTAATCTTAGAGTATAAGCCCAAAGATGCAGTGAGATTTTCAGTCAGAAGTTTTGTGTGTTGGGACCATCAATAAGTATCAATGGAGTGGAACAGGAAGAATCAAATCATCAGACATTAGGGGTGCCTGGGTGGTTCATTTGGTTAAGCATTGAATATTTGGTTTCCACTCAGGTCATGATCTCGTGGTTTGTGAGTTCGAGCCCCAATTTGGGGCTCAACGCAGATAGTACAGAGCCTGCTTGGGATTCTCTCTCTCCTTCTCTCCCTGCCCCTCTCCTTCCCCCAAAAAATAAATAAATAAACTTAAAAATATTTTAAGAGAAAATCTGTTCAATGGACAAAAAGGATTAAGTATTACATGCAATTCAATATCTGTATACATGCCTTGATATTCTCCATTTTGCTACATTTCCTAATTTCTGATTCTTTAGTGATTTTGATGTCTGATGATTTTTTTAAGTTTCAGTAAACATGGGAAGCACTAGGAAGAATATTTCACAACAGTTTATGTGTTGGCAGTTTTAAAATTTAGGCTAAGGGAAAATAATGCACGTGTTCTTCCCAATAAATATCCAATATTCTATAATCAGAAATCCAATGCCACTAATTTGGTAACACAGCTACAAGGTAGAACTAGAAAATCAGACAATAAATGACTTGTTTGACATGTAGAAATTATATTCAAACTTTTGTTTCTTTGAAGATATACTTCAACAGTGCACATGAATAAGTAATGACCTTAAGATTATTAATCATTTTATTTATTTTTAATTACAATTTGGTTGATAATACAAGAATAAGTAATGGCTATAAACAATTAATAATTTCATTTATTAATAATTACCAATTTTATTACTAGCTGATTATTAATACAATACTTATCTATTGACCTTTGTTTTTGTACTTACCTATCTACTATTCTCTCCTCCTATGAATCTGTTTATTTCTGGTGATTACCTTGCCTGCTCTCATTTTAAGTCAGTGTCAATTTAACTCTTTGATAAGTTAGGACGGGCCATCACCCACTACGCATTAAAAAGAAATTATTTTTCTATCTGTCTCTTTCATCAATATTAGTTGTTTATACTTTAGTATATATGTCCTCTGATGTTTATTCTCTTGCAAATATATTTATCACATTGAAGCTCATTTTCACTCTGTCCATCATGTCTTCTACGGGAAGTTTTAAATTTTAACACAGGGTTATCTTTCCTTTGTGGTTATTGCCTTGTTTCACTTGTATAAGAAAATTAACAGCATCATGGTAGCCATCTAATGTTTTCTTTTAGAAACTTTGCTGATTATGTGTCCGTTTGGACCTAACATCAATTTGCAGTTGTGGTGCATGGAGTAAAATTCATGGTCAAAATTCATGTTTTCCATTTGGAAAAGACACTGGTATACAGTGTTATTATTTCTTACCATAAATGAAGTGAAATTTTTGTTTTCCTTATTTTAGTCTGTTTTGTTTAGCCTTACACAAATATCACACTGCCTTAATTATGTTAATTTTATAATAAATCTTGATTGCTTTAGCTGTGTTTAGACCATTTGTTTCCAGATGAATCTTGGAATCTCCTTGACACAAAACACCTGCTGGTAATTTGACAAGGATTGCATTAAATCACTATATTACTGAAGGAAGGGTATTTAATTAAACTTTTAATATTTTATTGCCCATGGAATCATGCAGGAGATTTTTTTTACACAAGGTAAATAAAGAGATAGACAAATATTGGTATTAATGATTCTGGAATAGTAAAATGTAAATCAAAAACTTTGAGTGTTGAATAGAAAATATAAGTTTGAAGTAAAGATATGTGATAAGGATACATGGAGGAACAAGATTTAGTTGAGGTCAAGGGAGTGGAAAATAAATTTGTGAGGATATTAGGAAATCAGAGAAAGCACAAGGCCAGGATGATGAAAGAAACATTTATTTAAGTGTCAGGCAGTAGAAGAAGGGCCATGAAAGAAAGTCAGAAAAGAAGTAAAATGAAACTTGTTCAGAAACTTGTCCATAATAACTTGAAATTGTCCTTAAAGAAACACCAGCATTAGTATGGAGATACTAAAACAATGGTGACGTACTTTACCCTGGGAATAGAATGAATAATAAACAGAAGTGGATTACAAACCTTAAAACAAGCTGTTATGACTTTGTTAAATTAACATTCATTACTTGGAACACAGGGTGCCGGATGGTGAAAGGCACTTCAACAACAGACCACAAGAGAAAGTGAAATAGACAAGTTCATCATTCTCAGTCCCGGAGGAAATACACAGCACCCCTTGAGGGTACCATTCACAGAGATCAAGACAGGGTGCCAGCAGAGAGTCAGGATCTGGGCCACATGCTTTTATTAAGGTCTCTGGGTGGAGTTCTTGGGGGTTCCTGGATGAAGACTGGATTGGTCAATTCAAACTAAAAAGAGCAGAGTTTTGGTAAACTCCAGAAGGAGTTTGTACTCTGTAAGGGTACAAACGGAGAAGGCCCTGGAAGGCAGAGAGACTGTTGATCAAAGGCTATTGGGGAAGTCATAACAGTATTTATGACTTTACCATCTTTTCTGTAGGTCATGCTCTTGAGTGAGGGGCTAATGTCAGTGTAAGATCCCTGCAGGCTTTCTGGCCAAACAAAATGAACGCTGAGGCATTAATGCCATGAAGTGGCTTAGCCAAACTCAACACAAGCCGTAAATAAGTTTCAAGGCTGGCTATACAATTTATAGGACTCAGTCCAAAATAAAAATATAAGTCCCTTATTTTAAAATCCAAGAAAAACACTGTTAATGATAATAATAATAATAAAGTTTTTTTTTCCCCATTCTTCCATGGTCTCTCTCCCTCTTTTTTTTTTTTTTTTGAAACTTTTCTTAAGTTCATTCATTTATTTTGAGAGAGAAGGAGAGAGAGTGTGTGCATATGCATGAGTATGTGTGCAGACATGTAGGGGAGGGGCAGAGAGAATCCCAAGCAGGCTCCTGCGCTGTCAGCACAGAGCCCCAGGCAGGGCTCGAGCTCACAAACCATGAACCATGAGATCATGATCTGAGCCGAAATCAAAAGTCAGAGGCTTATCTGACTGAGCCACCCAGGCGCCTTCCCTTCCCCCTTTCAAATGGTCATGGAGCTTTTTACTTGCTATTGAAAGTCATTCAAAGAAAAGAAAAATGAAAATTTTAGATAATTACCATGACTTTGACTGTTCATCTTATATTGTGCAATTCCAATTTTAAATGCAAATGTGAGAGTATTTTGCTGATAATGTGGAATAACCAAATTGCCCAATTAGTATGTACACATACTAAGATTACACATGTGTTTTTTCTTACCAGAATCATGAAAATGCCCTATAGAACTTAATCAGCTGTTTATGTTTCATCTTTTGGTTATGTAAATTCTACCAACACTCTCTACCTTCAGCATACTAATGAGTAAGGAAAGACAGGAGGGAAAAGGAACTAGAAGGTGTCTTTCATGTGGCTGAAACACTTACTGTACACATCTCCTCTGCTCCTGCTTTTGTTTCATTGTCCCAGCAGACGTCCCTGACAAAACACAGTTCAAAGATTAAATTATTAAGAATGTAAAGGTAGGGAAAGTAGAGGATTAAACTCAATGTGGGACCTTTCGGAGCCCAGGACCCCGTGGTACTGCATAACTCACCTGTTCATGAAGCTGGCCCAGCTATGGTTGGAGTAGCCAAGTAAAGCTGGAGGATAGGAGTTCCTGAAATGTAGCTGCCTGGCTTACTTTTCACTTACTCACCAGTTGCTTATATGTGATGGTAGCACATTCTGTAGCTCCATTACTTTTCTTAGCTTCTTCCCAACCAATTTGCTCTGCTTCATCTAGATTCCCATTTGTTTGTGTTTTTGTTTGTTAGATTGAGCTGATTAGAAACAACATTTAATGATTGATGTATTCCTCCTTTCAGATTATTTTGAATTTTCAAATGGTTTCCATTTGGCTGAAGCAAAAAAGATCAAATGTTGATTCTAAGCTGAGTATGCAATCCCAGATATTTAAGAAGAATCCAGTCTTACCAGTAAATGAGCACATAGTTATATAATTATTATGTTTAGTTACTTTCTGAACAAATCCAGTGATGAAGATTCTGAGTTAGGTTTTTTACAGTCAATTCCTCGATGGTTGGAAGAATAAATATTGTCAAAATGTCAATACTACCCAAAGCTATCTACACATTCAAGGTAACAGCACTTTAAAACGTAGGTGCTTGGGGCACCCGGGTGGCTCAGTTGGTTAAGTGTCTGACTACAGCTCGGGTCATGATTCCATGGCTCATGGGTTCTAGCCCTGCATCAGGCCCTGTGCTGACAGCTCAGAGCGTTGAATCTGCTTTGGATTCTCTCTCTCTCTCTCTCTCTCTCTCTCCTCCCTCCCATCCTCCCTCCCTCAAAAATAAACATTAAAAAATTTAAAAAAAAACTGTAAAACTTAGGTGTCTATTTTACTAAAGCGAGATTTTTGAAAACTGTGCACTAATTTAAAATTTATGAACTTATAAGGTACTTTGAAATAACACTATTTATCCACTTTTATACTTACAGTAAAACTTTATTTGTGCTGAGTATAGGAAATGGGTGAAAAATGAGATTGTCTATTTCAAATTGATGCATTTTACTTATTTACCTCACAGTTAGACTAAATTATGATCTAGAAACATTGGTTAAACCTACTCATGTATTTTCATCAAAAAATAACTTTCATGGAAATTTTTCATACTAATACACAATGTAAAAGACATTTTTCTTTATTTCTTCTTTTATCTCATTGAAGTATTTGGAAACCTGGATGTATATGTTAGGGTGAGGAGTTTATCCTGTAATTCTCTCCTAAACTTCTCTCAGTATTCAAACTATTTATAAGATTTTAAAGAACTGGGCATTTTTGAGAATTCAAATGGTAATCATGAAAAGGAAGATATACTATGCTTTTTCAAGATAGATGTTTCTCTCTATTCAGTATCAATGAAACACCGATATTTTGTGACGGAAAACACTTCCAAAGATCTATTCTTATCCACTACATTTTGTTTAGTTTGTTAATTAATAGTGCTTGATCATGATGTTCTCCTTTAATCTACATACTGTCTGTAAATAAAATAGAATTAGTGTTTGCCAGGAAAGTGTATCCCAGCTTGAGCCTTTGTTTATGTATTCATTTTTTTTCTTTCCTCATTTTCATTTTTATTCAGTATACACTACATGCCAACTGTCAGAATTTCTTTGTGGATAGAAGTGACAACACAGTTTCTATTTTAAATAATGATTTGCCTGTTTGGTTGAAAGAAGCTATACTAATCACAGTTCATTTTTCTACATTTTTTTTTTAATTTTATATCTTATAAATGGAAATAAAAAAATTTGAATTTTGAAAATATTTATTTTTTTAAAGAAATATTACCTACCTCTTTACTTCCCACTTTAATTACTATCAGACAAATTTATTAAAAAAAATTTTAAGTCAAAAATTTCATTAACATAAAATTAGTTGAGTATATCTTTACATTAATGAATAATAATAAAATACATCCTTAAAATATTATGAACTAGTGATTGAAAAAACTGGTCATATATTACATTTATAAAGTCTTTTAAAATGGAAAATATGACATGAAAATTTGGAAATAAGAAAATAAAATCATCTAAACATATCTGAAAAATAGGTAACAATAAAATGATTAAAAAGCTGAAAAAATGCTTACCATACTGCTCTGAACCTTTTGATAATAGACAATATAGAAAAAATAGGTTATATTTTCTACAGTTTTTTAGTTAAATTGTTCTTTGAAACATCTTATTTTCCTCAAATTGTGTTTCTTAATTTTTTTTTTTTTTTTACACAAAATGGCTGTGACCAAGAAAAAAATTTGCTATTAGCTACTACAATGAAAGACTGCAGGGGCGCCTAGGTGGCTTAGTCAGCTGAGTGTCCAGCTCTTCATTTGGGCTCAGGTCATGGTCCCAGGGGGGCAGGGAGGAGCTTCACACAGGGCTCTGTGCTGAGCGTGTAGCCTGCTTAAGATTCTCCCTCTGCCCCTCTCCCTCAGACTGTATCCCCCATTTGCTCTCTTGCCTCTCTCTCTCTCTCTCTGTCTCTCAAAAAAAGTCTCTTAATAGTCAAATGAGTTTAATAAAAATATAAATAATCATGTTAAGTCCACTTCCACTTTAGGTATTATAGGACCTTGATTAGGACAATGCCCACAACTTTGTTACCCCATATTCTGAACTATTTGGCGGGTTGTAGAACAGGATTCCTTAGTATTTTTCTTTTATACTTATAACTTAGAAGGAAACAGAATTTACATTTAAGCTAATATGCGTTTCTATTATAGAAGTAAAAAATGTAGATTGTATATGCTCTGCCATTCAATTTGTCCCTAACATCCAGAGAGGTACTCAACTGCAATCAAATTATTACTATGATTTGTCATGTAGGGGCACCGCATCATGATTTAGAATGTATTTCCAATGCCTCCACTGCTCAAGCCTTGCTTTTCTTTTTTTAGCCATCTCAAAGCTTTGACAAAAGCTAAATTTTCTAAATTACCTTTGTTACAAGTTCTATATTAAGAGTGAAGTAGATTCTCAGCATCCTTGGATCCCAGTTATCCCTACTTGTGAAATGGTGGGTATTTTAATACCTATGATGAACATATACAAATTATTCTCGTTAAATACACAGACAACCAAAAATGAAAAGAGCTGCATGCTTATTGAAAGGTATAATTAGAAAGGAAATTTTTCATTACTTTCAAACACACGACATGATTTAGATTTCCATTTTAATTAGGATGTGTAATGTTGCAAGAGACTTTAGTCTTACCATGAAAAGAATCTGGACCAGCTACATTATTACAGTTTTGGGGTTTTTTTTTGTGTGTTTTTTTGTTTTTTTTTTACTTAATGCAATAAGTCACACAACAATCCTGCACCTACCTAATTATACTTTTGCTCTGAAAAAATTATACTTTTGTTCTGAAAGTCCTGGGCCTAAGAGCTGAAAGAAACCATTGGAAATTTGTGGGAAGTTGCTTAAGTGCACAACAGTGGGCTGGTAAAGGCTGTGTGTATACCACACAGAGTTCTCAGAAATCCCATCAATGTAGTTGTATCCCTAACCAAGCTTAAGTCAGCAGTTTCTAATAGCTAAGGACAAGACAGCAAGCAATGATAAGATGTTCTATGGTAAAAAACACAAAAAAAACACACACAAAAAAAACCAAAAAAACCTGGAATAAGATTAGATAGTGAGGAAAACTCATCTGCGATCCAAACTGCTGGCAATTGGGTTAAAAGAGCAAAAAGGCGGGGGGTGGGGGTGGGACAGAAAGAAAGAGAGAGGGACTGATTTCCAAAGTCTTGCTAGTCTTCCAATTCCAAACACTTCTGAAAGCCAATATAAAATAAATCCGTCTGAAGATGAACTAAGGCACAAAGTAGAAAAATACTATCGAAATGAATTGTTTACCCAATACTAGAAACCTGACAAGAAGGAGCATGCCATTTCTGGAGATAAATATTACTAACTTTGATCTCAACTCTTCCCTTACCCAGTGTATTCAGCATAAATAAAAAATAATAAGACAAAGGAAAACAAAACAAAAAAACAATAAGAGCAGATACAGAGATAGCCCAGATATTAAAATTAGCAGATTAAGACTTTACAATAATTATTATAAATATACTGAAAAGGAGAAAACCACGCAGGAGCATATAGGGGGAGAATCAGCACAGATGTAAATGAGGATGTAAATGAAAATACCAGGAAATGAAAGCCATAATAAAAGGAATAAAGACTGCATTTGATAGTTTAAGATGAAACCCCGTGCCAAGGAATTCAGTGGAAAAGAATAACTGTTTTTTATTCTGTTCATGAAAACGATGTTGGAACACCTGTATATACACATGGAAAAAAATGAAGTTGGAACCTTATCCACATGAAATACTAATAATAAATAGTAATAATAAGGCAGAAATGGAGCAAAGACCTAAATGCGAGGGCTGAAATTATAACACACTTAAACAAAAACAAATGAGTACATTTTTATGATTTGCGGTTAAGCAAAGCATTTCTAAATACAACACAAAAAGACAAACAGCAAAAGAAAAAAAAGAGATAAAGTGGACTTTGTCAAAATTAAAATATTTCGTGTTGCAAAGATATTGACAATAAAATCAAAACAACCCCTAGAATAGGGGAAAAAACATTTGCAAATCATATATCTGATAAAGGACTTGTATCCAGAACATAAAAGGACTCTTAAAACTCAGTTATAAAAAGAGAACATAATGAAAAATTTGCAAACACTCTTCATATACATTTCTTCAAAGAAGATATACAAGTGTCTAGTAATCACATAAAAAGGTGCTTAATCTCCTTCGCCTTTGGGGAAATAGAAGTCAAAACACAATGAGATACCAGTTTACAACTTCTAGGATGGCCATATTAAAAAAGATAATAAAGAGTGTTAAGAAAAAAAATTAGAAACCCTATACTTTGCTGCTAGAGTTAAATGATGCATCCATTTTAGAAAAATCCTTGGCAGTTCTTCAAAATGTTAAGTGTTGAATTTAAAGTGAGCCAGCGTATCAACACTCATTTATCCTCCCAAGAAAAGTGAAAACATGTCCACATGAAAACTTGTACATGAAAGTTCATAGCAGCATTATTTATAATAGAGGGTGTCCATGACTGACAAATGGATACAAAATAAAGTGGTATTGCTACAATGGATTATTAGTCACAATATTTAAAAAATAATAAAGGAGGAAGTACTGATGAATGCTACGATACAGACAAAGCTTGAAAACATAAAGCTAATTCAAAGAAGCCAGCCACAAAGACCACATACTTTACCAATCCATTTATATAATATCTCCAGAATGGACAGAATATACGAGAGAAAAAATAAGGTGAGTGGATGCCTAGGGTTGTGAGGTAGAAGTAATGGGGAGTAGCTGCCACTGAGAACATTGTTTCTTTGAAGGTTGATAAAAAACAAGATATTATTATTTTAATTTATTTTTTTTTAAGTCAAATTAGTTACCAAACAGTGTAGCATTGGTTTCAGGAGTAGAACCCAGTGATTCATCACGTACGTGTAACACGTCTTGCTCTTCTCAAAAAGTGTCCTCCATAATGCCCATCGCCCATTTAGCCCATCCCCCCACCCACCTCCCCTCTAGTAAACTCCAGTCTGTTTTCCGTATTTACAAGACTCTTACGGTTTGCCTTCTCTGTTTTTATTTTATTTTTCCTTCCCTTCCCCTATGTTCATCTGTTGTATTTCTAAATTCCACCTATGAGTGAAATCTTAAAATTATTTTATTGTGATGGTTTTACAACTCTGTGAATATACTAAAAATAACATTGAAGTGTACACTTACATCTAGGCAATTGTATGGTTCGTAGATTATATATCCATAAACCTATTTAAAAGGAGAAGAAAGGAAGGAAGGAAAGAAGAAAAAGACCAGACCCAGCCCAGAGAAGAAAGTGTAAATAAATGTGATATCAATGGGAATTAAACCATACTGATACATAATTTGCATCCAAGAAAGAGAGTAGACCTAAACTGTTTGAACAGATATTTGAAAGTAATTGTATTAGTTTTCTAGGGCTGCTTTAATAAAGTACTGCAGACTGGGTTGCTTAAACAATATACATTTATTTTGTCACAATTCAAGGAGTGTCTGGGTGGATCAGTCAGTTAAGCTTCCAACTTTGGCTCAGGTCATGATCTTGGTTCAGCCC
Source organism: Puma concolor (assembly GCF_028749965.1). Classification (NCBI taxonomy): domain Eukaryota; kingdom Metazoa; phylum Chordata; class Mammalia; order Carnivora; family Felidae; genus Puma; species Puma concolor. The sequence goes on along the minus strand of NC_141679.1, from coordinate 53,907,915 downwards.
CACATCGGGCTCTGTGCTGACATCTGAGCCTGGAGCCTGCTTCGGATTCTGTGTCTCCCCCTCTCCCTACCCCTCCCCTGCTCGCACTCTGTGTTTCTCTGTCTCTCAAAAATAAAGGTTAAAAAAAATTTAAAACAAAAAATTTTTAATGTTCATTTTTGAGAGACAGAGAGAAACAGAGCCGGAGTGGAGGACGGCCAGAGACAGAGGGAGACACAGAATCCGAAGCAGGCCCCAAGCTCTGAGCTCTCAACACAGAGCCTGGGGGCTTGAACTCACGAACTGCAAGATCATGACTTGAGCCAAAGTCGGACGCTTAACCAACTGAGCCACCCAGGCGTTCCCCCAAAATTTTTGCTTTAAATATGCATTTGGGAGGCCTATTACTTAGCCCATAATAGTCTATCAATTAAACATGCTGGATTCTCAGTGACCAATTTTTTTTTAATGTACCTAAACATATCATAGTCAAAATTCTTAAACTAATAATAAAGAAAATGATATTTGAAAACAGCCAAAGTAGATGTGTGCCTGGATGGCTCAGTCAGTTAAGTAACCAACTTTGGCTCAAGTCATGGTCTTGCAGTTCATGAGTTCAAGCCCCATGTTGGGCTCTGTGCTGACAGCTCAAAGCCTGGAGCCTGCTTTGTATTCTGTGTCTCCCTCTCTGTCTGCCCCTCCATCTGCTCACACTCTGTCTCTCTGTCTCTCTCTGTCAAAAATAAATAAACATTTAAAAAATTTATTTTTTTTTTTTAATTTTTTTTTCAACGTTTTTTTTATTTATTTTTGGGACAGAGCGAGACAGAGCATGAACGGGAGAGGGGCAGAGAGAGAGGGAGACACAGAATCAGAAACAGGCTCCAGGCTCCGAGCCATCCGCCCAGAGCCTGACGCGGGGCTCGAACTCACGGACCGCGAGATCGTGACCTGGCTGAAGTCGGACGCTTAACCGACTGCGCCACCCAGGCGCCCCTAAAAAATTTAAATAGAAATAAAAGAAAAACACAATAAAAAAAAAAAAATTCCCAGGGGGGAAAAATAAGTAAATAGAAATAAAAGATTTACAAGGGATAATAGCAGTATATGGTGTGTCTAAATTCAATCTATCACCATGTCTTGTATATGTGAAAAATTACTAGACAAGTGAAGAGACAGGAACAATATGATTCCTGGTCGAAAGAAAAAGCAGACAGTGGAAACTATAACAGGCAAGCATTTAAAAAAATATATTTATTTATTTTGAGAGAGAGAGAGACAGAGAGAGAGGAAGAGGGAACAAGCAGGGGAGGGGCAGAGAGAGGGGGAGAGAAAATCCCAAGCAGGCTCCACACTGTTGGCACAGAGCCCAATGCGGGGCTCCATCTCACAAACAGTGAGATCATGACGTGAGCCAAAATCAAGAATCAGAAGCTTAACCAATTGAGCCACCCAGATGTCCCTTCAGTCAAGAGTTTTTTTTTTTTTTAAATTTTTTTTTTTTTTTTTTAACGTTTATTTATTTTTTTTGGGACAGAGAGAGACAGAGCATGAACAGGGGAGGGGCAGAGAGAGAGGGAGACACAGAATCGGAAACAGGCTCCAGGCTCCGAGCCATCAGCCCAGAGCCCGACGCGGGGCTCGAACTCACGGACCGCGAGATCATGACCTGGCTGAAGTCGGACGCCTAACCGACTGCGCCACCCAGGCGCCCCCAGTCAAGAGTTTTAAAGCAGTCATTGTACACATGTTCAAAGACTTAAAGAAAAAAAATGCCATAATGAAATAACAGAGGAAGGATTTCAACATAAAGATGGTGAAATGTTTTAGAAGTGAAAGGAACAATATATAAAGTAGAAAAATCTTTTTTAAACTGTTTATTTATTTTGAAAGAGAGAGCAAGCACACGAGCAGGGGGTGGGGGCAGAGAGACAGGGATACAGGGAATCCCAAGCAGGGCAGAGTCTGACAAGGGGCATAATCTCACAAACCATGAGCATAAGATCATGACCTAAGCTAAAATCAAGCGTCAGACGATCAACCAACTGAGCCATCCAGGTGCCCCCAAAATCTTTAAATTTTTTTAACGTTTATTCATTTTTGAGAGACAAAGAGAGACAGATTGTCAACAGGGGAGGGGCAGAGAGACAGGGAGACACAGAATCCGAAGCAGGCTCCGAGCTCTGAGCTGTCAGCACAGAGTCTGACACAGTGCTCAAACTCACAAACCATGAGATGATGATCTGAGCTGAAATCAGACACTTAACCAACTGAGCCACCCTATCGCGCCCCACCAAAGTAGAAAAATCTTAATAGATGACATGAACAGTAAGTTGTAGATAGTGGAAGAAAGTGTCAGCAAATTAGAAGATAGTTAAGTAAAAATCTTCAATTTCAAGAACAGAAAGAAAAAATGGACAAAAACAGGTACATAATCAAGAACTATTTTAGAAATTATTACACTGTATAACAAACACAGAATTTCCAGAATGAGGATAGAATGTAACACAAAAATATTTGAAACACTAGTGTGTAAGTACCTCCCAAGTCTTGTTGTTGTTGAAAACCAACAACAAAAATATACAAGCCCTAGTTTAGCACATTCGAAAGTTAAATGCAAAGAAATAAAAATCTAGGCATGTCATAAACAAAGGGCTGAAAAATAAAGAGAAAATCTTGAAAGCATCCAGAGCAAAATGAGAATGGTCGCCCCTAAGCGGAGGTTGGATTGCCTGGATAGTTGTGAAAGGGAATCGCTGGGACTAGTGGAAAATTCCACGCCCCAAGTTTGCCTGGTGATTGATTATATGGGCATACACAGTTTTCAAAATTCATCAAGTTGAATCCAAGATTTGTACATTTTGTTGTCCATGCATTGTACATTGCTAACAAAAATATTTAATTATTCCATGATGTTCCATGAAATCAAAGGAATAATACTTTTATTGAATGTTTTGTTGATTAAACATTATCATAAGCACCTACATGGATTACCTAAAAAATAGCGTTCATTGTCACAAAGATAAGTAGTGTAATAGTTAGGACTTAGTTTCTTTTTGATATGTAATTTATTAACCTGAGTTTCATTTTGATATATAATTTATTAGCATGATAAAATATTAACTGATGATTTTCCCATTTTGTGAACACTCAAAATTGATACAAATTTTATGCTAAATTTATATAAACATTTTAGATGTTCAGGGTCAGAAAGTATGTTTGTTTCTGTTCAATTCTCTGTTTAATGCTTCTTTACTTGCTCCCCGGGTCTGATCACCTGTCTTCTGATACATATACTTTAATGGTAACTTCTAAAATTGCATTGTGTAGAACAAACTGAAAATCATTTTCAGAAACTTACCACTTACAACTTCTTAATTACTTTGAAGCAACTGGAAACATCTAGTCTTGGAAATGCTTTCAGCAGTTACATTTTGACTTCCTGTTATAGGCGTATAGGAGATTAGTCTTTTTCTTGTTTTGCATTCCCCACTTACCAGTAATAGAGGTGCCATTTTGTTCTCTAGACACAAGAGCATAGTCAGCTGTAAAAACATATTCATGGCAATGGATATCAAGGAAGTCCTTAGATGAATCTGACTTTTAATCTAGTCTGAATTTTACCATTGATTTTATGAACCTTTACTCATAGCTAAACTTATATTATGAAAAGAGGCAGTTTCAGAACTGCAAGGCTGTATCGTTACAGCGTTTCCAAAACTTAAAGAAGACTGTGAGTATAAAGTGGGGGTGTGGAGAATTTCAGATTTGATCAAATAAATTCTTCACAACATGATTCTGTCAACACAAGGCACATAGATATTGGATAGCGTCATTTTGTAGATCAGAAGTTTCCAAGAAGGGAAATAGTATGAAAGAAATAGAGCTATAGTAAGATAGGCTGAAAAACAGAGAAGCCTAGACCCCAACTTTACTGTAATCAAATAAATCTGCATGTGTATGGACCTCCAGTTTTGGAATACGTTCACGATTCTGCAACATCTTATCTGAGTAATCGTCAAGCAAATCCATTCTTTGAGTTTTAGAAAACAACCATTTTGCTTTTTCCCATAAGTCGATGAAAGTAGACAATCATAAAATCATAAAATAACCAAGAAACTTAAAAAAGAGCTTGACTCACTTAGTTTTACAAAATAGGAATCCAAGGTCATGGGATAGTTTTTTTTTTTTTTGTTTTTTTTTTTTTTTTTTTTTTTTTTTTTAAGGTAAAACTTATATGGATATTTACATATACAAAGCAAGTATATTTCTAAAACTGAATTCACAAAATTTATTTTCAGTCACACCCATAATGAGATTTGCATTAAAAAAACAGAATGCTTATTTTCAGCAATAGAAGATATTGCAATGCCATACAATTCTGTACAATTGTCATTAACTATATAAAATAATGTAATCATTCATGTATATAGATGAAAATGGTATCGATGCATAAAAACAATCCAATATGGTTTGGAGCTCTCTGCAGTCATTGTGCAATGACACGGAAATCCACATCGAGAGAAAAACTGAGCCTTTCAATTGGATGCAAAACTATAAATAGAGTTTTTAAAAAGTCACCTTAGCACAGTTCTTATCATACAATCCACAGTGTGATTTTGAGTTTGGTTGGCAACATCTATGAACTATTTGATTTTATTTCTGGTTTTGATCAGATGATAGAATTGCCAGATTCTAATCAAATGGCAACCTCTATAACTATGAAATGCTCTTTAATTTTTCATAAACATAAAAATGGTTCAGAGCTTTAATGCTGTCTTTTATCTAATCAATTTTTTAATATTCTAATAAAAGGAATATTCTAATAAAAGGAATGAACTTGCAAATGGTGTACTAAATGGAATAAGCATTATATAAATATTTTCATTTATAAAATGTTATGTTATATGGAATAGCTACATGTTAAATTTGCATCACATAAGGCAAAATAAGCCAAAAATATATTTTGACTTGTATAAAAGTATTCTTAGGCATAGGACAATATAGCAGCCATTCTAGATTACAAAGTAGCATTTATATATAATAAAATGAATCACATATTGGAAAAAATTAATTCAATTAAAAACAATACCAAATGTATAAAAATACATTATGAATCTGGTTTTAAAAATTTTTAAGTGACCAATGATTAAATTGTACCTTCACTAGATTTGGGAAAAAAAAATACTGATTTAAAATGCCACTTCTTAATAAACTATGATGTATGTGAAAGGAATTATTGCTTAGAGGTAAGCTGAGATTCCATAAAGCACTTTACATTTGAATTGAATGCTTTAGTACTTTGTGGTTTATATCCCAGCAAATTATCAAATTAGCAGAAGCAAAATAGGTCTATCACTTTCAAATTCAGTTTTCCGTGTGTGTGTGTGTGCATGTGTGTGTGTGTGTGTGTGTGTGTGTGTGTGTGTGTTGGCTTTGCAATTTAAAAATACATTAAATATGGGGGTGGCTGGTTGGCTTAGTGGGTTAAGCCTCAAATTCTTGATTTCGGCTTAGGATCTCATGGTTCGTGAGTTCAAGCCCCACATCAGGCTCTGCACTGACAGTGTGGAGTCTGCTTGCGATTCTCATCTTATTCTCTGCCCCTCAACCATTTGTGCTCTCTCTCTCTCTCTTTCAAAATAAATAAATAAACTTAAAAAATACATTAAATATGGATTTCTAATTTATTTGCCAAGAGTTAAAAGAAGTAAATGGGTTAGGGCAGGAGAGTCTAAATTCCTGTGAAATGTATTCGGTCACATCCAGAGGGAGGGATTTTTAATAGAAACGTCAAGCTTTTAAAATGAGATCGATATTAATTAGAACATTAACATCATGGGGCGCCTGGGTGGCTCAGTCGGTTGAGCATCAACTTCCGCTTGGGTCATGATCTCTCAGTTGACGAGTTCGAACCCCATGTCGGGCTCTGTGCTGACAGCTCAGAGCCTGGAGCCTGCTTTTGATTCTGTGTCTCCCTCTGTCTGCCCCTTCCCTGCTCGTGCTCTGTCTCTGTCTCAAAAATAAAGATAAACATTAAACAAAATTTAAAATAAAAAAGAACATTACCATCAAAAAATGGTGTGTAATATAATAGTTTATATTTTTTAAGAGAACAGAATTATTTACTCTCTCTGTTATTATGTTTTCTTAGCTAGTTAACCAGAATGAAGAGCATGATATTTGAAAGTGAAGGACCTGAAGTGAAAGCTTCATGCTGGCTGCTACCTCATATATGAAATAGAATTGAGTAGATTAAAGGGACAATAGAAAACTTGGTGATGTGCAGTGGGAAGCCATAATGGTGGAGGAATGATACTTGCGTGGTAGGGGAGCAGACACGAAGAATGGAAGAAGTGTTATTTGTATCTTAAGATGATGAAATGAAACAGGTTGGGATTGTTTGGATAGAAGACTATTATCAAAGAGAGAGGGAGCATTATACTTAGATTTGAGTGGAATTACAGGAGAGGAGTAGCATTTTAAGATTAATTTGCTGCCAGTATGACTATTTTGGGGTATAGCACAAGGCAGAAATCAAAGAGAATAATTAGTATTTTTCTTCTTTCAGTCCAAACCTAAAGTAATAAAACCAAAAACTGTGAGCTTGAAAAAGGAATGGAGTAAGAGAAGCGGAAGCTTTAATGAATAAGTCTACTTAGGAAATGTTTCAAAGGAAGAAATGACTAATTTAATAACAGAGCAGATGATAAAAAAAATCAAAACATCTGATATCTCTCAGTGTGCCTCGGTGGCTCAGTCAATTAAACATCCTACATAGGCCAGGTAATGATCTCATGGTTCGTGAGTTAGAGCCCCACATTGGGCTCTCTGCTTTCAGCACAGAGCTTGCTATATAGATCCTCTGTTTCCCTCTCTCTCTGCCCCTCCCCCATGCGCTCTTTATTTCTCTGTCTGTCTCTCTATCTCTCTCTCAAATATACATAAACATTAAAAACGTTTTTTGAATAATAAAATGTCTTATATCTCTAGTTGAGGACATGGGGTATCTAACTAACATGGCAGAGACTGGCTTTCTGTTCAAAGCTTTCTTTTATTATGTGATTTCTTTCCAGCTATAGATACAGTATATTTATCATACACTGTGAAGTTTTTTTTTTTTTTTTTTGCTAAACTGTAAATATTTCTAACATTTTCAGAAAGATTTACTTTTCCTTTCAAATTCTTTTGGGAGCGAAAATTCTAAAATGTTATTCTAGGAGTTATATTTGTTCTGCAAGTTCAAAATACATTTTCAATTTAGAGATTAATCTGTACTGTGATGCCTGGGTGGCTCAGTGTTTGAGCATCCAACTCTTGATTTTGGCTCTGGTCATGATCCCAGGGTCATGGAATAGAGCCTGTGTTAGGCTCCTTGCTGAGCATGAAGCCTCTTTAAGATTCTGTCTGTCTGTCTGTCTGTCTCTCTCTCTCTGTCTCTTTCCCTCCCCTTCCCCTCCCACTCATGTGCACATACTCTCTCTCTTTATCTCTCTCTCTCTCTCTCTCAAAAAAAAACTAAAATAAAAAAGTGAAGATTAGTCTATATCAACAATTGCAAAACATTCAAAAGAATGCTTCTCCATTGGGCCAGCCAAAATGAAATGAATAAACAGTTCAGTAAACAGCTCTAAACTGTATATTTGATTTATTTTCTTGGAAAAATGTGAAATTTTGCTTATTTTTATAGTTTTTAAAATTTTTTAATTTTGTATTTTTTTATTTGTATAAAATAATTATTTATTTGTATATTTGTATAATTTGTATATATATATTTGTATATATATTTATTTGTATAAAATAATTATGTATTTTATTTATTTTTTTTTTAACACAGAGTGTTTTATTTATTTTTTATTTATTTTTTTATTTATTTTCTCAACATTTATTTATTTTTGGGGGGACAGAGAGAGACAGAGCATGAACGGGGGAGGGGCAGAGAGAGAGGGAGACACAGAATCGGAAACAGGCTCCAGGCTCTGAGCCATCAGCCCAGAGCCCGACGCGGGGCTTGAACTCCCGGACCGCGAGATCGTGACCTGGCTGAAGTCGGACGCTTAACCGACTGCGCCACCCAGGCGCCCCAATAATTATGTATTTTAAAATACATAAAATATGTAGATATGAAATATTGTGTTATGAATGCAGATTACATACCTTTTCTCTTATTTTTATATTTTCTTCTTTCCAATTGCTTGGGGTTTGTTCTGCTTTTTTTCTTTAAAAGTAGAAACATAAGGCACCTGGGTGGCTCAGTCACTTAAGTGTCTGACTTCAGTTTAGGTCATGACCTTGTGGTTTCTGAGTTTGAGTCCCACATTAGGCTCTCGGCTGTCAGCACGGAGCCCACTTTGGATCCTCTGTTCCCCTCTCTGCCCCTACCCCCCTTGTGCTCTCTCTCTTTCTCTCAAAAATAAACATTTTTTAAATTAAAAAAATAATAAAAATAAAAGTAGAAACATAAGTTATTGATTTTGAGATCTTTCCTCTTATGGTATAATTATTCAGTGTTTGGCTTCTGTCATGACCACTTAAACTGCATTCATCCAAAATTGTATGCTGTATTTTTGTTTTTACTTAGTTCTATGTATCTGTTAAACCATCTCTCAGAATTCCTCACAATCCATGTGGTGTTTAGAGATGTGCTGTTTAATTTCCACCTGCTCAAGAAATTTCCTATTGTTTCTCTAATGTAATTGTGGTTTAGTTATGGTTGGGTAACATGCCTCATATGATTGCATTTTTAAAAAATTATTTACATCTGTTTTGTGACCCCAAATACTGTCGATTTTGGTGAATACCCAATAATTGGGAATTTTTTGCCTGGTAGTTCCATGGAATACTGTGAATGGAGTACTGAATATATTCTTTCAACTTCTGTGTTTTAGTTGGTATATTTAAAACATTTACCTTTAATTACTGATATGTTAGATTAAATCTCACATTTTTACCTGTTTTGCTTTTCATTATTTCTCATGTCCTTGTTTCCCTTTTCTTGCCTTCCTGTGGGTTACTGGGAAATTTTTGTAGAATTCCATCTTTTTAAATTTATGGTGTTTCTAACTACAGCATTTTGTGGGTGATGGGTATTGAGGAGGGCACCTTCTGGGATGAGCACTGGGTGTTGTATGGAAACCAATTTGACAATAAATTTCATATATTGAAAAAAAAATAACTACAGCAATTTGTTTAGTTTCCTTAGTGGTTGCTCTAGGGATACAATACATATAAATAGCCTAGAAGAGCCTACTCTTCTTGACAGTTTTCAACTTAGTGAATGTTGAAATCATATTTCCGCTTAGTTTCCTTTACTGTCCCCACTTCTTTTTTTTTAAGTTTATTTATTTTGAGGCAGGAAAGGGCAAAGAGAGAGGAAGAGAGAGAATCCCAGTGGGCTCTGTGCCACCAGTGCAGAGACCAACACAGGGCCTGAACTCATGAACCTTGAGATCACCACCTGAGTTGTAGTCAAGCGTCGGAGGCTTAACTGACTGAGCTCTTCAGGCGCCTCCACTCCCCCACTTTGTAAATGTAGTTGTCTCAATGTATTTTCTTACATACATTGAACACCACATTATGTCATGATTTGCTTCAACCATCAAATATGATCTAATAAATTCATGAAGAAAATAATCGATTGTATTTATCCTTCTGGTCACCAATTCTATGCCTTTTTTTTCTTTTCTTTCTTTCTTTCTTTCTTTCTTTCTTTCTTTCTTTCTTTTTCTTTCTTTTCTTTCTTTCTTCCTTTTGCCATCCCAACCCTTCTCTTATTATTACCTTTGTGACCAGACAACTTCCTTTAGCCATTTTTTAATAGATGGTCTGCTAGTGACAAATTATTTTAATTTCCCTCCCAATATTGTCTTTATTTCTCTTTTACTCCTTAAGTATATTTTTGCCAAATAAATAATTTTTGGCTGGCTGTTGTCTTTGTTCAGCAGTTGAAAAATACTGTCTCACTTCCTACTGTTCTGCCTAGTTTCAGATGAGAACTCCGATGTCATTTAAATTAGCATGTTCCCATAGGTAGTATGCTATTTCTTTCTAGTTTCTTTTAATGTTTGTTTCTTTGTCTGTAGTGCAGAAGTTTAATTATGATGTGTATTGGCATGGATATCTTTGGGTTTATCCTGTTTGCCGTTTTCTCAGCTTCTGAGCTTCTGTCTTTATGTCTTCATCAAATTTGAGTTTTTAGCCATTATTTCTTCACACTTTGTTTCAGTTTCACTTCTTTCTTCTCTCTGCTCCTTTTGGGACACCAAAGTAAAAATGTTAGTCCTTATGTTCATTAAGACCCATGGGGTGCCTGGATGGCTCAGTTGGTTTGGTGTCTGACTTTGGCTCAGGTCATGATCTCATGGTTCATGGGTTCAAGCCCATGTCGTACTCTGTGCTGACAGCTCAGAGCCTGGAACCCGCTTCAGATTCAGGGTCTCCCTCTCTCTCTGCCCCTCTGTCTGCTCACACTCTGTCTCTCTTTCTGTCAAAAATAAAATATGAAAAAAACACCTTATCCACTGTTAATTTTCTTTCCAATCTATTTTCTTTCTCTTATAAAAGATTAATTTATATTAATCACCATAAAGTTCCTTGATTCTTCTGTTATTTCCATTCTAGAATTGAACCTATCCAACAATTTTTTATTTCAGCAATTGAATGAGTACTTATTTCAATCCTACAGTATTCATTTGTTTCTCTTTTAAAAACGTGTTTCCTTGTTGAGAATATTTTTCCTTCATTTGTTTCAGAAGAATGTGAACTGATTGTTGAAACATTTTTGTCATAGTCCTAGTCAGATAGTTCCACTATCAGATTCATTTTAGTGTTAACATTAGTTGATTGTATTTCCTCAATCATGCTGTGATTTTCCTGGTTCTTGGTATGATGAGTGATTTTCAAGTACCTTAGACATTTTGTGTATTATATTAGAAGATTCCCAGTTCTATTTTAATGTTTTATTTTAGAAGGCATTTGCCTGTTTAATATGTTGGGCTATAATTCTGATGACAATTTTGTTTACTGAACCCTTGCACTGCTATTATTGTCTGGTTTCACTGAGCTCAGATGAGGTTTCTGCTGGTGCAGCCTGTGGGAAGGAAGGTATTTTCCTGGTCCACACTGTCCTTATGCTGAAAGAGAGGTGCTGATAGATTCCAGAACTTCATGACAGAGAGTGTTTCTCTTGACCCTTTCCCTGGCCATCCACTGCTGACAATCTTCCCACTCTGTCTTTACCAGTTGTACTGGGGGGAGAAGACACCCCCCTGGACAGCCTTCTGACCCTGGGCAGAGGACCCAGAGCTGTGGGGTTGGGTGGTTCCCTGTTACTGGGTGGACATTCAGGAGCTTCTGGAAGGAGTTACCTTGTGCCATTGAATAGAGAGTTGGTGGTACCTGGGTGACTCATCATTTGCTGCTGCATAGAAGGCAGGAGTTACTGTGTCTGAGTGACCACTACTCTTAGGTAGAGGATTGGAAGAAACTGATTTAAGGTTGCTTTTTGCAAGTGGGTGGAAGTCCAGGAGACATGGGGCCTGTTGTCATCTCCAGTTCTATGAGAAGAACTTGTGTTCTGCCTATGCATGTGAAAGCTGGGTTGAGTCACCCTGCCCACTCCCACTGTTGCTGCTGTTGCAAGAACTTCTTGGGGCAAAGGTTAGTCCTTGTTCTTCTGGAAGATTCAGGACACTGCTTACACCAGCTATAGATCTTCCAAATAGGCACCTCCTCAATTCCTCTTTCCTATTATTTTGGCCAGAGAGTACAGACTTCTTTTCATTTGTTCCTCCCCTCCCCTTCCTCCTTTCCTCCCTTCCTTCCTTTATTCTTCCCTTCTCTCCCTCTTTCTCTTTCTGTCCCCCTACTTTTCCTATTCCCTGTCTCACTCTCTGCTTTTCTTTTCTTTTTCTTTTTTTCTCTTTGCCTATGCCTATTAGTCATTCATGGTTGTAGGTCTCTCTGACACTCAGTTTGAGCTCTATAGAAGATTTAAAAACCCAATGGAATTTGCCACATATTATTCTTTAAGTCCCACTGTTCAAAGTCAATCCACTGTCTTCTTTCCAGCATTTAGGTTATTTCTACCTTTCTATTTTCAATGACTGTTGGATTATTTCCTCAGCATTGACTTGTATTTAAAGTGAAAGAACAGGAGAATATGAGTCTATATCATCTTGTCCAGAACTGAAAGTATACCTTATCTTTTATATTTTAAGAAGTCAGTATGTATGAAGAGTATAGTTGGAAACACTCATTCTGAAATGACCCTGAATAAGTGTTACCATTGTATTATCATTGATCCAAAAATTTGATAAATTTTTAATTTATTTAAAAACTAAAATAATGGCTATCAATGTTAAGTGCTTTATGTTACCTTTTTCTTCACAGAGCTCTATTTTCCTCCCTAGAGGCAATCACTATGATGAATTATGTATAGAGATGGCAATTTCATACTTCTGGTTCAAAAATATGCATTCACACACAATATTGTTTGAACTTTTAGAAAAATGAACCAGTGGCGTCTTAGTATGTATAGTATAGTATCAGTAGTCAACTGATCAGTCTTATATCTGTTCCCCCACTCTTCTAAGATACTACACATGGAATTGCAAGAACTGCTGAGGAAATCTGGATTTTCTGAAACAGTATTCCTAGAGCGTAAGAATGAGATTGATTGTGTCAGCCATGGACCTAGGCCATCCGTGCTATTCTTGATGTTTGTTTTACTACCAGGTGCTCTGCTTGTTGGTGTTCCATTTTCAGAAATCCTTACACAAGAAGCTGGTATCAGTCTCCATGCTCATATAAGTCCCCAGACTCCAAAAGACACATGTCGTTCCATCCCCAAGAATATTTCACCCCACTCTGATCTTTCCTCTGAATACAAAATGGTAGGCCTGGCGATTCCACTAAAAAGTTGCACTCAACATGAATCCCCCCACCTTTGTTTTCTTTGACTCTCCCACTTTTCTACAGTTTTCTCTTATAAACTGTGATAGAGTGATTTTCTAATAGCTGACGGTAATGGAATTTGTTCTATTGTAATAAAAGAGAGAGAAAAAGAGAAAGGAAGAGAGAGAAACCCTGCCTTAATGTTTGGAGCCTATCTATATAATGTGAATTGCACATATTTGGGGGTAACATTTGGAGTACCAGTTTATAGCTTTAAAGATTTAAATTTCAAAAAAAAAAATCTATCTGCAAATACTTTTCTGGTTCATAGGGTGGTAAGAAACACAAAGTTCACATTTTCAAATTCCAAGGTTCTAATGAATAATGAACACTTTAACTTTAAAATGACTTGCGTTAAAATTAGAGCCATCACGTCTTAGAATTCCATTGGGAGATCTTGTCGTATTTTTAATGTCATGATTACTAAAATTTCTCACTCACGTCACCATTTCCCATCCTCCACAAAGTCTTTGAAATGAAATTTCCTGTGAATTCTTCAGCTATTATGACTTGTACTGGGGGAGATATATTTAGTCATAACCTTACAATTACCGTGAAATAGGAGACTCACTCCAACTGAAGAATACATCCTTTGTTCTCTCAGGAAAACGTCCTATGAAGATGTCTATTGGCACTAAAACTGGTAACATGCATGGACCAATGCTTGTCCCCCAAAAAAGGAGTTCCACAGAAGGCTATACTCTCAGTCCTCATACAGAAATTAGTGCCTGTTTCCGAAGGTTAGGATTTAAAATTTTTCTTGGCTATAGTATTCCTATTTAAGATTATTTCTGGTATACGCTCTGAAAGCTGTTCTTTTGGAAAAGGAGATGTTTTCAAATGTGTTATTTTCATTTCCTAACTTTGTCTTACATTTGGAAGATTTGTGTTAATGCTTTTATTAGTTAACTCTACAAATGTGTCAGAAAATTGTCCCCACTCTGTCACTAGCAAGGGGGTATGTATGTAGTACATTTGTGCACAGTTTAGAGCACTGTGCATTTCTAAGTCTGGCAAGCACATCAAAAGAAATACGAGTGTTAATGTGACATTTTGACTTTGTGAGCTAGAAGGTCACTTGAGTAATTAGTGCTAGATAAACCCAGAGGACATGCTGTGCTAGCGTGATCATTCTAGCAATATCCGTTGTGACTAACAAGCACGAAGCTGAAGAAACTTATTTATGAATTATGAAAATCTTCTTAGCTATAGTTTAAATACTTTGGGTTTGCTTAAACTTCAGCCTCTTTGAGAGAAGGAACTTGGCCTAATTTGATGAAGGACACAAAAATCACAGAGAGTGTTATGTGCATCAGATAGAATCTGAAGGTAGCTAAAAATATTGTTAATGGCATGGTTGATGCTTGTGCTCTCCAAAATAGATTTTAATAATGATTTTTGTAAAATATTTTTTCTCATAAATTTCATTTTTTTAATTATTTTGACTTCATGAAGAGTGTGAGTAGAATTAGGGGATTCCATTATTCCAGATGATCAGTAAACATTTACCACTCTCAATGGAATTTAATTAGATATCTTATCTATTCTTTTGAATTAATTTATGCTTTAGATTTATTTATAAGGATTTTTAGGTTACTTTCTAGGTACTTAAACAAATAGACAACATAAAATAATTAGAATAGGAAGCCAGTAATAATGAGAACAACACACACATGCCAATATTGGATATTTACTTTAAAGAGATTCAGTTAATTCTGAGATTGTGGAAATGAGGGGAATGTGTATATATTCACCAAAGTTATTTTCCCCACATCACAGGGCCACATGGAGAGTGTATTATTTTAAAGAGTACTTCATAATCAAACATATATACTTGAGTGATATCAGCAAAGTAGCAGAGTAAGGAGCTCAGCTTATGCTAGATCTTATTCCTCGTACTAGGGAACAGAAAAGATGATGAGCCCTTATTTTTGTAGTAAAATTTCTTTATTCCACTATTTTAATTTTTGTGGTTCTAATTTTATAAGTTATAATGTAATTAGAGATGTAAAATATTAATATACTTTTGTTTTATATATATATATAATGTACATATGTCTGTTGATGTGGATATGTATGTCTGTACATGTGTATGTATATATATGTATGAATGCATGTGTATGTATACACATTCACATGCTGTAGCTAAGCCAAAAGTTCTTGCATTTTATCCATGGTATAGAACATCACATTGGGCACCTGGGTGGCTCAGTAGGTTAAGTGCCCAACTTTGGCTCAGATCATGATCTCACAGCTCCTGAGTTCGAGCCCACGTTGGGCTCTGTGCTGACAGCTCAGAGCCTGGAGCCTGCTTCGGACTCTGTGTCTCCCTCTCTCTCTGCCCCTCCCCGCTAACACTCTGTCTCTCAAAAATGAATAAACTTTAAAAAAAAATTAAAAACACATTACTGCAGCACCTGGGTGTCTCAGTCAGTTGAGTGTCCGACTTGAGCTCAGGTCATGATCTCATTGTCTGTGGGTTCGAGCCCTGCATCGCGCTCTGTGCTGACAGCTTGCTCAGAGCCTGGAGGCTGCTTTGAGTTCTGTGTCTCCTTCTCTCTCTTCCCCTCCTCCGCTTGCGCTCTGTCTCTCTGTGTCTCTCACAAATAAATAAATGTTAAAAAAAAAAGACATAACAAAGCAAGGATCATAGTACTGATGAATATGAAAGCATTTAGGACACAAGTATATTCTCAAATTAGCATGCATAAATCACACTCTATGATTTATGAGCTCTGTATCCATTGCACATTTCGTTTGGAAAAGTTGTATCTAACAATGATGAAATTGGTTTCCAGGTGCTGTCAACATGAGTTTGTTTCTGTTGACAATAAATCAATAACTCTTTCCGACATGACTCTCATAGTAGTAAGAATCCTTGCAGTAATCTACTTTCTTAGTGGCAGACAGATAGCTATGCCTTGGATTCTTTGAAGGTGCTACTCAGACTAACTGTTGTTCCAGATGAACATTATTTCCTTGGCCCAAAGGTGAATGTCCACTTATGTGATGAAGAAAAGCAGTTGTCATTTAGGATTAAACAAAAGGAAGTAGGAAAGGCACTAGTCATTCACACCATGGTAGAACAGGAAAAGGAACTGATACATTCAATTGTAATCAGTGGAGAAAATTCAGATGGCAGCTCAGAATATGAATGATTTTTTTAGCATGTGAGAATTAGCAACTGAGAGAACATTACATACATGGTCTCTTTGGGTCTCTTAAACCTTGTGAATTGGTTTATATTTTGAATACCTACTCTAAGGACACTAAGTTAATTAAGATCTCACACCCTGAAAATGAATTAAGTTCCAGGTCTCTTGGACATCAAAACCTTTGGCTTTCTAAAACCCTGGTAAGGGGCACCAGGGTGGCTCAGTCAGTTAAGTGTCTGCCTCTTGATTTCAGCTGAGGTCATGATCTCATGGTTTGAGAGATCCAGCCCCGTGTAGGGCTCTGCATTGACAGTGTGGAGCTTACTTGGGATTCTCTCTCTTCTCTCTCTCTGCCCCTACCCCACTTGCTCTCTCTCTCTCTCTCAAAATAAATAAATTAACATTAAAAAAATGATATACGGGTAAATTCCATAGTTGAGATAAATCACTAATATAGTATAACAAACTAAAGATTTTTTCTTCCCAATTAATAATGTGTAATGAACATAATACATTCTGCAATGTATGACACATGCTAGATAAATACATGTTTTTACATATATGAATTTTAAGTTATTAATTCTTTAGTGACAATAATTTTGTATTCATTTTAGTGGGGCAATGAAGCTTTGATTTTGACTGTCAAATTTCACACAAAGAGATGAATTTTTGTTAACTCCACTTTTTGTCAGATTCTGCTTTGCATGATGGAAATATTTTGTAACAAATTCTATGTCCATGACTATGCTTCATTCCTCTTCTCTCTTAGCTTCTGGCTTTTCAACTCTAATAAATCTACAATATTTATATAGAAATTTTGTATAGATAGAGAATAATATCTTATGGAAATACCTAAGAGGTAGTGGAAATCTATCTGGGAACTAGGAGTCATGGAGGTGACTTTAGTTTATTCATATCTCTAGAGTTAGGTTTCTCAATAAATATCCTGAATAGGCTTGATTATTTTTACCATTCAAGATTTTTTCCTAGTTTAAAGGTTGTAGCATTCAGTAGTGGCCAGATCAATTCTGAAAATCAGTTTTACTGACTGACCACACAGATAGCATAGCTATTTGTAACAAGTCAACCAAAGATAACACATGGCATTAGTAATGAACTTTTGCAAAAATTTGTGTTGTCTGAATACTTCCAACATTAAAATCCCTTCTATCTTAGTATCTTTCATCACATACCAACTTACATTCTATAATGATCAAATCTAGTAATTAAAATGGCTCATTGCATGATTTCACACATGCTTAATCATTTCATATTATTTTGAAGTAAGGGATGAATTTCCCGGGGTGCTGGAGTCTGCATATTAATCGTGTATCTGTCATCATTATGCTAACATTGGGTACAATTTTTTGAGCCCTGTTGTTAATGTTGATATTATTTTTCTGCTGGCTGTCTGAACCATCCAAATGCCTTCTTATTTAGAATTAGACATCTCTTTCATTTTAACGTCTTTCTTCTTACTTTGTGTAATAGAAATTTCTTACCACTAAAGCTAAATATAAATAGAACAGGTGCTTGGCAAAAATTATCCAGGTTCTAATATCCTGTACTTGAGCAATATCAGGTATTCCCCGAATATGAGTGGGACTCATGACCTATACCCACTGTAGACCCCCAAGGAAATGTTAGTTAACAGAATGAATGCAAAAAGGAGCTTTAACAAGCAATGTGTGCAAATGTGTCTATAGTGACATAGACATTCAGGGTACATGTCTTCATGCCATTGCTTCTCAAACTTTAGTGTGTGCAAATTACCCAGGGCTCTTATTAAAATGCAAATTCTTATTCAATAGATCCAGGATGGAACCCAAGATTGTGTATTTCTACCAAACCTCCAAGTGATACTGTTTGTCCAAGTACCAATATTATGCTAATTTCTGTAGAATTCTCATGGACTTTAAAATACTTGAATATAGTGACTTTGTCTTTAATCTCAGCATTCTCCTATCTTGTAACAATACCTAAGAGCTGCTCAAGAAATTTTGGTTGGGTATTAGTTGAATGAAGAAACAGGTGAAAGATAAGTGAAAATATATTCTCTTTGTTCTGATCTTATTTAATAATTGTGAATAAGATCAGTACTTTTTTTTCAATTCCTTTGTGAAACATTGTATAACAAAGTGGGGACAATCCAGTATAGAACAAGAAGGCAGTATGATGCAACAAGAAGGCAGTATGGCAGTTGAGTGAGAGCACAGATTCTGGAGTCAGATTATTTTGGTTTCAATCCTGGCTCTTGTAATTACTGGAAGTGTGCTCTTATATAAGTAATTTGATCTATTAGTGCCTCACATTTTTCATTATAAAGTAAGGATAAAAAGTAAATTTCACTTATAGGTGAGATTTAAATAATTCACATAAAATACTTAAAGGAGTGCCTGGCCAATAGCACACAATACATAGTAGCTATTTTTATAACTGAAATATTAATGCTTACTCTTTTCAAAAATTTTAATTATGTTCAAAGTTAAGATAAGGAGGTTCACAGGTTATTGGGTAACTTGTATACCTATCTGATCGAAGCCCATTAAATCAGTATTTCTATTTATACAACTACGGAATATTTCTAGAGGCTCTTTCCACTGGAAAAATTATGCTAACACTTTATTATTTAAAACACTATAGGGGCGCCTGGGTGGCGCAGTTGGTTGAGCGTCCGACTTCAGCCAGGTCACGATCTCGCGGTCCGTGAGTTCGAGCCCCGCGTCAGGCTCTGGGCTGATGGCTCAGAGCCTGGAGCCTGTTTCCGATTCTGTGTCTCCCTCTCTCTCTGCCCCTCCCCCGTTCATGCTCTGTCTCTCTCTGTCCCAAAAATAAATAAACGTTGAAAAAAAAAATTTTAAAACACTATAACATAGATAGAGTCAAACCATAAAAGGGGTGTGAAGATTTAGAACAAGTTAAAGACAGATAGTTTTAAAAGCAGTGCAAATTGCGGTTACGTATTTTATACCTTCATTTTGCACACATCTTTAATTGATTCAATTACAGTTCCTAGGTGCATTTGAATATACATTGGAATATGGGTATATTCTGTATAAACTAACTGGCAAGGTTTACTATGCTCTATTTTTAAGACAGTTACCTGCTGCTATCGTATAAAATTTCTCTTTCTTTCTGAGTCATTATTACAGTGACACATTTAATAAGTTATCTGGTTGAGTCTTTATCTTAATCTTGCTTTAACTTTTGTATGAAAACTTGTATGTGTGAATTATGAAGGGATTCTACAACACAAACTTTTAAAGTAACTAGAATCTAGCTTGCAGCTCTTTTTACAAAGTGATGAGGGAAGGGAATGCTATATATAGATAAGTGTGAGGTAGAATTATATTATTCTTTTGTAATTTATTTATTTAAATTCAAGTTAGTTAACATGCAGGATAGTATTGGTTTCAGAAGTAGAGCCCGGCGATTCGTCACTTACATATAACACCCAGTGCTCATCCCAAC
The DNA here is from genome assembly GCF_028749965.1 of Puma concolor. Classification (NCBI taxonomy): domain Eukaryota; kingdom Metazoa; phylum Chordata; class Mammalia; order Carnivora; family Felidae; genus Puma; species Puma concolor. Next base: position 53,888,356 of record NC_141679.1, on the reverse strand, counting down.
AAGTGCCCTCCTTAATGCCCATCCTCCCACCTAACACCCCCCCCCCCCCCAGCAACCCTAGGTTTGTTCTCTGTATTTAAGAGTCTCTTATGGTTTGTGTCCCTCTCTCTTTTTATCTTATTTTTCCTTCCCTTCCCCTATGTTCATCTGTTGTATTTCTTAAATTCCACATGTGATTGAAATCATGTGATAATTGTCTTTCTCTGAGTGAATATAAGTCAGAGGAAGAACTATATCATTTTTATGCATAAATAAAAATGCTCAGAAATAATAGACTGAAACAAACTGTAATGATGACTAAAGGGCCTGTTATGAAGATCATCTGATTTTGAGCAGTGATCATGCTAGCATTGTAATTTGGGGTAACTTTTATAATCTGTCTGGACCATTTTGTTTGATTAATATGACAATTAATTAATTAATTAATTTAGGAGACCTCTCAGGTCTTTTCCTATAATAATGTTCACCAGTTATGTTCCCTCTCTACCTACTTTTCCCAGTCACTTATGTAAAAAAGTCATTCTTTTTCTATCTCAAAAACAGTTCCCGGTGTATCTGTCTTTCCTTTTTCACTGCTACAAGGTTAGTTCAATTCTCATCTTAATTAAGTTATTCTAGTAGACTCCCAATAGTTGTCCTTCGCCTGCTCTTACCCTAGAACGATTGTTATACCACAATATAGCCAAAGCCACTTTTTAAAAGATGAGCCAGATCATGTCATTCCCCTACATAAAACTTCCAGTAATTTCCCAATATATTTAGAAGAGAATCTATTCCTTAGCTTGACCTACAGTAACCTACCTCTTCTTACCCCTTCTGTATCATTAACTTATTTTTCCGCCACTCTCCCACTCACTTGTTATGTCCTACCCACAGTGGATTTGAACTTGCTAATAAACCTTTCCTTCTTAGAGGCACTGGGTGTGAAATATTTTCTTTCTAGAACACTCTTCCCCTTTGTTGTCACTAGGCTAGAACTGTTTTGTCATGAAGGTCTCAAATTAAATAACATCTACTTAATAAGGCCTTTCTTAACCATCAAGCATAAATTAGATTTTTTCTTATAAATTTGTTAAATGTTTATTAATTTTGAGAGCGACAGAGAGATAGAACACAAGCAGGGGAGGGGACAAAGAGAAAGGGAGACAGGAATCCGAAGCAAGCTCCAGCCTCTGAGCTGTCAGCACAGAGTCCGACACAGGGCTCGAACTCATGGACTGCTAGTTCATGCCCTGAACCAAAGTTGGTCACTTAATCCCCAAATTAGTTAGATTTTTAGTGAGCTTTAAAATATAGAGTTAGAAAGTTGTCATTCTTATCCGTACAACAAGAAAAAAAGAGGACAAACAAAAACCAGGGAATGTTTTGGACCCATCAAAGAACTGAGTTTGCAGGTAAAAACATATTCCAAAATCTGGAGAGACAGGCAACTGTAGTGAGTCAGAACAAAGATCTGTTTACCAATAGCAGAAACTGCTGGAGAAATACATTAGTGGAAAACTTAAATAGTAACTTTGAAAAATTGCTGGGGACTGAATGGGACCAGTGAAGAGAGTGAGAAACTCCTGGGGGCTTCAGTAATAGCCTGGGAAGGTCACACTTCCATGAATTGTCCCCATGTTCTTAAAGAGAAAATTTGAGAACAACCCCTTCTGGTTCTGATGGTGAGAGGGAGTAACTCTTATGAAATACATCCAGATTCTTCTTCAGTAGCAAGGCCTACTACTATAAGAGAAAGACTTTACTAGAGTCTTGTCCCAGAATGGTAGGAGGAGGGCATTCCTCTCACTCCAGTCCTCTCTCATCTTCCTGGCTGCACTAAATAAAGGAGGGGAGGGAGCTCTATGGAAAGAAACACTTGTAAAGTTCACAGACCAGAGCCAGAGGCCTGTCACCCTCACCTAACCACCACATCAACAAGGTTCTACTATATTAATACTGGGTTACAGCTGAAATTTTAGCAAGACAGTCTGTGGGGAAAAAAAGGAGTATTTAATGAAAACCCACATAAAGGAGAAGAGACTAAAACAGGGACACTAAAGGAATTTTAAGCTTCCGTCGTCTGCCACTACAGCAAATATTAAACACAGTGTAAATTCCAGTGAGATCAACATAAATTTCCCCATTTGAGGCTTATTTACCTCAGTTCATAGTATCTAATACAAGCCCAGCTTTTTTTTTTTCTTTTTTTAAAGAGTGAGAGTGTGCCTAAGTTGGGAAGCAGGGTAGAGGGAAGGAGAGAGAGAGAGAGAGAGAGGGAGAGAATCTCAAGCAGACTCCATGCTTAGTGTGGAGTCTGACTCGGGGCTCAATCCCCCAATCCTGGGATCATGACCTAAGCTGAAAACAAGAGGTGGATGCTCAGCTGACTGAGCCACCCAGGCACCCCCAGGTCCAGCTTTCAACAAAAAATTATAAGGCGTGCCAAAAGACAAGCAAAATGCAATCTAAAGAGATAAAACAAGCCTCAGAACCAGTCTTAGATAGGGCATGTATGTTGGAATTCTCAAACATGGAATTTAAAATAAATATTAATATGTTAAGGGTGCAATAAAAAAGAATAGATAATATGCAAGAACAAATGGATATATAAGTAGAGGATGAAATTCTAAGAAATAATCAAAGGAAGTGCCAGTGTTCAAAAACATTGAAACAGAAAAGAAATGTATAATGCCTTTAATGGGCTAATCGGTACACAAGATATGGCTGAAGAAATAAGCAGTGAGCATGAAGACAGATCAATAGAAACTTCCAAAAATTAAAAGAACATCTAAGAACTGTGGGACAATTTCAAAATGTGTGATGTGCATGTAAGTGGAAAATCCAAAGGAAAAGATAGAGAAAATGGAGCAGAAAAACATTTGAAGTCTTAAGGCTGAGAACTGTCCAAAATTAATGACAGGCACCACACCACAGATCCAGGAGGCTCAGAGAACACAAAACAAAATAAACACAAAAGTAACTACCCCCTCGTCATATCACAGTCAAAGTGCAACAAATAATAATAAAAAAAAAGTCTTGAAAAAATGCCAGGGTTGGTAGGGAGGTGGGGAACCTTGTCTATAGATAGGAGCAAGGGTAAGATTTACATCAGGATTTTCAGCAAAATTACATCAAAAACTTGGAGAGAAAGAGAGTGGAGTGAAATATTTAAAGTGATGAAAGAAGAAAAAAGCACACCAGCCTAGAATATGCAGTGAAATGATCCTTCAAAACTGAAGGAGAAATAAAAACTTTGTCAGACAATAAGTGAGGCAATTCATTGCTAGAACACCTGCCTTTTAAGGAGTGTTAATGAGTGTCTTTGGATACGAAAAAATGGTATAGGTTCGAAATATGGTTCCATATAAAGAAAGGAGAAGTAAATGAAGGTGAAATAAAATACTTTAGTTTTTTTTATTCTTAACTGAATTAAAATGCAATTTATTTGTTTAAACTAATGAGAGTGGCGAGTAATTGGATAATTATAGTATGTGGATAGGTAAAATTTATGGTATTAACCTCACAAAAGACAAGAGAGATGAATTGGGGATATTTTGTTATTTGGCATCTGAACTACACGTGAAGCAAAATACTGTTATTTGAAGGTAGACTTAAATTAGTTAAAAATGTAAATTCTAAGCCAATCACTATTTTTTTAAAATAAGTACCATTGATCCACTTAAAAAAGAGATACATGGGATAATACTCCGTTAAAACAAAAGAAAGCAGAAAACCTCTTGGAACAAGAAGAAAATAGTTACAAATATAGTATATGTTAATCCAAATGCATTAATTCTTACTTTAAATATTAACGACATAAATACACCAATTGAAAGAGATTATTGAAATGTGTATATATATAATATAATATAATATAATATAATATAATATAATATAATACAATATAATATAATATAATATTTATCTCCACCCAAGTATATGCTGCCTAATACAAAACTCACCTAAAATGTGATTCTGTAAGGTTAAAATTAAATGAATGAAGAAAGATACACCATACAAAAACCTTCTGAACAAAACTAAAAGAGCTATAATAATTTCACACAATCCAGTCTTTATAACATGGACAATTACTGGAAAATAAAGAGAAGAAGTATATAATGATCAAGGGATCACTTCTCTCCAAACACACTACAATCTTAAATGGGAACACATTAATCCAAAAAGCATCAAAATATGTAAGGCAAAACAATATAACAAGACGAAATAGATAAATCTACAATCATAGTTGAGGACCTCAAAACTGCCCCCCCATCAGTATTTGACAGATCAAGTAGACAGAAAATCAGTATGTACATAGTTGACCTGAACATCAATATCAATCAATGTGATCTAATTGACATTTGTAGAATGCTCCATTCAAAAACAAAAGAATATATATTCTTCTCAGACTCTCACAAAACAGTCGTTCACCAAAGGACCATATATATATACCAGGTCATAAAACACACCTTAACAAATTTAAAAGAATAGAAACCATACAGAGTATGTTCTTAGACAACAGTGGAGTTAAACTAGGAATCAATAACTGAAAGATAGCTGGAAATTTCCCAAATATTTGGAAGTTATGCAACACACTTTCAAATGACACATGGATCAATGAAGTGTCAAGTGAAGTTAAAAACCATTTCAAACTGAATGATAATAGAACTTAAAATTTCTGGGAGACAGCCAACAAACGAATAAACAAAACAATTCTTAGAAACTTGGAGCACTAAATACATATATTGGAAAATATTTGAAATTATTAAGCTAAGTTTCTAATTTCCTGTATAGTCCCGAAACTCAGAATAGTCTGTCAAGCACATTTGTTCCTGAAGTCATCACATTGGCAGCAGGTACTGTTTTAATTACCTATAATAATAAGCTTAACACAGACAATACTAAGTCTTAAAGAGAACAGACTTTCTGAGAAAGTACTTTGGGTTGGCCCCAAAACTTAAATGAAATGCATTATACTTGGAGAATCTAAGAGTAAACTTATCCACTGAAGAATATAATTACATTTGACCATTTTTAGTATTGACTATTTTAATAATATTAAGTAAATATTATAAGCTACACATTTGGTCTATTTAACACTATTTTAATTATTTGACTTTTATTTGTAGATACATTCCTTTCTTTCACAGTAATTTCATTTTATTATTATTTTTTTATCCCTTTCCCAGCCTCAATTTGCATTTAGAACGCTTGTTATAGAAGTACGCAGAGTGAAGTTTTTCAAGAGGCATTAAGTGCTGCAGAGGCTTTGGAAATGAGGCCTTTACAGAGCAAGCAGAAACTCCTTCTAATATATTGCTTTGGTTATGATCTTACTGTGAAACCCATCTATTATATATGAAGAGTACGAAAAAACTCCTTACTACTTAATCAAGTCCTCTTGAATATTCTCCCTGATTTTTAATTTTGGCACATGGTCTCATGATCTACAGGACTGATACAGTTTAAGATCACAGGCTCTCATCTTGGCTGACTAAGCATTAATTACAAAGAGACAAAGTGAAAAAATGATGTGCATTGCCTTAGGTGTTATTTTTTTCATCTTCCATAACCTTCTTCCAATAAGTTCTATAGATCAAATAAAGGGAGTGTATCTAATTCTTTACTTTGTTGCCATAAAATATATCACCTTATGTTTTAAACTGCAGTAACTTCTCATCCACAGTATTAGTTTGGAAGAAACTAAAAAAAAAAAAAAAATAGGTCATCAAATAGCTGCACAAGCAGAGTGACATTATCTGTCTCCTTTCAGAAACTTCATTTTTCTTTTACGCTTATTCATTTTTGAAAGGCAGGGAGAGACAGAGTATAAGCAGGAGTGGGGTGGAGAGAGAGGGAGACACAGAATCTGAAGCAGGCTCCAGGCTTTGAGCTGTCAGCACAGAGCCCGACGCGGGGCTCGAACTCACGGACCGTGAGATCATGACCTGGGCCGAAGCCGGATGCTCAACCGACTGAGCCACCTAGGCGCCCCCAGAAACTTCCTTTTTAATTTCAGGAGAAATACATGCTTTTTAAAAAGATTCCAGCTGCATAAATTAAAAAGTGAAATTACTCTTCACTTGGCCCTGTGTAGCTTTATGGCCCTCTTCAGAGACAACCTAACAGCTACCAGTTTAGTTTATATAATTAATGACTTTTTACTATATGCATTTTTCTTTATATTTCCGTATACACATAGAGTATTGTACATATTCTATATTCGATCATTTACATACTTGTAAGTTATTCAATACAATAGGAGTGGTATAATGTGTTTGACCATTTCTATTTTAAGCCACTGTGATAAATGTATAAACTGCCACAGTACACACACACACACACACACACACACAAACACACGTGTTTTATGTAAGAATTTCTATAGTATAGATTCCTGGAAACAAAGCACCAGATTGTATGTGAGTTTATACTAAGAATGGCTGAGATTATATTAAATGTATATATTAATTTGGGAAAAAACCTGATGTCTTTAAAATTGTATTGTCTCATCCAGATAATCACTGGTTTCTTCATATTCTTCATGTCCTACAGAAATTTCTTAGTTTTCTTATAAATATCTTGCACATTTATTTTTGGCTTAATACCAATTACTTTAAAATTGTGTTGCTAGGTTTTTTCTGTACGCTAAATTCTGCTATGGTTATTTCATGTTATCCTAAATGCGGTTAACAACTGGTATACTTTAAATATTATTGGTCATATCAATTTAGCCAAAAGGATTTATTTTCAATTTCTAGTTTATCTTTTGATGATATAAAATTGATGAATATATACATAGTTTAGGTATTTTGGATGGAAGAGAAGAGGGAATACAGTTACTTGAAATCTCAACTTATTTAAAAAAGGGATTTGGGGGAAAATGGCTCAAATATTATTTATGCAAATAATCAAATTGTAAGGTGCCTGAAATACAGGCTGGACATGTTTGTTGATACAATTAAATGAATGAGCAAATGAATCGTGATTAACTTAATGACTAGGTATCTGAATATTTCTACCAAACTATACTCACAGGTTTCTATGGCTAAGATTATCTTTTAACCACAAATAATCTTTTCTCTTTTACTTCTAGGCAACATGATTATTCTTTACTTTTATATTTTTCTTATAGTTATATACAGCTATAGAAGTAATTTAGCTTCAGGAGAAGTAGAACAGAGACCCCAAGGCTATTGGTATGGCCTCTTTATTCTTTCTCCCATTTCCATTGACTGCAGCCTCCACATGATGCAGACCTCTCATGGAGCGTGCAGTGCCCTGGGTGATGACAGAACTACACAAGGTTAACCATCTAGAACTCTGGGAATAGGACTGCTTGCAAATTTAACACTCATATTCAGAGTTGGACGTGCAAACAGGGAGAAAAATTTCAAACAAGCAACAACAACAATAGTAAAACCATCTTTCATTGGGTCTTTTTGTGATAGTGCCTTGCTTAGTATAATACAGTAATACCATCTATTACAGCTTCCCAAATTATTATCCAGTTGGCTATCCTCTAGTTGAAATATCTCTTGATTTCATGATATCATACTTTGCAATTGCTCCCATATCAAGAAGTCATTGCTTCCTAACCTTCTTTGCCAGCTCCACCTTTTCTACCTAAATTCCAAGCCCAAAAAGTAGATGTTGACCTCCTACCTTTTCGATACTCTGCCCTAAAAATATCTCATTTATACTTATGGATCAAAATACCACAGTTTATAGAAATAGCTCCAACTACATCTCCAGTCTTATCCAGAGTTCAAGATTCATATATCTAATACATGACTTAAAAAGTATGATTAGTTTATAAGAGCATGGATTCTGCAGCCAAACCAGCTGATGCTTAATAAATGTGTGACTTGGGGCAAATCAGTTAACTACCTTTTTCTCATTGCAATATCATCATAGTAAGAAGGCTTATTTCGCGTGGCTGTATTGAGAATTAAATGAGTTTATGTAGTCCATATATATACAAAACACTTGTAAAACTTGTAAAAAAAAAAAACTGATCAGTTGCCTGATCAGAAGCAGTGTTATGTGGAATAACATAATGGTGGGTAAGGCATTTTGTAAGTCTATAGCTGATAGTTTGGACAGATATAATGTGTGCAAGGAAGGCAAGTCTGTATCCAGAGTAAACATCTATTCTGGTAAGAACAATGCAAAATATCACCCTTCCATGATAAAAGTGGTCCAGTATAATCCACCTGCCACTAGGTAACTGGCTGATCACAGTGGCGAATGGTGTCGTAACGTAAGGTACCATTCTGGCAGACTGGGCACCCAGCAGTAGTAGTAATCAGGTCAGCCTTGGTGAGTAGATCTCCTTGTTGCTAAACCCATGCTTAACCTCCATATCTGCCACCATGGCCACTTTATGAGCCCATTAGCCAATGACAGAGGTAGCTGGGGAATGGGGATGACTGGAAGCCAAAGAATGGGTCATCTTACTCACTTGATTATTAAAATCTTCGTCTGCTGAAGTCACCCTTTGATAAGCATCCACATGGGATACTGTTATGACTTTGTTAAATTAAGAAACTCAAAGAGTTCTGGGTGCTTGGGTGGCTCAGTTGGTTGAGCATCCGACTCTTGGTTTTGTCTCAGTTCATGATCTCTGGGTTTATGAGTTCAAGCCCTGCATTGGGTTCCATGCTGATAGTGTGGAGCTTGCTTAGGATTCTCTCTCTCTCTCTCTCTCTCTCTCTCTCTCTCTGTCTCTCTCTGTGGCCTTCCACCACTCATGTTTTCTCACTCTCTCTCAAAAAAGTAAATTCTCCCCCCCAAATGTTTTTTTTATAAGTGGTAGCCATTAATTTGCATATGTGAACCACAGAAAGGCACTGTCTAGCTCTTCTTCATAGATTTTCTTTTGAGCATCTGATAATAGCCTGTGGAAAACAAACTGTGAGTTAATGCAAAATCCTCCTGTGTCTAGATACCCAGCTTACCCCAAGTGGCACATCAGTCCATACTTGACCCCTAAGCATTCATTAATATTTTACCTTATTTCTTCTTACCTCTATTAATGTGGTTTCCCTTGCCTTCTGAACTCTACAAAAGTTCTGGCAGTTCATACATCCATTCACTTAGAGTTATAGTCATATAGTTTGTTTTATATTTTTTGGTATATAATTCAATATAAGGAATTGCCTCATGCATTATAAAGGCTGAGGCATCCCATAATCTGCCATTTGAAAGCCAGAGGTCCAGGAAAACTGCTGATGTTTCAGTTCAAGCCCAAAGGCCTGAGAGCCAGGAGAGGTGGTCGTGTAAATTTCAATCTAAGTGCAGGAGAAAAACAATGCCCTAGCTCATCCAGTCAGGCAGAGAACAAATTCTTCTTTTCTCTGCCTTTCTGTTTATTCCACCCTCACAGACTGGATGATGCGCACCCACAACTGGAAGGGCTATCTGTTTGATTCAGCCTGCAACTTCCAATGCTAATCTTAAACAGAAACATACTCTCAGACACACCCAGAAATAATGTGTAGCCAAGTATCTAGGCACTTTGTATCTTGGTCAAGTGGATACATAAAATTAACCAGCACATTCCCCTTGGACTTTAGACTAATTTAGCATCCAGTGTCCTAAATTCTGATGAGCTCGAGAAAATTCTGATTTTGTAGATCATCCTTTTATATTACTTCAGGAGAAATGTCCGGTTTTCTAATAATAGCTATAAGAAATTTCAGATTTGTCTTTTAAAAGTATAAACGACATCACGTATGCCCCTGTTTGCAATCATCCAGTGAATTCCAGTTGGACTTAACACAAAATTCAAACTTGTTACCATGGTTCTGAATGATTTTTCTCAGGCTTTTTCCTGGTAGCTCTCCCCCCACCTGGCCATTTTGACCTTTTTTTTTTTTTCCTTCTCACTCATTCACTCACTCAGTCTACCTAATTAGCTCTTCCAAATATGCCATGGTATTTATTACCTGATGCCCTTTGTACACATTCTCTCTAGAATTCCTTTCCAGATTTAAAACTATTTCATTGATTACAATATTTAATCTTAGTTCTTGGTTTAAATATCATCCTAAATGATGTAAGACATTTTAAGTCCATACCATTTTTCTTTCTTTAGAGGATATTTTCTAATAAGTGTATTTCTTTTTATGTTAGTACTTGATTTATTTGTTCACCCAAAGCAAGCATCTTGAGAATTGATACCAATTACATCTTACCCAACATTAAGACTACAGGGTTTCGAACAGTTTTCCATGCATAGTAGGCCATTGACAAATATTTATTGGCTGCTTTGGTAAGATAAACCCTGTCATTTTTGAAATTCTAATCATCTATTCTCTTGTCTCATCAAAGTCAAGGATGATGCTGAAGAAAATAACTTTCCTATATAATGATTTGGCATAATTATTAAAGCATAAAGATTAATTTAAAAGACCAAATAACATGTTGTATAGTTTTTGTTTCTTTTACCCTTGACATAGCTTTTTGTAATCCCATATGCTTAAAGCTGTTAATTATTCCCTATCTTACTTTATTGTGTTTGTTGTATCTGTTTATACTGAATGGATTCTCAGAGGAAAACACAAATCGACCAGACATAATAACAAAATACATACACCATATGAGATACTGCTGGGTATTTTGCAATATAGATTGCATTGAAACTTCTTCAGTGTCATATATTCATCAAACTTATCTTTTAATACAAGCACACTGACTTTATAGTTTTACATTTACTTAGCCCACTTGTGTATTGTGCACTGATTTTAGAACTTCTTTAGCAGTTCACTGAATTTAGTTCAGAGGGCTCTAATGATGAAAGATAGGGGGAAATATTATGTGGGAGTAAAACGTTGATTTCCTTTTCCCCTAATTATCATGCCCAACACTTGGATTGTAAACCTAAATGGCTTCTTTTCTTCTAAATTCTAGTATAATTTACTTGAACTTTTTCCATGTTTCTCCAGTGATGTTTATACTTTCATAAGAAAGTGGCAAGCCAATGTGGATGGAGCCAGAGTGTATTCTAAGTGAAATAAGTCAGTCAGAGACAAATATCATATGGTTTCACTCATATGTGGAATTTAAGAAACAAAACAGGTGAACATAGGAGAAGGGAAAAAGAAAGAGACAGAGAGAGAGAGAGACAGAGAGAGAGAGAAGAAGGCGAACCATAAGAGACTCTTAACTATAGAGAACAAACTGAGGGTTACTGGAGGGGAGTTGGGTGGGGGTTGCACTAATGCGTGATGGGTATTCAGGAGGGCACTTGAGATGAACACTTAGTGATGAATCGTTAAATTCTACTACTGAAACCAACATTACACTAGAAGAAGAAAGTGGCACACCCACAATAGGAAAGGATTTGCAGAACACTCAAGGAGAAGACTGGGATATCAGATTTGGGGGGAAATCGCACTTTTACTAGGGTTCCTATTATTAAATCTCCTATGTTGAGTAAGGTTTCTTTTTCATCTCGTACATTCATACATTTACTCACTATTTTGTTTTTTCAAGAGATAGATATCAGTCATTTGGCATCCTGTTGGCCCTGTAAAAAGGATTATAGAGACAAATAAGATAGCTTTGAGAAGAATTCAAACTTAGGTGTAGAAAAATAGATTTTAAAGAGCTATTTTGCAGATAAATAACCTGCTTTTGAATATATGATACAAGCCTAAGTGTGGAAGATGGGGAAGCAGAATTATGTAAGATAGGAGACTAAATAGGAAAACAAAAGGAATTAATAGAAAGTGGGAAAAATCATGTAAATAGTTTTATTAGAAGGCAGTCATGTGACATTTTGATAGAGGAGCAAAATTTGTAAGAAGTCCATAAAGATAGGATCACATTAATGTCATGCACATTTTTATATTTTGATATGTAGGTATTTCAGACTTATTTATATAGTTCTATCGCTCTCAAATCTCTGATATTGACCTCACAGTCTTGACTACATGGGTTTTGCAAAAAGCACTTTCCATTTGGGAATATGGCAAGGGTCACAAGTAATTTTGAAGTGAAACTATGGGTTAAGTAAACCAAAAGGAGTCATAATTACTCAAAAAATAATACAACCTACATGAATTACAATTTTACCAATATCAGCTTCATTTTTAAAATAATATAACTATTATGATAGATTAACTTTTGTTTTATTTTAAACTATTCCTTCTAGTAGTCCAAGTCAACCGTGTGTGAAAAAAAATCAATATCATTAATAATCAAGAAAATTTTGAGGTGCCTGAGTGGCTCAGACAGTTAAGCATCTGACTTTGCCTCAGGTCATGATCTCGCATTTCGTGGGTTTGAGCCCCACATCGGGCTCTGTGCTGACAGCTTAAAGCCTGGAGCCTGCTTCGGATTCTGTGTCTCACTCTGTCTCTGCCCCTCCCCCACTCGTGCTCTGTCTGTCTTTCTCTTTCTCTCAAAAATAAATAAACATTCAAAACATTTTTTAAAAAAATAATAAGAAAAATTTCAAATTAAATAAAATGTATGGGGCGCCTGGGTGGCTCAGTCAGTTGAGTGTCCGCCTTTGGCTCAGGTCATGATCTCATGGTTCATGAGTTCAAGCCCGACATCGGGCTCTGTGCTGACAGTTCAGAGCCTGGAGCCTGCTTCAGATTCTGTGTCTCCCTCTCTCTCTGCCCTTCCTGTGCTCGCAGGCTGTCTCTCTCTTAAAAAATAAAGTAAACATTAAAAAATTAAAAAAAAGACATCCAGATGGCCGACCGACACAGAAAAAATGCTCAACATCATTCATTATCAGGGAAATACAAATCAAAACCACAATGAGATACCACCTTACACTCGTCAGAATGGCTAACATTAACAACTCAGGCAACAACAGATGTTGGTGAGATGCTGAGAAAGAGGCTCTCTTTTGTACTGCTGGTGGGAATGCAAACTGGTGGAGCCACTCTGAAAAACAGTATAAAGGTTCCTCAAAAAACTAAAAATAGAACTACCCTACGACCCAGCAATTGCACTACTAGGCATTTATGCATGGGATACAGGTGTGCTGTTTCGAAGGGACATATGCACCCCCATGTTTATAGCAGCACTATCAACAACAGCCAAAGTATGGAAAGAGCCCAAATGTCCATCGACAGATGAATGGATAAAGAAGATGTGGTATATATATATATATATATATATATATATATATATACACACACACACACACACACAACACACACACACACACACACACACACACACACATACAATGGGGTATTACTCAGCAATCAAAAAGAATGAAATTTTGCCATTTGCAACTACGTGGATGGAACTAGAGGGTATTATGCTAAGCGAAATCAGTCAGAAAAAGACAAATATCATATGACTTCACTCATGAGGACTTTAAGATACAAAACAAATGAACATAAGGGAAGGGAAGCAAAAATAATATAAAAACAGGGAGGGGACAAAACATAAGAGATTCTTAACTATGGAGAACAAACAGAGGGTTACTGGAGGGGTTTGTGGGAAGGGGGATGGGCTAAATGGGTAAAGGGCATTAAGGAATCTACTCCTGAAATCATTGTTGCACTATATGCTAACTAATTTGGATGTAAATTTTAAAAAATAAATAAATAAAATGAAAAAAATAATGATAGAGCTGCTGCTGGTACAGTTATGGAAAATCTAGCATTTAGAAAAGAATGCATGTATTTATTACAGCCCTGAAACTTCAAAACATTTATACATTCCTCTGAGTAGAGCATAAGTAGATACGGTGTTTTTTAATAAATAAAGTGTGATTCATGGCCACGTTAGAGAATAAATTAGCCAATGATATCTCTCATTATGATATTAAATAGACTTTTTGCAAATTTAAAAAACAGCTACAAAAAGTATTCTTTTGACTCTGTGTGGAATATTCATAAAGTTATGAGGTAGTTTTGGCTTAAAATATACATTTCCGTCCCCCACGTATATATGTATTGCAGATTCACTACACAAAGAAGTTACTCCTCTGAAGAGTCATATTGAATAATAGATGAACAAATGCACTGGGAAGAACTAGGGTAGATTCCAGTCTTTGCTTTACAACCTGTTTGTACGAGGGAGGTCCGTAGCTCCTTTGAAGGTAATTCCTGACGGTAAAATGGTTCTGATCCATGTTTGTCTGACTCACACGCTGTTGTGAGAAGTAAATGAGATAAAGGGTACGAAAGCAACTTATAAACATGAACCTATCAACCTGCATGTATTTATATTTGTTCAGCAAACCGAGTTTTCCACACATGTCTCATAACAGTGGAATTTAAGGGTAATGCTCTTTAAGTTCGGATTAAGATCAGAACGTCAGGAACAGCATGTTCCATTGTTTAAATTTTAGTTGGGGATAGAGCTAATAGAAATCAGTTGTTTCCAGACTGGGTGGTTTAGAAAGCTTAACTCTTCGTATTTATACATAAAAACCAGATAGTGATGCCCTTTGCCTATTTTACATTTCCAATGACATTAATATTACAGCTCTCGAAGTGTGCCATGTAACCCATTTTGCTTTAGAGCTATTTTGAGCCAGAGATTGACTGTGGGGAAAATCTGCACACCAATCTCTATCTTGGGTAAGCATCAAGCATCAAGGAGTGAAAAATATATATTGGTGCTTTTCTCTAAAGACGAAGGTTTCAGTCTCATAATGCTGGATTTAAAAAAAAATCTAAACTTGATTTCTTAGTTTGTTTTGGATTTGTGTGGTATACAGCCCCAAAGATCTTGCTAGAGAATGAATGTACGTTTTTCATGCTGGATACTATGACTCAAATCTTATAAGGCAGACATAACAACATGACATGTTTCTCAATACCTCTGATCCTATTTGATAAAAAACAAATCTCAAATTTCCCATATTTCTAATAAAAAATACAGCTGACTCTGCACCCGAGATTCAGAAATCCTAAAGATCCAATAGCTAGGGAAAAGCTCGCTGGCACTCACTGGTATGCCAGTGCTCTGAAGAAAAGGATGTTATTGAAAGTGGCAGAGCTCACCTGGGTGACTTCAGTTGAATAACTTAGATACGTAATAAAATAAGTAAGAATTAAAACTTTAGCTGAGACTACATTTTGAAAACAGGTATTTTTCTTCTTCATCAACTTCTTTTATGTACTCTCTACCTATAGTCCCAACTAATTGTATGTATGTAGTATGTATAGCTGGTTAAGAGTTCAGGTTCTGGAATCAACAAACACGGTCCGTAACCAGGCTCTGCCGCTCACCGGGTGAGATATCTTAAACCAATCTCAATTTCTGCATTTATCAAATAGTGGAAAATAATAATGGCTACCTCATAGAGTTAATAAAATTGAGTGCATGTTTGTGAAGTGCTTAATACAATTTAATGTGTGGGGCACCTGGGTGACTCATTTGGTTAAGTGTCCAACTCTTGATTTCAGCTCAGGTCATGAGCTCATGGTTCATGAGTTTGAGGCCTGCGTTGGGCTCTGCACTGACAATATGGAGCCTGCTTGGGGTTCTCTCTCTCTCTCCTCTCTTTCTGCCCCTCACCCACTCATGCTCTCCCTAAGTAAATAAATAAATAAACATTAAAAATATATTTAAAAACACAGTTGAATGTGTACCATGGCATAAAGTACATCATTGATAAATGTTATTAGTAATAATTATATAGATTTGATAATAATTATGAAAAAGACATGTATTATGGGCTCAATTCTGGGTGGCTCTAACAATGACACCTTACTTGTTTTGAGGTTGATAAAGAATTATGATGAATCTTTCAGGAATTACTGATTGGTGAGGGTGTGGGATGCAAAGGATTTTTACCATTTTAGGTCTAATTGGAGAGACTCTGAATGTTGCACAATAGTGTCCTACTGGGCAAGGAAGCTCCCTATTTGTCATGTGACCCACATATTCTCTAAAAGGAGAGGAAAGTTAGCTGATAATTTCAGCGTTTAAAAAGCCAAAGGACTAGTTCAAGTAAAATAGTTTTGATTTAAAATGTTGTAGGATGATACTTTTATTGTTCAAATCAATCTTGCCTTTTACCTCTCTGTTAAATTTCCTCAAATGACACTTACAATTTTCAGAGCAAACTAAATGGATCTCCGTATGATTGAACCCTATAGTCAGGTTAAATTCTAAGGGGGATAAAAAAGGTAGCCACACTCTGATACTAATGTTTTCATGCTCTGCCTCTTGGTTGAAACATTTCTTTTAGAGCATGGAAAAAAGAAATCCGAGACCAAGAAAATTATGAGTTTACCTCATATGAACATTTAGATGGTGTTTACTCAAACATATTCTCACTTAAGAATGTCCCTGAGGGAAATGTCAATTGTCAAGTTTATAGAAAAATATATACAGATTAAGATGATAAGTTTAGGGACACCTGGGTGGCTCAGTTGCTTGAGCATCTGACTTCAGCTCAGATCTTGTGGTTCTTGGGTTCAAGCCCCGTGTCCAGGCTCTGTGTTGGCAGCTCGGAGCTCAGAGCCTGGAGCCTGCTTCACATTCTGTGTCTCTCTCTTTCTCTGCCCCTGCCCTGATGGTGCTTTTTCTCTGTCTCTGTCTCTATCTCTCTCTCAAAAATAAAAACATTAAAGAAAAGAAAGATGATCAATTTAAATTCTACATCTGTTAAATGCTAGTTGGATGATCATAGGACAAGTAATTTTCTTATCTTAAACAATACAAGCACCCTCTACCTTATAGGTATACTGAATGGAATACCTAAAATAGCATTAATGATAACTAAAATGAAAGCTTTAAGAAAAGACCTTATGGAATGTTTATTATGTTCTTGGCACTATGCTTATTAATTGAATGTATTACTTCATTCATCTATAAATGCCTTATATGGTGCCTGAAAATAAGGACGTTTTAATATGTTTTTTTTTTATTCTCTATATAGAGTCATAGAGTACTCATCTATGCATGGCTCTGTGACAAGGAAATATAATATAGTATAATTAGCTGCTTTTTTGTATCTTCACTATTAGACTATGAGTTTTCACAAAGTAGGAAAAAAGGTTGTTTTATTTGAATTTTCAGGAGACTTTTGGCAGATTTTTAGAATATATCATATCCTCAAAATATTTCTTTGGTGAAGAAATACAAAGAAGTAAACTCTGGATTGGTAAGCTCCAGTAAATAGATTTAGTAAAAGATAGGTGCTTTAAAATGTAAGAAACCCTATAAGGATACAATTACATAGATAGGGCAAGCCAAAGCCTATTTAGATGCCCCACAACTGGCATAGAAAAAAGTATTACGGATTCAGAGAAGGAAGGCATTATTTGATTCAGAATTAAATTTTTAAAAAGCTCAGCAAGTAGGACCCCAAGATATGAAATAGAGAGAGAAGAATATTATAAAGCAGGAGAAAGCATATACTGAAACCTAGAACACTGTCACATCTTGATAGCATAAGGAGCAGACTGCTGTGGCTTCCTAAAATATCTGTGGAGACAAGAGTGGGGAGGAATGGGGAGATGAGAATGCAATGAAAACTTTGATCTGGTTTGACCTTGGTACTACTAGTTATCTATTGGTGTCTTTTGAGCAACAGTTTGCTCTTGTTCAAAAATAATGTGTGTGTGTGTGTGTGTGTGTGTGTGTGTGTGTGTGTATTCACTCAGTTATGGTTAAGATCGATGGAGAGGGACATAATTTAGGGAACTAGGACCCTTAAAACTCCTATTAAAATTCTGTATTTGTGGAGATACAAGTCTAGGCTTAGATGATAGTACTGCAAACATAAAGGGAAGCATAGACACAGGAAGTAATGAAGACACTGGAAGAATTGATGAAATAAGTCCAAAAAGCTAGAAATGTACTTCTAACCAAATGGGAATCCATTAGCAATTTTTGTCATAAATTCAATGATTTTTGAATTGGATGGCCTGTTTCTCAAATGTGTCTGCCAAATATAATTTTAAGGTAATAATAATAGTTGTTATATGAACAAAAGCAAGACCCATGGTCAAATAAGCTTAAAATTGACAGTTTGAAAAATAAGAGTGATTTCTTAACTCAGTAATCACTGTGATATAGGAAGAAATTAATACAGCAATTATTATTTTTTTAAACACTATTTGGCTACATTAAACCAACCTCTTTCTGCTCCTGCTTGTCAGAGCATTTCATGTGGTTTCAATCTAGATTTAGAAAATGCTGATCTACATCACAAAGAATAATACATGTTTTATTATAGTCTGTTCTCAGACTGACACTTTTACTTTTCAGTTGTAGTTGATGTTATTACCCCACCTACCTCCTTTAAATCTTGAAGGATTTTTTTCTTGTTTTTAAATTATTAGAGAACAATGAGTCATGTTTTCATATGGAAAAGAAAAAAAACTTTAAGGAAGCTGGTTTTCATGTTATTTCTAACTGAGAACCAATTAGTGAATCATTCAGTGCCATGAAAATGTTTGTACATCTTGCTTATGAACATTGGTTTATTTGAATTCTTATTTTAATATCACAAGGAAAATGACTTGAGTTATTTCATGCATTTCCATGGAAACTTAATGAATTTTCATTGCTTGAATTAAATAAAATGCTTAAGTTAAAAATTTATTATCATTATCCTTACTTATATTTCTTTTCTTGAAGTTTTTAAATTATTTATTTGAACTTCATGTCTATAAATCACATTTTGTCACCATTTCAGGTATCATATTAAGTGATGGATGAGGATATATTCCAGGAATTCAGGAATTTGTACTTCTCCAAATGACCCAAAAGATTTGCTTCAAATTTCATCACTCGATGCAGTTCCTCCCAGTCTAAAATGCTGGATTCATTATGGATCAAATACAATATCTGTTAAAGAAGACTTACAACTTACAGTTAAATGTCATCTGTGTTCTCAACATTGGTTTTCATCCTCTATGGAGTTCAAAGGACAAGGGGCAAGATATTCTTTTATCATACAGATGAAACCAACATCAGAGCGCTGACTCACAGGAAGCACTTGGGGCAGCTGGGTGGCTCAGTCGGTTGAGTGTCCAACTTTGGTTCAGGTCATGATCTCATGGTTTGTCGGTTTGAGCCCATGTGGGGCTTTGTGCTGAGAGCTCAGAGCTTGTATCCTGCTTCAGATTCTGGGTTTCCCTCTCTTTCTCTGCCCCTCCCTCACTTGTTCTCTCTCTCTCTCTCTCTCTCTCTCAAAAATAACTGGGTAAACATTTAAAAAAAAGAAAAACAAAAACACTGACTAGGGAAGGTATTGTTTGGTCCCCTTGAGTGTTCAACTACTCTCAAGGTACAGAAGCAGTTAGTCATAAATTAAGCTACTTACACACCATGTTATTCACAGTGATAATAGGCTAAATATTAAGTAGTTAATATGTCTAACCTTTCAAATAATTCAGTCCAGTATAGTAAGGGGGGATTTCACTTCTATAATTGACTATGGATATTGTATCGAGATAATACATATTTCTGCTTTTATTTCAAATAATTGCTTGAAATGAACATATTTTTGTCATTCTTAATAAAGGTATTTTTTGTATTTTTTTCTTCAACTTGAAGTTAGAAGCCTTAAAACCAACTTTGTAACATAATTACTAGGAATGATAATGGACATCCTATTCTATTCTATTTATTTTATTTTTCCTTTTTGTCCTATTTTTCCTTTTGGCCAGTTATTCATGAGCAGTGAGTATTACATTTTAACACAGAGAAATAGAATATTTCCTCTCCAGATGATCTTTATTTTGGGATGCCACAATGATTCAGTTGGTTGAATGCCAGACTCTTGATTTCGGCTCAGGTCATGATCCTAGGGTCATGGGATCAAACCCCACATTGGCCTCTGCACTGAGTATGGAGCCTGCTTGGGATTCTCTCTGTCTCTGCCTCTCTCCTGCTCTCTCTCTCTCTCTCTCTCTCTCTCAAATAAATAAAACATTTTTTAAATTTTTTTTATCGTTTATTTATTTTTGAGAGACAGAGAGAGACAGAACACAAGGAGGAGAGGGGGACACAGAATCCGAAGCAGGCTCCAGGCTCTGAGCTGCCAGCACAGAGCCTGACACAGGGCTTGAATTCACAAATTGCTAGATCATGACCTGAGCCTGAAGTTGGTCGCTTAACCAACTGAGCCACCCAGGTGCCCCAAAATAAAATATTTTTTGTAAGTTTTATTTATATATTTATTTTGAGAAGTAAAGAGAGACAAACAATGGGGGTGGGGTAGAGATAGAGGGAGACAGAGAACCCAAAGTAGGCTCTGTGTTGTCAGCAAAAAGCCAGATGCAGGCCTTGAAGTCACAACCGTGAAACTATAACCTGGGCTGAAGTTGATGCTTAACCGACTGAGCCACCCAGGTGCCCCAAATAAAATGTTTGTTTAAAAAAATAAAAGGTGATCTTCATTTTGTATATTTGTTTAAGCCTTTGAGAGCTAAAGCTACCTGTGTATTTTTTAGTATTAGTAATCATTAACCTCCTTTACATATATTCTTTGCATAAAAAAGAAAAAAAAAAACAGCGTTTTCATAATTGTATATTTCCTGTCATCCCCAACCCTAATTGCACAATAACACTGTAAAATTTCATTTGTAATATTTTACAAACTGTGGCTTCTTCAAGAGAGGCTGTACACAGATGCCCAATATCATATACTTAAACTCAGTGACAAATATCTTTGAGTTCACTGGTACCTGGAAAAGACATGGTAAAAATCAACTTATCACATAAAAAGAATGTTGGAGCCAGAAAAGATATTCCTACACAAAGGCCAAATGTGACTACGTCATTTTCTGTTTGGCACATTGAGAATTTCCAAGTGTTTGTGGAATTGCATTGAGAAAGGAGGCAGGGCTTCTGCATGGCAGATGGAGAGAAGGGGCTGTCCCATACCCTGCCTGTATTTCAGATCCCTTTGTTCTTTGAGACTGAAAATCATGGAGTGAGGCACAAAGGAGAGCAGTAGTGTGCATTCATAGTCAGGAGGCATCTGTCCTGGTCTCCATCTCTTGCCCATTCTGAACACTGCTTGTATATGACTTTTGGAGTATGTGACCATGACTACCACCATTGCAGCAGATATCTCAAAAGGGATATTTCACTCATTTTTTGGTTCCTATTACTTCTTCTAGATCTACTGTTAACTTCACACTTACATTAAATATTTTTTGGACAATCTCATCCACTTCAAAAGCTTCAAATTCATTTCCCCTTTACTATTTCTTCTTAGCTCCAGAAAGATATAGCCAAGTCCAGATTGTCTGTCTCTAATAGGATGCTCCAAAGACACTTAGAACACAATAGTTCTAAAGTAGTATCATCCCCCAAACTCTACCCCTTAAAAATGCTTTATTGCTTGAAATTCTCTAAGACTTAATATTAACGCTATCAATTTGGTCACTCGAGGCAAATAAATCATTGATATTAATACTCTTCTTTGCCATATCAATAGGTGACTTAAATTCTAACCATCATACATTACAAATTTTTAATATATACTACCTCTGTTATCCTCACTTGTCCTATTCCAATTACTCTTCATGCATAATTCTCATATTTCACATTACAACTTATTTTGCAGTTGTTGCAAAGTAGATAAACTTGGCATATGCAGAGAGAGAGAGAGGGTGGGATGTCTTGAAGAGACTAAGACGTGGGAAGAATGAGGAGGTCAGAGAATGGTAGAGACTGCTTACTTTAATTCTTGAAAGACCAAGTGAGTAGATTCTATTATAAATGTAATGGTAAACCAGAGCAGATGTTTAAGCAATGGAAAAATACAACTTGACTTATGGTTTATAAAAATCATCTAGTTGTATGTATGGAAAAAGGACTGAATGGCGCGTTGGAGAACACATAAGAAGATAGTTAATAAGTGTGGGGGGAAAATGAATTCACATGATTCTATAAAAAGTTTATAATCATTTACTAAATTAACGCAGCAACTATTTAGAGATAATTTGCCATATAATAAAGAGATAAAAGTTTAGCATCCTGCTCACAGGACAATTATAGGCTGGTGGAGGAGTCTTCAATAGATACCTGCATATATCTCAATGTGGACACAGGGAATAAAGAAAGCCTTTTTGGAAGAGAAGGCACTTGAGCCCGATTGTGAAGTTTTTGCATCATATAATTTTATGTAAAGACTTATCAGAAAGAGCATATGAAAAAATGATAAGATATGGAAATAAGGTACATTCAAAGGACCTCAAATCAGTGTATTTATAGAAATGTACAACTAAGAGTTCTTGAGGGAAAGTGCCTAGCTTCAAATTCTGGGTGTGGAGACTACTTGCTGTGTGGTCTCTGGTTAGTTACTAAAATGATGCACTTTGATTTCATCTATGAAATTAGGGTTAATATATTCACTAACCTATAAACTCTTTTTAAGGATGAAAAGATGGTAAAATACATAGTATAGTGCTCGACAGAGAGAAGACAAATGCTAAATGGTGCTGTGATTTATTATTATAGCTGGTACGGTGAGGGATGTTTGTGGCAGAAGATGGTTTAAAGAAGTGGTTGAGGGGAGGCAAAATAACACAGGGCAACTTTGGGAGATGATCGGTATGTTTATTGGTTTGATTGTGGTGATGGCATCGCATGTGTATGTGTGTGTCCAAACTGTGTATATTATATGCTATCTATCTATCTATATATGCAATTTATGTATATATACAATGCATACATCAAATTGTGTACATTATATATGTATAGAGTTTTATATGTTAATTATGTCCCAAAAAAGCTATAAAAAAACTAAAATATAATTAATAAGGTAGATAATATCAATATAGAGCCAACTATAAACCACAATGACAAGCATATCTTTTTTTTTTAACATTTATTTATTTTTGAGACAGAGAGAGACAGAGCATGAGCGGGGGAGGGGCAGAGAGAGAGGGAGACACAGAATCCGAAACAGGCTCCAGTCTCTGACCTGTCAGCACAGATCCTGATGCGGGGCTTGAACTCACAGACCGCGAGACCATGACCTGAGCTGAAGTCGGCTGCCTAACCGACTGAGCCACCCAGGTGCCCCATGACAAGCAAATCTTTAAAAAAGAAACAAACAAACAAAAAAAAAGAAAACGTAGGAGGAAGAAGGAATGGTTGTGTTTGCTGTATTGACTTCATCATGAAAAGAACTGGCAGTCCTTCGTAGTTACCTTGCAAAATTTATATAATTAAACAGATTTCTCAGACACATCACATGGTGGTGAATGTTACATGGCAGGGGGAGGGCTTTTATCAAACTGCCTAGTGAGAAATCCGTGCTAACTGAGGTGTGATGTGCCGAGAGCTGAACTAAGTTACAGGTCATGGAGGCAAAAAAGAGGATATGCAGAGAAATATGTAGGATGCATACTTTACAATTCTTGGAATTCCATTGGATTTCTGTTATGAGTTCATGCCAGGACATAAAAATGAAGAGATGGAGTATGTGTTAGAAGTGTGAGATGACTGAAATTCCATGAGGTTAAATAATAAATAGGTCAAAAGTCATTCAGAAAATTGAAGAGCAATAATTTATTTTTTTTTAAGTTTATTTATTTATTTTGAGGGGGAGAGAGAGAAAGAGAGAGAGTGCTAGTGAGGGAGAGGCAGAGAGAGAGGAGAGAATCGCAAGCAGGCTCCACACTGTCAGTGCAGAGCCCCGTATGGGGCTCATGACCCGAGCCGAAACCAAAAGTTGGGCCCTTGACTGACTGAACCACCCAGGCGCCCCACAAAAAATTTAATTTTGATCTGACTCCAGGTCTATAGCATTGCCTTGTTCTTTTCCCCCACCCATCAGTCTGGTCATTAATCTCCCTAAAAGGAATGCTTTCTTTACTTTACCCCTTGATCCAACCAGATAATTACTTTTTCTATTCTCTCAGTAATTTGTATTAACTGCCACTAAAGCTTTAATCTCATTATGTTTCAACTATTTGTTTAGTGTTTTTTTTTTTTCCTAAAGAATTTGGAAATGTCTAGCATTTTGCAGCAATGATATTTATTTTACATAAACACTGTGGGTTCTCAGTTTCTGTAGAATAAATTGATAGATTAAAGAGTTAAAAATATAGTGGCCAGTAACCAGGAAGTGGGATATTTCATAGAATCCTACTTAAAATGGCACCATTATGTCCTGCTGTTCAAAGGACAGGTTGAACTATCTGAATTCACAGCTCTGCCCTCTTGTATGTAAGCTTTGCCCTGTGGAGAGAAAATATCTTCTGTCTTTAGAAGGCTGTACTGAAGTTCAGCCTATGCCATTCAATATCACAGCAGGAATATCACAGCCCATCACTTCTAAAAGTTAATGTACCATCCTTCACAAGATCCTCTCTAGACTAATATTGCCAAAGGTTAAATGACATTAATACAGAAGTTCATGACTGCATAATGCAGTTTATAATCCTGAGGACATACTTTAACAGCAACAACCATTCTTCTCATATTCCCCTTGTCTTTTAGATATAAAAATTGCTCTTGTGGAAAATTGTCATTTCCCAGAGGTACAGTTCTTGGTGATGGGGCTACATGGGGCACAGAATAGCTGAAACCTGAGTAAGGAAGAAAACAGTAGACAAAGAAAGTCACTGCAATCTAAGGACGGTTAAATTCTAACAATTGGATTTCTTATATTCTGCCCTCCCAACAAAACAGAGAATCGGAAACTCTTTTATGTTTTCTGTATTCCTGTGAGTGCATCCTTTGTGTGTGCATGTTTATATTTGTGTGACATGTCTTGCTGCTTTTCTAGTTATTATCTTCTGATGACAGCAGACATTAAGTGTCTCCTAATAATCCTGGATCCCAAGTGACTATGCCTCTGTTGATACATACATTTTAGAGACAGACATGTCAGGGACTCAAGCTGCCTGAAACTCATTATTCAAGACTAGGCACTTGTTTAAGTTCCTATGTACTTGCCTATCAGAAACTGGGCTAGACATGGGAAGTCTTCAAGGAAACTCTGTAGCCCATAAATCCTAGATTACAGTCAGGAGTAAGGAACTCTTTGGGATTCCATTTTTCTGGGTGTTCCTTGGCCTTGCAGTAAGGAGAGTATTTTATTAACAAATGTCCCGTTTTCCTAATCAAATAGCTGATGAGGAAACAGAACCTCTCTGCTATAATAACTGTTTTCCTCCTCCTATAATGTCATCATGCTCCAGAATAGCGGCCCTCATCATTGTTCTAAATAATGCCAGTTAAAACTTAAAAGTACAACAGTATATGCCAAATTGTAGTTAGAAAATGTTTCTCCAAAATGTATCTCTCTATGTCCATCTGTATAGTTCAAAAATCATGATTGTCAATTCAGATCATGAACAATGGTTATAAATTACTAGAAGCAAATGAATAACAAACGTAATTCAAGGAGGTATTTAAATACAGGTAGTAAACTGCTTCAATATTTTAGAAATATTCAAACTTTTTATTTTTTCATGAGACATGTTCTTTCTTTCTTTCTTTCTTTCTTTCTTTCAGGCTTATTCTTAAATTTTAGTTAGTTAACATGCAGTGCAATATTGGTTTCAGGAGTAGAATTCAGTGATTCATCACTTACATACAACACCCAGTGCTCATCACAAGTGCCCTCCTTAATAGCCGCCACCCATCTAGCCCATCCCCCCCACCCACCTCCATCAACCCTTAGTTTGTCCTCTATCATTAAAAGTCTCTTGTGCTTTGTTTCCCTTTCTTCTCCCACCCCCCGCCCCCATTCCCACTTGTTCAGCTGTTTTGTCTCTTAAATTCCACTTACCAGTGAAATCATATATTTTTCTTTCTCTTATTGGCTTATTTCTCTTAGCATAATACATTCTGGCTCCATCCACATCGTTGCGAATGGCATGATTTCATTTTTCTGATATATATATATATATATATATCTGATATTGTATATTGTGTAATGTATATTGTGTATTTCAAATATATATACACACACCACGTCTTCTTTATCCATTCATCAGTTGATGGACGTTTGGGCTCTTTCCCATAGTTTAGTTATTGTTGATAATGCTGCTATAGACATTGGGGTGCATGTACCCCTTAGAATTTGTATTTTTGTAATCTTTGGGTAAATACCTAATAGTGCAATTGTTGGATCATAGGATAATTCTGTTTTTAGTTTCTTGAGGAACCTCCATACTGTTCTTCAGAGGGGCTGCACCAGTTTGCATTCCCACCAGCAGTGCAAGAGGGTTCTTCTCCCTCTGCATCTTCACCAACATCCGCTGTTCTTTGTGTTGTTAATTTTAGCCATTCTGACAGGTGTGAGGTGGTTATCTCATTGTCATTTTGATTTGTATTTCCCTGATGCTGAGTGATGCTGAGCATCTTTTCATGTATCTGCTAGCCATGTGGATGTCTTCTTTGGAAAAGTGTCTATTCATGTCTTCTGCCCATTTCTTAACTGTGTTGTTTATTTTTTGAGCGTTGAGTTTGATAAGTTCTTTGTAGATTTTAGATAATAACCCTTTATCAGATATGTCACTTGCAAATCTTTTCTTCCATTCTATAGACTAGGTAGAATTCTGTTATGTCAAGAGTACCTAAAGGGAATTCTTAGAACCAGGTCACTTTAAAATAGCATTCTAAGGTGAAATAAATTTAGGGAAATCTAGATTAAATTAAGTTACACAGATCCTGTGGTGGTTTAGCAGTACATCTATGATCCTTTCTATTCTTTCCTTTAAGAGGTAAGGCTGAGACCCTCTACTCCTCAATGAGAGTTGCCCTCAGTGATTGGCTTCTAATGAATAGCATATAGCAAAACTGTAAATTCTTAGAGTAGTTTATAAAAAACATTGTAGCTTCCTCCTTGCTTCACTCTATAGATTGCGTGTTTTGAAAGAATTTAACTACCATAACTAGCAGAGTGGCGCAGCGGGAGCATTCTGGGCCCATAACCCAGAGGTCAATGAAAGAATTTAACTACCACATCAAGAAGACTTAAGCAGCTCTCTTAAGAGATCCTTGTAACACCAGAGTCCTTACGCCAATGATCTGTACTGATTTGCCAGGTGAGTGAGTGAACCATCTTGAAATCAGGTCCTCCAACTCAGTCAAGCTTTCATATGGAAGCTGGTGAGGTTTCACTGGGCACTGAGCCAGAACCAGTCAGCCAAACTCCCAGGTTTCTGATCCAGCGAACCTCTGGGAGATATTACGTGTTTATTGATTTTCAGTGCTACATTTTGAGGTAACAGAAATATGCAACAGTAGATAATAAATACAGATACTTTTACTCCAGAACTTCTCATAGACTTTAATATGTTGATTTTTTAATTCTAAAGGAAAAACCTACAAATACATTGTGTAGTTCAAACATATTTAACCATAGTACTCATTCCTCAACCCCATTTTCTGGAATATGATTTTGCAGAATATTCTTTGAATAAAAAATGTACATATAAAAATTAATATTTATTGGCAGCTAATATGTGCTAGTAATTTTATATATGTAATATCATTTAATCTCATAAAATATGTTAATATATTATTTATCCAATTTTGCATTTAATGATGATAAGGCTAAAAGAGAAAAGTATTTTTTACCTGATAAACTATAGCTGTTTTTCATGCATTATGAGATAAACACAGTTTTACTTAATTTAATGATATAGGGACAAAGAGGTAGATTTTGAACTAACTAGATTTGAACATAAGTT
Source organism: Puma concolor (assembly GCF_028749965.1). Classification (NCBI taxonomy): domain Eukaryota; kingdom Metazoa; phylum Chordata; class Mammalia; order Carnivora; family Felidae; genus Puma; species Puma concolor. The sequence goes on along the minus strand of NC_141679.1, from coordinate 53,860,763 downwards.
TTTTAAAGTTAAATAGAAGTGGCTGGAATTGTTGATACGTATGTATTTTCTAAGTACCAAAATTAATTGTACTATAAGAACTGGAAATCAGAAAAAAAAACATGTTAATATTCCATTTCAATATATATGTAAATATTAAGTGTTAAAATAATTTTGTAATGGCAAGAGCCCTCTAATTTGAATCACCAGTCATGCTTTTAAATTACTGTTCCAGGGGCGCCTGGGTGGCGCAGTCGGTTAAGCGTCCGACTTCAGCTCAGGTCACGATCTCGCGGTCCGTGAGTTCGAGCCCCGCGTCGGGCTCTGGGCTGATGGCTCAGAGCCTGGAGCCTGTTTCCGATTCTGTGTCTCCCTCTCTCTCTGCCCCTCCCCCGTTCATGCTCTGTCTCTCTCTGTCCCAAAAATAAATAAACCTTGAAAAAAAAAAAAAAAATTTAAAAAAAAAAAAAAAAAAAAAAAATTACTGTTCCAACAATTGGTAACTTTGTCAGATGCTTCCATTGGTAAGTAAAAGACATTCTGGTGATATACTAAAGACACCTATAATCTCAAATAATCAGAGGTCCATAGGTAATCCATTATAGGTTAAGTTAATACAGTTAATGTAAAGTAAGTTAATGGTGCAAGAACCTGATTAACGTCTATGTAATTCGCTTGGCGTGTGTTCTAGGATTACTACTTGGATACACCAGCTCCCAGCACCGTGTCTAAACACAAATATGTGCAAAGTCTAGAAGATGGTCTTTATCTTGTTTGTTTATAAAAGCAAAGAAAACACCTCCAAAAGTCTTCTTTCCGTCTCATTAGTTTGGGCTATGTCATCTCTATGATCACAGAAATAGAATTACCAAGATTGGTTTACAGTAATTAACATTTAATCCCTTGGTCTAGGAAAGGACCACAAAACATATATGTTCCAATAACTGATCAAAATTAGAGTGGTATTTTTTATTTATTTTTTGAAATTTATTTATTTAATTTGAGAGAGAGAGTGCGCACATTCAGGTAGGGGAGGAGCAGAGAGAGGGAATCCCAAGCTGTCTCCACACTGAAGAGCAGAGCCCAACGCGGGGCTCAAACCCGCCAGCCAAAACCGAGTTGGTTGCTTAACATACTGAGATGAGTTGCATTTTTTAAATAAGGAATTTGGTGGCAGGAACCTATAAGTTAGGCAGCCCATGTCTGTTGAAATATTGATGCTGAACATATGCAATTTAATTCTCTTTTGTTCATTTTCTCTAAAGGTAAATGAGAATAATGCCTGCCTCAAAGGGCTTTTATGATTATTACATGGGATAGTATGCTTTTTAATATGCCTTAGGACGATCTATATGTGGAGAATGAATTTATAAATACATAACACATGTATGAATGAATAAAAGAATATAAATTTGGGCTTTACTTTATTAATGGACACTGTCTTTCCCTTCAATTGTCCTAAATTAGTAAAACTTGATTCTGTTGGAGATACTAGGGCATAGCTAATTATATGGTAATTTTCTGAATACAGTGTATCAATTTGCATTTTCTTTTATTTGTATAACCTCCCCCACCCCCGACCAGGTTTTTAAGCATACCTAAAAGCCAAGTTTATCTACCTGTCAGACCCTATTCAGGTCCTTTACTTTCCTTTTGTTACATCTGTGCTGTGAAAGCACATGTTGCTGCCTTGCCTCAAAAGTTCACTTGAATATAGTTTTGTTATTATCTATGAGAACAGGTAGTTTGATACTTCTGCACACCCAGGAGAATGCACAGTAAATGCTCCATCATGTACCGAGTGGGACATGAACTGAACAGAGATCAGTGCCAACGGCAGAAAGCGACTGGTGTTGCTATTAGAAACACAATTATGAGTTCCTGCCTTGAATAATAGAATTGCCGCTTTAAAACTAGTACATCTAATGAGAAAGCATACATCTTGTGTATTTAATTCAGGGAAGAGAAAAGTCCATGACCTTGAGAGTATGGAACCTTGAGGGATTTTGTCAAGGATTGCTCGAATTACAGTGGGAAATCATTGGAATGTCATTTTGTCAGGCATTTGATTAGCTATCTTCCCCGTTGAGGAACCCAGAGATTGTTTTCTTTTTTTTTTTTTAATTTTTTAATGTTTATTTATTTTTGAGAAAGAGAGACAGAGAGAGACCAAGCATGAGTGGGGAAGGGGCAGAGAGAGAGGGACACACAGAATCTGAAGCAGGCTCCAGGCTCCGAGCTGTCCACATGGGGCTCAGACTCACAAACTCTGAGGTCATGACCTGAGCAGAAGTCCAACACCTAACCAACTGAAACCACCCAGGTGCTTCCCCAGAGACTGTTTTCTTCTGGTTGTTTCTATTTTGTTTAGATACCGTTAGTTAGCAATACCTAGCAGTATTATTTAAAATCTGAAATTTAAGGATGTATATATAATTGATTAGGGGAATTAAAACCACAGCATGCTATGAACTAAAGACGACCTGACAAGTCACTTAAAAACATATAAGTCTATAGCCAATTAAAATTAGAAAACTGTAAGTACTTAAGCTGGCTTTGCTTTACCAATCCTTTTAATATGATTCTTTTAAAATCCACAGACATTAGTGACTGCAGGATTATAGTTTCAAAGAGTACTGAACACTGGGGCACCTGGATGGCTCAGTTAGTTAAGCATCTGACTCTTGATTTCAGCTCAAGTCGCGATCTTGCAGTTTGTGAGATCGAGCCCCTTATTGGGGCTCTGCATTGATGAGGTGCAGAGTCTGCTTGGTATTCTGTCTCCCTCTCTGTCTCTGCCCCTCCCCATCTCATGGGCATGTGCTCTCTCTCCTAAAAATAAACATTTTTTTAAAGAAGTATTGAGCACTAATTATACACATGTTTTGGAATACAAAAAAACCTTCGCCATGAAGTAATTGTGGCCACAACTGCTTATTACAACATTGTTCAAACTAATTGACAAAATGGTTTCCATTCATATCATCTTTAACTCTGTAAAGGAACCATTTATACTCCCATTCTCTCTAATGAGATCATCAAATATTTTTGTCAAAATTATCAATGACCTTCAAGTTACTAGATTTAATGACTATTTCTCAAGTATAATCTTCTACGACATCTAAGCCTTATTTGATACAATCACTCACTGCTTACTCCATGGGGGGAAAAAATTCCTCACTTGGCTTTTTGGACCCACTTCCCTGATTTTCTTCTTACCTCCCTGGTTGCCCCTCAGTCTCTGTTGTATGTTCCAGATTTCACAGACCTCTTAAAGTCAGAGTGCCTCAGGGCTCATTTGTTGGTCTCTTACTCTTGTTTATTTATCATTAAAAATTCTATTTATATGTTGATTTTCCATAAATTTCCATATATATTTCCATATATTTATATGTTGATTTCCAATTATTGAGACAGGTTTGGCCACTCTAGAAAACAGTGTGGAGGTTCCTCAGAAAATTAAAAATAGACCTACCCTATGACCTAGTAATAGCACTGCTAGGAATTTACCCAAGGGATACAGGAGTACTGATGCATAGGGGCACTTGTACCCCAATGTTTATAGCAGCACTCTCAACAATAGCCAAATTATGGAAAGAGCCTAAATGTCCATCAACTGATGAATGGATAAAGAAATTGTGGTTTATATACACAATGGAGTACTGCGTGGCAATGAGAAAGAACGAAATATGGCCCTTTGTAGCAACGTGGATGGAACTGGAGAGTGTGATGCTAAGTGAAATAAGCCATACACGGGCGCCTGGGTGGCGCAGTCGGTTAAGCGTCCGACTTCAGCCAGGTCACGATCTCGCGGTCCGTGAGTTCGAGCCCCGCGTCGGGCTCTGGGCTGATGGCTCAGAGCCTGGAGCCTGTTTCCGATTCTGTGTCTCCCTCTCTCTCTCTGCCCCTCCCCTGTTCATGCTCTGTCTCTCTCTGTCCCAAAAATAAATAAACGTTGAAAAAAAAATTTAAAAAAAAAAAAAGAAAGAAGCCATACAGAGAAAGACAGATAGCATATGTTTTCACTCTTATGTGGATCCTGAGAAACTTAACAGAAACCCATGGGGGAGGGAAAGGAAAAAAAAAAAAAAAAAAAGAGGATAGAGTGGGAGAGAGCCAAAGCATAAGAGACTCTTAAAAACTGAGAACAAACTGAGGGTTGATGGGGGGTGGGAGGGAGGGAGGGTGGGTGATGGGTATTGAGGAGGGCACCTTTTGGGATGAGCACTGGGTGTTGTATGGAAACCAATTTGACAATAAATTTCATATATTGAAAAAAAATAAAATAAAAATAAAAGTAAAAAAAAAAAAAAGACAGGTTTGTTAAACTACCATCTCTTGTGTGCCTAATCAATACCTCTAAATCAGCATTTCTAGCTGGTCTTCTAATCTTATCTCCATGAGCCTCAGGCACCTAGATATTCCTTCTCCTCCATTGTTAGTAACTCCATCAGACCACAAACCTCAAGGCCACTTTGACTGCTCTCTCTCTCTCTTTCTCTTTCTCTCTCTGTCTCTCTCTCTCTTGCTCTCTCTCCAGTTCCCCCATCTCCACCTAACTTCTGTACAAGGTTTATTGGCCATTCTGGTCCAAGTTACCATTATCTCTTATCTTTTAATTAGCTTAATAACTTCCTAACCCTTCTGAGTATATCAGATCACTCTTTAGCTCAGAACCCTTATCCTGCAATAGTTCACTATCTTACTCAGATTAAAGGCCTGCATATAGGACTGGTGCTACATAATCTGGTCTCAATTCACTATTTCCAACTCATGTCTTATTTTCTCCCCCTTGCATACTCTGTTCAGCCACACTGGCTTCCTCTGTCTGGTTCAATGACATGTTTCAAGTGTGTATAACAGTTCCTACTGCATAAGAGATGGTCAATATATAATTGTTGAATACATTGCTTAAAATTTATTCATTAATTTAAAACTTAATAAAACCTCCTAAGAGAAAAACATAAGTATTTTTTACAAACAATGAAAATATAAATAACAAAGTAAAATAACATTCTTCTTAACTAGAATACAAATGAGATTCAACTTTCATCGTTATTAGTATTGTGATGTTTTTCTCAATCCAATGAGGTATAATAGAGAAATGCAATGCAAAATTATTATAAATTTGAATTTTAGATAATATGAATGAAGAATTACTGAAAATATGTGAGTTAAATAGAGGAAAGAAATAAATACTCTAAGATGTATTCCAGTTTTCAATTTTTTCCAGTTTTATTGAGATATAATTAACATATAATATTGTATGAGTTTAGGAGGTACACCATAATGATTTGATATATGTATGTATTGTGAAATGATTACCACAATAATTTTAGTTAACATTTATCACCTCACATAGCTAGAAATTTATTTTCTTGTAATGAGTACTTTTAAGATATACTCTCTTAGCAACTTTAAAATATACAATGCAGAGTTGTGACTGTAGTCACTTAGCTGTACGTTACATCTCCAGAACTTATCTATCTTATAAGTGGAAATTGGTACTTTTTGATCACTTTCACCAATTTCCCTCACCCCTCAGCCCCTGCCTCTGGGGTTTCCCACCCTGGAAACCACCAATCTGTTCTGTTTCCGTGACTTCATTTTTTCTAGATTACACATAACAGTGAGATCATACAATATTTGTCTTTCTCCATCTGACTTATTTTACTTAGCATGATGCTTTCAAAGTCCCATCCGTGTTGTCACAAATGTCAGGATTTCCTTCTTTATTTTGGCTGAATAATGTCCCATTATATATAATCATATATGTAATATATATGATAATAATATATATAAGGTAAATCATTAGTTAGTGTTTTCATTGAATTTTGGTATACCCCCAAGAGTGGAACTGCTGGTCATATGGTAGTTCTATTTTTCAGATTTTGAGGAAATGCCATACTGTTTTCCACAGTAAATCTCCACGATTTATATACCCACCAAGGATGCAAAAGAATTCCTTTTTCTCTACATCGTTGCCAATATTTCTCTGTTGTCTTTTTGATGATAGCCATTCTAAGAGGTGTGAGGTGGTACATCATTATGGTTCTGATCTGCATCTCTCTGATGATTAGTGATGTTAAGCACTTTTTCATGCTTGGTGCTCATATATCTTCTCTGGCAAAGTGTCTATTCAGGGCCTTTGCCCATTTTTAAATTGGATTTTTTTGCTTTTGAGTTATATAAGTTCTTTATATATTTTGGATATGAATGTCTTGTCAGATTTGTGCTTTTGCCAAAATTTTCTCCCATTTCCTAAGTTGCCTTTATTTTGTTGATTATTTCTTTTTCATTGCAGAAGCTTTTTAATTTAATGTAGTCTCACTTGTTTATTTATTTATTTTTTTATTTTGTTGCATATGCTTTGGGTATCATATCCAAAAAGGTCATTGCCAAGACCAATGTCAAGGAGCTTTACCCTATGTTTTCTTCTAGGATTTTTATGGTTTAAGCTCTTACCTTTCAGTCTATAAGCTATTTTGAGTTAATATATATATTTTTGATGTGTATTTATTTTGAGAGAGAGAGAGAGAGAGAGAGACAGTCAGAGTGCAAGTGGGGGAGGGACAGAGAGAAAGAGGGAAACACAGAATCTGAAGCAGGCTCCAGGCTCTGAGCTGTCAGCACAGAGCCCAACACGGGGGTCGAACTCACAAATCGTGAGATCATGACCTGAGCTGAAGTCGGACGCTTAACCGACTAAGCCACCCCGGCGCCCCTAGTTATGTTCTTTATTATGTGAATATCCTGTTTTCCCAACACTATTTATTAAACTATCTTTTGTTCATTGAGTATTCTTGACTCCCTTGTCAGATATTAGTTGATCATATACATTTATTTATTTCTGTGCTCTCCATTCTATGTGTCTGTCTTTATGCCACTACCATACTTTTTTGATTACTATATTTTTTAAATATAGTTTTAAAGGATAACATCAAGCACAATATAACTAACATCATATATGTTAATGAATCCACGTGAATAAAAATATAAGGCCATAATCAAAAGAACTGTCTGAAATGGATATTCAGTCAGTCACAGGAGAGAATCACTTTTATTTGTATGTAATTAATGTGGCTGTGAGGAAATTAATTGGGGCCTGACACTCTTTATCTGTAAATTGAGGGGATAGAAAACTATCAGCAGTTTAAACTCTGTTTAGCAAACTCTCAGCTATTATAAAGAAGTATGTTAGTGCCCTAAGAGAGGTGAAATACATAATAGAACAAATGGGAGAGGTTAGCTTCCCTTCCATAGTTTCTCCCAGAGACATTATGTCTTCTTAGATATGTTATTTTGGTATGAAGTTTTCTTCTAAGAAAACTTAAACTGCTAATATCCAAAGTTTGGTTACCACTGGATTGTGTAACACCTAAGATACCTTGAGCCTCAAACATTTTTCAATGAGTTGATTTACTACAGCCCACAATGTACAATAAGTTATGCTAAATGGTATAGGAAGAAATACAGGCATAGGAGTGGATTTCTTCACTCAAGGAACCCATAGCCTTTTCTTGCACAGTATGACATTGAAAATAGATAATATTTAGTTACAGCTTCATTGAAGAGTACAGAAGGGAAGAGACCATGAGTCGTTGCCTAAAAGAAAAGCTGTATTATTTTGTTTTAGCAATCCATCTTTTCCTAGGAAGAAAGGAAAAGCCAAGAGCTAATCTTACATAGACTTTAAGGAAGTGGGGCTTTCAAGGATTGGCAGACTTTGACAAGTGGGAGTGTTATGGATTGGTCAGACCCCAGCTGTGAAAAATCTGTTGCTGCTTGACTGATTTCTAAGAAGTGTGCTACTTAAGGAAGTTGTCATTGATCAAATATGATGGGCTTATAACTGACTCAGGTGGTTAGTTATTGCTATGGCCTAAAGCATTAGTCTTTTCCTAGGAGGAGAGAAATGTGTGATTCCTTACAGAAACAGAAAACAAGTGTTTCCTTTCACATTCAGTGTGGCAAAATCAGGTTTTCTCACCACTTTCTCCTTTTATTAAAACCCCAAATCAAAAAACTGGTAGAATTGTGGTCAAAAGTAAAAATGCATATAATATATGAATAGAGGAGGGTTAGTGTGTTGCTGGTTTTCTGATTATTTTGTTTCTTCACATATGAGGGATACGAATGGAGCAGACCAAGGAAAGAGTGTAGGTCAGGGTGATAAGAATGATCATATTTTCCAAAGAATAAGCAATCTGCAAACATGACATAGCTTTGGTGCTCATCATACTGTACAGTTTTGGATGTGAGTGTAGGAAATGTTCAAAGAAGGGAAAACAATGGAAAGGATAAGAAGACTGAGATCTTGTTCTGGATGTTATACTCAGAATTTTAACAATGGACAAACATTAAGCTGAGGAAATACAATAAGAATTACATTGTATCAACATAACCTCAAAATAGCTTTAGGGCACAAATAAAATGTGTAAACATTATAGCATTATTTGTAATTCATTAGGGAGTAGAGATATCTTTAGAGAACATATTCTTATTTGATTCTTTTAAATTTTTTTTTTTTCAACGTTTATTTATCTTTGGGATAGAGAGAGACAGAGCATGAACGGGGGAGGGGCAGAGAGAGAGGGAGACACAGAATGGGAAACAGGCTCCAGGCTCTGAGCCATCAGCCCAGAGCCTGACGCGGGGCTCGAACTCACGGACCGCGAGATCGTGACCTGGCTGAAGTCGGACGCTTAACCGACTGCGCCACCCAGGCGCCCCTATTCTTATTTGATTCTTAAAAGAGGATTGATTCATTTACCAACAAATTTCTATTGTGATATGTTTCTCTAGCAAAGTAGATAATTCCTTACAAGATCAGGCCACAAAAAAAATCTTTCAGGCTATTTTTATTATCTTTTTTTTAGTTTTTTAAAAACATTGTCTATTTGTATGATTACAGGATTACAGGTCAAAATATTTGCCAAAATACATATAAATATACATATATGCATACATATATCAGCTATACATGTGTGTATATATATACATAAATCTGTACACTTTGCTTAGAAAAATTTGCTTAGAAAACATAGATGTTTAGCAATTATGTATTTGTTTTATATATTTTGCTAGTTTGACACACCTAAATTATTAGACCAAATCTTATTTATTGATATGTTCTCTTAGTTTTCTAATGAATTTGAAATTTTTCTGTCTTATATAGCAGTTATGTACTAATCATATATTTAAGGTTCTGTAATAATAATTCCATTTTATCATCTCCATTATATTTCTAAAGCAAGATTACCTTTATTTTTTTCTTTTTAAAAATACGATTATTAAAGTCAATAAAATGAAAAAAATAAATCAATCAATAAAATGAACCAATAAAGGTATTTTATATTAAATGAGTCACTGAAGCATAATACCTAAGCTCTACAGTCAGGCTACTAGGGTTGAAATCCTAGCTCCACACTAATTTGTTACAGAATACTGGGCAAGTCATTTTATATTTCCAAACATTTGTTTCATCAGTTATGGAACAGAGAAGATGCTAGCACCTACATCAAAAGATTTAATGAGTGTTAAATGGGAAGATTCATGTAAAATTCCTAACTACTTGTGCATAGTAAGCAATCAATAAATGTTCTCTTTTCTTCGGAAGATACATAAATATGATTGATTACACATGTTTCAATTTTTAATCAGATAGAAATTAAAATAATCAGTTTTCATCTATCCAATGGGCAGCAGCCTAAAAGTTCAATAATAGAATTTTGGGAAATAGTCCTATCTTGTTGGTGAGTGTATAAACTAGTTGAAGGCAATAAAATTTGTTTTGCACAAACAGCAGAAAGTAATTTATTGAGAGTTTACTGACTATCACACCAAATTTCTGGAAACGTTGAGAGGAGTTTAGAGGGTACTCATCATCAGAACCACAAGCAAATCATGTCATAGAATCAGCCTCGTGAGCACATCGCTGCTCAGAACTCTGAGCACTAGATGCAGCTGACCCGATATTAGAAGCACTGCACACTCATCATCTCTGCTGGAGTTATGACAATGCTGCCAAAACTGATGGATATAATCGTGCCCTGTAATTTGCTTGTTGCTGTGAGTCTCATTTTTTCAGTATTCACTGCTGTTTTGTATCACTTATTCCTGATTCAGAGCCTAGGATAGGTCACAAATCCTCATGTTAATCTCATGAAAAGTTCAAAAGTAAATACTTATTTTTTTAGTGGGTGGTTCATTAAAATACACCAGACATGCACTGTCATTTCCCCCTCTTAGCAAATTTGTTTATCGCTAAGCAACAGAGAGCAGACAGACCAAGAAGAAAGTAGAAACCTACTGCTTTGGCTACTACCACGGGGCTACAACACAACCATTGATGTTCAGGGTATCAAAGATGGGTAAAACCTGAGGGGCTAAGGTTCCAAAGAAAAGAGAACAGAGAGGATAGATCAATAATCAATACCATTTATCCTTCCATAACATTTTCATATTTTTTTATCTGCATGGAATCAGAGGCCAAGACAAACAGAAAGTGAAGGCTAAGAGCCCTGGAAATTTTAAGCAGAATCTTTGGTTTTCTTACAGAATTGGGTTTTATTTTTTTTTTCAACGTTTATTTATTTTTGGGACAGAGAGAGACAGAGCATGAACAGGGGAGGGGCAGAGAGAGAGGGAGACACAGAATCTGAAACAGGCTCCAGGCTCTGAGCCATCAGCCCAGAGCCCGACGCGGGGCTCGAACTCACGGACCGCGAGATCGTGACCTGGCTGAAGTCAGAGGCTTAACCGACTGCACCACCCAGGCGCCCCCAGAATTGGGTTTTAAAAGCTAGAGTTTAGAGCCACTCCTACTGGGCATGCTCTGATGAATATTCCACGTCTAGTTGAGTGCCCTAAAAGCTATGTACTACTAGTAAAGACAAACCATAAATAGACCAGATCCTATGAAGTCTGAATTTCAGGTTCTAGCACAACTAATATAATTTTCAGATGAAGATTAAATACTTTCTAGAGAAAGATAACATCATTCAGAAACTCTCAAATTGTTTATATACAGTTCAGTAAGAGTATCGGGAAAGAGTCACATATTGTTGGTGATTGTATAAGTTATTCAGTACATGAAAAACTACTAGATATCCAAAAACAATATTAAATTATCTAAACCAACAAAAGAACATTCAACAAAAATAGACCCACATATGATCAAGATTTTGGAGTTACTAAAAACATTAAAGCAGCAGTCACTCACTGTACCTAACAAGATGAAAATTCCCCCTTAAAGAACTGGAACACAAAAAATAATAAATTAGATAATCTAGAAATAAGAAAATAAAATACAGTGATAAATAACTTAATAAATGGTTTTAACAGCAGATTGGAAGAACAAAAGACAAAATTAATAAACTATAAGGTAGGTTAGTGTAGCCATGAAGGAAAAGTATGGAAAATGGAGAAAAGAGCATAAAAAAACATTTGTACAAAAATGGATCCAGGGGCACCTGGGTGGCGCAGTCGGTTAAGCGTCCGACTTCAGCCAGGTCACGATCTCGTGGTCCGTGAGTTCGAGCCCCGCGTCGGGCTCTGGGCTGATGGCTCAGAGCCTGGAGCCTGTTTCCGATTCTGTGTCTCCCTCTCTCTCTCTGCCCCTCCCCCGTTCATGCTCTGTCTCTCTCTGTCCCAAAAATAAATAAACGTTGAAAAAAAAAATTAAAAAAAAAAAAATGGATCCGTCAACTATCCTGATTAAAGTACCAGGAGATAGGGCAGAGAGGAGTGAGGCAGGGCAAAAAGAAGAAAGAAACAAAGATTCAGGGGTAGCAACAGTCCTCAAATGTGATAAATACAAAGAAAACAACACATAGCAAAATACCTGTAAATAACAACAACAACAAAAAAACCCACCAGAAAATCTGAAAAGCAGAGAAAAAGCAACCTTATCTTCAAATGGGCAATAATAAGATCAATGGGGGCACCTGGGTGGCTCAGTGGGTTAAGCGTCCGACTTCGGCTCAGGTCATGATCTCACAGTTCATGAGTTTGAGCCCCGCGACGGGCTCTGTGCTGACAGCTCAGAGCCTGGAGCCTGCTGCACATTCTGTGTCTCTCTCTCTGCCCCTTCCCTGCTCATGCTGTGTCTCTCTCTGTCTCAAAAATAAATAAACATTAAAAAAAATAATAAGATTGATGGATGAACTTTCAAAAGAAATATCTGTATGGGGGGTTGTTACATTATGTTTTATTATATTTTATTTAGATATAGTTTATTAATTTAGCTTACCATATTATCTCAGGCAATAGATATTTCTTTTAGCAGAGTGATAATCTTGTGCTATAATGTGTTTATTCCTCTCCAGAAATAAAGGTTTTATTCGTCCAGCTGCTGTGAGTGCTGCTGGCTGTCAGCACTCAGCTGTCAATCCTTATCAGAGATTACTTTCTTGATGCTGCACGATTGCTTCAGTTGCACATCATCACCAAAGGTCATGACCTCATTCCTGATTGGTTCACATCAAGTGATTGCTCAACACTGGGTAAAAATATCCTGCTTTCTGAGCTCTTCTCAGGACATCTGTGATGGATCTCCCTATCTTCAGCCCCCCTTGCAAAGATGGCTGAGCCATTCCACTGAAATTACATTGCAGTTTGACTTCTTCCTCTGATGCATCTTCCTTTTCCTCTCATCGAAATCTGTTGACCCCAGGAGAACTCTTTAATAAATCTCCTGCTCTCTGCTTTCTGCCCCAGAGTCTACTTCTCGAGAAACCCGGCCTGTGACAAGTAGGTTCCATAATTTTTTTCCTGCTAATTGGGGCATACCTTACTAACTGTTAAATTGAAATAATTTTTATATTATATTTCACCTGTCAGCCTATTTATGTTATCTTGTAGTAGATATTCATATAGAAACTAGAATAAAATTTTTATAGCCAAGTGATAATATTAAGTTAAATGGGAATAATAGAGTGTTAAAGGGACAAAGATACAAGAACCGCAAATTGGAATCTCTCTCTATTCAACTAAGTGTATCAGTCTGGTACAAGTAAATAACATTTGGCAGTAAAGAAAAGGGAATTGATTTCCAAGTATCTGCATCAGAGCTTTAAGGAGGTATTGACTATCACTAAGAAAAGCTTTATTTGAAGTGTCAAAAGTTCGTAAATAATAGAAATAGAACTAGTGAATCACTGAAGTAATAATTAGTAGAGTTTTCAACACACCAAAAAGATGCTTGTTGAGCAGGGAGTATTCAAATCAAACATGGAAGGAGGCTCAGGAGTGTTTTGTTCTCAAGCAGCTTATACAGCGAGGAGGCAGTGGTCCTTTGTGCTTCATAGTGATTAGTTATAATGTCAACAGTTTCTTTAAATGATAGGGGATTGGTTACAGGTTACTTGATATCATTTTGGGGAAACAGTTTAAGTTGTGCTTGTAATTTCCAGAGGCATAAACAAGAAATGACCCGGGTCAAATTAGTCTTACAAAACAGTTAAATTTAAGTTTTGCTTGTGTGACTAAATTGGTTTTACCTGCTTAGGGAATTTTCAAGGCTGGTCTCTATTTTTATTTAACATACCAACGATGTCCCAAATGTTGAGCAAGTTATAAGCAACACATACGCAGTTTAGAAGAATATATTTATTTTTAAAAGTGGTGTGGTCATATATTTTTCTTTTTATTGTTTAGCATTTGAGAGATACAACATTAAATATTTTTACTTTTACAATGAAGTTTGTATTAACTATTTTTGAACAATTTTACTGGGGTATAATTTGCATACCATATAATTCACCCATTTATCGATTGCAATTCAAAGGTTTTTTTTTTTTTTTTGAAGTATGTTCACAGATAGGTGTGACCATCCCCACAGTCTGTTGTAGAACATTTTAATCACCTCAAAAAGAAACCCTGTATCCTATGACTATCATCCTCTTATCCCTTCAATCCCCACGTTCATCCCTAAGCAACCACTAATCTACTTTTCATCTCTATATACTTTTCTATTCTGGATATTTCATACTGATGCAGTCATATAATAGGTGGTATTTTGTGACTACTTTTACTTACTATATTTTTTCTAGATTTATCCGTATTGTAACATATATCAGTATTTCATTCCGTTTATGTCTAAATATTCCATAGTATGAGTATATCGTATATTGTTTATCCATTCTACCATCCATTCTGATCGTTTCCACCAATGACTATGCAAATAGTGTTGTTATAAGCATTCCTGTGTAAGTTTTTGTGTGGACATATGTATTCATTTCTCTTGAGCGTATACCTGCAAGTAGGATGCGTGGGACATATGGAAACTCTATCCTGAACCATCACAGGAACTACCAGAGAATTTTTCAAAGTGCCTGCAACATTTTACATTCCCACGAGCAGTGTATCAGTATTCTTTTTTCTCTGTATAGTTAACAACACTTGTAGTTGTCTGACTACAAGACTGTGACCATTCTAGTAGATAGGAAGTAGTTTGGAGTACTATCTCACTTTGTTCTGGATTTGCATTCCCCTGATGACTAATTATGCCCAGCGTGTGTTCATGTGCTTATTGACCATTTGGCTATCTTCCTGGAAGAAATATTTATTCAGATCATTGTCATCTTTTAATTGGGTTATTTGCATTTTTATTATTGAGTTGTAAAAATTTTTTATATATTCTGGATACAAGCCCCTTAATAAATACATTGTTTGCAAATAATTTTTTCCCTATTCTATGGGATTTCTTTTCACTTTGTTGCTGGTGTCTTTGAACTACTAAATTTTTAATAATGATGAATCAAATTTATCTATTTTTTGTTTGTTGCTATATTGTGTCATTTCTAAGAAAACATAAAGATAGATCTCAGAGCTGTATAGTTTCCACTCCTATATTTAGGTTTTTGATCAATTTTGGATTAATTTTTTGCAGATGGTGTGAGATATGAGACTTCATTAGTTTGCATGTAGCTATTGAGTTGTCCCAACACCACTTATTGAAAAAAAACCTATTCTTTTCTCATTGAATGATCTTGTCACCTTGTAGAAAATCAATTGACCATTTTGGATTTTTAATTCTATTTCATTGATCTATATTTCTGTTCTCATATCAGTACTACACTGTTGGAATTAGCACTGCTTTGTAGTAAGGTCGTATACATTATTTTGTTTTTTAAGATTGATTGTTTTGGATATTCTGGGTTTCCTTAAAATTCTATATGAATTTTAGAATCAACTTGTTTATTTCTACCATGAAGTTTCTGATAGAAAATGTGTTGAATCTGTAGTTAAGTGAGGGGAGTATTGCTATCTTAACAAGGGAAGTGTGCCCATAATGGACATGGGATGTCTTTATAGCTACTTAGATACAATTTAATTGCTCTAAACATTTTGCTGTTTTCAGATTATAAGGTTTTTACTTCCTGTGTTAAACTTAAGCCAAGTAAATTTTCCTTTTATATTATTGTGAAAGGAATTTTTTTAAATTTCATTTTCAAATTGTTCATTGCAAGTGCATAAAAGACTGTATGTATGCAAAGATGTTATGGGATAATTATTTTTGCCTAATGAAATGTTTTCAATGACCCAGTTACACAAAGTGTTCTGTGTTTTGGGTAGTGTATACCGTTTCTCAAGAAAAGGAATGAAACCAGAGAAGACAAGAAAGACTGTAAGCCTGAAAGAGAGAGTGGTTAAAAAATATCTTTACAAATAAATATGAATTGAATGATTAGAAGAACCTTTATGAAATGTATTAAATATGTTTAAGTAAAAAATTATTTTCTACTTACCCCCTCAATCATTCAAAATATTTAAGTACTAGAAGGTGTGAATTTTGATAGTCACTGGGAATTTAAATAGTTAAATTCCTGTCTTCAAATGCATTCTTATTTAATTTTTCTTGTCATTCACTGAATTATAAACCATGTGAGCTAAATGATTGTTTTGTTTACTCTTGCATGATAACAACACCATAAGTTATAATATATAGGAAGGATACAAACGTATGTTATAGAGCTTTTTAAAAGAATTTATTTTTAGTCTGAAACCTTAAGAGTGAGTGTGGGGGGCGCCTGGGTGGCGCAGTCGGTTAAGCGTCCGATCGACTTCAGCCAGGTCACGATCTCGCGGTCCGTGAGTTCGAGCCCCGCGTCAGGCTCTGGGATGATGGCTCAGAGCCTGGAGCCTTTTTCCGATTCTGTGTCTCCCTCTCTCTCTGCCCCTGGCCCTCCCCCGTTCATGCTCTGTCTCTCTCTGTCCCAAAAATAAATAAACGTTGAAAAAAAAAAAAAAGAGTGAGTGTGGTAGGCAAAATAATGACGTTCACATCCAGGGAACCTACAGATAGGTCACCTTATTTGGAAAAAAGAGTTTTTGCAAATAAGATTATATTAAGTAATTTGAGATTGGACCATCATCTGAGATTATGTGGGTGGACCTAGGTAATCACAAAGGTTCCAATAAGTAAAAAGAGAAAAGCAGTAGAGTCAGCGTCAAAATGAAATGATGTAAGATGAGACCAGCCATGTCTGGCTTTGAAGATCAAGCCAGAAGCTGGGAGCAGTGCAGGCAGGCTCTCGAATCTGCAGAGGCAAAAACATGGATTCTACCCTACAGCCCTCAAAAATAATGCAGCCTGCCAAGGCCATGACTGTACTCGGTAAAACTCCGTTTAGACTCCTGCCATGCAGAATGATAAGATAACAAATTTGTGCTGTTTAAGCCACCAAGTTTGTTAATTTATTTGCAGTAGCAATAGGAAATGAATACAGTGAGTAAGAGTCAGGCAAGATGGTCTTGTCCTGGTAGAGTAATTGCCATATGTCTGCCATATTCCAATTTTAAAAGTAGTCTAATATGGTTGGAGCATAGATTTAAGTCAGGAGAAGAAGTAAATTGAAAGCAGAAACCAGTTTATGAAGAACCTTGTAAATCTTGTAAGGAACTGAATGTTCATTAAGGACAAGGAGAGCTTGTGAAAACTTTTCGAGCAGGAGTAGCTTGATACTATTTTTGTTTTATAAAGGTCATACCGAATCCAGTGCAGATTAATGGTAGCCAGAATTACATTTGGCTGTTGTTGTTAATGCTTACACCACAGATATTAATGACCCAAACTAGGGTAGCTGCTGTTGTCATTAAGAGGATGAGAAAGATAAAGACTTAGAATTAAGGGGTGCCTGAGTGGCTCAGTCAGTTAAGCGTCTGACTTCTGCTCAGGTCATGATCTCATGGTTCGTGAGTTTGAGCCCCATGTTGGGGTGTATGCTCACAGGTCAGAGCCTGGAGCTTGCCTTGGGTCTGTGACTCCCTCTTTCTCTGCCCCTCCCCCACTCACACTCTGCATCTCTGTCCCTCAAAAAATAAACGTTAAAAAAATTTTTTGCAAAGACTTAGAATTAAGCCAACAGAGTGAAAATGGTGGACAAAGAGATAACGATATTGACATCAAGTGCTCTTCCTTGGGCATTGGTAGGTGGTAGAATTATCAAGGCTATTTTAACACAGAATATGCAGGTCTAAGAAAATAGCAGTTGAGTTCAATGATGGATTTACCAAGGTGATATTCCGAGGTAGATATATGCATCTGAAGAACAAAAAAAGAAGGTTCAGGTTTGAATATCTAAAAGGTAATAGAAACAGTGAGGATATATTGTATACTTTGTCAAAAAAAAAAAAAAAACAGCAGAGATATGGATCTAGACCCATAACATAACTCTGGGAAAAGTAATATTTAGGGGATTTTTTAACCCTAATTTTGATCTGACTGTCATTTTTGCTGTTTTGCACAGCAGGCTTTAGTGTCAGAGAAAATAGGATATAAACCATGTCTCCATATTGACAGGTGAGGCTCTTTAAATTGAAACCATTTCCCTATTTAAAAAAATTTTTTTTTCAACGTTTTTTATTTATTTTTGGGACAGAGAGAGACAGAGCATGAACGGGGGAGGGGCAGAGAGAGAGGGAGACACAGAATCGGAAACAGGCTCCAGGCTCCGAGCCATCAGCCCAGAGCCTGACGCAGGGCTCGAACTCACAGACCGCAAGATCGTGACCTGGCTGAAGTCGGACGCTTAACCGACTGCGCCACCCAGGCGCCCCCATTTCCCTATTTTTAAATGGGTATAACAATTTCCAATTCGATGTTTGTGTGAGAACAAAATAGGGTAAAATATGTATGATGCCTAGCGAATGACTGATTTATAAAACTGACAACTGATGTAGTGACATTTTGTGGGGATCACTAAACAGTGGCATTTGTTTGTTTCTTTGTTTTATAACTGAAGTATAGTTGACACAATGTTAAATTAGTTTGTGTGTAAAACTTCATGATGCACCAAATCTATACATTATGCTCTGCTCACCACAAATGTAGCTACCATCTGTCACCATACAATACTATTATGATACATACCTTCATTGACTACACAGTCTTTGTGCTGTCCCTTTTATCCTATTAGTTACTCATTCCATAACTGGAAGCTTGTGTCTCCCACTCCCCTTCACTTGTTTTTCCCCATCCCCCCACCCCTACTCCTCTGGCAACCATCAGTGAGTTCTCTGTATTTATGGGTCTGTTGATACTTTTGTTTCTTTGTTTATTCATTTGCATTGCTTTTTAGATTTCACATATAAGCGAAACCATATCATATTTGTCTTTCACGGTCTGAGTTATTTCTCTTAGTATAATGCCTTCTGGGTCTGTCCATGTTGTCACAAGTGGCAAGATCTCATTCTTTTTTATGGGTGAATAATACTCCATCGAATGCACTTTTCCGCTCTTAAACAGAATAATGGATGATAATGAAATGGCAAAGTCCTACATATAAAATTTGACTTAATCTATTTAATCAAGTCCATTTTTATGGAACCATGAGCGATGATTCAAAACACACCTATTGTTCTGGGAAATAAATCAGTATTTTACATTGGTTGATACCGGACATGTGTTCCAATTAGTGCACTGCTTGAGATTAACCAAAGTCTTGAAAAGTTTGTTACTAAAAACGCCATTAAGTAATTGATTCAGGAACTAAAGAAATAAAGCCTAGCGTAGTAAGATTCCTCTTCTATTCTTTTTAATTTTTGTGACTGTGATGTGTGATTGTTAAAAATTTGATTGATCACACCGTTCTTAAAGGTATCAGAGGTTTTAAAACATAAATACGACCTATTATCTTCCCCAAATATTATATATTCAATGTTTCACTTCACCCATATAAAATTTTTCTAGATGCCCGGGCATCTAATAACTCCATTCCCTATGTTACTATTATAATTTTTATTAGACTGCAGTTTAGAATTTAATTATTTTATGTCATTCTTTCTTCAATTAAATTGTAAGATCTTTAGCTATAGTAGTTATGCTTAATCATTATGTAGTATCTTTTACAGTTGCAAGCCATAAGTGTGTACATAATAGATACATTTTGATTAAGATTTAGACATATGAATAATCTCATCTATTTTTTTAATCTGAGCGAATGTATAAGAATATTGACCTATAATTTCTCAGTTGTTTGGGGCGCCTGGGTGGCTCAGTCGGTTGAGCGTCCGACTTCAGCTCAGGTCACGATCTCGTGGTCCGTGAGTTCGAGCCCCGCGTCGGGCTCTGGGCTGATGGCTCAGAGCCTGGAGCCTGCTTCCGATTCTGTGTCTCCCCCTCTCTCTGCCCCTCCCCCGTTCATGCTCTGTCTCTCTCTGTCTCAAAAATAAATAAAACGTTAAAAAAAAATTTTTAATTTCTCATTTGTTTGAGTTTTCTAATAATTATGTGAAACAGAGATTATAACAGGAGTTACAACAACCAGGAGTGATGGACCTAAAAACTATCAAAACAAACAAATAAACTTTCTTGAATAGATGTGGAATAAATGCCTCAACAATCCAAACAAAGCAAAATCTACAAAAAATAATGACTTGTGTCGAATTAAATCTTAAAGTGAGTACATGCATTCATGCCAACATGTGCCCACACAGGGGGATGTACATATTCCTATATATGTATTGTCTATTGTATTTGACTTCCAAATAGAGATAGAGTGAAAAGAGTTGAAACTTTGACCAGAATTTATACATATATATCGTTTTCCTCACACTCATTGCTGTACAAGTTGACAATTAAAGCCTTTCTCATAGGATCTTTCAAACTACCACGTATCTCATTAGTTCTAGAGTTGTTAGTTAAGAGGTAACTCTAATGAGACACAGGAAAAAGAAAAACTCCTTATAGTGGATGTAAGACTATAAATAGTGCTTCTACAATTTTATAATAAATGTACATCCTATTAGCTCAGGCTGCCATAACAAAATATCCTAGAATAGGTAGGTTAAGCTACAGGAATTTATTTCTCACGGTTCTGGAGACTAAAAATCCAAGATCAACACCAACCTCTGTTGAGTTGAAGATGACTGTGTCTTCACATGACCATTTCTCCATGCATGTGGGTAGAGACAGAGAGAAAACAAGCTGTGGGGTGTCCTTTAGTGTAAGGGCACTAATCCCATCAGTAAGGTCCCAGTCTCATGACCTCTTCTAAACCCTGTGACTTCCCAAAGGCCCCATCTCTAAATACTACCATATTGGGAGTTAGGGTGTCAGTAAATGAATTGGGGGAGAATAATTCAATCTGTAGAATACATATTTCAAAAGCTGCTAAAATCTTCAGACCTTGACATTTTTTTTTTTTTTTTTTTTGAGCAAGAGCTAGAAACAAAGTAGTAAAAAATTAAGGTAGGTGTAGCTTCATGATCACAAAATTCACTCTGTTACATTGTTAGGATGTTGATTAGAAAGTGACAGTTTATGTCACTAAGAACAGTTTGACAACAAAATGCTAAATAATTTTCAAGGTTCTGTCTAGTAGGTTTATTTAGTGATCTAGCAGTGGTTGTGAGTCAATTATCTGCCAAATATCTGTATTTTTTAGTGTGATAAATTATTACTTGTTTTCACCCGTGACTGGAGATGATGATTTTAAATTAGTTTTTGAAATAAAAATTTTCATATAAATTAAATCAATAAGGGAAAGGGTTGACCAAGTCTTGACTAATTCACAGAATATATTTTATATAACCTGAAAAAAATTTAAAAGAAGTAGAAAATGAGAATTTTTCAATATAATATTAAAATATACCATCCTAAAATTATAAAACACTCAAAAATAAAGGAAATGTGAACATGTGTATGTAAAAATATGCCAAGTAAATGAGAAATTCATAAAAGACATTAATAGATAAATTTATGCATCAAAAATATACCAAAATACCAATAGTTGCTTAAAACCAAAGTATTTGTCAGGAGAATTATAAAAGAATTCTTCGATTTTTCTTGATGTGTAGAAACTAATAGTTTAGCATATTTTCAGCGTGGCATGACTCTATTAGTAGTAACTGTTACTTGAACATATTCCAATATAACAGGAATTTACAAGAGCTATTATGAGTGCAATTTAATGATTCGAATTGCTGTTTTTCATAAGGTTGGATCTTGTCATTTCATATTAGAATGAAGACATTTTAATATTTGTTTTCATGTTTGCAATTTGAGGTGTCAGGTATTAGAGCATAATACGAAATTGCACTTTTCCCATCCACTTTGTTCTTGCCTCTTTCTCCTTCTATTTTGCTGTCATTTGTTATACTGTGTCTTCTTTAACATGCTAATTTTGGTTTATATGTATTTGTTCTTTCTGGAGATGGAAGAAAGGTGTCATTAGCAGGTGGGAAGTATTATTTTCATCATTTTTGTCATGTTGCCAGTGTACCATAACAGTTGCTCATCTCATGAGGATTGACAACAAAAACAGAAATCCAGTCTAGAAAATCAATTTAAAGGATCACTTTTCATTTATTACCTGATTGTAAAACAGTATAATGATGTTAGACATCATGTCAAAATTGTAGTAAATAATTCAAATAACTCAGTACTCTTAAAGCATTTTTAACTAGTTAGTATGACATTAAAAAGTAATTATCAGCCCCTGTGAAAATAGTGTGTCCAATGTTCAAATTTAAAGGTAATTTAATACACGAACATGTGTGTGATAGTTCTTATGTCAGAGGTATCTGAAAATATGCATATTTCTAACACTATCGCTTTTTAAAACCCTATATTTGGATGGATTTGAATTAACCCTACTGTAGAATTAATAAAGGCGTTGGAGAATAGGAATGGTGTGTCTTTGAATGGAAATGCTTACATTTATTTTTTGAAAATACTTATGTTTACAGCTCATCTTAATCCAGGCCAATGATAAGCTCTTTTTTGACTTCTTTCTCTAAGACTTGAGAAATACACAAGCATAATAAAATACCGTAGTGATAAACCTTCCTAAGGTTTTTTCATATTGGGAGGCATAGTCATCTATACATCTGTCTGTCTCTCCAGTCTGTTTACCTTAATAGCATTGTTTCATTATAGACTGATCTTTTAAGATCAATCTTATTTTCATGGTTTTTGAAAGCCCATGACATTTACAAGAGATGTTAATATTTCAGGGTCCAGCATTAAATAGTGATGTTTAGTTAGAGGGGCTTCCAAATGTATCATCATCATCATTAAATTATATCAGGCATTTGAATAAAATTTTCATAACCTAAATGTGAATATTATACCAAGAAACAGAGTTTTGCATTTTGTATTGCAGTTTTGGATACATGCTATAGAATTTCAAAAAAAAATTATTTTATGTACTTACTGAAATAATAATGAAGCATTCACCAGCACAGTAGATTAGATTTCTCTGAGCATTATGAGTATCTGTAATAAAATGTAATTTTAACTTACAGTTTTAATAAGTGTCATATAAGGGATGAGAAGAACAGTCACAAAACAGTGCATAGCATTAATCTTGAAATGGTGGCATTACATTAAATCATTGTGGGAACCTGTTGAGTTTAATGGCAATCTAAAACTAATATTCTGGAATGACACTTGCTTTTCCTTCAAGATTGTTTTGGTGACCACTGACCTGAAGATTAAAAAAAACAACAACAACAAATGTTTCCCCTGGTTAGTCATTGTTATCAGCAGCTAGCACATAAGCCATGTGTGTGCGGGTGACAGGCACCAGTAACTCACGCCATTTCCTTTCTAAACCAGAAATTGATTCAACCACACTTGATCTGGTGGAATTTCAGAAAAGTAGCTGTAAATAGTAAACTCTCAGCACAATGCCTAGGATTCCTTCTGGATGGTGTATATCTATGCCATCATGCAAAAAACAAAAACAGAAACCTCCACGGATTAACAAACTCTGCTTAGATAGCAGGGTATAAGCAAGACAGTGTTAATAAGGTTGTAAGGCTAAAAAAACTGACTTTATAAATGAACCCCAGTCTTGAAAATTTCAATGTCTGTAGATCTCCACAGTTTCTCGAGTTGCACGTGGTCACTAATTTAAAGAGGCATCTTAAATAATTTCCTAAAGTAAATGGAAAGAGCTCATTCCCAGAGCATAGATGAGTGAAGCACCTGGAATCTATAGAAATGGACATTTATTTGGAAGTCAACACCTGAGTGAGATGAGAAACATGAATTCATACATTCTATGCCTAATGATAAACCTACTTCTACACATACTTTATCCAGAAAATGCTTACGTAGTTGTTCTAGGATTGTTTGTGGGGCTATTTAGGGACTGAACATATGACTGTTCAAGTGTCTGTTGTAATTTCTTAAAAGTTAGAAAACAGGTTCTGAGAAGGAGAGGAAAATTAAAACTGGCTAATCTGTTTCCTATTGGAGTAGGACAGAGGGGATTATATCCATCTGGGGCAAATGCATACCAGTTCATCTCTGCTTGAAATGACCTCTCCTACAAGTTTGCTGAATTCCTCTCTCTCAGACAAGAAGTTACTGACAACCTAAAGAAATTTGAGATAGTACCATGCAAAGAAATTAAATTAATTAATATATTCATATATCAGTTTATTTGTTGCAAAGAAAATGAAAAGCATATTAGTTCTGGGCTAACGTTCATCTGACTCTCCATCCTCTGTTGATCCTTAATTGTTCTGTTTGATAATCCAAGTCTATTATTTCCGTGGCCAAGTATTCTTAAAATGATAATAGTCGAAAACAAGATCATATTAAACACTCAAACTTGGGGCGCCTGGGTGGCTCAGTCGGTTAAGCGTCCGACTTCGGCCCGGGTCACCATCTCGCGGTCCGTGAGTTCGAGCCCCGCGTCGGGCTCTGGGCTGATGGCTCAGAGCCTGGAGCCTGCTTCTGATTCTGTCTCCCTCTCTCTCTGCCCCTCCCTCATTCATGCTCTGTCTCTCTCTGTCTCAAAAATAAATAAACGTTAAAACAAAAAATTAAAAAAAAAAAAAAAAAACACTCAACCTTTCAGGGAAGAAAACAGGAAAAAATACAAACATGTAATTTAAAATTGTAGAAACCTCCCTAAAACTTGCATTAGTGCTATTATTTATATATCCTGTTTTGGGATAGATATTCAAATTTTTTGAACAAAGTAGAAAAAAAATGCAGACTTATCTATACAAAACTAGTATCTACAGTTAAGTAGTATAGTGGATTATGTAACCCAGAACTATTATATTCAATCCATCAATTTCTCGGTATTTCTCGTTTGTAGTTTCAAAATCAGCATCAATTCCTACAAATTATTTCCTTTCTGAAATTTTCTCCTTGGAGCACAATCAAATGGATAGTGCTACTTCATTTTGAGGAGAATGACTAAAATGTTCTAGGTAGAATGCATATAAAGACTTATTTAGGGGGCGCCTGGGTGGCGCAGTCGGTTGAGCATCCGACTTCAGCCAGGTCACGATCTCGCGGTCCGTGGGTTCGAGCCCCGCGTAGGGCTCTGGGCTCATGGCTCAGAGCCTGGAGCCTGTTTCTGATTCTGTGTCTCCCTCTCTCTCTCTGCCCCTCCCCTGTTCATGCTCTGTCTCTCTCTGTCCCAAAAATAAATAAACGTTGAAAAAAAAATTAAAATAAAAAGACTTATTTAGAATAAATATGAGAAGAATATACATATCGAAAGTCCATAAGATTCTATGACTTTGACTTTAAAATTCACATGAAAATAAGCATTGGAGCTAATACTAAGACTTCATATGAAAATAATTATAGTTGAATAATCTCACTGTAATGTATATCCGAACGGCAAACTTAAGAATTAAAAAGACTGGGGACTCCTGAGTGACTATTGATTTTGGTTCAAGTCATAATCCCATGATTTTTGAGAAGGCAGAGCTGCTTGACATCCTCCCTCTCCCTTTCTCTCTGGTCCTCCCCGCCCCCACTTGTATTGTATATCTCTCTCAACCTCTCTCTCTCAAAATAAATATTTAAACAAAAAGAATTAAGAAGACTTGGTTTATAACAAAGGCAACCAATGCTAATATGATTACATCATCATATTTTAATGACAGTATTAATCTCTGTTTCAAACTGGTTTCAAATGCTCTGGGTAACAGCCTTTGGAAAAGTTTTCCTCAATTTCTAACCAAAGTACCTTTGAAAACAGAAAATGACAACAAAATAATTCAGTGATAGAATTTGAAATTTTCATTAACGAGCAAACCCAGTGGCCAAATACTAAAGTAAAAATGGTAGACCAAGATACTGCACTTAAAAAATGCACATCTGAAATAAGTAGACATAAATAAGCTTCTGGATTATAAATGCAGTTAGTAAATTATTTGCTAAGTTCTATGTAAACTTTGTGAGGATCTAGACGAAATGGATGATTTTCTAAGAAATTAGAAATTATATAAGCTGATTTAATATTGAGGGATAATGAAGTAGAGAAATAATTTTTGAAGACTGAAAATATAACAAGGGCAACTAATATTATTATATCCATCATATTTTTTTAACTACATTAATAAATTTACATTTCAAAAGTTTGGTTTAAAATGCTCTGGATAACAGGTCAACACTGACCAGATACAGACAGTTTAAGAAGAGAAATTTTTGAAACTTTTTTTTTTTTTTAATTTTTTTTTCAACGTTTATTTATTTTTGGGACAGAGAGAGACAGAGCATGAATGGGGGAGGGGCAGAGAGAGAGGGAGACACAGAATCGGAAACAGGCTCCAGGCTCTGAGCCATCAGCCCAGAGCCTGATGCGGGGCTCGAACTCACGGACCGCGAGATCGTGACCTGGCTGAAGTCGGACGCTTAACCGACTGCACCACCCAGGCACCCCTTGAAACTTTTAAGAAACATTTAATTCCAATATTTTCAAACTTTTGAGAAAAACATTACAATTAAAAACTTCTAAATTATTTTGAAACCAGTAATGTTTATAATGCATTCATAAACCTACTACAGTTTTGGGGTTCCTGGGTGGCTAAACTTGATTCTAGAATTTACCTTTCCCTATCAAATACACACATGTATCATAAAAGTAAGTCACTACAGAGGGAGTTACTGGTCTTAGTAACTGACGAAAAGAATAGGGCATTTTCTTTCTTTCTTTTTTTTTTTTTCTGTAAGTAAACTCAAGTCTAGTAGCAAGTTCAAATATTGGAGCAAATGATAAGGAGGGCTTATCATTTGGTTCAGTTTGCTACCAAAGCAGTAAAAACAAATTTTAAGTATAGACTCAAAGGTAAGTATACACCTAAGAGAATGTGGCATACTGCTAATTCTCATGCCTTTTGTATGCACACTGGAGTGCCCTAAGTACAACTTTATCTCAGCTTTGTCCAGAAATCCTATCTTATACTCCAGGTTCTTAAAGGACCCAAAGTGGGATGAGCTGGGAAACACCTTGGGAGGGAGGGAGTTGGGTTCACAGCCTTACTTGCTCCAGGGTCTCTCAAGGTATTTGGATCTGAGGATCTTTGCCCAGACCTAGC
Organism: Puma concolor; assembly: GCF_028749965.1. NCBI lineage: Eukaryota > Metazoa > Chordata > Mammalia > Carnivora > Felidae > Puma > Puma concolor. The sequence continues at coordinate 53,833,985 of NC_141679.1, read as the reverse complement.
CAACCATGCTGCCAGAACACCCTACCCCGTTATCAGGGACAGCTGACTTTGCACATTCAGCACCCTTTCAGAACCCAGTTCACAGACCTGGAATTCAGGGACAGTTCCAGGTTAGTTGTGGCATTGCCTAGAGAACCATTTGGGTCCAGTAGATACCATAGGCTTCCCCACAGAGGGCTATAAAACTCCATCTACCTATTCCCCTAATGTGAAGCTGCCGTAGAATTAATAGCGTGATGTGATATATGACATGGTATGATATGATACGATATAATACAATAAAATATAAGGACTTCCAGGCAAGTCCTTAATAGTACCTGAATGCCGGAGCCAGAAACCCTGGCCAGGTCAGACTTAAACAGAAACACTAATATGGGGACTCCCTTGAACCAGATGGCCTGGTAGGCTAACCCAGTAGAGCCTGGGAACAAGAGAGAGTTTCAATCCCACCAATCTCACCTCTAGCTGGCTGTTGTCGCCACTTCTAAATGGTTTCTTTCTAGGGATCCTTTTTGGAGTGTCTGGCTTGGTCTGATTTGAAATCTAATACCACTGAATAAATCTCTGAATCCACAACAGACTCTTGATAAAGATACCACAAAATCTGTACACAAATCACTTCGAAGTAGCAAGACCTTCCCATGTGCTCTCATCCCTGTGATTTCTAGGGCCTGGATATAGCTAATAGTGGCTACGGAAATGACACTGGTGTTGGTCTTAATCTCTGGCTCTGGGATTCAAGACCTTCTCATTGCTGATACTGGTTGAAGTCAGTAGCAGAAAGCTACTGTTGAAAGTGAAGCAGGTAGCTAGGTGGTAATTACACTGGAATTAGTGTCACTGGATATAGGTTCTGGCTCTGAGAAACTATTTTCAGTATAATGACTAAATTACACATTTCAATGTAATTATTGGTGAACATCAATGGCTTGCCAAAGTTCAAAATATTCTGTGAATATTTAGTTAATGAAGAGGGAATCATCATAAGATATTATTGAACCTAACTTATTTAAGATATTATTATATATCTATCCAGATAAATAATGATGAAAGAAAATTTGCTATTAAAATCAAATGTGTTGGGGCGCCTGGGTGGCTCAGTCGGTTCAGCGGCCGACTTCAGCTCAGGTCATGATCTCGCAGTCTGTGAGTTCGAGCCCCGCGTCGGGCTCTGTGCTGACAGCTCAGAGCCTGGAGCCTGCTTCAGATTCTGTGTCTCCCTCTCTCTGACTCTCCCCTGTTCATGCTCTGTCTCTCCCTGTCTCAAAAATAAATAAAACGTTAAATTAAAAAAAAAATTAAAATAAAATGTGTTTGCAATAAAAAGCAGTATATGTTTATTATAGGAGAGTTAAAATTCAAGGATATGATAGTGAAAGCAATACCACTTCTAGTCTCTCCCTCTCTCTCTCTCTCTCTCTCTCTCTCTATATATATATATATATATGTGTGTATATATATGTGTATATATATATATACACACATATATATATAGGATATGGACATAAATATATTTTTGTGTATTTGTATATATTGTGTACACACACACAAATATCAAATAACTAGGGGGAAGGCATATTTACATTATCTTAGAATTCTTCATCTAATACAATACACACCATATACACCTCATATCATTTGTTTATATCTTATTTATTGTATTTATAATTATCTAATATATATTTTATTATTGCTCCCCACTAGAATTTAAGGTCCACAAAGACAGAATTTTTTGTTTTTGTTTATAGTCTATCCTCCAATCCTTGGTTATGGCTAGCTCATAGTATGTATACAGTAAATATTTGTTGATTGAATTAATAAATGAGGACAATACCATTCCCAGTTTATGAAGAAGGAAACTGAAACTGGTTATTTAGTAACTTTTTCAGTGTCACAATAAAGAGTAGAGCTAGAAATTGAGTCTAAGTCAATTTTAATGTACAGTCTATATTTTATCCCTAAACCAAGTGACCACAAATGTGAAATTCCCCTATATTTTAATTCCCTAAAGGTCTGTAATTAGTCTACAAGTAAAAAATGGGTATATGTGTAAGCCACATGTAAGTAAACTTGAACATTTCTTACTGTTACTACAGTATTATTAATCTGTAATTCACTTGACTCATCAGTATATCAAAGGACAGCGACTTCTAAAATATCCTGAAATGTTCTTTATATTTATCAGTTTGAGATCACTAGCTAGTCCTATTTGCTAGTCCTATTTCTTATATCTATCGCTGTTAACAGGAAATGAAATACACATTGACACTAACTATGCCATCCTGTCAGAAACTGTCTTTCATTGCTGTTCTTTTTATTTTATACTTACAATGTACTTAAGATGGTGAAAGAGCACAGAGGAACAGATTTAATGTGACTGAAGACTACCGACACAGAATCTTAAATAGCACACAGACTCTTCTTTAGAAAAGCAGATACAAGATTGCAACCATTAAGAGGCCATGAAAAAGAGGACAAAGAACTTAACAAACATTTAGATTCCTCCACAAAGCATTTCGTCTTTGTCAGAATTTAATTTAAAACATTTCTGACATTCAATTATTCACTGTAGACAGACTCTGAATCAGATCATCTGCTGCCAAAGCTAAATTATCAAATAGAGAGACATAAACCTGAGTGTTTTCTGCATAATGATAGCCCATAATGATAAAAAATTCTTCCTAAAGGCATCATGTACTGTAGATATTAAGACAGGATCTAGGAAGGAAATGGAGACCTAAAATAGGTACACACACACACACACACACACACACACACACTCCTAAACATAGAAATACTTTAAAAAATAAAGTTGAAACTCTTAGAAGCTTTTAATTGGATCTAAGCTTGGTTTAATAAATTTCATGTTGTTATTTTACCAGTGTCATCCATTTATTAACACCCTTTCAAATTGTCTTATCTATTTGCATTTTATCTTGTTGACATGTTTTAATGAATATTCAAATTTGATGTATTAAAATAGATTAACAACTAAATATAGCAATACTGCCATATACTCAGGGCAATATTATCAGGCACTAAAATAGAATCTCTATTAACCATATGTGGCTTATGCATATCACAGTGGGTTCAAGTGTCACACGGGGTGTTTCCCAAACCACAGTCAGGTTTTCTACTAATCCAGAGCCTATACTTTCCCTTAATATGGGTTTCATTTCCATAGCCTAGCTGTCTATGGCATGTAGGTCCAAGATGCAGAGTCCTAACCTCAGAACACTTGAAATACCTTGAGCACCTGGTTTAATTTAAATATCTTAGCCAGAGTTACCTGTCTGCTGATCAAATGGTAATTGGAGTGAGCAATGTTTATCATCGTCATTGGTAAATCCAGTGTTTTATTATCAGAACTAATCTTTCTTTTAAATGATAAACACTGTCTTCACTCCCACAGGTACAAGCCATAGGATGACTTCTGCAAGTGGGCCACATCCTTTGCATTCTTCACCATTGTTTTCACCTACAGTATGCATCCCATTTAACATAGAATCTTTTTAATCCTTCAGAACCTATTTGATATCAATGAAAGTAATTGTCATATAATCAGAATACCTGTTTGCTTAAAAAAAAAATAGAATCTCAATTTGAACCAAGATATACAAAAGGAGCAATTTATTTTTAAGATACAGTAGTGTTGAATATCACCAGATAGTCTACATGAGGTACCAAAATGTTGACATAGGAGCCTCCTGAACTTGTCTCCTCCCACTGATGCACCAAATGTACAGTTATACACAGAGCAATTCCCTCTGGAAGAAATCCAGAAACTACCTGAGTGAATCCTACACATCAGGCAAATGAGAAAATACCCACAATGAAATGAGTATGAAAGGCTGAGACACCCTCTTGCCATAAACCACACCCTTGGTACAGTGTGCCAAACAATCAGGTGAGAACCCCCTGACTCCCAGAATTGCTGGCTGTGATTCTCCCCAAGACCCAAAAGAGTTAGTGGACACCTTACCTGCCTTCTCCCTTGAGCTCATTTCACAAATAAAACCATATTACCTGCACCTCCCTGGAGTAGATAGTCCAGATATCTAGTGCCCCAACTCTTGTTGCTGCTACCAAAGGGATGGTCCCCCAAATCACCTAGCTCTGGTAGCTTAGAAGCCTTACTCCAGGACTAGAGCAAAGAAGCAGTTGTTAATGGAGTGAGAGCACTATCTTTAGCTATCCTGCCAAGGCTCAGAGCAAAGGAAGGAAGCCAAAATGTCCATCTCCTAGTTTTTCACTGGAAGGGATTTGATGGCACACTTGACAAGCTGCTGTTGAAGGATCTGTCTTCTAAATAGCATGTAGATGGGGTTTAGTGCAATCATCTCAGGAGCCTGGAAGAACCAGTAGGCATTTCCTCCACCTTCTCTCTCTGGCTCATTCCAACAATAAAACTAAGTTGCTAGTATCTCTCTAGAAGGAGCTTGTCCATATATCAATAAGTTTTACAGTTACCATCCAAGGGAGGATGGGCTGTCAAATCACCTAGCTTTGATTGATTGTCAAAGGGTCTTGCATTCACAAGTCCCACAGCACTATACAAAACAAGGAAGCAGTTTTTAAACATCAAACCAAACAAATCCCTTCCATCTAGACACCAGGGCTCAGGCCTAGAGGAGAAAAGCAAAAACTACCATCTTCTAGTTTCTCCCTGAAAGAGGTTTAATTATATTACTTTACCAACTGTTATCTGAGGGTCTAGCTTCTAATCAGCCTGCTTCCAGGTGTTCACTAAGATTCTCAGCTTTGAGGCACTGACAGATTTTAGCACATTCTCAACTACTGGAAAGCCAGTAATAACAAACATGGTGGTTTGGACAATTAAAAAGTTTCTAGAAACAACCAGGAGCTCAGGCTAGACTGACAAGACTCATCTCCTACACAAGATCACAGTCTGTCAAGTCTGAAAGAGGTGGCTCTTTTATCCAATATGTAGAAACTAACACAGAGTCAAGGAAAATGAAAAATAGTGGAATATGTTCCAAACAAAAGAAAGAGATAATTCTCCAGAAAATTATGTTAATGAAACAGAGATAAGTGATTTATTCTATGTATAGAGAACTCAAAATTACAGTCATAAATATGCAAATTGAGGTCAGCATACTAACGCACGAACAAAGTGAGAATTTCGATAAAGGCATAGAAAATATGAAGAAGTATTGAGCAAAAGTCCTAGAACTGAAGAGTACAATAATTGAACTGAAAAATTCAATGTAGAGGTTAAACATTAGACTAGATTAAATGAAAGAAAGGATCATGGAACTCAAAGACAGGATGCTGGGATTCATTCCATTAGAGGAGCAAATTATTTAAAAAGAATGAAAAGGAGTAAAGAGATCTTAAAGGACTTATGGAATGCTATTAGATGGAAAACTGCCCATTATAAGCATCCCAGAGGAAGAGAGAGAAAAGGAGCAGAAGCTTTTTCAAAGATATGACTGTAAGTTTCTCTAACCTGGGGAAAGAAACAGAGATCCAGAATTAACAAGCCCAAAATTTACCAAACAAGATGAATCCATACAGACTCACACCAAGACATATTATAGTTAAATTGTAAACAGTTAAAGACAGAATTTTAAAAGCAGCATAGCAAAGCAACTTGTTACATAAAAGGGAAACTCCTAAAACTGTCTAGATTTAGCAGTGGAAACTTTATAAGCCAGAGGGAAAGCATCTGTTACAAATTACCACACATTTGTGTCTCAAACAACACAAATAGAGTAAAACTTTGGTTTGCAAGCATAATTCATTCCAGAAACGTGCTTGTAATCCAAAGCACTTGTATATCAAAGGAAATTTCAAGAACCATTGGTTCAGTTATGATCATGTGATATTCAGTGTCACTTACTACTTGTAAGACATCACTCATTTATCAAGTTAAAATTTATTAGAAATGTTTGCTCACCTTGCAGAGCACTCACGGAACAAGTTATTTGCAATCCAAGGTTTTACTGTACATTGTCTTACAGCTCTGTATTTCATTGGTCCCTACTCTCGAGGGGTTAGCAGGCTATGTTCCATTCTGGATATTCTAAGGAAGGGTCCATTTCCTTGTTCATTCAGGAGGTTGGCAGAAATGTGTTCCTTTTGGTCTCAGGACTGAAAACATACTAAAAGCCACTGGGTCATGACTTTAAAAGAATGAATTATTGGTGTGTGAATTACACTTAAATAGAGATTTTTTTAAAGGTGCTGAGCCATCTATGTGTGTTTATATAGTAATCAATGTTGACAAATAAGTATAATAGTTCAAAGGGATCTTTGATAATTGAATTATGACTCATGGTGCTTGCTCTCTACATCACCATCATTATTATTTATATATTCTTTTATGGAATCACTTAAAAATCTGTCCTAATCTTCACCTACAACTAAAGTACTATTTAGCCCATTATATGGCAAAAGTCATATAAGAATGACCATAGGAGTTCAAAAGATGGTATTTTTTCCTTATCGGATGGTCAATGAAAGCTACTTAAAGAATTTGACGTCTTTCCAGCCAGTGTGTAGAATAAAACTCTATTGTGACACTTCTCAAAAGGTGAAGGACTATAAACTCTATGGTACTAGGATGGTGAGAATGACAACAGTAGCAATAATGAAAATCGTATGTTGGAAGCAGAATAAACAAAATATGACACCTGGGGTCCTGCAGTAATCTCCACATGAGAATAAAAGTGTAATTAGTTGGCAGCTTAAAAATGGAAAGTGAGCAACACCTTTTGGTGATGCCATGAGGAAGTTACCAGAAACTTGTTCTACTTTCAACAATATTTTTTTCTTCCCCCATTAAAGATTTAAGGAATACATTGTACAGTTGGCATAAAATATTGCATCATATCTGATAAAAACACATTATTATGCATACACTGTTATAAATCACACGGAAAAAAGTTCAATCATTTGAATGTTATGATCTAGTTAGATGATTTAAATTTTTTCTCAAGCAAAATACGGTTTTTGAAAAATTACAAAATGACTTTCAGAAGGTTGAAAAACAACAACAACAAAGTGTGAGGGGAAAATTACACTGTTTGTCCTTAACTGTACAAAACTGGTCCTCCCTGAACCCTTCACACAACAATATGCATTATTTGACCTCATTACCTATTCATCTTTTGCGAAGCTTAATGTTTATTTCCTAGTTTACAGTTTAGGCACAAATCTCGGACATGCCATGTGCATAAGGATTGCTAAAACAAAGAGGGATTGGATTTATAAGAAATGAGTTAAAGAGTGTGAAGAGCTATAGTATGCAGTAAATATTACATAGTGAAAATAAGTGTAGTTTTGTTAAGGGAAAATCATATTGCGTTGAGGATTGTAATAGAATCACTATTCCTTGCAGAGCAGAGAATTTTTTTAAGATAAATTTGTCTTTTAGGTTAAAACTCATATTTGAAATGCTGTTTAAAAAGGAAAGAGAAGTTTAATACTTATGGGTGTCCAGTTCCCAGTGGCCAAGAACAGTCAGAACAGGTCAGTTTGACATAGACTTTCTAGGGATCAGTGAAAGAAGTAGATGAAAATATAACTGGTATTAAGTGAGCCTGTAGTAGCAATTGACTATAACCATGAATTCTAAAGTATATTTGAAAAAAAAAAAAACTTGTGGAATAGTGTCACATTTCAAAATCTATCAAAAAAGAATTGTGTTCTTGGGAGCCTCTCCAATCCCATACTACAGTCCTGCTTTTCCTAAATTTTTTGTTTATAACTATATTGTTGTAATCCTCCTTTTAAAGCAATACTTTGAAGTAAAGTGAAGTGCTTAGCATGTTAATATTTTTAAGCCTCTTTGTAATTAGTGTTTCTGTATTTTTAGTTTGTAATATAATTCATTTTAACAGTGATTTAGGAAACATGAATCTCATGACACATGAATTTCTATTTGTGCTATGACCTCCAGCTTGATTTGGCTCATGATCGCAATCAGACTTAAGAAATGTAAACAAGTCACTTAACTTCTATGAACCTCAATTTCCCCAGTGAGAGGTTATATTTAATATGACTGCAAAAGAAATCCATATCATCTCATGATTGTAAGACATATTACATACTTGGTGCCTGAATCTCCTCTAGACAGGCTATCATTTTGGTGATAGTCTTTGTAAAAAACCTCTTACAAATGTACAATGCATTCTGTATTTGGACAGCCCTGACTTTAGCAAACTCTTCTAGACTGATGCATATAATACGTTGATTAGTAAAGGATTACTAAGGGCACCTGGGTGGCTCAGGTGGCTCAGCTGGGTGAGTGTCTGACTCTTGATTTCAGCTCGGGTAGTGACCCCAGGGTTGTGGGATGGAGCCCCACATTGGGCTCCACAGTGAGCATGGAGTCTGCTTAAGATTGTCTCTCTCCCTCTGCTCCTCTCCCCTGCTCATGTTCTCTTTCTAAAGAGATTAAAAAAATAATTGATTAATAATACATTAGCCATTAATGGACAGTGATTATATTGATTGAGGATAAGACCAAAATATACACATTCAAATGTTGTTCTAAAGAAAAGATGTTTATGTAACGTTTATACAAATAGCTATATAAAGTAAATGTCACTAACATATAAGGTATTATATTTAGGTTCACTTAAGACAAATTAAAATGTCAAACTGAATGCAGACTGTGTAACTTATTAGCCATTTTGCATATTAAAACAACATCAGTTTTCTCAGGGTATGCTTTCAAGATTTGCTAAGCAATTTTTTCGTTTGTTTGTTTGTTTGTTTTTTGACTCACTGCCTCCCAGGACTGAAATATGCCACTTCATTCTCTCTGTTCATCTAAATCTCACTCCTCTGTCAATGACTATAGCATTTTTTATACCGCTTCCATTTTTTTTTTTTTTTTGCTTAAATCTGAAGAAATATCTCTTGGCTTAGAAGGCTTATTATATCTACTTCCAAAGAATGGATTATGTGTTCTGATCAGCGTGCTAAGTAGCATTTATATAACTTAGTGGGGAGTTCTTTTTAAAGAAGTTAGAGTAAAGGTATCTTTGCCTTGCACTCCTTGGTAATGTTTAGGATAAAAGAAAAAGAAATTGCACTTTGGGAAAATTAGAAAATATCCAGATGCTTAAAAATACAATATAAAAAATAACTTTTAAAGTCACTAAAAATTGTACTTGGCTAAGGGCAGATCGATCCTTTTGTAGATCATCAGAAGCGGTAAGATTCCTCTTTAAAAAATACGAGAAATGTTTGGAAATTCATTTTTATAACCTATTGCTTGAAAATCTATTGCTAACATGTTAGAGTAGTCTTCCTAAATATCCTTGATTCCTTATGTAAAATATAAGCAGAAATAAATGACTGAGCTAATAGATGACATATTCATATACTATCTTTGTATATACATGTTAGGTATGAAAAAGCAAGGGGGAAAATGTACTAATAATTTGTGAACTTGTATCTTGGTGACATGATATAAATAATTGGTAAATCGCTTTGTAAGGGATTCTTGGCACACAGCAGTACCTAGTTTGTAAGACAATAGTTGATATATTTAATTTAAACCTGAGCCCGTAAATGTGCTACTTCCCTGCCACACTCTCATTCAACATCTAATTGGCCCCTAAAATAATTCTCCCACTTACAGTCTATTGTGAGGGAAGAAACCTAGCAAATGGAAGGGAAATGTTCTGAGAATAGATGTTAATTGGGGATAAACATGTTACCATGAAATAAAATAAATAAAATAAAATAAAAAAACAAAACAAAAATCAAGTGAAACCTCTTCAAAATATACCCCAAAAAAGAGAGAGAGAGAAAAGATCAAGCAAAAGAGGTTAGGACAAAAATACAAGAGAAAAATTAGAGTTGTAGAACTCAGAAAAAAATTTTAAAGGAAAATAAAAACAAAAATGAACACAGTATAAGAAACATCAAATTGAAGAAAAGGGCATCCTAAAATATCAGAAGCAAGATGATAGGCTCAAGGCATATAAATCCAAATTCATTAAAAAGAAAAAAAAGTTTAAGGATAAAAAATATAGAAAACAGATAAAGAAGAATCCATGCACGACTAATTGATATGCCCAGTGAATAGAAAAAAAAAATGAAGTTAACATACCAAAATAAACCAGAGAAAAAGCTTTTTCCTCTTGAACAAAAGACCTGAATGTAGAGATTTAAAGAACTTATTTTTCAAGAAACTTAAAAAAAAATGATCAGTAGGAGAGAATATTAAAATACATAATTTTCAGTTTTAGAGGTTAATGAAAAACTCATATAGTGTCAAAGAACTCATACAGTGTCAAAGTCAAGAAAAACAACAAAAGTTTTTATAAGCAGGGGAAATTTTCTTAACTTCTTGAGTTTTCATTTTTCCCCCATAGAAAACTTACTGTCTATAAGCAAGTTCCAGAAAGTCACCAATGAAGAAAAACAGGAGAGAAAATGCATTTTTCCAGTTTTATCAAGAAATAGCTGACATACATCACTGTATAAATATAAGGCATATAGCAGGATGGTTTGATTTACATGTATTGTAAAATAATTACCACAATAGTTTTAGGTGTTATCATTCATCATCTATTGATACCTTAAAAAGAAATGGGGAAATGCTTCCCCTTGTGATGAGAATTTAGGATTTACTCTCTTCTTTTTTAATATTTATTTTTGTTTTTGAGAGAGAGAGAGCGCGTCAGAGCATGATTGGGGGAGGGGAAGAAAGAGAGGGAGACAGAATCTGAAGCAGGCTTGAGGCTCTGAGCTGTCAGCATAGGGCTCAACACTGGGCTCAAACTCAGGAACCATTAGATCATGACCTGAGCTGAAGTCAGACTCTTAACCTACTGAACCACCCAGGCGCCCCTAGGATTTACTCTCTTAACAACTTTCCCATCCGTCATACAGCAGAGTTAGCTGTAGTTATGGTGTACATTACATCCCTAGTACTTATTTATCTTATAACCAAAAATTAGTCCTTTTGACCACCTTCCTCCAAATCCTCTTCTTCCCACCCACCTTTTCTGGTAACCACAAATCTGGATCTCTACTTCTGTGAGTTTCATGGGGTTTTCTGTTGTGTTTTATTTTGTTCTGTTGTTTTTTAGATTCCACATCTAAGTAAGAGAATATAATATTTGTCTTTGTCTGACTTGGTCCATTTAGCATAATGCCTTCAAGGTCCATCCATGTGGTCACAAATGGTAGGATTTCCTTGATGTGTTATGGCTGAATCATATTCCATTGTACATATATGCCACAACTTCCTTATCCATTTGTCTGTTCGGAGGATGCTTACGTTGTTTCTACATCTTGAGTATTGTAAATAATGCTGCTATGAGCATGGAGGTGCAGATATCCTTCTGAGTTAGTGTTTTCACTTCCTTTGGATATTTCTCCCAATGTGGAATTGCTGGATCATATGGTATAAGTTTTAAGGAACTTCCATACTCTTTCCATAGTGGCTGCACCAATTTACATTCCCATCAATAGTGTACGAGGGTTTCCTGTTCTCTGTATCCTTGCCAACACTTGTTATTTCTTTTTTTGTTTGTTTTCTTGTTTTTGATGATGGCCATTCTAGCAGGCATGAGGTGACATCTCATTGTGCTTTTGATTTGCATTTTCCTAATGTTTAGTGATGTTGAGCATCTAGTAAATAAATACTGACTTAAAAATTTTATAGCTAGCTGGGACGCCTGGGTGGCTCAGTCAGTTAAGCGTCCGACTTCGGCTCAGGTCATGATCTCACGGTCCTTGAGTTCGAGCCCCGCATCAGGCTCTGTGCTGACCGCTCAGAGCCTGGAGCCTGTTTCAGATTCTGTGTCTCCCTCTCTCTCTGACCCTCCCCATTCATGCTCTGTCTCTCTCTGTCTCAAAAATAAATAAACGTTAAAAAAATTTAAAAAAATGTTATAGCTAGCTAAGCTGCCATTATTATCAATACCACACAGGTTGTATTTTCCAGTATGCCCAAGCATAAGGACTAGGGCATCCATGAACACTTCTTGAAAAAAATACTCCTGAAGATGAACTTCATTCAACTAAGTTATGAAAGAAGTATTTCTTGGAAAAATGATAAAATTGACTATTAAAATATAGACTCTGGATATTTAATCACTAAACAAAATGTAAGTGAAACTTAAGTGCATGTGTGTATATTTAATTGTGTGTGTGTGTGTGTGTGTGTGTGTGTGTGTGTGTAAAACACTGTAGGGGCTCTTGGGTAGCTCAGTCATTGAGGGCCCCACTCTTGAATTTGGCTCAGGTCATGATCCCAGCATGATGGGATCATGAGACTCTGAGCTGGGTCGAGAGCCTGCTTAAGATTCTTTCTCTCCTGGGGTGCCTGGGTAGATTAGCTGGTTGACAATCCAGCTCTTGATTTTGACTTTTAAAAAGGAAAACGAAGTATAACCAAAACACAAACATCATCAGGTTGTGGATAAAAGAGGAGTTTGATAAAGAGAGGTACTGCTGTGCCTGGATGGCTTAGTTGGTTACAGTGTTTAACTCTTTGTTTTGGCTCAGATCATGACCTCATGAGCTGTGGGATCAAGCCCCATGTCAGACTCTGTGTTGACAGCACAGGACTTGATTGGGATTCTCTCTCTCCCTCTCTTTCTGCCCCTCCCCAGCTCTCTCATTCTCTTTCTCCCTCTCTCAAAATAAACAAATTTTAAAAGAAAAATAGTGGTACTATGATAGATGTGGAGCATGATAAAAGCTAATGAGTGATAAAATAAAATTCTTAGAACAATTGCTATGTGCTATAAAATTATTGGTGTTGGAAACATGCAAATAAGAGTTTCTGGAATTTTGAAATTATTTCAGATAAGGGCCATGTTGTTGTTTTAATTATGGAAGAAGCTCTAAGGGACTAGACCACTTGAGTCATGGCTTTAATCTGGTTACGTAATTGAACAATAATTTAGGATTGTAATTGGATGTGCCAGAGTGTTGCAAGGAATCTGAATGTCTCATCTCTTTCTGGAAGGTCCATCAGTTAAGTTAAATCTAATATATTAAATAATAGAATTTTAGGTGCACTGTTTAAAGGTGAGGAGATAACCACTAGAAGTAGTAAGAATAATAATATAAATAATGAAACTGGGTTTTAGACTAGGAAAGCATAATTAGAATTATATAATTAGTTTGCAGCAGTGTGGTTGTACCAATTAATATTTGTTTTTACTGCGACCTGCCGGACCCTCCTGCCAATCTTGTCATCCTGACACCTCCAAGGACTCCATGCACCTTCGTGATCTGGATCTCAGGGAAACTGCTCCAAAGTGACAGTGCACATCTGCTTTCCTGACTGTTGTGCCTGGGCCATGACAGCTGGAAATGTTTTGAATACCTGTCCTGAGCTTAAGTTAAAAATACTGATTTCCTCATTTTCAGAAAAGAAAACCTATCGATATCTTCTAAAGTTGATCATTTAAAAATGCAGCCTGTTTACTTCATAAATCTGTATCATTCTAATGAAAACAGGAGCATTCATTCAGAACTTTATAATTTTTGAAGCATTTCACATGCATTATTTTATGTGATTCTCAGGACAAACTTTGGGGGACAGTCAGAATGCATTAGTAGATGGCAGAGCTGACGTTGGAGTCTAAATCCATCGTCACTTAAATCTGTAAAATATTTAATCCGTAGACCCCTGCTTTGCTTATATATTCTTTTAATAAGATATGACATTACTACTCAAAATGGGTTTAAGATAGTGTCCATTAAAGAAACAGAGAAACAAAAGACAAGGTAAAATATATAATATGTAGTAAAGAAGGAAAACATTGCCCAGTATTTTATCTTTCCAATAAAGCAGTCTAGTGCTTGAGATTAAGTCTTACATGTTACAGCCCCTGATATTCTCAATAGGGAGTAACCCAGTAGATGTTCAATTTTGTGTTGATCATTTGTAATTCTCCTTTATTTCAAGGCTGTGCACCTACTTTAGCTATTATTTAAGGGAAGACTAGACAACAAAATCAATGGCCAGTTAGACACACACACACACACACACACACACACACACACACACACAAAGACACACAGAACTTTTGCCACTTAAATGATCAAAAGTCTCCTGTAACACATACTGACCTGATTTCATTAGCTGGATTAACTTTTATAGTTAAAATACATTCATCATATATTTTGGTACACTTGAGCTTTAGATGCAAAATAAAAAAATTACCTATACGCTTTCTTAGTAAAACATTTAAATTTAAGGTATAAGAGGATATTCCTAAGATAAGTTATATTTCAAAGTGATCATAGTTTTATAGTCATTTTAAAATTTTAATACTGCTATAGTTAACATACAGTGTCATATTAGCTTCAAGTGTAGAATATACTGATTCAAATATTCTACACATTACTCAGTGCTCATCAAGGTAACTGTACTCTGAATTCCCTTTTCCTATTTAACCCAGCTCCTCGCCCATCTCCCCTTGGTAACCATCAGTTTGCTCTCTATGGTTGAGTCTATTTTTTGATGTCACCTTTTTTCTTTATTCTTTGTTAAATTCCACATACGAAGTGAAATCCTATTTTACAGTCCTTTTTGAGTAAAATCTTTATCTGCTTTTACTAACATAAATCTGCTTTGAATGTTTTGCAGAGGCATTATGTTATTTTCATTATTTATATTTGATGTCTGCTATTAGTACAATCATGTCTATGGATAGTATACTGATAGAGCTTTCAAATACTAACAAAAATAAATTTAACAAAATGGTATGGATTTAGTGGATTTGGCTAAGTACTACACTTTCATAAGAAATAGCAGTAATAGTATATCAGCAACTAATACAAAACTCGTGTCCTCAAAGAGCATATAAATCTGGAACAGAAAGGGTTAAAATAAAAGAATGTAAGCAAACCATATAGCAAAACTATGTAACAAAATAAGAGGTTGTACTCAGTGCTCATCATGATGAGATTATATAATAAAATCTATATAATTTGGGATCTATTTTTTAAAAAAATTTTGATGTGTTTTGAGAGAGGAAAAGCATGAGTCGGGGAGAGGCAGAGAGAGAGAGGGTAAGAGAGAATCCCAAATGGGCTCTGTGTTGTTACCACACAGGGCTCCATGCCGGGCTCAGTCTCTTGATCTGTGAGATCATGACCTGAGCCAAAATCAAGAGTCTGTTGCCTCTGGAATTATCTAACTAAAGAAAGTATTTATCATGTTAAAAATGAGATAAGAATATGATTTTTTGAAGGAGACCCCATATGCTGGAGGTATGTGGGAGCTATCTAAGACGAAGAGAACGGTTGTGTCACAGGTTGAAGTGACTACAGGTTGGGTCTGGATTTTACTTCAAATGCCATTTCTGACACTTTGGTGTTGTGTTGTTTACTTTCTGGGAATACTGTACTGGCATGCGTCAATGAAAGAGTGCCATTATCAACAGAGTATTTCACCATGGCCAAGTAATGAATAATGGTAGTCTTCTTGCTGTACCAGTCACAAGGAAAATACAGGATATACCAATCGTCCCATTTAGCTAGTATAGAGCAAAAGAGATAAGATTAGTGTTAGTTAAACTAGAAAGAATGGGCACTGCTTAAGAGAAAGAAAAATTACAATTTCAAAGATAATTTGCCCTTCCAGCTCTGCGGCTATGCTCCCAAAGGTGTGTTGGGAGCATATATATAATATACCTTATATATTTCTGAATTCCCAGTAACTGACACAGTATCTAGCTTGCAGAATTACTTCTGCTTGGAATAGACCCTGTCTTTCCAAATCTTCTCCATAGGGTTATGCAAAGTAAGTTTCCTATGAAATTATATATGCAGAAGCAATTCAAGTAGTGTAAAACATTGTGAAGGGACTATATTGATAACAGAGAAACTACATCATTGAGCTGTTTATTTTATGACCCTTCTGAGATTATTACTACCCAGAGAGTAGGAATCATCATTTTGTGGACTCGTTGTGACTCCTGAATGAGCCATATATAGTCTTCGACATACTGTGGATTTCCATAAATGCAGAAAGAATATAAAACACACCCTGAGTGTTTGGTGAGAACTCAACATCCCAACACCACTTAACTTTATTTAAAGCATTCATCTAACAATGAGATCAGGATCGTGGCTATCATAGGAAAGTATGCCTTAGGGAAATGAGCTTCTTGTTCTCCATTTCTCCTCATCCTTAGATGTCTCTTCAAAGCAAAACTGCAGTATATGGTGTTAGGAAATGAAAAACAAAAACAAAAGACAGTCCTGTCAGAGGGAATAGCAAAATAGCATAGTGCTTATTTTAAGTAAGACATTTCAACATTTACTTCACTTAAAGTGGGTAAAATGCCCCTTTATCTAATTACAGTTTCTAGTAAGCACATTGTCTTGCCAGAGAATTGAAGAAAATTACAGACAAATAATTTAAGAAAGAAATAGAAAATTTTAAGGTTTATTATAGGTGTCTAAACCAAAGATTTGCAGTTAAGAAAATGAGTTCCTGTTTCGGCCACTCTGCTTTATATGGGTATCAGCAGTACAGGCTTGGTCTGAAATGAAGATGGTTATTAAGTGGAATCGAGTGTGTGGATACACCATTTGAAATGATAGGCATTGATTCCTCAGATCATGTCAGCACGACCTCAGAGACCGTGCACTTGCTTTCTAGCCTTTCACTCTACAAAGAGGTTATTAAGGAGTATTGTATTTTTGAAGGAAATACGTAGCTAGCTGAACAGTTCTTGTTCATAACACATTTATTTAAAAGTAACAGGCATGGGAGGTTCTTCAAAATGATTTTTAATAATAGCTCAGTATTCCAAAGAAAACTTAAGTTATTTGAACTCTTTTATTTTTTTAAATGCCTGAATGTCAGGAAGCTGGCTTAGCTTTTAATAAGTACTTACTAACTCGTTGAGCAATTATTGTCTCACCTTCCTAACACATTAACTATTGCTATAGCCAAATAGCCACCTGTGCAAGGGGGAGACTGATGTCAAACTAGAATCTTTGTAAAACTCCCCATTGTACACTATTGTCCCTTTAATATTTCATAGGCCTATATGTAACTGTTAAATTATTCAAGTCACCTCTGCTTCTTGAGCATCATATCTTTTTGTATATGGCTTTTGTCAAAGGGCCTGAAATGTAGTTGTCTACAGGAAACATGATGATGCATTAAGATGCATGAGCAGAACTCAGGAGGAACTGCCAGTCTTTTCCAGAGCATTCTACTGGCACTCTCTTTGTGTACCTTTGCTAGGGAAGAGGATACCTGCCCTGGGAAAAATAGCATTCCAAGTAAGTATTGCTTTTCCTAAAGCAAATTAGTAAAGCCTTCTCTGAAAAAAAACCGTACGGACACTTGCGTCTCAAGTCTTTCCTCTAAAATCTTCTCATTTTTTTTTTTTTTAGTCTAAATTATTAAATAGAGATGTCTCCTGTGGCTCTCTCTTTTTGTCTCCCGCAGTTTTGGAGGGTTGCGGAAGGCTCGTAAACAAGTAACATTGAACTATTTTGCCTCTTGTAATAATGTATTTTCACACTAGAAGTAAACTAAAGCCAGTTGGAAATTTGAATCCTGAGAGTTGTTGATGCATTAAAGAAGCTAGGATTGGAACCCAAACTTAATAAATGCCTAATAAGAGGCCAACTAATGTGCTGCATACTCAGTCAAACATTATGGCAATTTATCTGTCAAAACAGTTTTCAGAAAGAGGACTGTCTAAAATTATAACCTTACAGATAAAGAAAATGAGGCTCCAAGTGGCAAATTTCTTGCTTAAATTCACACAGCAAGTAGTGGCAGACCTGGGAATAAAACTTATCTTTTCCTCCAAAAAAAAAAAACCTATATACCTGTTGGCCACTCCACTCTCTCTCATTATTACCACCATTACTGCAAATCAGCTACATTGAAAGCTAATTAAAACTATCTTGAGCTGGTTGTTCATTTATTGCGGGCATGGTATGCTCAGACTCAGACTTCGTTATAAATAATGAAATCCCAACTCTAAATGGTAATGATAATTTGTAGTGATCACCCAATGTTTTCAATATACGTCTACATATTGTTTATACTAGCCAGTGCCCTGAATCAATCACAGTAGATGTTATTTCTGACTCATATTTTGTTTTAGTTCTTGAAATGTGTTTAGTTTTGTTTAGTTTCCGGGGTTTAGTATATGACTATAACTAAAAATATTATGTTTAAAAAATACAGAGTATTGTTCTTAGACTTGCCATCAACTGCTTGCAAGAGTAGAGCCAAATTGCATTATTTTTCTGGTAAACCTGGAGTCCTGTGAAGGGAAAAAATACATTAAGAGCCACAAACAGCATGATTTTCATTTCTGTATTTTATTACTACAATGGCCATTCTAAAGAGCACCCTTTAACTATGAAAGATGACTTGCGAGAGGAAAGGTCATAATTTGTTAATAAAATTCATTGGTAAATAAGTATTTTTAAAATTGTGTGTTTATACCTTACTAATTCCAAAAGCTCCACACTTGAAGCATTAATAATGTATTGGATGAATCCCAAAACCATCACTACATACATTCTGTTGGTGCATAATAATTGTCTGATCTTTTCTGTCGGTATATATAAATTAAGGTGCTAATATTGTTGAGATGTCAGTTCTTCTCAGTGTGATCTATGAATTCACATACCAATACGAATCTCAGCAAGTTATTTTGTGGCTATGAATGAACTGATTCTAAAGCTGATGTGGAGAGACAAAAGACCCAGGAGAGGCGACACAGTAATAAGAACAAATTTTGAGGACTGACACTACTTCGAGTTTTCCTGTAAAGCTACAGTAATCAAGACAGTTTGGTACTGGAGAAAAAAGAGACAAATAGATCAATGGAACCAAATACACAGCCCGAAACAGACCTATGTGAATATGGTCAACTGGGTTTTGACAAAAGATGGAGCAAAGCTAGTCATTTCAACAAACTTTGCTGGAAAAGCTTGACATCCACACTCAAAAAAATGAATCTACAGACCACACACCCTTTACAGAAATTAACTCATAGGGATCACAGACCCAAATGTAAAATGCAAAACTATACAACTTCTAGAATATAACATTGGAGAAAACATACATGACTTGAGTCAATGACTCAATAACTTTTTTTAAATTTTTTTTAACGTTTATTTATTTTTTTGAGACAGAGAGAGACAGAGCATGAACAGGGGAGAAGCAGAGAGAGAGGGGGACACAGAATCCGAAACAGGCTCCAGGCTCTGAGCTGTCAGCACAGAGCCCGACGCGGGGCTCGAACTCATGGACCGTGAGATCATGACCTGAGCCGAAGTCGGATGCTTAACCGACCAAGCCACCAGGCGCCCCTCAATAACTTTTTAGATACAAACACCAAAGACGTGATCCATGAAATAAGTAATTCATAAGCTGGGCTTCATTAAAATTTTTAAAAATCTGCTTTGAGAAACATGTCAGGAGAATGAGAACATAAGCCACAGACTTGGAATAGTATTTGCAAAAGACACAATTGATAAAGGACAGTTACGCAAAATACACAAATAAATCTTAAAGCTCAATAATAAGAAAAAAAAAACGAGAAAGTGGGCTAAAGAATATAACAGACACCTCACCAAAAAATATGTATAGATGGCAGGTAAGCCACCTATACATTATATGCCATTGAGAAAATACAAATCAAAACATCAGTGAGCTAACATTATATGCCTGTTACAGTGGTCAAGTTCCAGATCAGTGAGAATACTAAATGCTGGTGAGGATGTGGAACAACAGGAACTCTGATTCATTGCTGGTAGGGATGCAAAATGGTATACTCACTTTGGAAGAGAGTGGTTACTTATAAAACTTAGTGTATTCTTACCATACAATCCACTGGTCATACTCCTTAATATTTACACAATGGAGTTGAAAATTTATGTCCACACAAAGTATTTCATGGAAATGTTTATAGAAGCTTTCTTTATAATTTCCAAAACTTGGAAATAACCAAGATGTTCCTGACATGGGTAAATAAACCCATGGGTACATCCAGACAATGCGCTATTTATCACTCAGTGCTAAAAGGAATAAAGCTATCAAGCCATGAAAAGACATGGAAGAAACTTAAATTCATATTACTAAGTGAAAGAAGCCAATATGAAAATCACACACTGTATGATTCCAACTATTAGGACACTCTAGAAAAAGAAAGCTGTGGAGACAGTAAAACACATGAGTGGTTGCTAGGGGTTGGAGGAGTAGGAGGGAGGAATGAACAGGCAAGAGTACACACGATTTTTAGGGCAATGAAAATACTTCGTATGCTACCATAACGATGGATACATATAATTATACATTTGTCCAAACCCAGAAAATGTGCAACACCAAGAGTGAACACTGATGTAAACTAAGGATTATGATTATGACATGTAATTGTAGGTTTATCAGTTCTAACAAATTTTCCACCCTGAGGGGGGTTGTTGGTAATGTGGTAGGATAGTGTGCATGAGAGCCAGAGGAGGAGTATATAGTAAATCATTATACCTGCCCCCAATTTTGCTGTGAGTCTAAAACTGCTCTAAATAATTAAGACTTTATGAAATGTTTTTAATTTAAAAAATTGAGGTGTTTTCTATTTAACTTTGAGGAAAAAACAATAGGCTTAAGGTTAGAAGTCCTTGATTTAAGCTCTGATATTATATACCCTGTAAGTTGCTTTCTGAGATATTCTAATGCGAGTATCCTGAGAATTCATTCACTCGTTCGTTTATTCATTCATTGACTCATTTCATATCCTCATTTATTCATTACATATTATTTAGCAGCTATGATGCTATTTTTCAGGACCACAAAAATCAGTTAGACATGTTTCTTGTTTGCAAGGAATTAGAAATCAAAGTGTGACAAGAAAACAGATTCATACGCTGAAAAGCTTTTCTGTGTCATCACCAAAAAATTGGGACAATAAGTGCCATTGTAGTGATCAAGTGAAACAGTAATTATGAAAGCGCTTTCTAAACTATAAAGGGTCTATTTTTTAACATATGAATTATGCAATTGGGGCACCAGGGTGGCTCAATTGGTTAAGCCTTCAACTTCAGCTCAGGTCATCATCTCATGGTTCGTGGGTTCAAGCCCCGTGATGGGCTCTGTGCTGACAGCTCAGAGCCTGGAACCTGCTTCAGATTCTGTGCCTCCCTCTCTCTCTGCCCCTCCCCCACTCGTGCTCTCTCTGTCTCTCTGTCTCAAAAATAAACATTAAAAAAATTTAACGTATGAGTTATTACTCTGTAATAATAATTCTATACAATTTAAATTTTACAAGCCTCACTAATAAAAAATGCAAATAAAAAATCAACAAATTCCTAGCACATAGGGAAGCTATGTTTACATTATAGAATTAATGAGAACTTGTTGGAAGAATTAATGAAAATACTGTACTACCAAGTATTATACAATTACACTCTTAAGATTACCAAAAGATTTTAAATGATATTTCTTAACGTTAATAAGCATGTGTTAGGAGTATAAACAGTTTTTAAACACAAAAAAATTTTGGTTTTTATGCATAAAACAGTTATTATGCCAAAAAACAAAATTATTTTATGAAGAAAGCAGTTCTTCAATGTGACATTTATAATAGCTACCTTATTGAATAAATACTTATTAACATGGATAAAGCCATATGAAAGGAACATTTAAAAAGCATATTTACAGGAAGAGATTGAGAGAGAAATAAACAGATAAACAGAAATTATATATATAGTTAACTAATTTTTAAGAATATAAATACTTATAAGCTACTTTTGTAAGGAAAAATAAGCAATTTATATTTTTAAGTACTGTTGACTGTTATATTTCCATTATCACATTGTTATCCATTAACCTATATTTTGAATGTCACTTATGTGCCAGTGTTTAGACCTTGGAGACAGAAATGTGAGCAGAATTGGAGAATACCTGCTGTTATGGAGATTGCATTGGAGTGGTGGTAAATAGACAAGAATCAAATGGCAGGTCAATAACTAATACTGCAGACTGTGGTATGTGCCCAGGGGTGAAACAAACCTATACTGTTGGAGAAGAGGATTACTGGACCTGTGTGCCCAGGGAAATTATTTCATACAGTGTGATCAGGGAAAGCTTCACTGATGAATGCATTTTTAGGCATAATTAAAAGCAATGAAGGAACAAAGAGTATTATTCCAGGCAGAGGAAACAAGTGCAAAAGCCCTGTTTTGGGAGCCTACTTTTCCTAGGAAAGCAACAAAAATAGTGAGGCTGAAGCAGAATGAGGGAAAAGGAGATCTTATTAAACTTGCAACTCTCCACTTGAAGTTGTCTCAGTGTAGAACATCCCATTTTCCCAGAGTACATTAGACCTGCAGAGTGCTAGTAAATATTTAGCAGACAGCTCCCTGAGGGGGAAAAAAACTGGAAGGGGAGCTGATTGATACCATTTACCAGTTCCCACATTGTAAATGTGTCTAATACGGTGATTTTAAGGTATCAGTATGATGTCACTGAGCACAGAGTTCAGAAGAGGTATACCCAGTCGATTCTTGAGAGCCAGTATGAGCCAGCTCCAACACACCATTGCATTTATGCCTATGTATCTGAAGGAAACTTCCATAAATACAGAGGAGACTACTGCATAATTTTGCATGCAAAAGTGAGCAGGTATTGACATTCTGAATAACTGAAACTAGGAAAGGTCCTATAATTGGTGACTAACAACAAAGATTGTAAATTTTGACTAAGTGTAGAACATTGTTGCTGGAAAACAAAGGAAGTATTCAAGATACATAATTGATCTTGTCACTTTGGTAGTAACTGACATGGAAAAATATTAGGACTCTACAGTCATTATCTTCACGGAATGACCTCAAGTATTTTCTTTTTAATGGCTGCAATATGACGTGGATCAGCTTTAATGAGTGAATTGTATAGTGGAAAATGGCTGGAAATGCTAATAGTAGCTCAGTTGATAAACAGATGGAAATTATTGTGACAAAGTGGTGATTTTTCTGGCCTCAATCACTTATTTCGCTTTAACTTGTCATATGTGTTCAGTTGTAAATGACAAAATAGTTGTAAAAGTAACAAAAATAGGAGAAAATGTTGAAAATGTTTCTTTGTAAAACATGTGTAAAGAGCCAAATATGTGAAGGAAGAAAAGGGTATTTTATGTTTTAATTCCATTTAAGAATCTGTATCAAAAAGGAAAAAAAAAAAGGAGATTGGGGAAAATTTTAAGATAATATCAGTGGCAATAGTATATTTTTAAGCTTTTTCATTTAAAATATTTTCAGGCTTAGACAATTTAAATGATTTATAGATACTTTTTATCCCCATAGCCATATATACATGTATATTTATAACCAAATATATGTGTGTGCATGTATATGCATGTGTGTGTGTATATATATACATATATTTATGAATCTGTACATTGATACATAGACTTATGTTTATGCAATTTGATGGGTATATATAAACATACCTATGTAAATATATTTCTGCCTATACATATATTAAAGTATAATAAATTCATACTTCCAATTCCAATCAAACATGAGGCCTATTTTAGCTTTCTCCCTTCCATATTTACAATTCTCTACTCCATTGGTAAGAATCTTGGATCTCACTGTCCATAGTATATTTACTTATTTTCTCAGTTCCAGAATGCAAATAGAATATTTCTGAAATTATTTCATAGGCATGTGAAAACTACAGTTAAAACGTTATGTTCAAAATTTACTTTTTCCCTTCCTACAATTAATTTTCACATTTTGCTTATGTTGTATTTTATTCTTTCCACCCTATCTTTGTTGATTTCAATTGTTTTTTTTTTTTTTTTTGGCTATGTGAAATATTACCCATAATTCTAAAAATGAGATATAAATTAAAATTTAGATACCAGAAATTATCCTTCATTCTATCCCTGTTCCGATCACCCTATCCTTTCAGTGACATTCCTTTCCACCTCTTGCATGTAACCAACTTCATTATTTTTTTATTCACCCTCCTGTGTTTTTTTGGACAAATGGTTTATTACTGTACGTGTTTCTAAATTTGCTTTTGTACTTAAAAAAATATAACGTAGTGTAAATGCACTTTGACTTTTATTTAATAAAAAGACGATTATACAGGCTCCTGGGGGGCTCATTTGGTTAAGTATTTGACTCTTGATTTCAGCTCAGGTCGAGATCTCACAGTGGTGGGATGGGGCTCCAAAACACGCTCTATGCTGAGCAGGGAGGCTGCTTGGGATTCTCTCTCTCCCTCTCTCTCTGTCCCTCCCCTGCTTATGCTGTCTCTGTCTCTCAAAATAGATAAATTTTAAAAAATAAAATAAAAATGAAAAGACCATTATAATGACAATGTCAGTATTGAAATATGAATTTTATGTTAGTAACCATATTGTTCTAATGTTAATTTTCTGATGGTAGAACTTTTACTGTGGTTATATAAAAAATATTCCTTTTTTCATAAGCATGGAGATTTTATTCAGAATAATTGACAATATTAATGTAATAACCCAAATAGGCCTTTTGCTGACTATTTTGAAAATAAGGCTAAATAAATTAAAGTCTGGCTAAAAAGAGAATATAAATGTTTCAAATCACAGTAATATAAAAAACGTTTATTTTAAATAAGCAGATGATCAGGTGGTCAGTGGACATACCCATAATTTACTTAAATAATTCAGAAAAATAATACACAAATATTATTTGTATATTTGGAAAAATATAATATATAGAAAACTTTAAAGTTTTCTATATAACAAACAATAGACAGTAAAGAAAATAAATTAAGGTACCCTGTAAAAGACTAGATGTATTAAAAATAGAGAAATATGACAGAATCAAGACCAAGCATATCAATATATGCACTTATCAACCCATTAAAGGAAAATGATGTTCAAAGTGAAAAAAAAAAGACAAAAGCATAACACAAAAAAGGGCTTGAAGGAAGGATGCTATTGCATTATAGTAGTTATCAATATTTATGTACCAAATAGTACAGCAATAACTTTCATAAAACAAACTATAGCAGATACAAGAAAGATAGAAATATAGTAATATACGAAAAATTTAATAAATCTTCCTCAAGACATATTAAGTAGACAAAATGAATCAGTAACCTTAAGTTATAAACACCATAACTGATGTTCAGCAAGATTTAAAATGTCAAATTCTGAACTCCTGTAATAAATAATTTTATTAAAAGGTATATCATGTGTTCAGAAAAATTGGCCATATATTAGACCACAAAGAAATCCCTGATACATTTTAAATATTAGAAAAAATCCAAGTAGCATTCTTATCATAATACATTATGTTTTACATAATTACATTATGTTATACATAAAATTATAAATTATTAATCAAACTAACCCCCCCCATTTTGTATTTTTTAATGAAATTAAATACAGGGTCATAAAATAATGTTACATACTTTCCCGATAATGATAATATGTAATATCCAAATAACTAAAGCATTATTTGAGGTAACATTTACCATTAAATGCCCATATAACTAAAAGTAAAAAAATATATCATTTAAACACCTAGCTCAAAAGCACAAGAAAATAACATTAAACCCAAAGAGAAAAGAAGCAAGAAGTTACTGAAGATAAAATATAGAATGGTTAAAAACATAGATAAAAAAAATCACCTGTTTATCTGAAATTCAAATTTAATTGTGCATTCTATAATCTAATTTGCTAAATCTGGCAATTCTATTTCTTTGTCTTAATGCTTTTTAATTTTTAAATTCTTAATTCTAGCTAGTTAACAAAGTATGATGTTAGTATCGGGTGTGAGTCACAATAGTGACTCAACACTTCCATACATCACCAGGTACTCATCATAACAAGTGTACTCCTTAACCGCCATCACCTATTTCACCCATCCCCCAGCCCACCTCTCTTCTGGTAACCATTAGTTCTCTATAGTTAAGATTCTATTTCTTGGCTTGTCTCTCTATCTTTTTCCTCTTTGCTTTTTGTTTGTTTGTTGTTTCTTGAAGTCCACATATGAATGAAATCATATGAGATTTGTCTTTCTCTGATTTATTTTGTTTAACATAATACTCTAGCTCCATCCATGTCATTGCAAATGGCAAGATTTCATTCGTTTTTATGGCTGAATAATATTCCCTTTACCCATTCATCAGTCGATGGAAACTTGGGCTGCTTCCATATCTCGGCTATTGTAGATAATGCTGCTATAAACATTTGGGTGCATGTATCCCTTGGAATTAGTGTTCTTGGATTCTTTGGGTAAATGCCCCAGAATGTAGCTACTGGATCATAGAGTAAATCTATTTTAACTTTTTGAGGAACCTCCATACTCTTTTCCACAGTGGCTATTTCAGTTTGCAATCCCACCAATAGTGCACAAGAGTTTCTTTTTCTCCACAACCTCACCAACATCTGTTGTTTCTTGTGTTATTGCTTTTAGCCATTCTGACAGGTGTGAGGTGATATCTCATTATACTTTATGCATTTCCCTGATGATAAGTGATGATGAGCATCTCTTCATGTGTCGTTTGGCCATCTGGATGTCTTCTTTGGAGAAATATCTGTTCATGTCTTCTGCCCCTTTAATTGGATTATTTGTTTTTTGGGCTTTGAGTTGCATAACTTCTTTATATATTTTGGATACCCCTTTATCAGATATGCCATTTGCAAATATCTTCTCCAATTTTGTAGATTACCTTTTAATTTTACTGATTGTTTCTTTCACTATTCAAAAGCTTTGTATTTTGATGTAGTCCCAATCATTTATTTTTGCTGTTTTAACCCTGTTTTTTGCTGTTTGTCTCAAAAAACATATCTAGAAAGAAGTTGCCACAGTTGATGTCAGAGAAGTTACTACCTGTGCTCTCTTCTAGGATTTTTATTGTTTCAGGTCTCACATTTAGGTCTTTAATCCATTATGAGTTTATTTTTGTGTACTGTATAAGAAAGTGGTCCAGTGTCATTCTTTTGGAAGTGTCTATCTACTTTTCCCAACACCATTTGTTGAAGAGACTATCTTTTTCCCACTGGATGGTCTTTTATGCTTTATAAAAGGTTAACTGACCATATAATTGTGGGTTTATTTCTGGGTTTTCTATTCTGTTCCATTGATCTACATGTCCATTTTTTTTTTTTTTGCCAGTACCATATTGTTTTGATTACTACAGTTTTGTAATATAACTTGAAGTCTGAAATTGTGATGACTCTAGCTTTGCTTTTCTTTTTCAAGTTTGCTTTTGTTACTCACGGTCTTCTGTAGTTCCATACAAATTTTAGGATTGTTCTAGCTCTGTGAAAAATGTTGTTGATATTTTGACAGAGATTACATTGTGTCGATTGCTTTGGGAAGAATAGGCATTTTAACAACATTTGTTCTGCCAACTCATGAGCATAGAATGTCTTTCCATTTATTGGTGTCATTTTCAATTACTTTTTCATCGGTGTTTTATACTTTTCAGAGTACAGGTCTTTCACTTTTGTGGTTTATTCCTAGGTAGCTTAAGGTTTTTGGTGCAATTGTAAATGAGATTGTTTTCTGAATTTCTCTTTCTGCTGATTCATTATTAGTTTATAGAAATGAAACACATTTCTGTGCATCGATTTTTGTATCCTGCAACTTTATTAAATTCGTGTATCTGTTCTAGCAATTTTTTGGTGGATTCTTTCAGGTTTTCTATATAGAGAATCATGTCATCTGCAAAGAGTGAAAGTTTTGCTTCTTCCTTATAGATGTGAATGCCTTATATTTCTTTTTGTTGTCTAATTGCAATGGGTAGGAAATACATTACTATGTTGAATAAAAGTGTTGAGAGTGTACATCCGTGTCTTGTTCCTGACCTTAGGGGAAAGGCTCTCATTTTTTTCCCATTAAGGATGATATTAAGTTGTGGGTTTTTCATAGACGGCCTTTATTATGTTGAGGCATGTTCCCTCTAAACGTACTTTGTTGAGGATCATAAATGGATGTTGCATTTTGTCAAAAGCTTTTTCTGCATCTACTGAAATGATCATATGGTTCTTATCCTTTCTTTTATTAATGTGATGTATCACATTGATTGATTTGTGAATATTGAACCACCCTGGCATCCCAGGAATAAATCCCACTTGACTGTGGTGACTGCTTTTTTTTTTTTTTTAAGAAATTTTTAAATGTATTGTTGGATTCATTTTACTAGTATGTTTACATCTGTATTCATCAGGGATGTTTGGGCTGTATTTCTCTTTTTCAGTGGTATCTTTCTCTGGTTTTGGTGTCAGGGTAATACTGGCCCCATAGAAGGAATTTGAAAGTTTTTCTTCCTTTCCATTTTTTGAAATAGTTCAAGAAGAATAACAGTTCTATAAAGATTGGTAGAATTCACCTGTGAAGGCATCTGGTCCTGGACTTTTGTTTGTTGGGAGTTTTTTATTACTGACTCATTGTTTTTGCTGGTGATGGGTCTATTCAGTTTTCAGTTTCTTCCTGTTTCAGTTTTGGTAGTTTATGGGGAGGTACCCATTTCTTCTAGGTTATCCAATTTATTGGCATACAGTTTTTCATAATATTCTCCTGTTTGTATCTCTGTGATGTTGGTTGTTATTTATCCTCTCCCATTTGTGACTTATTTATTTGAGTCCTTTTTCTTTTTTCTTGATAAGTCTAGCTGGACGTTTATAAATTTTATTGAGTTTTTTCAAAGAACCAGCTCCTGGTTTCATTTTTATATTGTTTTTTGTTTGTTTTTAGTTTCTATGTCTTATTTCTGCTCTAATCTTTATTATTCCTTCTTTCTGCTGGCTTTAGGTTTTGTTTGTTGTTCTTTGTCTAACTACTTTAGGTGCAAGGTTAGTTTGCTTATTTGACAGTTTTTCTTTTTTCTGGAGGTCATCCTGTATTGCTATAAATATTTCTTTTGGAAAAGCTTTTGCTGCCTCCCAAAGGTTCTGAACAATTGTGCTTTAATTATCATATGTTTCCATGTGCTTTTCTACTTTTTCTTTTATTTTTTGGTTGACTCATTTATCTAATTCATTGTTACTCAACCACTGTGTATTTGTGCTCTTTCTAGATTTT
Source organism: Puma concolor (assembly GCF_028749965.1). NCBI lineage: Eukaryota > Metazoa > Chordata > Mammalia > Carnivora > Felidae > Puma > Puma concolor. The sequence continues at coordinate 53,804,966 of NC_141679.1, read as the reverse complement.
TTTCTTGCATTGACTTCTAGTTTCATAGCATCGTGGTCAGAAAAGATGAATGATATTTCTTCAAATTTTTTCAATTTTTTGAGGTTTGATTTGTGAACTAATGTGTGATATATTCTAGAGAATGTTTCATGTGCTTTTGAAAAAAATGTGTATTCCACTGTTTTAGGATGGAATGCTGTGAATACATTTGTTAAATCCATCTGGTCCAGTGTGTCATTCAAAGCAATTGTTTCCTTACCAGTTTTCTGTTTAGATGCTCTGTATATTGATGCAATTTGGGTGTTAAATTCCCCTACTATTACTGTATCATTATTGATTAATTTCTTTATATTTGTTATTAACTGCTTTATGTATTTGGGTGATTTCATGTAGAGTGCATAATTATTTAAAATTATTATAACTTCTTATTGGATTGTCCCTTTTATTATTATATGCTGTCCTTTTTTACCTTTATTACAGTCTTCGTTTTAAAATCTGTTTTGTCCAGGGGCACTGGGGTGGCTCAGCGGGTTAAATGTCTGACTTCAGCTCAGATCATGATCTCACAGTTGATGGGTTTGAGCCCCGCGTGGGGTTCTATGCTGATAGATTAGCTATCCTCTCTTATCTTTCTGTAGTTGATTTGCTGGTTTCTTTTAGTGATATATTTACATTTATTTCTCTTTATTCTATGTATGTTTATTAATATTTTTTGATTTGTGATTACCATTAGGTAATCATGCATATGATATCTGCATACAGCAATCTATATTAATTGATGGTTGTTTAATTTTGAACTCATTCTTTATTCCTCTACTCCCCATTCTTTAGGTATATGGTGTCATATTTTACATCCTTTTATTTCTTGAGCTCCTTGACTGATATTTCTACTTAAAGAAAGAGTCCCCTTTAATACTTCTTTCAGGGCTGGTTTAGTGCTCATGAACTCCTTTAGTTTTTGTTTGTCTGAGAAACTCTCTGTTTCTCCTTCCATTCTAAATGACAGCCTTCCTGTAGAGCATTGTTGGCTGCACACCTTTCGCATTCAGCACGTTGAATACATCATGCTCCTCCCTTCTGGTTTGCAAAGTCTGCTGAAAAATTCACTGATAGCCTTATGGGGTTTCCCTTGTGTGTAACTGTCTTCTTTTGTCTTGCTGCTTTTAACTTTTTTAATTTTATATATTTTTTTTTAATTTAAATCCAAGTTAGTTAACATATAGTATAATATTGATTTCAGGAGAATTTAGTGATTGATCACTTACACATAACACCTAGTGTTCATCCTGAGTGCCCTCCTTAATGCCCATGACCCCTTTAGCCCATCCCCCCATCCAAAACCCCTTCAGCAATCCTGTTTGTTTTCTGTAGTTAAGAGTCTCTTATTGTTTGCCTCCCTCTCTCTCCTCTCTCTTTTCATCTTATTTTTCTTTCCTTCCCCTATGTTCGTCTGTTTTGTTTCTTAAATTCCACATATGACTGAAATCATATGCTATTTGTCTTTCTCTGACTTCTTTTGCTTAGCATAATAAATTCTAGTTCCATCATGTTGTTGCAAATGACAAGATTTCATTTTTTTCATTGTTAAGTACTATCCCATTGTATATGTATACCACCTCTTCTTGATCCATTCATCAGTCAATGGACATTTGTGCTCTTTCCATAATTGGACTATTGTTGATAGTGCTGCTTAAAGGTGCATGTGCCCTTTCAAATCAGTATTTTTGTATCCTTGGGATAAATACCTAGTAGTGCAATTGCTGGGTTGTAGGGTGGCTCTGTTTTTAATGTTTTGCAGAAACTCCATACAGTTCTCCAGAGTGACTGCACCAGTCTGCATTCCCACCAACAATGCAAATGGGTTCCCCTTTCTCTGCATCCTCACCAACATCTGTCGGTTCCTCAGTTGTTAAGTATAGCCATTCTGACAGGTGTGAGGTGTTATGTCATTGTGGTTTGGATTTGTATTTCCCTAATGATGAGTGATGTTGAGCATCTTTTCATGTGTCTGTCACCCATCTGGATGTCTTTGGAAAATTGTCTGTTCATGTCTTTTGTCTATTTTTTCACTAAATTATTTCTTTTTTGGGGTGTTGAGTTTGAGGAGTTCTTTATAGATTTTGGTTACTAATCTTTTGTCGAATGTGTCATTTGCAAATATCTTCTCCCATTCCTAGGTTGCCTTTTAGTTTTGTTGATTGTTTTGTTCAGTATGCAGAAGCTTTTTTAGCTTGATGAAGTCCCAGTAGTTCATGTTTGCTTTTGTTTTCCCAGGCTCGAGAGACGTGTCTAGTAAGAAGTGGCTGCAGCCAAGGTCAAAGAGGTTGATGCCTGTTTTCTCCTCTAGGATTTTTATTGCTTCCTGTATCACATTTAATTCTTTCATCCATTAAATTTTTTTCTTTATCACTATATCTTGCCAATTTAATCATAATATGTCTTGGTATGGATCTGATTTTGTTGGTTGTGTTGAGGGTTCTCTGTGCCTTCTGATCTAGATATCTGTTTCCTTCCCCACATTGCAGAAGTTTTCAGCTATTATCTCTTCAAATGAATTTTCTGACCCCTCCTCCCCCCGCTTTTTTCTCTTTTCTTCTTCTGGGACTCCTATAATGCCAAATTCTTACGTTTGATGTATCACTGAATTCCCTTAGTCTTGCATAATTCCTTTTCTCTCTTTTGTTCAGTGTAATTACTTGCCATTACTCTGTCTTCCAGGTCATTAATACATTCCTCTCCTTCTTCCAGCCTGCCATTCATCCCATCAGACATGTTTCTCATTTTGGTTTTGAGTCCTTTATCTCTGCTATGTTACTCTTTACCTCTGTGATAATGGTCTTATTTATGCCTTCCACTTTTTCCCTCAAATCCACTGAGTATCTTTATGATCATTATTTTTAATTATCTATCAGGCATGCTACTTATATCTGTTTGATTTAGATCTCTGGCCATTGCCTTGTCTGTTTTTTCATTTGAGAGAAACTCCATTTTCTTCTCATTTTTTCTAACTTTCTATGCCTGCTTCTCTCTGTTAGGTAAGTCAGCTATGTCTCCTATTCTTGAGGGCAATGGCCTTATGAAGAAGAAATCCTGTAGTGCCCTGCAGTGTAGTGTCTGCTGTTTTCCAGGACCTAGTGTTTCTGGGTGTATCTCTAATGTGTACTGCATATGCTATGCTGTTGTATCCTGGCTACTTTATCCTTCAGGCCAGTCATCTGCAGAGGCTCTCTTTGCCTGTGGTGGGCAGTGTTTGATGCCTGGCCTGAATGTGGTAAGTTTTAACTGCGTGTGCTCTGGTCTGCTTGTGAAATGAGACCTGTCACTGCCGCTACCAGAACTGAGGTTCAGAGAACTTCCAGGTCAGGAGTCGCACTGTTGACAGTGGTTTTGACTGGTGTTTTGGGGGATGGGTCCTGACATGCTGGGACTGAGGCAAGCATGACATGGAAGAGCTGTTCCACCAGAGTGTGGGGTGCTGGCTGGGGATTGGTGTAAGAAGTTAGTTAACTAATGTTAGGGGTATGCTGCTTCCTGCAAGTGGTCCTCTACTTATGCTGAGGGTTGGGGAAGGAAATGGCACTAGCCGATTCTTTGATCTTGGTCAGGTCTCTCCATGAGCACTACCTCTCTGGGATATACTCTGAACGAGTAAATAACCTTCCCAGTGTGTACCCAAGGTACTCTTCAGATTGCTGTTTCCATGCTATATGTCCCTGGGCTGTTTGCCCTGCCTTTTCTCTAAGAGCAACCCCAATGTTTCCAGGCTCTCCTTGAGCCAAGCCCACTAACCTTTGGTACTCCATACTTTAAGGGGCACCTGCGTGGCTCAGGTGGTTAAGCGTCTGACTCTTGGTTTTGGCTCAGGTAATGATCTCACAGTTCATGAGTTTGAGACCCATTTGGGGCTCTGCACTGACAGTACATCCTGCTTGGGATTCTCTCTCTGTCCCTCTCTCTCTGCCCTTCCCTTGCTCACATGCTCTCTCTCTCTCTCTCTCTCTCAAAATAAATAAATGAACTTAAAAAAAAAAAAAAAAGAACTCTAGGATTTAAGCCCAACTAGTTGCAAGAACTCATGAAATTCAACCTCTGTCACTTCCAAGCCAATTGCTATGGGGATTAGTCTTCCCTGTATGGGTTTCCCTTTATGTTAGTCTGTCTCTTATTCTTCTCCACAACCATGACTCCCTCCCTACTATAGCAGCCAAGATGTGTTTCTTTCCAAAAATGTATCTCCATACTCCATTTTTGATATGGCCTCTTGTGTCCCCTTAGTTGTGGAGATGGTTCTACCAGTCTTCACATCAATTTCTGGGGTGTCTAAGATTATTAATAATATCTAGTTGTATTCATGGGGTGAGGTGAGGCTTGGGTCCTCCTACTCCACCACCATCTTCCATAGGTAATTGTACACAGGTAGTTCATTTTTTTTAAGCAGGTAATTCTTAATATGATTACAGCCAATGCAGAATATGGGGCAAACCTATACTAAAAATATTTTTTTAATTCAAATTTACCCGGACAACCTAAAATTTATCTGACAAAACTGAAATAAACTTTAAAAATGATTTATTATAAAAAGAACTTGGCAAACTAAATGAATCACAAACAAATCCAACCAAAAGGAAAAATAAAGAAAAAAAAGAGAAACTACAAACACAGTAATTGAAAATGGCAACAGTGCGTAATAATCAGAGGAATTTACAATGTAAGTATACACTGCACAATTCTAGCCGAGAAGCACGTCTTCTAAAATTAAACTCTACAAAATTTATTTCTATAGATACAGAAAAGTCTAAATCTACCAAACACTATACTAAAGGGAGAGACTACTAAATAAATAACAAAATCCAAATAAATGTAATATTGCAGTAGAAATCAAGCTAAAAAAAAAGCATATCCCACAGAAAAAAAGTCTGAGATAAATTCCCAGGGGAATTTTAAGAATCAGAGAGTCATAGGGGTTCCTGGGCGGCTCAGTCAGTTAAGTACACAACTTCAGCTGAGGTCACGATCTCATAGTTTGTGGATTTGAGTCCCGCGTGGGGCTGTGCTGACATCTGGAGCCTGGAGACTGCTTTGGATTCTGTGCCTCCCTCTCTCTCTTGAAAAATAAAATAAGTGCAAATTAAGAAAAAGTAAGACGGTCATATATCTACTTAAACTCCAGAGCATAGAAAAGGAATGAAAACCTCCACAATTTATCCTAAAACATGAAAAGATTGCATCATTAATGAAAACTACAAGCAAACTCACTTAAGGGTATCTATACAACATCTCATAAAAAAATATTTGTGAATAAACCAAAAGCCTACTAAAAATATATTGTCATAACTAAATGGGATTTATTCCAGGAGCACTTATGGCTTGATATAAAGAAAACCATAAATATGATCCATCTCATTATTAAAACTAAAGAAAAATATGATAATTTTCATTTACTTAGTAGGTGTTTAATGTTCAACCTGTATAAATGGTGAAACATATATACATATATATTTATACACACACACACACACACACACACATGCATTTATGCACATATAGACATAATTTTAGCAGTGTGTGGACAACATAATCCATGCCTAGGAACCACTAGAGTTTCCTGGTTTTCCTCTGAAGTCAGACATAAGCCAGAATTCCAACTATCTCTAATGTAACTATATCTCATGATATATAATTATATCATGGGGATTGCCTAATAGTATTAGATAATAGCATCCCATCCAATAACTCCAAACCTTCAATGTCTTCATAATGTTTAAGGAAACCTATTGTCATTTATCATCTGAAAACTTCCATGGTCTGTGTTTGATCTACTTACGTTGTTAATCAACTTTTCAATTACTTCCTTTCACATGCAACAAACAGTGATATTTTAATATCCTGAACGTTTTGTCCATCTCCCTATCTTTGCTCCTATTGTTTCTTCTTTCTGAAATCACTTTTTCAGATTTAGTCTCTATTTGATAGAATCCTGTCAGTATGTCAAGGTCCTATTTCTGTATCAGAGAGAAGGACTCGTGTGTGTGTACGAAATCCTATATTCTCCCTCTTTTCTTTATGTATTTGTAACTTTGTGTACTGAAATTCAGTTTGTGTTGTTTTCTTTTCCTCACTACATTTAAAACACATTGCAAGTGTGGAGGAGTTTGGGTTATTCAAAAGCAGTTTGTTTGGTTTCCTGACAAGGAAAAGTTCTTCCCTGGGAAGATGGCAGCTGTCGATTACCCTGAGCAGTCATCTTTTACTTGGTATTTGCAGTAACTGGGCATTCACCATGCATTCATCTCACTAAATGTTAGGTCAGTCCAACTAACAGACACTTCTGTCTGTTGAGGCACATTTAATCTTTTGCTTTCATCTGTTCTTGGCAAAACTGGTTTCTCAATTACTGTCATAATTTGTATTTTTAGTACAGAAAGACAGTTAAGTACTCTATTTACAAAATGTTTTGATTATAGTATTTAAAAAGTTGTACATTTGAATTAAATTGCTTACCTTAACAATCTTAAGCTGAGAAAAAAGAAGGCTGACACAAAAGAATACATATTACATGATTTAATTTTTATAAAATTCTGGAGGAGACATAACTAATTTATCATGGCAGAAGGCAAACCAGTGGCAGGCTGGGGTTGATTGGCTGAAGAAGAGCAAAGGGGACATTCTGGAGTCAGGACATGTCTGTAGTTTGGAGTTGTGGTGAACAGGTGAATGTATTCGTTAAAATGTATTGCACTGTACATATAAAATGGGTACATTTTATTAACTGTAAATTATACCTGAAAGAATGTTTCTTTAAACACCTATAAAAGCAATTTACCTTGTTTTAATTCTTGAAGACAAGGAGTGGCTATAATTAAATAAATAATTAGTAACTAATAGTTACCTTTAAAGCAGGTATTTTAAGAGAAAATAAATCCTATATATCTAACCTCAACTTACATGAATTAGATATAAAATTTATCATTTATGTCTTAAGGCAAAAAAACATTATGGTGATATCTAGAGTATTTTAAAATAACATGAAAATATTTTCTTAAATTGGTATAAACAGAATATTTAAAAAATAACTTTCTTACTAAAAAATTATAAAATCAACATTTTGAGTTATTTTTGAAAATATTCAATTTATGTAATGCCATATCTTCCATGGAATATTTTCACCTTTATTTTAATGTTTCTTTATATATCATTCTAATACGAGATATGTTAATTTGTTGTCAGGCAACAGAAGCTGATTGTCCTTAGAACAGTGTAATTATCATTTTTAACTTTGTTACATTTATATTGTCTCAAATATTTAAGAAATGCCTTCTTTTTTTTTCAGTAATAAAACCCAGTAGGTAGTAAATTTTCAGGTGATTATATCAGGCACTGGCTAGAATCTTAATGTGGGGTAATTTTACCCCTCAGGAAATGTAACAATCACCATTCAATTATACTCCTGGGGTGTATAGACTTTTAAGAATAGAATACTTCAAATAAAAACAATTTGCAAGTTAGTCAAATGAGGTGTATATTATATTTACTAGATTTCAAGGTAGGGTGTTATTAGCAAATGCTACAGCCATCTAAAACCATTTTATAATTTGATCAAGTAACTACTGCTGTGTAAAACAAGGAATTGAAAAATGATGAATAAAGTGAAAACAAATTCCTTTTATTTCCAATGAAAAAAATTAGCTAAGTGGGGATAGATCCATTTTTAGGATTAGTTTGGAGAGCATCAGTAATAAAAACTAAATAAACCATTTATATTTTATTCAATGTAGTAACTAGTATTGGGGGAACCAACAAAGAAGACAATTTATGAAGTTGTGTAGGACAAACTACCAGTTCAGAAGTATCTGTAATTAAAGTACGGGAGTGTTATTTACATGAAAATACATTACACGTAAAAATCTTTGAGGTATATCAGAATATCTAAAATATTTTATTTTTTTAATTTTTTTTAAATTTATTTTTGAGAGAGAGAGACAGAGTACAAGTACGGGAGGCGCAGAGAGGGAGGAAGACACAGAATCTGAAGCAGGTGCCAGGCTCTGAGCTGTCCACACAGAGCCCGAAGCCGGCCTTGAACTTGTGAACTGCAAGATCACAACCTGAGCCAAAGTTGGACGCTTAAGGACTGAGCCACCCAGGCGCTCCTAAAATATTTTAAAAATGAGAACTTCAGCAGGTAGTTATTGAGAAAAAATTTGTGATGGGTTTTATTTCTGGTAATGTGACCAAGATTATATCAAATAAATACTTTTTAAGAGAAAAGATGAGCAAATGGCTAAGAAAAAAAAATCTGTTTCATGGGATCAGAAAGCTGACGGATCAAATTTGGAGGGAGAGGGGATGATGAAGCATAGCACTTGATACCACACTTCCACTCTAAAACAACACCAACCTTTGAAAGTCCCGTTGAGGGGCTTGGATGTTGAACAGGTATTTCTGCCCTCTCATGCAGATGAGATGGGGAAACAAGTAAATAGTGAAGTGCAGGACCTGTCACATAGCTGGCAAACATCCTACATTTTTAGAAAGGACCCAGAAGGGAAATGTTCTAGGAGTAACTGAAATGGACCATTGCTCCCGAGAAGCAAAAGGTTTACCATCATTTCCATTCATGATTGTTTTAAGAGGATTTTCACCTAGCCTGACTTTATAACAAAATATAAAAGAATATCCTACTATGACCTCAGTGATGTGTAAAATTCATGTCCCAGATTCAACCGTTAGTTAGAAATCATGAAACACAAAGAAGACTCAAACTGAAATGAAGGAAATTGAGATAATTAGAAAGAGACTCGGGAAATAAAGCTAATGGAGGTAAGGGATACGGATTTTAAAGTCACTGTGATTACCATGTTCAAGGAAATAAAACAATTTCACGAGTAAAATGAAAGCCATAAACATAAATCAAATGGAATTTTTAGGACTAAAAAATAACTTGAACTATGTAAAATGTATTTGATAGCTTTTTTTGTGGCATAACTAAAGAGAATTATTCTTCTGAAAGGTATTTCGGAAGAAAAAATATTTATAATGAAGCAAAGAGAGACAAAAATAGAGGAAATGATGTAAGAGAAAATATTAACATGCATCAATTTCCTCCTTCAAGTCTTCTAGAGATCACAAAAGTCAGCCAAATCTACACTCCTCGCCACTGCTTTTGGCCTGAATATTTAAATGCAAAAACTTTTGCATAACAAGTGATTGCTGTTGAACGTAGTATCCATCACTGCACCCCCCCCCACCAAGGATGAAGGTCTTAGTTATTGTAATGTGACAGCCTGCCAGATATTGTCACCCTAACATCCACCTGCCACGTGGCTTTTGTTACCAAACAATCATCAAAATTCCAGAGGGAAATATCCAGGTTCTTTTCCTAAGGCAACTTCTTTCTGGAACTTTAGTTTTGGTTCCCCTCAAACTGGACACACAAACAAGGACTTGAATCTCATGAAACAATTGGGAAAATAGTGAAAGAGGGAGAGGGAAGAAAGACAAACTAATAAAGTTTACAGCAAGTGGACAATGCGGATCCAGCCTTCTGAGAACCCTCTGAGACACAGGTGTAACACAACTCAGAACTGTCCTGCAGGAGGCAAGAGAACTGGGTGTTTGTCTACTCTACTCCATTCTCAGGAGCTGAGAGCTGCCCTTTCAATGCACCCCTGCATTGTGCCTGCATAGAGCTGTGCAAACCACAAATGTCAGAGAAACATTCTGCTAGAGAAGAGAAGATGTTTGGAGCTAAAGCTGAGGACCCTTTGGCAAGCCAGGGGCTGTTCACAGGCACATGTAGACTCACATGACCTAAGGGGAGAAAAAGTAGGCATATGCTGCTCAACAGCCTCAATGCCCATCAATAATAGAATGAAAAATAAATTGTGAAACACTCATACAAGGGAAAACTATGCAGGGATGAAAATAAACAATCTACTGTGACCTGCAAGGACATTGCTGATTCTCACATAGTATTGAGCAACAGAAGCCAAACGTCAAATAGTGCATGTAGCCCTTTTCCAGTTTATACAGTTTAAAAATGGGCAAAGATGGGGCGCCTGGGTGGCGCAGTCGGTTAGGCGTCCGACTTCAGCCAGGTCACGATCTCGCGGTTCGGGAGTTCCAGCCCCGCGTCGGGCTCTGGGCTGATGGCTCGGAGCCTGGAGCCTGTTTCCCATTCTGTGTCTCCCTCTCTCTCTGCCCCTCCCCCGTTCATGTTCTGTCTCTCTGTGTCCCAAAAATAAATAAAAAACGATGAAAAAAAAATGGGCAAAGCAAATCCATGGTGTTAAAAGCCAGGATGGTGGTTAAACTTTGAGAAGAAAGACTGGTAATTTTTAGGAGGACACACAAGAGGGTCTGTCTGGTTGTACTGGTAACATGATTCTTTCACTGGGTAATTGACTCATGTGTTCACTTTGGGAAAACTCACTGAGCTGCACCCCTGTAATTTACACAGTTTCTGTGTGTAAGTCATGCTTCAATAAAAAGTTTTCTGGTATTTATATTGTTCTTGCTTTTAAATATGTCCTTAATCTCTTTCTGCCCAGTAATTAGCTTGCCAGACTAGAGATACTACTCCTCTTGAAGTCATGAACAGCCTAAAAATTGCTAAATTCATTGTACTTTGTTCTCAATCTGTATCTCATCCACTTATCTTTTCTATTGCATTGTCACATGACTTGTTGCTTCTTAAAATTTTCTCCTCTCTCAGTTTCTATCCTGTTTTACTGATTTACTTCTTATCACTTAATTTCTCATAAAATACCTACTTTTAAAGGCTTCCACAAAAGTAAACATACTCCTATTTTTCACAAAAACCTTCTTGATTTCTCCACAGAGAGTAGTGTATTATTGTTTACTTGGATAGATTTTGACAACTTGTGACAAAAAATAGGTAAATTCTTATGGAATGAAGCTATATCTATGTATATAACCTGCCTGCATAATTATAGAAATACAGTAAAACCTTGGTTTGCGACCATAATTTGTTCTGGAAACATGCTTGTAATCCAAAGCACTTGTATATCAAAACAAATTTCCCCATAAGATATAATGGAAACTCAGATGATTTGTTCCACAACTCAAAAATATTCATTTTATATTAATATATATAATATACAAAAAATGTATAGAATAGAATAGAATAGAATAGAATAGAATAGAATAGAATAGAATAGAATAGAATAGAAAATATAAAGAAAAGGAAACAAGTTAACCTGCACTTACTTTGAAAACCTTCCTGGCTGGTGTGAAGGAGACAAGGGTTATTATGTAGGACGACTTTCACTATTACTAACAGAATCACTGCTATCTATTGGCTCACTGGAATCTTTTTCTTTTGGGCAATTTTAACAAGGAACCTCTCCAATGATACTTGCTTTTGCCTCTTTTTGAAGATTTCATGGAAATGTGACATTGCATTGTCATTCAACAGATTCATTTCTTACACTGCTACAGCTCTTGCTGCTACAGTGCTTTCCTACAAAATTTTGCACTGTTTCCCACATTTTGCACATCTCTCTAATATCATTTGAAGTCAGGGATTCCTCCGCCTTTTTTCCTCCTCCTCAGTAGACGAGATGCAGACTTATACTTATAAAATCTTGCAATTTCAGCCACTCACATACCTCATTCATACTTCTTGATGATTTCCTTCTTAACTTCCACTGTAAGCATCTCCTTCTTCTTACCGCCTTTCTTTTCAACCTTTTTCTCCATGGGGGGCGGGCATTGTATGTGCTCTCATGGATGTTGACTATAGTACAGTATTAATAAACTCTTGTCATATACTGTATTTAATGTAACTGGCAATAAGGCAGTGGAGGAAAGGGTCTGTATCTTCAGGCAGCCTGACCTAGAATGAAGCAAAGCATTCCTAACCTTACTCTTGTATGGAAAAGCAAAGGACTGTCCATAAGTGCTTTTTAGTGCCAGTTGTGGGCACCCTCCAACATGCTGAAAAATCACTGATTTCTGCCAAACACAGCCGCTTGAGACCAAGCATCCAAGCATGGGAGACAATCACCCACAATCCCATAGCGAGAGAGAAAGAGAGAGAGAGAGAAGAACCATTGGCTCACTTGTGATCATGTGACATTCGGCATCATGTACTACTTGTATTGCAAGACATTTCTTGTTTATCAAGTTAAAATTTATTAGAAATGTTTGCTTCTCTTGTGGAACACTCACAGAACAAGTTACTTGTAATCCAATGTTTTACTGTATATAAATATGTATTCATAATAACTGCCCATAACACCATAATGACTATTTTCCAATTTCTAATGACCTATTGTTGAAAAACCAACATCCTTGCCTCAGAACCAAAATATAATGTAAAGACGGAGTTTGGGATAAAGAGGAAGAATAAAGTTATTGTTTTACTGGGGAAAGGAGGCTGCAGCCTTCTAAACCTTCAAGTCTGCTGAGGGGAAGGGCCTGGAGGGTGGTAGGTTATAGGGAAATACAGGATCTCTAGCTGGTTTTGACAGGACTTCTGTATTTGTTGCCAGCCTCCTCAGTTTCTCCTTGGGGTAGAACCGGGTTCCTGAAACAAAAGCCTAAGAAAGGAAGAGGGAAAGTTTACAGAAGAGAGACAAAGGTTACTTTAAAATTGAGTTTCTCTAGGGCACCTGGGTGGCTCAGCTGGTTAAGTGGCTGACTTTGGCTCAGGTCATGATGTCACAGTTCATGAGTTCAAGCCCCATATTGAGCTCTCTGCTGACAGCTTGGATCCTGGTGCCTATTTTGGATTCTGGGTCTCCCTTTCTCTCTGCCTCTCCCCTGCTCATGCTCTGTCTCTATCTCTCAAAAACAAATAAAACATTTTTTAAAAAAATAATAAAATAAAACAAATAAATAAAATCGAGTTTCCCTGAAGCATTAGTGCAGCCATTTTGATTTTTGTTCAACTTTATGCTTTTAAGCAGTTTCAGTATTACTAAGAAGTGCTTCTCTAGGTCATATGCTATCCCTACATTAATGAAAAGGCTTTGTCCATTATGTTGTGATGAGGGAGATACTCTTATCCTGTATAATGATCTAAAATAGTACTCATGAAATTACTGAATCATCGAAGAAGTGTTTCATTCTATAATAAAAGGTCTATACAATTATAGTAATAATTCCTATATATTTTTTAAGGTTTATTTATTTATTTTGAGTTGCGGGGCAGGAAAGAGAAAAAGAGAATCCCAAGCGGACTCTGAATTGTGAACTCAGAGCCTGACTTGGGACTGGATCTCACAAACCCTGAGATCATGATCTGAGGCAAAATCAAGAATTGGACATTTGGGGCACCTGGATGGTTCAGTTGGTTAAGCATCTGACTCTTGATTTTGGCTTAGGTCATGATCTCATGGTTCATGAGATCCAGCTCCACATTGGGCTCTGAGCTGACAGCACGAAGCCTGCTTGGGATTCTCTCTCTCCCTTTCTCTCCACCCTTCCCCCACTCACACTTGCTCTCAAAATAAATAAACTTAAAAAAAGAGTTGGACGCTTTAGCGACTGAACAACCCAGACACGCCAATAATTCAAATACTATCATATATTTCACTTGCCAATGCCATTTTGCAATGTTGTAATGAAAATTACACATTTTTAAATATTTAAAACTAACATCTTATTTTAGATTTTGATCATTATATTTATGGAGACAAAGTTTATACACTTTATTATTTTTTTTAATTTTTTTTTTCAACGTTTATTTATTTTTGGGACAGAGAGAGACAGAGCATGAACGGGGGAGGGGCAGAGAGAGAGGGAGACACAGAATCGGAAACAGGCTCCAGGCTCTGAGCCATCAGCCCAGAGCCTGACGTGGGGCTGGAACTCCCGGACCGCGAGATGGTGACCTGGCTGAAGTCGGACGCTTAACCGACTGCGCCACCCAGGCGCCCCAAAGTTTATACACTTTAAAGAATGTTTACTTATTTTACACATGTAAATATTTGTCATTTTAATAATCATTTTTACAATACTATATTTATAACATGTGTATAACATATAAATAATATTATGCAATATGATACAAAGTTACTATAGGCAAACAGTAGTATGTAAAGATATTAATGGGCACATATAGAAAAAGAAATATCAGTGTTTCACATCTCAATAGTCAACTAATAAGCAAATGAAAACTTTTATAATGAATTCTCAATTGTCATCTTTTAGACTGTTAAAATATTGGTAATATCTACAGTTGTCAAGCATGTAGATAAAAGTGACCTCTCACATGCCGTTAGCAGGAGTATTAATTGTTTAAGCCATTCTGTGGAAACGTTTCCAATCTATCTGAATTTAAGTACATTTACTATTCTTACCAAACTGTGTGTCTTCTACATGTATATTACTAATTTCCATGAGCCTGGTCTTTCCGGATGCTATTAATGTAAAAAAAAACAAAAAAGAAAGAAAAAGAAAAGAAAGAAAAAAGAAAAAGAAAAAAAATTTTAAAAAGAAAGAAAAGCAAATGCCGATGATTCTCTTCTGGCTTAACAGAGAAAATTTGCAACTAATGAGATGTCCAGTAAGCATAGATGTCAATTTAAATATTATTATATGGCTACAAATTAGTGAGTATTAGAGACTTTTAGCATTTAAGGGTTATTTTTATACACTATAGTAATTTCTTAAGACTGGATGTCTTAAAATTCAACATTTTTATAATTTTTTCTTCTAAGAACAATTTTATTCCAAAGGACAGTATCTGCTCTTCAACAGCATTATGAAACCAAATTCTTTCAACTTGTCTTGCTAATACTTCTTTATATAGTAGAAGGGCCTGCAATTTTAAGACTAAGTACTGGAAAAACATTACTTAGAAGCAGACTTAGAAAGCCCCAAATTCCAGTACAGAAAATGAAGAGCAGAAAGAAAATTTGAACAAATGGAATGTAGATCATGTATAGCATCCTATAATACGTACATAAGTACAGACATGGATAGCTGCAGGTATAGACTTGTGTACACAGTAGCTCATTGTAACATTTGAATTTAGAAGTCCACTTAAATCTAAATCTCCCATCTAAATGTCAACTGATGGAGTATTGCTTATACAAATTATGGCTTGACACTGTGCAGTCAGAACAAAGAAGGCTTTATACGTGCACAGTACATTTTATAAGAAACAAAAAAGTACACTGCACAACTATATGAACATTTTGTTTCATGGAACCTGTTAAGGCTCTACCAGTTCACTTCTTTACTCTCAACCCCACATTTCAGGCACATCCTACCACACTTGGCTCTTCCAGTCCAAGAATTCTCACATCTGCCAGAATGCAGGCTTATGGACATACATCAGTGATTCTTAATTGATTGATTTTCTTGTGTCCAAATTTCCCAGCTAACTGTTAGAGTCATAGGCACAGAAAGAGAAAGGTTGTAAAACTGTATACTGCAAGTTTATCTCACAATGTTCTTGCTTTAACCGAGGAAAAGAATGATATATATAATTATATATGTAAATATCTAAGTGTGTGTGGGTGTGTGGGTGTATGGAAAAGGAAACCTGAAAGAAAAAGAACCAGTGCCCTTAAATAAGGATCACTGCTTGAGGTGAAATGACAGTATCTTTCTGGAGCAGGAAAAACTGGTTTGCTAGTTTGAAATCATTGATTGAAAAGGCTTGAAAATATGAGGCTTATAGAGTTAAAATGCATCCATCTCATATACAGATTTTCTTTTCAAACTGCTGATAAAACACATACCAACTTCTATGTATTAGTTTATGTCTGTTATTATCTATGCATTTTATGTATGTATAATATAATGCACAAAAAACAGTATTAAATTTAAAAGAGTCAAGAAGGATTTCAACTCTATTTAATGAATTAAACATTTCAACATTTTCTACTTTTAATTTTTTCATGAGGCAAACAGTTTTAAATTATGCATTGGTTTGAATAAGTGATAATGACATTATTCAATATTCTACCTAAGCATTTTAATTACAAGAAATTGCAAGGACTCCTCCCCAGCTCATTAAGGATCATGACTCTTCCTCTTCAGCTCTTTATTTACCAGCACAAATTGATTCTCAGGAGATTTCATTGGGCTGCCTTTGGGAAACATGCCCAGTCCTAGTTGACTTAGGTGTCATGGCAGGTTCATATCAAAACAAAAAATGGCCATTAGGTATAAAATACAGGAGGCTGGGCAGGTTTATTTTTATTCATTTATTTTTTAATGTAATTTATTGTCAAACTGGTTTCCATACAACACCCAGTGTTCATCCCAACAAGTGATGATAAACAACTCACATAGCTCCAGTACTCTAGATTTATCTATATTCCTAATAGTTATAACATTGTCAATTGATTTTAAAAAGAGAAGAACGAGTGGAATATTCTTTTGACTACCTTATTCCATTATACTCTTCCCAACAGTTTCCAAAGGCACATTGTAGAAACTAAGAGAATAAAGCAAGCCAACACAATCTCATTGGAAATAAGGAACAGATACAAGTAGATTAACCTTAAACATTGTTAACTTCAGAATGAGCCAGAAGAGGTGTTCAGTTAAGGTCAATTGACTGATCTCAATATTATTTCAATGTAGTAGCTTCTTGACTGGTACAATGGAAAATATGTTACCAGAAAAACTGGTAAAGTAAAAACGGGGCTGGAAAGGTTTTTTTGAACCGCTGATAGCTTTAGCCATTTCAAAAGTTGATGGCTTAAAAAATATGCATTAGTTACTGTTTAATTTTTAAACCAGTGTTAATATTAGATGGAGTCTCTCTAATGAAATAAGAGAAATATAAATCACATTGAAATTCTGTGGAACATTAGTGTAGAAGAGGAATATTAGCAGGGATTCCTTCAATCTGGTGTGTACACATTAGAAAAAAAAATCAAAGAGGTTGTGGTATGGAAGAATTATTTTCTAATTGAAAGTGTGACTGCTTATTGGTTGGGGGAGGGTGGGAGGATTTAAGAAAAATCAGTACTTGAACATGTTGAAAGCAAGGATTTTAAGTGAGGGAAATTCCCAAAGATGGAATGGTATTTATTCTATTTCACAGGCTTTTTGTTTAATCCCATTTCTGAGCATTAATGATTACTTCAGGGTCTAAAGCGCTTCCCATGTGACTGGGTCCTGTCCTCTCCCATCCAGCTCTGTGGTATGAAGGAAGTGGTGCAGGTTTGAAGTTGGGGAGTTGGGATGGAAGACATCATGAGAAGATATTCATGATATCTTGGTTCAAATTGGAAATACATAGGAGTGTATGAGTGCAAAATGTTGGTGTCAGTGGTGTGTAGGGTGAAATGAAAAACTAGCAACCAGAACCACAGCCATGATGATAAAGATTAAAAAATGAGGGGCCAACAGAAATACCCACTTGGGGAATAAAGAAATTTTCATCTTCAAATTTTATTTTATGAGAACAAGGCTTTTCCAAACAGTAACTTTATAATTTATGAATAAAATGGCTTTTATGAAATTGGAAGGATAAGTCACAATGATAGGACATATCCAAGTATGGATTTTTGTGATTGAGAAGTTAACTAACATATCAGCCATGATTTGAGCCAGACCTGCCATACTCCTTGGAATCCTGTGTGCTTTCCTTATTCCTTTAACAATAGAAAAGAATGAATCCGTATCATCCAATGACTAGAATCCAGCACTATAAACTCTGATTCCTTCTTAATGACTGTACACATTCTGTTTTTTTAATGTTATAACTTTGCTGTCTTTTGATTTGTCAACACTTGACTTGGTTAAATTCAAACCTACTAACAGAGTTCCTAACTAGTTAAATGACTGATGAACACACTCTAGTCCCAAAAAAGTATTAGTCACAATAATCTTATGCTCCCTGCCTTCTCATATTACAACTGGTTATCCTGTATCTCAGATATAAATACTGTATACATGTTGCTATGAATCATCTAAGATACTTTCTTTTGCATAATCCAAAATAATACATGATAACATTATGAAATATATTTTATGAGGCAGAAATCAAGTTCTGACTGAATTACCCAAAAGCCCCCTTTGTTTGCATAGTAAATGCATAATGTACATACTTCAGCTCCTGTGCTCTGAGCATGAATTTGTAGGTTTATCAGTATGTGCTGAAAATACAATTTTTCCTGGGTAAAGTATACTCATGTTTAATGTAAAATCTGTTTCCAAAGAGGTATGACCTCTCATTTGGTATATACTTGTTACGCGGTTATTTTCTCATACAGATTTTTGTTATTGCTGTGTCTTAAAAAAAAATGCCACAAATTTAACAGCTTGAAACAACACAAATTTGTTATCTCACAGTTTCCTTGGGTCAGCAGGTTAGGTGCAGGTTAATTGGGTTCTCTGCACAGGATCCAGCCAGGCTTAAATAAAGGTGTCACTTGCGGCTGGTATCTTATCCAAGGCTGGGTCTTCTTACCTCATTGGTGGTTGGCAGAATCCAGTTTCTTACAGTTCTAGGACTGAGGTCTTCAGCTCCTAGAGGCTGCGCACCATTCCCTGCCATTTTGCCCTCCCTCACAGCGTGGCAATTTGCTTATTCAGGATAAACTAAGATTCTCTTAAAAGAGCGTATTTTGCTTCAGACCTGCAGATCTTCTTTTAAAGGGCTCATCTAAGTAGGTCAGGCTCCCATAGGATCATTTCCCTTTTGATTAACTTAAAGGTCACAGACTAGAGACCTGAATAGATCTGAAAAATCCCTTCACTTTTGCCACATAACTTAACCTAACAAAGGGAATGACTATCTCGTCCCATTCATATCACACTTAAAAGCACATATTAATGCAGGGCCTATATGCCAGGGGACAAGGATCTTGAAGGATGTTATGAGTTGAATTGTGTCCTCTCAAAATTCATATGTTAAAATCCTTACCCCATATCTCACAATGTGACCTTACTTGGAGATAGGGTCTTTACAAAAGTGGTCCAGTTAAAATGAGTTCATTAGGGTGGGCTCTAATCCAATATGACTAATGTCCTTATCAATAGGAGAAATTTGGACACATACAGATACAAAGAGAATGCCATGTGAAAATGAACACAGCCAAGGAGAGAAGCCTGGAACAGTCTTCCTTTCCAGCCTTCAGAAGGATCCAGCCCTGCCCACACCTTGATTTTGGACTAAAAAACTTCACAACTGTGAGAAAATAAATTTATGTTAAGCCCCCCAGGTTGTGATGACTTGTTATAGAAGCCCTACATAACTAACATAAGGATTAGTTTAGAATTCTGGATGCCAAAGTCCTCTACCCTCTTTTACTGCCCCCCGCCGCCCCCATTATCAGCAATATTTACTTCTGTAAAATCTTCTGCAATCTGGAGGGAGATGCTGTCGATCCTGCAGTGCGTATTTTTGAGACATTTATTTAAGAGTATTGGCTACTTATTTAAATATTTAAATTGTTTGAAATATCCCTACCTCAGAGTAGAATACTTGAGGAACCACATATTTCTTCATTTCTTCAAACCGGTGTGACTAAGAATGGTGTGAACTCTTGTAGATTTCAGTTGGTTGCTCAGAAAAGGGCAAGAATTCATTTGAGTCAGCCTCATTCAGTTCCTATCCTAAGCCTTGGTATAACAACAACTAACATATTGAGGAATGTTTATGCATACACAGTTCTTTGTATGTATTGTTGCCCCATTTTACAGATAAGGAAACATATCCTGATGAAGTTTAATATCTTCTCAAGTCACACAGCTAAAATATTATAGAGATTAATTTTAGAACATGGACATACCAGAGTTTCTTGGTTGGACAGATTCACACTAATTAAATGTACAGGACATTAATAAATAAATCATAGTGCTAATATACTAGTGTGTACAGAACATCTTTATTCTAGTTTTAAAGTAAAAAGGGGTAATCAGAAGGAAATTTTTGTTGGTTTAAGTTTTGACTTTCCATATGTAGGCTTAAAAATAAAACGTTGAAAGGTTAAGGCTTGTAATTATCACCCATATAAAAAATGATGAAAAGCTAGTCATTTAAGAATATATGGTGACATAAACTTCAGTACCCTGGAATAGAACCAACAAATAAATATTGTAATAAAATGAGTGGCCTTAAAAACCTTTCTACCACATGCTAGTTCGCTGGCTATCCCAAGGCCAATTGTGAAAATGAACTGTTGAACTTTTTTTTTTCAGTTTCTTAATATTGAAGCTTAGATTACTGATTTGAGACCTCTCTTCTTTCCTATACAAGCATTTAATGCTATTCATTAATCCCTGATCATAGATAATTGTGGACAGTATATGGGTGGGTCTTGTTTTTAAATCCAATTTGACAATTGTGTTTTTAATTGGTGTATTGAAAGGGCATCTTGCAAATTTGCTTATACTGGATTTTCACTTTTCTATATGTTCAAAATATTTTCTTATGTCTCTTGGTACATTCTTTTTGACCCATGGATTCTTCAGAAATGTTGTAATTTCTAAGAATTTGGGAACTTTCAAGATGTCTTTATGTAATTAATTTCTAGTTTAATTCCATTATTGTCAGAGAACATAGTTTGTATCACTTTCTTTTCAATTTATAAAGTTTTTAATACCCAGGATGTAGTATAATATTAGTGAACATGCTACATGCACTTGAAAAAATGAGCATTTTGCTGTTGTTAAGTGAAGTTTTCTATAAATAAGTGTCAATTAGGTCCAGGTGATGGATAATTTTGTTCAGTTCTTTTACATCCTTGCTGAATTTCTGTATAGTTGTTCTATCAAATACTAAGACAGGAGTGTTCAAAATTTCCACCTGTCATTGTAAATTTATCCATTTCTCCCTTCAGTTCTATCAGATTTTGCTTCATGTATTTTGAAGCTCTGAGCTTTGGTGTGTACACATTTAGAACACTTATGTCTACTAGTGAGTTGACGCTTTTACATTATGTGATGTCACTTTTTATGCCTAGTAATTTTCTTTGATTTTAATTCTACTTTGTGTGATATCAACATAGAATTTTTATACCATGAATAAAAAAATAAATAAAAAGAAATTAAAAATTATGTTCTATCACCTTCTGTTTCATGTATGTTATATAATGTATGCAATACTTAAGTGCAATAGTGATTATATAACATGTCAGATATAAGTAATACATAAGTACAATAGTGCTGGCAGGCATATTGTTGAAAAGTTGAGATACCATTTTTCTAAACTTATATAACCCAAAGTCCACTGTAACTTGCAATGTTTTTATGGAATATAAATAGGTGTTATGAATAGATAAAAATAATAAAGGCTTTCATGGCCTCTTAAGGATAGGAAATGTTGTGTTAGGCAGAACAGAACATGTTTCTTTGCCCACAACTTCTTGGAAACTTTAACGTGTTAATATCATGATGCCTCTCCCCAAGAGGGGTACAATCTGTAGTATTCCCTAGGCTCTGGTTCTTGGGAGAGCTTTGTTAGTCTTATTTTATGACCATTTGGTGTGCCTCATAGTAGTCAGACTGTGGTAGATATACTAGATTTGGCTCCTTTTGTGTTTGTAATATCTTGCTAACATCAAGTTACCAGTATGTCTTTCTTTGTCGTGAGTAAAGAGCAGTCTTATTTTACTTTTTTGAAAGAAGTGACATTATTCTGGGCAATGAATCAAATTATTTTCTTTGCAACTAATCAGATTCTGACCATATTGGAAGGATGAATTAATTTCCTTAAATTGATCCATAATAAATCTGAAATAGACCAAACCGTGATGAGGATTAAGGAGTGCATTTGTTCCGACGAGCACCAGGTCTTGTACGGTAGTGTTGAAACACTGTATTGTATACCTGAAACTTATATTACACTCTATGTTAACTAACTGGAACTAAAATAAAAAACTTAAAAGAATAAAATAATACCCAAAAAACCCCAAAAGAATAGATGGTAACACCACAACTGCTTCTGGCTTTCCCCCGAATCTTACTAAAGTGAAACATTTATCCTCAAGATTGTTGCTATTGTCTCTTCATTCCGAGCCTCAGAAAAGAGAGGATAAGTAGCCTGTCTTTATTGTTTTCTTACTGTCTTCTCCAATAAT
Source organism: Puma concolor (assembly GCF_028749965.1). Taxonomy (NCBI): domain Eukaryota; kingdom Metazoa; phylum Chordata; class Mammalia; order Carnivora; family Felidae; genus Puma; species Puma concolor. The sequence continues at coordinate 53,782,971 of NC_141679.1, read as the reverse complement.
TTATTTCTGCTCATATCACATTGTCCAGGACCTAGGTTTATGTACATTCGTATAAGAAAAACAGGGAGATGTTATTTGTAGTCAACACTTTGACACGGTAGGTAAATATACATAGAGGAGGAAGAGGACGGTGGTATGTCGTAGAAAACCAAAAATTTCTGCCCCAGTGAGTGTATAAATTCAGAAACAATTACCTACTCTACAGTCCAATTCATACTGGTTTAAATAGAAAGGGAATTTGATAGCCTACATAGTTGAAGTCCAGAGAAAAAAATTACCTGAAGGAAAAATTGAGTCTGGACGTCAAGTATGTCATGGAGAATACATATTCTTTCAGATTCTCTATTCTCTTGTCTTCAGTGATTTTTTTCATCTCTAAGTTTAGGTCCCTTTATATACGTGTAAGTTACCATCAGACTTGTGTGTTTTCTCCTCTTCACATCCGGCAGGAAGAGAAACAATCACCACCTAAAACTTGGAAAAATGATAATTCCAACAGAATTATTTAGCAACTGTAGCACACATGTCCAAACAAAGTTAAAGAATTCATTTAAATTTTATGGACTAATTAGCTTAAATAAAAAACGTGAGAGTGTGAGACTGCCAAACTCATCATTTACTTTAATAAGCAAGAATATTGAATAGAATCATACCATCTTGATTAAATTTCATTCAGGTGATGACAAGGCCTGCTGAATTTTTTTCTGACTTACAGGAGAATAAACTTCTTTAAGAAGAAACTGCTACACTTTCATATATTAGTGTCTCATTTATGAATATTATTAGAAATGAAAATTAACAAGATTCCGCCCTTATCTAAGACTTCTGTTTAAAATTATTATGTTGAAATTATTTCCAAAAAATGTGTTAATGCAATTAATTAGTTTTTCTTACTTGAATCAATTTCTTAGGTACAAGTTTATCCTATCTTAAATAATTGTTAATACACTTCTGATTTGTAAAATACCCTCTCTCTCTCACATGAATTCTACATTGATTTTATTAATTTGGCCCCCAAAGAATACATTTTCTTCAAATTAGAAGGCTATTTTTTGCCCTATTTTCTGATCCCATTTCACATACGATTGTATTTATTGTTATCATCTTGTGTGACTTTTACTACTAAAAAATAAATATACTTAAAAATGGCATCTTATATTCCATAGACTTAGGGTTGAGAATACAGGGAACAAGGGTCTCTTAGGATTCTGTTCTGATATGGATGCCTTTGAAACATTTAGTTCTAAAATACAACATTCCAAAGTATAATAAGATAATTATCACTTTAAAAGTATTATTTTTGTTATTACAGTCTTATAAGTAGAATACTAAAATAGTAAGTTCTCAGTTAAGAAGTGAGGAGGCAAACAAATAAATAGAAGAAACACAAAGCTTTCCAAATATTTTTGACATCTTGAGGTTGGAAGAAATGATACTGCTTCTTCAAAAGTGAGGTAGTGTCCCAAATAATGCTATCCAAATTTTTACAAACACACAGCTATATTCATTTCTTACCTTCTGAGGCATTTTATTCTGCATTTGTCCAGAAATTACATTATCAGTTGCTTATTTACACTTTTAGCTTTAAACAGCTTATCTGTATATCTTAAACTGCGAATCGCTCATAAGTAGGGCTCTACCAATGACTGAAATATTCTAAAATGTCTTGAACTTAAGCCATCTGAGAGTTAATTTTCTTTTTATTGTTGCCTAGTTAGTACAAAAAAAAAATGAGACTGGGAAAAAGAAGAAGCAGTCAGTTAATTCCGAGATGACGTTGGCAGCAAGGACATCTGCTGCAATTTGCCATAAACAAAACCAAAACTGCTTTCTACTTAGTCATATAAACATACCAAACGAAGTTTAGGGTAAGCATATTCTTCTATCAGCTGACTTTATTATATGTACTAGAGATTTTCTCAGCACACAAATTTACTTTTTCCAAAAGTATGTTTAAATTTCAACAGTGAACATCAGGTTTATACCTCTTTTGTTTGCTTTTTAAAAAATGAAACATGCTAATTGACAGAACTCAGACATGAAATTGTCACATATCATTTGTTTTCATTCATATCAATATCCGAATATGCAAATACATGGAGATAGGAAGCAGAATGGTGGTTTCTAGAGGCCTAGGGAAGGAGGGAATGGGAGTGACTGTTCAGTAGGTCCGGGTTTCTCTTGGGGGTGACAAAAATTTTCTGGAACTAGATAGTAGTGATGGCTGCTACTATCTATCACATGGTGAGGTGCCTGGGTGGCTCTTGATGTAGGCTCAGGTCATGATCTCACGGTTCATGAGATCAAGCCCCATGTCAGGCTCTGTGCTGACAGTGAGGAGCCTGCTTAAGATTCTCTCTCTCTGCCCCTCCCCCACTCATGCTCGCTTGCTCTCTCAAATAAATAAATAAATAAATAAATAAATAAATAAATAAAATGGTTGGCATGGTAAACATTATGTGTGTTTTAGGTAGAGCTATAAATAGATACTGATAGATTCTGTCTGTTAATAGAAATATAGGTATACTTTTAGTAATTGTGCTGAAATGTTAAGGAGAAAGTGAAAAATAACAGAATGTAATATTGTGCTTTAAGGTGCTTTAAAATATGGAAGTTTTATTTAGTTTGTACAGTATTAAAAAGGACAACAAAATGTGACTATTGAATAATTAAAATATTTTTACATAAAAAATGTGGAACATTATATTTTAAAAAGTAAAAAAAAATATGCAAAAGCTGGAACAGTATTCTTAAATGGCAACAATCTACAAGAGCTATGGATTAAGAATCAGTAAAGATTTTTAAATTAATTTGCAGGGTTGTAATAATTACACCACATTTCAACAGATTGAACCTCAATGTCCTTCATCAGTGGCATGAAACCTACAGTATCAATTTGAATAGTAAACATGTGCATACATTATAAATGAGTCTAATGCTTTAGAATGTGATCTTTAGATAATCATTCAAGTTGGTCATATTTTTCTTCCTACCATTTCTTTTTCACTATGTATTGAAATATAAGATATATGAAAGGAAATACTAGCATATTAACCAAGTCATTCATGGAACAAAATTATCCATCTTATACAAATGTTGCTCTACATAATTCTAATGTTTCAAGGATGCAAAATATTCATCACCATACATAGAATGTTTAATTTACAGTGCCTTTTCCAAACCAGATTAAAACTATTTCAATGATAGTAGCCCAACAACTTGGGTCAATATTGAATATGCTCTTTTTCAAACATACTTAGAAAAGTTGGAAGAGCCAAGCACAAATAATCTTCTGTGTATGCGATCCCTAGAAAATTGTTTATGCTTCCTCCCTCTCTCCTTTGTCTTGGGGAGTTTATAATATTCATGTACTGAAATCTATGCTTAGTTTAGCTCTTTTGAGATTTCCCTTCCTACCATTGGAGTGGTTTCCAGCATCCATGGGTTCATTGTTTGGTCTAGGAGTAAGCAGGAGGATGTGTGCTGGGCCAATAATACTTTCAGGAACATAGAAATTTAAGAGACAGTTTGAAATATACAGGAATACCTGTGCTAAAGTCTCCAGAAATAAACCAATTCTAATCATTCCTAAAATATGGCTGTTCAGTTTTTTTTTTAATGTTGGATGAAATACCCCAGTATTCTTAAATTAAGTTTTCTTTTTCATTTACAATTGTTTATATTCATTTTTCCTGTACTTTCTTTGTTCTTCCTTTTAAGAGACTTTATATAAATATCAGTCATATATACACATATACACAAAAACAAATAAGGAAAATAATTATATAACAATACACTGAAATTGACCAAAAAAAAAAATCCTATCTAGTTTGAGCTTTGAACTTGGACGTAAATATATAAGAATTAAATTATTTAAATAATTTGCCTTAAAAATAGTATCAACTCTCCATTATTTTGCAAATAAAATTATAAGCACTTTTATGTTCACTGCTTAATATGTTTTCAATAATGAGAAATTTAAATGCTTTTGTGTGTATACATACATATATATTTGGAAAATATCTAAAATGACTCCAAAGTACTTCATTGAATAATAATATATTTCTTATTAAAATTATCACGGAGTCTTTATTAAAAAATAATATTAAAATACCTAGTATTTTTTTTTTACTCAGTGAAAAAAACCTCCACATAAATTATTTTCTTTTTTACTGTGAATAAAGAAACTTGTTCCCAGGTAGTTTGGTCAGCTAACACAGAAATTAAATTTGAAATAAAGAAAATGAAGTACTCTTTGATGACACAGGCATATTTGAATAAGATTGCAGACGATCTCTTGTTTACAACATGAATAAAAAACTGAAATAATAAAGGATATGGAATCTGAAACTTTTCAAATAACTGCATGTGTAACTTACACAAGTTTAAATAAATCCTTAATTTATTTCATGGCATTATATTTTAAGGGATCATTTTTTAGGAGAGAGCCACTATAAACAAACAAACAAACAAAACATACCCTCACATCCACTCTCATTGGCTCTTCTCGGGTGTGACATTGTTTGAAGTTAATTGTTTACCCATGGATGTAGTTTAGCAGGGTTGGCACATTGGTATCCTTGAAACTACCAAGGAAATTTTAGGAAAATGTAATAATTCTCCCTGAATTTCAGTTAACTTATCCTTTAAATGGAGAATGAGAAATAAAACTGTGTTATTTGATTAATCCCCATTTTTAATATTTGACTGTGTCTAGTGCCTCAGACTTAAAAAAACATTTCTCATTCCCATGCTTATTTGGTAAAATATGAAGTGTCATGATCCTTTCTGGCCATAATGTTTTTCTAATGGACCTTGCTCCATTAAAGTTTAAATAATAGACCTTGTTTTTCAAGTACTATGAAAGGATCCTCAATTTGTTTTGATCCCCAATTCCCATTACACAAATCTCTAAACAAAGCAAAGATTTTAACCAAAATTTATCTTTGATTATTCTCCACTTCATCTATTTCTTTTCCCTTAGAATACTTCAGAATGTTTTAAATCAACTATTGTTAGAGATTGATCTGTCTTTTTACTAGGTAGCAAGGTTTTTCTCTCTTTATTCTTCAACATAATAGTCATCAATTATATAAATTTATTGCTTTACCAAATATTTTTACCAATAGTATCTAAGTCAAAACATATTACAATTAGGACAGTCCCCATGAATAATGTTATTTTCATTATATAAAAATGGAAAGTGAGACTGAAGCTCTCAAGGTAGGGAATTTAAGTGGTGTGGGGGGGGGGTGGTTGGAATAAAAAGCTATATTAGGGCTTACATTGTGGCAGATAAAAATGGCTTTTCTCCCTTTATGAAATGTACAATAAAGAGAATTTCTTCAAGGTTTGTTGAGATTATCTAATGTAGGGGTTGGATTGAAGAAAAACTGAATTATCTATCATTCTTTGGCAGAAAAAATGTTATGGCTTTTACACCTTTGAAAATATAGAAATATTTACTTATTGTAGTATACTTAAAACTCAGAAAGTGAGTCTTAACTCAAAGCACTGTGCAATCAATCACTCCATCAAAGTAAAAATCCAGGAGCTTCAAGGATGTGTAGTCCTCTCCATATGATACAGACGTGGTTGTTTTTAATCCTGAAAGCTTTGAAATAAATAGAATAGTTCTGTACACTCTAAACTCAGTATACGATGTTGAAACAAGGAGGATAACTTCTGTGAAATCACCCATTCAGAAAAAAAAGCTAGCCCAGTCATTACTTATTCATAGAATGTTAAATTTCTAGTGTGTAAGCATTACGTGGTTTCTCAGACTTGGCAATGGAGTATGTTGTGGTTTCTCAGACTTGGCAATGGAGTATGTTTCCTTTTTAGACTCCAGTTCTGTTTCTTTTGATCTGCCCTCTTACCCATGGTCTCTGGCTTTGCCCTCAAGAGATTTATTTAATATCTTTCATGGATGTGTTTTCAGGGTCATTTGAGAGAATATCTTCCTTGGGGGTTGTGCAGTATTCCCAGCTCACTCCGTATTCACTGCAGGTTGTTTTAAGACCTAATGAAAGGTAAGGGTTAATTAACATGTCTAAAATTGATCATCTGCAGACTAGTCTCCAAAGAGGAGGTAAACTTTTTGAAGAGCAAGATCACTTGGGAACTTTACTTCATGAAAATGAGCTACAGATGAGTACTTGAAGTAGTAATCCTTGTTGAGTAGTAAACTGGCATATCAGGAATGAAATCACTTGTTTGATGAGTCACAGAACTACACTTGCAAAGCTTTGGCCCTATTCCAATCACTCCAGGAGAGGGGTTGATGTTCCACCAGATATTAATACTGAAAAACAGGAAGAAGCCTGGACAATGAGACTAGTACTATTTTAGAGTAGAAACAGAATAATCTTAGAACCCAGTTAGTGATCTCGTTAGGGAAGCTACTGATGTTTCCCAAATCACTTTTCTTGTGAAACCCAGAGCCCAAAGTCAAGGGTCCTCCCACAGCATCTGACATTCAGTTCTGCTCAATATTAATATGCTAACCCAGGCAAAGTATATTTGGTACTTCCTACTGTTTACACCTCTGCCAATTTCTCCCAAGAAACAGTGTTTTCAGTCTTTATTTCCTATGTTTTTGGAGTTTTCTAACAATTCAAAGCCTCAAATTCCTAGACTTTATGAATGTATTTTTAGTTTGGCTTAGAAACTAACCATTCTTTTGATCACAACTGTTTTTTAGGACCTGGTCAAATGGCTAAAAATCACCCTTTCACACTGAAACTTAATTGTAACTACTTTGCCAAAAGATGCCAGATCTACAGTCTTGAGGTTTGCCTCCTAAATTATCACAACAATTTTTCCTAATATTTGCAACTGCAAGATATGCTTCACCAACTTTATAACCTCTGATCTCAGCTTTTTCCTGCCCACTGCCCAATTCCTAATCCAAAGACAAATATTATATATATATATATATATATATATATATATATATATATATATATATATATATTTTTGTTGTTGTTGTTGTTGTTGTTGTTGTTGTTGTTGTTACACCAGAATTGCAATTACTTGTACTAATTTCAGTATTGGTCACTGTATACAATGCTGGCTGTTGCAACACATAAACCCTCAAATCTTAGTGATGTAACCCAGTAAAACATTCGTTTTTACTCCTTTTACTGACTATCCAACGTAAGGCAATATATGTATTGTAAGTATGAAGGGGGAGTCTTCTGCAAACATTGATCCAGAGCTCTGCGTTCTCTTCAAACTTCAACCTGCAGTTTCCAGATTAGCCTAGAATTGTACAGCCATGTAATAAGGAATGAGATAATGGAAAAGGTATATCCATGTCTTACTATTTTACATAAAATGACCAGTAATTTCCATTCTTACTCCATGGCAACATTTTGTCACTTAGATCCACATAGAAACAAAATAGCTGTGAGCAAAAGTCTGGTTGTTGACCAACAAGAAAACAAAGCAGATTTGTCAATGCATAGCAATGCCTTTCCTTTCTAAGTTTACTAAACTAGTTGAGTTGCTAGTAATTAAATGTCGTACAGCACTGATTAGGTCCAGAATAGAAATTAAATCAGCTCCAGATTAGTTGCCCTGCCTCTGATTGGATGTAGACCTGCTTCTAAGTGACAGGAGCAGGGAATAATGTAGAAGCCAGCTCCTTGCTCTTCCAACATACACACACTCTCAAGTAGTGCAGTCATGCCATTATCCAAGAGAATTTAGTGACCCTGAATCTATCATTTACATTCATTTCAAAGAAAGTATTCCATATAATGAGTGAGTTACCTGCCTTGCTTGTGTCCAAGAGTAAGAGAATAAAGTGAGAATGTTGAAAATAGTTGAAATTTCATACACACACACACACACACACACCCACCCTACTCAACTAACAATGGTGGTATTGGTGTCACATTGACAACAAGGCTATAAAATGTAATAGGTTTCATCCAGAACCAATGTTACTTGGTTTGACAATGAATACAGGACTGAAAAAAAAGCGACTCGCAAAGAAAATAACATAGGTAAAACCTTATAACTTCTAGACAGTTACTCAATGTCACAATCGCTCTTTACTTGGGATACATGTGGTTATGAGAAATGAGACAGGGTGGGCAGAGATGACATCAGTTCAGGAAAGTCATCAGCTTCAGGGTACTGTCAGCTTCTTTAACTTTCCATCTATGAAAACCCCTCAATGGTGCTTGATTAGCTTCCATTCTCCAGTGCAGTGGACTCTTATCAATACCACTTACTTATTGCCAAATAATTACTAAATAGTTTGGTATTGGGGTATAGGTGTTTATCCTATTGTATAGTTACCTGTACTGAATTCTCATGAATATTGGACCTGGTTTGCTTTTATAAACTCTTTGAGTGTTTCAAGGATAGTTTAAAAAAAATAACTCCTCCAGTGTTTCTGAAACTAGAGGACAGACCAGAAACCAACTATTAAGCTTCTCCTTTAAGAGTCATTTCCATGTCTATTATGCAATATGTAAATACCTCTGCCCCCATCACTTCATTATTTAAATAAGGAGCACAGTAAATTCTCATTTTAATTCCAAAATAGGTGTGGTATTTAGTCTTCAAATGTGATCCTACCATGAACCACATCTTCTATATTCATGCCCTTGTGTTGTCCCTCCCATATTGAATCTTAGCCTGGCCCAATGATCACAAAATATGTCAGAGGAGATTATTACATTCCCAACTAGCCTTTATGAAAGTTGTCAACTGCTTACTGAGATTCCCACTTTGGGAATACCCAGCTGGCCCTATAAGAAATCTGGTCACACTCCTGAAGAGCCCATAGGCAGAAACCATTTGTAAATGTCATATGGAGAGAGGCCCTTTGACTACATAGAACAAAATAAGAGAGATTGAGGCACAAACACTCAAGCATCCTACTCCAGACTCCAGATAATTACAGCCCCAGAAGCTATCTGAATGCAACCAGTTAAGAGACCTCAAGCAAATAACAGATGTGCTTTGCTAAGCCCAGTCAATACACAAAATCATGAGAGATAATAAAGGCTTTATTGTTGTACACCACAATTTCCACGGTGGTTTGTTATGCACCAGTAGATTACCAAAACAATAGGATGAAAAAGAAAAAGAAAAATAGGAAGAAAAAGAAAAATAATGTGAAATTAGAAGTCCTGTTGTTTTGAGGCTAATAATACAACCAAGGTGAGCCTGCAAAACTAGCTGGCTAGAAACTCTGGGACTGGATGCCAATCACAGATAGGATTATATGTGAATATTTACTATTACAAAGTTTACTCTTCCTATTGAGACCAATGAAAGTGCTAGGGAATACTGAAATAGGGAATGTGTAATTTCTCAAAGTAGAACAGAAGCTCTTTGACTACAGTCACACAACCCAAGATCAGAACAATGTCTTCCAACCTAGTAATTCAGAATCCAGTGCGTCTCCTTTGTATCTTGCCATGGTATAATGCCAGTTTCTAAGCTGCCAAAGTCTTTTTGCACATTGTTTTATTTACCTGAGAAGAAGCGTTATAAATGTTGATCCTTGGGGCGCCTGGGTGGCGCAGTCAGTTAAGCGTCCGACTTCAGCCAGGTCACGATCTCGCGGTCCGTGAGTTCGAGCCCCGCGTCGGGCTCTGGGCTGATGGCTCAGAGCCTGGAGCCTGTTTCCGATTCTGTGTCTCCCTCTCTCTCTGCCCCTCCCCCGTTTATGCTCTGTCTCTCTCTGTCCCAAAAAAATAAATAAACGTTAAAAAAAAAAAATTTAAAAAAAAAAAAAATGTTGATCCTTAATGAATAGTGATTTAATTAAAATTATTCACAGTAATTAAAGTTATTTGAATATATATTTCAACGGGATAGGATTTGAGGATAAGGAATGTATAAGGCTTTAGTATCACCCGGAATGTATACATAAATCAAAAATCATCAATTCTCTCACTCTAATCTCTCATTACCATTCTTTAATGCATGTTTATTTACATTGCTAGCAATTCATGGATCTGCGAAAAAGGAAACTTAAACCATATCTAGTATCCTCATTATTATTACTTGAAAAACAACCAGCTTAGGCTTGATTGCAGCATGTTCTCTTTCCATTCCAGAATTCTCTTATTTTATGGTTTGTAGAATGTTTGTGAGAGAGATCTTTGGAATTCATCCAGCTAAGTGAGGGTGTAACATTCATTTTGAACTGAAGACTCCCTGAATCTTCAAAACCTGGTCTTTCCTTTCATATTAGTGCAGAAGCTAGTCTCTAATAATTATTAGATGCAATTATCACCTTCTCTAGCATAACCACTCTCTGTTCTGAGACATCAAAGGGTAAGGACAAAGCACTCATCTATTCAACTTCATGCTTTATTATTTGGCATAATCAGCTTTATACTCCTGATCTCTAAGGTCCTTCATGTTGTTTAAAGTTTAGATTAAATTAACTGGCACTTGATTTCTGATTTCCCCTTACAAATTGTGTCTTGTGTTGCTCAGTGTGGCTTTTTTGTCATTAAACCTGAGAACTAACACAGAATTGATGCTTCTATCAGTCACCAACACCTGTAAAGGGTTTTAACTATTCACACCATAACAGCCCCTAGCCTACTGTCATTTAACCATTTCTATGAAAGTTGTATTGATCCTTCATGGTGTGGTGAAGATAAGAAAGATGGACTTTTCCTTTCGTGCACACATCTAATATGTGATCACCAAAAAATTATGTTGTCGTGAATGTTGAAACTTTCTGATTTCCATTTTATATTTTAAAGATTTTAAAAAGTAATCTCAGTGCCCAATTTGGGATTGTAATTCATGACTGCAAGATTAAGAGTCATATGTTCTACTCACTGAGCCAGCCAGGTACCCCACTGACTTCCATTTTAAATGGTAGTGGCAGAAAATAGAATTAGTCAATTTCAAATATCTATCAGCATCTTTTATGAAATGTAGGCCATCTACTTAAGAGCTCTATAATAACTGGATTTAAACCGATATTTGCCTCCTCTGATCAATTTCCTCAGGTTATATATGTGAAAATTGTCAAAAAAGGTGAATCTTTGCAGGTTATCTAAATATTAATTTTATATGATAAGAATTTGTAAAAAGATAAAACAGTCTTAGATGGCTTGAAAATTTTTATTTCACATTCTTGCTGGTTGAAATGGGCCCCTTTCCTCTTTGAGAATTCTATATTTAGTCTATTTAATCACCTTTAGTTTTTTAGGAAACACAAATATATTTACAAATAATGGCAAATAATACTTTTATATATTGCCAGTATGTGCTCTACCCACTCATCCCTCCCCACTGTTCCAAACGCTGATCTTTTTAGAGTCTCCATAGTTTTGCCTTTTCCAGGATGCATATCTTGCATATCTGGAATCATACAGTAGGTAGCCTTTTCAGACTGACTTCTTTCCCTTAGTAATATGCGTTTAAGATATCCCTATGTCTTTTCATGGCTTGAGAGCTCATTTCTTTTTTAAAACTGAAAAATACTATATTGTCTAGATGTACTGCAGTTTATCCATTCACCCACTGAAGGGCATCTTGGTTGCTCCCAAGTTTTGGCAGTTATAAATAAAGCTACTGTAAACACCTGTATGTAGGTTTTTATGTAGATGTAAGTTTTTGACTCCTTAAGGTAAATACGAAGGTGTGCGATTGCTGGATTGTATGGTAAGTGTATGTTCACTTTTTAAGAAACTGCCCTACTGTTTTTCAAAGAGGCTGTATCATTTTGCATTCCCACCAGAAATATATGAGAGTTTATGTATGTCCACATCCTTACCAGAATTTGGTATTGTCCATGTTCCAGATTTGCCATTTTAGTAGGTGTATAGTGTATCTGACAGGTTTACATTTTCTGATGATATGATTCAAAGAATCTTTTCAAGCACTTATTTGCCATCTTATGTAAGCCTTCTTTAGTGAGATATCCATTAAGATCTTTGGCCCATTTTTAAAGCAAGTTGTTTGTTATTGCTGAATTTTTAAGAGTACTTTGTATGTTTTAGATAACTATCCTTTATCATATATATCTTTTGCAAGTATTTTCCCAGCCTATGGCTTGTCTTCTTATTCTTTTGATATTGTCTTGCCCAAAGAGAAATTTTTTTTTATTTTAATAGAGTCTAGATTATCAGTCATTTTTCTTGGGCCATGACTTTGTTCTTGTACTAAGAAGACATTGACGTACCCAAGAACACACAGGTTTTTACCATATTATCTTCTAGGAGTTTTATGGTTTGTATTTTTCATTTAGGTCTGTGATACTTTTTGAGTGTATGTTTGTGAAAGGTCTAAGGTCTGTGTCCAGATTCATTGTTTTGCATGTGGCTGTCCAGAAGTTCAAGCTCCATTGACCGAAGAGACTATTTTTGCTCCTTTGTATTGCCTTTGCTCTCTTGTGAAAGATCAGGTCACTATATTTGTATGGGTCTATTTCTCTACTGTCTATTTTATTCTGTTGATCTATATGTCTACTCTTTTGCCAGTACCACATGATCCTAATTACTGTAGTTTTATATTTAGTCTTAAAATAAGGTTGTATCAGTCCTACAATATGTTCTCCTTCAATATTTTATTGGGTATTCTGGGTCTTTTGCCTCTCTGTATAAACTCTAGAACCAGTTGGATAACATCTATAACATAACTTAGCAAAATTTTAATTAAGGTTGCATTAAATCTGTAGGTCAAATTGGTAAGAACTGACATCTTGACAATATTGAGTCTTCCTATGCCTAAATATAGTCTCTGTCCATTTTAGATCTTTGATTAATTCATCAGAGTTTTGATACATACAAATCTTATAAAAATTTTGTTAGACTTACACTTAAATGTTTCATTTTGGGAGTGCTAATTTAAATGGTATTGTGTTTTTTATTTCAAATGTATTTGTTCACATATGAAAGTGATTGACTTTTGCATAATCGTCTTATATCCTGTAATATTGCTATAATTGCTTATTAATACCAGTAGTGTTTTTTCAATTCTTTTAGATTTTATACATAGAGAATCATCTCATCTATGAACCAAGAAAAAATTCTTTCTTTCTTTCCAATCTGTATACCTTTTATTTCCTTTTTTTAAAAAAAATAATATTTATTTATTTTTGAGAGAGGAAGAAACAGAGTGTGAGCAGCAGAGGGGTAGACAGGGAGACACAGAATCTGAAATAGGCTCCAGGCTCTGAGCTGTCAGCATGGAGCTGGGCGTGGGTCTAGAACCTAGGGATGATGAGATCATGACCTGAGGTGAAGTCAGACACTTAAATGACTGAGCCACTCAGGTGCCCAACCTTTTTAAATTCTTTTTAATGTTTATTTATTTTTGAGAGAGAGAGAAACAGAGTGCCAGTGGGAGAGGGGTAGAGAGAGAGAGGGGGACACGGAATCTGAAACAGGCTCCGGGCTCTGAGCTGCCAGCACAGAGCCATCTTTTTTTTTTTTTTTTTTTTTTTTTTAACACATTAACAAGAATTTCCACTACAATATTGTAAAGTAGTGGTGAGAAGGGACATGTTACCTTGTATCTGACCTTAGTGGGAAAACTTCCAGTTTTTTAATATTAACTATAATGTTAGCTCTAGGGTTTTTGTAGACAGTATTTATCTAGTTGAGAAAGTTCCTCTCTATTTCTAGTTTACTGACAGTTTTTATCATGAATGGATGTTGGTTTTTTTCTATTACTTTTTTTCAGCTATTGATATGATCATGTAACTTCTTTTTTAGCCTATCGATGTGATGAATTGCATTAATTGATCTTCAAATGTCAGATCAGTCTTGCATACCTGGAATAAAGTCCACCAGTCAATGCATATAAGTCTATTTATGATCTTTTAGGGTAGATTTGTTAATATTAGGATTTTTACATCTAAGTTCTTAAGAGATATTGGTGTAGTTTTCTTTTCTTGTAATGTCTTAACTTTGTTTTGGTTTTAGGGTAATGCTGGCCTCATGGATTAGATTAGGAAGTATTTCCCCTTCATCTATTTTAGGAAAAAGATTATAGAGAATTGGTATAATTACTTCCTTAAGTGTTGGTAAAATCCACTAGTGAACCCATCTGGTCTTCTATGGAGTTTTTTGCATTGAAAACTTTCTTGTTTTAATTTAGATTTTGGGAATATCATATTATATATGTGTATATATCTGCAGACATTTTATCACGGGGTAAAATTATTATATTTTATTTTTCAGCACTTGGTTTTATTGGTGCATTCTAACTCAAATTTTTACTTAGAGTTTTCACATAGGTGCCTAATTTACACATTGAACACACTTATCATATCCTGAAATATTCCAGACACATTTCCACACATGGGAGATAAAACAATGCATAATGTGTACAAACTCTTGTCCTCATGGAGCTTATTCTAACCGTGGGAGACAGATATAAACAAAATAAATAAAACTTGATGAAAACATTGAAGAAACAACTAGAGTGGGACAAAAGGTTTGGGAATATGGTTTGTCGCAATATTTTTTAAGAGTTTTACTGAGATATATTCCCTACAATGTTTCTGCACAGCAAAAGAAACAACAAAATGATAAGCCAACTGCAGAAATGAAAAAAAATATTTGCAAACCCTTTTTCTGATAAGAGGTTAATCTTCAAAAACATACAAAGGACTCCTATAGCCAGGAAAACAAACACTCTGATTAATATATGGGGAGAGGAACTGAGAGAATTATGTTTGTGACTCATGGATTTAATTAACCATCTCAGAAGAAACCAGGGATAGAGATGGCATTCCCCAGGAGAGATCTTTGCAAGAGAATCTTATCTGATGGCTTGGATCCCCATAAACTGCACAGGAGACCAAGAAGGATTTATAAAGTTTATTCAGTTCAAGAAGAAACTGTGCTAGCTTGGAAAGAAAAAAAATGGTGACAGGACAAAATAAAAGAAGACTGACTTTTAAAATCGTATAAACAGAAAACGGGCTTATAAAAGTAATCAGCTATAAGCATGTGTTATTATTTTTCAAGTAAAAGGAATAGTGACTTCCTCTTGGAGGTGGTGTGGAGGTCAACGGGACCACTGAGGGTTCTCCAGTGGCAGGCAGGGATTCAAAAGGATGTATGTATGAAAAATAATTCACATACGTATGTGTATATATATTATATATTAATATATATGTGTAATTTACACACACACATATAAAGAAGTGTTTATTTTATGGAAGCACCTCATATAATTGTGGGGTCCACCAAGTCTGAAACCTGCTACTAGAACAGGCCAGCCGACTGCAGCTGCAGGAAATTGTTGATATTTTAGCTCCAGTTCTAAAGGAATCTAGGAACAGGATTCCTTCTCCCTCAGGGCATTTGAATCTTTTCTCTTAACATCTTCAACTAATTGAATAAGGCCCACTCACATTGAAGGATGTCTGTTTTGCTCACAGTCTACTTATTTAAGTGTTAACCATATCTAAAAAATATTTTACTGACATCTGGACTGGTGTTAGACCAAACAACTGGGTAACGTAGTCTAGCTAATTGGCACATAAATTAACCATCACATACGGCTCCCTAACTTACCTGCCTGTGTGAAACCCAGGTCTTCCTTTCCTTGAGATATTCTTTATTGATGAGCATTCTCCTTAGTTCAATAGCCTGATTTTATCATCTCCTTATTTGTCTGGGGGCGTTTTGTCTTTTACACCTTATTACGTGTTTCTTAAATCAGTAGTGTTGTCAATGAAAATTAAGAGAAAAAAGGGGGGTGGATGGCTACCTTAATTCCCTGAGAGATTCCCTGTTAAAAGTGATTTTTTTCTCAGATATTTCAAAAAATTCTACGTACAGAAAATATATTTTCCTCTCCCAGTATCATAAATAATGTATTCTTTCCAGCATATTTAAGTTTTTAAAATATTTAGCCTTTTATTTTGACATCTGCATTTACTTTTTTAACGTTTACCTATTTATTTTGAGAGACAGAGAGAGTGAAGGAGTGATCTGGGGAGGGGCAGAGAGACAGGCAGAGAATTCCAAGCAGGATCCATGCTTAGTGCAGAGTCCAACACAAGGCTCAATTTCATAAACATGGGATCAGGACCTGAGCTGAAATCGAGAGTTGGATGCTCAACTGACAGAGCCACCCAGGCGCCCCGGCATCTACAGTTATATATATGCAAAAAGAAGGTTTTCTTTTTATAACCCATTTTTCTACCCAACTCCTTGATTGATTGCCTATTAATTATTTAACTGTTAATTAATCTTCTATTATCTATAGATTAATTTTCCTAAATTAATTTTTCTGTTACATTTTCCCCTTCTCTTGCAGTTATTACCTTTGGTAAAAAAGTCATATATTGCTATACCGATCATATTCTCAATATTCCATGCCTTATTAACAATTTATTAATTTTATTATTAGTTTTAATATTTTTATTCTGATATGGGTCTTATTAAATGCATGTTTTCTATACTTCATTTAAGGTAAATTTCTGATCTATTAATTATGCATAACATTTCCTGTCCTCTCACTTTGTTCCTGGGCAGATATATTTGGGTATCTGTTGGGGAGGATGTAATTGAGGGTAGATTTTTGGCAAATATGTTTTCTGGATTCTTTAAGCACTTTATTTGTATTCAAAACCTACATATTCTAGTTACTCCACTTATAGTATTAGTTATTATTGTATATTTTCTGAATATTTTATAGGTTTCTAGTCTTTCTCCCAAGAGACTGGGTAGATTTTCAGAAACCTTTGCAACTGTCTGATTTATCTAGAACTCACAGTGAAATTGTGACAGTACCCCTCTACTTTTAACAAAAGCAATCCTGACCATTCTCCAAACTGGTTTATCTAAAAGCCACTCAAATGAACACATTTCCCAGAGAAACCAAGTTTTTTTATAAGAGCTATCTGGCACTGACATATTATTCAATAAAACTAAGTGCTTCTCAAGGCAACCTATCTAGAGCATTCTTCAAAAGGACTACATTACCAGCTGCTGAGAGAGCCCTGATTCTCAAGATAAACCAATTAAAAAATCAAGAATAGCATTGGGAACATATCTATTGGCACTTTGTTTTAATGGCAGGATTAAATATAAAACAGGTTAGAAATTGCAAGTACACATTTATGTGTTCAGGTGTATATTATATTATGAATTAGTTCCAATTGTTTTGTGAGTAGGAATATGAACCACCATCGTTCCTACATTTATTCTTCAACTTTTTTCTGCTGCAAATGTTATTTGTTTAACATAATCATCCATTTTAAAATGTGTCTAATATTAAGAATATCACTTAAAACAGATAAATAACTTTCTATGAAATGCTTTAAAATAATGTTTTAGACTAATAAAGGTTGATCTTTATTTACAGTTTAAAAAACGATCCCAGTAGTTGCAGTCCATTTTACTAATGGAGAAGAAAATGCATCAATAAATACGAAGTTGTATTTTAAATTTATTTTTGTAAGTTTATTTATTTATTTTGAGAGAGAGAGAAGGAAAAAGCAGAGGAGGGGCAGAGAGAGAAGGAGAGACAGAATCCCAAGCAGGCTCAATGTTGTCAGTGCACAGCCCGACTCAGGGCTCAAACTCATGGACCATGAGGTCATGACCTGAGCTGAGATCAGGAGTTAGATGCCTAACTGACCAAGTCACCCAGCTGTCCCTAAAATTGTGTTTTAGATTTAGTGAAGAACATGAGTATGTGCAAATGTAATGTAGGCAGAGAATGGAGACAGAAAAGAAGAAAAAGTTGGTTGCAGAACTTAACAAAAACCTCGTGTTATTGATGGCTGTTTTTGGTAACAGAATTGTAAATATGATAAACCCTAAAATGATTTCTAAATACTCTCATTGATAAAATGAAGTACTTTCTAGAATATTAATGATATACTGCATGTTCTTCCAAGAATCTGTAATTGAATATAATAGTTTGAATATTTATATTTCATAACTTTAACGTGGCATTAGTAAAATTTGATTTCTGTGGATATGTGTTTTTATATAAAACTCAATGTATCAAGGACTCTTGATGTCATCTAGTTATTTCTGTGTAGATTCTAGAACAGGGGAAAAGAGAGACGCTGTAAAGAGTTAGCTTCTTTGATAATTGTTGAGGAAGTGTTTGAAATGGTTGTGCAGGCCCAAGCCACTGCTTCAACAGTACCCTCTCCCTACCAGCCCATCCCAGACCCTTAGTCTCTTCCAGCAGAAGAATAAGAAGAAATCCTCGGGATTATAAATTATCAATATGTGGAGAGTCAAAGGACTGAATTTTTCTTGTGTCTCCATTTTTGGTAAGTTAGGAGAAAGTCTTTCCTTTCCCCCAAACCAATTGAAATGGAGCAATTCCTTGGAAATCATGTGGGACAGCTGGGGGAGGGGTTGCTTTAGGAGAGGTGAGGCTGACTTCCCCCCAGGCAGTGGATGTGCTGGTAAGTGCCTGTGCAGGTGTGAGCAGGCAAGAGCCAGGACAGGGATGGTGAACTTCTTGCTTTTTTCTTCATCTTCTTTCAAGTTAACCTGTCATTTCTACCAAATTCTATTCAGATTTATATTACCTTGTGGTAGTGACTTCCAAATTAACCAAAACCATGTATATATGATGATAAAGTATTGGAGGAAATGTGCTTGTCTAGTAATACTGAGATTTATTAAACCAGCCCAAATTATTTTTTTTATTTAAAAAAATTTTTTTTAACGTTTCTTTATTTTTGAGACAAAGAGAGACAGAGCATGAACGGGGGAGAGTCAGAGAGAGGGAGACACAGAATCTGAAACAGGCTCCAGGCTCTGAGCTGTCAGCACAGAGCCCCACACAGGGCTCGAACTCGTGGACCGCGAGATCATGACCTGAGCAGAAGTTGGCTGATTAACCGACTGAGCCACCCAGGCACCCCTGAACCACCCCAAATTGTATAAAACAGATACCAATTAATAAAGCTTCTAAAGTTTAGACTTTCTTCTCTCTTCTCATTACTTATTTCATTTTTTTGTCTTAAAAACACATTCTCTGAAACAAATATATGTAGAGGAGATGATCCTCAGTCTTCTCTGAATAAAAATATCAAGTGACAGTCCCACTATCAAGATAATTTGTCATCCAATTGTTATAGAATACTTATTAATACGCTAATCTAGAACATTAACTTTATGACAAGCTATGGTATTTCCTACTAGAACATTACTAGAAAATATATTTTGAAACAATAATGTCCTAGCTTTCTGACCTTTGACATGAAAGGAATAAGAAGAAAAGGTATCTTTTTACATCCTACTTTTTTCTATTATTTTTTCTGAATGCACATGGTACAGTCTTTCTCACTTTTTAGGATAGTAACTGAATTAAATATTTTTAAAAATTTTTCAATTTAAATTTTATTTAAATAATAGTTAACATACCATGCAATATTTGTTTCAGGACTAGAATTCAGTGATTCATCACTTACCTATAACACCCTATGCTTATCACAATATGTGCCCTCCTTAGTATTCATCACCCATCTAGTCCATCTCCCACCCACCTCCATTGTCAACCCACAATTTGTTCTCTATCATTAAAAGTATCTTTCGTTTTGTTTCCTTTCTTCTCTTTCCACCTCCCTTCCCATAGTTCATCTGCTTTGTTTCTTTAATTCCACATATGAGTGAAATCTTATGGTATTTGTCTTTCTCTGATTGACTTACTTCACTTAGCATAATACATGCTACGTCCATCTATGTCATTGCAAATAGCAAGATTTCATCCTTTTTGATGGCCGAGTAATACTCCACTGTATATATACACCACATCTTCTTTATCCAATCATCAGTCGATGGACATTGGGCTCTTTCCATAGTTTGGCTATTGTCTTTTTTTAAGTTTATTTATTTATTTTGAGAGAAAGACAGAAAGTGAATGGGGGAGGGGAAGAAAGAAAGAAAGAGAGAGAATCCCAAGCAGTCTCCACACTATCAGCACAGAGCCCAATGCAGGGCTCGAACTCATGAACCATAATATCATGACCTGAACCAAAATTAAGAGTCAGATACTTAACCAACTGAGCCATCCAGGCACCCCCATAGTTTTGCTGTTGTTCATTATGCTGCTGTAAACATTGGGGTGCATGTACCCCTTCAAATCTGTATTTTTGTATCATTTGTGTAAATAACTAATAGTGTGATTGCTGGATCATAGGGTAATTCTATTTTTAGTTTCTTGAGGATCCTCCAAACTGTTCTTCAGAGTGGCTGCACCAGTTTCCATTCCTACTAACAGTACAAAAGGGTTCCCCTTTCTCCACATCCTCGCCAACACCTGTTGTTTCTTGTGTTGTTAATTTTAGCCATTCTGACAGGTGTAAGGTGGTATCTCACTGTGATTTTGATTTGTATTTCCCTAATGATGAGTGATGTTGAGCATCTTTTCATGTGTCTGTTAGGCATCTGTATGTCTTCTTCGGAAAACTATCTACTCATGTCTTCTGCCCATTTCTTAACTGGGTTGTTTGTTTTTTGGGTATTGAATTTGCTAAGTTCTTTATAGATTTCGGATATTAACCCTTTATCCTTCATGTCATTTGCAAATATCGTCTCCCATTCTTTAGGCTTCCTTTTAATTTTATTGATTGTTTCCTTCAGTGTGCAAAAGCTTTTAATCTTGATGTGCTCCCAATAGTTCATGTTTGCTTTTGTTTCCCTTGCCTCCCGAAACCTGTCTGGTAAGGAGTTGCTGTGGCTGAGGTCATAGATGTTACTGCCTGTGTTCTCCTTTAGGATTTTGATAGTTTCCTGTCTCAAATTTAAGTCTTTCATTCATTTTGAATTTGTTTTCATGTATAAGAAAGTGGTCCAGTTTCATTCTGCTGCATGTTGCTACCCAATTTTCCTAACACCATTTGTTGTCTTCTTTCCATTGCGTATTCATTCTGGCTTTGTTGAAGATGAGTTGATCATATAGTTGTGGGTTTTCTATTCTGTTGATTGTGTGTCCATTTTTTGTGTGAGTACCATACTGTCTTGATGACTATAGCTCTGTAATATAGATTGAAATCTGGAATCATGATCCCTCCAGGTTGCTTTTTTTTCTTCTTCTGCTTCTTTAAGATTGCTTTTCCTATTTCAGGGTCTTTTGTGGTTCCATACAAATTGTAGGATTGAGTGAAATAAATTAATTTTGTACTATAATATGTAACTTTTTATCTTATACTTTTGAGATTCCTTTTTTCCCCTCTCATTTGTAGGAACATACAACTTGGTATCTGTAAACATTGCTTAATGTGCAGCAAAAGAAATTGATTCCTGTGAATTGTCTCATATGCTTTGGTTTCTCTGGGGAAACTCAAGGTCTTCTCTGTAATTTGATTTTTCTATTGTCTCACAGTAAATATGGTAAGAGAAATGACATGACCCTTGCTGGGTTTGATGTTTTGTGTGTGTGTGTGTGTGTGTGTGTGTGTGTGTGCGTGTGTGTGATGTTTTTTAAAATAACATCTTATGTTACTAAACCTGAGAAAAAGCTTTGCCTTTTTCTAAATTTTATTTAACACTAAGCATGCTTTGAAAACCCAACAGACAGTATACATTAACTCCTATAAATTGGAATCCTCATGTGGAAACAAGTGGCTAATCAGTATTGTGCATTGTGTGTATTGTTGCTGTAGCTGGTGGAGTCATATATGCTTTAGTTGATGATTATGATTAAGTAGACTTCTAAGTTTAAAAATGAAGTGAGGCTGGGACGACTGGGTGGCTTAGTTTACTAAGCATTCGAGTCTTGATTTCAACTCAGGTTATGGTCTCATGGTTCGTTGGATTGAGCCCCATGTAGGGCTTTGAGCTGACAGTGGGGAGCCTGCTCGTGATTCTCTCTCCCTCTCTTTCTGCCCCTCCCCCACTCTCTCGCACTCTCTCTCTCTCTCTCAAAATAATTAAACTTAAAAAAATTTTAAAAATAGAAATTGAATTAGGCCAAGAAGTATGTTGTGCTTTATAAAACCATATATAGGACATCCCCTCCAGCATACATTTTACAAATAAGGGAAACAAGGCCCAGAATTTTGAAGCTTTTGCCTATTGTATTGTAGTTAGTGCCTCAGAGAGCCTGTAGGTTTGCCTCCCCATCTTTCACTTTGCTGCTCTGTCAAGTATATAGACATAAAAGCTAAATGGAGAAACAAAAACAAATGTAACCAATAAATTTTGTTTAATTTATATTTCAGAAAGGGCAGTTGGGTTAAAATCTAGACACAAATTATATGGGATTATCTTTCTTCTAATTTTACACAATAACAAAATCATTGGTTGGGAACATCCTCAAATTTCTCATCAATCAGCTATTGTATCTGCACCTGTAATTATTATTTTCTCCTTCCTTTTGGTTAAAGTAGAAGCCGGTAAGCTAGTGCAAAGCAATGTCTTCCACCTATGCTCTGTATCTCACCTACTAGAAAAGAAACTTCCACAGAAAAGAAACTTCCCTGGAACCTCACTCTCCTTCCTGTATAGTATTCACCTTTCTCTGGAAAATTGCCCCTATGATCCTTTAAACATAATCAACTCTCTTTCACCTTATAGGAAGTCTTCTGTAAACAGCCTGCTGTTCACAACCACTGCTTTGACCAACTCCTCCTCTCCACACTCATCAGGAAAGAATTGACTACATTTGCTATGCCTACATCTTCACCTCTCGCTCACCTCTTAAACTTTTAAAATGTGATTTAGAGTACTTAACTCAAATTGTTCTAAGGCTATCAGTGCCCTCTTGATTCTTATACCTAACAGAATTTGTTAGTACTACTCCTGCCAAACTGGATCCATCTAGCATCCAAGGGTCTTTATCATTTCTTCTTCAAAATTTCCTTTCTCACTGCCATAACTGATTCTGTAATTCTGGTTATCTACTTATTTTAGTTTCTTTTTCAACCTCATTTTTTTATGCTCCACTTCCTAAACATATGTGTGAAATATTGATCTTCAGAGTTACTTTAAAAGTTTGTTGTCATCTTACCCTTTTTATGTGTGGTTGTTCGTTATCATGGTGGCCTCAATAATCATCTGTACCCTGATGACTTCAAAGCAAATGGCTACATCGGTGCTGATGTTTAAACCCATGAATCTAGCAACTTTTTGCCTTGTGCAGTTGTTTTACCATTGCCATGAATCATGATTATAAAAATAAGTGCAATTTCCCTTTTCAGTGGTGCTTCTTTGCTTGAGTATAATTTTCTATCACTGTCATTCAGGCCAGCTCTTTTCATCACAGCCTATATCAATAAATTACAAAGCCCCACTTATTCACTTACTTACTTCATGTATACATATATTTTGAAAACAGGCCACTCACTTAAATTCCCTGGATTAACCCAAAGACTTTCTAATTAATCCCACTATCTCCAGTTTTCCTTCCATCTCAACCACACTTCACACTGACACCAGATTGATCTTTGTAAATGCAAATGCAACCGTGTAGTTCTGCTCTGTAAAACCTTTGAAATGATTCCCCACTGTGCTGAAGGTAAAAGCTGCAGGTCCTAATAATGATTTGTAAGGTTTCCTCAACCCTTTTCATCTTTCCAGTTTAAGTCTAATCACTACCTACTCTACAAAGTGGAATCATGCAAAATGTTATTCAGATCTCTAAGTGAATTGCTCTTTCTCTCAAGTCTGCCCCATTACTCATGGGTTACTCCTGTCTACAATATCTACATCCCTTACTTTTACAGCCCATGCCCGCCCACCCTGTGTTACCTTAGCAAACTGTATTCCCTCTACTTTAGCAGGAAATGGACCATAGTGTAATTACTGATTTGCCCTTGAACACTAAAATATACAATTAGCTCCATGATATCATGACCATGCCTTTCTTTCCTTTCTTATTTATTTATTTATCTATCTATTTTTTATCTATTTATTTATTTATTTATTGAGGGAGAGAGAGAGAGAGAGAGAGAGAGAGAGCATGCTCAAGCACATGAGCTGGGGGAGAGAGAGAATCTTAAATAGGCTCCATGCTCAGTACATAGCCCAACATGGGCTCAATCCCATGACCTTGGGATCATGATCTGAGCCAAAATCAAGAGTTAGAAATGCAACCAACTGAGCTACCCATGTGCCCTTCATGACCATGCCTTTCTTGCTGTTTATTCCTTATCCAAAAACTAGCATAATGTCTGTTTATACTAACAGCTAAGTAAATTTTTTTAATAAGACAAGGAATATTTGATCTTTGTATCAGAAGTCAGGTAATTTAATTATATATTTGTTTTTTATTTTATATCATCTCATTGTCATGGAACGTCCTTGGGAAATGAATCTGTATGAGATCTACTATTCTCAATACCTCCATGTTTTGTTCTTTCTCCTGAGAAGCAAATAGGGCTACCTGGTTGTTGATATTGTTTCTAGTCCAAGTGTGCTGGGATCTCCGAGCTCTAGCAAAAAGAAAGTTTACCTCTCTCTTGTGGGTAGAAGGAACGACCAATACCTAAAGGGCTGGAGTTAAAAGTTTATTTTTATGTAACTATTATATCATGTCAAAAAATGCTGTTTGTTCCAAGTTTCTCTTTGAACAGTTTACTAACTTCCTTTCTGATAGTAAATTAAGGAACAGCCTACATATAAACAACTGAAAAATGTAAATAAGGATGTGTGTGTGTGTGTGTGTGTGTGTGTGTGTGTGTGTGTGGTGTCTGGTGTCTGGTTACATGTCATGAACCGTTAATTCCCAACCTGAGCAAAACAGTAAAATATGAAAAATCAATCCCAGACCTAGCCTCCAACCCTAGCTTCTAACAATGCCTGAGGTCACCGTATAGTAAATGGCAGACAAGACCTCTTCTCTGCCTTATCATTGAGTAAATATACTGATTCCAAAATTATGTACTGTTTAGAGATCACAGGTTCCCATTTGAAACAGATGACTAAGATTGAATGGAATACAAAGAGTAAAATGACTAACCTCATTTTTTTTTCCTTTTTAATTCATTAAATGTTTTTTAAGTCAAAAATTATTCTGATCCAGAAAAGAGAGAGAGAGACCCATTTTCATCATATCTCAGAGTGATGACGTAGATCTTCACTTTAAACTATCTTTTAGTTATATTATTATTATTATACCCTGATAATTTTTCATTGATTATTTATTCAAAACTTGGTGGAAAGGCATTTTTGTTTTTTGCTCTCACACTCAAAACGATGTGTTTTCCCCAACCCCAATTTTAACCAGAGAAATTCCAGAATGTAACAAGTGCAGCAGTAGCTTAACAATGCACAATGTTATCTTTTTCTTATCGAATACCATTCAGCATATATCTATATAACACTTACCCATTTCCAGACACTATGCTGGACCCTTGTGTTGCCAATATAAAGAGACTATCGTTTGCCATTGTGGGGCATCTAGTACAGGGGAGAATTTGATATAAATACAAATTGCAGAATTGCAACTTGAAAAAAAGTCAAGAAATGGTTTGATAATAATGAAAATAGATGCTTGTTGAAATCTTACTAGGCATTTTATAAAGCTGTGGTTTCAGCTTTCACTTTCAAATTGTGGCAAGACGTGGATAGTTATAAAATTCTCAAATATATGGTTCTATAATCACTGTGAATTCATAGCCAGAGAAATATGCTTAAATGTGTCCAGTTATATTTTAGTTTGTGAATCAACAAACCAGAATTTTAGCCTGAGAATATTTGCTTTAAAACCTCTATTAGGGGCGCCTGGGTGGCGCAGTCGGTTAAGCGTCCGACTTCAGCCAGGTCACGATCTCGCGGTCCGTGAGTTCGAGCCCCGCGTCGGGCTCTGGGCTGATGGCTCAGAGCCTGGAGCCTGTTTCCGATTCTGTGTCTCCCTCTCTCTCTGCCCCTCCCCCGTTCATGCTCTGTCTCTCTCTGTCCCAAAAATAAATAAACGTTGAAAAAAAAAAAAAAATTAAAAAAAAAAAAAAAAAAAAAAAAAAAAAAAAAAAAAAAACCTCTATTAATCATCTAAACTACTTAATATGTTAACTACTAAATTAATGTTCATCAGATCCCCCTTTTGTCGATAATTTGGAAGTTTTATCTCAAGTCCTGAACTCCCTTTATTTTTTCATCTTTAAATTCCTTTAACATAGCAATAACATTATTACATCATATTTGTCTGCAACAGACTTCCATATAAATTTTGAGATATCAGACAGAAGTATGTTTGTTTTATTTCCATAAGGCAGTCTTATGTCACCTGGTATAAAGAGGCTTCTCAATAAATGTGTGTTGGAAAATGAGTTTTATTTGAAATAGCTTCTTTAATTTTGTTTAAATCATCTTTCCCTATCCTGTTTTTTTTCTTGCATAACATCAGATGAAATAAAAATAAAGGTAATCCTCTAAATATGAGAATCATTTGCTAATGTCTAAAAGGATCTTGGAGTCTGCCAAAAAGAAAGAATAAAGAAAAAAATTAAGGAAAAAACGGAGACATGTTGAAACAGAATGATAGGATCTTTATAAACTCTGAAAATAGGAGTGATTGCTTTAATATTTTGAGTTTTTCAAGACTTCCTATATTGCAGAAACAAATGGATTGATAAAACAGGAACAGCAGAGTCTATTAAAACTACTAGAGGGTATTTTCAGTAAATGAGTAACTGATAACTAATGCAAATACTTCTAAAATGTATACCCATTCTTTCTCATTGTGTGTGCTTGGTGGGGTGGGGGAAAGTTAATGGAATAGTTTTCATTTCATTAAATGCTAAAGCCTGCAGGAAAAAAGAGTAAAGAAAGTATTAGAAAACAAGGTATTACTGCATCTGTATGTTCTAGCGTGTATATATTCAGTTAATTTCTGACCTCTATATACTTCTCTCAGAAGACCATTGATGGTAGAAACCACCCTTCCCAAGGGTAACAGTGAAAAAGTGAATGTCTTCTCTTTTTTCTTTCCACATATCTGCTAACTAAGCTGATCTGATCTCTTAATACCTATCAATTGCTCAAAATGAAGTCTCTGCTTTTTTTTTTTTTTTTTTTTTTGAGGGAGAGTGCAGGAGAGGGGAGAGGGAAAAGGAGAGAGAGAATCCTAAGCTGGCTCCATGACCAGTGCAGAGCCCCACACGGTGCTCCATCTCATGACCGCGAGATCATGATGTGAGCCAAAATCAAAAGTCAGACGCTCAACTCACTGAGCCATCCAGGTTCCCCACAATGCAGTCTCTGCTTCTTAATTTGCCCAGGACATACAAGAGTCAGGTCCTTCTGGTGAGGATGGATGATATCAGGGAGGAATGGGAAGAATGACATGAAGATAATATCATAGGACAAACTCATCTCTTTACCATCGCTGAGCCCATAATGTGTGTTCTTGGATCTCAGTTTACATGTCAGGTACACTCATTTCTGTTGTGTCTCCTCCCAGAACAGTGTTTTTGCACATAAGAGCCCTGACCACAAAGGACCAGAGTGGTCTTTCTGGAAGACCATGAAATACTCTTCTTTCTTAAAAAACATCTTTTGTTATTATACAACAGTAGGGGTGTTCTGTGCAATAACTTATCTAACAGGATGTCAGTTAACTAAGCAGAAATGTGTCTCCAGTCCTATCCATAGTCACCTAAGTAAAGTAGAAAAAGGTGGATTGGAACAAAACAAATAACTCCTCAATTACATGCAGTCTTTCAAATAAAATATATAGTTCTTATTTTCTTCATTGTTACATTAGCTTATACATTTTTTTAGAGAAAGAAAAATACTAGTATGGTCCCATTAAATACCTGGAGCTGTTTGTCATGTTCTCTTTAAAACATTTTGAAGCTTTATTCTGTCCATGACACTCTTGAAGTATTGCAAAAAATGTTCTCTCTCTCTCTCTCTCTCTCTCTCTTTTTGCACATCTCCAGTTGAATAATTGGGGCCTGGTTTTCCATTAATACAAACATAAAAGTATTGATGTTAAATACAAACTTAAAAATGAATCACTCACTTCTTATTTTTACCTTAATAATCTAAATTAATTCTCTGCAATGCAGTATATTAAGTAGTGTTATTGTTATTAAATCATTTTTTTAAATGTTTATTTTTGAGAGACAGAGAGAGAGAACAGGAGAGGGGCAGGGAGAGAGGGACAGAGGATCCCAAGCAGTCTCAGTGCCATCAGCACAGAGCCCAACACGGGGCTTGAACACACAAACTGCAAAATCATCACCTGAGCTGAAATCAAGAGTACGTGTTCAACCAACTGAGCCACCCAGGTGCCCCAATGTTATTATATCATTTATACCCATTGGGCTATGTTTTCTTTTTATAATCATTTTAGAAGTTTTATTTTTTGAATGTATATATTTTGGCATATATACTTCACAGTGTTATAAATCAGTTTGAATATTGTAATAGGTTAGGAAAGCTTGAAGTGTTTTGGTCAAAGAATTGTGTTTCGGTATCATTGTGATTCCCAGTGTATCATTCTTGCTTATCTATGGTTTGGAAACAACAGTATGCATTTATCAATAAGTTGATTAATTTAGGAAGATTATGTTCAAATTCACTTCTGTTTTTGCTATGGAGAATTAAATGCCCGTTAGGGACTAGTGATTCCTTTTATATTTATGCAGAGCCTGCATTTTTCATCTATTGTGCACTTGTGAGAATTTTGAACAGATGCAAATAGTGGGGTTTAGTAATTTCTAGGGTTGGTTCAATTATTCAATTAACTATACTTCTAAAGCTTTCTAATACACTGTTCTGGAGATTTGAGACCTTCATTCTGAAAAATTAACCACCTGTTTTAATTAGAACTTAGCACAGAATGCATACTGTCACAAATAAAGAAATAACTCTAAAGGGAGAAAACAAAATATAGTTTACATTGTAAAGGACGCATAAGTTAAGAGTGATAAAAATTTAGTACAAATATGAGTAGTCTTATTTTGACCTAGAACCACAGGAAAGAAATCGAAGCATATAGAAAGTACTTGCCATATGTGAAAAATGATTTCAGCAAGACATCCTTACAAAGATAGGAATATCCATTAACATAGTAAGTAAAAAGATGCACAAGAAGAAACATCATGTGGAGCAAAAAACTAATGAAAATTGAGTGTCTGCTAATGACTGCATCAACACAGCAATTGAAAGACTCATATTCCAAATTAATACTAGAGCCACAATTAGAACTGTTGGTAAATGAACAATTAAATCTGTTTTAAGGAAAATGAGTTGAGAATATATATATACATATATATACATATATATGTATATATATGTGATTGAAATGCCAGTTTTAATTGCAAAAGTAATTGAAAGCCCAAAGTAATATGCATAATTTCAAGGTAAGTTAATAAAGTACAATAATAACATATTGTTTTATACTAAGTAACTAAATGCAAACAAATAAGTAAAAGCCTAGCAATCTTCAGCAACAGAAAACAACAAAGAGCATGATCGTATATAATAATTTTCTAGATCTGGCAGAGAAGGAGAGCTACTGCTTGCACCACTCATAATCCTGTCCTCACCGCACTCCATGGCTCCTTCCAAAAGGATGCATTTTTTAAGTGGCAAAATTCTGCAAATTAATATGAATGCATTTATATTTGTAGAGAAGCTAAGAGATAAGAAAGCAGTTCAGTATGAAAATTGTAAAAACTCAAAGAGTAGATTTCTCCTCCTTTCAAGCTCATGCCATTTGGACCAATGAAAAATGCAAGGAAAATCGAACTACCCCTAGCAAGAAGGAAAACCTGAGCAAGACGAACCAATGGAAGAACAAAAGAGAAAATAAGAGAGAATCTTAAAGGAAGTAGAAAGATAGGAAGAAAAAAGACATTGAAATCCCCCTTCCCATAGGTCCCTCTTCTCTGAAGCCAAACAAAAAGTCAGGGACCCAAAGCCACCGATATTAACTTCATGCTTTTCTTTTGAATTTGGGTGAGAATGACCGCTGACGTACAAAAGATATTTAAAATCTGAGAAGCAAGAGCTGAAGCTGACACTTTCCCAGAATCCAAAGTCTAATGAGCTTCCCTGTAATAAAAAAAAATACTTCTTATTAGGTTGAATATACCCTAGACAGTCTATTTAATAAAATTGGAGCTTGAAGAATATATCCCAAGCCCACCAATCAAAGTGAATCTTTTTTAGCTGATTTTTTCTATCTTAACTATGCTTTTAGACTGCCTAACAATAAGTACACCATTTACTCTTTAACCTTCAAGCTATAGTTTTATAGAAAAGATAAACTGCTCTCAAAGTAGTAGGAAAGTCACCCAATGTCAAACAGTTACCCAAAATGAAATACTACTCTACGTAATTCCCTGGTTGAGCAAACTGGAGGAAAAAAAAAAGGAAAAAGAAGGAAATACAGCAACATTAAAAGATAAACTCTGGAAGTGCCAGGGTGGCTTAGTCGGTTAAGCATCCCACTTCAGCTCAGGTCATGATCTCACGGTTTGTGAGTTCGAACCCTGCATCGGGCTCTTTGCCGACAACTCAGAGCCTGGAGCCTTCTTCGGATTCTGTGTCTCCCTCTCTCTGCCCGTCCCCCACTCATGCTCTGTCTCCCTCTCTCTCTCAAAAATAAACAAACAGTAAAACAAAAAAAAATAAACTTTGCATAGCAAAAGAAAAATAAGGGAAAAAAGAGTAAAACATATCAAGTACAATAAGAATATATTGTGGGAGTAAATTATCACCAGAAATAGAAAACATACACATGGATGCTCCATGCTTGGCTGACAATGAGACCATGAATCCATTCAGTATGTATGTATAATCATTGTGTATCAGTGTTACTACCAATCACACAAACGCACACACGCACACTCAGTGGCAAGAAAATAGTAATCATGTATTTCTCATGTGTCTCCAGGTCACCTGCAGTGGTTTGGGTGATATAAATTGGCACTGGATGCACAGCTCTAGGCTACAGGCAGAGTCCTAGATGGCTTCCAATGCCTCTTTTACTCCTTGAACTACCAGGCTAGCCAGGCATGCTTTTTCATGACAGTGGCAAGAACACAAGAGAGAAGGTCCTAATGTGACCTTTCTTGGCATAATATCTACTAATATTCCACTTGAAAAACCAAATCACATAGCCAGAAAACACCAAGCATTTCGGAGTACACTGTGTGACTGTAAACCTAGAGCAAAGTTGTATAAGAAAAAGGGCTTGGGGACAGAAAGGGGTTAGAGAATTGGAGCCAATAAGTTCATCTACCATAACATCAAAGATAAAATGTTAAATCAAAATTATGAGCACTCAAGTAATAGATACAGGACAAAAATTACCATTACACAAGTAAAGAAATAGGGATAGAAAGAAATCAAATGGAGGATTGAAAGCTAAATTGTAAATAGAATAGCTTAAGATATGGTGAAATAAAAGTAAAAGGACAATGAAATAATTAGGGAAGATGATGTGGAGGAGAAAGATTATCTAACATAGATATAAATGATTTTCATAATGAGCTAAAGAGCAATATGAGGTATTGAGAAGGTATCAAAAGGTTCTATTAAAAGGAGAAATCCATTTAATTAAGTAATCACAGAATAATAAATCCTGCAGATTGTAAAGCACCATTGTAAGGAGAAATTAATGCAAAAAATTAACAATAAATTATAATTTAATTTTGAAACTTTAATAATAAATATTTGTGTAGAGAGATTTTTAAAAATTCCTACAAAGAAGGGCACCTGTGTGGCTCAGTTAGTTAAATGTCTGGCTCTTAATTTCGACTCAGGTCATGATCTCACGATGTATGAGACACTGCACATCAACTCTGCAATGACAGTGCAGAGCCTACTTGGGATTCTCTCTCTCTCTGCCTCTCCCCTGCTTGCTCATGCCTCTCTCTCTCTCTCTCTCTCTCTCAAAATAAATAAACAAATGTTAAAAAATTAAAAATTCCTACAAAGAATGCAGCTTGCTTCTAATATCTCAATAAAAACAGGAAATTCCAGAATTTAAAGAAATAACATTTGAAATTTGTGCCTTATTGTAGTGTTTATACATTCTCACTGTCTATTAAAAAAGTAAACTGGGAACTTTGATTAGACTATGACAAGAAGTCATAGTTAAATTCACCCTTTTGTTAAAAACAAAACTGCAATCTGAATAAGGTTTCCATTTTCAGGTAGATTGTAGAAAGACACAAGGGACTGTCATTCCCTAACTAACAAGAAGCAACTGGTTAAACCACAAAATAATAATTTTTAAAACTGTGCCCATCAGAAAGCTGAAGACACAAAGAAACCTAAGTCAATAAAATTACAGATATGGGAAGTCCAGAAAGGACAGGAAACATTAGTGACAAAGAAATAGAACTCAATCAGGTCACTGAAACTCTATAATACATGATACTTTTAAGTGTTAAATGACAGATTAGACCTCATTAGGTTCCTAAAACCTCTAAAAGTATATCTCAGAATGATTTGCTTAGTTACCAAATGGCCAATGTTTTCCTTGTTCACTAAGTTATCATGTGTGTACTGTAACATATTTTTCTTTATAGCCTAAACATACATATTAAAATGTTTATGGCAAAAACATGAAACTTCATGTTTTGACAGATGTGTATGTTAATTTTTTATTGGTATTAGTTGAATGATTTTAAAAGCATAGTTTTTCAAGACAGGAGGTGAAAATAGAATAAAGGCTTTGCAGAAACCACCAAGATGTAAAATTTTCACTTCAATAAGTTAAATAAACAGTAACTTAAGAAAGAGAAGCAGGCTTAATAAAATTTCGGTAAAGTGTATTTCTGGTTAAAGCATCATTACTCTTGCCAAATAAAATAGAATTAGTAAAGTGAATTGGGTCTTCCAATCCTGTATTTTGAAATGAATTAGCATATTAAGGTTTTTTAAGGTAATAATTTGCTGTGTGTTTTGGTTCATGATAGAATAAAACTCATCTCATAATTCTATAATATCATAAAATTAGAAAAACATTAGGTACTTAATGAAATAGCTACCTTTTGTCAAGTTTGAAGATCATTAACTTTTGGGTTAAGCTACAATTTTAATATAGACATTAGCTCATTAATCATACACTTGTCATTTCAACATGTTCATTACATCTAAATATCATTATCCATAAAATAGCAATATTTTGAAGGCTTATTTGCTACTTTCCAGTAGAAATGCTATTTTTTTATTTTAAATAGTTTTTGATATTAAAATAAACTTGCTTATTTCCGTATGGGCTTCCATCCATGTATTGTGTTCTAAGCACCTTAACAATAAATACATGTTTTTCAAAGAACTTCAACTAATTGGAGATTTATAGAAACATATTCACTGATTAATTCCTTCAACGAGTATTGAATCCTTCACACATAGGATGATCTCAGAGACCTTATTTATAAAAGAATATGAATTATCAAAGGCTAATTTAATGATTTCTACCCCACATTTCAAATCAAACATTACAGAGTCAAACATGAATAGTTAATTTTCTGGCAGATAAAGCATATTTTATTCTTTATATTTACTCTTTTATTACGTTAAACCATGTGAAATTGCCATGTCTAGAAGTAAAAATGCTGAATATATCAACATTTTCTTACAGTTCACCCTAATATTTTTTACTGTGTCAATTCTAACTCTGTAAAAGATAAATAGTATATACTATGTGTGTAAAAATGGGAAGGTAATAGATAAGAATATTAGCAATGACTGTGTCATATTATGGAACAAAGGCTAGTTTTTTAAAAATATTTTCACTTTGTGTAATTACCCATGTTTCTGATATAAATACACATTACTTTTGTAATCAGATTATTCACTTTTTACTTATAAAACATATTATTGCGTATGAATCAAATAATGCAAAATATCACATATGGGTTCTCCCTTCAGCCACTGCTTGCTCTGAATTCATAATTATTCCAGAACTCAGCATACATTTGAATGTATATTGTTTAGAATTGTGTATTTATAAGAAATACCACATCATGTTTCCAAACCTCATTTAGCACTGTCTCTGTTACTTTACTTTTCTTCATTGTGGCGAGACTGCTGTTCCAAGAAACCATATTTGTTTTTCTTCCTGAGCATGGACATAGGCTACAGTTCCCAGTCTTATAGCTAGATATGACTATATGTACCGAGTTCTAACTAAAAGGATATTAGTGGAAGTGATATGAGCTTTCATAGGGCTTTTAATATATTTGTTTACTATCTATACATTCTCTTTGTCTATCACCTGCCAGAACCTTATGATTATAAAACTCTAAGGGTTGGTAAAGCCATGTGAAGAAAGAAGCCTCAGTAAATGAGACACCACAGAAAGAGGAGTCAGCTGCCAGTGAGAATCACCTGACTTAGGTGGTTAAATGATTGAGGAAACAAACTTGTGTTATGTTGGTGTCATTGTTATTACAGACTAGCCTACCCTCTCTGATGCAAACTTTAACCCAACACGTACTAGGGAAGGAAAAGATCTCTTCAGAAAAAGTCAACTATGAAATGTTAAAACATTATAGACACTACTGTATCCTGAGAGCCCTGTGATTTGTCATATGATATCAAGATTCTCCATTTTGCAGCCAACAGAAGCTTTGAGAACAGTTGATCTTAGCAAATACAAAAGTATAGAGATCTGTGCAATCTTGATTACTCTCTATTATACAAATCCCCATTGTTCACCTCCCTCCCAGTTTGTGGGGCTTTAAATCAACTCTCCCTGTGACTCCTCTTTCTGAGAATGATGAAACAGCTTTGGGCTGATCAAACTTGTGATGAAAAAAATGTGAGATGATATAAGCACAAAATGTTCATGTATTATTTGAAGGCATGGGAAAAATGAGGCACAGTCCTCAAGAAAGAAAACCCAAGAGAAAGGACGTGCCGAGGAGAAGACAGTTTCATTTTGCAGCCACACACCCCCAAAAAAGAAACATACAAACAAAGACAACAACAACAACAACAACAACAACAACAAAAACTTGCCAGTTCTAGAATAAGGGCATAAGTTTGAGGATCCAGGAAAAAACCATCAGATGGCAACTACCATGAAGCAGAGACCTGTATTGCATTTGCTGGTTCACAGTAATAGATTCAAGAGGTTTGAGGGGCAGGTCATCCTATAGGAAGAGAGGGGTGGAGAACTAAGCTATACATAGGCAAAAAAATGAATGAATGAAATATACACATACACATACACACACACACACACACACACACACACACACACACACACACTTAGAACCTAACTAGTGGGACGCCCAGTGACTATGGCAGGATCTCAGCTGAAATCCTTGAAAGGCTTTTCCTTAGGAACAAACCAGAAGCAAACATTATGGCTAAATCTACTACTCAGCCTGGAGTAGACCCAACCCTAGAATAGGATTAAGGTGGTCAGTTCCCACTCTATCTGCTTAGCAAAGGAAAGAGGGAACATTCTCTGGAGGAAGTTAATAAGAACATCCCAGCAAAAGAAAGCGTATTAAAAACAGCCACAAAAAATAGGTGTGCTACCTTCAGACCTGCAGCAATAGATTGGCATTTTAATAAAATGAAATCTATGTAGGGCTAAAAAAACAACAACAAAAAAAAAAAAAAAAAAAAAAACTTCTGGATTTAGATACTGAATTAAAATATCTTGCAACAATTTATATAAAAATAGGTTTACAAATAAATATAGAGACATGAGTTGCCAACACATCTACACTAAAAAAAGGTTAAAGTTCTTCAGACTAAAGAAATCTAGGGGCACTTCATGGCTCAGTTAACCATCTGATAATTGATTCCAACTCAGGTCATGATCTCGGGGTTCCAGTTTGAGCCCTATGTCGGGCTCCACACTATCAGTGCAGATCCTACTTGTGATTTTCTCTCTCTGCATCTCTCTCTCAAAATAAATAAACTTAAAAAAATAAATCTATGATTGACAGAATAATAAAGGCACATGTGTAGATAAATTTAAATCAATGTTGCCTGTACAAAATAAATATTTTTTTCTTGTTAAAAATATATTTAGAGTTAAATTGCATGGCAAGGCTACCACAATGGTAAATGAGCTTATATAGATTTTTAAGGTTTTATCTTTACAGGAAACTGATAAAAGTAATATTTTATAGTATACTGTAATAAAACAAGATAAGTGTTTTTAAACTCTGATAGTTTTAATACATACTAACAATGTGAAATAGATGGAAAATACATCTCAAAAGTTGAATAATCCAAAAGAAGGGAGAAAGAAAGGAAAATGCAAATTGTGAATTAGTAGACATAAACTGGAAAATGAAAGTAATCACATTAGTGTAAATGGACTAAAAAATTTAAATGCACAGACAAAAATGTTTAGATAGCCTTTAAAAAGATTTTTAGACAGCCTTAGACAACCATAAACTCCTTCCTAGAAACACATCTTAAATATGAGAACACATAAAGTAAATGTATTGAAGGGATATATAATGCAAACAGTACCCAAAGGAAAGCTGATAGCTAGGTTAAAATCAGACATATAGACATTACTTAATAAAATGACCTGTGCATATTCAATAAAGAGAATATTTATCGTAGCAGTATCATCTATAATAGACAAAAATTAGAAACCCAAAACAGTCAAATGGTTAAACCATGCTACATGCAAACAATGGAATATTGCCAATTTCTAAGAATAAATAAACTATTTACAATGCAACAATCAGGCTGAATCTCACAAATGTAAGGCTGAACAAAAGACACTAACACCATAGGGTACAAACTGTATGATTCCATTTATATTTGTCTTCAAAAAATAGACAAAAGGTAGGACAGTAATTACTCTCCACAGCAGTAGTGAAAGGAAAAAGGCTTAATGAGGATTCTAGGATACAGGTAAAATATATTTCATTATCTTATTGCTGATTACATAGATATGTTCACTTTGTGAAAGTTCATTGAGTTTTATACTTATGAGTTGTACT
The DNA here is from genome assembly GCF_028749965.1 of Puma concolor. NCBI lineage: Eukaryota > Metazoa > Chordata > Mammalia > Carnivora > Felidae > Puma > Puma concolor. The sequence goes on along the minus strand of NC_141679.1, from coordinate 53,746,154 downwards.
CTCTTCTATACGTAAAATATATACAGCATATTTATTTCTATTGGTGTATTCATAAAGATCAGTATTAGAATATTTATTAAAATTTATGCTTTTATACTTAGGTTCCATGAGTAAAATAAAAGCAGGGTTCTAAGGATAGACATACCCTTTTCCATGTGGGTTAAATTTATTTTAGTTGCTCTCAAATTCTTTCCCTCCATTCCTTTTTTCCCCCCTCACTTTTATAATGAACTAATTGTGAAATTTCTAATAAAGCATTATTATTTTTTAAATCGCCTCTACTTATCTGGCCACTTATAAAGCTAATGTGGCCAAAGTGTGAGTAAGTGAAGATCTCTCAAATCCCCCTTGGAAAAAACATAACTGTGTTCACACGCACACAGGCACATGCATATATACATAGAGTTAGTCTGTGCTACTCATATTAGCTAAATTTAACAGAATTGCTGTTAGAGAAATAATTCCTATATTAAGTAAAATTAGAAAAAATATTTCCAGGATTAAAATTAATTTACACATGTAGCTTTGTTCTTAGGCATTTTTGTTGTTGTTGTTCTCAGTCACATTTGAGACCTTTCACATCGTTGAAATGATAATTGGAAACTTTGTGTCATATATTTTAAATGAGTAGGTGAAAATCATTGCCATATATAATCTATAATCTTTTTAGAATATAGAGGCATACTGGTTCTTGTAGTTTTGTCCAAAGGCTATAGGAAGGCCACATGAAAATGAGTTATTAAAGTAATTAAGGGATTCTTTTTCCTCCAATAATTAAAGATAGGAATTGGAGTCTTCCACTGAACCTCAGATTGAGCTGCCACAGAGCCTAGAGAACAAGAAAATAAAGGTGAAAGACTTTGGCAATACATTCTATCCCATAAGTCAATCTTGAATTTTGCCCCATGACTCTGTGCGCCTGAGTAACTGCATGTTAAAGTAACCCATTGAAGGCAAAGCAGGGTAAGAGATAAAAACCAGTTATATGCTATATATCATTGCAAATAATGATAAATCAAAAATCTTATGAAGTAGATTTTAGTAATCTCATTTTTTACATAGGGTTGCTAAGCCTTTTGGTATCAAAGATCAAAAAAATTATGAAATGCCCTAGTTGCCATTCAAAGTCAGCCTTTGGTCTTTCAATCTCCAGGGACTTTGTCCTTTTAATTCTGCTAAATATGCATGAAAATGATGTATTGTCACCCTCACCACAAAAGAGAAGTTAAGTTCTGACCTAAGGAGATGTTTTGGTGAAAAAATAAAGTACTTTGTACTCTCCCCTTCCTCATAAAGACACCAGTCATTGGACTTGGGGCACACCCTAATCCAGTAACTTGATTGTATCTACAAAGAACTTTTTTCCAAATAAGATCATTTTCATAGGCACCACGGGTTATGACTTCAACATACATTTTGAAGGGGGACACAATTCACTCACTATACTGAGTCATCTTGGATTTGGATATTCCCAAGGGAAAAAAAAAATACAGCAATAAACATATTTTGTGGAGATCTCTCAGTATCAGCCCTGTCTTGAACTGTGATCTGTATGACACACAGCAAAGATCATTTGCAGGACACCATAGCTTAGGACCGTGTTTCTAAACCTGCTTCAATTAATGTTACAGCCTCAGGTTTTGTGTTGAGTCAAGATGATGTACGTATATAGTTGAAATAGTACAATAGATGCATAAGATAGGGAGCCATTGATACCAAAATATACACTTATTTTCTAGGAAGAAAAGACAATCCTGAACTGAGTCACTAACATGTATTCTATTGTCCATTAGTGAATGAATCTCTATTGGATATACTAGATCTATATAGTCTGCAAAGATTTTTCTAAAATAGTTAAAGTTCAATTTTAAACACTCAACTTTTTTTTTACATTTGTGTTCCTCCCTTTCTTAGAATCCTGAATTCTGTGATTAAGGGAACCCCATGTACCTTTTCTTTTATTGGCTTTCACTAATGCAACACTTTTTCAAGTTATTTTTTAAGTTTATTTATTCATTTTGAAAGAGACAGCCAGTAGGGAGGGGCAGAGGGAGAGAGAGCCCAAGCAAGCTCCATGCTGCCAGCGCAAAGCCTGATCCTGGGCTCGAACTCATGAAACATGAGATCATGACGTGAGCCAAAACCAAGAGTCAGACGCTTACCCAACTGAGCCACCCAGGAACCCCTTAAGTTTTTAATTAAAAGCTTGATATATCCAGATTGCCTCGTGCTTATACATTTCAAACTTACCCCAATTGCACGTATTTTCAAATATTACATTATTCATTCATATTGGTACTTAAAGTTATCTATAAGAAAGATATCTTACTGATTCCACCTTGTTATATTTTATTAAAATTTAAAGTAGTTTTAAGCTGTTTATTACCAGTACTTAGTGTTTGCTATTTGTTTTTGAACTTTCAAAAAACAAAAGTCAGAAGTATATGTGCAAGCATTCTGTTACTCACCCATTTGAGTAATCTAGAATCCTTATGGTGCCATTAATCTCACTTTGGTGTACTCTCACTGCAGCTAAATGTTACTTATAAGTGTTTCACTGACTCTTTTATTCAATTTATTCCTACAAGTGAAAAAAATTATTATAAATTAATGTTTTCTTCCTATCCTTTTTCCCATCATGGGTGATATTGTATTTTAATAAGTTATTTCCCTGGACTTTATAGTTTCTTTATAGTATTCACATGCTCATTTTTATGCACTAAAAATTAGTATTAACAATATAAACATATGGGGTGTGTTATGCTAATTGCTGAGTGAGGTGTTCCAAGAATGAAACTGGCATTTATCTATTCAGAGTGTCCCAGCAGTTCATACATGGGGAGAGGCACTGATGGTGACCAAGCAAACATTTAGGGAAGGACATTTGCCTTGTTTGGATGCTCCACAATAGTAGGAAAGGGGAAGGCAAGGACTAAAGTACAAAGAAACAATCAAGTTTGGCATTAGGAGTTTCAAATCAATAGGATAGGAATACAATACAGTTTGCCTTAGGAAATAGGACTTAAGTGGAACACAAATAAGCAGAGGATGGTCACAATACAAGGAATGTAAACGTTGAAGGGGTGTTGGGGTAGGATACAAAGAACGGAAATGATAGGATGAGGTGTCCTTTACAGATGAGTAGTCCCTGCCATTCAAAACACAATATTATGCCTTTGACCATAATATTCAGGAGAATTCTTCTGTATTAATCTTAAATCCCTCCTGAGAGGACAGTCTTTTTTTTTTTTTTTTTTTTTTTAATTTTTTTTTTCAACGTTTATTTATTTTGGGGACAGCGAGAGACAGAGCATGAACGGGGGAGGGGCAGAGAGGGAGACACAGAATCGGAAACAGGCTCCAGGCTCTGAGCCATCAGCCCAGAGCCCGACGCGGGGCTCGAACTCACGGACCGCGAGATCGTGACCTGGCTGAAGTCGGACGCTTAACCGACTGCGCCACCCAGGCGCCCCAAGAGGACAGTCTTAAAAGGGTTACACTTGGAGGAAGGGTTCACTGAAGGGTCTAGTGAGAGGTTAGAAAAGCTACTAAAGCAGAGCAATGGATCTGGGGTCAGATCCATGGAAACTTCATCATCACTTGCATAGAACCTGTGGACTCTACCTGCCCAAAGTATTCCATTTCATTTGGTTCATATATTTTAGACTTTCTTCTTTCATTCAAGCATTCATCCTCCAATGTGTTCTGAGGCTCTTTGAATGTATACCAACAGTCCATTCTCCTACAAACCATGTGTGCCCTCAATTCAGAAATAGACCTAGAGGGTATTATGCCAAGTGAAATAAGTCAGAGAAAGACAAATATCGTATGGTTTCACTGATGTGTAGAATCTAAAACAAAACAAAACAAATGAACACACAAAAAATGATGTTAGCATTCTTTTCATATTGAGCATCACATGCTTCAAACTCTAGAAAAAATCCACATTGTGAAAGTCTTCTCTCCTTTTGCAAACTCATTTTCTTTTCCCTATTTGTTTGCTGATAACTGCCCCATTCTGAGAAATGTAGCTTGGCCTTTATGCTCCTCTGACTTCCCTCTTTGCCAGGACCTTGACCCATTCACCAACGCAGCTACCTACTCTGATGGCTTATCTGGTGGCTCACCATAAGCCCATCCTCAGTGGGTATTGGTCCCCATTTGAAACATTTAACTACAATATAATTCATGGAGGGAGGTCAGATGGCGAGTGGTTATAAGATTTGACTCTGGAACCAGAACACAATTTCCTTAACTCTTTGTGCTCTATTTTCTTGTTTTAATTTTTCATCTGGAAAATGAGAAAAACATCTAAAAAGATAGAGGGTTAATTTAATACATCAAAAATACTCGGATGATGTGTACTACCTAGTATATACCAAAATTATCACTGTTTTTTTTTTCTTTTTACTTCATTCTCATTGTTTCCCTTCCAAGTGTCTCAAATCTTTAATTTCATTTTTACCTAAGAGTTCATCATGCTATAACATTTTTCTGTATGCTTTAGATTTCAGTCTTTCTATATGCTCAGATCCCTCTACTGTATCTGCCAGATTTCATTCTCAACACTTTACACATTCTCCCTTAATATGTAACAGATACCCTCACGTTTTCCCCAGCTTAATCTGTCTCTTTGGCTCTTGATTCCCTTTCCATCTATTATCATAATTGCTCATCTCTCTTGCCCAGTGACAGTCTGGGTTCTGCCTTATCCTATGTTTGCAACTTCCTCTTATCAACTTTACCAATGATGCCTCTTAGCAGATGCTGTCTTTGCTCTCTCTATATGCCCTAGATAGGATGTTCTTGCCCCCTGGGCTTCTGTTGTGCTTTCACTTCTGGTTGCCAGTCCCAGCATGACTTTAATAAGAGCTTGTCCTCCCAGGCTACTGGAAGGCTTGTTGCCTTTGAGCTCGCAAACCTGGAATTGTCTGAGAATTTACATATCTGCGATACTCTTGACCCAAGGCTCATGAATCTGGGAGTATAATTATTCCAGTTCCATTACCCCCTTGGTTGTGTAGAAAGTTCTATAAATGTCAAGTCCATATATTTGATACTGTTCAAGTCTAGTGTATTCTTACCAGTTTTAGGGTCTTTTTTCCCATTAATTTTGAAGAATTTTCAGAATTCTGAAATCTTCTACTGTAATTGTGTACATATTTATGTATGTTTTCTGTTTTAGAAGTTTTTGCTTTATTTTGAATGTCTATTGTTAGATACACAGAAATGTAAGACTGTCATGTCTTCTTGATGACTTGAAACCTCTTTCTTTTAAACAATTTACCAATTTATCCATGATTCTTCTGATATTAATATAGCCATTGTAGCTCTCTTATATTTAGTTTTACATTGTATATAATTTTTATACATTACACCTGTCATTATTTTTATATTTAAATTGTGGTTTTTTTGTATAGACCCTATATTTGGACGTTGATTTTTTTTCATTCTTTTAAATTTATTGGAGTATAACTGGAGTATAATTTCTACATAATCTCACCTTTTTGGTGTATATAATTCATTGAGTTTTATTAAATTATACAATCATGTAATTACCAACAAAATTAATATTTCAAGCATTTCCACCACTTTAAAAAGTCCCTAATACTCTTCTATAGTTAATAATCTCCTTCCATCCTAGGTCTCTGGGAAACCACTGATCTATTGTCCATCCCCTGTAGTTTTGTATTGTTTAGGATTCCATGTAAGTAGCCATGTATTTAGCCATTTATGTTTTGTTTTTTCAATTAGCATAATAGTTTTGAGATTTATCCACGGTGTTGCATATACCACCACCCTTTCTTCATTATTGCTAAGTTGTAGAAATATTATCTAGTCTGACAATCAGTCTTTTACTTGAAATTGTTATCCATATATATTTAATAAATGTATTGATATGGATGAGTTTACATCTACCGTCTTGCTGTTTGTTTTCTATTTGTCTATTTATTCCTTTATTTAATCCTTTTTTGGATTGAATATATTTTATATTCCATTGTATCTCCACTATTTGTTTTTTTAGTAATCTCTCTTTGATTTACTCTGTTACTTGTTACCCTAGTGTTAAAAAATGTGTCTTCTACTTAACACATTCTGCCATCTGGTGATGTTACACATATGAGACTTACTATATCATATGTAATTTCAGATTATTGCAGTAGCATACGTCTATTTTACCCCATTCATGTGTGCTAATGATATATTTTACTTGTATCTATGTTATGAATCTCACAGTATTTTGTTATATGTATAAAGCAAGACACTATATTAACTTTTAGTAAAATAAAAGAAATGGATAAACCAAAGTTCCTGTATTGCAGTTATCTCTTTCCAGTCCCCTTTATTCTTTTTGTAAATCCAATTTCACATGTAATATTTTTCAGATGAATAATTTTTGGTAGCATTTCTAATAGTGATGGTCTTACGCAAAAAAAAAAAAAAAAAATAATAAAGTTCTCAAGCTTTTGTTAGTCTGACCTAGTTTCTTATTTAATTTTATTTTTGAAGGATATTTTAAATGTTTATTTTTGAGACAAAGAGAAAGAGAGAAGGGGAGGGGCAGAGAAGGAGGGGACAGAGGATCCAAAGTGAGCTCTATGCTGATAGCAGAGAGCCCAATGCAGGGCTCAAGCTCACAAATCATGAGATCATGACCTGAGCCAAAGTTGGACGTTTAACCAACTGTGCCACTCACAGGCCCCTGAAAAATAGTGTAAAGAACATTCCAGGTAGACTTTTCTTTTTCTTTCGACACTTCCAAGATGCCCTGTATAGTTTCTGAGGAAAAATGGGGTAGTCGCTTTTTTTTCCTCTATACATAATGCAGCTTTTTTTTTCTCACTAGTTTTCAGATTTCCTGTTTATTACCATGTTTTAAATAATCAGTAATTATGATGTGACTTGGTGTGGTTTATTTTATTTGGTTTGTTTTGTTGAATTTCTTGGACCTGTGGGTTATTATCATAATGAATTCCATTTTTAAACCATTTTTTGCAACATATTTTTCATTCTTTGACATTTGGAATTCTAATTAATGTGGATGTAGGGTTTTTTCCTCCCCTTCACACAGTACCTGCCTACATTCTGGAGGGAGATTTTGTTACTGCATCCTTTAAAATTTGTTTTTATACTTTGTAAGGGTGAATTAACAGAGATTTGTGAGATTCATAGTCTTGCTCTAGAGCATGTCCATCTCTGCTCCCAAGGGATGACTGTCCTGGAGCATCTGTTATATGCCATGCTATTTACTCAACAAGTTCTCTGCACTCTAGTTGAAGCTTAACATTTGTCTGGCTTGTTTGAGCTTTGGAAATTGTTTAGATATACACGTCTCAAGAATTTTTTTTGTTTGTTTTTTGTTTGGTTGGGTTTTGTTTTGTTTTGTTTTGCCTGACCTAGTAGATTTCAGTCCTATTTGTATTCTTCTTAGGATTCATCCAAATACTCAAGGACCGCTATGCAGATTTCCAGAGCATGTTATCTGCATAGATTTTTTTTTATTAGTAGTACTTTGCTCCTAAGACTCCACGTGCTTTGTCCTCCCCAAACTTGAATATTTGTTCCTCAATCCAACAAGACTCCCATGCTCTGCTTGGGTTTCTCCTACCTGTGTCATGATCTGAAGAGGCAGATCATGCCTATCTAGGCAGAATGCCAGGGCAATTGTAGTCTCACCTTAACTATTTATTCTCTCTCTCTCAAAGATCACAGTACTGTGATGTCTTATGTCAAATATCTGAAAGACAGCTGTTTTATATATTTTGCCAAGTTCATAGTTGTTGATATTAGGAGAGTAAGTCAAGTACCAAGTACTCTACCGTGTTTCAAGTATTCTGTAATAGTGTTTTGTTTCATCTTGTTTTGTTTTGATTTTCTCACCTTGAAGGCCATTAGCTTTTAGGATGTGTTTCTGTATTCATTGGAAATAACGTGTATTTTATCATTGCTTTTTTCTGGCGAAAAAGACCATAGCTTTCTTCCTTTGTGGAGATCCTAGTGCATGTTTGCTTTGTGATTTCTAACTGATTCTTTGATGGTGACTATACAAGACACTAACATGATGGTTAATTTACTGAAACCACTGTTCAGTGATAGTGAATAAAATGTTCCAGTGGTACATACAAAATAAATTTAAAAATTTTATAGCATTAGACTATAAATTAATAGAGTGTAGTGGTATGTATATGGAATAATTAATTTGTTCATAGTTCTGGAAAGATAGAAAATGTTCAATAAATATTTAACAAGCATATATTGCACTTGAACTGTGGATAGAAGGTATTGGTACAGGTGGTGGTACAAATATAGATAATTGGGGTGCTTCCTACTCAGTGATCACATACTAGATTTGGTTGATGTTATTCAATCTGTTTTCATCATCAGTGCTATATGTAGAAATGACAATATGACATGTAAAGTACACTTCTTTTACGGGTTGTATTTCTACCTATAGAAATACATATCTATACATCTTTCATATATGTATACATATCTTTTACATGTGTGTCTATGTAGCCCATAGACATAAGTCCTGAAAACACTTACTTTAAACACAATTTTCAGTGTTATAATAATAATAACTCTAGTTAAGTTACATTAGGGATACCTCTTCCATATGATGTTGAAAGATTACAGTAACTCAGACTTTACTATTTATATATTTACTGATAAATGACTAAAAAATAGAGAATATTTTTAATATTAGGAAAAAGCACTTTATTTTTTTTATTTTATTTATTTTTGAGAAATAGTGTGCACATGTGAATGGGGGAGGAGCACAGAGAGACGGAGAGAGAGAGAATCCCAAGCAGGCTCCACACTGTCAGCACAGAGCCCAATGCAAGGCTCCACCTCATGAATGGTGAGATCATGACCTGAGCCAAAATTGAAACTCAGATGCTTACCCAACTGAGCCACCCAGACACCCCTTTCAAAAAGGACTTTAAAACCAGTTTTTAAAAAGTATTTAGCAGTATAAATACTTCTTTTTAAGTTCTGAGTTTTAAGGAGTAGCTTTGAATGCCAATTTTATTAAAAATAACAGAAATATTTAGAGAATAAATATGGTTTATACTGGTGTGATTTGAATATTTATTAGTTTGAACATTGATAAACCTGTGAATATTATTTACTCTTGCACTGGCTTATTTTTGCTGCATCACAAATATTTACACCATCTTCATGACAAATGTGATTTAACATGATTTTCCAGCCAGTAGACAAAAATGAAACCTGACCATTCAAACTTGTCATTTATTGAGGGTTTGATACATCGGTCATCCACTTTTAAGTCATTAAAGAGTAAAATGTTAATAATCTAGATTTTTGAATTCTTATTTCGTAGGAATAAAAGGACAATTGTTCCTTGCAGATTTAAGGAAACACCTATACTTACTGCAAAATTTTGGTATGTTCAAAATGAAGAAACTGAAAAGAAAATTTCACAGTCCCAATTTTTAAATATAAAGCATTATAACTTCATTTTCTAAGCTTCTTAAGTAAAATGTCACTGTAACTCAGCTCATATCTACCTCTTACACCCTATTATCATCCTATGTGAAGGTTCTTTTCAAAATTAAAATATTTTATTTGAGTATACTCCTGACAGTCCTCTAGCAAGAGGCATGAAAGAGGCGTATATCTGCAGATCAGTTACAGTAGCTTACTAATTGTAGGGCCCCTAGCACCTTAGAAACCCCATTCATTTTAAGAAATAGGACATTAGGGGGCGCCTGGGTGGCTCAGTCAGTTGAGCATCCGACTTCGGCTCAGGTCATGATCTCGCGATCCGTGAGTTCAAGCCCCGCGTCAGGCTCTGTGCTGACAGCTCAGAGCTTGGAGCCTGTTTCAGGTTCTGTGTCTCCCTCTCTGTCTCACCCTCCCCTGTTCATGCTCTGTCTTTCTCTGTCTCAAAAATAAATAAAACGTTAAAAAAAATAAAAATAAATAGGACATTAGCAATATAGGTTGTGTATAAAGGATACAGAAATTACAATATCATAGTTGTTCTACAATAAGGGATGATCGTATTCATTCATGTATCTTCTACAAGCTCTGCTGAAACAGCAACATTTTCAAACTGGCTGTGACATTAGGTTTATTTAAGCATCAACAATGAAAGCTGTCATCAGTATCCTCTCTAAAGGGAGAAAAACTGTGTCATCATGATTTATTTCTATCTCCCATTAATATTTTCTCTGCTCATAAGATGTAAAGGGTAGTGTACAAATTCAAATTGACTTTTGCGTGTTTAGGGATTTTCAGAAAGAGTTGAGCTCTGGAAATTTCTCTCTTCTGGCAACATTTTATGAAATATGAGCCTATTAAAAAATAGATGATTCTTAAATAAAAACTAAACAACATCCTATATTGTCACAACAGTTTATATCCTTTCCCCCAAATTTTTAATTTGTTATTGGTTGAAGTGACTACTATGGGGCTTTCTAGACTAATTGTACTTTCGGATTAGACAAAGTAATATGCAAGCACTCTGCTCACTGTGTCTTGTTTGTTATTTTAGTGTTTAGTATTGATACAAGCTCATCACTTACCTCTGTAAATCATGGTTCAGGCCTTGAAGGTAGACAAAAATTTAGTTCTAAGTTTGATTTTGTGCCCCATAGGTTGTTACTAGGCAGGTTACATGAACTCCCAAAGCTACTGCATTCTCTTTAAAGCCAAGATAATTATAGTTCTTTACTGTTAGGACTGTTTTGAAGATTAAATAAAATAATTTACATGTATTCTGTAGAAGAGTATGGCTACTTGCTTATAGTTATTGATTTTTTAAATGTCTTTTTATTCTTTATGGTGGGCTAAAACAGACAATGCTATGCTATGGTTGTTCAAAAGACCAAAGCAGATGTTCTTAGGCATATCCTGACCTGAGTGACTAAACCTGGGTCACACAAAGAAATAATCTTGGAGAATCTGAAGAGTGACAACAACCTTGGAATAGAACTTGTATGTTAGAAATAGTCCAAAGAAACAAAAGGTTTAAGAAATCCTTTGAGAAATTTAAAATTGTATTTCTCTGGAAACAATTGGCATCTGTTTTCTGAACTTCTCATTAAAATAACTGTAAAGACATACATAAGAGGGAGTAAATCCAAGAAAAATACCAGATTACTAATAGAAATGCCAGAATCTGGACAAAATATTTTCTATCTATAAAACTGATAGAATGGCTTTACAAAGAGCAGGATACCTCTGTCACCAGAACAGTGGGGCAGTGTCTGGAGAAGTAGCAGAAAACCACTTAGTTCCTCACCCGAATGTCTTCTCTCCCTGTTGAGGAATTGTGCACTAAGCGTCAATCTGGAATTGGAGCAGTGAGCAGTAAGCACAATCACTCCTACTATGTGATTGACTTTGGGGCACTCTTACGTGTAGACTTGATGGGGGAGCACATTGCTGGCCATTAGTCCCCCTCCTGTTAGTACTCTTCTTTCTAGGTCTAGTCTGAGACCCAAACTACCAGAAAACAGCTAAAGGAAACAATTTAGTATGCAGATTAAAGTGCACAATACATTCATGGAAAAATCCTTGAAAAGTGACCACACCTTGTTAGAGTCTAGGCTCTCTAGAGATATCTTTTTAATTAAAAATATAAAGAAATCTCCCTGCTTTCATTTGTTAAATTCTTTCAATGTTTATTTTTGAGAGAGAGAATGTGAACAGGGGAGGGGCAGAGAGAGAGGGAGACACAGAATCTGAAGCAGGCTCCAGGCTCCGAGCTGTCAGCACAGAGCCCAACGTGGGGCTTGAACTCACAGACCGTGAGATCATGACCTGAGCTGAAGTCAGACATTTAACCGACTGAGCCACCCAGGCACCCCTTGAAATCTCCCTGCTTTCAAGCAGTGGGGGAAAGAGAGAAAGTGAGAGGGGTTAACACTAGAGAGACAAAAATATGGCTTCTCCTAGACATCCTTGTGATACTAAGTACTGGAAGAAAATAGAGGAAGGTGTACTTCGTTTTGAAGATAATAACTCAGTAATTTGGCAATGAGTCCAGTTTTATGTGTTTGACAACAAAGGAAGTATTTTCTACATTAAATTGTAAAAAAAAAAAACTTTATTATAATAAAGCTCTCAGGGGATTATACTCACTATGTGAAATTATGCAAAAGATTAAATCATAATTTCCATATAAATTTATCAGGCTAGTACCTTAATGTCTTTGTTTTGTCATAATTAATATATTATTATAGGTTTTCATGAAACAGATGCTATAACATGATTACTTACCATGATTTGGCAGTGATATTGGCAGCATTAATTACTGATTACAAACTCTGAAGAGAACAAGAGTTCATAGGTCACCTAAGAAGAAATCCACTTTTGACCGCGATGCCTTGAGCATCTGTTCCTTTTCTGACCTCTGATATCAATTATTTTCTTACCAATAAGGTGATGGGAGTTTTAGCTCTGAACTCACATTACCTGGATTCACATTCATATTCATATTTACCAGCTGTAGGGCACTACAAATGTGTTTGTTTATTTGTTTGTTTGTTTCTGGGCCTTGCTTTCCTTTTCTGAATGAGAGAAAAATAGCACTCCCATCATAGAAATAATATGGTAAAGCGTTGAGAATAATGTCCATTACATGGTAAGGATTCGGGTAGGTATATATTATGTAGTGTATATATAATTATAATATGTTTGTAATATAATTACATATTAACATAATGCTCAGAAGAGAGTAAATGTTCAGTGAATGATAATGTGTACCATTACTGTTATCATTATTGCCTCATTTGATAACAAAAAGCATGTTTGTGTATATAGGATATGAAATTCTGGTGATATATTAAATGACTTGAAAGCAAAACTCTTCTTTTTTTCCTCAACACCTAACATAGTAGGTGATCTTTAACACATGAGATGTGCTAGATTCAGCTCGCACCATCTTCAGGACTGACGGGGCATATCTCTTCCCATTCTCAACTGTTTGTTCAGTCACATCATATTATTAGCTTGAAATTAGCAGTGGTGGGACTATTAACATGACAGAAATGGACAAATGCCACACACCAGGGGTTCCCCCTACTCCGGAAAGCAAGCTGTTAACCATTTGCCAGCACATCGCTGATTAAATGTTTGTCACTAATGATATTAAATCAAGTCTCTATACCCACACAGTTTTAATGAAATGGATATATAAATTTTTACTGAAATAGAATTCATCCCTTACACCCTGGTTAGCACAGCTTCTCCATGGGTTAAACATTTGGCTCATAGGAAGCCCCTGTTCTTTTGAGAGGAAAAAAAACTATACACACACACACACACACACACACACACACACATACACACACACACATATATATATATATATATGTAGACTCTCTAACACACACACAGATATATATGTGTGTGTGTGTGTATAGATAGATAGATAGATATAGATATAGATATACTCTCTATAATATCTAGAGAGACAAAAAAGGTATTGTTCTAGTGAATTTGGGGGGAGTTTAAAAACTAAATACATGAGAAAAGAGCAGAGGGGTCCCTGTTGAAATACAATCAATGAAGTCTTCTAGGTATAAACATCAGTCCTGCTTTTTAGTAAGAGACTGAAGGTAGAATGTTCAAATGGGCTCCACATTTTCAGCATTTTTACTCAGCAACCTGATTCCACCAATAACATATCCATCCCTGTATCCAAAATTAAAGTATATAACGTATCTTTTTTTTTTTTTTTGGTCTAATTCGCAGATTGAGTCATGTATTACTTGTAATTAACTATTATTTTGAAGTTACAGAGTTGTTTCCATTTTCTCTTTATACATATATAAAATCAGTATTATTTGAATTTTTCATGATTCTGAAGTATTTCTAGAGTTAGCATTTATGATAAATGACTTGCTTCATTCAGGAAGATATGGGGCAGAAAATATTAGCCTTGCGATGCCGGAGACTGGTTTAATATTTTAGGCTGTTTCCACATGATCTCCTTTCAGTGATATTATGTATATAAAATTACTTTTAAGTGCTCTGATATTTTCATTGGTTCCTACTGAATCTCTATAATAATGACAATACTGTTTAAATCATAGATATTACATATCTTGAGAGCTTTTGTTCCCAAGAAAGTAACAGAAGGCCATGCATTTGAACTGAAAAATTGCAGAACACAATATAAAATGAATATATTAGATTTGTTAAGGGAAGCATTAAAAGGCAATGGACATAATTTGAGAAACATGACCATTTCATTCTACTAAAGCCAACAAACAAATGAGTATGTTTTTTTCAAATAAAACTACAAATAAGGTTGTAATAGAGCCTTCTACTCATGGAAAGCCCTCAAACATGTGCAGGTATCAAAACAAACTGAAGAAGCAACGTTAATATGGGAAAGAAAGGAAAACACTAGGCAAAGGAAATTGAGTGTTTGAGACACAGCCAGTTGAGGATTGTAGAAATGTGTTCAGGCCATGATTTGGGGTTAAACCTATTTCCTTGCTCATGGTTGTCTCATTTTTTTTGCATCCATATGATTCATAGAAACAGTTCAGCACATTGGGGATTTCCCAGGCTTGGTAGAACACTGTCCTAGTGCCTCTAAAGGTACTCTTTGAATGTCCTATTAAACTGGAAGTGTAGAAGTGTCTAAATTCCAACAAATACTGCAAATGACAAAATAGCAAAGCTGCCCTTTTCAAAGTTTGGAAAAATGACTTTGTTTTTACGAGTGTTTGGTAACTCAAATTTGCAGATATACTCTAATATGTCTCTTTATGTACTTCATGGCTTGGCTTTTTTTCTCAACCAGTATATTAGCATTTAAGATGGTAGGCTTGAATACTGCCTACTAGTTTTGAGACTTCATTTTCTCAATTATAAAAGTGCTTAATAATGTACCCCATGATAGGACTGGTATACAAATTAGTTTGTTAAAATAAATTAAAGACTTAAATGCAAGATCTAAACCATAAAACGCCTGGAATTAAGGGAAAAGTTCCTTGGCATTGATCTCGCCAGTGCTTCTTTTTTTTTTTTTTTTTTTGGATATGATCCCAAAAGCACAAGCAACAAAAGTAAAACAATAAATAGGAGTGCCTCAAACTAAAAATCCTCTATACAGCCGAAGAAACAAGCAACAAAATGGAAAGGTAACTTCAGGAATGGGAGAAATTACTTACAAAGCATATATCTGATAAGAACTTCATATCCAAAATATATGAGGAACTCCTACAACTCAACAACAATAAGAACAAATAATAATAATATAATAACAACAATAATAATAATAATACATAGATAAATAAAAATGGGCAGAGGAACGGAACAGACATGTTTTTGAAAACACGCTTACCAATTGCCAATAGCACATGAAAATGTACAGCCATTACAGAACATAATATAGAGTTTTCTTATGAAATTAAACATAGATTTAGAGTATGACCCATCAATCCCACTTCAGGGTATATATCCAAAAGAAACGAAATTGTTATCTGGAAAAAATATCTATACTCCCATGGTCCTTGAAGCATTCTTCACAGTAGTTAAGATATAGAAACAACCTAAAAATCCACCAACAAAAAAAGGGATAAAGAAGGTATAGATGTAGTGTATAAATGGATTATATTATTTAACCATGAGAAAGAAGGAAATCCTGCCATTTGGAGCAACATAGATGATCCTTGAGGGCATTATGCAAAGTGAAATAAGTTGGACAGAGAAAGACAAATACAATATGATTTCATCCATGTGTGGGATTGAATAAGGGTCAAAAAATGTCATTGTGGAAGGTTTTTCATTAAATCATAAATTTCAAAATGAGCCAATTTTTCCTTTGTATTAACAGGATCCCAAATCACAGAAGATACATCCACCAATATTATCTTGCTTCTTTAAGAAAAACGACTTTATACCTTGCATTAGAATTGTAGATGGGGAGGCTGGGTGGCTCAGTTGGTTAAACATCCACTTTGGCCCAGGTCATGATCTCATGGTTTGTAGGTATGAGCCCCACATCAGGTTCTGTGCTGACAGCTCAGAACCTGGAGCTTGCTTCAGATTCTGTCTCCCTCTCTTGCTGCCCCTCCCCCACTCATGCTCGCTCGCTCACTCACTCTCAAAAAAAAAAAAATGAACATTTCAAAAGATTTAAAAAAAAAAAGGAATTGCAGAATGACCATTTCACTTAAAAGCAGGTTAATTATTGTGTCATTTTATTCCAAAAAACAATTCTCTTTTTTATATACCAAAAGACATTGAATATACAGATCTTCACTACTTTTTAATCACCATAATCTTCTGAGTGGGACACAATATATTGTTCAGGACATATTATTTACTACTTTTTGCAAAGAGCTGAGGGTTTTATCCTATTGATATGTGAAAATATTGGTCATGATATTAAAGAGTTTATGAGTAGAAGCAGTTCCTAAGGGATATTCATCCATTCCTGACATATGTAGTAAAAGAAACACTTCCTAAACAAGACACCAATTTTCTTCTACAAAGGAAAAAATGGGGGTAAAGGTATATAACCAACTTCATTCTCATTCCCTGTTATTATGAAAACATTTTTAATATTCCCCTGTAGTCTGTATTCTTTTGTATAAATACAAAGCATTGGACATGAATGGATGGAGAGGGGTGACTGGCTGGATGTCTAATTAAAGGCTGGCTTTCTCCATCAAGAGCGTTGCTAACTATTCCTTGGATTCTGGAACACTATAATAATGTCAACAACTGCACAGATGATAAAAATAAATTATATATATTTTGACATCTAAAAAAAGTATATTTATGTCTGGACAGTCAGTCCCTTGGCTGTAACTTTTTTATGTCAATTACATGCGAGTATCAGAAACATTTATCTTTCTATTTATAAGAAATTTGTTCACTAATTTGTTCTATGCATATTTATTGGCTGTCTCATATATTGCCTGTCTGCTTCCTATTTTGCTCCTCCCACAGTGTTCTTCACACAGCACCCACGTGAACATGTTAACATATTAAACCACAAATTATATTATTACATTATTCCTGTATCTAAAGCCCTCTAATGCCTATCAATTGTAATTACAATAAAATCAGAACTCTTCTGATTCTTCTTTTATAGTTTTTTAAATTTAAATTCCAGTTAGTTAATACACAGTAATATTAGTTTCAGATGTACAATATAGTGATTCAACACTTCCATACATCACCCTGTGCTCATCACAAGAAGTACATGCTACATGATTACAAGTGATCTGGCCATCACCTATCTTTCCAATCCCATTTTTGGTCCCCCACGGGGATGGTCCTTATTATGGAGGTTCTGTTCCTCTGTCCCAGGCCCTATAGCCAATATCCCATCTTAATTTTTTCAAAGTACTTATTACTCCCTGAAATTATTTTAATTATGTAGGTGTTTATGTGTTCATTTCTGTCCCTTGAACCCTTAGTCCCAACTCCCTCTGGAACTAAATAACAGATATGTTATTTTTTTAATTACCTGTTATAACCACAGAGTCCAGAAAAATAATATGAACCTGATAGCACTCAATAAGAAGTAATGTTTTCAAGTGATTGACATAGTTGGCTGTATATAAGACATTGGGATTACAGAGAGGAATATTACATAGCCTTCTGATTTTTGGTAATTTCATATCCTCTTACATACAATAAGAATTTATGGTATAAATACTCTAATATTTTAAAATTATGAACCAAAGCATATCAACTCTTAATTATGTGTTGAGATGAGAGGAAAAGATTCACAGAGGAGGTAATATTTTAGATATGTTTTGAAAAAAAGAATAGGAGCTTTCCCAGTAGAGAAGGAGAAAAGGGAATTAAGGCAAAGCTTTCCAGACAATGAGAAGAATACCAGAAAAGATCATAAAAGGACTTAATATAAGTAGAAAATGGTGGAAATATAATGTAATAAATCAGATGTGTGAGATAAGCCTAGAGAAATAAATTGTAATGTAATTAGAATTTCATATTCCCTTTCTTTTTTCTTTCTTATCTTTTTTTCATGTGTATTGATCCTTTCAGTACTTTGTTATTCTATCTTAGCTTTGTACCCATCTTTTCATCTGGGTTCTGACACACTTCTTTATGCAACACTTTCTTCCAACATATTCTCTTAATTCCTTCTCTAGTCCTCATTATTATCTCTCACGCAGATTCCATAAAACTGGTTTTTGTAAGTGTTTCGATACCAGGTGTGGATTTAAGGAATTCAGTTCTAGTAAGTGAGTTAAGAAAAAAGACCCATACTTCCCATTTCTAAAATAAAGGAAAAGCAAAAAGGAAATGTGTGAAACACTTTACTTTTTCCACTTCAAATTCTAATTTAAAATACAACTTTAAAAACATTTTTGAACTTTACTGCTTTCCAAAGCAGTCGCTGAAGTGACATGATTGTATAAGCTCCTGGGACCATCAGAGCTCTGCTTGCACTAGAATACTTTCTGCAGGCTTATCTTCTCTTCCCACCGTTACTTTCATATAATAATTTTTTAATGACATGTCCCTTTATTTTCCTTTCTTGTGACCGTTTTTTCTTCATCATTAAATTTATATCCCAAGTTGATGTTAAAAGGAGCTGAAGTAAGGGGAACAAGAAGATATGATTAAATGGTTGCCCATCTCTTTGCTGCAGGAAACTTTAAGTGAACTCTTTAAACTCTGATCATTTCCAGATGAAAGGGCAATTATCCTTTTCAAAAGGATTGACCCAGTCATACAACAAGCACTTACTAAGCACCGAGTGCTGTTCAGCATGTTGACACACAGAAGACTAAACAAGATGAGTATAATCTCTGCCCCAGTGGAATTGCATATGCAATGGCTCCTCTTTAGTAAGCGTGCTGGAGTTCTGATCTGACTGGGATTGTTAAAAAAAAAAAAAATCACCTGTCAGTGAATATTTTCCTGTAAACCAACTGTTCTTTAAGAGAAGGAAATGGTGGTTCCAAATTAATTGAATTGTGAGTAGTTTTTCTTAAGAAATACTGACAATTGTTGAAGTTGTAAAGTTAAGAAACTGGGTTGTCTTTGCTGGAGAGAGAAAAAATTAAGAGTTTCAGAATAATTTCCTGTCAAATAAGAGCTTATTGAAATGTGATCAACAGAAAATGCAAGTGCTCTTAAATCTACAAAACACAAACAAACAAACAAAAACCTCACAAAACAAAACAACACCCGATAATTTAAAAAAGAAAGAAAGAAAAAGTGAGTCATCCAAAGGACTTTATTGGGTCCTTCCCCCCCCCCATAATGCCTATCATATGGGTTTTAAGTATAGCTTTATCCCAATAATTTCATGAGAAGCAACTACTCATCTATATCAGTGCATTCTAGGATTTGGAAATGCCTTTACCATTTCTGCAAATATTTGGAATTAATGCTCACCCAAGTCTTCCTTGTGTTTCTCAATCAAATCCTTGTTCACTTTATTGCTTTTCACACATTTTTCACACATTGCAGTTCCAGTCAGCTCATTTGTCAGTTTCAATTTAAGAGAAATCATATCTAAATCTCTGTTCATTTAGTTTTCTTTTTTTAAGAGGAAAAAACTATTTTTAATTTTCCTAATTGTCAAGATGTTTTGATTTTTAACAGTTCTTTTTAAAGCCATGAAAAAGTAAACTTGCAAAGAAGAAAATGTATTTATTTGCATTTATTTATATTGTATTATTTACATAATAGTAATCTCTCATCTGATCTGCAACACTATATCGACCAGAGTTCAATTACAGAAACAGAAACAGGATCAATCAATAGGAGGTATTCAACATTTTTGCAAATTTTTAATTGAAAGTTTAATATGTCCAGATGGATTCATGCTTCTAATTTTCAACATTATCCTGTAATGTATGTAATTTTCAAGTAGTATATTATTCATTCATCTTAATGTTGAAATTTAGCTGCAGGAATAATACCTTGGGGATTTTACTTTGTTATATTTAATTAGAATTTAAAGTAATTTTAAATTGATAAGTATACATTATTAATAATTTGCTATTTTTAAACTTCAAATAAAAGTAGAGTATCATTTAAATAAAAACTTAAAAAAGAGATGTTATTTGAAAAAAAAAGTAGACTATCTGGAGAAATAGAAAGCTTGCAAGCACTTGTGCAAGACAGAAAGTGGTGAGGAGGGGGCAAGAGAGAGACGCAGAGAGAGAAAGGGAAAGGGATTCTGATTGGCTTATTATAAGAAGTTAGCTTATAAGATAGTGGGGCTGGCTAAGCAAATATGAAATTTGTAAGCTAGGCAGTCACGATGGGACTTCCAGGAGCAGGATGGAACTCCATAAGCCATAGTTGTCCACTTGTGGAATTTCTTCTTTCTCGGCAAAACTTCACCTCAAATTTGTATTTTCCAAAGAACATAGACATATAGATTGATTTGCTTATATGTTTATTGGAACATTCCATACTTATTTTATTTCTAATGTGTCTCAGAATTAACCAAAGATAACCTCTCTTTTCTTTCTTTCTCTCCTCTCCAGTGTCGTGACTTTCAAATTTGTTCCACTTTCATCTGCACCCCCATCTTTGCTTCCTTGTAATTTGAACACACATAAACACACACCATACAACAGAATTAACTGGAGAAAGGAAATGTGAAGGTGGAGATGTTTTATAAACTTAATATAAAATTTATTATCAAATAGACTGATTACTTGATATACTACTACTATGATACAAACATTCTGGTATTGCAGAAGAAGGACTTGCCTAGGAAGCAGGAAATCAGTGTCTTAAATATTGATTCAGTATTATATCAGTTTAAATTTTAACAGTCTAATAACTTACTAGCATTTGTCAATAGTCAGACTTACAGTTCATTTATTACCCTGTCATTTAATCATTGTGTTTTGGATATACAACAAAATTTATTCTTCTAACCTTTAGTATAGAAGTGGAAAATATAGTAAAGAATACAAAAATTTTTAAGTCTTGTATTTTATTTTATTTATTTTATTTTATTTATTTTATTTTATTTTTAACATTTATTTATTTCTGAGACAGAGAGAGACAGAACATGAGTGGGGGAGGGTCAAAGAGAGAGGGAGACACAGAATCTGAAACAGGCGCTAGGCTCTGCTCAGAGCCTGACGCAGGGCTCAAACTCACGGACCAAGAGATCATGACCTGAGCCGAAGTTGGCCGCTTAACCAACTGAGCCACCCAGGTGCCCCAAGTCTTGTTTTTTATTTATTTATTTTTTTTTTTTTAATTTTTTTTTTCAACGTTTATTTATTTTGGGGACAGAGAGAGACAGAGCATGAACAGCGGAGGGGCAGAGAGAGAGGAAGACACAGAATCGGAAACAGGCTCCAGGCTCTGAGCCATCAGCCCAGAGCCCACGCGGGGCTCAAACTCACGGAGCGCGAGATCGTGACCTGGCTGAAGTCGGACGCTTAACCGACTGCGCCACCCAGGCGCCCCTCAAGTCTTGTATTTTAGAATTTAATAGCCCTCACATAAGATGGACCTGACTTTGTCTGTTCTTCAATATTTTATACTCTACTATCTGTAGTACTTTTTTATTGAAACGATGATGAAAAGGTTACACAAATGTCCCACATGTACATTAAATGATCATCCTGGGATTACTCAGTTAAGGACATACCACAGGGAACCAGAAAGAAGAGAACAGATGATGAGATTAGATTGCAGAGGTACAACAAATTAGCTTCAGTCATACTTTTCTCTGAACAGGGATTTTGAGAGACTAAAGGTCAATTGAAAGAATATACATCTGTTGAAAGGACTTTGGTTTTCAGTCTGGTAATAATTACTATCATAAAGAAATGCAAACCTAGAGTTTTGGTCGCATGGGCCATTACACACAGTTTTTTATAACTTCACATTGAAGACAAGTGGAACATATGGGAAGCAGATGTACCTGGACAGTAGTTATCAGGCATTGCCAAGAGTTGACAGTAGAAAGGTTGCAGAAGGTGATTTTCCCTTTCATACATTAAGATGTTCGGGGTAAGGTTAGAAACTTATTTGCATTAGCACTTTGAGGATGGATCCATTGTTAGAGGTAGACTCATATCCCGAAGATTAAAGTTTAAATTGTTATAAAAACAATATAGGTATCAGATGTAAATAGAGATACACAAATATACACATCAACCCCTCACAGTCTTACCTCTCTTTTTTCTGCACACTAGGGGTGACAACTGCAGAAGAGAGCAACAGCATTATGCCCAGTGCATCCTTTACCCAAAGCAGAGCGCCTAGCCCTCAGTAAGCACTCCATCCAAATATTTTTCCATTCTTATTGCAGAATTCCTGGTTAAAAAAAAAAGTATCATTCAATGCAGTGATTATACCTTACAACAAACTAGAAACTAGGAACAAAAGATTTTAGTTAACCTTACTGTACAATTTAATTGCATAATTAGTAGATTGATCACATGATTTGAAAATTATACTGGGATTCTTTCTCCCATAACATTTTGTTAGTAGACCAAAACAGGAAGTAGGTACACTCAAAACCCATCATAACTACATTTATGATGTCTTTTCTGGGCCATCCTCATGGAATCCTAGAACAATCAGTTTCCATAGAAGGGAAGAAAAATAGAAATAACGATTGACCATTTTCAGACTACAAGCTACTGCTTTCTTCATTGGCAGTAAATTAGACTTCCTTAGAAAGTGAAAGCCCAGTGGCTAACACTGACAAATGGTCCTCTTGATATGGGAGTAGAAAGGAGGTATCCCATGGCCACTTGTCTAGATTTCAGAGGATACACATATCCTCTTCCATCTTTGTTTTCCATTTGGAAGTGCAAAGACCTGCACACCTTCACTAGAAGTTCCCTTTCTCAACCTAGGAGGTAGCAATTATGAGATTTATCTCTGGCCTCAGCTGCCTGGATTCTTATTATTTCCTTAAAATGTACGCATGATAAATCATAATGAGAAAAAATGTATTTAAACGAATTTTAATTTAAGGGTGCCTAGGTGGTTCAGTTGGTTGAGTGTCAGACTTTGGCCCAGGTCATGATCTCATGGTTGGTGGATTCAAACCCGGCATGAGGCTCTGCTGACAGCTCAGAACGTGGAGCCTGCTTCTGATTCTGTGTCTCCCTCTCTCTGCTCCTACCTTGCTTGCACTCTGTCTCAAAAATAAATAAAAAATTAAAAAATTAAAATAATTTTAATTAAAAAAAATTTAAGTAAAATTCAGGGCTCCTGGGTGGCTCAGTCAGTTGAGCAACCAACTCTTGATTTCAGCTCAGGTCGTGATTCCAAGGTCATGGGATCTAGCCCCACATGGGGCTGTGTTGAGCATTGTCTATGTTTAAGATTCTCTCCCTCTGCCCCTCTGCCCCTCTCCCCCACCTGCACTCTTTCTCTCTAAAAATATAAATAAATAAATAAATAAATAAATAAATAAATAAATAAATATAAATAAAATGTAAAATTCATTCATCATATGAATATAATCCAAAGAAACAAAAAAGTTAAAAAAAAATCTGCACTGGGGCGCCTGGGTGGCGCAGTCGGTTAAGCGTCCGACTTCAGCCAGGTCAGGATCTCGCGGTCCGTGAGTTCGAGCCCCACGTCAGGCTCTGGGCTGATGGCTCAGAGCCTGGAGCCTGTTTCCGATTCTGTGTCTCCCTCTCTCTCTGCCCCTCCCCCATTCATGCTCTGTCTCTCTCTGTCCCAAAAAATAAATAAACGTTGAAAAAAAAAATTAAAAAAAAAAAAATCTGCACTATATATAGGAAGCGTACTTTAATGGAAGCTAAAAAAAAAAAAAAAAAAAAACCCTCTTCCAGGTGCCTGGGTGGTTCAGTTGGATGGGTGTCCTACTTTGGCTCAGGTCATGATCTCACAGTTCACGGGTTTGAGCCCTGCATTGGGCTTTGTGCTGACAGCTCGGAGCCTAGAGCGTGCTTCGGATTCTGTGTATCCCTTTCGCTCTACCCACTCACACTCTGTCTGTTTCTCTCTCAAAAATAAACATTAAAAAATAATTTAAAAACCTATCCAAGGCTTTTAATAGGAAAATTCGTTTTAAACTGGGTTTCCCAGTGTACCATAAGAGATCATTTCTATGCCTTTCTTCAGTGATATTCTCAATTTGAAATAGCATGGCTATTTAAAACAATTATATCTTCAAGTTGCTAAAGGTCACATAACAAAGGTTAGTGGCAGCATTTCAAGTAAATATGAAATAGTGGACTAGCCTTTTATGTCCCCCAAACAGAAAACAAAACAAATTAACAAAATCACCATTACCAAATGTACAAAGCACTGAATTAACAAACATAATCATAGGTTTCATGTAGTTACCATTAAATTTGGTAATTCTATATTTAATACAAAAGGAATCAGATTTCTCTGCTAGAGAAAAAACTTAGACTCTTTGAGTTAATTAGAGTTATAGGAAATCAAAAAGAATGAACATATAAAGTCAAGAAGCCTCCTTACAGAGAGCTGTATGTCTAATATCCTTGCTATTTTGCTGACCTGATATTTCAAAATCTTGTCATGAGACAAGAAAAAGGATCAGAAAAGGAAAGGAGGAGAGGACTGAGTTCTTCATATTTGTCAAGAAATGTACACTCTATTTCACTGAATCATTCTGTTGTTAATTGTGATTGTTCATTTGTTTATTCAGCCTTGTAGATTTAGTGGGATTTGAGTCAGAACACCCATATTCAGAGGAGGGGATGAACACCAGCTTCCCCCACATGTGTCACCTCCATCAGCAAGAGTGAAAAGGAAGCTGCAGAAAACCACTTCTATTCACTTCTTCAACCCCAAGTCTTCACAGTTTCACCCCTCCTATGCGAATGCACAGGGACTACCCTCTGTGAACATCATCCTCTGAGAAAAGGCTTTCAATCCCATCAGAAATGCCCCCATTTCTCCGATTCCCTTAATATGGTTGTCTGTATTTAAGTCCCTATTTCTCCTCTGTTTTCCCATATGCTTGCACCAATCAGGCTTTTGTTTATGACTCCACCTGCCTGTTTTTATCAAAGTCACAGTACCCCAATGATTACTTATGAGCCCTCATCTTCATTGACATATCAGCAACATTTGACAGACTTTACTATTGTTTCTTACATACAATATTTTAACCCGGCTTGCTGGTCACCAGGTTCTCTTAGTTATTCCTACATCTCATGGGCCCAGCCCTAACCATCTCCTCCTTTTACAGATCTCTTAAAATTGGCAATCCTGGGCCCTGCTTTGTCCTCTTCTCTACCCACATTCACTCTCATGGTCATCTCCTCTCTCATGGCTGTATCCTAAAGTGTGGAAGCCTCCTCTACACTTCAGATCCTATAGCCCTGTGAATGTAGTTCCACCTAGATGTCCAATAACGATCTCAAGCATGACAGCCCGACAGTGAATTTGTAATTCTGTCACTCAACCCCTGACTGACTCCACTTAAAGCTTCCTGTTTTTTTGTGTGTGTGTTTTGTTTTTTTGTTTTTTTGTTTTTTTGTTTTTTTTTTAGGGAGAGAGAGAGAGGAGAGAGAACATGTGAGTATGTGCCTGGGGGAGGCAAAAGGAGAGAAAGAGAGAAAATCTTAAGCAGGCTCCATGCCCAGCGTGGAGCCCGACACTGGAGTTCTCCCCATTTGTACCAATTCCATATTATCACAAAATCCTCTCAGTTTTCTTTGTAAAATCTTTTAGAAAACATGACTCCTTTCACCACCTTGATTGTTATTACTGCTTTATCTGTTTTCATTTAAAAAACTTCCATAATTAAAATTAGTAAAACATGTTCTTTGACCAACTATGTGCCAAGATAAATATAAAAACCAGGCAATAAAATCTGTGGCACTAGTTTATGTGAATATCAGTTTGACAAAGTAATGGAACCTAATTAACTAATATCATCTACTATTGTGACAACCAAAGTTTATGTATGTTTTTTCCAATTTTTTTCAAAAATTTTATTAATGCATTTCAAAATTATAAATCTATTTCTTTTTTTTTTATTTTTTATTTATTTTTTTTTAATTTTTTTCAACGTTTTTTATTTATTTTTGGGACAGAGAGAGACAGAGCATGAACGGGGGAGGGGCAGAGAGAGAGGGAGACACAGAATCGGAAACAGGCTCCAGGCTCTGAGCCATCAGCCCAGAGCCTGACACGGGGCTCGAACTCACGGAGCGCGAGATCGTGACCTGGCTGAAGTCGGACGCTCAACCGACTGCGCCACCCAGGCGCCCCTATAAATCTATTTCTTGTTTTCTGTTTGGCACTGTAATGCTTATTTTATTATTTTTTTATTTAAAAAAATATTTAATGGCACCAATATAGAGAATGTCCCAAAAGTCTAATACAGTTTTAACCTTTAATTACTTTTAAACACTTTAAACTTACACATACTATAGTTGAAAGGGTAATTATTCACTGTTTCTTTTCTGGTCATTATTAATCGCTTTATGTTACGATTATTATCAAGAATTATTTTCTTGTAAAGAAGAGGATGTTAAAACGACTGAGTAGTAAGTATGCACCACTGTTCTAGGTACTCTCCTTTGCTATTTCTGCTCCATGATGCAGACCCACTGCATGTTCTTTGAAATTAGAGGCAAACTCCTAATTTAGCACCTCTGCTCCTATCTGTTCCCTCTGGCTTCATGCTCTTCCTAATGTCAACACTGCTCATCCCCTCTGCGTTTCAGGTTTTTGCTCGAATATTGCTTTCTCATTGAGACCTAACCTGATCACCCTATGCAAGGCTACTACTGCCTCCAACCAAGAAGCTGTCCATTTGCCTTACCTTGCTTTATTTGTTGGTCTTTTTACAGTTGGAATTGCCACTTTCTAAATTACAATTCTATTTATTATTTTATTTGTTGGGTTTTTGTTTCTTACTCTTTTTTTCTTCCTGATTAGAAGATAAGGTACATAGCTGGGAACCTTGGAACTTTTCTTTCTTTGTTGTCATGGATACGTCACATTCCTAGAAACCTTGCGCAGAGCACTTTTCAGTGTTATATTTTGAAATATTTGTTGTAAGAAGAAATGAAGGTGTACCAGATTTTATACTCTGTGATACTACACAATTTTGTAAATACAGGTGATGCCTACCCTTATGGAATTTATACTCCCGGGAAAGAGGCAGACATTTAACAGATCCTCATAAAATGAATGCATAAATTGAATATTTTGACAGATACTGCATTGGAATGGTTCCGAGTTCTATGAAAAGTTTACAAAGTGCTCCCAGCCTATCCCTAGTGGGAGAAGATATAGGGGGTGGAGACCTTAGTGCTGAAAACATGATCTGAAAAATAAGGATGACTTATATGTGGATGTGGATAGTGGCCAGGGGAGAGGGTATTCCTGCAGAGATAACAACAAGGTCCTTGTGGGAGAAAAGATTAACAAGTGAGATTAGCTTAAGGAACTGGATGAAAGCTGAAGTGTCTGGAGGGTAGGGAATGAGAGGACAAGGCATTTAAAATAAAGCTGGAGAGTTAGTAGCTACACCACAAAGAGCTAGGGAGAGCAAAAGAAGTATTTTCTATGTTTGTTTGTTTGTTTATTTCTTTTTCCTACCAGTGACGTTAACTATGGAAGAGTTTCATGTTGTGGAGATTGAGAGTAAGAGAATCAGTGTGTATTTTCAAAAGAACAACCTGTCTCATGTGAAAAAGAATTAACGTGGTACAAAAATGTTCTTTATAGAGTTTTACTATAGAACAATGACAGCATAAACTGTGTTCTAGAAAAAAAATGTGGACGATCACTTCTGATCATCTTCACTAACTCTTTGCCCCCCCCTTCAGTAATTCATATGGGTCCACCTTTTAGTTCTCCTTTTTTTTTTCTTTTTCTTTTCAATGTTTATTTTTACTTTGGACATTTACTCCAATGTATGTTTGCTATATTACTAATATAGTAAATACTTCCAATTACAATCTACAGTCAGGACTGGCTACCTAATTCGTGGAAGCCAGTACAAAATACTAAAGCAGAGCTCCTTGTTCAGATATCATTAATAACGAGGGCAGTGGTGGTGGAGCATAGTGTGAATCCTTTTTGGCGTGAGGCCCTGTGCAACTGCATAGGATGCCTGCCTGTGAAGCTGGTCCTGTCTACAGCCTCCATTTCTCCTCTAAGCCCAAGATAAAATTAAATTGGACACTGTGCTTGACATCTATAGCTAGATGTCTCCCAGATACATGAACCTAAATATATCTGAAATAGACTTTAGATTGCCTCCTTAATAGAGGCCTCCTTGTGTTTTTGTTTTGTTTTTTGTTTTGTCTCCTTTGGTCTCTTTTGTCTCATTTTCTCTCTCACCTGGTTGAGATCCTGAATAATATCTTTAATTTTACCATCATGCCATGAATCCAATTAATCAAAGAGTCCCACTAATTAAAATTGCAAACTATCTCTGTAATCTTCTCAGTGTGTTAACAGACCCATCTCCTACCACAACTACCCCCTTACTCTTACTCTAGTGACTCGAGTTATCTCTTGGTCTCATTCATAAAGCTATTAATATTTCTCCTGTAAGCTGGATGACACTATTTTTGCCTAACTTAAAGATCTGGTTTTTTGATGACTTTTTCTGTTTTTGCAGAAAGAACAAACTAAATTAGCAAAATATTCGATTAGTCCCTAAACAGTCCCTAAACTGTCACTAACTCACATTTTGTCCAAACTACTATACCTAGATTTTCCTATATATCCATCTTTCCCTCAGCATTTCCATCTTTCACTAAAGAAGCTGCTCGTATTTCTGCCACAATACCTTTGCTGTAGTTTTACTGATATCTTTCTTATAATACCCTTCTGTATGGTTTTACATCTACCTCGCTGTCCAGAGCCAGCTCAAGTGTTAATGTGTTATGATTAAATTATCCCGTCTGCTGTCTGGTTAGAAGGATTAATTCCCTTTTCTTTATTTCATTTCTGTTGGAAGATGTTTCAACAGGGGCTCCTCATATTTCTGCACATCTTACAAGCAGAACGATTGTTTTTTAAGGGTATTTGTATAGCCAAAGCCTTGTTAGACCATGATAGTTTCTTCCTTTGGAGTAAAGGGCGAGCATGGTTACTTTACATAATAAAAGATTTGTGTTCCCTAAGCTCAGTTTTCCTCTTCTGTAATGCAACCTACTGCATGTATGACTGTCATATGGCTCACATGGCGTCACTCTGGTATAGATAGGGCTTGAGGAATCAGTGTAAGGAAACGTGGATATTCTGGCTACTGTTGCTGCTGTGAGTAATGAACTGTCCTTTATCTCTGACCCAGGATTTTTGTTTATTCTGTCAGCCTCAATGAAATTATAGTACGTTGTCATAATAGTGTGGAATTACGGTAAAATTTCAAATACTCATGTTTTAAAATACCTACTAGTAAAATGTATTTATCCATTATCAGTTGTATATGTTCTTGCCTCTCATACTTTTCCTACAGGGGATGCATCAAATTCAATTTCTGTTCAAGTTTTTAAGATTTACTGTGTTTAGGGGACTACTAAGCAGGTCTCACAACTCAATAAATGTTTCCTGAATAAATGGATAACTAATTTGATAGCAATATGAATATCATGCTCAAAGAACACTCATTCAGTTCTCAAAGTTTTATAGCTAGGTGTTTTCACAGAACTGTTTTGGTGGAAAAGGAACATATTAGCAATTATATTTAGCTATAATAAACTTGTTTAAATTTATTTTATAAAATCAGCCACTTCCTGTCTACATATTTTGATCACAGTGTTCCTTCTACTTCAGTTGCTTTTCCTTCCCTTTAAAATGTCTATGCATCTTTCATGGTCTATACTCAGTAAATTATTTACAAATTATCCAGTCACATGCAATTTCTCCCATTCCTTTGTTTAATTTACTCTTTGCCTGTAGCTCAATTACAGTGCTTATTAGAATTGACCTCGTTCCATATACTTTTTTTCTCTCTCTCTCTGTTGGTAGATTGAGTTCTGACAACACAGCAGTCATGTCCAATTGATCTTTGGATCACCTACTGTGCCAAACACAGTGTTTAATAGGAGATCGATAAATATCAATTTAATTCAATGAAGTAATATATTACACATTGTACCACTAACTGGTTTTCATTTCTTTTGCAACTGCATTCCCGATCTCTTCCCATTTAGAACTTGTGTTCAATTCCATTATTTCTGAAGTGACTTAAAGCCAATTGAGTTCTTTCCAGGAAATGATTTCTTACAGGCATCTAGACAATCTAGACAGCTGGGATGCTACCTTAGTTGTATTTGAGCAAAAAAAGAAAAGGGAGGGGTATATAACTTTGTCATTTGACTCTCCGTGAGGACAATGACATCCAACAACTTTCAACCAGTTTGAATATGCATACGGAAAAGAGTGAAAGCCAAATCTTTTTGCCTTCCACAGATGGAAACACTATCTGTGGAAAACTACTAGAGGTAGGCAATTCAATCTCTTTGGAAAAGTGGGGGAGAAATGAAAATAGAAACTTTTACCAATTGAAATTGTTTCAGATGAGCGTGCAGGGTATGAACATTTAAAACATTACTGGAGTGACAAGAATAATTGTGGGTGTTTGTTTGTTTTTTTAGTGCCACCAAATGTACACCTTACATTTGGTCCTTAAGAAAATAACATAGGAATCCACTTAAGTGTCCTTTCTTTCATCAATAAATATGTTGACTAGCCTGAATTTTCCTGTTTTCTTATAACTGAGATGTTGGCATTTCAATATTTTGACTGATTAGAATGGCAGCTGTCAAATCAAGTGTAATGTTAAGTTGCATTTTTAGAAAGTAATTATCGAAGGCTTGTTTAACATAGTGTATACATGATTTACAAATTACTTTAGTAACCATCATTTCTTTTATTTCTCTTTATAAAATCAACTAAATGTTCTCAATACAATTTAAAGGAAACTACATGCTAATTTGGCACCAGTTAAGTAAAGACTAGGGAAAAACAACAACAAACAAACACTAAAAATGGGGATTATTGTTTCCTGGGAAATTTCTCTACATTGGTAAACTCTCAAAAGAGAGATGACAACATAAAAATTTGGGGTAATTTTGAATAAACTACAAAACTTCATAGAATATCCTTTCAGAATCTAAGAATATAAAATAATAAAATGTTTATTCATTATGATATTATTATTTTTTTTTAATTTTTTTTTCAACGTTTATTTATTTTGGGGACAGAGAGAGACAGAGCATGAACGGGGGAGGGGCAGAGAGAGAGGAAGACACAGAATCGGAAACAGGCTCCAGGCTCTGAGCCATCAGCCCAGAGCCTGACGCGGGGCTCGAACTCACGGACCGCGAGATCGTGACCTGGCTGAAGTCGGACGCTTAACCGACTGCGCCACCCAGGCGCCCCTATTTTGATATTATTAATACTATGCATAGATTTGTCTCATTCTTGAAAATCTTAAATATGCCAAACTAAGGACATTACAGGTTATATGTATAGGAAGTACTTGGCATTATATTATTATTCTTCGAATCAACAACCCTATGTTTTTTAGAACAGTTTTAGTTTTACATAAAAATGAGTGGAAAGAACAGACTTTGCATATACCTCACTACTGCCACCCTAACCAGTTTACCCCATTAACGTTTTGTATTAGTGACAAATACATGTGTTACCTTTATTATAAATTATGAAATGCTTTGATTTTTAACTTGAATTTTGGGAGAAAGTCTTAACACTGTATGCAATAGTGGGCATGTTACTCAAATGTTATTTTAAAATAATGCAACCAAGCAGGGTGGTTAGTAATACTGTCTAGAAGATGATTTCTGATAACCATGTTTTCCTTCTACGATTTTTTTTCATTTGTTTTTGTTGTTGTTGTTGTTAATCATAAAGGAGGACCTATTACTACTTTGGGTTCTATTATAGGTTTTCTTTTAGACTTTCCCTGATATTATGATCCTGTGTCTCTATTCCTTACGCCCTGTTACCTCACTGATATAGAATATTGGTAGCAAAACAGAAATAAAAAGAAAACAACGATTTTGAATTGAATAAAAAAATATGAGGGTGAATATTGACAAACCAAACTGTCATGGACAATGAAAAGCAGAACATTTGTATAAAAGTAAGGCCTACTTAGGAATCCCATCAACATTTCATTTTATGTATAATTTGAACGAATACATATTGATAAAAAGCTTCCGCAATTAGTTATAAAGGCCTTCATAGAAGAAACATGGCCTGTTGCACACAAATGAAAAAACTGAATGCACAAGACAGATCTTAACTGGATCAGAAAAGATGCACTTCCTTATTCATTCATAGCTGAAGGTTATACTCCAGTTTCTAGAATGGAAGAACTGGAAACTTCTATAATAAGCTTATATCCTGTTACTTGTAGATTTTTTTTGTGAAATCGTACATGCCAACTATATAGTCAGCACATATAGCTATTACTCTACAATGTTTATTTGATCATTCTCAATGCTTCAGGTTATCTTCATAAATGTCTTTAACAATTACTGTAGGTTGCTAGAGTCATAAATGGATATCTAAACCTGGCAGAATCCTATTCAGTCTTACAGACTAGATTCTGTTTCTTTGGGTGACAGACTGTGTGATGTGAAATTCTGCTTTAAAAATCTTATGCTTATTTGAATATAGTACAAATTACATGTGCACCATGAAATCACATTTACCGTCTTTAAATTTTCTAGTCTTATAATTGAAGAACACTATAATGTTCTAAACAACAATAATTTCTCAGCAAACAGTTAATTCTTATGACTCCCAATGTCCTAATAGTGGTGTCAGTGAAGATCTTATTTTATTTGTAAATGTTATTAATGCCCATTAGGAGTTTTGAATCCAGATTGTCTCATATATTGTAATGACTTTTTTCTTTGCTGAACTCAATTTATATTGACTTTACCTTTATAAAAATCCCATTTTCAAAGTTTATATAATCTAATTGGTTGCAAATAATTAACTAAAGGCATTATACAGCATGTAAATATGCTTAGTAATTGGATGCTTTGATTGTAATGTATATTCCAAGAAGAGTTACAATTACACTATACTCATAGACCTTTTTTTTCTTGTTTAATACCTTAAAAATATCTCTTAGACCTAGAATTTAACTTAAAATTCCACTTATTTTAGGGACTGGGTGTAGGGAGTTTGATGGCAAAGTTTACTTTGTAAATTTTCCCTGCCCAATTTCCTCTACTTATTTTTATATTGATGTGTATGTTTAGGAACACATGAATTTCACTCACGCCATCTCCCTAGCTTGCCTTTATTCATGTCTCATTGGCAAATTGCTAGGGAAACTTTTTGCAATTCTGTACAAGCTCAGATTCCTGAAATATTTACATGAAGTGATGTGTTAAACAGTTATGAGCATTTCTCAGAAAGCTGTGGACTATCAGCATCAAGCAGGAAGGGCTCAAGATATCCATCTCTAATCTCCTAGCAGTGACTAGTTTCTTCTTTGGATGAAAGAGTATTGTTAGGTAATAATCTAATCCAATAAATTAATTAGTGAACTTCTGACTCTGGTTATTAGAATGTTAGTAATATGTTAATTAGAAATTGGGAGAGGTGGAGACTGGGCATTACTATTTGCATCGGCATCCTGTTTCTGCTTGTTATGTGTATGACCATAAACCTCTTAGCATTTATGTCCTCGTACCTTTTTTTTAAAAAGAGATAAAAGGAAATAGCAATAATACTGATGTGTGCCTTCCCTACTTGAGTTACAGAGGGGAAAAAATGATTCTCTCAGGAAAACTAAAACACTGTGGAGCATAAGATAATCATTAACTTGTCAATAACTGATTCAATTGTTTGCCGATTAGTGCAACTGGCAGAAATGGAATATTTGTGATGTTATCCTGATTAACTGTCAGAAAACTACGTCTTAATCAGGCATAATTCATTAGAGCTGGTGTTGACCCTTCTACAGACACCCATTTTTCAAAGTGTTAGTCATTCTGAGGGAGCACACTAGAGAGTTGCTAAATCTGGCAATTTTAACAGTGTGAAAAAGGAGAGACCACATTCTTTTTATTTGCGGGCAGTGATTTCCTCTTTGCCCTTCCTTTTGGACATAGTCTGCTCTAGGCAACCAGAGTGGACGCCTGTAAGTATAGGATTCTTTTTGCTAATGAGCACCAATGCCTTCATGGCAAACAAATGATGTCTGCAGATGCTTAGTCCCCTGCAACCTCCTCAGCTGTTTAATCCTCGCCAATTTTTATACAAATGTACTCTATCTTAACACAGTTCAACACAAACTTCTTGTATTTCCAGTAAAAGCTCACCTGAAACTGTTTCTCCCCCTCACTTGAAAAAGCCTTTTCCATTTAAATGTTTATCTTGACAGAGTTGTAATTAAAAAGGTGTGGGTGTGGGTGTGGGTGTGGGTGTGGGTGTGGGTGTGGGGTCTGCTAAATGCACCAATCATAGTTAATGCATTTCAGCCCCATTTTCTTTCTAAGATTGCACTACATACAGCCACCCTCTTTGCTTGTATCAGGATAGATATGACAAAAAAAAAAAAATGACAACATTTTGTATCTTTCACAAGAACCTTCCGAATTTTCAGGAATAGCTCACAAACGTATACACAGAGAGACAAGGAAGCAGAGTTTCTCATCAACTGCTACAATTAAAAAGGCGGGGGCAGGGAGTGTTTTCTGAATTTCAGCATTTACACTGGCAAATGCTAATTTATTGGACTGTATTGGAAACCAGGTGTCTTTTCTTTATTTTTTTTCATTAGAAAAGAGTAAATAATAGTAAACTAACTTTTTTAATGGTTACCCGAAAGAAAAACGTGGCATTGTCCTTTGTTTTCACTTTTAAGCTGCTCTGAAGGACAATATTTGCTTTCTGTCAAGCTGAATATGTCTAATATATTTGTTGTATCACTACTAGCGAAGCCCAATGTCTTGGATCTTCCTGAAACAAAAGGTTATGTAGGTGTCAATCATTTGTTTGTCCTGTCTGACATACGTTAAAATCTGATTTGGTGATAGCGGACGTAAAACTCCTTGGCAACCTGTAACGGGACCAGAAAAGATGAAAGGCAAAAGCAACTGAGTGAAGTTAAGTGGAGGTTAAATGAGCTGCTCTTGGAGTGTCTGAAACCCTGATTACTGATGTGAGCCACGTAATAATTCCTGACATTAAGAGAGATATAGTGGTTGCCCAGTGGTCTACAGTGGTCAGCTGTACCTACTAAAAGAATCATTCATTTCTGAGGTTCTTTATATACATTGAAAATTAACCTTAGACTTTTTAAGGAAAAAGCAAAGAGGAAACATTATGAAGTCTATCTTTTCTTCTTAGGAAATGTTCTTTCCAAGTGAAAACTGTTTACTTTTATCTTGGTTAAGCTTCATTATACTTGGAGCCTACAGGTTTGCTTACTGTGTAAGGCAGACTAATGTATTCTACTGTTTGTCATTGAATATATAAACTCTCAACTTCCCAGCGTATTTCTCTTCGCCTCTATTAGATTATGATGAATTCAGCCTTCCAAATGTCTACAGTTTTGCAGTGTATCCAACTCATGAGGCAGAAGTCTTAATCAAAAAGATGATAGATGATAGATAGATAGATAGATAGATAGATAGATAGATAAACTACTGTCAATCCCTCCCTCCTTATGCTTTTTTTCTGCTTATTTCGGCCTTTGTGTAGCATTTTTTTTTTCAGGTATGGAAATTTCTTCCAGAGTTTATTTTCTCTTTCACTCAAGTACAATAGTTTCAATTTAAAATCTAAATTGAGCATAAGATTTTGCTGTGGATCTAAGCAAATGATTCTTCTCTAATGCCTAGGATTTATTCCCAAACATAAACAACTAAGGATTTTTTTATCTGGAACTTCACCTTGTAGTAAACTGTATTCCTAAAAATAAGAATCAGAAAATCTTGCTATGTCCCACCTAAAAATTATTTTTTAAAAAGAAAAACAAAAACACCCTAATGTCTTCCAGTGGATACTCCAGCTTAATTTAAGTAGGATAAAAGCTTTAACTCATTTCAATTATTGTAGACTAGTATCTCAGAACAGTTGCAGATATCTATTTAAAGTTCAAGTAAGCTACTAAGTGGGTAATTGGATATACATTTCTGGCATTTAGGGGAGAACTCTGGGCTGA
The DNA here is from genome assembly GCF_028749965.1 of Puma concolor. Classification (NCBI taxonomy): domain Eukaryota; kingdom Metazoa; phylum Chordata; class Mammalia; order Carnivora; family Felidae; genus Puma; species Puma concolor. The sequence continues at coordinate 53,710,051 of NC_141679.1, read as the reverse complement.
AATTTTAATTGGGTGGCTTCTAGCTTGTAACCTTCTACACTCATAGAGGATGAGATCAAAGAATGACAGTAGACTGAAAGCAGATCTCATGCCTGAGCTTCAGAACGCCTGATGAAGCAGCGTTTAGGACTGGTAATATAAGTAACTGGTCAATTCCAAATCTCTTTGTATCAAATATTAAATACTAAAAAGAATATGTTGTAGACCAGCTTATTTCCTCAGGAACATTATTTTGCCAGATGGAAAGTGGTTCAGAGGTAATGCGATGGTGATTACAGATAAGAGAAGAAAACTCTTTTGGAATAGATAAAGGAACCGAAATCAGTGAATACTTCCTTTAGGTTAATTATATTTTAATCCCAGATTTCTCCTCTAAATAATAGACTCACATATCTAAATATCCACTCACATCCTTACCTGAACTTCAAACAAACATCTCAAATTTAGCATCCAGACCTCCCTCAAGCACTTGATTTACCCCACAACTTTTCCTTTCTCAGTTAATGGTAATTTTATTTTCCTACTTGCTCAAAATAAATATATTTCAATATATTCATGCTTCTTTTTTCTCTCCTGCTTGCACATTTTTCTGCCAGAAAATTCCCTGGATTCTCCTTTCTAAATAAAGCCTGAATCCGGATGTTTCTCATCACCCTCACTGCTGCAAGCCTTGCCCAACTGCAAACGTTCCCTACATGTTTAGCACTACTCTTCTTACTGCACTCATAGATTCTAAACTCGTCCTTCTCTCTCTCCTTCCCCACATCTCAAGCCCTGACTTGGGCTCTGTGCTGACAGCTCAGAGGCTGGAGCTTTCTTCGAATTCTGTGTCTCCCCCTCTCTCTCTGCCCCTCCCCTGCTCATGCTCTGTCTCTCTCTCCCAAAAATAAAGGTTAAAAATAAATTAAAAAAAAATTCATATAGTGTCCCCAACACTCTTGATTATTTTTCCCTAATTCAGTTTTTACACTATATTCTAATATAATTTATAATTTATTTGTATGTAATGTATATAGTATTCATTTGTCTCTACTTAATAGAAGTTAAGCTCCAGATATACAAGTACTCTTTTAATGATTGTCCATCTTCATATAATAAATATATACTAATTCCATATTTGTTGAATGCATAAATTAGTGACTTTAATGTATATTTTGAGGGATTTCAGTGTCTTCTGGGAAACTGTTCATCTGCTGTTAGTCTGACACTACCAACTAAACTACACTGGCCATCTCCATGGAGTCTTGATTTCTATTGATTAGGCAATAAAGTAGGTAACTTAAGATGAAAAGGATGTTTAAAGTAATTCTCAGGAAATTATAGGTACCCATGAAATAGCTGATAACAACAGATTGTAGGGAATGATTAAGAAAAAAGTTTCTGGTTGACATTAGGTGAATATATAAACTTTGAAATGTATGTCAAATGAACGTTTCTCCAAATAGCTGACCAACCATCTTGAACGAGCTAAACTTCATAGTAAAGGTACTGCATGCCTTCAAGTGGCAACATAAGAGGGTGAACTCTACAATTCTCAGTTAATTTTATGGGATAATATAATCAATAAATGGTATTTGTTCTTAAATTCTCTTTAATGTATACAGAGTTGAACTTCATCATTGAATAACTAGGAAAAATGAACTTGTGTGGTGGTATGAATTTATCTAATTTAAACACCTTGTGGAGTTTCATACATGCAAAGTTGCTATTTAGTGTATTTCACAAAAGAAGTGTTGAATATTTTTGCCTCAATTGGAACATAAAAGTCTATGAGATTTATCTAAATACATATGTTTCTTTTCATTTCAAAGCTTATGATTTATTGTGTTACATAAAGTACTCAAAAATGGCTGAGCATAAATTAATACACGGTGCCTAATACAAATATAATTTATTATGAAATTTAATTTGGTCAAACTCTCTAGAATTCTCGATAAAAAGAAGTTTTTGTTTTATTTTGTTGTTTTCAAGTTACGTGCTTTCAAGTACAAAGATTGGATCTTATGTGCACACATTTTTAGCCTGGATCTTCATCTTTTAGAAAATCTGGTTTGCTCTTGGAGAAAAGACAGATCCAATTATAAAACCATCTGGTATTTAGATTTTTAGCTGTAAATTGAAGACTTTAATTTCTTACCTCTGCATACAGTTAAGCAAATGAAAGAAAGCACAGGTTTTCAATTGAGCTACAACCTGTTATTGTTCCTTTCAATAAACTGCAAGAAAGAAAAGAAAAGAAAACAAAAGAAAAGAAAAGAAAGAAAGAAAGAGAAAGAAAGAGCTAGCGAACCTCTGTGTCTTCCAGCTGCTAGAATGTAGAGGAGATAATGCAATTCCTGTATATTGATATGTTTTTGTTCTTCCAGTGGAAGTTGTGGCATCTTGAACCGTTCTGTCATGGCATGTCTGCTTCCCTAAATGAGAGAATTAAAGCCAGTAGACAGTGGAGGGGTTGTTTGCCCCAGAGTAATGCATGTCTTTGAAAGATTCTCATGGAGATGTATAGTTTTACTGAATTACCTTTATAGTGTTTTATAATTTACATTTTTAAGTTCTGTGAAATAGAAAATTAAAACAGATTCAAACTAATCTAATGTTGTTATTACTACAAGCCATGCTCATTTACTGAGCATATATTTGCATGTACATTTACAGAACGATTTTATTCATGCCATAATTTGAGGGGGAATATCTCACAATCTGGCAGTTTTACCCAAAACATGTTGAAGGTTTTTTTATTGTTGTTGTTTTTTGTTTTATCTCTATGTCATTTTTTCATGGATGAAAATAATCATTATTATGTAATTATTAAAAAACTATAAAGTGTAGCATTGTTGTAATATACACCAAAACTATGATTATATAATTTTGAACATTGATGGGCAAAGGAGTGCCACTCATAAATTAAATTTATGTATTTTTCTCCCTTAGCAGAGAACATTGCCCATTATATCACAAAACAGTAATGAAAAGGAAATAACTTTAATGCAAAACATTTTTTAAAATTAACTTCTAGAGAAGTTTCCTCACGGTTCTGAGAAGAGAATGTTGAAATAATTTATCTGTATTTTTAAGAGTTTCAAAAGACCGTACTTGCTTTTGGATGATAACAATTTATTATAGGAAGAAAGGGAAATGTAGGCTCTTGGTCCTAACGGTTCTGGGCCCTTCTAGGGATTAATGATGCCTATGTTTCTAAACATGAAAAGTGACAACTAGGTCTGTGGATCAAATAGAGTAGGACAGAAAATCTTCTGCACTTACTAAACCGTGAGGGGTGGCTTTTACTTATGTAATGTTGCTAAATATCTTTCTTCTTCATTCTACAATTGTAATCTGAGCAAAAGCTTCAGCCATCACCACTGAATACTACATTTACCGAAAGATTTCTTTTGCATAAGTGACTTCCATGTTTCCCTTCATTACAGAAAGTTACAAATGTACAAGAAAAGCACAGCATTATCTTGCCTCTGAGTAGTCAGGTACAATAAGCAAAAAGCATGCATTGAAGAAATTTCTCTAAATGAAGAAAGAGATGAAAATCAGCAAAACTATCAAACATATTACAGGTAAATAGCAACAATGCCAAAGAATAAAGGAAAATTATGTCTTCTCAAAAACATATTTAATGAAGCGTACCACAAATACATGGAAATTGAGACCAAATAGTCAACGCCAAGACATATTCTAGTTATAGTATTTGATTCCAATTACAAAGATTTTTTTTTCCTTTTCTTGATGTTTTTGATGATTTTTCTTGGGGATGGGGAAAAAATATTTGTTAGGGTAAAAGGATTAAACTAGCATAAGACATCTTAAATTGTCAAAGAAAGCAGGGCAACAGTGGGACAATCTTCTTAAAAACACACAACAAATGAAAGCTTGCAGGCATGATCTAAAATGTTTTACCCTCGAAGAGAAAGCAGATAAAAACTGTGACCTCGGTCACAGCAACTTCTTACTCAACACGTCTCCAGAGGCAAGAGAAAGAAAAGCAAAAATGAACCACTGGGACCTCATCAAAGCAAAAAGATTCTGCACAGCAAAGGAAACAATCAGCAAAACTAAAAGGCAACCAACAGAATGGTAGAAGATATTTGTAAATGACATATCAGATAAAGGGTTAGTATCTAAAATCTATAAAGAACTTATCAAACTCAACACCCAAAAAACAAATAATCCAGTGAAGAAATGGGCAAAAGACATGAATAGACACTTCTCCAAAGAAGACATCCAGATGGCCGACATATGAAAAAATGCTCAACATCACTCATCACGAAGGAAATACAAATCAAAACCACAATGAGATACCACCTGACACCTGTCAGAATGGCTAACATTAACAACTCAGGCAACGACAGATGTTGGAGAGGATGTGGAGAAAGAGGATCTCTTTTGTACTGCTGGTGGGAATGCAAACTGGTGTAGCCACTCTGGAAAACAGTGTGGAGGTTCCTCAAAAAATTAAAAATAGAACTACCCTATGACCCAGCAATTGCACTACTAGGTACTTATCCATGGGATACAGGTATGCTGTTTCAAAGAGTCACATGCACCCCCATGTTTATAGCAGCACTGTCAACAATAGTCAAAATATGGAAGAGCCCAAATGTCCATCAATGGATGAATGGATAAAGAAGATGTGGTATATATATACAATGGAGTATTAGCAATCAAAAAGAATGAAATCTCTCCATTTACGATAAAAGATTTACAAATCTTTCAAATACTAGAGGGTATTATGCTAAACAAAATTAGTCAGTTAAAGACAAATATCACATGACTTCACTCATATGAGGACTTTAAGATACAAAGCAGATGAACATAAGGGAAGGGAAGCAAAAATAATATAAACACAGGGAGGGGGACAAAACATAAGAGACTTAAAAATGGAAAACACACAGAGGGTTACTGGAGGGGTTGTGGGAGGGGGGATGGGATTAATGGGTAAGGGGCATTAAGCAATCTACTCCTGAAATCATTGTTGTACTATATGCTAACTAACTTGGATGTAAATTAAAAAAAAATAAATAAAAATTTTAAAAAATGTTTATATCCATACCATATCTCCTTCTAGCATCAGTCTTAAAGAAACAGTTTTAAATACGCTTCAACATACACTCTTTTACAGCCATGGGTCCTTTTAAGAAACTATTAAAATGTAAACTTCATTCAGCCAATGATAACCAAGGAGACTGCAGTGAAAGGACTGATGGAGAACATATAATATATATCATGACAGATAAAAGACTAATAGTGCAAGAATGATGTATCAAAAATTTATTACTAAAAAGTATAAATAATTCAAGCAAACAATGGAAGGTGAAAGGAAAGGAAAAAAGAAAATTAGTAAAAAGTTGATCATTAGATAGCAAATATATCGAGTAAAAGAATACATTAAACAATGATAAGAGTGTAAAAAGTTACATAAGAAAACATGTTTTAAAGGCACTCAAGTGTGTAAATAACCACTAGAACAAGTGTAGAAGTCTTCCTAAACACAACAAATTTTTTAAAGTTGCACAATCTCAGAGAAACATTAACAAATACGTCACACAAAATTATAAAATAACACGCATAAAACCAAATATTTCAGTTATATTAATACAAACCGATGGACTTAACTCACCTATTAAAAGAACAATTCAGTTTGATTCACAAATCAAAACTCAATATATTTGGAATTCAAGAGATACATCCAAACTAAAATGACTCTGAAATGCTAAATGCAAAGATGTTGGCAAAATATATCAGACACATGAAAATAAGAAAGTAGGCACTAATTATAGGGAAAAAAATCCAGTACCACCGTACATCTCATGGAGTGGTTACAGTCCCAACAAATTCATATTTTAATTGCTGGTTAGATTGCATACAAAAATGCTGATTCAAAGGGACATGTGTACCCCAATGTTTATAGCAGCACTATCAACAATAGCCAAATTATGGAAAGAGCCCAAATTTCCATCGATTGATGAATGGATGAAGAAGATGTGATATATTTATATAATGGAATATTACTCAGCAATCAAAAAGAATGAAATCCTGCGATTTTCAGCAACGTGGATGGAACCAGAATGTATTATTCTAAGTGAACTAAGTCAGAGAAAGATAAATATCATATCATTTCACTCGTATGTGGAATTTAGGAAACAAACAGATGAACATAGGGAAAGTGAAGGAAAAATTAGATAAAAACAGATAGGGAGGCAAACCATAAGAGACTCTTAAATACAGAGACAAACTGAGGGGTGCTGTAAGTGTGTTGCGTGGGGAGATGGGCTAAGTCAGGTATGGGCATTAAGGAGAACACTTGTTGGGATGAGCACTGAGTGTTGTATGTAAGTGATGAATCACTATATTCTGCTCCTGAAATCAATACTACACTATGTGTTAACTAGCCTGAATTTAAATTAAAAAAAAAAAAAAAAAACATGGGAATAACAAGAAATACTATATTTCATTATCATTGCAATAAGTTTTGCAAACATTATACTGCAGTTATTAAACATATTTAGGTAATAATCATTGCAAAGCTCTTCATTCATAGCAGATGTGAAGATGGTGATTTTCCTTTGAATGTTAGAGTTCCGTCTTGATCCCAGACCAGAGCTGACTGTCATGTTTTATCTTAGCTCTTCATACCAGCCTATTTTTAGACTATTCTGAATACTGTAGAAGATAATAAGAAACGAAATCAAGATTAGAAGAAGCTCTATCAATCAGTATGAGTCAGTGACAAGTCAGTGGATAAAACAGAAAACAGTCCCCCAAACTTGTGAGGGATAATCCAGAATTATGTGGAGTTTGGAAAGATTTAACCAGACCATTAAGTGGCTTCAGTTCCTCTGAGAGCAGAAGATTGCCATGTTAGTTTGAATTTTGCTGTTGTCATGACTTTCTTTGCTAATGTGAGCTTTTATTGGGACATATTGGCATTAGCTGCTGACTTGCTTGCTGTTTTCTATTGATTATTTCAATCTGTAAATCTTTCCTGTATTGAGCCAACAAGGAATAACCCATTAAGATGCCATGTTTACCAAAATTGCTTCTCAGCAGTTTAAGACACTGGTTTGAAAAGTCTGGTAAGAAAACTGACCTTCATTGCTGTAGCACTATCCAAAGACTATCATGGCCAGCTCTTTAAAAGAAAAGGAAAGGAAAAAAAAATGATTCTTTTAGTATTAAAAGAAATCTGTGCTATCTTGAAAACAACATACTGCACGTTTATGATAAAGCCAATTTTCATTTCCACTAGTTTAACTTCATAGAAAAAGAAGAAAGCTAAATTATTTCTATATTAAATTACACTAAGTATTCTTGAGATGCATCATAGAAAAGTTTAGGTTGTTTTAATTAAGCATAATGGAACATCAGATTTAGTAGTCTTTCTCTATGAAAAAGTATAGAAGAACCACTTATTGAATTAAAAAGCTTTTGTTCTGTGGCCTTACAGAACTCAGGAATTAGCATAAACTTGTTTGATATTCTGTGGCATACAGAAGGATCAGAAAAAGTAAATTAAGTATATTAGATGTTCATATTTGCAACCTAGAACATGTGGGTCTGTTTTACCTTTCAGGATTGAGTTTCTTCATCTGTAAATTTGAGATAGCAACATCTACCTCGTAGTCTTGTAAGGATTGAAGGATTGAATGTGATGTGTAACACTTGAGTAAATTGGCTTATAGGAAGCTCTCAATGTGTATTTGAATTGAATCTTAAACCCTGAAGAACTTTTCATGGCTATTGGTTAGTATTCAATATTAAGCAGATTCATAATATCTGTATGTTGTGTGATTCTTTTACTTGCTATTCAAACTACATTGACTTATCACGCACAGATAACAGCCTGCATCAGAGTGTGCTATACTGACAATTTAAGGTCCAATCATATCCTATCCACTCATATTCTGTGCAGTTTTTATGAGTGTGAGGTTGCTCATTAGATAATATCAGTAATTACATAAAATAATTAAATGAGAGCTCTGAAGCTTAGGAGAAGGATAGTATTCTAGAAAGTGAACCCAGTATTTATATTATATATGGAATACCTTTGAAAAATCATGAACCTCTCTGCACCTCAATGTCCTTATCAATAAATCGGAAATAGCATGTTGCATACTATCTTTACAAGTCTGTTGAGAGGATACAATGTTATGTTGTATGTCACAGGAAATGGTGAATTAGGGAGGAATGCACAAATATTTAGGCTATTATCATAATGTGGAATCTAAACCTCTGGCTCAACATAGATTTTTGGATTTCTTAGATGATAATCTGTAGCACTGCTCTATATATAGAATTCTCAGTGAAGGCTTCCAATAGTGCCTCTTGACTAAATGAAAATTGACTTTTAAAATAATCCAAGAAAAGTGCTAGCCATTGAGTCTGCACCAGGACATATTAAAGAAAGAAAAATTTCAGCTTCTATGATGAATGGTATTTTTAAGACAGAAGCAGATCACACTTGCCAACAGATCAGCAGTATCGAGGAATTACATATGTTCGTACTGCAGGAGAGTAGTGCGGATACACTAACATGCAAAATAATGATGGCATTTTAGGGAAATATGTGATTAAAATTTGTACTAGCTTTAGAGCAATAAGGCTAACTAGCCTGAGACAAGAATAAAGCAAAGAGTGATACTGACGGGAAAAGATTAAAAGAGATGATGGTAGGGGCACCTGGGTGGCTCAGTCGGTTAAGTGGGCAACTTTGGCTCAGGTCATGATCTCACGGTTCATGAGTTCAAGCCCCACACCAGGCTCTATGCTGACAGCTCAGAGCCTGGACCCTGCTTGGGATTCTGTGCCTCCCTCTTTCTCTGCCCCTCCCCTGCTCATGCTCTGTTTTTGTCTCTCAAAAATAAATAAATATTTAAAATATTTTAAACAGACGATGTTAACTCCTTTTAGGAGTTACAGAATCAAATTACTATCATCATCATCATCATCATCATCATCATCGTTGTCATCATCCTCACGTTTTCAATGGAGAGAGAAAAGCATGTGCCTGAATAGAAAGGGAAAAAGTAAGCTAGTTCAGGACGTCAGTTAGAAATCCAGAGTCCAGTCATAAGAACAATGAGAAAGGGGAGATGATGGTCTTCCAGAACTTAATGATCTGCAAGTGGCTGTGTAGAAATATAAGTCTGGAATCAACGTGTTGGCTGGGTGGAGTTCTCGTCCAGACACTCTGTGGAAGAAGTTTCCTTCCAAGCTCTTGTTACTGACAGAATTAAATTCTTTGGAGTTGTAGAACTGAGCTCAGTGTCCTCGCTGTCAGCCTAGGACCACTAAGTAGATCCCAAAATCTACCTGCATTCTTTGCTATTTGTTCCCCTCCATCTTTAGGCCGACAATGGAACATCACCTATTTCCTGTGCTTTGAATTTCTGACTTTCCCTGTCTCTGACTTCTAGACCCCATTAAAAGGGCTTGTTTGATCGGGACAAGCCCACTTTATTTTCTCTATTTTAAGGGCAACTAAATTGTGACCTTAATGCCATCTATAAAAGCCATTTCCTTCAATACCTAGATTTGTGTTTGGTTGAATAGTTGGTAGAATTTATTTGTCTACCAGGTGCTGGGAATTTGGGGATCCGCTTTATCCACCATAATTAGGTAAAAAGATACCCACTCCATTTCCCACCCCCCACCCCAACCTCTTCTTTCCACCCTCTACACACATTCTGGTGAAAACAATGACAAATTGATCACAGGAAAATTCTCAATAGAAGCTATACATGCTAGAAATACAGGAGTTTGAGGAGCTAAAAACTCTTAGCCCAAATTATATGGTCAGTTTAATTTTTATCCAGTTTTCTGAGCAAATATATTTGTAATCCCATAATAATAAAAGCCTTAGATTTAAGAAAGAACTGTGAATTTCATGTGGAAACTTTCCCTTACCTAATTAACCTCGAATGCATGCATTCACTATAATTTCATAACAAAAATACAAATAATATTATTTTGTGCTACAAAGACATTGAGAACAAGAAAATTGCCAACAGCAGCATTTTAGAAGTTATGGAGCAGAATGGACTGAGAAGATCTACAGTTCCAAATCTTTATCTGGCAGAGGGAAAAATAAAGAACCAGGTTAATTTGCATCACAGAATTCTCATGAACAATATGGACCTGGCATCTGAAGTTCAGAGGAGATAGCAAAAGGGCTAGGAAAAGAAGGATTGTTTAATCCATGTGGAAAATAATTTAACCTTCGTTAGGTCAGGTTCTCTAGTCAAGGAGCCTGCGACCAGCAGATACTTTCAATCTTAGGAGGAATGACAGCAGAATAGAAAAAGGGGAAGTATGGAATAAAAGTGTGTTCTCAGATAAAATGGAACGTAAACTGCTTTCAAGAGTTAGCCTCTATTGAGGCAAGGGCTCCCACCTTTTTATCCCTGTTAACAGTTATCTCAAACATATACACTTAATCAAAAGTAGGCTTCACTTTGAAGGAATTCAAGTAATAGAAGTTACTGGGAAGACAAAAGCCGAAGAATGTTTCTGATAGAGAAAACAATATGTGCAAAACAGCAGAGGTGAAAATGCTCATCGTGAGTTTGGAAGACTGTAGAAATCACCTCCAAAAATGTTATGAGGCAATATTCCATACAAATTGTAGTTCTATTTGAATAATGTTTACTTTTAATTGCGCTGAGAATTGGTACGTACTTAAATAATATTTAAATGTAAAAAAAAAACCCACAAGGAATCATTATATTATTTTACATTTAAATATTATTTAATTACGTACCAATTCTCAATGCAATTAAAAGTAAACATAAAAAATATAGAGATGCATTGTAAAACTTATCATTTGCAAATAATTTTCTTTAGAATCCTGTTTTTAAAGAAGTTAGAGAAATCTCTGAAAAACGTACTTTTTTTTGCCTACCCTGCATTATTTAAGTAATAATGCTTAACTTGAAAAGAGCAGGAAAAAATATTTTAAAAATATAGGTATCTAAAGGTTAGCTGAAGGCCACTCTGGCATATAGAATGTTCTTATCCCGCCATGTTCTGACTCCACTTTTGATAATATCTTGGGGAGACATTTTCCTCTATTATTGCTGAGTTTTATAGGAATCAAGTGAATTTTAGCAATATCACCATATCCCAGTTCCCAAACTTTATTTTTAACTCATCTGGTTATCATATTCATGGTGTTAGTTGTCACATAGTGTTTTACTAAAAATTCTTCAGTGTAAATATATGTACATATCTGTGCTAGTTTTGAATAAAACAACAGCAAAAAGGACCTTCCTATATTAATTTAAAAGGAAATGTTAATGTTATATAACTAACATCCAATTACAAAACAACTCTAGATCAACAATTTAAAAGCATGTTTAAGGTAGTTTCTTTTCCTTTTTGTATTCTATCTTTGTGTCATATATATTTATATATTTATTTATATATACACACATATATATGTATATATATATGTGTGTGTGTGTGTGTGTGTGTGTGTGTATATATATATATATATATATATATATATATATAATAGCATATTTTCTGGAATTCCAACCATTTATAATAATGGAAAATTGACAGCAGTTTAAAATTACAATCTCTTAAAATATAAACACCACTTAGCATCTTGCACATAATTATATGCACAATAAGGAAATACACATCTTTGATAAACTCATTACAATTTATCAATAGTTTGTGCACCCTTGTGTAATGATGCCCGTTAAATTAAGAATATGAACTAAAATTTCTTGATAACTTATGTAATGAGTATCACATCGTTTCTGTAGATCCGTGGAGTGTTTTACAAATATGACAAACAAAACTGAACACTCAGTGAAAAGGCATTTAAAGTATTATTCAAAAATACCACTCACCTAAAGGAAAAGCAGGAAAAGCCTGTTAAATTATGTGCCACAGATTCTGTAATAACCATTGCTATGGACTGAATTGTGTCACCCCAAAATTCATATGTTGAAGCCCTAAACAGCAATGTGATGGTATTAGGATTTGGGAACTCTGAGAGGTAATTAGATTTAGATGGGTTCATATGGGTGGGATCTTCATGATGGTGTCAGTACCCTTAAAAGCAGAGACACAAAGAGCTAACTGTTTTTCTTTCTCTACCTTGTGAGGACACAGCCATCAGTTAGCTGTCTGCATAAGCTGTCAACACAGTTCAGAGAGCTATCTAAAAATAGTCATTCAATGTTAAATTGGTTCAAATATCAAAATTATATGTAATTTTTATATTCAACTATATGGATCTTCAAGCTCTAAGTAATTTTTTCATGTTGACAAATATAAACATAAAAATATTTTTCTCAGAACACTAAATACATAAATAATAGGGAAATAAAAAAGATGCATTTAGGCTATTTTAAAAATACACTAGCCTACAGACTGACAAAAATAAGTGTATTGACAGTATGAATGCAATTCAAGGAAAAAATGAATGTGTGCAGAAGTGTTGCAGAAATGAATGCAAATAATCATAGAAATACAATCTTTGTATTTTATAGGTTTCAGGATGCTGTAACTAGGAAACATCAAAACTCATTTTTAATAGAAAATTGTCCTGAGCTGATACAAATACATCTGTCAAAGAAACTCGACTTGCTAAATAAACATCTTGCAAATGTAACTAAGTTGAACAAACCTCTCTAAATTGCTTCTGTCTGAAACCACAGGACACAGTGACAATTTGCTATGCTTACAAATTTAGATAAAGTTAAATGTAATTGGCAATGTGGGATAGAGTATTAAAAATGATTTGTTTTCTAAACTAATATAACACTGTGTGTTAATTATACTTGAATTAAAGAATAAATTGATAAAAATAAAATTAAGACAATAATTTTCCCTGAAACATTAAAGACTCTGATTTTTAAAATGGCATTTTCAAACATGTCTCAATATTATAAATTGTTTGAACCCATTCTGCCACTTGCTGGCAGTCAGGCCACAGGCATTTGTGTAATATCCTTAAGTCTTACTTTCCTCATTTATAAAAATGAGAAGGTAATGTAGACTTTAATTTTAAAGTGTGTGTGTGTATAAACACATCCTAGATCAAGATATAAAAGAATTCTAACAACTGCAGAGTACTCTCGTATGTCCTTCCTTCCACCCATAAGTATCCACTGTTTTGTCTCCTATCACCATCAATTACTTTTGCTTTTTTTTTAATGTAGTATAAATGCAATTACAAATCACACACTTTATAAAATTTGCATTCTTTTACTTATACTATAAATATAAGATCATGTATGTCATATGAATCCATGGCTTTTCTCTTGTGTTACTGAGTAATATTTCTTTGAGTGAATATACTGCAATCTATTTTTTTCCATTTTCATGTTAATGGAAATTTGAGTGGTTGCCAGGTTTTGGCAATTATCAATGAAACTCTTATGAACTCTTTTATACATGTCTCGTGGTGGACATTGTCACTCATGCTCCTTAGGTATATTTTTAGGAGTGCCATTGCTTCATCATTGTTAGGTACATGTTTTGTTTGAATGGTGAGCGGCTTAATCAATTGACACACCCACATCATGAAACAAATCACATCTCAGGCTAAGCTTGACTCAGAGTGAGGTTTTCAAATATATTTTATTAGCTGGAAAATTACAAAAATCTACCAAATGGTTTTCAACTAATTATCAAAGTAACACAAAATCAAACAAATTCATACAGGAGAAAAGAGGGACTAGTGATATATTTTTTTTTTTCTTCATGGGCAGATTCTGCCGCTAATTCTGCCTTTACTCATTGAGCTGTGCAGTCTCTGATTTAATATTAGGCCATGTCTTTAAAAATCTAAACTTCAGATTTTATAAAGGAAATATCAGGAAAACACATTTTCTTTAATTTTCACAACCATAAATTTATTTACAGAGGGCTTTTTCTTTGTCCACATCCTGAAGACTATTTTTTTTAACTGAGGTTAAATGGTTCTTCGTAGTGAAAGGGTATGACAGAAGTTAGGTGTACTTAAAAAATTCCAATTTTAAATAAATTCACAGGGCTTCTAACATTAGGAATGAGTAACAGATTTAGAAATAGAATTTCATGTTAATAAAAGAATTAACATCATCACAAGACACATATTTAAGCAAGCCCTTGAAGGAAAGTTTGAAGTCTTCGAATTTGAAATGTTTCATAGAAGAGCAGAGGATAATGCCTGTAGAATACAATGACTAGTTGCCTAGATATGTCATAGTATTAAGTACATCACATTGTTATATATACACAGTATTAAAATATGTCATGGTAGGCATAATTAAACACATGGAAGAAATGGTATATAAGCCCAGTGTTTCTGTCTTTCTGACAGTTAGTATATAGGTAAGATTGAATAAAATTCCAGTGGCAAGTTCACTTACTTCCTCAAGATTTCTTCACGTTTCTCAGGAACATAAATTTTATTGTTGCCAGTACCTTCTATCTGCCTTTTCTGGGTGCCTTTCCCTATTCTGTTTTGGGGGATATTCTTCATGTTTGGAATAAACAAACAAAAAATAACCAATAAGCCACCCAGAGTCTTGATTTATACTACAAGCAAAAGCAGTCTTCTAAAACCCACACAAAGATGTGGCATGAGTAGCAGAATTTACTTAAAGCTTTTACTGCAAAGCAGGTTTCAAGAGAATTGCTGATAATATCACATAGCAAGAGATGCAAAGCAGTATTAGGTATCCATGCTCGTACAGTTTCTTTAGCCATTGTGCTGTCTTACTCAGCTATGTTCCTTCTCCTCTTCTAGAGAAATAAGATACAATGGTCCTGCTCTTTCTTCTCCTTCATGTCTTAATACACACATACCCTTGGGGCGCCTGGGTGGCTCAGTCGGTTAAGCGTCCGACTTTGGCTCAGGTTATGATCTCACAGTCCGTGGGTTCAAGCCCCGCGTCAGGTGCTGTACTGACAGCTCAGAGCCTGGAGCCTGTTTCAGATTCTGTGTCTCCCTCTCTCTCTGACCCTCCCCTGCTCATGCTCTGTCTCTCTCTCTCTCTCAAAAATAAATAAAAACATTTAAAAAATACACACAAACCCTTAAATTCTTATTAATTTAAACTCATATATGTAATACTTTTTCTATCAAGTCACAAACCATACCATCAATGCATCATCTTGTATTCAGAGAATTTTCTTTTTGTTATTCTAAACAAAGATTTTTTTCTATAAAATTCATTGGATAATCAGATATTAAAGTACTTTTTTCTTATGCTGCTTGAATTTTCTGTCATGTAACACAGTAAAATTTAAAGTTAATAGGACACCTGGGTGGCTCAGTCGGTTGAGTGTCCCATTCTTGATCTCAGCTCAGGTCATGATTTTATGGTTTTTGGGATTGAGCCCCACATAGCTCTCTGCACTGACCGGGTGGAGCCTGATAAGGATTCTCTCTCTCCCTCTCTCTCTGCCCTTCCCCTACTCTCTCTGTCTCCCTCTCTCAAAATAAATAAACATTTAAAAAATACAGTTAAGATAATGTTTGAGATCAGAAAATCTTAAAAGATTGAAAAGAAGAAAAAAAGCGAAGAAAAAACTGTGGTTGTTATGTCTTGTTAATGCATCTATTTCCTTACTTGTGGACAAAACTCAAAACTATGAGAATATCATTTTGTAGCTTCAGTTGCAGTTTGGCATTTTCTATTCTTAACATTCCCTGGAAGCTGTTTAAAAGCAGGCAGCATTGTGAACATATAGTAGTCAGACCATCAGTTAGTCTGCACTAAAATATACATGTGAAATGTGTTCAGGTATTTACTTTGTCACAACAAAACACAGATGAGTTTTAAATGGATCAGCAAAGCATCTCTGGAATACTTTAAATGCATTTGAAAGATACTCAGCCTAACTCTGCTGGCATATATCCTCCTGGAGATAAATGCTAAAGAGGTATTGTGGTCACCTGTCTTTTAGTACTATAGTTCTGTGTTTTCAGTTAACCACACAATATATGATTTAGTCTATTTTTTTTTTCAGGATGGCCTGAAAAAACAGTGACTTCAAGAACAATGGTCCCATCAAGGAGTGAGTTAAAAAAACATTAAGTGGGGGGGTGGGGGGGGCACCTGGGTGGCTTGTCGGTTAAGCGTCAGACTTCAGCTCAGGTCATGATCTCGTGGTTTGTGAGTTCCAGCCCCATGTCCGGCTCTGTGTGGACAGATCAGAGCCTGGGGCCTGCTTTGGATTATGTGTCTCGCTCCTTATCTTCCTCTGCCCGGCTCACACGCTGTCTCTCTCTCAAAAAAAAAAAAAAAAAAAAAAAAGTTAAAAAAAATCATTAAGAATATGAAGACATTGGAACTTCTATCTAAGGAAATAATGATTTGCCTGGTGAGTTGGCTTCACGTCATGATACCCGCAGAGCTAACAACAGGAGCTTCCAGGACCTCCAACTATGATCTAGAATTTAATCTGTAGCTGTATGAAACAATAAGACAATTATATCTGAGTAGTCTCATCTCATTGGTCTTCAAGTCTGAGTTTTGCAGACTTGCCTTGTTTTTGATAACTGACAGTTCTAAGGAGTACTGGTCACATATTTTACAGACTGTCCCTCAATTGGAATATATTTAATGCAGTTTTTTTACATAATTTAGGCAAAGATTATGTCTTTTCGGGAGGAAGACCACAGAGGTCTTCCATCACATTTTGTCTAGGATACATTCTATTGGCATAACTTATCACTGTTGATATTAATCTTTTTTTTAAGACTTATTTATTTATTTTGAGAGAGAGAGAGCCTGGGTAAGGGGCTGAAGAGAGGGGGAATCCCAGGCAGGCCACACGCTGTCAGTGAGGAGCCTGATGCAGGGCTCTGTACCACTAAATGTGAGATCATGACCTGAGCAGAAATTAAGAGTCTGTTGCTCACCCAACTGGGCCACCCAGGCACCCTGATGTTAATCTGCATCACATGGCTAAGATAGCTTTTTCTAAGTTTCTCCACTGCAAGATTACTTTTTTCTCCTTTCAGCACTGTACTCCTTGGAATGAGGTCACTATGTGCAGCCCATGTTAAGGAACGGGGAGTTAACCTCCAACACTGTGAGGATAGAGTATCTATAAATTATTTGGAAATCATCTGCAAAAGGGATGCATCTATTCTATTGATTTAGTCAATCATTTATTAATAAAATAGAAATAATAAAAATTTACACTCTGAATTGTAATTCAGTAATACTATATTTTGTTGCTAAAATTATTTTAGTTTTGGTCGCTGAGAGCTCTTTTAATTTCCTTCTGTGTTCCTATGACATATCTCAATCATTACCAATTTTTTTCATTGTTATTTTTAAATTATTATGAATTTATTATTTTATTGATAATTATTTACTTTGTATTTTGTAACATTATATATTTTTTTAATTTTTTAATGTTTTTATTTATATTTGAGAGAGAGAGAAAGAGTGAGTGGGGGAGGGGCAGAGAGAGAGAGGGAGACATAGAATCCAAAGCAGGCTCCAGGTGCTGAATTGTCAGCACAGAGCCTGACACAGGGCTCGAACTCACAGACCTTGTGATCATGACCTGAGCCAAAGTCATACGCTTTAACTGATTCAGACACCCAGGCGTCCCAACTAAATTGTATTTTAAATAAGGTAGGCTACTTTGACCTACTAATTAGTAGCCCTACTTAATTTTTTTAAATTTTATTTTATTATGATAGGAAGTTAGCATGAGATCTAACCCCTTATCAAATTTTTAAGTATACAATACTATAGGGACAATGTTACACAGTAGA
Source organism: Puma concolor (assembly GCF_028749965.1). NCBI lineage: Eukaryota > Metazoa > Chordata > Mammalia > Carnivora > Felidae > Puma > Puma concolor. The sequence goes on along the minus strand of NC_141679.1, from coordinate 53,692,302 downwards.
TTTCTATAATTTATTAATCTTGTATAATTAAGTCTTTATGCCTGTTGGTTAACAACTCACCATCTCCCCTTGCGCCAGCCTCTGGCAAACACCATGTTACTCTGATTTTATAAGTTTGATTTTTTTAGATACCTGATATAAGTGGAATCATGCAGTACTTGTCTTTCTATGACTGGCTTATTTCAACTAGTATAATATATTCATGGCCCATCCATGTTGTTGCATATTGTAGAATTTCCTTCTTTTTTAAGGCTACTGTTCCACTGTACGCATAACAATATTTTATTTATGTGTTAATCTGTCAATGGAAATATAGGTTGTTTTCACATCTCAGATATTTTGAAAAGCATTGTGATGAATATTGGAGTACTAGTATCTCTTATAGAACCTGATCTCAATTCTTTTAGGTAAATATCCAGAAATGGGTTTTCTGGATCATATGAGAGTTCTACTTTTTATTTTTTTAGGAATCTCCATGCTGTTTTCCAGTGGCTGCTCCATTTTGCATTTCCACCAACAATATACAGGAGTTACAATTTCTTCACATCCTCACCGATACCTGCTATCTTTTTTTTTTCCTTTTTTTTTTTTATAATAGTCATCTTAACAAGTGTGAAGCAGTATCTTGTAGTTTGATTTGCATTTTCCTGATGAATAGTTATGCTGAATGTAACATGTTGTCTCCCTGGATGTCTTCTCTGGATAAATATCTATTTAAGACTTTAGCCCATTTTCAGTCAGATTATTAGTTTGTAGTTTTGTTTTGTTTTCTTTTACTATTGTGTTGTAGGAATTTCTTATATATTTTGGAATTAACCCATATATTATCTGACACATGGCTTGCAAATATTTATACCTATTCTGCAGTTGCCTTTTCACTCTGTTGTTTCTTTCATATTATAAGCAGAATCTTTTAAGTGTGATATAAACCACTTGTTTATTTTTGCTTTTGTTGATTGTGTTTTTGGCATTATATCCAAAAAATCATTGCCAAGACCAATGTCATCAAGCTTTTTCCTTATGTTTTCTTTTAGGTGTCTTTTTTTTTTTTTAAATGTCAGGTCTTGCATCTGAGTCTTGAATACATTTTGAGTTGGTTTTTGTATATAGTGTAGAAAAATTCAATTCATTCTTATGCACGTGGATATTTAGTTTCTCTGACACCATTTGTTGGAGACTATTACCCATGGTATATTTTTGACACCCATGTCAAAGATCAGGTGCCCATAAATGTGTGGATTTGTTTCTGGGTGGGTTCTCTATTCTCTTTTATTGGTCTATATATCTGTTTTATGACTATTTTAATTACTGTAGCTTTGTGATATATTTTCAAATCAGGGTGTGTGATGCCTCCAAATTCATTCTTCTTCCTGAAGTTTGTTTTAGGTATGTGGGGTCTTTTGTAGTTCCATATGATTTTTAGTTAGCTGTGGTCATTTTATTTTATTTTATTTTATTTTATTTTATTTTATTTTATTTTTATTGTTATAAAAAAGCTGAGGGAATTCAGTATTGTGGAGTTTTTACAAAGAATTTCTTTACTTTCTGGCAGTTCAAAATGTTCCAGGCTCTGGTAAAATTCTTGCCTCCTACTTAGAATTGGTGAATTCTCCATAAAATGATAGTTTCATTTATAAGAATGTGACATTAGAAATCAAGATCTCAGTGCTAGGTGTATTTGCTCTTACTGAGGTCATCTTGCTTCTAAGTAGAGACAGAAGGGAAACACTTGTGTGACTACTAACCTATAAACTCACATGTATCTATGATTATTATTGTGTAGTTTTTTTTTTAATGTTTATTTGTTTTTGAGAGAGATAGCACTAATGGGGGAGGGGCAGAGAGAGAGAGGGAGACACAGAAACTGAAGCAGGCCCCAGGCTCTGAGCTGTCAGCACAGAGCCTGACGCGAGGCTCAAACTCACAAACCTGAGCCAAATTTGGACCCTCAACCAACTGAGCCATCCAGGCAGCCCTATTATTGTGTAGTTTTAAGCTAAGCATGAGTTCACACAGTTGATGTCTTCAACTCTAATTCATTACCACATGAATGATTCTAGCCTCTTTTCCCTGCTCATTTGGAACCTTCCACCCCAATGGTGAGAAACGGCTCCCACTATCTTAGTACATTTATTTGATTTTTCAATTGCAACATACATGTATATAGTATTAGAATTTTTCTTCTGTAGCTCCTGAAAAAAAATGTTATTTACTAGAGTACAATGCATATGAACTGTTCATATTTATTTTAATCTTAAAGACCCCACTCATTTCCAAAGTTACTTAGGTCAATGCCTTTTCCCCTGCCCTTTATGGTAAGGTTCTTTCATAGATTTGTAATACAGGTAGATTGTTTTGTCATATTATACATTTTATCATAGGATTTCTCCAATATTTTAATATGGCTTAATTTGTATATTTAAGGTTCAGTTTTGTGCTTTTAAATTCTGTAAGTTTGACACATGCCGTGTCATACAATCAGCATTACAATATCAACAGAAAACTTAATTACCCTAAAATGTTCTGTGCCTTATCCATTCAAACACCCTCCCTCCATCTAAAGCCCTGGAAACCACTGAGTTTTTTTAATGTCTGTATTTTTGCTTTTTCTTGAAAGCCATATTATAAATGGAATTATACATTTTACAGCCTTTCAGATTGGTTTCTTCCAATTAGCAAGATACATCAAAATTTCCTCCATGGCTTATTAGCTCATCTCTCTCTCTCTCTCTGTATCTCTCTCCCTTATGTTTTTAGAGCAGATTTAGGTGTACAACAAAGTTGAGGGGAAGGTATAAAGGTTTTCCATATATTCCCTGCCTGTGTACATGCACATAGCCTCCCCTATATCAACATCTTTCACCAGAATAGTACTTTTTTTTTTAACAAGGATGAATTTACATTGACACATCATAATCACCCAAAGTTCTTAGTTTACTTTAGAGTTCATTCTTGGTGTTCTACATTCTCTTGGTTTGGTAAAATACATAATGGCTTATATCTGCCATTATAATATCATAGAGAGTAACTTCACTGCCCTAAAAATCCTCACTGCTCCACCTGTTCATCATTCCCACCCCCACACTAACCCCTGGCAACCACTAAACTTTTTACTTTCTCCATAGTTTCACATTTTTCAGAATATCATACAGTGGGAATCGTATAGTACATAGTCTTTTTAGGTTGGATATTTTCACTTAGTAATATGAATTAAAGTTTCCTCAATATCTTGTCATGGTTTTGTAGCTCCTTGCTTTTTAGTACTGAATAATATTTCATTGTTTGGATATACTACAGTGTATTTATCAATTCACCTACTGGTTACTTTCACGTTTGGGCAATTATGAATAAAACTGCTATAAACATACTTGTGCAAGTTTTTCTGTGGACATATTTCCAACTCCATTGGGTAAGTACCAAGGAATGTGATTGCTAGATTGTATGGTGAGAATATTTTGATTTTTATATGAAACTGCCAACTGTCTTCCAAAATGGCTATACCATTGTGCATTCCCTACCAGGAATGTTTATAGCACCCAATGTTTATAGCAACATTATCTACAATAGTCAAATTATGGAAATAGCCCAAGTGTCCATCAACTATTGAACAGATGAAGAAGATGTGGTATATTTATACAAAGTAATATTGCTTAGCCATAAAAAGGAATGAAATCTCGCCATTTGCAATGACAATGAATAGAAGTAGAGGTATTAGGCTAAGCAAAATAAGACAGAGAAAGACAAATACCCTATGATTTCCCTCTTCTGTAGAATTTAAGAAACAAAACAAATGACCAAAGAGTTCTCTGTAGTTTTGAAATGGTACGTTTATGTGTTACTTTCTGGAATGTATCCTTCTTGGTGTTTTCTGAGCTTCCTGGTATGGACGTTATATTGGGGAAATTCTCAGTCATTATTGTTTCACCTAGTTCTGTCCCTTCCTCACCTTCTTCTTCTTCTAGTATTTCCATTGTTTATATGTTATACCTTTGTTAGTTGTCACACAGTCCTTGGATATTCTGTTTTTTTTTCAGTCTCTGTTCTCTTTGCTTCTCAGATTTCAAGATATACACTATATTAATATATTCTCTAGCTCAGAGAGTCTTTCTTCAGCTGTGTCCAATCTACTAATAAGTGTATAAGGGCATTGTTCATTTCTGTTATAGTGCTTTTTATCTCTAGCATTTCTTTCTTAGAATTTCTGTTTCTCTGTTTACATTGCCCATCTGTTCCTGCACGCTATTTAATTTATCCTTTATACCCTTAGCATATTATTAATTGCTACTTTCAGTTTGATAATTCTAACATTCTTGTCATACCTGGTTCTAATGCCTGCTCTGTCCCCAAATTCTGTGCTTTGCCTTTTGGAATAGCTTGTAATTTTTTTTCTGATAGTAGCATGATGTACATGGTAAAAGAAACAGCTGTAAATATGCCTTTATTAATGTGGTGGTCAGGTACGTGGGAATGGGAAGCATTCTATAGTCCTATGATTAGGTCTCGGTCTTTTAACGAGCCCATACCCTGCACTGTGAAGTTCACAAGATTTTCTCAACTTTTTTCTTCCTCCTTAGACAGGATAGGATAGCTAGAGTAGGCTGGAATTGGTATTTCCTTTCCAATGGTCATTTAGGCTCTGGTAATAACTCAGCAGATTGGGTTCTGGTTTACAAATTTCCCCTGAGGGCAGACTTGCTAAGAGGAACAGTGTGCTCTCTCAAATTTCAACATGGTTCCTTTTCCCCTCTCCTGCCTGTAGCACAAGGGGATTTTTCTCCAACTTGCTTACTCTGAGAAGTTTGTTGAGGTCCTGGAGGTAAATCTCACAAAATTGTGTGGGCTCCCTTATGGTTGAAGCCCCCTGGATATTTAACTCTACACTGAGATTCCAACAATTTATCAGTTACAGTTCAAATTTTCCTACTTAAGCACTGATTCCTTCCTGTAGGTAGTTTCTACAGTAAGTCTCTGTTAGTCTCTGCTCTGGGTTAAACTGTGCTTCTCTATAATTGCCTGAGTATATCCCTTCTTGGGAACAATAGTTTGCTCTCTATACTTGATCTTTTGCATCCAAAAAGGATTGTTGATTTTTCAGTTTGTTCAGCTTTTTACTTGCTCTTAAGACACATTGACAACTTCTAAGCTTCTTACATATGGAACTAGCAACTAGAAGTCTGCTCATTTCTATTTTATTGCTGGACAATATTCCACTCTAATGTGCATTACATTTATCTATTTATCTATCTTATTTATCTGTTTATCTATTCATCCTTTGAAAGTTCTCTTGTTTACTTCTGGTTTTGACTGATTAAAAGAAAGCCTCCCTAAATATTGCATGGAGACATCTACATATAACTACATTTTCTAATAAATTTCATAAGTACCTAGAAGTGTAACTGCTGGATTACATGGTAAGAACATAATTCATGTCATAAGAAACTTCTAAAGTGTCTTTCAAAGAACTATACCATTTTGCATTCCCAGCAGCAATAAATGAGAACTCCTTTTGTTCCATATCCTCTTCAGAAATAGCTTATTATCAATTTTTGGGGGGACTTAGCCATTCCAATAGGTATGTTGTGGTACTTCATTGTTTTAATTTTCATAATCATATTTTCATCCATTAAAATACAAAGCATCTACTCTTTGAAATTATTCTGGATGTTTCCCTTTGTACGTCACTAACAAATTTTAGAGTGACATGTTTGGAACAGAAACCCACAGAATTCCTAGTCCTTCATTTGGACTTTACTAGGACTGGGTATATATTTCTGTTCCCATACTCAGTAACACTGTGAAAACATATTGACATTTTCCCAGGAGATACCTATTCATATGTTTTAGACTTTGAATTATTTGAAAGTTAACTTATTACTTCCTCATTAAGACTCAGTACTAGACCCCCACCTTCTTGTTCCCACCAGTACAAAGCTGGATGTCATATACTGTACCCAATCTCCAACTGTTCCCTTCACTACAACACTCATTTTATATTTTTCTTTGTAAATTCGTATTTAACTTCTAGTTAGTTAACATGCTGTGCAATATTCGTCTCGAGAGAAGAATTCACTGTTTTATCACTTACATACAACACCTAGGGCTCATTATAACAAGTGCCTTCCTTAATACCCATCACCCATCTAGCCCTTCCCCCATCTCCCTCCCTCCATCAACCCCCAATTTGTTTTCTATTGTTAAGAGTATCATCAGGGGCACCTGGGCGGCTGCTCGGTTAGGCATCCGAGTTTGACTCCAGTCATGATCTAGCTGTTCATGAGTTTGAGCCCCACATCAGGCTCTGGGCTAACAGCTTGGAGTCTGCTTCAGATTCTGTGTCTCCTTCTCTCTGCCCCTCCCCCACTCACGTTCTCTCTCTCTCTCTCTCTCTCTCTCTCTCTCTCTCTCTCTCAAAAATAAATAAACATTTTTAAAAAATTTTTTAAAGAGTATCTTTTGGTTTGTTTCCCTATTTTTCCCCTTCTCATAACTACTACACCCATTTTAAACTGATTCAGCCCAGCTCCTAAAACCCTATAAATAACCTCTTCTGTCTTTCCCTTTTCTAGACACTATTAAAACTCTCTGAAGGTGTGATATGTCTGACTATAGTAAGACCAATGGCTCTATCTTTGATTTTTCATCATGTTTTCTGGTGATCCTTTGTGGAGTCAGTAGTCATCAATGATGTGTTCCATTGGAGATGTGATCTTTTTGGGTGTTCAAGATTCAAAAGATAATATCAAATCTTACCCCCTTGTTGGCTGGTATTAAAGCTTGGGAGTACTCTTACACATCTTCAAATTTTGATCTCACTGAAATTCTATGTCTGGGAGAGAGAGAAATACATATGTGTAGAAATTTTCCAAGAGTGTGTGTTCTAAACATTCCTTTAATGAGTGCTGCAAACCTGGATAAACCTATGGCAACTCTTGACTTGAGGCCATGATTGTCCTTATAGCAGGTTGACCTCCTTTATTTTGAATTGTTCTTTGGTGTTGGCTTATTGACTGAGACATGAGTCACTTATAAAATACGACCTTTTGAAACTTGTGCATCATGATGTTTATCACATTACATTATTTTCTCTATTAGAATGAGTCTATGAAATAGCTCTCTGCCTCATTTCCAGAATAAATCTCCGTTCTTTGGAGTAATTGCTTTTATTTTATTGTATTGGTGTAGAATTCTGTAACTGAATATTTTTTCTGTATACTGGTAGACTAATATGTCTTCTACCAATAGTAAATAAAGAGTATTGCATACTCTGAATTTGGTGCTATAATCATACTTTTGATTTTACCTTAATTTCTGGCCTGAGTTTTCTATTCTCTATTTTCATCTATGGTTTAATATAGTTTATTTGGCTATATTGCATATATCTGTTGTACTTCTTCATAACACTCCATGTTATGTCTACACACTCCCAGTGATGGCTGACTTTATTTGCCTCCACCTCCTTGCTGCCAAGAATAATAGTATACCATGAACATGCTTCTGCATTCCCCCTTATGGAATGGTATAAAATTTTCTTTGTAATATGTATCCAAGTGTGAAATTGTTGGCTCATAGTGTATTAATATACTTAAATTTCAGGGTGCCTGGATGACTCAGTTGGTTAACTGTCCGACTTTGGCTCAGGTCATGATCTCATGGTTTGTGGGTTCAAGCCCTACCTTGGGCTCTGTGCTGACAGATCAGAGCCTGGAGCCTGCTTTGGATTCTGTGTCTCCCTTTCTCTCTGCCCCTCCCCCACTCTCTCTCCCTCTCAAAAATAAATAAACATTAAAAAATTAAACACATATATTTATTCTTCAGAAGTTTATTCTTCAGAGTAGTTGCCATCAGTAGGGTGTTGGGCCTCTGTATTCTACATTTAGTAATATTTAGTTCACATGTTTTCTAAGTTGTGACAATTTAATGGTGTAAAGTGATACTTAACTTTTCTTTTAGTTTACATTTCTCTCATTAGTAAATATTATAGTCATCTATTCATTAGTTTTGGGGATCCTTTCTTCGTAAAAGTTGTTTATATACTGTGTTCATTCATCTTTGGAGGTTATTGTGTGTTGTCCTTACGGATTTGTGTAAGTTGCTTACACATTATGGATAATAGTGAATCCTTTGTTGGCTTTACATGATAAGTATGTTCTTCATTTCTGTCTTCTACTTAATTTTGTCCATGCTATTCTTCATCATAGGAAAATGAGAAAGTTGTTTCTCATTCTCAGTTGTTGATATAAGTTCCTATATTGTTTTCTACTAAGCTTTTAGTTTTACTTCTCACATACAATTTATGTTACATAGTCCACATTTCCATGTGAGATCTTGTTTTATATTTTTTCTCTAAAATGAATCAGTATCCCAATACTATCTACTAAAGAACTCATCAATTTTATTTTTTTATTTTATTTTCATGCACACATAGGTCTGCTTCTAAAGTTTCTATTCTGTTCCATATGTCTATCTTCCTGTGCTTATGCTATTTCAGCACTACTTTACTGCTATGGGTTTTAAAACTTATCTTTATTTTTAATGTTTATTTATTTTTGAGAGACAAAGACAAAGCATGAGTGGGGGAGGGGCAAAGAGAGAGGGACACACAGGACCTGAAGCAGGCTCCAGGCTCTGAGCTGTCAGCGCAGAGCTCAACGCGGGGATTGAACTCAAAAACCATGAGATCATGACCTGAGCCAAAGCCAGACGTTTAACCAATTGAGCCACCCAGGCGCCCCTACAACATATCTTGATATCTGGTGATCAAGCCAACTACTATCCTATCTCCTATTTTCATTTTATATTCTTTTTCATTTTATATAGTTATTTGTCTTCCTCTGTCTTAATAAAAATGTGCTATGTGTATTTTCCTAATGCTAAGTCTTATTTTAATTTCCAATATGAATATCTGCTGTGTTTATTTTTTCAATGTCACCTTTATTTAATTTCAGCTCAATTGTGTATGAATATAGAACTACACTTAAGTACATATTTTGTACATATACATATTATATACATATATTCAGTGTTCAATTATTATATCTCAGCAGAAAGCATGTCATCAATCTAGTTTATAAGGGTATCATTTGACCACCTGGGGGAGACCATGAAGAATGGAATGCCCCAGTATTGGTTTGTTTTTCGGTCATTATTTTTTTTTAATATTTTACCCTATCAAGTCTTTTGTTCATCCTTTCTATGTATATATTAGCACTGGTGGTCCACTGAAGTAAGAGAAAACAATGACTGTCTCAGGACACTAAATAGCAAAAAGGTAAGATCAAGATTTAAAAAAAAATTTGTTTTAATTCTTTAAACCTTTTCTTTGGTTGCTCTCTGCCCCAGGCTAAAGCTAAGAACTCACCCCATTTGCTAGAACTAAAGCTAATAACTCACCCCATTTGCTAGGACTATACAACATTCAATCTTCTGAGAAGCTTCACTTCTGGGTATATATCCAAAGGAATTGAAAACAATATAGAAAATATATCTGTACTTCCATATTTGTTATAGAATTATTCACAATAATTAAATTGTTAAATGTTTATTCGTAGGATTTTTTGTTTATCCTTCTGTATTTTGGTTCATTCCAGTTTGTGTTGATTTTGTTAATTCCTGAAATTATTGTATAATTCTCAATTCTACAGTTTGTCCATGGTTGAAATATTTAACCCTCCATTCTTTGCTCACAGTCTCTTGTCAGATTTCACCTTTTTCTACAAAAGAAAAAAAAAAAACAATTGAGTGTTGTGATAGTGACCATCAGCCATTTCATCAAGCTGCAGATCATTTATCTGAATAATTTATTTTTTAATTTTGTTTCTGTGTCTTTGCATATAAACTATTCATATTTTCTCCCAGATGACTTCTTTATATTTCCTGTTCTTAAAAAGGAGCATGTGATTTTTACGTGTTCTGCTCAAGCATCCCATGTTTAAATAAATAACATATGCGTTCTTATCTTATGTATTCAAGCTTCCAAACTGCCAGAAAAAGTTCAGTAAGTGGTTCCATAAAGAAGGTGTAAGGGGAGTCTAGATGCTAAAACTATGACTCCCAAAAGTTAAATAGAATTTAATTTTCTTCCATGTATATAGCATATTTCATGTCAAGCAAAGGTATAAATAGTCCAAGAATAACTTGTGTTTGTATTGTGTATGTGAAATAACACACCTATGTGAATTTCCTTTGTACTCTTGGGTTTCTCATCAAAATTTCAGATTTAAAAGATGTCTACAATCATGTGCAGATAACACTTTACAGAGACACTTGCAAGGGAACAAAAAGAATTTTGATTGAAACATAGAACTTCTTTTTTTTTTTTGCTTATATGTCTATATAGCTGACATTTTGACAGAAATTTATTTTTCATTTGCACATGGCAAATGAATATGTTTCATAGGGAGTTTCACAAGGAAGTTAAAATAATGTGAACTTCATCTAATTGGCCTGTGAAAGTACTGCTTTGTAGTGAATCACAGAGTCAGACAACTGGGTATATACCATCATATAGGTTAACAAATCTTTAATTCCAGTCCTTTTTTCATATATGAAATAAATGAATCCTTATTTAGATAAGTTACATTTTTTTTAGAAAAATTATAAGAAGTGAAAAATGGGTAAAACGCATTCCTGTAGAGGTGTTAGTTACCTGGATCTAGAGTCTGGAAATATCCCAAAAAGATAATCCCTGTTCATATACATATATTCTGTCTTATGTCTCTGCCCTTATGGACTAAATAGTTCATGAACTAAGTAAAGATTTATTGATGTTTTAAAATATTTTATTGTCTTTTTGTTTAGATAATTACTCTACATTGTGTTTTTCCCATATATTTCCAATAAAGTCTAGATATCTGTATATTTTCCATCTAAGTTTTATATTTCAAAATTATTTATTATCCTTTGGGTTTTGTTCTTCTGGTAAGTCTCTCAAGTTAACTGTGCGACTGCACAGCTGCCTGCAGAGTGAAGAGTCAGTGGCCGAGACAAGGATAACAATAAGAACATAGGTATAGCTGTGTTCAGGTATCCACAGAATGAGACAGAATAGTGATCAATTTTTTTTTTCCAGGGGATTGTAGCGACCTTTGAAAGAATTTTAAATTTCTCCTCCAACATGTCCTAATGGAGCAATTTCGGGAAGATAAACATACTCTGAGACACATAAAGAACATATGAATACCCAGAAAATGCGTTCTTTGTCTTCTAAGGAAATCATAGCCATTTGAATTCTAAATCAGTGAAGCAGTTTTTCCAATGTCGTGTTTTACATAGAAATAGTACCACAGCATATTACCCATCTATTCTGAGGGCAGGAGGCTATGGAAATGACTGCTGATCTGTTCAAAGGACATTCACTGTTTCCCACACTGCATTACTTTCTGAATTAGATTTCCCTTCTGTTGTCACAGGCACTAGGTAAGGATTTGCACCCCTGGGAGCATCAGAGTATGTTTTACCTTAACAGATGGTTGCTGTTGAGGCAGATTGAATTCAGCAATGTGCACTTGTTTTAACATGTTATTTTCATTTAAACTGTATATCAGGAACCTAGTAAACAAAAATGTGCACTTGTTTTAACATGTTATTTTCATTTAAACTGTATATCAGGAACCTAGTAAACAAAAATCCCCTCAGGTCAAACTGGCACGTGTGTGTGTGTCTGTGCATATGTGTCTGTGTTTTCTTTAAGGTTTTCTAGAGACAAATACCAATATTAATAATGATAATGTATACTGATAGGCCCTCTACATGAGATATATCTGATGCCACAAATAACTTTTGGTTAAGAGCCCAAAAGGGGCACCCAGGTGGCTCAGTTGGTTAAGCGTCTGACTTCAGTTCAGGTCATGATCTCCTGGTTCATGAGTTTGAGCCCCACATCTGGCTCTGTGCTGACAGCTCAGATCCTGGAGCCTGCTTCAAATTCTGTTTCCCTCTCTCTCTCTCCCTGCACCTCCCCCCAACTCACACTCTGTCTCTGTCTCTCTCTCAAAAATAAATAACCATTAAAAAAAAAGACTAAGACACAATGAAAAGCAGAAAAGAAGTGTAGGAAAGAGGCAAAGACAATAGTTTCCTTATGAATCTTCCATCTTTTATCATAGGCGAGAAAGTCAGAGACATTCATGCATGGGTGAAAATATGGAAAAGGGAAATGAAGAAGAAATGATAGAAGAACTTCTCTAGCTTTTGAACAGTTCCTTTGTTGCCTAGCATTCCAAGAAGTTACATGAATATTTAGATTGCTAATAGCATAGGACCGACCCTCAGTTAAAAGAGATACTAGAAATCAGCTATACTAAAGCTATAGCCATGGTTCCATTTCTTGGGAGCAATTAGCTTAGTTCCACCTTTATTGTGTGATGTGTATCTTGGGAAAATTAAACTCTTCACATTTTGTTTCTTCAGCTATATATTTGAGAAAAGTATAACATGCCTCAGAGTTGTTGTAATCAACAAATGAAGTAGAATGTATGCAAAGAACCTCGCTCAACATTCAACATTGAACAGATACTCTGTAAACATTGGCACTTTTCTTCTTTTCTAGGAATCATCAAATGGTTAGTAGTTAACTCGATTCCTATCCTTGCCCTCAAATGTTCTGACTGCTTTTCAATGAAAATAACATATAAATATCTTGATGTCTGAGGTCCTTCAAATTTATGAATAATAATCATGGAGATACCACAGTTAGATTAGAAAACTTTTTAAAATTCAAAAACAGAATCGAGAGACCCAGTTCAAATCAGACTGCACTTTCCCCTTACCTCTTATCTCTACTATAATGCTAGGTATTACCAGCATTATAATGAGCCCTCTTCTGAAATTTCTGAGCTGGAATATGAAAGATTCCTCCCTCCATGGAGAACATAAGAGGGAAGATACTTAACACCAAACCTCTCCAAGCGTGTACCAATGACTGGAAGAATGGATAAAAGGATGTCTGAACACTCCCTCCATCTTTCTTTCAGTTTTTCTTAGATTATAAATCCATCTTGATATCCAATTTGAACACACTTTGATATATTTAGTGACTTGATAGTTTCCCTAATTAAGTGGTCTCAGTATTACTATATTCTCTCTCTCTTTCAGCAAAAATATAGATGATAGATAGATGATAGAAAAAGAAAGAAAGAAAGAAAGAAAGAAAGAAAGAAAGAAAGCAAACAATTTTGTTATCAAACAGATCTTGCTGTAGGTGTTTTTTGTTTTGTTTTGTTTTTTGATGGGGGAGATAATTTGGATTGCTTATTCCATTCACTCTATGTTAAAAAGTTATAACATGAACTTGTCAAGGGAGTCTTAGACTCTGTTTAGATTATTATGTAAATATAAAAAGATCTTAAAGCATAAATTTCAGTAAGTTCCTTGAGGACAAAGACATATTCATACATTACTTTGCATTTCCAGTTTCTAGTATAGGGACTGGCATACGGTTAAAATTCAGTCAATAACCACTGAACTGAAGAATGGATTTGTAAAAAGAGTTACACTAGGCACATTGGCATCATGGGAAGTAATTTAAAATAAAGTTTTCTTAAATAGATTTGATATTGTAACCCAAAACACAGACATTGTGGAAATGAATCACTTTTCTGAGTCATGTGGCAAATCAGTTGTATTTTATTGTATTGATAATATTGTACAGACAGGCTTTATAGATTTAATTTTTAAGGAGCTCTACATTTTCAGTTCTATTCCTGAGACATTTATCAAATGTTAAAGAGTTGACTACTTCATGTGTCGATGAAACTATTTTTTCATTAATTTTATAGAGATCTTTATACAGGGGTCATAAATGCAAATGCTACCAGATACAGGCACAAAATAAAAGGAATAAAATAATTGGACTTAAGGCAATTGGGAACTGTGAGAGCCTGGAGTGCATATTCTCATCATAAACACATTTTTAAAAATTTATAACACTGTGCACATAAAAAGGTCAGTAGGACAAATTCTTCAGTCAATCTGCTTGTGAGTTCAAAACTCTCTTTTAACAATATTCTACATGATAACATTGATTTCATGTTTGGTAATTCTATCATTTTTACCCAAGTTTATGTTTATTGAGTTAAAATGAAATTAATATTTTATAAAAATAATCTTAATAGTTTTATAGTCCTAAATGCTTTCTATCTATATTGAGTTTTTCTCAATTATTTATATACCTTGGTAGCTAAAAATGATGTTTTCTAAAGGTTAATTATGCATGTTTCCAGGTAGAGATTTAAGATAGCTGTTTTCTACTTATTTCTGCAGTTTCATGTTGATTAATTTTTACAATATATGCATTTATTTATTTACACAATAGGTATTTATTATTTGCTATTTGTCAATGTTCTCATCATTGTGGATGTAGCAATGAACACAGCATACAAAAATTCCTGATTCCATGAAACTCATATTCTAGTAGTAGAAGAAATAAGAAAAATATTACCAAGAAGAAAAATACAGTACATAACTAGAGATAATTAATGTGATGAGAAAGAAATTATGGCAGACATAGGGAAAATGAGACTTTGAGGGAATACAATTTTAATTAGGTGGTGTATTAGGCAATGTCTGGTCAAGAGACGTAACCACATCAATTATTACACTACAGAGAAAATTTGCTATGAAGAATTCTTTTTTTTTTTTTTTTTTTTTTTTTAATTTTTTTTTTTTTTCAACGTTTATTTATTTTTGGGACAGAGAGAGACAGAGCATGAACGGGGGAGGGGCAGAGAGAGAGGGAGACACAGAATCGGAAACAGGCTCCAGGCTCTGAGCCATCAGCCCAGAGCCCGACGCGGGGCTCGAACCCACGGACCGCGAGATCGTGACCTGGCTGAAGTCGGATGCTTAACCGACTGCGCCACCCAGGCGCCCCTAGAATTCTTAACTAGTTATTGAAGACATTAAAAGGTAAAAATGAAATGCTAAGGTATTATAGCAGTAGCAGCTGCAGAAACAGCTATTCCCTTAGGGCCATGGGGACAAAGAGAAGAGATGGGAATTACCAAAATTTAGATGGTTTTAGGAGAGAGTCCTGAAAGCTGGAACTTGGTCCTATTAGACAGAGATGCTGCTTCCTTTCCACTGACGTCTGTGAAATCAGAGAAGGGTCCCCATGGGCCTGGAGATCAGACCTTTAAGGATGAAGTGCCCCTGACAGTATATGTTGGGTCTACTTCTGTGAGTATTGGCAAAACTGCAAGCCAGAACCAACTGCTGCTTCTGGAATAACTTTCACATGAGAATGAGGAAGCAGTGCTTTGGGGACACCACTGGAACAGAAAATATAAAGAGGACACTGGGAACAAAAGAAGATAGAGAGCAAGCAGGAGAAACATGTTCCTCCTCCATTCTCTTGTCTTCACTGTTCCTCTAGTATCTCCTATGGATTAAGGTTAACAATGAGTCAGCTGGCAAAGAAGAAATGTTTTGCAGATTTCCATTTTAGTCTATGCACACAAAGTAGAGTACAGAAAATGTGGGCTTGCAGTTGAGAAACAATATGTTAATATACTGCCATTTTTTAATATTGGGTTTTACAGTTTTTATGGATTAGTTCATGTAGGTTCCCTTATAAGCTATTAATAAACAGTTTGAGAGGAAAGGAAGAAGTGGGTTAATACGGCCAGTCTACAGACTCTACAATGGCTTATCATCTTAAAAACATCCTTTTTATTATATCCATTTGCTCTAGGCAGGTGTAAGGAGGATACTCCAAGTATATAAAATGATACACTGATTCCTGTTACTTATCTTCCAATCTGAAAGGAATTTCTCAGGGGGGCCTGGGTGGTTCAGTCGGTTGAGCATCTGAGTCTTAGTTTCAGCTCAGATGATGGTCTCCAGTTTTCTGGGCCCAAGTCCAGCATCAGGCTCTGCACTGGCAGCATGGAGCCTTTTTGGGATTCTCTCTCTCCCCCTCTTTTTTTTTGCCCATCTCCTGCTCACACTGTCTCTGTCTCTCTCAAAATAAATAAACTTAAAAAAAAAAAAAGGAAATTCTCTAACCTCTCTCTCAGGAGGCTTGAGGATAGATAGCATATATGGATATTCCAAACTGGTGAATGTTGTGTTCTGACTTTCCAATGGTCTGGCCAGGTAACCAGAAGTTATTGCTACAGTAAGAATATCAATGGATTTGCCTTTTGAAATAAGTCAGTTGATGTGTAGAAAATCTCCACATGACTTAAAATTGGAAGTGATTCAGCAAGTTCACTTCAATCCTTTCTATCTAGAAGTTATAGTACTTGGCAACTGTACTTAATAGATTTTTGCATTTGTCTAGTATCAGTAAACATTGTTTCTTCTTCTAATGTTGAGGAGTGTGTGTGTGTTCATGGAGTTAAATAAAATAATTTATTCAAACAATTTTTAGCTTGGTATTTACTTTCTAAATTAAACAAGGAAAAAGAAAGAGTCCATCAGATAAAGCATTCAACTTTAAGAGATATGATTTTCCCAGTGTGGAACTAGTGGGTAGAGAAATAATATCCCTTTAGGCATAACAAATTAAATTTAAATCTTAACTCCCAAACCTTGGATATTTGGACCCTGAGATAGTCATTCAGTAAAAATAAGAAAATAAATTGATTAAACAAAATACAATGCTTTGCACACCAATAGAAATATTAATTTTTGGAAAGAAATCAGAAAAAGTAGTGAGGGAAAGTAGGAATGAGGAAAAAGAAGGGATATATAAAAAGAATGAGAAAAAAGAAGGAGGAAAGGAAAGATGGAGAAACAGATAATGGAATGAAGGAGAGCAAGGTGGAAATGAAGGAAGGAAGAAAAGCAAAGAAAGTGGAGGGAAGGAAAGAGAAAGAAAGGGCCACAGGGAGGGAGGAAGTGTAGGGGGAAGAAATGCTATTCCTCTCAGAAATGTTTAGTAGTGTTCTGATTAATCTTTAAATCACTGGAAGTTACCCATTATTATAGGTAACTATCTAAAATATATATGAGATATTCTTCACCTTCCTGAAATAGCTATGAAATATTTGGTTTTATTTCATCAAGTTAGACAACAGATCCTAACATATATTTTGTAATAAAACTAATTATATTTAGCTTAAAAATTTATCTGTCCTTCCTGTTTCATTTCCTACCTCACTTGGTTCAGAGGGTGGTTTGGAAATTCTTTGTCTCACGGATACCCACTTAAGTGCGTTGTTAGTCAATGAATATGAATGTGAATGTTTTGGTTGAAAAGATTCACAATGGGAAATCAGAGGGTTTTTTTTTTTTAAATTTTTGAACATCCTTACTGCTAATCACATCAAAATGAAATAAATAAAATGTTCTATGCTTATAATGCAAGAATAATATTATAGCAAATGGTAAGATATGTAATTTAAGTCTACTTGGTCTTTTATTTTTTTTATGTCAGAGGAGAACATTTTGACACAGTAAGACATAGTTTTAGTTACTTTTAATTAATAGTTCAGCTATTATAGTTTAAAACTTTAAATTTAGTTTTCCTTGAGACTTTAAGCTTATTTTAATCTAGTAATTACCTATAAAATGAGATTAATCACTTAGTTTGGTTTCAATTTATGTTCAACTAATTTATACATTTGAGAGATTAAAAATCTGTTTAAACTTTATCTATATTTACATATTTAATTAAATTCACTTAGGCTTTAAGCCACAATCAAAATTTCAATTTATCTGATTATCTTAATCACTTCAAACATCCAACAAGGCAAATATAAAATTGTATGAGAGAAATATTCCTGTGCACTTAGGCAGTTCTTTAAGTATAATAAATTATATTTTCAAATTTCATAAGTGAAATTAATTTAGCCACTCAATTCATGTTTAAATAAATATATATAGTGCAGTAACTCTAAAATCCATTATAGTACTTCTATTACTAACATAAATTACATAAAATTTTCAAGAATATACCCATTTCCTCATCAAGGGGTTAACAAATACATTCTCCTGATGAAGTGAAAAATAGCAATGATCTCGTGCTTGCTAGGCAACTTTGATTTTATACTGGAGTTAATGGCCTAGGGTTCTGTCTTTGGTTGTAGGTGTAGCTTGCAGGAAGATTCTACCCACAGTTGACTTACTATTTTTTACAGAATGCAACTTTCCAAGTGATGCCTTTTTTTTTTCAGCCTAGGTAATCCCACTTCCCCTAAAAAGGCAAATATTTTGCCTTTATAATAACTTGTTTAATACTGTGTGTATGTGTGTGTGTGTGTGTGTGTGTGTGTGTGTGTGTGTAGGTGGGAGAGAGAAACCATGTGTGTTTGGAGAGTGTGTAGGAGTGTTGAATAAAATCCATTGATTCACACCAACATTTATCCAGTCAATGTCTGAATTATATAGGTGAAAAAAAAATAAAACAAATTCATCAGGTAACATTTTAAATCTTAAAGATGCCATTTTTCCAATGTGGAATAAATAATTAGAGAAACATATTTCCATGGGCTTAACAAATTAATAAATACACTATTGTCAACATTTTGTTGACTGATTTCACCTGTTTACATTTTTGCTACACTATCTAGAATTAGAACGAGTCATTCTGCTATCAAATAAGTGTGATAAGATTTCACTGTTGCCCACAACCATGCAACTTAAATATACCCAATTTCTGTAAACACTTGAAATTTATTTGTATATACCATTTCTTAACATATTTTGAGTATCATCACGTACTTACGGTTTTTCAAAGAACTATTATTCTTTTATTTAGTTCTTAGATTATCACATTAGGGATCACATTAGGGATTAGGGAATCTCCTTTAAACCAACCACTCTGCATCCCTGAAAGTCTTATTGTCTAGCAACAACTCAGTTTTCTTGACCCATGTTTATTTTTCCTAATTCAAGACACAGACAACTTCCAAGAACCTTATCTTCTTTTAATAAGAATACGGTTAACATTGAGGCATTGTAGATGAATAAAATATTGTAGCAATAGGAAACACTACTTATTGTGATGCCCTAAGGAGAGAACTAGAAAATATTTATGAAGAGTTTTTAGTGATATTTTCTATTTAATTTCTTATGTATAAAATTTGTTTGAATATGAAATATTTTAAACCTACTATTTCCTTCTCTTATCTTCTTCTCTGTCATGTCACCTTATCAACTTTATTATATGAAATATGTGTGTATATTGTAGTATTATATAACTATTTCATGTAAGGTATATACGTACTTAGATCTCAGAATTTTTATCAGAAATTCACTTGCCCTTTTTCTACCTTCTTATGGTGTTAGCATGTTTCATTGTTCATCATTGACATTGATATTCCATGGGCTCTGTAAGAAAGAAATATAGTGGAAGTTTCAATTTGCCATGTGTAAATGTCCATTATAAAATAACAAGTGCGTTCTGATTAATTTCTTAGCATATGCTTATGGTTTTAGAGACTTGTGGGAATGCAATACTAGATTCTCATTACCCTTTTTGTTTTTCATTGTTATTCATCAATCGTGGTGCCACTTGCCATGTAATGTTTTTTCTTCTTCTGGGCTTCTGCTGTGATAGGTTGATTAGTTGTAACATGCTGTTTTTTAACTGCTGGAAATTTATTATATGAACAAATATTCACTGATACAGAAAAATATAAAGAACTTTCACTAAACTATGCTGAAATCACACAGGGCTCTGGAAAGATAACCCTGTATATTTATCACAGAGGATATATTTGAGTGAGTAAAAATAGGCTGTTTATCCAAAATTATCCAGTTATTTCAACTGCCTTTGTCCAATCCACTCTTTCCTCATCTAATTAACAACCAAGCCAAATAAAACAAAATAAAATGCTGGTAATCAAGTCACACAGTACAATTAAAGTTTGGGAGGCTCAAGATCCGAGAAAATCTGTTACAATATCAAACATGAAAAAATTATTAGCATAGTACTAATATTACCAAAATAGGAAGAAATTTGAGCAAGTTATTTATCAATTAAAAATATGAAATATGTGTGAAATATTTTATATTTGAGGTGAGACCCAAAACCATATGCTCAGAACAATTATAGTCAGTCACATCTAATTATTCCCATGTTTACGGTAATAATGATAAACTTTCTTTGTTCCTTTTTTTTTTTTTAGCATCACAGAATGAAAAGCAGTAGTCAAATAAAAGTGACCACAGTGATTATGAAGATAAAAATAAGTTATAGGGCTATCTATCTATCTATCTATCTAAGCTCTATGCTCAATGTGGGTCTTGAACTCACAACCCCAAGATCAAGAGTTGCATGCTCTACTGACTGAGTCAACCAGGTGTCTGGAGATATATTATTTTTATACCAAAACAAAACAAAAAACTCATAGTTTTTGCTGGTTTGCTTTATCTCTACATTTTCTAAAACAAAAATGCTGCAATAATATCTTTAACTACTTTCAAATTACATTTTTCAAAGCGTAAGTAAATTAGACATTTGAAGGATCATATTTAGTCATCTGAAAGTAAAGAAATGAATTGAATACACAGTATAACCAGCTTTTCTTTTTTTCTTACATTTATTATAAATGTAGCTTTAAGTTTTATTAGAATAAGAGTACCAAATATTTATGATAACCCTGGATATAAGTCACATTGATATGAAATTTGACAGTAATGAAAAATAAGAGAGACTGGTTTTTTTTTTTTTTTTCCAACGTTTATTTATTTTTGGGACAGAGAGAGACAGAGCATGAACGGGGGAGGGGCAGAGAGAGAGGGAGACACAGAATCGGAAACAGGCTCCAGGCTCTGAGCCATCAGCCCAGAGCCCGACGCGGGGCTCGAACTCATGGACCGCGAGATCGTGACCTGGCTGAAGTCGGACGCTTAACCGACTGCGCCACCCAGGCGCCCCGAGACTGTTTTTAAAGACATGAGATATTATATATAATGAGAAGGATCACAAAAGTTTAAGGGGAAATTATATTTTCTATTAATATTCAAGGGGAATATTCTAAGATAAACACTGAAAACACATATTTATTTTTTTTTTAATTTTTTTTTCAACGTTTATTCATTTTTGGGACAGAGAGAGACAGAGCATGAACGGGGGAGGGGCAGAGAGAGAGGGAGACACAGAATCGGAAACAGGCTCCAGGCTCTGAGCCATCAGCCCAGAGCCTGACGCGGGGCTCGAACTCACGGACCGCGAGATCGTGACCTGGCTGAAGTCGGCCGCTTAACCGACTGCGCCACCCAGGCGCCCCTGAAAACACATATTTAAAAGTAAAAAGTACATTAAGATGATGATAATCATCATAATAAACACCTATTTAATACCTACTGTGTGCCAGAAACTGCTCTTTTCTTTACAGTGCCTTACTTAGTCTTCAAACAACCCTGTGAAATGGGAGTACTGTTTTTCCTATGGTTGCAAATGAGGACACTGAGCATTAGAAAGGTTAAATAATGTCTGTAGATCAATGACACAACTCAAATTTAAAATCCTGTCTGTTAGGTTGAAGAAGGAGCAGGGATGGGAAAAGTCAAACCGAATGGCAACACAGGAGGTTCCTGAATTTCTATCTTCCCAGGACAGCAAAATACAGCGACACATAGAGCAGTTCCCTCAGAGAAATCCCAGAAACTAGCTGACTAATTCGTACATATTGGGTGAATGAGAAAGTATCCACACTGAAACAGGTAGGAAAGCCTGAGACACATTCTCACCATCAACCCCACTCCTACAACAGTGCCAGACAATAAAGGAAGAACACCCAACTCCCAGCTTTTCCCTGAGGAGAGAAGGGTTTGTACCACATATCTGGTATCCCAGCTTTCAAGACTTGCATCCAAGTGATGGGTCCCCAAAGCACTTAGCCAGCAACTATAGCAAAGAAGCATTTCTTAAAACCCCAGCAGCCATCTCCAGGGCTGTTGTCCACAGAGCTCAGCACAGACCCAGCAGGCAAAACTACCCATCTTTCAGTCATTCCCTGGAAGGACCCTAACTGCACACGTTACAAACTGCCTGAGGGTCTGGCTTCTAATTTATAACACAGCTAGGGGTGGCCTGTGATCCACAGCACCCCCCCCCCGACCCCGCACCCAGAGACCAAGGAAGCTGGTGGGCACTCACTCTGCCTTCTCCCTCTGACCCACGCCAACAATAAACCACACCACTAGTATCTCCCCATGAGAAACTTATTACACATCTGGCACCTCAGCTTTTGTAGCTGCCCCTTGAGAGATGAGTCCTCTATTAATCAATGGGGTGACGTTCATAAGTCTCCCAGGACCATGAGAAGCAAATGATAAGCTCTTAAGCAGACACAGGGGCACAGCTCCACTGCACCCCCACAGTACCCGCAGGATCAATGCAGAAGGAGCAGAGAAAAACACCCATTTCCAAGTTTTTCCCTGGAAGGGCCTTAACTACATACTTTTCCTCCTACTATCAAAAGTCCAATAGTATTTTTCAGGAAATAGAAAAAGAAATTCTAACATTTGCATGGAATCTCAAAATAAGTCAAATAGTGAAAGCAATCTTGAAAAAGAACAAAGCTGAGAGCATTAGCATTCCCCTTCCTAATTCCAAACTACTATTACAAACTGTAGTAACCAAAACAGTATTGGCATAAAAATAGACACCTAGATCAGTGCAACAGTATAGAAAGCCCAGAAATAAACCCATGTATATATGGTCAATTAATTTTTAACAAAGAAGTCAAGAATGTAAAACAGAGAAAGGATAATCTCTTCAATAAATAGTACTAGAAAAACTTGATACCCACGTGCAGAATGAAACTGAACCACTGTCTTACACTATATACAAACATCAATTCAAAATGGATTAAAGATTTGAAAGTAAGACTTGAAATCATACCCCTCCCAGAAGAAAACACAAAGGGTAAGGTCCTTGACGTTCCTCTTGACAATGATTTTTTTGCTTTTGACAACAACAGCATAGACAAGTAAAGCAAAAATAAAAAAAAGTGAGAGTACATCAAACTAAAAACCTTACACACACACACACACACACACACACACCCTGCAAAGGAAACCATCAACAAAATGAAAAGACAATTTATGAAATGGGAGAAAATATTTGCAAACCACATATCCAATAAGACATTAATATCCCAAGAATGCAAGGAATTCATACAACTCAATAGCAAAAACATAAATAACCTAATTTAAAAAATAGATAGATCTGAGTACATATTTATCTAAAAAAGACATACAAATTTCTAGTGGTACATGAAAAGGTGCTCAATTTCACTAATCATTGAGGAAATGCAAATCAAGACCACACTGAGATATTGCTTTACATCTGTTACATGGCTATTATCAAAAAAGACAATAGGTAACAAATGCTGGCAAGGATGTAGAGAAGAGGGACCCCTCGTACATTGTTGGGAATGTAAACTGGTACAGCCATTATGGAAAACAGTAAGGACATTCCTCGAGAAATTAAAAATAGAACTCACATATGATTCAACAATCTCTCTTTTGAGTATATGTCAAAAGAAAATGAGACCATTACCTTGAAGAGATAATATGTCCACCTGTATTTGTTGCAGCATTATTCACAGCAGCCAAGGTAGGGAAACAACTTGGATAAAGCAGATAACAGATAAAGAAAATGTGCTGTATATATACAATGAAACATTATTCAGCCTTGGGAAAGAAGGCAATCCTGCCATTTGAGACAACCTGGTCAAAACTGGCAAGCATAATGCTAAGGGAAATAAACCAGACAGAGAAAGACAAATACTGCACTATATTACTTACATGCGGAATCTTGGAAGGAAAGAAGGAAGGAAGGAAGGAAGGAAGGAAGGAAGGAAGGAAGGAAGGAAAGAAAGAAAGGGAAAAGAAAGAGGAAGAAAGAAAGAAAGAGAAAGAAAGAAAGAAGAAAGAAAGAAAAGAAAAGAAAGAGAGAAAGAAAGGAAGAAAAAAGAAAAAGTCAAACACATGAAAAAGGGTAAAATAGTGTTTGCCAGGGGAAACAGTATGTGTGGAGTGTGGAGAGGTTGGTAAAGGGTATACAATTTCAGTTATAAATAAAATCATAGCATCTACTGTGTATAAATGATTCTAGTTGATAACAATTTAGTGCATAATTGAAATGTGCTAAGAGACTAGAACATATATGTTCTCACATGCACAAAAAGGTAGATATGTGAGGTGATGAATGTATTAATTATCTCAATAGGGACAGGATCCTTTCACTATATATGTATGTATCTGTATGTGTGTGTGTTTGTGTGTGTGTGTGTGTGTGTGTGTGTGTGTATTCATATAATCATCATGTTGTGTACCTTAATTATCTTATCATTGTATTTGTCAATTAAAGCTGAAGTATCATGTCTGCTTCATCTTGGGGTCTTTAACTTCACCATACCAACTTCCATGACTCATTTTTATGAACTGTCTCATAATTGTTCTATCTCTTCTTCATAGAGTTTTTAATGGGAAAAGTCTATAAAATTATAAGGAAGAGGAGCATCCTATTCATGAAACATTGTCCTTCACCCAACGAAGGGTGAAGGACAGTTTTACTTGGCCCCTGCTTCGATAGCAGTGTTTCTAGTCAAGCCACATCCTACTCTGTCAAAAATTCTCTGAGCTCTTCTTGAAATCCTTAGATCTAGGGCTTTTTTTTTAAATTTTCCTAACTTGCTTTTGTTCTTAATACATATATAAATTCGTATATTAATGCCCCAACTAGGTTTGAATACTTAACAAAGTTATTCATCTGAAGCTTTTATGATAACGAAGTACTATCGGAGTTCTCTCAGTCAGTGAGAAATGTGGTTGAAGAAAAGAGCAAGAGATGAAGAAAGAAGCGTGATCTCTAATGCTTTGTTTAACACAAAGACCTCCCTGTGCACTAAAGCTGGAGTGGGGAGAAAAGGAGCTGAGTATGCAGGACTTTGACTTTCACATCCACAATTTTGAGCCACATTCTAGGATGTGGAGGCTCCTACTTATTCTCTAGATATCTCATTACCACTTCTTCCTCCACATGAACATTGCACTTCTTTCGTAATCATGTAATCTCATGTTTCTTCCCTTGCCTCCTTCTTGGAATGTTTTGTGTGCTCTATTTTCCTGATTATCTTCAACATTTGAGTCAATAGTTGACTCAAAATTTCTTTTAGTCTCTGCACACAATCACCCAGTGTCAATCAGCATCTTATTTCATTGGTGTTGTTCATTTAATTTTGATTCTCTTGTCAGACAGAACTCCTTGAAAGTACATAGCCTATTAAAATCACTTCTGTAGTTTCCATGACTTATTCGGGTGCTGAGTCAAAATAAACTTTCTGTAAACATGTATTGAATTATTACTAAGAAGCAATACTTAATAGTTTATAATTTCAGATATATTTACTAAGAAATAAGTATTTAGTTCTTACACTCCAACCACCATTATAGATGTGATATCTTCACTTCCTTTCTGTAATGAATCTTTAAAGAAATTGTAACAGTCTCTTTCTTGAAGGAATTTATGGCACAGGGAGAAAAAACATAACCTCAGAGCACTTTAAGAAAAGATGTGTGTAATTGATGTTATGTCCATGATCTCTTGGAGTAGTTATAGGAGTTCAGAGATCTTAAAGAAGAAAAAGAAATAATTTCCACCTAGAGTGATGATAAGAAGGTGCCAGTCCTTAAACATGACCCGTAAAAAATGTACAGAATTTCAAGGTGGAGTTTGGGAAATGTGACCATAAAAGCAAAATAAGGATTGACAAGGGCAAATGTATTAAGGAATAAATGTGCAAAGGTCAATAGCACAACAATGTGATTGACAGTTTTGCTAAAGATTGGTGTACAACGAGGGGAGTTAGAGCAGTTAAGAATGTCACAACAGAGAACTGAAAGCCTTCATTCTAGACACAACATGTTTTGAAAGTGGAAGTAATAAAATTAAAGAGGTGTTATAAAACAAGCAATGTTCAGGACTGGTTGAAGGAACAAAAGGCAGGCAGCTAGAATAATTTATTTATTTATTATTTTTTTTTAATTTTTTTTCAACGTTTTTTATTTATTTTTGGGACAGAGAGACACAGAGCATGAACGGGGGACGGGCAGAGAGAGAGGGAGACACAGAATCGGAAACAGGCTCCAGGCTCCCAGCCATCAGCCCAGAGCCTGACGCGGGGCTCGAACTCACAGACCGAGAGATCGTGACCTGGCTGAAGTCGGACGCTTAACCGACTACGCCACCCAGGCGCCCCATAGAATAATTTAGTTGTGAAGTGTGAATGAATACATTCTTTACAAGGAAAATAGGAGTGGCAATGTAACTAAAGGGATAGGCACACAGTTACCACCTCTTAGAAGTGGTAATTCACAGTGAACCTACAGAGATTCTCAGTTTTAACTGGGTAGAACTAAAATAATAACAGTTCATCCCGCTTTGAAGGAAACTTATAGTACCAAGTCAGATGTTTAAGATATTCTATTTTAAAACATTTTATTGATGTTATTTTTTTTCAGAGAAGTTTAAAGTTCACAGCAAAATTGAAGGGAAAGGACAGCAGTCCCCCATGTAACCTCACCCTATACACATAACTTCCCCAATTATCAACACGTCCCACCAGAGTGATGCATTTGTTACAATCGATGATGCTACGTTGATACATCCTATCACCCAAAGTCTGTAGTTTAAATTACAATTCATACTTTGTATTGTATATTCTATAATTTTTTATAAATGTATTATGATATGTATCCAGCATGGTTTATGGAGTATTTTCATTACCTTACACATCCTTTGTGCTCTATTCATTCATCCTTTGCCCAACCCTAACCTTTAGCAACCACTGACTTTACTATTTCCATTCTTTTTCCTTTTCCAGAATTTCATATAGTTGGAATCATAGTATGTAGCTTTTTCTTCTTTTACCTAGTAATATACATTTAAGGTCCCTCCATGTCTTTTCATGGTTTCATGGCTCATATCTTTCAAGCACTAAATAATATTCCATTCTTTGGATATACCACAGTTTAACCATTCAAGGATAAATGAAGGACACCTTGGTTGCCTTCAGGTTTTGATAATTATACACAGAGCTGCTATTACTTGATAATATATGATATGAAGCATTTTTTCATATGCTTATTTACTACGGGTGAAGTGTCTCTTGGCTCACTTTCTAATTAGGTTTTTTTTCTAGTTTATTTATTTTGGAGAGAGAGAGAAAAACACAGCACGAGTGGGGGAAAGACAGAGAGAGAAGTAGACACAGGATCTGAAGCAGGCTCCAGACTCTGAGCTGTCAGCACAGACCCTGGCACTGGACTTGAACTCACGATCTGTGAGATCATGACCTGAGCCAAAGTCGGATGTTTAACCGACTGAGCCACCCAGGTGCCCCTGTTAGGTTGTTTTCTTATTGTTGAGTTTTAAGTGTTCTTTGTATATTGGGGTTAACGGTACTTTATCAGATATGTCTTTTGCAAATATTTTCTCCCAGTCTATGGCTTATATTCTCATTCTCTTTACATTGTTTTATGTAGGGCAGAAGTTTTAATTTGAATGAATCCTAGCTTAACAATTTTTTTTTCATGGATTGTGCTTTTGGTGTTGTATTCAAAAAGTTATTGCCAAATCCAAGGTCATCTAGGTTTTTTTCTGTGTTGTCTTCTAGGAGTTTTATAGTTTTGTGGTTTTCAGTTAAACCTGATCCAGTTTGAGTTACATTTTGGGAGGGGTGTAAGGTTTCTGTCAGGATTTTTTTTTTTTTTTTTTTGCCCATGTGATGTCCAACTAAATAACAAGTTTATTCTCACTTAGACTTAGGAAGGTTGACATGTAGCAGTTTTTACTGTTATATAATCTTAACTAGTGTTCTCAAAGAGAAAGTCTTTACAATGTCAAAAACCTCAGTTTTAATAAAGATTCATAGAAAATAAATCATGGCCCTCTGTCTCCCAGTATAAGGAGGTCCCAAGTTACATCAAAATCCACATGTTAATTCTTGTCAAGTATGTTGTTTTCCAGGAGCACAAAAGCTTTTACATTCTTTCATTTTTACATGTAGATAACAATATTACCACAGCAGCACTACTGTCTTTTGTAGCTTTACCCATTTTTTACTGATCATCCAGAGGTGATTAAACAAAATATAAAACCTAGAAGCACTGTTAATAATACCCTTATATTATAGCCATGTGCTACATTTAGCTATAAGATACTTATTTTTAATTGAAGTTTTTATTAAGATAACTGTAATTTCTAAAACAGCTGCAAAAGATAGGTGTTTACAATGGTTTAGTGTTGGTCTAGCTGTATTTCATGATATGAGACACACAAAAAACTTCCGTGCTGTTTCGCCATCTTGGCTTCTCCCCCCCTGAAACAGTTGCAAAAAATAATACAGAGAGATGAGGGGTACTTAAAAAAATAATGTTTATTTTTGAGAGAGAGAGAGAGAGAGAGATCGTAAGTGGGAGAGGGGCAGAGAGAGAGGGAGGCACAGAAGCCGAAGCAGGCTCCAGGCTCTGAGCTTTCAGCACAGGGCCCGATGTGGGGCTTGAACTCACGAGCTGTGAGATCAGTATTATATGACAAATAATATAAGCCAAAGTCAGACACTCAACCAATTGAGCACCCAGGCACCCCAAGATCAGTGGTATTCTTAAACCCATGTTCCCTCAATGGTAATATCTTCCTTTTTTTATTTTAATTCCAGTATAGTTAACACAAAGCATTATATTAGTCTCAGGTGTACAATATAATGATTCAAAAATTCTGCATATTATTCAGTGTTCATCATGGCAAGTGTATTCTTAATTCCCTTCACCTATTTCATCCATTCCCCACCCACCTCCCCTCTGGTAACCATCAGTCTCTACAGTTAAGGATCTGGTTTTTGGTTTGTCTTTTTCCTTTTGTTCATTTGTTTTGTTTCTTAAATTCCACATATGAATGAAATCACAAGGTATTTGTCTTTCTCTGACTTATTTCACTTAGCATTATACTTTGTAGATCTGTTCATATCATTGCAAATGGCAGATTTTATTCTTGGCAACGCAAATAGTGTTGGTGAGGATGTGAAAAAAAATGGAACCCACCCACACTGTTAGTGAGAATATAAAATGCTACAGCCACTAAAGAAAAAAATATGGAAAAAAAATAGAACTGTCATATAATTCTATAATTCCAATTCTGTTTTACAACATTGTGCCTATAAGTTAATACTATGCTGGTCATATAAGTATTTGTTAATAGAATAGATCTCATGACAGGTGATCTTAGACTGCACACACACACACACACACACACACACACACAATAATCCAATAAGCGATTAGTCATCATTATATGTTTTTGAGGAGAGTATGATAAAATAACTTCTTCATTTTAAAGATTGTTACTTTTGCAAATTTGATTATGGAAAGAATATGCAGTATAAGTAGGTGTCCCTTTAGGATATTGATTTGCTATTTTAGCAATCAGACTAAAAGATGAAATCCTAATGTTGGAATAAAATCTAAAAATATGCCTTACCCTGAGATAATAATCTCGAAAAAATTGGTTATAGAGATATCATGGTGTTTCATGAGTGCTAGTATTCTTTTCCTTAACAGTAAACTTTTAAATGACAAAATATTGGCCATGGTTATAACTAAATAAAAAAATTTTAGTTTGAGCAGTACATTAAAAAATTAAAGTGAATGCTAGAATTTTTGAAATAAGGAATTAGGATCTGACTAGTTCCTCATTACACAAATTAACTAAAGGCTGTTTTAACTAAATTAGAAAACTAGAAAATGACTGAATAGTGACCAACAGCCATACAAAAAATTCAAGGCAATGGTTAGACAATTTAAATTTCATATAAGAAAATGATTTATATTTTTGCCTTGGGTTTTTTAAAAAAAGTTATTTTCCTTAGAAGACCTTTGCAAAAATAAATAAGCTTAGTTAAAATGGGAAGCTATATACATGGCGATGGTTTCTCTAGAGAATTATAATAAAAAATAGGATACATTCTCATTTTCTGGGAGCACTTTATGGATAGCAAGGGATGAAATGAGTGACATCTCCAGTGTTCTTTACACACTTCAGGTTTTATGATCTTCTGGTAATTCAACCATGCTGAAGTTGGAAAGTTCATCTCATATCTGTATCATCAACTGGGGAAATAACTGTATTAATCGATAGATGTTTTCCCTCAAATTTGTTTTTTCCCATGCGATTTTCCAGTGTTATCCAATATCACTCTCTGAACCATTCCAACATTCTAGCAGATATAAGGTCAATTGATTGAATTGTATGTTCACTCTAATATGCATTGAGAACTATTTTTTTTTACGTTTATTTTTTGAGAGAGACAGAGACAACTCAAGTGGGGAAGGGGTAGAGAGAAAGGAAGAGAGAGAGAATCTCAAGCATGCTCCACGCCACCTTCACAGAGCCCCATGTGGGGCTTGAATTCACAAAAGATATTAGCCAACTGGATCCAACAATACATTAAAAAAAAATTATTCACCATGACCAAGCGGGATTTATACCTGGGATGCAGGGCTGGTTCAATATCTGCAAAACAATTAACGTGATGCATCACATCAATAAAAGAAAGGACAAGAACCATATGATCCTCTCAATAGATGCAGAGAAAGCATTTGGCAAATGCAGCATCCTTTCTTCATAAAAACCCTCAAGAAAGTAAGGATAGAAGGACCATACCTCGAGATGATAAAAGCCATATACGAGCGACCCAACGCTAATATCACCCTCAATGGGGAAAAACTGAGAGCTTTCCCCCTAAGGTCAGGAACAATACAGGGATGTCCACTCTCACCACTGTTATTCAACATAGTATTGGAAGTCTTAGCCTCTGCAATCAGACAACACAAAGAAATAAAAGGCATCCAAATCAGCCAGGAGGAGGTCAAACTTTCACTCTTTGCAGATGACATGATACTCTATCTGGAAAATCCAGAAGATTCCACCAAAAAACTGCTAGCATGGATTCATGAATTCAGCAAAGTTGCATGATATAAAATCAATGCACAGAAATCGGTTGCATTCCTATACACCAACAATGAAGTGACAGAAAGGGAAATCAAGGAATCGATCCCATTTACAGTTGCACAAAAAAATAATAAAATACCTAAGAATAAATCTAACCAAAGAGGTGAAAAATCTATACACTAAAAATTATAGAAAGCTTATAAATGAAATTGAAGAAGACACAAACAAATGGAAAAAGATTCCATGCTCCTGGATAGGCAGAACAAATATTGTTAAAATGTCAATAATACCCAAAGCAATCTACATATTCAATGCAATCCCTATCAAAATAATACCAGCATTCTTCACAGAACTAGAACAAATAATCCTAAAATTTGTATAGAACCAGAAAAGATCTTGAATAGTCAAAGCAATCTTGAAAAAGAAAACCAAAGCAGGAGGCATCACAATCCCAGACTTTAAGCTATACTACAAAGCTGTAATCATCAAGACAGTATGGTACTGGCACAAGAACAGACACCCAGATCAATGGAAAAGAATAGAGAACCCAGAAATGGACCCACAAACATATGGCCAACTTATCTTTGACAAAGCAGGAACGAATATCCAATGGCATAAAGACAGTCTCTTCAGCACGTGGTGCTGGGAAAACTGGACAGTGACATGCAGAAGAATGAACCTGGACCCCTTTCTTACACCATACACAAAAATAAACTCAAAATGGATGAAAGACCTAAATGTAAGACACGAATCCATCAAAATCCTCAAGGAAAAAGCAGGCAAAAACCTCTTTGGTCTTGGCCGCAGCAACTTCTTACTCAACACGTCTCCAGAGGCAAGGGAAACAAAAGCAAAAATGAACTACTGGGACCTCATCAAAATAAAAAGCTTCTGCCCAGTGAAAGAAACAATCAGCAAAACTAAAAGGCAACTGACAGAATGGGAGAAAATATTTGCAAATGACATATCAGATAAATGGTTAGTATCCAAAATCTACCAAGAACTTATCAACCTCAACACCCAAAAAACAAATAATCCAGTGAAGAAATGGGCAAAAGACATGAATAGACACTTCTCCAAGGAAGACATCCAGATGGCCAACCAACACATGAAAAAATGCTCAACATCACTCATCATCAGTGAAATAAAAATCAAAACCACAAAGAGATACCACCTGACACCTCTCAGAATGGCTAACATTAACAACTCAGGCAACAACAGATGTTGGTGAGGATGTGGAGAAAGAGGATCTCTTTTGCATTGTTGGTGGGAATGCAAGCTGGTGCAGCCACTCTGGAAAACAGTATGGAGGTTCCTCAAAAAACTAAAAATAGAACTACCCTACAACCCAGCAATTGTACTACTAGGCATTTATCCATGGGATACAGGTGTGCTGTTTTAAAGGGACACATGCACCGCCATGTTTATAGCAGCACTATCAACAATAGCCAAAGTATGGAAAGAGCCCAAATGTCCCTCGATGGAAGAATGGATAAAGAAGATGTGGTATATATACCCAATGGAGTATTACTTGGCAATCAAAAAGAATGAAATCTTGCCATTTGCAACTACATGGATGGAACTGGAGGGTATTATGCTAAGTGAAATTAGTCAGAGAAAGACAAAAATCATATGACTGCACTCATATGAAGACTTTAAGAGACAAAACAGATGAACATAAGGGAAGGAAACAAAAATAATATAAAAACAGAAAGGGGGACATACAGAAGAGACTCATAAATATGGAGAACAAACTGAGGGTTACTGGAGGGGTTTTGGGAGGGGGGGATGGGCTAAGTGGGTAAGGGGCATTAAGGAATCTACTCCTGAAATCATTGTTTCACTCTATGCTAATTTGGATGTAAATTTAAAAAAATAAAAAATTTAAAAAATTTAAAAAAATACACCTGAATATAAATGATACAAACCCAAAGAAGTCTTTCTCATAATCCCATTGATATGTGATTATTTTCTTCCTTTTTCTTCCAGAAACCTCTTTGTTTTCAGGAAGATACTAATGATTAAATAGCTGATTCTGAAACCAACTGCTTAGTTTTTATTCATGGCTCCCCTGGTTAATAGCTATAAGATACTGAGCAAATCATTTAACCAATTTTTTTCAGTATATTCACCATCAAAAAATGAATTTACTGGTGTCTGCAACATGTATTGTTGCAAAGATCAAATGAGTTAGTACAAGTAAAATATTTATAATAATACATTGCACATTAGCTACTAACCCATATTTGAAATGGTCGTTATATTATTGTTTCACAATTTGCATTATCAACCACCAAATTTCTCCTGTGCCCCATAATACACATATACATATATCAACAAACACAATTAAATAAATACATTAAAACATAGATATTTTCTTATTTTTCTATGAAGTTATAATACTTAAGATGAACTTGCTTGTACACATTACATATGATCAGTATTTTTGAAAAATTATCTTGCATACACAGTGTTTCTTTGGAGTATCTTATAGCATAAAAAGCTCATTAAACAAATTTACTCTGATATCGTTCATTTATTCAATGGAAATCTAAAAAGTATTTACTCTGTGCCAGAATTTCTTGGTAGGCCCTGAGAATACATGATAAGTGCAATATGCTGAATGATGGACCCCAATGATATCTATTCCCTAATCTCTGGAACTTGTATGTTATTTTATATAACAAAAGGAATTTCCAGGTGTGATTAATTTAAGAATATTCAGATGAGGTAAATGTTTTGGATTATTTGGGTGGACCCAGTGTGAGTACAAGGGTCTTAGTAAAAGGGAGGAAAAAGGGCCAAAGTCAGAAGAAGCAATGATAGAAAAGGAGGTTGGAGTGATATTCTTTGAAGATGGAAGGAGTTAGAAGCAATGAAAGTAGGCAACCTCTAGAAGCTGGGAAGGCCAAGGACACAGATTCTTCCCCGGAAATAGATTTTCCTCTATAAATAAACCTGTACGATTCAGTAATTTTGTGGAAACTGTATAGCAGCAACAGAAAATAATCAAATTGTTCAAGTAATGTCACCATTAAATTATATATCCACATATACATCCCCTTTTTTAATCTTTTCTCACATCATTCTTGGGTTTGATCGTAGAATTTACTTTGGCCAATGGTGCATTAACAAATAACAGGATCAGAAGCTGGCATGTAATAGATCAATGTTTGTCCTCACTTGCTGCTGAAAAACATTCTGGTACCCCATGAAATATCCCAAGTTTAGCTTCTTTGTGGATAAAAGAAAAAAATGGACAAAGGTGTCAGCTATCCCAGATGACCCAGCCATGCCAGCCATAACATCAATGACCCAAATTCATTGTTAATAGCCTAGAAATTGCAAGAGCAGTGAGATGAGAACTTGTTGAATTAGACACATGTGGATTAAATTGAGTGAGAAAAGGATAAGCAACAGAGGTAAATTCAGAGAGATAGCAGGGCTATGGGAGTCATGACATTTACTAGGATTATGCTCTGGAAGATAAGGAAAGCCACTAAGAGGCACCATCTGATTTATATTTTGAAATAACTCTTCTTGCTTTTAGGCTGCAGTTGTGCAAGGGTAAAAGCCAGAAGTCCAATTAGGAAACTATTGCAACAATTCAGGTGAGAGATGACAGTTGTTTAGATCATGATGAAAACATGATCTTTTGCTAAAGTAGTACAAATTTGTAAGGTTCAAGGGCATTTTCAAAGAGAAGACAGGATTTGCTAATGGATTAAACATGCGTTGAAGAGAATAGGTTTTGTCTTACTTGCTGATGTAGGGGTAAACTGGGGCAACAGCAGACTAGTGGTTTGGGGAGCAGGTGAATTTTTATCTCACTTTTGAATGTGTGATGTTAAAGACGCTCATCAAACATCTAAAGGGAGTTGTTAATTAAGTAGGCCAGAGTTCAAGGAACAGAAAGGTGTGGGTTGGAGATTAAAAACTGGGAGCCTTCAGCACAGTTTTTAAGAAAGGAAAAAAAAAAACAGTTTTCTGGGGAGAATGTATAGAACAGGAATACGAAAACCCTGTAGATGAGTCCTGGGGGTTCTATGGCCGAGAACAGGGAAAGAAGAGAAAGAAACAGTACTTGTGGAGGAGGCTGTAACACTTTCTTTATGACTAGGTTCTATGTGATTTCCACACCAACATCTCATTCCATGTCCTGTTTTATAGATGGGAATAACTGAGGTGTGGGGAAGTTAACCAACTTGCCTAATATCAGAAGTGAGGAAACTAGGATGACTTCCCTAATTTATTAAATTCCCAAGCCTCAAGTTTTAAACAGAGATCCAGATATATGTAAAGAAATGAGCCACAGAGCCATCGTTTTCTGTTGTTCTTGTATAGAATTATTTACTGGAAATTACTAAAGTTTCACTTGTCATACACAATGTTATTTGAGATTGTAAATCCCTTGTTGCTCCCTATTTTACTAACCACAAAAGCCCTCACAGCTGGGATATGATCCATTATTACTTCTTCGCTACTATGTTAGATAGTTTATCCAGAGCATAAAAAGAAGTGAATAAGGCTGTTGGAAGAGAACAGTCACATTACAACAATTCAGCTTGGTTATTATGGCATCAGTCCTCCCCTGTTGGTTATATCCCCTCAATTGTTGAGCATTATCTTACACTTTAAGCATCCTTTATATTTGGAGGGCCTGGAAAACATTTCATTAAAATTATCATAAAACCGACAACCAATGTTGGCTATAAATAATTTCGCCCTGTAAGCCAATAGCATATAAACATTTCCTATTCTAACATAAAAAGGTGAATAGGATACATGCGGGAATCTTATTGAATCCAGAAGCTCAATTTTACTCTTTCCTATTTCAACTGTTGAGAGAGGAAAAGAAAGAGAGAGAGAGAAGGAAAGGGAAGGAGAGAGATGGGGGAAGAGAGAGAGAGAGGAAAAAGGACTCAAAGAAAAGAGTTGCTTCTAAAGCAGGCTTTAGAACCTTTGGTTTACCTTAATTTAGCTCCACAGCAGTTAGGATTTATGATGAAGAGAATACTTAAATTGACAAAGAAAAAAATTCAACTTGCGGTGAGCACAGTATAACATATAGACCTGTTGAATCACTATATTATAAAAGTGAAATTAATGTAACATTGTACAACTATATCCAAAAAAAATCAAGACACTTAAAAGTCATCACTGTATCAACATACTTTAAAACAGATAAAAATAGTATATGGAAATGACTGTATTTGCATATATATTAAATAAATAATGGCACATACATGGGGGTGTGCTTATTTTTTTTAAAATAAGAATAAAGCATTGAAAAAAGTTTGGATACCACTTTTGAAAAATAAAATCCAAACTCCTAAACGAGGCACAGAATGGTCTTCACACTTGGCCATAGGCTGTGTTCAAGGATATCCTCAAACACTATTTTCTTCCCTTCTACCAGCATACAGCCTGTAGCCTAGAGCTGTCAAATTGTGTGTGTGTTGGGGGCAGGGGGAGGAGTTCGTGCAGAGACATAGGAGTTTATAAGGTCCATCCCCTTAGTCTCAGAAATTCTAAATAATTGTTTCTGGGTTTTGTTCTAAGAATCTGCTTTTGAAGAAGTGTATTTAAAAAAAAAAAACAACACTGGTTTAACCACACTTATTATTGGTCATTACTCTTCACTTCTGAACCTTTATTTATTCCATTCCCATTGGTAAGAATATCATTTATCTAAACCATTAAGTAAATAAAAAGACAACATGTTGAAGGGGAGAAGATATTTGTGAATGATATATCTGATAAGGGGTTAATATCCAAAATATACAAAGAACTTATACAACTCAACACCAAAAATAATTCAGTGTAAAAATGAGCAGAGGACTGAAAGCCATTTTTCCAAAGATGACATCAGATGAACAACAAACACATGAAAAGATGCTCAACATCACTCATCAACAGAGAAACACAAATCAAAACTACAATGAGATATCACCTCACAACTGCCAGAATGGCTAAACTCAAGAAGACAAGAAAAAAGTGTTGGCAAGGATGTAGAGAAAAAGGAACTCTCATGCACTGTTGGCAGGAATGTAAATTGGTACAGCCACTGA
Organism: Puma concolor; assembly: GCF_028749965.1. Classification (NCBI taxonomy): domain Eukaryota; kingdom Metazoa; phylum Chordata; class Mammalia; order Carnivora; family Felidae; genus Puma; species Puma concolor. Next base: position 53,655,324 of record NC_141679.1, on the reverse strand, counting down.
GAAGACAGGATTGAGTTTCCTCAAAAAAATTCAATAATTGAATATGATTCAATAATTCCACTATTTGGTATTTACCCAAGGAAAAAAAACACTAACTCAAAAAATATATGCACCCCTATATTTATTGCAGCATTATTTACAACAACCAAGACATGGAAGCAACCTAAGTGTCCATCGGTAGATAAATGGATAAAGAAGGTGTGATACATATAATGGAATATTGCACAGCCGTTAAAAAGAAAAGATGACAAGAGCCCAAATGTTCATCAACTGATGACTGGATAAAGAAGATGTGGCTTATATATACAATAAAATACTACTTGGCAATGAGAAAGAATGAAGTATTGCCATTTGCAACAATGGGAATGGAACTGGAGGGGATTATGCTAAGTGAAATAAGTTAGAGAAAGACAGATATCATATGTTTTCACTCATGTGAATTTGAGAAACTTAACAGAAGACCATGGAAGGGAAGGGGAAAAAATAGTTTCAAATAGAGAGGGGAGAAAACCATAAAAGACTCTTAAATACTGAGCACAAACTGAGAGCTGATGGAGGGGGTGCACAGGGGAGAGGGGAAATGGGTGATAGGCATTGAGGAGGGCTCTTGTTGGCATGAGCACTGGGTTATTGTATGTAAGTGATGAATCATAGGAATCTACTCCCGAAGCCAAGAGCACACTGTATACATTGTATATTAGTGATTTAACAATAAATTATATTTTAAAATAAATAAATACATAAATAAATAAATAAATAAATAAATAGGACTAATCAATAGAAAGCCTACCCACCAAAAAAAAAAAAAAAAAGATCAGATCATGCCATTTAAGACAACATGGATGATTGTAGAGAATATTATGCTACGTGAAATAAATCAGACTGAGAAAGACAAATACCATATGATTCCACTAATAAATGGAACCTAAAAAATGAACAAACGAATAAAAAGCAGAATCAAAGCTATAAATACGGAGAACAAACTGATGGTTGCCAGAAGGGAGAGGTTGAGGGGTTGGGCAAAATGGGTGAAGGAGAGTGGGAGATACAGGCCTCCAGTTATGGAATGTGTGAGTCACAGGAATAAAAAGCAGAGAATAAGGAATACAATGATACCATAATAGTGGTGTAATGGGACAGATGGTAGTTGTGGTGAACATAGCATAATGGAGAACATTGTCAAATCAAAATCACTAAGTTGTATACCTGAAATTAATGTAACATTGTGTGTCAATTTGGCTCAGGTCATGATCTCACAGTTTAGAGATGGAGCCCCATGTTGGGCTCTGTGCTGACAGCGTGAAGCCTGTTTGGGATTCTCTGTCTCCTCTCTCTGATCCTTCCCTGCTCACATGCATACTCTCTCTCCCTCTCCCTCTCTCTCTCTCAAAAAAAAAAAAAAACAAAAACAAAAAACAAAAAACCTTTAAAAACTTTGTGTGTCAATTATACTCAAAAAAAAAAAAATCCTTCATCTTTTTGAACAATGAAGTCCTAGTATATCTAAAGTCCAAAATCTACATTCTTTTTCTCTATAATAATTCTCCACATTTGTGTTCCATTAGCATTTTGCATGTATCTCCATTTTATATCTTGACAACTTCCTACTCAAAGCCTAAATCACAAACTAGAAGCATCATCACCTTGGAGCTTGTTAGAAATGAATCTCAGGCTCCACTCCAAATACACTTATTTAGAATCTATTTTTAACAATATCTCCAGTTGATTCCTATGCACACTGAAGTTTGAGAAGTACTTCTTTTCACATTTCACAGTAGCTCTTTTATAAGGTTCTATTTTTTCTCTCCTGGTAAACCAAGAATGTCTCCAAGACTGAGACTGAGTCTTGGAGAACATTATTTCCTCAGCTTTTAGCACACACATACACACACAATATATATATATATATATACATATATATATATATATACACACACACACATATATATATGTACATATACACACACACGTATACATATAGTAGGTATTTACTGTGAAATTGTTAATTAGAAATATATTTGTGAAATAATTCTTGCCCTTACAAAGGAAGCAGAAGAAAATTGTGAACATATAAAGAAATAATAAAATTAACACAACACATGAATATAGAGGTATGTAAAACAACGTGATGGAAACAAGTCCATTGTAAGCTACTTCATTTTCAGATGAAATCAATTTCAAAGGATTTATTTCCTTTTGAAAAATAACAACCTCATACAAGCAATACTTAATGCTGCTGATTAACTTGAAATTTGGTATTCTGTTTTACCCCAAGTCTCAATATCAAAATGTGTTCAACCATGTGAGGTATAGCACAAAACATTACCATAGAAACATTAGTACATCTGTTTACAATAGTAATTTTTGTTTTTATTTTGTAATGTTTATTTATTTGAGAGAGAGAAAAAGAGAGAGAGAGCATGAGGGGGGAAGGGGTAGAGAGAGAGGGAGAGGGAGAATCCCAAGCAGGCTCCATGCTATCTGTGCAGAGCCCGATGTGAAGCTTGATCCCACCAACCATGAGATCATGACCTGAGCCGAAATCAAGGGTCAGATGTTTAACCGACTGAGCCACCCAGATGCCCCTACGATAATAATTTTTAAATGAGTTTGTATAAGTTTCTTAAAATCGCCAGTTTGTGATCAACTGCCTTAAAAATCCTGATTCAGGCGTTCTGTGGTGTGGCTAGGACCTTGCATCATTACCCTTTTCTCCAGAAGACAGTGATTCATATCATCATAAGTGAGCCTTTGGCTCAATATAGTAATTCTTTATTATGGGTTGAATTGTATTCCCTCAAAAAGATATATTGAAGTCCTCACCCCTGGTACCTCAGAATTTGACTTTAGTTGGAAACAGCGTTAGGGTAGTTATAGATGCAATTAGTTAAAATGAGGCAATGCTGGAGTAAAGCAGTTCCTTAATTCAATGTAACTGGTCCTTATAAAAGGAAAGAGCCGCCGGGAGAACACCAGGTAAAGAAGGAAACAGCGAATGGAGTGGTGGGTTGGCAAGTCAAGAAACTCCCAGGATGCCTGGTTGTCCTCTGAAGCTAAGATAGAAGCCTGGAACAGATTTTCACTCAGAGACAGATGTAAACGGGGACAAGCTCTATCAACACTTTGATTTTGGACTTGAAGGCTCTAGAACGGTAAGAAAATAAGTTTCTGTTGCTTTAAGTTTCTAGTACTTTTTTTTTAATCAGCCCTATGAAACATACATTCATGTTTATCTTGAATCAGCTTGAGTATCATTCTTGTTCTTGCCAGAACAGAGGACAGAAGTTCTCAAATGTTAATATATGTATATGAATCTCATTTGCTTGTTTTAGATTCTTGAACTCCTCTCTATGGGCACCATCTTTAAGGGTGCTTATCGGACATCCGCTTGCTTTCTGATACACCTGGATTAGCTGATTGCTCTTGGAGTCTAGCAAACCTTATTTTTCATTTACTTAGTAGGTAATTCAAACCATTAAATTACATCTCTCTTTTTAAATACAATAGAGGAAATGAAGTATGGCTTTGTATGTAAATCTTTTCATTTCAAAGGTTATGCCATTTCTTCATAGTGACAGAGCTTTAGCTTGAAGGCTATTTTCAGGAGTGGGGTGGGGAGGAGGAAGGTTAGTTTTTCAGGTTTGTAAACGGAATATCTGAAAAATATAGAAACTTTTCCTGTGGAAAAAAACTTATTTTTGTTGAAGTTTCGGAAATTGCTTGCAGGAGATAATGTGCAGAGCAGTGTTGACCAATGAAAGAGAAAACCGCAACCTGCTGAGTAAATTGTGTGCATTTATTTGTAGTCTTAGGAATTGCATTTTAGGAGACACAGAGCAGACTGAAATCTAAACCATTCTGTATAGAGACAAAGGAGGTTGGAGTTTTTAAAGAACAAAGAGGGAATTAACATAAGTTGTTTTGAACTAAATGTCATTGGTGCTGGTGTAGCTACAGTTACACTAGTCTATATGTGATTGGTTACTAGGGCTAGTTAGGCAGAAAGTCCATTTAAGCCCATTCTTACATGCCACAGGTGCCTTGGCTTTCAGATGATTTTAGCAAAAGTTCCAAGAATGTGAGAGAGAAGATGTACAAAAGACCCAAATCCGGGGCGCCTGGGTGGCGCAGTTGGTTAAGCGTCCGACTTCAGCCAGGTCACGATCTCACGGTCCGTGAGTTCGGGCCCCGCGTCAGGCTCTGGGCTGATGGCTCGGAGCCTGGAGCCTGTTTCCGATTCTGTGTCTCCCTCTCTCTCTGCCCCTCCCCCGTTCATGCTCTGTCTCTCTCTGTCCCATAAATAAATAAAAACGTTGGAAAAAAAAATTAAAAAAAAAAAAAAGACCCAAATACTCAATATCCTCCTGTCTCCACTTTAAATAACCCTCTTAGCAAACCTTACTCCATTTTAGTGTCTGTGTTATCAGAAGAGTAGCTGAAGTAAAGTGTCTGTGAAATTGTGTGTTTGGGAGCATTTGTGGTGAGGGCTGGGGGAAAGAATCCAACATCCCTATGGCGATCTGTAGGGTGCAGTAGCATTTAAAAAATATCTAAAGGTGGCATCCTTGGCATGACATTAGCAAACTCATCAAGGGCACTAAAAGACTGGCAACAAAGAGATTTCTTTTATCAACTTCCAAAGAAAGAAATCTCAGCCCAGCTTCTCATTATGAAGATCTAAGCTGAAATTCACTTTACCAGAGATGCCTTTTTTTATTGCTGCTCTTGAAATAGCAACCATTGCCCAGTTGCTCTGGCAAAGTATTCTGATTAACATCTTTACAATTCTTAGTTGTTTCCATTTGTTTGCTTGTATAATATTGGTTTCTCCTACCCAGATAGAAGTTCTTTGAGGACAGAGACTTTGTATGTACTGATCACAACCAAGTCTTCAATATAGATAGTCACCTGGAATATTCAAGGGCTCAAAAGTGTTTGTGGAATGGTTAAATAAATAATCGAAGAAGTTGAATCAAAAGAGGTACAATGAGGCAGCGGTGTGCAATATATCATTGGGGAATATGGTTTCAGAATTTTTGTTAGGTCAGAAATTATTTAGGACATTTGGGGTTCATAGGATGTTTCATGTTATGGTAATCATGCTGATAAAGTTTCACGTATATAATTTGGGGGTAGAATATATGTAACAATTTATGGACTTATGTGTAAGTCTATATTAACTGGATCTTGTACACATACACATATCTTTTAAATACTGGAATCTAAGACAAAACAAGAAATATTAATATAACATTGATCCCAAGTGGTATCAATTTTATATTGATTGATTTTATATTTTGTTTACTTTGTATATATTCAATTTACTAGAATCAGCACAAATTTCTTTATCTGTTTGTCTGTTTTTAATATTTATTTATGTTTGAGAGAGAGAGAGAGAGAGAGAGAGAGAGAGAGAGAGAGAGAGACAGGTAGGGACAGAAAGGGAAACACAGAATCCTAAGCAGACTCCAGGCTCCAAGCTGTCAGCAGAGAGCCCGACATGGGGCTCAAACTCATGAACAGCAAGATCATGACCTGAGGTGAAGTTGTACTCTTAACTGGCTGAGCCACTCATGTGCCCCAGCAAAAATTTATTTTAAGATTAGGTTAAAAAAAAAAAAAAAAAGAAAACACTCAAGAACCTTTACTGTGCATACCTTTAGTCTGTATGCCATTATAGTATGTGAGACAAATAGTCACTGGTTTCATGGGCTTCTGTTGGGAAATTTAAGCAAATGTTCATTTGACATAAAGAATAGTTCAGTGCTGTAGTTGAAAAAATAGAGAATGTTGGAGGGAGAGCTTAGGTATCTAAACCAAGTAGAGACGGAATCAGGACCAAAAAACTTTTCAAGACTTGGTGGTGATTAGACTGTGACAGAAGAGTAAAAACTGTGTAACTAGTGGATATATGAATGTGAGTTTGTGCGTTGAGCACGCCACATGCATGTGTATTTGCATATATGTGGTTTGTGGCTACATTGGGGTGGGGGTGAGGCAAAACTAGAGCTAATCATAGGAGAGGTTTTATCTCCTTAGTGATCAGAAAAATGAAGGTTGAGGGTTTTTTTTTTTTCTCCATTGAGTTGGCAAAAAATATAAAAGACAATGTCAAGTACACTAAATGTGAATCAAGATTATTGCTTACACATCTGCCAGTAGGGTTGTAAGTTAGTACAATATTATAGAAAAACTGCAATTACTTTATAATTTAACTCACACATCAGAATCCAAGAATTCTAATATTGGGCACATACACTCCACCAAAAATTCTTGTGTAAGTGCACTGGTAGATAAACACAGGTATTTTTATAGGAACACTGTTCCTATGGGAAAATGATGAGAGTGTGCCTTGGTAAGATTCCAAGAATTCGTGGTAAGAATTCATTAAATTCTCTATATCTCAGGTCAAGTGAATAGGGAAAAATTATGCAGAACCTTGTAATCATGACTAGGAGACTGTATTGGCAGTGTTGACGATCTTGACTGAAATAGAAGCAGTGGGAGTAGAGACCAGAGGAAGGACCAGAGAAATCATTATCAAGTACCATTGATACAATTTGTTGACTGGTTGTGGGGAGCAAGATAGGAGTCTGAATGACTTAAGGGGCTAACTCCGTTCATGGTGATGCCAATTATTGGGGTATTAAATACAGAAAGGAAACTAATTTAGGAATTGGGAAGATGGGCGAGACTGACTTCAAATTGATAGGAATGCATCAACCTCAATATTTGCTATTCCTATGTATCCAACAGTCATTTTCAGGGGGTTGGGTATATTTAATAGTTTCTTGGTTGCTGAATAGTTTCTAATATTGAAAATCAGGCCAGAATACTGAGTTTTTGTTTCTACGTTCTACTTAAAATGGAGACCTAGATACTCACCATGGTGTCTCTTGCATTATGGCTCAATATTTCCTTAAAAATATAATGTCTGTCCATTTATATAACAAAATAAGATGCTTTCTGTTTTTTGTGCCATTTTATATTGATCACTTTTTAAATCTCCTCATTCCTGACACTTTGAAAGAGGATATTATCCCTAGTTGACACTTAGCTTAATCTGCATATGGGGCGGTTTGTTTTTCTCTTGTTGATCCTTGAAGACTTTCATTTGTCTCTCCCATATGGCAAAAATGGGTACACATTTTGTGAGCATCTGCAAGGCAGTATTTAATACCCTCACATTCCTAAGAAATTATGTTCAAACTGACACATGTTTTCACAACCAATATAGTTAAACTGTGTAATGTCACATTGCCTAAACAGAGTAAGAATCGATTGTCGGTTTCACTGAATAAATAGAAGCATTCTCAGATGCTTTGTAATTTACTTTGAACAAAACTGCTTATTAATTTATCACACCATTCATTGTTTTTTATTACACTTTTTTTCCATTTGATCGAAATAAGTGCTCATCAAGAAAACAAATATAATCAAGGTGAAGGTAGATACATCGAAAGCAAAGCAATAGGCTACTGCAGGTGATAGCATCAATTTTGTGTTTTTATGCCCTGTTGGTACCAGATGCAACTCTCAATTGTTATGCATTGCAACTTAGAAAGTTTTCCACCTTAGAAACAAAAACTGAATCCCCTAATGCTCCTTTAGTATACAATATATTTACAACACTTCTTTTGGAGTTGTCCTCAGAGTTAGTTTACAGGCCACACAAGGAAATAAATAGCATTGCTTCAGATTTTCAAACCAAACTGTATGTCCAGCCTTGTCAACCCATTTTTTAACTCGTGTTACCTCTGTGGGAGATGAGGGGTCTTGAGGTGCTTCAAAATTTAAATCCAGCATTCAAAGACATGGGTGTTTTCACCACCAAAAGGATATAACTAGATGTGCCACAGGAGACAACACTAATTTAGATGTATAACTTCTGAAATGCTTCTTATAAAATCTGTTGTGTAGTTTTAAGTTCATATTTTTTGTATCAAGCTGAGTGTGATACACAGGATATTTCCCCCAGGAAGTTTTTTAAATAGTGCAGAGATCACTAAGCCCTGCTGTTGCAATCTCTATCTTATTTCTCAAAACTAAGGGTCAGCAAATTTTTCCTATAAAGAGCCAGATAGTAAATAATTTAGGCTCCGTGGGCCATATTGTCTCTATAGCAACTACTGAAGTCCACTATGGTAACCAGAAAGCATGTACAGTCAATGAATGAACAAATAGGTATGACTGTGTTCAATAAAACTTTATTTACAAAAACAGACAGCAGAGTCCCTGGACCATTTTACCCTGTTTAAGAAACAAGCATTAAATGATGGAAAAGTACATAATGAGCATCGTGTAGCATATGCACAAAGTTAAATAATGTTGCTGGAACAATGAAAACATCGTTTGTATTATAGAGGTTTTATCTCATTTATGCTACCAATACTTACAGGACAAATAGTAAACAAAAGCCTTTATAATAGGAGAAATAGTGACTGGGGCTATGTATGCTTTTTCCAATCTAAGGAAGACTGCGTTAAATGCTTTGAAGAACACACCTATGTGCTTGAAATAGTCTCCTCTGCTAGGAAAGGTAAAGGGATGAAATAAAGATGATGTGCATCTTTTTTCCCCCTCTTTTTCCATGTCAAGTTTTGAAGTCTTAACATATCTCAGGTAGCATACTGGACTACTGAAGGCAGAAATAAGTAAGATAAGGACAAAAGAGAACAAAATGCTATTTAACAGAACCAAGTGTTGTATAGATAATGGAATTGCAATATAAAGAGCTTACAGAATTTGACCAGAATCACATCTAAAGCTATGATGAAAATGGTAGAAATTCATATTTTAGTATCCTTTCCCAATCTACTTGATTACATTTGTCCTAGAAGAAACTAGAAAGAATATGGGTGAAATTATTAATTTGGGGGCATCTCCTATTTAGTAAAGATTCTCCAAGATGCCCTATATAGCTTACTTCCTTAATCCTACACAACAGCCATCTTAAGATTTTGAAATTATTTTTCACATTTGCCTCCTGTTAAAACTAAAGCTTACAAAAAAATACGCTAGTCTACTAACAAAACCCACATTAAATTATAAACCAATTATTCCTACCTCAAAAAAAATCTGTGCTGCTTACATTATAACTTGTGCACAAGAAATAATTTTCATGTGCTATTAATATAAGTATTATGAAGAAAACATACTAATGAAAATATCAAGAGTTGGCTTAGGGGCACCAGGGTTGTTCAGTTGGTTAAACATCCAGCTCTTGGTTTTGGCTCAGGTCATGATCTCACGATTCGTGAATTTGAGCCCTATATCAGACTGTGTGCTGACCATGTGGAGACTGCTTGAAATTCTCTCTCTCTCCCCATCTCTCTGTGTCCCTCCCCACCCCCCCAAATAAATAAATGTTTCTTAAAAAGAGTTGGCTTATACTAAACAATGAATATCATGCCTTTCTAAAGTTTTTGAATCAATTTTCAGGAATGCTTTTCTCATGTTTTTGAAACAATTTTCAGGAAAATGACTGTTGAGATGTGACGTTTTATCCTCCTTTGCAAACAGTTGTAATAACTGCTCAGTCTCAATAGTAGAATACACGCTTAACATAAAATACCGTCAGGATCAACTGGTGTTTAAAGATAGCCACTTTTCATACAAATCAAGTTAACTACTGTATTAGACACTCAAGTGATGGCAGTCTGCCTCCTGCCAGAGCAAAACCCAGCTATAAGCATTTCTGGAGAAATTTTGTATTAATCTCTCACATAGCACCTTCTTCTAAGGAATTTTGCGGAGAAATCTAACTTGATGGAATTTTCTCCTAATTGCAAACCTGTCCCTGTAGAAGAAATAATTCCACTCTGCCCACTATACTAACCTCATAGAACCATTAGAATTCAAAGAAAAAATGATTTTGCTATATTTAGTGCCTAAGATTTAGTAAGTGCTCAATCACTAATTTCTTAGAAAAACCGTACAAACTTCTACTCAATTAAATATCTTGTTGTTTTCTGTAAAACAATGAGGATAAACTGAGTCCTCCTATTTCCTTGATCTTAAAAATTTAATAGTTTCATAATTCCACTGTAGCTTTATACTCCACAGTGTTTGATATTTCTTATACATTTCAGCTCAAATGTATAAGATACTCATATAGCATTTTATTTTGAGCACATCGTTTTTCACTTTTTTATTTGGGTTACCTAAGATAATATGACTATTGAGATGGTTATCTTCTAAAAATACTTACTAGAGCAAATGCATTTTCTTCTCTTTAGATTACTTAGAACTCTAGATTATGCTATTTATGGCTCTAATATGCTATATATATATATATATATATATATATATATATATATATGCTCAAGTTTTACAATATCTTGGTGTTAGAGTTAAGAATGATACATCATTCTAATATCCTTGCCTTCTTTTGAATGTCCTTATGACAATTCATTATATACACTATTTTAATTTATTTTAAAATGTAAATTACTTACAAACTAAATTCCCCTTGCTGGGTTCTCACACATAAGGCTGAGTCTCATGCTTTCATGAGGGCACAATAATTGAATGAGTGCTTCCAGATTGTTTTCCAAGGATAATGAATATTTTCCCATTCTAAAGTGTTTTGCAATAGATAACTCAAAGGAAAGGATTTATCTTCAGTGCTCCTATCAGATTTAACTGAGTGTGACTGTGAATGACAAAGATCAATTTTCAAGGTTTGACAAGCACCACTGACTGCCTTTGTGTAAGAGATCTGTTACTTGGCATGTCTCTCACAAATGACTTTATAGTTCCCAGGGAAATGGCTTTAAAAATGTGTAATCATCTTTCTAAGTAAAAATTTTTAATCATCTCTGTAAGATGATAATAAAGCAGAGGTTTGATCCCTAGGTAGTAAGTTTTCCATTGTAAAAAGTTGTGGTGTTCTTCCAGGCTAGGTATTACAAGAATGACTGAATGAAGCAGCTTTGATTTGCTAGGGCTTTGCGATTGGTCATTGTAAACAGTTGAAATAAGGTCATCCTACAGCAGTGCAAATGGTAACAGAATTGTGGTGATTGTACAGATGAAAAAGATGACAGTCTCTATCTTTTAGGAAAGTGGATCATAAGCCTGTTTGTAGAGGAGTTCATTTACATCCTTTCGTATTACTTTTCCTGCCCTGTCACCCCTGCCTATGGGAGCATAAGAATAATCTCAGAATTACATTGCAAATGTGGTAAATGTAATTTGTCAAGATGAGTCAACCTGCATTCTCTTTCTCTTGTGTAGGTCATTTTCCACAGAATGTAAGGTAACCTTCAAAAATACCACTGTACCTATATTGCTCCCAAATGGCTCTTGTTTATTTCTCACAAGCCTACAAGAACTATAGGTTTATACCACCACCCTCTTCTCCCTCAAAGTACCCAGGTGTTTTCTGAGTTGCATATTTTTCCCTGAAGAAAAAAGTATGGATTACCATCTAATGCACATTAATCTGTGTATTTCTAAATTTGTAGGTAATATGCTACGTCGAAAGTATGGCACAAGGTGTCCATCTGTAATGCACTCCCCCTTTCAAAGCAAGTCTGAGGCATTTCCTTATTGTATAAACTAGTTATGTAGAAAATTGCCATTATTTCAGAAAAGTGCAATTTTTTCAAATTATGTAGGGATTATGTGCTCTTAAGGGTACTTTGAAAATGACAGGTTTTCCAAAGAAAGTCTTAAAAGCATTTATGGGAGTCCAAAAAAAAAAAAAAAAAGTGCTTTCAGTAAGAAGAAAAACACTTTGATTCTGTTAAATAGATCACCCAAATTATTCTCTATACAGCTTTTCTCTGGAAAGTCATATTTTTCCTAGTTCTTTTCATTCTCATTCCCATAATTGCCCTTCCTAAGATTATTATATGTAACTTTTGATTACATTGATGGGCTACTTTATAGGAAATATTAAAAAAACAGAAAAGTAATATAAAAAGAAGGGAGACTAGCAGGAGAGCTCCCCCTTAGCAAGCAGTTTTCAAGTATGAGTCTAGCTCTAGGATTTGTATGTATGAATAAATCATGGTTGAAATTTACTCTCCAGAGCATCTTCAAGATGAAGGCCTAACTTGAACTGTTGATTGTCATATTTAAAAAACCTTGAAAACATTGTGCTACAGTTACTGGAAATATGTATTAGCACATTTTATTTAGGTTTTGGTTATAATCCTGGGGTCATGAAAATAGGCCATCGAATCCACAATTTCATTTTTTCAAATATAATATGATTCAGAAGTCCATGAAATTAATAGTACATTTTTGTCTATGAGGGAATCACTAGGTGTCCATCCTTTGACCTATATTAATGTTCAAAGAAAAGATACACAAAATCTTTGGAATATTGTTGCAACATAATGTCATTGATATGAATATTACACAAATTGTAACACACCGGTAAATTAATTTCCGAATAGAAAACCAAATCAGCTCCATAAAACCTCTTTATGTTACATATAGTCCTAAATTTTATCAAGTACTTCTAAACCTAAGAGTGTTTGGTTTCCTACCTTTTAACCATAGCTGGGTGGCAGGAGGGGGGTGGTGAGGGGAGTAATGAGCAAACTCTTAAGAAATACATTTCTGAACACAGGAGGGTAAATAGCAAAATCATCTACCCTTGAGCAGGCTTTTAAATGTTTTTAGAGAGACACCATGTTTTATGATTAGAGAAGACTACAGCTATGATTACTGAGAATTCACAATACATTGGGAAATTTTAAGGCATTTTTGAGGGTCGAAGGGCTTCATCTAATTTTGTGCAATGTCTTAAAAGGAGTACCTGCCATAAAGTGATAGGTACTGAGTACTTTGAAATTACTATTAAAATCTTAAAGGTAGATCAATCATGGTGGTGCCAACAAAAATCATGCCATGCTAAGGTAACTAATACATTTTTTCAACGTACTGATTTTATTGTAAATATGTAATCAGTTCTCCCATACAGTAGTTAGTACTCGACTCTTTTTTCAGTTCGTAGTTTCCCCCTGCTCTGTTTTTGCAACGCAAACAGTACATTCCTGTATACAGGGTTGTATATGTTTATACGTGTTCACAAAAGCATGAATGAGAATATGTGTGCTTATGAAACATTAGAAAAAGTTACTGTCACTCATGATTAATGACAATGTTGAATCAGTCAGCGTTGGAAAATAAACAGCTGTTGGATAATGTCCCAATATAGTTAAACCATCAGAGGCTCAATAAAATGCTTGTGATCTATAAATTCATATACATCAGTTTTTCCTTCTTTGCTTCAGTGGTAGTGTAGTAGTTGTGGCCTGTGTTGTTGTTGTTGTTGTTGTTGTTGTTGTTTTCTAATGAAGTAAAATAAGGAAGTATTCTTGAGGTTTTATGTGCACTGAGAATTACTGCTCAGATACTAATCAGCTGTTATACCCTAATGCTTTGGAAAATCCTATACCAAGTAAATGTGCTCAAAGTGCCTTCCTGGGCAAGGATAAAAATGGATTCAAAATCTTGTGAAGAATTTCTCCAACACATATGGGAGGTGGAGGGAAGAGAACATCCCAAATGTGAAATAAGAGTCTGTTCATTTTTAAGGGAATGGGGACATAAAATATTCTCATACAGTGAGTATAAGCCTGTTTCATTTTCTTACAAATCCGTAGTTGCTGGCTTTCCCGAGGAAGACTTGGAGGCCTCAGTATAGTCGAATACTCCAGGTAGTCTGAAGAGAACACCTTCTGTTCCCTCTACCCTCTGCCAAATCCTAAGCCCGTGAAGCTGTGTGTAGGGGAATTACCTATTTGATAAGACAGATGAAGGAAAGCAGTACATGGAAGGCACATTTCTGGTCTTCTCTAGTTTGGGTGTCCCCCACAAACGTTCTTCTGTATTTTAGCTGAGGCATCAGGAATACTTACTATGTTGGTACTGTCCAGGTCAAGGGTGAAGCTAGTACCAAGAATTCCAGGTCTTCTTGTGTGTTTCTCAGTGGCAATTAGACTATTAGAATACAACTTATTGAAAGGGCATAAGTGATGCCCAGCAGAGAAACAAGGAAAATTTTGCTGGCACCAATCCTGGGGAAACTATGAACAACACCATTCTTTGTAGACCTCAAATCTGTTTAAAAGTGAATGAATATGGGGGCGCCTGGGTGGCTCAATCGGTTAAGCGGCTGACTTCGGCTCAGGTCGTGATCTCGCGGTCCGTGAGTTCGAGCCCCGCGTCGGGCTCTGTGCTGACAGCTCAGAGCCTGGAGCCTGTTTCAGATTCTGTGTCTCCCTCTCTCTGACCCTCCCCCGTTCATGCTCTGTCTCTCTCCATCTCAAAAATCAATAAACGTTAAAAAAAAAATTAAAAAAAAAGTGAATGAATATGATCTCAGTTGTACAGTAAAAATAACTGTCCATGTCAAAGTATACTCTGAATATTAAAAATATGTATCTTAATGTAAAGCACTCAATAAAAACTATCATTTGTTATCTTAAAGTGAATATGATTATTTTCTCTATAAAGTATTTAATTTTTTAAATGTGCATATACATGTAGTGATCCATTTTAAAGTCAATGTAACTTTAACGTTTTCTGATAAAATACATACATGTTCTAACTTAAGCCCATCTGTGATTTTTTTTTAAACTATGTTGGAATAATGTAATGAGTTAGAATAGAGATATCTTTGAAACATTTTTTTCGTGGTTAAGGCTTTAAGTGATGAACCTTTATTTTGATTCAAAGAGCCGCTTAACAGGAGAATAACCCTCCTAGAATGGTCTCCTGATGGTTGAAAAGTGTATTTGTTATCTGTTAGGCTTTGTAATACATGTTTAGCTAAAACAGATTCTGAAACCTTTTTATACTTGGCTAAAAACGTGTACATTGATGAAAATACTTGAACAATCTGTCATCTATGCCAGCTTTAAAAAGAAAAAATAATTTTCTTTTTAAAAAAAAAACAGTAGTTTTAATTTTTTAACATAACTAAGACTAGCATGAAGCAAAGTTGATTAGAGAAAACTCTTTTGCATTTTGTACATCATAATAAAAATCAACTTTTTTGGCGTATTTCATGCATATTCCCATATTTTTGTAAATTTGTTGCCTTATTTTTACCTCCCCACCACAAATCAGAGCAATATAATGTTAGAATGGTTTACTAAATCTAAATAGCAGTACTTACATATTAATGATGTTCAATTTCTTGGACAGTCTACCAGTGATTATTCTTTTTAGGTTTTGATGAAATGTCATGGTATTGAATAGCTTTTTAGTGGAGATAACTGAGGACTAACAACATGCTTAGACAGCCTTATTTCCCTTCCCTCCAAAGGTCTGCACCCAAATTCTTATCCTCTGTACCTTAAACCTCAGATGCCAGGGAAGTAAAGGCCAAAAACAAGCACTATTGAAAAAAGACCTAGTCTTTTCTAAATATTGATAGGAAAGCATTCTTCATTGACCCAGTCATACTTTGTTTTCTTCTCAAATTTTTATTTAAATTCTAGTTAGTGCAATATGGGTTTTGTGAGTCGAATTCAGTGATACATCACTTATATACAACATGCAGTGCTTATCACAACAGGTGCCCTCCTTAATACCCATCACGCATCTAGCCATATTTTGATAAAGTGGTGAATCTCTCAAAAATCAGGTAGACACTGCCTATGTTCAAAATATATCATAACAAATGGATACATATCAATATTTAATGTGTCAATAGTAGTGAATAATTTTTTGTGAAAATTCTGTGATGCTTACTAATAATCCTGTTGTCTTTTTTTTTTTTTTTAATTTTTTTTTCAACGTTTTTTATTTATTTTTGGGACAGAGAGAGACAGAGCATGAACGGGGGAGGGGCAGAGAGAGAGGGAGACACAGAATCGGAAACAGGCTCCAGGCTCAGAGCCATCAGCCCAGGGCCTGATGCGGGGCTCGAACTCACGGACCGCGAGATCGTGACCTGGCTGAAGTCGGACGCTTAACCGAGTGCGCCACCCAGGCGCCCCACCTGTTGTCTTTTATAGAGTTCTTAAAATTTATAAATTTTGTTGAATTTCATTAGTTAATTTCATACTTGTTATATTTACATCAAGGAAATGAAGGTATATTACAAAATAATGCCTAATTTTATTTAATGTAATAATATTTTATACAGAGCTTGACAACAGTCTTTCACACTGTATTTTAATCTCTCAAAATACTGCACCAATCAGGTGTTGCTCTCATAGTAAAAAAAAAAAAAAAAATGCTTAGAATGATGACTAAAATATTGGATAATCTATGAAGGATCCAGAATTTGAAGTTCAGAGGTTCCGACTCTAATCCAATCCCCCTGCTTTTCTTTTAGTATAATAATTAACAAATCTTTCAGTTTTTGGTAGGTTCTCTTAAGGTTTAGCTATATGTAAACAAACTAAAAAATATCTGAAGTAATTTGATACTATTGCTAATAAGTACAAGGCTATCAATATATTTGCTGCAAAGATTGAATTGTTGCTATCTATAAACCACCTTATTAAGCATAATTATATGCCTACACATAACAAAGAGGTAAAAATAAAAATGTAATTGGATATGAAATAGTGATATAATTGGAATGGCTAATGTTTTGCTGTACTTCCTGCCTTCCTGTAATTAATATTCAAATTCTATACATAATACTAAATAGCTAAGTCACATACCTCTCCAAATTCACAGGAGTTTCTTCATCCTGCTTTGTTGGCTAATTACTTTTTTAATTTTATTTATTTTGAGAGAGAGAGTGAGAATGTGAGTAACAGAGGGGCAGAGAGAAAGGGAGAGAGAGAGAATCCCAAGCATGCTACTTGATGACAGCACAGATCCCATAGCAGGTTTCATTCTCATGAACTGTGAGATCATGACCTGGGCCAAAAACAAAAGTCGGATGTTTAACTGATGGAGCCACCCAGGTGCCACTTGGCTAATGGTGCTCTAATAACTACTAGTAGCTAATAGATTACTGGAATTTTTGAATTTATGACAAAAAATTATTTCCCATTAATATCAAAGTGCTAGAAATGTTGGAGGGAGGTATATTGGTCAGATGAATGGAATATAGGCCTTCGTTAGTACAGATATTAAAGTTGCATTAAAAAAACCTCAAAAACCTCAGTTTCTTCATGTAAAATAAAGACCAAATGCTTAAAACATAATGTGAGGACTAGATGAGATTTACATGGTAAAAGCATTGCCTGTGTTGCAAGTGAATCCTCAAACTGTCCCATTTCATGTACTGAAACACTGGGACTTCACAGTGGACAGAAACTTGAGTGTTATTTTATTCTCTGCTCTATTTTAAAACAAACGAAATCATCTCAAAAAATCATCTGAAATCCGACATAAACTAGATGAATATTAAAGAAGCCTGCACAGGCTAAGTGTTAACCCCCAAATCCATGACCTTAAGTGGCAATCCCAAGAGAGGTTCCTTTGCCCATTCAAGAGGGTAAAACACTCAGACTCCTTTTCATTAAAAGAATAGCTTTTGAAAAAAAAATACATTTCAGAAGCGTAGTGACTTGGCAGTCATCCAAAACCTGGATTTTTCAAAAGGTCTCTTTGAGAGCACAGATAATGGTAATTCCATTCTATTTATAAAATCATCATAATGCTATTTGTAGCCAGGGTAGCTTAGTCATTTGCCCTACCCTAGAGTTTACAATAGTTGTACTTGTTAGGCATGGCTCCTAAAACTCACAGGTGTCTAAATAGTGAGACACAAGTAAACCTCTTGAAACTAATGCCAGCAGGTTGCTTAATAGCAGTTGTCATTTTTAAAAAAGTTAATCATAGCCGCAACAGCAACCACATGTATACCTGTTTCTGAGTAGTTGGGAAAAGCAATTTCTCTCTAGTAAGAATAAAATTAATTGTAATGATAATTTACAAATCTAAAGGAGTAATATACCTTCTTTGTGAGTTTGTAAGTTATTTTGAATTGGTGAGAGAGGATTATCTGAAACTGGATGGGAGTTTATAACATCTAATGTGCATAGGTGAGAAGCAGAACATATACGGCGAATTGGACAAGTGAATAGATGTTCGAGATGTGTGAGCTGGTATATTTCTACATAGCTTGTGTGAGTTGGTATAGTTGAGTCAGTTCAGGACATGATATGATGCTCTAGGGTTTTTTGGAACAAAATTGAACATAAACAGATTTGAAATTTGAGTTATGCTCAGATTGTTTCCTAATATAATATTCTCATTGGATCAGTTTCAAGTTTGAAAACAAACATTATAGTAGAACTGACTGTAATTGGCCTATGAAACAAGATAAGATTTTTTTCCCTACCTCCTCTCTTACTTCTCCTCTGACACCTAACAGGAATCAATGTCAATAAGTGGAAAGATCTGATGATGTGACTCAAGGCAAAAGAACAGATAGAAACTCTTTTCGAAACAAATGTAGAGTGTATGTCCAAGAAGAAACCAGGATTTTTCTTGTCTTGAAAATTGTAATCCAATGAAGAGAACACAGAATAAATTCATGATGGCACTCACTGAAACAATCAATCCAGCCAGTCGGAGTCTGTGAGGAAGAAATGCATCCTAAGACTAGGGTTTAAAAAAAATCCGAAAGATATTGGAGGTTTACATTGTTTAAGAAACATAAACCTGGATTTACTCAAATCTGGGTGTTAAAAAAAATCCTAAATTGCTCCACTAAACCAATGGCTATTATGCACCTATGGTCTCCTTAAGGAGTTGGTGAATGCAATTAAGTGTAAGACATTAATGCTTATCATGATCCAGCCCATTGTGGAAGATAAAGCATGGGCTTATTGGGACACAAAATCTTAAGATTTCTAAAGGCCTTGTTTCTAAGATACATACCACGAATTACAGAGTTATCCTAAAAGTTGTACATTCTGTGATAGGCTGAAAAACTATTTGTTATCAAACATAGGAATTTCTGGGTTTTTTTAACAAAAAAATTTTAAAGTTTATTCATTTTTGAGAGCGAGCAAGATTGAGCATGAGTTGGGGGTGGAGGGTAGAGGGAGAGAGGGAAACACAGAATCCAAAGCAAGCTCCAGGCTCTGAGCTGTCAGCATAGAGCCCTACACAGGGCTCAAACCCACGAACTGCGAGATGATGACCTGAGCCGAAATTGGATGCTCACCCAACCGAGCCACCCAGGTGCCCCTGTATCATTTTTTTTTGTGGTTTTTGTTTGTTTGTTTAATTCAAAAGTAATCCAACCTATCCAATCAGAATTGTTGACTGTCTATGATAATTTGAGTGATGAATGCACTCATCACTTTTTCTTCTGGGAACTTAATTTTTACAAACTCTAGGCTCCTTTGCAGTATGATATTTTTATTATTTTTTTTTAATTGAAAGTTACCAAGACTCCAGGCCAGGCTCAATTACATTTGAGAAAGTTGCTCCATATCATATCCCACAAAGTTATTTTAATTTGACTACAGAAGTAATCTTCAAATTGTCTTTGTACATCTACCACGTAGGAGTTGTTCAATATACATTTGCCTTTAACTCATAACTTAAGATACAGAATTGAGGCTGTATTATTTTCACGATGCTGTATATTTTTAACGAAAGCCTTTATTCCCTCATGAAACAAAATAGCCAGTTATGTTGGTCTTTCTATAATGGTGATTCTAGGTATTAAGGTTGGTGAATTTGGGACCTTCTTGGAGAGTAATCATCCAGATAATTTTTTGTATCTGTTCTACAAATGAGTCATGCAATTCTACCATCAAAGAAGGAAAATATAAGCAAATATTTAAATAAGTTAAAGCTAGTTTTACATGATTAAGAAATCAAAAATCTCTCCTTTCTCATCATTAGATGACTTCTAAGACAACTGTGGGAATATGCTTGAATGTATGACTTACATGTTAAACTTTAGGTTCAAGAGGGGGCATCCCTCTTGCACCTAAAGACATCCCTATGTCTGTCTTATCTGGCATCTCCTCATCTCCTATGACTTGTATCTGAGCTCATGACTTTTTCTATTGTAATTAGTGATAAAGTCTTCTACACAGATGAGCAAAGTCAAGATTTGAGGCAAAGCTGCATGCACCAACAATGCTTTGAATTTGGAGTTAAGCCTTCAGCTCAACTTGCTATCTGACCACCTACTCTTGACCAGGGTTCTCTAGGTTGCAGTTCTGTACCTACAGCAAGATTCCTAATTAATCCCAACACCAAGAACATGGCTTATATCCTACAGAGAGAGGCAACCTCAAAATTCCCAGGCTTTTCTGGGATTTTGATAATATTGATTGTGTGAATGTGTAACACCTAAAGAACCATGTTATAACAAGTTTTATTCTTTAAGGGAGAATTAATAAACTAGGTGAAACATCCCAGGTGTCAGGAGGTTCTTTTTCTGGTGGAAGTATAGATACTAGTAAGCACTGACTTTAATAAAATTTCTATAGAATTTGAGGAGAGGAAAATACTTTAACATCCAATATTTAGAGTATCTGGCTACAGGGCACCTGGGTGACTCAGTCAGTTAAGGGTCCGACTCTTTATTTCAGCTCCCATCATGATCTCACAGTCTTCAGTTTGAGCCCCATGTGGGGCTCTAAGATGGGCACGGAGGCTGCTTAACATTTTCTTTCTCTATTTCCCTTTGCCCCTCCCTCTCTCTCTCAAAAAGAGAGAAAAAAAAAATTAAGTGTTCTCACAGCCTACTAAAGTAGTATCAATTTAAGATAATGATAGCACATTCTTAGGTGAGAAACAAACTAATGCAAATGGCTATTAGCTCAATACTCATAAAAATGTAATAGTAATTTTTGCACCTTTTCAAATAGTTGCCCCATAGAGTGATAGAATCTACTGTTTATATAGTACCTCTAGTGAAGTTTAAGTTCTTGGAAAAATTTAAATGGTTTGACAACTTGGCTTAAAACAGCTATATTATCTTCTCTTTGATCTTTTACAGTGTGAAATATAGTGGTAGTGTAACATTCAGTTTTATGTGAGATCATGAAAATGCAAACCTATTTGTAACTAAAATGACATTTGAAAAGATTTATCCCTTGTAAACCTGAGGCGATGCTGCATGTAGACTTAGTTATTGTACATAAACTATCTCAGAATGTGTGTATCAATTTCTCAAACAGTTTCTGTGATGGTGATGCTCTGTAATTATAAGCCCCAAAGGATTTCAGTACTTTAGACCAATACTGAGTAAAGATAATAAAGGAATCATTTTTGGTTACCCAAAGTCTTTCGTTGACAATACAGCTCTTATGAAGATTATAATTCATAAAAAGGAAACTCTAAAGTAACTAGACCTAGTTTTATTTATATATCCTGTCTGTATAATTCTTATTGATGCTTCCATAACACTCCCATTGAGATGAAAGCACAAGAGATTATTTTATTATTTTCATACTGATGAAATTAATATACTGTCATCTGAATCCATCTATACACATTTGTTAAAATCTGTTAACATAATTAAAGAAAAGATAATAAGAATGAGAAGAATCTATATCCAGAAGAAAAATTAACTTTGTGTAACCAGTCTGTTCTTCAGAAGAAGCATTAAATAGTCTTTCCATTTGCCTGGATGCAAAACTATTTGCTATGAGCTGGTCGACTCCCTGCACTTTGGCATGACCCTGAATAATTTTCGAGAAAAAGTTAGGTACTCTGGAAAAACTAGATCTTCTCATAATTTTTTTCACTTGCTTTGGTGCTTAATTATATTCTTCTAAACCTAGTCTCTAATCATTTCTCAAGGTCATACAGCTATTACTCTTGTGTACATATTTATATAGTTTGACAACTCTTTTCGATACTTAATGCCCTTCTTAAATTTAGGCCCCAAGTTCAGAATAGAACTATTGATTAGAGGTTTACATGTAACCTGCGTGTAGTATTCCCAAATGGTCAGCTAAGGAGCTCCAAGATTGATTCTCTCCCTTTTAAGAGGAGAATTAATAGAAATAAGTACGCACTTGTTTTCTTCATATCTTAATTAGCTTAATACTTTGGTAAAAGGTCTTCTGTTAAAGCTCAAAAGAAGAAAACAACTGCCAGTTGTTGTTTTTTTTTAATTTTTTTTTTCAACGTTTTTATTTATTTTTGAGACAGAGAGAGACAGAGCATGAACGGGGGAGGAGCAGAGAGAGAGGGAGACACAGAATCGGAAACAGGCTCCAGGCTCTGAGCCATCAGCCCAGAGCCTGACGCGGGGCTCGAACTCACGGACCGCGAGATCGTGACCTGGCTGAAGTCGGACGCTTAACCGACTGCGCCACCCAGGCGCCCCACAACTGCCAGTTTTTAAAAATAGAGGCTAACCATCTCCTAGACGAGTAGTGTACAGAGACAATATTATGGATGGGGATAGGTTTCAGAAGAATGTTTCTGTCTGTGTTTCATTATTGGCAGAAGCATATTCATGTTAATGTGCACAGTAACATTCTAATTTTCAATAAATTAATATTTAATAAGGTTTTAATCCTAGATTAAGCTATCCTCATTATTTTTGACAGTTAAAACCTACTTTGCTGAGTGGATGGAAGACCCTGGAGTTTTGTCAGTGTCCTACTGTCCATAATGTATTTTTAGCCTAAGGATAATCTTGACTTAATCCTTATGAAATAGTTATATGCCATATATCAAAAAGAGGATTGCATTTGCCTCCATTCTGATATTGATTGCTGCAATAAATTATTTAGAACCACTCAATCTTATCAAAAACTATTTTTTGTTGTTTTTTTTTTCTTTTTCCTTCATGCTAGCCTGAAGCCGTCTTCTAAAAGCTACAGGATAGATGGGGAAAGGGTGGAGGGGAAGCAGTAAAAGGAATTTCAGGAAAGTGCTATACTTCCTCTAGAATGTTAGTAATGCAAGAAATACACTCACGAGTAGATCTTTCCCAGTGAAAGCTGACCTCAATGTCATAAACAGACTCGTCAGGATGTTTCACTGAATGGACTCGGGACCTCAGGGCCTCTTCTAGTCCACAGCTGACGATGCAGGGAAAGAGCTACTAGGTAGTCAAAGATACTTGAAAAAAGTATAACTACATATAATTGAACATTTCAAAGAAAATTGGGGCTGTTTACTAAAAACATTTTGAAACTCTTTTCACACTTTAAGCAAAGATAGAAGCAAAAATGTTGCATCTTCAAATATGAACTGAATTAAATTGGTTAAAATGTATACTTTGCAGCTTAAAGTTGACCAAAAGGTTGTTGTGAAAAATTCAAACTGGCCGTCTGGATGGCTCAGTCAGTTGGACATCTGACTTTGCCTCAGGTCATGTTCTCGCTGTTTATGAGTTTAAGCCCTGCGTCAGGCTCTGTGCTGACAGCTCAAGCCTGGAGCCTGCTTCAGATTCTGTGTCTCCTTCGCTCTGCCCCTCCCCCACTCATGTTCTGTATATGTCGCTCAAAAGTATATAAACATTGAACAAAAATCTTTTTTAAAAATTCAAACTAATTTTAATTTGCAGCTTACCCTACCTCTTCAGTCTGACATGGATCATGTTATAAATACATCACGTACCATGTGATAGATGAATATTTATGAAAATCTTTCATTAAGAAAAAGTTAAATCATGGGTTATGGAGTGATTTTAAAACTGTCCATCTTGTAATAAACTAGGATATTCTTTTGTTTTGTTGTTTGTTTTTTAATCATAACCAGGAACTTCATGTATGAATACTGAAATGTTAAGCAAGTGTAATCGTATTTTAATTGAACACAGGTTATAATCTGAATTATGTATACTGCCACCTTTTTTTATTCCTATTTTTGAAATGCTTAAGACAGATTATGTATTTAGTAATATGGCAGGTAAAAAGAATCCTCAAAACAGTAAAACTGTCTCTGATTTTTTTTTCAAGAAAATACTGTTCTATTTGATTTTTCTATATACCCTTTCAAACTTTGAATGGATCCACCCCCTGAAACTCACCCAGGATCATATTTTCTGTATCCGGGGATGGAAAAATCCTGAACTAAATTGCCTAAATGACCTAAATTAAATATCTTGATCTTTATCTGTTCATCCAAATAAAATGAAGAATAGCATCATGGACTTCGTTAAAAATTTGAATGTTAGCACATTGAGGAAGTGTAGAAGGAAGGCTTAAAGTCCAACTGCCTGGGTTTAATTGGAATTTTTTTGGAGGGGGTTAATTGAAATTTACTTCTTATATGACTTAGGTAAGTTACTTACTTTCCGTGTGATTTAGTTTATCATCTCCAAGATGAAAGAATGGTATACATCCAGTAAAGCTGACAGGATTAATGGAGACAGTCCATAGTCCATGAGAAGCAAGTAGAACAATGTTTGATGTACAGTTGAGATCTGAGACCCAGTCAACGCCTTCCCTTCTATAGACTTACAGGTAATTTACTGCCAGTGTCTTTTTTGATTGAATGTGGTTCACGCCATTATGTATGTACTGAGAATAAATAAAAACTTTAAGAACTGGCAGAATTTCCTTGAAAAAATGACTTTCAGTAAATTTTTTTATACATCCTTGACATCATAACCTCCAGAGCATAGATAATAGTGGCGAGAAGTGAGGGAGGTGGAATCTAAGTTTCTCTACAGAATAAAGAGAAGAATTCTTTTTTCTGTGAAGAATCCGTGAAGAAAAAAAAAATGAGCCAATCCAGTAATCAGATAAATTGGAAAAAAAAGACATAGGTTTTAGAGAAAAGTTCTAAGCAAAATTGTGGGTACTAACCCTCAAAGAAGAAATGACCATTAAGAATTCCCTAGAGCAAGATATGGAGAAGAAATGACCATTAAGAATTCCCTAGAGCAAGATATGGACTACAGTATTTCAACAAATCTCTAATACTCAAATTAAATTTTCAATTGTGCCATGTTACTCTAAGTATTAGATATGTTAGTCTGCAGTATGTGTCCTATGTTGTTTTATTCCTATCACTTATCATATTCTTCACAGAAATGTGTCTACTGTTATTTACAGTAAGTATATTTGTTTTGTTTTGGTTTTCACAATAAGTATATTTGAAAAAGGAGTTGTATTCAGATTATATAAAGAATTCTTACAATAAGCATGCAAGTTTTACACTTAGTGAATTATAAGTATTATACACATTATGAAACTTATACAGAATAAAAGAAAATATGATTGAGTATACAAATGTACAATTCCTTATAATCCAAAATATTCCAAGAGGTAAAATGGAAAATTCATGAAAACATGACAACAAATTGTGCTCTTCCCAAACTACTGGCTCTCTGCTCTCTCAGAACTCATGCATCTTCTAAGTGGTTTTATCCTTGGCCAGTTCTTAATCAAATAGATTTATTGTGAATATTTTATCACGTTTTGTGCCTTGTTTTTTGATTGCCCAATAGAAACTTCCAAAGGCAAGTTTTTAATTTTAGTCAGCTGCCACTTATTTTTTACAGTTCATTCTTTTTTTTGTCTTAAGAAATTTTTACCTATACTAAGTCACAAAGACTTTCTCCTCTGTTTTCTTCTGAAATCTTCATAATTTTAGCTTTTACATTTAAGTCTGTAATTTAGACATTTTTTTACTATAAAATAGGGTGAAAGCATGTTCATCGTATTTCATATGTTAATCCACAGTTCCCATCATTTGTTGAAGACATTTTCTCCCTTGATTTGTATATTACCTATAAATTACAGTTGGGCTATCACAAATCATTTTTTTCATATAATTTTAAGACCAGCTTTTCAGCTTCTAAATATAAACTGAAATTTTTGTTTATTGAGGGATTAATTTTTCTAAAAATATAGCAACACTGAGCTGTAGTTTTGATAATGTTATACATTTAAATTAGCTGTTGTCATTTTTGTTTCATTGTTTGGCTGTAGTTGGATACTCCTTTTCCGATCCCAATAATGAGGCTGTTAATGGAAGTTACAGAACGTTCTGGTGAGGCAATGTTGTGCTACTAACCAGTTGGCTGGAGATGTGAGAAAAGGCATTAAAACTGTCAAAGAATGTGCTGTAATTAAAAACTCGAGTGTGTGTGTGTGTGTGTGTGTGTGTGTGTGTATACACATATATAAAACACATATTACATATACATACATATATTACATATACATATATACATATATGATTTGCTTTGATTTGCCTCTTGTGTGTGTGTATATGGGTATATAAACAAGACCGAGACAAAATATAAAAAAACTTCATAAAGTATATTAAAACATATACATGTAATAGAAACCTGTGGTTTTGATAATTATATGACCTTTTTCCTAAGCGTTGGTTTTGATATAATGACTATAATTTCATGGAATGTCATTGTGTCACAACATATTTTGCTTCACTAGAATATTCAGAAAGCATAAATCAGTGTCAAGGGGAGACTGGGTGGCTCATTCGGTTGAGCATATTTCTCTTGATTGTGGCTCAGGTCATGATCTCATGGTTAGTGAGTTCGAGCCGCAGGACAGGCTCTGCATGGGAGGTGTGGAGCCTGCTTGGGATTCTCTGTCCCTCCCCATGATTCACTCACTCACTATATAAATAAATAAATAAATAAATAAATAAATAAATAAATAAATAAACATTTTTTTAAAAAGAAGAAGAAGAAACAAGTATCAAATTGTACTGATCTGGGTCTTGAGAGTTTTGCAAGAGGAAACGTTCAGGGTATTCATGAGAAATATTAATACCCAGGGATTATGTAGTAGGTAAGCATATGAAAACCTCAGAGCA
The DNA here is from genome assembly GCF_028749965.1 of Puma concolor. Taxonomy (NCBI): domain Eukaryota; kingdom Metazoa; phylum Chordata; class Mammalia; order Carnivora; family Felidae; genus Puma; species Puma concolor. The sequence continues at coordinate 53,628,663 of NC_141679.1, read as the reverse complement.
GATGTTCTTAAACTTTTTGTTCCATGTTCTCCTTTGGGTGGCTGGTGAAACCCATGGACCCACTTAGCAGAATAATTTAAATACATATATATTCCATAGGATTACAAAAGAAAACAACAACTCTAATGTGGAATGGATATATCTGTAATATCTTTTGATGACCAAGGCACTGTTATTAATACCATATAGTGTGTTGCCTATAATCATGAGGATGTGAAGAAAATGCTTAATTTGTTGCTGAACGTAAAAGCATGATTTTTTTTTCTTCCCATGTTAATGGACTCCCTGGAGTTACTATGTGAAGCCTTTGAGTGTTACATATCTCCAAAGAAAAATAACTGAATCAGTGAAAAGAAAATGGCAGTTACTACAATCAAGAGTAGCATCAGTGGTGGGCAATTTCCTAGGTAGGGTTTAACTATTTCATGAAAATATATATTGTATGTACTTAGCAAACAATCCACACTTGTTTAAATTATCATATTCAGGTATATGTTGATGATTACTAACAAATAGAAAGATACTGAAAGTTTTGAAATTATTGAAGTTAAAAATAATGAAAAGTAAAGATTATGTCACTGTAAAGTCAAAATTTAGGTTTAAATAGTCTGATCCTTTCTCAGATACTCATTAGAACAGGAGTTGAAAAAAACAAATGAGGAGATAAATTCCTAGCTCTAATAGAGTTGATCATCTGAGGAAAGTAAACTTTGATTTGAATTCTAACTTAATGTTCTCTTCCCTTGTTACCATGTTCTCACCTGAGTCATGTGGCCAGGGCCTGTCATGGGGCCTGGATGAGAGTAGAAGTTTCCAAGACGCATCATTAGACTTGCCTACTCTAGGTGGGGGATAATCATCATGTAAACAGACAGCAGTTATTCAGTATGCCAAGCGAGGCCTAATCTCCATGATGAATTGCCATTTGCCAGTTGTTCTGTTTCCAAAAACTAAGCACTATGATTATTAGGAGAAGTGGGGTGTCTCCCAGATAGAAATAACATAACAGGGAAGACAGAAGATGGTATATAAGCAATAACAATCAAATTACTGTTTAAATATTCATAAATACAGCTCCAGGGAGAGAATAGTGATAGTAAAGAAAGATTACCTTCACTTATAAGTTACTAGAGTAGGAAATTACCGAGCGCTAATAGCAGAAGCTCCGTATTGAACGAAGAACATCTAGATCTGGAGTATCAGTTAGAGGGATGCCGAGTTCATCAGAAGCCCTTGAACTGTGTCCTGGAAACGGGAATGAAGAACAAATTCAATCTAGTGACCAGTGCAATAATATGATATTACAAGTTCTCAGAGTTCACAGGAAAGGAAATGACAAAACAAGAAAAATAGTATGTTCAATTTTAAAGGTCAGGGTTACTTGGGAGATTCCCCTTGTACCAAAATATTCGCCCCATTAGGTGTTCTGCTGGCTAAAATTCTAAAATCTGTTTTGAAAATGCAAATGACAGAGTAATTTTACACAAAATATTGTTACTCTGTAATGAATATATGCAACCATCGAGTGGACTTTATTAAGTGCTTACTATGTACCAGTCACTATGTCAGGCCAATGGATACAAAAACAAAGATGAACGGATAAAAGCAACTTAAAGTCTACAGGTACTAAGTGTTAAAATAGAAGCACAATACCCTGAAGATGCTGCACGTGAATGCAAGCACTTCTCTGCCTGCACCAGTGACACTGGCTTGAACTTGGATCTGAGGCATGAAAGATGACTCCATGTTTCTTAAGTACATAAGAGTAAATATTCTGGGGAAAAAGTGGAACAATACATGCAAAACATGGAAGATTAATGATTAAGGTATTTCCATGCAGCACTGCCTATTGCTATTAAAGTGTGCGTGAATTTACTTTTCCTCTCTCACATCATTTCTACTGTGGTAGGATGCACACATGAGTGTCTGTAATATAAAGAAACCTGGAAGGCAGAAAAGCACATAACGGGAAGCATATTTCTTCATCTTCCAATTGTGATTTGATCTGTCGTTGCCTGCAAAGGAAAAAGATTGGCTTCAAACATGATTGGCTCATAATGATATGATAAACACTTAACTCTCAGGTTCAGAAATACGTTTTACTTTTAAATTTTCAAAGTATTTTCTCAAACTGAACAGGTGACACAAAAATTAGTTTAACATCTATTAGAACAAGTTGGCAACCTGGACACAACGAATTATTCTCCAAGTGGAGGCAGTGCTTGCCTCCCTATTTCACGTAAATCAACTTGGACTGCTCTTAATTTTGTAAAGGCAATAAGAAAGAAAAGATAAAGGCTGCTCATTAACAGCACATATGGCTTTTTGATCAGGATGGATCCTGTTGGTAATTCCATTTTCTGTTGAAGGCCTTGCACGGCAGACTAATTGCTGGCTATAAAGGTTGTACGCGTTATGCTACACTTACCAACCCCTGGGGAAGAATGTTATTTTCATAGCCACTATGCTGCCTGATAGGGATTTTTTTTTTAAACAGTCCCATTGATTTGTACAGGTTTTGTAATTTGTATCTTTCCTTTTATACTCTCCACCTCGCTAGACTCTTAATGTGTATTTTATGCCTCATTGTTTAGGCAAGTCACGATCCTGTGGACTGCTAGATGAGCTAAAGGTGCTTAACTGTTGACCTTGCTGAATCCTACTGTGTGAGCCTCCTTGTCTGAAGGTGATCACAACAATGAAAAATGGAGTACAGATTATATATAACTAGAGTCAGTTGCTTCAAGAGAAAAGGCATCTGAACTCTTGGGCCCATAATATTGATGGAGCCCTTGCTCCTAAAGAGGTGGTGTCGTACCCATAAAAAACAGAGGATGAATTACATAAGCCATCATCCCTTGTGAGGGGGAAAAGATGAATTAGTTCACTGTCGAATGAAGAAAGCGTACACTCAATTTTTCATGTTATCTGAGAAAAAGCTTTATAGAATTGACCATGTGTAAACAGAATGGTTTTTCTACATACTGAAATGGCACATTCTTCCTCTCTGTAAGATCCAGTTTAAAGAAGACATTGACAAATAGTCTTAGGTAGATTATTTACCACAGGGATTATGAAAAGGATAAGAGGACCCAGCTTTAAAAAAATAAGATAGGAAAGATAGTGACATCAATAGAATAATTGTAGTAAGAATGCCCCATACATATACCTTGGTGTTCTCTTCGAGTTAACATGCCTAGGAAAGCATGAACTTACTTCATTCACATGACTGTGCATATATTAGATTTTTAAAATCATGCTTTTATTTTTCCTCATTACATTGAGTCTCTGCTATTGATTTAAACAGAGGTTTGCTTGGTGAAAATGGCACACAGATATTTTATTTAGGCAGGCTATGTGGTACAAATGGCTAAGACACACTTCTCATTTTATTATAATTCAAATGCAATTTCAAGTGAATTTTGGACAAATATGAAAAGAACAGGTTTTAAAATTTTTTTTTCAACGTTTATTTATTTTTGGGACAGAGAGAGACAGAGCATGAACGGGCGAGGGGCAGAGAGAGAGGGAGACACAGAATCGGAAACAGGCTCCAGGCTCTGAGCCATCAGCCCAGAGCCTGACGCGGGGCTCGAACTCACGGACCGCGAGATCGTGACCTGGCTGAAGTCGGACGCTTAACCGACTGCGCCACCCAGGCGCCCCCGAAAAGAACAGGTTTTATAATATCTGTCTAGAAAACAGAATTTTAAATACAGCAAGATACTTAAAATAAATGCAAACAGTATTGTCAGATAAGTCCACTAAATCGATAGGGTGTTCTACTTAAAAATCATAAGAAAGGCAAATGACAATTTGAAAAAATAATTAGAACGATATATAACTACATTAATTTTTATTACCCAATTAATATTAATACCAATTGAGTATAATTTATATTTAAAGAACACTTAATTTCCATATTTTCTAGTCTTAGGAGAGACTTTAAAAATATAGTTTAACATATGGAGGTTTTGAGAGAAATTTTGATATAAGCACTACCTCAGAAGGATTGGTGGAGCATATACTCTCAAAAAAAATTATATATATATATACTATATATATAGTATATATATATATAATTCTGTCTCTACCTAAATGGCAATGAAACCCTGGATAAGTGGTGAGTCAGTGATTGATAAGCTGATGTTCCTCACAGCCTCCAGCTAGACAGCTTCCTATTCTGGTCTGACATGTAGCTTACAAAGTCAGGCTTCCAGAATGTTTCATCATCACATGACAGAAACAGAGACTTGGAATAATTCAATACTGTCATTCTTCTATTTTCTTAACAAATATATATTGTGCATCAGGCTATGTGCTGGGTCCTGGGACTATGGAAATGAAAGTATCTTGCCTTCAAGAAACTCCGTCTACTTGTGGGTAAAACAAATATGAAACAATATATGAAACAATATACCTTAAATTGACTGATACCATAATGGAGTATATGGTAGGAAGAGGTGGCTCAGAGGAGAGGTCTACTAAACAAGAGTCAGTTAGAAGACAAATACCACTCAGTTGTTTTAACAGGGATATTGTAATAAAAACAGTTAGCGGTGTTGGAGAATTGTTCTGGCACACAGGAACATTACAGTATCACAGTGGTAGTAATTACAGAAATCTTATGCTGAGCTAAGAGAAAAGAGGTTGAGGGGTGCCTGGTGCCTCAGTCCGTTAGGCTTTGGACTCTTGATTTCATCTCAGGTCATGACCTCACGGTTTGTGAGTTGGAGCCCCACATCAGGCTCCGTGCTGACAGTGTGGAACCTGCTTGGTATTCTCTCCCTCTCTCTCTGCCCCTCCCCAGCTCATGCTCTCAATCAAAATAAATAAACTTAAAGAGGTTGAAATTAGTAAAGTTTAAAGGCCCAGAAGAGGGACTTTGTGAAGCTAGAGATCTAACTTCTAAGGAGGAGACACTGAACACCTGGTCGACATCTGAGGCCCTCAGATGATGATCCTCATGGAGCAGGGACCCATATCTTGAAGGATATCTGCCAGCAGGATGTTTGTGATGTCTCCGAGCAGCGCTAATGAGGCCAGTTATAGCAGTGTTGGAAAAACTGGACACTGATTTTGACTGCCATTAGTGACCGAATAGCCACTGCCAAAGTCAGGGTGTACTGCTGTGGTGATGCTGACAGGAACAAAAAGCAAACTTAAACTGGAAGCAGAACAAGACAACCAAAACCCTTCTCTTTGCTCCAATTTCCTAGTCTCCGTCTCTCGCCTCCAGGGGCAGATGCTAATAGGGAGCCAGCTACCAAAATGAAATATGGTTTACAGAATCCTTGCTGAGCACAGCAGAGTGAGTTTTAATCGGAAAAACAATATTAACTGACACAACAGGTAAATGTAGAGGCATGAAGGACAGTAAAATAAGCAAAGCTTCTCGCAAAAGGGGACCTTCAACTGAAGATGAAAGAGTGAGCGAGAATATTCTAGAGTGGGCTAAGAAACATAGTATGAGCCTGGATAAAGCATCATGGAGAGGGGTGGTTCTCAAGAAGGGGAAAAAAAGATGCATGATTTACCAGGAAGAACAGTGGCAAACATGTATTTAAAAGGAGAGACAGATAAAACTGGTTGGGTTAATGAAGGGTGTCAGATTATAAAAAGCTGAGAACATGAGCAAGTAATTGGATAAATATTTACTTTGCCACCATTGTAGTTGATACAGGAGGCTAGTGCCTTGAGATAGACGCTATTGCTTAAGGAAGTCTGAGGTGGTGACAAGTTTCAGGATGGATGGTAAGAAAGAGGAGAATGGTTTGGAGTCGAGGAAAGGAACTACTCTCATAACACAGACTCATGATGATGAGGGTGACGATAAGCCAATGCTGACAAATTCTAGGCAAACTGTAAAAGAAAAGTTAACCTGTGGAACTGCCTGGAAAGTGAAATCAAAGAAAGCTGAAGACCCACGACTTGTTTTAAAATGCAACTTTTTTTCCCTATCATACAGGGAAGTCAAATGACTGTAGATTGTAACACTGTATACACAGTCATCCATTAATAATTACACATTAATGATAATGTAAGTTATGGTTGGAGTAGAACCGAAGTTTTGAAATCTTAAAGGTATGCTTTTGGAAGTCTCAGAAGAAAAATGGTTCTTGGACATTTTTACAGTAAGACTTTTCAAGTCTCAATTTAAGGAGTTTATGTATCCCTTGGGCTACTAGAAATTGACTGAATATTGAGATTTCTTGAAAGGAAGCTTGCCTCCTTGTTTTATTGTATCTAAAACAAGAGAAAATTTATTAACTTTAACAACTACAGTGCAGAATAAGCACAGCAGGAGTACTGATGGATAGGCATACCTTATTTTATTGTACTTTATTATGCTTTACAGGTAGTGCATTTTTTACAAATTGAAGTTTTGTGGCAACCCCAAGTCAAGCAAGTCCATTGAGGCTGTTTTTCCAACTGCATTGATTCACTTTGTGTCTCTGTGTCATGTTTTGGTAATTCTCACAACATTTCAAACTTTTCCATTTTTGTTATGGTGATCTATGATCAGTGATCTTTCTGATTATTGTAATTCTTTTAGGATGACAAAAACTGTGCCCCTTAGAAGATGGCAAATTTCGTCAATAAATGTTGTATATGTTCTGTCTAACTGCTCTGTCGAACAGCTGTTTCCCCATCATTCTCCCCTCTTCAGGCCTCCCTATTCCCTGAGACACAACAATATTGAAAATTTCCATGCCTGCTAACACAACATCCATTCTGCAGCCCACAGATCAGGAAGTCATCTCTACTTGCAAGTATTATTAGTTAAAGAATATATTTTCTAGGGGCACCTGGGTGGCTCAGTCGGTTAAGCATCCAACTTCAGCTCAGGTCATCATCTCATGGTTCGGGAGTTCGAGCCCTGCGATGGACTCTGTGCTGACAGCTCAGAGCCTGGAGCCTACTTCAGATTCTGTTTCTCCATCTCTCTCTGCCCCTCCCCCACTCATGCTTGGTCTCTCTCTCAAAAATGAATAAACATTAAAAAAATTTTAAATCTATAACTGCAATAGATTGTTTTGATGGATCTGGGCAAAGTACATTGAAAATCTTTCGGAAAGGATTCATTATTCTAGATGTCATTAAGAACATCTGTGATTCATGGGAAGAGGCCAAAATATCACTATGAATTAGAGTTTGGAAGAAGTTGATTCTAACCCTCATGAATGATTGTGAGGTGTTCAAATTCAGTGTTCAGTAGAGGAAGTAAATGCAGATGTGGTAGAAATAGCAAGACAACTGAAATTAGACTTGGAGGCTGAAGATGTGACTGAATTGCTGCAATCTCATGATAAAACTTCATTGGTTCAGGAGTTGCTTTTTATGGATGAGTAATGAAAGTTTTTTGAGATGGAATCTATTGATGAAGATGCTGTGAAGATAATTGAAATGACAACACAAGATTTAGAATATTATATACACTCAGTTCATAAAACAGCAGCAGGATTTGGGAGGATTGACTCCGATTTCGAAAGGAAGTTCTCTTGTGGCTAAAGTGCTGTCAAACAGCATTGCATGCAACTGAGAAATCCTTCATAAAAGGAAAAGTCCATTGATGTGGCAAATCTTAGTGTTGTCCTATGTTAAGAAAATGCCACAGCCACCCCATCCTTCAACAACCACCATCCTTATTAGTCAGCAGCCATCAATATCAAGTTAAGATTCCCTCCCCCCCAGCAAAAAGATTAGGACTCACTGAAAGTTCAGATGATGGTTAAAATCTTCAGCAATAAAGTAATTTTTAATTAAAGTACGTACATTGTTTTAAAGACACAATACTATTGCATAATTAGTAGACTATAATAAAGTATAATAAAATTTTATATACATTGGGACACCAAAAAATTCACTTAACTTGCATTATCGTGAATTTTCTGGAACAAAATCGACAATATCTCTGAGTTATCCCTGCAATAATCAAGGCTTTTTGGTTAGTTACCTTGGAGTTTTGTTCACACTCTATTTGTCCCTACTGCATAGTCATTTATATGTTCCCATTCATCCACTGTCTCAGAGAAAAACCTGATAAATATCTTTGACCAAATCTCTACTTGTTGGAAAATATGATGATCTATTTTACAAGTATGGTGAAGCATTTTAGCGGGATCAGTTTCAGAGTTTTGTAGAACTGGACACTGGCATTCAAATAATCCAGTGTACCTAGCCACCAAATTTTTTTTTACTACTGTAATGTGTTTACTTTTCTAAACAATACATAGCATGTCAGAGCTGAATAGAGTTGCTCATGACTTATATCTGATGAAATAGCAGAAAAGGATAACATCCTCTGTAATCTTGGAGACTGAAGCAAAATATAACTATTCTGGGTCCTTCGTACTTGACTTTATCATGGTCAAGCTAACTAATGTTCAGTTAGCTAGGGAACTGTAGAAGTAAAATGATAATAATGTGTAAAAAGCAATTAACCTGACATTCAAATTTGCGTATGAAGAGAAAGAACAACTTATTGCATAGTGAATCATAGTGTCAACAATTCATTATTTTAAGTTTAAGATGAATAAATAAATCATTATTTGGAGGCTGAAATGTAGATTATTATAATCAACAATGAAGTGACCACTTGGTAAGAATAAGTCACTCAAGTGGATAATTTGAAACAAAGAGGGCACATAAAAATAATCAGACCCTTGGGAGACAGCATCACAAGATGAGAAGAGTAAAATGATAGAAGTATGAGTCACAGTAAGAGCTTTTCAGAGAGTTGCATGATATGGAATCATATGAGATCAGCATTTCAAAAGAGGAAAGAAAGGGTGTTCGGTTTCTACGATTGTGAACAGCCCATCAAAGAACGTGTAGTCTAAGAAGATCCGATCTATTGTGTCTCGAAGGGGATGACACAACCTTTGAAATACCAATTCCTATAGAATGGAAGGCCAGAATTGAAAGTGTAAAATATTAAATACAAGCGTTACTGAAAGAAAAAATAGCAATTTTAACAATTAAAAAAAACAAACTATGGCAATGCTCAAGAAAGTTGTATTTGAAATTAGAAGGCATTATAGCTAATTCCAAGATTTTAGAATGGATCTTTCTTCTAATGTAGAAATTCTATAAATTTAAATAAGCATTAGCATCTTCTTTTGTTTTTGTTTCAAATTTCTATTTAAGTTGTAGCTAGTTAATATATAGTGTAATATTGGTTTCAGGAGTAGAAAATAGGGATTCATCACTTACATATAACACCCAGTGCTCATCCTCCTTAATATCCATCACCTATTTAGTCTATCCCTCCTAAACTCCCTTCCAATAACCATGTTTGTTGTCTATGGTTAATAGTCTCTAATGGTTTGCTTCCCTGTCTCTCTTTTTATTCCTTCTGCTTTGTTCATCTGTTTTGTTTTTTTGTTTTTGTTTTTTCTTAAATTTCATGTTGTGTATGTATACCACATCTTCTGTGTCCATTCATCTGTTGAACATTTGGGATCTTTCCATAAATACACTATTGTTGATAGTGTTGCTGTAAACATTAGGGTGCATGTACCGCTTCAAATCAGTATTTTTGTGTCCTTTGTGTGAATATCTAGTAGTGCACTTGCTGGGTCACAGGGTAGTTCTACTTTTATCTTTTTGAGGAACCTCCATACTGCTTTTCAGAGTGGCTGTACCAATTTGCATTCCTACCAACAGCATAAGAGCGTTCCCCTTTCTCTATAGCCTCGCCAACATCTGTTGTTTCCTATGTTGTTAATTTTAGTCATTCTGACAGGTAGGAGGTGGTATCTCGTAGTTTTGATTTGTATTTCCATGATGATGAGTGATGTTGAGCATCTAGAAACATTAGCGTCTACTCTTCACAGAAAACTTACGTACCCGATAGCCCTAAAGAGTTTGTATGTATTATCATATTTAAATTTCACCGTTTAAGATAGAAATTATGCTTATTTAACAGACCAAGGGACAAGCTTTAAGAGATGAAGTAGCTTCTTGAAAGTCACAAATATAGTATTTATTTAATCTCCAACTGTATTTCTGTATTTGTCTCTTTCTCCCTTTTTTTAGTTTACTTTTTGTTGATTTTGAAGCTCTTTAATTACACATATACACATTTATGATTATTATATGTCCCTGATAAATTGACTTTTATTTATTATACATTATATTCTATTTCTGCTAAGACTTATTTTGAGATCCACATTGATACTAATATAGATAAAGCAGACTTGTGGATTTTTTTCATCCTTTTTAAACTTAAGTATGTCTTTATTTTTCAAAATAATCTTTTAGGCTATATGTAGTTAACAGTGCCTATTTTTCCAATGTGAGATTTATTTGTCTTTTATTTTTATTTTTTTACCAAAATTCTTTGTTTATTTGAGAACTGTGTTGTGGAGTGCCTGGAGGGCTCAGTTGGTTAAGCATTCAACTCTTGGTTTCACCTTAGGTCATGATTTCACAGTTCCTGACTTTGGGCTCCACATTGATTCTTGGGATTCTCTCTCTCTACCCCTCTCCCTCTGCCTCTCCCCCTACTTATGCTTTCCCTCTCTCTCTCTCTCTCTCTCTCTCTCTCTGTTTCTCAAAATAAATAAATAAACTTAAAAAAAAACAACATTGCAAAGATATTTACTTTTAATAGGGATATTTAGTTAATTTACATTTAACGGAATTAGTGATGTAATTGGATGTAGAGACTCCATTTAATTTTTTTCATTGGAACTATTTGGATTTCCTGCCTACTTTTGAATTAATCAAAAAATTTGGTATTTTAATTCCCGTTGGCATTTATATCCATCTATTTTTGTTGTTTTTAATGCAGGAATTACAGTCCTTTGTCTCTTACCAGAATCTACATGGAGGTGATATCACACTTCATGTAAAATCTAAGAACCTTGAGCAATTCCTTTTATACTGCCACACTCTTGGTAATATTGTTTCCATATGTTTTTCATGTACATATGTTAAAACCTCACAAGTAGATAATTTTTTGCATTAAACTTTCAACTGTTCACTACATGAAAAGAAGAAAACATTTATATGCTCTTGAATCAAGCAGATCTTCCTTCTGGTGTTCCTTTCTGCCCTGTAGATGCGTGTTTCCCTTCACTTACACTGCTATCATTTCTGTTTAGCCTGAAGAAGTTCCTCCATGTTTCTAAAAGTTCAGATACAGTAGTCCCTGAATCTCTCAGCTTTTGTTGATCTGAAGAAGCATTTTGCTTTCGTATTTGAATATTTTCACTGGATAGTAAGATCAGCTAGTACTCACTTTATATGATTTCGATATGCTTGAGTTTCCATTACTATGGTTAAATAATAATAGGCCCTCACAACATAGTTCAAATTTCAGTTAACACAGCATATTGGTAGTGATTATTTCATAAAGTACAATACAGCACATAAAGGGCTGCTGTCTCTTCAGTCCACAAATCACTAAGTCACAGATACATATCATGATTAGTAACTAGTCACACCACTTCTTTCAGTCATTCAATGACTGATTAGTGCATTTCTGTTATTGACTTCAAGTCGGGGGGGTGGGGAGGGCGGTGGGGGGGGATGCAAGTCATTGTGTCACTTTCTTGTCCCTCTGTGATATGCCTAGGACACTGAACAAATACGGGTAATCAAGAAAGGGAATTGGTCAACAAAGACGAAAGTGCAGTAAAGAAACAAAAAAGGTGTAGTGCTTGACATGAAATTAGAACGGAACGTAAATGGAGTTACAGAAGAAATCTCTGTCAGAATGTTGACTCTCCTGTCATGCGAGAGACTCTAGATAAGCATCCAGGAAACAGACACTTGCTCTCAATTTGCGGTTATTTTGCCATCAAAATTGACCCATTGACCTGTGAAAAAATAGGATGAATCTAAAGTTGGGTTTTTGATCCCCCAATATAAAGAATCTTATCTAATACTTTGATGAAAGCTATAGAGATCATTTTCAGAAAAATGAACATAAATGTAATATGCATAAAGCTTTAGAGATTCACACAAATACTGAAGCCCAGTTAAAAAATAAAATAAATACCCAGTGCAGAAACTGATTTTTTCCCATCATTTCTCATGCAAACTATTTATCCTCTATTTTTAAAACTGAACCAACTTCAAAGGAAATGCACATACACTCAGTAAAAAACAAAACTAATTAAAATTCTGAACCAGTGTGGAAAATTCACCCAAAAAAGTGATTAACTATATAATTGGCATGAATATAATATTTAAGTTGCTAAACATACAGCTTTCAGAAGTGCAAATTTTCAACTACCTCAAGGAACTCTAGGGTTAATTTGAAGGTGCCTCTCCTTTAGAAGTCCTAGGTGAATGTTTCTGCAAACATTGGTCCTTTAAGCCTTTTAAACTGAGTATATTATGTGGTTTAAAAATTTTTTTTTTAATGTTTATTTATTTTTGAGAGGGAGTGAAACAGATCACAAGCAGGGGAGGGACACAGAGAGGGAGACACAGACTCTGAAGCAGACTCTGCCTGAAGCAGGCTCCAGGCTCTGAGCTGTCAGCATGGGGCCCAACGTGGGGCTCAAACTCACCAACCACAAGATCATGACCTGAGCTGCAGTCGGATGCTCAACTGAATGAGCCACCCAGATGCCCCAATTAATGTGTTTTAAACAGTAGGATTCCTACTTGTGTTTTAATTGAATAAGAGTTATCATTTACTTAAAAACTAAAAAAAAAAAAAAAAATGAGAACTGACTTGAAGAAATAGTGCAAATTCTAAATAACTGGTTCCTACTTTTAACATGAGACACCATCATAACATGATGTGTTTGACTGTGATCACGAAATGGCTCCATTAAATTGCATCCCTGCAATACCACCCACTAGCATTGTGAGGAGTGCATGGACTAGGATGATTTATGCTGCTTCTTAAATTGATAAACTCTGAGAGCTCATTCATTTCCAATTAGTCTCTAAAGAAATCACTAAGGGTCTCCTTAAACAACCAGAAGTAACAAGAATGTGTTCAGCAATTGAGAGTCTCAGCACTGCCCAGTCTTGTCAGTTCTTAACTTACCTGATCAAATAAAATATGTTCTCTCTCCAGGACATGAATGCCATTAACCACCAACTATAATGCCGTTGACAATGATCATGCAGCATAGTATTTGTACACTAATGTGATTTGAAAGTCTCATTTCATTATATGCTTTCTATCATACTGAATTAGCATCATTAGCATCATAGCTGTTGTTTACCCTAATTAGGAAGGATTTGTTGTAATTATCCTCCTCCTCATATTTATGAAATACAGATATAATATGGGATAGCAGATTAACTGCTGTAAAATGGCTAATACAGAGGAAGTTTCACAGGATAATCTCCCCCAAGCACATTTATTTTTTCTTTGTATGTGTGTATAACCTTTACATCCTTATCTCTACATGATCTCTATATATTCTTATATCACATCATTATTGGATGTGTATTTCTTTTTCTAATTGTATATGTATATAATATAAATAAAACAGATCCTTCTATATATAATATCTACTTGTCATATGTAATGTAATATAGACATATTGATATACCATCTTATTGCATGTGAATAGATATATTTGTACAAGTATGCACACATATTTTATACATATGTGCATATATACACACATATATAAAATACATATTTTATATGAATATATATTTTAAATGTATATTTTATATATATATAATATATAATATAAAATATTAACACTCCTCTATGATTGGAGTAAGTAGGTTTGGGTGTTAATAAAATATGCATATGACATAGTCAATTTTCCAATTATACATTTTGGATTTTTCTTTTTCTCCTGGGGAATGTCACATTTTAAATGTACTGTACTGATAAAGTCTATTTAAGACCTATCTCTGATCTTTGAAAAACATTTCAACTTATGAATCTTATTGATCATTTAATCTACCCCCCAACAGTTTCTGAAAAGCACAATTTGATGGGCATGTTTTCTTGATTTTTGTATTTTATTTCCTTGAGTTTTTTTGGATTATAAGCATGTGTATTGTTTAATCATGGTTTCTTTTGTTAACTCTGGTAAGCATGAAGTTCCTTATTGATATGGTAATATGTATAATTAACTAAAAGCACTACACTCTTCGGTAGACTATCTTGTTTTATATTTTCTTCACACACGTCAAGCTGTATTTTTGTCACATCTTTTAACATAAATGACTGTTTTTTGCTTCTTTCAGCACAACCCCTGGAGTGTGGTATGATACCGACTAACCACAGAGAAAAATAAATGTAGTAATTGGGTAGAAAATGGGGGAGTGTTGAAGGTGGTATCATCACTGCATCAGTTTCCCTTAGGTAAATGTTTCCCTTAGGAAACATATGACCTCACTGGTTCAAAAAAGGTAGAGCTGACAGCTAGCAAATATTAATTTGTTACTCACTGTCTGTCAAGGGACATGTTCATATTCGTGTATATTCAAGGAACTGTCCTGTGATTTGTGCAATGTTAGTTTTTTTACGTCCTCCGTTAGATGAGCAACACAACAGAATTCATTTATTTAAATAGGCTTGATCTTTCTGAACTGTCATGAGTTCCATCTTGATTTCTCCTCCTTGCAGTTGTAGCTAAATATTTAATAATCTTCTTTACTTTTAAAATGGAGAAAGAGTATCGCCACTAGTCCTTCAGTTCTCTAGAAAAAGTTGCTAATTTTTGAAGATCACCTGTACATAGAAGTTCCATCTCATTCTGGATAAATAAAAAGTCAGAAAAGGTTATTGATTATATTAATTAGCCCATTAGTCATAGCTAATGCCCACAATACAGTGAACAAGAAATTAATCTATAACAGTGCAACCAAAGACACAAGAAATTGCAATGTAAAATATTGCCTCCTGAAAAGAAAAACAATGGCAACTGTAAGAAACTCTGAGAGAAAGTGGCAATAAAAATAAAAAGAGAGGGGTGCCTGGGTGGCTCAGTCGGTTAAGCAACCAACTTCAGCTCAGGTCATGATCTAGCTGTCCATGGGTTTGAGCCTCACATGGGGCTATGTGCTGACAGCTCAGAGACTGGAGCCTACTTTGGATTCCGTGTCTCCCTTTCTCTCTCTCTCTCCCCTGCTTGCACTCTGTCTCTCTCTCTTAAAATTCAGTAAACACAAAAAAAATTTTAAAAAGAATAAAAACAGAATTATATCCTTCCTTCTTTGTTTATCTTTCTTTACTGATGCCTAGAATATTCAAAGAATATGTTCAGCAAAGAGTAAGGCTCATAATATTCAAGAACTCTTTCTTTTTCTCTTCTATTCTAAAACCTCTTTTTGGGGCGCCTGGGTGGCGCAGTCGGTTAGGCGTCCGACTTCAGCCAGGTCACGATCTCGCAGTCCGTGAGTTCGAGCCCCGCGTCAGGCTCTGGGCTGATGGCTCAGAGCCTGGAGCCTGTTTCCGATTCTGTGTCTCCCTCTCTCTCTGCCCCTCCCCCGTTCATGCTCTGTCTCTCTCTGTCCCAAAAATAAATAAAAAAACGTTGAAAAAAAAAAAAAAAAAAAAAAAAAACTAAAACCTCTTTTTTCCCCCCATTATTCCCTCAAGTGATTGATACTTGATATTCTGTGGGACTCTTATGCATAAATTATGGTACTAAGATTTCCTGTTTTATGTATCATATAAATGTAATAACTTTAAATATCTTCATTATATTTCCTGTTAAATATTTTATCGTATGTCTATATAAAAATAAAGTACTTAATTCTTAAAGCAGTATATAAATAACTATATTATTAAATATTTATATTTTACAGTTACAATTAAAAGATATGTATATTTATAAAACCAGTAGTTCACTAGATTCTTAGAGTAAATAATATATTTTAGTCTCATTTACATTTAAGAAAATTGAAGTTCAGAGAAAATGACTTGCCCGATATAATACAATATCTAAGACATAAAGATGAGATTCAAACTCAGATCTGCATGGTTTGGTTTTCTATTTTTAACCATAATTCTTACGGGACTCTTTAAAGTGGCCTTCATTAGATAATGTCTTTTTTCTCTAGCCTAATTCTGAACATATTGAGAATAAAACAAGGAATAAAGGATGATGATTAGCATATTACCTTCACTGCAGAAACCCGCAACATTAGAAGATAGAGCTTACCATGGGAGCCACTATACCTGCTAACTTAACCCTAGCGTCAGGTTCACTGAAATGTCACTCACAGGCAATGCAGGACAAGGGCAAAGCCTCTCCATACTCACTGATAATGTGGAAATGTCCCCTAGAGGAGCAGGAAAGGCACCACTGATGCCGAGGTAAATAAAGATTTAACTGAGTAAACACCACCTCACGAGCAAGGCATGTTGGGGAAAGCCCTGGAGGTGTGTACAGATAATCTCTCATGATAGAAATCACTCATGAGGAAAAGCGGTCCCATGTAACAGTCTACTCTAAGGAATTTGGCAGGAAGAAATCTATATTTTATTAAGGAAAATATTTGTTGCAAAAACCTTTGTGGAAGGATACTTGCTATGAAAGGAATATTCTTAACTCTAAGGAGTTAAGTCTTGTGGACTGATGATCTTCACAGAGACATTATTGAGGAATAAAATCAAATTTGTCTCTCTCTGTAAATACATAAAATAAGAGTAATAAAAAGAAAATAAACCCAATTACTTGCTTAGAGAAGTACAACATTTTATCAGCTATGTATTACATTTTTATATTTGTTTAGATAAAATGAAATTACTTTCTTCCTAAAAATCATAGAGACATTAAAACTAATGAACCAGCACCACCTTTTTCAGAGAAAATGTAAATTTCTTACTTGTTACAGTCTTAAAAGTTATATTAACATTAATTTATATAAATATTAAAAATACAAATGAATCTATGGCTAAATTTATTGGTTTCAATATTGCTATTAATATTTTCCTTTGTTACTTCAACACCAATAATTTGAATATTTCCACACACACACAAATTTGGTTATTTATCATATTTAACATTTTCTTGTAGACATTTTAAGTTGCTTTTTGTTCACATCTTTGTAATGGCCCCAATTTCGAATCCGAGAGATCACCAAGGAGCAGATACCGATGCAAACAAACGAGGGTTCATTTGCAAGCTCGAGCTTGGGCCCAAGTATACCTGATACAGCAGAGCAGGAACTTGGACCCCTAGGTTAAGAGGCGTAGAAGTTTCATAGGGGCCAGTGGCCAATGAGATTGTAACACACACGGAAAGTTGCATAGTTATGTCAGTCCAGACGCAGGTGGCCAATTGAATTACAATTTACCCTATAGTAACTGTTTGAACTAGCCTATCACTCTGGTCAGAATTGGCATGCAAGTTTGGCGGGCAAAAGGCAGGGTTTAAGAATTGGTGCGCAAGTTTGGCGGGCAAAAGGCGGGGTTTACATTGTTTGGCAGTTAGGGGTTCCGCATTCCTATATGAGCTGGTTTCCAGTAAGGGTGTGCTCAGCGGCTTGACTAGGGTGGGGGAGTGTCTTAAGCAATAAGTAGGTCATGTGGGGGTTATACCTGAGATGGTGGGTGTAGCTCAAAATGGAGTTAGTCTTTCTCTGCTTCTCCAGGGGTAGGGGATTTTTGTTAAATTCCTTGGGTCCCACAGTCTTCAACTTTAGTTCCTCTAAAAAATGAGAAAAATAAAGAATATAAAAGCAGAAGGGTCATAAAACATAATAACATTCAAATTACATTTACTACTCTTTAAAAGTATCCTTTGGAACTATCGAAACTTTAAAATAATTTTTTATGAAAAACAATTTGCATTTTTTCTTTCATTTCCATGTATTTTGGAGAAAATAGGTTGTTCAGTAAGCTATGTATTGAATACACATCAATAATTTTTAATTATTGCTTGCTAAAAGAAATACTTTCTTCAAATATATCATTAATGCACAATAATCTAATATTATTTTAAACTTTATAGACATTGTTTTAAAAAATATCCAATACTGGGGCACCTGGATGGCTGTTGGTTGAGATTACAACTCTTGCTCGGCTCAGGTCCTGGTCCCAGGGTCGTGAGATTGAGCTCCATGTCAGGCTATGCACTGAGGGTAGAGCCCCCTTAGGATTTTCTTTCTCTCCCTCTGCCACTCATTCTCTCTCTCTCTCTCTCTCTCTCTGCAAAATAAAAAAAGCCAATATTAATATTCTTTTCATTCTATCTATATACATATAGTAATTTACTTATTACACCTAAAAAAATGAAAAATTCATTGTCCAAAACAAAACCATACTTTTTTCATATACTTTTTCTATAACTTTATCGTTAAAAAAAATTAACAGTATTATTTATTATTTTAGAGGGTAAAGATTATGTTGACTTTTGCTTTTGGCTAGGATGTACTAATAGAAACTGATTTACATCCCATAAACGACTAGATCAATGAAAAGATATTTGGAAGAATTGTTTTCAGACATTGTACAATAGGTAGTGCTAGACATCATCTGCAAGACAAAGACAACATAGGCTGGCTTCCTGTCTGAAGGCACCTTTCACCCACAGAATAGTGCCAGGATCCCACAGATATGTTGCCGAGTTGTGAAAACAGATGCAGAGATGATGGTCAGGAAGTGTGAGGTAACTGAACATTGTGATGAAGTGTTTCAGGAAGAAAAGAGGTTTGCAGAAAACAGAATGCTAGAAATCTTTGTCAAGGTGTCTTTGAGTCTTTGCTGAAAGTATGTTAATACAGGGACTTTTAATCCTACAGTTTCTGGCATGTGAGATTCAGTCTCAACCTCATTCTTCCTTACCTCGGGCTTGGTCACAAAAATATCCATCCCAGGTGGAAAAATCCCAGAATTTTGCTCATGAGGGGTCATCCAAAAGGTTGGTCTTTATGGGGTAACCGAAAGACAGTATAATTGTTGAGAACTACTTATCCATAGGAAAAGTTGATATCCTTATCATGCAAATAGTGGGAATATACTCTGTCTCTCTAACTTCTCTTAGCTCAACCATCACCTTCTGTGTCCTCATCACAACAGGCAAACTCATGGGTCAGTATTCAGTAAATCTGAGACAAGAGATGACAGTACTTCTCTTGGAGGATAAAATTCTGTCAGGTTCTATCATAGAAAAATGAGGTAAAGGAGACCTAACTTGGCAAATCCAAAAAAGGTAAAAAGGAAAAAGATACTAACTTCACTCCATGTTCTTATTCAACAGGAAATTTATCTGTAGGTTGATGCAGACACAAAGTAGGCACACTATGAGTCAAGCAGTATGATAAATACTGGGAATACTGAGATGAACACATGTGGTACATTGTCTAGTTATTCCAGTCTCAAGATACCAGGGAATTCTAGAGTTAGGTTTTCGTCATATTGTGTTGGCATCACAGATGGGGAGAAATTTGACTGGCTTTTTGATGTATGTCTTAAGCTCATAAAAGAGGTTATTTATGGGAACAAAGACTGGTGAGTCGTTAGTATATGAAAAATGTGTATTATATCAGTGCTGTAATAGTGAATAATATTCTCCCACAAAGAATGAACCTAGTGGCAAAAGCTGTGCACTAAGGGTAGAGTCCAGTATATTACCTATGTGTACATGTTGGTCAGAAGTAATAAAGTTTAAAGAAGAAAAAGTTGTACACAAATGCTATGTAGATCAGTAAGATACAATTTCATGAAGATGTAGGTGGTCAGGATTGAACATTTGCCTTGTACTGTTAACTGTTGGAGTTTCCTTGTCATACAGGAAAATGTCAACAAAAATAATGATATCATTCCCCCCCCATTTTTCTAGATATTCCCATTGTTATCATGTTAATAATAGTCATTAGCCTGATTCTAACGTGTTTGTATTGCTGGTTGATTCAACTCAACCCAGGGTCTGTGTTCATATAATTAGCTATGCTTCTACAGAGGTTATGAAACGTTTTTGAACATGAAGGCGAAATCATTTACACCACGAATCATTCTAGAGTCGCTAATCTTAGTAACGATAGACTGCTGAGCATGCATGTACATCATACCTTAATTGGAGAAAAATCTTTATTTCATCTATCTTTAATAATGTTGTATGTATTGATTTTATCCAACTTCTTCATATCTATTGTCCTGAATGCCACATTCAACAAAGATCTAGTAAGATACAGAATAAAATAGGTTCATTGGATTTGGTAATAAGGACATGATTTCTGACAAGCCAGTAGAATTGTTCTGTGAGCAAATAACAGTGGAAATGATTTGTTTTCTCCCACCTAATGACAATGCTTATATACTATGTAGGCGGTAAAAGTAATTAAACATTTATTAGTAACCAATTTTCAATGTTATAAATTTCTGTTTAAAAATAATAACCCAGCAGATTTCCTTTACTTAATTTTTTTTTTCAACGTTTATTTATTTTTGGGACAGAGAGAGACAGAGCATGAACAGGGGAGGGGCAGAGAGAGAGGAAGACACAGAATCGGAAACAGGCTCCAGGCTCTGAGCCATCAGCCCAGAGCCTGACGCAGGGCTCGAACTCACGGACCGCGAGATCGTGACCTGGCTGAAGTCGGACGCTTAACCGACTGCGCCACCCAGGCGCCCCCAGATTTCCTTTTCTAATGCCAAAATGGCCAATTCATTTTAATTAAAAAGATATAATCTCAGTCTTTGAGACACAAAGATCTGGATACTTTCTGGATAACTGGAAAAAGAATAGTTAAGTGAATTGTTAGAAAACATAATAACTACCCTGAATATTTGTCTCAAGTTGAAACATAATGGTACGGTTTAATAATCTTAAATCATACTGCTAATTCTCCTATAAATTATGCCATCTGTGTTTTTACCTATCTAATTATTCATATCACATATTGACTATTTTAGATACACAGGCAAGGATAATAAACCAGTAGGTAGGTAGGTAGATAGATAAAAAAACATTTAGCCACGATTTTTGACACTTGATTTAAATGGTGGGGAAAACTGTATGGGAAAGAAAAAACAAAAACAAAAACAACAGATTGTGTAAACCTTCCCCAATCTCCTCTTTAGTTTTCCCCTATCAGAGTTGTTTCCATGCATATTTATTACACATTTTTGTAAATTTTAAATTTTATTTATTCTAATATTTATTCTATTTAATATATTTATTCTAAATATTAAATTGAAAATGTTTTCTGGTATTCAAAATGTAAATATGTGGCATGATGTAATAATTACTTTTATAATCACTACTATATTTGAGATATATCCACGTTAGATGGTTGCTGTAACTCATTAACTTAAAATTATGGTTTTTTAGATTTCTATCTTTCTCTTTTTAGACATAAAGATTATTTATGTCTTATTTATTTATTCTTAAAAACAATGTTTCGGTGCATATTTTGGAAATTTACAAAGCAACCTTGCATTCTTATGATATGCCCAACTTGTTCATGATGTGTTTTAGTTTTTATATATGGCTGAACTGGGTTTTCTAATAATTTGTTGAGGATTTTTGCATTTAGGTTTGTGAGCAGTACTGGCCTATGATTTCCTTTTTACTGAAATTTTGATATCAAGATTACTTTGCCCCAAGAAATCAAGTTGGACATTGTTTTTTCCATCTGTTCTCTGGAAGACTTTATACAAGATGAGTGTTACTTTTTCCTTAAATGGTGAAAGAATGCACTCATGAATCTGTCTAGGCCTTTTGTCATCCTAGACATAGTTGCTGTAGTCATTTTTCACCCTACATTTGAAAATATTAATATCAGGGTCCCTGTGAGTCTGTTTCTGCTATCTAATTCTGGTCTTTCTCACTAATGATTTTTTTAAAACATACATGCCTGACAATTCTTGCCTCAGTACTGGCTTTTGTATTTTTTAAGTAGAATATCGGGGCCTAGAATTATGTTACCTTTTTATCAAAGAGCATTTACAAGTCAGAAACTATACTATACTATACTCCACGTCCGTGCCCTTTGGTGCTGAGGGCCATGGAGGTGGTGCTAACTTAGACTGTAGTTTCCAGCAAGTACTGTTTTATTTCTGGTTCATATTACTCTGTAAGTTCATTTTTTGTATTTCAGTTTTCAAGTTTGTTTTTTGAAGTTTCAGTTTTAAATGTTGGGTGTTATCAAACAACATTACATTGGGTTGGTTCTTTAACTTTTATTCCTTCTGCCCTGCTATTCTATCAAGACTACAACATACTTGTGCAGCCATTTCTCTTGAATTGGAAAAGGCCTTCAGGGCAAAACCCAAAGTGTTTGTTACCAATTTGCTATGTTGAAGCAGAAGCTGTGCTATGAAGTCGCTGAAGCTTTAATAGCACCCTCAGGAGATCATGGCCCTCTGCCTTTTTCCTGTACTGGTCTGTATTATCACTTTCTGTTACTTATCCCTTAATAATCTGTCTCAAAAACGCAGTACAGGTGACTAGTCCTGTAAATGATTCTTCACTAAATTTGGATGTAATGTTTGATTTAATGTTTGATTTAATGTTTCAGAGACCTTTAAAAGTGTCAAATCTTTAGGGATCCCTGAGTCTACTCTACACATTGTATACAATTTGTATACTCTTGGTGATTATGACAAAAACCTTAGTTAAATGCCCACTGAACATTTACCCACTAGCACTATTTCTGCATAAAGTCTAAGGTTACTCTTTATTTTTGATACAATAATACAGTTGATATTTTTATTATGACCATTATTAGGGCACCTGTGTGGCTCAATCGGTTGGGCATCCGAATTCAGCTCAGGTCATGATCTCATAAGTCATGGGTTCCAGCCCTGTGGAGGGCTCTATGCTGACAGCTGGGAGCCTGGAGCCTGCTTCGGATTCTGTGTCTACCTTGCTTTCTGCCCCTCCCCCGCTCGTGCTCCTTCTCTCTCTCTCTCTCAAAAATAAACAAACATTTAAAAAAAAAATTTTAAAGACCATTGTTAGTATAGTTTATGTAAATGTTTCATTTTTCATGGATTTACTCCTTTTTTTATACTTATGTTCTCCTTTTTCTCTTCTCTCTCAATTGACTTCTTCTTGCCAAGAGTTGCCATTTATATTTCAGTGAGGGTCTTTTATTCACTAACATTCCAATATTCACTAATATTCACTAATAACTAATTTTTGTTTTTTGAATGTATCTTAATGTTGTTCCTGCTATTAAATGAGTGTTTAGCTGGGTATAAACTTCTGAATTCATTGTATTTCAAGAGCATTCTGAAGTATTATACCATTTTCTGGAATTGATTGTTTTAGGTCAGACATCTACGGTCAATTTAATAACTGTTTCTTCATAAATAGTTTTATTTTGTAGCTTTGTATTCTGTTCGTTATTCTTTGATGTTTTACAGGCTCATTACAATGTTAATGAACTTAGATTTTCTTCTATTTATAATGATAATTACTCTGTACTTTCAAAATAAGAGCTTATATCTTATTAGAATTCTGAAAAATATTTTTGTCTTTAATATCTTCATTATTACTTTTCTGTTCTTACCTACTGCCTTTCTTCTATAACAACTATTATTTTAAAATAGGATTTTATAGTCTATCTCTAGCATTCTTCACTATTTGTTCATATTTGTATTTAAATTGTCTTTCTTCTCTCTGCTGAATACTGCGTGGACATCTCGATACTATCTTACCATTTACTTTTTTTTTTCATAAAATGTGTTCAGTCTAGAAATTTTCTCACAGAATTCATTACAGTAATCCATTGCTATTTTTAAATTGATTTCATCTTTTTTTAATGTTTACTTATTTTTGAGAGAGAGAGAGCGAGCATGAGCAGGAGAGGGACAGAGAGAGAGGGAGACACAGAATTCGAAGCTGACTCCAGGCTCTGAGCTGTCAGCACAGAGCCCAATGTGGGGTTTGAACTCATGAACCGTGAGATCATGGCCTGAGCTGAAGTTGGATGCTCAACCATCTGAGCCACCCAGGCATCCCAAACCATTTCTTTTTAAACTCTCTTGCATAATAATTACTTTTTCTTCTGTCATTTTTTTTTTTGCTTTTCTTTAAAAGATACTTCTTTTTTAAACTAGAATTTATACACTCATATTTCTCTTTGAATATTTTCGCTTAATTAAAATTGTTGTAAGAATCTGTTATAAAATTTATTTCAAAACTTCCAAACTCATTCTACGAGGCCATCATTACCTTGATTCCAGAACCATACAAGGAACCCACTAAAAAGGAGAACTACAGACCAATTTCCTTGATGAACATGGTTGCACAACTTCTCAACTAAATACTAGCCAATCAAATCCAACAATACATTAAAAGAATTATTCATTATGATCAAGTGGGATTTATTCTGGGCTGAAGACTGGTCAAATCCATAAATCATCAATGTGATACATCACATTAATTAAAAAAAAGGATAAGAACCACATGATACTCTCAATAGATGCAGAAAAAGCATTTGACAAAATATAGCATCCTTTCTTGATTAAAAAAAAAAAAAACTCAAGAAGGTAGGGATAGAAAGAACATACCTCAAGATCATAAAAACCATATACAAAATCCCCATAGCTAACATCATCCTCAATGGGGAAAAATTGAGAGCTTTCCTCCTAAGGTCAGGAACATGACAGGGATGTCCACTCTCACTAGTGTTGCTCAACATAGTGCATAGTGTTGGAAGTCTTAGCCTCAGTAATCAGTCAATAAAAAGAAATAAAAGCATTTAAATTGGCATTGAAGAAGTCAAACTTCCATTCTTCACAGACGACATGATACTCTATGTGGAAAACTCAAAAGACTCCATGAAAAAACTGCTAGAACCGATCCATGAATTCAACAAAGTCCCAGAATACAAAATCAATGTATAGAAATCTGTGGCATTTCTATACACCAATTATAAAGTAGCAGAGAAATCAAGAAATTGATCCCACTTATAATTACACTGAAAACCATGAAATACCTAGGAATAAACTTAATCAAAGAGGTGAAAGATATGTACACTGAAAACTACAAAAAGCTATGAAAGAAATTGAAGAAGACACAAAGAAATGGAAAAGCATTCCACGCTCATGGATTGGAAGAACAAATATTGTTAACAAGTCAATACTACCCAAAGCAATCTACACATTCAATGCAATTCCTATCAAAATAACACCAGCATTCTTCACAGAGCTAGGAAAAACAATCCTAAAATTTGTATGGGACCAGAAAACCCGAATAGCCAAAATAATGTTAAAAAAGAAAACCAAAGCTGGAGGCCTCACAGTCCTGGGCTTTGAGATGTATTGCAAAGCTGTAATCATCAAGACAGTATGGTACTGGCACAAAAACAGACACATAGATCAATGGTACAGAATAGAAAGCCCAGAAATAAATGCACAAATAAATGTATGGCCAACTAATCTTTGACAAAGCGGGAAAGAGTATCTAATGGAAAAATGTCTATTCAGCAAATGGTGTTGGGAAAACTGGACAGCAACATGCAGAAGAATGAATCTGGACCATTTTCTTACACCATACACAAAAATAAACTCAAAATGGATGAGAGATCTAAATGTAAGACAGGAAACCATCAAAATCCTCAAGGAGAAAACAGGCAACAATCTCTTTAACCTTGGCCACAGCAACTTCCTCAACATGTGTCCGGAGACAAGGGAAACAAATGCAAAAATGAACCACTGGGACCTCATCAAGACAAAAAGCTTCTGCACAGTGATGGAAACAATCAGCAAAACTAAAAAGCAACCAACAGAATGGGAGAAGATATTTGCAAATGGCATATCATACTAGTTTCAGGTGTTTTGTTATCTTGAGCAGAATGTTTGGAATTCCTGGAAGTCAGAGATTTGGAGGATGGATTCTCTGCCATTTTCAGATCACTTTTTAGTTTGTAATAATGTTTCAGGAGGCTAGATTCATTTAACCCTACAGACCAAATCTTCAATCAAATTTAGGGTGCTGTCCTATGGTTATATTAGCAGTATGGCAAGTGTGGACATGGTCACAGCTAGTGATTTGTTTCAACTCAGTTTAGAGGCTTTGCCCTCATCTCCCTATTTTTAAAACTTTCCAGAATTTCTAGACCCAGACAGTGTCTGATAACATTGTATGTGTGTGTGTGCATGTATATATATACACAATTTTATTTAATAATTTTTTTTCGGGGCACCTGGGTGGCGCAGTCGGTTGAGCGTCCGACTTCAGCCAGGTCACGATCTCGCGGTCCGTGAGTTCGAGCCCCGCGTCAGGCTCTGGGCTGATGGCTCAGAGCCTGGAGCCTGTTTCCGATTCTGTGTCTCCCTCTCTCTCTGCCCCTCGCCCGTTCATGCTCTGTCTCTCTCTGTCCCAAAAATAAATAAATGTTGAAAAAAAAAAATAAAAAAAATAAATAAATAAATAATTTTTTTTCTCCATTCACATTGTTTGTGGTATAGGGAACCAAATTTCACTCACTGACTTCATGTAGTCACTATGGTTCAGAGTCACCATTTTACATGAAGCAATTTTAGTACTTTTTATTCTGCCAAACTAAACTCCTGGCCAAAGGTGTCTTCTTTTACACATAAAATTCTGTAAGCCTGCAGCTTCATCCTGGCTCATTACTGTATGTTTTTATTCTATTTCTGGCTCACAGCGATTTTTTTTTATCTTGTATTTGAGCTCAGCAGTGACTTTTAGATTTTCTTTTTTAATATTTTATCAATCATTACTATGTGTTTAGAACAGAGAGGGTGATCAAAGCATGAACTTCATGCTCTGACTTGACCTGAATGCCAGTGGCATTGATTTTTGACAAAACTGTGTAGATGCTGTACAGAATATTAGAACTACCAGTCCTTCAAGCAGATCATATTGACCACAAACATAAAATATAATTATCAATTATGCATCATGCAAAGAAGAGAGCAGAAATATAATCCCTCTATCAATGAAAATATTTTTATGTGGTATTGGGTTTGATTTTTCCAAGGTGTTCAACTTAATCACCAGATGCAACTTAGCTGTACTATTTTACCTATAGACTTAGAGAGGTACTTCTTTTATTTTTCATAAATGCATATCCACGCCAATATTTCAAAGCATGTCTCTCTGACTTCTGGCACTACTACGACATATGTTTTCACATTACCATTTTTAGGTGAAAACATATATACATACACATATATGTAAGTATGTATTTATATATAATTTTTTTTTCTCCTGGACATGATGCCTCTATTGAATAATTGAAAGGAATAGCTCAAGGCACAAATCCTTAGGTCTACAAAAAAAAAAAAGGTTCGTGTTTTTTTATTTTATTTTTTTACCTTTTCACTGGGCTTTGAAGTTTTTCCTTATGTATTATTTTTTGCCTACAATGTTTGTCAAACTTACATTGATAGGCATGAGTTACAGCAGAACTACTTAGATTAAACTGAGTATAATATAGTTGCAATTGACTTTTTCCTTTAAAATAATCTTAGTCATTGACTCTCCCATAAGTGTGGGGTGAAATGAATACTTTAACTCCAAAGAATTTAAATTGGGCTGTAACTGAATGAACTTCCGCATCTCAATAGGCATAGATAGATGGGTAGATAGGGCATATAGATTCATTAACATATAAAGTGCTATTGTGTCTGATGTCCTTATGAAGCTGAGTACCTATTTAATTAAGGCTTTAAATACTATTAATACTTACTATTAAGCACTAGTTAGCATAGCTTTTGCCCTGGAGACCCAAAAGAATAAAATAACTATACCACAAGACTGGTTGTTAAGGCTGTGGCTAAAAAAGTCATACATCAGGAATCAAAGCATGAACTCTACGAGAAAGTTAAACTTGAAGAGATTTCATATCAAGTTAATTATTCAGAACTTAGGAATCTCCTCCAATGTGCAACTGTTTTTATAAGGGATCCCTGAAATAGGACAATGAATCATATATATTTTATGTCAAGGCATATTTGGCCAGATACTGTCCATGGGAATTTAAACAAATGATATTAACTAGGTGCATAAATACTATGATAATCAAGATTCAATCTGGGAGTTAGCAGTTCATTTGAGGCAGCTTTCTGAATAGCATCAAAAAATAAGATAATAAAATCAGATTAAAAGAAATGTAAGACGACATAACAAACCAACAAAATTCAGAATGTACACCTTATTATTCCTATTCAGATGATAGATGTGGAATATAAAATTGTTGTGAACATCAGCACAGAAGTAGAGAAGGAAACACTTGGTGTTCTGTTATTTACAGACTCCACAAGATAAAAGCAAAATAAGTATTCAGATAAGTAAAAGTCTCCATACAGCTGATGCCTCAGAAAGTTATATCCCATGAATGCTCATAAATTGGAGTATTTTAATGAAATGAACAGTAATTAGAAAAGCGGGTTTTGTCAAGAAGGGATCTTCTGCAAATGACCAAAATAGCGTATTTATACTTGCAGCTTTCTAATCATCTAGGTTGTTAGTGGATAAACTAAACTATTTGAATAAAAAGTATAAACTGTTTTCCACATCAAATAACAAATGCAATGATTTTTAACAAATAAGTTAGAAGAAGTAACTATCGTATTATCAGAGGTTGTATTCTGTTTTTCTCCTTAGGTATTCCTTCTCAAAGGGAAAAATCATAGGTATTTTGACACCCCCTCCCCATCCTCTGCTTGGCAGTGGGCTGAGGAAATATCTGTGAATATGGCCAAAATTATTTTCATGAATGCATTCTGGGTATATTCTAATACATCGAAATACAGTTTTACCAGAGTATAGATACTAAGATGCAAATAATTTTAACCTGAATTATTTTCTTTTTTTTTAATTTTTTTTTCCAACGTTTATTTATTTTTGGGACAGAGAGAGACAGAGCATGAACAGGGGAGGGGCAGAGAGAGAGGGAGACACAGAATCGGAAGCAGGCTCCAGGCTCCGAGCCATCAGCCCAGAGCCCGACGCGGGGCTCGAACCCACGGACCGCGAGATCGTGACCTGGCTGAGGTCGGACGCTTAACCGACTGCGCCACCCAGGCGCCCCAAACCTGAATTATTTTCGATTTGGGTGATACTGACCAACTAACAGTTAAAGTTAATTTTAGAGGGTAACCTAACATTAAATTTTCCAAGTCAATTAATTTTGACTTGGATGATGATTTAAGCAGATGTATTAGCTTTTTCTATTGCTTTTGCAAGAAATTACCACAGACACCGTACCTAAAACAGCACCTATTTGTTAGCTCACAGTTTTATGCATTTATTTGTTTATTTAAAGATATCTCTTTCTGACATAAGCAAGGAGTGAAGGGACAGCAGTTCAGGATGCTTTTTCCATCTTTCTCCTCTGACTTTCTTTTTTTCTGTATTAAAAATACCTTTATTTCCTTAGTTATGAAATTAACACATTATTGTAAAAAAAATTTTAGTGGAAATGTACAAAGAATAAAGAGAATCAATCCTATCTCCTGGAGATGACCTAGTTGCACTAACTCATTTCTACCTTTACTTCCTTCTCTCCTTTTTTTTTCTCCTCCTCCTCCTTCTGCTTCTCTGTTTTTATTTATTCTTTAAAGATTTTAATATGGTTTTACTTCCAATTTTTAAAAAAAATTCTAGTTAGTTAGCCTATGATGTCACATTGGTTTCTGGTATAGAATTTAGTGATTGATCACTTACATATAACACCCATGTTCATCACAAAAAGTGCCCTCCTTAGGGGTGCCTTGGTGGCTCAGTTGGTTAAATGTCTGTCTTTGGCTCAGGTCATGATCTTGCAGTTCTCGAACCCATGTGGGGCTCTGCTCACTGCTTGGAGCCTGGAGCCTGCTTTGGATTCTGTGTCTCCCTCTCTCTCTTCCCCTCCCCCACTCACTCTCTGTCTCTTTCTCTTTCAAAAATAAATAAACATTAAACTTATTTAAAAAAAAAAGTGCCCTCCTTAATACCTATCACCCATCTATCCCATCCCCCAACCCACCTCCCTCCATCAACCCTCCGTTTGTTTTCTACAGTGGAAATTCTTATGGTTTGCTTCCTTCTCTCTCTTGTTTCCCGCATGTTTATCTGTTTTGTTTCCTGAATTCCACATATGAGTTAAATCATAGAGTATTTGTCTTTCTCTGACTGATTTCACTTAGCATAATACTCTCTAGCTCCATCCACACCATTGCAAATGGCAAGATTTAATTCTTTTTCATGGCTAAGTAATATTCATGTGTGAGTGTGTGTGTGTGTGTGTGTGTGTGTGTGTGTGTGTGTGTGTGTGTATCACATCTTTTTTAACCATTCATTAGTCCATGGACACTCTGGCTTTTCTGTAGTTTGGCTATTGATAATGCTTCCTTTGTGTTACCTGTAAAGTTGGTGTTTCTGATGATGTTCTCTGTTCTTTCTAGTTTTTGTTGCTTTTGGTCTTTTTTTCCCCACTCAACAAGTCCCCTTTACTATTTCTTGCAGGGCTGGTTTAGTGGTCACAAACTCCTTTAGTTTTCATTTGTCTGGGAGACAAACTCCTTATTTCTCCATCTTTTCTGAATGACAGCTTTGCTGGATAAAGAATTCTTGTCTACATATGTTTCTCAGTCAGCACATTGAGTATATCCTGCCATTCCCTTCTAGCTTGCCAAAGTTCTGAGGACATATGTGCTGCAAACCTGATCTGTTTTCCTTTACAGGTTAAGGACTTATTTTCCCTTGCTGCTTTCAGGATTCTTTTCTTGTCTGTGTATTCTTTGAATTTGACTATGATATGCCTAAGTGATGGCTGGGTTTTGTTGAATTTAATAAGAGTTCTCTGTGCTTCTTGGATTTCGATGTCCTTTTCCTTTCCCAGATCAGGGAAGTTTTTAGCTACAATTTGCTCAATAAATCTTCTTTTTCTCTCTATTCTTCTTCTGGGATTTCTATGATACAGATATTATTATACTTTAAGAAGTCACTGAGTTCCTAAGTCTACATTTTTGATCCCCCCAAAAAAATCCCACTTTTTTTTTCAGCTTTATTATTTTCCCTAATTTTATCTAGTATATCACTGGTTCATTCCTCTGTTTCATCCATCCTCATTGTCATTGCAACCACTTGTTTTTGCATCTTGGTTATAGCATTTTTTATTTCAGTCTAACTAGTTTTTGTTCTTTTATCTCTGCGGTAAGTGATTCTCTGTTGTCTTCTATGCTTTTCTCAAGTCCAACTAGTATCCTTATAATTATTGTTTTAATTTCTGGTTCAGACATCTTGCTTGCATCTGTATCTGGCTGTGACTTCTTCTTGTTCTTTCCTTTGGGGTGAATTCCTCCATCTTGTCATTTTGTCTGGGTCACTGGTGTGTGTGTGTGTGTGTGTGTGTGTGTGTGTGTGTGTGTGAAAGAGAGAGAGAGAGAGAGAGAGAGAGAGAGAATGATGTTAGGAAAACCTGTTGTATTCCTGATCCTGAGAGTAATGGCTATATTCACAATATGTCCAATAATAATAATAATTGGAACCTAGATCCTGGGTGTATTTTGATCTGCTTATTAAAAGAAGCTAGATTTAAAATAAATAAATAAATAAATAAATAAATAAATAAATAAATAAATAAATAAAAGAAGCTTGATCCTATTTCCCCTAGAGCTGAAGCTTCGCAACACTCTGTGATCAGTAGAATTGGTGTGTGTGAGGAGTTTGTGCTGGTCTTTTAGGTGAGCAACCTCCCACTCTGATTCTCAGGCTGATTTGCTCTATTGGAGATGCACCTGAAGGGCGCAGTGGGGCGGGGCTTGGTGTATGCAGCTCTGGCCTCCACTGGGCGGCACTGTTTTGCTCCTTGAAGTGGGTAGTGCTGATAGGTGGAGAGGTGTGGAGAAATGCCATTGCTCCGATGCCAAGTCACAGGAGTGGGGAGATCGCACTTGCCCCTTTTCAGGAAGCACTCACAGAAGAGCAAACACTCACCTCTCTTGTGTCCCCAGCTTGCAGCAGATACCTGCCTTCACCCTGCCTGCATCTGAGCTGTCTCTCTGCCAGGTGGCACAGCAATCCCATGTTTCATCTCAGGCACATGGCTGGATTTCAAAACTCCACACTTTAGAGGTCCATGGGATGCATACATCAGTGCTGATCCTCTGGGGGAACGTCTC
Source organism: Puma concolor (assembly GCF_028749965.1). Taxonomy (NCBI): domain Eukaryota; kingdom Metazoa; phylum Chordata; class Mammalia; order Carnivora; family Felidae; genus Puma; species Puma concolor. Next base: position 53,596,688 of record NC_141679.1, on the reverse strand, counting down.
AGTGCACTGTGGCCAGTGCCAGCTTGTCTCAGAAACTGGTTAATTGACCACGCAGTGGTTCAGTGTTTGTGGTAAAGCACAGCCAAAAGTTGGCACCAAGATTTGCTGCCTTCAGCCTGTGCCTTTGTTCCTATGCAGAGCGACAGGGCAGCATGCCGTAGCCACCAGGAGAAGCCATGGCCACGGCTCCCCAGTGCGCTCCATCAGGAGAACGGCTTCTCCTTGTGCGACACAGGGGATCCTCTGACCATGCTGCCCACTCCCGGGTCTTCACCCTCCTTCCCCACCAGAGCACTGCCAAGCCTGCCAGGCATGATGCTAGCAATGGCACAGACTTCCAAAACTTCAGAGTTTGCACTTGCTATTTATAAAACTTGGGATATTCAGCCCCTCTCCCTTTCCCAGTCAGTGGTTTTGAGGAAGAATTTTCTTGTGCAATTCTGTGTGCACACTTTGATTCACTTTGTGTCTCTCTCTTTCTCTCTCCTCTCTTCGTGATCAGGGCTTCCTCTCCTTCACAGCACCTGCAGCTTTTCCCTCCCCCAAATAAACTTCTAACTTACATAATGTTGTCATTTTTCCTACCTCTGGTTGTATGGTTTTGCTCTCAGTCTTCATATCAAATTTTGGGTGTTCAAAATGGTTTGACATTTATCTAGCTCTGTTAGACAAGGCAAGCCTAGGATGTCCCTACTCCTCCACTATCTTAACTCTCCCTTCCTTCTCAGTTCTTTGTGTCAGGAGTTGAGGCACAGAGTGACTCAATTGTGTCCTCTGCTCAAGGCCTTAGGAGGCTGGAGTCAAGGTATTGACTGGGCTTGATTCTCATCTGGAAATAAGAATATATAAGGGAAGATCCAAACTCATTCAGGTTGTGGGTCAAATGCAGTTCCTTGTAGTTAGAGTACTGAGGTCCCATTTCCTTCCCGGCTGTCAGCCAGGGGCTGGGCTCTACCCTAAAACTTCCTCTCATCCCGTCTCATGCTACCTGCAGGGTTCCCTCCCTCCAACAACCAGTGAGTCAATTCTTTGCCACTTTGAGTCTTGCTTACTTTATCTGCTTACTAAAAGTGATACTGTCAGTCTCCTAATTTTTGTTTTAATTTTATTAGATTTCTAATCCACTAGGAATTATTTTCTATATGATAAAGTATAATTTAATTTTTATCTAGAGGATTACCTATTTTTTTTTCTAATTTCACTTACCAAAAAAAAAAAAAATCCAGTTTCATGGAAACTGTCACTTTTATCATGAGTTAAATCCTATCTATTTCTTGAAACTCTCTGCTCTGTATGATTTTTCACTTGCTTTCAGAAGGATATTTTACTCTTTCTTTTTTACTGTCTTATAGGGAAAGTCCCCTCTAACTGACTATTGAGTTGTATTTTTCGTGTTAACCCCCTAAATGGACTCTACAATATTCAAACAATTTTCTTTTCAGTAGTTTTATTCAATCCATTTCCAACATGTGATCGTTTTCCTTTATTCATGGCACAACAGTTTTATTCCTTATCTTTGAAAGAAATTTTGAGAAATAATTAACTGGTTTGGGGTTTATTTATACACACTATCAGCAAAATTATATCTCCAAACTGAATGTGGGAGTCATGGCACCCTCTGTCAGATGATACATTGAAGTGAAGGTGGCTCTACATGTGCTTCATGGTATAGTGATGACATTGGATGAGAAGAAACATCTCAGAGACAAGAAGTGGGCAATGAATTCTTCTGGGGCCTTGGAACTTTTCTAATACTCCTGAGGGAGGAGTAATGAAAGGGTTTATTTGTTGATACATATATGATAATATGTGTGTTGTGTGGACCTAAACTGATCCAGACAAGAAATTAGAAATATATCCTGAAAAAGAACTCTTAAATACACACAGGAGAAGCAAAGGCTTGAATAGCTGTAGGAGGCGAAACATGGTTACTGATTTATTTTTCCCCTCTTGGCAAATTTCCACTATTTGGCAAATTATTCAAATGAATAATCTATGTGAAGTAGAAATTGAAACTTCAAAGCTCTATATGTTATATAGTCCCATCACTTTCTATGAAGGTCTTGGAACAGTAGATCTAATTCACATGTAATGAAGTTGAAAGAGCAGAATTTCTTTTTTTTTAATCATATCCTTTTTATATAATTTTCATTTGATACAATCCAGTGGCCATTCTTCATGTACATGTTGCAATAGGAATAAATGACAGTAGGGCTCATTTACTATTAGGAAGTAAAAATAAAAATCTCTCAATTTGTATCCTTGTTTTCTTAAACTAATCACTCATCTGTAAGTGAAAAATTTTTCTTTTTTGAAAATTCCAATTGAATATTGAATTGGGGGGTGCCTGGGTGGCTCAGGCGGTTAAGCATCCGACTTTGGCTCAGGTCATGATCTAGCGGTTTGTGAGTTTGAGCCCCGCATTGGGCTCTGTGCTGACAGCTCGGAGCCTGGAGCCTGCTTCAGATTCTGTGACTCCCTCTCTCTGCTCCTCCCCTGATCATGCTCTCTCTCTCAAAGAATTAATAAACATTAAAACAACAACAACAACAACACTAAAATTTAAGTTAAAAAATTTTTAAATTAAAATCAGAATTTAATTATGAATTAAACTTAAAATGGAAAATAATGTTTTCAACATTATTTTAAAAATCAAGTCAAATAGCTGTCTTTAAATTATTTTATCATTTATTAAGCACCTACCAGGATCTAGATACAGGAGTGGGTCCTGTTATACTCTTTTTGTGTTCTTTTCTCAATTTTATTTTTTTTTTTTTGTCTTGTGATGTTCTCTTTCCTCCCTTTTGACTCTACAAGTTTAACATTGCCGTAATACACACACACACACACACACACACATATACATATATATGTGTGTGTGTGTGTATATATATATATATATATATATATATATATACATATATATATATATATATATATATATATATATATATTTACCTCTTGTGATAGCCCAAGATGTAAATGTGTGTTTAAATTTAAAAGTATGAGAAATTTTAAAATGATTTATCTAAATACCCCAAAGAAAGTAGTGTTTTCCTGTGTATACAGTCCAATCTATACATCACCTATTTTGATATTAAATGTAGATTTATATAAAGATTATTGCCACTGATAAAATTAGTTGATGCAAAGGGCAATGCTATCCAGAATTTGAGGGTAAGCGCAGTTATCTTCAAGATGTAAATCTCAAAGTTCGAGATAGGAATTAGTCCTTATAAGTCTTTACTCCTGTGCATGGGTTTATCCCTTGTACTTGTAATTTATGTTTTCTGTAATCTCAGGCTTTGTATAGTCATATCGATTCCTGTTTTGTTTCCCAGGATACCATGAGCTCTACCAGGTCAAGGACTATGTCCGAACTGCTTTGCCTTTCCAGAATCTAATGCAGGATTGGCCCTTGAATTCTTAGATAAAACTCTCATATAAAAAAGACTGAATTGGGGCGCCTGGGTGGCGCAGTCGGTTAAGCGTCCGACTTCAGCCAGGTCACGATCTCGCGGTCCGTGAGTTCGAGCCCCGCGTCAGGCTCTGGGCTGATGGCTCAGAGCCTGGAGCCTGTTTCCGATTCTGTGTCTCCCTCTCTCTCTGCCCCTCCCCCGTTCATGCTCTGTCTCTCTCTGTCCCAAAAATAAATAAACGTTGAAAAAAAAATTAAAAAAAAAAAAGACTGAATTAACTGTTGTGATAAATAATAAATATTTCAATATCTGAAATAAAAGAGTGAGCTTGAGAATATCTGGCTCAGATATTACAATGTTTCACAGCTGGTTTTTTCCTCTTCCTGACTCCCAAATTAAATATCCCAAATATATGCTAACATTAGTTGTGTTAAGAAAATCTGATGCTTGTCAATCCTGCGTTCAAAAGCATTTGCAATAAATTGAAATCTTCTCAGCATACTGCTGTCTTCCTACATTTTCTGTAAATCTTTTCTTTTTTTCCAAACCGTCCCTGTAAATACACTGCACACTAGTACAGCAAACTGCCTTCTTGTCCCGGTGACTGTCCATGTTCCTATGCCTTTGTATTTGCTCCTGAATAGTGGAATATTGCCATCCTTCTTTTGCCTTTCCTTCCTTCAGATGGCATTGTCTTGGTAGTAGATGCCTTACCTGAATGCATCTTACCTTACCTGAATGCATCTCTTCCTGTTCCACGTATACTTGCACAAGCCACTATTATAACACTTATCTCCAATTACAATAAGAAGTACTTGTGAGAAGGGCTTTTTCTGTCTCTTTTATGTGCTCCTCAGTGGGGAACTGTGCTTGCGAATAAATAAGGAGACCAATCCACTTGAAGGCAAAATGCCAAGAGACAAAAATAATAAAGTTTAGATAAAGGCCAAATAAGAAAACTTTAAATAAAGGTAAAGTAAGAAGAAATGCAGCTTTCTCAGAATGTGACATAATGAAAATATACTCTACTTGGTTTTTCATCTCTGGCATTTGCCAAGTGGAATCTTCACTGTCACCCTGATTTTATCCTTGCTGCACAATAGACAAGACTGTACCTTTTCAAAAATTGCGTCAGGAAATCCAATATTGAAGCCATATTTTTTTTTGGTATTTACATCTCATGGATCTTTAAAATCCTTGAAATTAAGAATTCTGTTCAACTTCTTTTTGTGATTATTCATATAACTTGCTGTTACATCAATAATTACCTTATTTCTATTAGGGGTACTTTTTATGAAGATTTGGATAACAAAATTCAAGGATAAAAGCTATAAAGATGGCTTAAATAAACCTATTGGTTTATATTGTTTTAAAGTAGTTCAATATTTTCATAGCTAACTCATATTTAAATGTAGACTTTTATGATATATCAAATTCAAAGGATTCTATTTTCAACTCTGATGTTTTTTATAATTTATAATTTGTAGATTTTATACTTTCTAATTCTTCTCTTTTTTTACTTTTATGTATTAATTTTGTGAAACAGTGAGAGAGAGAGAAAGAGAGAGGGAGACAAAGGCAGAGAGAAAATCTCAAGCAGGCTCCACGCTGTCAATGCAGAGCCTGACATGGGGCTTGAACTCACAAACCATAAGATCATAAGCTGAGCTGAGATCAAGAGTCATATGAACTTAACCACCCAGGTGCCTCTTTTTAACCCTTTTTAAATAATGATGTGAAAATGTCTTCTAAATATAAAGTTATTTTAAACATTTCATCTTTATAGAGAATCAGTTTGCTATTATCACCCTGCCTTTGAACATAGATCTCAAAAAATACTGCCATTTTCATTACCACCAAGAAAAAATGAAATAGTTAGGTATAAACCTAACAAAACATGTGTAACATATATGTGAGTAAAATTATGAAATTCTGATAAAAGAAATCAAAGTGTCGAAATGAATGAAAAGAGATTCCATGATTATGGAGATAAAGACTCAGTATTGTTAAGATGCCAGTTCTTTCCAACTTGATCTGTGTCACACTCAATCTCACTCAAAACTATAGCAAGTTATTTCATGGAGATCAACAAACTTATTGTAGAGGTTTTATAGGACATTTTTTAAAAAATCAATGGTGGCCAGGTGTTTGGTGGTACAGGAGGGGGATTGAAATAAATAGATAAACACGGGATTTTTAGGATCATGAAATAATCTGTAGTATAGTCTAATGGTTGATGTATGATAGCATTCATTTGTTAAAATCCATAGAATGCACAACATAAAAAATGAACCCTAATATAAACTATGGATTTTAGTTAATAATAATGTATCCTAGGGACACCTGGTTGGCTCAGTCAGTTGAGCGTCCCACTTCGGCTCAGGTCATGATCTCATGGTTCTTGAGTTCAAGGCCCTACATCTGGCCTGCTGCTGATAGCCCAGAGCCCACTTCAGATACTCTGTCCCCCTCTCCCTCTGTCCCTCCCCTGCTTGCTTGCTGTTTCAAAAATAAAGTAGATATTTAAAAATTATAATAACAATGTATCTAAATCAGTTCATCAGTTATAATACCACATTAATGTACCACATTAATACAAGATAATAATAAGGGAAAGTATGTTTGTGAGAGTGTGGGTGTATGGGAACTCTATATACTTTTTGAGAATTTTTTCTGTAAATCCCAAGTCTACTTAGAAAACACCATTAATAAAATGAATATGCAGCATTGAATGAGTGAAAATATTCATTATATATATACTTTAAAAGGAGATTTGTATATATATGTGTGTATATATATATATATATATATATATATATATATATATATATAATCAACTCTCACAAATCAATGTCAAGGGGACAAGTTATAACACTAAAAATGGGTAAAACAATTGCCTAGGTATTTCACACAGAAAAATACACAAATGGCTAATAATTTTATGAATACTCATCGAGGAAGTTAAATTCACACTGAGATACTGCTACACAGTTATTAGAGTGGTTAAAATTAAAAAGACTAACAATACCAAATATTGAGAAAGACAGAACAGCTTGAATATTGCTCCTGGGGCTATAAAGTGATAAAATAACATCAGGAGTTGATTTGACAGTTTCTAATAGAAGTTCAGAATACATCTATCCTAAGAACCCGTTACTTTACTTTTTTATATTGCCCAAGAGATATGAAAACTTATGTCCATAAGAAAACTTACACACAGATATTCACTGCTGTTCTCTTCATAATAACCAAGTACCAGAAACAACCAGAATGTCTATCAACAGGAACATGGATTAAAATAATGATTTATTCATATATTGGAATGCTATTCAGTAGTAAAAAGAAAGACTGTATAAATACAAAAACAACAACATGGATGAACCTCAGAAACACTATTATCAGCACAATAGACCGGACACAAAATAGTACGTACTTTTTACTGTTATTTACCTCAAGATTTAGGACAGGCACAGAATAAAAAAAAAGTAGGAAAAGAAATAAGAAAAGGACTCATGGACTTGGCATTGGAGGATAGGAAGGAATTGTCTGGGAGTGGTCAGAGGAATATTTTCTGGGTGATAGAAATATTCTGTCTCGTTAGAGGTATGGGGTACATTGTGTGTGTGTGTGTGTGTGTGTGTGTGTGTGTGTGTGTGTGTGTGTTAGAAGTACAAGCAGTATCTGTACTTTTTCTAACGCGATTTATTCCTCAGTGGAGAATAATTTTTAAAAGTACAGGAGAAGAATTAAAATTTGTAAAAGCAGCAGTGAAAGGTAATTCTGAGTCATAATCAGGGCTAGGGGTTACAGAAGTAGGATCTCTATACAGTTATATTCAGAAATGACACAAGCAGGATACAACTCCAAACCCAGACCTAGAGACAAAGACCTAGTTAAAATACGTTCTCAGAAATCTGCCATTTACTAATTACTGAACCTTGGTGAGTTAAGATATTCCCTCTAATCACTAGTTTCCTTGTTTATAAAATTAGAAACAAGTACCAAGATTTTGATTTATTAAGAGAATACAGTCATTGTGCTTAGCATAAGATGTGGTTCATAGTAAGTATTGAGGAAAAGTATCTGTTACTACTACTGAGCAGAAATGGCACTCTAGTAACCTAGTTATAAAGATGGTTTTAAATTAAGTACTGCTCATGAATTAATTTGCCCTAGAAATATCATATGTAGTATGAACACAGATCTATTCTACATTGTTTTATCTTATAAGTTTTAGTATTATGTAACTGCATTTTAATTTTTTTATTTTTATTTTATTTTTATGTTTTAATGTTTATTTTTGAGAGAGAGAGAGACAGAGTGTGAGTGGGGGAGGGCCAGAGAGAGAGAGGGAGACAGAGAATCTGAAGCAGGCTCCAGGCTCTGAGCTGTCAGCACAGAGCCCATATGTATCTGCATTTTTAAAGTAGGAAAAAGTAGGGGTTCCCTGGGTGGCTCACTTGGTTAAGCATCAGACTCTTGATATTGGCTCTGTTTATGATCTCTGGGTAGTGAGATCGAGCTCTGTGGTGAGTATGGAGCCTGCTTGGGATTCTTTCTCTCCCCCTCTCTCTGTCCCTACCTGGCTTGTGTGCATTCTCTAGCTCCTCTTAAAATAAATAAACTTAAAAAAATAAATGAAGTAGAAAAAAAACTAATTTTTAATACTACTATTTAGAAAAATCTGTCACACACAGAAGTAGAACACAGATAGTAAGTCTCCATCATTTAGACTAAATATAGGAAAACCAAAATGAAGAAGTTTACATTCAGTCATAAAATTTTAAAAATAATGTGTTTGTAACTTTGACAAACACATTGTTTACAAGTTTAGTCATTAGTGATGACCCATTAATGAGTAGACTAGATTTCTGGCAATTACCACGCTAGACTTTTGATTTATTGGTCACCTGAGATTTCCCTGAAGAATTGTAACAATAGCCACATTGATTCTATACCTCTGTTCTGTTTATAGCTGCTTTTTTCAGAATTTGTTTCTAAAATTGACCTTAATCAAGTTATAAAAATTGACAAAAAATTATCTGAAAAGTGTCAGGTGTTACAATGTTCACAGTCAGCATGAAGAGGTTTAACTACCCACAGCTTTCCACAACTTCTATGCAATGCTTATCTGTACTATGGCAATTCCATTTCCTAGATTGGGCAGGTATTTGAAAGAATCTGTTGAGAAATCTCAATCCCATCAAACACATCAAACACTATCCTATTCTACTAATGTGGTAGGGTCCCCTCCCTAAGGAGAGGAAAACAAACAAACAAACAAAAAAACCCTAAAGGCAACCTGGCTATACAGGTACATGACAACATACCTCACAACCTTGTAACATGAGACCACTTAATCAGACTGCATGTTTGTGTGTTACCATATATGGGAGACAAAGAAATAGAAAATGTAGAAAAAACTACAGCACTTGGCGTTGAGGGCTCAGTTCTTCTGTGCGAACCCAACTGAGCAGTGCTGTCAGGAATAAAGTTGCTTTCTGGAAAGAAAAACCTTGGGGTCATGACTCTCTGTGTGTGAATCCTGCTCCACTAAGAACTATGTTGCATTTGTGTTGTGCCATACTGATTCTCGTCCCTCTAACTGAATTAAATTTTCTTTCCAAGCCATCCAATCTACTCTTGACCTAAGCTACAATTCTCCTTCCATGAAGTGTTGTCTCATCCTTCACCAGAGAATTTGTTTCTTTCTTCTGTCTGTTTTGCTTGCTTTGTATTTTTCATGTATCACTTTTCAAATGCTGCTTTACACAATGGCTAATTTTTCCTGCATATTTTTGAGAGGTGTGTTCTCATTAAATCTCTGGTCATTAAATTGTAAACTTCTGCAGATAAAGCTGCTGCCATCGCTCTTTTAGGCTGAAGTGCCATTAAGCTTCATCCCTCAAAACCTACTTTAATTCATTCTTAATATGTTCCTTTTATGTTGGGTACTCAAGTTACTTTTAAAGTAGACTACATTTTTACAAAATACCACATAAGCCTTATTCACACACACAAAAAATACATTTATTTATAAGTTCTAATAACCACAGGAAGAAAAGAAAATGTAAAACATTAAAAGTTTAATTTTCTTTTATCCTTGACCTAGAGGTCTCAACCCTGTTCTCCAAATGTAAAGGCAAGTTATAAAATTAATTTGTACAAAGAACTAGAGGTCATTTTCAAGAAGCTCCAGAGAATTGAGACCAAATCAGGTCTATAGACTTCAGTGACTGCAAACAAGGAAAGTCAATTTACAGGGCTAAGGTAAAGGAATTTAATTTGATCACTCTTATTAGTATAATTAGGAGGAATGCAGCTTGGAGGCAAGCGGCTTAATCTATAAAGGAAGAAGATAAATTTAAATCCATAAAAATTTACTTACCAATATTTTACGTGAAAGTCATGTTTTGTATTTTTCCCTGTGGTTATAGTTAATCATGAAAACAAGAGTCAGATATCCTTGCCTCTAATCTCTGGGAGGCTGGCAGTGGGGGGGGGGGGGGCGGGGAGGGCACAGAAATAAGAGAGGAGGGACTGGGGACTTGCTGGGTGGTTTGACATTGCATGAGTTCTTTAACCAGTTCATAAGCTGAGAAGATAGACACATGTCATAAGACAAGGAACAATGCAGTTGAAGGAAGAAAATCTATTTACCAAGAGGTGACATGTAAAAAATTTCTCACCCCCCATGAGCTTTTACTTCCTTAGCTATAAAATGTTAACATCCATGCCTTTCTCACAGGGATGTTATGGTAAAGATTTTCCTGTGTGGGGTGTGTTTTGGCTGCTGCCTGCTTACTGCCTTCAAAAACTAGTAATGAAGTGGATGAATTTCCAACATCTGATAAATTTCTAACTCTTTGGATGACTTTATTCAAACTTCCTGAGGTCAACATGATGGAAGACTGAAACCTATATCAGACTCTATTGCCCTTAACTATCTATTTAAGGAATCAAATGATTGTGGCTTGAGTTCACCTTCTATTTGATCTTAAGTAACTAATTCCCAGCTCAGTCTATCAGGCAAGGCAGAAGTTGGGTATCAATTTGTAAAGAATGAACATCCGGGGCTTGAGTCCCTTCCCTACTGCTTTTTATCTAGTGACTGTGGGAGTTTTTTTCTGGCTCAGTTTCATGATGTATAATGATAGTATCTACTTCATTGGATTGGTGGGCAACATCAAGAGTTAATGTTATGTATTTAAAGCATTTAGAGCAGGGCCTTACTTTTCTTAGGTATTAGGGATTTTAGCTGGAGCTAAGTGTCATTTTTACTTTTTAACAACTTTATTGAGGTTTCATTAATCAAGAACTGTACATATTTAATGTATACAATTTAATGAGTATAGACATATACAAACCCACATAATACCATCACCACAATCAAGGTGATATTCCTATCTAACATTTCCCTGAGTTTTCTTGTGCCCCCCTTTTTTGTGGTAACCCAGTTTAAAAGATGGGCAAAAGACTCAAATAGATATTTCTCCAAAGATGACATACAAATGGCCAAGATATATATGAAAATATGGTCAACATCATTATCAGGGAAATTCAAATTAAAACTACAATGGGAAATCTCAAGCCTATTAGGACAATGCTAATTTAAAAACAGAACAAAACAAAAAAATAAAGATAGAAAATGTTGGTGAGGTTTTAGAGAAATTGGAACTCTTGTAATAATGTTGGTGGGAATGTAAAACAGTTCAACAACTACAGAAAACAGTATGGAGAGTCCTCAAAAAATTAAGAGGAGAAATATGTGATCTGACAATTCCACTTCTGAGTATATATCGAAAAGAATAGAAATCAGCCTCTCAAAGAGATGTGCACATCCCTCGTGTTCATTGCAACACTATTCACAGTAGACAAGATACACAAACAATCCAAGTGATCATCAAACATGAATGATGAGTAAAGAAAATGTGGTATACACATACAGTGTAATAGTATTGAGCCAAATGCCTCATCCTAACATCCTACCTTTTTAGTCCAGCAATGGCCATTTGAATGAAATAATGAGAGGAATATTTCATAATAGGTATTAAATATACTTAGGGAATTGCCTTCCTTATATTTATGTGTATATATACAACTTCCTTAGCTTGAAATCCTTTCATAATTTAAGAAAAAGTTAGATGTTTGGGACATAAATTAAAAAGAACTTTATTAGAGCATTTCACTTGATCCTAATGTGCTATAACTTTGTAGATAGCACATCTTGGGGTTTTTCTTTAAAAATGTGAATTAGCATTAGAATGTTACAAAGTTCAAATGATTTTTGCCATGTAAAGTATTTCATTTATCTATCACATCAAACACATTAGTAAAATGAATGTGAACCACTAATGAGGTGACTCCCTGGGCTCTCATTCTTACTCTCCTTTACTCTATTGGCTGAATATTGTTTCCTGGCTATTGTTTGCAGAGCCACATTTATTGCCTTCTAATCTTATAGCTACTCTCTGTGGAACCATGTAAACTCTTAATATGTCTACCCACCAAAATCTATGGTCTATTTCATAAGCAAGAAGAAAAATTAAAGTTTCCAAAGACATCAGGCAAATACTCAGTAAAATTGAGATCATGGTTAAACTATGTTGAATAAAAACATATGTATCAGTATAATACATTATTATAGTGCAATTCATTTTTGTATTCACAATAAATGTGAAATTGTATCCACCTACTGTTTTAAAATTTATAACAAGCTACCCCAAAATTTAGGGGCTTGACCACAGCCATTTGTTTAGCTCATGATTTTGTGGGCCAGCTTGGTAGCTCTTCTCTTCTGGACTGGGTTACCTCATCACTGCAGTCACTTGGTGGCATGATGGGCGCAGTTGCTTAGGATGTCCTTACACTACTGGTGACTGGCCATCTGGTTGGTCTCCAGAGCTTCAGGTGGTGTGGCTTGTGTCTATTCCATGTTGTGTCATCCTCCAGTAGACTAGGTCAGGCTTCTTCGTATGACGGTAGAAAAGTTTCCAACATGTGAAGGAATCCCAAAGTCAATGTGCTTTTTAAGCCTCTGCTTGCATTGGGCTAAGCAGATCATCACCCAGTCCATATCCAAGACTTTAGAGAAAGGTTCTGCTTCTTGATGGGAGGAAGCAAAGGGTTGTGTCTGGTTTTGCAATCTACCACATTCTGTACACATACACCCACATACATATTTTTGTATGAGTAACACATATCAAACTTATCCGAGATATTTAGACGTATGCATTTATGATTAAAATATAGACAAATGCCCTTCCAAGGCAACAAAAAATAGTTTATATCTGTGTAGATGTATCATAAATCAAGTATGTGCATAAAGATAAATAAATCAGACCATGGTGTGCTCCTGCATAACTTAGATCAACAGTCACATCACACTGGTTTTCTCTAGTGAAATTTAAGATCTCTGCTGTATAGCAGACTTGTATATTTGGTGGCATAGTACGTTATCACCAATGTAATCTGTTGCCAGCCTGCTCTGTGTATACAGGATCCTATCATATGCACTAAAGAATAAGCAAAAAAAGGTTTAGGATTTGGTGATTTAAGGGGCATCTAGGTGGCTCAGTTGGTTAAGCATCTGACTCTTTATTTCAGCTCAAGTTATCATCTCAGGATTTTGGAATTGAGCCTCACATCCAGCTTCACACACATGGAGATTCCTCTCTCTCCCAACTCCTGTCCTCTGCTCATGGACTCTGTCTCTAAAAAATAAAATAAAATAAAATAATAAATAAAAATAATAAAAAATCTAGTTGAAGTAAACTCACATGCACATTTGCATTTAGCCTAAGCAGCAAATTCTAAGTAAGTTAGTACAATATTTGGCATAGGACTTGTACTGGAGGGACTCAGGGAAGAAGACACCTTGGGGAATTGGATAATGAGTTTCCACTGTCACAAAGAGTACAGGGATGAGCAGGGGGAATGAATGTAGAAGAGAAGTGAGATAGGCTGTTGGAGAAAATAGGAAACATGTAGAAGAGGAACACAGGACACTGAACTTGGGATGTTATCATCATAAGCAAAGGGGAGTTAGTACATTTTTATCAGAAGAAGATAATCCAATGTAATATTCACACCTGCATGTGACTTTTCTATTTAGCAAGACTTTAGCTCAGAAATATAAAGTGGCATTTTAATCAAGCTATTTGAGTGGATTTAATATAACCTACTTTTAATAATTATAAACTTATACCTAAGTATCTAGTGATAGGTTTTGTACAAATGAGTCTAATTTCTTCTCCTAATAATATATACAGTTAGAAACTTAGGAAATAATTAATATAGACATGATTCCTAAAAAGTGTTCCACAAAATATGAAATGTATAAAAATTATTATCAAAGTAATTAAACTTGGACATTGTTCCTTATTCTCAGTTTTCTAGAGTTTTTCCATGACCTCTTTGGAGATACAGAATTAGAATTAAAGGTCTCAAGGTCTCATTAGGAGCTGACTCTTTGTGACACAATACCAAATGTAATTTTTCCTATTATGTTGGAGTTTCTTTGCTTTGGGTATGGCTCCAGTAGCATAAGCAGAGCATCGCCAGATACTGTAAAACTAGTTCTTTATCCAACTCCAGCCTATATCAGAGGGGAGAAGAGAGGGATGGGGAAAAAATAACTAATAAATTGGGAGTTTATTTGGAGAGAGAGCTGTTAATGTGACAAGCTATGTGAAGTAAGATGAGAGAACTCCTTGGAGATGTTACTTGTGTCCATTAACTTTTTATGGATACAGGAAGTATTTTCTGATTTAAGCCTGAAAAGGTCTACATGTTTTAACAGCCTGCAGCAGAAAAGTGACAGGAGCTCTATGGGAAATGGACAGAACTTAAATCCTACAAGGCAGTTTCCTCTGGGCCAGAGCTGAACCTTGTGGAAGGAAGCACGGACAAAGTGATCTCGAGAGAGTGTGTGCATGGTATAGACAGTCGGAAGCTAGAGGCTAAGAGAGCATGTCATGAAAGTCTAATTGGAAAAAGGTTCATCCTCATCAGAGAGCTAAATGAAAAGTGGTTTTCGGTGATGGTTATCTTAGAGGAACTCCCAGAAGTACTTTATTTCGGCAATTAACACAAAGGTGGTCCTGATGTTGTATTACAATTATACTGACTACCTACCACTACGCTTGTGTCCTATAACCCATTACCCTGCCAATAAGTCTGGGAACAGATGTACTAATCAACTGAAATGCAGAAGAGTAGGTAAAGCAAACCTAAGAAAGAAACTGAACTAGAAGTATATGAAAGCTGCTTTGACAGATTCAGGTCAAAGCTTCCTGGGAAGAGAAGAGAATAGTTTTGAATCCAACGAGAGAATAAAATTTTGTCATTAGACCAGACAGGACTTTTAAATACTACAGTGCGATTATAGAAGCTTAGGGATTTACTCGATATTTTATACAGTGATAGAGAAGAACAATTCAACAAAACAATTGGAAGGTGTACAGAATAGAGTGGGTGAAATTGCTTTATGCTTTAATTTTGAATCTACAAAAATTAATCAATTCTACCTTAGTTCATTTAATTTGAAGTATACAAACTTGAATCTTTAAAAGATACAGAAACTATATTGATGGATTGGGGTGAAATATAATGATACACTATATACACTATACACACCTAGACACATAAAAAATTTATAACCAGTAAAATATAGTGATATCAGAGCTAAAGCAATAAAATACTTCAATATGGAGGGATTGGCGAGTCTTTGAATTCGGCTGAAAAGTAGATCAGGAAGACAACTGTTAGATTTATTATTTTATATGCAAGCCACTTTTTGCAAGGAATGCTACTTTTAGAAATGATTCTAACCTATTTAGAAATGCCAAGTGTGGCAAAGTAGATCAGCAAAGTCATACTCAATGGCCAATTATTATCAGTAAAGCTGTTCTCCTATACCAAATATGGCTTAAAACCTTGGATGAACAAATTTTTCTGAAACAGTTAAGCAAGTATTCCTATTCTAAACATTCATAAATTAGAAGCCAGCAGTTCTAACCATGTTTTTAAAAATTTAACTTTGTAGGAAGAAAGTTCTTTGTCTCCCTTGGTAAGAAAACTTAGGCAGAACCTGAATTTTATTGTGACAAGTTATAGAATGTGGAAAGCTTTAACTAAAAATATTGGTAACAGATATGTGAATATTCACTCCTTTCCTTCCTTATCTTTCCAAACAAAGATGAGTAGCTAGCCCAGAGTTCAATATTATCATAGCACTCAGTCATCAGCTTATCTGGTTTCTCTCTAGGTTTTTTCATTAACTGTAGGTTGAACCCCATGGCTTCTGGTTACAGCCCTGCTTTTAATTAAGCTAAAATCAAGTCTATTCAGGACACATAATCGTATTTCATACATTGTCTTTTTTCCCCCAGCAATATTAAACTGATCAGTGGCAGACACAGAGAAGGAAGATAGTGGTTTTTCACCATAACTGAAGTGCTTCCAGGTGGATGTAATCAAAGGGAGCAGGAGTAAAGGGAAATCTTAAGACTAAGGGAGTTTGTAAAGCTGCTGTTATAATGGAAGACCCAGGAAGTATTAACTGTGTAATTAAGACATGAGCAGATGATAGCGAGTGACAGACCGTGGGTTGATGATAACAGAACATTTTACGACTTGTTTTTTTACGAGTATTACAATAAGTAAGCTGGAAGATTGGGGGGTCCAAAGACTGGGTTCTGTTTACATGGTGTTCTGAACACAGAGGGCTTTTGGGATCACACAGATGTCTTGGTCAAATGGATATTTGGGGCCCTTTAGGGAAGTAACTATGTGATGGGATTGGTTATATGAAATTAGGCTTTGCACCATGAGACCAAACGTCCCATATGACCCTTAGTCTTGTCATTACCCTGCATGACTTGTCCAGGTAAACTCCATGTGACTTCCCTTACAAAAAGTAGACAGCATCAAAAAACAAACTTGTTATCTCATAATTTGGCCAAGGTTCACCCTGCCAATATAAAATCTACTAAAATAGAATTTATTATGGAAACATTAATTGAAAGGGTTTTATGGAAGTGATTCTTGTTCATCAGATACGTGTAATGGAGCCCTTCATCTTTCTTTTATGGGACCTGTTTTTCGATTCAAAAGATAACTTGCATAGTAATTCAAATTCCGGAGTATCTTCATGAAGAATCTCAGAATTAAGTCAATTCAAGAATAGGAATGTTTTGGGGTGCCTGGGTGGCACAGTCGGTTAAGCATCCGACTTCAGCCAGGTCATGATCTCGCGGTCCGTGAGTTCGAGCCCCGCGTTGGGCTCTGGGCTGATGGCTCAGAGCCTGGAGCCTGTTTCCGATTCTGTGTCTCCCTCTCTCTCTGCCCCTCCCCCATTCATGCTCTGTCTCTCTCTGTCCCAAAAATAAATAAACGTTGAAAAAAAAATTAAAAAAAAAAAAAAAGAATAGGAATGTTTTTCCAAATAATATACAGTAGCCAAATTGGAGATAAGTTACAGATTAATAATTACCAGGTGTGGCAAACTTTACTTTACAAAGATAGCTATAATACTATCTCTTACCCTATAAACTCTTCTGTATTATGATTTTCCTATTCCCCTATCAGAAACTAAAATCAAATCCGACTCTTGAATCTGGGTCAACTCTAGTGACTCACTTATAATCAATAGAATGAGACTAAAGTGATAGGCTGACTTTTGAGGCTAAGCCAACAGGCGGTGGACTTCTGCCTCAGTCTCTTAAAGACACTTGCTCTCTACATGTTCATTCCCTACATGCCTTCTCAGAATTCAGACGCCATGCCCTGAAAGCTTAGACCACATGGAGAAATCATTTGTAGGTGTTCCAATCTATAATCTTCGGCAGAGCCTGGCTTTTATTCATCCCCACCTATGCACCAAGATGCATGAAGAAGCCTTCAGAAATTCTGGCCCACAACCACTTAAGTCATCCCTGCATGTTTGATTCTTCCCGACTAAGTCCCCAGTCTCCTGGGTAGTTTGTTGCACAGCAAGGGGTAATGGAAATAGAATTTGGTATCTCAAAATATGATATCAATGTAACAAAACTGAAAAGATTTGGCATTGGTTTTGAGACTGAGTCACAGGTATAAGCCTAGTAGGACTTTAAGCAAAGGCTTAAGGGAAAGTGAAAAAACATATTACTCGGCTAGAAGAGAGGACCCTCGTTATATAGTGGCAGAAAAATTGACAATACTATCACCTGTGGGAATATAGAAAATGGAAAATCTAACAAACTAACCGAATTTTCTAAGGATAATTCCATGCTTAATTTTTATTTTATTTTATTTATTATTTATTTTATTTATTTTTGAGAAACAGCAAAAGCAGGGAAGGGAGAGAGAGAGAGAGGAAAACAGAGAATCCCAGCAGGCTCCGGGCTGCCAGCACAGAGCCCCATGCAGGGCTCAAACCCACAAACCGTGAGATCATGACCTGAGCTGAAACCAAGAGTCGATGCTGAACCAACTGAGCCACCCAGGTGCCCCTCCATGTTGAATTTTTAAAGTGTCACATGGTTTCTTTTAGCTGTGTCTGATAAAATGCAAATAGAAATCAGCTAAAAAGGAATTATTCAGGTTTCAAGCAAACTTTAGAAAAAGTTTATAAAAGAGAAAAGACTTGCTGAAGCTTGGGGAGAAAAGCAAAATAAAGCAAAACTGTTTTTAATTTCCAGCCTCTTGAGAATACAAAAGAATTTCAAAACAGTTAAGGGACTTAGGGCTAATAATTAGATCTGTAAGGCTGTCAGGAAAATGTGGCCTCAGAGTCAAGATAAAGCCAAGGGTGTGCTAGAAAATCTCTTTGTTAAACTCTCCAAAAAACTTTTAAGTGCTGCCTTGTAGACCCTTTAAGACAGGCAGAAGTTTACTGAGTTTCCTTAGTGTGCACCTCTGAAGTACTCTGTTAAAAAGTATACTTCTATTAAACCTTACAGCTGATGTCCCACAGCTTTCTTCTAAGATGCCCAAAGTTCAACGAATTTATCACAGAGATTACTGCGCATGGCTATCTTTTAGTGGAGTGGATTAAAAACTGGCACATGAGAGACCTGGAGATGTTTTAAAGAATTTTTCAGGGGCGCCTGGGTGGCGCAGTCAGTTGAGCGTCCGACTTCAGCCAGGTCACGATCTCGCGGTCCGTGAGTTCGAGCCCCACGTCAGGCTCTGGGCTGATGGCTCAGAGCCTGGAGCCTGTTTCCGATTCTGTGTCTCCCTCTCTCTCTGCCCCTCCCCCGTTCATGCTCTGTCTCTCTCTGTCCCAAAAATAAATAAACGTTGAAAAAAAAAATTAAAAAAAAAAAAAAAAGAATTTTTCAGTCTGGGCTACAAGGGACAGAAGCAATGCAAAACAATCTTTATTTTGGAACTAAAAATATATATCCAGCTAGATTGCAGAATTGCCCTTTCCTATGACAATGCCTATTGCGATGATTCTGTGTTTGATTCAAGGACATATCTTGAATCTGTAGGACAAAGATAACTGATCTCTTTAGTTTACCAGCTTTTGAGCAGAGATAAGCCGCTTGAGAAAAACTGAGCTGGAAAAGACTTCTGCTTAGATGGTGAGATCCTGGATTTTTGGTTACAGTATTGGATGAGATTTTTGGGGTCTTCTGGAGTGGATGATTTTATTTTGCATGTGGAGGACTGTGAATTGTGGTCAGAGGGCGTACTGGAACAGACTATATTTTCCAGAGCTGACTCTAACAGTATCTGCTTTCCGACATGATCTTCTGCTCTATGATCTTTCCCCTCCTCTATCAAGAGCAATACAATGACCCTTTCCTTGAATCTGGGCTCTATTTAGATATTTGTAATACTAGTAGTAATCAAAGTGAAGCTGCAGGTCTTTGGGGGCTAGATGAGAAGAGGCTTTTCAGCTTCTTCCTTGTTTTTTCGGCGCATGCCCTCTCATTCTGCATCCTTCCTTTAAGAACTGAGCTGCGAGGTTCTAAGAAATTCAAGCCATGTGGAGAGACCGCATGTAGGTGCCCCAGACTCCAGCCTCAGCTGAGGTCTTTGAGTCATCCCAGCCAGCTACAGATAGGTTCCTAAAGAAGCCTCCAAATTATTTCAGGCCCCAATCATTTGTATCATCCCACTGTGTAACTCCACCTTTGAACCTTCCGGCATCGTGAAGCACAGATAACCCACCCCTATTAAGCCGTCTGTGAATTTCTCATTCACAGAATCACAAACTTAATAAAATGATTGATGTGTAATGCCATAACATTTGGAACCATTTGTAACATTGTAATTGATAACTAAAGCATCAAGAAGTGATAGTTGGGTTTTGAGTTTCTTCCCAATGTTTTAATAACTCCTGTTTGATGTTATGCTCATTTGTTTGAGGATTATTCCAGGGGAGGATATATCTTGAAACTAAGCACCGACAGACTAAAGCTAAAGTATGACAGAAAATAACCACATAGGAAGTCAAGAAGGAATAACTGGAATTGACAAAATATAGTTGAACCACAGGAACATATAGATTAAGGATTTATCGGGGCAGTGCAAGCTGTCTTCAAATATGTGGAGAGCTGTCATGTGGAAGATGGATTAGACTCCTACTGAAGAACTCTAGGAAGCAGAACTAATACATCACATCGGTAGGTCCAGGAAAGCAGATACTATACCTAATAAGTGTACTTTTTCAGTAATCAGAAAAATAAAGTTGTGGACTGCTTTTTGAGGTAGAAAACTTCTGTACTTTTCTTTGAAGGAAACCTGGATAAGTGTGGTCATTTTCTAGAGAAACTTCTTTTTTGGGGTAGAATATTGGATTTTTTCTTTTAAGAAGCTCTAATCACAAGTTTGTGTAGGAGTCTGTAAAATACCCTATATTTTTAAAGCAATCTGTATTCAAAGTTTAGGTTTGCAGGACAGTTAGAAGACAAAGGAAACCATTATACACAAATTTTCAGCGACTTACACTTTCAAGGCCAAGAAAATACCTAGCAATTACTCACTGCCCAATAACAAATTCAAAAAAAATACATATGGAATAAATTAGTGGAACATCTATCATCCCTATGCATACAGGCATAATAACCTAAAGTTGAGTTGATGTGATCTTATTTTTATACAATTTCATTTTACATATATATATATATATATGTATATATATATATATATATATATATTCATACCAAAGGAAAGAAATATATATATATTTCTTTCCTTTGGTATGAATTGCCTCATTTTTCTGAATATTTGATGGAGCCTCCATGAACATAAAAAACAATGGCTCAGTCAGTTAAGCATCTGTCTCTTGATTTTGCCTCGGGTCATGATCTCACAGTTTCACGAGCTCAAGTCCCACACCGGGATCTGCACTGACAGCATGGAACCTGCTTGAGATTCTCCCTCTCCCTCTCTGTCTCTGCCCCTACCCCGCTTGTTCTCTGTCCCTCTCAAAATAAATAAGTAAACTTTAAAAATAACTTAAAAAAATAACATAATAAAAGAAAAAAATACAAGTGGGCCCTTTAGATGAAACAGAGGATAAGAACTACAGGAAAGTTACCATGCAGATATTCAGGACTTAACAGTGTAAACTGATTATAGACAGGTAGGGATGGAGGGGACTAAGAAGTGATCGAAAGAAACATCATAATCCTCCTCCTTATCACATCAGCATTTCCAATACAATTCTAAGCATCTGCTATCCATTATCTGTTTTAATCTTCAACTGATGTTATAAAGAAGACAGCTAACTGCGCTAAAAGTGTGGACCCTGCTTGGAATTCTCTCTCTCTCTCTCTCTCTCTCTCTTTCTCTCTCTCTCTCTCTCTCTCCCCCCCCTTTCTGCCCCTCCCTGGCTCGTGCTATCTCTGTCTCTCTCAAAATAAATAAACTTAAAAAAGAGAGAGAGCTAAGGTTAGGGGGAAAAAAGAGAGAGCTAAGGGTTAGAGAGAGTATGATGAACTTAAAGTTAGGTGGATTAATTGGAAATTAAACCCAAACATTTTATGATGACTGAGTCCAGTTTATGATGTTGCACAATTTTTTGGTATAGTTGAGATCTGTACATTTTATGGTGGAGGCTTTGGTTATAAAAAGGGGATGGATGTTTTATCAATAATACTCCCCCCAAATCCCTCCCTGCTCTAGTTCACATTGCCTCAGATTCCACAGCTGGGTTCTTCCCTTTGGTTCTTGATAAAATAAAGGACATAAGTGCTCTTCATTTATCTATGAATAGCATTCAGACAGATTAGCTAATACATTTTGGCTGACACATTAAATATAGATCTCCCCAATTTAGGGAGCTGAAAAGGGGTGGGCCCTGTGGAGTTGTCAAGAAGAAAAAAAGGCCCTGAAATTCAAGGGGAAAGAAAGGCTCCCTGGGACAAACATCTCCGGTTTAATGATATTTCCCACATAAAAAGACCTGCAATATATATTCCAATGAGGTGAGGAATATAGAAATTTTTTACCTTTATTTTGGAAGCATACGTCTTGAGGCCAGCAAGTTAACAAGTGATTGACACGGTAGGTAAATTTGCATCCTAGTCAAGGGTCGATATTATTGGAAAAATAGGAGAGAAATACAGCTGTTATTGAGATAGATAGATATTCCTGAAATTGTAGAAAAAATCAAGGTGAATAATGAGAGGTTCTCAAAATTTCAAATGTGAATTGATCAGCTCTTCATCAGAATATTTCAGTGAAGACCAAAGAGAATGTGCAGATATTTGGGCAGGATAAGAAAGTCAGATGGGGATGCTAGAAGCTGGAGAGAAAGAGAAATCATTTGGAATATTTTGCTTTTGCTTCAAAGTGTTCTGAAATATTTCATACCATGCCCCCAAATTCTCTTAGGTGGAAAGAAATGAGAGTAAATCATAGTCTTTTGTTAGTTTGGTATGACACTCCAGATACGAGAAAGTTTATGTGGGGAGGCCAAATGACAGTTTATATAAAGACCAAGATTCATGAAGTTGGAGCTATTAGATTTAGTTGAAAAATATTATGTGGAAAGAAAACCTTTATCTGATTTGCCTAGTCCAGTGAGTTCAAATTCAGCTTTCTATTTGAAGTTCAGATATTATAACAAAATTATGTTTTGGATATTTTTCATAGTCTGGACCAAGTCTCCCTCACATACAACTTAAATTTAGTGTGAAATCCTAGACAGGTAAACAATTTTAAGAGACTGGATGTTTTAAATGTCTCTACTGAGGAAAGGAACTTAGGTTCAAAAGTATTTATTTAGATATTTTTCTCTCCTGTTACTTTTTTTTTTTTTTACCTCCTCCCTCTTCCTTTACGGAAACGATTATCAAATACATACATATTGACGGAATTGGAATGGTTGTGTAGGTAAGGTTTCTGAGACCTCACAGATCAATACTGGTACCAATACTTCCAACAGTAAGAAGAACTCAGATTTACTTAACTTGCTATTTGTCAGGCATTGTGACACCTGCTTTCCATTAATTCTCTCACTAACAGAAGTTCTGTTAGGCACTTCCTACTGACATCTATCATATTAGAGATGAGAAATTTTAAGACATGGAATTATCAATTAAAATTTTTTGAACAATTTAACTGGCATAAGAGAGATTATCTCACATGAATTGGTAAGCAAATCACTAGGTTTTAGCTGTGTTTTCCCAGTATAGAAAAATGCAAAAGTACACATACTTAATGAGTTCTGTCATTTTTCAACAGTGGCATAGCGGTTTAAGGTAATCATCTATTTCTTGGATCCAACATATTTCAGAAAACCCATTTTCAAGGAATAGGTACAGGTCCTAAAGTCTTTTGTTAGTAGATGATTATAAATATTATCTTTACCATTCTCACTCCTTATAGCACATTCCATATTTCATTATTTAGCATATTAAATCACAAAAACTTTTGACTAAAGTGCATTTAATTAAATGAATTGAAGAACATGGTTAGTGTATCAAGCATTCAGTGAGTGAGCTAAAATTCAGCATTCCACATTCTAGGTATAATTTAGTCTAAGCATTTAACTCAACAGTTACTACTCAGGCTTTGTCAATGTTCTTGAGTGAATGTTAAAGATAGATGTCCTCAAAAAGAAAAAAAAGATAGATGTCCTCACATTATTATTAGGTGTTCTCAGATTTCTAGAGATCCCACAGTCATGTGTAGAATATTATAAGTATTATAAGTCTTCCTTCTTGCTTCAGTCCCATTTATCTTCTTAATGTCCCCTTACTTCACACATTGGTAATCGTGAATGCTTACTGTTAATTGTGTACCAGGAAATATACTAAATGCTTTATTTGTAATTATTATTTGATTTGATTTTCACAGTAAACAATAAAATATTATAGAACACTACAATACCATCTTCACCTTATAAAGGTTATGTAATTTGTCTGCAGCCAGTGATGGAAAAGCGATTCAAGTTCAAGCCAAGCTTTCTTGGATTCTAGCACCCATTTAGTATAGCCTCCTAGTTGTAAGGTTGCCACAGTTTCTGATCTGATTTCCATTTCAGTCCCCTGAAAGTGAGTGAATCCTCACCGTGTTCGCAGGGTTTCTACGGCCTCTCCTTCCCTCTATGTACCAACAGTGCTGTATAGTGCCCTGGTAAGAGTCTTGCTGTATTTAGTTTATGAAGCACAAGAATGCATTATCTACACTTTAAAAAGTTTAGAACCAACAGAATTCCATTGGTAGAGTGCTCCGTTTTCAGATCATATGCAGCATAACATTAAGCCTGATTTTGTGTTTTTGTTATTTCCAGAAATGATGACTCAAAATGTGCAAGCTGTGTATTTAGACAAAATTAATATTTCCCAAACTGACAGTGGCTGTAATGGAAATAATAAAAAATGTACCATCCCCAATGTGCTGGCACTGTACCAGGGTAAGATAAGGCTGAGTAAAACTGTTCCTTGTCACATCATTTATGAAGAAAAATGCTCACAACTTCAAAACAGCCTTCTTCTTCTTCTTCTTCTTCTTCTTCTTCTTCTTCTTCTTCTTCTTCTTCTGTATTTTGTAAATGTGGCAAAAATGGATCTAATATTTTTTTTCAAAAGTAGTGAAATTTGGAAACATTGAAAAGTAATACATAATAGTTCTTGCAGAGGTTGTGATTGAGAAATAGATATCAATAAATAAGAACCAACTAATTCTTTTTTAAAAATATTAAGTTTTGTAATAATTGTTCCAAGGCCAAGTAGATCTTGGGGGTTTAGGCCAATTTAGCTTTGCAAAAAGTTTTCTAAAACTGTCTGTGCTACATAGCTTTCATTAGACTTGAACAATTAGCAATTGCAATATACCGTCTGTATTTTAATTTTTCATGTCCTTCAAGAAAATAAATGTACTTTAAAAAAATGAAATTTTGTAAATAGCTAAATATGGCAGACAGAAACTCAAACATTAGACGAGTGTGTATTCTCTTAAATGTGAGAATTTTAAAATTTACTTATTTATTTAGAGTGTGCACACTTGCGCAAAGAGGGGAAGGGACAGAGGGAGAGAAGGAGAGACTATTAAGCAGGGTCCACACTCAGTGCCAAGCCCACTGTGAGACTCTATCCCATGTAGCTGGGATTTGACCTGAGCTGAAATCAAGAGTTAGAAACTCAGTCGACTGAGCCACCCAGGCACCCCTGAAATGTGATAATTTTTGCAATATTCTAATTAGCATTGCTTTGGTTTGTACCTAGAGACAAAGTAATCATACATATTATATTATATGCACACATATACAAGGTAATTATATACATTAGCTCAAGTGTTGAATATTCAAATCTAATATTAAACCTTTAGGATCATCTTGGAGCTATTACATCCCTACATCTCATCCAAACATTTTGAAAGAGTTGCCTTCTTTTTCCAAAGCAGCGTTTATCATTATTTCCTTGTCTTAGTGTCATCTGGCATCTTCTCCTAGAACTCTGTTGAATTTGTAAATTTTTATTAATTTTTTATTAACAAGATCTTATTGCTTCATTTCAATTCTCATCTTTTGTGAGGTCATCCTCTCAAATCCTCCTCCAGTTACTCTGACCTCCAGTAACTTCCACACCACTGTAGAGTTCTTTATCTCTTTGCATAGTTTTCTTCCCTGGTTTCCTTCTCCATATGACTTCAATGGTGATATTTCCAGTATTTTAATTTTAGCCATTTTTCTTTTAACTTACACATATTTCTTCAGTTGTTAGGTTATTTTCATGAGTTCAAGGAACGTTTGTATGCTAGTGATTCTCACATAGCCTGCATCAACCACCCTCCTTTGTCCCTATCTACACATCCATTGCTCCCTCAATATACTTGGATCTTAGCTGGACCTGAAAACATGTATGGCTGTTCAGTGCATTCTACACCACAGAAAGTGTAGGAAAATTGAAGTTGCCAAACACAGAGGTCTTAAATGACACAGGTTAAATATTTTAACATGGTGATTTTATAAAAACGTACATGCATACATGTGTCATTCTCCTAATCTAGGAAGAGACCTGTGGAAATGAAGGCTCCAGACACTTAAGCTTACTTTGCTTCATTATGCATCTGCCTCTGCCTCTCCTTTTCCAGTCCATGTTCCATGCTTTCTTCGTGATACTCTGCTAAAATAAGTCTCTCTTTACTCTGCACAGTTCAAATAATAACACGTAAATTAGGAAGCATAGCAGACAAACCTTTAGATACTAGATTTCAAATACATTTTCACCATTTTATCACAGTCTAGAACACCCTCCAACACACACTCTAAATTATTGAAATGAAGGAGGTATTTCATGACACGGCGACAGCTTAACCTCAGTGGTATGGCTAGAGTGGCTCCCACTGATTTGTGACAGCTGGTTGTGTGAATCTCTTCCTAACTCCATGTCCAGTGACAGCATGATGGCTATTGTTAGAGATCTGGCTGTTAAATATATTATCAGCCTACCATTACATAATTTCCTTTGAGAAAATACTTAAATTAAGAAGTTATCAGCATGTGAAGGGCAATACCAGCCACCTACAGCTTAAACAAAATATCATTTTCTTGCAGCATGTTAATATACATTTCCAGAGCACAACTTCAGGTACAATTCAATATTCTTTTGATATGACTGAGTTGGGAGTTCTTCTCGTTCATTTCCTTTTCCACTTTCCCGATATTGGCCCTCTTATTAGGCAGGCTCTCTCCTTTTGGTCTGAAGGTGAGTATCAGCAGTTCTTGTTAATTTGTTTCCAAAGAAGAGAAAGAACTCTATATGGGAAATACTTCTTGGGCTTTACTCAGGTTTGAATTCGTTTAACTGAAGTCTATGTTATTGAATTAATTTCTCTGGTTGTGAGGATGGGGATTCCACAGATTAGGATATATCTGAGTCCTATTACCTACCTAGGTAGGTACAGTAGAGTTCAGTGTCCCATCAGAAGAAAGATCTTTCAGAAAAAGGTGGTTTCCATATGAATAAGTTCAACCACATTGAATATAATACCTTCATGTAGTTCCTACTCTAGTGAGAGAGGCAAGTAATAATATATTTTTACAAGCTAGAAACTGAAAACAAAGCAGAAAAGTAAATTGTTATAGAGATGGCAATTAAGATGAGACCTCAAAGAAAAAATAAAATAAAAATGACTATCTCAAAATCAAGAATATTCTAGAAGCCTTCATATAATATATTATGTAATAGCCTTTTGAGCTAACTTTCTGTCAGGGAAATAAGTCAGGCACCAGTAATTTACGGCACATGCATATGAAATGTAGCGAGGGTTTAGGTATGAGTATGTATTTTAAGATCTGTTATCTGTGCTTCAGTTCTGTAATATTTTTAAGACTTTAAAAATACTTTAACATGCTCATCATATATAATGTGAAAGAATTTTTTTCTTGCAAATATTAGAAGTCAATTAGACACTGCTACTCAGATAAAAAAAGTCAATAGAAGTACAATGCCATTTGAGTTATCTTAAATTGTATGGGCCTCTACTCAGAATGGAGGTGAGGAAAGTGGCTCAGACATTTGGTTTTGTCAATCTGCATTAGAATGAGGTGAAAAATGACAGAGAGAGTCAGATTCAAGACACACGTTGAGAAATCATTCTAAATTGTAATTTCATTGTGAGTTATAGATGTGATAAAATTCATTGTACAATTTTTAAAATGTCAAGGAGAGCTTAATAGCATTTTGGACTATCAGGTCAGTAAAAATTTCTTTTATAAAATAGCCTCCCACTCCCACATTTGTATTGTATGTTGCACATCATTTGAAGATGAATCTATTTAAATGCAAATGTACACTCACAAAGCAGTGGAACCAAATTATATGCAAACAAAGCTAGTTGAAGAATTCGAGTAGTTAAGCATTTTTCAATCAACTTTAAAGGCAGATTTGTTTCCTTTCAAAAAACAGTACTTAGTAAAGTTTAAACATGCCTTTTCCAGAATTGTTATTGAATTACACTGTCCAATATGCCTATAGCAATATAGCCATATTTTGAACACGTTCTCATGCATTTTTCATGTTTTGTATTCTAGATTCATTCTCTAATAGTAGAAAAACTGTTCTGTTAAATCCTCTTTATTCATATAATATTTTAAGGATATTAAGTAGTGCAAAAGGAGGAATTTGGAGAACTATTAGATATGCCAATTAACATAAATAGATATGTCAACTTACAAAAAGTGCATTATTTTGCCCAAAATGGTATGTAGCACAGTAAATGAAATCAAAAATCATGTTTCTGAAAACAAGTTAAAGGCAGGTCAATATTTGGCATTTTGAGGAGATAAGGATATTGTGCAAAAAAAAGTTTTAATATCACAAAATTGAAATAAATGTAATCTATTGTATATTAAATGAATAACAGTACCATTCTAGTCTTTGAGCCAACAAAGTTAGGGAAGATATTTGATAAAGTCACAATGACTTAAAAAAAAAAACAACATTGACCAGGAGCGCCTGGGTGGCTCAGTTGGTTACGTGTCTGATTCCTGATTTTTGCTTACGTCATGATCTCACCATTTATGAGTTCAAGCCCCACAAAGGGCTCTGCACTGATTGTACAGGGTCTGCTTGGGATTCTCTCTCTCTCTCTCTCTCTCTCTCTCTCTCTCTCTTTGTCTCTGTCTCTGCCACTCTTGTGCTCGCTATCTCTCTCTCTCGCAAAATAAGTAAAATAAACATTAAACATAATAATAATATTGGCCAATTG
Source organism: Puma concolor (assembly GCF_028749965.1). NCBI lineage: Eukaryota > Metazoa > Chordata > Mammalia > Carnivora > Felidae > Puma > Puma concolor. The sequence continues at coordinate 53,568,114 of NC_141679.1, read as the reverse complement.
GGTAGATTTTAGCTATCTCTAAATTAAAATATACCGATCTTGGGGCGCCTGGGTGGCGCAGTCGGTTAAGCGTCCGACTTCAGCCAGGTCACGATCTCGCGGTCCGTGAGTTCGAGCCCCGCGTCGGGCTCTGGGCTGATGGCTCAGAGCCTGGAGCCTGTTTCCGATTCTGTGTCTCCCTCTCTCTCTGCCCCTCCCCCGTTCATGCTCTGTCTCTCTCTGTCCCAAAAATAAATAAACGTTGAAAAAAAAAATTTTTTTTTAAATATACCGATCTTCTTCAACTTACAATGAGATTACATTCCAATAAACCCATTGTAAATTGGAATGTCATGAAGTCAAAAACACATTGAATACTCGTGACCTACCAAACTTTATAGCTTGGCCTAGACTATCTGAAATGTGTTCAGAACACTTAGGTCAGCCTACAGTTGGGCAAAATCATCTAACACAAGGACTGTTTGTAATTAAGTGTTGAGTTTCTATGGAATACTGTACTGAAAGTGAAAACAGAATGGTTGTATGGGTCCAGAATAGTTGTGAGTGTATTGGTTGCTTACCCTCGTGATCACATGGCGGCCTGGTTGCTGCGGCTTGTTGTCACTGTCCAGCATCGCAAGAGAGTATCAGACTATAAATCACTAGCCTGAGAAAATATGAAATTCAAAATTCAAAGTATGTGCTCTTGTACCTAGTAAAGCCAAAAAATCATAGGTCAAACCATCATGAGTGGGGGATTGTCCATAAAATCTTATGATATCACTGAATGAAAAATTAAGACTAACCACAACGAATATTTATTTTTAATAAATATTAATACTTATTAATTATCAACTGATATTTATTTATTAAATAATAGTTAATATTTATAGGAAAATTTTAACTTGTGAATTCAATTTCTTTAATAGATGTAGGCTATTCAGGCTAATAATTTATCCTTGAATGAATTTGGCAGTTACAGTCTTTCAAGGAATCTGTCCATGGCACAAAGCTCTTTCTAATACTATGTAAATATACTTTTAATGCCTATTGAGACTGTTGCAATATCCCCTTGTTTATTCGGGATACTAGTAATTTGTGTCTCCTCTCTCTCTCTCTCTCTCTCTCTCTCTCTCTCAACTATTTTCTTGACCTCTTCCAAATACTAGCTTTTGGTTTCATCTCTTTATTTTTTTACCGTGGTTCTATTTTCAGTGTCACAAAATTCTGCTCTTGTCTTTGTTTCCCTTTTTCTACTAGCTGTAGGTTTATATTAGTTTGTTTTGTTTTGTTTTTACTTTATTTGGGCAGAAGCTTAAATTACTCATTTGAGACTTTACTGTCCACTACAGTACTTAATAGGATAGATTTCCCTCTGGTCAGTGTTTAAGCTCCATCCCATAAATATTGATATTGTGTTTTCATTCTCATTTAGTTAAATATAACTTATTGTATATTTAATGTGTGCTTTCTTCTTTGATCAATATACTATTCTGAAGCATATTGTTTAATTTCCATATATTTAGGGATTTTTTTAGTTATCTCTCTGTTACAGATATTTCCAATTTACTTTCATGTAGTCAAATGATGTAATATGTTCAATATTTTAAATTTACTTAAAGTGATATTATGGCCCAGAATCTGGTCTGTTTTGCCAGATTTCCTCAGGTATTTGAAAATAATGTGTATTCTGTTATTGTTTGGTGAAATGTTCTAACATATCAGGTCAGGTTTGTTGATAAGGTTGTTCAAATCTCCTGCACTCTTATTTCTACTTTTCCCATTTTTTTACTGAAAGACATCCGTTAAAATATAACTCTGTAATTGATTTTTTTCATTTCTCCTTTAGATCTGTCAGTTTTTGCATAAGTTTTTTGAAGCTCATTTATTACTTTCACACTCATTTAGAATTTTTATTAACAGCAAATGCTTCGGGGGAGAAAAGAAAAAGGAAAAGAAACCATACAGTTCGATACCCCTTATGACCTTAAGCAAAGTATCTTAATAAAATTTTAACAAATTGAACCCAGCAATATATAAAAAACCTAATACATCATTACCAATTTGGATTTATCATAGTGATGCGAGGTTAACCTGTAAAAATTAATGTTGTAACTATATTCTTAGAAGAAACACATAAAATATATACATATATATAAAATATAGAAACATATTTTTTTAAAGTATTGACAAAATTCAGTCTCCTTGCAACATTAAACACTTGCAGCAAACCTGGATTAAAATGGATATCTTAACAAGATGAAAGGTAGCTACAAAATATATAGTACTAACATTATACCTAGTGGTAGGATACTAAAGGTTTTAATCCATAATCTTAAAAAAGCAAGGGTTTCCACTCTCACTACTTTTATTCATTATTGAACTGGAAGTCTTACACTTCAAGGAAACAATGCAAGGAAAAAAAGTAAAAGGCTTAGAAATTGGAAATGGGGGCACCTGGGTGGCTAAGTCAGTTGAATGACCAACTTCAGCTCAGGTCATGATCTCACGGCTTGTGGGTTCAAGCCCCATGTTCGGGTCTGGGTTGACAGCTCAGAGACTGGAGCCTACTTCAAAATCTGTCTCCCTCTCTCTCTGGCCCTCCCCTGCTTGTGTTCTCTCTCTCTCTCTCTCTCAAAATAAATTAACGTAATAATAAAAACAATTAAAATACATAGAAATTGAAAATGAAGAAGTCTTTATTTGCAGATGGCATTTTTGTCTACGTAGATTATCTTAAGGAACATGAAAAATCTACCCAGTGATAAATTAGTTTAGCGAGGTTACAGTGTACAAGGTAAATTTAAAAATCAATTGTCCATTTTTTTTTTAAATTAGGAATTGAAATGAAAGAATCAGTACCATTTATAATAGCATCAAATATATGAAATATGTAGAAATTATTTAATAGCATATGTGTAAAAACTATACTGAAAACTATAACACTGAGAGAGACATTTAGATACATTAGAGATATTAGAGACATTAGGTACAACATATTCACAAGTCAGAAGATGCAGTGATGTTCTAGATGTCACTCCTTTACTAATTAAACATCAGCAAATCCTAGCTGGTATTTTTGTTACAATTAAGCAGATAGTTCTACAAGTTTTGTGAAAATTCTTATTACCTGGATGATTTCATTAAAGCAAAGAAAAACTTGAAGGTATACTATTCAATTTCAAGATTTAAAATAAATCTATATTAATCAAAGTAGATTGGTGTTGAGAGAATTGAAAAGAACATGTTTTTGAAATAGCCCCAAATGTATACAGTCAATTAATTTTTAGCAAAGATGCAAAGGGAATTCAGTAGAGAAAAGATATTGTTTTCAATACATGGTGCTGGAAAAATTGGACGTCCATACATAAAAATTAAACTTTGACATCATAAACCAGTATTAACTTGAGATACAACATAATCCTAAATGTAGGAGCTAAAACTATAAAATTCCTAGAATATAATATAGGATAAAATGTTTATGACATTTGTTCGACAATTTCTTTCAGATAGGATGCACAAAATATCAAGAAGTATAAAAGAAAAAAAATAACTTTTATTTTCCAAAAGACACTGTAGAGAAAACAAACACAAAAGCAAGCCACAGACTATGAGAAAATATTCAAAATACATATATCTAATAAGGAGTTTTTCCTACACATTTAAATAATTGTTACAACTTAATAATAAGAAAACAGCCCTATAAAAATGGGTAGTGATTTGAACAGTGACTTCACATAAGAAAAATAGCTAGATCTCTTATATAGAGAGATACTTTAGATACAAATGGTAGTTTATTAGAAAGCTAAATATATATTTATAAAAAAATATATACTGTTTGATCCAACAATCCCATTCTTAGGAATTTACCTGAGTAAAATGAAAGCATACGTCCACAGAAAGATGTAAAATTTTAATATTCAAGGTAACTTTATTCATAATAAATATCTATCAACTGATGAAGCGAGTAACTTGTGGCACATCAATACTCAGCAATAAAAAGGAATTAATTAGCATTAAATGCAATAACAACATAAATATTATGGAAAAAATGAAAGAAGACAGACACAAGAGACTGCATAATTCTAGAAAATGTATAACTAAAATGGCAAAAAGTAGATCAGTGGTTGTCAGAGCTCTGGTGGGAGAGAGGGAAATGTTCCATACCATGATCACATGGTGGTTACTCAGCTTACGTGTTTGTCAAAATTTACTAAATTTTGCACTTAGCATTTATTCTAAAAATTCATGAGAAAGAATTTAGATCTGTTTGGTCAATTAAATATAGACAGTAGATTGGGATCATATAAAAATGTGAGTCCAAATGCTGCCTTTGGCTATTGTTGAGATAGGAAGGGGATGATTCTGCCTCTCCCATACTACAAAGATGTAGGAGTTTTGTTTTGTTTTGTTTTGCTTTAAGAATAACAGGGATGAACATTACACAGTTACACAACTCCTGGATCACCAGTGCTCTGGGAATCAAAGATAAGGACTTAATATCTTCCAGTGACAAAAACCAACAGAATCCCTGAACCAATGGGCATACATGATAGGTATTGTTGAATACCTTTCTAACGGAGCCATGATTTAGTTTAGATAGTCACCTGTATGGGAATCTGACCTTTTCCCAGTTCTAAGAAAAATCTTGATTATCCTATTGCCTTTGACAATCGTATTGCTTCTTTCAGTTTCTAGTTTCATCTTGCCATGTACCCCATCTATGTCCAGTATGACTAAGAAAAGATTTACCTAGGAGTAGCCAACTTTTGAATAACGGAGACTTGTTCTTCAACAGGAGAAAATTCTTTCCTATCCCTCTGGCCGTTGTTAGATTTAGATGTGATGCTTGGAAATACTGTAGCCATCTTGCAAAGATAAGTAAGACCACCATAACGATGGAAAGGTGATAAAATGGAAGAAAGATGGATTGTTGATAACATCGCTGAGTCACTAAATTAATCATTTTTGAAGCTAGAGTACTTTAGGTTTGTTGTTACTTGAGACAACAAATTTTCTGGTTAAGCCCCTTTGAAATGGATTACCTATTATTGGTTGAATATAGCAACCTACATGATATAGCACCAAAAATAGCAATGAAAGAATGACCACAATTAAGATATTAATTTTCCTACAGTATTTTCAACTTGATAAAACAATCTCATATGCAGTCAAATAAGTCTAAGTATTACTAATGTTATGAAAATTAAAGACGTAAATTGGAGATGTTAAAGATGATACTATCTTTGCTTAGGATGCTGAACCAAACAAGAAATTTAGGGTTTTGGTGATCTGGCCCAGTGTTTTTATTTCCCCCTCTGTTATGTTGTGATAATTTTGGCTAAACATTCACTGATTTTTTAAATAAGTCTAATTATCATGATTTGTTGCATTGACAATAGATCTTAATATGTCTGGTTTGGGTGTATTGTATTTGTTTTTTTTTACCTAATATGACTATTGTATAAAATTAACCTGCAAAATACACAAAACTGTGAAAATGTAAAAACTGAAATAGAGATTGAATCTTTTCTTTCAAAGTAGCCACTTCAAGAAGATTTCAGACCCTGTTTAGAATTCTAGCAGTACTTATATTTTTTCAGTCTTCTTCCTTTGGAATTGTCAGCAGTACTAATTTATAAGTTACAGACACAGAACACTATATTATCTCTTAGCCACCCATCAACTTGATCAAAAATAGTATTTTTCACCTGGAAACTTTTACTTAATTCACAATATCTGGTTATTGTCTCCCCAGATCAAACCCATTCTCAATGGATAAAAATTTTTTTTCAGTAGTATTATTCTTAAGGGAACATTGATGGACCCTATAGGCAATTTTAGCAGAAGAGCTTAAAAGTTTTTTTGGTCAAAATCAATATTATTTTGGTATTTAGTTATAAGTGAATAAACTGAACAGACTTAATAATTTTATAATTCTCCATATGGTTAATAAACATTTGTATCATAGATCTCATGTCGTAGTAGCCTTCATTCTGGCTAATCAGATTGGTCAGGTGTAAAAATTTTCCATTAATTCTGTGTAGCTTATTTTAATAATCATTCCTTTCTTCTATTTTCTATATTGTTTTATACCCAGTGCAATTTACTGAAAAAAAAGCAGCAGAAATATTTTTCATCAGCAATTTAAGTAATTCTGAAATCAGAGTGGAATACTCAACTGTTTCCTATGCCTCAGGTGGGGACTCGTATCCTTTGAGACCCAAACCGATTGATTGCTACCACATTCATGATACTATTCTGACATGTGAATCTGACAGTGTATTCTTTCTTTCCTGTGACATGAGAGGAAAAAAGTACATCATATCTTGGGAGTCTAAACCTAGAGCCTTCTAAATGGAAAGTAGTAGCAACAAATTACAACCAGGAATGAATCTGAAATTCTCATTTCCTGAGAGTTTTACTTACTGATTTCTTCTTCTAGCAATGAATGTCCATTACTATTCTTGACATATTTCTTACATGTAACTTGTTTCTACCCATTAGTCACTAATGTAAGTTTCCTAGCATTTAAACAAGTGATTCTATTTTCTATTTGAACTGTGGATAGGAATTACCACTAAGATACACTATAGACAGAGCATCATCTGTAAGGATTCCGATTATTATCTGTAAGATCAAGCCAAAACATTGTCAGAATCTTACGACAGTTGAGTTAACAGGGATTTGAGAATGCATCTAGTTCAACTCTCTTATTTACATATAAAAATCTAAAAGAGTAAGTATGATTTGCTTATGGACTCCTAAATTGTAATTTGAAGTCAGGTTTATGTATTAATGTAGTGGAATAAACATAATTTTGAAGTCAAGAAAACACAGAATGTGAAACCCAACCCTATCATTTAGCCACTCAAACACAGATAAACTTTTATTTCTCTAAGACTCTTCCCTCACTTATGCAATTGAAATAATAACACCCCTCATGATCTTTGTCATTGTTAAATGAGTTATCATCGTGAAGAAGCCTAAAGTTCCTGGAAAATAATAAAATGATAGGTAGTCATTGATGCTCGTTTGTTTTCTAATGGGTGGGTGTGTGTGTCTGTGTGTATGAGAGAGACAGAGAATTATGTCTAGTGGATAACACTACCCGACTTCTGCCATATGAAAGATTTAGTAAGTACTATCTTTTTTTGGTGCTTACGTGCTTGCCAATGGAATATCTGAAACTCTCATTTAACTAGCTTTCCAGCCCTGGCAACATATCTGTCAAATATTAGGAAAGATCAGAGATAGACACGTATAAACTTTCCTATATTAGAAAGTCTATTTTATTACTATCTGAGTCATAGAATTTTGCTGAACATGTATAAGGTACACTCTCTTTCACTTCCAAAGTTGGTTGAACATCATCATCGTCATCATCATCATCATCTAGAAAAACAATATTGATTACTGCATCTAGGCAGGCGATAATTACTTAATTGGTTTAAGAAAATTAAAACCTAGTTCTGGGATGTAGTCTAAGAATTATTGGTTTTGCCAACAGACATTTCCATTAATTAAGGATTTTTAAAAACATAGCCAGAGAATGTGGAATAGTGTTAGATATGCTAGATCAATTCTATCAATATTCCTTTGCCATGTTAAATTCTGACACCAAAGAAACCTTTCAAAGGAACTTGGGGGGAATATTTTCAAAGTCTTAACACTGGCTACAATCTTAGAGGCATACCTTCTCCCAGCCATGCCAATGATTATGTGTGATGTGCTCTAAAATTAGGTTTGCAACGCCTATAGCCCTTCCTCATAATAAAACTGTCAACATGCATGTCAATTAATGCCAATTGGGATGTGAACACCTATTCACTAGGAACTGGACTGAAACCACCAACTAATTTCACATAGGCCATTGAACAGTAATGACTTTCCATCACTTACAACCTGAGCTACTTTCAAACTAGTGACCCAGAAATGAAAGGCTCTGTATCCCATTATCATTTCCCTGGAAAACATTGTTCCCTTGAGTTCACTTACTCCTAAACAGTTCTAAAATGCCTTATTGGCTTTAACAGGTTGTATTAGTGAGGCAGAGAAATCAGAATTTGATTAAAAATTGTTTTTAAAACCTTTAAGAGCAATAGCCTGAATTTCTATAGGTGATGATAGAAATGATGAAAAGTAACATTTACTCTGACATACAAGAAACAGCAATACTGTTGACCTCAATTCTTTCTAATATACACCTAACTCTGAGAGAAATACCTAGATAAAATAGAGAGCTATGTGCTTGCTTCGGCAGCACATATACTAAAATTAAAATAGAGAGCTAATACGGCTTTACTAAATGTGAACAGTCATATGGAGATAATTGATAGCTACTTCTAATGTGTGTTTATGTATACATATAAATGACAAAATTTTTAAAAATACTATTTCTTGTACTAAGAACTTTCAAGATTTAAATGTATGCATTTTATATTGTTAAATTCCCTATGACTTCTTAGAGAAGATATGAATAGGATGAATTCTATTCTACCAGTAAAAGAAAAAAAAATCCTAAATTGTTGAGTATTTGGAATTATTACACTACTCCTGATTTCATAAGATTTAATGATCAGGTATATTTGGATTTATCCTTACATTTATTTTAACGGTACACTAACTTAAAAACTAACACGACAACAATAAATATGTCTGTGAGTCTGTGATCTGAGGCTCTTTACTCCCTCATTAATTCCGTGGTCAAAACTAATTAATTGGATATCATGGTTTTTTTCCCTATTTTCCTAACACTAAGTTTATAGTTGAATCAATTAAATATCAAAGTGTTGTTGGGGCACCTGGGTGGCTCATTCAGTTAAGTGTCCGACTTTGGCTCAGGTCATGATCTCGAGGTTTGTCAGTTCCAGCCCCACATCGGGCTCTGTGCCAACAGCTAAGAGCCTGGAGCCTGCTTCAGATTCTGTGTCTCCCTCTCTCTCTGCCCCTCCCCTGCTCATGCTCTGTCTCTCTCAGTGTCTCAATAATAAATAAAAAGTAAAAAAAAAAAAAATTAAATAAATAAATGTCAAAGTGATGAGATATTTAACATGATATATTAGGAAACTGCTGGGCTTTGGAGTCATTGACACTTGGATTCAAATTCTGACTCCATCATTCACTAGCTATACAGTCTTGAAAATTTTTACTTATTTGTCTATATCTTAGATTCCTTGAAAGAAAAAAAAGATAATACCTTTCTCTTCAAATGTTATAGTAATTAAAAATAATACATGTAATTGTAGTACACTGTAAGTAATCAGTAAGTCATAGATAATACTATAAAAGGGAAAAATGACTTTGGGAAAATAAAATCTAGCTTCCTGATACTATTCCAAAACATTCGTTGGAAAAATGTTTTCTGTCGTTTTTAATTTACTTTCAATAGGATGTGTGTAGCTTCCGATACAAATAGTTGTGTTAATTCTATCAATTTCACAGAGGAAGTGAATCCAGAGGCTCAACAATGGCGGGAAATAAAGCTTTTTACTTGCCATCCTCAGCTTCTTATCTTGGTCACCTTGGTAAGATACATGCTAGAGCTCCAAGCTTCACATCTGTACTCAAGAGCATCCCAGAAGGAAGGGAGATGTGGCAAAAGACTTTAACCACATAAAAGTGTGGTTATGTTAGAAAGGAAGAAGGAGTGACGGCTGTCAGATAGGCAATGACAATATTCCCTTTTGTCCCAAAATACTATTTTTCTCTCCTTCCAATAGGTATCACAGTTTACAATTATAAATACATTTGTGTGATTGTCCAGTTAATTTGTGTCTTCAACACAGATACATGGCTCCTACAGAAGCAGTTGGTCTGTTGAATCCCCATTGGCTAAATGTCTTTTGTAGTTCAACAAATATTGGCTGAATGAATCCATGCATGAGTGAAACTTCTGTAAAAATGCTGACGCTTGTATTTTATTGATTTCTTCCAACTTAAGTTATGTCAATTCATGACAGACTAATATTTTTATGTGTGTGAATAGATGAGTTATCTTCCCATTTTTTTGCATTATACTTCTTTGGTTATATCTCATACTCATTTCTTGTCAAATGTTAAACTGAATATTTTACTGTTTCTAACTGGAACAGTTATATCAACCATTTCCATTACATTATTATTTTTTTACCAGAGTAATATTCCTGGTCTGGAGAAGCAAGAAGAGGAAGCATAAGGAAGTAGCTCAGTGTGACTTCAGGTCTTCTCTGATAACCAGAATTTGTTAGGTGCTTAATTTTGCACATTCCAATACATTGAGTATTTAAAATCTCTTAAATTGTTTAGGTGAAGGCTTTTAATACTCTATTAATGCGTTCATTGGTCCATATATATTACCTGCAAACATGCAGGACAGAAAGGTGATTGTATGAAAAATGGGTAGAATTATTTACCTTAGTTTCAAATGTTTTTTAATTACATATCCTTCTAGTATCATTATCAATGAGCTTAGTCTTTAAATTGTTTTATTGTAATAATGTAGCAATTCATCCCCAAAAAACTGTCACCGATTACATGTCTATAGGAAAACTTGCTTAATTGAAGTAGTGGAATATCTACATTCCATATCTTGTTATAAAGAAATAGCTTGCACTGACAAATGCTCTTGATTAAAACAACTAGAAAAGATGGGTAAAATTTTTAAAATATTTATTACCAGAACAAATTTGTGTGAAGACACCAGGGAACTTCTAAGTCAAGATGTCAGGAAAAAGGGCTGTGGCACTCATTGAAATATGACCACCATTCCATCTACCACATTGCCCTTCATTGAATTTGCTGGTTTCTTAAGTAGCATAGGAAAAGGTACATAAAAGCTACAGAGAGTGACTATGAAGAGGTAGAGACACCAGCAGACATTTTATAATCTTATAGCAATTAGAAGTCAAAATTTAAGGCGCGTCTGGGTGGCTCAGTCAGTTAAGCGTCCGACTTTAGCTCAGGTCATGATCTCACATTTCATGAGGTTAAGCCCCACATTGGGCTCACTGCTGTCAGCGTGGAACCTGTTTTGGATCCTATGTCTCTCTTTGTCTCCATCTCTTCCCCTCCTATGTTTACACTTTCCCTCTCTCTCTCTCAAAAATGCATTAAAAAAAAAGAAGGCAAAAATTGAAATATGGGCCTATTGTGTCCATGGGGTTTTGAGAAGCTGAGACTAGGAAGAAAAGAGAAGCATCAAAAACTTAATGCACAAACTCTGTGCCAACTAGTTTATCCTTTATTTTTGTTAGTTTGATTCTTTTAAATCTGTGGCATATGTACATTACACTTAGGAGTAATAATTTGTTTACAATCTATGAAAAATATTCTTTCAATAAATGCTTATAAGTACTCACTGTATGTTCATGTCTATGGATGATAATGGCCCAATTATTGAGGAAATGTGATACAGCCCTTGTCTTTATGGAATCTGTATTTTGCTAGATGGGATTGCAACATATTTATTCACTCAGCAACTATTTTTTGAGCACCTATTTTGCTCCAGGAAACATTCTGAAATGCCCACAATAAACAAAAAATTCCTTTCTCTATGAACTAGATATTATATTGGTGGGTAGATAGACAATATCAAACAATAAATATATATTTTTAAATCAATGAAGAGAAATAGTATGAAGAAAACTAAAAGATAGTAAATGTAAGGAAAGGGACATGGTTGGCCAGAGGTCTATTTTAGGTGAAGTTGTCAAGAAAGACCTTCCTGGGGGCACCTGGGTGGTTCAGTCTGTGAAGCATCTGACTCCTGATTTCGGCCCAAGTCATGATCTCACAGTCATGGGATCAAGCCCCAGTAGGACTCCATGCTGGACTTGAGGCGTGCTTAAATTTCTTTCTCCCTCTCCCTCTGTCCCTCCTTGCTTACACGTGCACATACTTTCTTACTCTAAAAAAGAAAAGAAAGAAAAGAAAAGAAAAGAAAAGAAAAGAAAAGAAAAGAAAAGAAAAGAAAAGAAAAGAAAAAGACCTCTCTAGGCCTTTCTCCTAAGACAATTTAAAGAGGTAAATAGAGTAATGAATCAATCACATGTCTAAAGGAAAATATTATTAGTCAAAACGATCACTAATGCAGAAGGTATTAGAATAGCAGGAAGAAATCATTGTGCCTACATAACCCTGCACATGAGCAAAATGGAAAGAAAAAAAGATCACACGGATAAGCAAGGAACCAGATTATACAGTTCACGCAGAGCCTTAACATCCATAATAAGGACTTATGATTTTATCCAGAGATGGATACAGGCAAACAGAAACAGTAAGACAATACTATCAATGCTATAATAGAAGTATGGTGTATATAAAGTATTATAGAATAGTAGAGGGGATAATTATGTCTGACAGGAGGCTTCTTAAAAAGACTTCACAGTGGAGATGATCTTGCATGAATCTTAAAGGATAAGATGAAACAATAGGGAGAAAATAATAGAAATAGATCTTTCCTGTTTGAGGAAACTCTCTTAAAAATGTTACAAGTCAGGGGCGCCTGGGTGGCGCAGTCGGTTAAGCGTCCGACTTCAGCCAGGTCACGATCTCGCGGTCCGTGAGTTCGAGCCCCGCGTCAGGCTCTGGGCTGATGGCTCAGAGCCTGGAGCCTGTTTCCCATTCTGTGTCTCCCTCTCTCTCTGCCCCTCCCCCGTTCATGCTCTGTCTCTCTCTATCCCAAAAATAAATAAACGTTGAAAAAAAAAAAAATTAAAAAAAAAAAAAAAAAAAAAAAAATGTTACAAGTCTAGTTTGTCTTGCCTTTGTGTTCTGTCCCTACCATGCTCTGAGTAGGTTCAACATTTTTGGAAGGTTGCAAAGCACGGAGTTCAAAGTAAGAAGCTGGTAGGTCCAGCCACCCCAATCTCATTTCAAATGACAAAGACATCTTGAAGAATAAGCTTCTGCTCACTATCAGTCCTTAGGTTTTCTGAGTTTTCCTACAAACAGCAATATTGATCAATGGCACAGGTAGTTCAGCATAAATATGTAACTACATAATCTATTCACTACATTGACTTAACTAAATTCCACAGGAAAAGCAATAGGTCTTGAGAGCCTAGAAATATTGTGAGATGGAAGATAGAAATCAACCTTTTCATACAAAAGTGAATATTTTGGGGGTGGGGGCGTTATCGCTTATTTGAGGCATAGTCCTCTTCTGGAAGTCCTTCACAGGTATTACTCTAAGTACTGCTGGATGTATCCTATTTGGCTTTGGTTCTTATTATGCTTTATGTAATACTTGTGTGACTTTTCACCCTCATCCTCAGGATGGGATCCTGAAAGGAAGAGACCTATAGCCAGCACAACTGGAAGAGTATATGCTGGGTGATCTTAACTGATTACTTTCATCCTCTTAGTTACAATTTTCTATTTTTATTGATGCTCACATTTATGGTGGCAAGAATGAAATTGTTTTAGTGTTTGTGCTAGTTTCTCTTTTTAATCCTATTTCTTTTTCCATAAATTCCATATACAACTATTTCTCCTGGCTTTCTAACTGAAATTATTACAGACTACTAGCTGACTCAATGTCCTTCTACAGAGTTAGAGTCTGTAGAGACTCTGTTAAGATTGGCTCTCCTTGTAAATCTCCCTTTGATCAATTCTGCCTTTTCAATAGTGTGTTTAATACACTAGGCAAATTTTACCCATCAAATCTGAATTTATGCACCAGGCAGTAAGAATCTAAATCAAATTTGGAAATAGGAAAGTGGCTCAAATTAGATAAATATTTTTATGTAATCCCTTTGGCAACAGTATAGAGTACACACTGAATTTGATATAAACTAGAGGCAAAAATACCAATTAGGATATTGAAATAATCTTGTCATGAGATGATAAGCACAATTAGGTATCAAAGGAAATGAAGCATAGAAAATAAAGATACAGGGAATATGAAACTTGAGTATTTTATCATAAGGAGAAAAGAAAACCAAACATTTGTAACTTAAAAAAGACATAAGTAGATTAAATATATATATACTCATAATTATACATACACACACAGATATATATCTATATCTATATAGATATATATAGAGATACACACACACACACACACACACACACATAATTTCCTTCTCTTCAAAAGAAACATTTGCTCATTAACTTCTATAAATGTGTTTGTCTCCAGGGGACATCTGGTAATCAGAAGGTCCACTAATCAAATGTGTTGAGGTCACCATGAGGAAGTTTAATAAAGAACTTATTAACCCAATAAGGTTTGGATGGAAACAAATAAATAATGAAAAAAAACATGCCCTCAAAAATGTGGATATACCATCTTGACTTTAAAAGATGACTGAATGTTGTAAACTTTACATGTTTCAACCTGATTCACAGACTATGCTAATGCTATACGAAGTGTAACACAATGGACATAATATTTTGACAGTACAGAATTTTAATGGGAGAATTAGGAATTAGAATCAGATATAAACTAGGGGTGCCTGGGTGGCTCAGTTGGTAAAGTATATGACTTGATTTTGGCTCAGATCATGATCTCACAGTTGTGGGATCAAGCCTTGTGTGGGGCTATGCCCTGAGTATGGAACCTGCTTAAGATTCTCTCCTTCCTCCTGTGCCACCCCTCAAAAAAAAAAAAAAAAAAAAAAAAAAAGAATCAGATATAAACTAATGTTTTTGAGGCATGGCTGACTTCACGGGTATGTTACCAGTCGCATAGGACCCTTGTTCAGAAGGGACCCACGCTTGGTTATATGGTCTATTTTACCATCTTGAAATTCTTTGTAATTTTATCTTTGGATTTATGTTTTATAAATTAAACAGAATGGAAAAATGGACCCTGATTGCTCAGCAAAAGAGATAGACACAGTATGCATGTCTACAGTTTCTTGATACCCCATTTACATACATTATTTGCACAATCCCAAGACCACAGAATTTTGGTGGACCCACAATGCATTTATAGGAGAATTCAGTGAGAATAAAAGTGAGTACAAGGTCTGCATGTTTTGTCTATAACTGAATACATGAAGGCACTGAACACCTAGAGAGGCCACACTTTCCCTCTGCTTCAAATGTTGAAAGCAGGGAATAATGTATTGTAAATATAAACAACCAAGTTAATTTATCATATCCTTTTTATTAGTGTTACTTCTTAGTATCGTATATTCACTTATGCTGAAAATAATGACCTGAGAGTAACCCATAGTTTTTGTTTCATTTTTAGTCTTTGTGCACTCATTCTTAGTAAGCAAAATGTGGAATATACATAGCAAGTGAAATGAAAATAATTGCATTTGTTTTGTGTAGCATTTCCACTGTTCTATTAAGAGTGATACATATACATGTATGAACTATGAAATACTACTTGTATAATATTGATGGTATTTGGTAATATTGGTCATATTTGAGTTGGCTTCCACATAGAACTTAAATGCATTCATATCTGCACTTAAAACTAGCATTGTATAATATAAAGGTAAATGGAGAAATTCATCATAACAACTTAAATTTTAATTATTAGTTATTTTGAATGACATTAATAAGCAAATTTAAAAACATTAAAAATCAAATCTATACTGTACACCTGAAACTAATATAACACTATATATTAACTATACTGGAATTAAAATAAAATTAAAAGAGATAAATTAAAACACATGAAAAGTTGAAAGACTACAGAAAAAAGGAAGGAGCTTTCTAACTTAGTACCTTTATCAACACATTCTCCCTGCTTTTTTTTATTAATTTATTTTTACTGGGATAAAATATACATAACATAAAATTTGCCATTTGAGCCATTTTAAAGTGTAGAATTCGGTGATTTACTAAGTACATTCACCACATTGAGCAACTATCATCATTATGTAGTTCCAGAACTTGTTCATCACACCAAATGGGCACCGCATGTCCATTAAGCAGTTACCCCATTACCTCTTCCCCCTTGCCCCTGGCAACCACTAATCTGCTTTCTGTCTCTGTGCTTTTGCTTTTTCTGGTTATTTCAGATAAATGAAATCATATAGTCAGTGGCCATTTGTGTCTGGCTTATTCCTTGTGTTTTAAACGAGGGGTCTCATGTTTTCATTTTGCACTCCCTCAAATTATGTAACCAGCTCTGGTTGGGAAAATATTAAAAATCAAGACTGACTCTAAATGTCTACCTTTTGAAAGGGATATCATTATTTATATGAGGGAGAAATTAAATCTCTGGACTGTATGCTTTTAATTAATGGAAGAAGGGGGGAAAGTTCTCTGAAAGTGTATGCTCACTAAGGGTAATTCTCAGAAGATGTCCTTTTAGGCCAAAGTAAAGCTTAAGTTGGGTAGAGGTAAGTAAATAAATTTCTGTGAATAATGATGAAGAATATAAACGGATGAGCTGAGTTGTGCTGGACTCAGTGTCACTACCCAACAAGCGGTGGAGAAACTAAAGATTTTAGAAAGTCCACTTGTTTATTTGACTAAGGACTTTCAAAGACAGGAGTGTCTAATACTCAATTTTATTTTGGTTTGCAGTAATGCATCAATTACAATCTTGATTTACCTTGCTATACACACTTGTTTTGTGTCTGTAGTTTTGGGAAAATCAAAGAAAACATATGCTTGTCATATAGAAGCTAAGACTGGGACCAAGATATCAGAGAAAGGAGAAAGAAAGAAACAGATACTCCCACAGAAATTTAAATAAATTTTTAGAAAATATTTTCCCACCATTTTTGGTCCATATGATATAACCCTAGAAGTAGATTAATATAAAAAACAAACAAACAAACACACAAACAAAAACAGGGGCTCTTGAGTGGCTCAGTCAGTTAAGTGTCTGACTCTTTGTTTTGGCTCAGGTCATGATCTTACATTTTGTGACTTCAAGCCCCCCATTGGGCTCTGAGCAGGTACCATAGAGACTGCTCAGGATTCTCTTTCTCTCCCTCTCTCTCTGTTTCTGCCCCTTCCCCACTCGAGCTGTCTCTGTCTCTCTCAAAATAAACAAACAAACAAACAAACAAACAAACAAACAAACAAACAAACTTGAAAAAAAAAGAGAGGAAAAAACAAAAAAGCAAAAGACAACAGCAAAACATGTCTGCATTGCCCTTTTCCTGAATGGGAAGCAATTCCCAGAGAAGTCCTTGACAGTAACAAAACACTCCCATTTCTAAGGAGGTTAATTACCAGGAACTAGTAGGACCAGGAAAAGGACCTTAAAAAAAAAAACTGAATTTTTGATTTCTGAAGGAAGAATATGTTAATTACATTGTCTTATTAATGTGTCAAAATTGGAAGTTAAGGTACCATATTCATGAGATGACAAGAACTGGATTGGGTAGTTTTAAGGTGGGTTTTGCACAGCAAAAAACTGGGTTTGTTTCAACAGGATTTATAACATGATAATTTCAGTTTGGCAAAGGACAGTGAGAGGTTGTTGTTTTTTTGTTTTTTTGTTTTTTTTAGCATTTATTTACTTTTGAGAGACAGAGAGAGGCAGAGTAGAGCAGGGGAGGGGGAGAGAGAGAGAGATACAGAATCTCAAGCAGGCTCCATGCTCTGAGCTGTTTGTTAGCACAGAGCCTGACACGGGGCTTGAACTCACAAACTGCGAGATCATGACTGGAGCTGAAGTCAGACGCTCAACCAACTGAGCCACCCAGGCGCCCCAAGGACAGTGAGAATTCTAAAGTGACTCTTGATGAGGATGCTGTTGAGTTATAAATAAGTTGTTATTTGACAAATAGTCTTGTCTTCTGGGATCAGGTACTTCCTAAAGCCAGCAGCTAAGATATTTTGGCTTGTTTCACTATTTAATGCAGGGACAAAAACTATGTGCCTGGATCCTGCATTGTTTAATATATAGGGTCAGGAGACTGCATATGGTCCCATGTTATAAATATGGGAACAAAGAATTATGATTGCTCCATTTCTGAGAGAGCATAGTGCTCTGAGGCACTGTGGACGGGAAGGAAGATACTGTGATTTGATTGCTCCTGGAATTCCTTTGTCATCTTTCGAATCAAGCATTTGGAGAAACACCATCCTGCCTATTCTACGGCTGACTTTGTAAGCAACGTTTATGTTGAAAAGAGACCAAGAAACGGTGCCTTTACTTTGCGATTACTTGTAGGACTTGTTGCATTCTTCTCTGTTTGGAAGTCTCTAAGTGAAACTAATGAAGTTCATGGTGCTTCGGTTGGTGCTTTTTGATAATTGACTCCCTGAATTTTGTACCAGGATTAGAAAAATAACCCCAGCAACACACAGTATCACTTTGTATACATTCCCTCACTTAAAATGCATGGTTAAAATCTAGGACATAAAGTACCTCTTTTGTGTGAAAATACAGAAAGCGTAGTAGAGGAGAGGGGTATGTTCTACTCCTTCCTTTTTCTCCCCAAAGAATCTGCATACCCGAAATAGGGCAATTTGCCTGATGTACACAGAATTATCTGCCTCAGTCTACATCCTGCTGCAAGGCCTCTGCCCTTCTGCCTTGGAAGCATCTCTGCATATGTAAGATTTTATTAACCCATAGTTCATCATTTCCTTATTTTAGGGAAAATTGTATGAGAGTAAATTAGACTGTGCTAGGTTATGATCATCTTGACCCCAAAATCTAGAATAAGATCTAAAATGAAATTACCAATAGAGATTTCCTTGATAAGGATCAGAAAGCATACGTATATGCGTGCACGCACACACACACACACATTGATACAATGTTTACACACACACGTATATGCATATCTATCTTCACATGAATATCTGTGTCTGTGTCTCCAATACTGTTGCTACATAGCTTAATCCTTGTAAAAAATCTATCACCTCTGTATTTTAATTTTCTTTTTTTTTTTTTATTTTTTTATTTTTTTTTTTTTAATTTTTTTTTTTCAACGTTTATTTATTTTTGGGACAGAGAGAGACAGAGCATGAACGGGGGAGGGGCAGAGAGAGAGGGAGACACAGAATCGGAAACAGGCTCCAGGCTCTGAGCCATCAGCCCGGAGCCCGACGCGGGGCTCGAACTCACGGACCGCGAGATCGTGACCTGGCTGAAGTCGGACGCCAACCGACTGCGCCACCCAGGCGCCCCTGTATTTTAATTTTCTAAAAGGGACAGTATGTACCCATCCCTCTTTCCAGTTGGTTAAGATCAGTATGCACAAATGAAATGACATCAGCCAGAGTTTAGAGATATTCAAAAAATCAAGGGGCGCCTGGGTGGCGCAGTCGGTTGAGCGTCCGACTTCAGCCAGGTCACGATCTCGCGGTCCGTGAGTTCGAGCCCCGCGTCAGGCTCTGGGCTGATGGCTCGGAGCCTGGAGCCTGTTTCCGATTCTGTGTCTCCCTCTCTCTCTGCCCCTCCCCCGTTCATGCTCTGTCTCTCTCTGTCCCAAAAATAAATAAACGTTGAAAAAAAAAATTAAAAAAAAAAATCAAAACTTAATTTTATCAATTTCTATTTTTAGAGGAGTATTTTCTGCATTTAGCTGATCTTCCAAAGTCCATGAGGGCAATTGCCTGGCACCTCATGGTAACAGTGAAGTTGTCAGCTACAGTCGTTTTTATTCCATCCATTTTTAACCTCACTCTGAAGTTCTTCTCTGTGATACCCAGAAGGTAGCAAAACCACATGTAGAATTTATAAAAGCTTCTATATTCTTGGCAGCAGGATGTTTTTATCATTGAACACAGCACCATGTCCAAATATCCCCAGACTATTTATGACCCTCCAATCCTACAGAATTTGATACAGTGATTTAGAGTAAGTGGGGTATACTAATCAAAGTAACTATACCTAATGTAATACCTAAATCTCTAAATTTCATAGAATAGATTTCATGGAATATATTTTTATTTCCTGTTCATATAAAGCTGAAAACTAGTGATGCTTATCTGTAAATGTCCTTCCAAGGGACATTCAGACACTCAGCCTTTTTCCATTATAAGGGAATGTCTGCTTCTAAGGCATTAGATTTCTCTACATGCATCAGGTTCATGGAAAATGGGAAACCATGAGGCATGTATATCTACTTCTCACTCACTTTCGTCTGGAACTGATGCATATTTCCTCTGTTCAAAATGCATTAGTACGAATTATTTATGTGATGTTACCCAGATGCAAAAGAAGGTATAATTGGGACCAGAAGGTCAATGCTAAGCATATCTCTACTCTGTGGGAGGGAGCCACAGAATCCTGATGGACATATCTGGTCATCTCTCTCATACAAATAGTGGGTAAATGCAGTCAGTCATGTCAACAACTCAACACACCCTCAACTTGCACTAAGCAATTATGCTTTAGTCCTTTGTTGCCAGATTAAGAAAACAAAGACATCCAAGGAATGTGTCCAATTTTTTCATATTACTACTGTTCATTTATTTTATCTAATGAGGAATATGCACAAGATGGAGAATTTCTGGGACTCTCAAAAGTCACATACCTAAAGCACCTTTAAAAAATACATTTTACCTGGGGTGCCTGGGTGGCTCAGTCGGTTAAGCATCTGACTTTGGCTCAGGTCATGATCTTGCTGTTCAGAGTTTGAGCCCCACATCAGACTCTGTGCTGACAACTCAGAGCCTGGAGCCTGTTTCACATTCTGTCTCCCTCTCTCTCTCTGCCCCTCCCCCACCCATGCTGTCTGTCTCTCTCTCTCTATCCCTCAGAAATAAATAAACATTAAAAAATATTTTAAAAAATACATTTCACCAGCATGATTTCTTTAGATTATATACCAAAAGCAATGATTCTTGGAGAAATGATACTGTATTTAAAATTAATTTTTCACAAATGAAGTCCTTGTTGCAATCCATAGAGCTTCAGCAAAGTCACTGAGCCACAAATTCTTCATTTTTCAAACTGTGAGAAAATGTATATACTTTGCAGAGTTTTTGTGAGGAACCGTGCACACCAAGAAATTTCACACGTTCGTGTGCCTTTCCTTGTGTGCTTTGACGCCAGCAAGTGCCACATCTCCCATGCACAGATGTGCACAGCTCCCATGCACAGCTGAACATTTCCAAAATATTGTCTCCACTTCCTCATCTGGTATCCTTACTTCATTTGCCCCATTTTGTGCTTTCAATCTCACCACCTCACTGGCACAGCTCTCAGGATCCACATCATGGCAGACACAATAGTTAATTCTCCATCTTCATCCCACATGACCTCTGAGCTGACATCCTGCTCCCTTCTTTGAAACTCTCATGGGCTTCTGAAAGTCCTCTGAAGGAGTTTTCCACCTTCTTAATAAGAATTCTTTTCCAATTTCCTTTTCTGGTTTCTTTTTTGTTACAGCCCTCTAAATGTAAGCATACCCTAGGGACTAGTCCCTGATGACTTTTACCTATTCTCCTTTTCCCCTAAGTGACCAAATTTAATTGCAAGATTTAAGGAACCCACTCAGAACATCCAAATTTATATCTCCTCTCATTTCTCACTCCTAAGCTCAAAGGATTATGTTCCTATAAAGCTAAAGACTAGTGATCCTTACCCATAAGTGTCCTTCCAAGGGACATTCAGACTTTTTCCATTATAAGGGAATGTCTGCTTCTAAGTCATGAGATTTCTCTACATGCATCAGGTACATAGGAAATGGAAAACCACGATGAAAGTATATCTACTTCTTACTCACTTTGGTCTGAAATTGATGCATATTTCCTCGTATTTCCAGTTGACTATTTCACATCTCTGCTGGAATGTATAATTGATAGCTCCAATTTCACATGGCCAAAACATAACAATTGATTTCATTTTGCAAATCTGTAATTGTCAACAACATCTACCTAGATAGATTTCTAGTCTACAAATCAAGGAGTCATCATTTATTCATCCCTTAAGATCTGCACCGAGACCTGCAATGAGGCCTCTCACACTGTCTCCAAAGTATACCTTGAATTCAACCATTTTACTCCCATCCATCTCCACTGTTAGAATCCTATTCAAATTGCGATCGTCTCTCTCTTCATACTCTAAGGAATAGACATCTCTAGATGAATCTTTTTAAATCTTAATCAGAAATATAATATTCTTGCCTACAATTCTCCATGTCTTTTTATTGCAGTTAAAATAAAAGTAAACTAAACTCCTCGCCATGGCCTCTGGGCCTTGCGCATTCTATTCTGTATACCTGTCTAACCTCATCTCTCCTGTTTTCCCTACTTCACCATGCTCTAGGTACAATGACCTTCAATCTGAGATATCTAAAGGCCTTTCTGTCAATGATTACTTACTCTTTCTTCATCTTGGGTCTCTCTCCCAAATATTTTCATAGCTATCTCTCTCCTGTGATTCAGAACCAAATTCAAATATCACCTCTTCAGAGAGGCCTTTTTCGATGATCCTAGGTAAAACTCCTCATAAAAAGTACCTACAGTATTTTATGTTAAAGTGATATCTATCCTAAAAGAAGTGAAGGATTATTAATGAGCAGTAGTAAAATAATGGGAGGAATATGAGGGGAAAACAACAACAAACAGTAAATTTGATACCTGGTACCCTGTGACCCAGCTCCGCTACTAACTGATTGTGACTATATGAAATACAGACTTTATATGAAATATAAAATCTCTAAATTTGTTTTTTAAAATGATTGGGGGGGGGCGCCTGGGTGGCGCAGTCGGTTAAGCGTCCGACTTCAGCCAGGTCACGATCTCGCTGTCCGTGAGTTCGAGCCCCACGTCAGGCTCTGGGCTGATGGCTCGGAGCCTGGAGCCTGTTTCCGATTCTGTGTCTCCCTCTCTCTCTGCCCCTCCCCCGTTCATGCTCTGTCTCTGTCTGTCCCATAAATAAATAAAAACATTGAAAAAAAAATTAAAAAAAAAAATTAAATGATTGGGGGGGTGCAACTGGGTGGCTCAGTCAGTTGAGCCTCTGACTCTTTTTAGCTCAGATCATGATCCCAGGGTTATGGGATCGAGCCCCACATATGGCTCTGTGTTGAGCCTGGAGCCTGCTTAAGAGTCTTTCTCTCTCCCTCTACCCCTTCCTCCCTCTCTCTCAGTCTCCAAAACAAAATAAAACAAAATTATTAGTAAGGTTCATAAATCACTAAGGATACTTCTAGTTCAAATATTCTGTAACTTATTCCATTTTTTTTATAGTATGAAGCCTGGAAGATAACATATAAAATTTTAAACACTTGAAATATCATGTTTAAGATAAAAACAAATCATTTATCCTAAAGGGAGGGAGAGGGAAGGACAGTTTGTTGTGAGGTCACATAAGCTGGGAGGCATCACACTGAGGGGCCTGTGCTTAAAGACACTGTGAATCAATGACATTTCTGTGATAATCATTTCAGAATCTTTCCAAAGGGTATCAACTATAGATGTTTCTATTAGAAAATATAAATAACATTTTATTACTGAACTGAGATTATAGGACCATTGATTTGACTAAATAATTATCTTCTTTTTTCACTAGTCACAGGTTTTTTCTTATTTACTAATTTTTTTTTCTTTTTGTACAAGTGGTTTTGGAAAAACAATTTAAATAAGGCATCTCTCTCTCTCTCTCTCTCTCTCTCTCTCTCTCTTGAAGTGCTATGTGGCTACTATGGAACATCATTTTGAAAAATTCTGAGTTACTATTCAAATCTGTTCCATATATTTATTTTCTCAAATAGTTCTTGAAATAGATCACAGGTTGACTCTTAGAAACCATTTATTTTACCTTCATATAGAGATCACCTTATAGCTTATCAGAATTAATTGCAGAAATTAAATAGACCTTCTTAGGTAGTTAGTTTTTAGATAGAAGTGAGAAAAATAGGTTACCATTTTATTTTTGGCATTATTTTAGTTGTGTAAAAATATACAGCACATAAAATTTACCCCTTAACCATTGTAAAGTGTACAATCAAGTAACAGTGAGTACATTCACAATGTTAAATAACTACTATCACTGTCTAGTTCAAGAACTTTTTCATCACCGCAAAAGGAAACCCAATACCCATTAAACATTCACTTTCTCCCTTGCCCCTGGCATCAAAAGATCTACTTTCTTTTTCTCTGAATTTGCCTATTCTGGATAGTTCAATTAAATGAAATTATACAGTAGTCTTTCATGACTGCCTTCTTTCACATAGCATAATGTGTTCACAATTCATACATACCATAGCATCTATCAGCGCGTCATCCCTATTTAATGACTGAATAATATTCCATTATCTAGTGTAATGTATTTTGTTTATCTATTCATTCCCCTTTTTGGATATTGTAAAGAGTGCTGCTATGAACATTCACGTACAAGTATTTGGATGCCCGTTCTCAGTCTTTCGGGATATCCAGCTCAAAGTGGAGTTGCTGCGTCAAATGGCCACCCCGTGTTTAAGCTACGGAGGGACCGCCAAAGTGTTTTCCAAATTAAATTCCATTTTAATTTTGGAGGTTTCCAGTTTCTCCACATCGTCATCAGCACTTGTTTTTATCTGTGTTTTTTTTTTTTTTAATTGTGCCATTCGAGGGATTGTTAAATGATATTTCTGCAGTTTTGATTTGCATATCCGTAATGATGAATAGTTTTGATCATCTTTTCATGTGCATTGGACATTTGTATATCTTCTTTGAGATATATGTCTATTCAGATCCTTTGCCCTTTTTTTAATAGAGTTGTTTGTTTTTTTCTTGTGTAGGTGTAAGAGTTTTTTTATACACTGCAAGTATTAGATACTGATCAGATACATGATTTGCTAATATTTTCTTCTATTTTATGCATTGTCTTTTTACTCTCTCGATAATGTCCTTTTTTTGTAGCATCCTTTGATGCACAAAAGTTTTTAATTTGGATAAACCAAACGTCTAGTAGTTAATTTTCTTTATTGCTTGTGTTTTTCATATCATATTTAACAAACTATTGCTAAAGTCTACAATAAGAGCATTATTCCTTTGCTTTCTTTTAAGAATTTTATAGTTTTGTTCTTATGTTTAGATCTTAGATCTAATCTAGAGTTAATTTTTGTGTATGATGAGGGCCACCTTGCATACATGTGTATGGGCGCATGTGCATATGCTCTCATGAACGTGTTGATCAGTTGTTGATCTAGTATCGTTTGTTAAAATGACTGTTCTTTCCTCATTGAATTTTCTTGGCTCCCTTGTCAAAAATAAATTGACCTTAAATATGAGTGTTTATTTCTGGACAGTCAGCACTTCTCCACTTTCTAAGAAAGTCTATGAAAGTCTATTATCATATGCTAATGTCACACTGTTTTTATTACTGAGGCTTTGTATTAAGCTTTGAGATCAGGAAATCTGAGTCTTTCTACTTCTTCACTTTCAAGATTGTTTTGGCTATTCAGAGACCCTTAAATTCCATAGGAATTTTAGGATTGGTCTTTCTCTTTCTGGTGGAAAAAAAGACCATTGGGATTTGATAGACAGTGCTTTAAGGGGCTCCTGGCTGACTCAGTGAGTAAAGCATGTGACTCTTGATCTCAGGTTCATGGCTTCAAACCTCACGTTGGATGTAGAGATTAATAAACAGACAAACACACTTTAAAAAATTGCTTTGAATTTGTAGATGAATCTGGGTAGTATTGCCATCTTAGCAATATTAAGTCTTCCAATTCCTAAGCACAGAATGTCTTCACATTTATTTTGGTCTTCTTTAATTTCCCTTGGCAATTTTTTGTAGTCTTCAGTGTACAAGTCTTGCAACTTTTTAATTGAATCTATTCCTAACACTGTCCAGATCTTTATACATTGGGTCTGTGTTGGGGTGCTCTCTTGCTGACTAGCTATGCTCGTTTTTTGTTGTTTTTTTGGTTTTTTTTCTTTCCGCAACTCTGCCTTCACTTTCATTCCTGGCTTATGCCGATCCTGAAAGCCAGCCAGAATGACTGCCCAGGGCTTGTGTAGACTTTCTAGATTTTCCACTAAATACAGGAGCTTTTCAAGGTTCTGTTCCCCAATGAAATTTCACTCTGTCATTGTTCCTCCCTGGCTGTGGGTGTGTCTGGATGTGCGCTACAAGTCTCTCCTACTATGTTAAGTTGCCATTTTTTTTTTCTGTTTAAGCGTGTTCTTGCTTGCTGTAAACTTTTAACTCTACTTTCTAGAGTTCTTATAAGGTTGATTCTGATCATTTTCATCAGGCTTTTCAGTGTTCCTGGGGTGGGATAAGCCATCAGAAGCCCAGCTCTACCATTTGTGCTGACATCGCTGCTATCACTGGCTCTGGACTTGGAATGGAAAACTACTTGGGACGTTGACATTCTGTATGCCGTATTTATGTGTTTGTTTCCCTCGAATGTGCGTGCCCCCAAATCCTGACCAAAACGTGTTGCAACGTGAAGTTATAGAACAATATGTTTCAATATATCATCTTTATGTTAATATTTATCGGGTTATTTTTTGTGTGTTTACTGTGAACTGTATTCAGGAGTGGAATTGAATATTTTAAAGGTCCTTTACCTGCCTTCAGAAGCCTCAGTGTAAACAAAGGAAGCAGTTTAGTACAGAGAGCTACTTAAGTGATCTAAGGTAGGAACTGATGCACACTTACTTCGTTATTGGTTTCAGGGAAAACAAATGCCAGATTGTTGTCTAATTAAACACCACCAATTGTCTTCGAAGAATGTTACACAAAGGAAGCAACAAGTACGGATAAAAGGGGCAGCATGAATAGATGTACAAATATTTCATATCTGAGAAGCAGAGGTCATAGCTCAGAGCTAAAGATCTAGAAGCAACATTTAGCTCTTCGGTTCTCTATAAGTCAAAACATAAAGCACAATCTCTTATCTCTTTCTGTTGATCCACAGGAAAAAGAAAAAAAGAAAAACCACAAACTCATCTCCAGGCTCAGGTGAACACATGGAAAAACAATGCTAACACAACCTATTCATACCAAACCCTGGGTGAAAATTTTTCTGCCAGACTTGAAAGAGAGGAAGTTTGGGGATAAAAGAAGCAGAGATGACTGATAAGTAAATAACTAAAGTATTTAGATAACTTTAAAATAGAGCATAATTCAAGCCAAGATGACACTTTTTCTAGGTAGTCCTTGGGACCACAAGAGCAAATTTTTGAAATCCAAGCTAGAGAATGAATAAATATCTTACTGCACACTTTGTGGCATCAATTACTAGATCTTTTTAAAGATAATGTTATCTCAACACACACACACACATACAAACACACACAACCTGATGAAATATATGGAGAATTATTTCAAATGGGTGAAACACAATTTTGTTAAAACCCGAAGCAACACTTCTGTGTTGTTATAAGAGTGGTTTCTTTGGGGGGTGCCTGAGTGGCTCAGTCGGTTAAGCATCTGACTTCGGCTCAGGTCATGATCTCATGGTTTGTGAGTTCAAGCCCAGCATCAGGTTCTGTGCTGACAGCTCAGAGCCTGGAATCTTCTTTGGATTCTGTGTCTTCCTCTCTCTCTGCCCTTCCCCTTCTTGCACTCTGTCTCTCTCTCTCTCTCAAAATTAAACGTAAAAAAATTTAAAAACAACACAACAACAACAACAACAGTAGTTTCTTTGGCATTCACCTAGATCCATCACATGTGAGGTTTAGATTCATTATGAAGTGGGTCATTAAGAAATACTAACTGGAAACAGAGCAATTAAAAATAAAGTAGCTGTGAAGACATGAGGCAGGCTCTCCCTACATCTGCTACGGTGACGTAAGGAAAAGTATAGTGTGATGCACAGGAAGAATATTACTAGCCTCTAAGATGAGTAAGTAAAAAAAAACAATACATAAAACACAAAAGCAGACGGACCTATTGTTTAAAATCTGGATGAGTATATGGTAAATATCCGGAGTAGATGCATACAGAGAGGTAAGAAGCAGATTGGTGGTTGCCAGAGGCTGGTAGAAAAGGGGCGTGTGGGGTGTCTGTCAGATGGGTGCAGGGTTTTCTTTTGTGGTGATGAAAATGTGCTAGGACTAGATCGAAGGGGTAGTTGCACAACATTACAGGTGTTCTGGATGTCACTGAATTGCACAATTTAAAATGATTAATTTTGTGTTATGTCAATTTTGCCTCAATAAAAATAATTTAGAAATAAAATAAATGTCTTGGAGAAACTGCATTGCAGCAGAGGGTGCTTTTAGCTCATAAAAACAATATTAACTTTTGACGTCCCCTTAAGCCACAGACACACATGTGTGTACCTCTACAACACTGTAGGCAGCCTATTAATCTTGGGATTGGCGTCCTTCATCCTCCATTAATTCTTGTCACCCAGTACGTTCCCAGTCTAGTTGATTTAAACTATATACCAAAGGTAGGATGTTTGTTTTGCGAGTTAATATCCTCTCAGTCTGAGTTCATTTCCCCCAGTAGAGGAGAATGACCAGTTAAGGAGGGAGATTGACATGAGAGAGGAGGACTGTCTTGTGGTGCCTTGCTGTCCACAGGTATTCATCCTCTCTGTTCTCGCCTCCCTCCTCCTCACTCTCCGGCAATGACAATATGGTGTTGTGTTATGTGATGCGGAAGGTGATTACAACAAACGAAATTACGTTTTCAAAGTATTTTTTTTTCATAATTGACCATGAAAAGGAAGAAAAACTTTCTAAGAGGATATATAACAATCCAGAGGAAAGAGATAACATTTAATCTCATCCAGCAGTTTTCACCTCATCTGGATAGATGGTGTCCTCAGGATGCTTAGAGGTTGTAATCACTGAAACCAAGCAATAGTATTGTTTTACCTTAAGAATACAGGAATGGAGCGGCACCTGGGTGGCTCAGTCAGTTAAGCGTGTGACTTCACCTCAGGTTATGATCTCAACGGTTGCCAGGTTCGAGCCCCGTGTTGGGTTCTGTGCTGACAGCTCAGAGCCTGGATCCTGCTTCGGATTCTGTGTCTCCCTCTCTTTCTGCCTCTCCCTTGTTTGCGCTCTCTCTCTCTCTTCCTCCCTCAAAAATAAATAAATATTTTTTAAAAATTAGAAAAAAGAATACACAAATAGACAAATGTGAAAATTAAATACAGAAACTAATTAAGGCAAATGGTACATTTTATAGAATGGTAGAGCCAATGGGACCTAGAAAACTATGTATTAAAACCAAAATAAATTCTTAAAAGACATCATCCAAGCCCTATAGTTTTCTGCTGGTAAAATAGACAAATCAAAATGATCCTATTCGTATTCCAATAGAGCCACTCAGTTATCGGAACAATAATTTATGACAGTTGTGTAGGACTTTATGGTTAGCTGTGTAACACACAAACCCAGACATCTTTGGAATTTATGACAACTTCCGAGTTGGTCATTACCTATATTGTAAAGATGAAGAAAGTGGAGCCATTCAGACTGATATCTCTACGCATGATTTATGAGGATTAACACATAAATGAATAAAGCTCAGAGAATTAAGTTGCTTGCTCGACAATATATGGCTAGTAGTGGGTATAAATCTGAGTTCAGGTTTTCTGTCTCCAGCCTCTATTTCTTTTACAACACCGTATTGCTATTGACACAGGGGCTGATCTTTTCCTCCAGTTCTTACAGTGTCTGATTATTTGATGTGATCATTTTATGACAGTGATGGGGCTTCCATTGAATAGTTTCCATCTAATCACCTTATTATCAGTCCCAAACTTGACTTTATCTTCAGCAGCACTGAGTAATTAATTAAAAGTTAGGATTCAGCTAGAACTTTTTTGTATACTTTTAACAGATGAATTTATTAGGACATAAATAATGCATTGCTATAGGGAGGGAAGTAGCTAGCAGTTACGTCTTGCCAACAAGTTATGATATATTTAATGATAAGAAATATGATGAG
Organism: Puma concolor; assembly: GCF_028749965.1. Taxonomy (NCBI): domain Eukaryota; kingdom Metazoa; phylum Chordata; class Mammalia; order Carnivora; family Felidae; genus Puma; species Puma concolor. Next base: position 53,538,425 of record NC_141679.1, on the reverse strand, counting down.
TATTTAATCCCCATTTTACAACTGAGGAAGCTGAGACTCACAGTTTTGTTGTGAGGGCTGCATAAGATGTAAGAAAGCACTTACCACATTACCTGGCATATGATAAATCTTAGCTACTATTATGAACATATACTTTAAATGGATACCCTTGGGGCTCCTGGCTGGCTCAGTCCATAGGGTGTGTGACTTTTGCTCCCTTGGTTGTGAGTTGAAGCCCCATATTGTGTGTAACGATTGCTTAAAAATAAAATTTTTTAGAAATATATAAATAGGGGTGCCTGGGTGGCTCAGTTGTTTAAGCATCCAACTCTTGATTTTAGCTCAGGTCATGATCTCATGGTTCCTGAGATGGAGCCCATGTTGAGCTCTGTGCTGACAGCATGGAGCCTGCAGAGGATTCTCTCTCTCTCCTTCTCTTTCTGCCCCTCCCCCACTCACCTCTGTCTGTCTGTCTCTCTCTTTCTCTGTCAAAATAAATAAAAAAAAAACTTTAAATCGTTATTCTCATTAAAAAACCCATTATAGAGCATAATTTGTTTCTCTTATATTTAAAGTTTTTAGGCTATGTTTCTTTCAAGAAAGGCAGTGGCCAAAATTGTGAATTTTTATGATTGAAGCCATGAAAACATAACAGTTCATAATGTATTTTAATAAGTATATACTCAGATAATTAAATTCACCAATAATATATGAAAAAGAAGTAAAGTAGGAAAACACAAAATAAGGAAAATCTGAATTATAGTAACCAATTCATTTTATTTCGGCTTGAAAGGGCTGAAGAAACAGTCTTACTTTTCAAACACATTGTTCTATAAATTACTTAGAAAAATGAAAATAAGTATTTTCAACAACAACACGTTTAAAATTTTTGCAATTGGGAAATAATAGTACAAAATCTCCTTCGTAAATTTACCACTTGAACTATAATAGGCTATAAAATAATTTGAAACAATAAAATACGTAGTACCAAAAAGAGCCATTTTACAACCTTTCTTAAATTTCTACTTGAAAACACTCAGGAGTACCTAGGATAAGCATCCAACTCTTGATCTCAGCTCCGGTATTGATCTCAGGGTTGTGAGTTCAAGCCCCACATTGGGCTCTGCACTGACATGAAGCCTACTTAAAAAAAGAAAAGAAAAAGTGCTCTCCAATTACATGCGTCTTATAGATAAAACTGTTCCTATAAATACACCATTATCTACTTTCTGGGTGTTTGATTTTTAATTCTTTTAATATGTAAGAAAACTAAAACTTAGCCAAGATCATAGAGCTATTTGTTAATCCCCCCTGTAATTTTCCTTTGTTTACTTCTATATCTTGTTATCTGTACTCAAAATGGATAATATTTTTTTTCCAATCTGTTGCTCCTGGAATAAGACAGAATAGAGGCTGGTGAAGGGTAATTGAACGTCAAGTATACTATCAGAATGCAAGACACAAAACTAAGTTAAAAGAGTAAATGGTACACCACTCTGTGAGATGACAAGTAACCATCTGTATAGATGCCACGTCATATTTTGGACCTGTGAAGAACAGATTCAGATTGACATTCAAAATAAGGTTACTATTATTAAATTTGTGCATCAACATGAATGATGTGATAGTGGCATAAAGATCAAGTTCAATGCTCTTTAAAGAACGCAATCTCACTGTTAGTGAAGGCAGTAAATAAGGGTGAACTCCAGAAATAAATTTCCTCTTTAATAAAGTATTATGATAGGGGAGCCAGTTAAATGTCTGACATTGGCTCAGGTCATGATCTTGCAGTCCATGGGTTTGAGCTCCCCATCAGGCTCTGTGCTGACAGCTCAGAATCTGGAGCCTGATTCAAATTCTGTCTCCCTCTCTCTCTGCCACTTCCCCGCTCATGCTCACTTTCGCTCTCTCTCTCTCTCTCTCTCTCTCTCAAGATAATAATTAACATTTAAAAATAAAGTTTCTGTGATTGAAATAAAAAAGCAAAGTTACTGTGATTGCAGTTCCAAATTATAAATACTGTTAGAAGTGGGTTTTCACTAATTTGAGGACCATCTTTCTTTCATTTTCCTTATTTCTTTACTTCTGCCCCCAATTTTATGGACAAAGGAAAATAAAATTTGATCCATGCTTTGTTTATGACAGACTCTGAAAGTGTCTGTCATCTTTCCGCTCATCAGTCTATTTACCAATCTACCTGTCTATCACCTATTTGTTTTTAATAGTTAAAAAGCATCTACAGAAAATCTAGATTATTATCAAAAACTTATACCATCCAGTTTTGATCCTTCCCCATCCAGGGACCTGCTTGCCTCCCTCAAACTGAAAAACAAAAACAACACAAAAAACCATCTATAATTTTGTGTTCATTATTCTGTTGCATTTACTTTTATTTGTGTCCAGTCTGTAAAATTCCTTAAACTGAATTTTTTATTTTAGCCAAACTTAATTTAAAAATGGTATGTACCATTGGGGAGCCTGCGTGGCTTAGTTGTTTAAGTGTATGAGACTTGCTCTCCATTCAGGTTATGATCTCATGGTTCATGGGATCCATCGCCACCACATTCGGCTCTGTGTTGACTGCGTTGAGCCTACTTGGGATCTCTCTCTCTTTCTCTCTCTCAACACCTCCCTCGCTCACATGTGCACACACTCTCTAAATAAATAAACAAACAAATGAACATACAAACTTAAAAAAAATAAAAAAACATTAATGGTATCATGAAGGGGTGCCTGGGTGCTTCAGTTGGTTAAACCTCAGACTCTTGATCTTAACTTAGGTCTTGATCTTAGGGTTGTGAGTTCAAGCCCAGCAATGGGCTCTGTGCTGACCTTGAAACCACTTGAAAAAAAAAAAGAAGTTATCACGAAATACAATCTCCTGTAACTTATCTTTTAAACTTTCTATAACATTGCTAAGACTCAGCCATTTCATCAAACATAGTTTCAGCTTGTTCATGTCCATTTATGTTGAACAGGGCCATTTTGTGACTCTTTCAAAGGTCTTATTTACTCCCCTGTTGATGGACATTTGGTTGTATGTAAGTTTTATCTTTTAAAACAGTGCTGCTACTGAAGTTCTTATTTTCTGGCATATTATAAAAAAAAATTCTTCTGGTAATATAGGGAGGGTAAAATTTCTAAGTTTAATGTGTCTTTCATTTATAAAATATTATCACATTTCCAGAGTGGTTTGCCAGTCTCAGTAATCTACAAAAAGATTAAGATATCTTACTGAGCCAATCATCTCCAACTATTAGTATTTCAATTGTTACCAGTGAAATGGATTTAAAAAAATCGTATGTCATTTTGATCATGATTTGAATTTAACCATCATAACGGAAACCTAAAAGACAATACCTCATATTTGCTTATTTTTTCTATTATTAACAAAAGCAGTGACACATACACACCTATATATACAAAAACATCACATTTATAAAAATTTTACATTGTAGCTCAGTGCATTTTCAGTGAGTATATACTTGTAAACACCACTCAGACAAAAAAAATGGTTTCTTATAAGCAACACATAAAAACCCCCTACCCTCCCTTACCACAATGCACCGAAAGATAATTATATTCTAACTTCAGACACCAGAGATGACGTTTGTTTATTTGAACGTTACATAAAAGGAAATACATTGTATGCATATTATGTATCTGTTTCTTTTGCTTAATGGCATGTTTGTGACTTCCACTATTTGTGAGTCATTCATTCTGTTTCACGTAGCAGTAGTCATTTATCCTGTGTGGTATTTTATACGATGACTATCCATTTGACTGTTAATAACGTTTGGGATTTTCTAGGTTTTAGCCACACTGTATGAATTTTTGTCAGATATGTAAGCAGGAATTGAATTGCTGCGTCTTGGGAAATGCTGATCTAGATGTATAGATATTATCAAAAGTTTTCCAAGGTACGTGAGTAATGCAGCAGTTTGTTTTAGCATTTCAATGCTTGCTTTTGTCAGTCTGTAATTTGTCTCACTAAAACAGATGGGTGCTGGTATCTCATTGTGCCTTTAATTTGCATTTTCCTAATGATTTATACTATTTCATATATTTATTTGCCATTTAGGCATGCCTTTTGGTAATGCTCCTATTCAATTATTTTTCTCATTTTTCCCTTTCCTGTCATTTTTTTAAGTTTACTTATTTATTTTGTGAGAGAGAGGGAGAGAGAGAGCGCGCGGGAGAGCAGGGAGGGGCAGAGAAGAGAGAAAGAGAATCCCAAGCAGATTCTTCACTGTGAGTGTGGAGCTCGCACAGGGCTGGAACTCATTAATTGCAAGACCCTGACCTGAGGGGAAGTCAGACGCTTAACCGGCTGAGCCACCAAGATGCTCTTGTGTCCTTTTTTAAAAATAATTTAGAGAAGTCCTTTATGTATATTTGGGGTATGAATCCTTTGTCAGACATATGCATTGTAAATATATATACCGTTTTTTCTACAGTGTTCTCATATAACTCAATGTTGTTTGTAAAAGACCCTTTAAAAGGTATTTGTGTCATAGCACGCATAACAGCATTGGTACAGCAGGACATTCCTTTTCAGTCCGACTGACTTGAATAAGCAAAACTACTAAGGGTTTGCTTACCCTCCCCCCAAGATTAGTGAAACATTGGAATATTAGCTATCTCATCTTTAGTGTCCATCTAACAATAGATAAATAGCAGGAATGAAGTAGTTAAAGAAAATATGCATTTCGTAAGACTTAGGATACAGAATTACAAAAAGGGACATCAAATGATTTTCTCTATTGTATTTTCAATGTACAGCTTTTGTACAAGACATTCAACACACACGTACACATAGAGTCACAAATAATAAAAATAAATTACAGTTAGGGGCCCCTGGGTGGCTCAGTCAGTTACATGTCCGACTTTGGCTCAGTTCATGATCTCACAGTTTGTGAGTTTGAGCCCCGCCTCGGGCTCTGGGCTGATGGCTCAGAGCCTGGAGCCTGCTTCAGGTTCTGTGTCTCCCCCTTTCTCTGCCCCTCCCCTGCTCGTGTGTGCTCACTCGCTCTCTCAAAAAATAAATAAAATAAGACAAATAAAATAAAATAGAAGAAAAGAAGAGAAAAATTTATGGCCACAAGCCTCATTTCCCATTGCTTTCCTTCCTGCATGCTCTGTTATAATGTCAGCGTTTTTTAAACCTGTCTTATTACATTTTTGTTTTACTCAGTATATTCTCTTTTACTTTTCTCATGCAAATACTATTCATCTTCAAGGCCAGGCTCAAATTTAATTATTATGTTAAGCTTTTAATTAGTAACTTTCATCTTGGATTATAACCTACTTCAGTTTTTAAATTCTATCATAATTTTTCACTGACCATATTTCATATAAATAACTATTGCTTAATGTTATTTTTGTGTGTCAGCAACATTTAGAGTTTGTTAAAGGTAGTGGGATTTTCCTATGCTTCTTTATTTCATGTAGCCTCTAATAATCTTGATTATATAATAGACGTTCAGTTAACTGAACATTGTTTAATCTACCAGACCTCCTAATGAAAATAAATTATTTTCAAATACTGTAGTAGTTGATAATAAATAAATGATACTTCAGAGGGAATGTGGTAGACAGAATGGCTCCAACAGATGTGTATAACCTAATGCCCAGAACTTGCATAAGGAAGGATTTGATTGGTGTTAGTAACATAACCAAAGTAATGTGAGTTAGGGAAATATCCTATACTTCTTAATTCAGCCAGACAAACATCAGCTGATTTACACCCTGAGATCCAAATGTAGTCCCTCCATTCTCTCCTCTCACTCTTTTCTATGAATATTAGCCAAGTTCAATTTCCAGTTATCTAATTACCATCAAGTCATACTTTTGCCCAAACAATAATTTGCTATTAGGCTTTTCAAACAGCTCCTTGTTAAGTTGCAGTTATAATTTACCAGTACATTTTTGTTACATGTATTACATGTTTTATGGAGGCTAAGGAAAATAAAAACCAAAGAAAGCCCCTTCTAAAGGAAAGGTGACCTTGAGAATATTAGATGTGATAAAAAGAGACTCATCAAAATGTATTTTCTTTTGCTAATAGGAATATTTGGAAACATCTCTATGATTTTACGTAATGATTGGCAGAACAGTGTATTTTGATCAGAGGCAAAGATTTGACCTTGGGCTTCTTAGCTCATTGTATTCATGCCCTACCAAAAAGTCTAGAATACACCTTTTAGGGGCAATGTTTAGCAAAACCAACTCCCTCGGCACAGCTTTATTTCCTTTTGAGTTATTTTCAAGAATTAGCTATAAGACAATATATGTTGAACTTGAATCAAAATTTCACTGCCTTAACACCCAAATAAAAGACCTTTTCTGAATAAAATGTTTGAGCTTTCAGAATGGGGGTGGGGTTAAGTGTGTGTGTACAAAGAAGCGCCTTGTCTTGGAGGCTATAATTCACCTTTCACATTTTAGATGCTTTGGCACACGGGGGCCTAAATGTTAAGTGCACATCAACTGTAGTGTTCTTAACAGTGAGGCTTATAAATTTTCCTCAAAAATTATAAAGAGTTAATATGCTTCACTAAATAGCTAAATTATTATCAAATAGCAAAATATAGGACCCACTAATTAGGAACTCATTTTGCCACTAAACTGGTCCTTTTAGAGATTACAATATAATTTTCCCATTAAAGGCTCTTTGATAGGCTTGAAAGAGGGTTTATTTGAAGTTCCCTTTATGCTAAGGAGGGAGAACTCTGCTCTTCCCAGTGTAGTCTTTGTTACAGGACTTTTGAAATGTAAAAATGATTAACTAAGCAATGGTGATGTGTGGTGTTTGCATATGAATTGCTGTATTTCAGCTATTCCTATTTCATCAGCAAAGTACCAATTAACCACCAGGCCTATTGTCTTCTAAATTAGCAAAGAAAAATTTCAGAAGGTTACATTTCAGGCAACAAATACAGCTTTAGAGTACAAGTATTAAAAACAAGAAAAGAAAAAAGGAGTATTCTGAAGCTCCTTTCTTAAATACCTGGCCTGTTACTAAGGAATTTTACTGATTGAATTATATACGAGGAGTCAGGCCATATAATCTGTAATTTGTGTAGATCTACGGAAAACAACCTTGAAGGATAAGGTCTTGTTAGAGCAATATTAGGTTTAATCAAATTAGCGATGTACACTGTTTACTCAAAATGCTTAGGGACACTTAATGTCTGCTAGTTCATCCAGCTGTGTAATAAATTAGGAATTAGTATCTACTTTTGTGAACTGGTTGAAGTCCCAGAAGTGATTTCAGCCTATCCAGGAAAATACACTAACATGCCATGATAGGCTACTTCCTTATGAAAGAGGCAAGGCTGCGGAAGTCCACATGAATAAAACCTACCTAAAGCCACAAGCGGCTACAGAATTGTGAGGATTGCGGTTGTTTACTGGCCAACAATGATAACATACCGAGAAGTTGATTTGTCATATTTCCTACACGTTAGCAGTTACATAGGAAATTTGGACAGAAGTTAAGGAGAGACTTTAGTATTATTATGCTAGTGATAACCGTCAATGAGAACTCAACTCATAGTCCAATTAACAAAGCCTTCACAATTGTGAACTTATTAGGTCAGCGTTTGTCTAGATATGACATCTGGGTACACATTAGAATCACCTGGAGAGATTAAAAAACAAAACAGAATTTCCACTTTTGCTAGCTATGAAGCAACTGGGGCTGAACTAATCCTCTTGGCAAAAGCAATTATAAAGTCTAAATAGAAAAGGAAAAAAAAATACTGTTTGGAAATATGTTAGTGTGAGAAGGAGCAAGCCAAAAGTGGAAGTGTATGGTAGTATGACATTGAAGTTACACTTCCTATCTTAGTGTTTGATAGTGCTCACCATGCACAAGGCTGGTCATGCAGGGAGGTGCTGCTTTCCTAGACAGTGTGTCTACCATTTCTTTTCATGGACGCAGCTTTGGTATGGGAGTAAGGACTGCATTTTATTTCTTTGTACCCTTAGCAAATAGCTTATTGCATGGGATACATTAAATGCAAAGTCATATATCTGTATCTATCTATCTGTACACCCATACATATATACACATATATTTTGTGTGTGTGTGTGTATTTTAAACTGAAGCAGGTAGGGACTCTGAGAGTGAATTAATAATAAAAAATAAATAAATAAAACAAAAGACAAAAACAAAAACATAGACTTCTCTTCTTTTACCTCAGGTACATCCATCCCCCTTCCCACAGAAATAGTATTCCTCGGTAAAACTCAGTCTTGAAGCGTTACCTACTGCACCATATTTTAAATGACAGTGTAATGCAGAACAACAAATGGAAGTAAACAGCACCTAATTTCACTTGAGCATTTCCTTATTAACTTGACCTGTTATCAGTCAGTGGGAGAAAGGAACTTAATTCGGGTACACAAATACATCCTTTTATTATCCTTTCCAGACTCAAGTAGGAAACAGACATTTAACTCAGCCTGGATACTCCGCTAAAAGCAAAAGTTCTTTGGAGTAATATTTGATCTGTTGGGGCTCAGGGCAGGCCGCCCCAAGACATGCCACAGTGGCATATTGATTATTTTGAATTAAAGTCACTTAAGAAACAGCAAGTGCAAGAACACTCTGACCCTCCTTTGTGTCTAAAAAGCAGGAAATAAATCTCCCATTTGAAAGGTACCCTCCCTGCACCAGGAGGTAGAGAGACATGTAATTTATTGTTAGAGATGGGAATACAGGACTGAGGAAGCCTATATAAAGAAATTTTGTTACTAATTTACTACCCCAGCCCAAATTCTGTTTAGAATTCCTTACTGATTAAAGTTCCAAAAAAATAAGTTCTCTTATTATTGTGAATCAGTTCCTCACAAATTTATTCCTTCTTTTTCTAAATAGTATAGAAAGTACCTTCCTTGGCCACTTGTTGGGTTCCATATCTAGGAGGCCTCTGTATATAAGAAAGACACTTCCTTTTGGGGCACCTGGGTGGCTCAGTTGGTTGAGCATCTGACTTCAGCTCAGGTCATGATCTCCCAGTTCATGGGTTCGAGCCCCGTATCCAGTTATGTGCTGACAGTGCGGCACCTGGAGCCTGCTTCGGATTCTGTGTCTCCCTCTCTCTTTGCCCCTCCCTGGCTCATGCTCTGTCTCTCTCTCTCTTTCAAAAATAAAATAAACATTAAAAAAAAATTACACTTCAGTTTTCCTGTTAGTTCTTAAACCAGCCAGAAGAATCATAAAAGGTATAGGAACATTTTTCCTTCCCAACAGATCCTAGATTCAGCATATTGGGATCCAGAGCCCATGGGTGTACAGGATCTTGGCAATTTGTTTTTGTTCAATATCCCCTTCTCTAAGAAGAGAGGCCTTTAATATCATACTTAGAACCCACTAAAAGGAAGCCATTAAGAGCATTTTCCTACACTGAATTAACAGTCTTAGCATTCCCCCTGACTTGCTAGCATTCTCCCTGCCTGGAAGGAAAAACAAACAAACAAACAAAAACAAAAACAAAAACAAAAACAAAAACAAAAATTGTGTTCCAGCAATATGCTGCAGTTCTGCATGATTTTTTCACAGCTCTTCTGCCTACTAAGTTCACTTTCTTCACTACCAGGTCCCTAGAAGCATGCAACATAATGGTTTTTTTGGTTCTCTATGCAGATTACTTGGAAATTAGTAGTTAAGGATCATAATTTCTTTCCTCATAAAACATAGATTATAAACCTCATGTAAACAAAAAGGAACAGGGATTAAAATATACATGTACACATGTTCTTCAAGGTTTCTTACTGAAGGAACAAAAGTTGTCTTAATTTTTACTAATTTCTATTACATCCCTTAGTACATTAAGAAACACTTTTCTTTATAGGAGTCTTGCATAACTGTTAAATTGCAATTCATCTTAACATGATGTCTTGGTGTGATGAAATATGGGTTCATCTGTATGTGACTCAAAATAATACTGGTTTTAGAAAGAAAGATTTTTATGTCCTTTCTCTCAAAATATCTTCATGAACCATGTGAAAAAGGAAAATGAATCTGGGGAGCAGTCTAGAAACTATCCATTGGTACCTTTTAATACAGTAGAGCAAGTATCAGCATCAAAAGTTGTAAGATGAATGTCTGTGGCTTGGAAGGCAATCCTGAAGATGATAAAGCATTCATCAAAAATGTCACCTCATTAATATTCTAGATGTTACAGATGATAGACTATAAAAAGGCTGAGTCAAAATGACTTCAAAAAATCAGACTTACTGGTGGCATTTTAAGAATTTGTCACTTGGCTTTTGCACATATGTTTGGTTTTACATAGGCAAGGAGGGATATATGATAAGTTTTTTTAATCTAAATTAATCTAAGAAAAAGACTTTGAAATCAGTATAAATTTTGTTTTAAAATATCAGAAAAGAAAGTGTTGTGTATAATTTAATTGCCAGCATTCCTTATTTCTTAGTGCAACATAAAATTACGTCGTCCAATCAATAATAGTCATAGATTCCATGAAATGTGTTGTAACTCCTGACCTAGGGGCTAAATGGAAATTACCGTACAATCCTTGCTTTCCTCCTGCATCCACATATCCATACACCTCTCCTCTCTGTCCTGCTCTCTGTCCCAGAAGGCATCTTTATCCTCTGCCTCTTGCTGTATTTGGCAAGCAGGACGTGGAACTTATTTTTACTGGACTCCATTAACATGATTCCATCTCCCTCTTCCCTTCAGGTTTAGAGCAATGCATTTCCTTGAATCTCACTCATTTCACGTATCACTTTTGCCACTAGCGTTCATCCTAGGAGTTTGACTATCCATGTTGGTCTTTTGACTCTACTCAAACCTTTGTAAATAGTCCCTTCATTGAACTCTCCTCAGTTAACCCCTTTAAGTCTATCATCCTTTTCCTGTTAAAACCCCAGCTGACACATAACCCCACTCTTGCACTGGGTTATTCTTTTAATGTCAGCTGGAATTAATCTATTAATGTCAAATTTGGTTTTGGGGTGTATGTCTGCATGCACCTGTGTGTGTGTGTGTGTGTGTGTGTGTGTGTGTGTGTGTGTGTGTGTGTAGTTAATAAGATTAGCTGGTAGTTTATATTTGGTACTGTAGGAGTGGAAAATATTTTCCTTTTTTCTTCTAGCTTCTTTGGCTGGTATAACAACTAAGTTGGCAGAAGACAGGAGAAAAATAAATGTCATGTGTACTGGAGCCCCATAACAGTATGACTCTCCAGTCACATCATTGAGTCTTACATATCATGCTGAGCTAAGGAGAAACAGGTAGGGATCTGGGGCTTCAAAGTGGGGAAGACAATTCACACGAAGATGAGAAGAGCAGATATTTGATAAACAAACGTTTGCTATGCCAAACATATAAGTTTCCCTGAAATAAAAAGTTGTCTCTGGTGGTAACTTTCTTCCTGGTATAGGTTTCCTCTCTAAATTCTTGTAGATAAACAATTCTTCCTAAATCTGCTGGGCCCTGGTGATCTTCAGCTAGAAATAATCCACCAAGCAAAGTGGAACATTCTGGGGTGGCATATTGTTTCCCCCCAGTACTTACTTTTTCTTGTGTAAGTATAAGGGTTACACTAGAATGAAAAAGTTGGAAATGTTCTGGGGGCACCTGGGTAGCTCAGTCGGTTAACTGTTCAACTTCAGCTCAGGTCATGATCTCGTGGTGAGTTTGAGCCCCACATTGGGCTCTGTGCTGACAGCTCAGAGCCTGGATCCTGCTTTGGATTCTGTGACTCCCTCTCTTTCTGCCCTTTCCCCACTTGACCTTCCTCTCTCTCTCCCTCTCCCTCTCCCCCTCTCTCTCTTTCTCTCTTAAAAATAAATAAACATTAAAAAAATCTTTTAAAGTTGAAAGTGTTCTTCTTCCTATACTATGAAACAATTTAGTTATTATGTGATAACATTTTTACCACATGCTTTATTAAAGTTTGAGGGCCACCTGGGGGGCTCAGTGGGTTAAGCATCAACTTCTCAGGTCACGATCTCACGGTTGGTGGGTTCGAGCCCTGCATTGGGCTCTGTGCTGACAGTTCAGAGCCTGGAGCCTGCTTCACATTCTCTCTCTCTCTCTCTCTCTCTCTCTCTCTCTCTCTCTCTCTCTCTGCCCCTCCCCTGCTTGTGCTCTGTCTCTCTCAAAAATGAATAAACATTAAAGAATTTTTAAGTTTGAAAATAAGGACTTACAGGAACATGTGGTTCTGGATTATTGGCCAATATGGCCTTAATTCCCCATAGCTTGACTAAACTTTAGATACGATTCTTCCTGACTTCAGGCTTCTGACCTCCCTTTTCTTAGAGCATTTACTTTAGACGTTTTGTAATTGCAAATTCTTACTCTGCCTTTTGCCAGCTCTCCACCCCAGGAATATCTTTCTTAAGGACCTGGAGCCATCCCTGTGAAATCTAATCATCAAAGATAATAGCACCCCCACATCCCAGTCTCTGTGGGAGAGCAGGAGTCAACTTGGAAAACTACCTTCTGTATGGAGATAGGAGGTAGTTTACTTTTTCTTAGGGTAAGTCCAATTAGCAAACACATATAGCCTAAGATCCCTCCCGCCTTGTATCTTAAAAAAACCCTTTGTTAGAGCAAAATTAAGTTTAGAATCCAGTTCTCTTTGTCTTACAATAGCCTTGGGTAGAGTCACCCTGTCCTGTTTAACTCTGGCCAGTGCAATTTTTACTGTGAAATGATCTTTTTGATCTTTCTTTTTTTCTTTATACCAGTTATTACTTTATACTTTTCCAAATATCACTTTTTGGATTTATTTGTTTTGTTACACTTCCCTTTTCTATGTCAAAATTTCTGCTTTTATCTTTATGAATTTTAATCCTTATAAATTTTGGTATTTCTTGTTTTTTATGTTATCAAATTCAATGTGTCCTTTATTGTTTTCATCCTTTTGTGAATAACAAAGGGTTTTAAGGTGGTGAATTTTCTATCAGTACAATTGCCATTACACCTCATAGTTTTAAATATATAGTAACAATTATTTGACAATTGAATTTTGCTTGCATCTTTCATCCAAGAATTGTTTAGGAAACAATTGAATAAATTTCCACATGCCTAGGTATTTTTTATTTCTGTATTCACAACTTCACTATAGTTTTAAATGTGGTATCAGAGAAATTCTCTATCATTTCTCATTTTTGGAATTTAATAGTTTTCTTTTTACTTGACATATGACTAAACACTGTATATTTCATATGAATAATATGAGTAAGCATATAGAAAGTTTGTATTGTTTAGAGTTTGTTAAATGTGTATGATTCTGTATACAAATAATCTCATCAATTGGATTACTTGTATTTTTGTATGTACTTTGCCAGTGTCAGGGGAAAGTCAGGTAGAATAATCCATTATTGTTGCTATAGATTGAATGTTTGTGTCCTCTAAAATTCATAGTTTGAAATCTACCAGCCAAGGTAAGGGTTTTGAAGGTGGGTTCTTTGGGACATGCTTGGGTCAGGAGGGCAGAGCCCTCATGATTGGGATTAGTGTTCTTATAAAAGAAGCCCCAGAGAAGTGCCTCCCTTGTACCACATGAGGCTACAGTAAAAACACGGTTGTCTAGGACGTGAGCCAAATCTGCAGTGCCTTGATCTTCCCAGCCTCCAGAACTGAACAATAAATGTGTTGTTTAAGCCACTTAGAATGAGGTGTTTTGTTATTGCAGGCCCAAACAGACCAAGACAATTATGCTGTTTCTGTTAATCTAACTTAATTCATTAATAATAAATTACTCCCCCTTAATGATGTTTGCTTTATTTTTTTTTCATTTTTTAATGTTTGTATTTATTTTTGAGACAGAGAGAGACAGAGAATGAGCAGGGGAGGGGTAGAGAAAGAAGGAGACACAGAATCCGCAGCAGGCTCCAGGCTCTGAGCTGTCAGCACAGAGCCTGACGTGGGGCTCGAACTCATGGACTGTGAAATCATGACCTGAGCTGAAGTTGGATACTTAACCAACTGAGCCACCCAGGTGCCCCAATAATGTTTGCTTTAAATTAACTTTTTTTTTTCTCTCTCTCACCATTATTATCACTATTGTTTTCTGGTCTCTACTTGAGCACTTTCCACACTTTCCCTTTTGATATTTCTGAGTAATTATTGGAATTTACCTTTGAGGATGATACACAGTTATATTGTTATTATGACTGCATTTTGAGTCATTATTTTTCTCAGTGCTTAAGAGTATTTTATTTATTTAGGGCACCTGGGTGGTTTAGTCAGTTAAATGTCTGACTTTGGCTCAGGTCATGATCTCATGTCGGGCTCTATGCTGACAGCTCAGAGCCTGGAGCCTCCTTTTGATTCTGTCTCTCTCTCTCTCTCTCTCTCTCTCTCTCTCTCTCGCTCTCTGCCCCTCCCCCACTCACGCTTTCTCTCTCTCTCAAAAATAAATAAACATTAAAAAAAGAGTATTTTTTACATTTATTATTTATAAGAGTATTTCCTCCCTCTATGTAATCAATCTCCAGTGATTTGGAATTTGTATAATCTCTTTTCATTCTAGTTTTGTTACTTTAAAGAATATTCTTAAACTTGTATAAAATACATCAATTTGACGAGAAGAAAGGATATCTACTAATCTGATCATTATCTCTCATAAAAAAATGAGATAATATATAGATCTTCTTTTCATTTTTCTTTTTTTTTTTTTTTTTAATTTTTTTTTCAACGTTTATTTATTTTTGGGACAGAGAGAGACAGAGCATGAACGGGGGAGGGGCAGAGAGAGAGGGAGACACAGAATCGGAAACAGGCTCCAGGCTCTGAGCCATCAGCCCAGAGCCCGACGCGGGGCTCGAACTCACGGACCGCGAGATCGTGACCTGGCTGAAGTCGGACGCTTAACTGACTGTGCCACCCAGGCGCCCCTCATTTTTCTTTCCATTGCTCCTCCATCCCTTAGTTTGCCTTTGAGAGCTACATTTGTCTCTTTATATTCTTATTTTTCAATTCACCATTATTTCTCACAGATTATCAGCTTTGTTCCTGATACTTTTATAGACTTGTGCTATTTGAAAGCTTATCATATAAGAAGTTGTAATTTTGCTTTATTTTATTGTATCCAGTATTATTAATATTATTTGTCTTCACATATATGTATGAGTATGTATATATACCTAATTTAATTATATAATAAATCTGTGACAGTAGCAACCATGTTCCTCATATCTTCTTTAAATCTCTACAATCCCTAGCACAATGCTTCTCTATGTAGGCATTCAGCAAGATATTTTTTTACTTTGTTATTGGATTTAAAAGCTTGAGGGGGCTCCTGAATGGCTCAGTTGGTTAAGTATCTGACTCTTGGTTTCACCTCAGGTCATGATCTCATGGTTGGTGAATTCCAGCCCTGCGTCAGGCTCTCCACCATTAGCGTGGAGCTTGCTTGGGATTCTCTTTCTCCTCTCTCTCTTTCCGTCTCTTGCTTGTGCTCTCTCTCTCTCTGTCAAAATAAATAAATACACTTTAAAAATAAAATAAAATAATATAAAATAAAATAAAATAAAATAAAATAAAATAAAATAAAACAAAAGCTTGAGGAAAACAAGCCAGACAGGAAGAAATGCCCCTCACCCCTCATCAGTTAGCACTGATATTTTCCACTTCTTTTATCCTTTTCTGAAAACAAAACAGGGTTTCACATTTCAGAAAAATTTTGCTACTTCAAAGACTACTCTATGCCATTTTACTTAAAAAGAGAATAGTGGGGATGATCAATAACTGGCATTATTGATACACATGCTCTAATTCTAAAGAGAAAAACAATTTTCATTTTTATGTAAAAGAGACTGGAAAGATTTAATGTAGTGCAAAATAATCCAGGAGATTCTGCATTAGCAGATTCTTTTGTTAGTGTTTAGCCCTTTTAATCCATATGTAGTTATAAATGCACTCATGAGGTAGAGAGAAGGAAGAGATATTTCAAGACTTTTATTTATGTAAAACATATTGAAGAGTTTTCATAGTTTTCAATTACTGGCTAAATGTACTGTTTGCATTATCTTCATTATGAAGGACTGTTACATAGTCCTCTGAATCTCTTTATATAAACCAAATGGAAAGAAGTGTAACCATTAAAGAATTTTTTTACTGAGTCTTGAAAGACTTTAGTCCCCAAATATTCCTGCCTGCTTCTGCTTAACTGAGACTGTCTGACCAATAGTTGCTATAACACTGTTTCATTCTTGATGTGCCTACACACTGACCCATGATGAATGTAACCTGTTTCCCCACACTTTCGGGATTTGAATAGCAAAAAACTCTTAAAACAAAAGTTTGACTATCTTGCTCAATTAAATAAAATCTTGAATGACCTGCGTCTCCTCTCATCAACACTTACATTAAGTTGCTCTCACTAGTAATGTGTTCATAAAGGCCCTTTTAACTGCTTTGTTTGTTTTTCTTCTACAGTTGGTAATACAGGGTAATATGGGCAGGCTGCCCCAAGATGGGCCACTTTGGCATGAAAATTATTTTGAGTTAAAAGTCGTCAAAACCCAACAGATGCAGGAAAATCTCTACCTCATCCTCAATTGCCTAAATTTACCTTGGAAAGGAGAACCTATACCTGGAAGAGAGCTATTATCTGACACTCCCCTTCAGTTAAGAAACTTATCTGCATGATAGGGGAAACTTTGGTTTTTAATACATCTTCTTTCACCTTCTTGCTAATAGTCTTCCTTCACCTTGTGTCCTTAGATCCTACCCCTCTCTTTAACTCCTGTAAGCTTCATGTTGCCTCATTGTCTTTGGAATTTCACATCTATGTGGATTCCCCATACACACTCTATTAAATTTTATTTTTTCCTGTCAATTTATCTCATGTCAACTTGATTCTAAGTACAGCTAGAAGGACCTTGAAGCTCAGAGAAAGGTCTTCCTCCCAAAGAATAGTATCATTCACATTAGAACTAGACTCCCCACTGTCTACCCAGAATGCTTCAAAGAGGATAGAGTATGATGACGACCCTTTACTATCTCCTCTCTTCAGCATAGTCCTAGATGGACATGTAACTATAATAATTCTACTACTGCTCAGTATCCTGCCCTTTTGTGTTAAGGGGTTGCTAGAGCCACTTTCATTGTTTTTATTATCACTATTATTATCCTTGTTGAGATTCCACGACTTGATTTTATCATTGCCAAGAGCTTTTATGAGATAGGTAAGTACAGCATTTTTTGGCACTCTTACTAATAGTGCTTTTATATTTTTAAATGTTTGTTTATTTTTGAGAGAGACAGAGCATGAGCAGAAGAAGGGGAGAGGGATAGGAAGATGCAGAATGTGAAGCGGGCTCCAGGCTCTGAGCTGTCAGCACAGAGCCCAATGCAGGGCTCGAACTCACAAACCACGAGATCATGACCTGAGCCAAAGTCAGACGCTTAACCGACTGAGCCACCCAGGTGCCCTAATAGTGCTTATTTTTAACCAATAAAAAGCAAAAGAAAGGCCAACCATCATTTGATAACCTTGCTACTAAGTTGCTTTGATCTTCCTATCTGTATGGGTGCCAATAGCACAAAATACTTTTAAGTTTTGAAATGATTTTAAAAAAGACAATCTGTAATTACAGTGGTCAATTTGAGGAAGTTTTGACATAAAATTTTTCACTTTAGCACAAAAAGAAGGAGAGGGTCTCATTTGGTTTGTCTAAAAGAGAGCACTTAGGAGAGAGTTCACTTTCTTTATATCAACCATAACAATGTGTGTGTGGGGGGGGGGGGGGCGCATCAGAAGCTGTTTCCTGACTCTAATCTTTATCCTCATGCAGAGGAAGATAAATAGCTTTTGATAGTAATAATTTCACATTTGTTTGAAACTGGCTCCTTCAAACTTTTTATTTTTTCCTCCCCCTTTATTCCCTGTTGTGGAAAAGTTTAGAGATTAATTGATGGCAAACAAATTATCATATGTTCATTTAAAAAATATCTAGTCTAGATAGAAATTACCTTCTGAAGAAAAAGACAAATTACCACGTTGCATTACTTTTCTCAAAATATGTGAGCTATGTAAAAACAAAACAACAAAAAATGCTGCAATCAGGGAAAATAATTGAGAAATGGCCTTGCTCATGAGATAAAAAGAAAACAAAATATGACTAAAAATTTAAATGATATGAAGAATCTCTAAAATTTAGTTTCATACACACATGTTTGTAAATTATATTAAAAATAAATGCATGTAATATTTGACATAAGTGAGTGAATAACAGTTTTAAAACTGTATGTCTTCCTCCATTTTTTACTATGTAAATTAAGGCCAACAGATTTTCCAGTTTATGTAAGATTATGATTATACATCTTGTGATTAAAATTTAACAACTTTCAACATTAGTGTATGAGTCAAAGAAGCTATCCTTGTCCCCATGATAGTTTCAGATTTCAAATATGTAAAATGGTATTTAAATAAATTAATTTGTAATAGTAGGATACCTCTTAAAATGTTAAATCTCACAAATTCTAATAATGCTGTAAATAATAAGAGATTACTGTGTTGACTTTAATTATAATTTCCAAATTTTCAATTAAATTTAACACCTTAGACTAATGTTAAATTGTGTTAATAAATAATCTTTGGTTAGTTGGGTAATTTTAAAGCATGAAAAAGAAACTTAGTTCATTAAACATGATTTTAATTTACATTTGTTTTCTCATAGCATTTTTTTTTTTTTTACCATTTTTCCTTTGAAAACTTATGTTTTCATCTTCTTTCACTGGCACTTTTTCTTAATTATGTCTTTCCCTAATTCAGGACATACAGAATTATAGAACTATGAAGATGTGCTTTATCAAAAAAATGTCTTTGGACTTTTCTGGAATGGCCCAGATAACACAAACGTTTTTTGTTTTTTGTTTTTTGTTTCCAGCTCCTTATGAAGAGAAAGATTACAAATGATTAATAAAAGGAATTAGACTTTTTTGGTATCCTTCAATTTTTAATAAATTCGTAATTATTATAAGAACTTTGTTTACCAAACATAGGAACTTCCATTTTCATGTTTTAAGAAAAAATATTTATTTTATAATCCAAAGACTAGCAAGTTATTCTTTACTAATTAATTCTTGGGTCCCAATTTCAGTACACTTGCCAACAGGTATAAAAAGTGACAGTTGGTGATATGTCAATTTATGATACATAATGTAAATGATGTCCATGATATATGTATGACTTGATTGATTTATAACATAAATCAAAAGCCTTAGATATTTTTCAGTATTCTCTTTGTTTATGTTTCCATTCAAGTATAATTAATGACTACATCCATGTAAATTAATTGAACGCCATTCCTCAAGTGAGGATTCTACCTTTTGTTTTATAACATTTAAAGATTATTTTGATGGCAAAACACACTGGCACTCGAGATAGACGAAAGGCAGAACAAGAGAAGGATGTTGGGAAGGGCACACAGAGAAAAAGTAACAGCAAGCTGGAAGAGGTTTTGTATGGCAAGTAGGGTGACATTAGTTAGATTTCCTGGGCTCCCTGTGAAACAGATAACTTATTTAATTTGGAGGGCTCTAAGGCACGGGTGCTGTCCCTAGTTTTCTGGTACCTGATCCAAGGGGCATTTAAAACTTGTATGAGCCCAGTGAGGTAAATGACAGAGTATAGACTTAATTTGCTGCTCAGAGAGAGAACCTGGCCAGTCATCAACCAGGACCTCAAACTGGGGCATGACAACATTAAAAAAAACCAAAAAAAAAAAACCAAAAAAACGAATTATATCCTCTTCCAATGTGATCAAATCAGCCAACATAATTTATTGGCCAAAATTGGCTACAGTCTGAAATCAGAATCTGTTGGGCAATTTTGCTGAAAATATTTGAGAATGTCTCTCTAGTACATGTCCCATCTGTCAACCTCATGATCCTGACAAAAATCTATAAAAGTGGAACATAGGTATTTGAACATCAGCAAGTGGATATGATACAGTTATATCATTCAAATGAACATAAATCCATTCTTATTATTGTTTTCCTGTTTTGGGGGGATGACTAAAAGCTTTGCTCTATCAAAAGACAACTATCTCAACAGTAGCTTTAAAAAAAACCCTCAAAACTTTGAGATTCTGTGTTTCCAACTTGGGTTGTCTATCCTAACACCAAAGTCACTCATTTTATATTTTTACATTTTCAAAATGTTTATTTATTTATTTTGAGAGAGAGAGAGAGAGGGAGAGAAAGAGAGGGTGTACACATGCACAAGCTGGGGAGGAGCAGAGAGAGAGAGGAAGAGATAGAATGCCAAGCAGGCTCCACACTCAGCACAGAGCCGGATGTGGGGCCTGATCTCATAACTCTGGGATCACAATTTAAGCTGCAATCAAGAGTCAGATGCTTGGGGCATCTGAGTGGCTCAGTTGGTTAAGCACCCAACTTTGACTCAGGTCATGATCTCACGGTAAGTGAGTTCAAGCCCTGCGCTGGGTTCTGTGCTGACAGCTCAGAGCCTGGAGCCTGCATCTCCCTCTCTCTCTACCCCTCCCCTGCTCATGCTCTGTCTCTCTTTCTGTATCTCAAAAATGAATAAACAATGAAAAAAAATTAAAAGAGGCTGCTAAACCCACTGTGCCCATATATTTTCATATTTTGATAAAACTTTGCAAGATATTAGAATGCAGTGATCCCTGGATTTCTCAGTGTTCCTGCAGGGTTCTGGCTTCCTATGTGATGGAAATCAACATGCTATAAAGAGAAAATATCTCCTTTTGTCCTCCAGAAACATTTGTTCTTCACATGGTTAAGTGTGTTTTATGCAGACACATAGGTTTATAGTTCACAGGGGAATGAATCCCTGAGTCATTCTTTTACATTCACATTTAAAATAGTTCTAAACTAGGGACCTCCCTCTTCTTGTCTCAGACAAGATTTGTTTTCATTACAGAGATAAAGTTTCTCTATCTCAAGGGGGTAGGAGTGCAGGTGCCTACCAGTTCCCATATAAACTAATAGGTTCATAATTTCATATTCCTCTCTTGTAGAAGAAAATCTTTTTTTTTATACATGCATGGATAACCATCTCATTCTCATTTCATCTTTCTGATAATGGGATATGGGAAACAAATCATTAATGCTGCAATTAATAATAGTCTGATTATTGTCTGGAAACCTCATGTTTGCTTTCAGAAGAATATACATAAATACAGGTATTAATGTTTTATCCAGTGGTGCTCATCATCTACAAACATCATTGTCCTTAGTGTATTATTACAAAGTTTTAAAATACTGTAGACAAATTTATTACTAACATGTACAAGAAGCTTTTCTTAAGGATAAAATACAGACCCACTGTGTAACCTTTAACCAAGAATTGGAAATGACTCTGATTTAAGACTTCTCTTGAACCTTATTGGAAGGGACCTAATCAGCTAGTGTTAGCACAAACACTGCATTAAAATTCTGAGGAACTGACCCTTAGGTTCATGTCTCTCCGTTAAAAAGACATTATATTTGTACTTCCGGAACCTAGATGCTGATAAGAGATCTCAGTAGTAAAGATCCTCAAGAATCTTGAATCAAACAGCATAATGTTACATACTCCAGGACTAGTACTTGAAATGCCAGGGACCAATAATTGCCAAACCTTTAAAAAAATAATTAAATAATTTGTGGCTCTTTTCCCCCTTGATTCTGTTTCTGCTTTCTATTCATTTAAAATTCCATTTATCCTGAGTTGTTTTCATGTTGCAAAATTCAAATCGATATGAAGGTTTGAGCTATTGGCCTTTGGTGGGTTTCATCCTTTCCATATCAGCAATTCACTTTCAAACTAGAAAGTCTCCTCCATACAGTTTTTGAAATCAAATAAATATGGTAGGAAGTCCTACTTTATTTTTTGGTCCCCAAATATTTCTAATGGCGTTTATTGCATGAGAACTCTACTTTTTATATTAGCACAATAAGGACACTAAGTACATTTTTCCACGGAGACAACATATTCTTGTACAGGTGCTATGGAAATAATCAGAAAAATTATTATTTTGAACCATTTTAGTTACCTCAGAAAAGCTAGTGTACTAATTTGGAAGCATGTTGTACAAATTTAATCCTACTACAGAGTGATTTAAGAGGGGGATTATGCTGATTAACATCTGCACCGTTTACAGCATAGATAGTTTAAAAAGCAATATTCCCTGAAGATAAGAACTCTGTGTGAAGGCATTACATTCTAAAGAAATCCATAAACAAGCTGCATTATAATAGATTATTTTCTTTCACTTTCATGAAGTGAGGAACTAGGAAAAACTGACAGAAAGTTATCAGTTCTTCACGTTTGTGCATTTATTTGTTTATTTGTTTTATAATTAGAATATAAATGAAATGCTGTTCTTAATTTCTGAAGAGGACCAGAATTCATTATTAGTGTAACTAATTAAGACATCTAATTATTTTAACCAATGAGGCCATAACCTGATTTAGCCTATTAATAACTTAGTTGTATATCCATGTTGATATTAAATTATCAAAATTGTTATCAAAATTCTGTTGGCCCCAAATCTGACATTGTTTGTTGGTTTTTCCCCTCATTTTAAATGATAATTCCACATGGATGCAGATTTTTAGATTGTTAATATATACATCATTTATTCTACCATTTTCAGAAAATGATATATTTTTTTCAGTTTATTTATTTTTGGGGGTGGGTGGTGCGCACAAGCAGGAAAGGGGGAGGGGCAGAGAGAGAGAATCCCAAGCAGGCTCTGCACTGTCAGTAAAGAGCTTGACATGGGACTTGAACTCACAAACCGTTAGATCATGACCTGAGCTAAAATTAAGAGTCAGATGCTTAACTAACAGCCACCTACGCATTCTGACAAAAACAGTATTTAAAAATGAATAGTACTTTCATTCATGAATAGTACTTTCATACTATTCATAGGCAGGAATAATAGTTCCTGCCTATTATCTTGTTCACAATAATCTCCAGTGAAATTATGAAATATGAAAATGGGTCAAAGATCAAATTTTTAGCTTATAAACTTTTACTTATGGGGAATATTGATCTACTTATAACAAACAAGTCATGTTTTGGCTATCTTATTTGAAATCTCTCAGTAATACTGTAATTTAGTTGAGACCTGACTTGGAAACTCCTTCATAGAGTGACAAACATCTGGTTGTTTTGCAGGACAGACTTCCACCCAAAATTTGGTTGAGGTATTGAAGATGATGATAGGCCACACACCAAGAGAATCTGAAAGAAAGTTTACTGCTTACACAACAGACTCCTGGGAGATCAGGGAGATCAGATTGTACAAACAGGTAGGAGGCAGCTTGGGCTGAGCAGAGGGAGTAGGTTTATAATCGCTGGAAGGTGTAATTAGGGAAACTTTCCCACACACAAGTTGAAGTTTCATGAAGTTTAATTTTTCCACTGGCTTCAGTGGAAAAAGGAGAAAGAAGAAGTCAATAGTCAAACATCAAAAATGTGGTCATCCCATAAAATATATGTGATATCTTGTCTTTAGGCTAAATAAAAGTAGACTCATTTTTGAAAAGTAGCATAGCTTCTCAGAAAGAGCACAAGGTTTGGATTTAAATTCATTCTCTGCTTCAAAGTAAACCATATGATTTTGGCCAAAGTCATTTCATACCTGTTAGATTCAGGGTTTTTTCCATTTATAAAATGAAGTTAATACCTAACCCACATAGCCAGGTGAGGGTAAGACAATGTACATCAAGTTTTTCACCATATTTTACTTTTTATTAAAATAAATTTATTCTCTTGAGATAAATACTTGGAATTAAGATTCTTGATGTTTTTTTCCAAAGAAAATCCTTCATAAGAACTCAGTGAAGATAGTATTCCACTGGGCTATGTGGGCACTCCGCTTTATGAATCATGTGACTCCTTGAATGAAATGGATCCCAGGATGGGTGAATTGTAGAGGAGCTTATCACTGTCTCATTAGATATTGCAAGATAAAATCTTTTTAATATCAATATAGGAATTTATCTGAAGTAACGAATTTTAATATGTGACTTTTTAATGAGATGGCAAGTCCCATTTTATATTGCTTTTTTTTTTTTTTTGGTAAAAGCATATTACTTTCTCATTATGTCAAGTTAAATATTTATTAAATTTCACTCCTTCAAAGTTAGAAAATATTGGATAGCTGACACAATTGTCTTCATGGGGAAATTCAAGTAAAATTGTGCTAGTAAAATTAGGATTTATTTTCATTCCAAAATTTATTTAAATATATTTTCTCTATGTATACAGTTCTAAAGGTTATTCTTAGAATTATTTCAAAGGATTCTTCAAATATCTGTCATATACTAGGATATAAATAGTATGCAACAGAATAACACCTGAAAAAGCACAAATATGTAACACCCAGGAGACCAGAATACAAAATACATATTGTATTTCAGCACATATTCAGGGCACATCTTATGATATTCAAACCATAAATTTCATATTTAGAGTTACTTATTGGGGCGCCTGGGTGGCGCAGTCGGTTAAGCGTCCGACTTCAGCCAGGTCACGATCTCGCGGTCCGGGAGTTCGAGCCCCGCGTCGGGCTCTGGGCTGATGGCTCAGAGCCTGGAGCCTGTTTCCGATTCTGTGTCTCCCTCTCTCTGCCCCTCCCCCGTTCATGCTCTGCCTCTCTCTGTCGCAAAAATAAATAAATGTTGAGAAAAAAAAAAAAAAATTTAGAGTTACTTATTATGGAGGGGAGCCTGGGTGGCTCAGTCGGTTAAGTGTCTGACTTCAGCTCTGGTCATGATCTCATGGTTCAAGCTCCCATCAGGCTCTGTACTGACGGCTTGGAGCCTGGAGCCTGCTTTGGATTCTGTGTCTCCCTCTCTCTCTGTTCCTCCCCCAATCACTCTCTGTCTCTCTCTCTCTCAAAAATAAACTTTATTTTTTTTTAATTTAAGGTTACTTATTATGGAAAACTAAAGGTATGGAGTAAAAAGTTTTCTTCCTTTTAATTATTTACTACTAGGATATTGTTTAAGCATTTCTTAAAATATTAAAGACTTATAGTTTTGTTTTACAGTCTTTCTATATTATATAAAAATCAATATGTCAAGGATATTAGTGAGTCAAATATGCATGTAAATTAAATAAAATTGGACAGCCAGTGTGTGTACAATAATTAATGATGGCTAATATTTGAGCTATAATGACTTTTTAAATGATTGGCATAGCTGCAGTATAATTAGCTGAAATTACTTTAATAAAACCAGTAATTGGTTTTGAAACAAAGGCAGTATATTTAAAAATCTACATGGAATTCAGTATATGTAGTCTTGTTACATTTTCTTTCTTTCTTTATTTTGCTTTTTTTTTTTTGTTTAAGATTTTCATTTTTTTAGGGACACTTGGGTGGCTCAGTCGGTTAAGCATCTGACTTTGGCTCAGGCCAACACCTCACCATTTGTGGATTCAAGCCCCATGTCAGGCTCCAGGCTGGTGGTGCAGAGCCTGTTTGCGATTCTTGTTTTCTCCTCTCTCTCTGCTCCTTTCCCACTTATGCTTTCTTCCTCTCTCAAAATAAATAAATAAACTTAAAAATTTTATTTATTTATTTTTTAAGTAATCGCACCTAATGTGGGGCTCGAACTCACAACACTGAGATCACGAGTTACGTGCTCTACTGACTGAGCCAGCCAGGCATCCCAAGGGCAGCTTCAACTGGTGATATTTCCAACTGGTGATTGTACATTTATGTTTTGAGAAATGCCGAAGAGAAATACACATGCTTTTTTTTTTTTTTTTTTTTTTTTTTTAATGCTTTAGTACATGCAAGTGTCCTGTCATTATTTACTCATTCTTCACTCTTTGGAGTCAGCATATGCCAGACACTACATCCCTCGCCATGCTGGCTTTTTGTACCTAAACTTCCCATGCTGGCTTTTGGTATCTTAACGTTAGCCAGGCTCAGGGTCAGAGTGGTAGTGAGGGCATAGTAGTCAAGAGTACAGTTCCTGGCCCATCAAGTAGAAGATGGCCAAGCTGATGACCTGAGGGTACTTCCCCCAGCCCGTGCTTACACCGTTGTAAAGCATATGTCTTTACAACATTATTTTAGGTGGGGAAAAAAAATGTTCAGGAGAATTTTACTTCAAAATGTTAGCCTTAATGGTCTGTAGAAATTGGAAGCTTGAATGGGATTATAGTTCCCAAACAGGATTTCTGCATCATGTTTGCTGAAGTTTCTGAGCTTCTCTGACATGTACAAGGCTGGACACAGAATGCTACGAAAGGCATTGTTGTTGAAAAACTCAATAAATTACAAAATATACAAATACGATATTTTTCTCATACCTCCCAGGAATGAGGGATTGAGTGTTCAAATTAGAGGTCAAAGAAACGGGAAGCGTAATGAAAATATAAGGACACGGAATAAGAATATGGTCAAAGCATCATTTCCTTGTGGACATAGACCACTTGAGATGGCAGAATTATTGGAGCCCTTGAAATAGCGATTAGGTCAAAATGAGCCAGGGGAGTAAAATACACTTAGGAAGTAGTAGAATAAGAGAAAGCACTAACAAATTGGCATCTATTTTACTCAAAATAAATTGAATTGGGGCACATGGCTGGCTCAGTTGGTAGAGTCTACAGGTCTTGATCTTGGAGTTGTGAGTGTAAGCTCTACATTGGGCCTAGAGCTTACATTAAAAAAAAAATTAGTTTAAAAAAAGGAAAAGAAATAGAAGTTTTTATAAATGTTGTTGGCTTCTTTAGTCAGAGGAAAGGAATTACATCTGTGGTTGTTAGCATGCATGCCTCTGTGCATGCTACAGATGTATGAACGTATCTTTCACAGTAAAGTATCATAATCAAATAGGTGAATGTACACATATAGGAAAATGAAAACAACTACAGATGATATCAGTATAAACACAGCATAAAGGTGTATAATCCTGATTTTTTAGTCTCTGATATTAGGATGCAATCCTGAAGTATAAAAGTATACTTTAGTGTATCCAAATATATGGCATAAGAGTATAAACTATATGGCTGCATGGGTGGTTCAGTTCAGTGTCTGACTCTTGATTTTGGCTCCGGTCATGATTGCAGCATCTTGGGATCTAGCCCTGAGCTTGGCTCCATGCTGTGAGTGGAGCCTGCTTGGGATTCTCTCTCTCTCTCTCTCTCTCTCTCTCTCTCACCCCCTCCCTCAGCCCCTCTCCTGCTTGCGTGCACTCTCTTTCTCTCTCTCTCTCAAAAAAAAAAAAAAATGAGGTATAAAAGGGCAAAGTGTTAAAGGAAACATGGATAAAAAAATCATTCTATCAGTTAATAATTTTTATATAATAAAAGAAACACATGTCTCTAAAAGGAACTCACAGTGAAAACTTCCAGCCTGATAATTTTTGAGTTTAAGACATTTAGGAGAAAATTCTGATGTTTGAAAAGTTGAAATAATTTACTCAGCCTTTGTAGGGTAGACAAATTGAATCTGTCACCTAGCTCAGCCTTTTTCTTAAATTTTTTTTTAACATTTATTCATTTTTGAGAGACAGAGCATGAGCGGGGAAGGGGCAGAGAGAGGAAGACACAGAATCCGAAGCAGGCTTCAGGCTCTGAGCTGTCAGCACAGAGTCGGACACGGGGCTTGAGCTCACGAACTGCGAGATCATGACCTGAGCTGAAGTTGGACGCTTAACCAACTGAGCCACCCAGGTGCCCCAGCTCAGCCTTAAATAGGTATTTATAGTAGAATCTATCATTAAGATGAGAATATTGACTAAAATATTCCATTTCCTGTTAGCTGAAGATAGGTTATACATTTATATATCCATTGTTACAAATGTATAGCTTAGAAAATACATAGCATATAGCTGCTCAGTGAGCAAACATAAACTAGTTAGAAATTAAAATATGTACATTTCTTAGCGAATGAATTTGTAGAGTGTTAAATATAATTTTTTCCACTAAAACTTTAATATAGTTATTTTCATGAATGCATTGCTTGTTAAAATATCTGTATTCAGATGGCAGTCAATTTATCATGCTCATGTCAATCTTCGTCCTTTAGTAAAATAAACACTTACTGATTCTTTAATGGTGAATTATTACAAATTTTATATTTTAACAACTAACTTACTCATTCCACACGATGTAGAGTTGGCTATTTAAAGGTACTGTACTATTAACGTAGAAATTAATGAAATATAAATGGTCTCTTCTGCTGTTTTCCTATTTTATCTAAAACAAAACTCAGTAGATTCCAGTTTCATTTAAAATGGCATACGGATTCATTGTTTTTAGGTTAGAAGCTTACTATTTACACAAATTTATGACATTGCAGAACATATAAAAATTGGAAGTGGTTATAAAATTGTTAGATATCTCAGATCATGAAAAGACAATCAGGAACCCTCTGAAATACACTGTACTAAAAGATGTTGATCTGTGGGATTCATAGATAAAGGTGTTCTATGATTTAATACAACACTGCTAAGATAAACTAGCGAATAAGATACCCTTTCTATTTTTCCTAAACATTAGGCAAAAGGAGAGCAAAGATTTATTGATATTGTCAAGGAAGAAGACTTTCTTCTGCCCTATAGCCCTTCTAGCTAGATTTAGAATCAAATTGGCATGAGACAGATCAACAGGAGAAAATCAAATTTAATAGGTTTACATATGGGGAATCCACACAGATATGAAATTTCAAAGACCGTGAAGCAACATGAAGCTTACAGGAGCTAAAGACACGGATAGTGGGGTGCCTGGGTGGCTCAGTCGGTTAAGTGTCCAACTTGGGCTCAGGTCATGACCTCACAGTTTGTGGGTTCAAGCCCTGTGTCGGGCTTTGTGCTGAGGGCTCAGAGTCTGGAGCCTGCTTTTTATTCTGTGTCTCCCTCTCTCTCTGCCCCTCCCCCGCTCATGCTCGGTCTCACTCTGTCTCTCAAAAATAAATAAATGTAATTAAAAAAAAAATTAAAGACAGGGATAGAGCCTGAAGATACCGAGGGGAGAAAGCTCATTAGCAAGAAGGTGGAAAGAAATATTTGGAAAAACAAGATTGTTCTGTTATGTACATGATTCCTTCAGTAAAGTGAACTTCTGGTAATAGCTCTCTTTCTGTTGTAGACTCTCCTTTCCAATGTAAATTTAGGCAGTTATGGGAGATGCGAAGAGCCTTTCCTGCATCTGCTGGGTTTTTATTACTTTTAACTGGAAATCTTTGTGCCAAAGTGGCACATTTCAAATTTTGGGGTGTCTCATTCTGCACCTCTTCCATATCTTTTTTTTTTTTTTTTTGGTATGAGGTGGTATAAAAGAAAACACTGTTTGTTAAAAGAGGTAGCTATGAGAAAGAAGAGGTTTTAAGTTGAGCAGAGATCAAAGAAAATAGGAAATAACATTCATTGAACACTACTGGGTTCCAGGAAATATTCTAAAAAGAAAATGTATGTCTATATCAATTTCTAGAACATCTTTATGACTTGAGTATTATTATTATCATCCCACTTTACAGATATGGAAATTGAGGCACAGAGAATTTACTTGTCCACAATCACACAGAATTTAAGTCAGAGCCAGGATTTAAATCAACCATCTGACCATCAAGTTTTTCTTTTCATACACCTTTATAATGAACTCCAATTGGAATCTGCTTCTTAGATCCCAGAAGGAGCACCAAGAGAGAACATTCTCAGAATTCTGCCTTGTGAGCAAATAGTCAATAAATAGTTGGATCATACATCATACAAAAATTAGTCTAGCTGACCTCTAAAGTTCCTTCCAATCTCATTATTGGAGGATTCTGTGAATGTTAAATTAATGTATTTCACTGGACTGCTAGGCCTAGAGCCAAGTTACATCGCGGAGTTGAAGTGTAGAAAGAGGTCAGAAAGTGCTTGCCTCTATAGATAGCAATTTGTGTTCAAGAGAGTCCATTTCCAAGCAGGAAAGCCCGAG
The DNA here is from genome assembly GCF_028749965.1 of Puma concolor. Classification (NCBI taxonomy): domain Eukaryota; kingdom Metazoa; phylum Chordata; class Mammalia; order Carnivora; family Felidae; genus Puma; species Puma concolor. The sequence goes on along the minus strand of NC_141679.1, from coordinate 53,508,537 downwards.
AACTGAGACCTGCACCCACAATCACTTAGCTGTCAATACAACCCATGTAACAAAAGGGTACCATCTGCCACTCAATCTCTGTTCTCTAAATCCAGTTTTTCTGGTCTTACTACCCTAAGTGGGTGGTCATGGCAATTTTCTCTTCCCTTTAGCTCACCAATTTGTTACTTATCTCAAGCTCTACAATAAACTAAATTACTGAAATTTCTAAGCTTTATGACATGGTCTGCTTATTCCAGAGGAACTGTTTGAATGGTGCTGTCACTCATTGCTAAATCTAAGACATAGATTAATCTTAAAGCTTTATACTAGACACCCATATTTAGGTAATAGGATGACATATATAAATATTATTGTGAGAATAGTTGTCATATTGAAATCTGCATATATCTCTCTCTATATGTATATCTCTATATCTAGAGAGATAATTAGATAGATGGATATGTCTGCTGAGGAATAGACATTGTAGACATTCCGGTCTTTAATTATATCTATGCTCATCATAGGCCCTCTCTGACGTAGAAAAGTTTGAGTGCTGATTTTATAAGAAAGAGGCAATAAGAGGTTGGCCACCTGGGTGGTTTGTGGGTTCGAGCCCTGCGTTAGGCTCTGTGCTGACAGCTTGAAGCCTGGAGCCTGCTTGGATTCTTTGTCTCCCTCTCTCTGACCCTCCCCCGCTCAAACTCTGTTTCTGACTCTCTCAAAAATAAATCAACATTAAAAACAATTTTTTTAAAGAAAGAATAATAGGAGTACTTTAAAATAGTAAATATACACTTCTTGAAAATTATCAACAGAAGACTGAGGGAATACTACCATGCCTTTGCCAAAAATCTCATTAGCAATAGTCTAAGACATAGATAATACTTTACTGAATTTGGTGACCAGGAGTTAGGAGGATTCTTTCAAAGTAAGTGCTTTTATTAAAGGGTGATGAGTCTAATGAATCTGCTTCATCCTAATGATTCTAAGAATTAATTCTTGCTGTCACCAAGATTCTCATGGCATGGTTTAAGAGCTGCCTTTGGTCTTCAGAATCAAGCCAGAGAATTATAAAGAGAAGACTGTCCTCAGAAAAGAGTGGGAACCTACTGTACTTGGAGCTTTCTGAAAGTGTCATGATATTTCATAGTCTGTGTATTTGCATCTGCTTCTCTCTCTGCATAGGTTACTTATGCTCCTCTATACCTGGGTCACTCTTGTCAGTTTTTTTGAAATTGTAGTGAAGATCTCCTACAGGAAGGTTTTCCTGAAGTACCAGCATGGATCATGTGTCCCTTCTTTCTACTGACACAAGAACTTTATGTGTTTGTCTATGATACCACTTAGCATATTAGATTGCAGTAATTTATTTGTTTACCCACCTTCCCAGCTAAACCATGATAGCTTTAAAGACAGAGACCAATTCTTTTGTCTTTGAAGTGTAGGAAAGTATTTATAACTAAATACAGTTATTTCTTCTTTGATGTTAAAATCACAGTGTCTGCCTTACGTCTGTTTTAATCAGGCAGTGGGTAATGTTTCCTCGGTGTAAGATATAAGGTAAATTATAAAGTTGAGAAGGGTATACTGTTATGCCCAGAATTCATGATCCCCAAAGACCACTAGGGAGCCGAGTCCGATGCAAAAGCAAAGAGCCTTTATTCGAGCTAGCTCGAGCTCAATCCCCTACCTGCACCGCGCAGCGGTGAGATACCAGGGAAAGAGAGCGAGTTTCAAAAGGACAAAGGTTTTATTGGGGCCTGGGGGCAGTTGGTGAGGTAATGGCTATGGCCTCAGCCGATTGGCTGAGGAAGGGTCCTGGGGAAGGGTCCGAGTCCTGTTAGGCAGGTGAGGGGGGGTTACTCAAGGGGAGGAGGTGTGGTCAAGGTGAAGGACACAGAACAAGATGGAGTCGGCTGGCGTAGGCCCGCCCTTTCATTCCCCCCTTGTCATGTAGCTTAGGGACCCAATCATGGGACCGGCTGCATTTATGGTGACAAGGGGAACAGAGTTTGGAGGTTTATGCAAAGTTCTGGGAACCAAGTGTCCTTGGGGTGGCTCTGGGACGTCTGATTAAGTATTGTCCCCAAGCTGGTGTCTATGATCTGCCAGGTGATGTTTTGGGGGGCGTGGGGACTCCCGGCAGCATGAGCAATGACAAGCAGTTAACAGAGTTACCAATATTAGGTAGGTCAAATGCGCTGTAGCTTGAGCTTGAGCGGGTTGTGTTGGTCCCGACTGATGGCCCATCGTGTGACAACGTCCTTCTGGATCGAGGAGGGGTCCGCTGGCTGAGCGTGGGTGTGATGGACCCAGGTCGTGATGCCGTCTACCTTGAGAGCGGTGGGGGTTGTCAACACCACGATGTAGGGTCCCTTCCAGCGCGGCTCGAGAGTCTCTCGGTGGTGCCTCTTGACGTAGACCCAGTCTCCCGGCCTGTACTGATGAGGTGTCGCGATCGGGCCAGCCTCTTAGATGGCACGGAGGCGCGGCCAAATGTCCTTGTGCGCCCTCTGGAGCCCGCTCAAGGAAAGAAAAAGTTCTTGATCTTTAAACTCAGCAATAAGTTCAGCTCGAAGGCTGGGAATAACAGGGGGTGGCCTGCCAAACATAATCTCGTAGGGAGTAAAACCCAGAGTGTAAGGAGTGTTTCTAACCCCGTAAAGGGCGTACGGTAGGAGAGTCACCCAGTCCCCGCCAGTCTCCATGGTTAATTTGGTAAGGGTCTCTTTTAGGGTTCTATTCATTCTTTCTACCTGTCCTGAGCTCTGGGGCCTATAAGCACAATGTAATTTCCAGTTTGCCCCACCGCCTTGGCTACTGCCTGTGTTACCTGCGAGATAAAAGCTGGTCCATTGTCTGATCCTACCATGGCAGGAAAACCATACCTGAGTAAGATGTCTTCTAGTAGCTTCTTAGCCACCGTCTGAGCCGTTTCATGCTTGGTTGGGTATGCCTCCACCCAGCCAGAGAAGGTGTCTGTAAATACCAGGTCCTCGTGTAGTGCTTCGTCGAAGATGGTGGGTGAATTTTTGAATCCCTGAGGTAGCCGTGTCCAGGTGAGTTGCCCATTGTAGCCCTCCTCCGGATCATGCCACTCGAAGGCGAACAAGGGTTGGCTCTGGGGTGCCAACGGCAGACTGAAGAAGGCGTCCTTTAAATCTAGTACAGTATACCAGACCCTGGAGGGCGCTAAGGAGCTCAAGAGAGTATATGCGTTGGGAACAGTTGGGTGTATGTCCGCGACCCTCTTATTTACTTCCCGGAGGTCTTGTACCGGTCGGTAGTCATTTGTGTGAGGCTTTTTGACCGGCAGTAAGGGGGTGTTCCAGGCAGACTGGCAAGGAACTAGTACCCCTAGGCTTCGTAGTCTCCGGATGTGTGGCTGGATCCCCTTCCGGGCCTCCTGAGACATGGGGTATTGTTTGATCCTTACCGGACTCTCTCCTGGCTTGAGCTCTACCAGGACTGGGGTCCTGTGAGCGGCTAGTCCCATCCCCCCTGTCTCTGCCCAAACCGAGGGGAATTCTCGTAGCCATCTGTCTATATTATCCTCTCTCAGGAGCGCCTCCTGGTGGAGGAGGTATTCATCCTCCAGTTTCATGGTCAGGACCTGGATGGGGTGGCCCTTGCCATCGGTGACCTGAGGCCCCCCTTGTCTGAAAGTTATCTGAGCTCCAATCTTGGTCAGTAAGTCCCGTCCTAACAGTGGGTAGGGGCATTCTGGTATTACCATAAAGGAGTGGGATACCCGGCCCGTTCCCAAATGTACTGTTCTTCGGGTAGTCCATGAATATTGGCTCATACCAGTTGCCCCTTGTACCCAGGACTTCTTGCTGGCTAGTTTTCCTTGTGGGGTGCGGAGGACCGAATGTTGTGCTCCGGTGTCGACAAGGAAGTCAATAGGGGTCCCCTCCACTTTAAGAGTTACCCTGGGTTCGGGGAGAGGGTCCGAACCCCGACTCCCCTAATCACTTAGTTCATCTAGCTCTAGGACTTTTACTCGATCAGTCTTGCTTCCCTTCCCGCCGGCCCTTTTTGGACAATCTCGGGCCCAATGCCCTATCTCCTTGCAGTATGCACACTGATCCTTCTGCAGCCTCTGCTTCCCCCTCCTTGGTGGTTCCTTTACCTTTTCTTGCGTCGTCTGCCAGCTGCCGGAGACGGCGGTCTCGTTCCTCGGGGAAGTCAGCAGTGGTAGCTAGTAGTATTCTGGCCAGGTCTCGAGTCTGCTTACTGCTGGCAGCCGCCATGGCGCGAGCCTGCTTGTCCTCAGGAGGCTCCCGGTTATTATATACCTTTTTGGCTACCACCAGTATGTCCTGCAGACTTTTTTTCTCCTAGTCTATCTATTTTCTGTAATTTTCTCCTAATGTCTTTGGCCGATTGGTTTACAAAGGCCATGATAACAGCTGCCTTGCTTTCCAGAGCCTCTGGATCCATGGGGGTATAGGTACGGAATGCCTCCATGATCCGTTCTAAAAAGGCAGCTGGAGATTCATCTTTTCCCTGTTGTACATTTCCTACCTTGGCCAAATTGGTTGGCTTTCTAGCAGCCATTCGGAGACCCCCCATTAGAGTCTGGCGGTAGACCCGGAGCCTCTCCTTACCTTCTGCCGTGTTGAAATCCCACTGGGGCCGAGTTAAGGGGAAGGAGGCATCTATCTGAGCCTGGTTGGTGGTGGGATTCCCGTCTGCGCCTGGAACTAGTTTCCGGGCCCCACTGAGGATTCTTTCTCTTTCTTCAGTCATGAACAGGACCTGCAAAAGCTGCTGGCAATCATCCCACGTGGGCTGATGGGTAAAAAGAACAGAGTCTAATAAATCAATAAGCCCTGCCGGTTTCTCGGAAAACTTAGGATTCTGAGCTTTCCAATTGTAGAGGTCACTAGTGGCGAAAGGCCAATAGTGATGCGGCTGATTCCCCTCCGCGTCTGGGGGTCCGGTGGCTTGCAGGGGCAGAATAGTGGAGTCGGCAGCGGAGGCAGATTGCCCCCTCTGAGCCCTTTGTCTGGTAAAGGGCGGGCTTCCCCCTGGAGTGTTTCCGCCTCCCGCTCTCGGAACAGCGTCTGCCTCCCCCGGAGGGGGAGGATGGTGTTCTTCCGGCATCCTAGAGGGGTTATACGGGGGAGGAAAAATTAATTCTTCTTCAGTACCCCCCTGTAGGACAGGGTAGAGGGGTGTTGAAGGCTGGGTAAGACTTTTCCTCTTCTCTGTCTCCTGCAAAGCAAGAATGGGTTTTGGCTCCGGAGGGAGCAGGGTTAGGAAGGGCTTAAGCCAAGAGGGTGGGTCTTCTACAAGGTCCGGCCAATTGATAATGTAAGGGAGCTGATCAAGATGGCCCGTCTTAGGCTGAGAGATGATACTCCTGACTCGGTGGATGGTAGGGAGGTCGAAGGTCCCCTCTGGTGGCCATCCGACATTGAAAGTTGGCCACTCGCTAGAACAAAAAAACTGCAACCGACCCTTTCGGACTTCCACACTGAGGTTGTTAGCTCTTCCCCTCACATCCTTAAAGTGATCAATCATAATACTTAGAGGAGTAGTCTGAGCCTGTCCCATAACGTCCGTCCAGTAAGTCCACAGAACAAAACAGAGAAACACAAAAACAGACAAACAGAGGGCCCCTAGAAAGTCTTCCAACTCCATGGAAGCAAAACTGCAAGCTAGCTTAGACCTTTGAGGGGATTCCATGTCCCTCCAAAACCGATGAGGGGATTCCACGTCCCTCCAAAACCGATGAGGGGATTCCACGTCCCTCCAAAGACGACGGCCTCACGCCGACCAGCGGGAGCGACCCGCCTCGTCTCAGACCTTTGAGGGGATTCCACGTCCCTCCAGAAGGGAGAATCGGAACGTCTTCCGAAACTCCCGGCCCATGGTCCTCCAGTGCGTCCACTTAGACCGCGTCGGGCACTACCAGAATTCCAGAAATGAGCTCACACAGAAAAGACAGAACAAACAGACACTAACCGTGGCCAGTCAGGCTCTCCGGGTCGGGGGTCCCTCAGGGTTCTTGGGGATCCTGGGCCGAGCCCCCAAATGTTATGCCCAGAATTCATGATCCCCAAAGACCACTAGGGAGCCGAGTCCGATGCAAAAGCAAAGAGCCTTTATTCGAGCTAGCTCGAGCTCAATCCCCTACCTGCACCGCGCAGCGGTGAGATACCAGGGAAAGAGAGCGAGTTTCAAAAGGACAAAGGTTTTATTGGGGCCTGGGGGCAGTTGGTGAGGTAATGGCTATGGCCTCAGCCGATTGGCTGGGGAAGGGTCCTGGGGAAGGGTCCGAGTCCTGTTAGGCAGGTGAGGGGGGGTTACTCAAGGGGAGGAGGTGTGGTCAAGGTGAAGGACACAGAACAAGATGGAGTCGGCTGGCGTAGGCCCGCCCTTTCAATACCAGAGGGCCAACCTACCTACAATGATTTGGCAAGCACAGAAATTTCCTTGGCTATTTATTCTTAACCTTCTGAAATTCTCTTTAGGCTGATTGTTAATTTAAAATTATCCACTTCATATTTCACCACACAAAGTGATACTTGATCTAGTCTGAAGATAGAACCCAGATCTGTGATTATTCTTCATGATGAAAATGTTAGTGTGATTGTGTTTGGTAATGATCAGACATTTATGTCTTATTCTCCCTCCAAAATTATAGATTCAGTATTTTGCTAGTTATCTCCTTAAAACTCCATTTCTTTAGGGACACTTAGGTGGCTCAGTCAGTTGAGCTTTGAGCATCCTACTTCAGCTCAGGTCATGATCTCACGTGAGGTCATGAGTTTGAGCCCTGCATCAGGCTCTGTGCTAACAGCTCAGAGCTGTTTTGGGTTCTGCGTCTCCCTCTCTCTCTGCCCTTCCCCAGCTTGTGCTCTTCTCTCTCTCTTTCAAAAATAAATAAAAACATTAAATTGTTTTTGCACTCCAAGCTACAGATTTTGTTATCTCTTTTGAATAGGTTGAATAACTGGTTTGTATGGTTTAGTTTGTTTTATCTACTGTTTTACCTAATATAGAAACAGCGTCCTTGTGAGTGTGTACTTCAGAGGTAAGCACAGTTAAGCCCCTGCTCTTGTTAGATCGCAATCCCAAATTATTTGAAACTAGTCAATGACTCAATAATTTCCTTCTTTTTAATGTTTATTTATTTCTGAGACAGAGCATGCGTGCATGAGTGGGAGAGGGGCAGAGAGAGAGGGAGACACAGAATCCAAAGTAGGCTCCAGGTTCGACCTGTCAGCACAGAGCCCAATGCAGGGCTCAAACCCACGAACTCTGAGATCATGACCTGAGCTGAAGTCTGACGCTTAACTGACTGAGCCACCCAGGAGCCTCCCTACAATTTCCTTTTTATTCAATCAGTATTTGACAAATCGTCCTGATATAATGGATACATAACCAATATAATAACATTTGCTGGTGGCTTCATCTTATTGCTACACTCCAGGGTTACCTTTAAAAACAGCAACTGTTGGAAGGAATAGGACTGTATTAATAATGCTCACAAGTCTTAGCAGGCACACATTAGCATTCAGATGAGCTGATGAAAAAGGTCAGCTTATGTATTTGTTTCCCCCCCAAAACTCCCTACCAAACATGCTTCTATTGCTTGTGTCACATTGTTCTGGCCCATGTCTGATTTCAGCCTCGGTTGTGGTGAGAAATGTCAAGTAAGCCAGATGCATCATGGACTGCTGTTGTCCAAATTAAGCCCATTGCCTTTTCCAGCATTCTACCATAGCAAAACCTAGCTTGATTTAGCCACAGCAGCAGCCCATAAATAAAGGTGTGATAATACTCCTAGAGGGCAATCATCAAAGAGTGAGGGAAAAACGTTTTTGGTTAAGGACCCTAGCTTCTCTTATTTGAGATAGACCATTCTGGGAGTCATTCTGACTCTTCAAATGTCCAGGGGGATTCAGGAGTCAAAGCCTATGTCATTGACCTTGATAAATGCCCCCTGACGTTGAAGTGTTCCCTTCCTCTTCTCATATGTCCTGTTTTCTCACTCTTGTACCTAAGTCCTTATTCAGGATCTATTTTAAGAGAATCCAAACTAAGATACTCACTCCAGTGGTGCAATACAACATAGCCTCGCTCAAAATCAACCATTAGGGGGCAATGCTGAGCAATCCATGGGAGACTACATTCTACATTCGTTAAAATCTTTCCAAACAAATTCTTCCCTGCTATGGACTTCACATTTTGGTTAGTTCAGCTGCATACATATTGAAACAGCACTAAAGCTGTTCATGTAGTTAAGACTTGGCACTGCTGGCAAAATCAAAAGCCAAACATTTCAGTTCATCAAGCAAAATATCAGCGATAGCGCCCGCACCTAAACCATATGGACCTGATTTCAATCAGTTAATAAGGAATCTCTACTTCAGGCCATTAGCGGATATGTCCGTCTCAAATGTTTTCCTTGACCCTAAAAAACTTCATGGAGACACTTGATACAAAGAATACACAGCCCCAAAGAGGCTTCTTGTCTACAGTACTTATTATCTAATTTTTAAATGTCAGATTCATTATTTATCCTGAATTAATTCTCCATGTACTCTTGGGTTGGAGAATCAGAAAATGCAAACCTCAGGGGCACCTGGGGTGGCTCAGTCGGTTGAATAACTAACTCTTGATTTTGGCTCAGGTCGTTGTCGCAGGATCGTGGGATCAACCTCTGTGTCAGGCTCTGTGTTGAGTGTGGAGCCTGCTTGAGATTCTCTCTCGCCTTCTGCCCCTCTCCCTTGCTCAAGTGTGCGCTCTCTCCCTCTCAGATAAAGTGCATAGAAAGTACACACCTCAGATACATTTTGGTACATTTTAGAAATAGGTTCTCTAAACCATGAGTTGGCATGACTAATTTTGTCCTTGGGATTCATAAAAAAATTTTAGAAAATAAAGCAACCAGATGAAAACTATGAATTCATCTTTTATAAAACTGCTATGAAAGATACAATCCTTCTTTTATCCAGTAGTCCTTATATGAACATCTACAAGATAAATTCTCTAAGAATTTAGTGAGGATAAAAATTTGATCAACTAGCTTTGTAATCTGACTGTCAACTTTTCATTAATAATAATTTTTTAATGTTAATTTTGAGATTCAGAGAGCATACAAATGGGAGAGGCATAGAGACAGAGAGACAGGGAGGGAGAGAGAGAAACCCAAGCCCACACAGATACTGAATTGGGCCCAAACTCATTGAACCCTGAGATCATGACCTCAGCTAAAATCAAGAGTCGGATGCTTAGGGGAACCTGGGCAGCTCAGTTGGTTAAGAGTCCAATTTATATCAGGGCATGATCTCACAGTTCGTGAGTTTGAGCCCCACATCAGGCTCTGTGCTGACAACTCAGAGCCTGAAGCCTGCTGCAGATTCTGTGTCTTTCTTTCTCTCTCTGCCCTACCCCTGCTCATGCTCTGTCTCTCTCTCCCTCAAAAAATAAACATTAAAAAAATTAAAAGAAAAAAAAGTGTCTGATACTTAACCAACTGAGTCACCAGGCACCCCAATAAATGAAATCTTACTATACCTTTTCTTGTTTTCTCTTTTTGTATTTCTTTTGTTGAACACAGACTTCTGTGCTTTGGAGTCAAGGTATAACATGAAGACAAAGTTGGAGAGAAAGAGGAAGAATAGCTTTATTGCTTTCCTGGGCAAAGGAGGCTGTGGCAGACTACGGCTTTCAAAAAACTGCAAGGCAGGGGGAGTAAAGAAGGAGCTGGGGAGTGTTATAGGGAAATACAGTTTTATAGGGAAATCTAGCCAGTTTTCAACAGGAGTTGTGTAGGTAGGTGCCAGCCTCCTTAGTCACTTTCAGGGTGGCATGGGTTCCTGAAGCAAAAGGCTGAGAAGGGAGGAAAGACGTTTGTGGAAGAGAAGAAGAAAGGTTACTTTAAAATCCAGCTTCACTGAAGCCTTGGTGCAGCCATTTTGAGTTTTGTACAACTTTATGCTTTAAAAAAATTTTTTTTAATGTTTTACTTATTTTTGAGAGAGAGAGAGAGAGAGACAGAGCACAAGTGGGGGATGGGCAGAGAGAGAGGGGGGCAGGCTCCAGGCTCTGAGCTGTCAGCACAGAGCCTGACGTGGGGCTCAAACCCACGAACCGTGAGATCATGACCTGAGCTGAAGTCGGACACTCAACCAACTGAGCCACCCCGGCTCCCTCAACTTTATGCTTTTAAGCATAAGTTTTCATTTCCTGCCAGGCAGCACAGAAATAAATTTAATCCCTACTGATAATTTTCTATAGATTAAATATTTGGTTTAAATATATTCTCATGATGCAGAACTGTTTTCTTTGTTTTAATGGTGCTCTTTTTAATGTCATGTTAAATGATTATTGGAGTAATAGGTAGTCAGGAGAAAAGCAAAAATGTTTTGTTTTTGTTAATTTTTATCTATTTCTATTCAATTTTATTTCTCTATATCATTAACAAAACATAAGATTTGAAGAGTGTTTCTTTTTTTTTTCTCCTCACTTTTATGTTTGGAAAACACAATTTGCTAAGGATATAATGAATTTGGACTTGTTTAGTTGGAATTGCATTTTTAAAAACCAACAAGTATGCTCCCTCCCTCCACATCATTTGGCTCATTATTGTAATAAAATAGTGTTGGAAAGGATTTCAAATCTCAAGTTTAGAAAGTCTCTTAAATGTCCTTCATATAGGGGTGCCTGGGTGCTTCAGTCAGTTAAGCGTCCGACTTCAGACGCTCAAGTCATGATCTCAGGGTTCGTGGGTTTGAGCTCCACATCAGGCTCTGTGCTGACAGCTTGGAGCCTGGAGCCTGCTTCAGATCTTGTGTCTCCCTCTCTCTCTGCCCCTCCCCAACTTGTGCGCACGCTCTCTCTCTCTCGAAAATAAACATTAAAAAAATGTAAGAAAAATGTCTTTCATATAAATCAACTGAGAAAAATGGTGGAGATCTAGTGTTACGACTTTTTTTTCCTGCTAACCCATTTAGTAATTTCTTTTATTACTCTTCTATCAGATTCTTAGGAAAAATATAAAATCTAAAGCAATGTGGTCTGTCCTGCTCTCTTTCATCTAGTGACCCTATTTTTAGGTTCCTAACACTCTGATAGAATACAAAATGACTACCCATAGTGATAGACTCATGATAACAGTGTTAGATATTGCTTTTGATGTGTGTTGGGTGGGGGGAGCTTTGTAATTTTAAATGAAATCATCCTACAGTAGCAAGATTGAAGAGCAAAGAACTCTCATCAAGAAACAGTACTATCTTTGTTAATCTTCAGAATATTATTTCCAGACAGTCAAATGATGTATTTTTACTTTAACCCTGCTTGTATTCTTTTTATTATAATGGATGTAATATATGGGCTAATGCACCTCCCTTTTCCACATGAGAAAAGTTTTACTGCTGATTTAAGCATACAAAAGTACATACATGTTATTAGCTCAGTTTTCGTTCTTTCTTTACTTCAGTAGAGTTTGGTAAGTGAAAAAAGTATACAGGAGGAGAAAAAAAATTAAATATCTCTCACACTGCATGAGTCAGAAAGTAAAACAAGAATATAATAATAGCGTAAAAAGAGTGTTTCCATTGTTTGCCTTAGCGGTTTTTTAGAAATTCCATTTGTCCTCAAAGTTTTGGGATCACCACAGAATCCCTTGGCTACTGCAGGTTATCAGATAGTCCCCACACCCCCTTCTCTAACCTGCTCTATGTGTGTCCCCATCAGCTGGGGAGGCAGAACGTGAGAACTGCTAACAAATCTCTGTCGTCATAAGTTAGACCTGAGTAAAATCACTGCTATTGTCCATTCCGCTACTGAATGTTGAAGACCAAGGGTGCTGACATCAATAGTAACGCTACCCCCCAGTTGCCCACGGGCGTTGCAGAGAAATGATTTGGGTTGTTCCTACTAACTCTTATTTCATTTCTGTCACTCTGTCTTTCTAATAAAAGCCCATAAGCATGGGGGCAGAAGTCCAAGGGAAACTGATCACATTGCACTACATCAGAATCACACTCCACTTCTGGCTCACTGTTAGTGAACCAAAGCCTGCACACCCTATCTTCCCCCACCTCTCTCCTAGCCCCGTCCATGTCAAATTGCTCCAGCATGCTTCTCTGGTAATTGTGACAGTCAAGTTATTTGTTAAATGTGAAAATTAAATCCACTGTGCTTCACCCTCTGATACAGATAGATTGAAAACTTTGCAACACTCAGAGTGAACAAAACTTAGAATGAAGCCTCTTTCTTTTCTTTAATATCTAGTGTCACAAAGGATTGGAATTTAAGTGCCTACTCTATGAGCGAGGTGATAATAAAACTGAATAGAATTTTCCAGTAGAAAGAAGTCATTCACATGCTTTAAAGACTGTTCAGCTCTCTCAGGTTCTTACTCAAGATTCCACTCAGGTGTTTTTAGGCAGTTTTCCCTATGAAATTGTAAATTCCATGAGGGAATAACTATATATTATTCACCACTGAATTTCCAAAAGCCTAGGACAGTGCTTGATCCATGGAATATGCAAAAGAAACGTGAGTTGAATAAATTTATGGCAATATCACAAAAGAGCCTCTACTTGTATTCATAATTATCTATCACAGGATTTCTCAGCCATAGCTCATTGGGACTAGGTGGGTTTTTTGTTGAAGGAATGTTCTCTGCATTGTAGGATGTATAGCAGCACTCCCGATTTCTTTCTAATTTCCAAATATCCCCTAGGAGATAAAATCACCCTTAGCTGAAAAATGTCAGTGAATACATATATCTGCATCAACATCTCTGTTTTTCTACCATATGTATAGTCCGTTTACACAACCAGGATTCCCAACTGTTGTGACTTTTGCTAGTGTTAGTGTTATCTTTCTGTCTTCAAAATAAATTTATTCTCTTTCAATAATCTTTGTTCAAGTTGGAGACTTCCTTAGAGAAGCTTGATGAAAACAAGTAGGATTGCATTCTGTGTGATACTCCAGTTCATAAATTACTACAGTTCAGAAAGAACTCATTAGATTTCTCATTGGAATAACAGAATTGGAATTTTTCTTTTATTAAAAAAACAACAGTTACAAAATAGCAATGTAAACCAAAGAGATGATTCCTTAAGAGATTAGTCTATTCAGTAATCAGATTATGCCTCTATTAATATTTAAAATATTTAGGGGCACCTCGGTGGCTCAGTCTGTTAAATGTCTGACTTGGGCTCAGGTCACGATCTTGCAGTCCGTGGGTTCGAGTCCCACATAGGGCTCTGTGCTGACAACTCAGAGCCTGGAGCCTGATTCGATTTTGTCTCCCTCTGTCTCTGCCCCTCCCTCGCTTGTGTTGTCTTTTTCTCAAAAAATAAACATTTTAAAAAGAATTAAAAATAAAATGAAATGAAATATTTAGCCTTTTCTTGAACCTGCCTTTGTCCATCTTTAAATGAAAGCCCTGTATTGCAGTCACAGCAGTAACATTTTCCCTTAAAACATGTAACTTTTAAATAGAGTGATTTTCCATATAGTATACTTTCAAGCCTAGAACAGCATGTAGTGAAGAAAAAATACTAGAATATTAACAGCTTGGATTATAGTTTTTGCTCTTTCACTATTTTTAAATTTAAACAATTAAACATTCTTGGGCCTCAGTTCTACTGTAAGTAACTTTCCATGATGAAGTAATTTACAAGGTACCTTTCATTCTGAACACTTAAATTTCCTGTGCAGTAGAGTTCCACTTTTGGAATTACATGTGAGGAGCTCTGTGAACTCCTTTCTAGCAACGCCAATAAAACTGGTGAAAAGAATTTTAAAAAACTAAAATTTCTCCGGAAATTGTTAAGGGCGGACGGCCCATGAAGAAACATTTACTCAGTAAGGTTAGCGAGAGACAGGAACATGTGCATCAGACTCTCTCCCTCTCCCACCTTATACTCCCAGTGAGACAGACACTCCTTCTCTCCCTGGAAGAGGACTGTGGTACTTCCCAGGATAGGCAGTACCCGCATTTCTGATCCCTAAGGAAGCAAAATTGCATGAGTGCATCTGAAAGGTTGGAGACTGCCTCTTGGCATTCAGCCTCCAGCTACAGAGCACAATCTTTATTTCATCTGCATCAGGCTGAGAATACTAAGGCCAGATCACCCTTGCCCCCAACTTGTTTTTAAGGAGGAGATTCCATGTTGCAAGCAGTAAGCAAAGAAGACCAGAAGCTTCTGCTTCTGCCGAGTGCTATGCTCCTAGAGGTAGATAAAAGCCTTAAAGTGAACAAACTCTGAGGTTTACTTATAAGGAACTGATGATCTTTCAAAATTACAGCTACTCTTAGAAAACGTGGGGTGTTGATGTTTTGGTGGTAAACAATTGGGAGGAGGCAATTAGCTTCATAAAAGCAAATAAACCGTAATACCTTTAGATTAAAAGAGAGAACCAGGCAAATAATTAACTAAGAGGACCCCCGCCCCCCACCCTGGGTTCAGAACATACCTTAAATACTATGTTCAAAAACTACCTCTGCAAAGGAGATCAGATGTAATTGAACCAAAGTACAGAGCAATTTATGTCCAGAGTATTGCTTAAAAAAAAAACAACAAAAACAAAAAACAAATAAAAAGAGCAATCAGCTGGCAATTAGTGGACCCTAACATTGAGTACAAGACAGTGAAAGAGAGTTTTGTTAAAACCGCTGTCATTCCAGGTGACTGTTCCTTCCAAAGGCTGTGCCCGCCAGCCCCCCCAGGAAAAATATCCGAGCTTCGCACTGTTAGGGGTGCTGGTGATTAGACTTCACTAAAATAGACCAGCCAGTCCCAAAAAAGTTAAACAACAGTAAGCTCTAAATGGACTAAAATGTCCAGTTCTGATAGAAAAGTATATGCAATTAGACAGGAAAGTATAAGAGGTACATAGGAAAAATGGCAGGCACCAGGAAACGCCTGAGAGAGGGAACAGGTGTCAGATTTAACAAAGACTTCATAGGAGCTGCTACAAAGACATTCAAAGAACTAAAGGAAAGCATGCTCATGGAAGTAAGAAAAGTATGATAATGTCTCAACTTTAAGACTCTCAAGAAAGAGAAATTATGAAACAGAACCACATGGAAATTCTCTTGAAAAGGACAATAGTTGAAATGAAAAATTCACTAGAGGAACTCAAGAATGGTTCTCCACTGACAGAAGAAAGAATGAACCATATGAAGACTGACTGATAGAGATTAACGCAGTCTGAAGAACAAAGAGGGGAAAAAAGAATGAAGACAGATGAACAGAGACTGAAAGAAATGTGCAACACCGGTAAGTGCGCATGGTTGCATCGTTAGTAATGGTGTATCAGTATTGGCTCAATTTCAATTACATTGTAACAAACGCATCGCACCAATGTCAGATTTTAATAATGCAGAGGTGTGGGATGAAGAGGACTAAGGGAACACTTTGTACTTTCTGTTCAATTTTTCTATAAACCTAAAACTCTACATAACAAAGCCTAGCAATTTTTTAAAACATTATCTCATTCAAATAGGCTAAGCTACCTTCAGATTGAAACGTGGGACCAACTTGCAGTCCTGCGAAAAATTTGATCAATGTTAAGTCGAACACAGACACCCTGAACCCCAGGGAGAAAGGGACCGTTACTTAAAAGGTTATTCGTTTTTGAGAGTAAATAATTGTAAGTCATTTTAAACTGGTAAGTGGAGTTTTTAAGTGAGAAATGTGAGAAATCGCTAAATTCAATTTAATTTCTGAGTTTATTTTAAGCCCATCAACCATGGTTTTATTTGCATTCAGAGAGACTGCGTGCTAATGTGAAGCCGGACAGCTGCGTTTGCAGGATCGTGGCACAGTGCGGATCTGCTGGTTTCTCCTAATCTAGTTTAACATGGATAATCAAGACCATGGATATTTTCCATTGTAGAGGCATCTGATTTTGATCCAAATGTAGATGTAAATGTGTTCCTTGTAATGCTGTTTAAAATACTGAAAAGTGAACATAAATAGATCATAAATTTCAAGTAACTATTTTCTTTCCAAGTAGAGCTAGCAGACGATTCCATGTCTGCTGAAGTGTTTAGAAAGCAGGAACATGATAAAGAATCTATTGACAGACTCTAAATTTTTCATGGAAGGAAACATCACTCCAGCGCTAAGTGAAAGGAACTCCGAAATTCTCTTTGAGTCCATAGGCCTTTTTCTTTCTTTCTTTTTTTTTTTTTTTTAAAGCAAGTAGCAGAATTTGTTCCTCCACAATTAACAATTAGATGTGCAGCTAAGCAGCGATATACTTATTTTAAGGTGAAAGTCCATCACAGTATTTGAAAATAGATAAAAAAAATCATTAACACATCTGTTAAAAGTGAAAAACACTTGATGTGAAAATTGCGCAGTATCAGAAGTTTGCTCTGTATCATCAAGGCAGTGTTTATAACTACATGTATTTGCAGTAAAACCAATATTTAAGGCAGCTAGCATTTGAAATCTGTATCACTTATTTTGTTTTCTTTTTGATTTAATAGAATTTCTCGTCACTTCCACTATTTTTTTCACTTTTTTCCTCCATCCACTTACCTTCCATGTACACATTCAGTGACCCACATTCTTTATTCTTGGCTTAACGATTCCAGAAAGATACAAAAAGTTCTGTATGCATTTAGTGAATTCTTCCTGTACCTACTATCGCCTATGAAGAGGTAGGCCAGGTGGCAGGGAGGGAAAGGGGGAAAGAAAGAGGAAGATGGAGAGATTCACCTTATTAGGACTCAGTGATTATATTGTGATACAAAAGTGTTCATATCTCCACAACTTTCTGTGATGGCGGTCAAGAAATCATTTTGCTCTCAGGTCAACATTCTTACCACTGCACATTTTGGGATATTGTTTCTACAATAGCAATGTTCTCTGCAATACTGGGACCACATAAGGTAGAATTATGGTAGAAATATCCTGTGAAAGAAGCTTTATGTGCTGATCAAGAGAAGCCTCAAGCCGAAAAACATTTCTGAAAATACAACGCTGTGTGTCAGCGTCCTGTTCAGTGTGTACCAGACCAGCTAGCTACCCCTTACCACTCTCCATAAAATAGGGACAGCATTCCTCTCTGCGTGGTATTCCTTGGAAAGTTATTTTCCCATATTTTCATGAATGCTCAGGGACTTAAACATTGAATGTTTGTTATTAAGCCCACAGTTTTACTTGTGGTTCTTATTGATAAAGATATTAAAAATGTTATTTTGAGAAGATACAATTCAGCCACTGGTACAGAAACATAGAAAACAGATTACACGGGCAGATTAGCCTTTAATGAAGGCCAGCAAAACTGAGTAAGTTGTAATAACATTTCCCGATAGCCACATTTTGAAGTCAGGAAAAAGAGCAGGAATAAAAACAGAGCAAAACAACAGATTCAGAGTCGAGGGAACCTTACGCATATTTCTCCTAGGAAAAAGAATTCTGCTACTTGGCGGATTTCAACCTCTTTTTCTCCTCTTTTCAACTGCTATGTGATTAAGATCATGAACTGTGATATTTAAATGCAGTGTTACACATCTCATTTCTAATTTACCCTCCTCAGTATTTACTATCACTCGTCTAATTTGATCTCACCCAAATAATGATACTCCCCATTCAGAAAATCCAAAGAAAATCATTCTCATTCAGGTAATTTTTTTCTTGTTTAATTAAAAGATTATTTTCTATGTTGAATCTGCATGTGGGATGAAAATGAAAACAATAACAGGAATGAAAACACTGGCAATACAAAGCCAGTTATGTGGAAGATGAAAACAGAATCTGAGATCATATACGTATTGAAAAAGGAGTGTTAAGAGTCAGACTTATCTGACGTTTGGATCTCTGGTATCCTATTTATCCACAAGAACTAGAAACAGTTACTTCACATCTCCCATTCATGAGTTTCTTAATTTAAATGTGTTAATGATACCTACATTATGGTAGTGTTGTGAGGGTTTACCCATTCAGTAAATATTTATTTAGAACCTATTCTATGCCTAGTATAGTTCTAGTTAAACAACCATATAAAAGCAAATGCAGTTCTCAAAGAGCTTACAGTCTAGAGCAGCAAGAAAGACAAATGTAAAGCAGCCATAGCTAACATGTAATAACAACCGTAATTCATGTACATGTTTGGCTCTGTAAATCCATAAAGGAGGTTTAATAACTTCTAAAATAACTTTATGGAAAAAATGACGTATCTTCCACCAAAGAGTAAATGCGTGACGAGTAGAAACCTGCTGAATCATAGGGGGAGGGGGGTTGTTTGTTTTTTAAAATGTTATTAAATTTTTATTTATATTTGAGAGAGAGAGAGAGCACAAGCAAGGGAGGAGCAGAGAGAGATACACACAGAATCCAAAGCAGGCTCCAGGCTCTGAGCTGTCAGCACAGAGCCCATTGGGGGGCTCAAACCCGTGAACCTAGAGATCATGACCTGAGCTGAAGTCAGAAACCCAACCAACTGAGCCACCCAGGCACCTCCTGAATCATAGTTTTATATGGCAGTTAATGTTCTCACTGTACAATTTACAGTTTGGCCAGAGAATGAAGTTGGGATCATGCTCAGAGTGTAATGTTATGAGTCAGGCCAGAGCCTGGGATCCCGTGGAACACGCGGTAGAGAACACTGGGCACCATGATTCCTGTGAAGAAGACTGTGCAACCAAAAAGAGGGCTGCAGCAACTTAGACCACGTTCCAAAGCAAAGGTAGTGGGAAAGAGGGAGTGTGAAAGTGAAGGGCCGCACGCTACAGACAAGAAACAAGGTTCGGAGTATGGAACACCCCGTTCTATCACATACGTACTCCTCCTTGAAATATTAAGTATTTCATGGAAAAATAAGTAGTGAGCATGTGCAAGGTCAGAAAACATGCAGGTATGCAAAATTACTACCAATGTAAGGCTTGCGTGCATAGGTGTGCAACGCTTAACCCCTCTGAGGAAGAGACATTCAGGATGGCTTGTTCTAATAAATGGAAACTTTGGACTGCCTTCCAATGAAATGTCATCTCGTTTTTTGTGTTGGGCCCCTTCACTTAGGCCAGTCTTTTGGATCATCACAGGTAAGCTGGGAAGAGTGCAGAGAAACTGTAGAGGCTTCATTCATTTATCATTTTTATGTACTACTCCACCAAATCCAAGTCATTCCGCCTTATGAAGAGGTGCAAATAGACTTGTTTTTAAAATAACCTAGCACAAGGGGCACCTGGTTGGGTCAGTCGGTTAAGCGTGGGATTCTGGATTTCGGCTAAGGTCATGATCTCAGGGTTTGTGAGTTCAAGCCCTGTGTCTAGCTCTGTGCTGACAGTGCAGAGCCTGCTTTGGATTCTGTCTCTCTCTGCCCCTCCCCTGCTCATGCTTGCAAGTTCTCTGTTACAAAATAAATAAACTTAAAAAAAAAAAATTAAAAAAATAAAATAACCTAGGGGAATCTGGGTGGCTCAGTCAGCTGGTCATCCGACTTCAGCTCAGGTTATGATCTCACAGTTGGTGGGTTCAAGCCCTGCGTCCAGCTCTGTGCTGACAGCTAGGAGCCTGGAGCCTGCTTCAGATTCTTTGTCTCCCTCTCTCTCTGCCCCTCCCCCACTTGCAGTCTCCCTCTCTCTCAAAAATAAATAAACATTAAAAAATTACAATAAAAAAATAAATAAAATAACCTAGCAAAAGCATTTTGATGTAAATGAGTAATTATATTTCTAAAACCTGAAAAAATACGGCAAGTGAGAAAAACTAAGGTATACTTTAGCTTCCCAGCTTAGTTTTCAAAAGTCAAATGTATAATTTGTGATTAGTGTAGAAAGGGATGAATAGATTAAGTCAATAACTCACGGTCCGTTTACACTCACTGTGTGAATGACTAATTTGTTTTTTCATGCTTAAAAAATTTTTTTGGCAATATGGACCGACTATTGCACCCAGAAAATTATTAAAATTATCTTTTAGTCTGATTTTAAACAAGTAGATCAAAGTCCTGTTTAAGTAATGTCACAGATATTATCTAACAAATCTAAAGAAATAGGTTCTAGTAAAAATGAGATTAAATGGTTACAGATTAAACACAAGATAGTTATAGGTAAGCATGTGTATATATGTGTGTGTGTCTCTGTGTATTTATTATTTATTCACTCCCCTTGAACAAGTCCAGATTCACAGGGACCATGTGTGGAAGGCAGTGAGCTCGGTCACTTCTTAGCAGTGAACTGATCGTTTGCTTAAGCAAAACTGTAACATTTTAGCGAGAATTTTGAAACAGTTTTCCTCATTAAACCTCCAAATGTTACCAGTTTTTGTTGTCATGGTTCTAGGGGCATTTTTGTTCTTTAGCTCAGAGATCAGATAGACAGCTCATATGGTGGCTATTTCCCTTCAGATAATTTTCTTTTTGTTTGTTTGTTTTTGTATTCCTTCGTCCATGGCTCCTACATAGCATTTGAAATGAAGTATTTTAGGATCCATTCACTGTGTATGGTTAGTATGTGTTTGGAAATTACTAGGAGTTTTAATGAACCCTCACATCTTGTCCCTCTCCCCTCCCCCCTGCTGCAAAACTCAGCTGCAAATAGAGCCTGCATCCTTTCCTTTGATAACTTCATGCAGATCTTAGCTGCATCATTCTTTGTTGGATTACTTAGGGGAAAAAATGGTTTTATTTAAAAATGTTTTATTATTTATTTTTGAGAGAGAGAGAGAGAGAGAGAGAGACAGAGTGTGAGCAGGGGAGGGGCAAAGAGAGAGGGAAACACCCAATCTAAAGCAGGCTCCAGGCTTAGCTGTCAGCACAGAGCCTGACACGGGGTTCAAATCCACGAACCATGAGATCATGACCTGAGCAGAAGTCAGACGCTTAACCAACTGACCTACCCAGGCGCCCCAAAATTAGCTTTATAATTTAAATTTCTGTTGTCACTTTTTAAAAATTTCTGCTTTTCTCTGACGGGTAGCACCAAATAGAAAGAATCAATGTATGAACCTTCACTCAGTTTCAGAACAGAGAAGAGCTTTAAATCTGGGACGTAGTGGCAAAAGCCACAATGATTCTGATCTTATGAAGGAATTCTTCCCTTAGTCGCTGCTAGTAATATAGCAGCGACTTTCTTTTTCTTTTTTGTAATAGAAGTCTCTTCTCTTTAAAATCTTTTTTGAGGAATTTGGCCTCTATTGTTAGTTTCCAGCTCTTAAATTACTTTCAGGCACTCAAATAAAAGAGATTTCCAGCATCAACATAGACAAAAATGAGACCTTCTGAAATTGGAGTTTTAGGACAAGAAATGCGAAGGCTGACAACCCTTCTAAAGGGAAAAGTGAATAAAAATTAAAATGAACAAAGAAGACAGTCCATTAAATTTGCTTCTTCTGCTTCATTTATATTTGAAATTTTACATTTGGGTAACTTTTTCTTAAATTTAGTATATGTTCTGCAGTTAAATTGGGTACTCAATATAGGATTGATAAAGAGTTTTATCATCTTAAATCTCTATTCTCCAAAAAGCCGTACTATCTTTTCCATCAAGGAAACTTAGATTCGAATAAAATCCAAGCATGTCGAATCATTTGATTTTAACTGATATGTTTTATGAGAAATTAGCATTTGTGGTTGGAGCTATGAAAACATAGTCCAAGGTGTTGTTCTAGTTTCCATCCTATTTGCTTGCCAATTTCTTTCCAAATGAATTTGGACAGGTATGTATCTGCCCTATTCCTTAAGAAATACAGAGCATTAAGCTTTTATATTTTCTAAGAGAACTAAGTCCCTTAGACGACCAACTATGTCTACTCAGTACTCTCTTCTTCGTATTTGACCTGAAACATTTCCGTTTTGCTCTTTAGTGCTCTCTTCCTTTTTGTCTACAGGAGATAATACATGCATGCTGGCTCTTTTAGGTATAGCCATAATTTGATGCTTCCTACTAGTGTAGGTATAGCCATAACTTGATTACGCCTACTGGTATAAATGTTAATTGATCAGTAATCAAAGGTATGTGGCCAGGGGAAAACATTCTAGGCTGTAGGCCAACCGTGAGCCCAGTCTCATTCATCAGGAGTTTGTGAGTGAGCAGAGAGGACTGCCTGAGTAGCTCGTAGGAGATACTCTATCTTCAGGAATCTCAAGGTTTCAGAGCATGTGTGGTGGTGTCTCTGTGGGACTGACAATGTTGAACGTCTATCACAAGATATTTTCAGGTCTTTTGCATAAGAAATCAGTCTTGGCTCTGAGTGAAATTATCTTCACCTTGGCATAATTCTTTCCAAAGAAAATGTTGAATGTGGGGAAATTGTAACATTTTATTTCAAGGACTCTTCTAAGCAGGTCTTACAAAACCCCACAATCACCCAGGGAACTCTATTGCTTTGCCCCATTTACACCTCACCTTCCTTCAGAACCAGTTGTTTCCATTTTTTCTCTCCCATGACAACTATCCTCAATGATAAAGAATTGCATAATATTCTTCGTACATATTCCATGTCAAGATTTCAATGCAAAGAGATAAGGGTGGTAAGAGAAAATGAGAAGAAATATTTGCTAACTAAACCTTTTGAAGCCTTTCATATTGTGTCATATAAATAACTATCTAATGCACTTCCAATTTAAGTCTAGGAAGTGTGTCAAATTCTATCCTTGCACCAGTAACAGATGCACACTGTAAAAAAATAAATGAGCTAGTTTATGTCTTTATTGCTAATTGATCTCCTCTACTGTCCTCTTCTAGAACACAAACATTGCTGCTGCCAGCCTACCTTTAACAGGTAGAGGGCTCCCTCCTGTGGGCAAGTAGCTGAAACAGTTTCCATGGCAACAGACAACTCCAAACCCTGACATCAAACAGTGACTGAAAAACCCCAAAATGATATCAGTAAGAAGAAAAAAAAAAAGAAAGAAAGAAAATGGAAGAGAATCTGAGAAAGAGAAAAGTCAATCTGGAAAATAATGTGGATAGAAACTTAAAAATCAATTGAATAATTTCTGGAAGGAAGGAGAAGCAAGACCAGACAAGGGTATAACATTTACATCATGGGAAGAGGATGGAGAGCAGAGTGTGATAACATGCTAACATACTAAGTCCTAAAATACCTAACCACGGCTAAATCATCCAAACACATGATGGTAAATATTTAGAAATATGAAAAAAAAATGATTGTTAACACAATCAATACATTAAATATTTAAATGTGGAAACCAGGTTTTAGGAAATCAATGGTTAATTTTTTGATATATGAATAGTACTCTACTAGATATCTGTCTTAATATGGGATGCCCATAAATCAGAGCCTGGAGCAGAAGTTTATGTGTTAATATGTTGTTAGCGATTGCCATGATTGAGAAGCAAGCGTGAGGGAAAGAGGGAGGGAATAAGGTAGGAAAGGAGTAAGAATAAGCATCAGATACATAACTGACCACTCACTAGATCAAGCAGAACCAATAGTTTAATCTTGTAGGACTTCAAACAGGTACAGGTACAGAGTACCACAGATCAGAGATCCAGGAGGAAGAAAGGAAAGAAATTTATCCATGAATTACCAGCATCCCATCATTGATATTATATGTTTATGGGTATAAGACCATGTTGACATATCTCAGTGACAGTAG
The DNA here is from genome assembly GCF_028749965.1 of Puma concolor. Classification (NCBI taxonomy): domain Eukaryota; kingdom Metazoa; phylum Chordata; class Mammalia; order Carnivora; family Felidae; genus Puma; species Puma concolor. The sequence goes on along the minus strand of NC_141679.1, from coordinate 53,484,996 downwards.
GGGAGTCCTGGAGTGAGAAACAAGGCATATCACTAAGGGCCAGAGATAAAGCTCTCTGGTCTTTATCATGTGTAAGCTGTTGCCTCAGCCATTGGCTGGATTAAGACCAAACTAATTTGATAACCAAGGTGAAAGGACATAAACAATTGACCAAAGGTGCTGGACACAGGTAACGATGATAGAATATGAAATGAGATATTAGAGGTACCATATAATATTCAATTGTGTGTAACAAATAGGCAGTAAGATACGTGACCTGGGGAGATACCACTAGATAGATGAATCCAAGAGGTATCCCCAAAGTGAAGAATCTCTGAGCTTTGAATAAATAAGCATCAATCATTTCTCTGTGGTTAATGTGAAGTCAGAAAACAAAGAAAAGCGTGTGAGAAAAATATTTGCAAGAGATACAAGGTTTTAATTACCTTTATTTCTAAATAGGTCATGTGCAGGAACTGAAAATGGAAAACAACCCCCAGCAAAAACAAAAACAAAAACAAAAATGAAAAAGAAATGCAAATTAAAAATTAACATAAGAAAGATCTTTTTCATACTTTCTTGGTGCATGTGTGGGGTCATCAGTCTTAACCTTTGAACCAAACGTTACAAATTACTTAAAAGTTAGAATTTAGTTAAGAAAACTATGATCTTTCATAATTTAAATAGTCTATAAAACATTACATAAACAGATATGATAAATTACTAGGCATATGGGATGTAATTTTCTAAAAAAACATTAAATGATAAAGGTTCATAGTTCTTTCTGTACTGTGTTTAAATAATTTCATGAGTTGCTTAATTGTGTGTGTATGTGTGTGTATGTGTGTGTTATTTTTGGTCACTGAATTCTCTTACAGGCTTTTAATTGTGATCCTCAGGGATTTGAGTTTGACTTTGCTGACTAATGGAATTTTACATGGCCTTTTCATTTTTCTCTGTTTCAAACTAAAATATGGGTAATTTGATCAAAACCACATTTTAAAATTGTACGTATAGTGAGATGCAGCTCAGGTTCAATTCAATATTTGTTGAGCCTATGATATGTTTTTGCTTTAAAATATTTTAGAAAGCATGGCTGCCAAGAATTCTACCTTAACTTTGGTCTTTCTATTAGCCAGGAGACTAGCTAACAAATTACTTTACCTCTCTTACTTGTTTCCTCATCTATAAACAGAAATAATAATACTACCTATTCCAAGACTAATTACTATGAAATTTGATATCTTTGGACTTCTAGAGTATTTAAGGATAATGATTATACCATAAGCCTAACAAATAAAAGATGCTCAATAAAGAACAACTTATTCTGCTTTTCTGATTCGGGAATGGACTCTCTATTGCCTGCATTACAGCTATTTCATTGCAATATAGTATAGGGGTACCTTGAGTTTCTGTCCTTGAAATATCTTTAACAACTTATTTTTTTAAGCTTATTTATTTTTAAGACACAGAGAGGAGAGCACACATTTGTGGGGGTGGGGTAGGGAGAGAGGGAGAAAGAATCCCATGCAGGCTCTGCACTGTCAGCCCACGGGCCCAACAATGGGCTCAAACTCATGACCCATGAGATCGTGACCTGAGCTGAAATCAAGAGTCAGAAGCTTAAATGACTGAGCCACCCACCGAGGCACTGCTAACAACTTGATTTTATAAAACCCTATCTCTGTCTCAGGTATTGAGTTGATATGACCAATACCGTATAGTATCTCAGTTAAAAACCACTCTAATATTTAACAGGATATTTTATGGTAAGGTAAGTTAAGTTCTTTCCTTCTCCACTCAAGAAATACCCTTCCCATAACTGAAAATTGAATAGTGTTCCTTATAATATATTTCCTAAATTTTGGTCATCAGCTTCAAGTAGACTGGTCGTTGCCCACTCATTTTATTTATGTAATAGGGATACAGGACACAGTCGAGCCATTGACACTGTAGAGAGGTCTATACTCCTTATAAATACATAGTTATCCCAGCATGTTGGATTGGCAGGACAAAAATCATCATAGGGGGGATTAAATTTGGTCATTTGTTGGTTTGTTTTCTTATTTTGAATGTCTTCAGGAGAAAGAAATTGTTCCTAGAGTAACAGAGTGTCAGAAAATATGAAGAGATTATTTTATTTTTAATTATGAGAGAGACACAGAGAGAGAGAGAGAGAACACAAGTGAGGGAGGGCAGAAAGAGAGAGAGAGAGCGAGAGAGAAAATCCCAAGCAGACTCTGTACTGTCAGCATGGAACCTGACATGGGGCTCAAACTCATGAACCCTGAGATCATGACCTGAGCCAAAATCAAGAGTTGGATGCTTAACCAACTGAGCCCCATGAAGGGATTATTTTGAATGCATCATGGTTTATGATTCAGATATTCTTGCCTTTCTCCTTTCTCTAGGAGTTTGTGGAGCCCTATGAAATAGAAATAACAATAATTTCAAAAGTGGAAGGAGGATGTTCTCCCCTATTTTGACTTGCCAATATGAGGACCTGGGAACTGAGAATTAAATGAGGATACAGGAATATGTAGGGAATGTTGGATAGAATAATATATGTGGTCTTTGTATGCAGGATAGCATATAAAGTAGTAGCAGGATGTATTCATATCATCAGTATAGGGCACTGAAGATTATTTTGTACCTTGAACAATGTAGCATATTTTGAGTTAATAAGACATGTCAGGGCACCAACTTGGGTAATTCATCCATTGTTGGGAATAGAATAAATAACACACATGAGCAAGTTCACAGAGAATTATGAGGGTTAATGTATATAGAACTAGCAGAGGAGAGAAGTGAGAGGTTTCCCATTCGGTAGTAAAGATTCCCCTCTTGTGATTTTCTGAACTAGTCAGGAAGGATTTCAGAGGTTATGTTCTTTGTAACTCCATGGGTAGAATCAGCATCGAGGAGGAAATTTTTTTTTTCTACTTTTCTAGGTTCATTTGGCTGGTCTATTAATTAAACTGGCCTTTGGTAGATTAACAGGAGAAAATTTTAATTTCATATGTACAGGAGGCCCACAAAGACATGAGAGGCTCTTTGACAGTCAGGCAGTTGAGATTTATATACTATCTTGAGCTAAGGAGAAGAGGATAGAGGTCTGGGATTTCAAAGAGGAGGAAGACAAATCACAAGATTGGAAAAGCAAATGTTTGGTAAACAATTGTTTGCCATGCCATACACAGAAGACTTCCTTATGTGAAAAAGCTCATTTTGGTAATAGTTCTCTTCCTGCTACGGATCCCCTATCTAATTTTTTTAGCCAGTTAAGAGGGGGATGGTAAAAACCTCTTCTTGAATCTTTTGGACCTTAATTAACTACAGCTCAGAGGAATCCATATGCCAAAGTGGCACATTTAGGGGACAGCCTGCCTTGATCCTCATCACCAGCAAAGTATTATTCCTTAACGTTTCTGTATCACTACTGAAATTGAACTTTGGAGTACCCCATTAAATGTGAATTACTTTCAAAAATCATGAATGCTCTCATTTGCAAGCTGTTTGCCTTTCTACTTTTCTTAAATGCCACCGTAGCATTCTTTCTGAATTATTACAAATGAAATTAGGTAAACCTTCATGCCAGTCAGAGTGGCCAAAATGAACAAATCAGGAGACTATAGATGCTGGTGAGGATGTGGAGAAATGGGAACCCTCTTGCACTGTTGGTGGGAATGCAAACTGGTGCAGCCACTCTGGAAAACAGTGTGGAGGTTCCTCAGAAAATTAAAAATAGACCTACCCTATGACCCAGCAATAGCACTGCTAGGAATTTACCCAAGGGATACAGGAGTACTGATGCATAGGGGCACTTGTACCCCAATGTTTATAGCAGCACTCTCAACAATAGCCAAATTATGGAAAGAGCCTAAATGTCCATCAACTGATGAATGGATAAAGAAATTGTGGTTTATATACACAATGGAGGACTACGTGGCAATGAGAAAGAATGAAATATGGCCCTTTGTAGCAACGTGGATGGAACTGGAGAGTGTGATGCTAAGTGAAATAAGCCATACAGAGAAAGACAGATACCATATGTTTTCACTCTTATGTGGATCCTGAGAAACTTAACAGAAACCCATGGGGGAGGGGAAGGAAAAAAAAAAGAGGTTGGAGTGGGCGAGAGCCAAAGCATAAGAGACTCTTAAAAACTGAGAACTTGGGGCGCCTGGGTGGCGCAGTCGGTTAAGCGTCCAACTTCAGCCAGGTCACGATCTCGCGGTCCGTGAGTTCGAGCCCCGCGTCAGGCTCTGGGCTGATGGCTCAGAGCCTGGAGCCTGTTTCCGATTCTGTGTCTCCCTCTCTCTCTGCCCCTTCCCCGTTCATGCTCTGTCTCTCCCTGTCCCAAAAATAAATAAACGTTGAAAAAAAAAAATTAAAATAAATAAATAAATAAATAAATAAATAAATAAATAAATAAACAAACTGAGAACAGGGGCGCCTGGGTGGCTCAGTCGGTTAAGCGTCCGACTTCCACTCAGGTCATGATCTCGTGGTTTGTGAGTTCAAGCCCCACGTCAGGCTCTGTGCAGATGGCTCAGAGTCTGGAGCCTGTTTCAGATTCTGTGTCTCCCTCTCTCTCTGACCCTCCCCCATTCATGCTCTGTCTCTCTCTGTCTCAAAAATAAATAAACGTTAAAAAAAATTAAAAAAAAAAAAAACTGAGAACAAACTGAGGGTTGATGGGGGGTGGGAGGGAGGGGAAGGTGGGTGATGGGTATTGAGGAGGGCACCTTTTGGGATGAGCACTGGGTGTTGTATGGAAACCAATTTGACAATAAATTTCATATATTGGAAAAAAAAAGAAATTAGGTAAACTTTGGAGATGGAAAAAATAAGAGGTCCTTCTCTTATGGGTATATAAATCAAGACTCACTGGTGACAAAATTAAGTTACCAGACAGATTTTTAAAACTCTGCTAAGAAGAGTTAAATCATCCTGTCCTTAGGGGGAAAAAAAAGAAAGAAAGAAAAGTTGAATTTGAAAATCAAAGGGTTTAGGGCACAGACTATAGCAACTGCATGTGGTCATTCTTTCTTCTAAGCCCTACTTTGTGAGTCACAACAATTAGCCAAATAAATGGTTACCAAAGTTTGAGTTCCTGAAGCAATGTAACCAGTCGTACTGTATCATGAAGGTATTGACCAGACGGTCAGAGAGTACAATATAATGTCCAATACCTTGGGCTCATTCATCAAAGACATTTACTCAAAGGCTGCCGAGTCACCATATCTAAGAAAAGCCCTTTAAAATGTGCTGCTGCTGCCTTCTCTTTCACGGTGAGAGATAAAATGTTGTTAAAATCAGATGATTTTCAAAATACAATTGCTTGCTGAAATATCTGTTGTTTAGTATCAGAATGACAAGCTTTTATGAATGGTCTCATTTAGAAAATTATTTAATACATACCTCCTATTTCTACATTAGTGCCAAAGAAGTATTATTTTCTTGGTTTTCAGAGCGGATGCATAAAATGACTTCAATGGAGTGATACATAGCATTTCTTTACATAATACACTCAATGGAGTTTTATATCTTATACATTTAATAAAGGGAAAGATAGGTTTGTCAAATAAGAGTAGGAGTATGTGGTCATAGCAGTCAGGGTTCTCCAGCGAAACAGAAGGTTATGAGATAAATATATAAATACACATTCAGAAAGTATTAGGGAATTGGCTCACATGATTGTAGAGGTTGGCAAATCCAAGATCTGCAAGGTTAGCCGGCAAGGTGGAGACCCAGGAAGGAGCCGATGTTGCAGCTGGAGTGCAGAGACAGTGTGCTGGCAGAATTCCCTCTTCCCCAGGGAGGTCGGTCTTTCTCTTGAGGCTTTCCCCTGAATGGTTATGGCTGACCCACAAGATGGATAGTGAGTTGCTTGATTCAAAGTGTACTGATTTAAATGTCAATCTCGTCTGAAAAATACTTTCACAGCAACATCCAGACATGTTTGAGCAAATACCTGAGTTCTGTGGCATAGCCAAATTAGCATATAAAACCAGCCATCATAATGGACTTTCCATGTAACATAAAAACTCCTACTCTAGTTAATTATGCTCACTCAATGGAGAGCCAGAAACACACTGACAATAATTTTGTAAAGGTTTTCCTTTCCAGAAAATTCAAAATTCTTTCTTTTATGAAGGTAATTCTTGCAGGTCAAGACATATGATTCAAACATACTTTTAGTCTTTATCACCAGTACATTGAAAATGAATATTTAGCCAATCATGCTTTCATCAAATTTAATAAAATGTTGCCTACATGGAGAAGTCAAAATATTACAACCATACCATTGAAGAAAACCACATTGTAGACTTTGGCAGTTTATTTCAGTGTTGTAAAATATTTTAACATGCACGTTCCCCTGGTAATTATGTTGTTATTTCCTAGTGTCAGAGATATACAGCAGAGTTCCAGAATATTCCTCACAGAATATTCACACAGAATATTCAATTAACCTCTACTTTGGAAAGGTGTTAGTAGGAGTTAAAAAAAGAGATTCTGTAGTCAAATGAGTTTGGGAAACATTGATTAAACACTATCTTCCTCTTTTACTGCTTCACTCTTCTAGACAATGTTCATGTGCATTGTGAATATTTTTCCATAAAAAGGGGCTATCCCACACTGATTGGACTACTAAACATTACTTCATTATGAACTATCTTGGTGATTCAGTGTAGCAAGAATCTATTTTGGAAAATTCTTCCTACTTTAAAACTTATTTTTCTTTTTCAAATTTACGTTGAGTATTTTTAGGCACTTGCATATCCAAATACATTTTAGGGTCATTTTTTCTTCAAGAATGTCTGCCTCTGTTTTGATTGAGATTGCATGTGATTAATTTATAAATTTGGGGAAGTTGGCAACTTAACAATATTGAGGTTTTTGTTCCATGAATATGTCTTTCCAGCTATTAAGTGTTTTGAAATTTCTCTCAGACGTGCAGAGTTGTCTTCAAAGGACAGAAATTACACATCTTATTCTGTTTAATTTATTTATTTACATAAATGTATTTTGCTACCTGTAACTTATATTTAAAAAAATGTCATTCTCCATTTGTTTCTTACCAACACAGAAATTCACTTGGCCTTAGGTATTCATTCACTTTGTATCTTGCCACTTTGCATAGTTCCTTATTAATTCTAGGAACTACTACTAATTAGTGTTATTAGAATTGAAATACTTTTTGTAGTTTCCTTAAGACTTTACAGTAGACACTTGGGTCGTCTATGATTAGAAACGACTTGCCTTTCCAGTTTCTGTCTGTACATGCACACAAACAGAGGTATGTCTATGTGAGCTTATATAAAGTATATACATAATGGGTTTCTCTCCCGGGCATAGGTAGAATCTTCCTATGATTCAAGGAATGGAGTGCTCAGATGGGTCTTTCTTGCTTACCCTGCTGAACCGTTATTTTCTGAGTGATCACTTCATGAAGGCCTGCAGGGAAACTCTTGGTGATCAGTGGGTATGCATTCCTTTTGGGCCTCAGACTCCTCTAGAATCTAAACATTCATGCTGGTCTACCCTCAGCTGTAAAAAAAATTGTAGAAAATACTCAGCTGGTTTCTCCTGATTCTTAATTTTGGCAGCTTCCTCCTTTCACACTGCTCTGCCAAGGAAAAAAGCAACAGTGGGTCTCTTCTCCACCAGAAGGGGATCATTTACTGGATTTTAATTTATTTCAGTTTGCTTAGATGCTTAGAGCTTTTACAGATTTAAATAAACCTACAATGTTGTGGGTTATCTGCCTTGTTCTGCTTGATAGGGTGGAAGAAAGAATCTTTTGCAACTTACTACATTCAAAGCAGAAACAGAGTCATCCAATATGTACATGTGCATTTTGTCTTCATAGTCATGTTAGCATCACACAATTATTTATTTCAATCTCCTTAATTTCCATCAGTAATTTTCTTCATATATTTGATTTAATTATAGATAAAAATATATATTTATATCATTATAAAATAAATATTTTAGTGAGAAATTAGAAGAGATGTTCGATATATTGTATTGATATATTGTACATATTAATATATTGTATTTATGAATATATTGTATTTATTGTGAGGTGGTACAGAATATATCTCATTACTGATAAAGGAATAGCATATGTCAGCAGAACATAGAAATTATGCCACCGTATATCAGAAATTAATGTATCACAAACTTGTCAATTTCATTCGTTAAGAAAATATGGAGTTTAATAAATGTACTGGCAGTGGAAAAAACAAAAAACTGGAGCCCCGAATGTGGGAGCCTAGCATAGAAAGGAAAAGAAAACACTGTAAAATCCAATAGCTGTGACAAGATTATAATTTTGTATTTGTTTAAAATCTCATGTGTTTGTGCATGTACTGGAATTATACTAAATAACATTGAGGGGGCACCTGGGTGGCTCAGTCAATTAAGCATCAGACTTCAGCCCAGGTCATGATCTCTGTGAGTTCGAGCCCCGCATTGAACTCTGTGCTGAGAGCTCAGAGCCTGGAGCCTGCTTCAGATTCTGTGTCTCCCTCTCTCTCTCTGCTCCCCTGCTCGTGCTCTCGTTCTCAAACATAAATGAATGTTAAAAAAAAAAATTAAAGAAAAAACATTGAGAATAAGAGTTATGGGGCTAAAATTAAGGTTCAAGGACAATAGGAAGTGTATTGCAGAAGTTAGGGAAGTCCTGTTTTACAAATACTGGGCAAACCCAGGTTTCAAAACAGGATTCTGTGGTTTCAACTTCATTCTGTTTCTGCTGTCCTATACAGTTTTACAGAAATTGTGGACTGACATGCTCTTAGAGAGATCTGTACTTGTCTAGAACAGTGACCAAGTCCACTTGGAAGTTCTGAGCTGTGAAGATCTACTTGTAATGCTGGTCCTTTACAGTTTCTTGGCAGGTGGCTCTTCTCTCCACAGAGATTCAACTATCTGGCTCAAAATCAAATCTCCCTTGATGGGGGCCCTTAAGCTCTCACCTCTAAGTATACCTGGCAGGAGAAAAAGGAAGGGAATTCAATCAAATTGAAATTCCTGCCAGGTGGCAGCTCAAAGAGAGAGAGAGAGAGAGAGAGAGTGAAAGAGGAGGGGGCGAGAGAGAGGAAGGGAGATAGGAGGTGATATTCTTCCCACAGTCAGGAATAAAAAATTAAACAAACAAAACCCCAAAGACCCATTTTTTCATTGGCAGAGCGAAGGGTCTCAAAAGAATCTGTAGATGAACTCCCAAGAGCAACGGTCTGGGCCAAAAGAGCGATTGAGAAGGGGGCGAGGGAAGGGGGGAAGGACCTTGAAAGAGATTACAGCTCTCATCCATTCAGGTAAAGAGGGCTTTAGAACAGACTCTTCTCAGAAGGGGGGAAGTGCGTCTATAGCATGATAAATCACAAAGCAGGAAAGCTCTGATCTGGAAACGTTAAACACTGCTTTTTTTTTACATAAAGCAGTTGCCTACCCATGTAAAGTATGCCCTTATACTCTTTTCTTCCAACGTAGTGTATTTTATTGCACCCCAAGTAAATGCTGTGTTGCTGCCGATTTACAGGTGATGGGAAGCCTTCATTTCTGAAGTCGAGTTTCGCCGAAAAACTGTAGGTCTTCAGGTAGAGGTGATGATAGAGGTAATTCTGGTCGATCTAATTTCCTCTGTCATCTTTGTTTTGTGTTTGTTGTTCCAACCCACTTGGAAGAGAAGATGAAAGAGATTACGGGGGGGGGGGGGGGGGGGGGGCTAGAAGTCATCTGTCCTCACTTTTCTGCTTCTCAGGACAATAGAGTGTGACACACTGGAACTTACATGTGTATGTGCAGATATGTCCTAGATATTTAGGCTCCTGTTTTGCCATTGTATTTTTAACACAAGGCCTTGCCAATTTAAGTACTAAAAGGCTGTAGTAGAAACGATAGTTTTAATTAAAATAACAAAAGGATTACTAAGGTAGCATTTACGCATCCATTGTGTTGATTTAAAACGTACTATTTTTTTTGAATTTTAGTGTAAACAAGAGACATTTTAATGAATAAATTTACATTTAGAATTCATATAAAAGATGCAACTGGCAATACCTGTTCACAGAAACATATTGTATGTGGAGGCACATCTTCTGGCAAAACAACTCTTTTGTTGGGTGAAGAAAACAGTACAAAGGGGGAAACATCCAGAGTCTGTGGTATAGAAATGCACTGAATGTTTAAGGCAGCAACGATTTCAAAGGTCGATGCCTGGGCTTTGTTCATAAGCATGCAGCAAAATCGGGCTGAACAGATGGAACCCCATCTGCAGGGCTTCTGTATCTGTGTAGTGATGTTCTAGAATGTGCTGATATATAAAAACTATAAATAGAAAGCTCTGTAAATTAGTTCTCCTTTTACACATTTGAACTAGTTGAGAATCTTAAAAATCTCAGCTAATTAGGAGAAGAAAGAGATTGTCAGTTCATCTTATGGTCTATGGTCTTTTCTGATAGCAATATCAACATGCTTACCATGATTCTGATCATGCACCAGTCTGGGAAGTTAAGAATTAGAAAAGGAAAGGGGGAAAGAAAGCCAGAAACTTTAAAGTCATTAGGATCCGAAAGTTCAAAGTGTTTTCTCTGTGGCAAAAAATCAATTGCAAAGATTGAGTTTATTTAGATGGTAAAATAATGCTGACTGTTGTTTTTTGTTAAATATTTTTTTCTACCAATTTCTATTAAGTGGATTGAAAAACCTATTTTCTGTCGATACATGAAGAATTCATCTCTACAAGTATTACACAACTCAATAACCAAAGATAAATTTTCTGTAAGAGAAAGCTCTAATTTCACACAGAGATAATCACTAGTGATTTTTTCCCTATGAGAAGCAAAAAGAAAGTGACAAGACATTAAAAAAAGCTTACAGTGCAAAAAATTGTCTCTTATATTCTATAATCATCACTATTACTTCTGTGTATTCGCACACAGTTTCTGTGACATTAAAGAATTTACTTAAGCTTTGTCTCAGATTCCCTATCTGCAAAAACGAGTTTTATAAGTATACTTATTTCATAGGGTTGTTAGGAGAATTAATTGAGTCTGCACATGTAAATAACTTAGAATGGTTTCTGGCATGGAATAAGTGTTCAGAGGGTATCAGATATTATAATATAGATAATACTCTTTGAGACCCAGACATCAGTCAAAATATTCCCTGGATGGTTCCTCAGAATGGAGCTAGACAGACATTTGTTATCCCCACATCTAAAAATTGTTCACTTCAATTAAATACTTTTCTCTGTTATGTTGTTACGATATGACGGATATACCATGGGCATATGGAATTAAGAATTTGCAGGGCAGTTATGATAGTAATCTTAGAATCTACCTGCTTAGATGCCTGCTATGATCTTGGCTTCCCTTGTTGTTTTGGTTAATGGAATGACAACCAATCCATGGTATTACTGGGGTTTCTGATTTTCCAAAGAAAAGCCTATTATCTTCTCAAAACCAGTCTTTCTGTCCCCAAATCTTAATATATTTCCGTGTCTTCTGAATCTCTTAAGCTATCATGATCTATTTCTGCTAGCTTGTCTTGATGCCTTTCCCTTCTGGTTAAACAAAAGATTTGTACGTGTGTGTGTGATCAATACTTCCAACATAAAAGACACAATTATTTCTATTTAAGAAAAAGAGGTGCAGAAAGGGCAAGTTACTTGTAAACTTGAATATGGGCCTATCTGACTTGAAATGTGTGCTTTTCATTAATGCTAAGGTGTCCATACATGGTTACAAAAGGCTCTGTTACAACACATACAAAACAGAAAGGTGGAGGAACAGGATTAGCTGTATTGTCAGGCCCTTCAATATACCGGGATAAACATGTTATGTCCCCACTACCTTATTCCTTAAAGCCTTTTCTAGAGTCCCACCCTTTTTCAAGTAATGGTATTGAACCTAAGGTGGATAAATATAACATTATATCCTCTTTACTTGTATATAATGGGAGAAGTAGTTGAATCAAATTCAGAGATTCAACACTTGAAAATAAATCGGAGATGCAGATGTTCAAATGGCAGATCATGTCTTGATAAAAATGTAGATCTTAGATGGGCCAGCCATGGTTTTCTTTTCTTTTTTTAATGTTTATTTATTTTTGAGACAGAGAGAGACAGAGCATGAATGGGGGAGGATCAGAGAGAGAGAGAGGGAGACACAGAATCTAAAACAGTCTCCAGGCTCTGAGCTGTCAGCACAAATAGCCATGGTTTTCAATTGGTCCAAGACAGGTGAAAATATGGGATAGGAGAGAAATCCTTTCTATTAGTCATTCTCCTTGCATCAAAAAGGAAAACTACAATGTCCCATTTTCTGTATTCTACAAGAAGTTACAAAGATCTTAAACATTAAGAAAGAATAGTGGGGAAATTATATATTATAAGAATTGAGCTATTTCATACTGGGGATAATTTTACAAAGACTTCTGAAAGAAGGGAATGATGCTGATAAATAAGAATTTCTGTAAAAACGATTTATTCGCAAACTGTACTGTACATTGAATTTGTTTCATAGAGTTTTTAAAAACCACAGATATGTAGGTCATATCTACTGAAACAGAATTCCCACCTAATAATTATCATGTAACAGCCAGGCTTTTGATATAGTGTTCTAGGCTGTGACTTGCTGCTCTTTTCAGAAACACATAAAAGTCACTTTAATGCATCATTTTACAGCAAATTGAGGACTAAGATTATAAAATAAATGGCAACAATAAGAAATGGTTTTGTCATGATATTCATATATTGTCATATGATGAAAAAGTGTTTCTAAAAAATAAACGTTGGATAGGTTGGAAGAGAGGAAATCGAATGAAGCTCAAAACTTATCGTTGACTGGAACGTTTTAAGAGTTTCATTTAAGAAATGTTAATAAATATTGCAGAATGAGTAATAATATATATCTGAATCAAAAACATTTTCATTATTTTTTTAAAACAATTTCACTTTATTTGACAAACATTGATTTGTTCTGGTTTCAAATGTCATAGATTTTACATTATGCACTTAACCTGGCAGTTGCAAGCTTGATTTCTGTATTTCCCAGACCCTGAATCAAATGACAAGATCATCCAGTCTTAGGGCAACAGAGAAATTTAAATTTCTAAAACCTCATTTATTTGGACTCTAATGTTTTATTTACATTTTGTAAAGGGTTGGGCTGAAGCTTCATTCAACTTTGCTAGTGAATTACTGATGCTCTGATCAAAGAAACGATGAAAATAATATTGTAAAGCAAAGTCTCCCTTAGGTAATAACTAGCTTCAACCATTTTATTTATTTTTTTAATTAAAAAAAAAATTATTGCTTATTTTTGAGAGAGAGACAGAGCATGAGCAGAGGAGTGGCAGAGAGAGGGAGACACAGAATCCGAAGCAGGCTCCAGGCTTTGAGCTGTCAGCACAGAGCCTGATGTGGGGCTCGGACTCATGAAACACAAGATCACGACCTGAGCAAAAGTTAGACACTTAACCGACTGAGCCACCCAGGCATCCCCAGCTTCAACCATTTTAGAAGCAAGCATTTATGTGATAAATATGATGCAGTTATTATCAATATTGTTGGGAGCAAGCCAATGGAAGTTGATTCAACTGTGTCACAACTTTTCATTGCTATGGAGTTTGGCTAGTTTTTTGTCTAGTTAAATATAACGTATGTGTAGAAATATGCATAACACAAATATTTAGCAAAACTATTTCATAAACACACACTCATGTAACTATCACCTAGGACAATAAATGGAAACTTTGATAGCTTCTTAAGTTTTCCAGTTGCTCCATTCCAGTAATAATATTCTTCTCCTTGAAGATAATCACTAATCTGGGGTGCTTGGGTGGCTCAGCCAAGTAAGCATCCAACTTCAACTCAGGTCATGATCTCACAGTTTCTGAGTTTGAGATCCCCGTGGGGCTCTGTGCTGACAGTGTGTAGCCTGCCTGGAATTCTCTCTCCTTGTCTTTTCCCCCTCCCCAGCTCTCACTCTCTCAGAGTTAAATAAATAAACTTTTAAAAAAAGATAATCACTATTTTAAAATTTATAGTAACCACTTACTTGTTTTTCTCTCTATATTGTAACAACCTATGCATGTTTTCATAAATAGCATGGTTTGGTGTTGCCTATATTTGTATTATACATAAAGAGAATTACAATACTCTATAGTTTCTTTTGTGATAAGCTTCTCTCATTTGAGAACATATTTTTAAGACTCAGCCTTGTTTTTGCATATAGTTGTAGTTAGTTATTTTTCATTGCTTGGTATTCCTCTTATAAATACAAAGCACTTTTTCTCTCATATTGCCAATAAGGAGTTGGGTTTATGTCTTATGCAGATTGCAAGTTTATGAATAATGCTGTTAACACCGTTGTGCAAGTCTTCTGGTACATACATGGACACATTTCTCTAAGGAATACACTTAGGAGTATGATTGCAGGATCATGATGCACAACAAATGTATTGCAGTATAATTTTGATTCTAATCACCCGAAGTTAGGGTAAACCCTATCTGTTAATTTTATCGTCATATTTCCCAAGAAAAATGCCACCATTTCAGATGCCAGCCACAAGGGCCGAGGCCCCAGGTCTTCTCACATTCTGACTAACTGCCAAGCCTGGAGGGGTTTCCACAGCCCCATAAAAGTATGAAAACTTACTAAAACAATACACACAACTCAGAAAAGTTCTGTCCTTACAAATACAGTTTTATAGTAATGGATACAAGTCAGAATCTGTCAAATGAAGAGAGATATAGGACAAGATACGGGGTTTGCAAAAGTAGAGCTTTTGTACCTTCTCCCCTTGGATCAGAATACATCATCGTCCCTGCATGCTAATGTGTTCACCAATTGGGAAGTTCCCCTGAACCTCAATATTAATAATTTTTATTTGGGATTTCATTACAGAGGCATGATTGATTGCATATTTGGGCATGTGATTGAACTCAATCTCTAACCCTCTTTCTCTCCGGGAGGGTAGATTGGGTCAAAGCCCCAGCCCTCTGATCATACTGTTCGTGTGACCAGCTCCATCCTAAATTATCTGGTTAGCATAAATTCAGGTATGATCCAAGGGCTCTATGAATAATAATAAAAAAAATTATCTTGGGAAATTCTCAGGATTTTAGAAGCTGTGCCAGGAATTTGGAACCAAAAAAAATTCATTATATCATTATCCAACACTTACCTTAAAGTTTTGTAAATAATATATCAAGCTTATTGAAAGTTGTTAATCAAATAACCCTCCCACAAGCTTTTTTTTTTTTTTTAATTTTTTTTTTCAACATTTATTTATTTTTTGGGGACAGAGAGAGACAGAGCATGAACGGGGCAGGGGCAGAGAGAGAGGGAGACACAGAATCGGAAACAGGCTCCAGGCTCTGAGCCATCAGCCCAGAGCCTGACGCGGGGCTCGAACTCACGGATCGCGAGATCGTGACCTGGCTGAAGTCGGACGCTTAACCGACTGCGCCACCCAGGCGCCCCTCCCACAAGCTTTTAATGATGCTCTATCCCTTCACATACCAAAACTTATTGTTTTGTTCTTTTCTCCTATTTCAAATTTCTATACTCTGGTTCATTCATAGAGATATCAATTGTGGTTTTAATTGATATTTTTCTGTTTACTAATAGTTATCTACCTTTTCATATATTTAATGACTCTGTAGATATCCTCTCTCATCTTTTGTGAAAACACATCTCAGGTCTTTTGCCTATATTTTTTCTAGGATTTCTATATTTTTTATTGATTTGTAGGACTTATATATTTGCATATATTATATGATTTATGTATTCTAGATGTAAACCCTGTATATTTTATGTGTTTCAGATATATTTACCAAATTTGAAGGTTGAATTTATCACTATCTTTGGTTGAATTTAAGTTCCAGTTTCAATATAGTCACATTTGGGTCACCCACATAGCTCAGTTGGTTGAGCATTGACTCTTGATTTTGGCTCAGGTCATGATCCCAGGGTCATGGGATCCAGACCCATGTGCGGCCACCATTCAGCACCCTGTTGAGACTTGCATTAAGCACAGAGCATGCTTAAGATTCTCTCTCTCTCTTTCTCTCTCTCTCTCCCCATTCATGTTCTCTTTCTCTGAAACAAAAAAAAATTGTTAAATTTATTAATTTTTACCTTTTGTACATTTTATGATCTGTTTGAAGGTATATGTTCATCACCTTCAGTCATAAAGATATTCCCTTATATTTTTATCCAGACTTTTTTTTTTACCTTTTACATTAGGACAGTAATTCAAATGGAAATAATGGTATATGGCAAGATATATGGTCATGATATTTTTCACATTGAAAAACAAATTACCAATTCACTCATTAATTGAAAAGACCCTGTTTTCTCACATTTGTGCTAGATCAAGTGTCATGTATATGTCAGTTTATTATAGGGCACTATTTTCTATTTCACTGATCATTTCATCAATACTTGGACCAACATACAATGTCTTAGTTACTATGACTTCATATTAAGTATTGATAGCAGAGGAAGTTATCCTACTTGCTACATTTTGAAGATTGTCTTGGGCAATCTGACCTCTTACAATTTAACATAAATTTTAGAATCAGCATATTAAGATTCTCTCTCTCTCTCTCTCTCTCTCTCTGTCTCTCTCTCTCATGCACACACACACACACACACACACACACACACACACCACACCACACAAATATTTGAGATCCTTTGGAATTTGAGAAAAAATTGACAGTTGACATCGTTAAGTCTTCCTGAATATGAAAATGAGACATCTCTGTGTTCCTAACTTCAAATGATCCTTACTATCTTATTGAAAATTTGAGGTGCTTAGCGGATTTAAAGTTGTTTTTCAAACTTTGTAAATGTTCTCAGCAGAATATGTCTAAATTTTCTAAGCTCCTATTACTTGTAGCAAAAGTCTCATATCTGGTTTTATAAAATTGTTTAGATTTTAAATATATTTGATACTCTTTCTTCTCCTGTGAACAATTTCATGTTGTTGAATAAAAACAAATCTGGACTTAGAAGAGGAAAGACTTTATTTAAAAGTAAGACTATTGAGGGATGCCTGGGTGGCTCAGCCACTTAAGAATCCAACTCTTTATTTCGAGTCAGGTCATGATCTCACGGTTCATGAGATCAAGGCCAGCATCAGGCTCTGTGCTGACAGTGCAGAGCCTGCTTGGGATTCTCTCTCTGTCCCTCTCTTTCTGCCCCTCCCCCACTCATGTGTGTATTCTCTCTCTCTTTCAAAGTAAATAAACAAACATTTAAAAAAGTAAGACTATTGAAATAGGGAGAATGCTTTATAAAAATATGCAAGTGTCTCAAAGTCAAACTGGAAAGGCTTTTCTTTTATAAGTGGAGAGATGTAGAAAATGCTTTAGCAGAAACTTTTAAGGAGAAGTTGGATAGACAAGAGAAAATGGCCAGCAGGGCCAAACAAAAAAGTGTCTTGCTCTGAGTAGTCATTTTTCAGAATAAGTAAATAAGGGGGCATATTCTGCTTTTTATCAATTCCTCAGAGCTTGGAGTTAGACAGAGTTCAGGGAACTGTAATAAGCAGAAAAATCTAAATAAGGTTTGGTCAAGACAAAGCAGAAGGTAACAAATGGGCAGTTATGAACACATGGTCAAGGGGTCAAGGTCTATCTTTCTAATTTTTGAAAATTCTTCATAACCATTCTTATAGTATACTTACTTATTATTAAGAAAATCACACGGAGGGTTCTCACTAAGACTATTAAGGACATGTCCAGGCTTTAGCGGAAGACAAGAGTAAGTGAATTCTTCTCTATTGCAAAGGGCTTTTGTGTCTTATGGGGAGAAATATGTGAATAAATCCACAGTGGAAAATGGGATAGACGCCTAACTAAAAGTTGTATCAGTAACCCCAGAGAACAGTCTGAGAGAAAAGAGAGTAAACAAGGAATATTCTTTACCATTTAGACATAATTATATCTAAACTCCTTCATGTGTTTGAAACCACCATTCTATCAGTAGACTTGTAAGTTACAAAGCCATCAAGTAAGTGAAACAATGAAGCCCGCTGCCCTTTGATAACAAAGATTTCCCAACAACCTGAGTGTCAACAATGAATTTTACAAGTGTGATGAAAAGACAAGATTCCTTTCTATTGCTATTTGCGAATGCTTCCTTAAATTTAATTCAATCCGTATGTCACAAATTACTGTATTTTCGTACATATTTGTTGTCTTTTCTTCAGTTATCTTTCTATAACAAAATAATGGATTAGTCTTCAAACAAATATCATTTTAAATAACTACAGTAAAGTAGATTTTAGCATTTTCTTATGAATTGGGATTCTAATGATTTTGATATTAGAAAATAATTATACAATTATAATATTAAAATAATATTAAGTGAATATTTTCCTAATTATCAATTTGCTAGATGTAGAAATTATATGAAAGGAAATAACAGAGAGGTACATGTTTATGGATTCAGAAACTTTATGGTTGGTGATGTTATCTAACAAGACAGAACATTAGAGAAACATTGTTTTGGAAAGCCTCATAGAACATTGCAGTTATGGATTTAGGCCTCAAAAAATATAAGGGAAGTTAAGCAATGCAAGGAATGAAACTGGCCAGGAAGAATACATAGTGATGGGGCATAAGAGCAGAAAAAGAGAAAGATAATGAAGTTCTAGGAAATGCTCTAATGTCAGGACACTAAAGATCTTGAAAGAAATTGAGCCAAAGTCTCAATCAGGAGGAGGTCTTTTGGTTACAATAGAAACTGTTAGAACCCCACCTTACATGAAGACTTTAGTATAAAAGTGCTTACGGAAAATAAGCTTAAAGAAAATGACTTGCTTTTTATTGATTGAGTATATATTGACTTATTTTGGGTGCATTTAAGTATGTGAGTCCATGTAAAACATAAAGTGTTTTGTTAGTGAAGTAAGTTATTTAGTAATGTTTGCCTACCACCCATGAGTTCATACATATTTGAGGATGGTCCTTGATTCCATGAGAGTATTTGTGCACCAAACTGAATGCAATGCGAGAATAATTAATACTTCTCTAAAGCCTTAAAAAATCACCTACATTTTTCCTTACCAAAATAATAAGAGTCTGAGGCATTAAAACAAGGCTTTATCCAGTTAAAACAAGATTGTGAACATGAATTCTACTTTCTGTTATGAGTAGTAAGTTGGAGAAAAAGCGTTAAGGCTGAATTTTGACTTTTTCAAACATCAAGTGCTGATGTCAGTCATCAGTGTTTTTTGACTATGATTAGTCTCTTTCTGATTATCATTAGAAATGCAGGAAGCAGAGGACTAGACAAGGTAAGTCATAATTTAATAATAGATTATGCCTACTGAGGTTACATTTTCAGGGTTTCTTTTCAAATCGTATTTTTTTCTTGAGTTAGCTCCAGGTTCATAGCCACCGAGTGAAGAGACAGAGTATGTGTGTAACACAGTCATTAACATTTCATCTCTAATTTCAGATGTCTGTAACATAGGTCAAGGGCCCTTACGTGTGAGGTCAGAGACTGTTATGAAGAAAGCTAGCCCAAAATAGATCTTGGTCAGAAATCTTGTCATCAATTTTGAATGACATTTCTAACCGGAACACAGAGAACTCACATTGATTCACTTGTGAGGCTTCTTTGGACTCATCCTCTTGCCAGAAGCTCTGACATACAGTAGGGCATGTTTGAAAGCCCCTTCATCTCTGCTACGATATATTATTTAAAAATGTCAAATGTGTTTTGCTGTTCCTAGAATCTAAATGATTCAACATGAACTGCTTAGATATACACAGAATCACTTCTGAATATTTTTTTAAAATTATGAATTATTACCCTGCCAGTATGGAAAAGGATTGGCTTATGCAGAGCACTGCTCTCTTTCTCGCTTCTCTTGATCATATTGTCATAGTTTTATTACTGCATATTTCACTCCATCATGCAATTTGAAAGAATATGAAATGGCTTAATATGTAATAATAATGAAAATAATATTAGCTATTTTTTTAATCTCAAAAGACATTAGTTTTTCTTTCTCATTCAGTTTAACAATCCAAACCCATAATAGATTGTGGGGTTATTAAGATGAAGATAAATCTGTAATTGCTACATTTGTTTGACCTCAGGATCCCTTCTAGTAATCATACTCACTTGTAAAAAATGGGGCCTTTTTGATACATAGGATCAATCCATTTGCTCTAAGAATATACCAAAAGTATTCCAGAAGCCTCAATATCTTCATGAAAAGGGTATCAATTAGATTCAAGGTATTGTCTTGCTGTCTAATTATGGTAATTATTTTATAAACACTGAATTTTCCAACTCAGATATTTAACAATATCTTTATTCTAAATAAGAGTCCCAAATATTTTAAAGAGAATAAGATGGATATTATCACCAGAGATTTCTGTCCAAAAACCAATATCACACTTAGTCCCGAGGAATAAGTGCCCTCCCATAGTCCTACACTTCAGATGGTCCCTATATATTACATACAAACACACACACACATGAACTGATATTAACATACGTCTGGGGGTCCTTATCGCTTGGAATATGACACTTGGTGCTTACAGTAAACTGTAGCCCTAGATATCCCCTAGATATCTGTTCTTAGCTGCACAGTTCAGGCATCAGGAAACCACTTATGCCTCTCTCTGATACCATAGCTTCAAAATTAAATGTATCTGCATTTGAACGTCCTTTAGTTTTGTGGGTTATTCTACTGCCACAGAGACCCATACTGCTTCAGATCATGAGAAATGTCTCAGCAACAGAAACCATTAAGGTCAGATAATGAAACAGATAGTAAGGACAAAAATAGAACCTAGGAAAACAAAATCTGAGATTTAAAAATAAGTGGAAACCATCCAAGAGGTCATCCACTTATAATTTTGAACATAATACGTTTGAAACATGAAATATGTTCATAGGTTCATAACATATGTTTTTGAACATATGTTCAAAAAATTAATGAGGAACAGAGAAAGTAGCCAAATTCACACACATGCACACGCACAATTACTAAAAATGGAGAATAAGAAATACAGGCTAAATAGCAAACACAATAATTAAAACCAAATTAAGTCCAATATAGAAATTGGCATGATATTCATAAAAATAATATTTTATTTAGTTTTTAGCCACCAGTGATAATGTTTCTCCTGACACTAAAAACACATACTTATAGGAAATAGTTATAGAATTTTTAAAGAAATTTCGTGGAAATTTATTGATGATATCTGAGCTAACTAAAACTAGCCAGAAATTTGATTCTAAAATGACCACATATATAAGACAATTGTAGAACATAGTTAATAAAAAATTAAAAGAAAATGGTCCACTACCATGGAAAAAATTCAAAATAAGGTTATAAACATAATAGTCAACAAAACGAAACAATGTCATAAATAAAATTTGAAAGTAAATATTACTAAGTTAGGATAAATTATAGTTGATACAGAGTCATGTTAAGCAGGTCACATTTGTCATACATGCTTTTAATATACCACAAAAAAGTAAGCTCCCTAATGGCAATATTCTTCATTTTAATACCTTGTTAAAAAGTACAAAGTTTTGACTTTTTATGAATATAACAAGATTCTTCCAGTTTTAGGCATTTATTTAATATTACTGAAGCAAGCTTATGGTATTAACATAGCAGAAAAAATGGTATACAACACAAACTTTGGCCAAAGCTCCAGAGGCATTTTTTATGTCTTGTCCAACATATAGTTGGAGTGTGTTACTGGGAGAAATAGAAATGGTCAAAATTAAGCAAACAGCAATGATATTCATTAGAATTCAGAGGTATTTTCTGTACAGTCTCACAATCCCACTCTTGTTGGGGAAGATGCTACATCAGAATTTAGTTTCCTTTTTTTTAACATTTATTTATTTATTTTTGAGAGAGAGAGAGGCTGAGAGAGAGAAGGAGAGAGAGAATCCCAAGCAGGCTCCATGTTGTCAGTGCAGAGCCTAACACAGGGCTTGAACCCACAAACTGTAAGATCATGACCTGAGCCAAAACTTAGAGTCAGACACTCAACCACTGATCCATCTAGGTGCCCCCAGAATTTAGTTTCCTAAGATATAAGACTTATTTTATGCCCCCAAATATTGTTCATCTTGGCAAACATTTCCTTGTACAGTTGAAACTGATGTTCATTCTTTAGTTGTGGATTGTAGTATTTAATACTAACGGGTATTAGTATTTTATAATAATATGTCTAATAGGTCAGGTTTGTTTGTAGAATTGTTCAAATTTTCTATATTTTTAATGCTTTTATTGTCTGCTGGTTCTATCAAACACTGAGAGTGGGAAGTTCAACTCTCCAATAATGACTCTGGATTTTAATTTATTTTTCGTGATTTTGAAGTTCTATTATTAATTGCATATATGCCTAATTATGCATTTTTGATGAACTGACCCTTTTATTATTATTAAAGTCCTCACTTATATCAGGTAATAATTTTTTCTCCTAAATTCTATGTTGTCCAATGTTAATATAGTCCTGACACTCTTATGCTTCTTGTTTTATTGCATATTTTATATTTTTTATTTTCAAATTTGACGTGTCCTTATATATAAAGTGTGTCTCAGCATATAGATGGGTTTTGCTCTTTTATACAATATAATATTCTGATTTTTGAGTATCATGTTTAATCTATTTAAATTTAATTTTGTGTTTATATGTATAGAAATAATGGTGATGATCACATATTTTTCATCAAGTGGCAAGTTGTCTTTTAAGGAAAGTATGAGATGAACAAATTGGTTACTGTAAGCAAATATATGTAATATGGGGATTTTTTTATACTTCCTTATATATCTAAGTTTCCATCTGATATCATTACCTTTCAGCACCAATTGTAGCCTTTTTCCCTGCTCGAACTGCAGATCAGAAAAAGAATATTTTGAAAGAGAATTTTTTCAGCTTTATTAAAAATGTATATAATCCTCATTTTGAAAGTGTGCTCATTCTGCAATTTTAGGAAGATGAGGTTTTTTCATTTTGTTTTGTTTTCTTTCAGCACTTTAAAATTCTTTTCATTTTATTTTGGTCTCCCTTGTTTCTGAAGAGAAATCAGAAACTTGCCTCTGTTCTTCTATCTGCAGTGTGTGTGTGTGTGTGTGTGTGTGTGTGTGTGTATACTTTGCAGTGACTACTTTGAAGATTTTTCTGTTGATTTTGGTTCTCAACAATGCTACTGTGATTGGTGGGTGTAATTATCTTTGTATTTATCTTGTGTAGGGTCTTCTAAGCTTCCCGGATCTACATATCAAAAATTTTTTAATGTTCATTTATTTTAGAGAGAAAGGGAGAGAGAGTGCATGCATGCAAGTGGGGCAGGGGCTGAGAGAGAGAGAGAGAGAGAGAGAGAGAGAGAGAGAGAGAGAGAGAGGAAGACTCAGAATCTGAAGCAGGCTCCAGGCTCTGAGCTGTCAGCACAGAGCCCCATGCAGTGCTCTAACTCATGAACCATGAGATCATGACCTGAGTCAAAATCAGATGCTGAACCAACTGAGCCACCCAGGTACCCCTACATATTAAGTTTTTAAATTAAATTTGAAAAAGTTGAAACCATTTATCCCAAGTACACCAGGATGTTATCCTTATTCCCATGGTATTGTCTTTCTGTGGTTTAGGTTTCAAATAGATTCCCTTGGAGTATGAATGGGGATTCTCTACTCTATGTGAACTTCAAGCATCTGAGCATGGCTTCATTTCTCATATCTCTATTCAGCTCTCAGACCCATTGCAGTGACTCTCGGCTTGATCTTGCATATTGCCATGTGATTTATGAAATACTTTCAGAAATACTTGCATGGCATGTGTATCATTTCATTGTGAATCTACAGCTTTAAGAGACATCCTTGCCTTTCTTTCCCACGTCACAAAAAGAGGAGCAGCAAAGTGACTCACTGTTGTACTTATATCCAGTTGAAATATGGCTAGCAGGTTTTGAAAAATGATAGTGGAACTATCAAGTTAATTGTTACTTTGTAACCCTCTAGGTATTTAAGTAGCTAAATACTTGCTTACCAAGACTGTTGGTAGCTCCCAAAGCCATAATGGGATCCCATTTTTATATTATACTAAGCAAAGAATTTAAGATTATTCAAGCCCCCTTGTTAGTATGGATGTAGATGATGTAGATTTGGCTACTTTGTTATATGCCCAGCAATTGTATTACCAAACAGGATGCAGGATATGTCTCTTACCCTGGAAAGTTCTTTTGTATCCCTTTCCAAGAAATCTACACACACATTAAGGTAAATCACTGATCAGATTGCTATCACTATTGCAGTCTTGCATGTTTAGAATTTCATCTTAATGGAATCATAAAATATGTATCCCTTTGTGCAAGGGTTATTTCATTTAAATTATGGGTTTTGAGATTCATCCATGCTATCACCTGTTCATTTCTTTTTATAGCTCAGCAGTATTTCATTGTATGAATAAATCAGCTTGTTTAACAACTATCTGGTGATGAACATTTGGCTTGGTTCCTGTTGGGGGTTATTAAGAGGAGGGCTCATACAAACATTTATATCCAAGTTTTCTTTCTTTTTTTTAATTTATAAGCATACGTTTGTATTTCTCTTGGGTAAATACCTACCTAAGAGGGGAATTATCTTACCGTAAATTTATGCTTAAATTTATAAGAAACTGGTAACCTGTTTTACAGAAGGGTTTTGCCTTTTTCTTTCCCCACAAGCAATTACATTGTCACAATCACTTTGTGTTTCTTTGTTTGTTTGATTGATTCATTGATTGTTTTAAGATACCTTCTGGTGTGAAGTGGCATCTCATTATGATTATAATTGACATTTCTCTGATGACTATATTAAAGCTTATTGTATGTGCTTGCTGTTAAATTGTATAGCATCTATTGTTAAGTTTCTGTTAAAGTTATTTGCACACTTTAAACTTAAGAATCTTGGGGCACCCGGCTGGCTCAGTTAAGCGACCGAATCTTGATTTCGGCTCAGGTCATGTTCTCATGGCTGGCAGGATTGAGCCCCGCACTGTTAGAACAGAGCCTGCTTGGATTCTGTCTCTCTTTTTCTCTGTCCCTCCCTCAATCTCTCTCCCTCTGCTTTCTCTCTCCCTCTCAAAATAATAAATATTTAAAAAATAATAATAAATAATAAATAAACCTAAAAATCTTTAAATTGTTGTATTATAGGAACTCTTTATATATTCTAAATATGGATCCTTTGTCATATATATGCATATATGTATGTACACATATATGTATGTCTATATATATTATATATTGCTTGTATGTTTCTTCCCAAGAGTGTGTGAATCCTTGAGCAGGTATTTTACATCTATTTGAGCATCATCCATGCTTTCGCACGGGAAGTTTTTCACTCTCACTGAATTAAGAGAATTTTAAAAAGTAAGCAAATCACAAAAAATTATAAATAAAACTGCTATGTCATGAGGTAAAGGGATATGAATTTATTTCTTTGGAAATACTTATATAATTGGTTTCATTGTCCTTTTTTAGGTGATATAAAGATGGGCAATTGGCTTTTTTAATTTTTTTATTAAATATTATTAACATACAGTATTAATATTAGTTTCAGGCATATAATATAATGGTTCAACAATTCTATGCATTACCCAGTGTTCATCGTGATAGTGTACCCTTGATCCCCCTCTTCTCTTTCATCCATCACCCCACCCACCTCCCCTTTGGCAACCACCAGTTCTCTACGTTAAGAGTCTGGTTTTATGTCCTTATCTTTTTGTTTTCATTTATTTTGTTTCTTAAATTCCACATATAAGTGAAATCATATGGTATTTGTCTTTCTCTGACTGACTTATTTCACTAAGCATTATATACTCTGGATCCATCCATGTTGTTACAAATGGAAAGATTTTATTTTTTTATTTGTGGCTAAGTAGTATTCCATTATATATATGCCCAACCTCTTGATCTATTCATCTATCAATGAATGCTTGGGTTGCTTCCATATCTTGGCTATTATAAATAATGCTGCAGTAATTCCAGTAGTGGAATTTGCATTCCCACCAGCAGTGCAAAAGGGTTCCCTTTTCTCCACATCCTCACCAATCCTTCCTGTTTCTTGTGTTTTTGAGTTGAGCCATTCTGACAGGTATGAGGTGATATCTCATTATGGTTTTGATTTGTATTCCCCTGATGATGAGTGATGTTGAGCCTCTTTTCATCTGTCTGTTGGCTGTCTGTATATCTCCTTTCAGGAAATATCTTCTTTATGTTTTCTGCCTATTTTTTAATTGGATTATTTCATTTTTGGTGTTGTGTATGTTCTTTATATATTTTGAATGTTAATCCTTTATTAGATATTCCATTTGAAAATAACTTCTCTCATTAAGTAGATTATCTTTTTGTTTGCTGATGATTTCCTTCACTGTGTAAAACATTTCAATTGTGGTATAGTCCCAATAGTTTAATTTTGCTTTTATTTCTCTTATCTGAGGAGACATATCTAGAAAAATGTTTCTATGGCTGATGTCAAAGATACTACTACCTATGTTTTCTTCTAGGAGTTTTATAGTTTCGGGTATCACATTTAGGTCTTTAATCCATTTTCAGTTTGTTTTGTGTATGATGTAAGAAAGTCATCCAGTTCCATTCTTTTACATGTAGTTGTTCGGTTTCCCCAACATCCCAACTGAGCCCAGGCGCCCCTGTTGTAGTTTTTAATTAGTCATGAAAGTATGTGCTTATTTCTGGGCTATTTTGTCCCATTGATCTATGTGTTTATTTTTGTGTAAGTTTCATACTATTTTGATTAGTATAGCTTTATCTTGAAATCTAGGATTGTGACACAGTTGTAATGTGATTGGTTTTTAAATTAAAACACTAGAGGGGCACCTGGGTAGCTCAGTCAGTTAAGTGCCTGATTTGGGCTCAGGTAATGATCTCATGGTTCTTGGGCTCAAGCCCCACATGGGGATCCTCACTGACAGTGCAGAGCCTGCTTGGGATTCTCTCCCTCCCTGTGTCTTTCTGCCCTTCCCCTGCTTGTGTGCTCTCTCTTTCTCTCTCTCTCTCTCTCTCTGTCAAAATCAATAAACATTAAAAAAAACACACTAGAAACTCTTGCTTTCCTCCTCATTTCAATCACTTTTGGTAAAATCGAACTTCTTCGCTTTTTGCTTTTTACCAAAATGCTGAGTTGTATCCTTCTCTTTCCTTGTTTCTCTTTAGTACATGGAAGTGATTGTGTTTATTTCCTGCCACTTGTCCCACCTTCTGTCATAATTAATTTAAAAGCAACTTCTTTTGATCTGAGAAAATTGAAATTCTCACCAGTAATTTGTAACATATCAGGTCCTTTCATTTTCTCCTTCTTATAATTTATATATGCCAATCTCCAGTTTTATTTTCACATTTAATTGTATCTCAGCAGTTTTCAAAAGTTGAACCCAACTGAATAATTTGTTATATTATTATATAGTATGGGATTAAGATGTTTTTAATTATTAGAAATAATCGGTTACTATGAATTATTACAAATAACTCACTCTGTTCTCAAGACTCAAACTGAATCTGTCTGCAGGGGGACACTATTTCAAAATAAAATCAGTAGGTGGAGTCACAATAGAATGTGTTATATATAGTTTGGAACTGGCTTGTAAGGTGACAAATAGACTGCTTCATTTTTTTCTCAACAAATGTTTTCTCAACATTTTTTCTCGTTTTCAAAAGTGATCTGCTACTGATTGTACACAGAAGTTAATATTAATCTTTATCAAAGGATATATCCTTAAAGAGATTCTAGGCAAGTGGCAATATTATTATTTATATTTTGGTTCTTATATATCTTTTTAGAACAGTATGGTAATTTATAAAATAGTGCTTGAATGATTATTATTTATCAGAATTATCCTGGAGATTTTTCTTCTATCAAAATATATGTTACATGTTGGGACTTCTTTTAGCTCTAATGTAACAAAAACCAAATAATTGTTTTTTTCAAATAACTTTCAAAAAGTTGTTTCAAATAAATATGCTCCCAGTTTCATAAAATGTTACTATCTTTATAATAGAGTCAGTTAAACATTATCCTAAATATTGTTTACCTTAGTGTATTTTTGATTAAGAAATATTGATATAGCTAAAAACTATCTGGAGCACCTGGGTGGTTCAGTCAGTTAGTTGTCCAATCCTTGAATTTGGCTCAGGTCATGATCCCACGGGTCATAGGATTGAGCCCTGTCAGGCTCCATGCTAAGCATGGAGGATGCTTAAGATTCTCTGTCTCTCTCTCTCTCTCTCTCTCTGCTTCTCGTGCAACCCCCCACTTGCATGTTTGCTCACTCTCTAAAATAAAATAAAATAAAATAAAATAAAATAAAATAAAATGATTGCAAATTACTATTCTTTAAAAAACTCTTATAGCTATGGCTTCCATATTGACTGTTTTTGATAGTTTTAATTTTGTTAGTGACCCTTTACAATTTATTAATATTCTGGGCTCAGCATACCTGACCATGTTATTATCAGCCCCTTCTCACCTCTCAAGTCAATTAATTCACTAAATTCATCAATTATTTTGTTCAGTGTCTCCTAAATATCTCTCAGTTTTATATTTTATATATTCACACTAACTTGAGCTTGAGGAATCACAGAGAATATCTCCTAAATCCTGATCTGATAATCTTCACTATATTCCTACAGAAGGCAATTCTTTCTAAAATTTTGTTTCTGTAATGGTATTCACTCTCTAGATGTAAAAGCTTCATGTAAAAGCCCACTGCCCACTCAAGAAATAGCAGATTCCTTAATCTTCATAACCAAGGATTAATCTGATTTTTGAAGCTCTTCTTTGCTTTTCCGCAGTCTTACTCTCCTAGTCCAGCTCTTTTAATTTATCTATTACTTCTTAATTATTTTTTGTTGGCTATTTCCTCCATACCTCTATTTTTCTTCCATGCTCCAAATTTCCTTAATTTCCCTATTAAGTACTATCAGAATTAACTTTTATGATATGCAATTCACAATTGCCCAAATATATTGTTGGTGATTGTTTCTTACATTTGTTTTATGTGACATTGGCTCACTCAAGGACATGATGTTTTATTTTATATCACCAGAATAGTGAAAAAGATAATGATATATGCCACAAAATGATTTTTTGTGAATGAAACTTGATTTAAGTTAGGGAATACAAAAGGTAGAAGATTCAACATGAAAGCAAAAACAATAGGATTTACGACTAGCTTTTTTGTATACAAGAATAAATTGGTCTGTTCAAGCTGTACAGAATATTTTTCATATAAATGATATCAGTATGAATAAGTAATGGTTTTCTAGATAACTTATGCTTTGTATTGCAAATAGCTTGTATTTATAGTGATTATGTATCAAGAGAAATGAAACAGTACATGCACTGTTGGTAAATGTATGCAATTTGGGGCATGAATTCAATTTATTTGTCATATTGACTCACCAGAATATGTTTGGCTTATGCAAAGTCTTTATTAGTCCGGAAGAGAAGCAGAATAGCTGTGTTCTTCAGAATTTGTTTGGAATTAAAACCTGATTCTCCTGTGATCACTTGTTATCAACCCTGAAATATAAAACTTCCTTTTATCAAGTTTCTCTCACCATAAAAACATGGAACTAATACAGAATAATCAGAATTTATTTTTCGAAGGATGGTAGTGGACTCACAGGTATATCTCATATAACATAGGCAGGTGGAAAAAAATTACTTTTAAAATGTTGTGCTTCTTTTCCCTCTCTAATTTCTTCCAGTTTATGTGGCTTTGTTCACACACATTTTTTTAAAATCCATTTTAAAATGTAATTCCTTGTAAGGATGGGCCATATCAAGAGGTGCCACAAAAGAATTCAAATTAAATTAAAAGAATACTTTGAAGGGTTTTAATCCTTTTATTCTGAGTAGATTACAAATTAAGCAGATCATGAATCATTTAAATTACAACTATGAACATTATCTTTTAATTAATGTTCCAGAAATTAGTTTATAAAGAGTATTTTGTTTAAAAATAATCTCTTAAGTCTATCAATAGAGTGTGGGATGATTGGAATATGAGGACTAATATATTCAGTATAATTAAAAAAAAACTTTTAATTCAATTATGGATATTATGTGTAGATAACAAACCTCCATCTGCATTTCACATTATCTGAAAATTTTGCTTCTGGTTTAGTTGAGTAGCTCCTATCAAACTTTCTGAAGATAACAACTAAATTTTGAGGACAGGGGACCTACCTGAAGGCATCAGACAATAAAAAAAAAAATAACGTCAGAGACTAGAAGTGAGTTGACTCTTGGAAGAAGGGAATGGCCTTGGGGAGACTGGGCAAGCTTCTCATTTTTTAATGACTTCTACCTGAGGGCAGGCCCAGAACTGTATCACTGAAGGCACTTAAAACTCTGGTGGACAGCCCACAGTCACGCTGCATGGAAGAACCAGAAGATGGACTTGAGAGCTACTGTGGGTATAGGACAATCAAGGGGAAATCCCAGAAATGTGAAAGCCAGAGAATGAGAGAAACAGGCCCTGTGTGTAGTCATTGCTCATATATCTGGCTTAGTGCTGGACAATTCATAAGTTAAGCTAATATCAAACAGCCCAGAAAAAAAGAAGTCAATTGAAATTTAAGCTGCTTACCCATCACAGGGAAGATGATTTTATAGTCTGATTTCCACCTACTTAAAAAAATCAATATTTTGGGGAAGACCATAACAGATTACAGATTTTCTACATTATACCATTCATGGTGGCAAAGATACCACAAAAATCTACTCAACATACAAGGAATAAAAAAATCAGGAAAGCATGGCCCACCCTCAAGAGAAAAGACAATCAACAGAGGCCAATCTTTTGGTAACTTCAGTATTCGAATAAATTGAAAAGGATTTGAAAGCTGATGATGAAATTGTGTTCAATATCATAAAAGTAAATATGCTTGTAATAAATGAAAATGTAGGAAATCTCAGCAGAGCATTAAAAAATCTATTAAAAATGGAAATTCTATAGATGAAAATATAATATATGAAATATTAGCTACTTCTTGAACACATAAAACTCAGATTAGCAAAACATGTTGTTCCCTCTAATGATTTTAAGGGTAATTCATATGGTTTCAGTCAAAATTCGACTTGATGAGCTTTGTTTCTGAAACTGCATTATGGAAATAATATAGCTGGCATAAAAAATAAATGTGTACTCAATCCCCTTCTACCGTTTAGGAGAATGAAGAGGGACAACCTCTCGTCCTTCTGCCTACCAATTTCCTGTTCAAGTTAAGTTCAAGTGGCAAATAGCTCTGTCAATTGATTAAATCAGTGTTACTGCAGAAAAAAATAAATAAATCTAAGTAGATTTTCCCACTATTTCTCTTATACCATTTGTAGGCAACAGATTAGTTCTGCTTCTGCCTCAGACCATGGTCTGCTCCTTGTGTCTTTTTATTTTAGCACTCAGCCTAAATGAAAATAAAAGGAAATACAATTTTTAAAATTTAAAGTAAAATAAAAAGTGGAACTGAATGATTGAAGGAGGATATATCAGATATTTGGGTACCAGTAGAAGAACAAGGTAAAAATGAATGGGAACAACAAAATGTGTCAAAGAAGTCCCAGGACTCAGGGAGAAAGTATTATTATATGTCCAATTATATATCCAGGTCATAGTATCAGTGTCATTATGAATACCTATACACTTAGGTAACTAGGAAATATGAGTTATTCTCTTGGTCAAAATATGATGTATAATCAATAGTGCACTGAAATGGTTGCTAATTGTCATAACTGCCAATTATGAGCTTCACATTTATTACGGTGATAAGATCAACCTTTTATAAAATCAAAGAATTGTGATATTGTTATTTCTTTGTGCTGGACTTGATGCAAGCTAGTGTCACAAGGCAAATGGAACATTCTAAAATCAGCTAAGCAAACTGGCCTTTGTCTTCAATATATCTCCAACAGTCACCAAGCAAAAGCTAGGGCTCTGATGGATAATATGCTACTTGCAAAGGTCACATAAACCTCTCAGATCAGTTTATAAGCCTTGGCTATATCAGAGAAGTAGTGTCTATATTTTAACACCTGCCTGGATCACAAGCTAATTCAGTGCTTCTCCACATGAAAGTAAAGAAGCATAGAAGCATACTCCTTCTTTGTAGTCCTATGAAAGTTTTCCTGCACATTTGCAGCCTGGGACCCCAGGGATTTAAATAAGCCCTCCATAAATGTAACACAGATCCTTTCTCCGCACTGATTAGCTTGAGAAATTATTGCCTATGCCACTTGGATTATACCTTCTGTATATTTCTTTAATTATTTTTGCAGTCTCTTCCACATAACAAATGTAGAAGCTATTCAAGGGGAGACTTTTCTTGAATTTTGTAGCTCTGTTAGCTCTAAACATCAGTATTCTGTTCAAAGCAGGTGGATACATACTTGTTGATCAATTGATTGTTTGGTATGTACTTGTTTCTAATGCTTACACACTATGGTCTTGCCTAGTATGGGTTTAGGTCTCTACTCACATTCACAGAACAACACACCAAGAGCCATATATACATGTTAAGCACAAATTCACATAAAACATCAAAATCTAGCAAAAAGTAGCCTGAATCTGTGTACATGAATCAAGCTATAACTTCTGTAAAGTTTCTCATTATGAAGGTTCCGCTCCTACTGTAACATAGGCCAAGTTACCAATTACATATTTTAATTGTAAATCGGTAAAATAATCTTTCCTCTATCCACCAGCAGACTTTGTCAGTAAGAGAAACAAAAAATGGGGATTTTACAAAACTCTCTTAATATGATCTTTCTTCGCCTTTTGGCAAAAAGCAATTAACAGGAATTTCTTACACTGCGACCCATTTTGGCAGTTTCTATGTGGGACACAAATTTGGTTAGATGTTGGTGAGCGTTGCAGGACTCACAAAATATGTCAGTTGTTACGAACATGAGAATTGGAGGACATACTCAAGATTTTTAGGTTAGAGGTTGAAAGATGCAGAAAAGAAGGTAGGCTAGCTTTGGGGAGGATGCTACTTAAATGTCATCAGTTTTTGTTTTTGTCCCTGTATGGTCAATATGGTTTGTCCTAGCAGGGGTCATGTGATGGTTTTAAATTATGACCCCCCAAATCTTTGGCATTTCTCCCTTTGAGAAGCTTTGATGCTTCTTGAGAAGCTTCCCTTTGAGAAGCTTCTTGATGCTGCTTGAGCTTGGGACTGCTTTGAACAACGGAGTATGGGGCAGTTCTACTTCTGACTGAAAAGGCTATGAAGCTTTTGTCTGATTCTCTTAAGGTCCTCACTCTGGAGGAACACAGCTGCTGTTTAAGAAGCATGATTGCTCTGAGACAGGAATTTTGAAGAAGCCAAGCATTAGCCCTTTTGTCAGTATCACTGATACTGATATTCATACGTAGTAGCCAGGTGCCACAACTAGCCGTGTGAGGGAGTTATCTTGAACATGCAGTCTAGGGAAGCCTACAGGTGACTGAGCTCCAGCCAGCGTCTGAACACGACTGCAGGAGAGATTCTCAAGTGACTGGCACCGTTTCTGAAGTCTTGACCCACTAAACTGTGACCCCAATGATTGTTATGTCATACCTCTACAATTTGGGCTAATTTTTTATGCAGCAAAAAATATCCAGAACTTGCCACCGTGCTTTGGGCTTAACATTTGTTTCCACTTTGCTTATGTGCCTCCTGTGCTCACTGATTTACACATGAGGAAACTGAGAAGCAAAGAAGTTCCTTGTACAAAGTTTTACCACTAAGTTAATACAGGAGCAAATGAGAAATGCATATGAAGTATTAGCACAATGCTTGACACAGACTAGTTACACGGGAGAAATTAGGCCTTTACTGTGACTCTCATTGTGATTATATTTATTACTTAAAAGCTTCAGGCAAAGTGCTAGTTGTATATCAGGCTGCAATTGAGAGTACTTTGCCGAAAAACTTTTAAAAACCTTGCCCCTCCTTGAATTATTGAAGTAACTGGGGGATATTGCCTTGCTATTTACAGTACTTTGTAGGAAAATTTGGAAATGGCTCATACCTCCCTTGAAGCGCTGAAATAAGCAGATGATAGACAGTCAGATCACCTGTTCTGTCTGGTCTGGGGTTTGCCTTTAACCTGGGCAGGTTTCAGGACTTCTCATGTTCTCAGCTTCATCTGTAAAATGAGAGAACTAGGTCGTAGAACTGTACATAATGTCATAGCTCTTTGACTTTAATATGTTTTAATTTTTTTAATATTTATTTATATTTGAGAGAGAAAGAGTGTGAGCAAGAGGGGGGTGCAGAGAGAGAGAGAGAGACAGACAGACAGACTCTGAAGCAGGCTCCAGGCTCCGAGCTGTCAGCACAGAGCCCAACGTGGGGCTCAAGTCCATGAACCATGAGATCGTGACCTGAGCTGAAGTTGGAGGCTCAACTGACCGAGCCATCCAGGTAGCCCTAGTATGTCTTAATTCCCAAGATTGTGTTAGATGCAAATATTCCTGGTTTGAAAAGAATATTCAGCCATGTTTTGCCCATGTCTGGTGAGATCTAAGAAAATATAGGGGCACCAGACACCTAGGAAAGGAATGGTCTAGAGAATAAATTTTGACAATGGGAAAGAAGTTAAGTGGTAGAAAGATAATCCCCAAGAAACACTTGAGCTTCAGCTCTTCCCCAATGATCTGATGTCTCCAAGAGAGAGCCCAGATATAAGACAAAAATTGCTGCAGCCTAGGATCCAACGTTAGTAAATTCTATACGTGAAAGGGTTTTTTTTTTTAAGTTTATTTATTTACTTGAAAAGTGAGAGAGAGTGCAAGCAGTGGAGGGATAGAAAGAGGTAGAAAGTTGAGAATCCCAAGCAGGGTCTGCACTGTCAGTGCAGTGTGGAGCCCAATGCGGCGCTCCAACCCATGAACTGTGAGATTATGACCTGAGCTGAGATCAAGACTCGGATACTTAACCGACTGACCCACCCAGGTGCCCCTCTACACGTGAAAGTTTTAATGTAACTGAGCAACTTCACAGGTCATCACCCATGAAATCAGCCTTGCGTTGGAGAGGGCACAAGATTATGCCATCTAAACCTCTCACTTCATAGGCAACAGAATTGCAATCCAAAGAGAACTGGTTTACTAACAATCACTTTGATAGCAAAGCTCACAGAAAGATCTAGAACCTAGAAACATGGGAGTCTTTATAACTGCAAGTTGTGTAATTTTGAGGCAGTAGATTACAAAGAGGTGACTTGGGAAAAAGACCACGAAAACTATAAAACATTCCTTAAGACATGACAAATAAAAATGGAATCTACAATGGGAAAAAAGCAGGGAACCTGCTCTGCAAACATTTCTTCTTGACAAATGTCCTATTCCACTAATAACCAAATGTATTTATGCCTCCATGACATGTTTATGTCAAAGAGAGGTCAGCAATTTTTTTCTCTAAGGGGCCAAATAGTAAATATTTTCAGCTCTTTGGGCTCTGTGGTCTCTTTTGGAACTACTCAACTCTGCTGTTGTGGCATGATAGCAGCAAAAACCAATTTTATAAGTGAATGGGCATGGCCAGGTTCCAATAAAACTTTACTTATCAGAACAGGTAGCCCACCTTATCAAGGCAGGTGTGGCCCACAGGTAGCAGTTTTCCAATATAGATAGATTTGCTAAAAATTGTATTGAATAAATGTCTGAGATAACTCATAAACTCTTAATAATCTTGTAGAAGTAACTGCATAGAAATGTTGCCTAGTGTATTTTATTGCTTATTCCTTTATACATACATACACAAACATGTACACACACAACCTATTTAACAGCTCTCATGCATAGAAAATATAAAGAAAAATGACAAAATCCATTGTCTCAATGTGTTAAAAATCTAATGCATGTGTTCAAAGAAACAGAAAAATAATGAAGTGCAGTGTGTTCTAATGGAAGAGATTGCTTTCTTGACATCAAGTGAGAGACTGGATAAACCTTTAATAGAAAAGGTGACGCTTGAGCTAGAGTTTGATGATTAGATAGGAGTTTATCAAATAACTAAGGATAATGGTATTTTTCAGGAAAGGATATCTTTTTATAAAGATGCATGGTCAGTGAAGGAACTTGATATTCCAAATCATATAATTCTCAAGGCTACTTTTTTTATTAGATTGTTGCATTCTCCTTGGCCCTTCTGTGTTAGTATCATCATTCTCATCAGTTTTTGCCAAAATTTAGTCTCATCTTAGTTTCCTATGAAATTCACCCATTCACTGATTTCAGAATTAATTGGAATCTAGTGTGGCAGGAAATCCTGTTTTGATACCGGTATAAGTTTGGAAATACTCTTGGCTTAAGCCTCTGAATGGGGCAATCATTGCTATTGCCATAGAAAACTTTTCTGCATTTACCTTGCCTGCTTAGGATACACACACACGCGCAGATATACAGCACCTGAACTGAGTACGTTGCCCGTCTTATCCCAGTAATGTTTGTTGTCCTGTACTTTGTCTTCTTCACTTATCATTTCAGGTGATTTCTTCAGATAAAATTTCTTCTATCGTTGGGGCGTCTGAGTGGTTCAGTCAGTTGAGCATCTGACTTCGGCTCATGTCAAGATCTCACAGTTTGTGAGTTCAAGCTCCATGTCAGGCTCTGTGCTGACAGCTCAGAGCCTGGAGCCTGCTTTGGATTCTGTGTCTCCCTCTGTCTCTCTCTCCCCTTCCCCGTCTCATGGTCTGTCTGTCTGTCTCTCTCTCTCTCAAAAATAAATAAATATTAAAACTTTTGTTTAAAAAATTTCTTCTATCCTCAAAGTTAAAGACTACTTTCTAACCAGGGCACCTGGGTGACTCAGTTGGTTAAGTGTCTGACTCTCCGTTTGGGCTCAGGTCATGATCTCACAGTTTTGTGAGTTTGAGGCCTGCATTGGGCTCTGCTCTGGCAGTGTGGAGCCTGCTTGGGATTCTCTCTCTCTCTCTCTCTCTCTCTCTCTCTCTCTCCCTCCTCTCTCTGCCCCTCCCCTACTCATGCTGTCTCTGTCTCTCTCAAAATAAATAAATAAACTTTAAAAAATTAGAAAAAGAGTACTTTATTAGCAATGTCCACAATAGATAGAGGAAGGGAGAAGTGATAACGAAGGTGTTACGTATTTACAAGATATGATTTAGAGGCAACTTGGTTCTTCATGGACTTTCTGTATTATCTGTTTAATATTTTCACCTTCCTTTTGATATCAACTCTGTTTAACTCTATGCACCCATAGAGTTGTAGCATGTTCATGTAGCATGTAGCATCTATGTTCATGTTAATTATACGTTGGTTTCTTTCTTTATTTAAAGTAATAGTAAATAAATACTTTTATACTTGCGACTTTTCACAGAATCTCTAATAAAGTACTTTTTAAATATTGCTTAAAAAATTTTTTTTTTGAAACGAGAGAGAAAAAAAAAAAATAGGCATTTGGAATCAACATCTTAGCCCCTGACATAGGAATTCAAGTAGGCGGCCAATCTCTTACAGCTAGTGAAGAAAGATAATCTATTGCCATCTAGGGTATCCCAACTGGAAGACTGGATAGAAGCCTTAGTTGTCCCTCTCTTTTATGTAGGGATTCTTTCTTAGAATAGTTATGTTTTTACTTTCTTTCTGCTTTATTAGACTTTGTGTCTTCCCAGTAGTTCATTTTGAATATATCTCGCTGCCCCAAAAGTTACAATATAGAATGAAGCAAAGTCAATGAATTCATCTAAGTAAATCATGCTCAATCTTATTTCAGCTGCTAAGAGAAGAAAATGAGGATCTATGAGAACATATCATATGGTCTTAGATCATTCAATGAAAAAGACTATAGCTTTCAATAAAGGGTTCATCTTAAGTGTGGGCCTTCAAGAGAAACTATCTTGCAGATAAAAATACATTGAGCAAGAAAACCTAAGAAACAAATCAGAGAAAATTTTCAAGTTTTACTATAATAGTAGTGTTTCAAGGACAATTAGGATGAGTTGTCATCAATCTTCATTACACTAATAAATAAATAAGTTACACCCTGTGTTATTTTTCTATAAGTCTATCTTAACTGGTCAATTTAGTGCCTCATATTTCTCTGTTAATTTTAAGCCTAAATGATTATGCTGATGTTTTTCTTTTCAAGGCACTATTATACAATTTTTGAATCTTAGAGAAGAAAAGAATTTTAGATATTATACAGTCCCTCAAAACACATGTACACTCATAAGCGTATTTTATCATTATGAATAGAATTTTAACTTTTTGTTGGAATACATATTGAAAAGTCCTTAAAACTGCTCTAGGGTGGATTATTTTCATTCTTTGGTAATAGTTTTTGAGGACTATCTGTAGGAATGAAGGAGTTTCATTTTTTGTTTCATATAATATAAGCAATGTGGAAATACAACTTTCTTATTGTTCTATCAAGTAACTTGAGCAACCAAGAAGTCTGACTAAGGCAGAAACTATAATATCTTTTAGTATTGGTTTGGTTCTTCTTGTGGTTTTTCCATTACATATAATTCAACACAGTTGCTTGGCATAAAATAAATGTAAATAATTGTTTTGACAAAAAAAAATCCCATACAACTCATTATTTTAGAGATATAGAATTTCAGGCCTAGAAAAATGAAGAAAGTTGGCCTGAGCGACACTGCATGATAACTCTAAATTCATTTGAAGAATAAATAAAGATGATTTGTTTTACTGATTAAGTCTTGTCTTTATAGCATATTTGCCTTGGAAGATAGATTGCGTGAAATAAACCCATCTAACTACTATATCTCTATAGGGTGTTTTGATTTTTTTTCTTTCTAATAGTCGAAAACTATATACTATATTTAATGACTGCTATCATGAGATAATGTTAGTTTCTAAACATCATAATCCATTTTGCAGTAATCAATATATAATGAAAAAAGCTGATAAATTGTGTAGAGCTGGCCTCAAAAGGATCTTTGAGATATTCTATCAATACGGACAAAAATAACAGAATCATAGTCTAAAAAATAAAAATACAACTGTCCATGGTGTTTAATATTACAATTCAGTAGATGACAAGTTTTGCATATCTTTTTAATTTTTATCTCTTATCTTATAGTTCATATTTCTGCCTAAGGCGCCCTTTTGTAAAAACACCTATTGTTCCCCTTAAGTGAATTAATCTTGAGCAAATCTATTAGTAATCTTTTAGTAATTGTTCTTTCTTGCTGGTTTTGCTGCTAAATTAACCTACACACTAGCTTTTTCAATTTCTTCCTTGGCCTCTGCAGCTTTTATGTTTCTTTCCTGCACGATGTAGGTACTGGTCTATAATGGCGTTAGAAACCTCAATGCTCCTGTAATCATATTAACTTCTAACGGTATACAGAACTCTGTGATTTTTAAAGCATTTCTTTCTGTACATTGAATAGCACTCATGTGGTAAAAACATTAAAATACTTGTCTTATCTTCATTTTCCAAGAACAAGACAAAAAATAAAAAATGAAACTGGTGTGAATATTTGGACATCCTGACAGTCAATTTGCATACCAAATAATGAAATTAAACATAGCACATTATCACAAAACTGCCGAATGATTAATATTATAGACCCAACATTGCAACATTGCAACCTGGAGGAAGGAGAGTTGGATTGACTTCTTCGGGAGGATTTGCATATGTAACTTCTCTAGAGCTTGTGTGATTAGTCAAGAGATAACTAGAAGTGAATATATTAAAATACCATGTTTGTTGTTCATCACAGATGTACATCTTTACCAGACGAGTTATCCATGACTTGGATAGAGGAAAAAAACATAGATTTGGAGTTTTAAAAAAGTGTCTTTAAATTATTGGAATAACTTTCATATATTTAAATTATTATAAAAAAAAAAAAGGATTTGAGTTTTAAGATCCTAAGATAACATCTAGGATAAAAGAGAAAAAAGTGTAAGTGTAAAGAAATAGATTTCAGTTCAATATAATCTGTATTTTTCATTTATTTATTTCTTAGTCATTTATTGAGTACCTCTTACGTGCCAGAAGAATTTTACTATGAGGAAAAACAGTGTCAAGTCTACCTGTGAAACAGAGATGATAGGAAATATATGCATAAAGAAGTTAGAGCTTGACAATATCCGTGAAAAATAGTTAGATATTCGTGACACTAGCACATTTGGGTTATATCTCCTTTGCAATGAAGATAAATTAAAGAGATTTAGGGAAGTGAGGGGTGGAATCAGATTCATGATTTATTTCGTTCTTTTCGGATATTGCAGATGAAGTGTTTGAGATCCATAAGACTAGAGAGCAACCAACTTTTTAAGATACTATTTCACTTCTCCAAGTAAAATGTAATGTGTCCCTAAGTTGCAGCAGGAACCGATAGGATGGAGTAAAGGGTATGAATACCAAACATGTTCAAAGCAAGATTCAAGAGACTCAGTTACTGAATAAATTGAAAAAGTAAAGTGATTGAAATTTCTGTTTTGGATGATTGCATAGATGTTATTGTCATTCACCAAGGCATGA
Organism: Puma concolor; assembly: GCF_028749965.1. Lineage (NCBI taxonomy): Eukaryota > Metazoa > Chordata > Mammalia > Carnivora > Felidae > Puma > Puma concolor. Next base: position 53,444,479 of record NC_141679.1, on the reverse strand, counting down.
ACCACAGAATGAGAAATAGATTTTTAAAAAGAAAAAAAAAATACAGGTTAGTCTGTGTAATAGTCATTTTGAGATACCAGTAACACTTCCTGCATCAAAAAAAAAAAAAAAAAGAAGGAAAATTTTTACAAGGCAGTTTCCTATAGTCACAATTACAAAACTTAGGAATAGAGAGAGTAAGTAAAATTTCATTCATATACTTTTCATTAGTGAAACATGCTTTGGTGTTTGAGGACACACTCTAGGTCACATGTACACATAGATGCATAAGTATGTAGGTCACATTAGTTAAAACAAGGAAGTGCGTTTGCTAATCTGTCAGGAGAAAACCCTCAAAAGTCCAGTCTGCTTTTAGTCTGAAATTTGCCCCATTTAGAATTTGTGTCTAATGTAGACGTTTAGCCAGGACAGCCACCGTAAGATTTCTAAGACCTCTCTGACACTCATCCCTTGAGGGAAGCAAGATCAGACTCTATTCTGTGTTTTCATAAACTGGGTCTACTGGTTACATCTCATGGCAGTCTGCATCTGAGACATCTGGTCTGGCCCCTGTCAAGGCTGCATTTATTTGTCCACGGATCAAAAAATGAGAGTGGCCCCTGAGGCTGGAGGAAGAGAGAGAGCCATGATGCTCAGACTCACTGTGACACCTGCAGACTTTGACCACTGTAAATCTTGGTGCTAACACCTTGTGTTTGCCACACCCACCTCAGCAGTTATGAATTTAGTCATCCTAGGGGATAATACGAGAAAATATTGCATTAGCCTTAGGTGCTAAAAGAAAATGTGGCACTTTGTATTTTCTTCAACTATTCCTCTGAAAGAGAATTGCATAATATGTTTTGGGGCATTCAACTGTTTTCCTGCTAGAGGGAAGATTTAACAAGATGGAGAGTGTCATGTACCTGAAATCCAGAAGCAAGGCTGTCTACAAAAGATCGACTTCAGTGGGTGGACCAGTGGCCTCAATCTTTATTAAAAGAAACATAGGTCAGAAAGGAAGCCCCTACATGAATCAGGAAACCATCCTAAGCTACAAAAGTTTTGCTCAAATATGAAATATTTATTTCCTCTTAAATTCGCCCATGCTGTTAAAAAATCCCTGAATAGAATTTCTATGAAGAATTTCACATATTCTAGTTATAAACTTCAAGTAGCTGCCAAGTGGCAACATATGTAATATATGACAGATAGAGGAAATATGTTTTTAATAGTGTAATCAAAAGAATCTCTACTTCATATGACTATACTTTCAAGTCATAAAAATGCATAATAAAATACAAACTGAAGGAACTTTGCTTTAACTCAAAACTTATATTACAAAGGTTTCTGCTAAAAAAATCAAGTAACATTTCCCTCTGTAATACCACAGCAATATCCCTGTTTATAACAATTGCTTGTCACACTTACCCTCCTGACTTATGGGAAATTGTAAAAGAAAGAGGAGAATAGGACGATGGAGGATAGATGACAAGGGATTTCATTGTTGGGTGGTTTTTCCTGGTCTAAGTATTTGGAATCCCAGGGAAGTAGGACAGAAAGCATCATGTCACTGTGGTTCAGCACATCTACATTCACACCATATATATTTCTTGTTTTATGTAGTAATGACCTGGAAATAGGAGACATGAATGTAGGAAAAAAATATGCCCTTTTGATCAGACTTTGACCATTGTAAATCTTGATGGTAACACCTTGTGTTCACCACACCCACCTCAACAGTTATGAACCTAGACAGACATCATGGGAGAATAAGAGGGAAACAGAAACAGTGCAGGTGGTTTCTTCCCCATCTCTTTCTCATTAGAAGACTGCTTATTTGGAATGTTACTATTGTTGGATGATATATGCCAAAATGAAAACCTTTGATGACAAAACAGATGACTGGGCTGTGTAGTCATGCAATATTAGTGAATGGGCACTGGAATGCTTTTACATTTCTTTGGCTGTATTACAATATTTTTTTGAGATTTAAATATACCATAGGCTGGGATGCCTGGGGGGCTCAGTCGGTTAAGCATCAACTCTTGATTTCTGCTCAAGTCATGATCTCACTGTTGTGAAATGGAGTCCCATGTTGAGCTCCGAGGTGAGCATGGGGTCTGCTTGGGATTCTCTCTCTCTCTCTCTCTCTCTCTCTCTCTCTCTCTCTCTCTCTATCTCAAAATAATTAATTAATTAATTAATTAATTTTAAAAAACAAAATAAATATGGGACACCTGGGTGTCTCAGTTGGTTGAACATCCAACTCTTGGTTTCAGCTCAGGTCATGATCTCATGGTTTGTGAGTTCGAGCACCACATTGGAGGGACATCCACTGTCAGTGTAGAGCCTGCCCAGGATTCTCTCTTGCACTCTCTCTCTTCCCCTCCCCTGCTCATCCTCTCTCTCTCTCTTTCTCTCTCTCTCTCTCTCAAAATAAATAGAGAAACTAAACTAAACTAAACTAAACTAAAATAAAATAAATAAAAATATCATAGCCTTACAAGGTCACAGTGCACTAAGAATTAACCCAAAAAATGGTGTAGCAAACTTGAAATAATTAAGAGTCTCTTATTCTTGTCAATGAAGCATGTGATATATCAACATATTTCTTATTCAAATAGCTCTCATTCCTCCAGTAATTTAATGTACTTGGAATGATGCATCCTACTTTTTAACCACTACAGAGATGAAAAATGCCAGCTTTCCTGGTCTCTTTCTCAACCTAAGAGCAGGTACATGGTTCAGTCATAACCAATGAAAGACAAAGGGAAGTCATCTGGGACTGAAGGAGAGAGATCTTTTTACCTGCACTCTCCAACCTCATCTTTCTTCCTTAAGGAAGTGTTACACTGCCCTGTAGACATAGGGTGTTTCAAGAGCTGTTGTCATCAAACTGAGTATGATTTAGCAAAAGGACCAGAAAATCTTGGGTTCACACTGGACTTATCAAGTCATTGAACAAAACTATGGACCACCTGTCTACTAATATCCTGAGTCATAAAAGTCCTTATGGTCTGATACATTTTTAGTCAGGTTTTCTGTTACTAACTACTAAAGCACTCCATGTGATTCAAGTGGTAAATGAATTACTAAAGGGACCTATCATGTATCATCTGTCTAGTTTTGTATTTGGTAGTTTAAGGAGAACTTGGAATCTAAATGTGATCACCTTAGTCTTATTAGTAAATTAGAATCTCATTTATTTTCAAACTGAGATTTTTACAATTCTGTTCTTTTTTTAAGAGGATGGCCTTCATTTGAGCCTTTTAAAAGTTATTTTGTCAGAAAATCCAGCATGCAAGTGGAAACCAGTCACCTTGTCACTAGGTACATGAAAGGATAGGTAAAAATCACAATACCTTGTCTCTATATACTCTGTCTCTATTGTGCTGATTTTTAAAGAACAAAGTGTATGTCCCCAACTCCTATTGGTCCTCTGGTTATTTACCTGTAAATCTGCATTACAGGAAAAATACTGGAAGGTAGAGGGCAAATTCTGCTTATGCTTTACAGATCTGACTCAATATGCGTGTATGCATCTGTTCATAGTTTAATAAGAGAGAAACTACTTAAGACGAAAGAAAAAATATTCACAAATCGCCCACACCATTGAGAATTGCCAAGCTTACTGGCTGCTCCTTTTCACCTCCAGTTAGTTGTAAAGTCATAAGAAAGTTGAAAAGAAATTTTGATTTTTCGCTTATTCAGTCTTCTCATGCTATTTTATGAATTAAAGATATCCAGACTACAGGGTAACTTGTGTTAAAATGGTGATATAGAATACATATCTATCTATCTATCATCTCGTTGTATATCCACATATAAATCAATAGATAATCCTTATGTGTCTTAAACGTATTTGAGTTAGTCCTTATATGCTAATTGCATTAGTTGATTTAATCCTCACAACTACCATATGCAGCATCACCATTGCCATTTTACAGGTGAAGAAACTGAAATTTAGAGAGATAGTCTATTGAGTTCGTATAGCCAGCGAACAGTGGGGTCGGGATTTGATCCCATTCAGCCTGACTTGCTAACTCACCCTGTTAATTATTGCATTATACACATCCAGGTGTGTATACAGTTGTTTTCTGATGCAATAGTTTCTGTTACCACTGTTTAGTCCATCCTCACTAAATTGCTATTATCAACTTTAAACAGTAGATAGGAAATTAATGTACCTAAATCTCAAGGGCTCTCTCAACATTTGTCCTTCCTGAACATTATGTCCCAACATAGTTTTATCTTTGATGTTCAAAGTTTAAGTTTTCCAGAGGAAATTTATCCAGAGCAAGTGTCCACCAGAGTAACAGACGCAAAGATTTACAGTGAATTTCATGCAACAGACCCTCAGTGAACTGTGGGGTATTTATAATGGGTTACGGCATTGAAATGTGGGAAATGACATTGAGATTCCCATTAACATTCCAGAAGTGGAAAGTAACTGCCTCAAGGTAATCAGTGGTATAACAGCTAATTAAATATTTCCCTGTGGTCACCTGGAACCATGTGTCCAACAAGAGCAAAGCTTTGAGTGACTAACTGCTGGCAAAGAACAGCCCAGAAAGGTCAAATAATTCTGCAAGCAAGGGTAAGGGGAGTTGTTTCTGACAGTTGTCCATATTTTAAAAGCAAAAGAATGTGACAAGCTCAAATCTTAAAATGCTTGCCTCAAGGCATGGACTGAAACTCAGGGCCTTTCTGTGACTAGGCTAAAAAAAAATCTCTCTATTGTAGCTATGGGGCTGAGATAGCAAAAAAACAATTTTAGAGATTAAGTCTTTAGATTGCTGAATTAAAAGTCAGTTGGATTTATAATCTTCTCTGTTTTCTTTCTCTTTTTTTCCCCTCAGTTTTCTGATGTAAAGTTCAAGCACAGCTCTAGAACTAATATATCCTCAATAATTGGGACAATTAGGGTGCACTATATGGGAGAATAAGATCAGGTTGAAAGCCCAGATCTCTCAAGTCCTCATGAAATATCCTTTTTAAAAGCCGAGGAAATCCATGGTTCTCATGCAAGAGAAATCAAAGAATCCCTGTATTGTTGAGAGACTACTGGCCATAATTGTGAATATATACAGCGATTGAAATGCGGAATTAGAGTAGTGAAGCTAAGAATTGGTCCCAGAAGGGTTTATAGGAATTTGCTAATTTGTGTAGTCTAAGCCTGGAAATTATTTGTAAGATTGGATTTCGAGAAAGCTTAGCCAAGGAGGGGGCTGAGGAACATAGTTTTGGATCAGGCTGGATTTATTGAAATAGTTACTCTCAACAGAGTTTCTGCGTTTATTGAGCGAGCTTAAGAAGCCAGCTGCCGCGTCTGGTTTAGATAAAGCAAACCTGGATCCAGTTTGCTAACCTGCACTGAAAGACCAAAACTCCCCAAGGAGACCAAATACCCAGAATGAAGTATTACCACAGACTTTGAGATATTGCAATGCGGGATTGGCTCTTTTATGTGCATCTGTTCACTCATCGTGGTTATTATAGTGAGCATAGCAGATTGAAAGGTAATCAGATCACGTGGAAAGTTATGAGCTGCATATATACCTGACAATGAGCCCAGAGGCTACTTGAAATGAAATACAGTTGTTATGGTCTCTTACAAGGGAAACTGTATACACATTTTACAACCACAAATACATACTGTGAATCTTTCAGTAGCTCTCCATAAAGAGACCTGAATTAATATCCAGAAAAACTTTATGAAGGATAATGAGAAATAACTAAAAATTTTGGAAAGCACTGGGTACAAAATGCTTAGTACTACCGTGGCCTGCTGGGAAGAGGGAGTGCTTGTAGGGTTTGAATGATAGAGACACCTGATTATGACCTCAAACTCATCCTAGATTTTTTTTTTTCTTCTTCTCACATTCTGGGACTAGTAATCTGAATATTCTCATAAAATGGAAGAATTCATCACGGACTGCACTGTAAAGATCATTATTGAAGGAATGGTCAGGATGAAGCTTTTGTAGACTCCTCTCCTTACAAAAGTAATGACATATCCTCAGGAAACTCAAAGATATTAGTGCCACCATCGAAAATCTACAAAATAAAAAAAATCCGAGAAATTTTAATTTTTATATAGATAATATGGGAAATTTCCATATTATCGCTGCTCAAATCTTTAATTTGGCCTTTGAAAATTCCTGATGAGGCTCAGAAAATTATGGAATTATCGAAGCTTAATTAAAAAAAAAAAGGACTTCCACTATATACACTATTCCTGACGTTGTTATCTTACTGGGATAAAATAATGCAGTTTCTGGTTATTGGTATCAACTACTGAAATCGTTTATTTTCCCCAGCAAAAACAATAGTATCCTTTTACTATTTGTATTAGTTTTCTACTCCTGCTTTAGCAAATTACTGCACATTTCATAACTGAAAATGACAAAAAAATACATTATCTTTTAGACATAAAGTTCAGAAATCTATGATGTATATGCAGCACCATGTTCCTTCCCAGGAGAATCTCTGTCCTTTCCGTGTGGCTACAGACTGCTCCCCTTCTACTTCCCTTATCACATCTTGTCTGACTTTGACCTTCCTGTATCCCTTTTTTAAGGACCCATATTATTACATTGGGCCCTCCTGGATAATCCAGGATAATCTCTCATCTCTAGTTCCTTAACTAAATCAGATCTGCAAATCATTTTTTTTTTCCCTGTCACAAAACATATTCACAGGTTCTGGGGATTAATATGTAGACATATTTGGGTGCCAATATTCAGTCTACCACACTTTTTTTTTGTTTGTGGAGTTTGAATAGTGTGGCAGCATATCAGGATATTACCTCTGAAGTCAATAAAAACTTTTCATTTTTTGTTCTATCAACACTAAGAAGGACAAACACTATTTGAAAGGCTAGTTAGAATTTTGAAAACATTTCAGTTTTCAAACCCATTTTCCAGATGTAATAAGAAATTGATATTTGTGTGTGTGTGTGTGTGTGTGTGTGTCCCAGACCAAGACAAAGCACTACAAGGGATTACTGTGAATGATTCTTTCTACTAGTCTGAATATTCAGCAGAAACAATGATTCTGTCTATGACAGAAAGGATGGAGACTTTGGCAACCATCATTCTCACAATGGAAGAGTTGGGTCCTAACAATGGGGATGAAAAGCATGATCCTTTTGGTAGTTGATCTTAGAGAAACAGCTATTAACATGCTACAGGGCTCTGATAAAAATTTAACATATGACCATATGACAAGGTGATGTTACCAACATCATTTGGTTGATGAGCACTATTATGGGGCCAATGCTGTGTTCTGCAAACCATTTATCTATTGAGTGCTATTTCTCTTACTGCCACAATATGCAAGTCCAGGAACCAAGGAGCAGATGTGGGAGTGGTGATTCAGTAAAGTACATTCTTTGACCTTCTCTAAAGTTAATCTCATTTTTGCCACTCTAGGTTTACTCCACCAAGGCATACAAAAATGGTTACATTATATTAGAAGGTGATAAGGGTGCCTGGGTGGCTCAGTTGGTTGAGCATCCAACTCTTGATTTCAGCTCAGGTCATGATCTCATGGTTCCTGAGATTGAGCCCCACATCAGGCTCTGCAGTGACAGCACAGAGCCTACTTGGGATTCTCTCTCTCTCTCTGTCTCTCTCTGCCCCTCCCCCACTCTCTCTCTCAAAATAAATAAATAAAATTAAAAGAAACATAAAAATAAAAAAATAGAAGTTGATAATATCTTGTAGCCCTTTTAGGCATTATGCCACCAAACCTATAGACAAGAAATAATTAAAGTCATTGGTAAGTAGGTTTCTGTTAAATGAAGGGAATAGAGTAGAATATAAGATCTTTGGGGTATACTATTTTAAATTAATATTTTAAGTTAATAAAAGAAGACAACTAAAGTGTTATCTAGGCAGGATCACCAGAAAATCAGATCCTTTAAAATGAAAATTTATGAAAGTATTCCAATTAGCTAAGTTTTTAGGCAAAAAGAAGGGGAATATCATCAAGAGAAGGGGCACCATAAATATAAGTTATACATTTGGATAATTACAGAAGCAGATATTATGGTGTTTGCTTATTAGATTACACTAAAAAAACAAAACCGTATGTTTCCTCTTCTTTATCCATGCTATAAATAAAGGACACACTGATTATGGACGCATATGGCATAGATTATGGGGTTTCTAGAAAGAAATAAAAATAAGACAAGAAACAAGAAAAAGAATGCAAGTCATTCAGAAATCATGAAGCTGTCGAGGTTACCTTGGGTTTATGGATGCCTCTCTTTGGCAGAGGCAGGGAGGAGATATGTGTGTATAGATCATATAGATATAGATGATATGGATGTAGATATATAGATATAGGTTATATACAATAAACATTTATAGTCTATATGATAATGAGAAATATATGACATGAAAAGATGCTGTGTGCGTGTGTTAAACTGTTTGCGTGAAACAAAATGATGTTGTATTGGGGTGCCTGGGTGGCTCAGTCCATTGAGTGTTTGACTCTTGAGTTAAGCTCAGGTCTGATTTCTCACAGTTCATGGAATGGAGCCCTGCATTGGACTCTGCCATGATGGCACAGAGCCCGTTTGGGATTCTCTCTCTCCCTCACTCTCTGCCCCTCCCCCACTCATGCTTGCTGTCTCTCTCTTTCTCTCTCAAAGTAAATAAATGGACATTAAAAAACATAGTGTTGTGCTTATGCTGTGAAGCCAAGAAAAGCAATGGATGGAGAACTTATTTTTGGAGGCACATTTTTCCTTCCTCTCTCATTCAGTCATAATGCCTCTTAGAAAACTACCCTGTCTGGTCATATGCAGGCTGCTCCTTTCTCTTTCAGGTCTCATGACTCAAGCTAATCAAGTTAAACTCTCTTGTGAAAGCTAATCTGTATGAGACAGACACAATCAAATAAAATCTTTGGGCTATTCTGTAGAAACAGAATGAAGAAAGAATTTGTGAGTCCTACACAAATCCTCAGCCTGCTCTGTTTCCTGCCTTTTCTTAGATTCTATTGTAGTTTTCTCAGCTACTTTTTGCCTTCAAATACAATTATTTTATGATAAAGTTAGCCAGAAATATTTATTCTGCTGTTTATAAGAAAAATAGCTCTAGTGTGCGAATGAATAATATCTTCAAAATTATAAAAATAAATGACTTAGTCATGAAATAAAGTTTAAGAAACATCTCGATTTGGATAAATTTGAGGTCTTCTGCATTTGGACAAAACAATTCTAAGTAAAGTGAGCAGTGTGTGTAGTCATTCTCTTTTCTCTTTCTCATTAAACATAACATGGAAGGAAGCACTGTTTGACTCCATGTATTTTCCTTAGTTTTCCTTCTTTCTGTGAAGTCCTTGTCTTCCACATCTTCACGTCGAAATGGCCATTCATCATTTAAGGCCAAATTCTCTTCTCTTCTTTCTTAGAAGAATTAATTATTACCTTGCTTGTATTCTTATATGTGGGACACAGATGTAAGATTTTGTTAGAGTTGAATATGTGTTCATTTGTCTTGCTCACTGGACTCTGTGTTCCACCAGGGCTTTATGAGCATATTTTTCATTTCTAGTCTTTAACAGATGCCTTGCACAAAGTAGATGGTCAATCACTGAGTATTTAACTAAATATTAAGAATTGACCTATTTGTCATCAAAATTGAGCCAGAATTATTTTGGAAATATGTAATGATTCAGAGGTTCATAAAAATTGCAAAGCAGTATTTTGCCATTTGCAACGACATGGATGGAGCTAGAGAGTATTATGCTAAGGGAAATAAGCCAGTCAGGGAAAGACAAACACCATATGATTTCACTCATATATAGAACTTAAGAAACAAAACAAACATGCAAAGGAAAAAATAGAGAGGCAAACCAAGAAAGACACTCTTAACTATAGGGAACAGTTAGTTACCAGAGGGGAGGTCGATGGGGGGATGGATTAAATAGGCGATGGGGATTAAGGAGTGCACTTGTGATGAGCACCAGGTGTTGCATGAAAGTGCTGAATTACTATATTGTACACCTGAAATTAATATAACACTGTATGTTAACTGGACTTATATATTTATTTATTTACTTGCTTATTTAAATTCAAATTAGTTAACATACACTGTAGTATTGGTTTCAGGAGTAGAACCCAGTGATTCATCGCTTGCATATAACACCCAGTGCTCATACCAACAAGTGCCCTCCTTAATGTCCATCACCCATTTAGCCCATCCCCCCACCAATCTCCCCTCCAACAACCCTCAGTTCATTCTCTGCATTTAAGAGTCTCTTATGGTTTTCCTTCCTCTCTGTTTTTGTCTTCTTTTTCCTTTCCTTCCCCTATGTTCATCTGTTGTATTTCTTAAATTCTACATATGAGTGAAGTCATATGATATTTGTCTTTCTCTGACTGACTTATTTTGTTTAGCATAATACACTCTAGTTCCATCCACATTGTTGCAAATAGTAAGATTTCACTATTTTTGATCACTGAGCAGTATTCCATTGTATACACACACACGTACATATATATGTACATATATGTGTACATACATATATACGTACATATATGTGTATATATGTACGTATATATATGTACACACATGTACATATATATATATATGTGATATATATATATATATATCACATCATCTTTATCCATTCATCCATCTGTGCACATTTGGGCCCTTTCTATAATTTGACTATTGCCAATAGTGTTGCTGTAAACATTGGGGTGAATGTGCCCCCTTTGAACAAGCATTTGTGTACCTTTGGATTCCTAGTAGTCCAATTGATGGGTTGTAGGGTAGTTTTATTTTTAAATTTTTGAGAAAACTCTATACTGTTTTCCAGAGTGGCTGCACCAGTTTGCATTCCCACCAGCAGTGCAAAAATGTTCCCCTTTCTCCACATCCTTGCCAATATTTGTTGTTTCCTGAGTTGTTAACTTTAGCCATTCTGACAGGTGTGAGGTAGTATCTCATTGTGGTTTTGATTTGTATTCCTCTGACGTGAGTGATGTTGAGCATCTTTTCATGTGTGTTTGCCATCTGGATGTCTTCTTTGGAAAAGGGTCTATTCATCTCTTCTGCCGATTTATTCCCTGGGTTATTTGTTTTTTGGGTGTTGAGTTTGATAACTTCTTTGTAGATTTTGTGTACTAACCCTTTATCTGATATGCCGTTTGCAAATATCTTCTCCCATTCCATCAATTGTCTTTTAGTTTTGTTGATTGTTTCCTTCACTGTGCAGGAGCTTTTTATCTTGATGAGGTCTCAATAATTCATGTTTGCTTTTGTTACCCTTGCCTTTGGAGACATGTCAAGTAAGAAGTTGCTACAACCGAGGTCAAAGAGATTTCTGCCTGTTTTCTCATCTAGAATTCTGATGATTTCATGTTTCACATGGTCTTTCATCCATTTTAAATTTATTTTTGTGCATGGTGTAAGAGAGTGGCCCAGTTTCATTATTCTGCATGTGGCTGTCCATTTTTCCCAGCACCATTTGCCAAACAGACAGTCTTTTTTCCATTGGATACTCTTTCCCGCTTTGTCAAAGATTGGTTGGCCATATATTTGTGGGTCCATTTCTGGGTTTTCTATTGTGTTCCATTGGTCCACGTGTCCGTTTTTGTGCCAGTACCATACTGTTGTGATGATTACAGCCTTCTAAAACAGCTTAAATTTCGGAATTGTGATGCCACCAGCTTTGATTTTATTTTTTAACAGTACTTTGGCTATTCGGGGTCTTTTCTGGTTCCATACAAATTTTAGGATTGTTTGTTCTAGCTCTGTGAAGAATGCTGGTGTTATTTTGATAGGGATTGCATTGAATGTAGATTGCTTTGGGTAGTATGGACATTTTAATATTTTTTTCTTCCAATCCATGAGCATGAAATGTTTTTCCATTTCTTTGTTGTCTTCAATTTTCTTCATAAGCTTTCTATAGTTTTCAGCATACAGATCTTTTACCTCTTTGGTTAGGTTTATTTTTATGTATCTTTTGGTTTTCAGGGCAATTTTGCAATTGGTTTCTTTCTTCTGCTTCATTATTGGTGTGTAGCAACGCAACAGATTTCTGTATGTTGATTTCGTATCCTTTGCTGAATTCATGTTTCCATTCTAGCAGTTTTTTGATGGAGTCTTTGGGTTTCCCATGTAGAGTATCATATTATCTGCGAAGAGTGAAAGTGTTCCTTCTTATTTGCCAACTCGGATGCCTTTTGTTTCTTTTCGTTGTCTGATTGCTGAGGCTAGGACTTCTGGTACTATGTTGAACAACAGTGGTGAGAGTGGACGTCCCTATCATGTTTCTGACCTTAGGAGGAAAGCTCTCAGTTTTTCTCCTTGGAGGATGTTAGCTCTGGGCTTTTCATGCATGGCTTCTATGCTGTTGAGGTATGTTAACTGACTGGAACTTAAATAAAAACCTAAAAAAATTTTTTTAAAAATTAAAAATGCGAAGTAGCAAAAGAAAGCAGAAAAGGAGGACGAGCATGATTCAACTTCTACTCACCAATATTATCCATCTCCCAGTAAAAAAGCAAAGTGAAGAAAAAAGAAATTTGCCCGTATACTTTATTCATAGTAGATAAGAAAGAGCTAAAGGTGAATTACTTTTCATCAGCAACTGCAAGATTTCAAAGCAAGTTGGCATATTTTGAGTATATTCATTCTTTTCCCTTGACCCATACCTGAGAGGGAACATTTTCAAAACCAGGGATGAGAGAGCTACATAGAGACAAAATTTCTTTTACTACTCTTTGGTTTGCTCTTTGCAGGTTGCTATATGGTATTTTCTTGTTTTGTTTTGTTTTGTTTTGTTTTTTCAGCAAGTAAAGTTTATGTGGGCAGAGAGGTTAGCACTAAGATAGAAGAAAGATGTAAACAGTGGAGTCATTGAACTTGTGACAAGGAGATCAAGAGGGATACTGTAGAGCAGTGATCTCCAAACGAAGTCAATGCATTCTTAAGACTATGCAAGATCAACCACTGAAATGAAAAAAGAATATACAGTATCAATATGTTTGATATCTATCCATACCTATATCTACATATTAAATAAATTAAGTCTCATTTATAATTAATAGAAAACTTGATACTGAATGTTACCTTAATTTGTCAGGTGGCCCTGTGTCAAACATGTCAACAGACAGGAGGCAATCTGAGTACTGGAAGAGAAAGCTACAACTCAGGGCTTCAGAGGCTTACGCTCGCTTTTAGATTCTTACAGTTTTTTCGGACATTGAAATTTACATGTTCTAAGTTAAGAAGATTTATAGACTATGTTATCTAATTTTAACTACATTTGCCCTCACAAAAAATGATTTTAAAATATTTAAAGACATACAGATTAGAAAGTAAACTAATACAGGTAGAAGCATGTAATAATACAATGGCAGAATTGACAACTTTTCTCTTATTCCCAGCTGTATTATTAGTAATATTATGGAATTAAAGATTTGTCAGCAATGATCTAATCAGATATTAGTAGAGTGTTGGGCCAAAAACATTGCTAGAGTAGTACACACATATCCGCATGCACAAATTATACTGCCATATACAATCATTTTACTGATAGAAGTATATAGTCCAAACTTTTGTCTGAAAATCATTGGCTTGGAGGACTGGGTAGACTAAGACTAATTCTTGAAAAATACAGGAAAAAAGAAAGAAAAACAAAGAAAAAAAAGACTGAGGGGAAGGGGTGAATTATTACAAGGAATAATAGAGAAAAGTGGAAAACACAGTCATCATAGTCCTGAGATCAGAAGAAACAACCAAATCAAGAGCAGAAGCAAAAGGATACTTTCATATTTAGTGTAGTAAAACATTTGCAATAAGGCTTTATATTACAAAGTATGTCTGTCATACCCTGAAAAGTATACAAGAAAGTCAAAGATAGGCAAAACAATGAGGTCCAAGATTAAGTAGGCCTGAGATATATTGACTTATCTACTCAAAGCTAGTATATTTTTAATAGCAGTCTGGTAATCAGGGATTAAAGGTATATGATCAGAATCAAACCAATCCATTATCCTTGTTGTTGTCGGAAAAGTTTGCTTTAATATTTAGTAGATAGGAAGTTATCAGTATCCAATAATATGATATGATCAGTTGCAAGTACTGCATTGTATCTGGATTTCCAATGAAAACAGCCCTGTTTTGAAAAAGACTAATCATATCCTTCATAAATAGGAAAGTGACTGGAACTGTAATGTACAGTATATGACAGCTTATGTGGTGCCTCAGGAAGGAGCCCATCTTATCTGGCAACAAGTGGGATATAGTTATTCTGATACATGCACAAAATTGGTTATTATTCCTAGTTGTACAGACAAATGAAACTCCTCTATATTTCAGTTAAAAAAAAAAAACTTGAGAAACTAGAGGGTTTCTGGTTGCTATCTCATAATCTGTTGACATACATTGGTGAAGAGTATAAAACAACAGCAATGTACAAAGCACTGACAAAAACATACAAGAAAATAGCAGACAATAGTAAGCACTGTTTTAAATATGCTATGTTGCCAATTCTCTTGGTGTCTTAGGAGATAATATTGTGTAGAAAAATATAGATTGTTTTACATTGAGTCAGAGAATATTTCAGAAAACTTGGGTTGAGAAGAAATTCTAGAAATCATTTGATCAGTTAGCCTTTGTTACATTTTTATTTTTACTGATATTTAACAGATGTATGATAAATATCTTTACCAGAATATGTATTTTAAAAAGCTCTGTTTTTAGTTCTAAAACAAAATTTCCAAATAATAAGAAAATATTGAGTGAGTCAATTTGGTAGTGGTAACTCTTAGATTACACATGATAGACAAAATTCTACTTCTTCCCATCAGTTATGATGCAAAGACATCTTTGAAGTACATCAGCACTGTTCTGTCAGGAATATCTTGCTGACATCTTGAAAATCTTTCTTGAATTCTCATTCATGCTATATTTCCAAACAGGATTTCATTTCTCATTCTCTTGTGTGCTTGACTTCTAGACCAATAACATCGCTCTTTTTCACTGTAGTATCATCTCTGTGCTTTGATGGCTGGAGCTTTCAGTATAAATGTGAGAGGGTACATACAAAAATGATTGGGCAAGAATATCAGAATGGTTGACTTGCAAGTGGAAGGAGAAATCACATACATTCAGGTAATCAATTATAAATATAAGCTCTTAAAAATTAAATTTCCCAGAAAACATACCTTCTCTACTTTATATATAGCAAGCATATGGCTACGGAAAATTTATATTAAAACAATCTAACAACATCAGCAATAACTTTTACCTGTCATTACATCTTCCAACATACCTTTCATTAGAGTTTTGCATTGTAAAATTTATCTAATCTCTCTCCATTCTATAAGAACAGATTCTGGCTAACAATAGAATGCAGTAAGCTTTAGTGAATCTTATCAAAATTTTCATTTCAGTATGCCCCATGGTAATATAATTATTAGAATATTGGAAAAAATTCACATTCAGTGTACCCAAAGCTAGTTCACAGCATCAATTGCAGTAGAAATATGAGCAGAATATTTCATGCTTCTGTTCTCTCTTGAGGATAACACCTTTAGTAATTTCCATATGTCATCCAGTTAATGTGACAAACAAAGAAAAGTTGAGGATTTCAAGTACAATAACAGAAGTGAAAGATTTTGATTGACTGGTACATTATAACTCTTATTACATACTGTGGACCCAGGATGTTATAATAATTAACCTGTCAAGTCAATTGTTACTCTTCATTAAAAATGAATATAAGGGAGCAATTAATCTCACAACTTTAGCTTCATTAGGACATTTGTTTTTGCAGTTGGGTGCAGTTCAGTGTCTCAGTCTAAAGGATGTATCATTTTCTAATAGAAGGTTTCACCTTCATTATTTTGATTATGTACTTGAATAGCAAAATGTAAGCTTATGTAATGACTGGGTGAAAATTCTGTGTTATTTATAATTTGCCTTTTGAAATTCATTGTAGATACAAGAGATTTTTTCCCTGTTCCTTTTCTTCACCTTCACATTATGAGGCTGTGGACTCAGAATTTCACACTCCTTAAAAGTGATTCTATCCTCTGTGAATAATGTCTCTGAAAATGCTGACACCTACAAAAATAGACACAGCTCAAGGACTTTTCTACAAGCCCAAAAAACATTGCAAAAAAAAAATGTGAAATTAGAGTTGAGTTTTTCTTACATAGTAAAGGTTAGATAAGTAATAATAAAAAAAATTGTGTTAGTAATAAGATTCCAACTTAGACTGTGGACTGATTGACTGTTCATAGTGATTGAAACCTGGCAGGTGAAAGTTACAGCACAGATCACAGAGATTATGGTTCTGCCCTCTCTGTTCTAATGAAATAAAGACAAGAAATAATAACAGTTGGAAATCAGCATCTTCCTTCATTTTCTGACAACTAACCCCATAAATTATGAAATTAGAGAGAGAAAGAAGTCGGTATGGCCAGTAGACATTAGAGGGAAACATTGAAGCATAGACGAGCAATGGGAGAATAAACTCTAAAAGGCAGGCCATTTTCAGTCCCATCACCTTTGCTCAACCTCGGCATATACGACTCTATATGGGAAATGTCATGATATCCCTTGAGAATATATAAAACTTTCACTGCTGGCAAATGTTACTTACAATAACTTGAGGATATTACTGCTGCTGTTTATATGAGCCAACATGGAGTAATGGAAAAGTGCATTTACTTATTAAACAATCTATGTTTAGATCATATTCTCCATTTCTATCTGAGTCAGTTGACCTTGGACAAAGTACATAACTTTGGGTTTCATTTACAATATCGATTAGTTTGCTAAGACTGCCATAAGCAGTCTGGCTTAAACAACAGACATTATTATTATGTTTTTTACAGTTCTGGGTGCTGCAAGTCTGAGATTAAAATGATAGCAGGTTTGGTTTCTTCCGAGACCTCTTTCTTTGGCTTTGTCCAAATTTCCTTGTATTATAAGGGTATCAGTCAGATTGGATTGGGGCCCACCCTAATAGCTTCACTACTTTAAAAGCCTTATCTCTAAATACAGTCACATTCTGGAGTATTGGAGGTTAAGAAAGGCTTCAAAATAGGAATTTTAGAGGGACACAATTCAGCCCATATCTATGTAATTGTAATATTAGTATTGAAACTCTCAGAGTTTTAACTGAATTAAATGATTCAAGACACATAAAGTGTCAGCTAAAATTTCTCTTGTATATAGTACACATTCAACAGAAGTTATATTCTATTATTCCTCCTTAAGCTATTGATCATTTAACTATTGAATTTCTCAGGTTAAGGGTTGTTCCTTAGTGGCCCAACAATTAGAATCTAGCAATTGGAGGTGGTGGTGAAATGAGGCAAGTGAACTAGTTCCCTGGGTGAATCCTATATACCCTAACATTTATGAACTTCTGGAGTGAACCCAGTAGGAAAAGAATGGGTACATTTGGTCAGGCAGAAGATGAAAAGAATCAGAAGAATTTATTATTAGGTCAGAGGAAGACATACTAGTCCTTCAAAGAAGTTCATCAACACGTAGAGTGCCAATGTACTAGAGGTGAGCGATGGCTGGGACTGCCCAGGAACATCACAATGAGAATGTTAGTTAGGTTGTCAGGAATATTTAGTGACAGGAGTTGGGACCATCTAAGATTCAGGAACAGAACTCCACTACTGCAGGAGAAATTACTAAAATAAAATAACAGACACAAGTTGTAAAGGGGTAGGTTAATAAGTGAGTAAATAAATAAACCAGTCATCACTGTGCTAAACCTTTTTTGATGCACTGCTCATTAAGTCACAATTTTAGGCATGGAGTACAATTTCTGCCTTACACATGGGGAAATGGTAGTTTGGAGATCTAAACTTCATGAGGCCAGAGTCCATTATTTATGTTTTTGCACCCACCAAAAGACCTGGCATATGGTGAATAGTAAATAACTGTTCATTGCCTGAACCAATGGATTGTCAGTTACCTTATAGTACAATGATGAAGCTAGGAATTAAACCAAAGCTGTGACTGAAGTCATTGCACCAGAAACAGAACGTGAAAGAAAGGGAAATGGCACAGTGTGCAGTATATGAGAAATAAAAATGAAAACAGCAGTAACAGAATTAAAAAGACTGTCTCCAGAGTTGTTGATTTCATCATTATAAAATTATAGCAGTATATGCAGAGAGCCAAATAATGTGTCTTAAGTTATGTCTTTGTTCAAAAAAATTTTTAGAGAGAGTGAGTGAGAGTGCAAGTGGGGCAGAGGGGCAGAGGGAGAGAGAAAGAGATAATCTTATATTGACTCCATGCTCAGTGCAGAGCCAAATGTAGGGCTCAATTCCATGACCCTGGGATCAAGAGTCGGCCAACCGACTGAGCCACCCAGATCCCCTTCAGTTATCTTTTATTAATTGATATCACTTGATTAGTCCTCTCTGAGAATTGGTTGTGCATCTATCTGTCAATCATCTTTCTTTAACACCTAGCCTATGTTTTTTATTTATCACTAACATATTATTATATTTAGCATATATCTAACAAGATTAGGCAGCATAACATAATGGAATAACAATGAACTTTGGAGTTAGTGTATTGTTAGTCTTTTGATGTTCAGCTCTAGTACCTACCAGCTTAATTACTTTGGGCAAAGTACTTAATGTCTCTTAACTTCAATTTGCTTTATCTATGCAAAGGAACATTTTATAGTTTGAAATGAAGGTACAATTAGATAATTTCTGTAACAAGCCCCACCACAAAGTAAATGATTAGCTAACCTGGTAACCCAGCAAACAAATGAAATAAATTTTCTGCCAGAATAATTTTTAGATAAAATTGTCACTTTCTTCCATGACGCTCATCAGTTAACATCAACTTGTTCCTCTTTTCCAGAATTAAATTTAAAATAGTTGTTTCTTCAATTGTCATCCTGCTGCATTTGACACCAGAGCTCACCCTTCATTTCTGAAAATCTTTGGTCCCCTGGCTTTCATAGCACCATTCGTTCTGATATATTTTTTAATATCTTAGCTGTTTTTTTAATGAAGGATATACATATATATATTCATATTATCACAAAATTCAGTCATGATTTCCAGCTGTTTTTGAAAACACATCACATGTATTGGGATATTTTATAAAATAGGAGTTGTATACCCCTAACGAAGAAGTCAGAAAATTTAGTCTTAGTTTTTCTTGACGCTAGGAGAGTGGAGGCATAGAAATGAAGCTCTGCCAATGAAGTTGAACTATGTGGGATTTTAACTGGGAAGTGAGGAATGAGACTGTGTGAAGATTAGGATAAAAGCATTCAGCATAAAAGCACAAGATTGAGGGTCTTGTGGTCCATGGCCAGTCTCCATGATTGCACTTGCAGCTCCTGGGTCTTTGCTGGCACATTCCTGTGACATTGGTGGAGCCTCTGGCTGCATATTCCCTAAGCCTGAATCTCTAGCGGTTACAAATATCCTCGGAGCTACCTATTATCTTTAATCTCTTCTCCTGAGTAAACTAGCTACAAGGGTTTCAGTTGTTAGTAACAAAGATCAGTGACTGACGCAATGTCCCTCAAATGACTATCCATGACCTTCTATATTCCAGTCCTGACTAAAAGTTTTTCACCATGTCAGCCAAGACTCAGAAGTTAATAACTGCCAAATATTTATTTCTGTCTTTGACATCAGTCATTTGAGCCTCACACATTATTTCCATTCATTTATTAGACATTCCCACATGAGTATGTATCAAAAGTTCTCAAACTAAATACATTCACAACTTACTCTCACTACATCACACATACAGTCAGATGTAATTTATCAGTCAAGCCAAACACGCTTTTTGTTGTGTTTTTGTGCTGTTGTTGTTTTGTTGAGGTGTTTTTTTTTTCTGTTTCTAGATGTGATTGAGTTCAGTCTAAATTTCAGTTTATCTTCTTTAACTGTTCTGTCCAGTAGCAATTTATGCGAGGATGCAAATGTTCAAAGTCTGTGCTGCCCAAATTGGTAGGCAGTACCCACCTGGAGCTATTGAGTGTTTGAAATATGGCTGGTGCAACTGAGGAGCTAAGTATTTAATTTTGTTTAAATTTTATTAAATTTATATGGAAGTTTCAGTAGACGCATATGGCTAATACCTTCCATATTGAACATTGTGGTTCGGTATTATATCCCTCAGCTTTGGTTTAATTTGCAGATGCAGCAAACTGTATTTTTATTCAGATTTGGTGGATAGAAATTTTTACAATAAGACTTGAGATTTTTCCTTTAGAAATAATGCTCATTACATTGTCTAGGTCAGCATTTTATACTGATAACTCTTTGGGTATTAACTACTGACCAGTTTTATGGCCACCTAACTGTAGTGTCCAGAATGATCGTTCTGAACTATTGATGTATGCCAAGTAAAACAATCAATAAGTTCCCTCAAGCTCTATGATATCTGTGCTAGCAAAGTTGATCATCTGAAACTGCCAGGTACATAGACTTTGTATCAAGTGAAAGAATAGATGTTTACCTTGCTTTTGGAGGAATTTGTAAAACTCCTGCCTGAAATAAAGTTGCTAGTATATTTCAAATTTGAAACTGCTCTATTTTTATTTTTTTTTTAACCATAGCTTAAGTAACAGATTTCCTTAGTGTGGGCTTTGGGGATGAGTTAGAGGTTATGCTTAGAACACCTGAATCAACTATTTGTAACTAATTGTGCTACTGGAAACAATTGGAAATTTAACTAAACAAGACTTTTGAGGACTTTTTTCTCTAAATTAACAAAAGTCACACATTCTTTATTATTCTAAAGACGAAGCATGGGCAAAATTTTTCTCTACAGAGTCAGATAGAAAATATTTTAGAGTTTTTGAGCCAAGAAGCAAAATCAAGGGTATTATATAGACATGTACATCGTCAGTTATAAATGTAAAAGTCTGATATACTTTTTAAAAAATATATGGCCTATACTGTTATAGTAAGCATTGTAAATCTATGTCTGTGTATTTTTTGTTCATATATATTTGTTTTTGATGTCTTATTCTGTTCTTAAGAGTATTATTCCCTCATAGTCTGCAGAGCTTAATTCATTCTAAAGTCACTTAGAGATTGTTCTACAAGTCTAATGTATTACAATTGCTATTAATTGTTGGTGCTTTTCTTAGTTTTCCTCAGGAGGTTTGTAAATTTAATTTTATGACATTTTACTTAGTTTTTTTTTAAGTTTCTGATTTTAATTCCAGCCTGATTAACATGCAGTGTTATATTAGTTTTAGGTGTACAATATAATGATTCGACAATTCTATACATTACTCAATGTTCATCATAAGTGTACTCTTTAATTCCCATCACCTGTTTCACCTATCATGAAACCCTTTTCCCCTCTGATAAACATCAGTTTCTTCTCTATAGTTAGAAGTCTGTTTCTTGGTTGTCTATTTCTCTTTTTTCCCCCTTTGTTCATTTGTTTTGTTTCTAAATTCTATATATAAGTGAAATCATATGGTATTTACCTTTCTCTGCCTTCTTTCATTTAGCATTGTACTTTCTAGCTCCATCCATGTTGTTACAAATGGCAAGATGCCATTAATATATATATATATATATATATATATATATATATATATATATATCACGTCTTCTTTCCATTCATCTATCAATGGACCCTTGGGCTGCTTCCATAATTTGGCTATTGTATATAATGCAGCCATAAACATAAGGGTTTGCGTATGCTTTTGGATTTGTGTTTTTGTAGTTTTGGGGTAAATACCCCATAGTGTGATGAATGGATTGTAGAGTAGTTGTATTTTTAATTTTTTGAGGAATCTCCATACTGTTTTCCACAGTGGCTATACCAGTCCCACTAATAGTACACAAGGGTTCCTTTTTCTCTACACCCCCACCAACCCACTTGCTGTTTCTTGTGTTTTTGATCTGAGCCATTCTGATAGGTATGAGGTTATATCTCTTTGTAGTTTTGATTTGCATTTCCCTGATGATGAGTGACGTTAAGCATCTTGTATCTGTTATCTTCTTTGGAGAAATGTCTGTTCGTTACTTCTGCCCATTTTTTAAAAGATTTTTTTAAAGTAATATCTACATGCAGTGTGGGGCTCAAACTTACAACCCCAAGATCAAGTGTTACATGCTCTACTGACTGAGCCAGCCAGATGCCCCTCTTCTACCCATGTTTTAATTAGAATATTTGTTTGGGATATTGAATTGTATCAGTTCTTTATATATTTTGTATACTAACCTTTTATCATATATGTAATTTGCAAATATCTTCTCCCATTCAGGCTATATTTTAGTTTTATTGATTATGTCCTTTGCTGTGCAAAAGCTTATTATTTTGTTGTAGTCCCAATATTTATTTTTGCCTTTATTTTCCTTGCCTCAGGAGACATATCTAGAAAAATGTTACTAGAAAAATGTTACCTGTGCTCTCTTCTAAGATTTTTATGGTTTCAGGCCTCACATTTAGGACTGTAATCCATTTTGAATTTATTTTTGTGTATAGTATAAGAAACTGATCCACTTTCATTCTTCTGCATGTAAATGGTTTCCCAAACCATTTGTTGAAGAGACTGTCTTTTTCCCATGGCATATTCTTGCCTCTTTTGTGTAAGATTAATTGACCATATAATTGTGGGTTTGTTTCTATTCTGTTCTATTGATCTATGTGTCTGTTTGGGTGGCAGTACCATACTGTCTGGATTACTACAGCTTTGTAATATAGCTTGAAATCTGACATTGTGATACCTCCAGCTTTGTTTTTCTTTTTCAAGATTGTTTTGGCTATTTGGGATCTTTAGTGGCTCCACACAAAATTTAGGATAATTTGTGCTGGTTCTATGAAGAATGCTATTGCTATTTTGATAGGGCTTGCATTAAATATGTAGATTTGGGTCGTATGGACATTTTAACAATATTTGTTCCTCCATTCCATGAGCATAGAATGTCTTTCCATTTATTTATGTCATCTTCAATTTCTTTCATAGATGTTTTATAGTTTTCAGAGAACAGATCTTATATCTCTTTGGTTAGGTTTATTCCTAGGTATCTTATTGTTTTCGGTGCAATTATAAGTGGGATTAATTCCTTGATTTCTTTTTCAGCTACACCTATAGGTGTGTAGAAATACAACAGATTTCTGTATGCTGATTTTGTAGCATGTGACTTTCTTGAATCTGTGTATCAATTAGAGCAAATTTTTAGTGGAGTCTTTCAGGTTTTCCACGTAGAGTACCATGTCATCTGCAAATAGTTTAAATATGAAAGTTCGACTTCTTCCTTGCTGATTTGGATGACTTTAATTTATTTTTGTCCTCTGACTGCTGAGGCTATGACTTCCAATACTACATTAGGTAACAGTGGTGAGAGTGGACATACTTAACGTGTTCCTGACTGTAGAGGAAAAGCTCTCACATTTTCTCCATTAAGGATGATATTAGCTCTGGATTTTACATACATGGCATTTATGATGTTGAGGTATGCTCCCTTTATCCCTACTTTGCTGAGGGTTTTTATTAAGAATGGATAGTTTTTCAAATATTTTTCTGCATCAATTGAGAGAATCCTATGGTTCTTATCCTTTTTAGTATGGTGAATCATATTGATTGATTTGTGAATATTGAATCACCCTTGCAACCCAAGTATAAATCCCACTTGATTATGATGAATGATTCTTTTAATGTACTGTTGGATTCAATTTGCTAATATTTTGTTGAGAATTTTTACATCCATGTTCATCAGGGATATTGACCTGTAGTTCTCTTTTCTAGTGGGGTCTTTGTCTTACTTTGGAATCAAGGTAATGCTGGCCTTGTAGAATAAGTTTGGAAGTTTTCCTTCCATTTTTATTTTTTGGAACAGTTTGAGAAAAGAATAGGTATTAACTCTTCCTTAAATGTCTGGTAGAATTCCCCTGGGATGCCATTTGGCCCTGGACTTTTGTTTGTTGGGAGAGTTTTGGTTACTGATTCAATTTCTTTGTTGGTTATTGGTCTGTTCAAGTGTTCTATTTCTTTCTGTTACAGTTTTGGTGGTTTATGTTTTTAGGAATTTATCCATTCCTCCAAGATTGCCCAATTTGTTGGCATATAATTTTTCATAATATCCTAAAATGATTTGTATATTTGTGGTGTTGATATCTCCTCTCTTATTTGTGCTTTTATTTACTTGGGTTCTTCTTTTTTCTTTTTGATAAGTCTGGCTGGGGTTTATTAATTTTATTAATTTTTTTCAAAAATCAAGCTCCTGATTTCAGTGATGTATTCTGTTTGTTGTTGTAGTTTTATTTGTTTATATCATTTATTTTTGCTCTAATCTTTACTATTTCTCTTCTTCTGGCTTTATGCTTCATTTGTTGTTCTTTCCTAGCTCCTTTGGGTATGAGTTAGGTTGCATTTTGAAATTTTTCTTGCTTCTTGAGCTAGACCTGTATTGCTATATCCTTCCCTTTTATGACTGCTTTTGCTATATCCCAGAGGTTTTGGACCATTGGGTTTTCATTTTCGTTTGTTTCCATGTATTTTTTTATTTGTTCTTTAATTTCCTTGTTGACCCATTCATCTTTAGTAGGATGTACTTTAACCTCCATGTATTGGTGGTCTTTCCAAATGTTTTCTTGTTGTTGACTTCAAGTTTCATAGTTTGTGGTCTGAAAATATGCATGGTATGATCTCCGTCTTTTTATACATATTGAGACCTAATTTGTGACCTAGTATGTTCAGGAGAATGTCCCATGCACACTTAATAAGAATGTGTATTTTGCTGCTTTAGAATGAAATGTTCTGAATATATCTCTTAAGTCCATCTGGTCCAGTGTGTCATTCAAAGCCATTGTTTCCTTGTTAATTTTCTGTTTAGATTATCTGTCCATTGATGTCAGTGGGGTGTTAAAGTCCCCTACTATTTATTATTGTATTTTATCAATGAGTTCCTTTATTTTTGTTATTAATTGTTTTATATATTTGGGTGTTTCAAGTTTGGGGCATAAATATTTATAATTGTTAGATCTTCTTGTTGGACAGACCCCTTTAATATGACATAGTGCCCTTCTTCATTTCTTGTTACACTCTTTGGTTTAAAATCTATTTTGTCTGTGGCACCTGGGTGGCTCACTCAGTTAAGCGTCCAACTTCTGCTCAGGTCATGATCTTGAAGTTCACAAGTTCAAGCCCCATGTCAGGCTCTGTGCTGACAGCTCAGAGCCTGGAGCCTGCTTCAGATTCTCTGTCTCCCTCTCTCTCTGCCCCTCCTCTACTCACACTCTGTCTCTCTCTCTCTCTCAAAAATAATAAAAACATTTTTTAAAAATTTAAAATCTAATTTGTCTGATATAAATGTTGCTACTCTGGCTTTCTTTTGACATGCATTTGCATGGTAACTGTTTCTCCATTCCCTCACTTTCAATCTGCACGTGTCTTGACATGAGTCTTTTATGGGCAACATATAGATGAATCTTGTGTGTTTGTGTGTGTGTTTTTGTTTGTTTTCATTCCATCACTATGTCTTTTGATTGGAAAATATAGTCCATTTGCATTCAAAGTAATTATTGATAGGTGTGTATTTATTGCCATTTTATTATTTGTTTCATAGCCGTTTTGGTAGTTCTTCTCTATTTTTTTCTTCCCTTGCTCTCTTTTCTCATGATAAGTTGACTTTCTTTAGTGATGTACTTAGATTCCTTTCTCTTTATTTTTTTCAGGTCTATTGCTGTTCATTTGGTTTGTATATAAATAACATCTTCTGCATATAGCAGTCTATATTAAGTTAATGGTCATTTAAAGTTGAACCCATTCTTTATTCTTCTCCTCCCCATGTTTTAGGTGTATGGCATTATACCATACAACCTTTTATTTTGTGAGCCCCTTGACTGATTTTTACAGATATACTTATTATTACTGCTTTTGTACTTCCTACTTTTCCTATTCTTATTTATGGTCTTTCCTTTCTACTCAAGTATCCCTTTTAACATTTCTTTTGGGACAGGTTTAGTGGTCCTTAATTCTTTTAACTTTTGTCTGGAAAACTCTTTATCTCTCCTATTCTGAATAACAGCCTTGCTGGATAGAGTATTCTTGGCTGCAGAATTTTCCCTCTCAACACTCATAACATTCCCTTCTGGCATGCAGTGTTTCTATGAAATATCAGCCGATAGCCTTATTGAGTTTCCCTTGTATGTAACTGTTTTCTTTTTTCTTATTGCTTTTAAAATTCTCCCTTTATCACTACTCTTCACCACCTTATTTTCTGTGTGTCTTGGTGTGCACCTCCTTTGGCTGATTTTGTTGGGGGCTCTCTGTGCCTAGATCTGGATTTCTCTTTCCTTCCCAAGATTTGGGAAGTTTTCAGCTATTAATTTTTCAAATAAATTTCCTGCCCCCTTTTCTTTCTCTTCACTTTCTGGATGCCTATCATGTGAATGTTATTACGTTTAATAATGTCACTAATTTCCCTAAGTCTAATCTCATTTTACATAATTATTTTTTCCTCTCACTGCTTAGATTGATTACTTTCCATTACTCTGTCCTCCAGGTCACTGATTTTTTTTTTTTTTTTTTGCTTCATCTAGTCTACTATTTATTTCATCTACTGTATTTTTAATTTCATTTATTGTATTCTTCATTTTCTAATTGGTTCTTTTGTTTCTCGTTGTTAAGGGTCTCATGGTGTCCCACACTCTTTTATCAAGTCTAGTGAGTAACTACTATCATTACTTTAAATTCTGTGTCAGGCATATTACCTATCTCCGTTTTGCTTAGGTGTCATACTATAATTTTGTCCTGTTCTTTCATTTGGGACACATTCCTCTGTCTCCTCATTTTGTCTAACTCTCTGTGTCTGTTTCTGTTCAGAGACAGCTATGTCTCCTTCACTTGAATGTAATGGCCTTATAAAGAATGGATCCTTTAGTGCCCTACTATGCATTGTCCCCTGTTCATTAGAACCTGGCACTTCATGGGTATCTCCTATTTGTGATGCATGTGCTCTGTTGTGGCTGAGCCCCTTTTTCCTTCAGTCCAGTTTTCTATAGTGGCTCTCCTTGGCTGTTGTGGGCAGTGTTTGGTCCCTGAGGTGTTAGTGGGCTGGTCTGGGGACTCTTTTTTTTTAATTTTTTTTTAACATTTATTTATTTTTGAGAGACAGAGTGAGACAGAGAATGAGCAGGGCGGGGCAGAGAGAGAGGAAGACACAGAATCTGAAGAAGGCTCCAGGCTCCAAGCTATCAGAACAGAGCCTGATGCAGGGCTCAAATTCATAGACTGTGAGATCATGACCTGAGCTGAAGTTGGACACTTAACCGCCTGAGCCACCCACGTACCCCTGGCCTGGGGACTCTTTTAGCTTGATTTGAGTCAGACCAGGTATTTACTAGAGATACAGTAGCACAGACCTGGAGGGCATTTTCCCTGGTTGTCCCCTGAGAAGCTTTCACTGGTGGACAGGGCCTATAGTCAGACCAGTTGTCTGTTTCCAGTCCACTGTGTGGTTATCTTTCCCTTTCTCTGGGTCAAGAGTCATATTGAGTGATGCTGGCCACTGTAGGGGCTGCTTGTTCACTAGAAGTCTGTGACACCACTCTATATAGGCTTTGGCCAAGAGTATATTAGAGAGGGTGGATATGTCAAAGCACAGGGCAGGGGCAGTGATTTTGGATGGGGAACTTGGCAAGCTTTTCGTGCCCCTGCCCTCTGTGGGAAGGGTCCTGCTGTGGAGGGACTGAGGCAGCCTATCCAGAGGGGTAGACCCCTGGAAGCACAGCATGGTGGGACAGGGAAGCCATGCCAACAAGTTAGGTAGTGAGTCATGCAGATGGCCATATGTTTATGTTGGGAGGCATGGGAGGAAAATGACACTTTCCAGTTCGTTTGTTCCTAGAGGAGTTCCCCAGTGATTTCTGTCCCTCCAAGACATGCTCTGAGATTAGTAAGTAACTCTCCCTCCTGTAGGCCGGGGCTTCTTTCAAACTTCTGCTTTTATGCTGTATCTCTGAGCTGTTTGTTGTACTATATTTTTACAGGCATGGACTCAGTTTCCTCTCATCTTCCCAATTCTCGCAGAATGAACCCTGCTGTTTTTTAAAAACATGTTTTAAGTCCTGCTGGTTGAAAGAACTCATGAAATTTGAAATTTTGTCCCTCTGGTTTTCTTTTTTTTTTTTTTTAATTTTTTTTTTTTATCGTTTATTTATTTTTGAGACAGAGAGAGACAGAGCATGAACGGGGGAGGGTCAGAGAGAGAGGGAGACACGGAATCTGAAACAGGCTCCAGGCTCTGAGCGGTCAGCACAGAGCCCCACGCGGGGCTCAAACTCATGGAGTGTGAGATCGTGACCTGAGCCGAAGTCAGCCGCTTAACCGACTGAGCCACCCAGGCGCCCCTGTCCCTCTGGTTTTCAAAGCCAAATGTTAAGGGGATTCATCTTCCCTGTGTGAGCTGCCCAGTGTAATAGTCTGTTTCTCTCACCTCTCTGTGCTTGTGGTATCCCTCCTTCCTGCAGATAGTCCCATGAGTCCCTTTAATTCCCAATTGTATCTCCTCCCTTCCTACCCTCTTCATTATGATATCTTCTTTACAAAAAGTTGTGGAGTTTATTCTGCCAGTCTTTGGGCTGTTTTCTGGGTTATCTGAGTGAGTGTTATCTAGTTGTATCCATGGGACGAGGTGAGCCTGGGGTCCTCCTACTCTGCCATCTTCCCTGGAAGTTTCAAAGAATTTCTTTTGAAATGTTCCCCCTCAATATGAGTGCTTAACTTTTTCCTTTTAGGTTTTGTGGGTACTGCTAGTGAACTCCCAGTCCAGACTCAGGTATTCTATCAGTAGCTAAAAGCCTCTGTCTCATAGTAATGTTGTTGATATTCCAGCCTTCATGTTTTAACCAAGGGATAAATTGCCTGTAGCTCCATCTGCAATGATTTCTCCTGCAACCAAAGGTATACTGATCTCTATCAGCTGTAGTCCCAGGCAGCATTTCCAGCTTATTTTCAGCTTCCTTGATTCAAATGGTCAATTTTGGTCCTGGCCTATGCCCCTCATTGGTTTTTCAATATTTGCTATGAATGTGCTATGCTGCTCCACTCCTAGTTTACTTCTGTGCATTTAGAAACCATGGAAAACTTTTTTTTTTAATTGAGGTTCTGTTGTTCTTAGTATTGGATTTATAGTATTATAATTTAGTTCAGTACTTTTCCTGGAATTATCATGATTTAGTTGTGTGGGAGTAGAATTTCCCAGTACTAAGCTCACATCCTTACAAAAGCCTTTAATGAATTTTCCAAGATTTGCCAGAAATACTCAGAAGGATAGAAACTTTTTTCTTTGAATTGCATTTCTTTACAGATGAATAGAAGTTCTTCTGACTAGCCTCTGTGCAATTTCTCTACACCATTTAGAACCTTCTGGTTTACATGGCAGATGTGGCTTGAAATGTTCTTGTGTAAATATCCATCATAAATACTGTGATATTGGCATACAATATCTGTGAGTTCTCTCACCTTAAGTCAGATGGTGCATGAAGCAAATGTGGATCTTCCTTGCCTTTCTTTTTTTTTCAACTTTTTATTTTAAAGTAGTAATAGAGCCACAGAGAGGTGTATAGAAATATACAGAATTGTCTGCCCTCTTTGCGAGTGTAATATAGTAGTGGGTTTTCTTGCAATTTTTTTGTTGCTATCTTCCACATTTTCTTCTAAATAATTGATATACATTTGTACGTAAAGATAGCTGCGTTCAGAATGTATTTACTTTTAAATTCTAACTTAATCTTTTAAAATTTTCTTTGAAGACCAACACTGTTTCTATATCGAGATATGCAAATCATTATACAGTAAATATTTCAAAGCTTTTGTTAATTTTAGTCAGCATCACTAAAAAACAATGTTGTTTATTTTCATACACACACACACACACACACACAAGCGCTCACGATTATACACAGGCTGTCTTTGGAATGTATAAAAGTAAAACTGTATGATAGCATAGTGTTTTTCAAAATGCAAATTACTATTTTAGAGAAGACCTGGACAGTGAGAACACCATCCACCTTCCTGTGGACGTTTGAACAGAAATCGCAGGGTCCTCTGCCTTCTTTTCATCCTGGTTATGGCTCATCTCTTTAATATTGTTTGTCTTGTATTTTACCATATTTTTTTCTCTTTTTTTCTTTAACGTTGCTTTCTCTAACTTCTTTTTCAGTATTCGTCATTAAGTTAATTAGTCTTCTGTCTTATAGTGCAATTCTCTTCTCCATCTCTATACAATACAGCAGTCCATATACCTAAAACACCATTCATTTATTCATTCATTAGAGAACACTGCATCAGTCCTGTCAATTAATAGCTGTTGTGAATGTCATTAAGTCCCATGGAGCTAGGAACCCATAATTGGGAATATGTCCTGAATGGCAGCAATAGCTCTCATGTGGGAATGTTAGTACGGGATCAAAAAAGAAAGAAAAGGAAGAAAAAATGAAAAATCTCCTATTAAAGAATTTCAACATCCAAAATTACAGAATCTGTGTCCTTTCAGAATGTGTATGACTTCAAAATTCCATTTGTGTTTTGGAGAAGTTTTGCTTAGTTATCAACTTTACCCAGTTGTAAAAATGTGTTGGTTTTAATAGTTATTATTGCTGATTTTGTTTCGGAAGGGTCTCCATCTCTTCTTTCACTGAATTTTCTGCCAATACGAATCAGAAAAGAAATGGAAAAGAGGCTAAAAGGAAAAGGTTTATCAGAGAGAAAGGCAGAGTGACATTTATTTTTAAAATTAAGTTGTAATAATTTATCTTGTTCACAGTGCAGATAGATACTGTCATACATTGTTCTTAGACTTACAAATATTTAGAAACTGTTTTAGAGGTATGGCAAATAAAACTTTAAAGTAATATACAATTACTCAAAAGGGCTTTTGGTAATGTGCTCAAAAGTTGCTTTTATAGGGGTTCCTGGGTGGCTCAGTCAGTTAAGTGTCTGACTCCAGCTCAGGTCATGAACTTACAGTTTATGAGTTTGAGCCCTGCGTCAGACTCTGTGCTGACAGCTTAGAGCCCAGAGCCCAGAGCCTGGAGTTCGCTTTGGATTCTGTGTCTCCCTCTCTCTCTCTGCCCCTCCCCTACTCGTGCTCTGTGTCTGTCTGTCTCTCTCTCTCTCAAAAATAAATAAACATTTTTTTAAAAATTTAAGAAGTTGCTTTTATACAAATTAATCTTAAATATACAGCATCTCCTAAATTTCTAATACACATGAAATATTTCCTTTATTTCTTTTTCTTTTCTTTTTTTGGTTCTGCCTGCAGTTTTTATTTTCTATTGTATTAACAAAGAAAGACTTTGGGAAATATAATTGCCCCAAAGAAAGAAATTGGGAATGTTTATCACAAATGTCAAGATGCTGCTTTCCTTATATGTAATATGTAAATTGTTAAATGGTCTGTTAATGCATAGATGGAACTCTATTGTATAGTTGTATTTATTTGTTGTTTACTCATTTATTTCTCATCTGATTAGCATCTGTGTTTTCTCTAAACTCATCTGAAATATTTGGTCTCAGAACTTGTGCAAACACAGTGTTTCTGCCATTTATTTATAAGAAAAGGCTTTAAAAGTTTGTTGTTGTTTTGTGTTTTTTTTTTTTGAAAATAATACTGCCTTGGAAAAAATATACAGGTACACTTACAGATTTTTGCCATGGCCTTAGATAACACATACACACGTGAGATTAAATACCTCATAAGATCGACCCCATTCCCTGGGAATATAAAAAGTCATGTAAGACAGGCTAGGTGCATTTATGTAAGACATAGTTGCTACAGCTGTGCACATCTCAGCAATGTCCTCTTTGCTGAGGTAGAAAATGCCAGAGGCCAGCATACTTCATATCAATACCCACTGATAATATTTTGTACTTTAAAGAAACAAAAAATAAAAAAAAAGAACACAAGGGGGAAGAAAACAGGCCCTCAAGTGAATGTTCTTATAATTCTACTTTCATGTTCGCCCCAAACTAACCGTGTTGTACAGCACATGTCGTTCTACTTCATTTTTCTCAGCTGTTCATTTTGATTGATACACTAAACCGAAATAGTTAACTGAGTAATAAAGTAGCCCATTTTTCTGAGTGTAGAGACTGTTGGAGTCTTTGCTATCCCAAAGCACAACCCTCTGAAGCTGCCTCTGCAAATCAATCCCTGTGGGTGGCTTCTTGCAAAAAGAGTATGTTACCTAACAACCTCACATAAGAAATGGAAAAGGGCAGGGGAGAAAAGATAAGAGAAATATCTTCCCTATCCAGGGACCACACTTCATCTTGCTACGAGCTAATTGGTTTTTTCTTGAAATTTCTTGACCACAATACTCCTTATACCTTCTACAACTGTGGTAACTCAGAACTTCAAGGGTTTTTTAATGGTTTTTGTTGTTGTTGTTGTTGTTTTCTCTCTCTCTTTACAAATCACTAGTCATTGATGTAGGAAATCATTCTATTCTGAGCCTGATAAACTTGAATGGACTTTTTTTTTAAGATTTTATTTATAAGTAATCTGTACACCCGACGTCGGCCTCAAACTCACAACCCCAAGAGCAAGAGTCACATGCTCTATTGACTGAGCCAGCCTGGCGCCCCATCTCTAATGAACTTTGAATTACGTTTTACAATACCATTATATGAAGAAAAAAAGCCCCCTAGATATGAGTGTTCCAAATATGTTCTCACAGATATGAGTCTTTATATAGGAATATTAGAAGAATATGTCTTTCACTTCATAAAGTGGAATCCCTGATGTGCTCCCAAAATGGAATGAATAGAAGACTAGGCAAAAGGAAAGTATCATAACACAGAAGGGAGTTCAGTTCGCATAATCTCAGGGAGTTTCAGCAAAGTATGCTTTTTTATTTATGCTAAGTTACGTCCAGCAACAGAGAAAGCTTGAGACATGTTATTATTCCAGGAATGCGTTTGGGCCTGAACAACCAGAGATTCAACTGTACAGGGATGACCATCCTCTCCCATCCTGGGTTACATGAATGGAGGTCTCCAAAGACCTAAGGAGCAATGGCTGAACTATACAGTAACTCATGGAGAGCTGTAGGCCAGATATAACAGAGGTTCTGGAGCCATGTTCTGAATCTGGAAGGGCAAAAAGGGGTCAGGAAAGAGGAAGGAAATTGTGGCAGTAGAGAGGCCACTCAAATAGTTGCTTACAAGGGGATCAGCAAAGAAGGTTAGTCCTAACTACAAATTGGGACATAGTGTGGAACTTGGAGCCCAGGATTCAATAGTACATTAGCCCCCAAGCTTTTTAGAGAATCTATATTATTAAAGGCTACTTGGTGAAAGAGAAATGAGATTGGGGGCTATAGTTGGTATCTAATGCTAAGTAGTAGATGTAAGAAAGTGGCCAAGGGTAAGGAACAAAAATAGGAAATTTGGAGCTGGGGAACAGTGTGGGAACTAGCAGCTACCTTGCACAAATATGCCATGACTGTCCCAGGCCAGAATAATATCACTCTCTACTTTTAGAGAGGCACAAATTGCCTTTGATTTTGCTTTTCTGAGTCTATTTAGCCTTGGAAACTGAGTGATATTGAGCCTGAAGGAAAGGCGTTCAGTAGCATTGAGTGTAAAGAACTAGGGGTGGCAAAGTCAGGAGCTAAGAATCTGGAAGGCCTTATTCAAAGCAAGGACACTTTTAGGAAGGCACCGGCCTCTCTGGTACTCTTCCTATTTACCGCCCTTGTAAATCTAGCTCATGCATTTGTAACAATTAATTCATGTGATGAAATATTTTATGAATATGTTAGTTGTATATTTTTTTTAACTTTCCCCTTCTATTTTCTTTATTTTGTATGTTATGGTAAATATTCTCTTTTGTTTTCAATTAGTTTTCTAGAATCTTCTGAATTCACAGTACATTATCCATGTGACTATTGTATTTCCTCCTCCTCCTTTCTTTTCTTTTTTTAAATTTTTTTAATGTTAATTTTTTTTGTGATAGAGCATGAGCAAGAGAGGGGCAGAGAGGGAGGGAGACATAGAATCCGAAGCAGGCTCCAGGCTCTGAGCTGTCAGCACAGAGCCCGATGTGGGGCTCGACCTCACAAACTGTGACAGCCGAAGCCAGATGCTTAACCAACTGAGCCACCCAGGCACCCCAACTCCTCCTCCTTTAATACCAGTCCTGTAATACGAAGTCCATTAGTGTTCATCTCCATTTCCTATAGCTGATAAAATATCTGACACACCATGACAATAAGTGGCCTACACAGATCATTTTCTAAACATTTTTCTGTGTTTTCACACTTTTTTGTGCTTGCATATTTTATTTACGTTTTTAATAAGATCTTTTTTAGGTTTATTTTTTAATTTTGAGAGAGAGAGAGAAAGGGCAGGGGGCAAACAGGGGAAAGACAGAGAGAGAGGGAGAGAGAGAGAATCCCAAGCAGACTCTGCAGGGTCACCATGAGGATCAGACTCGCAAACTGTAAGATCATGACCTGAACGAAAATCTAGAGTTGGATGCTTAACCAACTGAGTCACCCAGGCGCCCCTGTGCCTGCACAGACATTTTAATGGGAAGTTGGCAGGGACTTATCATGAGTTGTTAGCCCAGTGCTTTCTTAAAAAACAGTATTTTTTTTTTTTTTTTACTCATTCATCATTGCTGCAAAGACTGTCAATAGTCCAAACTGATAGTGCTTGAGAGCTCCCAGTTTATAGGTTTTTGTTTTGTTTTTTTTTTTTTTTAATCCTTCTTACCTTGGCTGCAGAATCCTTAGGCAAGAATCTGAGAGAGCTAGAGAAGTCGGTAAATTGTAGCACTTACAAAACCTGACGTTGGAAGCAAGTTGTCTGGATCCAATTCCCACCTTGTTATCTTACTAGATGCACAACTTTGGGGGCCTTGGGTAGGTTTATGTTCTCTGGGCCTTAGTTTCTTTATTTGTAAAATAACATTACTGAGAGGATGTGATAAGGTAATAGAGAGAAGCATTTAGCACAGCACCTGGCAAAGAGTAACACTTATAGGGCTTTCATTATTGCTGTCTTAGAAGACCAGGGGTATATAATCTTACACAATTGCTTTGAAATCTGTATCAAGCATTTTTTTTTAAATTATAGCTCAATCATACTTGCAGCAACAGAAACCAAAGATATATGCCTCTCTTAGTTTTCAAATGATACTGATGATTCTAAAAGTGAATAGATGCTAAATACTGTGGTTTATTAGCATGGCTTTAAATTTTCTGTCTTTGGGTGATAAGCATACATCTCATGATCAATAGGGTTGTTTAAATCAAAACCATATTTATGATCAATCAAGACACCATGTATTTTAGTTTAAAAATATCAAAAGATGGAAGCCAAATATAGCATTGTTTGAGCCTTTGTTGTCAGCTTACCAAAGCTCATCTCCCAAAGTGATCGAGCATAGATTTACAATTCTCAGAACAAATGGGGCTGAGTAGTGTGAAAGCAAACCAAGAGGCTTTGTTTAAATTGTGTGTGTGTGTGTGTGTGTGTGTGTGTGTGTGTGTGTGATTTTTTTAGGTTTAATTTATTTGGCATAATGTATCATTTTAATGTTTTGGGTTTTTTTAAATCATAGTTAATATTTTTCTTACCGTGCTTGGACTTTGCTGCTCTTGATGGCTCTGGGCCAGAAAGATGAAAAAAAAATACACAATGAGATCTCTAAAACACCGAAACTACAAGCTTTTATGTACAGTTTTGAGGTCTAGCAGGTGCTAGCAGAAAAGAAAATAGAATCCTTGCTGTCTCACTATTATAGAAAAGTAAAATCAGTGGCATGGAGAACGAAATCCCAAAGTCCACAGACTTCTACACATCTCTTATTTATAACAATACATCTACATTAGGTAAAGCCTATCCAATTTTTTATGACTTAATTGGCTCCCTCTCTTTGCATTTATAACACCAATCTACTTTCTGTCTTTCAACATATATCCCAGAGAAAGGAAATAGAAAATAAAACACATTATTCAGTAGGATTTCATTGTGCACTGAGGGTAAAAAGCAGGCATGTATAAATGGAAACACATTTGAAAGCCTTCCCAACTGAAATCTGGCAGGAGGTAAAGCACTTCATTAGGATTTGTAACATCGATGGTGAACTGCTTCATACAAAGTGCTACATTTGCGAATAAGGCACAAAATTGACTGTCAAGGAGATATAAGACCATAGCAGATTCCAGTCCATTTTATACTAAGTAGTCTATGGGAACACTGTACCTCAGCAACCCCAAGATTTAGATTTCATAAACTGTTGGTAGAGATTCACCATTGAATCTTCATTTGGTTCTGAAATAAGTCCTCTTTATAATGACACCGTGTAAAGGGCACAGCTACACCCCGTTAGTCAATGAGCTTTTTACTGATATACTCAGAGAATTACTGGCAAAAAAGTAATGCGCATTTCCTAAATTTTAAACAGAGACATTGACATATCCTAATTTCATAATGGTCATAATTATATGTCACTTGGCCAAATGTATGGTTCAAGATAATGTCAAAGTTGCATTTTAGAAATCAGGGTCAGATGTAAACAGTAAAGCCTCTGATCTTCTGCTCATATTGACTTCCATTATTGACAAGCTTATTAGCATGTAATAAGTATGTTTGCTTGCTGAGTTACAGACACGTGACTTGGAAGCACCTTTTAAAACACATCCCACTATGGGGCGCCTGGGTGGCGCAGTCGGTTAAGCATCCGACTTCAGCCAGGTCACGATCTCGCGGTCCGTGAGTTCGAGCCCCGCGTCGGGCTCTGGGCTGATGGCTCAGAGCCTGGAGCCTGTTTCCCATTCTGTGTCTCCCTCTCTCTCTGCCCCTCCCCCGTTCATGCTCTGTCTCTCTCTGTCCCAAAAATAAATAAACGTTGAAAAAAAAATTAAAAAAAATAAATAAATAAAACACATCCCACTAGTCAGTATTTAACTGTCTCTTTACCAACCTCTTCCTCCAAACCACAATTCTTCTGCACCACTGACATTTCTTTTCTGGCTAAGAGTCAAAACCGTAAGGATGACCCTGTCTTTATTACCAATGCCACTTATGTCATTTCCTATGCCTCATGTCAAAACCCTAGGAATTTAATTATTTGCAGTGTATGAGGTAACATAAAGATTGGCTCTGTAAGACCTGTTTCCCACCTCATCCCATAAAAAGAAGTATATAACTTGCTATGTTTCCTTTTAGACTTGGATTTTAAGAATAAAAATCCTCAATATGATTTCTGTGCTTACAAGTGGTTTGGATCTCCTACGCCTCCATAGATTCTTGGTATGTCTAATTCTCCCTTTCTGAAGGATTTTCTGCTCAATTTTTACTTCAATTTCAACTGTGTTGTCAGAGTACCAGCTCCTCAAGGGACAGGAAAGATGTCTGGTTCTTCTGTATTGCAAAGTGATGTAGTGCCGGTAGCATAGATGTGTTGGATTTCATTTATGTGAATATTAAAATATAGTCTTGTTTTAAGGAAAAGGTACAGCTTACTTGTAAATGGTGGGGAATTAAAGGGGTTCAAAATTTAAGTGGCTTGGAATAAGTTATGTGAGAGAACTACAGAGTACCATTGTTATTTCTAGGTAGTATTTCAGCACAGGCCTGGTTTTAGGTTGTCTTCCTGTGATTTTGAAACTTCCTTGTGGACAAAAATCACCTGAAATACTTGTCAAACATACAGATTCTACAGAATCAGACTGTATAACAGAGAAAGTTTGGTAATCTTAGATTTGACACATAGGAGCAACTGTTCAATAGTGCTTAAAGAGAAATATTGAGATGTGTAATGAAAGAAGAGACTGATGTGAAAGCACCCAGGACCTGAGGGAAGAAATAAAAGTCATCATGAAAAACAGCTGGGAGTTTCTGCCTCAAACAGCACCAACGGTCAGTCATATTCATGGGAGTTTTCATCAGAAAGATAAGTTTTACATCCTCTAGTGACCAACGTTCTAGGTTGACTAGAAGCAGATGGTGTGGTAACCTGGGGAAACCAGATCAATTGAAGGTCCCTTTTCCTTTCTATATCATGTGAATCACTCCTAAAATCTAATGCGGAGTTGATTGAAAGCACAAAAATGGAGAGAGAAGGTGATTGGAGAGCTAGAAACTCCAGGTCTTTCAACATCTAGTTCCCTGAGGAGAGAAAGAGCATATGGTCACCAGGACATGTGGGACTTCGGAAACTGGGTGCTCCACAAGTCTGTAACTCAAGTGTCAGAGTGCTGACCAAGGCACCAGTCTTCTAAAGCACATCAGAGGACTAGCTATTGGTAAAACTCATCTGATTCAACATGATTCAAATCCCTTTCAGATTTAAGGAACAAACTATATCTTTTTTTTATCTTTTATCTTTTCATATCTCATTTTTTATCTTTGTTTTATCTTTTCATATCTCTTTACTCCATTTTTTTTCAGTCTGTCACATGTGAAAGGAGTTACAGAACGATTAAAGGGACAAGAAACTCAGCTATGGAAAGTAATTTATTGGTTATCTATTGCTGCATAGCAAAATATCCTAAAACATATCAGGTTAAGCCAATGGAGCTTCTGTGGTTCAGAAACCTACACGCTATGTAGCTGGGTCCTCTGACTCAGAATTTCTCCAAGGCTACAATTAAGGTGTAACCTATGGATGTAATCATCTCAAGCCTCAACTGTGGTATGATTGCATCCAAGTCCAATGACATGGTTGGTGGCAGGAGTCAGTTCCATGATGGCTGTTGGCCTGTGACCGAATGCTCTCGCTGGCTCCTGGCTAGAGGCCTGCATCAGTCTCCTCCCGTGT
Organism: Puma concolor; assembly: GCF_028749965.1. Taxonomy (NCBI): domain Eukaryota; kingdom Metazoa; phylum Chordata; class Mammalia; order Carnivora; family Felidae; genus Puma; species Puma concolor. The sequence goes on along the minus strand of NC_141679.1, from coordinate 53,405,712 downwards.
GGTTTCTCCATAGGGCAACTCACAATATGTCAGAGGAGCAAGAGAGGGAAAGCAAGACAGAAGCCAGAGTCTTTTTGTAACCTGGTCTTGAAAGTGGTTTTGCCCTATTTTATTTTTAGAAGTGATTGACCAGTAGAACCCACAAGGAAGAGAAGGGATTAACAATGTCGTGAATACCAAGAGATAGGGAGCCATTTTAGAGGTTACAGATGTTAATGATAAATAGCTGAGGACAAGAGAACACTAGGTTTTGATGTAGAATCAAGCATAATGATGAACTGCTACCTATTAGTAGCAATGATAACTACTAACAGGTGGTGGTGGCAATTGTGATAATAGTTGTAAGAGCAGCAGTAATAGTAACACCAGGTCCAATGATAATAGTGATCTAAGAGAAAGAACAAATAATATTTAGAGCTTACATATTCTAGGTATGGGGACTGGATTTATTTCAGAGGCAGCTGGCTTTGATGTTTTGGAAAAAAAAAGCTTGACTGGTATTTTTTTGTGGTGATGTGTGAAGGCTTCGGGGCATGATTTGAACAAGTTTTTATACACTGGAAGCTAACACCCATTGGTGTTTTATAAAGTCACTTAAGTGGCCTGAGAGTAGGATGCAAACGGAAGACAGAGACTGAAAAAGTAAATTGTTCGGGTTAAAAATGAGAAATAGATCAGGGACATAAAGTCTTACCTAGAAAAGGAAAATCATAATGGAGAATTGTTGAAAGGAAAATTGACCTGAGGGAAAGGAGGAAGCTTGTAATTTGGTTCTAGTATTTCTTTAGTATTTAAAATTTCCTCTGAGTTCCCATAATCATTTTTTTCTATAGACAGCAGCTTGTGTTAGCAGTCCATGGAGAAAATGATGAAAAGTGTGCCTGGGGTGACACATCAGCATCATGGAAGCCAAGAGTAAGGACTGGGATCTGGCAAGGACACAGGCTGCTGAGGCAACAGTTCAGAAACAGACTTTGAGGGGGCACCTGGGTGGCTCAGTTGGTTAAGCATCTGACTTCAGCTCAGGTCACGATCTCATGGTTTGTGGTTTCAAGCCCTGTTTTGGGTTCTGTGCTAACAGTCCAGAGCCTGGAGCCTATTTCAGATTCTGTATCTCCCTCTCTCTCTCTGCCTGTCCCCTGCTCATGCTATCTTTCTTAAAAATAAAAATTAACATACATACATACATAAACTTTGAGACCCAGTCAGGTTGCCTTTGATAGCCCACAGATGAGACCAGAATCCACACCCAACGATATCTTAGATCAGACTAACATTTCACATAGTGCCACACTGCTGGGGATGAGAGTAGGAGAGTAGATTCAAACTGTTATGATCAAAAATGGGACTTAAAATCCAGGAGCAAAGTAAAAGCAAAAGCAGTTGAGGGATCCTAGCATACTGAGGCATGAGAAAGCTCTCATTTGACTTGTTTAGGAAAACAAGGCTGCCGTTATTATTTTTTATTTTTTTAATGTTTTTTTTTTTTTTTTTTTAATTTATTTTTGAGCAAGAGAGAGAGACAGAATGTGAGCAGGGGAGGGGCAGAGAGTGAAGGAGACACAGAATCTGAAGCAGGTTCCAGGCTCTGTGCTGTCAGCATGGATTCCAATACCGGCCCGAACTCAAGAACCATGAGATCACGACCCGAGCTAAAGCCAGACGCTCAACCGATTAAGCCACCCAGGTGCTGCGCAAGTCTACCATTATTGATGGGATTCACCATGAAACTTGTTGGACATTAGAAGAATTCTGTGCCTTAATTAATAATATCTCCTTATATGGTTTCACCACACCAATCAGAAAATGTTCCGAACTTTTTGCATTCTCTTCACCATCCATGCCACCTTGAGAAAGTCAGGTTTTACTAACATTGATGACCCCTGGAACTGTGTTCCTTCTACTGTCAGGAAGATGCTATCAAGCTTAAATTTTTTCAGTCTTTCTCTCTCTACCATAACTACTTTAATGCATATGATTGATTTTTAAGAAAATTCAAATTATATGTTCCCTTAAAAATCATGTATAATTCCGTTTAAAGTGCTCTTTATATATTTACATTATCAATAGATATTTTAGGAATAGCTTTATTTAAAATTTAAGAAAGGATGGTTCATGACTAGTTTATTCTACTTCACGTATTATTTTGTGATTAATTTCTTAATGTATTATTTTATACATTTAAATTTTGAGACTTTAAAAAAAAACATTTATTTCTTTATTTTCGGAGAGCAAGAGAGAGCAAGCAAATGCACTCATGAGAGTGGAGAGAGAGAAAGACAGAGAGAGTGGGGGGGGAGAAAATCCCAAGCAGGCTCCTTGTTGTCAATGCTGCAGAGCCTGAGGGGGGCTTCAATCTTGCAAACAGTGAGATCATGACCTGAGCCAAAATCATGACTTGGTCACTTAACAGCCTGAGCCACCCTGGCGCCCTGAGACTTTTTTGATATTAAAAATAATAATTCCTAAAAAAAATTAGATCTTGGGAATATTAGTTCCTGTCTCTTGGCTGAAGCAATAATTGGTGAAATAAACTCATGAACAGTTCATGTGATTTCAAGCTACTGAAGGAAACTAATTGAGGACAAGTGTTTAATGAAATCAGAATTGGCTGTGTTTCTGGATCTTTTTCCTGCTGAGGGAATGTAGTTAGTTGCTTTATACAACAGGGACATAAAATAGCCTCATATACAAACGAAAGTTCTAATAATGTTTTTTTTTTTTTTTTTTTTGGATTAGCAGTTAAGCAAGCATAAACATTTATCAAATTGTAAAGAAAAAAAAGACTTAAAAACAAATGAAAAATAATACTAATTTCAGTACAAGGATAGAAACAACGAACAGACAATGAATATGGAAACACTTGAGCTTTCCTATAAAGGAAGGGTAAGAGAAACAATGTAGTTAATTTACTCATGAGAGAATTATGCAAATGTGTACTAAATTTTCTTTGGAAGACTTATAATTGGATACAGAGTATAAAATACAGTCACAGTCACACCAGGCTAGCTAGCATCTGGGAACTGAGACTAATAATCATAATGCAGTTGTACTAGCTTTCTATTGCTGTGTAACAAATCATCACAAACTTAAGTGTTTAACACAACATCCATTTATATCTCACAGTTTCTGTAGGTCAGAAGTTCAGGTACTGGTTAGCTAAATATTCTGCTCAGATCTCTCCAGGCTTAACCCCAGATGATTGCTGGATTTCCATTCCTTTTTGGTCATTAGGGTTCTCTTCCAAGCTCATGTGGTTATTGGCATAATTCAGTCCCTGCTGCTATGGGTTTGATGTTCCCTTTTTCTTTCTAGCTGTCAGCTAGAAGCACCTTCAACTCCTAGAGTCAACCATCAGATTCTAGCCAGATGACTCTTCCCATAGGCAGTTCACCACATGCTTACTTCCTTTCTTTCAGGTCAGCAAGAGGGTTCCTCTTTAAAAACTCACCTGATTAGGTCAGCCCCAACAAAGATAATCTCTTTCAAAGTCAATGAATTAGAGATCTGAATTATGTGAAAATGCCTTTACTTCGCCATGATGAAGTAAACTAATCATAAGAACAATATTTCATCAGACACACAGGTTCTGTTCACACTCAACGGAAGGGGATGATACCAAATATACGCAATCGATGGCAGCAGTCTTGGGAGCTATATTAGAATTTCAGCCATTACAATCTGCCCTCTGGCCCCCAAAGATTCACATATTTCCCAAATGCAAAATCCATCCACCCATAAAGGATGAATCTCATCCCATCACAGTATTGGCTTGAAGTTCAAAACTTCATAATCTAAATCTAAATTTCATCATAGCTTCCACTCAGAATCCAAAATCAAATCTAGATATCAGCACTTCAAAGTCCAAAATCTCATCATCATCAAAATCATGGTGAGTCAGATGCAGTTGAAGCTCCTGTTTGTAATTCTTTAGTATAGCTCCTTGGGACACAATTTGTCTCCATCTGTTTGCTTCCACCTGGTCCCATCCATTACAAAACAGAAATTTGTCTCATCTTCCATCATTTCCCCCCTTCCCAGATTTATTGAAAATTGTATATATTTAAAGTGTTCACTATAATTTAATATACATGGTGAAATGATTACCACAACCAAGTTAATTAATGCACCTTTTATTTCACATAGTTATCTTTGTGTATGTGTGTGATGAGAACACTTAATACCTGCTCTCTTAACACATTTTAAAGTATGTAATACAATATTGTTAACTGTAGTCACCATGCTGTACATTAGAATTTACTCATCTAGAATTTACTCATCGCATAACTGATAGGTTGTACCCTTGACCAATGTCTTCTTTTTTTTTTTTTTTTTTAATTTTTTTTTCAACGTTTATTTATTTTTGGGACAGAGAGAGACAGAGCATGAACGGGGGAGGGGCAGAGAGAGAGGGAGACACAGAATCGGAAACAGGCTCCAGGCTCTGAGCCATCAGCCCAGAGCCCGACGCGGGGCTCGAACTCACGGACCGCGAGATCGTGACCTGGCTGAAGTCGGACGCTTAACCGACTGCGCCACCCAGGCGCCCCGACCAATGTCTTCTTATTTCTCCCCCCAACACCCCCAGCCCCTGTAACTGCCATTCTACTTTGTGTCTATGAGTTTGACATTCTTTTTCTTTCTCTTAAAGTTCCACATATAAGTGAGATCATACAATATTGGTCCTTCTCTGTCTGACTTATTTCATTTAACATAATGTCCTCTAGTTTCATTCATATGGTTGCAAATGGCAGTATTTCCCTCTTTCTTATGGCTGAACAATATTCCATTGTGTGAAATATTTATTTATTTATTTATTTATTTATTTATTTATTTATTTATTTATTTATTATGTTTACTTATCCATTCATTGCTTCAAGGCCAGCACAAGAGCATTTCTCTGAAATCTCTCCCTTTTTTAAAGGGCTCACCTGATTAGGTCATTTTAGAATTATGCCTATTCTAATAGGCTATAAAAAATAAGGTCATTTCCCCAAAGCTATTTTAAACATAATGCATGCAGGTAGGAGAAAAACCTCCCACTTCTTATTTTTAGGTAGTTCAAATATAACTCTAGTATTGTCAATAAAGATTTATGGGATATGTAACTTTGGGTTAAGAGAGAGGGCAGAGGGTATGCAGATGGCACAGTGTGGGAAAACTTAGAGCATCTTGCACTTAATCAAAATGTATATGATGGGAGAGACCAAAGGGGAAACAAATAATAAAAGCCTAAAGTATTAGTTGTACTTCAATATTTGAAAGAAATTAGGCAAATGTGATATATCTACACTAAGGAAAAGCCGTGTTTTAAAAGCACGATTAACTCTGTGTGGGTTAATGAATGCCAAACAGGAGTTCTTAAGGAAAGGAAAGAAGCAGAAAGTATGTTTTAGATAGAACGTCCTGCAAGACACAACGCTGTGTACAATGTGTTTAGAGACCAGTAGAGGAGGGACAGGGGGCGTATGGGGAGGTGGCAGATTATTAGTGTCTGTTGAGGTCAGATTAATCATTCCTGTTGAGATGAGGTTATGAAGGATCTCTACATCATTCTTCACAAAGTACGTATTTTCATGAGGGTAGTAGCTTTAAACATCTTTAAGCAGCTGAAGTGTTTTAAGTTTCTGAAACTTTTTCAAGTAAGATCTCATGGAATGTGGGATAGATCAAAGCAAGGTTGCACTGATGTTTAGTGGCTCTTAGTGTCCTGCCTGGGGAATTTATTTCGTATCTCAAAGACAAGAAAAGATAGAGACAAAACAAAGTTTAAGTGTGGATGCACTGATTAACCAAGTTCCTATCTATTAAGGACTTACATTTGTTAATACTCTGGAGACAAAGAAAAAGAAATAATGTTATTGTAGTAGGTTTTTTTTGTTTGTTTTTTGTTTTTTGTTTTTTGCAGAGGGGGCTGCCTAGTTCTTAACAATCCCCTGCCCAGTGTTTTGTGATAATTGCCTCTGATAACCAGGATAGGTCAGCTTCCTCTCTGGGCCTCTGCCTGCCTTGTGTGGCCTTTCCCGTCTGGCAGAGGACATTCGATCTAAGAGTAGAAAACCAGCTTCAAATAAGACAATAGGATTTTCTTTTCCAGAATTTTAAACTTTGAACAAAGAGAGATCGAACGTCATTGACAGTTCTTGGCTGCCTCCTCGAGGAAAAGTGGACAAAGTCTACCAGGCCAGTCCAGGCTGCCTATTTTTGTGTTTTTGCATTTTTTTAATGGTTGGAGAAAAAAAGTCAGAAGAAGAATAATATCTCATGGCACAAGACAATCCCATGATATTTACACTTCTGTGTACATCTGTAAAGATTTATTAGAGGACAGCCCTGCTCACTCATTTGCGCGTTGTGTGTAGCTCCTTTCACGCCACAGTGGTAGCATCTAGTAATGCAAAGGGACTGTCTGGCCCACAAAGCCTAAAATGTTTGCTATCTGGCTCTTGATTGAAAACAACAAAACGAAAAAAAAAAAAGTTTGCTTGCCTCTGCTCTGGTCTAGAGGAAAGGACCAGAGTATTTGTAGCTGGCCTGGCTCAATCCCTTTGTAAGACTTGTTTACACAACTGTTCTTTTGGTGACATAAACGATTTCACTGTCTTGCCATTAAGGTTTCTGTTTTGTTGGAGCCAACGGAGTCCACTTTCATTGCTTGCCACCAAAAGAACATTAACTAATATAATTATCTAATGACTTAGTCCAAGAAATCCATTAGCTTTGCATAATTATAGAGCTGGATTGACCATTTCAAGTAAATTTACCAGTAAATTAGTGAAAACAAACAAGCAAAATATTCATTTAAAAAAAATACCCAACGCAGTGAAAAATTGCTTCAATTTGTCTCAAATGGACAGCTAAAATTGTTGATGGAATTTATATTGTATGAATGGGTTACTGTGAATTCTGAAATTATTATTGCTGTTTTCTTAAAATTGGTGATTTCTGGAGATCAAGACTTAAATGGAAAGCCTGCGGTTCCGATATGAATTCTGTCAGGACCACATGGCACAACAGGTGGATACACCATGCAATGCTACCTTTTCAGTGCTGGAGGGAAGAGTTGCTTTCTCAGCTTTGCATGACTTTGAGCATGAAGCTTAGTGACTCTTCAGATCACCCTACTTGACATTCTTTGTTTCTTACCTTTTTTCCTTCTTCCTTCCTTTTCCCACACCTCCCTTGTGGCCAGCAGGCCATTCTCGGCCTGTGCATGCCCACCCCTTTTCCTGCCTGCTCTTTGCTCTCATCACGAGACCAGATTCTTCTTGCTTATTTTGTGCAAGTGCAATTTGAGGACACAAATTATTAAAATTTTCACTCATTGTCCTTTCTTACTAAACCTATTACAAGAGTTGTGTTTCTGTAATGGTTTCCTTTCCCCCTATAAATCAACCACACTATGATTTTATTTCTCAGGGCAAATAGCATCAATAATATAATAAGCCCTATCTGTGGTACATTTGCTACCACCAGAGATTCCCTCCCTTGTACTAACACAACTGCCTTTCTACCTCCCAATCATGGGTCAAACATGCTTTCCGCTTTTTCACTTCTGCCTCTTCTGGAGGCAGAATAAGGGACACACAAAACGTGGTTTCCAAAGGTGTCAGTTAATAAAGACTACAAGAGCACCACTGGACACTTTAAGAATCTTGAATGTTTTCGGATTAAAAAAAAGAAGGATTACAATAAGCCTTACAGAGGGACACCTGGGTGGCTCATTTGGTTAAGTGTCCAACTTCGGCTTAGGTCATGACCTCACGGTTCACGGGTTGGAGCCCCGCATCATGCACTTTCGTGACAGCTCGGAACCTGGAGGCTGCTTTGGATTCGGTGTCTCCCTCTCTCTGTGCCTCTCTCTCTCTCTCTCTCTCTCTCTCTCTCTCTCCCAAAAATAAACATTAAAAATGTTAAAAAAAAATAAGTCTCAGAGAAAGTCATATAGGTATTGGGATGGATTTCTTTCATAATCTGATTATTATGGGTTCAAGACCCCAAAACATAAACGACACTGTTTCTGTGGAGAGTGCAATTGCTCAATGTAAGGTGTTAATTCTACTTCTCCCCAGAAGTGGGGCCAACCCTCCTGGGCTCTGGCAGAAACAGGGAGAATGATTAAAAACAGCAAGACGGTTTCTATCCTAGAATCCCCCAAGACCAAGAATGCAGTGTTGCACTTTTTCAGCCTATGATGCTGGGTTTTCTAATAAGTAGTGCTGCTACCCAACGTAATAAAGCAAATGTTTCCATGTGAACACAAAGCTACATAATTTATTACCTGGCCAACCTGACCAAAAGCCAGGATTATAATGTATAAGAATTCTGACACATAACAATTTGGATTTACATATATAAAGAGAATTTTAAACTCTACCTTTATTTTTATTTATTTTTGTCTTATCCAATCTAAGTTCAGACTCAGAATTGCCCTTGGGATGGCCTAAGGTATTTAACTTGGAATTATAATAGGTCCATTCTTCCTTTTTTACTTAACTCTTTTTCATATAAAAACTAGATTTTTCCTTCCCATTCTTTCTTCCTAATGGTAGTTGCTAGTAAGGTTTTTGGTTTGAGCAGATTAATTTGATCAGATAAATTTAAGGCATGTTCATTCATTTAAAACATGCCATGAGACTGGTCTTTAAATATTTCAATAGTGCTTTCAATCTCAGGGATTTTGTTTTATTGAATGGGGTATAAACACTGGACCGGAGGAAATTGTCTATGTTATAAATAAAGAACCTATGGAGGAGGCCTCTTTTCAACTCCTTTTGCTATAGGACTGTACCTCTCCTCTAGGTGATTGAGATAAGAACCTCATAAAACATTACTTTAGGATTCTCATTTTTTTATGTATAAGAAGAACCAAATTATCATTATCATTATCATTATTATTATTAAATTTATTTATTTATTTTGAGTGAGAGGGTGAGAGCGAGCTCAGGTACCCTTGCAAGAGGGGGAGGGGCAGAGAGAGGGTGAGACAGAATTCTAAGCAGGCAGCACAGAGCCTGACACGGGGCTCAATCTCATGAACTGTGAGATCATGACCTGAGCCAAAATCAAGAATCAGACACTTAACCGGCTGAGCCACCCAAGCACTCCAAGAAGAACCAAATTATTCACTAGCCTTTCGCAGCTCTGTATCTAGAGCTGGCAGCATCCTCAGTTGAAAGATCTTGTCTTTCACTTTACTAAAATATCCAAGAGTTATGTGTTCTCTTCCCTAATCATCCCTGCTCCTCCCCTGCATTTGATGTCACCTCATTTCTCCAAATCTCCACTCTACATGTGAGGCAGATGTGCCTGTCCTTTTATCCATTAACAAAATTTCCATTTTATTTTTGCCTCTACCATCCCCTCTGCTAAAAATATCCACTATTATGCTCAAATCCATTCTCTTCACAAACACTATTGCTTCAGTCCATATATTGCCATATATCTCTAAGCTGGATCCTAGAACTATCTTTCCACCATAATATGCTGCTTTTCAAGTTCAATAAGCTTTTAGTCAATACCTACTACCATATGTTCAATTGAATCAAAGTATCATTGATTTTAAGATGCACTAATATGTATGTTCCACTGAGGAGAAAAAAAAAAGATAAAGAAACTATGACATGTCATTGATTGTAAGATACATTTCAGTTTCAGAGATGTTAAATTATCAAGAATGTGCATTTTTTTTTAATTTATTTTTATTTTTGACAGAGAGTGTGAGCAGAGGAGGGGCAGAGAGCGAGAATTCTAAGCAGGCTCCGTGCTGTCAGCAAAGAGCCTGACACGGGGCACAAAATCAACCGTGAGATCATGACCTGAGCCAAAAGCAAGAGTCACATGCTTAACTGACTGAGCCACCCAGGCACCCCATGAATGTGCATTTTAAATTGATGAATTATGCGTATGTTCTGCACTGAGGCATACTGAAGATACAGAAATGACTAAGATCATGTCACAGTTTTTGGAGAGCTTATGGACCTTTACACTTATTGCACTGAATGCTGTCTCAACAAATAAGGAAAATATTAAAAATTGAAAAATTTTATTCTATTGCATAAAGATTGCTAATTTCTGATTGTGCGTTTGCATCATCTATGAGTTTTACTGAGCAGTTTTTGATCAGTTGTTCCAAACTCTTCAGAACAATTTTGATCTGTGCTTGTTGATTATAATAATCCTAAGTCACATTTGTATGGCACTATTATTTACAGTGGATGATCTGACTTAGTGTGCAAGTAAATCGTGATATTCACTCAAGCAAATACAATTAGGAAAGTAAATATGCTCATAAACAACTCTTGAAAGCATTCTAGTTCCATGCATAAATGTCAGTGAGGACTTTGACTCATCTTTATTACTCAAGAATAATAGAGGGAGAAACGTGTGTTGCAGTTAGCTGATGGTAAGTTTTGTGGCTATAGAACTGGTGACTTAGAGTTTGGTTTGGAAAAGATGGAGATTATTCCACATGCTGGAAGAAATCTTTAGCATACATTGCACTCTGTGCTGACACTGAAGATAGTGTCAGTTGGAAAGAAAATGTTAATGAAGATATAATGAGTGAAAAAAGAACCAGAAATTCCTATTTCTTCTACCTTTCTCCCCACCATCATAGGCACATATGCAGAAAATAAACTTGTCTTTTGTCTTTATATTGTCACAATTCAGTTGAACTTGGATTGGTCACAGACTGGTTGTGCTTATATTAATCCTTTTCCTGATACTTATAAGTACATGAATGCTTTTTGATTACTGCTATTGTGACAATCCAGGGCTAAAGTAGAAAATTTACTGAGAATCAAGGAATGGATACCCATGGATAAAGTTGTGGAATCGAAGAAGATTAGCAGTGGCAGAGATCCTCTATCAGATCTCTTTCATTTCCTTGGACCTGACGTGAAACTAAGAAGAATTTTGAAACTAGTTTAGAGCAAAAAATGTTTATGAAACAAGAATAAGTTAAACAGTATGCATTTCTGTTATATTTGAGCAAGTCACAACTAAGAAGGGTATGGCTCAACCTAAAGCTTAAATGTGAATATAGAATATTTCAAACTATATCTAACATTTCTTGTATACCTACTCTTTATAATGTGTGCGTATTTCTCAATGATATCCATGGCAGATAAGTGTATTCAAGAGGAGGATCTGTTTGTTTTTCTATATTCCTGTATAAGTATATAGTTGAGCAAGCTTAACTTAGTTCTTAGCTCCATTGGTAATAATTCATCAGATATTAGCAAAAGTGAATGTCTGTGATGAAACTCTCATAAATTGTTAGTTTGAAAACTTGTTACTAATAAAATTCATAAAGTCAGAATAATTTATCAAATTATGACTTTTAAAATGAAGGGCCTCAGGGGCGCCTGGGTGGCGCAGTCGGTTAAGCGTCCGACTTCAGCCAGGTCACGATCTCGCGGTCCGTGGGTTCGAGCCCCGCGTCGGGCTCTGGGCTGATGGCTCAGAGCCTGGAGCCTGTTTCCGATTCTGTGTCTCCCTCTCTCTCTGCCCCTCCCCCGTTCATGCTCTGTCTCTCTCTGTCCCAAAAATAAAAATAAACGTTGAAAAAAAAAAATTTAAAAAAATAAAAAAATAAAAAATAAAAAAAAAAATAAATAAATAAAATGAAGGGCCTCTTAAATAGCATTGGATTTTTTATTCTAATATCTAATGTTATATTACCTTGACTCAACTTTTAAACTATGGAATGCTTTTTATTTATTGTTACTATTAAAATACAAATCTACTTTAACTTTGTGACATTAGACAAAGTAATAGAAATCGTTTCTGATATTTTATAATAAATTCTACTTAGTGCTTTTACTTTTTCTTCCTGCCAGTATATTTAAGGCAATATCTCTCTGAGCCTCTTTCTGAGTCTACATTAAATCAGAGAAAACATACATACTTAGATACAAGGTAGAAACCTATTCTCAGGGCAGACGTAAGGAGAATTAACCAACAGTCCTTAAAAAAAAGTGTGTGTGTGTGTGTGTGTGTGTGTGTGTGAGTGTATCAGCTCTTCTTTCTTTTATCACTCAGCTTAGTTTTCCTTGTAGGGGATACGAGGTATATCTAGGCGGTCCTATTTGCATTTCATTTTTTATATAAAGGGAATCACATTTAATTCCTCTAAAAGGAGTTGCATAAACAGAAAAATCATGTTTGTGCAAAAAAACTATTTAACTTACTTTTGTGTAGAGGTGCTTGATGGGCATCTTTAAGACTGAAATCAAATGCATACCCTTGAAAAGACCCAAAACCTTCCCTGTTGCAGATGATCCAGTCTCAAAGGAAGTATGTTATTCTTCCCCTGAGTCTTTTGGTGGTTCTACTGAAATTATTTTTTAAAAACTTCTAATTCTATGTTTATAGCCATATTATGCAGTATTCTTATGATAAGTCACATCAATAATTTTTTTCAAAAAAATATTGAAAGATTAAATAACAAAATGAAATATACTTCCTTAATCCAGTACTTTTTAAATGGTGTTGTTAAAGTACCTCTATCAGCAAAGTAAATGCCTGCTCCAATTTATTTTTTTTTATTTTTTTATTTATATATGAAATTTATTGTCAAATTGGTTTCTATACAACACCCAGTGCTCATCCCAAAAGGTGCCCTCCTCAATACCCATCACCCACCCTCTCCTCCCTCCCACCCCCCATCAACCCGTAGTTTGTTCTCAGTTCTCAACAGTCTCTTATGCTTTGGCTCTCTCCCACTCTAACCTCTTTTTTTTTTTTTTTTCCTTCCCCTCCCCCATGGGTTCCTGTTAAGTTTCTCAGGATCCACATAAGAGTGAAACCATATGGTATCTGTCTTTCTCTGTATGGCTTATTTCACTTAGCATCACACTCTCCAGTTCCATCCACGTTGCTACAAAAGGCCATATTTCATTTTTTCTCATTGCCACGTAGTACTCCATTGTGTATATAAACCACAATTTCTTTATCCATTCATCAGTTGATGGACATTTAGGCTCTTTCCATAATTTGGCTATTGTTGAGAGTGCTGCTATGAACATTGGGGTACAAGTGCCCCTATGCATCAGTACTCCTGTGTCCCTTGGATAAATTCCTAGCAGTGCTATTGCTGGGTCATAGGGTAGGTCTATTTTTAATTTTCTGAGGAACCTCCACACTGCTTTCCAGAGCGGCTGCACCAATTTGCATTCCCACCAACAGTGCAAGAGGGTTCCCGTTTCTCCACATCCTTTCCAGCATCTATAGTCTCCTGATTTGTTCATTTTGGCCACTCTGACTGGCGTGAGGTGATACCTGAGTGTGGTTTTGATTTGTATTTCCCTGATAAGGAGCGACGCTGAACATCTTTTCATGTGCCTGTTGGCCATCCGGATGTCTTCTTTAGAGAAGTGTCTATTCATGTTTTCTGCCCATTTCTTCACTGGGTTATTTGCTTTTCGGGTGTGGAGTTTGGTGAGCTCTTTATAGATTTTGGAGACTAGCCCTTTGTCCGATATGTCATTTGCAAATATCTTTTCCCATTCCGTTGGTTGCCTTTTAGTTTTGTTGGTTGTTTCCTTTGCTGTGCAGAAGCTTTTTATCTTCATAAGGTCCCAGTAATTCACTTTTGTTTTTAATTCCCTTGCCTTTGGGGATGTGTCGAGGAAGAGATTGCTACGGCTGAGGTCAGAGAGGTCTTTTCCTGCTTTCTCCTCTAAGGTTTTGATGGTTTCCTGTCTCACATTCAGGTCCTTTATCCATTTTGAGTTTATTTTTGTGAATGGTTTGAGAAAGTGCTCTAGTTTCAACCTTCTGCATGTTGCTGTCCAGTTCTCCCAGCACCATTTGTTAAAGAGACTGTCTTTTTTCCATTGGATGTTCTTTCCTGCTTTGTCAAAGATGAGTTGGCCATACGTTTGTGGGTCTAGTTCTGGGGTTTCTATTCTATTCCATTGGTCTATGTGTCTGTTTTTGTGCCAATACCATGCTGTCTTGATGATGACAGCTTTGTAGTAGAGGCTAAAGTCTGGGATTGTGATGCCTCCTGCTTTGGTCTTCTTCTTCAAAATTACTTTGGCTATTCGGGGCCTTTTGTGGTTCCATATGAATTTTAGGATTGCTTGTTCTAGTTTCGAGAAGAATGCTGGTGCAATTTTGATTGGGATTGCATTGAATGTGTAGATAGCTTTGGGTAGTATTGACATTCTGACAATATTTATTCTTCCAATCCATGAGCAGGGAATGTCTTTCCATTTCTTTAAATCTTCTTCAATTACCTTCATAAGCTTTCTATAGTTTTCAGCATACAGATCCTTTACATCTTTGGTTAGATTTATTCCTAGGTATTTTATGCTTCTTGGTGCAATTGTGAATGGGATCAGTTTCTTTATTTGTCTTTCTGTTGCTTCATTGTTAGTGTATAAGAATGCAACTGATTTCTGTACATTGATTTTGTATCCTGCAACTTTGCTGAATTCATGTATCAGTTCTAGCAGACTTTTGGTGGAGTCTATCGGATTTTCCATGTATAATATCATGTCATCTGCAAAAAGCGAAAGCTTGACTTCATCTTTGCCAATGTTGACGCCTTTGATTTCCTTTTGTTGTCTGATTGCTGATGCTAGAACTTCCAGCACTATGTTAAACAACAGCGGTGAGAGTGGGCATCCCTGTCGTGTTCCTGATCTCAGGGAAAAAGCTCTCAGTTTTTCCCCGTTGAGGATGATGTTAGCTGTGGGCTTTTCATAAATGGCTTTTATGATCTTTAAGTATGTTCCTTCTATCCCAACTTTCTCAAGGGTTTTTATTAAGAAAGGGTGCTGGATTTTGTCAAAGGCCTTTTCTGCATCGATTGACAGGATCATATGGTTTTTCTCTTTTTTTTTGTTAATGTGATGTATCACGTTGATTGATTTGCGAATGTTGAACCAGCCCTGCATCCCAGGAATGAATCCCACTTGATCATGGTGAATAATTCTTTTTATATGCCGTTGAATTCGATTTGCTAGTATCTTATTGAGAATTTTTGCATCCATATTCATCAGGGATATTGGCCTGTAGTTCTCTTTTTTTACTGGGTCTCTGTCTGGTTTAGGAATCAAAGTAATACTGGCTTCATAGAATGAGTCTGGAAGTGTTCCTTCCCTTTCTATTTCTTGGAATAGCTTGAGAAGGATAGGTATTATCTCTGCTTTAAACGTCTGGTAGAACTCCCCTGGGAAGCCATCTGGTCCTGGACTCTTATTTGTTGGGAGATTTTTGATAACCGATTCAATTTCTTCGCTGGTTATGGGTCTGTTCAAGCTTTCTACTTCCTCCTGATTGAGTTTTGGAAGAGTGTGGGTGTTCAGGAATTTGTCCATTTCTTCCAGGTTGTCCAATTTGTTGGCATATAATTTTTCATAGTATTCCCTGATAATTGTTTGTATCTCTGAGGGATTGGTTGTAATAATTCCATTTTCATTCATGATTTTATCTATTTGGGTCATCTCCCTTTTCTTTTTGAGAAGCCTGGCTAGAGGTTTGTCAATTTTGTTTATTTCTTCAAAAAACCAACTCTTGGTTTTGTTGATCTGCTCTACAGTTTTTTTAGATTCTATATTGTTTATTTCTGCTCTGATCTTTATTATTTCTCTTCTTCTGCTGGGTTTAGGCTGCCTTTGCTGTTCTGCTTCTAGTTCCTTTAGGTGTGCTGTTAGATTTTGTATTTGGGATTTTTCTTGTTTCTTGAGATAGGCCTGGATTGCAATGTATTTTCCTCTCAGGACTGCCTTCGCTGCGTCCCAAAGCATTTGGATTGTTGTATTTTCATTTTCGTTTGTTTCCATATATTTTTTAATTTCTTCTCGAATTGCCTGGTTGACCCACTCATTCGTTAGTAGGGTGTTCTTTAACCTCCATGCTTTTGGAGGTTTTCCAGACTTTTTTCTGTGGTTGATTTCAAGCTTCATAGCATTGTGGTCTGAAAGTATGCATGGTATGATTTCAATTCTTGTAAACTTATGAAGGGCTGTTTTGTGACCCAGTATATGATCTATCTTGGAGAATGTTCCATGTGCACTCGAGAAGAAAGTATATTCTGTTGCTTTGGGATGCAGAGTTCTAAATATATCTGTCAAGTCCATCTGATCCAATGTCTCATTCAGGGCCCTTGTTTCTTTATTGACCGTGTGTCTAGATGATCTATCCATTTCTGTAAGTGGGGTGTTAAAGTCCCCTGCAATTACCACATTCTTCTCAATAAGGTTGCTTATGTTTATGAGTAATTGTTTTATATATTTGGGCGCTCCGGTATTCGGCGCATAGACATTTATAATTGTTAGCTCTTCCTGATGGATAGACCCTGTCACTATTATATAATGTCCTTCTTCATCTCTTGTTACAGCCTTTAATTTAAAGTCTAGTTTGTCTGATATAAGGATGGCTACTCCAGCTTTCTTTTGGCTTCCAGTAGCATGATAAATAGTTCTCCATCCCCTCACTCTCAATCTAAAGGTGTCCTTAGGTCTAAAATGAGTCTCTTGTAGACAGCAAATAGATGGGTCTTGTTTTTTTATCCATTCTGATACCCTCTGTCTTTTGGTTGGCGCATTTAATCCATTTACATTCAGTGTTATTATAGAAAGATATGGGTTTAGAGTCATTGTGATGTCTGTATGTTTTATGCTTGTAGTGATGTCTCTGGTACTTTGTCTCACAGGGTCCCCCTTAGGATCTCTTGGAGGGCTGGTTTAGTGGTGACAAATTCCTTCAGTTTTTGTTTGTTTGGGAAGACCTTTATCTCTCCTCCTATTCTAAATGACAGACTTGCTGGATAAAGGATTCTCGGCTGCATATTTTTTCTGTCTAGCACACTGAAAATCTCGTGCCAATTCTTTCTGGCCTGCCAAGTTTCAAAAGAGAGATCAGTCACGAGTCTTATAGGTCTCCCTTTATATGTGAGGGCACGTTTACCCCTTGCTGCTTTCAGAATTTTCTCTTTATCCTTGTATTTTGCCAGTTTCACTATGATATGTCGTGCAGAATATCAATTCAAGTTCCGTCTGAAGGGAGTTCTCTGTGCCTCTTGGATTTCAATGCCTTTTTCCTTCCCCACTTCAGGGAAGTTCTCAGCTATTATTTCTTCAAGTACCCCTTCAGCACCTTTCCCTCTCTCTTCCTCCTCTGGGATACCAATTATGCGTAGATTATTTCTTTTTAGTGTATCACTTAGTTCTCTAATTTTCCCCTCATACTCCTGGATTTTTTTCTCTCTCTTTTTCTCAGCTTCCTCTTTTTCCATAACTTTATCTTCTAGTTCACCTATTCTCTCCTCTGCCTCTTCAATCCGAGCCGTGGTGGTTTCCATTTTGTTATGCATTTCGTTTAAAATGTTTTTCAGCTCCTCGTGACTGTTCCTTAGTCCCTTGATCTCTGTAGCAAGAGATTCTCTGCTGTTAGCTATACTGTTTTCAAGCCCAGCGATTAATTTTATGACTATTATTCTAAATTCACTTTCTGTTATATTATTTAAATCCTTTTTGATCAGCTCATTAGCTGTTGTTATTTCCTGGAGATTCTTCTGAGGGGAATTCTTCCCCTTGGTCATTTTGGATAGTCCCTGGCGTGGTGAGGACCTGCAGGGCACTTCCCCTGTGCTGTGGTGTATAACTGGAGTTGGTGGGCGGAGCCGCAGTCAGACCTGCTGTCTGCCCCCAGCCCACCGCTGGGGCCACAGTCAGACTGGTGTGTGCCTTCTCTTCCCCTCTCCTAGGGGCGGGATTCACTGTGGGGTGGGGTGGCCTGTCTGGGCTACTTGCACACTGCCAGGCTTGTGATGCTGGGGATCTGGCGTCTTAGCTGGGGTGGGTAGGCAAGGTGCACAGGGGCAGGAGGGGCAGGCTTAGCTTGCTTCTCCTTAGGTGATCCACTTCAAGAGGGGCCCTGTGGCAGCAGGAGGGAGTCAGATCCGCTGCCGGAGGTTTGGCTCCGCGGAAGCGCAGAGTTGGGTGTTTGCACGGAGCGAGCAAGTTCCCTGGCAGGAACTGGTTCTCTTTGGGATTTTGGCTGGGGGATGGGTGGGGGAGATGGCGCTGGCGAGCGCCTTTGTTCCCCACCAAACCGAGCTCTGTCGTCCGGGGGCTCAGCAGCTCTCCTTCCCTTTGTCCTCCAGCCTTCCATCTTTCTGAGCAGAGCTGTTAACTTATGACCTCCCAGACGCTAAGTCGCGCTTGCTGTCAGAACAGTCTGTCAGGCCCCTCGGCTTTTGCAAGCCAGACTCGGGGGCTCTGCTTGGCCGGCGAGCCGCCCCTTCGCCCCAGCTCCCTCCCGCCAGTCCCTGGAGCGCGCACCGCCTCGCCGCCCTTCCTACCCTCTTCCGTGGGCCTCTTGTCTGCGCTTGGCTCTGGCGACTCTGTTCTGCTAATCCTCTGGCGGTTTTCTGGGTTATTTAGGCAGGTGTAGGTGGAATCTAAGTGATCAGCAGGACGCGCGGTGAGCCCAGCGTCCTCCTACGCCGCCATCTTCCTTCTCTCCGCCTGCTCCAATTTAGTGTCAAGCTTCTCCTGGGAGTAAAGGATGGCTTTGAATGCTAGGTTTCATTTTGGAGAATGCAGAGGAAGTTTGCATTTTATCCCATGCCATCTTAGGGATAATTTACTATAAAATTAACTTTGCAGTTGTTTTATCTTCTCAAGGAGGATGGACCAGTGTATACAGTCATTCTAGGCATTAAGTTCTTCTGGCATGCCACCAAGAAAGCTTGATAGGTCCACAGTATGAGACACTCTGTCTCAGACACTCAGTAATGTGGACAAAGAAAAAAGATAATTGGTGTTGAAAATGACTACAGTCAAAATATACCTATAGCCTGATGATTTTGTTAACTATTTGCAAGTGACCCTATAATAGGTAGAAATAAATTGAATCCTATACAGTGTATATTTTAATAATACCATTGTGTTCAAAAATAGGGGGAGACATGGGGCGCCTGGGTGGCGCAGTCGGTTAAGCGTCCGACTTCAGCCAGGTCACGATCTCGCGGTCCGTGAGTTCGAGCCCCGCGTCAGGCTCTGGGCTGATGGCTCAGAGCCTGGAGCCTGTTTCTGATTCTGTGTCTCCCTCTCTCTCTGCCCCTCCCCCGTTCATGCTCTGTCTCTCGCTGTCCCAAAAATAAATAAACGTTGAAAAAAAAAAAAAAAATAGGGGGAGACATTTGATGTCACCCTGCATTCTAGTCTACATTTCATGGATGAAGACAGAAAGATCATCTAAAACAGCGTTTGCAATCTTTATAATAATATGTATATCATTTCATTTCTTTTGCTTCTTACTGGAAAAGCAATTCAGTGAGTCCTACGTATCATTATTGTACATGAAAAACACACAGTAAGTGACACTACATAGTTGATGTCTTTATTATACCATTGACAAAAATACTGAGATGAGAATACCATGTAGTTTTTACTCAGAGATTGATTCATCGAGCATTTACTTTATCCCCTGTTAGTATATTAGGAAAGTTCACTAATTCTTTTGTATCCCTATACTGTCATTTGTGAAGGGTAGAAGTGGACAGGTTTGGAAAATACTGAAAATAATAATTATCAGCTCAAAAATTAATGCATTGAACTTCCATTTGTGGCAGTAAGACAGACTAGACATTCTGAATATTCTTTTCAATGTGAAACACCTAGATGTTAGATAACCTAAAACAAACTTTTAAATGCATTGCTGAAATATTTCCTAAGTAATTTTTCTTAATCTCTGTTGTTTTTTCCATCTTGGAATCAAATTACACATATATTTAACTTGATACTGTGCTACAAGCAACTAAAACACTTCATATTTTTCAATCTCCTTGCTCTCTGTTGTTCAGAATGGGAACTTTATATCAATACATCTTCAAGTTTAGTAAATATTTTGTAGTCTTCCTTGCTGTGAAGTTCAATGAAGTTTTCAACTCAGAAAATTGAACTTTTCAAGTGTAGACTTTTGTTTTGTTTTGTTTTAATTTACATTTTTACGTTTAAATTCCACAGTTTATTCATTATGATCCTCTTTTCCCCTACTTTCTTGAACACATTATAATAATTGATTCAAATTCACTGTCTCCTAATTTAAACATCTCAGAAACTCTTGGTCTTTTCTGTTGACTGCTTTTATTCTTGATTATAGGTCATGTTTTTCTGCTTCGTCATATATCCAGTAAATTGTTATTTTATGATGGTGATTTGAATGATATATTGTAAGGTGTCTGGATTATGTCTTCTTGTTCCGAGAAGTATCGAGATCTGTTTCTGCTGGTGGCTAAATTACTGGAAGATCCTTTTGCTCCTCCCAGAGGGATTTAATTGTTTGCTAGAGCAAGGCTACAATGATTTGAGGTTCTGTCTTAGGGAGTGGCCATTATTCCTGGTTGTGCTCAGTCCTATTAGTCATGCATTTATTTTGGGATTTAATCTCACTGTACTAAGTGGTCAGTGAGGACTCTCCCCTTCTACTGGGTCAGAACTCCAATATCCCCTATGATGTATAAGCTCTGGTATCGTCGTTGTTTTCAGCCAGAAGTAAATGTTATCTATAAGGTCTCACAGAGTCTTTGCATTCACTTAAGAAGCACAGCTTTTAATGAAATAATTATGGTGAATTTCCATGCAAATTCTGTACACCATAATGTACTGCTCTGTCTTTCCCTGGAATCCTATTATTTTAGTGGGAAGGGAGTCTAATTTCTATCTCCTTAGTGCAGCCCACGTGTTCCTTAACTCACTGCAAAAAATTGGCCCCATGCAGGAGGTTAAGATGATTCACATGGGGCTTACCCCTTGTGTTTTCCTTTGTATGAAAATCATAGTCTTATGCTGCCTGTTGTTCATTTCCTAACAGCAGTTGTCTCAAATATTTTGTCCAGTATTAACATTTATTTTTTTTCCCAGAAAAGTAAGTCTAATACAAATTGCTGTGTCATGGCTGGAAGCAGAAGACTTCTGCTGGCTATTTTTCTAAAATCATATATCGGTTATATAGGAAGACATTTTGTATACCTTTGCTCAGTAAAACTCTCTTGGCATCATCAGAATCCTCAAATAACCTCAGTCCAGAATAGCTTCTAAGTATGTTTTTTGGATAAACTAGCTAAGCATAATTTCTCATTAGTGCTGTTTTTCAAATTTTGTCAACGTATATCCCTAATATCATTGCTTATAAAAAAAGAGCCTTGAAGAACAGAATTATAGCATAATTGCCTGTATTTGGAGGCCTAATGGCCCTCTTCTAAATTTGGTTCATTACAAATAAAATTTCTTCTTTAAGAAAAATAAGGAAATGTTTTTTGCTGCTTTGTTTTAGTCTTGGCCCATCAAGAAGCCTTCACTGCCTCAGGCGGGGAAGAATGCTAATACTTGGAAAAGGTCATTTAGTTTTCTTCATTAAGACCACGAAATCAAATTGGATCTAAATGGTTCTTTACTTGAAGATAATCCATCTAAGATGATCTTTATATGATCATTTTAAAGGGCCTCTAGATCACTTATGAAAAAATAGCATGATTTTGTGTGTGTGACTAATTTTATCAGTTTAAATAAGTTAGATCCTTTTAAGACACAAATACAGACACTTTGCTGATATTCAGAGACTTTTATAGGTTTTTCATGACTGTTTTTCATGATAAAGCAAAACCATTCAGAGCCTGGTTATACCACTTTAAAAATAATATTAACTCTGAATTGGCCAGTGTTATATAAGTAGATATTTCATGTCTTCAAAACTGAAGTATTCTAAATCAAATTCAGGTAAGAGGCTGGTTATTGGAAACAGGTGTCATTTAAGCTGATTTATGCTATGTTGTAAGAACAAATATATTCTAAATCCCGGGGAATCAGTCGGGGTTCAATCAGAGAAACAAGGCCAACAGCAGTTACTTATTTAAAAAGTTATTGCGTGGAATTGACAGGCGATTGGGAGAGCTGGTGGGTAAGCCTAAAATCCATAGGGTAGGCCGCCAGGACACCAGGCTAGATCTTTCAGATGTGAACTAAAACTGACTTCTATCGGCCGAATTTCTTCTTTTTCAGGGAAGCCTCAGCTCTGTTCTTAAAGTCTTTCAGCTGATTTGAATGGCCGTCTTGATTATCCAGGATCAACTTTCTTATTTAAGTCAGCTGATAACTTTAGTAATCTCTATATGATGCTTTTATGAAAATACCTAAGAAAGTGTTTGAGTAACTGAGGACGGTATCTGCTATCATTTGTATATGTTCCCTCCAAATTCAAGTTGAAAGCTAACTTCCAAGATGATGGGATTAGAAGGAAGGAACCTTGGGAGGTAATTAAGTCATGAGGGCGGGGCCTTCCTTATAAAAGGGTACTTAGAAGGCTCACCTGCTCACTGCCGCCGTGGAGGATACGACGGGAGCTCTATGACTCAGAAGACATTTGACTATGATGACACCCTCATCTCAGACTCCCACCCTCCAAAATGGTGAGAAATTTCTCTTGTTTTTAAGCTACCTGTTCTGTGGTGTATTGTTGTAGGAGTCCAAACAGACTAAGCCAATAGACTAGGTCATGACTGAGAGTTGCATCCTGCCCTTCATGGCAGTCTGCTGTAGGAATTTCTGGCTTGCCTTGGCAGCCCCACAATTATGGTTGCCAGTTCTTAAAAGTAAATATTTTAACAAGTATCAACAGTGGTTCTGTTTCTTTCCTTGAACCCTGACTGATACAGTTTTTAGCACCAGGAAATGGGGTGCTGCTATTTCAAATGCTTGGAAATGTTTAAGTGGTTTTGGAATTGGGCAATTGGCAGAGGCTGGAAGATTTTTGAAGAGCATGACAGAAAAAGCCTGCATAATTGTGAAAAAAACGTTAGGACTATGGATGTTAAAGATTTTGCTGGTAAGGACTCAGAAGGAAATGAGGAAGTAATTGAAACTGGAGGAAAGGAGATCCAATAGAAGGCTAGAAGGCTACATTCAATTATGTCCCGCAGTTACATGAAAATCAAAACTTGTAAGCAGTAAATGGCTATTTAAGGAGATTTCCAAGTCAGGTATTGAAAGTGTGGCCTGAGGAGGTCTTGCTGCTTACAATAAAATGTAAGAGGAAAGGGAAAAATTGAGGGAAGAAATGTTCCATAAAAAGGAACCAGTGTTTGATGAGGGGAATTTTGAGCCTACCCAAGTTGTAAAAGTTAGGAGATATCAGGCAGAGAAGTGTGTTTTTAAGAGAAACTCAAGGGTCGGGGTGCCTGGGTCGCTCAGTCGGTTAAGAGTCTGAATTTCGGTTTCCGTTCAGGTCTTGATCTTGTGGCTTTGTGGGTTTGAGCCCTGCATCAGGCTGTGTGTTCATGGTGCAGAGCCTGCTTGGAATACTCTCTGCCCCTCCCCCACTCGTGCTGTCTTAAATAAAGTAAAGTGTGTAGGTGGGTAATCTTTCATTGGTGTTTTGGAAGAATCAAATACACTATCCAATCACAAAGAGCCTTGTTTAAAGAGAATCAGAGTGTAAGGCTTCGATCTGCTCAATCATCTCAGCAGAATCCAGGGATAGGAATGGTAGTATCCATAAAATGTCTCTATAGAAGCCTCTTGGTTTTCTTGTCTGGAGGAATTCCCGTTACATATATAGAGACAGTGTTCTGGAGAAAATAATACCAGCAAATCGGTCGTCATGGACTGAGAGAGGTAGAGTGTTCGCAATGTGGGATTGGAAGCAGAGGGAAAGAAAATGCTGTGATGAGAGGAGCAGAGGTCAGAGCCATGGGAGATCACAAAACAGAACTTGGGCAGTCTGTAGAACCAGAAAAGGGTGAGGAAACTCTCCTTTTCTGGGAGAGTTCTGGGAGGAACCAAGTGACAGCTTGATTTTAGACCGTTAGTCACTTTGGATTCACGACCTCCAGCACTGTAGGACAACGTGTTTGTAAGTCACTAAGTTTGTGATCAGGAGTCTTTTATTTGTCCTTTTCCTTTAGGTTTTTCCCCTTTGTGTCTATGGCGATGATGATG
Organism: Puma concolor; assembly: GCF_028749965.1. Lineage (NCBI taxonomy): Eukaryota > Metazoa > Chordata > Mammalia > Carnivora > Felidae > Puma > Puma concolor. The sequence continues at coordinate 53,381,755 of NC_141679.1, read as the reverse complement.
TATTTTTGTTTTTATTGCGTTGGTATCTTGTGGGGGCTCAGCCGGGAGGCAGAGATGGTATTTCACCTCCCATGTCACCAGAGTGTGAACCTCGGGGCACTGGGAGAGGCAGACTTGCCTGGTGCAAGACAACCACTCCATCTGTAGGAGAGGAGCTTCTCCCTGCACAAAGGAACCCGATGAGGCCCAGGAACCAGCTCAGGGAGCACTGCACATGAGCCTGGTAAGAACCCGGTTCATTTTGGTAGACCCGCCCCTAAGAGGCAGAAGGGGAGCCTGATCACCTCCCAGAGTTGCCGGAGTAGTTCCATAAGGAATAAGGAACAAAACTGCAACTCTAAGGGGCTGAGTGGCCGGTTGGAGTCCACATGTGACTGTGTGGGGACTTCTCTCTCATTGATTTCCTGCGTCAGGGGCGCCTGGGTGGCGCAGTCGGTTAAGCGTCCGACTTCAGCCAGGTCACGATCTCGCGGTCCGTGGGTTCGAGCCCCGCGTCAGGCTCTGGGCTGATGGCTCAGAGCCTGGAGCCTGTTTCCGATTCTGTGTCTCCCTCTCTCTCTGCCCCTCCCCCGTTCATGCTCTGTCTCTCTCTGTCCCAAAAATAAATAAACGTTGATTTCCTGCGTCAATGACTAGGATGATTACAGCCAACTGTCTCTGATTAGTCTCGGAATGGGGACGTTAAGGAATATTCCCAAGCAGCTTCTCAACTCCCTTTGTTTAGGGGAAATTCCCTATCTTCTCTGGATTGACACGGACTGCCTAATTCCATTAGTGGAAAACAAAACCAAACAAAAAGCTGGAGTCGGCTCCACTGCTGAACATATAAGATTTAAAACTAGGAATTCTCTTCCTCTGCCTTCTGCTGGCACCTCACCTCTTCTGCCTTCCCTTCCCCCCTCCTGTTTCTGCACCACCTGGGGTGCGGCCTGGGTAACTGGCTCCTCAATGCCTCAGGCACTGTCAGCTCCTCCCCCCACCCTAGAGGTTTTGGAGAGAAGACCACAGATTTCCCCACCTGTATTCTAGCTCAAGCTTAACCATGGGGAACAAAGTGTCTTAAGTGGACCCAAGTAAAATGTATTCAGTATTTCAGCTAATTTAAGTTTGTTGGTTTAAGATAGACCTGTTTATCAACATTAAGTAAAAAAAAAAAAAAAAACTTGTATTCTACCTAGGTTTGCTGAAGGTCGCATAAGCTCATGTTACCTCTGTTGCAATTTGTTAGCAAAAGGATGACTTAAAGTAATGGTTAACTTTGTCTCATAGTTTTCATGGGTAATTGTTGAGATAGCTTTTAAAGTCTTTGGTAACCTAAAATGTTCAAGTTATGCCTGCGTGATAAATTTGGATTGAATTCATTGTATATATCTAAGGAGCTAAAAGGCTAAAGCACTAATTACTAGATGTAGGTTTGTGCTTTTGCTTATTGCAAAAAAGGACTCTGGGTCTTACAAATAAGCTTTGTGCTTTATTAAGATTTACTATGGAAAACCTGCTTTGTGACTAATCAATGTACCATCTTAAAAAAAAATTCTGATGTAACAGATAGTTCAGTCCCTCACTACTTAGTTTTCACCGGAGACTAAGGTTTCTAAGAGTTAAAATTCTGCTAAATGTAATCAAGACTGATTAAAAATAAGGAAAGTAACTCTGTATGTAGAAAAGTAGCATATACGTAAGAAAGATATAAGGAATGGAAATAAATTTTTTTTATTGAAGGTGAAAGAAAGCAATTTTGTCCTAAATGAGGCTGGTTGTTTGGAGAAAAGGGACTTAGGTCAGAATCTGAAAGCAAAAGAAAGTTGTAGAAGGTTTGTGAAGGGAAATCTTTGGAAAGAAATGTTGTATGTGGTCAGGATGGACTGAGATTAAAATAAATGGATTTTAAAAGTACAGTCGTATAAGATTAAAACTCTGCTGGACTCTTCTGTTTAAAAGATAGTTTTCTTGAATTGTTGGTATGCTTCTGATAAAAAAAAAAAAATAAAGGTTGTTTGTTTTTCTTTTTTCTGCCCAAAAAAGATGGAGAAAAAAATACGATTTTAACCAAAAGGGCAGGACAGCAGGACAGCATGCCCTTTTGAGTTGTTTTACTCAAGCCTTGGTTGAAATTACCCCTCCTTTGATCCAAAGGCTGGGGAGACAGTGATGACACCCTTGCTGCAAGCCTCCAAATGCTCCACATTTTTGTTGTTTCTGTTTAGCAAAGGAATGGATGGCTGTGCCATATAAGGGATAGATGACTACCACATATAAAGGGCTTTTACTGGAATACATAGAGGCCATTTTGCTACAGTTAGCCCAGTGTATGACAATTTGTAACATTCCAGATAGTCTAAAATGGATATCCACATGGCTGAAACATACTTTTGTGGGCTCTGCTGAAAAGGGCAAGGTAATAGACCTTGACTTTAGCCCTTTTAGCCCCCTTGACAGCTAGTTTTATCCTTACAAAAAATGGCTTTTGCCAGTCTTTTACAATATATTGGTAAAAGGGATTACTTTTGAGCCAAAATAAAATTAGTGCATCCTTCTACAACCAGGGAAGTCTTGCTTGGTCACAAGTTGATAACCGCACAGTCCCACAGGTGGAAAACGTAGGGTTAGGAGAAATTAGGGAAGACAAGGTTAGTTCAGAGGAAAGGTCAAGCCCCTGGGTAAGAGTGACTACTCCCAGCACCTCTCCAGACCGACAAAGCTTTTGGCTGCCAGTTGCATAGCCAGCCAAAATATGTGGCCAGGAGATGAGGTTTCTCCTAGCCAACTATGGAAGTTTAAGAAAAGGGATGCCTCTTCCTCCTTTTTTCCTATAGGTGGGCAATTCTCCAACTAAGGCCAATACTCATTTGGGACGCATTCTAAAAACATGAATTAATTTTAAAAAATGAGATGATTTTGATCTATAAACTGAAGAAAAAGCAACTTGTTGATTATCGTGGGGCTGGAGGTCCTATAGGGAACTTCCAACTGCCTACTGGGGCCCAGGTAATTCCCTCCCAATACAGACATATTATGCTAACTTACTTTCCAGATGTGAAACCCATCTTACTATATTAATAGAATATATACCACTTATATTATCAATCATCTTTTATATGTGGTTAGATTTACTTGTTTGTATTTTAATAAGGATTTGTATCCATATTCATCAACAGTATTGGTCTGTAGTTTTTGTTGTAATGTCTTCGGTTTGAGTATTGAGTTTGCAAGTATTACTTCTGTTTTTTGTTTTTAAGAGTTTGTGAATAATTGTTCACAAATTATTTTTTAAGGGTTTAGTAGATGATAGTGCTGAAGCCTTCTGTGTCCCTTCTGTGTCTGGGTTTCTCTTTGTGGGTTTCATGATAATAATGATTGCTAATTTAATCTCTTCAGTTGTTTTAAGCCTATTGACATTTTTTATTAGTTTTTGGGTCAGTTTTGGTAGTTGATGTCTTTTTTAAATGTTTGTTTTTTAAAAAGATAGAGATCATGAGTGGGGGAGGTGCAGAGAGAGAGAGAGGGAGGGAGGGAGGGGGAGGATCTGAAGCAGGCTCTGTGCTGACAGCAGACAGCCCCATGTGGGTCTTGAACTCACAAACCATGAGATCATGATGTGAACAGAAATCAAGAGTTGGGACGCTTAACAGACTAAGCCACCCAGCTGCCCCAGTTGGTATCTTTTTTAAAAACAGAATCCATTCCATGTAAGTTACCTAATTTACTGGCATACAATTATTTAGTGTCCCCTCCTAATCTTCTATTTCTGTATTCCCAGCACAGAGTCTGATTCAGGGCTTGGTCTCACCACAGTGAGATCATGATCTGACCTGAAATCAAGATTGGACATTGAACCAACTGAGCCACCCATGTGCCCTGATACTGCACTTTTTATTGCTCAGTCTAGCTAAAAGTTTGTCAATTTTGTGGTTTTTTATTTCTTCAAAAAAGCTTTTGGTCTCTTTAATTTTTCTCCATTGTTCTTCTATTTTCTCTTTAATCTTTGTGCCTCTCTTCATTATTTCCTTCCTTAGGCTTGATTTAGGTTGAGTCTATTCTTTTTCCCAAATGTCCTCAGATGGAAGGTTAAGTTTTAGATTAAAATTTTTTGAACTCAAGAGCAAAAAAAAGAAAAAAAAATTAAAAAGATGGGCAGAGGATCTGAATAGACATTTCTCCAAAGAAGACATAACAGATGGCCAACAGGCACATGAAAAGATGGTTAAAAATGACTAATCATCAGGGAAGTGAAAACCAAAACCACAATGGAATATCACCTCACACCTGTCATTATGGCTATTATCAAAAAGACAAGAAATAATGAAAGCTGGCAAGGATGTGGAGAAAGGGAATCCTTGTGCACTGTTGGTGGGAATGTAATTGATACAGCCACTATGGAAAACAGTATGGAGTTTCCTCAAATTAAAATAAAATTAACATATGTTCCAGCATTTCTTCTTCTTGGTATTTATCCAAAAGAAATGCAATGAGTAACTCAAAAAGTTATCTATACTCCCATATTCATTGCGTTATTATTTAAAATAGAATAGATGTGGAAGTAACCTGTATCCATTGACAGATGGATAAGAAAATAGAATGTGTATGCACAGTGGAATATTACTCAGATGAAAGAAAGAAATCTTGCCATTTTCAACAGCATGCATGGACCTTGAAGGCATTGTGCTAGAAAAAAACTTTAAAAATACATACATATATATAACGTAATATTAATGTATATATAAATATGTAATCACACACAAACACCGGTATAGCTATTAATTACCCTGTAAAGATTTGTTGCATTACATTCTATTAAATTTTGGTATGTTCTGCTTTCATTTCATGTATTTTCTGATTTCCCTTTTGTTTCTCATTAGTTATTTATATAACATTCCTAAGAGTGTGTTGTTTAATATCCACATATTTATGGGTTTCCCAAATTTTTTTCTTAATGATTTCTAATTTCAATTCCATTGTGAACAAATGAAATACTGTGCCTCTCTACTTTTAAATGAATTGAATCTTGTCTTATGGATGAAGATGCGGTCAATCCTGGAGAAGGTTCCACATGTAATTGAGAAGAATGTACATTTTGTTCTTCACTGGGGTAGTTTATAGTCTATCAAGTCTATAAAACACTGAAAACAGCTTTGAAGTGTGCAACCATTATTTCTGAATTGATAACTCCATTTCTGTTTTCTTCATGTAAATTGTCACTCGATTATAAGGTGTGTATATTAATAACTGTTCTTTCCTTTGATGGCTTTACCCTTCTTGAGTTGGAACCACTGTGGAACCACTGCCTTATAAACCAATGTAGGATGCTTAGGGACCCAATATTCTCATTGTACCATAACCCTCCTAATCTCTAGTAACAAATGGTTTTAACATATGTCTGATATCACTTAGCATTCCTTGTGTTTGCTATTTGCATAATAGATTGTTATCCATCTTTTTAAAAAAACTTTTTTAACGTTTATTCATTTTTGAGAGACAGAGACAGCGAGTTGGGGAGGGGCAGAGGGAGAGGGAGACACCCATAAACCATGAGATCATTACCTGAGTTGAAATCCAAGAGCCCGATACTTAATGGACTAAGCCACCCAGGCACTTTGTATTTGAATTTTTCTTTTCTTGTCCTTTTTTTTTTTTTTTGATTTGTATTTTTCAATCTAAATTTTGTTGACAGTATATAGGTGGATGTTTTAAATTTAGTGTTATAATCTTTGCCTTTTGATTGAATTTTAATCCACTTACATTTTGTGATATATTTGATTTATGTTTCTTGATGTTTTCTATGTGTCACATTTCCTTTCTGTTTGCCTATCCCTCCTTTACTGCTTTTGTTAGCATTAAGTATTTTCTCATGACACATTTTACCTTTTTTTTTTTTTTTTACATCATTTTAAGGAGTCATTATTTCATGGTTGCTCTAGGGCTTACCATAGATATCTTAATGTACTGGAATTAACAGATTTATTTTTTTTCTTTTTTTTTTTAAATTTTTTTTTTCAACGTTTATTTATTTTTGGGACAGAGAGAGACAGGGCATGAACGGGGAGGGGCAGAGAGAGAGGGAGACACAGAATCGGAAACAGGCTCCAGTCTCTGAGCCATCAGCGCAGAGCCTGACGCGGGGCTCGAACTCACGGACCGCGAGATCGTGACCTGGCTGAAGTCGGACGCTTAACCGACTGCGCCACCCAGGCGCCCCTTATCAGATTTATAGTACCTTAATTTTCAGTAAGCTAGAGAAATCTTTTCACATATCTGAAGCCTCCTTTTGTAATATTTTTGTTGCATATGTATTATACCTATTAATATGGAATATTATGGAATTAATATGGAATAACTATTCCCATTTGCTTTATACCACAGCCTTCATTGTTTGGTGTCCTTAGACCTTAATTTCTCCAGGTCCTGTTGAAAATTAAATCGGATCTTTTGGGAAGAGATTAGGAGTTATCTTGTTTCTGTCTTGTTTTTTTACTTCATGAAAAATATGAGCCAAGGCCAATACTCTTGAATTGGGCACAATGGCACACTTTTCTTGGAGTGACACCCCCTCTTTATGTATTAAACACTCAGGTGGGAGATGGACAGTAGTCGAAGGCCTCTTTGAGTTGGAACCACTGTGGAACCACTGCCTTATAAACCAGTGTAGGATGCTTAGGGACCCAATATTCTCATGGTACCATGAGTAGAGTATTCTATACAGAAAGGCTGGGCAAGAGAAAGAACCCCATCCCTCAACTATGCTCACCTAGTATTTGGCCACAGCAATAAGAAACAGGGTAGATTGAGAAATGCTAATGTCTTGATCTTCCCAGGAATAAAGCCCTCTGACTGGGAACTGGCGGGATGGGGAGCCCTGTGTTCCTGGACACATTAATCTGGAGTCTCCATCTTGCTGAGCTGGGAAGTGGAGGGAGAGAACTCTCCTTGCCTTAAATACTACAGATTCTTGGGGCACCTGGGTGTCTCAGTTAAATGTCAGACTTCAGCTCAGATCATGAGCTCATGGTTCATGAGTTTGAACCCCATATTGGGCTCTGTGCTGTCAATACAGAGCCCGCTTTGGATTCTCTGTCTCTCTTCTCTGTCCCTTACCCACTTCTGTGTGCGCTTTCAAAAACAGACATTTAAAAATAAATAAATACTACAGATTCTTAATTATTACTGAATTTTCAGTCTTTTGAACAGAAGTTTCTTCATTTTCTGTATTCTTTTAGAAGTACTCGTAAAGACCTTAAATTATTTTCTTTTTTTAAAAGTAGAACTTTTACCACTTAACTGAGGAGGTGGTCTAAAGATATCTCCATGCTAGAATTTGATGTAGGTATAAAGTTCCGAACCTCCATTTCTGAAACAGTTTGCAAAGCCATTACATATTACATATGGATCTCCAGCCTGGAGACCTAGTTCTCCATTATCTATTTGGGTATGGTTTCATTTCCTTATTGACATTTATATTTCTATTAAGCACTTGAGTAAGACAAATACTTGTATTAAAAGAAAATGAGAAAGTATAGAGTGACTCTAATTAAATTTAGTAAGGTTTTTCTATTTCCAATCATATAAACCACTTGAGCTTTTTACCATTTCTTGAATGAAATGGGAAATAAGTCATTCCATTTGCCCTCGTTTATTCTTCACGAAATTATTCGATAATGAGAAAGAAACATGTATCTGATTCATTAAGTTAGGAAGTCTGGATTTTTTTTTTTTTTTTTTTTTTAAACAAAGGTAAAAGACGTCTGTATTACAGATAGGCTAAAAATGCCGGACTTCTCATGATCTACTTTTTTTTTCTCTTCCTCAGAGCCCCAGTTCCAATGTACCCACTGATAGAATCATAATCTTCTGAACAAAGTTTTATGATGACAGCCTGTTTTCAGTTTGAATTCTGAATGTAAGACAACACAAAGAATTTCTGACCTCCCAAGACTTGATAATGCTAAATATTTAAAAATGGAAAATAAGCATCCTAAGAGGCCAGGTTAACTGTTTTTGTTTTGCTTTTGAAAACAAGGGATGTAAATCCAAATAGCTTTTTCCCAAAACAACAAATAGTCATGCCTTTTCAAAACTGTAATCTGAGTTTTGAGTTAAACAAGGTTACACAGTCTGCCTCAGAAAAGCCATGTGACTTAGGCACCAAAATACAGAAATTGCAAAGACCTAAATTTTTAGTAAAAATAATTGAGTAATATCAAGCTTTCCTTTTCCTTAATTGCTTTTATTCTTAAAAGTGTTAGGTTTAAAATGATCAGAACATGTAAGATACAGGAAAAGAGTCCTGAAAGGAGTGATTTACTGTATCTAGTTGTGGATACTGCTATATCATAATTATGCTTTCATTTTTCAACGTTTATTTATTTTTGGGACAGAGAGAGACAGAGCATGAACGGGGGAGGGGCAGAGAGAGAGGGAGACACAGAATCGGAAACAGGCTCCAGGCTCTGAGCCATCAGCCCAGAGCCTGACACGGGGCTCGAACTCACGGACCGCGAGATCGTGACCTGGCTGAAGTCGGACGCTTAACCGACTGCGCCACCCAGGCGCCCCTATGCTTTCATTTTTCAAATAATTCTAAATTTGGAGAAATTCCATCAGCATAAAAGAGAACTCTTAGATAAATTTTACCAAAATCTATTAATTTCTAACATTTTTCTACCCTCCTCCCCACCTTCCTTTGGGTTTATGCATTGATTGCATTACTTTTTTTTACACAAAAGTGAATACATGACCCATTTGCAATGATCAAATTAAGTTCGTATTAATACCTCTTTTAACAAAACTATCTTCTATATTCCAGTTTGGTAACCTGTCCCAATGATGTCTCTATTCTTCCATTCCAGGAGGAAAGCATCCACTGATGTTTCACCACAGTTTTAAAGCTTTGGTTGTGAAAAGGTGAATCTAAATATCTGGAGATTGATTAGTTTCTAAACTTGAACAACAGGTCCTAACTGACATCACTTAGTAGAAAGTTTGTCAAACATACGGTGACCAAACTAGACTTGGTTATTGTCTTGCCTTAAGTGATAAGTTTGTTGTCTATCAAGGCCCCCTGAGATCAGGGAAATGGAGAGAACAAAAATAAAAGTCTCTACCAAACTAAGTGTATTCCTGCTAAGTGAATTTTGGAATGGATATAAATCAGACTATTAAAGTTACTGAAGCTACAGTTAGAGTATATGCCCAATGATAGTCATAGCAAATAACTTTCCTACAAACAAAATTACCATTGCTTAAACATGGTAATTTTACCTCTAAACATTCTTCTATCATCAAATAGCGGAATCAGAATTTCTCCACAGGGAACTTCTAATTTTGGTGTACAAAACTGCCTTTGATACTGCATTGCAAAGCAAGTAGATGATTTTTACTTGTATTTTATTTAATATGTGAAAGATAGAAAGCTGCTTTTATAAACAAATTATGTGATATTTAAAAAACATTGTGTATAAAATTCTTTGGTTAGTACTGAATACTGAATAACATTTCATCTCTTTCTGATGTCATTTATTTTTTAAAATATTCTTTCTTATTCGTAATGAGTCTAATTTTATTAATGATCTTAAATGGATATTTATTTTCATTCCTTTCTCCATTGTTTCCCTGGAAGACTGTTCCTATTTTGTTAACCATGCTCTGCTTAGTCCAACATCTACAATTTACCACAGGCCATTCTTTTTTATCTATCATATCCTTCCACTCAGCTTTAGAAAGTAGAAAATTATTTATAAGGTTAAATTAAGCTAGCCCTTTTAGAAGCATATCATAGTGTATCCAGTTGGAATTAAACTTTCCCCCAATCCTTTTACACCAACAGCACTTGTAAGATAGTTTTGATCTGTCTGGCAGTAAATCCATTGGCATCAATGTTCTAAAATTGCACATATTGAGCAATAAATGAATAATTTGTATGTTTATCTTCTTCATTCCATTTGGTTTCTTGAGAGCAAGAACTTTCTATCCTCCATGGTGTTATTCAGTTTTATATGTTGTGTGTGTGTGTGTATGTGTGTATGTATATATATATATATACACATATATATGTTTATATTGTATATGTACATAAACATGTATGCTTTATGTTTATATTGTATACATACATAAACATGTATGTTTTATGTTTTATGTATACATAAACATGTATATAGTACATTTTATTTCATAATATTTGACATACCCAAGAATAGAACACTGCAATGTCTGCCTCCTGGAAAGAATTTGGTGTACTTCCAGATCTACTGGGCAGTGAACTTTGTGATGATTTTTTTTTTTTTTTTTTAGGAATACTGAAATAATCACTTTGGTATGTTTCCTAGGGTTGACACAACAATGCATCACAGACTATGCAGCCTAAACAACAGAACTGGAGGCTGGAAGCAAGATCTAAGTGTGAGGTCTCTTAGAGCTATGAGGGAAAGCTCACTTTTAAGCTTCTGTCCTTGTAGCTTATGGATGGCTGTCATCCCCCCTAACCTTCCAGTGTTTTCCTTTTCTTGCAGGACTCCAGTTAGATTGGATTAGGATCCGTCCTAATGACCTTACATCAAGACTGTATTTGTAAATACAACCACATTCTTAGTTACTGGTGATTTAGGACTTGCATATCTATATTTAAGGAATCAGGGAACATACTTTGGGCCACAATAGCCCCAGTCAAAAAATTTTGTTACATGAACATTTATGACTGTAAATTTTTGAATGAAGATAGATGTTTTCTATTACAATTAGACAATGGTAAAAACCACTGGAAAACTTAAAACACTATTTTAAGATTTATATGTCGAGTAAGAGATTATACTGGTAAAGACAGAATTCGACAAGATGTACAGGGAGAAGGGGGGAAGTAGAATTAAAACACAGCAATTATAAATTCCTAGAAGAAGAGAAAAGGGTTTCATGCACTGTGTAAACCGGTGGAGAGAACTTAGAAATGAGAAGGAAGAACACTACATAGAATTTGATGCTGATTTCCCTAGATATGACCCAGGCTCAATTTTTAAATAATTCCATTGTTGATGATACATTCCAACTGTAATATGGCAAAAAGAGAATAGGCCAAACCTGTATGTATGAGATTTTTCCCCATACATTACTAGCCAATATAGCCCTCTCCTTAAAAACTCTCTGGGTGAAATAGTTACCTCTGTTTTTGCCACAGTAGAACTCATTTTGTATTGAGAGATAATATCAATGATGGCCACCCTGTAATACTACTCTGAAAAATGTGTATCTGGCCACCTAATCCTGTGTTCATATAATTCCATGTGGAACAAAAAAAAATTCTTGAGCTGATGTTGAAATAAACAGCATCTCTTTTTAGGGACAGATTTAGGGACAGTTTGATTCTTGCTTCCTCCCTCCTGAGGCTTGTCTTTAGTCTCAATTTGTTGCTCATTAACACCTTTGTCAAAGGGTAAACACAGGAAATAAAGAAATGAAACAGTCCAATTCAGTCCTCATATTGGACTCATAAAAGCATTTAATGGAAGAAGATGTTGAATTTTATGGGATGGATAAAATAAATGGTTGTTTTAAAAATCAGCTCCTTTAAAATTGTAATGAGTGGCTTATTTCTGTAATATTGTATGAAAATAATGTATGTTAAATCTCACTAGTCACAAAAGCACTAGTCTTGCAGCTTCTGAAGATAGGTGAAGTCCTATGCTATTTTTGAGATTACTACTTATAAAATGCAAAAGAGATTAGAATATATTAATATGACTTTTTTCTAAAGTGATACAAATAGTACAAAGCTGTTTGTTACCTGTTACATCTCTAGTTCACTAAAAGTGACAATTTTCAACATTTTAAGAATTATTGACCATGTTAATACCTGCAGAATATCCCCTATAATTTATTTCCACCAAAGCTAATGTTGTTACCCATGGACTTTTCTTTGGGCAATCTCATGCCTCTGTAACCAATTACTCTGTACTGACTTTCTATGATAGCAAGTAGTATTTTCCCAAGCTTGACTTCTCTGAAAAGATTATTGGCACTATTATTTTTTCCCCTTCAGAAGTCAAACTGACTTACAAAACAGACTCATGGATACTCCTATCCAGAGTGAATTAAATAGAAATCAAATTGCGTTATAAAGTTTTTTAGAAATAGTGAACTTTTGAAACCTGAATTTGGAGGTTGAAATGATGTATTGTTAAGCATATTTTGGCAAGTATTTTGAAAGCTAAGGCAGATGAATGTTGGGGGGATGGGTTTAAAAAAGCTCATGATAAATTCATAGAAACTAGTTTGAGATACAACTTTGCCGTACTACCGGGACGATGATTGGACTTATAATGGTTTTAGACTTTCTTGTAGCAATAGGCAGTTTTTCCCTCCAGCTATCCTGCTGAAAGTCATTCCATCTGAATAGTAACTGTGAACAGTTTTATGGTGCTATCATATTCCAGAATTTGTCCTACGGGTGTTCCATGTGTAAATGGTGAATTTTCTCAACAAGGTACTATTTTAAATACGAGAAAACCAAGGCAGGCAGAGTTAAATAACTTGGGTATTATCACTGTGAGAAGCAAGGGAGGTCAGAAACTTACACTCTAGTCCTGGCAAGTTCCTGTCCTCAAAGTTCAAAGTGTGGTAAAATAACACATAAACTTTACCACCTTAACTATTTTGAGTGGGCGAGGCAGTAATTACGTTCACAAGGTTGTGCAACAAGTCACAATTAAGCTCTGGATGCATCAAACAACCACTCCTCTTTTCCTTGATCTCCTCAGACTCCGGCAGCAACCATTCTACTTCTTATTTCTATGAATTTTAACTACACTAGGTACGTCATATGAAGGGTCAAACAGTCTTTGTCTCGTTGTGACTGGTGTATTTTGGTTAGCCCAATATCCTCAAGGTTCTTGTGTGGCGTAGCCTGTGTGAAAATTTCTTTTTTTAATGCTGAGTGATACTCCATTTTATGTATAAACCACTTTGGATTCATCCTTTTCTGCATAAATGGATTCTTGGGTTTCTCCCACTACCAGTGACCATTAATCAGGTTGCTGTGAACACGGGTATACAAATGTCTTTTGAGCCACAGCTTTAAAATTTTTAAAGTATGTAGTCAGAAATGGAGTTGCAGGATCATATAGTAATTATATATATTTTTTTTAAAGAACCATTGTAGTGTTTTCCACAGAAGCTGTACTATTGTATATGCCCACCAACAGTGCAAAAGAGTTGAATTTCTCCACATCCTTATCAATATTTGTGGTTTTCTGGTTTTATTTTAATGGCAGCCATCCTGAATGTGTGAGATGATATCTTATTGTAATTAGGATTTGTGTTTTTCTGAAGAGTGGTGTTGAAAATCTTTACATGTGTTGAGCCATTTCTATATGTCTTTTGGAGAGATCTCTGTTCAAGTCATTTGCCTATTTCTCGGTCATGTTTTGTTGAATTCTAGAAGTTCTTTATATATTTATAAGATATTAATCCCTTATCAGATACGATTTGCAAATTTTCATACATAGGTTTCCTTCTCACTCTGTTGCTTGTGGACTTTGATGCATAGAAGTTCTTAATCTTGACCCTAGTGTAATTTACCTATTTTTGCCTATTTGCCTTTATTTTTAACTATTAATTGTGGTCTAGGTCTCCCTAGAAACTTGCCATGTACCCATGCATATGTCTTGAGCTACTAACTCTTCATTCCTTCCCTGTTGAGAAAATGTTTAATGTCCCTAAATGGCTGGTAATTCATGAGAGAAGTTCTTCGCTTTCCTGAGAACTTTGACCAACCTATCTTGAAAGAAACTGAACTCTACTGACTGCTTCCTGCTAAAGACCTTTACTTAACTTTACTTGGAGACTTGACTTCTCCAAGCTGTTAGGCTTATACAGACTTATGAACTGTTTGATCACAAATTTGAAACCCAATAGGCTGATGATAGAGTCAGTTCTTGTAACCACTGAACCCACTATAAGTCCATCTGTAATCAGCATTGAAAAAAATTACTGAATGTGTTACTTGCAAACCTACGTAAAGATATTTTATACAAAAATGGTACTGAATTCTTTAATTTCAATTTATAGCACATTACTGAATTAAAATATAACTGTTTCATTAATATATACTTTATTAAATAAAATAAAACAATTTAGTGTTTATAACTGTTAGGGAATTTCATGGAAAAATATACTATAAATGTGTAAGATCAATTGAAGCTGGCTCATGTTTCAATAATTTTGTGTGTTAAATTTCCCATTGGGAATAAACTCTCCAACTCATCATACTGTTAGGGTGGCCAACAAAAATCATAATGTACAGTTTACAGTGATTGACAATGAACCCCTTGTCTATTACTATAAAAAACATGCGGTAGAATTTTGAGCAATTTTTAATTTTGTCTACACAATAACCAGTAGTGTGTGAGGTAATACTAGCACAGTAACCATTGTTTTACATTTATCCATACATGCTATCTTAAAATGCAATTTTTTAAAAAACAAAAATGAAAAACAATCGTAAATCAGTTTACTCTGAGAAGTGTCCTAAATAAAATATGCCCAAGCTGAATGTACTAGAATGAATTACCACATTTGTATTTGACTTAGAACTTATGAAACATACACAGGTATATAATTTTACATGGTAAGGGACAGGTTACTGAAAAGCTTTCCAGAAGAAATACTATTCCTTATTGGAGATTTTCAGTACACAAGAGGTGGAACTAGTATGGTACATAATTTCATCAATCCAGTTCCTACCATCAACAACTTGAGCCCAAACTTGTATAAAATAAAAGCAGATCTTCATAAAGTTGAACTCCATAACTTGCACAAAAGCAAGATCAAAAAATGAAATGCCTTTAAAATTCATAAACCCCTCAACTTCTGGCTAATAAAACACTTTAATCAGGGAATAATTGAAATAATTTCTAATAGACTTTATCTTGGAGAACTTAAATATTTCACTCATTAAAGCAGTGTAGGTGCCCTACCATCACAGGGGGAAGAAAAGAGAGATCAGAATAAACGTTGTCCTTTCTGTAGCTATTCTCTTTGTGGATTCCAACTTGAATAGAGATCTAGTGTGTGGTTTCTTCATCTTCTCTCTTCCTCTTAACAAGAAGAGCCTTTTAGAGATAAGAATTTTAATTGTTAATTGTTTCAGACTTTATTTGGAATAAGACATTTATATAGTATGTTTATTAGTGGTTTAGGGTTTTCTTTAAACAAGCAATTGCTTCTTTTTAAGTTTACTTATTTTGAGAGAGAGAGACAGAGAGAGAGAGAAAGAGAGGGAAGGAGTGAGGAGGTAGGGGCAGAGAAAGAGAATCCCAAGCAGGCTCCGTGCTATCAGTGCAGAGCCCTTTTGGGGCCCAAACTCACAAACTGCGAAATCAGGTCCTGAGCCAAAATCAAGATTTGAATGCTCAACCAACTGAGACAGCCAGGCACCCCTATTAGTGTTTCAGTTTTATCTGTGAGGAGCATTCATGTTCTTAGTAATTTTCTTAAGTTTCAAGCTGAGCTCATAAATTAGTAGCAGATGACTTTATGATATTCTCTTCAGGAGAAGAGAATCCAGCCCTAGCTCTCCTATCAGTTATCCATGTATCTATTAGTCTCTGAGTTCCAGGTTTCCCAATCATTAAATGGTCCTCTCACTAACAAATTTCCCATCTCCTTTATTGCTGGAGATAATTGAAAGTCTAGCCTGTGCGGAATATCTTACACATAGTTAATTCTGAGAATAACCTGATGTTGTAGATGTGACCCTAATTTTACAAATAATTTAGAAGCCGACCAAGGAAGCGTTGTTATTCCATAGTAAAGTCTGCGCTTGCAGACATATTTGTTTCCAAATTCGCTTTCCATAGTGTTCTGCCACTTTGCTGTGATGGTGAGGGCCCACTGAACTGGTAGTTTTGCCAAAAACATTTGTAAGCAGATGGCCGATACTTCTTTCTACTTGTCTGATAGAAGTAGCCTGTTGAAATACAGTAAAAGGGCACTAGAGTAGGGATTTGAAAATCAATGTTCTACTCTTCTGTGCTAGTTTCCTTTGGCGGCCATAACAAGTTAGAAAATCGATGGCTTAAAACAACATACAATTATTTTTACAGTTTTGGAGATTAAAATCAAAGTGTCAGCAGGGTCTGCTCCCCTTTGAAGGCTTTAGGAGAGAGTCTGTTTACTTGGTTTTTTAGCCTTTAGAGCAGCATTGCTTAAGTTCCTTGGCTCATGGCCCCTTCCCTCAATATTAAAAGCCAGCAAAATAGCATCTTACTATATGCTTGGTATGGTCAAAATTGCTAAAGACAAGCACAATAGTAATGAAAATACACTTTAAAAGTAGGTACTGGGGTCCCTGGGTGGCTCTGGTTAAGCATCCAACTCTTGATTTCAGCTCATGGCATGATCTCATGGTTCATGAGTTCGAGCCCCATGTAGGATTCTCTCCCTTTCTCTCTGCTCCTCTCCTGCATTCTCTATCTCTCTCTCTCAAAATAAACTTAAAAGAAAAAAACAAAACAAAACAAAAAAAATAAAAAACACTGCTTTAAGTACTCAAACCTAGAATGACTTCTATAAACGTTTGCTTCATTTGCTTATTTTTTAAAACTTATTTATATTCAAAGTAAATTGAATATGTTGGACTCAAATCAATATTAAAAACAAGAGGTAGTTGTATCTTGCATTGCCACAGCTAGTTTCTCAGGTGATCATTTTCCAACATTTTAACTGCCCGATCACAAAACAATTGAAAGTTGTAAATTAGTCTCAAAAGTTGAAGAAATTGAGAGAGAGGTTTGGTTGCTGGACTTACGTAATAGGTTAATAGAGTTAAGTTTTTATCTATGTTGCTGGCCAGAGAGAAGCACTCTGTAAATATGTCGTAGTTCGTGTAAAGTAAGATACATTCCCGCTGGAATTAACTGTGATGCCAGATTCCATACTTTACATCATAATGACTAAAACCCCCATTGGTCATGGTTATTTTTTTTCCATAATTTCATTCTATGATTTTGAGTCTACAAATAATCATATATATATATGTATATATGTGTATATATATATATATAAGAATATATATATATATATTCTTGATTACAGAGATGGATGTATTACAATAGTAGAATATTGTAAAAATAATGGCAACAAGTAACTTGGGGGTGAGTTTTCACTGTTAAAAACATCTATATTCACCTTCACAGAAGTATGATGTGATAGGTGCTATTATAATTTCCATTTGAGAAGAACATGAAGTGTTAATTACTCTCAAACGTCTTGTTAGAGATGAAGATTGATTTTTAAAAAAAAAATTTTTTAATGATTATTTATTTTTGAGATGCAGACAGACAGAGCATGAGTGGGGGAGGGTCAGAGAGAGAGAGGGAGACACAGAATCTGAAACAGGCTCTGCACTGTCAGCACAGAGCCCGACGTGGGGCTCAAACTCACAGACCTTGAGATCATGATCTGAGCCGAAGTCGGATGCTCAACAGACTGAGCCACCCAGGCGCCCGAAGATTGATTTTTGAACACAGGCAATATACAAAACTGAGGGCTTAAATCTACATAATAATGCTTGATTATATTAACTTTTCGGGGTTAGGGAAACATTATATTTTCTATTAATCAGGCCATATTTTCATTTTTGTATTAAAGATAGACATATATAGACAAAATGCCATTGTATTTCAGACTTTCACAGATAAAATTTTATTCCCTGGCAACTCTTTTAGCCCATTGAGCACATCAAACTTCTGCACCCTAGATGTGACATAATTAGATGTCATTGAGAATTCAGTTTATAAGAAAATCTAGTATATTTTCAACTATAAGTTCCTTCTGATATTAAGACTCACAGAGGTACTATGGTGCTAACATTAAAATAGTAACAGCTCTGCTAAATGGCTTAACAGTGTTCATTTGATTCATGACTGTTACAGCACTAAACTCAGAGCTGTTATGGATAGTATTTTTTTTTTTAAGTTTTAGTTTTATTTTTGAAAGAGTATGAGCAGGGGAGGGGTAGAGAGAGGGGGGGACAGGGACCAGAAGCAGACTACACACTGACAGCAGCAGGTGTAAGGTGGGGCTTTAACTCAGGAACCTTGAGGTCATGACCTGAGCCAAAATTGGTGCTCAACCAACTGAGCCACTCAGGCACTATTCTTTAACAGTCTTGATAATCCTCACAAAAACTCAGTTTATAGAGTAAAATAGCTGTAGTAATGATTTTAAGAGAAACCTCTTTGGCTTCAGAGACCAGTAAGTACAGAACTCTATCTTGTTTATGTGGAATATTCTTCCAGATAGACCATATGTTAGGCAATAAAGCAAGTATCCACAAGCATTCAGTTGCATTAAAAACACAGAATACTTGTATTCTGATTTAAAAAAAGAAAGAAAAGGAGTTAAATTAGAAATCATCAACAAAAGAAAATTTGGGAAATCAATACTTGGATATCTAAATTTTAAAAACAACAACAAAAACTAAATTCTGAAAATACTAAAACCTTGAGGCTGTACAGTTTGTTGGCATGTAACTGTTCATTGTAGCCTCTTGGGATCCTTTGTATTTGTGTGGCATCATTTGTAATGTTTTGTAATGTTTCGTCTTTGTATTATAATTTGAGTACTCTTGTGTTCCTTGTTAGTCTAGCTAACAGTATTGTTTATCTTTTCAGGAAAAAAAAACCCAATTCTTGGTTCCATTGTGGTTTTTTTTTTTTTTTTTTCTATTGTATTTTTAGTCTTTATTTCCTCTGATATGCATTTCCTTCCTTCTGCTAACTTTGGGCTTTTTTTTTTTTTTTTCCTGGTTCCTTTAGGTGTTAGGTTGATCTTTAAGATCTTTTTTTTTTTTTTCCTCTCACTAAGGCATTTATCATTACATTATGAACTGCTTTTGCAGAATCCCAAGTTTTAGTAAATTCTATATTCACTTTCAAGGCTTTCTATTGTGTTTCATTGGTATATCTGTATGCCAGTTACATACTATTTTAATTGCTCTAGCTTTGTAGTATAGTTTGAAATCAGAAGTCTGATGCCTCTAGCTTTGTTACTCTTTTCCAGGATGGCTTTGGTTATTCAGGGTCTGTTATGGTTCCATACCACTTTTGGATTGTTTTTCTATTTCTGTGAAAATTGCCAATGGAATTTTACGAAGGAATTCATAAATCTAGCGATGGCTTTGGGTAGTTTGGACATCTTAACAAAATTAATTCTTATCCATGAATGCAAGGTATCTTTCCATTTGTTTAGGTTTTAGCTTTCGTTCGTCAGTGTCTTGTAGTTTTCATTGTACAGATCTTTCACTTCATTGGTTAAAATAAGTCCTAAGTATTTTAATATTTTTGATGCTACTCTGAATGGGATAGTTTATTTCTTTTTCTGGTACTATATTTTAGAATAGAGATAGGCCATTGATATCTCTGTTTATTTTACATCTTGAAACTTTACTGAACTGGTCGAGTAATTCCAATTGTTTTGGTTGAGTCTTTAGATTTACTACCTACAAGATCACACCAACTGCAAATAATGACAATTTTATTTCTTTCTGATTTACATGCTGTATTGTAAACCAACATTGCTAAGACACTAGTTCTTTTTTTTTTTTTTTTTTTAACATTTTTTATTTATTTTTGGGACAGAGAGAGACAGAGCATGAACGGGGGAGGGGCAGAGAGAGAGGGAGACACAGAATCGGAAACAGGCTCCAGGCTCCGAGCCATCAGCCCAGAGCCTGACGTGGGGCTCGAACTCACGAACCGCGAGATCGTGACCTGGCTGAAGTCGGACGCTTAACCGACTGCGCCACCCAGGCGCCCCAAGACACTAGTTCTTAATTGTTCCTATCACAAAAGAGAACTGGTAATTAGGTGACAGAGAGGTGTTAGCTAACATTACAGTGGTAATCATATTGCAATGTAAATGTGTCAAATCGGCACATTGTACACCTTTAAGTTCTTAAACATAAATAACAAAAAATCAATGGAACCAGGGCACCTGGGTGGCTCAGTGGGTTGAGCGTCCAACTTGACCACCAGTCTGTTTTCTGTATCTGAGTTCTATCATTTTTAATTCCACTTATCAGTGAGATAATACAGTATTGGCTTTTTTCCTGACTTCACTTAGCTTAACGCGCTCAAGTCTATTCATGTTGTCAAAAATGGCAATATTTTCATTCTTCTTATGGCTGCACAATCCATTGTGTTGTGTGTATTATGTGTGTGTACACCACATTTTCATGATCCATTCATCAATCCACGGATGTTTAGGTTATTTCTGCGTCTTGGTTTTATAAATACAGTTGCAATGAACATGGGGGCACGTATAGCTCTTTAAGTTGCTGTTTTCATTTCCTTCAGATAAATACCCAGAAATATAATGGCTGGATCATAGGGTAGTTGTATTTTTACTTTTTTGAAGAGTCTTCACATCCTCACCAGTGCTTGTTACTTGCTGTCTTTATGATAATAGCCATTCTAATAAGTGTGACTTGATTCAGCACATTGTGGTTTTGATTTGCATGATTGATTGATTTGATATCTGATGATTAGTGATGTTGAGCACCTTTTCCGGTACCTGTTGGCCATATGTATGTCTTGTAAACTGCAGTCCTCTTTTCCTCAAACGATAGAACTAAAAAATGGAACCTACAAAGGACTTGTTTTCTGAATGTATAAATAACTCTTAGAACTCAGTAATAATAACACACACAAATAATCTAAAAGAAGATAAGTGGTTTTGACAAAAATTTCACAAATTAAGATACTCAAATACACAGTAAATACATGAAAAGATGCATAGAGCATCATTAATCATGAGAAATGGGTAAATTTAATCCACAAGATATCACTTAATAAAAATTGACAATACTGAACAATACCAAGTGTTGGGATATATAGCAACTAGAACTCTCATGAATTGCTTATGGTAATGTGTGATGATAGGACCACTTAGGAAAAGCATTTGGAAGCTTTTTAAAAATTTAAACCATGGGACCCAGGAATTCTACTCTTACATATTTACTCATGAAAAAGCAAAACCTATACTTCTCAAAGACTTACATCTAAATATTCAAAGCAGCTTTATTCATGAAAATTAAGCTCATAAAATTAGACACATTTATATCTACAGGTGATTATTCTTTTTTTTTTTTTTTAATTTTTTTTTCAACGTTTTTATTTATATTTGGGACAGAGAGAGACAGAGCATGAACGGGGGAGAGGCAGAGAGAGAGGGAGACACAGAATCAGAAACAGGCTCCAGGCTCTGAGCCATCAGCCCAGAGCCCGACGCGGGGCTCGAACTCACGGACCGCGAGATCGTGACCTGGCTGAAGTCGGACGCTTAACCGACTGCGCCACCCAGGTGCCCCAACAGGTGATTATTCTTAAAATGGCAAGTATTTAGCAAGAAACAGGAAGAAACTACTGATAATGCAAAACAATGGATGAGTTTAAAAAACGACTATACTGAGCCAAAGAAGCCAAAAAAAGAGACATGGGTAGTATATGATTGCATTTATATGAAATTACAGAAATGAAGAATATGGACCATAGTGAAAGAAGTCAAATGTTACATATAACATGAGGCCAGGGAAAAACTGATAGTGGAGTTTAAATGAGATGTCCAGGGGCGCCTGGGTGGCGCAGTCGGTTAAGCGTCCGACTTCAGCCAGGTCACGATCTCGCGCTCCGTGAGTTCGAGCCCCGCGTCGGGCTCTGGGCTGATGGCTCAGAGCCTGGAGCCTGTTTCCAATTCTGTGTCTCCCTCTCTCTCTGCCCCTCCCCCGTTCATGCTCTGTCTCTCTCTGTCCCCAAAATAAATAAACGTTGAAAAAAAAAAAAGTATATAGGAAAGCATATTGAATATATGCCTGAAGATTTCATAGACCATTCCCCAAATACAACCTCCCTCTCCCTTTCTCTTGGCAACAGTTTGCTTCTCCTCCCCTTGTTCTGGATATCACATTCATTCTTTCTTTCCCTAAGATTGGAATATCCAGGGGCGCCTGGGTGGCGCAGTCGGTTAAGCGTCCGACTTCAGCCAGGTCACGATCTTGCGGTCCGTGAGTTCGAGCCCCGCGTCAGGCTCTGGGCTGATGGCTCGGAGCCTGGAGCCTGTTTCCGATTCTGTGTCTCCCTCTCTCTCTGCCCCTCCCCCGTTCATGCTCTGTCTCTCTCTGTCCCAAAAATAAATAAACGTTGAAAAAAAAAAAATTTAAATGAGATGTCCAAAGACACATAGTTCAAAGTTGGCAAGAGGTTTAATTACAATACCAGTGATGATTCTACCGCCTCCTAGCAAATGTGAAATCAAAGGTGTCAAAAGCATGTGGTTGTCCACTGTGTCCCACTGAAGAAGCTCTTTATCTTTCATGTGAACCAGCTGCGTCTGGTTAAATTAGGAAATGAACCAGAATCAAAAATCTTGTAAAGCAACTTGGAGATATGAATTTAGAATCTCTTACAATGTTTTTAATGCATGAGAATGAGGAGGGTTAGAACATATAAAGTCTTTGATCGTAATACAGGATTTTCTCTGTAATAAAAAGTTTTCTTCTACAATCATGCTCAAATGTTACTGACCTCTTTAACCATTAGCAAAAAAAAAAAAAAAAAAAAAAAAAAAAAAATCAGAAGCCAATTTACACTTATTACGGAGCACCTACAGTGATTTCAGCACTGGAATATGACATAACCATCACTCTAGCTTTCGTTCATTTTATATTGCCCTCCACACACTTATGCATGCCTAATATATGTTAAAGTATAAAAATAATAAACACAGAAGAAGAGTAATTCATGCTTTGTTGTATCTGCTCTGTGAAGTGTTTATTAATAAACCATTAAAAGCAAGGTTAGGGCACAGTTCATTTTAATGCTCTTATAAATATGGATTTCTTTTTAATTTTTTAAAACATTTTAACTTTCAGATACCATTATCTTTCCAGTATGAAAAACAACCTGAACAGAAGGGAAGCAGATACATTAAATAAATATATTGAGTCTGTTTACATAATGCCTTCTACTCTTTCTAAACCCTGGTAAAAATTTAAATTTTGTAGGTTTTAAAATTTATTATTATTATTCCATACTGGAGCGTGTGGAGCTTTCAAAGGGGAGATTCATTTTTACCTAAAATTCTTGGCAAAGGAAACCCAACACTGTTAGAGAAAATTCAAAACAATAAATAATAATTAAAAATGGAAAGCCGCTTCATTTGTAGGCCAGTGAGTTCATAAATAAGCATGTAACATTAAGTCTGATCTCTCTGAATATTTTGTCAAATGTCTGTCATGAAATAGTTTGTCATCGCCCGCATAGCCAAGGTGTAACATGAAGCCATTTGGAATGTAGTACACTCCTCTAATTTAGATTTTCTAGAACTTGTAGACATACTGGATTGAATAAATCCAAGTCGGGAAAGAACTATAGAATTTTTGATATTTGGTAAATTCTGTGGTTCACTGAAATCAAAATAATGGAATTCAAATTCTGGTTTTGTCACTTACTAGCTGTTTGACTTTGGATAGTAATTTTAATCTCTGAACTGTTGTTTCATCATAAGAAAAATAAGAGTGATATGGAACGGACTACAAGGGCTGTATAAAGAGTTAAAGAAGGTAATATTTAAACTAGCTCTGAAAGCATCAAAATCCTACAAGGGTAAATGTAATTAGTGTCCCAGACATGTTTCTATCACTCATTTACTATTAACCCATATGAACTATTTTTGATACAATAGGATCTGGTTTTTCTGTGCATAAGAATCAATTCATCTATGTGTCTCTATGTGTTCTATCTCCTGCCTTTTGAGTACGTTCTCCTTTCTATATCTGTTCAGATCTCAACTGCAGCAATAGTCTGTACCATGCACTCCTGCACAAAGCCATCAAAGTCCACAGAAACCCACAGTGGTGTCTCTATTTTCTAAATTGATAGCACTGATTTGAGTCCTTTCACTTAACTCTTACAAGATATATCCATGCCTTTTTTCTCTAAATAAACGAGGCACAATTTCTAACATTTAGAAATGTGACTCGAGTAGGTGTACAATAATAAAATCGAATTTATCAGAAGATAGATATGTGTCAATGGGCCAACTCTAGCATATCATCATCTCATAAAATGCTTTTCCCATGACCACTAATGAACGGGTAGTAGACCACATGGTGCTAGCCTTTGAAACTAGTGATATATGAGTTGGAAAACTGATTCAAGTGAGCCATTCCATTGGATATTCCAATCTTTTTAAATTTTTTTTTTCAACATTTATTTATTTTTGGGACAGAGAGAGACAGAGCATGAATGGGGGAGGGGCAGAGAGAGAGGGAGACACAGAATCGGAAACAGGCTCCAGGCTCCGAGCCATCAGCCCAGAGCCTGACGCGGGGCTCGAACTCACGGACCGCAAGATCGTGACCTGGCTGAAGTCGGACGCTTAACCGACTGCGCCACCCAGGCGCCCCGACAACATTCCCCTTCTATTCTGCTTCCGTTCCAAAATTCAAATCAAAAAAGAGATCTGCTCTCCATAATAAAATGATTGTCATTAGGTCTTAAAGGTTTAAAAACATAATGTCTACAGATCTCTGAAAGAAGCTCTACCCTACAGGGACAGATAACCATTAACCAAACTCATAGGACTTAAAATTCATTCATAATATCATTCTATCCAGTATTCTAAAATATGATAAACACCTACAGGAACAGCATACCCTTAATATGTACAAAGTAGTGCATTATTCCCCTCTAGACAGAATAACAAAAACAAATCAAGATCATAAGATTGCTGGATGAACACATAATAAAAGTTTTAGTGAGATGTATTAAATGTGTCATGGCACCAGAATAAAGCAGCCTCAAGAATAACCTTGACAATGGGGCTAAATTTTAAAATACCCTGAATACCCAGAGTTGGAGAGTCATAACTTCCTTCCTTTACTGAACCCCTTTTACCTTTCTCTTTATTAGACCACACTCCTCCCACTTTTGATTTTTGCTTTCTTTTAGACTTTTCCTATTTTTTAGCTCTAATTGGAACATTGTATCTGGTCATTTAAATTTTCAAAACTCTTTTCTGACTCACCTTGTGATGATTTAATTCTCAGAATGTTACGTATTTCTTTTATTTCCAAGTTCTTTCTGAGCAATTCTATGTAGTCTCCATGTGCTGATATATAGAGACACTATTGCCTAGCAGTTAGGTACACAGACACTACATCAGACTGCCTGGTTTCAATTCCTTATTACATCATTTATTAAGTGACCTCAGGGTGTTGATCTTTCTGTACTTCTGTTTCCTCATCCATAAAACGTGGACAATATATTATAGCAGCAAGAAAAAGATGTCTCAGATATTAACGAAGGAATTATTTATAGAGGTGCATTTAGGGTTAAAAGAAAAAAAAAGGATGATGATGAGATACAAAAAAACTAACTGTAGAGCAAAGCTGTTACCATCACTGTGATTGAAATAACAAGGGAGACAAATAATGTATTGGAGACCACTGAGAACAGAACTATAAATTTGCGCCACATAGTTGAAGTTCATTGCAAGGGAAGGTGCATCTAGAATATAGATGCTAATGGTTAAACAGGAATGGAGTTGGAAAATAGCCTCACTGCTGCTGTATTTTCTCTCACCAAGCTCCTGCCATTGCCTCCCTTTGGCTGAATAGGACATAGATCTGGTGAAAGGGAGAACACAATGTATCTCACATTCATAGCAATTTAAAAGATTGGTTTGTAGAGTAAATGGGTTAATGTATGTGAAATCATCCATAAACTCTTTAGCTGAATAGATAGAGAAAAACTTAGAATAGTTGTGTGGGTAAGGCTGCTATGACAGAACTTTGTAGCACAGGAGGGAAGTCGAGTAAGGGGAAATATTGAATTTTTTTTTTTTTTAAAACATTTTTTTTTTTTTAATTTTTAAAAAAAATTTTTTTTTTCAACGTTTATTTATTTTTGGGACAGAGAGAGACAGAGCATGAACGGGGATGGGGCAGAGAGAGAGGGAGACACAGAATCGGAAACAGGCTCCAGGCTCTGAGCCATCAGCCCAGAGCCCGACGCGGGGCTCGAACTCACGGACAGCGAGATCGTGACCTGGCTGAAGTCGGACGCTTAACCGACTGCGCCACCCAGGCGCCCCTTTAAAAACATTTTTTAATGTTTTATTTATTTTTGAGACAGGGAGAGACAGAGCATGAACAGGGGAGGGTCAGAGAGAGGGAGACACAGAATCCAAAACAGAATCCAAAAATTCAATTTTCTGAATCCTAAAAAGCTGAAACCCACATGCTGGACACAGATTCCCAGAGAGACTCTAAGAACTTGAGTCCATCTGATTCTGATACCCGTGGGCCATAAGTAGTTGTTAAGAGGCTGGACTTGGTAATCTGACACGGCTGGGTTTCACTTTTGATCTTGCCACTTCTGCTGTGCACTATTGGAAGGGTCTTCGTTCATAAAAGGGGAATACTACTGCCTATATCATAAGGTTAGGATGAAAAGGAGAAGAAATGGAATAAGAGTCTGAGATATGAACCACATATAGCAACTCTTATAATTATTGTCATAAAAACTGTGATGGGCACAATTTAAACCTGTCCTGGATTACTAGAAGTTTACTATAGAAACTTGTAGAGTCTTGAATTAGCATTATGAATATTAATCATAAAATTATATAAAGGAGTAGATGAACAACTGCATGGAGATCTACAGTAAATAAATGTTCAGTAAGACAGCTTTTACTAGATTTGTGTGCCTTTCTAAAACTTAGACTTGTGAGAACAATGTTGTTACTAATATATTTTTAGCCACCATATAATGGACAGAGATAAAAAAAAAAACTTAAACCTATATTTCAAAAATATTTCAGTGCAAAAGTACTTTTGAGATTTGGGTGAGGAAAATTTCCTAAAACTAAAGCAGACATATTTTGAACTATTTTAATTACAAATACTTAGACTTTAGTAGATTTATAAAAAGATATTTTTTCTTTTTTTTAAATTTTTTTTAAATCTTATTCATTTTTGAGGGACAGAGACAGAGCATGAGCGGGGGAGGGGCACAGAGAAAGGGGAGACGCAGAATCCGAAGCGGGCTCCAGGCTCTAAGCTGTCAGCACAGAGCCCAACACGGGGCTCGAACTCAGAAACCGAGAGATCATGACCTGAGCTGAAGTTGGATGCTCAACCAACTGAGCCACCCAGGCCCCCCAAGAAAAGGTATTTTCTTAATTACACTATAAGATACTAGATAATGGCTAAAATCTGTGAATGCAGAGACAACTGGGGGAAAAAGTACTCTTAGGGAGCTTACTTTGAAATATGTGTAATTTGTAACATGGCTGATTTCTCTGCATTATTATGGATAAGCCATATAGAATTACATGAAATTTAATGGGAAACAGACTTTATTTTTGTTTAAAGTTTTATTTAGGGGTACCTAGGTCACTCAGTTATGCATGTGACTCTTGGTTTTAGCTTAGGTGATTGTCTCACTGTTGTATGAGTCTGAGTCCCACAGTGGGTTCTCTGCTGGCAGGACAGAGCCTGCTTGGGATTCTCCCTCCTGTCTTTCTGCCCTTCCCCCATTCGTGCTGTCTCTGTATTTCTCAAAATAAATACATTCAAAAAAAGTTTTTATTTAAGTTCTAGTTAGTTAACATGTAGTGTAACGTTGACTTCAGGAGTAGAATTTAGTGATTCATCAGTTTTACATAAAACCCAGTGCTCATCTTAAGTGCCCTCCTTGATAGCCATCACCCATTTAGCCCATCCCCCACCAACCTCCTTTCCATCAACCCTCAGTTTGTTCTCTAAAGTTGAGTGTCTTCTGGTTTGTTGCTTTCTCTTCTCTTTTTTCTCCCTACTTCTCATATGTTCATCTGTTTTGTTTCTTAAATTCCACATGAGTGAAATCATACAGTATTTGTCTTTCTGTGACTGACTAATTTCACTTAGCATAATACACTCTAACTGTATCCATGTCTTTAAATGGCAAGATTTCTTTCTTTTTGATGACTAAGTAATGTTCCACTGTATATAAGTACACCACGTCTTCTTTATCCATTCGTCAGTTAATGGACATTTGGACCCTTTGCATAATTTGGCTATTGTTGATAATGCTGCTATACACATTGGAGCACATGTCCTTTTGAATCAGTATTTTTGTATCCTTTGTATAGATACCTAGTAGTGCAATTGCGGGGTCATAGGGTAGTTTTATCATTAACTCTCTGAGGAACTTCTATACTGTTTTCCACAGTGGCTGAAGCAGTTCTCATTCCCACCACAGTGTAAAAAAGAGGGTTTCTCTTTCTCTGCATCCTCACAAATATCTGGTGTTTCTTGTGTTAATTTAAGCCATTCTTACAGTTGTGAGGTGGTATCACATTGTGGCTTTGATTTGCATTTCCCTGCAATTGAGTGATGTTGAGCATCTTTTCATGTGTCTGTTAGCCATTTGCATTTCTTTTTGGGAAAATTATCTATTCATTTCATCTTCCCATTTCTCAACTGGAATATTTGTATTTTGAGTGTTGAGTTTGATAAGTTCTTTATGGATTTTGGATAATACCCCTTTATCAGATACATTTTTGCAGATATCTTCTCTCATTCCTCTAAAAACTCATTCCTTGGGCTGCCTTTTAGTTTTGTTGATTGTTTTCTTTTCTGTGCAGAAGGTTATTATCTTGATGAGGTCCCAAAAGTTCATGTTTGCTTTTGTTTGCCTTGCCTCTTGAGACATGTCTAGTAATAAGTTACTGCAACTGAGGTAAAAGAGGTTACTACCTGTGTTCTCCTCTAGGATTTTGATGGTTTCCTTTGTCATATTTAGGTCTTTCATTCATTTTGAATTTATTTTTGTGTATGGTGTTAAGAAAATGGTCCAGTTCCATTTTCTTGCGTGGTGCTGTCTAGTTTTTCCAACACCATTTGTTGAAGAGACTGTCTTTTTTCCATTGGGTAGTCTTTGCTGCTTTGTTGAAGATTCATTGACCATACAGTTGTGGGTCCATTTCTAGGTTTTCTATTCTGTTGCATTGATCTCGATTTCTGTTTTTGTGCCAGTACCATACTATCTTGATGGTTACAGCTTTGTAATACAGCTTGAAGCCCAGAACTGGGATTCCTCCAGCTGTGCTCTTCTTTTTCAACATTGCTTTGGCTATTCAGTGTCTTTTGTGGTCCCATACAAATTTTGGTAATGTTTATTGTAGCTCTGGTAAAAATGCTGTTGGTATTTTGATGCTGATTGCATTAAATGTGAAGATTGCTTTGGTTAGTATCAACATTTTAGCAATATTTATTCCTTCAATCCATGAGCATGGAATGTTTTTCCAGTTCTTTGTGTCATCTCCAATTTCTTTCATAAGTGTTCTATAGTGGAAAAAAGACTTTAAACAGGTAGAGATTTAATTGCAAGGGGGATTATAAGTTTTTATTTTTTATTCTATTTTAAACTATTGTAGTGATAGAAGAAAATCATGGATCTCTAATAAAATGATTTTATCAGAGATGGATGTGAGTTTAGCCAGGCAGTGTGTATGTGGTGAGAAGTGAGAAAAGGAGGAGAGAAAAAAAAGATTTTAAGCAAGGGGAAATGCTCAGCTCAGAGGAATAACCCTGGTTGGCATATCTGAAGAACTGAAAGAAATAGGGATTCAAAATAAAAGTAGGTAACAAGAATCTTAGGGAGATTAGTTGGGTCAGACCACATGGTGCTATATGAAGAATAGGCTCAATGAGACAAGATTTGCTATGGAAAGAGAAGGCCATGGTCTACATAGGATTATGATGATGACCTGGTTCAGTGTATTCATGAACTTATATGAATACATTTGAGAATATAGAAGAGAGAATTTAAATTTTAAGAATAAAATATATTTGGCTGGGACCATGGTTTTTTTTTTTTTTTAACACCTGACTAGATTAGATATTTAAACTCAACTATAATTAACTTAAATTGTGAATAAAATCTGTATTTTAATTGCTCTGTTAGAAAATACCAAGTCTTTAGAGCATTGGGTTGAGTTACTATCTTTTAAAATGCTAGAAAACAAAAATGAAAAGGAAAATCCCGAAAATGTAGACAGAATCTAACTCTAAAAAATCATCCACTGCAGGGACCAGAGGAGGAGCACAGAAAGCTTTGGCAGAATTGAAGAAAGCCGTAGATCTGTGTAACAGGGTAGGAATCATTATAAGAGGGTAGTGATGGGAGAAACTGGAGGGTGATAAGGATGAGACCTATCAGTTGTATCCTCTTCTAAAACTAAATTAAAGGTGACAGTGAGGAAAGTAAACACGAGACTTGACAGTGCCAAAAACTCAACCAGATGTATGCCTCAGCGACTTCAAGATTTGCTGAAAAATCGATCTTTTTAAATAAAATTTTAAGTATAGAAAAGAAATGAATTGCATGGCCCCTGTATTCTTGAAAAGAGAGAAATCCTAGTATGACCCACACAACCAGCCTAAAACATAATTTATCCTGGTAGTCAGTGCTATTTTACTTTCCCTTTTGTAAGAAGGATAAAAGTCCCTCCACCTATCCAGTATTTTAACACTCAATGTAAGTGACTTAACTGTATGTTTTATAAATGACAAATGTTCTCAACTGGACTTAATACTTAAATCTACCAGACAGAATATAATAGCTTTTGAATGGTTCCAAATACTGGTTACTGATACTCTGTAGAACTTACCAATTTTTAAACTTGGGTTATATTCCCAATATGAGAAGGAGTAAAGATCCAGAGTTACTCCTCAAAAAGAAATCATCCAGTTAACTCAGTTACGCAAAAAAAACTTTAAATGGCTAGCATCCAGTCATCATCTGAGAAACGTTAAGTGTGTCTGGCATAGTAATGACACATTTGCATTGAACTATGTGAATCTACTTTCAGAGTGATTGACCACTAAGGAAATGATTAAGTTTTCATCAATAATGAAATGTTTAAAACATATACACATGAATATAATACACATTGATGTGGGCATACATAGTGGTAATTAAATGTTTAGAGAAAAGTTTCAGAGTTCATCACACAATTAATCTGGATTGAAAATACTCAGGGGTAGCTTTGATTACTAGAAATAACCAGAAAAGCTGTTTAAAGTCTATTTAAGGAATTCATGATGTCTTTGAAGTAAAAGTGGGCCATTTATATTCAGACGAATAATCATTCATGGCCTTAGCCTGTATGATGTCCAACAAGGTGTCATGACAACTGTAAGGTATTCTAATCATTACATATGAGTCTAATCTATTTTCTCACTTTAGGACAAGAATGCTTCAAACCATCTTTGAGACAGATGACCTGAAAAAGAGACACACACAAAGAGAGGTTTAAAGAGACAGAGAATAGAGGAACATATGAACAAGGTCTAACAAAAGCAGTAAAGAAAAGCTTATGAAGAAAATTAAAAAGCCCCAATTCTACTATTCCCCCATCACCGTCCATGTTTCCCACAGGCAACTTTTATTAGCTTGGATTTTCACCTCTTTCATTGCTTACCTCCACGTTGCTAAATATTGTGTCGTTTTTTTTTTTTTTTTTTTTTAATCATTTATTTTTGAGACAGAGCATGAGCAGAGGAGGGGCAGAGAAAGAGGGAGACACAGAATCCAAAACAGGTTCCAAGCTCTGAACTGTCAGCACAGAGCCAAACATGGATCTCAAACCCACAAACCATGAGATCATGATCTGAGCCGACGCTTAGCTGACCAAGCCACCCAGGCGCCCCTCCATGTTGCTAAATATTCTTAAATTAAGACATTAACTGTTTTCTCTCTAATTAAAAAAATGCATTAGATTTCATTACCTTGTTCCTCAGCCACTTCTCCTCTTTCAAGATTCTAATAGTTTTTGGATCATTATTTCTACCTTAATTTTCATTTAAACAGTATTCTTAATGTTTGCATTTTCCACAGGAGCAAGGAAGCAGCCTTGAGCTGATTCTCTTCTTCTTCACCTAAAAGCAACAATTAACAAGAATGGGAATGAAAAATAATTTATACCATGGGTGAGACAGAGGCAGAGAATTCCAGAAAACTCCCCATAAGATGTAAGTGAGCAGGAAGAGTGGGATATCCAGGTCTGAAAACATCATTGTCAATAGGTGGTATCCTGTAGCAGTTACTGTGGGGAAAATAGAGGTGCTGAAGCAGACCTAGAGAAAGCCGTAGCGGGAGAACACCATAACTAGGACTAGCCCCCTTTCCCCTAGACAGAGAGCATCCACCCCCACCCTCAGGAGCACCTGACGTAATCAGTTCTAAGAACATTAGGGTAGCAAAGGTGTGCCCAAAGTGGCTAAGGGGGAAGGCATGGTAAGGTGCAGAACAGATGACCTGAGAGGATCTCCTGTTAAGGAAAATGCACATCATGGGAGCAATAGAAGAGCTCTTGTGACATTTAAACTTCTCCCTTCTCGAAGGGATCCTGGAAAATCCAAAACATGTGAATTTCAATTGCTTAAATATGAATACTAATTTTGAAAACATTCATGATCACATAAAGATTTTTGTAATTAAAGAAAAATTCAGATTTCCAACAAGAAAAATCACCAGAAAAAAGCTAAAATGAAGCAGAAAATTTAATATACCATCACTTCAATTTAAACATACATCAATTGGAACTATGAAAGAATATCAAGAAACTAAAAGGAGTTTAGAAAATAAATGGACAGATATCTAAATGGACAGAGGGTTGCCTAGATGGCTCAGTCAGTTAAGCATCTGACTGGTTTTTGGCTCAGGTCCTTATCTCCTGGTTCCTGAGTTCCAGCTCTCAGTAGAATTTTCTGCCTCATTCTCTCTCTCTCTCTCTCTCTCTCCCTCTCTCTCTCTCTCTCTCTCTCTCTCTCTCTCTCTCTCTCTCTCTCTCTCCCCCGCTCCCCCACTCATGCACATGCATACTTGTTCTCTCTCAAAACTAATCATTTTTAAAAAATAATCTTAAATAATACTAATCAAAAAAAAATTGAGACAGTGAGCATTTTTTAAAGTTTTTTTAAAGTTTGAAGAATCATGCTAGTAAAAAATAAAAACTAATATAAATATTGAAGATATAAAAGTAATGCATTAATAATTCTTCTTTAATTTTTTTAATGTTTATTTTTGAGAGATAGACAGCACAAGTTGGGGAGGGACAGAGAGAGAGAGAGAGAGAGAGAGAATCAGAAGCAGGTTCCAGGCTCTGAGCTGTTAGCACAGAGCCTGACGCCGGGCTTAAACCCACGGACCGCAAGATCATGACATGAGCCGAAGTCGGACCCTTAACCAGCTGAGTAACCCAGGCGCCCCTGCATTAATAACTCTAAAAAAAATTAGTCTGTCTTGATAAAAACTGAAAAGCAAATACCTACATACTAACCTGTTACAGTAATACGACATTATAATTCCCGTTTTCAAGAGTTAACTTTGGTGAATTGATCAATGATCATATTTACTAGCAAATGTATTAGGATTCATATTTATGGATTAGAACAACATGTAAACTACATTTTCTATATTCATAGTTGGTCAAAGAACATTTTGAAATCTTGGTCGTATTGTTTTTTAACATCAAGTAACAGATACCCAAATGAATAGAAAAATCTTATAAAGATGAGTTTGGCAGAGATTCCTTAAATGGGGCACCTAGCTGGTTCAGTTGGTTAAGCATCAGACTCTTGATTTTGCCTCAGGTCATGATCTCACAGTTTGAGTTTGAGCCCTGCATCAGGCTCTGCACTGACTGCAAAGCCCGCTTGGGATTTTCTCTCTCTTCCTTTCTCTCTGCACCTTCTCCACTCATCTGTGCATGCTCTCTCTCAAAGATAAACTTAAAAAGTTGTATGCAGATTTTAAACTGTGATATGAGTCAGCACCCCTTACTCCTGTGTATGAGTGTATGTATATGTGTGTGTGTATACATATATACACACATATAATTACATATATATAAATATATATGCATATATATACACATATATAGATATTTATATATATATATATCTATATATAATAAGATGAAGAACAGTAATGATACAAGAGACAGGAAAGAGGAATTAGTATTATTCTCTTTTTATAAAGTACTTGTACTGCCCATGTAGTGGTATAGTGTTTTATGAAATTTGACTTGGGTTAATTGTACATGTATATTGCACACTCTAGGGAAACCACTAAAATAATTGGGGAAAAAAAGTAAAAGCAATATGCTACGAAAAGAGAGAAAATGGAATCATAGCAACTGCTCAGTTAAAAGCACAAAAGGCAGAAAAATATAGAAGACCAAAACAGAATTTGTAGAGTAATCAAAAATAAGACCCAACCATATGTTTTCTACAAAAAAATTCAAATATAAAGATATATATGTTATAAAAGTAAATGGATAGGGAAATGATAAGTCATGCTAACACTAAGAGAGTTGGAGTAGCTATATTTCAGACAGATAACTTTAGTGCAAGGAGCGTTATCAGGGATAGAGTGGCATTATATATGATGAGGGGTCAATTCCCCAAGAAGATAGAATAATCCTTAATGTGTATGTGCCCAGCAACACACATCAACATGTATGAGAAATTACATAAGGCAAAACTGATAAAACTCCAAGGAGAAATACATGAATATGCTATGATAGTTGCAGATGTCAATACTCCTCTCGGAAATGGATAGATCAAGCAGGCAGAAAATCATTAAGGACATCTTTGGACTTAACGATACCATACATCAATTGGAAATAATAGACATCTATAGACTGTGTGATGCAACAACAGCAGAATACACTTTCCTCTCAAGATACCATAGAATATACATCAAGATAGACCACACTCTGGATCATAAAACACATTAACAAAACTAAAAGAATGGAAATCATACCATGTCTGCTCTCAGACCACAATGGAAGTAAAAGAGAAATCCGTAATGGGAGGATAGTTAGAAAATCCCCAAATATTTAAAGATTAAACAACAGACTCCTAAATAACACATGAGTCAAAAAAAACATTCCAGAAGAATTTTAAAATAGTTGTTCTAAATGAAAATGGAAGTGCAACTTACCAAAATGTATGGATACAGTGAAATCAGTAAGTGGGAAATTTATAGAATTGAATGCATATTTTAAAAAAGATATACAATCAATCATCTAAGATTCCACCTTAGGGGGAAAAAAAATCTATCATCTTAGAGATTAAAAAACGTTTCAAAATGGTCTTTTTTTTTTTTTTTTTTTAGCAACAAAAAGACAGAGGAAGTGGCTAAATGATAGAAAACATTGACATCATTTAATTTAAAATTTTAAGACAAGTGTATATTGGCTTTTTTTTTTTTGTATCCTTTGAAATTTGATTATTTTCTGTATGTAAAAACTGCTTGCTTTTGTTGTTGTCATTGCAAAATTAATGGTCTTCTGCATAATTTCTTCTTTTCTTCCAGGAGCTGTTTTAAAGCTTGATATTTCACTGTAAAAGGCTCTTCTGGCTGCATGTAAATGTTACAAAACGTTATCTAAGGAAAAAGTAAGTAATTCCCAAAAGCAGAATCACATATAGCAAATAGAAAAATCTGAGCAGATTCTTTTCGATCTCCATTTTCTTTTGGATAATACAGTACTTCAAAGTTGCAATTAACTTGCCCAAATTTCTTTTTATGATGCTCATAGCTTGACAATGAGCAGCACTTGACTTTTGTGGGAAGGTCTTTTTATTTCATACCAATATCCTGCAACAGTCCCGTTGCAGAACAGAACTGGAGTGATTCAAGTTCTGTATGTTAGTCTTTTTTTTTTTTTTTTTTAATTTTTTTTTTCAACATTTATTTATTTTTGGGACAGAGAGAGACAGAGCATGAACGGGGGAGGGGCAGAGAGAGAAGGAGACACAGAATCGGAAACAGGCTCCAGGCTCTGAGCCATCAGCCCAGAGCCCGACGCGGGGCTCGAACCCACGGACCGCGAGATCGTGACCTGGCTGAAGTCGGACGCTTAACCGACTGCGCCACCCAGGCGCCCCTGTATGTTAGTCTTTGTAATGGCTGCACTTATTATTTATCTCAGCTTGTGGTCTGCAGGGGAAGGTATGTGGTACCAACAGGATTAGAGACGAACTGAATCAGAAGAAAGCTAGAAAGATTTTGAGCCGTTGCAAATGTACTCTTAAAAGAATCATGTGTGGCTGAGTCTACATACTTCCAGGCTAGTTGTAGAACAGAGTTCTCCAAAGTAGCTTCCAAGTATAAAATAATGTTTATTAAAGATAAATAATATTTATGAACTAATATGAAGCATATTTATATGTGTATAAGGGAAATTCAACAATATGGTAAATATTTGGAAATTAGACAAAAGATTTTGGGGTTAATTAATTTGGGGAGTTAATATTACTGACATTATTAAAGTTGCTGGCAACTAATGATAAAAAGTAGACCAAGTGTTAATAAATGTTATTATTGAATTAAAATGCTCTGGAGAGAAAGCATTCATTTATTGACTACTCCCACATTTGACCACTCTCATAACTCTGCCCTTGGAATTTGATTGAGTGGACTGAGTTCTAAGAATTCAAAGAACACTTGGGGTACCTGGGTGGTTCAGTCAGTCCGACTCTTAATTTCAGCTCAGGTCATGATCTCATGGTGTGGTATTGAGCCCCACATCGAACTCTGTGCTGGCAGAGGAGCCTGCTTGGGATCCTCTTTCTCCCTCTCCCTCTGCCCCTCCCTGGCTCAGGCTAACACTCCCTCAAAAAAATAAGAATTAAAAGAACACAGATGCTACACTTAGTTTTATTGTTTGTAGTAATACCAGCATTTTTATTTTAAAGCTACTTTTATAAGGGTGAATAAAGCAATTATGTTAATTATGTTATGAGTAAGTAGATTCAGTATAAGAGAAAAGAGATGCAATTATAAAATCGAGTTAAGGGGAAATACAATTATGTTAAAGTTTAACTAAAAATATGAAATATCACTGCCTATACTCTAAAAATACATACTCTTAAAGAAACATCTTTTCAGTAACAAAAACACTTGGTACTAAGTTTAAGTCTCTCAGTTACCAACTTAATGGAACCAGGAATTCTAAGAGAAATGGGATTCCAGAACGTAAACAGGCAAAGTAACAAGGATCCTGATATAAACCTGAAGAGCAAAAAGAAGCAAGTATTGAAAAAAAAAAAATAGGATCATGAAAAAAATTATCTAGAGTCAGCTTGAATTCATGTTTACTAACCAGAACTTTGTAGGAGAAATCCTTCAGAGGGATGGATGTTAACAAGTGCCAAAAGCATAACCTTGTTTTGAATATTAGAACCTCTGCGTATTGTGTCTGAAGATAAATCACTTACCACACTTATTGATGAAGTGAGGATAATGATACTTCTTAGGATTATTGTAAGAGTCACATAGTAGCAAACAATATTTGGCTTGCGATAGGCACATCCTAACTCTTAGATCACTTAACCATATCTATAACACTCCAGAGCTTTTAAAAAGTAAGTTCTGTCCTATGCAGTTTACAGCCTTTAAAAAAAATGTGGATTATCCAGAGCTGCCTTGATTTATGGATAATCTCAATCCACTATTAGAACCAGTGATATTTTCAATTTTTGCCAACAACATTCTGGTTAAGATTATTATTAAGGTGTTAACTATGAATTCTTTACCCTCTGAAGTAACAGAGCAGATAAAAACAAATTAAAAAAAAAAAAGTGAACAATGATTTATTTTTTTGAGATGACTCCAGAGTCCATGAGTGAGGTTTCTTTAAATAGAAGTCAGAAATTTGACCTATACTTCTAGACTCAGAGAGTACCATCTTGGAATAAACTTTCTGCTTTTATTTATCTTTTGTCATGTTTTACTTGGTAATCAAGGTCATTTAAACTTAACTTGATCCATTTTCCTTAGCAAAGTGTTAGTTTATGACAAAGCAAGATTTTATGGAGCTTTTGATCTATAGAGTTTTGTTAGCTTGTGGAAAGCCCAAACTCCCATTAAGAATACAGATTAAGAGAGGTAAAAAGTCTATGAAAACATAAAAATTAAACATTGAAATAGTGCTGGGCATTACCAGTTTCAAATATCCTTTGTAGGAAATTTATAAAATCATAATTTAAGAACTAATTTTACATTATGGGCAACTTTCCCAATGTCATAGTATTTTTAAATATTACAAATATAAATAGATTTTCAGGTCATAACATTTAATCCTTAATGAAACAAAAACAATATAACTTTGAATAAATTATTGAAGTCTTCTAAGTTTCCTGTAACATAAAAATGGTGATTATAATAGGAACTTACTCCAAAAGGTTGTTGTAAAGATGAAAGTGACGCCAGGGGTACCTGGGTGGCTCAGTTGGTTAAGCGTCTGGTTATTGGTTTCAGCTTGGGTCATGATCTCCGTGTTCATGAGTTTGAGCCCCACATCTGTGGACAGTGTGGAACCTACTTGGGAATTCTCTCTTTCTCCCTGTCTCTGCCCCTCCCCTGCTCATTCGTTCTTTCTCTCAAAATAAATAAACTTAAAAAATTTTTTTAAACGATATAAAAAATCACTTGCAGAAGTCTCAGTAGTAGTAGCAGTTAGTGGTAGTAACTGTTACCACTCTACGCTGTGAATAATATACATAGGTGTCTGTGTGTATGTACACACACACCTATGACTACATATGCTATCTCTCTAGATCCATGTATCTATACAGATATAGATATAAATCCCTACTTCTTTATTAATTCCTTGATAGACACTTAGGTTGTTTCCATGTCTTGGCTATTATGAATAATGCTGCAAAAACATGGGGGTGCAGATATCTTTCTGATATCCTGTTCTCATTTCCTTTACATATGTACTCAGAAGAGGGATTGCTGTTTCGTATGGTAGGTCTATTTTGCATTTTTTGAGGAACCTCTATGATGTTTTCCCTAGTGGTGATCAAATTTATATAACCACTAACAGTGCAAAAGGGGTCCTTTATCTCATTATCCTTTCCAATATTTACCTGTTGTCTTGATAGTCATTCTAACAGGTGTTTGGTGATATCTCGTTTTGATTTGTGTTTCCCC
The DNA here is from genome assembly GCF_028749965.1 of Puma concolor. NCBI lineage: Eukaryota > Metazoa > Chordata > Mammalia > Carnivora > Felidae > Puma > Puma concolor. The sequence goes on along the minus strand of NC_141679.1, from coordinate 53,342,714 downwards.
TGATGATCAGTGATGAGAACGTTTTCATATACTTGTTGCTCATGTGGATGTCGTCTTTGGAAAAACATTTATTCTTCCACTCATTTTTAAATCAGAATATATTTTGATATTTAGTTGTGTGAGTTTTTACCTTGTCTAATGTTTGATTTGCAAATATTTTCTCCCATTCTGTAGATAGTGTTTATTTTTTTTTTTTCCGTTCAGAAACTTTTTAGTTTTGTGTAGCCTTAGTTGTTGGCTTTGCTTTTGTTGCTTGTGCTGTTAGTGTCATATTTTTGAAACATATCCTTTCTTAGACCAAGGGGAAGGAGCTTCACTATGTTTTCTTATAGAAGTTTTACAATATCAGGTATTTGCAGTGTGAGGTTTAAGTCTTTAAACGATTTGGAGTTCAATTTTTTAAGTGGTATAAGATGGCTTCAATTTGATTTTTCTGCCTATGGTTATCCAGTTTTCCTAGCACCATTTCTTATATAGACCATCCTTTCCCAAATGTTTGTTAGCCATGTATGGAGTCTTTATTTCTGAGCTCTCTATTCTGTTCCATTGGTCTGTGTGTCTATTTTTATGCCATCACCATATTGTTTTGATTACTGTAGTTTTGTAGCATATTTTGAAATCAGGAAGTGTGATGCCTGTGGCTGTTCTCCTTTCTCATGTCTGCTTTAGCTCTTTAGGGTCTATTGAGAAGATCATGTGATTTTATAATACATTCTATTAATCTGGTGCATCACATTTATTGATTTATGTATGTTGAACTCTCACTGCATCCCACGGATAAATCTCACTTGGTCATGGTGTAGAATCCTTTCAATGTGTGGTTAAATTCAGTTTGCTACTGTTGTGTTCAGAATTTTTGCATCAATATACATCAAGGATATGGGTTTCTGTATATGTTTTCTTGTAGCGTTCTTCTCTAACTTTGGTATTAGGGTAACGTTCACAAGTAAATGACACTATCCTGAACAACTATTAGTCAAAGAGGAAATTAAAGAGAATTTTTAAATATCTTGAGACCAACAAAAGCAAAAATACACCATACCAAAACTAATGGGAGGTAGCACAGGCAGTACTAAGAGGGATGTTGACATCATTAAATGCCTACTTTAAAAAAGTAACTATCTATCTCAAAAAATAACTTTATATCTTAAAGAATAAGGTAAAGAACAAACTAAGCCAAATATTTTGAAAAGAAAATAACAATGATCTAAGCAGAAAACAATGAAAAGTTTAACTGACCTTTTTTATTGTCATTTTAGTATCTAAGTGTTGGTTTCTTGGAAAAAAAAGAATTGACAAATCTTCAGCTAAACTAAATAATAAAAAAAAGTTATGACTCAAATAATAAATGCAAGAGGAGACATTGCCGTGGTTACCTCAGAAATAAAAAGGGTCATAAGGAACTATTAGGAAATCCTGTACACCAACAAATTGGATAACTTAGAAGAATTAGATAAATTCCTAGGAATATACACCTTATAAAAAATGAATCAAGAAGAAATAGAAAGCATGAGCAGGGCAGTAACAAATAAGATTGATTCAGTTATCACAAACCACTCACCAGGGAAAATCCCAGGACCAAATAGAAACACAGGGGAATCCTAAACACTTAAAGAATAATTAATACCAATCCTTCTTCAACTCTTCCAAAAAATTGAATTGGACAGAATACTTCCAAACTTACTTTATGAGGCTATTATTACCAGGATGCCAATAACAGACAAAGGTGTCACAGGAAAATGATGGACCAATATCTCTGATGAACCTAGATGCAAAATCCTCACTGAATTACTAGCAAACCAAATTCAACAAGACACTAAAAAGATTATACACCATGAACAAGTAAAATTTGTTTCTGAAGTGCAATGATGGTTCAACATACTGAATCACTCAGAATGATGTACCACATTAACAGAGTGAAAGATAAACACCTGATCATCTCAATGGATGCTGAAAAAGCAGTGGATGAAATTCAACATCTGTTTAGGACAAAAGCTCTGAACAAAATACGTATGAAAGGACATTTCCTCAACACTACAAATGTCATTTATGGAAAAGCCCAAAGCTAGCATAATCAATGATGAAACACTGAAAGCTTTTCATCTAAGATCTACTACAAAACAAGAATACCCTCTTTCAAAACTTGTGTTCAACACAGTACTAGAAATCCTGCAAAGCAAAGTCAGACAAAAAAAAAATATCCAAATTGAAAAGGAAGAAGTAAAATTATCTGTATTTATAGATGGCATGATGATAAATATGCAGAATACCCTAACAATTGTACCAAAACATTGTTAGACCTGGTAAGTTAAGTAAATTTATAGGGTAGAATATCAATACAGAAAAAAATCAGTGAAGTTACATATGAAAACAATGAACTGTCCAAAAAGGAAATTTAAAAAGCCACATTTATGGGGTGCCTGGATGTCTCAGGAGGTTAAGTGTCCAACCCTTGATTTTGTCTCAGGTCATGATTTCAGTTTGTGAGATTGAGCCCCATATCGGGCTCTGCAGTTGTAGCACATGGAGTCTGCTTGGGATTCTCTCTTTGTCCCTCTTTCTTCCCCTCCCCTGCTTCCACACTCACTCACTCTCTTTCAAAATAAATAAACATTAAAAAAATTCACAATAGCAACAAAAATAAATAAAATACACAAAACTTAAAGAAGTGAAAGAATTTTATATTGAAAATGATAAAGCCCTGATTCGGAAAACTAAAGAAGACATCAATATGTGGAAAGATATCTTGTGTTCATGGATTGGAAGAATTAATGTTAAAGTATCCAAAATGACTACAGATTCAATGCTAACTCCATCAAAATCTGAATGATAATATCCTTCAAGAGTATAATACAATATCACAACTAGGATATTGATATTGATACATTAAGATATGCAACATTTCCAAACTCCTTAAGAGTCCTCATTGTTGTTCTTCTAGAGCCACAGCTACTTCATTGTTCCATTTACGCTGTTCTTAAGCAACCACAAATCTCTTCCTCATTTCTATAATTTTGTCATTTCAAGAATGTTACGCAAATTTGGATCATTCACTGTATTTTTCCGCAACAAAATTTTCTGAAAATTCACCCACGTTTTTGTGTGTATCAATACAATGTCTGTTATTATTGCTGAGTCATGTTACATGGATGCAAAACATTGTGACTAACCATTTGCCCATTAAAGAATATCTGTTTGGGGTGACTGGGTGGCTCAGTCAGTTAAGTGTCCAACTTCAGCTCAGGTCACGATCTTGCGGTAGGTCCGTGGGTTTGTGCCCGTGTTAGGCTCTGTGCCAACAGTTGAGAGCCTGGAGCCTGCTTCAGATTGTGTGTCTCCCTCTCTCTCTGCCCCTCCCCAATTAAGTTCTGTCTCTGTCCATTTCTCCAAAATAAATAAACGTTAAAAAAAAATGTATATATCTATTTTGTTGCTAGTTTGGGGCAGTTAAGAATATAGCATAAAAATTTGTAAGCAGGTTTCTATACGAACATAAGTCTTCATTTCTCTGGGATTACTGCCCAGAAGTACCACTGCTGGCTTGTAATTTCATGGTGTGTGTGTGTGTGTGTGTGTGTGTGTGTGTGTGTGTGTGTGTGTTTAAAGAAACTTCCAAACTCTCCAATGTATTTGTATTATTTTCTATTCCCACCCACGTCATATCTTGTGATCCAGTTTCTCACTGTCCTTGCCAGCATATAATATTTTTATTTATTTTTTTAACTTCACTTATTCTGGTTGGTGTGTAGTAATATTTCATTATGGTTTTAATTAGAATTTCCCTAATGAGTAATGATGATGGACATACTTTCCTGTGGTTATTTGCCATTTGTTCATAAAATGTCTGTTTATGTATTTTTCCCATTTTTTTAATTGCATTGCATGGTTTCTACTGTTAAGTTTTAATGGTTCTCCATATATTCTAGATACTAATGCCTTGTGAAAAATGTGGTTTGTAAATCTTTTATCCCTGTGTAGCTTGTCTTTTTATCTTCTTAAAAAAGGTCTTTCATAACAATTTTTAATTTGATTTTTTTATTTCAGAGCAATTGTTTTTTAAAATTTTGATGTAGTATAATTTATGATTTTCTTTTATAGATAGTATTTTTAGTGTCAGGTCTAAGACCTCTTTACATAGCACTAATCCCAGAGATTTTCTTCTATGTTCTTTTCCAAAAATTCTATAGTTTAATGTTTTACATTTAAGCTCATGATCCATTGGGAAGTTATTTTTGTATAAGCTGAGAGACTGTTTTTAGGCTCTGGTTGTTCAAATGCTGTTGTACCACATGTCTGAAAAAAAAGGTTAAGCATGCAGGTCTTTTTGTGGGTCTCTGTTACATCTATATATTTCTCCCTCTGCCAATATACATGGTCTTGGTTAATGAACTATGTATAGTAAGTCTTGTAATCAGGCACAGAAAATCCTCACATTTTATTCTTTGTTTCCAAAATAGTTTTGGCTATTTTAGTTTTTCTGCCTCCCCATATGCATTTTAGAATAATCTCTTAAATATTTAAGTAAATACATACATAGATAGATGTTTGGGATTTCAGGACTGTATTAAGCCTACATGCCAATTTGGGGACTATGTATATATTCACTGTACTGAGTCTTTCACACCATGAATACATTATGTCTTTTCTTGCTTGATTTCATTGGGTAGATCTCTAAAATTATATTTAATGATGACGGAGAGCATCCTTGTCTTATTCTCAGCCTAGAGGTAAAGCATTTAATCTTTCATCATCAAGTATAATGGTAGTTGCAGGTTTTCGGTAGATGCCCTTTATTAACTTAAGGAAATTTTCCTCCATTTCTATCTTGCTGAGGGTTTTTTTTTTTTTTTTAATCATAAATGTATGTTGAGTTTTATCAAATGCTTTATGTGCACTGTTTTATACAATCATGTTTTGTTCTTTAGCATGTTAATATAGTAGATTCCATTGTTTGATTTTCAGATTCTGAATAAGCATTTCATCCTTGGAATTCATTCCCACTTGGTCATGGTGTATAACACTTTGGTATGTTGCTAAATTTTATTTGATAATATTTTGTTATGAAATTTTGCATATGTATTCATTATAGGTATTTGTATATAGTGGTGGGGGGTTTTCATTTTTTGGTTTTTTGGGGTTTTTTGGGGGGTTTTTTTGGCTGGATTTGGTAACAGGGACCTATTACCTTCATGAAATGAATTGGGATTTGTTCCCTCATGTTACGTTTTTTTTCCCCCCCCAGAAGAGATTATGTAGAATTGGCGTTATTTGCTCTTTGTTGGATAGAATTTTCCAGTGAAGTCATGTAGGCCTCCAGATTTCTTCATCAAACATTTAAAAATTATGAATTCAGTGCCCTTAATAGTTACAAGACAATTCAATTTCTCTGTTTCATATTCCATGAGTTGTAGTAGTGGGTGGCTTTTGAGGAATTGGCCTATTTCATCTAAGTTGTTCAATTGATGTATTCAGAGTAGTTTATACTATTCTCTTAACCTTTAGATGTCTTCAAAATGTGTAGTAGGAGATCCTATTTTATTTGTAATATTGATTATTTACATCATTGTTTTTAGTCTTGCTAGAGCTTTGTCAATTGTAGTGATTGTTGCAAAGAACTAGGAATTTTAAAATTCCTTTTTCTCTTTTGGGTTTCTATTTTCAGTGTTGCTGACTTGTGCTCTTTATGATTTTCTTTGTTTTGAGTTTCTTTTGCTCTTCATATTCTAAGTTCTTGAGGTGAGAGCTTGGGTTAGTGGTTTAGGACTTTCTCTAATGGGTGCATCTATTTATTGCTATAAATCCCCCCTCTCCCCGATTGATTTAGTTGTGCCACACTAATTTTAATGTATTTCATCTTGACTCTCATTTCAATATATTTCTTTTCCCTAGACTTCCTCTTTGACTCATGGATTCATTACAAGTAAGATATATAGTGTTTTTTTTTTTAAGTATTGGGAGATTTTCCTTTTATCTTTGTGTTGTTGATTTCTTGTTTGATTCTATGATACTTGGATAAAACATTCCATATGATTTAAATTATTTTAAATTGGTTTAAATTTATTTTTTTATTTTTTTTATTTTGAGAGAGACAGAGACCATGTGAGTGGGGAGGGGCAGAGAAAGGAAGAGAGAATCCCAGGCAGGCTCCACGCTGTCAGCTCAGATCCCACGTGAACCTTGAGCTCATGAACTGTGAGATCATGTTGTGACCCAAAATCAAGAGTCAGAGGCTCAGCCAACTGAGCCACCCAGGTGCCCCTGTTTAATTTTTTTGTTTTGTTTTGTTTTGTTTTTATGATTCAAGATAAGATCTTTTGGTATATGTTCTGTAGACATTTGGATATGTATTTTGTTGTCATTTGACGGGATGTTATAAAAACGTTGATTATATCCAATTAGTTGAGAAGTTGGTGTGGATTGAGCTCGTTTATATTCTTGTTGATTCTCTGTGTAGTTGGCCTATCAGTTCTTGAGAGAGAAGTGTTAATGTCCCCAGCTATAATTGCGGATTGGCTTATTTCTCAATGACTTATGCATCTGTTGGCATTTCCAAGTTGTCAGCTTCCTCAGGTCCAAGTCTAAGTAACATGTAGCAAAAACAAAACCCATAGAACTCATTATCATGATAATCCTTGGATCCTGGGGTCCTTAGCCAATCTGATTTCTTTTAGCAACATTTTATAGTCATCTTATATTTGTTTTATATATTATGTCCAGGGTTTTTAGTTGTATTTAGTGAGAGGAATAGGAAAAATATGCCTAATTCATCTTATTGAAGAGAAAGTCCATCTTTTTTCTTTTTATATTTCATCTCTGGTGTGCAAAAATCCCATAAAAATATATCCCTGTTATTTTAAAGTAGTGCTTCTCAACTTGGGTACAAGTTAGAATTACATGGGGATCTTTAAACATTACTTATAAGGTTATAACACCCCATAAACATTATTTTAGAATTTGGAGTTATTTCCTGGATATTGGGATTTATAAAAACTCTCCTTTAATCCAAATGGGAAGGAAAGGTGGAAGATCACTATTTTAAGTAAATATAAAGTAATTTAAGGATAGGACCATAAGTACCCTGACATGATCTACCCTTTTGATTCAACTACCCTTTTGAATCTCTTCCATCCATGAGCTTTTAGGTTAATACCTGAATTAACAGAATCTCATCACACAATCTGAGCCACTGACTGATGGGTACTTGTTGGTATTATATCATTGTTTTCATTCTTGAGAGAAAAATATTTATGTAAAAATCTACATAGAGAAACATCAGCAGTGTGGTAGAATAGGAGAATACTTATCTCCCTAATCCCATGGACACACCAAATATTCAGTTGCACGTAGGTCAGTACCCTCTGACAGAAGTCCTGAAACCAGTTGAGAAAATTCTACATACCCACATTGAAATGGGTAGGAAAAACTGAGAAATACTTAGGCCATAAATCCTACCCTTAGCACAATGCATTATAGTCGGGAAGGAATCCTAACTCCCAGCTTCTCCCTGAGGACCAAAGGTTTTGGACCACACATCTAGTGTCACCTGAGAGACTTCTAAATCATATGGCTCAGAGAGCCACTTGAGTTTGGCATTTTTGGGTTCTGGAGCACAACAGAATACAAATGAGCTGTTTTTAAACAATTATATTCTTGGAGAATATATAAAATTACTACTAGGTATATGAAAAAATGCTCAATACCATTAATCATCAAGGCAGTGCAAATCAAAACCACAATGAGCTTTCCCCTCACACCTGTTAAGATGACTGTTATTAAAAAAGCCAAGAGTTGCTTTGGCCAGAATGTGAAGGGAAGGAAACCTTCTTGCACTGTTGATAGCAATGCAAGTTGGCACAAACATGGAAAACAGTATGAAGTTTTCTCAAAGAATTAAAAATAGCACTACCATATGAATCAGTGATCTCACTTCTGAATATATATCCAAAAGAAGTAAAATCTCTATCTCAGATATCTGTACTCTTTGGTTTTTGCAGGTTATTTGAGGTTCAGAATAACCAAGATATAGCAGGAAACAACCTATATATAAACAATGTATCTAAATTATATGTGTGTGTGTGTACATATACACACAATGGAATATTATTCAGCCTTAAAAAAGAAGGAAATCCTGCTAGTTAAAAGAACAGGGATAAACCTGGAGGACATTATGTTAAATAAACCAGACACAGAAGACAAACTTTGAATTAATCATATGAATGTGGAATATTAAAAAAAAATTAAACATGAGCCAAATTCATGATAACAGATAGCAAAATAGTGACTACCTGATGCTGGAGCATAGGGGAAAAGGGGAGATTAAAAAAAAAAAAAAAAAAAAAAGAAGGTGTTTGCTAGGGCCTTATGGGAGTGGGTTATAGGGATTTATTGTTTATTGGGGACAGACTTCAGTTTGCAAGATGAAAATTGTCATCTTGTGAAAGATTCACAACTGGTGACAGTTGCACAAAAATAGAAAAGTTCTTAATACCAGAGAAGTCTTTACTTTCAAAAGGTTAAGATAGTAAGTTTGACCTTCTGTGTATTTTAGCAGAATATAAAAATGCATACATATTCCCTTGTTATAATTTGATGCGTGGTTTGGTAACTGTGATTTTCCTAACATTTCTGAAAATTGCATTTAATTTTTGGAGCTAAATGAATAAATTTCTGAGAATATGGATTGTTTAAAAATGTAAAGTCTCAAAGAAATGAAAATTGTTTCTATCATCTCTTTTTTTGACATATCTGCTCAGTATCCAAATATTCATTGCTCTTTACACTCTGATGTCTTTGGTACCCAAAAGATCTTTTGAAGTTGAAATGTTAACAGCAAGACTTTGATCCTATAATCAGGGGGAAATGTCCTATAAATGTAATGCTGCTGGGCTCTGAGCTTTGGCATAAGTAATATAAATCCTTTGTTCTTGATAATGTTTTGGTGATGTTGACCCCCCTCCCTTTTTTTTTCTCATAGTGAATAACTATAGTGAGTGCTTGGTGTATACTTTTGTATTAGCAGTCTATCTAATATACATTTTTTTCTCTTCTCAGTTGGAGAATAATCAGTAACATTCAGATTTTATGTAAGTTAAGATAATGCTAGTAATACAACAGAAACTTTGAAATCTTAGTGGTTTAAAAGATATTTGAAGTTCATTTTCTCCTAGTAAAGTTCCAATTTTGGCTCTGCACAAGTCACTTAGAGACCCAATCTGATAGAGTTACCATTTTCAACAAGATAGCCTTAAAGGTTCCCTACAATAGGAGAAGGGGGAAAAAAGAGCAGAGAATTAGGCTGAAAATTATATTTAATAAGCTGATCCTTGGAGGGTATACATTCCTCATACCCACATTCCATTACTCAGAAATCCCAGCTATATACCCACACCTAAATAAATGTATTTATCAGCTAGTCAGTCTCTCACTTGTCCTGATATGTATATTGTCTAATTTTACATTCAAAACATTCCAGTAAAATCACATTTTATAGATGAGTAAACTGAGCTTTTGAGAAATTAATACCCTGAACTATAACAGTTAGAAATGGGAGCTCAAGATTTTCTACCTCTAAAATACATGATTTCAGGTTTGGAACTTCCATTTTGAAAGCTGTTTAACCAAAGAAAAATGAGCTAAAAGAAGTTACTCAATAATTTCAATTCACTAAAAATTAGAAACTTTTGTCCTTTGTGTAATATTAAGATTTATGTAATATTTCCACTAATATTTTCTTTAATATGATAAAATAAATCACTCAAAACTACAACCTACACGCAAACTTTTTCTCCATGTAAAACTACTGAAGCTGATTCAAAATGTTCTGGCCTTTAAGACACGTGGTTGCCTTTACTCAATCAAGGCAAAAATGCAAGTAAAGGAAACTTGGCAAGGTATTGAAATTTGTCAGTTTATTTTCACTCCCAAGAAAAAAGGATGGTACACTAAGAAAAAAAAATAACATAGATTAACATAGTTAATGTAAAGTGAGATTTTGAAATCATGGTGTTAGGAGTCACAAATCAAAATTTCTGTTGGAATAGTTAGAAAAAAGAATTAGCTGAAAAAGATGGCTCATTTTGTTATTGGTAATAAACAATAACTCAGTTATTTGTGGTCACTAAGGAGAGGCATAAATATAACTATTTGACTGTTAACTATGCTCAGAATATACTGAAAGGTGAATTTATATTTACTTTATAGTTGTAGCTTAATTGTGATAACTGCACATAAATCTTTAGTAAAAAATATGCAATATACTAAACACAGTAGTGAAGACCGTTTTTCATTGTTCTTCTACAAAACACAAATGACACACATTTGAGGGTGAGGGGACACCCTTCCCTACCAGCATTCCTATAGAATATTCCAGCAATCCTATGAAGTCACCCACCAATAAAACTTTGGAATAAGTAACTCAGAAATGACTGTAAAGTTCATAAACATAAACCCAAAGTTGTCATTTCTGAACCTTTTCTGTCTGTCTGCCTGTGTGTGGGAGGGGGGAGATTTCATGTTGCATGTAAATGCCGTTAGCTTAATCAATCAGTCTGTTTAGGATTAAATATTGAGCTGAGGTAACATGATATTGAGGGAGAGAGAGAGTAAGGAAACCAACTAAAATATGTTAGACAAATTCATTTCCATAGAGCTCTGGGTGGAAATTAGGTCAAGTCAGGATCTTACTGCTTTTCATAAGAGAGGAAATAAATTACATAGTTGAAACATTTGCAGTTTCTTTTAGAATTCTAATTTGCAAGGAAAATTCTTACATCGTAGCTACTGTACCCTTTATACCAGTATCTGTGTTTTATTTGCATATTTAAATTGACAAAAATGAAACATCATAAAAAATACTTTATAAAATGATTCTTCACACTTGGTTAGTTAAATAGATTGTGGCAGAAAGATGCCTAGGTAAAATTTGAGCAAACGAGACTGTAACACTCAACTAGCCTGTGGCTTCCACAAATCCACGAGCCTATTTAGTGTTCTGAGATTTAGAAAAACATCAACCAAAAAACCTAAAATTTAAAAGTTATTTAAAAAGTAAAGTTAAATATAAGTTCACCACTTTGTTTTCATGTATTCATGTCTGGTTTGAAGAAATTTTAATCTCACATGAAATAAGTTTAAAAAAAAAGATACAGAAAACATGCAAACCACCACAGGGACTAGCTTGGCCATTATTCCAACTCAGTGTTCTCAGTATGTTTTCTATCTCAAGTGTACATATGAAACAGCAGTCCATTCCTTTTTTATACCTTTTTCATAATTTGTATGTTTAAGAACCAAACTTCTTGCAATAGCCATTTTCCCATTTCTAACTTGTTTAACTTTCTGGGAGATAAGTGATTATTAGATCAGTTTTAACCAATTTTGAAAGAATCAAAACAATTGTTGAGTAGTAAAAAGTTATCTAGCTAAGGTCTTAAAACCAAAGTAAAGTGAAAATAGGATGAATTTTTAAAGGTAACATAACAAACCCAAGGACTACCTAAGTAAGTCTCTAACAAAGAAATTTTGAGTCTAATTTCTCCCTAGCTTCCAAAAAAGGAGTTACATATAGAAAGTATAAATGAAGAGGTGAAACTCCAAGTTTGTCTATTCACTTAATCAGAAGAAGAAAAGAACATTGACCTATTTTAAATGCAGGGCAAAGGACAGTGAATTTTCATGTATGTTAGCGTGTGTTTTTTTTTTTTTTTTTTTAACAATACGAACGTGTGCACGGTGGCTTTATTCAGATGACAAGAGTTACTCACAGTCTGTGGGATGCGATACAATTTTTGCTTATAAGCCAGCCTTAACTTTTGCTTATAAGCCAGCCTTAACTTCTAAAGATACATGTATAGTTTGTCATGTCTTTTGTCCATTTTGTAATGGAGTTTTTCTTTCTTTTTACAATTTTTTTTTATTTTGAACTTTAGAGTTATTTCCATATTGCAGATACTATTCCTTTGTAGGATATATGGTTTGTAAATATTTACCCCTAGTCTGTATCTTGACTTTTGATCTTCATGAGGTTTTTCACAGAGCAAAAGTTTGTCACTTTGATGAGGTCCAATTCATTTTTTTTTTTATGGATACAATAAGAACTACTTGCCAAACCATTGACTTGGAAATATTTCTTGAATAGAATTTAGTGATTCATCACTTACATATAACACCCAGTGCTCCTTCCAACAACTGTCCTCCTTAATGCCTCTTTCCCATTTAGCCTATCCTCCTACCCAAAATCCCTCCAGCAAACCCTGTTTGTTCTCTGTTTTTAAGAGTCTCTTATGGTTTGTCTCCCTGCTAGTTTTTATGTTGTTTTTGTTTCCCTTCCCTTACGTTCATCTGTTTTAGATCTTAAATTGTACGTATGAGTGAAGTCATATGTTATTCGTATTTCTCTGACTTATGTCACTTAGCATAATACACTCTAGTTCCATCCAAGTTGTTGCAAATAGCGAGATTTATTCTTTCTGATAGCCGAGTAATATTCTGTTGTATATATGTACCACATATTCTTTATCCATTAATCTATCGAAGGACATTTAGCCTCTTTCCATGCTTTGGCTTTTGTTGATAGTGCTGCTGTAAACATTGGGATGCATGTGCCCCTTTGAAACAGCACTCCTGTATCCTTTTGGAAAAATACCTAGTAGTACAATTGCTGGGTCATAGGGTAGTTTTATTTTTAACTTTTTGAGGAAACTCCATACTATTTTCCAGAGTGGCTGCACCATTTTGCGTTCCCACCAGCAGTGTAAAAAGCTTCCTCTTTCTCCATATACTTGCCAACATCTGTTGTTGCCTGAGTTGTTAATTTTAGCCATTCTGACAGATGTAAGGTGATATCTCATGTGGTCTTGATTTGTATTTCCCTGATGATGAGCGATGTTGAGCATTTTCTCATTTGTCTGTTAGCCATCTGGATATCTTCCTTGGAGAAGTGTCTATTCATGTCTTTTGACCATTTCTTCACTGGATTATGTGTTTTTTGGATGTTGAATTTGATAGATTTTGAATACTAATCCCTTATTTGTTATTTCATTTGCAAATACCTTCTCCCATTCCGTCCCTTGACTTTTAATTTTGTTGATTTTTGTTTCCCTGTGCAGAAGCTTTTTATCTTGATGAGGTCACAATAGTTCATGTTTGCTTTTGTTTCCGGGCCTCTGGAGACATGTCAAGTAAGAAGCTGTTGCAACCAAGGTCAAAGAGGTTGCTGCCTGTTATCTCCTAGGTCTTAAATTTAGGTTTAGGTCTTTCATCCATTTTGAATTTATATTTTTGTATGGTCTAAGAAAGTGGTCCAGGTTCATTCTTCTGCATGTTGCTATCCAGTTTGCCCAACACCATTTGTTGAAGAGATTTTTTTCTTTTTCTTTCGTTTTTGTTTTTTTTTTTTTTTTTTAGTGTTCATTTTTCATTTCATTAGTGTTCAGTTTCATTTTTGAGAGAGAGACAGAGTGTGAGAAGGGGAGGGGCAGAAAGACAGGGAGACACAGAATCCAAAGCAGGCTCCAGGTTCTGCGTGAGCAGCACACAGCCTGATGTGGGGCTCGAACCCCCAAACTATGAGAGCATGACCTGAGCCAAAGTCAGACGCTTAATCACTGAGCCACCCTGGCACCCCTGAGACTGTCTTTTTTCCATTCGATATTATTTCCTGCATTGTCAAAGATTAGTTGGCCATATGTTTGTAGGTCCATTTCTGGGTTCTCTGTTCCATTGATCTATGTTTTTGCTTTTTGTGCCAGTACCATACTGTCTGGATGATTACAGCTTTGTAATACAGCTTGAAGTCCAGAACTGTGATGCCTCTAGCTTTGGTTTTCTTTTTTTAGGATTGCTTTGGTTATTCAGGGTCTTTGCTGGTTCCATTCAAATTTTAGGATTCTTTGTTCTAGCCCTGTGAAGAATGCTGGTGTTATTTTGATAGGAATTGCATTGAATATGTAGATTGCTTTGGGTAGAATAGACATTTTCACAATATGTTTTCTTCCAATCCATAAGCATGGAATGTTTTTCTGTTTTTTTTTTGGGGGGGGGGCGGTCTTCAATTCCATTCATAAGTTTTCTGTAGTTTTCAGTTTAGAGGCTTTTCACCTCTTTAGTTAGGTTTATCACTTGGTATTTTATGGTTTTTGGTGCAGTTGTAAATTGGATCTATTCCTTGATTTCTCTTTCTGCTGCTTCATTATTGGTGCCTAGAAATGCAACTGATTTCTGTACATTGATTTTATATCCTGCGACTTTGCTGAATTCATGGATCAGTTCTAGCAGGGTTTTTTTTGTTAGAGTCTTTTGGTGTTTCCACATAGAGTATCATGATATCTGTTAAGAGTGAAAGTTTGACTTACTCCTACTCAGAATATTCCCTTTTGTATTTCTTTGGTGTTGGTTGTGATTTCACTTCTTTCATCTGTGATTTTATTTGGGTTCTTTCCTTTTTTTTTTTTTTTTTTTTTTTTTTTCTTTTCATTAATCTGGCTAGGGATTTATCAATTTTGTTAATTCATTCAAAGAACCAGCTCCTGGTTTCATTGGTCTGTTCTACTGTTTTTGTTTTGTTTTGTTTTATACCATTGATCTGTAATCTTTATTGTTTACCTTCTTCTGCTGTTTTTGGCCTTTCTTTGCTGTTCTTTTTCCAGCTCTTTAAGGTGCAAAGCTAGGCTGTATATTTGAGAACTTTCTTCTTTCTTTAGGAACACCTGGATTGCTATATACTTTCCTCTTAGGACTGCCTTTGTTCCATCCCAGATGTTTTGGACTGTTGTGTTTTAATTTTCTTTGGTTTCCATGTACTTTATAATTTCCTCTTTAATTTTTTGGTTAACCCATTCATTCTTGAGTAGGATGTTCTTTATTCTCCAAGTATGCATGGTATTTCCAATTTTTTTATTGTGGTGGATTTCGAGTTTCATAGCATTGTGGTCTGAAAATAAGCAAGGTATGATCTTTATCTTCTTGTACTTGTTGACGATTGATTTGTGTCCCAGTATACAATCTATTGTGGAAAATGTTCCATGTGCATTTGTGAAGAATGTGTATTTTACTTTAGGATGAAATATTCTGAATATATCTGTTAAGTCCATCTGGTTCAGTGTGTCATTCATTACTTGAAGATTTTTAGGATTTCATCTTAATTTATTTAGCATTTTGAGTCTATCTCTGTATATACATTTTTACAGTCACTGCTCTAGGTATTAGTGTGACTTAACAGTCTACTGGTGTTAACAATCAGCACTTCAAGAAAAGCGTGAAATCTCCTATCCACTTAGATCTCTTTAACTTTCTCCTTTTGTTTTCTTATGTATAAGATAGTGTTAAAATTTTCTTTTCCATAATAAAATATGATTTATAAGCCTTGCAAGGAGAACAATAGTCTGTTATATATACCAAAATGTCAGCACTTTCCATTCTTCCACTTTCCTTCCTAATTCTCCATTATTCCCTCTTTTATCATGTCATAACTTTTTGAAGAATTTCCTTTATCCATTCTTAATGGATAGGTTTGATATTGACAACCTCTTTTACTATTTCTTTGAATGAACATGTATTTCCTCTTCATTCCTTAAAGATAGTTTTGCTGGATATAAAATTCAGTTGATGATTCTTTTCTTTCCACATTTGAAATGAGCGCCACTTCTTGTTTGGTTTGTTTCTGCCACTGTTATAACAAAAAATTGGTTGTCATTTGAATTTATGTTCCCCTATTGGTAATGTATTTTTTAATCTGATTGTGTACATAACTTTTTTCATTTGCTTTATTTTTCTGAACTTTAACTACAGTTTGTCACTGTGTATTTCCCTAGGTTTATCCTGTTTAAAAGTCACTTAGTTTCTTGAATCTGTAGGTTTGTGTCTTTCATGACATTTGAGAAGTTTTCAGTTGTTATTTCTGTGTGTATTCTTTTAGCTCTTCTCTCATTTCCTCCACTGGGACTCTAATGATAGTGTTCTATTGGTCTTTCAAGCTCTAATTACAGGTTTTCAATCTATTTTCGCTAGGAATTCTTACCTCAAGTTTACTGACTATACTTTCTGTCATCCTCACTATGTTATTGAGCCTATTGAGTGAGTTGTTTGTTTCTGTTATTGTGCTTCTCAGTTCCACAGTTTCCACATGGTTCTTTTAAAATAACTTTTATTTCTTTACTGAGTTTTTCTGATTCTTTTTTTTTTCTATTTCTAGATTATTTGCAATGCTTTGGTAAGCATTTTATGATGCCTGATTTAAAATTTCAACGTCTGATTCAACTTTGTGTTAGCATCAAATCATTTAGGTTGGATATGGGTGTCTCACACTTTTGGTGATAAAGTAGATAGTGGGCTGGGCTTCTTGTTGGGGTAGGATACCTTTGCATTTCCCTCAGGAAAATTAGTGTCTTGGTGCAGGAGAAGAGCCTCAAACAAGATGGGGAAGTGGAGAACTTCTAAGATTTAGGACGTTTTGTGATAGGACACCTCCTACAAGTAGAGGAAGGAGCTGCTTCCATGGATAGATTGTCCTTGTGTTTGGATCATTTCTGTGAGTGCCTTAAAGCTATCTGGTGTTTCTTAATGGATATTGGGAGATTCAGGTCTTCAGGGAAAATGTTCCTTCTCAAGCCAGGTTAGTTTTGGTGAAATCTTGCCATTGATACCTCGTTCATTTCATTGAGGGAGGTGTTTTCAGATCCTCATGGACCAAGAGGCTTCCCAGGCCAGGCTACTTGTTAGAGGGTTACATGTTGTCCTCTTGCAAGGTTTGCTTGTAGACCCTGTGTCTCTGGCTGAGTGTTAAGACACTCAAGTCCATAGATACAAAGAGGCTTTCTGTGTTAGGCCTTTTTTTTTTTTTTTTTTTTTTTTTTTTTTTTTTGTAGTGGAATTCCTCTTGCCACTATCTCCATTCCATCCTGGTGGCTCTCAGTGAGAAATGAGAGTCTCAGACCCATAGGGATAAAGAGGCTTTCTGGATCACATGCCATTTATGGAAAGTACTTAGTTCATACAAAGTTTTCATCAGCATTATAGTTCAGTGTGGTGGAAGAATAAGTCTACCTGAATGGTCTTCAGTTGGGCTAAATTGGGTCACCTTATTGTATAACATTCATAAGATGTTCTGCTGTGTTGTTCCTCTAATCCTGGGTTTGTAACCAGTTTTCATTTGTTCTCCTTTGCTAATTCTCTGTTGGTTGCCTCTTTGATTCTATCTAGGTCTTACAGCTATACTTGGAAGATAGCAATAGAGTTTGGGTATTGAGAATTGACATGAATCCAATTGTATCAAAAGAGATAGGGAGTAGCTTGAAATAAGTGTGACAGTATGGACAGTACTAGATTTTTAGTTCATATACACACTGAAGAATCTGAAGCAGAGATGTAGTTTACTTTTATTTACTTCTTTTTAAAAGTTTTTTGCCCTAATAATAGTGTAAAGAATAAATTGAAGAATAGAAAGTTTAGAAACAGGCTGACATCTTAATATAATGTTGTTTTAGTCCAGAAGAGATATGATGGTGGTTTAGATTAGGGTAATGGTGGACGTGAAAAGAATTTAATAGATTTTATATTTATTTTAGAATTAAGTTTGGGGCACCTCAGTGGCTCAGTCAGTTAAGTGTCCAACTTCAACTCAGGTTATAATCTCATGGTTTGTGGGTTCAAGCCCCGCATCAGGCTCTGTGCTGACAGTTCAGAGCCTGGAGTCTGCTTCAGATTCTGTGTCTCCCTCTCTTTCTCTGCCCCTCCCCAGCTCATGCTCTGTCTCTCTTTCTCTCTCTCACAAATAAACATTAAAAAAAACCCTTTAATTAAAAAAAGAATTAAGTTTGATCTAGCTAATAAAAGAGTCACTATTAGAATTTTTCTGGAAGTAAATATTGTGACTACTTAAAATATGAATATTAATTAAATAGGTTAAAATGAAAAATTTTTGTTTTTGGTGTCAAGTACAAAAACTTACTGTCAGGAGTGACGTCAAGAAGCTTACCATCTGTGTGTTCTCCTTGGAGTTTTAAGATTTCAAGTCTTATATTCTAATCATTAATGCATTTTGAGTTGATTTTTTTGTTAGGTGTAAAATAATGTTTATTTTAGATTTTCTTTTAATTCCTTTGAATACATCTGTTAAATTTCCCCAGCACCATTTATCAAAGAGACTATTCTGTCTCCATTACATATTCATAGCTCCTTTGTCACAAATTAGTTGACCATGTATGTGTGGGTTTATTTGGGGGTACTCCATTCTTTTCCATTGATCTTTGTGTCTATTTTTATACTGATGTCCTGTTTTGATTATTATAGCTTTGAAATATTGTTTGAAATCAGGAAGTGTTGGGGTGCCTGGGTGGCTCTGTAAGTAAAGTATATGACTTTGGCTCAGGTCATGATCTCAGGGTTCATGAGTTCGAGCCCCACGTCAGGCTCTGTGCTGACAGCTCAGAGCCTGGAGCCTGCTTCTGATTTTGTGTCTCTCTCTCTCACTCTGCCCCTCTCCAGCTCATGCTCTGTCTCTCTCTCTGTCTCTCTCTCTCTGTCTCTCTCTCTCTGTCTCTCTCTCTGTCTCTCTCTCAAGAATAAATAAAACATTAAAAAATCAACAAATAAATCAGGAAGTGTTATACCTCACGCTTTGTTATTTTTCAAGATACTTTGGCTATTCAAGGTCTTTTGTGGCTCCATACAGATTTTAGAATAGTTTGTTTTAGATAGTGAAAAATACAATTAGAGTTTTTATAGGGATTGCATTGAATATGTAGATAGCTTTGGTTTGTATGGACTATTTAACAATATTAATTCCATGGGTATGGAATATCTTTCCATTTATGTCATTTTCAATTTCTGTCAGTGTCTTCTAATTTTCAGTGTACAAGTCTTTCACTTCCTTGGTTAAATGTATTCCTAAGGCTTTTTTTTTATGCTGTTATAAATGGGATTTTTTTTTCTTAATTTATTTCTCAGTTAGTTCATTATTAGTATATAGAAATGCAACTGATTTTTGTGTTTATTCTGTATCTTGGAATTATTGAAATCATTTAATAGTTTAATAGTTTTCTTTTTGCTGGAGGCTTTAGTATTTTCTGTATATAATATCATTTCATTTGCATGTAGAGGCACTTTTATGTTTTATTTTATGATTTGGATGTCCTCTATTTATTTTTCTTGCATAGTTACTCCAACCAGGACATCCTCTACTATATTGAATAAAAATGGCAAGAGTAGGCATCCACATTTTTTTTCCCGATCTTAGAAGAAAAGCTTTCAGATTTTCAATATTATGATGTTATCTGTGGGCTTGCTATATGTAACCTTTATTCTGTTGGGTCTGTTCCCTCTATACCCATTTGATTGAAAGTTTTTATCATGAAGTTTTGTCAAGTGCATCTTCTGCATCTACTGAGATGAACATAGGATTTTATCCTTCATTTTGTTAATTTGATGTGTCCTTGTGATTGATTTGGGGGTGTTAAACCATCTTGCACCCTAAAATAAATCCCACTTGATCATGGTGTATGATCCCTTTAATTCATTGTTTAATTTGGTTTGCTAATACTTTGTTAAGGACTTTTACATCTCTGTTCATCAGGGATATTGGCCTATAGTTTTCTTGCCTGGTAGATTCCTGTCTGGTTTATACATCAGGATAATAATGCTGGTCTTTGAAAATGAGTTTGGAAATGTTTTGTCTCCTATATTTTGGAGAAAGATGAGAAGGATTAGAAGGAATATAGAAGGATTAGGAGAAGGATAGAAGATTTCTATTTCTTTGTGATTCAGTCTTATAGGTTGTATGCTTCTACATATGTATGCTTATAACTTTTCATAGGAGTCTTCTGGTTTTTGTATACCTGTGATATTAATTGTAATGCTCCTTTTTTTTAAAGTTTTTTTTCTAATATTTATTTTTGAAAGACAGAGCACAAGCAGGGGAGGGGCAGAGAGAGAGAGAGACACAGAATCTAAAGCAGGCTCCAGACTCTGAGCTGTCAGCACAGAGCCCAATATGGGGCTTGAACCCATGAACCATGAGATGGTGACCTGAGCCGAAGTCAGACACTTAACCAACTGAGCCACCCACATGCCCCAGTGCTCTGTTTTTAATTTCTAATTTTGATTATTCTTTTTTATGTCAGTGATTTAGCTAAAAGTTTGTTTCTTTATCTTTCCAAACACCATTCTTAGTTTTATTGATCTTTTCTACTGTATTTCTTGCCTCTATTGTATTTATTTCTGCTTTGATATTTGTTAATTCTTCCCTTCTGCTAACTTTGGGCTTAGTTTGTTCTTCTTTATCTAGTTGCTTGAGGCTTAGTGTTAAGTTGTTTATTTTAGATTTTCCTTTTTTTTATGTGTTTATTGCTACTATGAACTTTCCTTTTAGAATTGGTTTTGCTGTATCCTATAAATTTGTGTTTGTTATGTTTACATTTTAATTGATCTCAAAATACTTTATTTCTCCTTTGATTGCTTGTTTGACACATTGGTTATTCAGCATCATGTTCTTTAATACTTACATTTTGTGAATTTTCTAGTTTTTTTTCTTGTAATTGGTTTCTAGTTTCAAAACATTGTGATCAGAAAAGAGATTATGATTATAATTTTCTTAATTTTATTATAACTTTTATCTGGCATAACATACCTATTTCAGAGAGTGTTCTATGTGTGTTTAAGAAGAATGCATAGGGGTGCCTGGGTGGCTCAGTCGGTTAAGCGGCCAACTTCGGCTCAGGTCATGATCTCGCGGTCCGTGAGTTCAAGCCCTGCATCGGGCTCTGTGCTGACAGCTCAGAGCCTGGAGCCTGTCTCAGATTCTGTGTCTCCCTCTCTCTGACCCTCCCCTGTTCATGCTGTCTCTCTCTGTCTCAAAAATAAATAAACGTTAAACAAAATTAAAAAAAAAAAAAGAATGCATATTCTGCTTTTTGGATAAAAAGTTATGTAAATGTCAAATTCATTTGGTCTAACTTATAGTTTAAGTTCACTGTTTCCCTATTTTATATTGGGATGATCTGTCTTTTAATGAAGTTGGGGTATCAGCATCCCCAATATATTGTATTACTTTATTTATTTACTTATTTATACTTTATTTATGTATTTATTTATTTATGTATTTATTATTTTAATGTTTATTTATTTTGACAGAGACAGAGTGTGAGTAGGGAGTAGGGGAGGGGCAGAGAGAGAGGGAGACACAGCATCCTAAGCAGGCTCCAGGCTCTGAGCCATCAGCACAAAGCCCAACACAGGGCTCAAACTCATGAACCATGAGATCATGACCTAAGCATAAGTCTCACACTTAACTGACTGAGCCACCCAGGCACCCCTATTGTATTCCTTTCTATTTCTCCCTTTAGATCTTTTAATATTTGCTTCAAATATTTAGGTGTACCTATATTGTTTGCATAAATATTTTCAGATACTATATTCTCTTGTTGGAATGACCCTTTTATAATGACCTTATTTGTATTTTGCAACAGTTTTGGCTTAAGTCTCTTGTCTGTATAGCCACCCCAGCTTTCTTTTGGTCTCCATTTGCATGAAATATCTTTTTCCATTCCTTCAGTCTGCATGTGCCCTTAAAGCGTGTATTTGGGGTCTTTCTTTTTTTTAATCCATGCCACAACTCTATGTCTTATGATAAAAATTTAGTCCCATTAAATTTAAAGTAATTATTGGTAGGTATGGACATACTGCAATTTATTAAAAAAAAAAAAATTTCTAGGGGCACCTGGGTGGCTCAGTCACTTGTACAGTCAACTCTTGATTTCATCTCAGGTCATGATCCCAGGGTTGTTGGATCAAGTCCTCTATTGGGCTCTTTGCTGAACATGGAGCCTGCTTGAGATTTTCTCTGTCTCTCTCTCTCTCTCTCTCTCTCTCTCTCTCTCTCTCTCTGCCCCTCTTCTTTGTTCATGTTCTCTCTCTCAAAAAATAAACATAAAATAATTAAAAATTTTTTTCTAGATTCTTTGTAATTCCTTTGTTTCTTTCTTGTTTACTTCCCTTATGATTTGATAATTTTTTTGTGGTGGTATGCTTAGATTTCTTTATCTTTTATGTATTTATTACAGGTTTTCGCTTTGTGATTATCATGGGGCTTACCTGAAACTTTCGTTGTAACAGTGTATTTTACACTGTTAACAACTTAATTTCAAACATATTCTAAGGCTGTATTATTTTTACTCATTCCCCTCATGTTTACATTTTTATGTGGCAATTTACATCTTTTTATCTTGTGTAGCCTTTAACAAATTATTGTATTACAAATATTTCACTACTTTTGTCTGTTAACTTTCATACTAGATTTATAAGTGAGTAACCCAGCCCCATTACAATGTTAGATTATTCTGAATTTAATGGTATATTTATTAGTGAGATTTATTCTTTTGCCTGTTTGCTTGTTACTAAGTAGTGCCCTTTCTTTTCAGCTTGAAGAAGCCCCTTCAACAACATTTCTTGTATGGCTGATCTAGTGATGATAAATCCCTGAACTTTTGTTCTTCTGGAAAAGTATTTCTCTCCTTTAGTTCTGAAGGGCAACTTTGCTGGGTATTTGTGGCTGGTAGATTTCATTTGTCAGTTTGTTTGTTTTTTTCAGCATTTTGAAAATACAATGCCACTCCTTTCTGGCTTGCGAATACTCTCCTGAAAAACCTGGTGATAGTCTTCAGGGGGTTTCCTTGTAAAGAAGTAGTTCTTGTCTTTCTACTTTTAAGATTCTCTCCTTGTCTTTACCTTTCAACACTTGAATTATAATGTGTTTAGGTGTGGGTCTCTTTGGTTTCATCTTCTGTGGAATTTGTGGGCTTCTTGGATCTGGAAGTCCTCAGGTTAGGGTAGTTTTTGGCCATTAGTTCTTCAAATAAAATTTCTTTCCCTTTCTCTGTACTTCTTTTGGGACGTCTGTGATGCAAAATATCAGTCCACTTGTGTATGTTGCATAAGTTCTTTAAGCAACTTTCACCCTTCCTTATTCTTTTTCTTTGTGCTTCTTTGATTAGATGAATCAAACTGCCCTACCCTTGAGTTCATCGATCCTTTCTTTTAATTTATCTAGTGTTTTGTTGAACCTCTGTAATGAATTTTTTGGTTGAGTTATTGCACTTTTCAGATCTATGATTTCTGTTTGGTACTTTCTTATTTCTCTGTTGAAATTTTCACTTTGTTCTGACTATATTTTGAACTTTTTTTTTTTTTTTTTAAGGTAAATCACTTACCCTCATTTCATTAAGGTCTTTTTTCTGGGGTTTTATCTTATTCTTTCACTTGGAACATATTCTTTTTACTTGATTTTCTTTGATTCTCTGTGCTTGTTTCCTATACCTTGGATAAAATGGCCACTTCTCCTAGTCTTTAAGGTTTCGCCTTGTAAAGATGAAATTTACCATCCAACCCTGACCTGTCTTAGCTCCTGGTTGGCTCTCAAATCTTTGTCCAAGCAGACTTCTTTGTTCTTAGTGGCTCCCAGTAGTAGAGGGTGTCAAGATCTCAGTGTCCCAAATCCTGGAAGATCTCAATCAGCACATGGATAGGCCAGTTGGAAGCTGGACCCTCAGGCAGCAGCTTTTAAAGTATGCAAATATATCTCTTTCAGGAGAAGACTGGTAGATGGGAGTTCTGTCTAATCCCTCTGCTCTTCAGTTAGTTAAGGACACTTAATATGTTCGCTCCCATCCTATGGAACCCATACACACACCCTGCTGCCACCGGAGCCAGACCATGAAGGGGTTTGTCTTCTGGGTGGCAGCACAAAAGCTGGAGTTCCAAGTTTCTTGGAGGCACCAGTGACATGGGGTGGGGCAGAGAGAGGAGATAAACATGACACCCACTGGCCTCTCTGGTCTCCAGAGAAAATACAGTATGTTCTTACTTCTGTGTTAAATTAGAAACCTGATCCCCAGAGTACAGCTTTTAAGGTAGGTAAATAGGCCTCTTTCATGAGAAGTCCGGGTGCCTTTAAATATGTTAACTCTGCATTGGGCCCTGGTGGGATAGCCACAGTGAGTCCATTCAAGCCTATGAAGAACTTAGTTTGCTATAATCTTGCTAGTTTTATGGAGATGATCCCCATTGACTTTTAGAGTTAGATATTTTGGGGATTTCTTTTTCAGCTTACAGTCCCAAAAATTTGGGTGCCAAATGTGGAGTCGAAACCCTTTGCTCTTCAGGAAGAAACTGGAGTTGTAAGTTCCCTCCTGGTTGTATGCCATCATGTCATTGGTGGATTTATGGAAAGATGATTTCACCCTCTCCTACCCCTTTGGATTTTTTTCTTCTTCTTTGCCTAATGTATAGGATTTGCTCACCTAGTGTCTGAATTCCTCTGGAGGAAATTTTTCAAATGTAACTGTAGTTTTAGTATTCCTCTGGGATTAGGGAAGCTCTGGGGTTTACTTTGTCTCTGTCTTCTGTTTTTTTTATTTGATTGTTTCTGCCATAAACTCACTAGCATTTTAGCACAAGTGTTAGTTTTAGATTATTCTATCTTATAACAGAATCAAGAAACTCTGAGTAATCACTCTCATTTTTATCTGATATCTTCTGGAAAGTTCCATAACGAATTGAAAATGGAAATATACATACACTATGAAGAGTTGGAATGGAAAAATAGATGTATACGTGTATACTTATGTACACAGTTACCTCCAACTTCATGGGAAGGAACACAAAGTCTCTAATTGGATTAATGGAACCCTCACATTTGGGCTATCTTCTCTTAAAATATGGTATTTTCAAAATTAATATGCTATGGTGTTTGGAGAGAATAATGACTTTACTCATTTAATTTTTTTTTCAACTTTTTTGTCATTTGGTCATTTGGATTTCAAAGACTTAGTATGTAAGGGAGCAGTGGTAGTTTAATCATTCTGTGTAAAAAAAAAAAAAATCAATGTCAATATTGGTCAGCTCTAACCTTGCTAACCTTGTTGGTTTTATGCTTACTCATATTTCCTCCTACATTGTCATCATTGTGTGATTGTCTGAAAAACACTACAAGTTTAAACTTGGATCTGCTTCATAACACTACCTTAGCTTTTATTTCTGAGATGGCAAGTTGAGGTCATCCAGCTTTTCTTCCCACCTATTATTCTGTCCGCTCTGAAAATGAAGTATTAAAGGAAATAATAAAAAGAGTGCCGATTAAAGGAATTGCAAGCCTAGGTTAAATATCCTATGAGACTAGAGTCATTAACATTGTGGGAAGCAAACATACACATGTGTTGTGTCTCCTGCTGTGTTGGGTGCTGATTCCAGGTGTGGCTGTGGCTTTGATAAATGGCATTTAAGTTCAAACGTCCTGTCTATACTTTATTAAAATTTCCTCTTTTTTGGTCCTATGATAAGGCAAAATAATAAAAAACACTAAAAGTATGAAGACAATTGTTTTTGAAAACAATGTTGTTCAAATTAAATAATAATTTTCTTAGCCTCTATGAAAGATTCAGAAATTGAACCACAAAAAATCAATTTAAATGTATTGTTGAAGATAATTCTTTTTTAAAAACATCTTTCTCCTCAGGAAGTATTGAATAATTTCCTTGTAATGTCAGATGTTCTCTGTTCATTCTCTCTAATGTCACTTTCTCCGTATTTTTCTTATAGGTCCACTTGACGGCACACCCCTCACTCCTTCCCCATCTCCAGTGTATAGAAATTAAGTTCCTATTAAGAATTCTGACTCAAACCTCTTTCCTTTTAGATCTTTGTATTCTTTCTTGCTATTTGATGTCATTTTGATGATATTTTCACTTTCATGGTAAATTCCCATTCTGTTTGTGTTACACTGTGACAAACAGCAGTCTATTTTCTGCAGTAGTTTTGCTTATTCTGATATACTCTCATTCATGTTGCTTTGCCACCTCTTTATTCAAACTTGCCCAGGATCAAACTTCTTTATTGCTTTTTTCTATTCTTTCTCACTGTTCCCTAATTGTTCTCTCAACTGCTATATCCTGGGACTGTCTGTGTTTATTATTCTCTTGTCCACCTAGACGACGTCTATTTACAATTAGGCAGCTTCCTAAGGTTCAGTAACAATAGTCCTTTCGAGTCTGGTACGATTAAATGTCAGTTTCCTACAAACTCTGTCTTAGGAAACTAAGAAATACAGAATAGGGTCAGTTCCAGAGTATGGTCAGTTACTGGTGTACCACTGTGACTAAGATTGTTAGACTTTCACAAGCAGAGTAAAGAACATTCAGTTAATGGACATTCTGGAATCTCTAACTGCAGTCTTTAAGTCACCAAAAACCTCTCATTGCTTTTACTTTTCAGTATGGAAATACTGACAAATATTTTTGTCTCTTGCCAATTTTGTCTATGAAATAGACAAAAAAAAATATTAGAGATGCGGCAGTGTACTCATTAAAGACAGCACAATATGTTTCATCTTCATACAGGTGCCAGTCAACTTGTAGTGGCCACATGGGTCATAATGTTAGGAGGGAGTCTGAGGTCACGATTAATAGCAACCAATGGCAGCACCGTAATAGCACTAATTAATCAGATATCACTGATTAATCAGTAAAATCTGCCTTGAACTTAGAAACTGAGACTGAGACCTAAGTGTTATCTTTATCGTCATTGATCTAACAGAAAACTGCTGAGGTCCTTCTTAGGGGGAATTGTGAATGATGACACCTCTGAATGAGATTGCCGGTGACCTACGAAATTACTGAAGAAGAGTTTTGCAGGCAGGAAGCTAGTAAATGAGACTGTTGCCACATTTTAGTTTCCATTCATGTTTTATTATTTTTAATGATCTTTAATTATACCATTATACCCACAATTCTCTGTAAAAATAAAATTGAAAAAAAATGACTTAGGTCTGCTTAATCAACATTCTTAAGTCTAGTCTTTTCCTCTCTTCCCCAGAGATAACCATAGTTATGAGTTATTCACTTTTCCTATATTCAGTAAATTGGGGTTTCTTAACTTCAACATTATTGATATTTGACATGATATCATCCTTGGCGGTTATTCTGTGCATGGTAGCAGCATCCTTTGCCTCTGCCTGCCAGACACCAGTACCAAACCCTAATTGTGACACTAAAGAATGTGTGGCCGACTGTCTCCAATGTGCAAAACCACCCCCAATTGAGAACTGACCTATACACCTAAGAATCCATAGGAAATGTATAGAAAGAGAATTCATTTTAACACAGATGTGAAAGATGTTTTATCTAAGCTCACTCAACTCTGTTACAGTTCTCTTGAAGTATTCCTAACTGCATATTACTGTAAGGAAAGCCACATTTCCAAGACTCTGTTACAGTTCAGATTCTGCATGTTGTCTCCATTCAGTGAAGTTAAAGAATGAGTATTTGTAATTGAAGGCAAAGAAAATAGCATGAAGCAGCTATAGGACTCCTCTGGAAAGCATGACTGTATCATATTTGGCTTCTCTGTGTGAGCTGTACCAGAAATCCAAAGCCAGGAACCTAGTTGCTTGGCTATGGAGAGATGTGGGGCCAATATTTTGTTGGTCCAGTTCATGGCAAACACAGTGTGGTCATGGAGTAAGGAATAGTAATAGCATTGTGTTAATTCTCTAGTGTTCCAAACATCACACGATCGGTATTTACCTAGTGGTTTAGTTCATCAGTGTTGTTCAGGGATTTAGTCAAGAGCTGATTATCTAGACTTTTCAGTGATTTTGTAACTCATGTGATAATTGATCATAAATAACAAGTCATCTCCTCGTTACCCTCCCTAGAGGGTATCTGGTTGTCAACAACTGAAATCAATACTCATGTTTTGCTGCCTTCTGAAACTTTAATAAAACAAAAATGAAGAATGGTTAATTGTAAATTTACAATTCCAAAGAAGAGGAGTAGGGGCACACGGGTGGCTCAGTTGAGCGTCTGACTTCGGCTCAGGTCATGATCTCGCGCCCTGCGGCAGGCTCTGTGCTGACGGCTCAGAGCCTGGAGCCTGTTTGATTTCTGTGTCTCCCTCTCTCTCCCTGCCCCTCCCCTGCTCTCCCTCTCTCTCAAAAATAAACATTAAATAAATTTTTAAAAAAAAACAAAGAGAGGCACCTGGGTGGCTCAGTCGGTTAAGCGTCTGACTTCGGCTCAGGTCATGATCTCGTGGTTCATGAGTTCGAGCCCCACATTGGGCTCTGTGCTGACAGCTCGGACCCTGGAACCTGCTTCGGATTCTGTGTCTCCCTCTCTCTCTGGCCCTTCCCCTCTCGAGATATCTCTCTCTCTCTCTCAAAAATAAAAATAAAAAAAAACATTAAAAAAATTAAAAACAAAGAGGAGTAGAGACTAGTGGATAGAGGATGTTAACAAACTTACAATGACAGAATGTGGACAAGGCATTAGATTTAGAAAGTCGATTATCAATTGCCTGCAGAGGATAATGCAAAGAAAAAGCAAGATAATTCATAATACAGAACCCTGAGTAGACTTAAGTATCAGACGCACTGATATTATTGGGTGGGATATAAAAGTGAGAATGAGGACTATTACGTGTGGGACTAAAATCAGGGAAGTATGTAAAAGCATAATACGAAACAGGTGTGTATCCCCAGGTTACTTTCTCATTCCATACATGACAGTCACTACTTGTCTCAAACTTGAATTGTTTACCAGGGAACTGGGAAAAAAATGAACTGAAGAGGCATCAGACTCAGGAAAGAAAGAGCTGCATTGCAAAAAAAACCCAAAAGAAGTGTTCAGTGAAATTGAGCCCTGAGAACAGTGGGACTTCCAGCCGTCTTCTATGATTAAGAATGCTGGTACCCACATTTACCTACCTCAAGTATGAGGTAGGTGGGTCCTTCTATAGAGACATGGAATAACCCAGTAAAACTGACTTCTAGATAATGGTATAAGAAGTTCTCCAACTAAATGCATGGGCCCCCAATCTGCCCATATCCTCTTTCTATAAGGAAAACCATTAGTTGACAGTTTTCGTCCCCTCACTGCCCAACATAGAGTGTCTATCAGTATTTTAGTGCCCTGAAATTAAGTATGAAAGAAGACATCAAATATCAGATATTTGGGGGATATGGGTGTTGGTGGGGAGAAGGAAGGCAGATTTGAGGGTATCAAACAACATGAAAGATAATGACCTAAACAATTAGGAGAAAAAAGGAATTAAGAGAAAATAGGACATATGTGCATACCTGCCTGTGTGTGTGTGAGAGAGAAAGTCTCCAAATCAGCCAGCCTACGCCCTATTTTTTGTCCTTCTAGAGCATGAATTTAGGGCCCAGTACTCTGGGACTCCCTGGTCTCCTCACCTGGAGCCACTTCCAGGTCCATTACTTTTCTTCCCTTGTGGTTCTTCCAAATGCAGACTATATCCTCGTAGCAAAAGCTGCTTGGTAATGGACATCTACAAGTGATTGAACAGGCTTTAATCACGTCTAGATGTGCAACTAGAAGGAACTGTGCTGTGTCTTGCGGGAGCCTGGAAGGAGAGAAGTGGATCTAGCTAAGCAGAGCTTCTAGAGCCCAAGGTTCCTTCTCTTGCCTCAGCCACTGAAAATAAAAGTTAGCCAGGGCCTGTTCCCCACCTCCACCCGATAATCCTAGTGTAAGAGACTGTGCACCTTGTGGCAAATTTTTGAAACTCCATGGGCTTCAGATTTTGCATCTGTAAAAATGAGAAGCTTGAACTTTATCTCTGAAGATGTGTTAAGCATTAACATTTCACCAAAAGTAAAGAAAATTAATAATTTTTTTATACCCAACATATCTTTATTTGCAGGGTCACATGAACAATAATTTTGCAAAACACTTTCATTTTCAAAAGACGTGGATTAAGCACACATAAAGAAGCAGATTCAGTCATTTCTGTTTTTTTTTTAATTTTTAATTTTTAATTCTTCCAGCCTTGAGAAGACTTTACGTCAGCAATAATAATGCCCCCATTGACCGGTGGGGGCTTCTGGCAGTGACTCAACATCTTTGGGTTCATTTTTCCCTTAGACTAAGTTAAGATGCCAAACCTAAAACAATTTTTCTATGCAAGATTTAGCATGGAAGGAATTATTGAAACCACAGGGTGGAAATTAATGATTAGCCTGAGATGCTATTAGCATACCAGCAGGCGAAAAGACTAAATGAGCTATGATCTGAAGTAAAATATGTCATCCTGGAAATTGCAAGTGATATGATGGAGAAACAATGCTGGGTAATAGGGGAGGAGAAGGAATGAGCTATTAGACTGAGAGGCAAGGAGACAAGCATTTAAATTAAGAGGACAGGACAATGAGACAGTGTGAGTTAAATGCCCGAGAACCCAGACTGAATGACAGTGGTTAGTGATTGCAGACAGGAAACAATCCATCAGCGGGGCTAGAATGCAGCTCTAAGGGGACTGGGCATGGAAAAGGATGCAAGAGGACTTTCCTACTTAGATAAAGCAAGCAGACATAAAATTCATTCCAGGCACATTCCCTTAAGCGATATCATTAAGTGCTGCCGCAAGTAAAAGGCTCACTAATCAGAATATTACTGGGAAAAAAAATGGGTGAGCAGATACAAAAAGACTGGGTAAATGTTGGAGATAATATACAAAAAAAAAAAAAGGAAAAATGAAAGCCACTTTACACTCTTTTGGCAAAGGTGGGTATCAAAGTGCAGTAATTATATACTTAGAGAATGAGAGACAGATAATCCCATCAAGAACTAGTTTCTTTGTTTTGGAAGGAAAGGTGTGTGGCTTTTGCTGTTGTCAACCTTACAAATTTGCTGTTGTCAACCTTACAAATAGTTACTATGTACCAGCAAAATGGGTTTATTCAGGAATAGCTAAGGAATTGTAATTCAGGATAAGCAAACTGTGGCCAACCAGAGGCAAATCCAAAGAGACAAAGGGGAGTGCAGCTCTTACTACATTTTCAGAAAATTGAGGAGGTTTGTTTTAAACAAAAGTTGCCTGGAGAAGAACAACAGTTTGAGGTTGTGGTGGGTTCTCACTGGGTGCAGGTGGTGCTTAGTGCATTGTGGCCGGGCAGGAAGGAGTCTTTTTCTTAAAAGCAGGAGATCAAAGTCCTATGTGAGATGTCTTCCATGGACAACTAACTCTTATTTTCCTTCTTTGTGCTCATTGTGGAGTTCTATGTGCATAAGAGCTCCCCCTTCAGGGCTTTCCAAATCCAGTTTAAATGAGGTTTCCTTTATTTATTTTCACACTATATAACATCGTTACCTTCACAGTGCTGTGCAAGCTGTGCTTATAGCATGTCATTCCACTCTGTGTGTCTGGCTCCAGGAAATTTGAGTGGGCAGAGAGAGAAATAAGCTTGTAGCTGCACAGCTAACTAGCCAGCGGGAATGAGTATTAGGTTTTTCCATTTTCTGTGAGTAAAAATAGTCAATGAAACTAGCTAACAAATTAGCCCCTTTAATCACCAGAAAGCATTTTTTCCACTATTAGACACAAAACGTAGGGATTTCTGATTCCTTAACATTTCCACGTTCAAAGTTGGATTACAGATTCCAGCAAATCTTACTTATAAACAACAACCCCAAAAGGAACGAATAAGATTTGTGAACACAGCACCCATGTATCCAGTCAGGTAAATTTTTTAAACATTGAAATTTATTTTTCCAACGTGCTTAGAGATTGAGAATAATGAATTTTGTTTATAGCTTTTCATTGTCAATGAAAAGGAATTGAAGTCTTACTAAAATAATCATTGATGGGACTTTTTAAAGCAGACTCTCATTTTGTCAAGAGTATTTCCAACTTCTTTTTTTTTTTTTTTAATTTTTTTTTTCAACATTTATTTATTTTTGGGACAGAGAGAGACAGAGCATGAACGGGGGAGAGGCAGAGAGAGAGGGAGACACAGAATCGGAAACAGGCTCCAGGCTCTGAGCCATCAGCCCAGAGCCTGATGCGGGGCTCGAACTCACGGACCACGAGATCGTGACCTGGCTGAAGTCGGACGCTTAACCGACTGCGCCACCCAGGCGCCCCTAACTTCTTTTATTCATTAACAAACTTTTTTCTTTTCAAGTTTTATTTCCAAGAACTAGGACTACATAGGTGAGTAGGATAGGGTTGATTTTCTCATGTAATCACACTCCAATATGGGAGTCAGCATTTTGTAATGAACAAGTGCAGTGGAGAAAATGCTCTAATGCCTGTTAGTGAAGAGGCTAAGATGACATTATCAACTTTCTTGGGTGTTGAAATAATTATTTACAGAGAAGATGCTTGAGCTGGAATTTGAAGAATGAGAAGGGTTTGTCACTTAGTCAAAGTGGAGGTCATTTGGGGCTGACACCGGCATTGACATGTGCTCGTTAATGTGCAACAACATGAGTAGGGAAGTTATGCTTCTAAGACGATGGAGCATACAAAGAGTGAACAAGAGGGCTAGTGAGCAGTAGGCAGGGGGTTAACCAATAGTGGAAGAGTTAAACAACATGAAGTCATGATACGATTACCACCAGTTTAACGCTGTGATTGGATATTTATTTATTTATTTATTTATTTATTTATTTAATTTTATTTTTTTAAATGTTTATTTTGACAACATAAATGTGAGCAGGGAAGGGGCAGAGAGAGAGGGAGAGAGGATCTCAAGCAGGCTCCATGATGTGAGTGCAGATCCCAGTATGGGGCTCTATCTCACAAAGTGTGAGATCATGACCTGAGCCGAAATCTAGGGTTGGATGCTTAACTGACTGTGACACGCAGGCACACCCAGCTTTACTTTATGGTAAGATCATAGGATTTGCTTCTGCCTGATTTGATCTTGGTAATCAGTGGTAACATACACTGTGGTCAACAAGTCATATTTGTCATCACAGACTAGTTTGATCTATTGATTTGCTTTTTACCAGCTCAGCCACCTGCACGGAATATTTCAGGAAAGGCAACAAAAGTATATCCTGTTTCGTATTGCGCATGGATGTCTCAGAATGGTGTAATTTTTGGTTGGGCAAATTGTAATTCTTTTCTTCCTGTTGTGAGAGTTAGCAAATATCTCAGCCCTTTTAATGCCTTATTTATTAATTGATAAAAACGATTATCTAGACAGATGGCTTAGTTAAGGAAAATAGTTACTTTTATATCCCATGGGGAAGAACCATCTGCTCAGATTGGGGT
Organism: Puma concolor; assembly: GCF_028749965.1. NCBI lineage: Eukaryota > Metazoa > Chordata > Mammalia > Carnivora > Felidae > Puma > Puma concolor. Next base: position 53,309,651 of record NC_141679.1, on the reverse strand, counting down.
TGGGGCATTTCCAGATGTTGTCATTTCCCTGTAACCTGTGGAGTCTTTGTAATCCATTATTTCAACTGTGATACAGTACTCTCTATAGAGTAACAGCTGGCTTACATTATCCTCCCTATCAACACATGTAAAATATAAGGATACAGCCAAATACACTGGATCAAAGCCAGAGCTCATTATCACATCTCTCCTTACCTCACCTTTTGATTCAAAGTTTAAAACTTCCATTATTGAACCTACAGTGGACATAAAAAAAAAAAAAAAGTAAAAATGAGTACAGGACTTGAACAGACATTTCTCTGTAAAGATATACAAATGACCAATAACCACACAAATAGACACTCAACATCACTAATAATTAGGGAAGTGCAAATCAGGTTGGCTCTATAGCTCAGGGGTTAGAGCACTGGTCTTGTAATTAGGGAAGTGCAAATCAAAACAACAATAAGATGTTACCTCACATCCATTAGGATGGCTAGTATTTTATTTCTTTTTTAATGTTTATTTTTGAGAGAGAGCACAAGAGGGCAGAAAGAGGGGGACAGAGGATCTGAAGTGGGCTCTGAGCTCACAGCGGCAAGCCCGACATGGGGCTCAAACTCAGGAACCATGAGATCATGACCTAACCCAAAGTCAGATGCTCAACTGACTGAGCCACCCAGGTGCCCCAGAATGGCTAATATTTTAAAACTGTTTGAGCAAACAGAAAATACTAAGCATTGACCATTTGCAAGAAACAAACGGCAAATGACAAGTCCTCGGTATTGGCAAGATTATAAATCCAATACAATTGAAAGCAGGGATTCGGGTAGGTATACACACATGTTCATAGCAGCATTGGATAAACTTTGATAACATTATGCTAAGTGAAGTAAGCCGGTCACCAAAGGACAAATGCTGTATTATTCTAGGATCCTAAATTAGTGAAATTCACAGAAAGTAGAATGGTCATTACCAGGGCCTGGGGGCAGCGATAAAAAGGAGTTACCATTTAATGCGTACAGAATTTCAGTTTTGGAAAATCAAACAGTCCTGGAAATGATGGTAAAAGTTGCACAATTATGTGAATGAATGTATTTCATTCTCCTTAACTGTACACTTACACTATTTTAAATGATAAATTTAATGTTATGTATATTTTAACATAATAAAATAACTGTGAGGTGAGTTTATTAATATTGTCAAAACTAATAGCATGATGTTTTTTTTTTTTTTATTAAATTGTTTTGTTTTATTTTATATTTGAAAGAGAAAGAGAGAGAGTGAGCAGGGCATGGGCAGAGACAAATGAAGACAGAATCTGAGGCAGGCTCCAGGCTCTGAGCTGTCAGCACAGAACTCACAAGCAGTGAGATGATGACCTGAACTGAAGTTGGACGCTTAACCGACTGAGCCACCTGCCACCCAGGTGCCTCATAGTTGCACGAGTTCTAACTTGGAAGTTGTGCCTCACTTTTCCTTCCCAGATTGGGGACAGTTCATAGACAGTTCTTAATCTTTTATCTTTTACTCTAATAAGCTGGTAAATGTATGATACTTCAATAAAATTGAAATATCAAATTGTCATTATGCCCTTAGTCTTTAAATTTTTCGTACTGGATCAAGGGTGGTAGTATGATGTAACAGCTGAACAAGGAAGCGAGACATGAGGTCAGACTACAAAAGAAAGACCCTTAGATCATAATCAGAGATCCCACATGTAAACAAAATCAACAGAATATAAAGTTAAGAGTATGGTAAAAGTGTGTAATTACAAGCCAGAAATCTGCAGAACCTAAGGATCAAGAAGAAGGCCAAAGCAGTCACTGTTCAAAATTGAAAGAGCTGGAGTACTTGGGTGGCTCAGTCGGTTGAGCTTCCGACTTCGGCCCAGGTCATGATCTCGTGGTTCAGGAGTTCAGGCCCCACCTCGGCTCTGTGCTGACAGCTCAGAGCCTGGAGCCTGCTTTGGATTCTGGGTCTCCCTCTCTCTTTGCCTCTCCCCTGCTCATGCTCTGCCTCTGCCTCTGCCTCTGTCTCTGTCTCTCTCTCTCTCTCTCTCTCGAAAATAAATATGAAAAAAAAATAAATATGAAAGAAATATGAAAGAATATGAAAAATATGAAATGATAAATGTGAAAAAATAAATATGAAAGAACTTTGAGTAAATTTGCATTGCAGTAACACTGGAAAATGAGGTAGACCATGATGGGCTTCACCACGTAATTGATGTAATTGCCACCTCTACCAGTGGCAGTCTACACTAGGGGGCTGATAGAATGAGAGTAAGCATTATCGACAGAGTTAATTTTTCCCCACAGCACAAGCCAATATTAATACTAATGAGAACTAGCGTCTGCATAGCACTTGTCATGCTCCTTACATCTCAAAAGTAGTGGTTCTACGTTTTTCTGCACCAGGGTTGGGTTGTGGTCCTATACTGGAAGGAAAGATCATGCCAATTCATTGTGCTCTGACACTGATGGATAAGCACTTCTGATAATCATGTTAAGAAACTTCAGTGATCTAAGATTCATGTCTTCAGTTATTTATAAAGAAGGAAGTGAAAATAATAAAAGTTTATAAAAAAAGAGTTAATTTTTAACTATTACAAAAAGTAACTACCACAAAAAGTACAATGTTGATGCCCAGTCCTTTGTAAAAGGAATAATCCAAGTAAAGAAACAACATTAAATGCAACGTTTATGGCTTCCAATAGTTAAAAAAAAAAAAAAAAAAAAATAGAATCAACTTAAATATTCAGTTGTAGGGAAATAATTATTTTAAACATATTGTAGCAACATAAAATTTATAAGCAGTAAGAAGGAAAAATGCAAGATAAAAATGATACAGTAAAATGACAACCATTTAAAAATACATAGTCATAAAACTTAGACACTACACATACCTAGTGGTAAATGAAAATGTATGTATTTTTTTTTCTTTTAAACTTCATGTGATGATGCTATGGGAATTTAATAAGAAATGTATGACTTTAACTAGAATGGGTTAATAGCTCTCAGGTAAACAATATTTACATTACTTCAGTAATATCTGGGAAGCCTGTAAAATAAGTTCTGTTATCCCTACTTAAAAGAGGAGGACGGGGGAGGAGGAGAAAAGGCAAGAGGACAAGGAGGAAGGGAAAAAATAGTGATAGTGGTTGCAGTAGTAACAGTAAATCATAGTTAGGCTGGTCACACCGGTATCAGGTAGAAGATTTGGGATTTGAAAAGGGACTGGTCTGCCTTTGAAACTTGCCATTTTTATATTCATTCTTCATGCTCTACCCCATGTTGCCTCCATGCCACGGAGTTCCATGCAATTCTCCCAGAACACCAGCTTTCATTTCTGATGAAAAATGCCAAGTGTGATTGTATCCCTGATGGCAAAAGCCTTCAAGTCTTCCCCAATTTCCCTCACCCATTTCTCATAGAGGTCTCTTTTTCTTCTCTAGTGTTGTTTGTTTGTTTGTTTGTTTGTTTGTTTTATATCAACACAACTTTAGAAGTTGGGTGAAGACAGTGTATTTCCTCAAAATCTGTATTCTTGTGCTGAAATGATTGTTTTTAAACTTTTATTTATTTTTTATTTATTTTTATTTAAAAAAAATTTTTTTAACGTTTATTTTCGAGACAGGGAGAGACAGAGCATGAACAGGGGAGGGTCAGAGAGAGGGAGACACAGAATATAAAGCAGGCTCCAGGCTCTGAGCTGTCAGCACAGAGCCCGACGTGGGGCTAGAACTCATGGACCGCAAGATCATGAGCCGAAGTCGGCCGCCTAACCGACTGAGCCACCCAGACGCCCCTAAACTTTTAATTTTGAAATAATGGTAGACTCACTAGTCACAGAAATAGTGCAGAGTTTCCTTTCATCATCATCTTTTCATGTTAACATTTGACACATCATAGTAAAATGATCAATACCAGGAAATTAAAATGGATACAATACTATTAATCAAACTCCAGATCACATTCAAGTTTCACCAGTTTTTCCACTAACTTCCTCTTTCCACTTCAGGATCCAGTGCAGGAGCCCACATTACATTTTTGTTGCTGTTGTTGTTTTCCCTTCCTCTCTTCCAGTATGAAACAATTCTTATTCTTCCTTATTTTTTTATAATCTTGAGACTTATGAATAGTACTACTGATTGTTTTGTAGTATGTCCTTCAACTTGGGCTTGTCTGTTTTCTCATGATTGGACTGTGGTTATCAATGATTGGCATGGATATCAAAGAATCAAAAATAATATCAATGTGTCTTTTTATTGGTGATGTTAATTTTGATCACTTGGTTTGCTGGGTTACTTACTCTCTTTCCATCTTTGTTAGTAAATATATTGGGGTATGTTTTGAAACTATGATAATACCCTGTTTCTTGTCAATTTTTTTGACTGCTGCTCTTAATATCCTCTAGTAGATCCTGCCTGCAGCTATTATGTCTGTCGTGTTTGCCCACTACTGATTTTCTGCTGAAATGTAATTTGAATCTGCAGTAGCTTAAGGATATATACATTACAAAAGACACATATATATGTTTTTCCTTTCTCAGATCCTCAATTCCTACCGGGAATGTAAATGTATCTCTTAATATTGTTCTTTGCCTTAATCAGCATTGAATTCCATGAAAAAATGCTTATTACCTGCAGTCCATAATCTCACATTTCTCAGCCACCTCATTTTCTTTGGAACTGGAGTCGCCTGAGCAAAAATTAAGACTGCACTGTGCGCTCTGAGTCTGTTTCCTGCATAAATTCTGATGGGGAAACCATCAGCAGTATGCCTTTCAATATGATAGATACCAAGAACCAAAAAAATCCCATTGATTTTGTTAGATATTCTCTAGTTTGGGCCATTAATGAAACAAATTTGATTACATGTAAGAAAAATCTCTTCAGACTTTGTTTTATTACTGTCCAGGCCTTCTTATCCTGTATTTTTTTTTTTTTTTTTTTTTTAAGGAATCATAGTAATAGACTGAAATGCTGTATTCCCATAACACCAAAGGAAAAATTTCCCTTAAGGACAATAGGAGGAATTAAGTGACTGTAAGAACCCCCATCCTCATATTCCATTAAGACAGAGAATTAGAAGAAACAAATTAAGGCATAGGATTGGCTATTCCATTTATATTTATGTGTGTCCCCAGACAAGTCTTCCTTCGACTTCGCTTTCTCTAAAACTAGACAGGCAAATAAGTGCTAAGATCTCACACATTTCTCAGAGCTTTGAAATGTTAATTAAACTGAGAGAGGCAATAGCACTGATTTTTCCCAAATATATATTTTTTTCATTTTATTTAGGAATAACACTACTTGTTTTTTTATCTGCTTCCTTTTTAGAAATGAACTCTGATAAGTAGATGATAGGTTTAAAAAGTTAATCCATATATAGATAGATAGATAGATAGATAGATAGATAGATAGACAGATAGATATAACCTTATTTCTATCATTTGTATATTACTTCAAATACTCAATATTTTATAAGTTATATCAAGACATAAAAAGAGTCATGTTCATTATTTTCTCTAACCTGTAAAGGGCATTCCCAGTGAATGTTCTTCCCATTTGAAACAGATTTGTTTTTCAATTTGCCTATGTGAGAACAATCTTAGGCAATATTGTATAGTAAGTCAGTGTGATCTTTGCTTTCCCTTATTTTCCTTCCTTACTCCATTCCACATGCAAAACTATGAATTGACTGCTGCTAGGATCTTTGTCTTAGCCATCTGTATTTTTAGTGCTTGTACAGTATTGGCACATTGTAGGCATTCAGAATGTTTTTGGTTGAACTCAATGGAATTGATTGGGATGAAATGCAAGATTGTTTCTGGTTAGGAATGAGAAATCTGGAGACAGAAACAGAGAGTCTGAGGTCAAATCCTAGATCAATCACTCAAAAACTGACACATGGCATTTAGCCGGCCCTCAGTTTCTTGACTAAAAATATTTTTTAAGATGTCCTTAGAATGTTGCTATGAGACTAACAACATACTGAACTTCCTCTCCACTGACAGAATATGTCTCCATAATATGAAGAGGTGCCATTACTGAACCATAAAATTAAAATATTTATGGAATATAGAATGCAAAGGAGATTAGATCAAAAGCAAAGCAAAAGCATCATAAGATGGAGCAAAGGTCAGCAAGTGAAAAATTTTGACACCCCCAGTTCTACATAAAAAATAGGCTATTCTTAAAGCTCTGCCTAACTTAATATCCCATGAACATTTTTCTTTCTGAAGCAAGTGCCTAATTTCTACCTAGAGAAATGTCTCATGTGTGAGAAATAGGATCTGCCGAAAAAGAAAGCATTGCTGGACTTGTGAAATAAAAAGAGAAAAACTTCTATCCATAAAAGAAATTTGCTGAGATACTATTACCTTCTTATTTTGGAAATTAGGGGATGCCTACTTTGCTCTGGAACAGAAAAATCTGTTAGTTGGCATGTACTGCAAACTTACTTAAAAAACTACTTTAATAGAATTTGCTGTTAATGCTCATTTGGAGGAGGGAACTACTGAGAAAATAGGCCTATATACCTACATAGAAAACATATACCAGCTATTTCTACTGATCAACCTGATTTTCCACTTAAAAACATGAGAAATAACCCTTATCACCTGAGAATTCAGAAAAATAAAACCAAAAACACAGCTATTTGAAAAAGGAGCAAGATATGGAAACAAAATCTGACTCAGGGATAGAGAGTAAAAATTTTAAAACTCTAGATCATATTCTTAAGATGTGAATAGTCATTATCTTTACAAAGCAAGTAAAATACAACAATAATTTATCAGGAATTAAAAATAAAATTATTGGGGCGCCTGGGTGGCGCAGTCGGTTAAGCGTCCGACTTCAGCCAGGTCACGATCTCGCGGTCCGGGAGTTCGAGCCCCACGTCAGGCTCTGGGCTGATGGCTCGGAGCCTGGAGCCTGTTTCCGATTCTGTGTCTCCCTCTCTCTCTGCCCCTCCCCCGTTCATGCTCTGTCTCTCTCTGTCCCAAAAATAAATAAAAACGTTGAAAAAAAAATTTTTAAAAAATAAAAAAAATAAAATTATCACAATAATTGAAAACTTTAATAGAATGGCTAATTAATAGGACAAATGCAGTTACATACTTAATTAGTAACCACAAAGTTCATTTGGGGAAAAATCCTTTAGAATCCAAGTCAAGAAGAAAACAGTGAAAAATATGAAAACATTTAGAGGTAGGAAGCCTTAACCACCTAAGAGACAATTACCAACAATATTATAGAAAAGTATTTTCCTAATCTAAAACATTTTAGCAAGTTTATACTTTCAAAATGAACAAATACACTTTATCATAAAACTAAAAAACATTATGCACCTATATATTTTAGATATATGATCTTGATATCGATTGACAATGATATTATTTACAGGATCATGAAATTGGTTATCTACAAATAAATGCAAGTCATTGTCATGACTTCCAGTCACCAACACATGAGGATAGAACCTAATGTTAAATTTCCTTTAAATTCTGAAAAAGTTAATATGTTCTAAAAGTTCTATATCTAGCAAACTAGCATCAAAAGTATGTGTGTATGTGTGTGTTCAGTGAAATGAATCCATACATATTCTCTATATTTAAAAAAAATACTGAGGATCTTATGGTAGAAGATTGGAAAAGAACAAGACTGGAAAAGAAAAAAAATGGTCAACATGAAATATTACAGACACAGATTGCACTTGGCTGTGGACCATGAGGCATCAGTGAATCATGAGGGAATTAAAGGAAATTGCACTTCACTTCAAAGACTGGAAAATTCTCCTTTAAATAGCATGTTTACTTTTCTACATTATATAAACATACTGACCATCCTGCATTTCTACTTAGATAGTGTATTAAAACTATCTTACAAACTCAGTGTATGCATGAAATATTTCCAGCAACGTGGATTATGTATACATTTTATACTGCTTGAAATTTCTAAATTCTGTCTGTTCAAAACAATTGTTAGAGCAATTAATTTCACAACAGTGAAACCCTACTCTCCACAAGCATTGTTCCAAATAGAAAAAGTACAATATTGTTCTTTCTGGAGAACTGGTTTGTCACTATTTTCAAAATAGGAAGTGTTTCAGAAGAGGTAAAAGTAGCAGTTTCTTTTGAAATCAGTGAAAAGAACAATATTAGAAAAGTTTTATAATTATCATCAGTGAAGTAGCTGGTACTATGTAAAGGACAAGATAAACCCATTCTTGTACCATATACAAAGAAAAATATAAAATAATGAAAGTGAACATAACTTTTTTTGTCCATGCAAAGAAGGACCCCAAAATTCTTGGCATAATTTTAGATCAGAAGTGAGATGGAGCATTTTTTAACATCTATCTAAAGCTTTGAATTTAAGATTATCTACACATAAGCATCAACTCACATTTTCATAAATATGCCTTTTTTTTTTTTCTATTCCAAATAATAAAGAGAAGAAGTCTCAAGGAAGAGACCATATTGACTCCTATCTCTTCATTACCAGTTTTTCAACTGTCACATTGAAGCCTTTAATTCCTATCACCGGTGTCTCAAATAATATAGTAGGTAATACTTTAAAGAAGCTACATTAGGTTTCTGTTGCTGATATAATGAGTTACCAAAATTCATGGTTTTGAACAATGCAAATTTACTATTTTATAGTTCTGAAGGTGAGAAGTCCAACACAGATCTCACTGGGCTAAACATAAATATGTCAGCAAGGCTGTGTTCCTTACAAGGCTCCCGTGGAGGATCCATTTTCTTTTCCAGCTGTCAATGGTTTGGGCTTCCTTCCACCTTCAAAGCCAGTCATATTGCATCTCTCTGACCATTTTGAAGTCACAGCTCTCTCTGACTCTGATGTTAGCCAAGAAATGGTCTTTTAAGGACTTTAAAAATTAGATAGAGCCCTTTTGGATAATCTAATATAATCTCCCATCTCAAGATACTTATTTCAATCACATCTGCAAGGTCTCTTTTTCCATGTAAGGTAACATGTTACAGGTTCCAGTGACTAAGATGTGGACATATTTAGGGGTCCATGATACTGCCTACCACTGTCTGCCTTCTGCCCCCCAAAGATGCACACTCTTTCACATACAAAATACATTCACCTGATTGCAGCATTCTAAAAAGGGTTATTTTTAGATTTATCTAAAACCCATTATATTATTGACTCAAAATTCAAAATCTTACCTAAATCTCATTAGTTCAAAATTGCAAAAACCTATCATGTAAAACATCAAAAAGAGATATTAGTGTTGCTCTGCGAATAATCTTTTCTGGGGCCTCCTCTCCATCTATGGACTTATGGAACTAAAGAGGCAAGTTATCTGTTCCTAAAATACTGTGGCAGGGCAGGCATAAGACCACAGTTACAGAAATTCTGGAAAAGTCAAGACAGAAGGAAGAAGTGTCATGGCTTCCAAGAAATTTCAAAATCCAGGTGGAAAAATTCCGTTAGATTTGAAATCCTGGGATTAATCCTCGGTGCCTCAGGTACTTGGGTTCCCAGTTCTGCCCTCTGAAGCATCCTCCATTTCTCATGAATGCTAATGTATGTTTTGCATCTGGGTTGTCTTATCAGCCTATTTTCTTTCTACAGAAATTTGTGGTTCTATCAGCTTGATTTAGTATTGTAATCTCTCTAGTCCTTTCAGTTCCCAGCCAGCAGTGTTTGTACTGGTTAAAATTCTGAAGACTCTTGTGGATCTCTTGTGCATGTTGTGATGTTCACTCCATTAGTCAAATCTTCCACAGACCTTTCCTAGATAATCCCGTCTCTATTTGTGGCTTTTGTAGAGATGGCTTAAGGATAATGCTAAAGCTTCTTAGATGCTGTCCAGTTAGATTGAGTTTATATGTGACACAATACTTTAATCTCCTCAAAGACCCATTGATTGATATGAATGAATACTATGACATTTTGACTTTTCTGAGATATTAACAGAAAGTGGTACAGCCCCCATGCTTGTCTTTCTCTTCTGTATCATGATTTACTAATGGTGCATCTCTTAATTTTGGTATTTTCTTTTTCAGTCTGAATAGTCTGAGAATGTCCCAAATCATCCAAGACTGTATGTTTCTTTGTTTTTTGTCTGTTTAATAGTTCTTACTTAGTTTATCCCTTCCTTCTACCGTTTTGCTATAAGCAGCAAGAAACCAGGCTTCATCTTCAAAACTCTGCTTATAAATCTCCCATTAAATATATAATTTCATCACTTACCAGCTCTACTCTCCACATATCTGAAGAACCAGTTCTGCTAAGTATTCTGCCATTCTACAGCAAAGACTTTCTTTCTTCTAGTTGCCAGTAACACGTTCCTCATTTCCTTCTCTGCCTTTGCCAGCTGTTCCTTTAATGTCCATTGTTTTTACTAACCATCTGTTCACAATGATTTTGGATTCTGTAAGGATATTTGTTTTCTCAGACCTGTTCCTCACTTTTTTCTGAGTCCTCACTAAAAGTAATTTATATCGGTATTTTTACTAACAGTTTGTTCAAGGAAATCTAGCCTTTTTCTGTTACACTCCTCAAAATATTCCCAGATTCTGCCCATAGCCCAGTTACAAAGCCATTTTCATGTGTTTAGATACTTAGCACATCAGCATCTCATTTCTGGTACTGAATATATGTTAGCACTTTGTTAGAGTAGCAATATTAAGCTAAAAGAAATAGTGTCTTAACAATGAAAATTTATGACCTTACGTATTTGTAGGTTAGAATTGTAAAAGAGACCTTATTGGATTTAAATTAATTTACCAGCACGGTTGTGTTCTCTTTTGGAGATTCTAGGGTAGGATCTGATTCCTTGCCTTTCCTAGCTCTTAAAGAATAACCACATTTCTTGGCTATTGGCCCCCTTCCTTCATCTGAAATCCAGCAATATGGCATCTCTCTGACAATTCTCACATCTTCTTTTCTGCCCATCTTCAGCTGGGAAAGGTTGTCTCCTGTTAAAGATCACTGTGATTAGATTTGGCCCCCTAGATATCGAGGACAATCTTCTCATCTCAAGACCTTTAACTATAATCAAAGTTCCTTTTGTCATTAAGGTAACACACACAGGTTCTGGGATGGGAATTAGAATGTGGACATCTTTGCAAGCCATTTTTCTTCCTACCACTGGTGGCCTCATCTGAATAGACTTAACTATCAAGAGTTTCTTTTTTTTTTTTTTTTTTTTTTTTTTTTTCCCTCTTTGAGTACTTGCTGCCCCACACCTCCATCATTTTAATCTTTGATTGAGTGTGATCATCTGTCTAATCATTTGGCCAATTAGCCTTGCTCCCTTAATCTCTATGGGCTTCTTGGCAGCTGACAATGGATACAGAGTCAGACTGTTGTAGATCTTTTTGAAGCTTGGGTTCCCCAGAAAACAGACTGCAAAATAGAATGTACACTGTAGGAAGCTTGTTAGGGAGTGTTTTGGAGATCTTCAGTGTAGAAAGGGAGGGAAAGAAACAGCAGGGTTTGGCAGAGAAAAATATCAGGTTGTAATATAGTCTCAACAAAAGCCTCAGGTGACAGTATATTGGAGAAGGAATTTCTAAAGCTAGGTGTATTCTTTAGATTATTCTCTGTTACAGCAAGAGGACCAGGTCTTTATGCTTTGGAAGCTATGAATCATTGAATGTAGGCTACCCACAAAGAAGTAAGGCAGTCTCTCCAATCTAACTTCCAGAGGAGGGTAGAAGTTGAAAGCCGTCAGACAGCAGTACTCATAGCAGCTGGAGAAATAAGCTCTTCAGTCTTGCATGGGGATCTCAGAAGGGCACCACAGAATCTATTCCTCCAGAGTTTGGTTTCTTAACCTAGATATGATCATTGCCACATACATTCTTACAATATATGTGTTACCTGTTACTCTAGTGATGATGTCTTCCCAAGCCACTCATACAGCTACTACCCAAATTTCCATTAAAACTGAGTATTTGCTTGTTTATATATACCACTTCCAGATTCACCCATCACTCCTGTTAACAAATGCTGCTCCATCATCCTGTTTGATTTGAGTTTTGATGTAATAGAGTCAATCAGGTGGAACTGAAGAAGGCAATTTCCCCTTCTACAGGGCTGTCGATTTTCTACAGTAATTCAACACATCCAATTTAGTCCACAGAGTGGGATGGTGTTAGTTAAGAAGGAAGTCAATACTTCACATCCTAAAGTTACCTGCAAATGAGAAGTGGAACTGAGAAGTCTTGTTCCTTCTTTCATTTTCCTATATACAATGACATGAGTAGATTTGGAGTCAGAGCTGTATTAAAAGTCAAGATCCACCACTTACTGATACTGTGACTCATGGCAAAAAAAACTACATTGAGCCTCACTTCCTTTACTTCCAAAATTTAAGTAATTATTCTAATATTGTCTATATGCTGAAAAATAGTGATAGAAGGTCTCTGCAGTTGGCACAGAATTACTGTTAATAATGCATTCATTTTTTCTAGGTTATTATTATATCTTTAATCATCTTTCATCTCTCTTTCCCTTACCTTTTTCTATCAGCCACCATCCTTATTATGTACTTAGTATGCATATATCTATTATAAGCCTAGAAATAAAAATAAAAATTAATACATAAAATAGTTGTTTTAAAAAGAAACTTTAAAAAAATTTTAATTTAAATTCTAGTTATCTAAAATACAGTGTAATATTTGGTTGCAGGAGCAGATGTATCACACCAGTGCTCAACATAAGTGCCTTCCTTAATACCCATCACCCGTTTAGCCCATCCCCTGCCCACCTCCCTTCTGGCAACCTTGTTTGTTCTCTATAGTTAAGAGTCTCATGGTTTGCTTCCCTCTTTTTTCCCCTCTGTTTTCCCCTCTTTCCCTATGTTCATCTGTTTTGTTTCTTAGCTTCCACACATGAGTGAGATCATATGGTATTTGTCTTCCTCTGATTGATTTATTTCATTTAGCATAATACTTTCTAGCTCTATCCACATCATTGGAAATGGCAAGATGTGATTCTTTTTGATGGCTGAATATTATCCATTGTATATACATATCATGTCTTTTTTATCCATTCATCGGTCACTAGACATGCATGTGCATGTATATCGGCACATTTGAATCAGTATATTTGTATCCTTTGGATAAATACCTAGTAATGCAATTTCTGGGTCACACAGTAGTTCTATTTTCAAAATTTTCAGGAACTTCCATACTGTTTTTCAGAGTGGCTGCACCAGTTTGCATCCCCACCAACAGTACAAAAATGTTCCCCTTTCTCCACATCATTGCCAAAATCACTTGTTTTCTGAGTTGTTATTTTTAGCCATTTTGACAGGTGTGAGGTGGTATCTCATTGTGGTTTTGATTTGTATTTTCCTGAGGACTAGTGATGTTGAGTATTTTTTCATGTGTCTGTTAGCCACTGGTATGACTTCTTTGGGAAAATGTCTATTCATGTCTTCTGCCCGTTTCTTCACTGGATTATTTGTTTTTTAAGTGTTGAGTTTGATAAGTTCTTTATACTACTCTTTATCAGCTATGTGATTTGCAAATTCTTCTTTCATTACATGGGCTGCCTTTTAGTTTTGTTGATTGTTTCCTTTGCTGTGCAGCATCTTTTTATCTTGATGAGGTCCCAATAGTTTATGTTTGCTTTTGTTTCCTTTGCCTCTGGAGACATGTCTAGTAAGAAGTTGCTATGGCTGAGGTCAGAGAGGTGGCTGTCTCTGTTCTCTTCTAGGATTTTGATGGTTTCTGGTCTCACATTTAGGTCTTTCATCCATTTTAAATTTATCTTCATGTTTGGCATAAGAAAATGGTCCAGTTTCATTCTTTTGCATGTTGCTGTCCAGTTTCCCCAACATCATTTGTTGAAGACACTATCTTTTTTCCATTGGATATTCTTTCCTGTTTTGTCGAAGATCAGTTCACTATACAGTTATGAGTTTATTCTGGGCTTTCTACTTCTTTTTCATTGATGTATGTGTCTGTTTTTGTGCCAGTACCATCCTGTTTTGATTACTAAAATTTTTTAATGTAACAAGTCTGGAATTGTGATGCCTCCAGCTTTGCTTTTCTTTTTCAAAATTGCTTTGGCTATTTTGGGGTTTTCTCTGGTTCCATACAAGTTTTAGCATTGTTTGTTTTAGTTCTATGAAAAACATTGTTGGTATTTTGATAGGGTTTGCATTAAATGAGGGGATTGCTTGGGTAGTGTAGGCATTTTAACAATATTTGTTCTTCAGATCCATGAGCATGGAGTGTTTTCCCATCTTTTTCTGTTGTCTTCAGTTTATCAGTGTTTTATGATTTTCAGAATACAGGTCTTTAATTTCTTTGGTTAGATTTATTCTTCCTCCTAGGTATCTTACTTATTTTGGTACAGTTGTAAGTGGGATGTCTTCTTAATTTCTCTTTTTGCTATTCATTATTGGCATGTAGCAATGCAACAGATCTCTATACGTTGATTTTCTATCCTGCAATTTTACTGAATTCATTTGTCAGTTATAGCAATTTTTTTGGTGGGCTTTCAGGTTTTTTACATACAGTATCATTTCATTTGCAAATAGTGAAAATTTTACTTGTTCCTTATGGACTTGAATGCCTTTTATCTCTTTTTTCTGTCTGATTGCTGTGGCTACAACTTCCAGTACTATGTGGAATAAAAGTGGTGACATAAAACATTTCGTCTTGTTCCTGACCTTAGAGGAAAATCTCAGTTTTTCTCTGTTAAGTATTATGTTAGCTGTGAGTTTTTCATATATGGTCTTTGTGATGTCGAGGTATGTTCCCTATAAACCGTCTTTGTTGATGGTTTTTATCATGAATTGATGTTGTACTTTGTCAAATAATTGTTCTGCATCTCTTGCAATGATTATATGGTTCTTATCCTTTCTCTTATTGATGTGAGGTATCAGGTTGATTGATTTGCCAATATTGAACCACTCTAGCAACCCAGGAATAAATCTCACTTGAGTGTGGTGTTTGATTCTTTTACCATATTGTTGGATTCAGTTTGGTAGTATCTTATGAAGGATTTTTGCATCTATGTTCATCAGAGATGTTGGCCTGTAGTTCCTTTTTAGTGGAGTCTTTGTCTGGTTTTGGTCAAGGTAATGTTGTCCTCATAGAATGAATGTAGTTTTCCTTCCTTTTCTATTTTTTGGTATAGTTTGCGGAGAATAGGTATTAACTTTTCTTTAAGTGTTTGGTATAATTCATCTGTGAAGCCATCTGATTCTGGACTTTAGTTTGTTGGGAGCTTTTTAATTACTGATTCCACTACTTTGCTGGTAATTGGTCTGTTCAAATTTTCTGTTTTTTTCCTGTTTCAGTTTTGTGTTTAGTGTTTATGTGTTTCTAAGAACTCATTAATTTCTTCTAGATTTTCCAATACATTGGCATATAGTTTTTCATAATACTCTCTTACAATCCTTTCTATTTCTGTAGTGTTTATTTCTCATCTCCCACTTCTTATTTATTTTATTTATTTTTTAGTTTCTAGATAATTTATTTCTGCTCTAATCTTGATTATTTCCTTTCTGCTGATGGTTTTAGGTTTTGTTGGTTGTTCTTTTTCTAGTTCCTTTAGGCACAAGGTTAGTTTGTTTGAGATTTTTCTTGCTTCCTGAAGTAGACATACATTGCTACAAACTTGCCTCTTAGAACCACTTTTGCTGCATCCCAAAGGTTTTGAACTATTGTATTTATATTTTCATTTGTTTCCATTACTTTTTAATTTCTTCTAATTCCTGGTTGACCTATTCATTGTTTAGTAGCATGTTATTTAACCTCCATGTATTTGTGGTCTTTCCAAATTTTTCTTGTGGTTGATTTTTAGTTTCATAGTGTCGTGATCAGGAAAGATGAATGATATGACTTCAATCTTTTTTTAATTTTTTGAGGCATGTTTTGTGATCTAATAAGTGATCTACTCTGGAGAATGTTCCTTGTGCACTTGCAAAGAATATGTATTCTTCTGTTTTAGGATGGAATGTTGTGAAATGCTGTTAAATCCATCTGTTCCATTGAGTCATTCAAAGACATTTCCTTGTTGATGTTTCTTGTTCTGTCCATTGGCGTAACTGGGGTGTTAAAAGTCCCCTACTACTATAGTATTAATATCAATTAGTTCCTTCAAGTTTGTTTTTAACAGTTTTATGTATTTGGGAACTTTCATGTTTGGGTGCATAACTATTCACAATTGTCATTTCCTCTTGTTGGGTTGTCTCCTTTATTATTATTATATAGTGTCCTTCTTTGTCTCCTGGCTCAGTCTTTGTTTAAAGTGTATTTTTTCCAGTATAAGTATTGCTACACTGCCTTTCTTTTGATGTCCATTTGCGTTATATGTGTTTCTCTATCCCCTCACTTTTGATCAGTGGGTGTCCTTAGCTCTAAAATGAGTCTCTTGTAAGCAGCATATAGGTGGGTCTTGTTTTTTCTATCAACTCTATCACCTTGTGTATTTTGATTGGAGTATTTAGTCCATTTACATTATAAGTAATTATTGATAGATATGTATTAGTTGCCATTTTATTACCTGTTTTGTGTTTGTTTCTGGGGATTTTCTCTGATCCTTTCTTGTCTTTCTCTCTTGCATGGTCTGCTGATTTTCTTGAGTGATTTGTTTGGATTTCTTACTCTTTATTCTTTGCACACTTATTAGTGGTATTTGATTCATGAGTGCCGTGAGGTTTGTACATAACCTATTCAGCCTATAGCAGTCTATATTAAACTGATGGTCATTGGGGTGCCTGCGTGGCTCAGTCAGTTGAGTGGCCAACTTCAGCTCAGGTCATGGTCTCACAGCTCATGAGTTTGAGCCCCGCATCGGGTTCTGTGCTGACAGCTTGGAGCCTGGATCCTGCTTCAGATCTGTGTCTCCCTCTCTCTCTGCCCCTAACCCACTTGCATTCTGTCTCTGTCTCTCTCAAAAGTAAATAAACATTAAAAAAAAAAAACCTGATGGTCATTTAATTTTGAACCCATTCTTTTCCTTTCTCCTCCACACATCTTAGGTATATGGTGCCATATTTACAGCCTTTTATTTTGTGTGTTTTTCAACTGATATTTGATAAAAAATACTCATTTTTACTGCTTTGTTTTCTACCTTCATAGTGTCACTTTTGGTCTCATTCCCACTCAATGGGTCCCTTTTAATATTTGTTGGTTTAGTGGTCATGAACTCATTCAGCTTTTCTGTGCCTTGGAAACTCATTATGTCTCTTTTTATTGTGAATGATAGCCTTGCTGAATAGAGTATTTTTGGCTGTAGATTTTTCACATTCAGCACTTAGAATATATCAGGCTACTCCATTCTGGCTTGGCAAGTTTCTGCTGAAAAATCCCCTCATAGCCTTATGGGGTTTCACTTGTATGTGACTATCTTCTTTGTCTTGCTGCTTTTAAAATCTTTTCTTTTGCTCAGCATCGCTCCTCATCAGGGAAATACAAATCAAAACCACACTCAGATGTCACCTCACGCCAGAGTGGCCAAAATGAACAAATCAGGAGACTATAGATGCTGGAGAGGATGTGGAGAAACAGGAACCCTCTTGCACTGTTGGTGGGAATGCAAACTGGTGCAGCCGCTCTGGAAAACAGTGTGGAGGTTCCTCAAAAAATTAAAAATAGACCTACCCTATGACCCAGGAGTAGCACTGCTAGGAATTTACCCAAGGGATACAGGAGTGCTGATGCATAGGGGCACTTGTACCCCAATGTTTATAGCAGCACTCTCAACAATAGCCAAATTATGGAAAGAGCCTGAATGTCCATCAACTGCTGAATGGATAAAGAAATTGTGGTTTATATACACAATGGAGTACTACATGGCAATGAGAAAGAATAAAATATGGCCCTTTGTAGCAACGTGGATGGAACTGGAGAGTGTTATGCTTCGTGAAATAAGCCATACAGAGAAAGACAGCATATGTTTTCACTCTTATGTGGATCCTGAGAAACTTAACAGAAACCCATGGGGGAGGGGAAGGAAAAAAAAAGAGGTTAGAGTGGGAGAGAGCCAAAGCATAAGAGACTCTTAAAAACTGAGAACAAACAGAGGCTTGATGGGGGGTGGGAGGGAGGGGAGGGTGGGTGATGGGTATTGAAGAGGGCATTTTTTGGGATGAGCACTGGGTGTTGTATGGAAACCAATTTGACAATAAATTTCATTAAATAAATAAATAAAATGTTTTCCTTGTCACTATATTTTGTCATTTTAATTATAATATGTCGTGGTGTGGATCTGCTTTTGTTTACTTTTTTGGAGGTTCTCTGTGTCTCCTGGATCTGGATAAATGTTTCCTTCCGCATATTAGGGAAGTTTTTAGCATTATCTCTCCAAATAAATTCTCTGCCATCTTTTTTCTCTTCTTCTTCTCCTGAGACTCCTGTAAGTGAATGTTATTTTGTTTGATGGAGTTATTGAGTTTCTTAAGTCTATTCTAATTTTCTATCATTCTTTTTTCTATTTTATCTTGATTACTTTCCATTACTGTGTCTTCTATGTCATTAATGCATTCCTCTGCTTCTTACAGCCTGCTGTTCATTGCATCAACCTGTTTCTAATCTTGTTTATTGCACTCTTCAAATCTGAGTGGTTCTTTGTACCTTTTGTGTTAAAGGTCTCACTGATTCTTCCATTCTTTTCTGATGTCCAGAGAGTATCCTTTTGGTCATTACTTTAAATAATCCATCAGGCAGGTTATGTGTATCTGTTTTACTTAGATCTTTGGCTATGGCTCTGTCCTTTGATTTGGGATAAATTTTGTTGTCTTCTCATTTTGTCTATCTCCGTGCCTATTTCTCTGTGTTAGGAAAGTCAGCTATGTCTGCTATTCTTGAGGGTAATGGTCCTATTAAGCAGAATTCCTGTAATGCCCAGGACTCTACGTAGTATCCCCTTTTCCCTAGGTCCTGGCACTTCAGGGAGTGTCTCCGATGTGTGCTGCACATACTCTGCTGTTATGTCCTGGCTGCCTGATCCTTGAGGCCAGTTGTCAGCAGAGGCTCTTGGTTTGTTGTGGGCAATGTTTGGTCCCTGGACTGAATGTGGTAATGTGATGAATTTTAATTGGGTGTACTCTGGTCTGCTTGACAAATGAGACCTATGGGCACCGCCACCGGACCCAAGGTTTCACAAAATTCTCAGGTTGGGAGATGCAATGTTGTCAGGGTTTTGGGCCAGTTTTCTGGGGGAGGGGGCCAGTAGTGCTGGGACTGAGGCAGTCATGACTGGGAAGCTCAGTTCCACCAGAGCATGGAGGGCAGGACTTGGTGTAAGCTAGTTAGGTATTGAGTGTCAGGGCTGTGTTGGTTCTTTCAGGTGGCCCTGTGCTTATGCTGAGGAGTAGGGGAGGGAAATGGTGCCTGTCAGTTCCTTTGTTCCCAGAGGAGACACTCCTGAATGCTGACTCTGGAACATACTCTGAGAAAATAACTTCTCCACTCTGTGTCCCAGGCATTCTTCAGATCACTGTTTCCACACTGTGTGTCTATGGGCTGTTTGCCCTGGTTCTGTCCTAGAACAGCCCCATTGCTTCCAGGCTCTCTGTCTGCCAAGCCCACTGACCCTTAGAACTCCAGGCTTTTAAGCCCCAGTGGTTTCAAGAACTCAGAAAATTCAACCCTATCATTTTCAAGCCAATTTCTTTGGGGATTCATTTTCCCTCTGAGCTCCCTTATGTGTTAGTCCATTTCTCACCCTTGTCAGTGTCCACAGCTCCCTCTCCACCACAGCAGCCATGATCTATTTCTCTCCCAAACTGCATCTCTACTACCTACCTTCTTCGATGTGGCCTCTTCACCTTTAGTTGTGGAATTTGTTCTGCCAGTCTTCAGATAGGTTTCTGGGGTATATAGGATGACTTGATAGTTACCCAGTTGTATTCATGTTGGTGGGGGGGAAATCTAGGGTCCTCCTACTCTGTCACCACCTTCCTCTCTTTACCTGTCTTTGGAGGTTTAAAAAAATATTTTTATAATCATTAGATCAAAGCACTTTTTCCTAGAAAGTGAGCATAACCAGAGAACTTTGAAGACTATTTTTAGAGCATGTGAATCCCTTAAAGTAGATCCATACATTCTCATATATTTTCTATCAATTCTAAATAAGTATGCATAATGTATAAAATATGGTTTAACAACTTTGTGTATATGCACACCTGCACATAATTAAGCCCATAAAGGAAACAAAGTGTTCGTGAGACAGCACCTATTCTTACATATGCTATGCACTCTGATTTTTGCTGTTTTGTTCTATCTTATTTTAAAAATAGTGTTACCTAGCCCTCTAACTTGATCTTATGACCCACTACTCCATCATAACCCATAAATGGGTCAATTCACAGTTTGAAAAATACTGTTATAAGTCTCCTAGTATTCCATATTAAAAAGTAATGCTTGGGGGCTGAGCTAAAAATACAGTTCTAAGCTTCTCTGCCTTAAAGAATTAGGGATATCTTAGTTGTGTTCAGTTTATAATTCTTAACACAGGGAAAGACTAGAAGCTATCACCATTAAATGAAACTTAGACTCTCTCTCTCTCTCTCTCTCTCTCTCTCTCTTTCTCTCTCTCTCTCTCTGTGTGTGTGTGTGTGTGTATATGTGCATCAGGCTATCTAAAGAGAATTATATTTATCAAGTTTTAGAAAATTCTGAAGCCAGTTCGAAACATGTTGTACCAAAAACACCCAATAGATACAATATTTTTCAAATACTAGTTTGTCCGATTTTACTTCCTGAGATATTCTATTGTTTTTATGTATTTTCATGTCTTAAATTACCTTCTCATACTTAAAAAGAAACAAAGATACATATGAATTAAAACCAACTTATGTGTATCACCAGTTTATTTCCTAATTTGATTTCTATGCTTCAAAATAAAAGGAATCAAAAGAATGTAAAAAGCAGTCAGGACCTGTTTCCATGGATTCATCTTGCTACCAGGTACCAGGACATATGTGTGTGACAGAACTGCTGATTACATTTCTAACTCATACTTCAAAGAGACTCTGGATTATGCATCGTTTGAAAGTGACTTTATATAATCCAATGCTGGGGGCCACTGTTCGTTTCATTATCAAATCACAAGCCATAAGATTCAAAACTGGGCAGGGGCGCCTGGGTGGCGCAGTCGGTTAAGCGTCCGACTTCAGCCAGGTCACGATCTCGCTGTCCGTGAGTTCGAGTCCCGCGTCAGGCTCTGGGCTGATGGCTCGGAGCCTGGAGCCTGTTTCCGATTCTGTGTCTCCCTCTCTCTCTGCCCCTCCCCCGTTCATGCTCTGTCTCTCGCTGTCCCAAAAATAAATAAACGTTGAAAAAAAAATGTTAAAAAAAAAAAAAACTGGGCTACTCTTACTCATCTTTTGTGTTCATGCCTGTTAGATTCAAGGTATAAGCACATTCACAAGCAATTTTATCATCTCTGCATCCTAATACTGTATTCTATTTTTAAGTAGAAATGGACAATGTATTTTTTCTAAATTTGTATGCATACTTAGCAAGGGCTATATACTAAAGAATATCTAATTTAAATCAATGTGTGTGTGTGTGTGTGTGTGTGTGTGTATTCATTCTTAATGCAGAGATTTTTTTTTTAAAATAAATTCGGGAGGCATTTAAAAATCTCAACAATGGGGGCACGTGGGTGACTTAGTTGGTTACATGTCTGACTTAGGCTCAGGTCATGATCTCATGGTTCGTGAGTTCAAGCCCTGCGTCTGGCTCTGTGCTGACAGCTCAAAGCCTGGAGCTTGCTTAGGATTCTTTGTCTCCCTCTCTCTCTGCCCCTCCCTCACTCATGCTCTGTTTCTCCTCAAAAAAAAAAAAGTCAAAAATGAATGCCTGTTTGTAGAGGCACATTCCAAGTACAGCCATCAACCAGTATCACAGCTTCCACTTGTGCTTTGCTCCAAATAAACTATTATTAGAAAAGTTACTCAATACATTACCCTTGCCTCAATTCAGAGAGGTTGGTAACATGTCAGTGTTTGTTATGCTTTTCAGGTTTACAGATTTAAAAAAAAAAGTATATCTGGAAGACCGTTACTATATATATTTGTACTTTGTCTAAGTATATTATTCCTGAGGTATATTGATTTATTATGGTTTTTAAAATTTAACTAGGCCTCATACCACTTACCATATGTCATAGAATCTTCTAAGTTGTTGTTGCCCTTCTTTTTCTTCTTCTCCTCCTCCTTTTCCTTCTTCTTGTTTTGTTCCTCCTCTTCCTCCTCCTCCTTCATCATCATTAATCAACTTCATAACAAGCCCTATCAGATAAACACTATTATTATTATTACCTGTTTAATGTCACACAGCAAGTAACTAGCAAAGTCTGATGATTTCATACCAGTTGATAATATTATCAGTCGTGGATAGAAAGCAGCATCTTGTTTTAGCACCTGAATAGTCCTAGATCGCATTCATCAGCCTGTGAAATTTTTCCTAGCTCACAAACATAGATACCATTTCCAAAAACATTTATAAATGTGTTTTTGTCTGTTGTGGCTTATAGAATCAAAATGATTGTTTAAGACATCAGTGGTTCATTTTCTCTCAATAAGCGACTTACCTTTCAGACTTTTCAAAATATTTGAGTTCATGCAAACAATAAAGATGCATATTTGTAACTGAGTAACTCACTTGCTGAATAACAAGAATGATGAATCAGTGAACACACCCAAATTTTATCTCATAGAGGAAATGAAAGTGTTACATTTGATCCTGTTGTATACTGGCTATAGATGGTGGGTATTTTAACAAGTTTCTTTTCCCTCTCCACTGTTGGTCAACTTGCAATGTATTCTATTTCTTTCCAAGGAGAATGATGTGGCTGAAATTCTTCTATAGGATCTCTGAAGCCATCCATAAGTCTATAAATTCTCTTTGAAGAGATCTTAAAATTCCCGAGGAATTTGATTTATCCAGTTGATAGGAACAGTCATTACTCTTAGAGTATATGTAATAAAAAATGTGATAGAAACTACTAAAAATCGGGGTGCCTGGGTTCCTCAATCAATTAAGTATCTGACTCTTGATTTCAGCTCAGATCATGATATCAGGGTCATGGAGTTGAGGCCCCTGTTGGGCTCCATGCTGAGCTTGGAGACTGATTAAGATTCTCTCTTTTGGGGTGCCTGGGTGGCTCAGTTGGTTGAGCTTCTGACTCTTGATTTCAGTTCAGGTCATGATTCCAGGATTGTAGGATAGAGCCCCGCATCAGGATCTCTGCTGGGCATGGATTGAGATTGTCTCTCCCTCACTGTCTCTAGAATGAATGAATGGATGAATGAATAAAACTTAAAATCAGAATTTCTAAATTTAAGAGTGTGGATAACTCAGTCTGAAAAACTTCACATGCTGAAATTCCTTTGGATCATAACAATAGTCATGAAAGTATTACAAGAACTTCTGCAATCAAGAAAACAAATTATGCCAGCATTTCCTGAAACTTGTGAATATAAAGGCTCCTTCCTTTCTTTGTAACAAACAGCTCAGTTAATACCCTTTATATTGTTCTAAATAAAAAAATGTAATCATTAATGTTTGAAGTCTATGTGATGTTTGATAAGTTGACTATCCTAAGTAGTGGTTTGCTCATATTTACTTCATAATGATGAATAAAAAGGGGTGTCTTTGTAAAGTGCATTTTGTGACCAGGTGTGGGTAGTCCCTTGATACAATTTAGTTTAAGATTTTAGGACCTGAAGTCAGGTGGTCTGAAGTCATCTGACTCCACAAACTACTAGGTGTACTATCTGAGGGTTTGGGATATATCATATAAGATTAAGTTGATTTATCTGAAACTGTGGTTATTGATGGTATCTATCTCAGAGAATTAAAATGAATATTACCCAAGGTAGTTTCAATACTTAACAAGGTAGTTACATATTTACACCAAAGAATGACAAATAACATTAATTCTTAACTGCTTTCTTTCACATACCACATTGAATTTTGTCAACTTTCTTTCAGAATATGTCCAAAATCTGAGCACCAGATTTAAAAAGGATTATTGCAATGAACTTCTGACTTTTTTTTTTTTTTTTCCTGCTTTTACTCTTGCCCCACCACAATGGATTCTCAAAGCCAGTGGCTAGGAGGTTCTACACAATCTTTCCCTGGCAGTCTCTCTGACTCAGCTCTTACTTTCATTCCCCATTCCCCATTTCAGCTCCTTATCCTTTGGACATGACCAGAACACGATTTTTGTTACAATCTTTACATTGGCTGTTCTTTGTGCCTAGAAATCTCTTTACTCATCATATACAAACTCTTTGTTGTCAAGTCAAGGCTAAATAATACTTTACCAGAAACATCTTGTTTCAAGAATATGATCAGAATATACCACCTTTCTTTCTTCACATTACCTAACATTCTTTGAACTTACCACCAATGGATAATTTCAGTTTTCTCTCACTAGAACATAAGTTCCCTGAAGGAAATAATTTTTTTTTCTTATGCTGATGAATCCATAGAACCTAAAAAAGTATTACATAGAACTGGTGATTAATATTTGATGAATGGATTACTTTGTTGAATATTATATGCTTAGATTTTGCCACTTTTTAATCAGTGTGATATTAGCTCTTTCAACTACCTTGAATTTAAAATTTTTTTAATTTTTTTTCTATTTTTTTTTTAAATTTACATCCAAATTAGCATATAGTGCAACAGTGATTTCAGGAGTAGATTCCTTAATGTCCCTTACCCTTTTAGCCCATCCCCCCTCCTTCAACCCCTCCAGTAGCCCTCAGTTTGTCCTCCATATTTATGAGTCTCTTCTGGTTTGCCCCCCTCCCGGTTTTTATATTATTTTTGTTTCCCTTCCCTTAGGTTCATCTGTTTTGTCTCTTAAAGTCCTCATATGAGTGAAGTCATATGATTTTTGTCTTTATCTGACTAATTTCACTTAGCATAATACCCTCCAGTTCCATCCATGTAGTTGCAAATGGCAAGATTTCATTCTTTTTGATTGTTGAGTAATATTTCATTGTATATTTAAATTTTTTTAATGTTTATTATTTTTTTTTAAGACAGAGAGTGAGCAAGAGCGCAAGTGGGGGAGGGGCAGAGAGAGAGGGAGACACAGAATCCGAAGCAGGCTCCAGGCTCTGAGCTGTCAGCACAGAGCCTGACTTGGAGCTCGAACTCACCCCGAGATCATTACCTGAGCCAAAGTCAGACGCTTAACCTACTGAGCCACCCAGGCTTCAATTTAGAGAGCACAGATGGGCAGAAGAACTTAGTACATGCATTGGCAGGCACTGTTAGGGGCACAGAAAAAGGGGCAAGATCTAGTGATGATAACAAAGATGGAAAACAAGAACAACTGTTTTTTTATTCAGAGAAGCCTATTTTTGTTTTATGTATGTGAAGTCTTCTGGAATTTCTGATTGTATAAACGACATATAATTTTTTCTAGTTTCTGTTTTCTTGATGGTTGGTTTATTCACTGGATTTGTTACTTGTGCTTTCCCTCTCCATTTTTTCATATATTTAGTGATAATTCATTGTCCATTCATATAAATAATAGTTATTGGTAATAATAATAATTAATTATCACTATCAGAAATGAATGGGTTTCCTTACAGATAGCACTGTTTCGATGGTAGGAAATGCAGCTGGGAATGGAAAAGCCCTGGTCATGAGAGGTGGGTAGAATGTGTTTCTGTCTGTGAGCTGTTACATCATTTAGGATAGTCTAAATAAAACAAAAAATATCTTGCTTTTCTTTGTAGCTGTATCATTCTGTCTAGGAGTACCATACTTGAATTTTTTATTTTGCTTCAAGAGATTGTCCTACTAGCTATTCTTAACCTTTGAACAAAATGTAAATAGAACTGTTTTTGTATGGAAGACAGAGGATTGGCCCAAAGAGTTACAATTTAGGATACCATATAGCACACTCCAGCTAATGGCTTCTGGGAGTTGTGTTGTGACCGGCGCAACAAACACCGAGATCAGGGTCCTGAGGGTAGGGGAATGTAAGAAAAAGAGAAGAGAAGACAGTTTGGGAACAGGAGGGTCCCCTGGGCTGATGGCCCAAGTGATGGCTTTATTGTTGCTGTACACAATCTTTTATATCAAGACTCTTATGGGTCAGGCCATTCTAAGAATAAACAGGTTTCACATGATCGCTGCCAACCAAAACATTTAGTTCTGTGTACCTTGTGAATTTTCTAAACGGGTCACAGCAAGACCTTGTTGATAAGATTGCTAGCAAAACACAGTTCCCATGTTTGTTTCTCTTTGGCCCGGAGTAGAAAAAGGGGAGGTAACATTACTGCCAACACCCAGAGACCACAGGCTTCAGGAATTAACTTTCTGAGCCTTGACAAGGCTTTCGTATGCCCTTGAAAGAGGGGGAATGGGAGGGGGAAGCACCGGGTTGGCTGAGTCAACAGGGAGCCATTGCTCGACCCGGTCTCAGCCTGGCACTGGGGCCCGGCCTCCCACAGAGTTGCCTGGGAATATCTTAGTTGGATCAATATGCATTTCATCAGTAGCCTTTCTATATTAACTTACTGATATATATGGCTGTATTTAGTTTTGATGTTGATTTGAACAAAAGAGCTCTTTAATTTCTGTAATTCTTCAAAGTAGCTAATCACCTTACCTTTCTTAGTTATTGGTATGCTATGTAGTTATTTAAATTTTATCCTTCTACTTTATCTTTTCAGTAAGACTTCAGAAAAAAAAATGGCATTGATGAAGTGCCTGGGTGGCTCGGTCGGTTGAGTGTCCAACTCTTGATTTCGGCTCATTTCATGATCCCAGGGTCATGGGATCGAGTTCTGTGTTGGGCTCTGCACTGAGTATGAAGCCTGCCTAATACCCTCTCTCTCTTTCCTTCTGCTCCTCTCACTCCCCCTCTCAAATAAAAAGAAAAAGGCATTGCACCCCATGATTTCAGTCAAATATGTGTGGGATATTTAGAAGTTTCTATGCATGTACATGAATATAAGTGGATTCATGGCTACTGGTCCAGGTTGGCCCAATGGAAGAGAAAGAAGAGATGACAGATAATCAATGTAGTGGACTATATGCAGTTGAAGTGGTAAACATGAGACATTTAACAAACAGAAAGAGAACTAAAGCCAGCCGAGGGATTTGGGAATGCTTTTAGAAGAGAGAATGCTTATGCTGAATGCTGAATAATATATAAAATTTGAACAAGCAAAGAGGTCTGGCGGGGGGGGGGGGAGCCTAGAAATAAAAGCTTCAAATAATATTTTAGTTGGGGGAACATAATTATAATTAGTATAAAACAATATATAAAAATAACTGAAAAACAAGTTCATCTTTAACATTTAGTTACTACAAGTAAAATGAAATATTAACTGGCAGAAGGAAATGGGGTTATACAAACTGGCTTCTGGCCATTCTTTTTTCCTCAGTGTTTTTCTTCACGGTACAATATATTTTTATTAAGGCAAACCGTTACTGTCAGAATGATGCTGTAATGTACCTAAAACATTTTAATGGTAGTGTCCAAATAAGTACAGATCCCACGCTCTTAGAGAGTCATTCAGCCTTAGGATAATTAAAAATGGCAGCTGATTAATTTTGTAGTTATGCTTCTTATTTTATGATACCCCAGATGTTTCCTTTCCCTCTATTTAAATAGTATTCACACTGCAAAGCATAAACCTATTTGTTTTCCAGTGTGCAATTAAAACTGCCTGAACTCTGGAGACCATAAGCAATATCGTTTGACCTTGTGTGGGCTTTAGTTACAATATGCACTGACCAAATTACAATAAAACAAATAAGAGGTTAATGGAATTGCTTTCCTTCTTTTAAATTGATAATAGTGTACTAATTAAATATGTTTATTTCTATGTCTTTCTTCTCCCATTCTGTCTCCATTTTGCCCTACATTTACATTGTTCTTTAAGGCTTGACCCAAATCTTTTTCATTCACTTGGCATTACTAATTTCTTTAAATGTGTGTGTGTGTGTGTGTGTATTTTTCCATCTGCAAGGAACTCAGATGCAAGAATTTGAATAATATTTATCATAAATAATTTAAAAAACTATTGAAGTATAATTGCACACATATAAATATATGATTTTATAAATTTTGACAGATGTATATGCCCAAGAAACCCTCTAGAATTAAGATAAACATATTTAGTATTCTCAAAGTTTGCACATGTTCCCTTGTGACTCCTCTCTTCTCCCCTCCATGACCAACCTCCTTCCCCCATTCCCAGGGAAATTACTGATCAACTTTTTACAAACTTTCTATTGACTTCTTTGCATTTTTGACTAATAGTGTTTTATATAAATGGAATCATACAATATACTTGACTTGATTCACTCGGTATAATTACTTGAAAATTTATCCAGTAGGGCACCTGGCTGGCTCAGTAGGTTGAGCATCTGACTCTTGGTTTAAGCTCAGATCATGATCTCACAGGTGGTGGGTTTGAGCTCTGAGTTGGGCTCTATGCTGTGTGGAGCCTTCTTGAGATTCTCTCACCCTCTCTCTCTTCCCCTCCCCTGCTCTTGCTCTCTCTCTCAAATAAACTTTAAAACTTATCCAATAGTTCCTTCATTTTTGTTACTGAGTAGTATTTAATTCTATAGATGTACTATACTTTGTTTATGCATTGATAAATTCATTTATTAATATTTGGTTTGCACATAGAATCTAGCTACTACAAATTAAGCTGTTATGATTACTTATGCACAAGTATATATGGACATATGTTTCCAATTATCTTGAGTAAATCTTAGTTGTGGAATGCCTACATCTTGGGAAAGTTTAACTTTTAAAGAGACTGCTAAACCTTTTAAAGGATGTGCTGAAATCTTGTACCCATTTATTTCAAATTGGCTTATTTTGAGATACAAGTCCTTTATCAGAAATATGTTTGTAAAATTGTCTCCCAGTCAATAACTTTGTTGATTCTTTTTTAAAGTGTTTTTCAGAGGACTGAATTTTAATAAAGTCCAATTTATTATTCTTTTATGGACATTTATTTTGGTGTCATATCTTTAAAAATGTTTTTATAACCTGGATTTAAAAAATTTGTCATGGCTTTTATTTATTTGTTTGGAGGTTTTATAGTTGTAGTTTTTTTTTTTTTAATATGAAATTTATTGTCAAATTGGTTTCCATACAACTCCCAGTGCCCATCCCAAAAGATGCCCTCTTCAATACCCATCACCTACATTCCCCTCCCTCCCACCCCCATCAACCCTCAGTTTGTTCTTAGTTTTTAAGAGTCTCTTATGCTTTGGCTCTCTCCCACTCTAACCTCTTTTTTTTCCCCCCTCCACCATGGACTTCTGTTAAGTTTCTCAGGATCCCCATAAGAGTGAAAACAAATGATATCTGTCTTTCTCTGTATGACTTATTTCACGAAGCATAACACTCTCCAGTTCCATCCATGTTGCTACAAAAGGCCATATTTCATTTGTGTCATTGCCATGTAGTACTCCATCGTGTATATACCACAATTTCTTTATCCGTTCATCAGTTGATGGACATTTAGGCCCTTTCCATAATTGGGCTATTGTTGAGAGTGCTGCTATAAACATTGGGGTACAAGTGCCCCTATGCATCAGCACTCCTGTATCCCTTGGGTAACTTCCTAGCAGTGCTACTGCTGGGTCATAGGTTAGGTCTATTTTTAATTTTTTGAGGAACCTCCACACTGTTTTCCAGAGCAGCTACACCAGTTTGCATTCCCACCGACAGTGCAAGAGGGTTCCCGTTTCTCCACATCCTCACCAGTATCTATAGTCTCCTGATTTGTTCATTTTGGCCACTCTGACTGGCGTGAGGTGATATCTGAGTGTGGTTTTAATTTTTATTTCCCTCATGAGGAGCGACATTGAGCATCTTTTCATGTACCTGTTGGCCATCCGGATGTCTTCTTTAGAGAAGTGTCTACTCATGTTTTCTGCCCATTTCTTCACTGGATTCTTTGTTTTTCAGGTGTGAATTTTAGTGAGCTCTTCATAGATTTTAGATACTAGCCCTTTGTCCAATATGTCATTTGCAAATATCTTTCCCCACTCTGTTGGTTGCCTTTTAGTTTTGTTGGTTGTTTCCTTTGCTGTGCAGAAGCTTTTTATCTTCATGAGGTCCCAATAGTTCATTTTTGCTTTTAATTCCCTTGCCTTTGGGGATGTGTCAAGTAAGAAATTGCTGTGGCTGAGGTCAGAGAGGTTTTTTCCCTCCTTTCTCCTCTAGGGTTTTGATGGTTTCCTGTCTACATTCAGGTCCTTTATCCATTTTGAGTTTCTTTTTGTGAATGGTGTAAGAGAGTGGTCTAGTTTCATGCTTTTGCATGTTGCTGTCCAGTTCTCCCACCACCATTTGTTAAAGAGACTGTCTTTTTCCCACTGGATATTCTTTCCTGCTTTGTCAAAGATGAGTTGGCCATACGTTTGTGGGTCTAGTTCTGGGGTTTCTATTCTATTCCATTGGTCTATGTGTCTCTTTTTGTGCCAATACCATGCTGTCTTGATGATTACAGCTTTGTAGTAGAGGCTAAAGTCGGGGATTGTGATGCCTCTGCTCTGGTCTTCTTATTCAAAATTACTTTGGCTATTCGGGGCCTTTTGTGGTTCCATACAAATTTTAGGATTGCTTGTTCTAGCTTCAAGAAGAATGCTGGTGCAATTTTGATTGGGATTGCATTGAATGTGTAGATTGCTTTGGGTAGCATTGACATTTTAACAATATTTATTCTTCCAATCCATGAACACGGAATGCTTTTCCATTTCTTTATATCTTCTTCAATTCCTTCATAAGCTTTCTATAGTTTTCAGCATACAGATCTTTTACATCTTTGGTTAGGTTTATTCCTAGGTATTTTATGCTTCTTGGTGCAATTGTGAATGGGATCAGTTTCTTTATTTGTCTTTCTGTTGCTTCATTATTAGCGTACAAGAATGCAACTGATTTCTGTACATTGATTTTATATCCTGCGACTTTGCTGAATTCATGTATCAGTTGTAGCAGACTTTTGGTGGAGTCTATCGGATTTTCCATGTATAATATCATGTCATCTGCAAAAAGTGAAAGTTTGACTTCATCTTTGCCAATGTTGATGCCTTTGATTTCCTTTTGTTGTCTGATTGCTGGTGCTAGAACTTCCAACACTATGTTAAACAACAGTGGTGATAGTGGACATCCCTGTCGTGTTCCTGATCTCAGGGAGAAAGCTCTCAGTTTTTCCCCATTGAGGATGGTATTAGCTGTGGGCTTTTCATAAATGCCTTTTATGATGTTTAAGTATGCTCCTTCTATCCCGACTTTCTCGAGGGTTTTTATTAAAGGATGCTGAATTTTGTCAAATGCTTTTTCTGCATCCATTGACAGGATCATATGATTCTTATTAATGTGAAGTATCACATTGATTAATTTGCAAATGTTGAACCAGCCCTGCATCCCAGAAATGAATCCCACTTGATCATGGTGAATAATTCTTTTTTTTTTTTTTTTTTTTTTTTGTTACTATTGCACTTTTATTTTTTTTTTTATTTTTTTTTTATATATGAAATTTATTGTCAAATTGGTTTCCATACAACACCCAGTGCTCATCCCAAAAGGTGCCCTCCTCAGTACCCATCACCCACCCTCTCCTCCCTCCCACCCCCCATCAACCCTTAGTTTGTTCTCAGTTCTCAACAGTCTCTTATGCTTTGGCTCTCTCCCACTCTAACCTCTTTTTTTTTTTTGTTCCCCTCCCCCATGGGTTTCTCTTAAGTTTCTCAGGATCCACATAAGAGTGAAACCATATGGTATCTGTCTTTCTCTGTATGGCTTATTTCACTTAGCATCACACTCTCCAGTTCCATCCACGTTGCTACAAAAGGCCATATTTCATTTTTTCTCATTGCCACGTAGTACTCCATTGTGTATATAAACCACAATTTCTTTATCCATTCATCAGTTGATGGACATTTAGGCTCTTTCCATAATTTGGCTATTGTTGAGAGTGCTGCTATGAACATTGGGGTACAAGTGCCCCTATGCATCAGTACTCCTGTGTCCCTTGGATAAATTCCTAGCAGCGCTATTGCTGGGTCATAGGGTAGGTCTATTTTTAATTTTCTGAGGAACCTCCACACTGCTTTCCAGAGCGGCTGCACCAATTTGCATTCCCACCAACAGTGCAAGAGGGTTCCCGTTTCTCCACATCCTCTCCAGCATCTATAGTCTCCTGATTTGTTCATTTTGGCCACTCTGACTGGCGTGAGGTGATATCTGAGTGTGGTTTTGATTTGTATTTCCCTGATAAGGAGCGACACTGAACATCTTTTCATGTGCCTGTTGGCCATCCGGATGTCTTCTTTAGAGAAGTGTCTATTCATGTTTTCTGCCCATTTCTTCACTGGGTTATTTGCTTTTCGGGTGTGGAGTTTGGTGAGCTCTTTATAGATTTTGGATACTAGCCCTTTGTCCGATATGTCATTTGCAAATATCTTTTCCCATTCCGTTGGTTGCCTTTTAGTTTTGTTGGTTGTTTCCTTTGCTGTGCAGAAGCTTTTTATCTTCATAAGGTCCCAGCAATTCACTTTTGCTTTTAATTCCCTTGCCTTTGGGGATGTGTCGAGTAAGAGATTGCTACGGCTGAGGTCAGAGAGGTCTTTTCCTGCTTTCTCCTCTAAGGTTTTGATGGTTTCCTGTCTCACATTCAGGTCCTTTATCCATTTTGAGTTTATTTTTGTGAATGGTGTAAGAGAGTGGTCTAGTTTCAACCTTCTGCATGTTGCTGTCCAGTTCTCCCAGCACCATTTGTTAAAGAGACTGTCTTTTTTCCATTGGATGTTCTTTCCTGCTTTGTCAAAGATGAGTTGGCCATACGTTTGTGGGTCTAGTTCTGGGGTTTCTATTCTATTCCATTGGTCTATGTGTCTGTTTTTGTGCCAATACCATGCTGTCTTGATGATGACAGCTTTGTAGTAGAGGCTAAAGTCTGGGATTGTGATGCCTCCTGCTTTGGTCTTCTTCTTCAAAATTACTTTGGCTATTCGGGGCCTTTTGTGGTTCCATATGAATTTTAGGATTGCTTGTTCTAGTTTCGAGAAGAATGCTGGTGCAATTTTGATTGGGATTGCATTGAATGTGTAGATAGCTTTGGGTAGTATTGACATTTTGATAATATTTATTCTTCCAATCCATGAGCAGGGAATGTCTTTCCATTTCTTTAAATCTTCTTCAATTACCTTCATAAGCTTTCTATAGTTTTCAGCATACAGATCCTTTACATCTTTGGTTAGATTTATTCCTAAGTATTTTATGCTTCTTGGTGCAATTGTGAATGGGATCAGTTTCTTTATTTGTCTTTCTGTTGCTTCATTGTTAGTGTATAAGAATGCGACTGATTTCTGTACATTGATTTTGTATCCTGCAACTTTGCTGAATTCATGTATCCGTTCTAGCAGACTTTTGGTGGAGTCTATCGGATTTTCCATGTATAATATCATGTCATCTGCAAAGAGCGAAAGCTTGACTTCATCTTTGCCAATTTTGACGCCTTTGATTTCCTTTTGTTGTCTGATTGCTGTTGCTAGAACTTCCAGCACTATGTTAAATAACAGCGGTGAGAGTGGGCATCCCTGTTGTGTTCCTGATCTCAGGGAAAAAGCTCTCAGTTTTTCCCCGTTGAGGATGATGTTAGCTGTGGGCTTTTCATAAATGGCTTTTATGATCTTTAAGTATGTTCCTTCTATCCCGACTTTCTCAAGAGTTTTTATTAAGAAAGGGTGCTGGATTTTGTCGAAGGCCTTTTCTGCATCGATTGACAGGATCATATGGTTTTTCTCCTTTTT
Source organism: Puma concolor (assembly GCF_028749965.1). NCBI lineage: Eukaryota > Metazoa > Chordata > Mammalia > Carnivora > Felidae > Puma > Puma concolor. The sequence continues at coordinate 53,275,892 of NC_141679.1, read as the reverse complement.
TTTGTTAATGTGATGTATCACGTTGATTGATTTGCGAATGTTGAACCAGCCCTGCATCCCAGGAATGAATCCCACTTGATCATGGTGAATAATTCTTTTTATATGCCGTTGAATTCGATTTGCTAGTATCTTATTGAGAATTTTTGCATCCATATTCATCAGGGATATTGGCCGGTAGTTCTCTTTTTTTACTGGGTCTCTGTCTGGTTTAGGAATCAAAGTAATACTGGCTTCATAGAATGAGTCTGGAAGTTTTCCTTCCCTTTCTATTTCTTGGAATAGCTTGAGAAGGATAGGTATTATCTCTGCTTTAAACGTCTGGTAGAACTCCCCTGGGAAGCCATCTGGTCCTGGACTCTTATTTGTTGGGAGATTTTTGATAACCGATTCAATTTCTTCACTGGTGATGGGTCTGTTCAAGCTTTCTATTTCCTCCTGATTGAGTTTTGGAAGAGTGTGGGTGTTCAGGAATTTGTCCATTTCTTCCAGGTTGTCCAATTTGTTGGCATATAATTTTTCATAGTATTCCCTGATAATTGTTTGTATCTCTGAGGGATTGGTTGTAATAATTCCATTTTCATTCATGATTTTATTTATTTGGGTCATCTCCCTTTTCTTTTTGAGAAGCCTGGCTAGAGGTTTGTCAATTTTGTTTATTTTTTCAAAAAACCAACTCTTGGTTTCATTGATCTGCTCTACAGTTTTTTTCGATTCTATATTGTTTATTTCTGCTCTGATCTTTATTATTTCTCTTCTTCTGCTGGGTTTAGGCTGCCTTTGCTGTTCTGCTTCTATTTCCTTTAGGTGTGCTGTTAGATTTTGTATTTGGGATTTTTCTTGTTTCTTGAGATAGGCCTGGATTGCAATGTATTTTCCTCTCAGGACTGCCTTCGCTGCATCCCAAAGCGTTTGGATTGTTGTATTTTCATTTTCGTTTGTTTCCATATATTTTTTAATTTCTTCTCGAATTGCCTGGTTGACCCACTCATTCGTTAGTAGGGTGTTCTTTAACCTCCACGCTTTTGGAGGTTTTCCAGACTTTTTTCTGTGGTTGATTTCAAGCTTCATAGCATTGTGGTCTGAAAGTATGCATGGTATGATTTCAATTCTTGTCAACTTATGAAGGGCTGTTTTGTGACCCAGTATATGATCTATCTTGGAGAATGTTCCATGTGCACTCGAGAAGAAAGTATATTCTGTTGCTTTGGGATGCAGAGTTCTAAATATATCTGTCAAGTCCATCTGATCCAATGTCTCATTCAGGGCCCTTGTTTCTTTATTGACCGTGTGTCTAGTTGATCTATCCATTTCTGTAAGTGGGGTGTTAAAGTCCCCTGCAATTACCACATTCTTATCAATAAGGTTGCTTATGTTTATGAGTAATTGTTTTATATATTTGGGCGCTCCGGTATTCGGCGCATAGACATTTATAATTGTTAGCTCTTCCTGATGGATAGACCCTGTCACTATTATATAATGTCCTTCTTCATCTCTTGTTACAGCCTTTAATTTAAAGTCTAGTTTGTCTGATATAAGGATGGCTACTCCAGCTTTCTTTTGGCTTCCAGTAGCATGATAAATAGATCTCCATCCCCTCACTCTCAATCTAAAGGTGTCCTCAGGTCTAAAATGAGTCTCTTGTAGACAGCAAATAGATGGGTCTTGTTTTTTTATCCATTCTGATACCCTAAGTCTTTTGGTTGGCGCATTTAATCCATTTATATTCAGTGTTATTATAGAAAGGTATGGGTTTAGAGTCATTGTGATGTCTGTATGTTTTATGCTTGTAGTGATGTCTCTGGTACTTTGTCTCACAGGGTCCCCCTTAGGATCTCTTGGAGGGCTGGTTTAGTGGTGACAAATTCCTTCAGTTTTTGTTTGTTTGGGAAGACCTTTATCTCTCCTTCTATTCTAAATGACAGACTTGCTGGATAAAGGATTCTCGGCTGCATATTTTTTCTGTCTAGCACACTGAAAATCTCGTGCCAATTCTTTCTGGCCTGCCAAGTTTCAAAAGAGAGATCAGTCACGATTCTTATAGGTCTCCCTTTATATGTGAGGGCACGTTTACCCCTTGCTGCTTTCAGAATTTTCTCTTTATCCTTGTATTTTGCCAGTTTCACTATGATATGTCGTGCAGAAGATCGATTCAAGTTCCGTCTGAAGGGAGTTCTCTGTGCCTCTTGGATTTCAATGCCTTTTTCCTTCCCCAGTTCAGGGAAGTTCTCAGCTATTATTTCTTCAAGTACCCCTTCAGCACCTTTCCCTCTCTCTTCCTCCTCTGGGATACCAATAATGCGTATATTATTTCTTTTTAGTGTATCACTTAGTTCTCTAATTTTCCCCTCGTACTCCTGGATTTTTTTATCTCTCTTTTTCTCAGCTTCCTCTTTTTCCATAACTTTATCTTCTAGTTCACCTATTCTCTCCTCTGCCTCTTCAATCCGAGCCGTGGTGGTTTCCATTTTGTTATGCATTTCGTTTAAAGCGTTTTTCAGCTCCTCGTGACTGTTCCTTAGTCCCTTGATCTCTGTAGCAAGAGATTCTCTGCTGTCCGCTATACTGTTTTCAAGCCCAGCGATTAATTTTATGACTATTATTCTAAATTCACTTTCTGTTATATTATTTAAATCCTTTTTGATCAGCTCATTAGCTGTTGTTATTTCCTGGAGATTCTTCTGAGGGGAATTCTTCCGCTTGGTCATTTTGGATAGTCCCTGGCGTGGTGAGGACCTGCAGGGCACTTCCCCTGTGCTGTGGTGTATAACTGGAGTTGGTGGGCGGGGCCGCAGTCAGACCTGATGTCTGCCCCCAGCCCACCGCTGTGTCCACAGTCAGACTGGTGCGTGCCTTCTCTTCCCCTCTCCTAGGGGCGGGATTCACTGTGGGGTGGGGTGGCCTGTCTGGGCTACTTGCAGACTGCCAGGCTTGTGATGCTGGGGATCTGGCGTCTTAGCTGGGGTGGGTAGGCAAGGTGCACAGGGGCAGGAGGGGCAGGCTTAGCTTGCTTCTCCTTAGGTGATCCTCTTCAGGAGGGGCCCTGTGGCCGCAGGAGGGAGTCAGATCCGCTGCCGGAGGTTTGGCTCCGCAGAAGCGCAGAGTTGGGTGTTTGCGCGCGGAGCGAGCAAGTTCCCTGGCAGGAACTGGTTCTCTTTGGGATTTTGGCTGGGGGATGGGCGGGGGAGATGGCGCTGGCGAGCGCCTTTGTTCCCCACCAAACTGAGCTCTGTCGTCCGGGGGCTCAGCAGCTCTCCTTCCCTTTGTCCTCCAGCCTTCCCGCTTTCTGAGCAGAGCTGTTAACTTATGACCTCCCAGACGCTAAGTCGCGCTTGCTGTCGGAACACAGTCCGTCAGGCCCCTCCGCTTTTTGCAAGCCAGACTCGGGGGCTCTGCTTGGCCAGCGAGCCGCCCCTCCGCCCCGGCTCCCTCCCGCCAGTCCGTGGAGCGCGCACCGCCTCGCCGCCCTTCCTACCCTCTTCCGTGGGCCTCTCGTCTGCGCTTGGCTCCGGCGACTCCGTTCTGCTAATCCTCTGGTGGTTTTCTGGGTTATTTAGGCAGGTGTAGGTGGAATCTAAGTGATCAGCAGGACACGCGGTGAGCCCAGCGTCCTCCTACGCCGCCATCTTCCCTCACTATTCTGAATAATTCTTTTTATATGCTGTTGAATTCGATTTGCTAGTATCTTATTGAGAATTTTTGCATCCATATTCATCAGGGATATTGGCCTGAAGTTCTCTTTTTTTACTGGGTCTCTGTCTGGTTTAGCAATCAAAGTAATGCTGGCTTCATAGAATGAGTCTGGAAGTTTTCTTTCCCTTTCTATTTTTTGGAATAGCTTGAGAAGGATAGGTATTATCTCTGCTTTAAATAGCTGGTTGAATTCCCCAGAGAAGACATCTGATCCTGGACTCTTATTTGTTGGGAGATTTTTGATAACTGATGCCATTTCTTCGCTGGTTATGGGTCTGTTCAAGCTTTCTATTCCCTCCTGTTTGAATTTTGGAAGTGTGTGGGTGTTTAGGAATTTGTCCATTTCTTCCAGGTTGTCCAGTTTGTTGGCATATAATTTTTCATAGTATTCCCTGATAATTGCTTGTATCTCTGAGGGATTGGTTGTAATAATTCCATTTTCATTCATGATTTTATCTATTTGGGTCATCTCCCTTTTCTTTTTGAGAAGCCTGGCTAGAGGTTTATTAATTTTGTTTATTTTTTCAAAAGAGCAACTCTGGGCTTCATTGATCTGCTCTACAGTTTTTTTTTAGATTCTATATTGTTTATTTCTGCTCTTATCTTTAGTATGTCTCTTCTGCTGGGTTTGGGTTGTCTTTGCTGTTCTGTTTCTAGTTCCTTTAGGTGTGCTTTTAGATTTCGTATTTGGGATTTTTCTTGTTTCTTGAGATAGGCCTGGATTGCAATGTATTTTCCTCTCAGCACTGCCTTCACTGCATCCCAAAGCGTTTGGATTGTTGTATTTTCATTTTCATTTGTTTCCATATATTTCTTAATTTCTTCTCTAATTGCCTGGTTGACCCATTCATCCTTTAGTAGGGTGTTCTTTAACCTCCATGCTTTTGGAGGTTTTCCAGACTTTTTTCTGTGGTTGATTTCAAGCTTCATAGCATTGTGGTCTGAAAGTATGCATGGTATAATTTCAATTCTTGTATACTTATGAAGGGCTGTTTTGTGACCCAGTATATGATCTATCTTGGAGAATGTTCCATGTGCACTCGAGAAGAAAGTATATTCTGTTGCTTTGGGATGCAGAGTTCTAAATATATCTGTCAAGTCCATCTGATCCAATGTCTCATTCAGGGCCCTTGTTTCTTTATTGACCGTGTGTCTAGATGATCTATCCATTTCTGTAAGTGGAGTGTTAAAGTCCCCTGCAATTACCACATTCTTATCAATAAGGTTGCTTATGTTTATGAGTAATTGTTTTATATATTTGGGGGCTCCCGTATTCGGCTCATAGACATTTATAATTGTTAGCTCTTCCTGGTGGATAGACCCTGTAATTATTATATAATGCCCTTCTTCATCTCTTGTTACAGTCTTTAATTTAAAGTTTAGTTTGTCTGATATAAGTATGGCTACTCCAGCATTCTTTTGGCTTCCAGTAGCATGATAAATAGTTCTCCATCCCCTCACTCTCAATCTAAAGGTGTCCTCAGATCTAAAATGAGTCTCTTGTAGACAGCAAATTGATGGGTCTTGTTTTTTGATCCATTCTGATACCCTATGTCTTTTGGCGCATTTAATCCATTTACATTCAGTGCTATTATAGAAAGATACGGGTTTAGAGTCATTGTGATGTCTGTATGATTCATGCTTGTAGTGATGTCTCTGGTACTTTGTCTCACAGGATCCCCCTTAGGATCTCTTGTAGGGCTGGTTTAGTGGTGACAAATTCCTTCAGTTTTTGTTTGTTTGGGAAACCTTTACCTCTCCTTCTATTCTAAATGACAGTCTTGCTGGATAAAGGATTCTCAGCTGCATATTTTTCTGTTCATCACATTGAAGATCTCCTGCCATTCCTTTCTGGCTTGCCGGGTTTCAGAAGAGAGATCAGTCACGAGTCTTATCGGTCTCCCTTTATATGTTAGAGCACATTTATCCCTAGCTGCTTTCAGAATTGTCTCTTTATCCTTGTATTTTGCCAGTTTGACTGTGAGTTTTCATGTAGAAGATCGATTCAAGTTACATCTGAAGGTAGTTCTCTGTGCCTCTTGGATTTCAATGCCTTTTTCCTTCCCCAGATCAGGGAAGTTCTCAGCTATGATTTCTTCAAGTACACCTTCAGCACCTTTCCCTCTCTCTTCCTCCTCTGAGATACCAATTATACGTATGTTATTACGTTTAATTGCGTCAGTTCTCTAGTTCTCCCCTCATACTCTTTTTTTTTTTTATCTCTCTTTTTCTCTGCTTCCTCTTTTCCATATTTTTTATCTTCTAATTCACCTATTCTCTCCTCTGCTTCTTCACTCCGAGCTGTGGTCGCCTCCGTTTTATTTTGCAGCTCATTTATAGCATTTTTTAGCTCCTCCTGACTGTTTCTTAGTCCCTTGATCTCTCTAGTAATAGATTCTCTGCTGTCCTCTATACTTTTTTCAAGCCAAGTGACTAATTTTATGACTATTATTTTAAATTCATTTTCTGCTATGTTGCTTATATTGTTTTTGATCAGTTCGTTAGCTGTTGCTACTTCCTGGAGTTTCTTTTGTGGAGAATTCATCCATTTTGTCATTTTGGAGAGTCCCTGGAGTGGCGTGGAACTGCAGGGCTCTTCCTCTTTGCTGTCTCGAGTAACTTGTGTTGTTGGGCAGGGCCGCAGTCAGACCTGATGTCTGCCCCCAGCCCAGCACTGGGGCCACAGTCAGACTGGTGTGTACCTTATCTTCCCCTCTCCCAGGGGCAGGACTCACTGTGGAGTCGTGTGGCCCCTGTCTGGGCTATATGCATACTGACAGGCTTGTGGTGATGCTTTGATGGGATCTGGGGTATTAGCTGGGGGATCTGCAAGGTGCATGGGGGCGGGAGGGGCAGACTCAGCCTGCTTTGCCTTCGGTGGTCTCCTTTGGAAGGGGCCCTGTGGCACCGGAGGGAGGCAGATCCGTCAGAGGGATGGATCCACGGAAACACAACGTTGGGTGTTTGCCCGGTGCAGGCAAGTTCTGTGATGGGAACCGGTTCACTTTGGGATTTTGGCTGGGGGATGGGGGAGAGAGATGGCGCTTCCAGTGCCTTTGTTCCTGCCAGGCTGAGCTCTGTCCTCCAGGGCTCAACAACTCTCCCTCCCGCTCTCTGAGCAGGGCTGTTGACTTACAACCTTCTAGATGTTAAGTCCTGCTGGCTGTCAGAACACATTCCCTCTCGCCCCTCTGCTTTTGCAAGCCAGACTCGGGCTTTGCCTTGCTGGGTGGGCTGGCTGCCCCTCCACTGCCCCAGCTCCCTCCTGCCAGTCTGTGTAGCACGCACCACCTCTCTGCCCTTCCCACCCTCTTCCGTGGGCCTCTAGTCTACGTTTGGCTCTGGAGAGCCCATTATGCTCATCTTGTGGTGGTTTTCTGGGTTATTCAGGCAGATGTAGGTGGAATCTAAGTGGTCAGCTGGACGTGGTGAGCCCAGCATCCTCCTATGCTGCCGTCTTCCTTCCAGCTTATAGTTGTAGTTTTTAGTTGTGATCCGTTACTTATTTTAAGTTAATTTTTGTACATGGGGTGAAATAAAGATCTAAGGTAGAATTTTTTTTTTTTTTTTTTTTTTTTTTGGTGCATGAATATCAATCATTCCAGCTATTGAAGTGCTTTTACACTTTCTTTTTTTGTGAAAAATAACTGGTTTTTTTAATGTGTGAGAATGATTCTAGAATCTATATTTTTTTCTATTGACCTATTTATTCGTCTGTATGTCAGTTCCATTCAACCTTAATAAATGTACCATTTTTAAAAATTACTGTACAATTAAAATAAGTCTTGAAATCAGGTAGTGTTACTCCTTCTACTTCGCTCATCTTTTATAAAAAATTTTCACCACTCTAGGTCCTCTGCATGTCCATATCAATTTAAGGAAAACTATATAATTATTTTTAATTAATTTAATGCACAAAGATATGCTATACATAACATACATCCTATACTGCAGGTACATTCAAAGTAAAAAAAATAAAAAGTGAGCACAGGGGAACACATATTTTAAATAACTCCAAAACAAAGCATAAAGTATTTCCAGTTACCTGAAGTTGATAAAAAGACACAATAAATGCATAAAAGTGGCCCCTTGTGTCTAAAGTGTTTATGTATTTTAAATAAATTAAGATTTCTTGTCGGTTGTTGTAATGTCTCAGATATTGGGAGAATAATCTAGTTCATCTCCCTCCTGAGCATCAGAGAAGTGGTTTGCACAAGATTAAAACACTAATATCTGTAGTAGGCACAGTCCAGATGCTTAGCACATGGACTGTGACCAGTATATTACATTATACTCATTTGTATCTTCTAACTTCACTGAGTAAAATAGGCTGCATTTTTGAATAAATAAATGAACAACCTATTACTACCTGTGTATTCTACTTTATGTAGTATAAATATATCTGTACTATTAACATATAATGGAAATCTAATGTGTTTTGATCTTCTGCTATAATGTAGATATTTCTTCGTCTCCCACATGACTATTTTGACGAAATTTATTTTACTTTTAAATTCAGAGAGATTTGTTCAATATGCTTTGACAGAGCTGTACTCTGACTCTGAATATGGCCAAATTGTTTTAGTAAGGGCTTTAATTCCCATATCAGAAAATGACAGCTTTAGTTATTAAGGTACATATTAACACCCCAAATATTAAACTTTATAGTATCTTTTGGACAGCTGAAGGCAGTAGATATGCAGGATCCATCAACATGTTAACAAATAGATGAACTGAAGACACAGAAATAATTCAGGTATGCTGGAGCAAATGGAAGAATAGACATTGTAAGGGTGAGAATAACACTATCCATGAAATAGTTTACTCCCTATTTCAAGTATACATGCAAGAGAATAAGAAAGAGATAATGCTTTTGAGTCTTCAATATTAGGAACAAAATTTTCACCCTAGGATGCAGCCAAACAATGTACCAGAGAAAAGACTTTACTAAGCCAGTAGTGATAGAGGTTCAAAGCCACTCTGCTGTAGCTACGACCTTTCTTCCTAAATTCCTTCAAATGATCTTCAGTCAGTACTGTTTCAATGCTTCCCAAATTATGCTCTAATTGATAATTTGTAAACTGCATTTGTCACACTGTGGAGAAGGTTAGTAGCAAGAAATACGTTTTTCAGAATAGCAAGCATTGTAAGAATAAGATGTTAGCAGAATAACACATTGGTTTCTAGATGGTCACATTTATGTTAACACAGGAAAAATTGTTGCAAAATTTTGTTATGATATAAATCTTGTTATGGCTTTATTAATGTCATAATAGGAGGCTAATAAAAATAATATAAATATAACTTTAATTGTAAACTAAAATGAGTTTCCACTTAGTAAATTGATAATAACTCAAAATGTAAAAAAAATTTACATTCCTGAACAAGTTTCCTTTTTTCTACTGTTTTTATAATTCAAGTATTAAAGTTCTCAATTCCTCAGAAGAATAGGCTAGGGCAATATCAAAGCTCTCTTTCAAATCTGAGTTTCTTTTCATACTGAGTAATAAAAGGAATTGTCCATGTTGCCACAATATTGAAAATCTGTTAATTCACCTTTAGACTAAAACAACTTTGTCACTAGCATTAATGATATTTTTTTAAGGCACTGGTAAACAACTTTAAAGGACGTGTTAATCTAGAGACTTCAGAGTCATAGTTAATATTTAAACATTTTGGGGTGGTGCCTCGATGGCTGAGCGGGTTGAATGTCCAACTTCATCTCAGGTCATGATCTCGTGGTTCATGGGTTCGAGCCTACATCAGGCTTTACACTGACAGCACGGAACATGCTTCAGATTCTCTGCTCCCTCTTTCTCTGCCCCTACCCCGCTTATGCTTTCTGTCTCTCAAAAATAGATAATTCTTTTTTTTTTTAAGTTAGCCATTTTAAAATTACATGGAATATGGGCTTGTTATGTGAAGAAAAAGTTAAAACTGTGTTGTCTGTTAAGTGTATTTCTCAAAATTACATTGTAAACAGAACATTTATGAAATTTTTAAATTCCCATGAGTACTTTATATTTGGAATATGTTAGTTTCTAATTATCTTTATATGAGCAAAGACATATCTGGAGCACATAATTAAATCTTTTAACAAGGAAATGTATAGTTACTTTATTCTTAAAATTGTTGTTTTAACTGGATATAACCTTATTAGCTTCTTTCTTTCCTTTCCACAAAAGGCAAGGAAGATAATTCCGTTGAAACTTCAAGGAGGAAAGTAGGTAGGCAGAAGTAATTATAGAACTGGAACATTTCCAGAATACTGGGGCTAACATCCTGGTTATTAGAGCAGCATCTTTTACAGCCATAGGTGATTTCAGATGAGCCTAATCTATCACTTTCTGTTTCCCCAAATGTCCACTTCTAATTCCTGCTGGAGCAGTGGCACTTTTTTTGTTGTTGTTGTTACTACATTTTAACTTCCAAATCTGTGTGAAGCTCTATCTCTATATGTTCAGGCATTCTACAACTGTTGTCAATACAAAAAGATCCTACAAACTGAGAGAGTTACCCACTGACAGATAAGGTTAGAAGGCCTTGGGAGAGTTGGACCTTTCTGTGATCACAAGTAGCCCTTCCAGTGCATGAAGGTGAATCTAGTGCATTAAGGAGCTGATGACTTCTATGGTTTAATCCTACAGTTCCTAGGTTTTAACTCTAGGAAGGAAATGTTCATTCATGCTTTTATTTACTAGATTTTCTCCTCATTCTTTTAAAGTTGCTATAGTCTAGGAGATGGAGTATATGGAAACCAGGAAGATAGCATTAAGGAAAGAAAATCATTTTACCTCAATTTGTAGAAAATGGCTTTCAAACAAGGGACATAAATGCACCTGTAGACCCCTCCCCAGCACATTATATATAAAGTGATCAATAAGTATTTAAGTGAATGAGTCATATGAATTATGACATGGGAATCCAAATTTTCAGTATGATATGCTAGGACATTGTTTGGCCAGTGAGACAAAAACAATGTGTTACAGAACAGTGAAGTTGTTGGAATATCATTAAGTATCATAAAGTAAATTACATAGAAATACTAGAATATGTCAGCAGGTTTTTTCCTAATTCGTAGACATTCAGTTTGGAATGATCTGCATGAATGCATGTACCAATTAGGAAGACTTGGTAAAAATGACTTCTCAACTTTACACTGAAATAGTAAATTATATAGATTTAAAATGTATAAGAATATTGTGTCCCAAATTATTTACCACTCTGAAAATCCTCTCTGGAAGAGACTTTAATAGTTTGCAAAGTCACTTTATCTTCAAAAACAAACAGGAAAATTTTTCCTTCCAAATTATTCTTCTTTTAATAAATTGGTTTTTATGTTAGTTCCAAATACATCGAATGAATTCTGTCCTTGTACAGGTCACTCTGCCCCAAGTGGCACTCCTTTACTCACCTTTGTGTTAAGAGCATAAAGTAGCTGATATAAAATTATAACTAGTAGTTAAGTTCAAGTCTCAAAGCAAACATATAGTTGAAATTATTATAAAACATCACCAGAAAGGTTTGATTGGCTGAATCTTAAAATTTTCAAATTTCAAAGCATAAAACTTCATGTCACTAGAAAGCTGTCACTGCCACATAGTATGCCAAGATTTTTACATGAAAAAGAACTCTGTTTTTAATCCCAGGTTTGTTATTTATTACTAGAGTAACTTTTTATGCAAGAAATTTTATTAACTTACTGTGTTATTTTATTTTATTTATTTACTATATCTTAACCAAAGCAATATAGCCTTAGTTTTGTCATGAGGAAACAGGAAAAACATAAAAAGTTGGGGATATTATGAAGATAAAAAAATTAAAAATAAATAATAGAGAAGGATTAAATATTCTGGAGCTAATATTTATATATTATATCTATCTCATTTATATCTTTCAATCACTAGTACTTGCCTTACTAATAACAAGATTCCAGAAATATATATTCCTAAAAATTAACATGTGAATATACAATAAAAAAAAATGGAGCCTGAAGTTTCCTCCATCAGTTTATCCAGGAAACCAATCTAAGGAACACAATGAGGAAAAAGAGAGTGTAGATTCTACATTTCTTTTGAAGATTGACAGATTATTGATGAACCTTTTAGAATAAACTGACTATATATGCCTCGGTAGCCATAAATTTGATTTTCAGCAAAGATCAGGAACCATCAAAAGATACATTACTAAGCTAAAATTTAGTGTTGCTGTGTTTTTTTCTTTTTTTCTATTTTTTTTTCTCAAAGAGAATTTCATGAGAGATCATGTGGATTATCACTGGGTTGTCTTAACGACCATACTGATTGAATATGGTAATTATTTACATATAGTGAATTTGAGATCCAGGATTGGCATAAGACTGAAGAGTAACCAACAAAAGAGCACAATGTCTTCTTTTCTTCTAACAATACTTTAGTATAAATACTTGTGCAAAGTTTTTCTTCCGGGGTTGTTTCAAATTTTTTGATATTAGGAAGAAGATTTTTCTTTTTTTTCTAATTTTATTTTTATATTAATACTTTTTAAATTTATTTTTTTTTAATTTACATCCAAGTTAGCATATAGGGCAACAATGATTTCAGGAGTAGATTTCTTAATGCCCCTTATCCATTTAGCCCATTCCCCCTCCCACAATCCATCTAGTAATCCTCTGTTTGTTCTCCATATTTATGAGTCTCTTATGTTTCGTCCCTCTCCCTGTTTTTACATGATTTTTGCTTCCCTTCCTTTATATTCATCTGCTTTGTATCTTAAACTCCTCACCTGAGTGAAGTCATAGGATTTTTGTCTTTTCCTTACTGACTAATCTCACTTAGCATAATACCATCCGGAGGAAGCAGATTTTTCTACTTATATTTGTTTATGTGCCTAGCACAATGTCTGGCATATAGAAAGCACATAAGAAATACACATTAGAAGAAAGTTAAAGTGGCAGATCAGCATGGAGACCCTGAGCTTGTGTTGTCTGTGAAACACAGATTAGCACTAAACCATTTTGAACCCTAGGAAATTGATCTGAGGATTAACAGAACAATCTGCATAACTTGAATGAAAGAACTTGGCAGATAGGCAGTGCCGAGAGGTGAACTAGGGGAGAGAAGAACCATGGAGAGTAGGGAGCCATTTTCGTGGAGAGAGAAAGAGAAATGGGGAGAGTGTGGTACATCATGATTGTGCAAGAAAAGCACTCCTCCAAAAGTAGCTGGAGAGAAAGACAAAGAGTGAAAACACTTGCAAGGGACTGAACAAGAAATCTGTTCCCAAAACCATTGATGGGGAGAAACAAAAAGGGCTTTAATACTACCAGGATTCCATAAACATTGGAGCACAGAGTCTGAAGTTTTGGAGCTCAGTGCCTGGCGGTGCTCTGCTGAGGAAGTAGGGCTAATCCCCAGGAGCAGGCAGCAAGGACCGAAGGGTACTGTGTGCCACATGTGGAGAAGCAGTTTCCCTGCCTGGAGTGCATTTGATAGAGGCCACATGGCCTCCCCATAGGCAAAGGTTCCAGCAGACCCCAGAAAAAAGCCACATTTGATGGTGTGGGGACAAAGATACCAGAGTGTGGTGAAACTTGGCATTGGCTGTGTTGTGATTTGCAATAATCTCTAAACCTCTGCCCCTGTGTGATTGCAAAAATGTTTTCTGGGGCAAGCTGGTACCCAGCCATTGCTCAGTGAGACCCTCTCCTAGCAAATTGGAATGGGCCCAAGCCACAGGGCTCTCTGAAGTGTGGGATTTTGAAACAAAACCCCATCTGAAATAAAAATATGGATGGAGGTACCCCTTGGCAAGCGGACAGCTTGGACATGGACAGGGTAGAGGCAGTGAGTAGAAGAACGCCTGGCGCAAAGTAGGGGTGCTTGACTGTGGGTCAGGGACAGCACGACGTTCCTGCAGCAGAGACTAGGAAGCCAGGTGACGCTACATCTGCCTCTCTCATGCATACCATGTGTTCATGGACACTGATCTACCCCAGTAAGTTAAGCAATACAGATATAAGGAAGGTGTCTGAACTAGAATTTAGAACCACGATAATAAGAATACTAACTGGACTTGAAAAAAAGCATAGAATCCCTTTCTGTGGACATAAAAGAAGTAAAATCTAGTCAAATGAAATTAAAAATGCTATAATTGAGATGTCGTCTCTAACAGATGCCCAATGGCAAGGATGGACAAAACAGAGTAGTGAATCAGCTATTAAGAAGATAAAATTATGGAGAATAATGAAACAGAAAAAGAGGGAGACCAAGGCAAATGATCACTATACAAGATTTAGAGTAGTCAGTGACTTATTAAAAAGAATAACATCCGGGGGCTGCAGGAAGATGGCGGCGTAGGAGGACGCTGGGCTCACCGCGCGTCCTGCTGATCACTTAGATTCCACCTACACCTGCCTAAATAACCCAGAAAACCACCAGAGGATTAGCAGAACGGAGTCGCCGGAGCCAAACGCAGACGAGGGTAGGAAGGGCGGCGAGGCGGTGTGCGCTCCACGGACTGGCGGGAGGGAGCCGGGGCAGAGGGGCGGCTCGCCGGCCAAGCAGAGCCCCCGAGTCTGGCTTGCAAAAAGCGGAGGGGCCTGACGGACTGTGTTCCGACAGCAAGCGCGACTTAGCGTCTGGGAAGTCATAAGTTAACAGCTCTGCTCAGAAAGCGGGAAGGCTGGAGGACAAAGGGAAGGAGAGCTGCTGAGCCCCCGGACGACAGAGCTCAGTTTGGTGGGGAACAAAGGCGCTCGCCAGCGCCAACTTCCCCGCCCATCCCCCAGCCAAAATCCCAAAGAGAACCAGTTCCTGCCAGGGAACTTGCTGGCTCCGTGCGCAAACACCCAACTCTGCGCTTCTGCGGAGCCAAACCTCCGGCAGCGGATCTGAACCCTCCTGCTGCCACAGGGCCCCTCCTGAAGTGGATCACCTAAGGAGAAGCAAGCTAAGCCTGCCCCTCCTGCCCCTGTGCACCTTGCCTACCCACCCCAGCTAAGACGCCAGATCCCCAGCACCACAAGCCTGGCAGTGTGCAAGTAGCCCAGACAGACCACCCCACCCCACAGTGAATCCCGCCCCTAGGAGAGGGGAAGAGAAGGCACGCACCAGTCTGACTGTGGCCCCAGCGGTGGGCTGGGGGCAGACAGCAGGTCTGACTGCGGCTCCGCCCACCAACTCCAGTTATACACCACAGCACAGGGGAAGTGCCCTGCAGGTCCTCACCACGCCAGGGACTATCCAAAATGACCAAGCGGAAGAATTCCCCTCAGAAGAATCTCCAGGAAATAACAACAGCTAATGAGCTGATCAAAAAGGATTTAAATAATATAACAGAAAGTGAATTTAGAATAATAGTCATCAAATTAATCGCTGGGCTTGAAAACAGTATAGCTGACAGCAGAGAATCTCTTGCTACAGAGATCAAGGGATTAAGGAACAGTCATGAGGAGCTGAAAAACGCTTTAAACGAAATGCATAACAAAATGGAAACCACCACGGCTCGGATTGAAGAGGCAGAGGAGAGAATAGGTGAACTAGAAGATAAAGTTATGGAAAAAGAGGAAGCTGAGAAAAAGAGGGATAAAAAAATCCAGGAATATGAGGGGAAAATTAGAGAACTAAGTGATACACTAAAAAGAAATAATCTACACATCATTGGTATCCCAGAGGAGGAAGAGAGAGGGAAAGGTGCTGAAGGGGTACTTGAAGAAATAATAGCTGAGAACTTCCCTGAACTGGGGAAGGAAAAAGGCATTGAAATCCAACAGGCACAGAGAACTCCCTTCAGACGGAACTTGAATCGATCTTCTGCACGACATATCATAGTGAAACTGGCAAAATACAAGGATAAAGAGAAAATTCTGAAAGCAGCAAGGAGTAAACGTGCCCTCACATATAAAGGGAGACCTATAAGACTCGTGACTGATCTCTCTTTTGAAACTTGGCAGGCCAGAAAGAATTGGCACGAGATTTTCAGTGTGCTAGACAGAAAAAATATGCAGCCGAGAATCCTTTATCCAGCAAGTCTGTCATTTAGAATAGAAGGAGAGATAAAGGTCTTCCCAAACAAACAAAAACTGAAGGAATTTGTCACCACTAAACCAGCCCTCCAAGAGATCCTAAGGGGGACCCTGTGAGACAAAGTACCAGAGACATCACTATAAGCATAAAACATACAGACATCACAATGACTCTAAACCCATATCTTTCTATAATAACACTGAATGTAAATGGATTAAATGCGCCAACCAAAAGACATAGGGTATCAGAATGGATAAAAAAACAAGACCCATCTATTTGCTGTCTACAAGAGACTCATTTTAGACCTGAGGACACCTTTAGATTGAGAGTGAGGGGATGGAGAACTATTTATCATGCTACTGGAAGCCAAAAGAAAGCTGGAGTAGCCATACTTCTATCAGACAAACTAGACTTTAAATTAAAGGCTGTAACAAGAGATGAAGAAGGACATTATATAATAGTGACAGGGTCTATCCATCAGGAAGAGCTAACAATTATAAATGTCTATGCGCCGAATACCGGAGCGCCCAAATATATAAAACAATTACTCATAAACACAAGCAACCTTATTGATAAGAATGTGGTAATTGCAGGGGACTTTAACACCCCACTTACAGAAATGGATAGATCATCTAGACACACGGTCAATAAAGAAACAAGGGCCCTGAATGAGACATTGGATCAGATGGACTTGACAGATATATTTAGAACTCTGCATCCCAAAGCAACAGAATATACTTTCTTCTCGAGTGCACATGGAACATTCTCCAAGATAGATCATATACTGGGTCACAAAACAGCCCTTCATAAGTTTACAAGAATTGAAATCATACCATGCATACTTTCAGACCACAATGCTATGAAGCTTGAAATCAACCACAGAAAAAAGTCTGGAAAACCTCCAAAAGCATGGAGGTTAAAGAACACCCTACTAACGAATGAGTGGGTCAACCAGGCAATTAGAGAAGAAATTAAAAAATATATGGAAACAAACGAAAATGAAAATACAACAATCCAAACGCTTTGGGACGCGGCAAAGGCAGTCCTGAGAGGAAAATACATTGCAATTCAGGCCTATCTCAAGAAACAAGAAAAATCCCAAATACAAAATCTAACAGCACACCTAAAGGAAATAGAAGCAGAACAGCAAAGGCAGCCTAAACCCAGCAGAAGAAGAGAAATAATAAAGATCAGAGCAGAAATAAACAATATAGAATCTAAAAAAACTGTAGAGCAGATCAATGAAACCAAGAGTTGGTTTTTTGAAGAAATAAACAAAATTGACAAACCTCTAGCCAGGCTTCTCAAAAAGAAAAGGGAGATGACCCAAATAGATAAAATCATGAATGAAAATGGAATGATTACAACCAATCCCTCAGAGATACAAACAATTATCAGGGAATACTATGAAAAATTATATGCCAACAAATTGGACAACCTGGAAGAAATGGACAAATTCCTGAACACCCACACTCTTCCAAAACTCAATCAGGAGGAAGTAGAGAGCTTGAACAGACCCATAACCAGCGAAGAAATTGAATTGGTTATCAAAAATCTCCCAACAAATAAGAGTCCAGGACCAGATGGCTTCCCAGGGGAGTTCTACCAGACGTTTAAAGCAGAGATAATACCTATCCTTCTAAAGCTATTCCAAGAAATAGAAAGGGAAGGAACACTTCCAGACTCATTCTATGAAGCCAGTATTACTTTGATTCCTAAACCAGACAGAGACCCAGTAAAAAAAGAGAACTACAGGCCAATATCCCTGATGAATATGGATGCCAAAATTCTCAATAAGATACTAGCAAATCGAATTCAACGGCATATAAAAAGAATTATTCACCATGATCAAGTGGGATTCATTCCTGGGATGCAGGGCTGGTTCAACATTCGCAAATCAATCAACGTGATACATCACATTAACAAAAAAAAAAGAGAAGAACCATATGATCCTGTCAATCGATGCAGAAAAGGCCTTTGACAAAATCCAGCACCCTTTCTTAATAAAAACTCTTGAGAAAGTCGGGATAGAAGGAACATACTTAAAGATCATAAAAGCCATTTATGAAAAGCCCACAGCTAACATCATCCTCAACGGGGAAAAACTGAGAGCTTTTTCCCTGAGATCAGGAACACGACAGGGATGCCCACTCTCACCGCTGTTGTTTAACATAGTGCTGGAAGTTCTAGCATCAGCAATCAGACAACAAAAGGAAATCAAAGGCGTCAAAATTGGCAAAGATGAAGTCAAGCTTTCGCTCTTTGCAGATGACATGATATTATACATGGAAAATCCGATAGACTCCACCAAAAGTCTGCTAGAACTGATCCATGAATTCAGCAAAGTTGCAGGATACAAAATCAATGTACAGAAATCAGTTGCATTCTTATACACTAACAATGAAGCAACAGAAAGACAACTAAAGAAACTGATCCCATTCACAATTGCACCAAGAAGCATAAAATACCTAGGAATAAATCTAACCAAAGATGTAAAGGATCTGTATGCTGAAAACTATAGAAAGCTTATGAAGGTAATTGAAGAAGATTTAAAGAAATGGAAAGACATTCCCTGCTCATGGATTGGAAGAATAAATATTGTCAAAATGTCAATACTGCCCAAAGCTATCTACACATTCAATGCAATCCCAATCAAAATTGCACCAGCATTCTTCTCGAAACTAGAACAAGCAATCCTAAAATTCATATGGAACCACAAAAGGCCCCGAATAGCCAAAGTAATTTTGAAGAAGAAGACCAAAGCAGGAGGCATCACAATCCCAGACTTTAGCCTCTACTACAAAGCTGTCATCATCAAGACAGCATGGTATTGGCACAAAAACAGACCCATAGAACAATGGAATAGAATAGAAACCCCAGAACTAGACCCACAAACGTATGGCCAACTCATCTTTGACAAAGCAGGAAAGAACATCCAATGGAAAAAAGACAGTCTCTTTAACAAATGGTGCTGGGAGAACTGGACAGCAACATGCAGAAGGTTGAAACTAGACCACTTTCTCACACCATTCACAAAAATAAACTCAAAATGGATAAAGGACCTGAATGTGAGACAGGAAACCATCCAAACCTTAGAGGAGAAAGCAGGAAAAGACCTCTCTGACCTCAGCCGTAGCAATCTCTTCCTCGACACATCCCCAAAGGCAAGGGAATTAAAAGCAAAAGTGAATTACTGGGACCTTATGAAGATCAAAAGCTTCTGCACAGCAAAGGAAACAACCAACAAAACTAAAAGGCAACCAACGGAATGGGAAAAGATCTTTGCAAATGACATATCGGACAAAGGGCTAGTATCCAAAATCTATAAAGAGCTCACCAAACTCCACACCCGAAAAGCAAATAACCCAGTGAAGAAATGGACAGAAAACATGAATAGACACTTCTCTAAAGAAGACATCCTGATGGCCAACAGGCACATGAAAAGATGTTCAGCGTCGCTCCTTATCAGGGAAATACAAATCAAAACCACACTCAGATATCACCTCACGCCAGTCAGAGTGGCCAAAATGAACAAATCAGGAGACTATAGATGCTGGAGAGGATGTGGAGAAACGGGAACCCTCTTGCACTGTTGGTGGGAATGCAAATTGGTGCAGCCGCTCTGGAAAGCAGTGTGGAGGTTCCTCAGAAAATTAAAAATAGACCTACCCTATGACCCAGCAATAGCACTGCTAGGAATTTATCCAAGGGACACAGGAGTACTGATGCATAGGGGCACTTGTACCCCAATGTTCATAGCAGCACTCTCAACAATAGCCAAATTATGGAAAGAGCCTAAATGTCCATCAACTGATGAATGGATAAAGAAATTGTGGTTTATATACACAATGGAGTACTACTTGGCAATGAGAAAAAATGAAATATGGCCTTTTGTAGCAACGTGGATGGAACTGGCGAGTGTGATGCTAAGTGAAATAAGCCATACAGAGAAAGACAGATACCATATGGTTTCACTCTTATGTGGATCCTGAGAAACTTAAGAGAAACCCATGGGGGAGGGGAACAAAAAAAAAAAAAAAAGAGGTTAGAGTGGGAGAGAGCCAAAGCATAAGAGACTGTTGAGAACTGAGAACAAACTAAGGGTTGATGGGGGGGTGGGAGGGAGGAGAGGGTGGGTGATGGGTACTGAGGAGGGCACCTTTTGGGATGAGCACTGGGTGTTGTATGGAAACCAATTTGACAATAAATTTCATATATAAATTAAAAAAAAATAAAAAAAAATAAAAAAAAATAAAAAAAAAATAAAAAGAATAACATCCAAATCATAGGAATCTCAGAAGATAAAGAAAGGGATAAAGGGGCAGAAGGTTTATGTGAGCAGATTATGGCAGAAAACTTTGCTAATCTGGGGAAGGACACAGACATCAAAATCCAGGAAGCACAGTGAACTCCCATTAAATACAACAAACACTGGGCATCACCAAGTCATATCAAGTCAAATTCACAAAATACACAGACTAGGAAAGATACATGAAAGCATCAAGGGAAAAAAGTCCTTAACCTATAAGGGAAGACAGGTCAGGTTCACAGACCTATCCACAAAAACTTGGCAGGCCAAAAATGAGTGGCAAGATATATTCAGTGTGCTGAATCAGAAAATATACAGCCAAGAATTCTTTATCCAGCAAGCCTTCATTCAAAGTAGAAGGAGGCATAAAGAGTTTCCAAAACAAAAAGTAAAGGAGTTTGTGACCATTAAACCAGCTCTGCAAGAAATTTTAATGGCGACTATGGGGACTCTTTGAGGAAAAGACAAAACAAAACAAAAAAGACCAAAAGCAACAAAGACGAGAAAGGACCAGAGAACATCACCAATAATACCAACTGTACAGACACTGAAATGGCATTAAATTAATATCTTTTATTGCTCACTCAAAATTTAAATGGACTAGGGGCACCTGGGTGGCTCAGTCGGTTGACTGTCCGTCTTCGGCTCAGGTCATTATCTCACGGTTTGTGAGTTCGAGCCCCGTGTTGTGCTCTGTGCTGACAGCTCAGAGCCTGGAGCCTGCTTCAGATTCTGTGTCTCCCTTTCTCTCTGTCCCTCCCCTACTCACACTCTGTCTCTTTCTCCTTCAAAAATAAATAAACATTTAAAAAATTAAAAATAAAAATAAAAATGTAAATGGACTAAACGCTCCAGTCAAAAGACATAAAGTATCAGAATGGATAAGAAAACAAGACCCATCTATATGCTACTTATAAGAGACTCATTTTAGACCTAAAGGCACCAGCAGATTGAAAGTAAGGGGATGAAGCACCATCTATCATGCTAAGGGTCACCAAAAGAAAGCTGGAGTAGCCATACTTATATCAGACAAACTAGATTTTTTTTTTTTTTTTTTTGGGACAGAGAGAGACAGAGCATGAACGGGGGAGGAGCAGAGAGAGAGGGAGACACAGAATCGGAAACAGGCTCCAGGCTCTGAGCCATCAGCCCAGAGCCTGACGCGGGGCTCGAACTCACGGACCGCGAGATCATGACCTGGCTGAAGTCGGACGCTTAACCGACTGCGCCACCCAGGCGCCCCCAGACAAACTAGATTTTAAAACAAAGACTGTAACGGGATGAAGAAGGGCATTATATCATAATTAAGGGGTCTACCTACCAAGAATATTTAACAATTATAAACATTTATGCCCCCAATGTGAAATAGCCCAAACATATAAATCAATTAATCACAAACATAAACTCATTGATAATACCATAATAGTAATGGACCTCAACAACCCACTTACATCAATAGACATACTATCCAAGCAGAAAATCAACAAGGAAATAATGGCTTTGAATGACACACTGTACTGGATGGATTTAAGACATATATTTAGAACATTTCATCATAAAGAAGCAGAATACACATTCTTCTCAAATGCACAGGGAACATTCTCCAGAAGAGATTACATATTGGGTCACAAATGAGCCCTCAAGGAGTACAAAAAGATTGAGATTGTACCTTGCATATTTTGAGACCATAATGCTATGAAACTCGAAATCAACCGTAAGAAAAAATCTGGAAAGACCATGTATACTTAGAGATTAAAGAAAATCCTACTAAAGAATGAATGGGTAAACCAAGAAATTACAAAGGAAATTAAAAAGCTAATGAAAATGAAAACATGACAGTCTTAAACCTCTGGGATACAGCAAGGGTGGTCATAAGAGGGAGGTGTATAGCAATCCAGGTTTCCTAAAGAAGGAAAAAAGGTCTTACATATACAACATAACCTCACATCGTAAGAGCTGGAAAAAGAACAGCAAGTAAAGCCCAACACCAGCAGAAGGGAAATAATAAAGATAAGAACAGAAACCAATGATACCAACATCAGAAAACAAAACAAAACAAACAAAAATGGTAAAATGGATCAAACCAGGACCTGTTTCTTTGAAAGAATTAACAAAATTGATAAACCCCTAGCCATATTGGTCAAAAGAGAAAGGAAAGGATGAAAATCAATAAAATCACAAATTAAAGGGGAGAGATCACAACCAACATTGCATAAATACAAACAAGAATAATCTGAGCAATATATGTCAACAAATTGGGCAACCTGGAAGAAATGGACAAATTCCTGGAAACCTATAAACTACCAATACTGAAACAGGAAGAAATAGAATATTTGAAGAGACCCATAACCAGTAAATAAATTGAATCAGTAATCAGGAATCTCCCAACAAATAAGAGCCCAGGGCCAATGACTTTCCAGGAGAATTCTACCAAACATTTAAAGAAGAGTTAAGACCTATTCTTTTGAAGTTGTTCCAAAATATAGAAATGTAAGGAAAACTTCTAAACTCATTCTGCAAGGCCTGCATTACCTTGATTCCAAAATCAAAGACTCCATTAAAAAGGAAAATTACAGACCCATTTCCTTGATGATCATGGATGAAAAAATTCTCAACAAAATACTAGCCAACCAGATCCAACAATACATCAAAAGAATTACCACGATCAAGTAGGTTTATACCTGGGATGCAGGGCTGGTTCAATATCCACAAAACAATCAATCTGATCCATCATATCAATAAAAGAAAGGACAAGAACCACATGATCCTCTCAATAAATGCAGAGAAAGCATTTGACAGAATACAGCATCCTTTCTTGACAAAAACCCTCAATAAAGTAGGAATAGAAGGATCATGCCTCAAGATCATAAAAGCCATATATGAAACACCCACTGCTAATATTATCCTCCATGGGGAAAAACTGAGAGCATTCCCCGAAGGTTAGGAACACAACAGGGATGTTCACTCTTGACACTGTTAATGAACATAGTATTGGAAGTCAGCCTCAGCAATCAGACAACACAAAGACAAAAAACGTATCCAAATTGGCTAGGACGAAGTCCAACTTTCACTCTACACAGGCAACATGATACTCTATATAGAAAACCCAAGAGATTCCACCAAAAAACTGCTAGAACTGATCCATGACTTCAGCACAATTGCAAGATATAAAATAAATGCACACAAGTTGGTTGCATTCCTATACACCAATAACAAAGCAACAGAAAGAGAAAGCAAGGAATGGATCCCATTTATAATTACACCAAAAACCGTAAAATATCTAGGAATAAATCTAACCAAAGTGGTGAAAAATCTATATACTGAAAATTATAGAAAGCTTATGAACAAAATAGAAGAAGACACACACAAAAAAGGAAAATAATCCATGCTCCGGGATAGGAAGAACAAATATTGTTAAAATGTGAATACTACCCGAAGAAATCTACATCTACATTTCACTCCCTATCAAAATAACACCAACATTCTTCACAGAGCTAGAACAAAATCCTAAAATTTGTATGGAACTAGAAAAGACTCCGAATAGCCAAAGCAATCTTGAAAAAGAAAACTGAAGCTGGAGGCATCACAGTCCCGGACTTCAAGATACATTACAAAGCTGTAATCATCAAGACGGTCTGGTACTTGCACAAAAAAAAGACACTCAGATCAATATAACAGAATAGAGAACCCAGGAATGGACCCACAAACATATGGCCAACTAACCTTTGACAAAGCAGGAAAAAATATACAATGGAAAACCCCTTCAACAAACAGTGTTGGGAAAACTGGACAGCGACATGCACAAGAATGAACCTGGACTACTTTCTTACACCATACACAAAAATAAACTCAATAGGATGAAAGACCTAAATGTAAGAGAGGAAGCCGTCAAAATCCTAGAGGAGAAAACAGGCAAAATCCTCTTTGACTTTGGCCACAGCACCTTCTTACTTGACATGTCTCCAGAGGCAACGGAAGCAAAATCAAACATGAACTATTGGGACCTCATTAAAATAAAAAGCTTCTGCACAGCTAAGTTTCAACACAACTAAAGGACAACTGATGGAATGTGAGAAGATATTTGCAAATGACATGTCAGGTAAAGGGTTAGTGTCCAAAATCTATAAAGAATTTATCAAACTCAACATCCAAAGAACAAGTAATCCAGTGAAGAAATGGGCACAAGACCTGAATAGACTCTTTTCTAAAGAAAACATCCAGATGGCTAACAGACACATGAAAAGATGCTCAACATCACTCATCATCAGGGAAATACAAATCAAAACCACGATGAGCTATCACCTCACACCTGTCAGAATGGCTAAAATTAACAGCTCAGACAACAACAGATTTGGGTGAGGATATAGAGAAAGAGGAACCCTTTTGCACTCCTGGTGGGAATGCAAATTGGGGCAGCCACTCTAGAAAATATATGGAGATTACTCACCAAGTTAAAAATAGAACTACCATATTACCTAGCAATTGCACTACTAGGTATTCACCCAAAGGACACAGGAGTGCTGGTTTGAAGTGATACATGTATCCCAATGTTTATAGCAGCACTATTGACAATAGTCAAAGTATGGAAACAGCCCTCCATTTGCAACAATGTGGATAGAACGAGAGTGTATTTTGCTAAGAAAAATAAGTCAGAGACAGGAATCATACGATTTCACTCATATGGAACTTAAGAAACACAACATATGAACATAGGGGAAAGGAAACAAAAAGAAGACAAAAACATGGAGGCAAACCATAACAGACTCTTAAATACAGAGAATGAACTGAGGGTTGCTGGCAGGGTGTTGTGTGGGAATGAGGTAAATGGACAATGGACATTAGGGAGGGCACTTGTTAGGATGAGCACTGGGTGTTATATGTAAGAGATGAATAACCAAATTCTATTCCTGAAATTATTATTACACTCTATGTTAACTGACCTGGTGAAAAAAAGAAATACACATTAAATTGTAATATTAAAAATGACCCTAAGAGGATATAGAAGAAGATGAGTTCCTCTATCACACTAAAGTAGTTGAATTTAGATCCATTTTACTTAGGATTGTAGAATATGGAAGGCTTATCATGTGTTCAAGCTAATAAATTACCCTGAAAGAAGCTATCTTATGACTATCAGATGCTACACAATTTATAAAGTGTAACATCAGGCTCTACCTACTAAAGAAAGCTCTGGTGTCCTTAGTGCTTGAGAAAGGGTGAAATATTTGTCAATCTCCTATGCTTTGGAATAAAAACTACAATGACAAAATATTGTAATAACAGCTATGCTTTAGAGTTTCCAGCTTGGGTAGAAGCACAAAGTGAAGATACTATAAAGTCATGATTTTTAAAGTCATGATTTTAAGACATATTTGAGATAAAACAGACTTCTGGATTTGGCTAGTTTTTATGAATATTAACTATGATGCATTAATGTGAATATGTGTATCATGATCTTTTGCAGACACCTACAAATATAAAGAAAAAGGAGATACGAGAACCATGTGACCACCAAGTAATGGGTAAGTACTTTAAGTAGAATGCTTTTTTTCTTTCTGTTTTACGAAGCTATAATTGACATACCCCACCGTATAAGTTTAAGGTGTATAGCATAATGATTTTACTTTTGTATATTACAAAATGACTACCACAATAAATTAGCATCTATTATATCATATGAGTACAAAAATGTTTTTTTCCTTGTGCTGAGAACTTTTAGGATCTACTACTCTCTTAGCAACTTGCAAATATAATGTACATTGCATCCCCAGTACTTATTTATCTTATAATTGGAAGTTTGTTTTTTGACCACCTTCACCCAATTTCTCTTCCCTCTTCCCCTTGCCTTTGGCAACCACAAATCTGATCTCTTAAGTTTGGTTTTTATGCCTTTGACATCTAACGTGAGAATATGTAGTATTTGTCTTTTCCACTCTGACCTAATTCACTTTGCATAATTTCCTCAAGAATCATCCATATTGTCAAATGATAGGATTCCCATTTTTTATGGCTGAATAGAATTCCACTTTGTGTGTGAGCATGTGTGTTGTGTGTGTGTACACACAACCCACAATTTCAGTATCCATCTATTTATGGACACGTAGGTCGTTTCCATATCTTGACTATTGTAAATAACGTCATAAAAATGGGGGTGCAGATATATCTTCAACATAGTAATTTCATTTTCCTCAGATGAATACCCAGAAGCAGAATTGCTGAATCATAGGGTAATTCTATTTCTAATTTTTTGAGAAATTGGCCGTAGCCAATTGACATGCCCACCAACTGTATACAAGGGTTGCCTTTTCTCCATATCCTTACCAATATTTGTTATCTTTGTCTGTTGATATTAGCCATTTTAACAGGTGTTAGGTGAAATCTTACATGATTGTGGTTTTGATTTGCATTTTTCTAGTGATTCATGATATTGAGCATCTTTTTGTATACGTGTTTACCATTTAAATATCTTCTTTGGAAAAATGTCTATTCAAAGCCTTTATTTTAAATTTGGATTGTTTGGCTTTTTGATAATTGAGTTGAATGAGTTTTTCATATATTTTGAGTACTAACCCCTTATCAGATATGTGGTTTGCAAATATTTTCCCTAATCCATAGGTTGTCTTTTAATTTTCTTGATGATTGCCTTTGCTGTACAAAGTTTTCTAATTTCAATTTCCTATGTTGTCGCTTGTGCTTTGGATGTCATATCCAAGAAATTGTTGTCAAGAGCCATGTCAAGGAGCTTTATTCCTGTTTTCTTCTAAGAGTTTTGTGGTTTCAGGTCTTATATTTAAGTCTTTGATCCTTTTTGAATTAATTTTTGTGATGGTGAAAGACAGGTGTCTAATTTCAGTTTTTTTATACATGTGAATGTCCAATTTTCCCAGCACATTTGTTGAAGAGACTTTTATTTTCCATTTAGTACTCTTGGCTCCCTTGTAAAATACTAGTTGACCATATATGTATGGGTTTATTTCTGAGTTCTGAATTGTGTACCATTTGTCTATGTGTCCATTTTTTGTACTGGTATGATATGGTTTTGGTTAAGATAGATTTTTAATATAGTTTAAAATCAGGACTTTTGATCTCCAGTTTTGTCCTTTCTTCTCAGGATTGCTTTGGCTATTTGTGGCCTTTCATGGTTCCATATGAATTTTAAGATTTTCTACTTCTGTAAAAAAGGTCATTCGGGTGACTGGGTGGTTCCATCAGTTGAGTGTCCGACTGGCTCAGGTCATGATCTCACAGGTTCATGAGTTCAAGCCCTTTGTGGGGCTCTGTGCTGAGAGCTCAGAGCCTGGAGCCTGCTTCGGATTCTGTGTCTGCCTCACTCACTGCCCCTCCCCAACTCACCCTCTTTCTCTCTCTCTAAAAAGTAAACAAATATAAAGAAACAAACAAACAAACCAAAAAATGCCATTGGGATCCTGATAAAGATTGCATTAAATCTGATGGCTTGAATAGAATATCGTAAAAAGCTATTTCATGCATGTAAACTGGCACATTTTAGAAATTCAAATAAAACTTTCACTTTCAAGGATTCCAGTTTAAGCCCTAAGTATTCAGGATGTTAAATACTAATAGAGATACTCTTTTTAGTTTGAAATATTGTGATTCAAATAGAACACCTCAAGCATTTCCTTCAAATAGGATCAAATTATACAAGGAATATACTTCTTTTTCAGATAAAATAACTTTACAGAATAATTCTTTTGACAATCTAATCTGCAGTAATATAAACAAAAGTTTAGATGTGTGTCCATGCACTTAAGGAAGTATATGACTTTTACGAAATAGTTTTTATAATAATAAAAAAGAAAAGAATGCTATTTCCTTTTTACATTTTCTTATGATCCCTAAATAAACTATTTTGTTTCTAAAGCTTTTATTTCTCTTTCTTTAGCCTTTTATTTGGGGACATTATAGATTCACACATAGTTATGAGATATGACATAGAGAGGTTCCTATATTCTTCAGCCAGTTTTCCCAAGATGGAAACATGTTTCTTAATTAAGCTATGAATCACAACAAGGATATTGGTATTAAAAAAACCTTTGACCTTTTTTGAAGTCCACCACTTTTACATGCACTAACTTTGTTCATATATGTGTGATTTGTTATTTATTATGTTATCAAATGTTTATATTCATGTGACCACTTTGTGAGTCAAGATACAGAACATCACAAGGAGCCCACGTGTTGCTTTCTTATAGCCACAGTCACCTGTGTCTATTACCACCACACGCCTAGAAACAACTTACTGTTTTCATCTCTATAACTTTGTCATTTCAAGAATGTTGTATAAGTAGAATCATATAGCGTGTATCCATTTCAAATTGGCTTTTTACACTCAAGATAATTGTTGGACTATATTTATCTAAGGTAGTATGTGTATCAATATTCTCTTCAGTGGTAACTCATATTCCATGACATGGATGTACCACTGTGTGTTTAGCCATTCACTTATTAAACGTTCAAGTTTGTGACCATTACAAATGACCAAAGCTGCTATAAACATTTGTATACAGATTTTGTATGAACATAAGTTCTCATTTAATAAAAATTAATGCCAAACAGTGCAATTGCTAGATCTTATAGGAAGTGCCTTGCTTTGGACTTTATGCTGACAGTACAGAGCCTGTTTGGGATCCTCGCACTCCCTCTCTTTTTGCCCCTCCCCTGCATACTCATGAATGCACTCTCTGTCTCTGTCTGTCTCTCTTTCTCTTTCTCCAAATAAATAAATAAATGTAAAAACTATTTAAGAGGATTTCTGAGATTCTGATAGAAATTACATTAAACTTATAGGTCAAGTTGGGAATAATTAAGATCACTACACTGTTGAATTTTCCAGTCCATAATGCAGTGTGTATATCCATTATATTTTTAATTTTAGAGCATTAGTAGGGGAGAGGAGCAGAAGGAGCGGGGGGGGGGGGGGGGTGAGGGTTGGGGGGGTGGGAAAGGGGAGGGAGAGGGAGGGAAAATCTTAAGCAGGCTCCATGCTCAGCCTGATGTGGAACTCAGTCATGACCTCAATCATGAGCCATAATCAAGAGTCAGGTGCTCAAAAAACTGAGCAACCGAGGCGCCCCTGTCTATCCATTGGTACAGAGCTTCTTTGATTTCTTTAATGAACATTATGGAATTTTCATCACACAGATACTGTATAATTTTTGTTTCTGTCTGTTAGTCTGTAGACCTGAACTTGACATTTGTGTTTTGATATATTGTCCTGCAAACTTGGTGAACTCAATAGTTTTAAGAAGGTTGTTTGATCCATGGGATTTTTTCTTTTCTTTTCTTTTCTTTTTTCTTCTCCTTTTTCTTTTCCTTTTTCTTTTCCTTTTTCTTTCCATGGGATTTTCTACACAGACAATCATATCATAGGCACATGGGGACAGTGTTTTTCCTTCAATTTCCAATATGTATCCCTTTTCCTTTTCTTGCTTTAGTTCAGTGACTAGAGTTTCCAGTATTATGCTGCATGTATTGGTGAGAGTAAATATCCTAGCCCTATTCCATTCTTAGGGGAGAAGTATTCAGAATTTCACCTTTGAGTATAGTGTTAACTACACACATTTGTAGATATTCCTATGAAGTTGAGGAAGTTCTATTTTATTCTTAGATTCTTAGTTTGCTGACAGTTTTTATAGTGAATGGGTGTTTGATTTGTCAAATGATCATTCTCTTTCAGTGGATTATGATCACATGATATTTTTTCTATAGCTTTTTTATATGTTTGATTATATTGATAAAATCATGAATTTTGAACCAACCTTCCATATCTGGAAGGAATTTCACTTGTTCATGGTGCTTGGTTCTCTTTATATATTGCTGGATTTGATTTGCTAATATTAACCTAAAGATGTTGCATTTAAGTTCCTGGAAAATAATGAATCTGTAGTTAACCTTTTCCTACTGTGTTTGTCTGATTATAGAATCAGAAACAGGATAAAGTAGTCTTGCAAATGAGATGGGAAGACTTCCCCAGTGTTCTCTTTTCTGAAAAATATTTTGTAAAATTGATGTTTATTTTTTGAATACTTACATGAATTCTCCAGTGGAATAATTTGGACCTTACTTGGAAGATTTTTTATTACAAATTCAGTTTGTTTAAAGGTAACAGGTCTATTCAGATTGTTTCATTTTGATTAATTTGGGGAAATTTATGATTTTCATCTATGTTCCTTCTAATTTTCTCTATATTTCTATCAAATATTTACAAGATGTTGATGTCTTTAAGTATAATTCTGGATTCATCTCTTTTTCCTTTTAGTTTAAGATGTTTTTGCATATATTTTATATGTTTTCATGTATTTTGCAGGTCTCTTGTTCAGGACCTTAAGATTGCTATATCTAGTTAATGGACTGACCCTTTCTTCATTATAAAATTTACCTCTCTGTCCTCCATAATTTTCTTTATTAATTAAATTTATCTCATTTTAACATAGCCACTCCTGGTTACATTTTTTTTTAAGTTTATTTACTTTGAGAGAGAGACAAAAACATTAGTGGGGGAGGGGCATAGAGAGAGGGAGAAAGAGAGAATCCCAAGCATGCTCAGGACCTTGAGTACAGAGTCTGGTGCAGGGCTCAAACTCACCAAGCGTGAAGTCATGATCTGAGCCAAAGTCAGTCACTTAATGGACCGAGCCACCCAGGCACCCCCCTGTTTACTATTGATTAATGTTGACTAATGATTTATAGTATATATTTTTCTGTCACTTATTTTCCCTTATTTATACCATTATACTTGAAATGAGTTTCTTGTTTACAGCATAAAATTAGGTGATGTGCTTTTTTCCCCCTTTTGATCTCTTTTAAATATTTAAACACTTTACATTTACTGTGAGTATTGCTATATTAAGATTTAATTGTTATTTTCTTTTTTTGTTTTCTGTTTAGTGTCTCTTTGTTTTCTGTTTCCCTGTTTTGTTTTGTTTTGTTTTTTTTCCTGCTCTTCTGAGGTCACGTAAAAGTGGAACTCTAAAAAAATATTTGTCTCCAGTATTTTTTACTGTATTTTTTTATATGGCTTTTTAGTGCTTGCTCTAAGATTGTTATATATAAATAACTTAGCAAAATCTATGATGTTAACATTTTACCAATCTGACTGAAGTGTAAAAAACTTATCTCTATTTATATACTTTTGCCCTCTCCCATTTATAATCAAAATTGTGGAAATATTTACTGTATTAAGCAGTATTATAATTTTTGCTTGAAACATGATTTTGAAATCTCAAGAGAAAGATGATCTGTTGAATTCCCATATTTATTTTCTTCTGTTTTTACTACCATTTCTTCTTACCTAATGTTACCAAGTTTCTGCTTGTATTGTTTCCACTATGTCTAGAGAACTTCTTTAGACATTCTTTAGGTAGGTATGGGCCTACCAAAAAAAAAAAAAAAAAAAAAAAAACAGAAACAAAAACAAAAAACCTGGTTTCTGCTATCTGAGAATATCTTGATTTTTCACTCCTTGTCAAAGGATATTTTTGCTAGATATAGGATTCCTAGTTGCCAGTTCTTTTTTGTTTTGTTTTATCCTAATAAAAATGCAGTTTTATTTACTTCTATATGCATAATTTCTGTTGTGAAATTAGGCCATATCTTCATTATTTTACCTTGGTATATAAAGAGTTATTTCACACTAGCTGCTTTCAACAGAATTTCTTTGTCTTCATTTTTACAAGATTATTAAGTATGAGGTCTCTTGGCATTGATTTATTTGGGTTTATCATGTTTGAGGTTTACTCAGTTTTTAAATTTTTAGGTTTATGTATTTGACCAAGTTAAGGAAAATCAATAGTTATTTGTTTACTCTTTCAGTTTATTCTTCCGGGATTCAGATGATATGATTGACAGATTGTTTTTCTTATAGGCTCATAATTGTTTGAAGCTCCAAGCAATTTTTCACTATTTTCTTTATTTTGTTCAGATTATGTAATTCTATTGTTCTAGTTGCATGTTTATAGACTCTTTTCCCTTTTCCATTCCACTGTTGAACATACCTATTTAGCTGTTTCTGTTACTGTATTTTTTAGTACTAAAACCCATTTGATTCTTTTAAAATGTTTTTTATTTAAATTTATATAACATGAAATCACCATTTTAACCACATTAACTTGTGTGATTCATTGGTTTTGAGTATGTTCACAGTGTTGTGCAATCATCACCACTAATTCCTGAACATTTTCATGACACCTGTGACAATGTGATTTATAATTAGAAAGATATACTTGGTTTTCATCTCTGTCCTTGGCACAAGAGCTCCCAAAAGATTTGGAATTTGCTAAGTGCCTAAAGCAATAAAAGTATCTGTATTAAGTTAACGAGACAACTTTTGGAAAACACCTATGAATCAGACTCAGTGTCTATGGAGCCAAACTTATGATTAGAAAATTGGAACTTTGAGTCCCACCACCCTTACGCACATCAGGAAGAGGGACAGAGCCTGGTGGTTGAATCAATTGCCAGTAACCAGTGATTCAATCAATTGTGCTTATGTAATGAAACTTCCATTAAAACTAGAAAATAGAGAATTCAGAGTATCCAGCTTGGTGAACATGTACAGACTGAAATAGAGTAGCATGCTCTGAGGGGCATGGCAGCTTAGTGCCCTTCACCATTCTTTTCCCTATGCATCTGTTCCATCTGGCTGTTACAGCAACATGCAGCTTAAAATTGTTCACAATATTCTGTTAGCAGTTCTGTAAGGTCCATAGTAATGTCCACATGTCTATTCCTAATTGTGACAATTTGATTCTTCCTTTTTTCTTCTCTTGTTAAGTCTGGATAAAGTTTGTCCATGTTCTTGATCTTTTAAAAAATACACTATTGATTTCATTTTTCTTCATTATTTTGCTATTTTTTTCATTCATATTTAATTTATTTTTCTTGTTTGAGTTTGATTTTCTTTCTCCACTTTCTTAAAGTGGAAGTTTAGGTATGGATTTTAGATTTTTCCCATCTTTTTTGATGTATGTATTTGTGGCAATAAGTTTCCCTCTGAGCACTAGTTTCTATGCATTAAATAAATTTTCATATGCTGTCTTTTAGGTATTTCATCCATTTTGAATTTATTTTTTGTGTGTAAGTTTTCCCAATATCATTTGTTGAAGAGTCTCTTTCTCCCACTGGATATTCTTTCCTGCTTTGTCAAAGATGAGTTGACCATGTAGTTTGAAGTCAATTTCTGGGTTCTCGATTCTGTTCCATTGATCTTTGTGTCTGTTACTGTATTGGTACCATACCGTCTTGATGATTACAGTTTTGTAAAACAGCTTGAAGTTTGGAATTGTGATGCCTCCCAAGTTCTTTTCTTTTCCAACATTACTCTGGCTATTTGGGGTCTTTTCTGGCTCTGTACAAACTGTAGAATCATTTGTTCTACCTCTTTGACAAGTGCTGGTATTATTTTGATAGCATTGAATGCATATGTTGGTTTAGATTGTATAGACATTTTAACAATATTTGTTCTTCCCACCCCTGAGCATGGAACACTTCTTTGTGTCTTCTTCAACTTCTTTCATAAGTGTTCTCTAGTTTTCAGAGTACTGATCTTTTACCTGTTTGGTTTGATTTATTCCTAGATACCTATATATTTTTGGTACAGTTGTGGATGGGATCAATTCCTTGATTTGTCTTTCTACTGCTTCATTATTGGTGTACATAAATGCAACAGTTTTCTCTATGTTCATTTTATATCCTGCAACTTTGCTAAGTTCATTTATCGGTTCTAGCAATGTTTTGGTGGAGTTATTTGGGTTTTCTACATGGAGTATCATGTAGCCTATAAAGAG
This sequence comes from Puma concolor, assembly GCF_028749965.1. Lineage (NCBI taxonomy): Eukaryota > Metazoa > Chordata > Mammalia > Carnivora > Felidae > Puma > Puma concolor. The sequence goes on along the minus strand of NC_141679.1, from coordinate 53,242,083 downwards.
TGCAAGTGTGAAGTCAGACCATGCTGGGTAGGGGGAAGATGGCATCACTCTGCACTCTTGTCCCCAAGGAGGGGAGCTCAGGCCCACCACTATTTCAAAAGCCCTCATACAAAAGTGAAAAATTTCCCTTGTTGTGTCCCAGGCTTCCATCAGATCTTGCCTTCGACTTGTCCATGGGCAGGGCCACCAGCATGCTTGGCCCTACAGTTTTATCCCTGTGTTTTATCACTTGTTCATGGTTCTGATTCAAAACTGCAAATCTTAAAGGACCCAGCAAGATACAAACCCACTTTCCTCCTGTGGAGGAGAGCCTCACAGTGCTGTGTCTGGTTCCATTTTGTTCCAGAAAAGCAGTCTCATGGTCACTCTGATGCTGAGAGTTTACGGTGAAGCACAGCAAAAAGCTGAGACGATGTTATCTGCCCTCTGTGCCCGTTTCTGTACTTTGCTGTTGAATGGCCACTCAATGGTGCCAACTGGGTCTTTTGTCCTTGGAGAGGCAATATACCCTTCCTATATGTATTCCAGGAAGGAGAACATGCTCTCCCAGTGTGACCCAGGGATCCCTACACCATGTTGTCCACTGTCCACTCCTGGGCTTCCACCCACCTTCTCCCCAGGAGCACCGCTGCCTGCCAGGTTTGATTCCAGTGAATAGCATGGACTTCTAAAACCTCGGAATTTGACCTCCACTCTTTGCAAAAACTTGGAACAGTCCATTCTTCCCTATTCCTCAGTCAATGGTTTTGGGAGAGTATTTTTCTTGTGTGAATGTGCTGCTCTCTCCCACGCTCCCTCTTGTCTCTGTGCTCTCTCTCTGAAAAGGGCTCCCTCCCTTCTGCAGCACTGTTGCTTTTCTCTCCCCCACTTCAAGTCTCTGTACCTTGTGTCGGCTACATCATTCTCTTCAGTTGTGCAGATTGTTCTCTTAATCCTCAATATCCTAGGTGTTCAAAAATGATTTGATGTTGATCTAGCTGTGTTTGAGCGATGAGGCAAGCCCAGGATCGCCCTAGTACTGTGCCATATTAACTCCTCCTAGCTAGTTTCATATGTTTTGAAACCCTGTTTAAATATGTAGATGATAGATAGATAGATATAGATAAATGTTGTATCTTCTTAATGGATTGACCCTTTCATAATTTTTCAAGTTTATTTATTTATTTTGAGAGAGACAGAGCAAGTGGGGGAAGGACAGAGGATCTGAAGTGGGCTTTGTGCTTAGAGCAGAGAGCCTCATGTGGGGTTTGCATTCACAAACCATGAGATCATGACCTGAGCTGAAGTCAGCTACTTGACCAATTGAGCATCCACATGCCTCAAGCCTTTTATAATTTATAAAGTCTTTTTTTGCTATCTTTTAATGATTTTCAATGTCTATTTTGTCTGCTATTAGTATAGTAACTCAACTCTTGTGATTACTGTTTGCCTGGAAAATATTTTACCATACACTTACTTTCAATCTATTTGTATCTTTGAATTTTAAGTCTCTCATAGACAGCACATAATTGGATCGTTTTTTTAAAAATCCATTCTGTCAATCTCTGCCTTATAACGAAGGAGATTGGTCCATGTACATTTACTCTAATTACTTGTAATTCTGCCACTCTTATTTTTTAATGTATTATATCTTTTTTGTATTAAACATATATTTTATATGGCAACATTTTAGTTACCTTGTCATCATTACAGATTTTCTAGTTATTTTCTTAGTGGTTACTCTGAGAATTGCAATTAATATCTTTATAGATCAAATTAACACTAACTTATTTTCAGTTAATTTGCAAACACTTTGTGCCTATATATTCTCCCTTGTGTTATTTCCAAAAGTGTATTTTTGTGTATTGTTTGCTCAATGACACAATTTTGCAATTATCGATTTATGCAAATGTCTTTTAAATGAGATAAGAAAAAAAAGTGCAGTACAAACAAAATTCTACAGAGACTGTATTTTATATTTATCTTTACTGCTGTTCCTTATTTCTCCATGTGTATTCAAGTTGCTATCTTATATCTTTATTTCAGCCTGAAGACTACTTGTAGCATTTCTTGTAGGGAAGGTTTGTTAGTAAGCACTTGTCTCAGGCTTTGTTTGTGATAACTTAATTTCGCCTTCATTTTGAAAGATAATTTTATAAGACACAGAATTGTAGGATGATAGGTTTTTTTTTTTTTTTTTCTGTTAAAACTCTGATGATAGCATCTTACTTCCTCTAGACTCTATGGTTATGAAAATCAGCTGTTAATGTTTTTGAGGATACTTTATATGTGATACCTTGTTTCTCTTTCAGCTTTTTTGGATAGTCTCGTTGACGTTGGGTTTTGACAGTTTGATTAAGTGTCTTAGTGTCGACCTCTGAGTGTATTTTACCTCAAGTTCTCTGAACTTTCTGAATGTGTATATTAATGTTTTATATCATGTTTGGGGATTTTTTAAGCCTTATTTTTAAAATACTTGTTTTTTTTTCCTCACTCTCCTGCTGTGACTTACATTATGATAATGTTCATAGGTTTGGTGGTACCCAACAGGTCTCTTAGACTGTGTTCATTTGTCTTGATATTTGTGTGTGTGTTTCTCAGTCTGAACTAACTTACTTGAACTACACTAAATGTTTTTCTGCCTGCTCCTATCTGCTGTTGAACTCCTCTAGTGAATTTTCCATTTCAGTTATTGTAGTTCTCAACTCTGCAATTTATATTTATTTCCTTTTCATAGTTTGTATTTTATGACATATCCTTTTTTTTAGTTACACATTGTTTCTATTAGTTCTTTGAAGATATTTAAAATAGGTGTTTAAAATATTGAACTAATATTTTCCATTAATGTCTGCTTAGTCCTTATGTCTCTGCTTCCTCAGTAATGATTTTGATTAATTATTTTATTTCCTGAACATAAAGCATGCTTTCTTTGTACACCTCAGGGTTCTGTTAATGCTGAAAATTGGACTATTTGAATATTTTAATATGGAAATACTGGTAGTCCTATTCTCCTCCCCCTTCAGGGATTATTGTTATTATTTGTTGCAGTCATCACTGTTTGTTTAGTTACTTTCCTGAACAAATTTTGCCCACTTATTTTTGTCATCTGTGACCCCTGAAGTCTATTTCATTATCTTAGCACTCAAGCAGTGAACAAAGATACTCTTGAACTTTCAGAACACAATAGCTCCTAGTCTTTTAATAAGTGTGAATTTGGGTACATTTTCAACATACAGTGAGGTATCTTACAACTAACTGTGTCTTAGCTTTTACTTACTTCTTGCACAAATCCTCAAAGTCAAACAAGGAGACAATAACCAGCAATGATGCTATAGCTAAGGATCTTATTTTTGTGAAAAACATCAATGAATAAATATATGTAGGTGAATAACGTGTAATTAAGGAATTATGATTTCTGCAAGTGTGGAGAGCACTATTTTAGCAGTCATTTTCTCTCAGTGTATTTTAAGGTGATTTTTGCTTTTTTCTTGGTACTTTTTCTGTTCTTTAACAATAAAATGAGTAGAATATTTAACAGTAAAATGTTATTTTGAAACAAATAGCCATCTTAAAAAAATTATATTTCCAATTGTTTTTCACCAAACACTCTTCTTCATTCTGATTATATATCATTGGGGTTTAATGTTTTCTATGGACAGACAATAATCACAAGGATTTATCAAATGTATCGGTACATTGTGTTATGGTGAATGAGGGGAAAATTGGATGGGTTATAGGCTACTTTGCTAGATTTCTTCTATTCAATTTATATATTCCAATGAATTCTCAAAAACTTCAAGGAAGGATGTGAAAGATTACTTCAGTTCCAGTGTAATATTAATATAATTTACCAGTATTACACATCATTGGTTAGAAAGCATGTCTAAGAACAAAGTGATTTTTGGTAAGAAACTGCACGTCTTAATATGTGGAATGCCTTCAGACTCATTTTACCGAATCTAATTGTGCTGTGTATGTGTGCACCCAAAGAAGAAAATGTCTTTTGTTTCAATGTCACACATAGTAATTTAACAGCCTACCAGTGATGTGATAAAACCACTTAGAATACTCAAGAATATTGCACATAATGTAAATTCTCAGCACACTGAGTGCATAAAAGGAAATTATTCAAGCAAGCAATGGCTGAGATCTTGAGGAAAACATCTATTTGCAAACACATTTAAGTATCAATGGCATGTTGCTATTTTCCTACAACAACAACACTGAAGAAATGGGAGAAAGATCGTCTTCTAATCTAGGTATCAATGGTTTGTTGGATAATTACATACATCCTGCTGCAATTTTCTCACTTATTTTCTCTTTTTTTTTTTTTTTTTTTTTTCAGAGGCAGGGGTCTTTATAATCTAATTTATTAATTTCCCCATAGTTAGCCATAGGGTACAATTCATGTGTTTATAAAACATTTCAGACACACAATAGAAGTCTCCTGTCAAACTTTCAGAGAATTACAGAGTTCCGGGATGCTTGTCTTCTGCAGAATGTAAGCCATTTACCATTGGGTTGAACCGTAGGAACAGCATAGTGTAGGTATAGAGGATATAGTTTCATTGTTTTCTTTAGTTCTTGTATAAATACACTGTGGATTGAGTTATGGCCTTAACTTTAATGCTTACTACTTACCACATATTAATACTTAATAAATTAATGTTAATAAATGTTGAGGCATTATGAACATTTCATTGTTAGCAAATACACATTGTATCTACATTACATTTGTGTTATTTATGTTCTTTTTCTGAGGTACAATTGATATACTCCTTTCAGGTATACAACATGATATTTTGTGTGTGTGTGTGTGTGTGTGTGTGTGTGTGTATGTATATACATATATATACATAGTGTATATATATTGTGTACATATATATTGTGTATACATATATTATGTATATATATTTTGTATACATATATTTTCTGTATATACATATATATTTGTATATACTGAGCAATGATCACCACAATAAGACTAGTTAATGTTCTTTTATTTTTTTTTTTGTGATGAGAATATAAGATTTATTCTGTTGACAAGTTTCAAATATGCAACATAGTATCACTAACTATAGTTTTCATGCTGTGAATTACTTTCCCTGTAACTTATTTCATAACTGAAAGTTTGTAACTTTTGATTCCCTTCACCCATTTTACCCACCCCCAAAACTGCAACCTTTGAAATCACCAACCTATTGTCTGCATCTATGAGCTTTGTTTCTGTTTTTCTTATTTCAGATTCTACATATAATTGAGATCATATGGCATTTGTCTTTCTGACTTACTTCATTTAGCATAAGTGAACACGCAATTTCATCTATTGCCTTTTCACTGTGTTGGTGATTTCCTTTACTGTGTGTTTTTTTGGGTTTGATATAGTCAGTCCTGCTTTTGGAATCAAATTGAAAAAATCATTGCCAAGAGTGATGTCAAGGAGTTTATCACCTATGTTTTGTTTTAGAAAATTTATGGTTCAGGTCTTGTTTTCAAGTCTTTAATCAATTTTGAGTTAATTTTTGTTGTGGTGTAATCATCTTTCTGATTAGAGAATGGGATAAATGAGATATTCATAGTCTCTTCATATCTTTACTCTTATGCTTGGAAGATAAAAGCACAGTACTACATATTTAATTTAAAGCCATTAAACACATTTTTTTAAGAACATGGCAAAATGAATTTATGACAAAGGTGTTTTTCAATGCTATTACATGTAACAGTGGTAGAAAATATTGGTTTTCCCAGTTAAGCTGCTGAGAGTTTAAGGTCATTTCTGACTGTAGCATATGGTAGTCTTAAACTAATAAGGATTTTGTCAGTTTTTTTGAAACCACTGTTTTCTATAGAGGAATATGAGGAGTACAAAAATAAAGCTATGTGAAATTAACTCAAATTATTAAATTATATAAACGTTTAATAAAATGTAGGCCCATTTTAGACTCCAAACCTTTCTTATTTATTCTTGGCTGAACTGTTTTGTTGTTATTGTTTGTTTCTACTGAGTTCTTTGTCTTTTCACTACCTTTTCTGGGAGACCTTGGACTTTTCCTTTCCTAGCTTTTTTTATGCCCCTTAGGTAAATAAAACAGGCTTCACACTTTTCATTATCTCTCTTTTCACACCTTTTCATATCAAGAAACAATTGGTTCTCTGTGTGTCAGTGGGTTTGGTATATTTAATTGGATTAAGGAAAATAATAGTTTTGATACACATTTTCTTTTCCTTTATTCTTTATATTTTCCATTGAAGAAATAATCTAATTGTCAATATTATTATTTTTTCCCCTACCATACATGTGTTTGTTCTTCCCAGATGTCTTTAGAAATATTATGGTATATGTGAAAGCTCACTAACTAGCTGAAAATTGAAATAGTAAGATTCTCTTGTTGCTGTGTATCTAGTTAGATTAAAGATGTAGTAAAGAGATGCACATGATGATAATGAAGATACTGTTTTTCTTTGTTTCTACTCTTTAGTTGATATATGACAAACATTTAGAAATGGCTGATGATATCATTCAGTAATTTATATTAAAAATGAAAGTGTGGAATCTTTATAGATTTTTCCATTATTTTGATTTTTAAATAAACCAACAAAGGAAAAAATCAGTATTAAAATTGAATAAAAATTGTTATCAAGTTAATGTTCCAACAAGTTCATACACCAGTATGTGAAATGTGTGAACCTCCAATGACCTTTCACCCCTGCCTCCTCTGATTGTTGTTACAAAAGGATGTGTAAAAGATAAGGCTATGAACAATAACAAAGAAAAGGAGGAATTCACAGCCTCTAAAAAATTCGTGGGAGTATAGATATACCTGCTATTCTTTAGGATTGAGGTGTTACGACAAACATGCTGTTTATTCACTTATCTGAAACAGATCATTCAAATGAGAATGCTGAATTATTTGAGCAAATATTTTGGGCAAAGACTTTGGGACACTACTATTTCCACCAAAACAAAAAAAGATAAGCATAAAGCCTTCAAGGCGCGCCTGGGTGGCTCACTCAGTTAAGCATCCAACTTTGACTCAGGTCATGATCTCACAGTTTGTGGGTTCAAGGCTTGAGTCAGACATTTGTGCTGACAGCTCAGAGCCTGGGGCCTGGTTCAGATTCCGTGTTTTCCTCTCTCTCTGCCCCTCCCCCACTAATGCTCTGTTTCTCTCACTCAAAAATAAACATTTAAAGTTTTTTAAGCATAAAACCTTCAAACTTGCAGAGGTGTGGATGAGTTAATAGGCTTCTTAGAGGAAATTTTATCTTGGAACTGAGTACGGAACTGATTCCTATATTAGCTAAAATTCTTGGATTCTAGGACAAAAGGGAATACTTATTTACTGGTGAAATATAGGCACCTCTAAACAAAACTTACCATGTCTCTAAACTCACTCGATGGCATACAAATACATCTAATATATGTAGTGGAGATAACTGAATGTACCTAAAAGGTCAAAATGTGTAGCAGACAAGGTTGCCAAAGAGCTTCATTGTTAATTTATAAAAATGAATGGAATAATTCTGAGGGGGAAAACAGTAGCTTACTGCTTTTGTCATGAAGGTCAAGGCAGATAAACTTTGTATGTACAGTATAATGCTTGATAATAGTGATTTAATTTTAATAGGCTGGAAGGAGAACTCATAAGCTTTCAACTTTTAATTAGAAGAATCACAAAAGCTCAACATCTACACAGTGGCTTTTTTTTTTTTTAAGGGACATAATTGACACACAGCAATGCATATAAACTGTACAGTAGGATGATTTAACATGATTGTGGCAAAATGATTACAATAAGTTAACGTCATTACCTTCTTGTGATGTTCCTAAATTCCCTTGCAAACTTTAAATTTACACTCAAGCAGTGTTAACTATAGACCTCTTATTGTACATTACATCCCCAGTACTTATCTAATAACTGGAAATTTTATCTTCTAACCACCTTTACCCAATTCTCCCATCTCCCACTTCTGGCCTCCAACAACCACAGATCTCTTTTCCCATGGGCTTAGGGGCTTTTTTAGAGTCTACATCTAAATGAAATCCTGTAGTCTTTGTCTTCTTCTGACTTATATCACTTACATAATATCCTCAGGGTTCATCAGTGTTGTTGCAAGTGGCAGGATTTCCTTCTTTTTTATGGCTGAACAGTATTACATCGTGCGCATGTCTATGTCACCATTTCTTTATCCATTCAACCATGTATGGACACTTAGCGTGTTTCCATGCATCTTGGCTATTGGGAGTAATGATGCAGTGAACATACAAGTTCAGATTGCTCTGTGAGATCCTAATTTCAATGTTTTGTATTTTGTAGGTCTATATTTAATTTTTTTTTGAGGAACCTCCACACCATTTTCCGTATATAGCTATCCCAGTTTACATTCCCACAAACAGGGCACAGTGTTCCCTTTTCTCCATATCCTTGCCAGTATTTCTTGCTTATGTTTTTGATAGTAGCCATTCTAAAAGGAACGAGGTGGTGCCTTATTGTGGTTTTGATTTCTGTCTCACAAATGATTAATAACGTGGAACACCTTTTCACATACCAGTCAGCCATTGTTGTGTCTTCGTAGGAAAAATGTTTAGGTTCCTTTTCCATTTTAATTGGATTATTTCTTTTTTGCTATTCATGAGTTCTTTTTTTAGCATATGTGCTGCTGAAACAAAAGAGCTATTCATAAGTTCTTAAAAAAATCTTTTTAGATATTAACCATTTATCACATATGATTTGCAAATATTTTCTCCCATTACATAGGTTGCTTTTTCATTTTATCAATGATTTCCTATGCTGTGAAAAACATTTATAGTTTGATGTAGTTTAACATGTTCATTTTAGATAGTGTTTCTTGTGCTTTAGATGTCCCATCCAAAAACACACTGCCAAAAACCCGTGCCAAAGGGCCTGTTTCTGGTATTTTCTTCTAGGAGTTTTATTGTCTCCTATTTGAGAATTTAATCCATTTTGAGTTAATTTTTCTGAGTGGTGAAAAATAGGGATCTAGTTTCATTCTTTTGCATATTAATATCCAATTTTCCAAAGTACCATTTATTGATGAAACTTCATCTTCTCTATTGAGTATTTTTGGCTTCCTTATCAAATATTAATTGACCATATATGCATGGGTTTATTTCTGAGCTCTCAAGTGTAGGGTGTCTTTTACCTCCTTGGTTAAATTATTCCTAAGTATTTTATTCTTGTAATGTTATTTTTAAAATTGATTTTGACAGAGAGTGTGTGCAAGCAGTGGAGGGACAGAGAGAGGGAAAGAATCTCAAGCAGGCTCTGTACTGTCAGCACAGAGCGCAAAGCAGGGCTCAATCTCAGGAACCATGAGATCATGACCTGACCAGAATCAAGAGTTGGATGCTCAACTGACTAAGCGACCCACGTGCCCCTTTTGTGATGTTATTGTAAAAACAATCATTTTCTTAATTTCTTTTTGAGGTAATTCAATGTTGCTGTATAGAAAAGCTACTGAATTTTGTACATTTATTTTGTATCCTGCAACTTAATTTGTTGAGTAGTTCTAACAGATTTGGGGTGGTATTGAGAATTTTCTATATAGAATATATCATTTGCAAATAGAAACAATTTTACTTCTTTCTTTGCCGTTCTAAAGCCTTTTTCTTTTTTGATCCCTTTGACTACAATTTCTACTACTATGTTGACTACAAGTGGTAAGAGTAAGCACTCTTGTCTTCTTCCTGATCTTAGTGAAAAGGTTTTCAACCTTTCAGCATTGAGTATGTGACTTATGAGTTTGTCACATATGACCTTTATTCTGATCTGCATTCCTTCTATTGGTGGAGAGTTTTTATCATGACCGGATGTTGCATTTTGTGAAATGTTTTTTCTATATCTATTGAAATGATCATAAGATTTCTATCTTTTCTTCTGTCAATGTGGTGTATCATATTTATTGATTTGATTATGTTGAACCATCCTTGTATCTCAAGGATGAATCCCACTTGAACATGGTATACAATTCTTTTAATATGATTTCAGTTTCCTAGTATTTTATTTAGAATTTTTGCATCTGTATGTATGTGGTCTCTCCCTCCCCCTCTTGTTCCTCCACCTCTCTTCTCAGGATAATGTTGGTCTTGTAAAATGAGCTTTAAAATACTGCCTTTTCTTCAATTATCTGAAAGAGTTTGAGAAAGATTGGTACTAATACTTCTTTAAATGTTTGGTAGAATTAACCAGTAACATCATCTGTTCCTGGGCTTTTCAGTGTTGAGAGGTTTGTGATAACTGAAAATCTTAATAATTGTTCTATTCAGATTTTCACTTTCTTCCTGATTCAATCTTAGTAGGTTGTATGTTTCTGAGAATTTATTCATTTCTTTTAGGTTGTGTAGTTTGTTACCAGATAGTTGTTCATAGTAACTTCTTATGAGCCTTTTTATTTCTGTGGCATCAGTTGTATGGTCTTTTTTCATATATAATTTTGTTGATTTGCATCCTTTCTCTAATCTTTACTATTGTTTTCCTGTTCTTGAAGTCCTCTTTTTCTGCTCTTTTATTACTTCATTTTGTCTCCTAACTTGGACTTAGGTCTTCTTTACTTCCATGAGTCAGAAAGTTGGGTTGTTTGAGATATTTCTATTATTGTTCTGTATTCATTTATAGCTATAAATGTTTTTCTTGCAACTGTTTTTGCTGTATCCCATACATTTTGGAGTGTTGTTTTCAGTTGTGTCAAGATAGTTTCCTAATTCCCTTTAATTTCTTCCGTGATTCATTAATTGGTCAGGAGAGTGTTGCGTTTCCAAATTTTCTTCCTGTTACTGATTTCTAGTTTCAAGAAATGATACTTGGAATTTCAATCTTTATGCATTTATGAAGACTTATTTAGTAGCCTAATATATGATCTATCCTAGAAAATGTTCTGTGTGGGCTTGAAGAATATGTATTCTGCTATTTTGGGTAGAATGCACTATATACATTAGTTAGGTCCATTAGGTTTATAGTGTGGTTTAAATCTATTGCTTTTTATTCATTCTCTGTCTAGATGATCTGTCCATTGCTGAAAGTGGGATATTAAATTCCCCAACTGTTATCGTATTGCTGTTTATTGCTTCCTGTTGCTTTATATATTTAGTTGCTTCAATGTTGAGTGCATAAATATTTACAACTGTTAAATCTTTGTGATGGATTGAACCTTTTATTATACAGTGACCTTCTTCCTCTCTTATTTTTAGTTTCCACTCTATTTTGTTTGATATAAGTATAACTACTTCTGCGTTTTTGGTTATCATTTGATTGAAATATTTTTCTCCCTCCCTTCACTTGCAGTTTGTGCCTTTAAAGCTGAAGTGAGTTTTTTTTTTTTTTTTTTTTTTAACTAGAATACAGTTGGATCTTACATTTTTAATCCCATCAGCCACTTAAAAATTTTTGATTGGAAAATTTAATCCATTAACTTTTTAAGTATCGATAGCAAAGAACGTAGTATTGATATTTTATTGTTTTTCTGTTTTGTAAATCCATTGTTGCGTCTCAGCTGCTGTCTTTTGTAATTTGAAGACTGTTGGTATCTGTATGCTTTGGCTTCTTTATCATGTTTCTTGTATCACTCTTACATCTTTTTTCCCTTGTAATTATGATGAGGTTTACATAAATTATCCTAAATTTTGAACACCTTATTTTAAACTGATAATTTAACAGCATTCCTTAACTTTACACTTTTTACTTCTCCTTTCCCTTATATTTGATCTTATCAGTGTTATAGTCATCACTGAATTAGGCATCAACATTAACATATCAAAGAATTTGATATAGACTATATATTTACCATCATGGGCTTTACTCCACCTTCACATTTTTATGATGTTAATTAGTGGGGTTTCTTTCTTCCAAAATTTTATTTAGATTTCAGTGAGTTAATATGCAGTGTAATGTTATTTTACTGTGTAGAATTTAGTGTTTCATCACTTATATTACCAAGTGCCAATCATAAAAGGTCCCTTCCTTAATACCTATCACCTATCTAACCCATCCCACTTGCCCACCTTCTCTCAAGTAACCATCAGTTTGTTGTTTACTTCTTGGTTTGCCTTTTTTCTCACCCCATGTTCATTGATTTTGTTTCTTACATTCCACATGAGTGAAATCATATGGTATTTGGCTTTCACTGACTTATCTTGCTTAGCATTAGTGTCTTTACTTCTGCTTCAAGAACTCTTTAGCATTTCTTGTAAAGAAGATCTAGTAGTAATGAACTTCTCACTTATTGTTAAAGTTTATTTTCTTCATTTCTGAAGGACAGCCTTGCTGGGTGTAGTATTCTTGGCTGCCTTTTTTTTTTTTTTTCTATCAATATTTTGAATATATCATCCCATTTTCTCCTGGCTTGGTTCCTTGCCCAAGTTAGGCTAGAAGATGGGCTATGTGGTTCCCTGAATTCTCTTGTCAGGTTTCCTATCAGCAATACGTAGGGTTATGAATTAAATTCCTTTCCCTGGCTGGACTGCCAAATGGGCCCCACAGCCAGCAGAGTTCATCCTTTGGAGACCCAAATCAAGCAGAATTTTGCACTAAATTCCCTGGCCTGAAGGGGCAAGTGGTTTTGGTATGCTTTCTACTCAAGTGCCACTGTAAGTGGGGTATAGGATGAACTACACAGCTGTCAGTGTGCCCTGGTTAGTTTCTTGGTCCAGGTGGTGAAGGTCATATTTAGCAGTGAGTGGGACTATGCATTAGTTTCACAGATGGGGCAATCATACAGGCCCCAAGGCTGCTAAGAGTCTTATTTGTGGATCAAATTAGCAGAGCTGTGCATTAACATCATTGAAGTGGTGGGCTACTGTCCTATCCCTCATCTGGGCAGGATCATTCATGAGGGTCCCTGCTAAAGTGCTGTTGTATTCTGAGTTGCAGGATGGAGTATGTAGATTCCTGGGATCTTGGGTTGGATTCCCTGGGTATCCCAGCTGGAGACTGTATTCAACTTTGGGAACAGTTACTAATTAGGTTCCTTGCCTAGGTAGGGCTACAGGTCAGGACCCAGGGCTGGCAAGGCAACACTCCACTAAGCTGCCTGTCCAGATAGGGCCACTGGCTAGGTTCTGTTCTCAAGTGCCACTGTAATTGGAATTGCAGGATGGACTACGCGGATTCCTGGTGTCTGTGGTTAGGTTTGCTGATTGGCACTGTTAGAGGTTGTACTCAACAGTGGGTGGAGATACACATTAGGTTTTCTGCCTGAGTGGAGCAAAACAAACCAGACTCCAAGACCACCAAGGCTCTTTGTTTGGATTCCCAAATCCAGCAGACCTGTGTTCTGCCACGTTCTCTGGTCAAACTGTGACACTATCTTAGCTCTATAAATGAGCAGCACATAAGTAGAAATCCTAGCAGTATTTCTTGAGGTAAGAGCTTAGTCTGCCTTGATCCAAGCTGGGTGCTCTAAACTGTACAGGTGCTCTAAACTCTTCTCCATCATAAACTCATTCCCAGTGGTCATTCCCCAAAGATGGATCTCCATAACACAGGACCCAAGTGGGCCTCCTGAAAAGCAACACACAATGTTAGAGGAGTTAGATGGTACCTTAGGCTCTCTTTTTCCAACTGGAGGCTCAGGGGAGGTGTTTGGGAGGAGCAATGAGGTCTATATCAGATTCTGTGGTGCCGGGGGGGGGGGGGGGTCCTTCAACCTTACCTCCATATTATTGAATTTTCATAACCATGTCTTGTCTACAGTTGTTAGATAGTATTCTAAGAGGAAAGAGAGTCGAGAATGACCACTGTCACAATATTGGTAACATTACTTTTCAGCATTATATTTCAAACAGCTTTGATTTCAGATTGTAGATATTATAAGTAAATTTCACAATATAAACTTCCTAATTTTGTTTTTTAATATAATTACAAACTCAGAATTAAACATATTTGATGGGGTTCTACCCATTGCAATTAAATGGCCCAGCTTTGGATAGTGGTAGTTTTCACAAATTGACTACTGTGTCCTTTTGGTTATACAGACACGGCCTTTTTTTTCCCCCCAAGTACAGTAAAACCTTGGATTGTGAGTAACCTGTTCTGTGAGTGTCCCACAAGATGAGAAAATATTTCTAATAAATTGTAACTTGATAAATGACTGTTGTCTTGCAATATGAATCATACATAATGCTGAATGTCACATGATAACAACTAAGCCAATGTTTCTTGCAATTTGCTTTGATATATGAGTACTTTGGGTTAGAAGTATGTTTCTGGAACAAATTGTGTTCACAAACCAAACTTTTACTGTGTTTTTTTTATACTTTATATGTTATGTTATGCTCACCACAAGTGTAGCTACCATCTGTCACCATACAATGGTATTACAGTATCATTGACGATATTCTCTTGCTATCACTGTATCCCCATGACTTAATCATTCTATACCCAGAAGCCTGTATCTCCATTTTCCCCATCCATAAGGCAACCACCAAATTATTCAGTATTTATGGGTCTCTTTCTATATTTTTGTTTGTTCATTCGTTATCTAGATACCACATATATAAGTGAAATCATAAGGTATTTCTTTCTCTTATTTCACTTAGCACAATAACTTCTAGGCCCACTTGTGTTGTTACAAATGGTATGATCTTATTTATGGCTGAGTAATATTCTATTGTGTATATATACCACATCTTCATCCATTCACCTACTGATGGACACTTAGGTTGACTATTGTAAAACATGCTGCAATAAAATAGGTGTACAAAAGAGGGGTACAAATGTCTTTTTACATTAGTGTTTTGTTTTCTTTGGGTAACTACCCAGTAGTGGAAATACTGGATCATAGGATATGTCTATTTTTAATATTTTTTTAAATGTTTATTTATTTGAGAGAGAGCGAGCATAAGAGGAAGAGGGACAGAGAGGAAAGAGAGAATCCCAAGCAGGCTCCATGTTGTCAGTGCAGAGCCTGATGCTGGGTTCCATCTCACAGTTTGTGTGATCATGACCTGTGCTAAAATCAAGAGTTGAATGCTTAATCAACTGAGCCACCCAGGCACCCCTCTATTTTTAATTCTTTGAGGAACCTACATACTGTTTTCCACAGTGTCTGCATCATTTTATATACCCATCAATAGAGCACAAGGGTTCCTTTTTTTTCCACATCCTTGCCCACATTGTGATTTCTTAGTGATTTTGATTCTTGCCATTTTGATATGTGTGAAATGATATCTGTTTTGGTTTGCATTGCCCTCATTATTAGTGATATTGACCATCTTTTCATGTGTCTTTTGACCATTTGTATGTCTTCTTTGGAAAAATGTCTATTCAGATACTCTGCCTTTTTTAAATTGAATTGGTTGGGGTGTTTTGATGTTGAGTTGTAAAAGTTCTTTACATATGGTAGATATTAATCCCTTATTGCATATGTAGTTTGCAAATATCTTCTCTCCTTCAGTATGGTGACTTTTCATTTTGTTGATTATTCCCTTTGCTGTGTGTGCAAGAGGTTTTTATTTTGGCATAATCCCAGTAGTTTATTTTTGTTTTTGTTTCTTTGCCTGAGGAGATATATCCATAAATATGTCTAAGGACAGTGTCAAAGAGATTTCTGCCAATGATTTCTCTTGGACAAGTTTTATGGTTTCACATCTCACATTAGGCCTTTATCCATTTTGAGTTTATTTTCATGTATGGTCTGGTTTCATTCTTATACATGTAGCTAATTTTCCTAGCACCATTTAGTGAAGAGACTCTTTTACCCATTGGATATTCTTGCCTTTGTCATAGACTGACCATATATAAGGGTGCATTTCTTTCTGGGCTGTGTCCTTAATTTGTGTGTCTCTTTTGTGCCAATACCATACTCTTTTGATTATTATTGCTTTGTAGTATAGCTTCAGATATGGGATGATTACTTGGGCTCTTTGGTGTCTTTTGTGTCCACATAAATTTCATTATTATTCTTATTTTATGAACAATACTATTGGTGTTTTGATAGTGAGGGCATGGAATCGGTGGATTTTTTTTTTTTTTTTTTTTGAGTAGTTCATTAATTCTTCCAATCCATTAGCATGCTATATTTTTCTACTTGTTTCTGTCATCTTCAGTTTATTTCATCAATACTTCATTGTTTTCAGCATGCAGGTCTTTCACCTCCTTGGTTAAGTTTATTTGTAGGCAGTTGATTATTTTTGGTGTAATTGCAAATGGGATTGTTTTCTTAACTTCTCTTTCTGCTTTGTTATTACTATATAGACATGCAATAAATTTCTTTAAATTTTTTGTATCCTGAAGTTTTTACTGAATTCACTTATTCTAATAGGTTTCTTTTTTCTTTTTTTTTTTGTCAGAGTCTTTAAAATTTTCTATATACAGTATCAGCCTCTCTGAAAATGGTGACAGTTTTTAATGCCTTTTGCTTGTTTTTATTGGTTGATTGTTATGGCTACGACTTCCAGTACTATGTTGAATACAAGTGGTGAGAGCAGAGATCTTTGTCTTGTTGCTGATCTTAGAGGAAAAGTTCTCAGCCTTTCACTACTGAGTATGACATTAACTACCGTTTGGTCATATATGGCCTTTACTCTGTTGATGTGTATGTTCCCTCTAACCTACTTTGTTGAGAGTTTTTACCATGAATGGATATTGAATTTAATCTTATGCTTTTTCTCCCTCTATTATTTTATTGATGTATTATATCATAATGATTTGTGAATATTAAATCATTTACTATATTGTACATGGTTTGCTAATATTTTCTGGAGGATACTTGGCATCTATATTCATTAGAGATATTGACCTGTACTTTTATTTTTTTGTAGTTGCTTTGTCTAGTTTTGCTATCAAGGTAATGTAGCATCATAAAATATATTTTGATGCTTTTCTTGTTCTTGTATCTTTTTTGAATATTTTATGCCTATTCTCAAACTCTTTAGTTGATTGTTAGAATTCATCTGTCAATGTATCTGGTCCTAGAATTTTGTTTATTGGGAGTGTTTTGATTACAGTTCCTTTTCATTACTAGCATTTGGTCTTTTCAGAATGTTTTTCAGGATTCACTTTGGGATAATTATATATATATCTAGAAGTTTATCCATTTCTTCTAGGGTGTTTAATTTATAAGCATAAAATTCCTCATATTAGTGTCATAATCCATGTTATTTCTGTGGTATCTGTTCTCTTTCATTTCTTATTTGTGTCTTCTTTTTCTCAAGATGAGTCTGGGTAAATGTTTATCAAAGAACCAGTTAGTTCTTTGATCTTTTCTATGGTTTTTTATATAGGTACCTTCAAACATAGTTTTAATATTCACTGAGAGGTACCTTGAGATCTGGTATGACAGGTTCATCTGGGCTCCTTTCACACATGGAATCAGCCAATTCTATATTAGTCCTGGATTCTTTTAAGGGGAAAAGAAAATGGATGTTTATTGTTATTAAGTTCATAGATAATTTTAAGAAAAACTATATATTCAGATTATATGTGTAGATGTAATAAATATGTATGTGTAAAATCATCTGAAAATATATGTATCTCCAATAGGTGGAAGACAGGGATACAAAGGGAAACAGAATATAAAAAGATATTTTAGGTTAAAAGAACAAAACATTATGTGCTTATGGAGCTAAATGTAGAGTTTTCACTTAATTTTTTTCTATATCATATTCGTATTATATTTATCCCCTTTCTTCCACACAGAGATTTGTTTCTGAAAAATAAAGAATGTGGCAGAGTTACAATATTTTATGTTTGCTCATTTTGCTTTATAGCATATTACATGTGAACAGATCCAGAACATTAGGAATCCTATCAATACCACTAGGATTACTGAAAACAGTTTTTACATTTTTTGCATAAATTTCTCCACATCCTGTCCCAACTTTTACATTTAATCCATGTCTAGTAGAGCCATTACATGGTATACGTTCTTCGAGACCTTATCCTAGTTCTGCAAGTAACTAAGTGTGTAATTCTTACCACGAGTCCTTCTGTTATCTTTCTGGCTTTTCTCGTTGTCTAATTCTTACCCTAGAAGAGAACTTGAGAAAGTCTCATGGGAACAATATTCAATTAATACTTGCATATTAATAAGCTTATGGCCTTTAGAAATGAAAATCCGTTTTACTGAGTAGAAATCTTTGGCGTGTATTTTCTTGTCTTGCATACCGTTAGCCAATTTTACTGCAGCAAAGGTGTAGCTATCTTCAATATCTCATGATAATCTAAAATCTCTCATGATACTCTAATTTGCTTTCTCATATAAATCTTGTACGTTTTCTGTTTGTATAGTCAAAGTTGTTTATTATTAGTTTTAGGTATTTTTTTCTCTTTAAAAGAGACATTTGAAACAAATTTCGAGTTTTTTAAATTACAGTTTTAATATATCCTCTATGTCTTCTACCTTCTGGTTTTCTTCAGGTACTATCATTATCCATATATTGGAATTTATTTGCTTGCCTTCAATAACTGCTAATTTCCTTGAAATTATTTTAACCTTTTTTTAATCTATAAAATTTCCCCCTTGTTTGTGGTCAGTGGCTATGAAGGCATTATTTTGCATTTATTTGCTCCTGCACTCCTTCTATAATATTCTTTTTTTTTTTTTTTTTTTTTTAAATTTTTTTTCAACGTTTATTTATTTTTGGGACAGAGAGAGACAGAGCATGAACGGGGGAGGGGCAGAGAGAGAGGGAGACACAGAATTTGAAACAGGCTCCAGGCTCCGAGCCATCAGCCCAGAGCCCGACGCGGGGCTCGAACTCACGGACCGCGAGATCGTGACCTGGCTGAAGTCGGACGCTTAACCGACTGCGCCACCCAGGCGCCCCTCCTTCTATAATATTCTTAAGAAATTTCATGACTTAGGGCATCTGGGTGGCTCCGTTAAGTACCTGACTCTTGGTTTTGGCTCAGGTCGTAATCTCACAGTTTGTGAGTTCAAGGACCCCATTGGGGGCACCGTGTTGACAAGTGTGGAGCCTGCTTCCGATTCTGTGTCTCCCTCTCTCTGCCCTCTACTGCTCACACTCTGTCTCTCAATAACAAATAAATGTTAAATTTTTTTTAAAAAATTCATGCCTTGCATAAATCTCTAATATGTTTCTGGCTTTATACTTTTTTTGAATGTGTATTATTCTACTCTTTAGTCTATTTTTTATTTTCTTATATTAACCAAGTATGGTATCTGGCCTTAATACTTTCGTATTTATTCATTTTATATGCATTGAACTTTCTGAATTTTCACAAGGTGGTATGTTTTAGGGTAGCTTTTAAAAATTTACAAATCTCCTTTTACTCTTGTTTGTGTGCTTTGTTTTAAAATGTGGCAGTTTGCTTTCTGAGATTTCCTGCTTATGTTTCTCTCCACTTTTATCTAGAATTTACCTCTTATCTCTGTCCTACTCAATGTTGATTATATTCCCAGAAGTTTCTCCTCATTATGGAGCCCTTCTCTGGAGACACATCCTTGTGTGTCAGTGTTGAGATTTTACAGGGACTTGGCTTTTACAGCCCAATTAAGATTTGTATAGGCATCTGCCATGCACTGAACAGTGCAGAAGCAAAAACCACATGCCTTTCAGCTGATTATCAGTGTTGCTGAGCAGGAAATCTTGGGCTCATATATTATTTTCTTGAGTAATTCAAATGTTAGTCTGTTTCACTGTAGTATAAAGTGGTGACTGTCTTAAATATTTCATGGTAATCTAAATTACTTAACAATATAAATCTTGTACATTTATTCTGCTGTGCTATCCAAGGAAAATTTGTTACATTTTTGTGATTCTTCTCTTGGCAAGCTTTTTGGTTGTAATAATTCTTCTCCACCATATGTATTTGGGGGCTTTTGTAAATACTTTGTCACCTATTTTTGTTTAAATTATATGGGGTTTCTGTTTCCCATATGTATTTGGGGGCTTTTGTAAATACTTTGTTACCTATTTTTGTTTAAATTATATGGGGTTTCTGTTTCCCTTGCATCAATTTATCGACAATTTTAACCAAAATATTCATGACAATTTTTATTGAATATTGATAAAAATTGAACTTCAATATGTGGTTTTTCTTTTGTTTGCTGAAAGGTATGTGTTTTCATTTTCATATTAAGTAAATGCATGGAACTATCCACTTGTGCTGTTGCTTTCAAAATCCCATGTTTTATGCATATACGTCTAGAGGTATAATTGCCTGTCTTCAGAAGAAACGATAATCCAGAAGAATTTATTAGACTGTATTTAGTAATTACAGAAAAGGAAGCATCAATTTATTCTACATATTTTTTTTGTACACCACTAAAATCAGCTAAATGTTATATATAACAGTCTGGTGAACTCCCTTAAATCCCATAAAAGCTTAGTCACAAATAAATTTAGGTATTTACTTTAACATGAAAAAGTTTTGTTTGTTTCTTTTTAACTAACCATTCCTGAGGACCAAAGGGAGCTCCAAGTCCCCATATTAAATCCTAAAGTAGCTTATGAAATTGTTGTTTAATATTTGAGTACCTACAAATATCCATTCATCTTCTCTGAAGTATATATATTTCTAAGAGGGTGCACAACAGAAGCTTAGCTGCAAAAAAGTAAAAATGAAATTGTCATGTTTAATCACTTCTCTTCCTGAGAAGAAAGATTTAAGCATGTGAAAATGGAATCACTCAAGTCAGAATTAGGCCAACTGCTGTGACTAATATCGCCATGATGAAACAAGGTTTTTCATTTTTTATTCCAAGCAACTAGTTATAAGAAGCACAGTGTATAAAAACCTAACAGACAACCAAAAGTTCTTTCTTGAAAGAATGAATGAATCAATGATTGAAAGGACATTTTTAAAATACTGGGTCAGTGAGTGAAGATACCTTCTGGTATTTTCACTAAGAGGTAGAATACTAAAAATGTTCAATAATGGGGGTGGGAGGGCAGAAAAGTGTAAAAATTTTTAGTTATATAACTTGTGTTTGAATCCTGTCTCTGTCATTTAGCTGTGTAACCTTAATTTACCCACTTTGCTAAATAGTAACCAAAAGTGTTTGTTTGCAGGCATTAAATAAGAA
The DNA here is from genome assembly GCF_028749965.1 of Puma concolor. Classification (NCBI taxonomy): domain Eukaryota; kingdom Metazoa; phylum Chordata; class Mammalia; order Carnivora; family Felidae; genus Puma; species Puma concolor. Next base: position 53,221,098 of record NC_141679.1, on the reverse strand, counting down.
TTTGTTCTCTTTACTTTCCTTATAGCTCAACTCTATAAGAATATGCTAATGAAACATCTTAAGAAAATCATTTAAATGTTCATGAGCTATGATTGACATATAACATTGTATAAGTTTAAGGTATATACAGCATCATGATTTGATATATGTAATACTGCAAAATAATTAACGCAATAGAATTAGTTAAAATCCATCACTTCACATAGTTCTAATTTTGTTCCAGCCATGTAATGAGAACTTAAGACTTACCATATTAGCAACTTTCACATACACAATACTGTGTTAACTACAGTCATTGTGTTGTATGTTACATCTCCAGAACTTACTTATAACGGGAACTTATAAGTTATAACTTATTTCTACCTTTTGACCACCTAACTTAATTTTCTCACTCCCACTCATTGCCTCTGGCAATCAAATTTCAATGAGTTTTTTTTTTTTTCCAGATTCTAGAAGTTAGTTCGTGCAGGTTTTGGCTTTCTCTGACTTATTTCATTCACTTGGCATAATGCCCCAAAATCCATCCCTGTTGTCATAAATGGAAAGATTTTCCTTCTCTTTTTATAGTTAAATAGCATTCCTATGTATGAGTGTGTGTATGTATGTATATACACTTATGCATGTATATATACACACGTGTATATGTATATTACAAATTATTTAGATAGTGGGATTGCTGGATCAAATGGTAGTGGTTATACCAGTCTACATTCCCACTAACAGTGCACAAGAGTTACCTTTTCTGCATGTCCTCATCAGTATGTCTTACCTATTGTTTTTTGATGACAGAATAAAACCCATGACTGTGAGAATAGCTAACAATCGTGAGTTTATATGTCACTGTGGTTTTGGTTTCTCTTTCCCTAATAATTTGTGATGTTTAATTAAACGTTTTTTCCGTACCTGTTAGCCTTTTGAATATTTTCTTTGGGAAAGTGTCTATTCAGGTCCTTTGCCCATTTCTAAGTTGGAGTATTTGGCCTTTGCTATTGAGCTGTAAGAGTTTTTTTTTTTCCTTCTTTAGCAGATAATCTGTTGTTAGTAAATGGAACTGCTATTTAAATCACCTAGAGATTGCTGTGAGAGAAATCTAATCAGTGATTATCTTGTATTTTTCCAATCTGATAATTATTCACCATTTTCCATATCAATTCTCAGTTGGAGCCATTTATCACTATTGACCTATATGCTCAGCAGTACATGTTTCCATGCCAATATGAATTTACAATTTGCTTTGATTTTTGAATGCTTATTTCTAGTGGCATTTGTAATTATTTTGTGTGTAAATTAGGTATAAGAAGGCAAATTAATTAATTTCTATTCAGAGGAACAATACACTGGACTAGAAGTATTTCCAGAATCCATTTTGAGCAATTAATGTCAGAAGTATTAGTAGTCAAAACATAAAAACACTCTTTTTTTTCTTTCTTCTTCCCCCATTTGTTTTGTATACCTTTCCTCATCTTTTTTACCAGACTTCATTTTAGATAACATTTGAAGTATTTGCTGACTGATTTAGGTTTCAAATTTTGTGCTTATCTTCCTTACAGCAACAACTAGAGGAAGATGGGGTCAGTCATATTTATAGTGGAAAGTAACGCATCAAGCTATTTGTGACATCAGTCTCTAAAATAATTTTGTTTTGTGGAACCTCAGGAAGTTCAAACTGGGGTATATCACCAATAGCTTTTTCCTGAAAAACATGCTACAGCTAATGCAGTAATGGGTTTTCTGTGGGGACTCTTTAAAGTGCTCTTGGATAAAGACCACATTTTAAATATTAAACTGCACCTTAGGAAACATGGCCTTTCAGCAGGCTAAGTATATGTTATTCTAGAGACTGACTTGAAAAAGTACAGGTCATATGAGTAGGTAACCCCAAATGGATGAACCATATATTTCAACATATCCTATAAATAGAATGTGTCTAAATAAAATGTGTGATAAGAGCAGACAGGTGCATTCTATGACAAGGCCTGGAGTGCTTATGCTTGGACTTGCAATGAGCAAAGTCATAATAAGTTAACACGTTGAGAAGTAGCTATACTTTTGTACACATGAAAGCTAACCAGAATTTTGCCTTAATTGGAGGCTTAATCACACAATGCCTTGTGACATCTGGCATACAATTGCTGTATTTTTTTATTTTTCATATGTGGCTATCAAATGTATAATAAGCATGTAACATTTCTGGGCATGTGCCCTCCAGAAAGTTTTCTGCTTAATTCACCCACAGTTTCTAAAGCATCATACTCCTGTTTCAAAAATGTTATGTTATTAAGCCAAGGAAAGAAGTTCCCTCCTAGTCAATTAGCCAGGATCACTAGAAGTAAAAGTAATGAGGGGCTAATAGGAGCCAGGCATCATAATTTTAAGTAGTCATGACTCTTCTTTTACAGGTGTTATGGAGTCTACTTTAAGTGGCACAGGGAATTGCAATGGAAGCAGTTAAAGTTGACCAAGAATCTTAAAGATGGGTCAAGGAAAGTATTCCTCTTGTCACTCTGCCCTAGCTTGTATGCTTTTAGAACAGTGGAAAGTCTAATATTACCACACATTCCAGAAATCAAACCTGTAGTTGCCTCTTGTATCCATTTTGTTTACCTGTTCAGAGAAGAAAAAGTTTGAACAGCTCTATATTCTCAACCACAAGAAAGGCACTAGGTTTTTGTTCCTATGAGAGTCAATATCTAGGGTGTACTCATTCTAGAACCCATGCTTATTCCCGCATTCTATGGGAAAAAAATCAAAAACCAACTTTCAGGTCCAACGAAAGGCAAACAGTCCAAGATTAGCTGTCAACAAGGGCTTAGTCAAGATCCAGCCATAAAGTTATGGGTCTAAAAGAAAAAACAAAAGCAGAAGGCACAATCCTAGCACTTAAAAAATAGAGCACATGAGATCAAAATGGCAATCTTCCAACTGATCTTGTGAAAAGGTATCAGAACATGATGTATGATAGCAAAGCTAAAATCTGAACTTATGGGAATTGGCAATAGAAAAGTACCCTGTGGGAAACATGCCTGAGGCATTTTATTGAGAATACAGGGAGGAATCCTTTTGTCTTTGATGTGAATTAAGGGATGAGTGGTGAACCTATTATAGGTGTTAATGAAGAGGCTGCACTCTAAATCTGTCAGATGAAAACCTTCCTGTGAGCAAGCTACATGAGAAATTTAAGGAACAGGGTGCACAGATCATCTAGCCAATGAGGTGACTAACTTCCAACTCTCAGTGTTTAAAAGCCCTGTAATACAACTAAATAAAGGATCATAGCATTGCTTTATTTGACCTACATATTCATATTACTCTTAATTGTTTTTGTCTACAAGCTACATACTTCTATGGAAGAAAAAACTCAGTACTCTCAATCTCTGTCTCTGTTTCTCAGGCTAACACTCCACTAAAAGGCAAAGAGATGTAAACCTGGGAAGAAGAATCCAAATATTTTTACTATCCTGTCATCTGAGTTTGGAGAATATTGTAAAACTTACTGTGTTAGATGGCACAAAAGCAGAGTCAACAATGAGGTCTGGAAGCTGGGAGGAAAGATGTAAGGGACTGGACAAAGAGAACTGTGTCTATATGCATTTCAAGTACAACCAAGATGTTTTAAAATGTCCTATTTAATCTGAGTTTAATTGCTATTAATCTAATGAAGACATTTTCTCAATGTTAAACAGTTATTCAGGGAGAAAAACGGGAGTGCTTTTGAAGAGATGTAGAAAATGAATTTAAAATTTTGTATGTCTTGCCTATTGTTCGATGTGAGCACTGTTAAATTTTTCTAAGCTTAGTTTGCTACACCCTAAGATTATGAAAATACTTACTAACCAGCATTTTCTCGCTTCTGTAATCTTGCTTGCTTAACACATTCCTCCCCTTCCCCTTTTTTCTCCCGCCAAAGGACGCCCAAGCAGAGAACAACAAATGTCCTTACTTTAAAATCAACTAATCAGGCCCCCCATAATCTGAAACCTCCCCTATGCTATTTGTCTCTGTCTATAAAAACGCTGTACAAACCCTGATCGGGGCCTCTTAGCGTCACTGGCAACGAGTGCGCGGAGGTCCAGGTTCGAACCTGCAATAAACGACCCTTGCCGCTTGGCTTTGACTTACGACTCTGGTGGTCTCTTGTGGGGGGTTTCACGACCTCAGGCGTTACATTTGGAGGTCCCACCGAGATCTCCCCTGGGCCCATCAGACTTCTGGTCAACGGGTCATCTCTGATTCCGATCGCTAAGTAAGCCGGCTCTATCTTTTTCTCTCTGATCTGTGTTTCTTCTCAGGAAAACCGGTTCTATCTGGAAGCTGGTGTGACCCTGGCAGACGCGCTATAGGGCACCCAGCCGGGGTCAGTTGGAGACGTCCACTGACACTGGGGGCCTTTCTGGCCCATCAGGACTCTTTTCTGTGGGCCACTCACGCCCAACGCGCCTGCTAGTTAACCACTTTCACTTTCCCTACGGACTTCCAGTTTCTCTGTACAGACTAGTCCAGAGTGCTAAGAAACATCTCCAGGTGCCTGAAGGAAAAAAACCCTCTAATCAGTAGGCATGCCCATTGTTACCCGCGCTCTGATGTGATGTGTGTCTGTCTGTTGAATTGACTGGAATGATTGTTGGAGTCAGGGGCACGCGCCTGACTTACCCTATGTGTAGTCCCACGGCGTAAGCTACGGGATTCGAGTGGGCTCTAACCCGATTTCCGCGGTGATCCTCATATGGCTTAAGGCAGTCAAAATTTTTTTGATCCAAGCAGGGGGTTTATACCTGCACGCCTATGCTAAGAGGCACCTACGCTCCCGCAAGGGACGAGTACGCGAATGCTTCTGTGTCAGTCTAAATGTATTGTCACCCCTGGGCCCTTGTAATAACCACCATCCTAACCGTAACCCTTTCTATTGGGTTGGCCGCAACAGCACCAGAAAGTTGGAACCGCTGCCAGAGATTCTTGTTGGTTCTTGTTTTTCTTTTGTGGATCGGATGCTTTATTGGAATTGTTTTCTCGCCTAATCAGAATTAATTATTCCATCCTTTGTTCCTCTCTTCTCCTCTTCCTCAGAATCATAACATGGGCCAAACTCATACCACCCCTCTCTCCCTCCTCCTCACCAACTTTAGGGATGTAAGAGCTAGAGGACACAACTTAAGCCTAGACATTCGCAAAAGAAAGTTGATCACCTACTGCTGCTCTGAATGGCCCACCTTTGGGGTCAATTGGCCTACAGAGGGAACCTTCTGCCTCCCTGTGGTCCTTAAAGTAAAATCAAGAATTTTCCTACCAGGGAAAGAAGGTCACCCAGATCAGATTCCCTATATTCTGGTGTGGCAAGATTTAGTGGAAAACCCACCTCCCTGGATGGCCTCTTTCTTAACAACAGGGCCTTGCAAAATCCTAGCGGCTAAACCTACCAACCCTCCCAAGCTACAAACTCCATATGCACCCCCTGTTCTCCCCGAGAGCCAAGATTGACTTTCCCTTGACCCTCCCCCTTACCAGATTCCTCCTCTTATTCAGTAAGCCGCCCCTATCCCTGCTCCCGACCCCATTTCCCCTGTGCTGGCAGAGCCTCCCATAGCCCAGCCGATAGAAGAACTAGAAAATAGGGAGGCTCAACCCGTACCCATGTCTAATGGGGGTGCAATCCAAGGGCCGGCTGGATGTACCCGTGGCCGGGCCCCACATGAGCCAGGGTTCCACCTCCCTGTCTCCACCATAGCTTTACCCTTACGGGAAATAGGGCCTCCCGATGATAAGGGGAACCCCCGACTTCAATACTGGCCCTTCTCTACCAGTGACCTATATAACTGGAAAACCCAGAATGCCCGATTTTCGGATAACCCTAAAGATTTAATAGCTCTCCTGGACAGTGTTATGTTCACCTACCAACCCACCTGGGATGATTGTCAGCAACTCCTCCGAATCCTGTTCACCACCAAGGAGCCAGAAAGAATTCAATTGGAAGCAAGAAAGCTGGTTCCTGGAGATGACGGCCAGCCTACTGCTAACCTTGATCTCATTAATGCAGCTTTTCCCTTGACCCGACCCCCACAGGGTGGCTGGGACTACAACACGACAGAAGGTAGGGGACGACTGCACATTTATCGCCAGACTCTAATGGCGGGTCTCCGGGCTGCTGCACGCAAGCCCACTAATTTGGCGAAAGTATATTCAGTAGTACAAGGTAAAACAGAGAGCCCTGCTGCTTATTTAGAAAGACTAATGGAAGCCTTCAGACAGTATACCCCCATGGACCCAGAGACCCCCGAAAATCAAGCTGCCGTTGTAATGGCCTTTGTAAACCAGGCAGCCACTGATATTAAAAAGAAACTCCAGAAACTAGAAGACCTGGAGGGAAAACAAATTCAGGACTTACTCCGCATTGCCCAGCGTGTCTATAATAATATAGAGACTCCAGAGGACAGGCAACTTAAAGCTACTGAAAAAATGACCAAAGTCCTGGCTGCTGTTGTCCAAAAGCCCCTAGATAAAGACCAATGTGCCTATTGCAAAGAAGAAGACCATTGGGCCTGAGAATGCCCTAAAAAGAAAAGGCCACGTCATAATCAAAAACCGTGGCAGCCAAAAACCACACCTGCCCTCTTCACTCAAGATGCAGAATAGGGGGGGCGGGGTTTGGATCCCCTCCCCAAACCTAGGGTAACGCTACAAGTGGAGGGGAACCCAGTTCAATTCCTAGTCGACACAGGGGCACAACATTCGGTCTTGATCAGACCCCATAGGAAAATTTCTGAAAAATCTTCCTGGGTCCAAGGGGCTACCGGAATAAAAAAATATTCCTGGACCACCCAGAAGGACTGTGGACCTAGGAAGCGGAAAGGTCACCCATTCCTTCCTAGTCATCCCCGACAGTCCCTGCCCCTTATTGGGAAGAGACTTACTCACTAAAATGGGGGCTCAGATTCATTTCATGCCAGGGGGCCCCCAAGTGACTGACCTCCACAACCAACCCATTTCCGTACTTACTCTAAGATTAGAAGATGAATATCGACTTCATCAGGAGCCACCCTCACAAAATCACAACATAGAGCCCTGGCTCCAGCAGTTTCCAGAGGCATGGGCTGAAACCGGGGGTATGGGGTTGGCTAAGCATTGCCCAGCTCTATTCATAGAAGTAAAGACGGTCCGGGTCCGACAATACCCAATGTCAACAGAGGCTAGAAATGGCATCACGCCACATATCCGTTGCCTCCTAGACTTGGGTATCTTGCGTCCCTGTCATTCAGCCTGGAACACCCCCCTACTGCCTGTACGAAAACCTAATAGTGCGGACTACCGTCGGGTACAAGATCTGAGAGAAGTTAACCACCGAGTCATGGACATACACCCGACAGTTCCTAACCCCTATACCCTCCTAAGTGCCCTCAACCCAGAAAGACAATGGTATACTGTCCTCGATTTAAAAGACGCTTTTTTCAGCCTGCCTCTGGCCCCCAAAAGCCAAGAACTCTTTGCCTTCGAGTGGTCTGATCCTGAGAGGGGCATAAATGGACAACTCACCTGGACCCAGCTTCCCCAAGGATTCAAAAAGTCACCCACCTTGTTCGATGAAGCACTTCACGAAGATCTGGGCGAGTATCGGAGTAGAAACCCCGAAGTGACTCTCTTGCAGTACGTCGACGATCTTTTAATAGCCGCTGAGACTGCGGAAGCCTGCTTGCAAGGCACCAGGAACCTTCTCCGGACACGTGGTGCCCTAGGGTACCGGGCTTCAGCAAAGAAAGCCCAAATTTGTAGATCTGAGGTAATCTACTTGGGGTACCTGTTAAGAGGAGGACAACGGTGGCTCAATGATGCACAGAAGGAAACCGTCCTCCGCATCCCCCGACCCACAACGCGAAGGCAGGTAAGAGAATTCCTGGGATCGGCTGGGTTCTGCCGCTTGTGGATACCTCGGTTTGCTGAGATGGCTAAGCCTCTTTACCTGGTCACCCGAGAACAGGCGCCCTTTGAGTGGACAGAGGAAACTGAGCAGGCTTTCCAGCAAATTAAACTCACCCTGTTGACGGCCCCAGCCTTAGGGCTCCCCGATGTCTCCAAACCCTTTCATCTCTTCATAGATGAAAGCAAGGGGATAGCCAAAGCAGTACTGACGCAACCTCTTGGTCCATGGCCCGGCTCGTCGCCTACCTTTCAAAAAGACTAGACCCAGTGGCGGCTGGCTGGCCTCCTTGCCTCCAGATGATCGCTGCTACAGCTCTAATGGTAAAAGATGCCTATAAATTAACTATGGGACAAGAGTTACATGTTACAACCCCCCATGCCATCGAGGTAGTCCTCAAACAACCTCCTGACCGATGGATAAGTAACGCCCGACTGGTTCACTACCAGGGGCTATTATTGAATCCCCTCAGAATCATTTATGCTCCCCCCCAAACACTAAATCCTGCCTCCATGTTACCAGACCCGGACTTAGATATCCCCCTCCATGACTGCGCTGAAATATTGGCGCAGGTTCATGGCGTTCGGGAAGATTTACAGGATCACCCTCTACCAGACCCTGAGGTCACCTGGTTCACTGACGGCAGCAGCTTTGTACATCAGGGTCGAAGGTACGCAGGGGCAGCAGTCACAACTGAAACTGAGACTGTTTGGGCAGAGCCTTTGCCAGCTGGCACCTCTGCCCAACGGGCTGAACTTGTGGCCTTAACCAAGGCACTGACTTTGGGAAAAGACAAGAGACTAAACGTGTATACGGATAGCAGATATGCTTTTGCTACAGCCCACATACATGGACCTATATACAGAGACAGGGGACTGTTAACTGCAGAGGGGAAAACTATCAAAAACAAAGAAGAAATATTGGCTCTTTTAAAGGCACTCTGGCTGCCTAAACGACTAGCCATCATACATTGCCCAGGCCACCAAAAACCGATCACACCGGTGGCCAGAGGAAATAATTTGGCTGACCAGGTGGCCCGAGAGGTGGCCTTACAGGTGGACTATACTTTAATGACCACCCTACCAGACCCCGGTTCAGCTAGTTTACCAGGAAGTCCCACCTACACTAAAGGAGACCTAAACTGGATCCAAAAATTGCCTTTGACTCAGTGCCTTAACGGATGGTGAAGAGCAGCAGACTGTAGCATAATCCTCCCAGAAGAAATGGGAAATAAAGTCTTTTCCAAGATGCACCAAGACACTCATATGGGCACAAGAAAAATGCAAGACTTAATGAGACATGCTAGGATCACCATTAAAGACTCCAGGACAAAAATTGAACAGATAGTTGCTAGCTGTAAAGCTTGCCAACTAACTAACGCTACCAACCACGGGAAAAACCCTGGCTCCAGGACCCGCAGAACCAGGCCAGGAGCCTATTGGGAAGTAGACTTCACCGAGGTAAAGCCTGGAAAATATGGATATAAATATTTGTTAGTGTTTATAGATACCTTTTCAGGATGGACAGAGGCCTTCCCCACCAAGCATGAGACTGCACAGGTAGTAGCAAAGAAAATGTTGGAAGACATCATGCCCAGGTACGGATTCCCTACCCTAATAGGATCAGACAACGGACCAGCACTCATTTCAAAGGTAATACAAGGGATAGCGCAGTTTATTGGGGCTGATTGGAAACTACATTGTGCATATAGACCCCAAAGCTCAGGACAGGTAGAAAGAATGAATAGAACTCTAAAAGAGACCTTAACTAAATTGACCATGGAGACTGGCGCTAACTTGGTAGTCTTACTCCCCTACACTCTGCTCAGGGTGCGAAACTCCCCCTCCAAACTGGGATTAACCCCCTTTGAAATCATGTATGGAGTACCCCCTCCTATAATTCCCAACCTACAGTCTAATGTGTTAACTGAATTTGATGATCATAAACTTCTTATTTCCCTGAGGGAACTCCAGCGCACCCACCAGGAAGTTTGGCCCAGACTGAGAGCCATTTATGAGACCGGGCCCCCTCCTGAGCCACATCACTACCGACCCGGAGACTGGGTATACGTGCGGAGACATAAGCAAGAGACCCTCCAACCACGGTGGAAGGGACCCTACATTGTGATCCTCACTACACCCACCGCTCTCAAGGTCAAACGGATCACCACCTGGATCCATTACACCCACGCCCGACCAGCTGATCCATTTGCGGTTCGAGAAGACTTCGTGCCGGAAGCCAACACCGCCTGGACGGTTGACCAGAGTAAGACCCATCCTTTAAAATTGACTCTGCGTCGAAAACCTGACCCCAAAAACCGGCTAAGACCAAAGGCCCGGGTGTCCCATACCAAGACAGTTGCAGCAACTCAGGACCCACAATGATCGAAGGAACACTCACTAGCATGCTCCTGCTCACCTCCTACAGACTGATAACTATTGCGGGCAACCCCCACACACCCTATACTTTAACTTGGGAGGTTTCTAATTGGGAAACCCATGAAGTCTATAACACCACCACAAAGTCAGACACCCCACTAAATAGCTGGTGGCCAGACTTATACTTTAATTTAGAAAAAGTAGCAGTCTCTACTGGATTAACCCTCCTCGAAAAGCAGCGCAGGTCTGCTGCAGTGTACCAACAAAATAAGTTCCGAGATGAGGGGTTCTATGCCTGCCCCGGGTTCAGAACCGGAGCGATGAGGAAAACCTGTGGAGGGCTCGAATCCCTCTACTGCAAGGCTTGGAGTTGTGTCACTACTAATGATGGGAGCTGGAAATGGCACATAAAGCCCCAATATATTAAAATGTCATTTATTAAGCCATGCAACAAAGCCCAACACGGGCACACGGTAGTGAACCCGGTGCCCATCCGTGATCCCAATTGCAACCTTGTCCAAATCAAATTTCTAGAAGATGGAAAAAAAGAAACTAGATGGACCACTGGGCTTAGTTGGGTAATCTATTTATATCGGGAACCACCCTACTAGGCAACTGTTATTCAGATAAAACTAAAGGTAGAACCCAAGGTTCCACCAACCCTAATAGGGCCAAACCAGTCAGTATGGCCCACAAGTAAGCCTAATACTACCTCGCGGTCCACAAATAAGGGTACTAATTCTCCGGCCACTCAGGTGGTCACTGTAACTGGGACTACTCCAAGAAAACCCAAAAAAATTCAAATCCCATTCAAAGATGACCCCTTATGGGTAATGATGAATACCACTTAAAAGGCCTTAAATCATACTAAACCCAATGAAACAGAAGCTTGTTGGCTGTGCTATTCCACAAAACCTCCATTTTACGAGTCAGTAGCAATAGTAGGAAATTATAGCACTGCAAACAACTCAGACACTTGCAGTTGGGGACAGAGAAGACCCGGCCTCACACTACCGGTGCTTATGGGAAATGGGACATGTATAGGAACAGTGCCAACAAAATATAGCCACTTATGCATAAGTAACAGGAATATATTCAATACTTCAGAAAACTGGATTATTCCACCAAATAACTCATGGTGGCTTTGTTCTCATGCGGGATTAACCCCCTGCCTCTATAATGATATGTTCAATCAGTCAAAATTCTGTGTAATGGTAATTGTGTTCCCAAAAATCATATACCACACAACTGAGTATATAGACCAGATGTGGATAGCACCAAAAAGAGTAACTAAGAGAGCACACATTACTGCAGGGGCTCTAACTCTAGCCATCATATTTGGACTCGGGGCCATCGGAACAGGGACAGGGATCTCGGCCTTAACTATACAAAACAAGGGATTTAGTATACTTAGAGAAGCGGTTGACAAAGATATAGAAAGAATAGAGACTGCCATCACTTCGCTTGAAAAGTCCCTAACCTCCCTCTCGGAAGTAGTTTTACAAAACAGGAGAGGATTAGACCTGCTGTTCCTACAGCAAGGTGGTCTCTGTGCAGCACTAGGAGAAGAGTGTTGCTTCTATGCTGACCACACAGGAATAGTAAGGGATTCTATGGCCAAGATCCGAGAAGGGCTAGCCAAACGAAAAAGAGAACAGGAGGCAGGGTGGTTTGAATCCTGGTTCAGTCGTCCCCATGGTTAACTACCCTGCTCTCCGCTTTACTCGGGCCTCTGGCCATCCTACTTCTCCCTCTTACATTAGGCCCCTGCATCATAAACAAAATTATTAATTTTGTCCAAGACAGGTTCAATGCTGTACAATTAATGGTCTTACAAACTCCGTACCAACCGCTCAAGACATTACAAATCAAAAACTGAAGATCCAAGATTGGCTCTTCAGGCACAAGGAAAAGGGGGGAATGTAGAAAATGAATTTAAAATTTTGTATGTCTTGCCTATTGTTTGATGTGAGCACCGTTAAATTTTTCTAGACTTAGTTTGCTATACCCTAAGATTATGAAAATACTTACTAACCAGCATTTTCTCGCTTCTGTAATCTTGCTTGCTTAACACATTCCTCCCCTTCCCCTTTTTTCTCCCGCCAAAGGACGCCCAAGCAGAGAACAACAAATGTCCTTACTTTAAAATCAACTAATCAGGCCCCCCATAATCTGAAACCTCCCCTATGCTATTTGTCTCTGTCTATAAAAACGCTGTACAAACCCTGATCGGGGCCTCTTAGCGTCACTGGCAACGAGTGCGCGGAGGTCCAGGTTCGAACCTGCAATAAACGACCCTTGCCGCTTGGCTTTGACTTACGACTCTGGTGGTCTCTTGTGGGGGGTTTCACGACCTCAGGCGTTACAGAGGTAATCTTTATCCTTGGGAAAATTTTTCATAAAGTCTGAAGAATCCTTCTGTTCTATTAGAAGATGTCTGCTCTATAAACAGATAAAATCAGTTAATGCTTTGCTTGTTTTCCCTATCTTAAAAGATAGTCAAAAAGTCAGAACCCTATTGACACTCACATCTGATATAAAGAGCTACAGAAGAAGTAAAATTTTCTCTCAGATAAGTCTCTTCGTGTGAAAATCTAGAAATTTTATCATACTAATTCCTCTTTGGTGAAATGTAGTTAACAAAATGGTTAGCATGACTTAGTTCCTTGATTGTGCTTGTTGTGACATCATGGCAGTAAGAGGTACTAACACATGAAAGACTAAGAGAAGAACCACTCAAATATCCTACTTTAGACAGTGGTTTCACTAATGAAAATGATGACAATGTTTAGTGTACAGGATAGAAATTGCAATCAGAAGGGCTAGGTTTACATTCTGTTTCTGACAATAACACAAGGTGTTTTTTTGTTTTTTTTTTTCAGCTCTTAATTTTGAAATTATATGGATTTTGGTGAAATTAGACCTTAAAATCTAGAATTACTCCAAAAGAGGGTGATGACAGGGTCGAACACTCAAATGAGTCACATCCACAGGTACCACAAGCTTGAATATGTCACAGATTTTTTTCATCACACAACTCTCACAAGAACAAAAGAGAATAAACACTTAATAAATGCCTAATCTGTACCAAGAACTTGGTGAGAACTTTTATTTTCATTTTGTCAATTTTGTATAACAATCAAATGAGAGAATTATCAGTATCCACTTACCAAGTAGAAGGAAACTGAGGAAGAGAGCACTTAGAAAAATTTCTGAAAGTCCTGTAAGCATTTAGCTAGAATGTGGAGTGATACAACTTCCTCTTTTGTGGATTTTGTAATGATATGAACAACTAACTATTAAATTTCTACAATGTACTGCAAGGCACTATCCCAACCCTGGTGACTTCTACCTCTACATTGTCAGTTTTACATTACTCTAATTTTATGGGCTTTCCTGATCTTTTCTTCCCATACTTTTGTTTACTGTCTGACTTGAATTTTTCTTGTGGAGAACAAAGGGATTCGAATTACTCCCACCAAGATAACTACAACAAAGTTCAGGGGTAAGCTGTTAAATTGATGTTATTTTTGTTTAAGCAGAATAAATTGCCTTGCTCAGCCTCTTGTATGTGGTGGGCATTTAATAAATGTTTGTCACATAACTGGAGGAATAAATACATTAAGATACTATTACAAACCCCATCAGTACACTTCATTATTCCTGGCTGTAGTGAAACCAAAATTCAACTCTAGAATTTAACATTTAAGTCTGTCTATAAATGCTACAACATAGAAAACTTCTATAGTTCAGGTACGTTACCACGGGTTATCAATCAAAAATAAAGCAGCCAAACCTGCATTTCTATAAAAGGAAGATTAAAAAAATAATCTAGATCATTGTCTCAAAATTATTTTTTACTTTGTAAAGATGCAGACAAAAATGTAAGCCAAACTCAGTACTCCTATTTTGGGTTATTTCCCCATGGTCTAAGTACTTTTTACCTCCATTTAAGAAGCTCTGTTGTATAATTTATATCATTGCATTGGACAGTCTGAGTTCACATAATATTCTTTATAGTGAAACAAAATATTGATATGTACAAGTTTTCATTAAAGTTTTCTTAATTGAAAATTTGAGACAAGTGTTTTTTTTTCTAAATTAGATTTCACCTGATTTGGCATAACTCTGACTGCAGAGACCAAATACTAGATTACACTCTAAATAAAATATTATCACAAAATGTCTCTGTTGGTATTTGGCTTCAGTCTAGGCTGAGCTACCCACAACTTATTTTGTGATATTGCAGATTTGTTAATGTATTCATATCATTTCAAATTTGAAGAATTGCAGTTTGAGGCTATAATAAAAGGAAATTCCTCTGTAAATTAAAATCTTTAAATATGAATATTCATTTATTCAACAATTATTTTTTGATCATAAGTAGCACACCATCTCCAACAAAATGGTGAGACAGAAGAACCCAGCCTCTGTCCCCCAAGAAAGATCAAGAATATTTTACCCAGGAAAGTTGTCCTTCATTAATGAAGATGAGATCGTACTTTCCTCATCAACAAAAGCTGAGGAAGTTTATCAGCACTAAACCTGCCTTACAAGAAATGCTGGGAGGAGTTCTTCAAGCTGAAATAAACGGATTTTAATTAGTAATATGAAAACATATGAAAATATATAACCAGTCATAGAGGTGAGTATAAGGTTGAGAATAATATAATATAATGGTGTGTTAACTTCTTAGTATGAATTTTAAAGGACAAAAGTACTAAATACAGCTACTGGTATAATAATTTGTTAAAGGATACATTAGAGAAAAATAGAAACTGTGACATCAAAAACATGAAAAGTGAGAGTAAAAGGGTAAGGTTTTTATATGCAATCAAAGTTAAATTGTTACCAGTGTAAAATATACTATTATATTGATCAGATATTTTATATAAGTCTTATAGTAATCACAAAGCAAAAATCTACAGTAGAATCACAAAAGATAAAGAGAAGGGAATCAAAACATACCACTGCAGAAAACTATTCACAAAGGAAGACATCAAGAGGGACTGTAAAACAGCCAGAAAACAATTAGTATGATGGCAACAGTAAGTCCTTACCAATCAATAATTATTTTAAATGTAAATGGATTGAATTCCCCAACCAAAAGATGTAGAGTGGCTAGAGAGACGTGGAAAAAAAAAAAAGAGCCTATAACAGACTCACTTTGACTTTAAAGACATTTGTTGGCTCAAAATGAAGAGATGAAGAAAAGATACACCGTGAAAGTGGAAACCAAAAGAAAGCAAGGTAGCTATCCTTGTATCAGACAAAATTATCAAATTTAAGCCAAAATTAACATGACAGACAATGTCATTCTATAATGATAAGGACGTCAGTTTATTGGGAAAATACAATAAATTCATATGCACCCAACATGGGAGCACCCAAGTATATTAAGCAAATACTAACTGATCTGAAAGGGAAAAATAGACAACTATACAGAAATAATAAGCGACTTTCAATAGTCTACTTTCATCAATGAATAGAACTCCCAGACAGAAAGTCAACACCATAATGTTGGACTTGAACCATACGCTAAGTATACAGAGATAGTACCACTTATCCTTCCAACCACTATGGCATAAAACTAGAAATCAGTAATAGAGAAACTGGAAAATTCACAGATACGTTGAAATTAACATACTCTTGACAACTAGTGAGTCAGATAAGGAACCAAAAGGGAAATTTAAATACATATATTTTTTGAAATAAAAGCACAACATATCAAAACCTATGAGATGCAGCAAAGGCAGTTCTAAGAGGGACTTTACAACAATATATACCTACTTGAAGAAAAGAGGAAGAATTCAAA
The DNA here is from genome assembly GCF_028749965.1 of Puma concolor. Taxonomy (NCBI): domain Eukaryota; kingdom Metazoa; phylum Chordata; class Mammalia; order Carnivora; family Felidae; genus Puma; species Puma concolor. The sequence goes on along the minus strand of NC_141679.1, from coordinate 53,204,999 downwards.
TGAATTATAATACAGCCTGTCTATACCTCAAGGGACTACAAAAATAAATATTAAACCTACAATAAGTAGAAGGAAGGAAATAACAAATATCAGAATGGAAATAAATGAAACAGACCAGAAAAACAATAGTAAAGATAAATGGAATTGGCAAACCTTTTTCTTGAAAAAAAAAAAAAAAAGAAACATCAATATTGGAAATAAAAGAGTTACTACATTGTTAACACAGAAATATAAAGGAACCTAACAGACTACTACAAATACTTGTATCCCAACAAGTTTTATAACTGAGAGAAAATTAAATGTCTAGAAACATACAACCTACCAAGACTTAACCATCAAGAAATAATCTTAACAGACCAAAAATGAATAATGAAAATGAATCAATTATCACCAACCTCCTAATACAGAAAGACCCAGAGGCAGATAGTTTCATGGGTGAATTCTGCCAAATCTTTAAACAATTAATGTATACCCCAATGTTTATAGCAGCACTCTCAACAATAGCCAAATTATGGAAAGAGCCTAAATGTCCATCAACTGATGAATGGATAAAGAAATTGTGGTTTATATACACAATGGAATACTACGTGGCAATGAGAAAAAATGAAATATGGCCTTTTGTAGCAATGTGGATGGAACTGGAGAGTGTGATGCTAAGTGAAATAAGCCATACAGAGAAAGACAGATACCATATGGTTTCACTCTTTAAAAAAAATTTTTTTTTCAACGTTTATTTATTTTTGGGACAGAGAGAGACAGAGCATGAACGGGGGAGGGGCAGAGAGAGAGGGAGACACAGAATCGGAAACAGGCTCCAGGCTCTGAGCCATCAGCCCAGAGCCTGACGCGGGGCTCGAACTCACGGACCGCGAGATCGTGACCTGGCTGAAGTCGGACGCTTAACCGACTGCGCCACCCAGGCGCCCCACATATGGTTTCACTCTTATGTGGATCCTGAGAAACTTAACAGAAACCCATGGGGGAGGGGAAGGAAAAAAAAAAAAAGAGGTTAGAGTGGGAGACAGCCAAAGCATAAGAGACTGTTAAAAACTGAGAACAGGGTGGGGAAACATGGTGGGGAAACGTGGATAATCACTTTCAGACCCTTATCTTAAAAAATAAGTTAAAAATGAATTAAAGATTTAACATAAAAACTGAAAACCTAAAAAACCTAGAAGAAATTATAGGAAATACAGAAAATACCCTTGACATTGGTCTTGACCATAATTTTTTGTACACAACACCTACAGCACAAACAACAAAAGCAAAACTAAACAAGGATACATCAAAACATAAAACAATGAAAAGGCAACCTACAGAATGGGAGAAAATATTTGCAAATCACATCTGATAAGGGGCTAATATCCAAAATATATAAACAGCTCCTACAATTCAATAGCAAAAATATGACCCAATTAAAAATGAGCAAAACACCTAAATTGACATTTTTTTCAAAGAAAACATACAAATGGCCAACAAGTATATGAAAATGTGTTGAATGTTAGTAAGCATCAGGAAAAAGAAAATCAAAACCAAAATGAGGTATCTCCTCACACCAGTTAAAATGACTATCGTGGAAAAGAAAGAGAGTACCTGTTGATGAGAATGTAAAGAAAAAAGTAACCCTTGTGCACTGTTGGTGGGAAAATAAATCAGTACATCCATTATGGAAAAATGTATTTAAGTTCCTTAAATTACAAATAGAATTACCATATGTATGATTTAGCCACCCTACCTCTGTGTAGATATCCAAAGTTAACGGAATCATTATATCAAAGAGTTAACTATACTCCTATGTCCATTGCAGTATTATTCAATAGGCAAACTATGGATACAACCTAAGTGTCCCCTGATCGATGAATGCATAAAGAAAATGGGGTACGGATACATATCTATCTCTATCCACACACACACACACACACACACACACACACACACACACACACACAGACAAAGGATTATTATTCAGCCTTATGAAAGAAGGCAATTCTGTCATTTGCAACCACATGGGTTAATCTGGAGAGCCTTAAACTAAGGGAAATACGCCAGACAGACAAAGACAGAGTGTGGTGTCACTTACACGTAGAATCTAAAAAAGCCTAATTCCTAGAAACAGAATGGTGGTTACCAGAAACTAGGTGGTTTGGGGGGGGGGGGGAAGGGAGATGTTGGTCAGAGGGTACAAACTTCTAGATATAAAATAAATAAGTTCTGGGATTTAATGTAAAGCATTTTTACTCTATAGTGCTAAAATTTGCTAAGAGAGCCCTTAGATGTTCTTATCATACACACAAAGTAATTATGTGACATAAGGAGCATGTTAGCTAATATTACAGTAGTAATCATTCTGCAATACATATGTATCAAATGAACACATACATCTTAAACTTACACTATATTTCAATTATATATCAACATTTTTTAAAAAAAAGAATAAATCTTGAACAAGAAAAATACATATAGCATGCCCTCTGTGATATGCCCTTGAGTTTCAAAAGATGCAATAATTTTATCTCCTTCTAGAATCCCATTTAGCCAACAGAGTAGTAAATACAACTTTTAAGTAACTAATTGAAGTGTGGGCAGTATATCAAAATGCATACAGGGATCTTGGACCTCACTGTTAGTTTGCACATTACTTGTACGTGATTTGGGCACAAACTAGATGATGTCACTGCTGTTACCTTTGTAACTATCTTCAGTAGACTTAAAGTTGATCATCAAAGTACCAGTAAATTTCCCTTTATAACTCCAAATAGCTAATGCTGAAGAATGGAAACAAGAATTTTTCTCCTCTTGCAGAGACAGCCTAATGTGATAATTTCCCCAGTGTCTTTATTAATGCAGCAAAGATAATTATGGATTTAGTTAGTGGGTGGTCACTGCTGTGAAATGAACAAGTCACAGGAGCTGAATAAAGCAAGCCAGTTTAGAAATCTTTACCACACAAGGTATACTTTACCCATATTTAAAATTAACTTAAAATAGATTGTGTGCCCTTTTGCTATGGTATCTGTGCTTAGACAGTACAGCCTATTCAAATCTCTGAATTCTGCAATTTACCAGGCAGCCTAGGAAGAAAGCAAAACTAGGTTTGGAAATATTTTCTAGTTAGGTTATATTTGAAAATCATGCACCTTATGCAAGTTTAGGAAAATCTCATCTAGCTTGAATGTTGCGGGAAATAAATATTTGGTTTATCTGGAAAATAGCATGCACTAGTTAAGTAAATTATAAAAAAAATCTTTAAAAATAACTGCAGAAGATCTTACTAAAATATAATAGTTACCAGGGCTTGAAATGCATCTTCATATTATATGCATAGCTCTGTATGTTGACTTTCTTCAGGAGCATCATTCACACTATTGAGTCTCATTGTAAAGAAAGACAGCTTCAGACAATTTAATAGGCAAGAGTGAATAAGCAACGACTTATGTTACTCCCTAGAGAATGCCTAACGTACCTTAAATTGCCTATCGTTGTTTGCTTTTTCCATGACTTTTCTTTTGAAAGTGAAGAAATTTATTTACAGTAAAAATATTTTATAATCCATCAAATTTCATATAATATCTCTATTTCTTTATTCTCTATTATAGAAAAACTTATAACATGTTCATAGCTTTACATAATTTCTTTGATCAAAATCTTTTTTCCATTAATAAGTACTGGTCAATTTTATTTAAATGTTAGATCCTAACATTAATCCTAAATATTATTTTCTAAACAACAACAATTTAAGAAGGGGGCTAGAAATCAGGCAATATGTCACCTGAGTGTTAGGTGAATATACTTTCCATGAAGCTTAACTACTTTATGCTACTGCCTTAAATTATACAGAAATAGTAACTACTAAGAATATTTTAGGCATGAAATAAACAGCATTTTATAAAAATAAAGTATGAAGACATACAACTGGACAGACAGGCATCTTGTTGGTTCCACTTTTATGCAAATCTTGAAATCCTAATCATAGTAATACTAAGAAAATTTGATACAAATTCTTTTGGAGAACACCACTAGTATCCTATAATAAGATAGTATTTAGTAGATAAATTCCTAGAAACGTACAATACTTCAACACTGAATCGGGAAAAACAGAAATCTGAACAGACTAATTACTAGCAATGAAATTGAATTGATAATCAGAAAACTACCAAAAACAAAGTCCAGGACAAGCTAGATTCACAGATGAATTCTATCAAATATTTAAAAAACCGTTAATATTTATTCTTCTCAAACTATTCCAAAAGATACATGAGGAAATTAAGGTTCCAAATATGTTCTGTGAGGCCAGCCTTACCTTGGTAGCAAAACCCCCACAAAGACACCACAGAAAAGGCCAATACACTGATGAACATAGATGCAAAAATCATCAACAAAATATTAGCAAACCACATTCAACAATAAATTAAAAGGATCACTCACTATGATCAAGTGGGATTTATTTTGGGGAAGCGAGGATGGTTTAACATTCACAAATCCATAAATGTGACACAGCACATTAACACAACAAAGAATAAAAAATACAGTTTAAAGGGACACCTGGGTGGCTCAGTTAAGCTTCAGACTTCAGCTCAGGTCATGAACTCATGGTTTCTGAGTTGGAGCCCCAAGTCAGGCTCTGTGCTGACAGTTGAGAGCCTGGAACCTGCTTTGGATTCTGTGTCTCCCTCTCTCTCTGCCCCTCCCCTGCTTTCTCTCTCTCTCTCTCTCTCTCTCTCTCTCTCTCAAAAATAACACTTGGCTCAAGATGTTAATTTTTAGGGTAGCTCAAGAAGTTAAGCATCCAACTCTTGATTTCAGCTCAGGTCATGATCTCATTGTTTGTGAGACAGAGCCCCCTGTCAGACTCCCTGCTTGAGATTCTCTTTCTTTCCATTTGCCCCTCCCTCACTGTCTCTCAAAAAAAAAAGAAAAAAATGTTAGTTTTTAAAAATACAAACCTGGGGCGCCTGGGTGGCGCAGTCGGTTAAGCGTCCGACTTCAGCCAGGTCACGATCTCGCGGTCCATGAGTTCGAGCCCCGCATCAGGCTCTGGGCTGATGGCTCAGAGCCTGGAGCCTGTTTCCGATTCTGTGTCTCCCTCTCTCTCTGCCCTTCCCCCGTTCATGCTCTGTCTCTCTCTGTCCCAAAAATAAATTAAAACGTTGAAAAAAAATTTTTTTTTTAAATACAAACCTTTTTCCTTTTTATTTTTTTTACTGGCAAGTATTTCTAAGGAGTTGAAAACTATCATTTTCAGCCTTCTGTGATATATTTACATGAGAAAAATGTGTAGAAAAGAGATAAAATGGATACTGGGACTTAGAAATATTTTTTTTTAAACATTTTTTTAATGTTTATTTTTGGGAGAGAAAGAGAGAGCATGAGCAGGGGAGGGGCAGAAAGAGGCAGGGAAGACACAGAATCTGAAGCAGGCTCCAGGCTCTGAACTGTCAGCACAGAGCCAGACACGGGGCTCGAATTCACAAACCGTGAGATCATGATCTGAGCCGAAGTCAGATGCTTAACCGACTGAGCCACCCAGGGGCCCCACAAAAGAAATACTTTGTAAATAATTTTAATAAAAATATTCTTTATCCATCTAGGGACAGGTTAAGGGACAAATTTAAAACAAAAGCAAACAAAAAACTAATCTAAATATAAATGGACTAACAAAAATAGATTAGGCATTGATGACTTTGAATGTATTCTTTTTATCTTATAAGACCAAGAATGGACATACAGCAAAAATATCTCTCAGATGTGTGTGTGAGTTGTTTTTATTTCTGATTTTTTTGTACAAGTGCTATGAGGAAAAAAAAAAACCTAAAAACTGAAGTTCTAGTATTACACAGACTACAAATTACTTTCATTATTGACTCTGATACTATTAATGTGTTTTTATATGAAATTTCATTTGCTTATAAAAAGCTTGGACTTTAATATTTTTATCCTAAAATTCTGACTCACAAAGAAACTAAAAAGGAAAACATAAGGAAAGAAACATCACTATTTAAATGATATGCAAATTGTCAATATAAAAATATAAAAGGACTAATTAAAAGTTAGTTTAATGAGTAAAATAGTGAACTAAGTTTTCTGAAAAAATGTAATGTACAAAGTAAAACTTTAAAAATTATATTCACCACAGCTCCAAAATCCAAATGTTAACTAGGCATAAGTATCTATGAATGTATTGAAACTACATAAAGGAAATTATAAAATTACTAAAAAAAAAAAAATAAACCAAATTAAGTTTTTTAAATGTTACTGTGAGCAAATGTTGCTAGTCCATTCCATTTCAATGATGGCTGAGACTAGGTAAAAGTAACCGATACTGATAAAACCAGGAAGGAATTGCTTCTGATGGTTTGGGGGAGTGTCTTCAAATTCATTGGAATTAAACTAGAGGAATATTATTGGGTATGTTCTATGTTTTGATTGAGATGCTGGTTGCAGGGGTTAAATTGTCAGAACACATCAAGCTGTACATTAAAGAGTATTTTATCATATATAAATTATTTCTCAAAAAAAATAAAGTTAGTAAGAAAAAATTCACCAAAGATATCATTCATATAAACATTTGCAAAAGATGAGCACTATCTGCTTGATGTATCAAATGAAGGGGTGCAGTGGAAGCCATGTGTCCCAGTAAGGGAAAATATTTTATCACTGATACTATTTAGCATGATTATTGTATGGTAATTTAAAAAAGACAAACTGAGTACCAAGTAATTCTATTGTTATATGTATGTAATGCATCTACTCATTTCCTGTACCTAGGTTAAAACATAATGCAGATTAGAATTTGCCAACTTCTTTATGCATAAGGCCCAAGGTTGAGTGAAGTGATTGCAAAACTTTTTAGAAAAAATTAGCGAACTTGAAGAAATGCTATGTAAGAAAAACAGAAAAATAACATTAAGAGCAGAAGCCTAATCAGTAAGTCCCAAAGTACAAAAATCAGGGGTGCCTGGGTGGCTCAGTCAGTTACGCATCCAACTCTTGGTTTCAGCTCCAATCATGATCTCTTGGTTCATGAGTTTGAGCCCTGCATCCAACTCTGTGCTGCCAGTACAGAGCCCTGCTTGGGATTCTTTCTTCCTCTGTCTCTGTTCCTCCCCTGCTCCCACACTTGCTCATTCTCTCCCTCCCTCTCTCAAAATAATAAACTTATTTAAAAAGTACAAATATCAGAAGAGAATTAAAAAAATAAAACCAGGGGCCCTGGGTGGCTCAGTCGGTTGAGCGGCCGACTTCGGCTTGGGTCATGATCTCGCGGTCCGTGAGTTCAAGCCCCACGTCGGGCTCTGTGCTGACAGCTCACAGAGCCTGGGGTCTGTTTCGGATTCTGTGTCTCCCTCTCTCTGACCTTCCCCCGTTCATGCTCTGTCTCTCTCTGTCTCAAAAATAAATAAATGTTAAAAAATTAAAAAAAAAACCTACTAGATTCTATAAAATGCAACTGATGTTTACAGGGAAGGTGCATGAAGTTCTGTTGCTGGAGTGGCAGAAGCACTGTGAATCTAAAGAAGTAATTAAATCAAGAAAATAGAAATGCTTGGGACACCAGCTACCATAAATACCATGTTTACTCCAGGAAGATGCAATTACCAAATATTTTTACAGCTTCCTTCCTCACAACCTATTTTAAAGCCAATAGAGTTGGGGGAAATTTCTCCTCCCTATCAAAAACATATCAACATTAGTTATGGCTCTCAATAGTGGTCTTAAATTCTGGCTGCTTTAAATAAAAATGCAATTGTAACTTATTTAAGTACAGACCTAGCCAGATACTTAGCTTTCTGGAATTCTTTTTCTCATGTGACCTTAATAAGCCCTTTCCATCTGTTGTTTTGTGACTGTATTCTCCTTTCTTGCAACTTGAAAGGACCTGAGACAAATCTAATCGCTAGACTTCAGATGGTAGAAATTGATAGTAGTAGTGAAACAGAGCATGAGAAAGTTCAGGAATATCCTTTCCTTCCGTTGCAGGCTAATATTCACTTCCCTACATCTGAGAAAATACAGACCAGTCCAGAGAACTTGTCTACAAACCTCTCTTTGGGGAACCCTCTTTTCCTGGCATTTACCTTTCCCACTTTTGTATTTTTAACCATAACATAAGTTGTTGGCTGAGATGGGATCTTTTTTAGTGCTCTTTTGCTTATCCTTAACTCAAGCTTTGCACCCAACTAAAAGGAAATCATAAAATAACGTGGAAAACAGAGATAGGGAAATGGAGGCTAACCACCCAGATTCACTGTTCCTCCAAGAGAATAAAGTAATTGAGTTTTCAAAAGGGGAAATGAAAGGTCCTAGGAATTCTGCACCTTAAAGTCTCTTGCTATCCTTTTTCTAAGAACAGCAGAATACATACGAGGTTCTAGAACTGGAAAAAAATATAAGGACTTACTCCAAATGTTTGTGTGTCTTTAATTTTCCTAAATACAAAAATTTACAGAAGAGTTCCGTCACCTGATTCTAAACATCTCATTTTCTCCTCTTGTTAAAGGCTAATTATTAATATTCTGTTAGTTTCCTGCAGCTGTTGTAACAAACTATCACAAACATACATTTATTCTCCCATGTTTTTGAAGGCCAGAGGTCTAATATCAGTTTCACTGGGCCAAAATCATGAAGTTGGCCAAGCCATACTCCCTGTGAAGGCTCTAGGGAAGAATCTGTCCTTTGCTGCTTCTATCATTCCTTAGCTGGTGGCCTTGTAACTACACTCTCAGCTTCCATGGTCACATTGACTTCCCTTGTCTGTGTCAAATCTCCTGCCTCCCTCTTATGAAGACATTTGTGATTGCATTTAGGGTCTACTTGAATAAACCAAGATAATCTCCCCATCTCAAGATCCATAACTTAATCCCATATTTTAATTATATGGTAATATTCACAGGTTCTAAGGATTAGGGCATGAGCTTATTTTGGGGGAGAACGTTATTTAGCCTATTCACAACCATGTTTTGGAAAGTTAACAGTGATTTAAAAAATAGTAGCAATAAAGACATATTTAAGTACAATGAATATTTTAGACAACAAGATATTATTGACTCAAAACAGTATGTCTTGTTTATACTTTAATGAATTATTATAAGGGATAAAAGTGGTTAAAAGCTTCCCCTCTTTTGTTTAATAATAAATGTAGGATTTTTGGTTAATTAAGACCATCACATATATCATCTTAAATCTAAAAATAAGCCTCATTAATTTCAAATTTAGAATTAGAAGTAATTAGGAAAAATGTGTTAAATATAATCTTGTTTTAATGATGCTACCAATTTATAAATAAAATCCATCAATTCAGTCATTAGCTAAAGATATAGCAACACATTTCTTAAAGATCATAATGTAAAAAATAGTGTGGATTAGGCTGAGAAGATAATGAAACTTTAAATCTGAATTGGAACATCATAACTAAATTGGCATTAGGCTGAATCCATTTGAAAAAGGTTTTTAAGAGTTAGTAGGCTATAATTTATACCTGAGAAATATTTTGTTCCTATTTCTTAATCTGAGATCTCTATAAAGTAAAACAGTCAGAAATGTTAGAGTTTTAGAACATAATGTGGGCTTTCATAAAGAAACTTTGGAGAGTTTTAAGATACATTTTATAGGCTTATGCCACTCATCATGTTCCATTTCTAGAGAGTACTAAGGGAAGATAATAGAAAAGGGGTTACAGCCTGCCTATGTAATCACCATATTTTATAGATAAATGCTAAAGGAAATGCTGCTACAAGTTAGCTAATTTGGATAGTTCTTATTTAAAACTAAAAACTCAATTTGTTAATAATTTTTACTTCTTTATCATATATTGGTAATTGGATAGAATTCATAAGCTTAGATTTTTATGAGGGTGAGACCAAGAACTAGCTTTCTTTTTTTAAGTTTGTTTATTTTGAGAGAGACAGGGACACCACAAGTGGTGCAGAGGCAGAGAGGGAGACAGAGAATCCCAAGCAGGCTCTGCACTGTCAGTGCAGAGCCCGAGGTGGGGCTCAAACCCACCAAACTGTGAGATCATGACCTCAGCCAAAACCAAGAGTCAGATGCTTAACCAACCTAGCCATCCATGTGTCCCACCAGAACTAGCCTTTTTTTTTTTTTGACCCTTAAAAACCATATATCTCATAAGCAGTTTTATTTTAAAATTAGGTATAAAGATTCTATCTAGTAGCAGCTTTTCACTGTTAAAGAGTACATGTAATGGCAATTAGGTTTTAAATATATGTTAAAATTTTTCAAGGATAAAAACATGACAATTAACTGTGTTACCAAAAGTTAGAGCGTAGTTAATAAATATGTGTTCATAATAGCAGTGTTTGTTATCCCATTTATTTTAAAGACATAAAATGAACAGCTTCTACATCCAAATGCTAGACATTTTATCAATTTTTTTATTCAACAAATATTTATTGATTGTTGCTGGGGATACAAAGCTATGCATGACCACCTTCCTTCCAAAAGTTTACAGAATACAAAGCAGGTAAAAGCAAAGCATAGATAAGTACCTACAATACAAAGTATTTGTGATGATTTAGAGGAGAGACAATTCTGTAAGAGAATAAGGCAGGAATTTTATTGGTCAGGAAAGAGCAAAGGTTTATAGAATTGTTCACTATATCTCCTTAGTAATTACATTAAGTGGTTATGGGAACTCTTCTGTGTAGCTCCCTACTTTCTAGTATTCTGTTCCACAAATTCCAGTCACCTTAGTCACTCTCTGTCTTTTCACTTTGGGGAGACCACCATGGGTGCTTGATTTGCTCTTCCCTTAACCAAGCTGAAGGGTGGGTGATCTTAGGCCTCACTACAGATGTAACCTATAGTTATTTACTATGGGGGGGGGGAATTAATGAAGCTCATTGCTTTGCCTACTGAGATTCCAGCTAGAGATTTCCAGCTTCTATTATCTGCCTGGGATAGAGTATGAGACAAAAGAGATGAATTAAAGAAGAAATTGATATTACAAAAGAACGAAAGAAAAAACCAATGTTAAAAAAACTACAAGTATAAAGAATAAGAGTAGAGCATGGTAAAAGGGGTTAGAGATGAAAGTTATAATGATGTGAAAAGAGGTAAAGGGCACAGACTGTAATATTAGAGTAGTTAAGAAAAACCTACCTGAGAAAGTGAAAATTGGGAACAGCTTGAAGAGACGGCACCAAGCACATATCTGGGGAAAAGCAGCTGCAGGCACAAGACTGAAGCAACGTCAGTAGGGCCAGCATGGGCCTGGAATGCTAGAGGGGCATCAAGAGTTAGGGAAACAAGGTGCAAAGTAGAAGAAGAAGAAATCTACAGCTGGTGACAGCAGGCTTTTGTAGTTCTTTGTAGACTATGGAAGGATTCTGGCTTTATTGTTAATGAAATGGAGAGCCATTTAATGTGGTGTTTTGGTCAGATTTGAGTGACATATGCTAAGTTAGGTTTTAAAATATTCATTCTGGCTGCTTCATGTATGACAATAAAGTTCAAGATAAATAGGGGACCAAGGTTAAAAACAAGGAGCCAGCTAGGAGGCTATTGCAGATGTTTAGAAGAAAGACGATGGTAGGTCCAAACTGCTGGTAGGAGTATAGGTAGTGAAAAGATGATGAATCTATTTTAAAAGCAAGGTAACCATAATTTACTAAAGGAGTGGATGAGGAGTATGAGAGGAAGAGAATAATTAAGAATGACTTCAAGTACTATAACCTGACAACTAAAAGAAAAGGATTATCTTTAACTGAGGTGGAGAAGGTTGTGGATGGATCATATCAGGGTTGGGAGGGAAAAGGAAATAAGAGCTCAGATTACGATACCTTGAGTGACCATTAGAATTTCAAGTGGGTGTTTACTATATGACAATCCATACTACTGATTATTTATTCAAGTATTTAACCATTACATGATGCTTATGTTTAGGGACCAGAACATATTTGTATTTCATTTTCCATGGTACCTAGCACAGAGTAGAATATATTAGCATATCCAATGATTCTCTTCCTAATTATTCAATGTATTTCTAGGTATTCTAGCAAGTAACTATGTAGTTTTAAACAAGTTACAATCATTTCTAAGTGCCTGTAAGATGCAATATTAAAAATAATATAAACACAACGGCCTTAAAGCATAAAATACACAAGAAAATATATAGCAGGAGGTTTCTATGACTGAACATGCTCTACTTGGCTGTGTAAGCTTTGTTTTACTGAGTCAGGACAAATCTATATAACTGTACTGAAACACACATCTTCTGTAGGTTTCTGTTTTGTAAAGTACCTTGTCCATCCTTTGTTGTTTTAAATATGACTCTGTAACCATGCCATATAAGTTTTTCTCTTGAAATACACAGGAATCTACAGAAAATAGATCACTGAAGCACATTCATGTGAAGGCTAAGGAAGTAGATAAAGCATAATTCTATTTACATTGCCTTAGCACTTTTGCTTTTGTTTCTCTTCATGGCTCATGGTAGAGATGTTCCAATCATGAATGGTAGAGGAGTATCCATACCATTTATGAGTAATAAATAAGGATTATAGTGTGGGGTATATATTAACATTTTAAAATATAAATCCTTACATGTATATCAATATACTCCCTTTTTTGATAAAGTATGTTTTAAGTTTATTTATTTTGAGAGTGAGACAGGGAGAGAGAGAGAGAGATGACAATAGGGGAGGGGCAGAGACAGAGGGGGAGAGAGGATCCAAAGTGGACCCTGTGCTGACAGCAGAGAGCTCAAAGAAAAGCTTGAATTCACTGTGAGATCATGACCTGAGCCAAAGTTAGACACTTAAATGACTAAGCCACCCAGGCACACCCAAATCCTCCCTTTTCTTACTAGCATTTTTGTCTCACTAACATAGAAATTCCTTCACAATATATAATACTATTCCAGTTACACGATCTCTTGGACATTTTATTTATTTTTTTATTATTTTCTCAATGTTTATTTATTTTGAGAGAGAGACAGACAGACTTAGAAAGGGAAGAGACAGAAAGAGACAGAGAGGGAGAGACAGAGAAAGAGAGAGAATTCCAATAAGGCTCCATGCTTAGCATGGAGTCCAACATGGGGCTCAATCTCATAACTATGAGATCATGATCTGAGCCTAAATCAAGAGTCAGATGCTTAACCAACTGAATCACCCAAATGCCCATGTCTCTTGGCCATTTTAAATGTCCTGAGCCAAAATAACAACTCCTTCTTCTAAAATCCACTTAATTCAATATTAAAAATATTATTTTGTCATAATCAGTAATAAAACCATAATTTTCCTTAATAATGTAGATTTTTAAATCAAATCAATTACTTACCATGCTGCCTTATCAGGTAATTGCCTATCTGTTTTTGTAGGCAGATTACTATATCAAAGTGACTATCAGAGGCATTTGGAAGATGGTGTTGGAATAAAAGGACCCTAGGTTCACCTCATCCCATGAACACAAGTAGATAACTATCAAATCATCCTAAATACCCTCAGAAATTGAGCTGAACACTGGCAGAAACTCCACAACTAAAGGTAGAGAAAAGGCCATAGTAAAGAAGAGATAAAGTGTAGACATGTGATTAGGAAGAGAAACAGATCATGGCTGCTGTTGTGGGGAGGGAGCTGCTGTTGTAGAAAAGACTAGCGTACAAGGAAGCCCACGAGGGTATGATGAAGCCCATAGCAATTGGCTTGGAAAGGTATAGCGGCAAAATTTCATCAGTTCCTGCAACCTGGGCTTAACCTGGAGTTCGAAAGGTCAGTGGGCTTGACTCAGATCGAGCCCAGAGGGCACTGGGGCTGCTCTTGGAGAGAAGGCAGAGCAAAGGGCCTGTGAATATACAGACTGGAAACAGTGATCTAAACAGCACATGGGGTACACAGTGGGGAGGAAAGTTGCTCGTCTCTGAGCATGTCCCAGAGGCAGCATTCACAGAGAGAATCTGAATCAAGCATCTGACTCTTGATTTAGGGTCAGGTCATCGTTATGAGATTGTTCCCTCTGGGAACAAAGAAACTAATAGGCACCATTTTCTTCCTGCCCTTTAGCATAAGCACAAAACCACCTGCCAGAACCAGCACAGCCCCTACACTTACTATCTAACTGGCTTATACCAAGCCCTGCATCTCCAAAGCTCCAGTGGGTCTGCCTTTTCCATTCACCCTTGCCCCAGCACCATGGACCCCCTCCCTCAGAGACCAGCACAAACTCCCGCCCACACCCCGTCTCCTGACCAAGGAGTTCGACATGGCCTCAGTTCTTGTCACAGAGGCTACAGGTCTTATTTCACAAGCAGACTAAGGAATACCTCGTTTAAAAAACACCACATTCAAGCCAGGGACCAAACGCTGCCCAGAACAGGCAAAGAGAACCTCTGCTGACAACTGGCCTCAAGGATAAAGTGGTCAACCCAACAGCAGAGCACACGCAGCACACACTGGAGATACTCCCTGAAGTTCCAGGATCTAGGGAACAGGCGATACTACACAGCAGGGCATTACAGGGCCTCTTCTTCATAAGACCCTTACCCGCAAAAGAGAAGACATAGCTGACTTTCCTAACACAGAGAAATAGGCACAGAGATAGACAAAATAAGAAGACAAATTTATCCCAAATGAAAGGACAGGACAAAGCCACAGACAGAGATCTAAGTGAAATAGATATAAGTTACATGCCTGATGGAGTATTTAAAGCAATGATCATTAGGATACTTCACTGGACTTGAGAAAAGAATGGAAGACATCAGTGAGACTCAACACAGAGATACTAAGGAACCAATCAGAGATGAAGAGTACAACAAACAAGATTATACACAGGTTTGAATAGTAGACTGGAAGAAGCAGAGAAATGAATCAGTGACCTAGAAGACAGCATAATGGAAAGTAATCACGATGAACCAAAGAGAAACAAGAATTATGGAAAACAACAATAGACTTATGGACTCAGTAACTCCATCAAACATAATAACATTTGAATTATAGGAGTCCAAGAAGAAGATAAAAGCCACAGATAATTTATTTGAAGAGGTAATAGCTGAAAATCTCCCTAATCTGGTGAAGGAAACATTTATGCAGGTCCAGGAGGCACAGAGCCCCAACAAAATCAACAAAAGCAGATCCACACCAAGACATATTGTAATTAAAATGGAAAAATATAGTGATAAAGAAAACATTTTAAAAGCAGCAAGACAAAAGGAAACATTTACATACAAGTGAAAGGTCACATGGATATCGGGATTTTTCAGTAGAAACTTTCCAACCCAGAGGGGAGTGGCACGATATATTCAAAGTGCTGAATGGGAAAAATATGCAGCCAAGAATACTTTATCCAGAAAGGCTATCATTCAGAATAGAAGGAAAGATAAAGAATTTCCCAGAGGAATAAAACTAAGGGAGTTCATGACCACTAAACTAGCCCTGCAATAAATATTAAAGGGACTCCTTGAGCAGAAGGGAGAGACCAAAAGTGACAGTATGAAAACAGGAAATACAAAAGCAATAAAAATGAATACTTTTGAAAAGTATAAGTTGAGAAACACACAAAATACAAGTTGGAAAAAGTGACAGTGTATACCTAAAATCTGTGGAGAAGAGGAGAAAAGAATGGGTCCAAACTTAAATGACTATCAATTTAATATAGACTGCTATATACATCAGAGGTTATACACAAACCTCATGGTAACCACAAATCAAAAAACAAGTAATAAATGTGCAAAGAATAAAGAGAAAGGAATCCAAATATATCACTAAGGAAAACCAGCAGATCATGAAAGAGAAAAAGACAAGAAAGGATCAGAGAGAATCTTCAGAACCTCAAAACAGCAAATAATAAATAAAATATAAAATAAAATAAAATAATAAAATAAAATAAAATAAATATATATCTATCAGTGATTACTTTGAATGTAATGAACTAAACAGCCCAATCAAAAGACAAAGGGTGACATAATGGGTTAAAAAAACAAGGCCCATCTTTATGCTGCCTAGAAGAGTTTATTTAGGACCTAAAGACACCTGCAGATTGAAAATGAGACAGAAAAACATTTATCATGCAAATGGAATTCAAAAGAAAGAGTAGCAATACTTATATTGAACAAAATAGAATTTAAACAAATACAGTAACAAGAGACAAAGAAGGACACTATATAGTAATAAACGGGACAATCCAACTAGAAGAGATGACAATTGTAAATAGTTATGCACACAACATGGTAGTATCCAAATACCTAGAACTGTTAATAGCAAACCTAAAGTAACTAATTAAGAGTAATACAATAATAGCAGGGACTTTAACACCCAACTTATGTCAACGGACAGATCAGCTAAAGAGAAAGTCAACAAGAAAGCAACAGCTTTGAATTACACACTGGACCAGATGGATTTAATGATATATTCAGAAAATTCCATACTAAAAAAGCAGAATACACATTTTTGAAGTGCACAGCGAACTTTCTCCAGAAAAGATCATACATTAGGCCACAAAACAGGCCTCAACAAATTCAAGATCGCAATCTTACTGTGCACCTTTTCTGACCACAGTGCCGTGAAATAGCAGTCAAACACACACACACACACACACACACACACACACACACACACACACACATCTGGAAAGACCACAAATTCATGGAGGTTAAGTTACAAGCTACTAAAACAAGAGCGGGTCAAACAGGAAAGAGAAGAAGAAATTGAAAAATTCTTGAAAACAAATGGACACAATGGTTCAAAACCTTGGGATGCAGCAAAAGCAGTTCTAAGAGGGATGTTTATAACAATAGAGGCTTACCTCAAGAAGCAAGAAAAAATCTCAAACAACCTAACTTTACACCTAAAGGAGCTAGAAAAAGGACAACAAAACCCAAAAGAGGCAGAATCAAGGAAATAATCAAGATTAGAGCAGAAATAAATGATATAGAAACAAAAAAAAAATCACAATCACAATTGTGACCTGATTCTTCTAGGTCAATGAAGCCTAGAACAGTTCAATAAAACCAGCAGATGGTTCTTTGAAAAAAAAAAATCAGTAAAATTGATAAACCTTTACCTAGAGTTATCAAGAAAAAAAGAGAAAGGACTAAAGTAAAATTATAAATGAGAGAGAACAAATAACAACCAACACCACAGAAATACAATTATAAGAGAATATTATGAAATCGATATGCAAACGAGTTGCACAATCTAGAAGACATGGATAAATTCCCACAAACATATAAACTACAAAAATTGAAACAGGAAGAAATATAAAGATATGGATAGCCAACAAAGAAATTTACTCAGTAATCAACAATTCCCAACAAATAGGGGCTCCTGGCTGCCTCAGTCAGTGGAGCATGTGACTCTTGATCTCAGGGTTGTGAGTTTGGGCTCCATGTTGAGGCCCAAATAAATAAATTAAAAACATACATACATACATACATATTAAAAAAAAAACAAAAACAACAAAAAAAACTTCTCAACAAAACAGAAGCCCAGGACCAGATGGCTTTACATGTGAATTATACCAAACATTTAAAGAAGAGTTAATACATTTTCTACTCAAACTGTTATAAGAGTTAGAAGAGGAAGGGAAATTTCCAAATTCAATCTATGAGGCCAACATTACCTTGTTACCAAAACCAGATAAAGACACCACAAAAAAAAGATAACTACAGGCCAATATCTCTGATGAACATAGATGCAAAAATCCTCAACAAAATACAAGCAAACCAAATCCAACAATACATTGAAAAAAATTATTCACCACTATCAAGTGGGATTTATTCCTTGATTTCAAGGATGGTTCAATATTGGCAAATCAATCAATGTGATACATCACATCAAAAAGAGAATGGATACAAGCCATATGATCATTTCAATAGCGGCAGAAAAAGTGTTTGACAAAGTACAATATGCATGCATGATAAAAACCATTAACAAAGTTAGTTTAGACGGAACATACCTCAACACAATAAAGGCCATCTATGAAAAACCCACAGATAACATCATCCTTAATGAGAAAAAACTGACTGCTTTTCCTATAAGGTCAGGAAAAAGACAAGGATGTCCACTTGTATTCAACCCAGTTGAAGTCCTAGTCACAACAATAAGACAACACAAAGAAATAAAAGACATCCAGAGCTATAAGGAACAAGTAAAATTTTCACTATTTGCAGATGGCATGATACTAAATACAGAAAATCCAAAAGACTCCACCAAAAAAACCCACCAGAATTGATTAATGGATTCAGTAAAGTCAGGATACAAAATCAATACACAGAAATCTGTTACATTTTTATACACCAACAATGAAGCAGCAGAAAGAGAAGTTATGAAAATTCCACTCACAATTTAAGAAACAAAACAGATAAATATATGAGAAGGCGAGAAAGAGAGACAGAGAGAGGGAAACAAATGATAAGGGACTCTTAACAATAGAGAACAAACTAAGGGCAGTGGCAAGAGGTGGGTGGGGGGTAGGCTTATTGGGTGAAGTGTATTAAGGAGGGCACTTGTTATGATGAGCACTGAGTGCTATATTTAAGTGATGAATCACTAAATTCTACTCTTGAAAAAAAAATTACATCATTTTCAAATTACAGAGAAACACCAAGGAAGTTCATTGAGAGTCCAAAACAGACTTGTTGTCTTTGACTTTTGCCCTGAATGTTTAATCCAGGTTTCTGTACAAAACAGACCTATACGGATATCTTGTTCTTTATAAACCAAAGATAAACCTAATTTGCCATCAGTAGGACATAGCATTGGAGACTCAATTCTCCATTTAGATAGGAAAATCACTTGGATGTCCAATCATTTTCCCTATGAATACATGTTCAAGGTGGCCGGATAAAATAAATTAGCTATGGAGTGAAATTTGTCTTGGTTTACAACTAATCAGCTCATACATAAAATATCTACCTTTGGTCCTGGTTCATATGTACCATATTTTAACTGAACTCAGTTAAAGAAAATAAAAGTTAATGAAGAATTAATTTCAAATTATGAATTATATTGCATAATTGTTCATAAATTAAAAATTACCAAAGAGCATCTAAAATCCCACTTAGAATTGCACCAAAAATAATAAGATACTTAAGAACAGACCTAATGAAATAGGTCAACATACTCTGAAAACTGCAAAACACTGATGAAAGTAAATGAAAATGACACAAAGAAATGTAAAGACATTCTATGCTCATGGAAGAATAAATATCATTAAAATGCCTATACTACACAAAGAAATCCACACATTCAGTGCAGTTCCTATCATAATAGCAACAGCAGTTTTCACAGAACTAGAACAAGAAATCCTAAAATTTATATGGAACCACAAAGGATCCTGACTAGTCAAAACAATCTAGAAAAAGAAAGAAAGCTGGAGACATAACATTTCCAGACTTCAAGTTATATTACAAAGCTGTAGAAATCATGGTACTGGCACAAAAATAGAAACATAGATCAATAGACCAGAATAGAAAACCCAGAAATAAACCCACAATTATATGGTCAGTTAATCTTCAACAAAGCAAAAAAATAATATCCCCATGGAAAAAGACAGTATCTTCAACAAATGGTATTGGGAAAACTAGACATATCTAGAAAGAAGTGAACCTGGACCACTTTCTTTTAGCATACAGAAAAATAAACTGAAAATTTATTAAAGAGCTAAATGTGAGATCTGAAACCATACAAATCCTAGAAGAGAGGACAGACAGTAGCTTTTCTAACATCAAACTTACAGCTTTTTTCTGGATAGGTCCTCTCAGGCAAGAGAAACAAAAGCAAAAATAAACTATTGGGATCACATCAAAATAAAAAGCTTCTGCACAGCAAAGGAAACAGTCAACAAAACTAAAGACAACCTACAGAATGGGAGGAGATATTTGCAAATGGCATATTTGATAAAGGGTTATTATTCAAAATATATAAAGAACTTATTAAACTCAACACCTAAATAATCCAAATTATAAAAGGGGCAGAAGACACGAACAGATATTTCTCCAGAGAAGATATACAGATGACAAACAGACACATGAAAAGCTTTTCTTCATCACTTACCATCAGGGAAATGCACATCGAAGCAAGGAGGTATTATCTCATACTTGTCAGAATGGCTAAAATCAGTAACTCATGAAATAACAGGTTTTGGTGACGATGTGGAGAAAAAGGAACACTCATGTATTGTTGGTGGCAATGCAAACTGTCGCAGCCACTCTGGAAAACAGTAAGGACTTTCCTCAAAAAGTTAAAAATAGAACTATCTTATGATCCAGCAGTTGCACTACTGGGTATTTACCCAAAGAATAAAAAAAAAAAAAAAAAACAATAATTCAAAGGGATACATGCACTCTTATGTTTATAGCAGGATTATTTGCAATAGCCAAGAAATAGGAACAGCCCAGGTGTCCATCAATTAATGAATGGATAAAGATGAGTGATATAGATAGATAGATAGATACATGCATACATATATACTACACTTGATCCTAGCCAAAAGGCCAAGAAGTAATGTTTTATATATACATATATCATGGAATATTATTTGGCCTTAGAAAAAAAGAGTGAAATCTTGCCATTTGCAACAGCATGGGTGGAATTAGAGCTTGTAATGCCAAGTGAAGTAAGTGAGAAAAAGACAAATACCATGTGATTCCACTGATATGTGGACATTAAAAAACAAATAAGCAAAAGGAAAAAGAGAGACAAACCAAGGAATAGACTCTTAACTCTAGAGAATGAACTGATGGTTACCAGAGAGGAGGTAAGTAGGGGGATGGGTGAAATAGGTACACTTGTTGGGGTGAGCACAGTTTGTTGTATCGAAGTGTTGAATCACTATATCACACAACTGAAACTAATATTACACTGCATGTTAACTAACTGGAACTTGAATAAAAAACTTTTTTTTAAGTGCCTATTAGAGGGGCCCCTGGGTGGCTCAGTTCGTTAAGCATCTGACTCTTGATTTCAGCTCAGGTCATAATCTCAGGTTTGTGAGTTCGAGCCTGGCATGGGGCTCTGCACTAAGTGTGGAGTCTGCTTGGTTCTCTCTCTCTCTCTCTCTCTCTCTGCCCCTCCCCGACTTGTGCATTCTCTCTCTCTCTCTCAAAATAACTGAATAACCATTTTTTTTAAGTGAGTACTGACTTACATGCTTAAGCCCATCTATTTAATAGCTCCATTCTATACGTCTTACATCACAGGAACCAAATCGAGTAGCATCCTCTATGGTTGTACATTAAGATAAGTCCTATAAATGCCTGTGTTTGCTATTAAAGGAGACATAAATTTGAGTTATTTATTCCAAATTAGAATGACACTTTGCCTAACTTACGGGATCACTTTAAATATAAAATATTGAGAAGAGAGTATTCTGAGGGGAAAATTGGACAATATCAAAAAAGAATTTTCCTACATTTCAGTGGTTTATCAAAAAAGTGTAAAAAATCCATTTGTAATGATTAAAAAGTTATGCTCTTGAATTTCAAAGTAAATGAAAAGAAAAGCTTGGCAAAAAGTCTAAAGTGACACCTTGGCAAGAAAGATGTACAGATATTAAATAAGTGTATGAAAAGTTGCACGAAATCATAAGTCATTTAAGAGTTGCAAATTAAAACAAGTTACCAATACACATCTTTTAGAATGGCTAAAAGTCTAACTACTGACAACACCAAATTTAGGCCACATGTTGAGCAAGAGTAACGCTCATTCATATTGATGGGAATACAAAATGGTATAGCCACTTCAGAAGGCACCGTGGAAGGAGTGCTTGGGTGACTCAGTTAGGTAAACATCTGACTCTTGATTTTGGCTCAGATCATGATCTCATGGTGGAAAGCTGGAGCCCCACATTGGGCTCTGTACTGAGTGGGGAACCTGCTTAAGATTCTCTCCCTCACTATCCCTGAGCCCCTCCCCAGCTTGTATTTTTTCTCTTTCTTTTTCTCTCTCAATAAATAAAAAATTCAAATCATTAAAAAAAAAAAAAAAAAAAAGAAAAACGATGATGACACCATGGAAGTTTCTTACAAATTTGAACATAGTATTACAACTCAACCAGTAGTCAGGCTCCTTGGCATTGTCCAAATGAGTTGAAAATTGTGTCCCCTTGAAATCTTGAACATGGGTATCTGTAGGAAGTTTTACTCATAATTTCAAAAACCTGGGAGCAACCAAGATGTCCTTCAATAAGTTAATGAATCAACACACTGGCACATCCAAACAATGTAATAATATTCAGCAATAAAAAAAAATGAGCTATCAAGCCACAAAAGATATAGAGAAAACTTAATGATAAATGAAAGAAGCAAGCCTGAAAAGGCTACATACGACATGATTTCAACTATATAACATTTGGAAAATGTAAACTTATAGAGATAGTTAAAAGACCAGCAGTTTACAGAGGTTGGAACACTGGGGAATTTTAGGGTGGTAAAACCATTCTGTATGATAATGTAATTGTGGATACATGATATTAAACATTTGCCAAATCCAGAGAAATGTAAAATGCTAAGAATAAACCCTAATAGAAACTGTGGACTTCAGTTAATAATTACATATTAATATTGGCCCATCAATTTTAACAAATGTACCAAGCCAATGGAATATGTCAATAATAAGGAGGCACCTGGTAGACAGGAAATGGGGTGGGCTGAAGGTCAGGGAATATTTCTCTGTACCTTATGCCCAGTTGCAGTATAAACTTAATACTGCTCTAAGACATGAAGTCTTTAAAAGCACAACAATCTTCTTCTGAGAAAAAAGTCTATTTTTGTGTATAAAATCAATAAGAAATGTCATCATTTTCTCTGGGCTTTAGGCTTTTGGGTGCTTTTAGTATGTATTTATACTTAGTTTATTTTCGAATTTTTTTGCTATGTTAATTTTATAATTAAAAATTAAAGAATGAGGAAATTACATATAGCTAAAATAACTTCAAGTGCCTTCATGCCTATCTATACAGCAAATACTCTAAAACAAAAGGGAATTCTTTGCTTTTTCCTAAAAAAAAAACCCATCATTTCTGTTTCACAGTAATTTGTCAGTCACTGAGGCAATCTGAGAAATATAAACATTATAGTTAGAGCTTACAAAAACAAGTTCACAGTCTGCATATTGAATAAGATCTATAAACTCACTTTAACACACTCTCATAGAATACTCTTGAAGGCACGGGTGAAATGCTGGAAAGAACTAGTGAAATAGAGTTTTTTCATTCCAGAGTGATGAAAAATATTCTAGATGCAGGACCTACAAGGCCACTGTGTACTAGTAGGTATTCTATGGGGATTATGAGAAATTTAATGTGATTATTTGTCAAATATCAGAAACGCTTTTTTTTTTTTATATGAAATTTATTGTCAAATTGGTTTCCATACAACACCCAGTGCTCATCCCAAAAGGTGCCCTCCTCAGTACCCATCACCCACCCTCTCCTCCCTCCCACCCCCCATCAACCCTTAGTTTGTTCTCAGTTCTCAACAGTCTCTTATGCTTTGGCTCTCTCCCACTCTAACCTCTTTTTTTTTTTTTTTTTGTTCCCCTCCCCCATGGGTTTCTCTTAGGTTTCTCAGGATCCACATAAGAGTGAAACCATATGGTATCTGTCTTTCTCTGTATGGCTTATTTCACTTAGCATCACACTCTCCAGTTCCATCCACGTTGCTACAAAAGGCCATATTTCATTTTTTCTCATTGCCACGTAGTACTCCATTGTGTATATAAACCACAATTTCTTTATCCATTCATCAGTTGATGGACATTTAGGCTCTTTCCATAATTTGGCTATTGTTGAGAGTGCTGCTATGAACATTGGGGTACAAGTGCCCCTATGCATCAGTACTCCTGTGTCCCTTGGATAAATTCCTAGCAGTGCTATTGCTGGGTCATAGGGTAGGTCTATTTTTAATTTTCTGAGGAACCTCCACACTGCTTTCCAGAGCGGCTGCACCAATTTGCATTCCCACCAACAGTGCAAGAGGGTTCCCGTTTCTCCACATCCTCTCCAGCATCTATAGTCTCCTGATTTGTTCATTTTGGCCACTCTGACTGGAGTGAGGTGATACCTGAGTGTGGTTTTGATTTGTATTTCCCTGATAAGGAACGACGCTGAACATCTTTTCATGTGCCTGTTGGCCATCCGGATGTCTTCTTTAGAGAAGTGTCTATTCATGTTTTCTGCCCATTTCTTCACTGGGTTATTTGCTTTTCGGGTGTGGAGTTTGGTGAGCTCTTTATAGATTTTGGATACTAGCCCTTTGTCCGATATGTCATTTGCAAATATCTTTTCCCATTCCGTTGGTTGCCTTTTAGTTTTGTTGGTTGTTTCCTTTGCTGTGCAGAAGCTTTTTTATCTTCATAAGGTCCCAGGAATTCACTTTTGCTTTTAATTCCCTTGCCTTTGGGGATGTGTCGAGTAAGAGATTGCTACGGCTGAGGTCAGAGAGGTCTTTTCCTGCTTTCTCCTCTAAGGTTTTGATGGTTTCCTGTCTCACATTCAGGTCCTTTATCCATTTTGAGTTTATTTTTGTGAAGGGTGTGAGAAAGTGGTCTAGTTTCAACCTTCTGCATGTTGCTGTCCAGTTCTCCCAGCACCATTTGTTAAAGAGACTGTCTTTTTTCCATTGGATGTTCTTTCCTGCTTTGTCAAAGATGAGTTGGCCATACGTTTGTGGGTCTAGTTCTGGGGTTTCTATTCTATTCCATTGGTCTATGTGTCTGTTTTTCTGCCAATACCATGCTGTCTTGATGATGACAGCTTTGTAGTAGAGGCTAAAGTCTGGGATTGTGATGCCTCCTGCTTTGGTCTTCTTCTTCAAAATTACTTTGGCTATTCGGGGCCTTTTGTGGTTCCATATGAATTTTAGGATTGCTTGTTCTAGTTTCGAGAAGAATGCTGGTGCAATTTTGATTGGGATTGCATTGAATGTGTAGATAGCTTTGGGCAGTATTGACATTTTGACAATATTTATTCTTCCAATCCATGAGCAGGGAATGTCTTTCCATTTCTTTAAATCTTCTTCAATTACCTTCATAAGCTTTCTATAGTTTTCAGCATACAGATCCTTTACATCTTTGGTTAGATTTATTCCTAGGTATTTTATGCTTCTTGGTGCAATTGTGAATGGGATCAGTTTATTTGTCTTTCTGTTGCTTCATTGTTAGTGTATAAGAATGCAACTGATTTCTGTACATTGATTTTGTATCCTGCAACTTTGCTGAATTCATGTATCAGTTCTAGCAGACTTTTGGTGGAGTCTATCGGATTTTCCATGTATAATATCATGTCATCTGCAAAGAGCGAAAGCTTGACTTCATCTTTGCCAATTTTGACGCCTTTGATTTCCTTTTGTTGTCTGATTGCTGTTGCTAGAACTTCCAGCACTATGTTAAACAACAGCGGTGAGAGTGGGCATCCCTGTCGTGTTCCTGATCTCAGGGAAAAAGCTCTCAGTTTTTCCCCGTTGAGGATGATGTTAGCTATGGGCTTTTCATAAATGGCTTTTATGATCTTTAAGTATGTTCCTTCTATCCCGACTTTCTCAAGGGTTTTTATTAAGAAAGGGTGCTGGATTTTGTCAAAGGCCTTTTCTGCATCGATTGACAGGATCATATGGTTCTTCTCTTTTTTTTTGTTAATGTGATGTATCACGTTGATTGATTTGCGAATGTTGAACCAGCCCTGCATCCCAGGAATGAATCCCACTTGATCATGGTGAATAATTCTTTTTATATGCCGTTGAATTCGATTTGCTAGTATCTTATTGAGAATTTTTGCATCCATATTCATCAGGGATATTGGCCTGTAGTTCTCTTTTTTTACTGGGTCTCTGTCTGGTTTAGGAATCAAAGTAATACTGGCTTCATAGAATGAGTCTGGAAGTTTTCCTTCCCTTTCTATTTCTTGGAATAGCTTGAGAAGGATAGGTATTATCTCTGCTTTAAACGTCTGGTAGAACTCCCCTGGGAAGCCATCTGGTCCTGGACTCTTATTTGTTGGGAGATTTTTGATAACCGATTCAATTTCTTCGCTGGTGATGGGTCTGTTCAAGCTTTCTATTTCCTCCTGATTGAGTTTTGGAAGAGTGTGGGTGTTCAGGAATTTGTCCATTTCTTCCAGGTTGTCCAATTTGTTGGCATATAATTTTTCATAGTATTCCCTGATAATTGTTTGTATCTCTGAGGGATTGGTTGTAATAATTCCATTTTCATTCATGATTTTATCTATTTGGGTCATCTCCCTTTTCTTTTTGAGAAGCCTGGCTAGAGGTTTGTCAATTTTGTTTATTTTTTCAAAAAACCAACTCTTGGTTTCGTTGATCTGCTCTACAGTTTTTTTAGATTCTATATTGTTTATTTCTGCTCTGATCTTTATTATTTCTCTTCTTCTGCTGGGTTTAGGCTGCCTTTGCTGTTCTGCTTCTATTTCCTTTAGGTGTGCTGTCAGATTTTGTATTTGGGATTTTTCTTGTTTCTTGAGATAGGCCTGGATTGCAATGTATTTTCCTCTCACGACTGCCTTTGCTGCGTCCCAAAGCGTTTGGATTGTTGTATTTTCATTTTCGTTTGTTTCCATATATTTTTTAATTTCTTCTCGAATTGCCTGGTTGACCCACTCATTCGTTAGTAGGGTATTCTTTAACCTCCATGCTTTCGGAGGTTTTCCAGACTTTTTTCTGTGGTTGATTTCAAGCTTCATAGCATTGTGGTCTGAAAGGATGCATGGTATGATTTCAATTCTTGTAAACTTATGAAGGGCTGTTTTGTGACCCAGTATATGATCTATCTTGGAGAATGTTCCATGTGCACTCGAGAAGAAAGTATATTCTGTTGCTTTGGGATGCAGAGTTCTAAATATATCTGTCAAGTCCATCTGATCCAATGTCTCACTCAGGGCCCTTGTTTCTTTATTGACCGTGTGTCTAGATGATCTATCCATTTCTGTAAGTGGGGTGTTAAAGTCCCCTGCAATTACCACATTCTTATCAATAAGGTTGCTTATGTTTATGAGTAATTGTTTTATATATTTGGGCGCTCCGGTATTCGGCGCATAGACATTTATAATTGTTAGCTCTTCCTGATGGATAGACCCTGTCACTATTATATAATGTCCTTCTTCATCTCTTGTTACAGCCTTTAATTTAAAGTCTAGTTTGTCTGATATAAGGATGGCTACTCCAGCTTTCTTTTGGCTTCCAGTAGCATGATAACTAGATCTCCATCCCCTCACTCTCAATCTAAAGGTGTCCTCAGGTCTAAAATGAGTCTCTTGTAGACAGCAAATAGATGGGTCTTGTTTTTTTATCCATTCTGATACCCTATGTCTTTTGGTTGGCGCATTTAATCCATTTACATTCAGTGTTATTATAGAAAGGTATGGGTTTAGAGTCATTGTGATGTCTGTATGTTTTATGCTTGTAGTGATGTCTCTGGTACTTTGTCTCACAGGGTCCCCCTTAGGATCTCTTGTAGGGCTGGTTTAGTGGTGACAAATTCCTTCAGTTTTTGTTTGTTTGGGAAGACCTTTATCTCTCCTTCTATTCTAAATGACAGACTTGCTGGATAAAGGATTCTCGGCTGCATATTTTTTCTGTCTAGCACACTGAAAATCTCGTGCCAATTCTTTCTGGCCTGCCAAGTTTCAAAAGAGAGATCAGTCACGAGTCTTATAGGTCTCCCTTTATATGTGAGGGCACGTTTACCCCTTGCTGCTTTCAGAATTTTCTCTTTATCCTTGTATTTTGCCAGTTTCACTATGATATGTCGTGCAGAAGATCGATTCAAGTTACGTCTGAAGGGAGTTCTCTGTGCCTGTTGGATTTCAATGCCTTTTTCCTTCCCCAGTTCAGGGAAGTTCTCAGCTATTATTTCTTCAAGTACCCCTTCAACACCTTTCCCTCTCTCTTCCTCCTCTGGGATACCAATTATGCGTAGATTATTTCTTTTTAGTGTATCACTTAGTTCTCTAATTTTCCCCTCATACTCCTGGATTTTTTTATCTTTTTCTCAGCTTCCTCTTTTTCCATAACTTTATCTTCTAGTTCACCTATTCTCTCCTCTGCCTCTTCAATCCGAGCCGTGGTGGTTTCCATTTTGTTATGCATTTCGTTTAAAGCGTTTTTCAGCTCCTCGTGACTGTTCCTTAGTCCCTTGATCTCTGTAGCAAGAGATTCTCTGCTGTCAGCTATACTGTTTTCAAGCCCAGCGATTAATTTATGACTATTATTCTAAATTCACTTTCTGTTATATTATTTAAATCCTTTTTGATCAGCTCATTAGCTGTTGTTATTTCCTGGAGATTCTTCTGAGGGGAATTCTTCCGCTTGGTCATTTTGGATAGTCCCTGGCGTGGTGAGGACCTGCAGGGCACTTCCCCTGTGCTGTGGTGTATAACTGGAGTTGGTGGGCGGAGCCGCAGTCAGACCTGATGTCTGCCCCCAGTCCACCGCTGTGTCCACAGTCAGACTGGTGTGTGCCTTCTCTTCCCCTCTCCTAGGGGCGGGATTCACTGTGGGGTGGGGTGGCCCGTCTGGGCTACTTGCACACTGCCAGGCTTGTGATGCTGGGGATCTGGCGTCTTAGCTGGGGTGGGTAGGCAAGGTGCACAGGGGCAGGAGGGGCAGGCTTAGCTTGCTTCTCCTTAGGTGATCCACTTCAGGAGGGGCCCTGTGGCAGCAGGAGGGAGTCAGATCCGCTGCCAGAGGTTTGGCTCCGCAGAAGCGCAGAGTTGGGTGTTTGGGCTGAGCGAGCAAGTTCCCTGGCAGGAACTGGTTCTCTTTGGGATTTTGGCTGGGGGATGGGCGGGGGAGATGGCGCTGGCGAGCGCCTTTGTTCCCCACCAAACTGAGCTCTGTCGTCCGGGGGCTCAGCAGCTCTCCTTCCCTTTGTCCTCCAGCCTTCCCGCTTTCCAAGCAGAGCTGTTAACTTATGACCTCCCAGACGCTAAGTGGCGCTTGCTGTCGGAACACAGTCTGTCAGGCCCCTCCGCTTTTGCAAGCCAGACTCGGGGGCTCTGCTTGGCCGGCGAGCCGCCCCTCCGCCCCCGCTCCCTCCAGCCAGTCCGTGGAGCGCGCACCGCCTCGCCGCCCTTCCTACCCTCTTCCGTGGGCCACTCGTCTGCGCTTGGCTCCGGCGACTCCGTTCTGCTAATCCTCTGGTGGTTTTCTGGGTTATTTAGGCAGGTGTAGGTGGAATCTAAGTGATCAGCAGGACGCGCGGTGAGCCCAGCGTCCTCCTACGCCGCCATCTTCCCTCTCTCTGCAGAAACGCTTTTTTTTTTAACGCAGATTCGTGGGCACCATCCAAGAAAAAATCAATCAAATATTTGTAGATAGGTCTTGGGAATTTTCATTCCAATTTTCTGGAGTTCATTTAGTACACAAGTATCATGGAACCAAAGTTTTAAGTAAAGAGCATTGTAATCCTGTCCATATATATACTAAAGTAGTTAAGTAAGGAGATCATTGGACTGAGATAGTTCTAATGCTTTCATAGCCCTTTAAGCAAAGTGACACCTACCAGAATCAAAGCATTCAAATCTAAGAAGAACTTAAAAACAAGCAATCACAGTCAACTAGGCTTTCTCAAATAAGGCAACTGCTTAAGCTATAGCCAAGCAAATGATTTTCTTTCTTTGCTTCCACATATTCTCTAAAAAAAACCTCTCCCACTGCTTCTGTTGGTGGAGTGCACCAAAGAAACTCTTGAAAATTTTAACATATGCCTCAATTTATCTTTTAAGTGTGTGTGTGTGTGGGTGAGAAAGAGAGAGAGAGAGAGAGAGAGAGAGAGAGAGAGCGAAAAGGAAAGATTGGTGGTGAGAAGCCCAGGTGAGTATTTTTTTTCCCAAAAATTTCAGGTGAGCATTATTGAGAACCTATATTGGATTAGGAGGGCACAATGCTTACATTAAGGACAGGAAAAAAAAAGTGAGTTAAGAAGGAAGGAAGGAAGAGAACAAAAGGTTGAGGAAGAAAAAGAGAAAATCAGATGGAAAGAAGTAGAGTAAATGGGTTAAAAGCAACATGATAGGAAAATAGGATTAAAATGTAATCATACAAAGAAATAGTGTTTCCTGTCAACATAAGACCTCAGATTTTGGCACTTGAGTATCAAAGCATTGTTTGTATATCCAGGCCAATTAAAACTCTGGGCAAATGGTAGATGCTTCCTATCTTTATATCTATCTCTATCCCCTGCTCTCTCTCCAAAAGCACACCAACTCCTGTCTTTGCCACCTTGGAGAAGGTGCTAATCGCTGACTCAAAAATCCTTCCCTTCTTCTCTCTTATCTCCTTCCCCACTATCCACACACACAATGTTGTTCCATCCAAACAGGAAGAAGAAAGGGAGGTGTGGAAGCCATGGAGTCACTGTGGAGGTAGAAGAAAGCCTTTAGTAAATCAGCAGATTCAGGCAGGGAGATGGAGAAATACTGTGAATAAAATGTATATCACCAGATGAAGTTTAGTACTGCATGTATAATCAACATGAAAATATTCTCAGCCTTTAAGTACCCTCTGAAGTGCTTTGAAAAGCTTGGACAAACTTGTGTTTTATTCAAATCAAAGCGGTCTATTTAAAATGTATCATCATCTTAATTTTCACAAATAGTAAAGCAAAAGTCAGACTGAAGAAAGCACATTGTCTCTGGGGGAAAAGAGGGAGGAATATTAATAACATCTTCCTAGCTTAATTATTTGAGGTACAAATAACTTTATAGAGTCCTTGATATTCTGTGGTTTTGAAAAAGGGGTGGCCACAAGTGTAACGCATATAAAAGTAAAAGTCAATTTGAAGGAGCTGAATAGCTTGCTTATTTCTCTAAAGAGAATTCAGCTGCATTTGTTTAGTAAGTAAACATGGATACCTTTTTGCAAGTAACTGCTTCTTTCTAAATTTATAAGGTCTCCCAAGGGCCTTTAAGTGAGGACACAGAAATCCCTTTTAAAAGCCTCCTTAAAAAGTTTAGAGGAGTATTTGACAAAATATATAGCAAACTAACGTACATATATATATATAGTACTAAATATGCTAAAAGCAATAGATTTATGTAAAATCTGTATAGTTTCTCATAAGCTTAATGAATGTATTTGACAAAATATATAGCAAACTAACGTACATATATATCTAGTACTAAATATGCTAAAAGCAATAGATTTATGTAAAATCTGTATAGTTTCTCATAAGCTTAATGAATCTAATTCACAAAGTCATGCATACATGTATTTGTTCATCCATGTAACTATTCAGCCATCTACTCAACATTTATTAAATGCGTATTATTTCCAGATTCTACAGAAACATATATAGATTACAGAGACCAAAAATCATTAGATTATTCCAGCAGATACAGCACCTTCTAGAAATGCACTATTTTCCTCAATAAGAGATATATATTTTATCAGCAAAGTGTATAGCAAATTCATCCACTTCTTTTGATTTCTACTACCACTACACTAGACTGAAGTGCAAACAGCTGTCTCTCATAATAGCCTGATTTTTCTTTCTATTAATCTTTTTCAGACTTCTCCCTCCATGCCCATCCAGCCACTATATTCTTAAACCAATTCACTGAAAGCAGCAAAGAGTAGTAAACATACAATTTAATTCTAGTCATGTCACTCCTCCACATATAACCATTCATTGCTTTCCTACTGTACATTTTTTTTGCACTTGCAAAACCCATAACACAGTCTTCTAGAGTTAAACTCTCACGACTGAGACCTTATAAACTTTATAAAGGTAGCAACTTTTCTTTGTTTTCACATAAGCAGAAGAAAGTATTATCTTAAATTTCGGATACTTAGTCCTTAGGTTTTGATTGAATAAATGGAATATGTAAGACCAATATCATTATCTTCAATTTAAGACGCTAAACACATGCCAACAGAAAGTTACTGGTAGAGTAAGGGTGGACAACCCAGGACTTACAGTGTGGTATTTAAAAGTATGGTATGAGAAAGAAAGGGACACCTAAAGGGTACAATGAAATGGTGGCACCATTTGTAGGAGTTGTGGAAGACTAGGAGAAAAAAGTGGGTGGAAACAAAATTAAAAGCTCAGTTTTATGTATTTGTAACATATTTAAATGAAGCTGTCAAGTAGGTCCTTGAATTTACACACACACACGCATACACACACACACACACACACACACACACAATTTTCTGTCATCAAAGTACAGGAGGGAGCTTACCTTAGAAAACAACATAGTAAAAAGGAAATGGACTTCAACTCCAAATGAAATAACCACACCATTGCAACATGTAGAGGGTCAGAGAGAAATGAAGTGTTATAGTGAAGATTAAGCACAACTGTCCAGAGAAATAAGAGGAAAACTTAGCAGGACGAAGTGATAGGAGGAACACTTAGAAACGTAAACAGTCAATTATGTCTGAAGTTGATGAATGTCATTCAAGTAAAACAGAAATGTCTCTTGTGGATTTGAGAGAATGAAGCTATCAATGGTTTTGACATGAACAGCTTTATCAGATTAAGGGAGGAAGTGAAGGGGAGGTTTTGTTAATGTCTTTGCTTAGGTGAAAGATATTACAGTTTGTTATTTGGAATGATGTGAGCAACGAGGGAAGACTTGATGCCAGGGAACTAAAGTAATCAAAGAATGAAGCCTTTAGGTTATGAAGATCAGATGTCAGTGATTGGCTAGAATATACCAGATGCTCAAGAAATGGTAGTTATTAATCTTTTATCAGAAAGAGTAAATATTGTAGTAAGTTCTAATGCGTGTTTGTCATGTAATGAAACAATGCTTTTTTATGTTTTTGCTTACCTAAGTCTTAATATAATAAATATGACTATTTGATTCTCACATCACACCAAATGAAAAATAACATTTTAGCCATAAAATAGCAGTTTACTGACACTCTCCGATCCCCTCTAGCCCATATCTGCTCTGCTACATGTTTCTTCTTAATTCTTCTACGAATCACAAAGGAATGCTTCACCAGAGGCCAAGGATTGACTAACTGTCTTGGACACTGGATGGTGTCCGTTTTCCTCTCTGCTCCTTCAGAGATGCCTCTATCATCACAATGTCCAAAAGGGGGAGCTGTGTGACCAGAGTTGCTACGTACCAAGAGCATTCCTCATACCTCATAGCAGTGATCAAGAGTGTCAATCTCTGCTTGCAGTGCCTAACACTGAAGACAATGAGACATCACAGCTGGTACGTTTGCCATTGCCAGTTACCACTGTAATTGCTGCATCTATCATTGCTAATCCTGACGCCATATTTGCCAACGCCTTTTCCAATAACCTCAGTAATATTCTCAATGCACCTTGCTCTCACTTTCCCAAGAGTATTGTAGAGTAACATTCACTTAGCTTTTATGTGTTCTTTCATTATCACCTTCTCCCTCTAGTAATCAATTGAGATTTCAATGAGGCTGGAGATATGGATGATGTGCCATTCTCACAACTACTGCTCTTTCCAAAGGCTCACTTTGCTTTGCTTAATTTTACTTATTCCTTCTTTATCAGTGGGGGGCTCAGAGAAAGGGGTGGTAGGTGACGGTGGTAGTAGAGATTCTCAGCTTGTGATATAAATGAGTTTGCTTCCAGACTAAACCATTCATACCAGGATTCTTCTAGCATGGCCACAAAATAGGTTCCTGATATCATTTTGTAAAACCATTTGGTGACAACACTAGACTTCTTGTTTTTTTTTTTTTTTTTATATGTTCTGTATTATACCTGCTAGAAAAATGCAAGTGAATCGTTAATATGTAATTTAGGGGGAAGAGGAAGGAATGAGAGTTGCTGTCTTTGTATAAAGAATCAGTAAATTAATTCATAAAAGTTACTTAGAGTCTAAGTCTACTTCTAAAATAACCCATTGAGTCCTCATAAGCTTTCCTCAAACCTGAGGTCATAAAAACAATTTAACAGTCAGATATATTTTGGTTCACATTTCCTAATTTACTAAATTTTTAAGTGTTCTCTTTTTTTAGTACTTTTTTGAAGTCATGCCAGAGTGTTAGCACAGGTTTAGTAATCATAATAATCAAGTGCTTATTTCCCAAAGATACTGTTTTGAATGTCAATTGGCAAAGATCCCACACGATGGTAATGATAATGGACCCACACCTGGTTCATATTAGAAACTTAATTTTTTAAGAATTGGCATATGAATGAGTGACAATCACATTTTCATGGAATACTACAAAACATATTATCATATATTAGCTGATTTGGTTCATAAAACAGTCATGTAAGAAGAGTGGGAATTACCAATTTCACTTCAATGATGAGGCCTAGATTAAGAAATTTGCCCAATGAAGCAACAGCCAATAAAATCATTGACAGTAAGGACTTCTGGCCCAGCCTCTTTGCTTTTTCTCTAATTCTTTTCTAAACTTGTTTCTCTTTATTATTTAAATACATGTTTTAAGGTAACTTGGTAGAAGTTTACCACTGGGCATTGGTGATCCTCCTCTGTCAATTCTGGCTTAACGATCTCCTTTGATTACCCAGACTCTTCTCAAAGTGTGTTTCCCCTTCAGAAACTAGTTACATAAAGTGAATCTGAGTTTCTTTACCTACAGGTTTTATTTGAGTGTTTTGATTGACAAGTATCAACTCTGCTACCTTGACGAGTACCACTCTTAACAATTCTTCAACTGTGGTTTAACGTCAATAGGTTGTTTTAATAGGTGAATTTTTATTTATTAAAAAACCCAAAGGAATAGCTTAATGCATGTGAGGATATTAGGAAAAGGTATATAAATCTGCTTTTTCCTCCACAGAAATAAGTGGCTCTGTGGTACAATGGATAGCACACTGACCCTCTATTTTTTCATCCACAGAAAATCAAAGATCCCTAAGTCGTATAATATATTTGGCAAATATGACATTGACAGATATACTTTTATTTACTTATTATTTATAAATGTTTTATTTATTTTTGAGAGAGCAAGAGAAGGGAAGGGGCAGACAGAGGGGATGAGAAAGGGAGACAGAGGGGGGAAAAAGAGGGAGACAGAGGATCTGAAGTGGGCTCTGGGCTGACAGCAGTGAGCCTGATGCGGGGCTCAAACTCACCAACTGTGAAATCATGACCTGAGCCCAAATCAAGGATCAGCCACCCAAATGACTGAGCCAACCAGGCGTCCCAAGAGATATACTTTTTAAAATCTTCACCTACATCACATGAAGAAACATGGTGGGTTTCTTAAAACACAAGTCACCAAAAGTGAAAATTTATTTGCTGCTTCAAGACAAAGTCTAGATATTCCAAAAATTCAAGGAATATGATATCCTTACTATTTATATTGTATTCTAAGAAATAGCAGTAGTTATCACAAGGATTCTTGTTCAAATGCAGACTTTCAAGTCTCCCAATGAAAAGTCTTTAATTAGAATTTGTGTTTTCACAAGATTCTCCATGTAGTTTCTATGCACACTAACAATGTGAGAAATAATGATCTAGACTCAGAGAAACCTCAGAAATCCTCAGCAGGCAATCCATTCTTTTCAATACAGGGTTCTAAAATCAAGTATCCAGTAAATTCATCAATGTCTTTATTCTTTCAATAAATATATGTTTATTTATGTTACAATAAAAAACACTCATAGTAACTGCTCTTGTGGTACTTGGAAATTAATGGGATAGACAGAACTTGAAGAAAAAAAATGATAACTGTTTAAAAAGAGAGAATGCAACAAGTTGTGAAAGTTATATAACTAGACTAGAGCAGATTGTAAAATCTGATCATATATACTAGTCACCTAGAGAGCTTGTTAAAGCACAGATTTGAGGGCCTCAGCCCCATGTCCCACACCCCTAGAATTTGTGATTCAGCAGGTTTAGGTTGCTGTTCAATAATTTGCATTTATATCAAGCTTACCAGTAAGGCAGATGCTGGCAATCCAATGACCATGTTCCGTATATAAAGGTTATAGAGTGTAACAGTAGTCATCCCTAAAAAAGTAAACGTGGAGTTGGCCTGAAGCTAAGAAAGTAACTAGTTCAATAATGAGGAAATGAATAGCAGAGAGATGTAACATGTGTGAGAACTCTGAGGTGAAAGAGGCAAGGGAAGAAAAAAAAAAAAAAGAAGAAGAAAATAAGGAAACTACTCAGAGAGGGAGAAAGTATGGTGGAAAAAGACTGATTCAAGAAAGTAAAAGAAGTTCAGTGCTCTTGGAATGTAGAGACCCTAAGAGATTTAATGAGTTGAGACAAAAACCCCAACATAAAGAGTCTTCTAATCTATTAGATGGATTTTGGTTGTTAGCATAAGATCTTATGTAAAACTCTAAAGTGTTCTAAGCATAAAAATTAAATAATCAAGTTAGTAGTTTTCAGACTCCTCTGATAGAAAATGCAGTGGCTAGAGCCAAATGTTCATATGAGATGATCTGTCAAGAGAATTTGTCTTCTGGGAAGAGGTAAGAGTGGCTTAGTTTAAAGTGATGGTAGTAATTGGGGCGCCTGGGTGGCGCAGTCGGTTAAGTGTCCGACTTCAGCCAGGTCACCATCTCGCGGACTGGGAGTTCAAGCCCCGCGTCAGGCTCTGGGCTGATGGCTCAGAGCCTGGAGCCTGTTTCCGATTCTGTGTCTCCCTCTCTCTCTGCCCCTCCCCCGTTCATGCTCTGTCTCTCTCTGTCCCAAAAATAAATAAACGTTGAAAAAAAAATTTTTTTTTAAGTGATGGTAGTAATGGAGAGAAACCACTGAAACTCAACTGGAGAGCTTTACAAAGTTTTAATTTACCCTTGTCACACACCCATCCTGGTGCAGTGGCAGTCTTAAAGACATTGGCCTGAGTATCTTGTGAGGGTTCTTGGTTCTAGAGAAAGCACAGCAAACCTTCTGCCAAACCAAACCGTGTTTCTCTGTTTTGATCTGCCATGGGGGATCCCTGAAGGACTGACACAAGGGCTTACCTTTGTTGTGTCCAACTGGGAGTACTTTCAGGGTGAAGAAGCAACTTTAGGGAGGAAATTCCTTAAAACAATTGAAGCCTATGAATGAGCCTCTGCCTCCTGGGGCAAAAGGTAAACTTTGTGACAAACAATAGACTTGCTGAAAGCCTTGGAGAAAAATCTAGGGAGTAAGATATTTTGTGGATTAAGAGCTCTGAAAAACTCCTGGATATGTAAAGTCATTTGGAAAGCCAACACAAGTAAAAAGGGTAGAACACATGCTGAGACAAGACCTGAAAGATCATTAACCCTTCAATTTTGGATGAAATTTAGTTTCAGCAAAAGCAGGAAGTGAGAAGGCTGAAGCAAACTGGTAAATGACCTGGCCAAAACCTGAAAGCAATGTCTCCAGAGAGAATCAGCTGGCAAAGAAAATTCTTAGTTTTTTTTCTTGGACATAGAAATTTGAGAAAACCCATTAGATGTATACAGAACATTCTATCTAACGACACAATACACATTCTTAAGCACACATGGAATATTTTCTGGGGCAGACAATATGTCAGCCCACAAGTCTTAACAAATTCAAAATTGAAATCATACCAACCATCTTATGTGACCACAAAACATTACCTTCATAAATTTAAAATAGAAATCATGCAATGTATGCTCTCAGACCACTACAGAATTAAATTAGAAATCAGTACAAGAAAAGTAACTGGAAAATACTAAAATGTATAAATGTCATTCATAGATAACAGGTGGGTCAAAGAAGAAATCAAGACAAATGTGAAATATTTTGAACTAAGTTTAAAATACAATTTATAAAAGTTTGTGCATAGCAAAAGCAGTGCCTAGAGGTTAATTTACAGCAATGAATTCCTATATCCAAAAATAAGAAAGACTAAATAAACAATATACATTTCTACCAGAAGAAATTACAAAAAGAAAAGGAAATTAAACTCAAAGTAAGCAGAAGAATAAAAATTAGCACAAAAAATCAAAGAAATTCAAAGCACAAGATCAATAGAGAAAAATCAGTGAAACCAAATACTGGCCAAATACGCCCAGCCAGGCTAAGTAAGAAAAAAACTAGAGAACATGAATTACTAAAATCAGAAATGAAAGAGGGCACAGTACTATAGATGCCTTTGAAATTTTAAAAATGATAACGGAATACTATGAAACACTCTATGTCCACAAATTTGATTACCTGGATGAAATGGACCAATTCCTTAGAGACACAATTTTCAAAAATCACAGAATACACTGAACAGAATCATATCTATTAGAGAAAATGAACCAACAACTGATAGATTTCTACAACTAAGTACCAGAACCACATGAATTTAATGGCAAATTCTACCAAACATTTAAGGAAGAAATTGTACTGAATCTCTGTTATCTTTCAGAGGATGGAAATGGGGAATACTTCCTAACCAAATCTATGAAAGAAGCATTAGTCTAATACCAGGAATAAAGACATTACAAGAAAACTATAGCCCATAGATGGAAAAATCTTCAACAAAACGTTAGCAAATCAAATTCAACAATTTGTAAAATGAATTATACGCTATGATCAAGTGGGGTCTAACCCTAGTAGGCAATTCTGGGTCCAATATTTGAAAATCAGTTAAGGCAATCCGTTACATCAGTAGGCTAAAAAGGAATAAAAAATACATGCTAATATATGTGCAAATATCATTTGATAAAATCCATGTCCCATTCATGTGAAAATTCTCAGAAATCCAGGAATAGAGGGAAACTTTGTCAATTTAATTAAAAACAAACAAACAAACAAAAAAAAAACCACCTACATAAAAAGCCCTGCAGCTAACATACTTGAGAAACTCAAAGCTTTCTAACTTAGCTCAGGTAAACGATGTCCCTTCTCACTACTGCTTTTCTTTTTTTTTTTTTAACTAAAAAAATATTTTAATGTTTATTTTTGAGAGAGAGAGAAAGAGAAAGAGAGAGCTAGCAAGCCAGCACAAGTGGGGGATGGACACAGAGAGAGAAGGAGACACAAAATCTGAAGCAGGCTTCAGGCTCTGAGCTTTCAGCACAGAGCCTGATGTGGGGCTCAAACACACAAACCATCAGATCACAACCTGAGCAGAAATCTAGAGTTGGATACTTAACAGACTGAGCCACCCAGACTCCCCTGTGGTCTTCTGATTTTTGATAAAGGTATCAAGGTTACTCAATGGAGAAAGAATATCATCTTCAACAAATAAGGCTCAAATGATATCCATATACAAAAGAATAAACTTGGACACTCATGTTACGCTATTAAAACTAACTCAAAATATATAAAAGGTCTATTTATGAGTGCTAAACCTATAAAACTCTTAAAACAAATGTGGGCATTTCTCATTCTTGTATTCAGCCATGGTATACTAGATCTGACACCAAAAACATGAGCCACAAAGTAAGAAAGAGATAAACTGGACTTCATCAAAATTAAAATTTTATATGGCAACATTAAATGAGTTAAAATACTTCTCATGGGAGTGGGAGAACATATTTTCAGAACACTTATCTCATAAAAGTCTAATATCCAAAAAAATAAAGAATTCTTACAACTCAAAAAAAGAGAAAACAACCCAATTCAAAATAAGCAAAGGATCTCAACAGACACTTCTCCAAAGGTGATATACGGATAGTAATAAGCACATAAAAAGATAATCAATGTCATTAGGGAAATGCAAATAAAAACCTTATGACATACCACTTCACAGTCACTGGGATGGCCATAATCACAAACCAAGAAATAGCACGTTTGGACAGGGTGTGGAGAAATCGGAACCTGATACTCTGCTGGTATAAATGGAAAATGGAGTGGTTGTTATTGAAAATAATTTGGTAGTTTCTCAAAAAGTTAAAATATAGAATTTTCAATTTAACTGCAAGGTATACATCAAAAAGAACAGAAAACAGATGTTCAAAATGTGTACACAAATGTTTACTGTAGGACTATTCACAATACGTGAAATGTGAGAACCCAAGCTATCAATAGAAAACAAACTGGTAAACAGAAAACAAATGTAGTATATCCATAAAATGGATTACTCTTCTTCCATAAAAAGTAATGAAGGATACATGCTATTATATCAATGAACCCTGAAAACATAACATGAAGTAAAAGAAGCCAGGTAGATATATGGGACACCTGGGTGGCTCAATCAGTTAAGAGTCTGACTCTTGGTTTCAGCTCAGATCATATTCCCAGGTGGTTCATGACATGAAGCCCTGTGTTAGGCTCCTTGCTGACAGTGTGGAGCCTGCTTGGGATTCATTCATTCCCTCTCTCTCTCTCTCTCTCTCTCTCTCTCTCTGGCCCTCCCCTGCTCATGTTCTCTCTGTCTCAAAATTAAACAAACATTTAAAAGAAGCCAGATACAAAAGACCACATATTATATGATTCCATTTATATGAAACATCCAGAAAAGACAAATCCAAGAGGTACAGAACAGATGAGAAGTGGCCAGGGACTGAGAGGAGGGGGTATTTCATCTATTGTGTTTAATGGTACAATTTCCTGGTTGGGGTGATAAAAAAAAATTCTGGAATGAAATAGCAATAGGTGTACAACATTATAGATGTCCTTAATGCCGCTGAATTGTATATTTTTAATGGTTAAAGTGGTTAATTTTATATTATGTATCTTCTACCACAATATAAGAGAAGGGACAGAGTTACTATATGTTCACAAGTCAGATTTGTAGGATATAGAAAAAGACACATGAATATGATGCCCAGATTTTATCTTCAAAAACATGAATAATGGCCCACTTAATGGGTCAAAAACATCTTTGCAGGGAAAAGGGAAAATTAGCTTGAGTTTGAAATTTTAAGGTTGAACCTTTCATGAAATCTGTAAATAGAGGTGATAAGGAATCAGTGGGACTTACAGAATGTAGCTGCAGTGGCAGTTCTAGACTACAGATAGGGTTTAGGGAATCATAAATGGTAACTGAAGACATGAAAGTACAAAATTGCCAAGAGTATGGAGTCCAAAGAACATCATTTAAATGTTAGAGGAGAATAAATGGCAGATAATTTTAGCAGATGGACTCACAGTAATAGGAAAACTTGTAGCTTAGGAGGTATAGTGATTTAATGAAAGAGAGAGTAGTCAAAATATTGACAACTAATTAGGCTTCAAATATGGCCTAAGAGCAGAGTCATGCCATTTAGATTAATCAATACGGAGTCAATGTTGATCTACTTTTGAAAGAAAGCAGTGATTGGAAATCTAATTGAAATGGTTTTAAAGTATATGTGGAGTTTAGGGCAGACATGCAGGTAGTGGTACTATACCACTCAACTGAGAACTTTGGCTCTAAAGGCTAGTGAGATTAGAACTGTGTTTGGGGTAAATGCAGTGTTGGTGGAAGAATTTTCTTGCTTGCTGGGGGTGGGGGTTGGAACGGAGACAATTAAATACATTCAAAAAAATAGTTAAGTAGCACCCTTCCATTAAGGGGAAACTGTCAGTAAGTTAATGCTTTTTAGATGCTGGGAAGTGAGGAAAGTTTGTATGAAATATAATAAAAGGGCTAAAGAACAAAATTAGATAGTATCATAAACACACTATTTCAGAGACACACAGCTATTCTTCTGGGAATACATAATGTTATATTTAATATGTATATAAAAGCTAGCATAGGTCTCATTATATGTTAGATAAGATTTCATTAATGGAAAAAAATTGTAAATCTGTTAAATATACATTGTTTTTCCTTCTTAGAATGAATCACTTATATTAATAAATATATCAGCATCCACCTGCATATACTTTATAGAATTCAGGATGTTTACCAGAATTTTAATCAAATCACTTAATGCTTACAGATAGCATCCAAAACACTTCCATTGAAACCCAAAATACAGTGATGCTTAGAGAGCATATTACTGATGTATTTAATGAATGTTTTGCTTTTATGATGCTGAATGTGGAATTTTTATTCTAAACATCATCTTCTATGTATTCTAGGTATTATAAATGAGAAGGAAAAAAATAAAAGATAACAAAAAGGAAGATGTAGTTTATATATATATATGTGTGTGTGTGTATGTATATATATATATATATATATATATACACACATATATAATTAAAAATAAAAAGGCAGTTGTACTTTAACTTGACATATAATGTGACACCACCTGTGAGAGACACAGAAGAGGATAATAAACATACATTATTTACTTCTGCAAGGGTTACATTTCCCAGTGTGATCTGACTTTTGGCTTGTCAAAATGTTTAAAGTACATTTTATAAATATTTAAACATTTGATCCACTGAATTTTTTTTTTTAATTTTTTTTCAATGTTTTTTTATTTATTTTTGGGACAGAGAGAAACAGAGCATGAACGGGGGAGGGGCAGAGAGAGAGGGAGACACAGCATCGGAAACAGGCTCCAGGCTCTGAGCCATCAGCCCAGAGCCCGACGCGGGGCTCGAACTCACGGACCGCGAGACCGTGACCTGGCTGAAGTCGGACGCTTAACCGACTGCGCCACCCAGGCGCCCCTTGATCCACTGAATTTTAAAAAAATCTATAATAAATGCCATTTTTAGTACCGGATGAAGTTAAAGAGTAACTAGTTTTTAAACTACCAAAAATATATAGAAAATAGCATGTGTGTTAAGATAAAGTATTGTGACCAAAGAAACAAACTGTTTACTCCACAATTGTGGATGCTTCATTAGGTATTTGCACAGAGCACAGGCTGTAAAATTTAATGGCTAAGACCATAGATTTGGATTTCAGACTGAGTTTCAGACAGTCTATAAAATCATGGCTCTATATACCAAATGACTGATCCTGGGTGAATGATATATCCCTTTAAATTCCTTCCTCATCTGTAAAATGGGTCAGTAATAGTGGTACCTATTTTATAATTTTACTTTATAAAAAATGAAGCAAACACATTAACTATTTTGTGTAGTATACAAATAATATTTTCAACTGTAGTTTTATTATTATTTTTATTAGACTACTCAGCTTTTGCCAAAAATTAGGTACTTCTGATATGCCAAAGACAGTAGCATGTAAACTTGTAGAAAAAAAAAAAATGAGAAGAAAATTAAGGTGGTTGTCTCCACAGAATAAGTCTTATAAGCAGAAAGAGAAAGTGTAAGTAGCCTACCTCAGTTATCCAACAATATGGATGATAATTTAATTGGCTTTCTTTAGATCTCCTTACCCATTTACTTTACTTTAATACTACTTTAATACTTTAACCTAGTTATGGTATTTAATCAGATATTGAGCCTGATTGGCAACCTTGTATAAACTATGAATGTTTTAAGAAGAAAGAAATTCTTGTGTGGGATTTTAATAGAACAGGCCCTTTGATAAAGTAATTGGGTGCTAATGGGCTTCCATATTTTCTCTAATAATAACTAGTTTGCTCCTCTGACCAAAAGTCAAGAAGTAGAAAATTGTTTGCAATCATAACTAAAAATCTCTGTGTGCATTTACATTTATTTTTTTGTGTATGGAAACTAATGGTCTGCTAAATTTAATATTGAAAAATAAAATTAAGAGCTAGAAGGAATCTTAAAACTACCCAAGGTTAATGTCTTTACTTAAGAGACAAAAACTACTCCCAAATACTATAAAGGAATACTTCTAAGTCACACAAGTAATAAATGGCATAAGCAAAATTAGAACTAAAATCACCTGATTTATAGAAAAAAGTTTCCATTTATGGTATTATGCCTGACTCATTTTTTTTAACGATCAATAAATATTTATTGAGAACCTACTATTGCATATATCCTACAATACCTGAAATTCCATAGCAATACTGGTACAGTACCTTTCATTTTAAAAAATTTATATTCCTATAGTGAAATATAGGACTATTCACATTGAGTGGGATAAGACTAGAAATAGTCACACATCAGTTTACATCAAACTTGGCCATCAAACAAGTGATAAAAAATATTTTTTTGTTTTACAACTATTTGGGTTTGAGACTGCAGCTGAAGTACAGTGTGGATACTAGATAGTTTCTTATCACTTAGGAGGTCAGGAACAGAACAAGAATGACTGCTAGCACCACTTCTTTTGAACCTAATGCTGGAAGTTCTAGCAATGTAACAAAAAAAGAAAACGAAAAGACATTTCATTTGTCATTTTCTTTACATTTATTTATTTTTGATAGAGAGAGACAGAGCACAAGTTGGGGAGAGGCAGAGAGAGGAGACACAGAATCGGAAGCAGGCTCCAGGCTCTGAGCTTTAACAACAGAACCAGACGCGGAGCTCCAACTCACAAACTGCAAGATCATGTCCTGAGCCAAAGTCGGCCGCTTAACCGACTGAGCCACCCAGGCATCCCAAAAGACATTTCATTTGTAAGGAAGAAATTAAAAAACCCTCTGTATTCACAATGTGATTTTGTATATAGAAAATTTTACAGAATTAACAAAGCAAACAATATTTCATAAAACAATAACAGCTTTTTTAAAATGTATGTCTAGGGGCGCCTGGGTGGCTCAGTCGGTTAAGCGTCCGACTTCGGCTCAGGTCACGATCTCACTGTCCGTGGGTTGGTTCGAGCCCCGCGTCGGGCTCTGTGCTGACTGCTCAGAGCCTGGAGCCTGTTTCCGATTCTGTGTCTCCCTCTCTCTCTGACCCTCCCCCGTTCATGCTCTGTCTCTCTCTGTCTCAAAAATAAATAAATGTTAAAAAAAATAAAATAAAAAAAATGTATGTCTATATGCTAGCAGTGAACAAAACACAATTAAAATTATTTTAACCAACATTAAACGAATAGAGTATGTAAGAATAAATTTAACAGAAGAGCAATAGTTAAACATCAAAATCTACAAATCACTGCTGAGATACTATCAAATACTAAAGAGTGAAATGTACACATGATTAGAAGATGCATGTGGGGTGAGTTATCTACTCTCTATAAATTAATCTATTGATTTAATATAATCCCTATCAAAATCCCAAATTACATATTGAAAAAACAACAAGCTG
The DNA here is from genome assembly GCF_028749965.1 of Puma concolor. NCBI lineage: Eukaryota > Metazoa > Chordata > Mammalia > Carnivora > Felidae > Puma > Puma concolor. Next base: position 53,160,152 of record NC_141679.1, on the reverse strand, counting down.
AACCAAAATTCATATGAAATTTCAAAGGACCCCAAATAGCTAACACAATCTTGATAAAGAAGAATAAAGTTGGATTAATTAATTACACTACTGAGTTTCAAAACTTACTACAATGTGGTAATCAAGTGTGGTACTTGCCTAAGTATAAACATATATATCTATAGTACAGAATTGAAATACAGAATGAATGTTTAAATTTATGGTTACTTTATTCTGTCTAGGTACCAAAGCAATTCAACTGAGAAGGGCAATTCAACAAATGTTTCTCTAATTACCTATCTGTATACAAAAAGATTAATTTAGCACTTTACCTCATGCCATGCACAAAAAAATCATTAAAAATGGATTATTGTGCAGAAAAGAGTTAACATCACAGGCCTGAGACTACTATCCTTAGAAAGACATGCTTGCAAAACTGAATCAGTAATCAAAAAACTCTCAACAAACAAAAGTCCAGGACCAGATGGATTCACAGGTAAATTCTACCAAACATTTAAAGAAGAGGTAATACTAATTCTTCTCAAACTATTTCCAAAAAAAATAATAAATAAATAAGAGGAAGGAAACCTTCTAGAATCATTCTACAAGGCCAGCATTACCCTGATACCAAAACCAGACAAAGACACTATTAAAAAAAAAAAAAAAAAAAAAAAAAAAAAAAAAAAAAACTACAGCAACTATCTCTGATAAACGCAGATGCAAATATTGTCAATGAAACATTAGCAAATTGAATTCAACAACACATAGAATCATTCACCATCATCAAATGAGATTTATTCCAGGGATGCAAGGATGGTTTAATATCCATAAATCAATTAATGTGATACATCCCCCCCAAAATTACGTGATACATCCCATAAAAACTATACAATCATTTCAAAATAGATGTAGAAAACGTATTTGACAAAATTCAACATCTGTTCATGAGAGCAACTCTCAACAAAGTGGGCTTACAGGAAATATACCTCAACTTAATAAAAATCACATACAAGAAACCCACAGCTAACATCATATATGATAGTGGAAATCTGGAAGCTTTTCCCCTAAGGTCAGGAACAAGATCTTATTCAAGTGAGTACTGGAAGTCTGAGCCGCAGAAATCAGACAAGAAAAAGATATATAGGTACCCTTGGAAACATGATATTTTTCTGAACTTCACCCAATTCACCTTTTTTTTTCACATGTATTGCTTCATTTCCTTTTACTGTGATAAATTTTAGCTGCACCTTATGCTGAGTCTTTTAAGTCTACCTAGCAAATCATCCTACCTACTTTTAGTCTTAGGGAACCGCAACACAATCAAGTTTAAGAGCTGAGTCTATACAATTCGCATTAAAAAACAGGAGCAAGTTTTCATGTTCTTGAGTTAAAGACTTCTACATGTGTTACCAAAATCATAAGGAATAAAAGAAAATTTCTTATTTTGAAGTTCATCAAATATTTTTTTCATTTAATGATACCATTAAGAAAGCAAATAGGTAGAGTACAGAATTCAAGAATATAGTTGCAATCATATATCTGATAGAAGACTTTCATCCATCCAATAAATGGACATTTAACCAAACAAAATATTTGAATGGCTAATAGGTACATGTAAAGATACTCACCTTCATTACTCATTGAAAATTAAATCTGCTCTAAAATACTACCTCTTCCCCAGTAGAATAACTATAAGCCCAAAGACGGAACTAGCATTGGTGAGAATATAGAGAAACTAGAAGCCTCTAACTTTGATGTTTGGCATGTAAAATTGTGGAGATATTTTTGGAAAATTGTTCGGAAGTTTCTTAGAAAGTTAAATATAAATTTACCATCTGATCAAGAATTCCATTCCTAGATATCAACCCAAAATTAATGGAAATGTATTGCCATATAGATACCTGTACATAGATGTTCATAGCAGCATTCTTTATCATAAGCAAAAGGTGGGGGAGGGAGTAGTGGAGAGAAAATCAATGTCCTTCAATTGGTGAATAGTCCAATAAAAGGTGGCATATTCATGCTATGGACTACTATTCAGCATTAAACAGGAACAAACTCATACCTGTAACCATACAGGATCTCAAAATCATTACACCAAGTGAAAGAATGCAGACAGAAAAGATCACATATTGTATGATTAATGTATCTAATTAATCAAGAAAAGACAAATTTATAGACGCGGAAAATATATTAGTATGTACCAGGGGTTGACAATGGGAAGCAGTAACTGCAAGCAAGCCTCAGTTTTCTTTATTGGAGGAAAAGAAATATTCTAAAATTAGGTTATAATGATGGTTGCACAACTGTAAATTTACTAAAACCTTTTGCATTATATCCTTAAAATGACTGAATTTATTGTATAGAAACTATAACTCACTACAGCTGTTAAAATTAAATCATTATTAAACCTTATTGTAGTTTTTGTAAATTTTTCTTATTGCTTGAGAAGGATGTGTATTATTCAATTGTTGATTACATGTTAATGGCATTATTCCATCATACACCACGGAAATACATCTTTTCTTTTGCTTTATAATTCTCTCAAATTTTGCATTATTTATTTTGAGGATATTGTATTGAATATACTTAAAATTCTTTAATATTTTCCTGTGAATTAAACATTTCATTTGTATTTAACCTAATAATGAGTTTGTCTTCTTTTGCTTGAAAAAAAAACATAGTTACCTCAGATGTATTTAGGATAGTATTTAACTTTTGGCATTCCAGCATCTCTATTTTTAGCAGTATTTTGAGGTTCCAAGTATGGTCTATTTTGATAAATAGAATGTCCAAGTGCATTTGAAATGAATGTGTATTCTATTTTTTTATAGAGTATTCCACAAATATCAATTAGGTAAAGTTGATTGATCTAGTACTTCAAGTTTTCTATATTTTAATGAATTTCTGTACTTAGTCTATTAATTATTGAAAAACAAATCCTGAACTCTCAGACTATAACTATTAGTTTATTTCTTCTTTGAATTCAATCAGCTTTCATTTCATCATTTTAAGTAGCATACCTACGTATGCTATCAGGCTATGCACTCACAGTGTGGAGCCTGCTTGAGATTCTCTCCCCACCCTCAAAGTCCCTCCCCAACTCATGTGCTCTCTCAGAATAAACTTAAAAAAAATAAGAGCTCTATGCTGCCAAATTTGCTAAGCTAGAGAAAATGAACAATTCCTTACAAGACACAGCTACCAGAATACATGCAAGAAATAAACAATTTGAATACACCTAGATCCACTGAAGGAGTACAACCAATAATTATTGCCTCTTTTGGTGTATGTAGTTTTTGTTTTGTTTATAATATACAACTTCAGCTTATTAAAGTCTGCATTCAATAAAAATTATGCCACTTCACATAGACTGTAACAACCTTAAAATACCACACTTCCGTTTCTTTCCACCTGACCTTTGTCCTCTGTTGTCAAACATTTTATGTGTTATTAATTGTACACTACATATTTTGTTGAAAAACTCAATTATCTTTTAAAAATTAACCTAAGTAGAATGCTTGCATGTTTACCAATATAATTGCCAATAACTCTTCAGTTATTCCATCTTTACAGATTGATATTTCTTCCTGGGTTCATTTTTCTTCTGCCTAAAGGATTTCCTTTAACATTTTGGCAATGTAGGTTTTCTGGCAATAAATGCTTTCAGCTTTTGGACGTCTGAAATAAATCTGAATTTTACAAAACAGTGGAAATATTTTCACTGGGTACAGAATTATCTTTTATTCAAGTACTTTAAGACATTCCTCCATTGTATTCTTGCTTGCATTGCTTCTGATAAAAAATCTGTTGTCATTTTTAAGTTTGTATCTCTAAGTGCTATCTCTGTTTCACTTTGAATTTTGAATTGTTTTTTATTGTTATGCCTTCAAGTAAACGAACCTTTTGTAATATCTAAACTATCATTAATCTCATCTAGTGTATTTTGAATTTCAGATACTGTAGTCTTTACCTCTAGAATTTCAACATCCCTCTTTAAATATTTGTAGGACTCTAGATTTTTAACATCCAAAATATAGTTATAATAACTATTCATCATCCTTATCTCATAGTTATTATTTTTTAGTTACGGATTTGTTATCCTGAAAATTATTGGTCATGAATTCCTGCTTCTTTGTATGCCTGGTACTTTTTTTTTTTATTAGATGCCACTTCTTGTTAATTTTACATTCTTGGGTTCTAGTTATTTTTATGTTCCTATAAATATTCTTCAGCTTCGTTCTGGAATGTAGGTAAATTACTTTGAAATGTTTGATCTTTTTGGCTTTATTTTATGGTTGGTCAGCTCTGGCCAGAATCTTGTTTAGACTAGGACTAATTATCATCCACACACAGCTGATGCAAGACCATGGGGGTATGCCACCCAATGTTTCAATAAGCAATGAGGTATTCCAGTTTGACCAATGAGCTCCAGCTGTGTACTCAGTCTTTTGTGACTTCCTAGTACTGTATTTGCCTATTCTTGCGGCTGGTTCTTCTCTAAGATGTGACTCTTCCTTCCAAAGACACATTTTGATCAGTACTCTGCCTACTACTAAAGAGAAACTCCAAGTGGATATGTGGATTTCTTGCTCTCTGTAGTTCTCTGCCCTTTGTTGCTTTATATGTAATCTATTGCTGCTGTGGTTTCTCTCGACTCCAATATCCATCTCTCCAACATATGTAATCTCTTGTGTTCCACATCCCTCTGTCATGCCATGGAACCTATCAGTAGACACTAAGCTGAGAGAGCAGTATGGCTCAAATTGTTTCCCATCTCTCTCCTTCACTCTCTGATGTCCAGTGTTCTCTGAACTGTTGGTTACATATTTTATCCTTTTCATTTTATTTCTTTTTATCCCCACTTGGAAGGATAAATCAAGCCTCTCTACTTTTCTTTATGTGCCAGAAACAGAAATCAGCCATATGTCAAGCTTTTGAAGATCCTCAGTTAATAAAGTTTATTAGCCTCTACGAGTCTCTTTTTGCTTCTTTCTCTGGATTCTCTATTACCTAAATATTTTCATGACCTGATTTTCTGTCTACTATAATCTCATTTACTCAAACTGTGATTTTTTTTTTTTTTTAGTAGTTGCTCCAATGAAATGCTATGTAATAGAAACAGTGTTTCCTGACAGATAATTTAAAATTTTGTGGTATTTACCGTAAAAACAATGTAAGAAAGAGGTGGATTTATTTTTAATATATTTTATGTAATTCACTTATATGAGATATCTTTGCAAATCAGTTAAATATCCTCTTAATTGGGGCGCCTGGGTGGCGCAGTCGGTTAAGCGTCCGACTTCAGCCAGGTCACGATCTCGCGGTCCGTGAGTTCGAGCCCCGCGTCAGGCTCAGGGCTGATGGCTCAGAGCCTGGAGCCTGTTTCCGATTCTGTGTCTCCCTCTCTCTCTGCCCCTCCCCCGTTCATGCTCTGTCTCTCTCTGTCCCAAAAATAAATAAACGTTGAAAAAAAAAATATCCTCTTAATCATTTTAATATACATAAAATTATTAAGATTTTCACATGTTTTCATTTTAAGTTGTTTAAATCATGTGTCAATTTTATGCTTACAATGTTTCTTGTTAAATGCTAAAATGTAATCGGAAATATATGGTTTATATTTCTATTTCATAAAATTTACAATTGAATATGTAGATTAAGAACTAAGTTTTTCTACAGACGAGTAAAGATTTTCCAATAACTAAATTAAATACAGAAATAATTTCCTTTAATACTCACATCCATAGAGATAAAACTTTTTTTATCTGAAAATTTATTTTTTGTAAGTTAAAAGAATTTACTAAGTCTTATGTCAACATGGTAAACATTAATTTCAAAGGAGTATTGTGTATGTGTGTATAAATGTCTTCACAGCAGAGAAGGCGATCAGCAAAACAAAAAGGCAACATACTGAATGAGAGAAAATATTTGTAAATCATAATATCTGATAAAGGGTTAGTATTCAAAATATAGAAAGAACTCATACACCTTAATAACAAAACATAAACAAACCAAACAAGTGATTAAAATATGGGCAGAGGATCTTAATACGTATTTTTCCAAAAAGACATGGCCAAGAAGTACATGAAAAGATGCTCAACATTATTAATCATCAGGGAAATGCAAATCAAAACAGTGAGTTATCACTTCACAACTGTTAGAAGGGCTATGATCAAAAAAGACAAGAAACAACAAGTATTTGTGTAGATGTGGAGAAAATGGAACACCCACCCACTGTTGGTAGAAATGTAAATTGGCATAGCCACTATAGAAAAAAGATGATGCTTCTTCAAAAAAAAATTAAAAATAAAATTACCATATGTCCCAGTAATTTCACTTCTGGTTATTTATCTGAGGAAAATGGAAATACTAGTTCAAAATTATATATGCGCCCCCATGTTCACTGCAGCATTATTTACAATAGCCAAGATATGGAAACAACCTAAGTGTCCATTGATGGATAAATGAATAAAGAAAATCTGGTACATATGCACAATAAGGTATTATTGACACATTAAAAAAAAAAAAAAAAAGAAATCTTGCCATTTGCAACAACATGGATAGACCCTGAAAGCATTGTGTTAAATTCAATAAGTCAACGACAAGGAAAGACAAAACTATGTGTGATGTCACTTATATGTGGAAACTAAAACAAACGAAAAAAACAATAAATTATGCTCAGAGATACAGAGAATAGATTCGCGGTTGCTAGAGGTAGGGGTTGGGTGAAATGGATAAAGGGGATCTAAAGGTACAAAATTATGAAATAAATAAGCCCTTAAAGGACAGCATAATGACTATAGTTAATAATACTGTATTGTATAATTGAAAGTCCCTGAGAGTAGATACTAAAAGATCTCATAACAAGGGAAAAAATTAACTATGCATAGTGTCAGAGGTCAGCTAGACTTATTGGGGTGATCATTTCACAATATATATAAATATTGAATCATTACTTTTTAAACCTGAAACTAATATGATGTTAGGTGTTATACCTCAATAAAAAACTATGAAACCGAATTTATCATGACCCCCAATTTTTCAGCTTTTATAGATTTCACAGTATAAGTACACATGTGTATAACAGTTTCAACTAAAATCATCTCCATGTTGATTCATGTTAGAAAAATATGTAAAATTGTAACATTCTTATTTTGAAAAATTTCAATTTCAGTATACATTTTATATCTGTCTATTTAGATAACAAATAAGTTTTCCTTTCCTTGAATTTCAAATTGAGCTCATTCATATGCAGTGTGATATCTGTGCGAAAAGAAAACACGCTGCCATTTTTTGTCTTTTATTATTAAATATTTGGCAGACACTCCTTGGTTTCAAGAAAATCTGCAAGTAGAATTAACAGTACAGTAAATCTTCTTTAAAAAATTCTTCAATGTTGAACGAGAGTCAATTGGCAAAGAATACAAGATTACTGAATTCATTGTCTTCTATTTCTTCTGCAAGTTCCATAAACTGTTAATGATTCATAGCATCTGTCATATGGGCTGAACAATTTTCACAACTGTATCCATGACAATTTTAAGATTCTGCTTCAGAAACTAAGCACAAATATTTTCAATATGCATAATGCAGTGGAATAGAGCAATAAGGAAAGCATCAGTCCCTTCTTTTACCATCCCAACAATTATTTATATTTTTGACCTAATACAGCAGAAGCACCATCTGTCAAGATAAAACTAATTCTCTTTTTTTTTTTTTTAATTTTTTTTTCAACGCTTATTTATTTTTGGGACAGAGAGAGACAGAGCATGAACGGGGGAGGGGCAGAGAGAGAGGGAGACACAGAATCGGAAACAGGCTCCAGGCTCTGAGCCATCAGCCCAGAGCCTGACGCGGGGCTCGAACCCACGGACCGCGAGATCGTGACCTGGCTGAAGTCGGACGCTTAACCGACTGCGCCACCCAGGCGCCCCAAAACTAATTCTCTTATATCTAGCTTAAAATACTTAACAGAAGCATTAAAATATAATTCCAACACAAATTCAATTTTTTAGGCTATAAAATGACTGTAAAATTCTTTGTGAGTTGGAAGTTCTTTGGTGCATAATTTCCTCAGAAGCATTAAATACATATATACACGGCATCTATTACATTACACAGCTCATGTAAAGCTAAAGAGACTGTATATACTGTTTCAATTTTCAGTCTAGTCATCTTTAAGTCTTTTTACAATGAACTTGTGTTTTACATATATTTGGTGACAAATTTGAAGATCAAACACTTATTTGTAGGCTTTTTAATATTTCCTCAAAATTTTCTACCCAAATTTTAGTAACTTAAATAACCATTGTTTTTACGATCTAAAAATGGTCTTTTCTTATGAGAATAGCACACATTTTATACCTGACTGAAAGAGGGCTCTCATGAGAAACCAAATCTGCAGGTATTAAGACACTTTCTATTCATTTCACTTCCAGGAACACCATGATCAACTAGCCAACATTTTAGTTCTGTGCAAATCAGACTATTCTGATTTCTGCTTTGGCTGCACCATCTTCCACCTATTATGGTAGCTACACTCATCTTTTCCTTGGTGGTTTAGTGCAGTCACTTGGCCCCTGCCAGCTTGCAACCCAATTATTCTCACTGTATTTAAGTTTCCAAATGGAGTGACCATGGCTCCCACTGTAAGATGTGGCTTACAGAAAAGATTTATCACAATGTTTTCCAAGGATGCTAGGGTTCAATTCTCAAATTTATTTCTCATAGTGGCAGTTAAAAGCTTGTCTTCTGGATATTCTCCTTTGTGGTTAATTTACTCTGCCATTCAATCTCTAAAGCCTTTGAATTCTATTCTCAACATTAAGCCAGGGCAAATCTGATCTGTCTAATTAGCTCACTGTGGGCCACCTTTGGTCCTTGTTTCAGCCAAACAACCCAAATGTTTGAGCCCTAATTTCCCAAGATGCAACAGTAAATGCAGAATCTCTGAGGCCTCATTAATAAATTTAACCTAACCCAAATGTATGTTCCTTCCACCATTATCTCAAGCCATTAGTATCTTTTCCACATATGTTCCTTGAATTTCTGTCTGTGTAAGTTAGAAAACTGCAGCAGTACTTTTGGACTGTAACATACCTCCTCACGGGTTACACTTTATACCTCACATTTAAGGTTCTGCTATTACTTGAACTTACAGTTCTAAAAGCAAGGAAGAGTGGTATAGGTGGGAATTGAAGACAGTAAGCATTGTCTTTCATGGTAACTGTGTCTGGGGAACCATTACAGTGTTCTCAGGCAATGAAGTGAATCCCTTGAGATTGGGATGCTACCACTGAGGTGGAGAAACCACTACCCTTGGGAATGTGGTCTGCTTATATTAGGGGAAGAGAGGTCTCTTCTACTGGCAGATAAGACTCATCAGAACTTAGGACTTCAATATCCCTAGTCTCTCCAGGATTTTCCCTCATATTCCCATTCTAATTTACAGGGCCTCATTCGTTCCCAAAGATGCTCTCACTTTAACAGCAGACACACTATAAGGCTGAAAATTTCACTTGAATTGTAATTCGTCTGGTCATCCAATGAGATTCTGTATTTTATTTTTACCCATATCAATTCTGGGTCTACAGAAAACAAGGCCATCCTTCAGTGCACACATAGAAGCTCTGAGGTCATTTATGTCATTCCTGGTTTGGCAGTTTGAATCCTTGAGCTCATCTTTTTCTTGCACCACTTTGGCTGGTAATATTAGGAGCAACCAGCCAACCTCACTGTATTTGTTAGTTTTTAAAAAATGTTTCCAAGTATTATATACAGAGTAACCTAGCTCCTGGATTCTCTTAAGTGGTTATTTAGGAATATCCAAAGTAGATATGTCACATATCTCTATTGCCATATTACACTGTGGACTATCAGTTCTCTAGTCACTGCCAGAAGGACAGTCATTAACATCTTTAAATCCGGTGAAATTAGAGATCTAATTCCAGAAATCCTAGATCCAATTCAGGTAGTTCACTCTTAACACTCTGTTCCTCTAGAAAACACTCTCAGTACTAAAATCTTTGTTAGTCAAGATATCTATCATTCTCTCCACCTACCTATAGAATAAGGAGGTGGCTCATATGATTATGGAGGCTAAGAAGTCCTAAGATGTGTAGTCCAAACGAATGACCAAGACACCAGCTTTTTCTTTTAGATTTTTTTCTCCCAGTTTTTATGGTTTCAGATGTAATATTAGCATTCATATAATTTTTGTGAATAAGGTATTTTCTCTACATGCCCTTAAGTTCTGAAATTTGTTATGATTTTTATCTATTCCATTATAATATATCTATATATAGGGTTTTTTTTTTATGTAACTTCTCTTGTGTTTAGTGATCTATTGGTTGATGCTTTTCATCTATTTTGGAAATCTCTCTGCCATTATCTTCTCTCATATTTCATGTGTTCTATTTTCTCTATTCTCCTGAGAGTTGAATTATGAGTAATGTGAAACTACTTTGTATTCTCCAGAAGACTGTTGATGCTTTCTTTTATAAACTGACTTTTTCTCTTTGTGCTTCAAGATGATCATTTGCTATTGACCTGTATTTAGTCTTCTACCGATCTCATCATTTTTACTACTGTGTTATTGTATCAAGCATTCTCTTTAGGGCATTTTTGTTAGTTTAAATACTTCCTGGAATGTTCTCTCTTTGCATTCACATTGCTTATGTATCCCACCAGATCCCTTAACATTTTATCAGAGGTATTTTAAGGTCTATGACTGAAAATTCCAACATCTGGAATATCTTTCTGTCTACTTCTATTGATTGTTTACTTTATCAAACATGTTTCACATTTTTTTTCTTTTCCATGTTTTTTTTTTTTTATTTTGTGTCACATTTTTATGAAAGTCCAACAGGGACTGACATGGGTTAGATTTATCTCCAGAAAGAAAGACGCTCCTCTTCTTGTCACTTCCTTATTGGAAAACCTAGAATCCTTGATGGGTTTCTATTCTTTTTTTTCTACTCAGCCTCTGGTTTTTTGGTACAACCTCTAGAATTCCATGGACACTGGTGGACCAGTGTTTTAAAGGTACTACTATTTTGCTCTGTATGTAGAGATTCTCTGACTCTAGTCTACCATGTCAGTTAACAAATAGCAAATAAAAGCTTTTTGAAAAGTAGGATGATTGTCCTTATCTTAAGCTATTGCAAATACATTACCTACTTTTCCAGTCATGGATCAAAGTACCCACGGATCCTTACTCTTTCCATTCTCTTAAGTTTAATTCATTTATTTTACTTTTACTTCTCTATGTTCTCTATGATTAGTAGAAAATAATAACTAAGTATGTCATTGATTTGCCTTGTTTCTCTTGTTAGGACAAGAGCAACATTCTTTTACAACTTTCTATTCTGACCCAGAACATACACATTTAGTTTTTAATTTCGACTCCTGTTTTTTAATCTATTTCTAAAAAGTTCTATTTTTTAAAAAAAATCCTTATTCATGAGGTCCCAATGTTCATTTTTTGCTTTTGTTTCCCTTACCTCCAGAGACACATCTAGTAAGAAGCTACTAGAGCCAATGTCAAAGAGGTTGTTACGTGTTTTCTCCTATAGGATTTTGATGGTTTCCTGTCTGACATTTAGGTATTTCATCCATTTTGAATTTATTTTTATATTTGGTATAAGAAAGTGGCCCAGTTTCATTCTTCTGCATGTTTTCCCAAAACCAGTGATTGCTGAATGGATAAAGAAGATGTAGTATTCATGTATGAAATAGAATATTAGTTGGTGATCAAAAAGAATGAAATCTTGCCATTTGCAACAATGTGGATGGAATTTGAGTATATTACGCTAAGTGATTATGCTTTCTCAGAGAGACAAATATAAATTTCATGCATATGTGGAATTTAGGAAACAAAACAGATGAACATAGGGGAAGGGAAGGGAAGGTAAAAATAAGATAAAAACAGAGAGGGAGGCAAACCATAAGAGACACTTACATACAGAGAACTGAGTGTTGCTGGAGGGGAGTTGGGGGGATGGATCAGCTAAATGGTTGATTGGCATTATGGATGGCACTTGTTGAGTTGGGCACTGGGGATTATATGTAAGTGATGAATCACTAAATTCGACTCTTGAAACGATTATTACAATATATGTTAACTAACTTGGATTTAAATAGAAAATAGAAATTTAAAAAAAGCCTCTATTCATTTTTAGTCTTTTGTTGTTGTTCATTGTGTTATTCTGTTAAATCTACCATGTTGAAATCTTCGAAAGTCAAAATTGTGGATCCTAGAGATGATTTAGCTTTGCTCTCCATTAGGGACTAGAGGGCACTATTTACCCTCTTTCAATATTTGGCTAAATTTCAGGATTTGCAAACTTCTCGTCCTACCTTACACCTGGCACAAAGCTTAGGTTTTAAATTCTTGCTTTGACATTATTTCTACCCACGACAATCCAAGTTTTCTCTTTGTTTATGCCTCACGTGACCATTTTAACATGGTTATTTTGTTCTGCTTTTTCTTTGTTGTTGCTTAGACAAGTCCCCTAACCACTTGAGCATTCATGAATTCAATAAATTTTACAACAGTTTACTCAGAAGCTTGTTTATAGAATCCTATAATAAAAGGCTAGACAGTATTATTTTCACTTGTGACTTCACAGCATTTATCACTAAGTCTCATAACACAGAGAATACATTCAAAAGTGTTGAAAGAATGCAAGACTTAACATAAATATTAGGTCAAGGAGCATATCAATCCAAGGGGAAACATTATGAATAACTAGATTATAGCCTCTTATACATAATTATCACAAAGTAAATTAGATTTTAATAAAGCTTAATTTTTTGGCATATTTTATTGATGAGATGAGCAAGGAAGCAAAAATGAAATGCTGGACAAGTTTGGAAAAGTAGGATGGAAGTTAGTATAAAGATCATGATTGATAAATGAAGATTGCTAGATTAATTAGTGCATCACCAAACATGTTAGAGGGGTTGTTCTTTCCAAGGAAATAGAGTAGCAACTTCAGCTCCTGAAAATATGTTCAAATATTGAGGTCAAAATTCTAAAGAGACAAGTGCCAAGAAGGCCAGGGCAGTATAGTATCACAGAAGACCAAGAGAATTACAGTTGCTATATTTATAGTCTTGAAATGTCACTGACACTAATTTGAGTTGTTCTTCCATTTGCAAGTTTAACCTTCCTTTTGAGTGAATTCATGGTCTTTAACAAAGTGCTTTAATGAAATAGTAATAATGGTTCCATTTTAGCTTGTTCTCCAATTATAGAAAAGCATGCAAAATTAATAGAATTTGAAAATTAATGTATGACCAAGTTCACCCCTTTTGGAAAAGCTAAATTGTAATGAATGGGAGATGTAGACTATTGATCAGCAATGGCATTCTTAAATTGTTGAACTGAGTCTTTTTTAAATTATATTCCACATGGAAAAAGATTTAACAGTTTCAACAAAGGTCTAGCCTGTGTGTGTGTGTGTGTGTGTGTGTGTGTGTGTGTGTGTGTGTGTGTGTGTATGTATGTATACATACATATGTATGTATACATATGTACACACATTAATATGTTATTAATATTAATAACACACATTAATATTAATGTGTGTGCAAAACCTCAAAATTGAAACGTTTTGCATTATAGGCACAAAAATAGCAAATACAATGATCCCCCTTTACAAAATTGCTCTTGTTTAGCTCTTAGAGTGAAACTAGCTTTACTTCAGGTGGCTTGAAAGCATCCTTAAACAGTTCTCAACCCCACTAATAGTATGCATCCCACATTCCCCATTAGGACTTCTCAGAGAATAATTTTGAGATGAAAATATATGGGAAAATATATGGGAAATTTGTTTTTTTTTTTTTAATTTTCTTTCTTACCTGCTCCTCACTTCTGAATGCAATGGAAGTTTTAACTTTTTCCCTAATACCCATCAGACACCTGCCTTAGAGATTAGAATTTGAAAGAGTGAGGAAGCAGCTCTAGTAGATGTGAATCAACAAAAAAAGCAAGAGCTGATTTTTCATTTGGGGTTTGCAGCTCTAATATACTGGATCCCAAACTAATCGTGCAATTCAGTAGATCAGTCTTAAAGCAGATATGGTAAAGAGTGTGGTCATTTATAACAGGCGATTAGCTGCCCTAGCCATTTGGATATCAGAAGCGATAGCGCTCAGTGATTGAGCTGGAAAAATGGAGGTCTCATCGAAAAGAAAATCAAGCAGTTCATTAATTTATGCCCTTTTAAACCCATAAACGCTTTGTAATTCCTAGATTTTAGGGAAGTTTTAAAAGTCTGGTCTAAAATGCCACAGGCACATTAGCAGAAACATTTAAAGCTGTTAGAGGCTTCCAGCAGATTGTATTATTTATTATGTGCAGGCTCTGGAGGCTAAGAGCAGCTGAAAGGATTGCAGTGCCAACAGCTGAAAATGAAGAATCTTTAAATAAAGGGTTGGTTGCCATTTAGCCTGATGTGCAAAGAACCAAATATACAGTAGAACTCCTGTGAAAACGAAAATGAGTCCTACTATCCTTGTGTAACTCGAAGGAGAAATGTTTCTGTGTTATATAATCAAAGGGTGTTATTAAAATAGATGCTTCTTTCTCCTCATGAATGAAAGGACTATGATGAACAAATAAGGTACTAAATATGAAAGCACATTTTCAATCACCGGGCAATTGGCAAAATGTATGTTATTATCTTTATTAATATGGCACATATTAAAAAGTGCCATTCATATTTATTTTATGCAGATGCATTCTCTAAATTCTTAACAAGTTTTGAGACCAATTTCCTTTCAAAAATGGAAAACTGCTCTTTGTCTGCATAAGCCGTCGCTTCACTGTTGGGTAGGAAGCACTAGATTGAGTTGACATTGTGGCACAAAGCGGTATCAGGGAAATTTGGTTCCCAACTTTCAATTAGCTCTTTGTCTAGACTCACATGTAAAACGTGGGAAATGTGAGGTGATAACCTGTGCTGACACCTTTTTACTAATAGAATGGCATTTGGTAAACTCCAGAGAAAAACTGAATCAAAATAATTGAAAGGTTTATTGTCCAACTCTCTTCGAAATCTCCAGAGGATAGCCCCAACAAATGTGTTGACAACTCACATTTTTCTACCTCTAACAACAACATCTAGATTTAGGAATCAAATGTAGGTGAGACCTACATGCTTGGATCCCCCACATTACTAGATTAACACAAAGTCCATTCTAGCTCCATTATATTTAGAAATGCGTATGGTCTCAAAACTGCGTGCCCTTGCATGTGCCTTGGGGGAGGGGTATCTGGGGAGGAAAGAGTGGGCCCAATAGCTGGATAGGAAGACAGGGAAGGGGTTTGGGGTGGTTGGAAAGAGCAATCCTACTTATTCCAAAATATTTTGAGAGTGGGCCTCAGATGAATGCCATTTGGGCCTGGGAAATGTAACAGCTGCTGCTGCTGGAGGGAGCCAATGTGGCAGCTGCTTCAAACCAAGTCTGGAAGGACAACTTCCTCATTGCTAAAGCCAGTTTATGGGGGCTTCTTTGAGGGATAACTACTGTACCACTAAGTATAACATAAAGTCAAGGGTGTTCTATGACCATAAGGATCCAGGTTCCTTATAGTTATGAACTTTTAATTCCCTCTGCAGCTCTATAATGATCAGCAGGGATTTTTCATGAAGATACTAATGCTTCAGTATCACAGTTGCGCACTAGCACAAGTTTTTGGTTTTGTGATGCTTATAGTTATTTATCATTTTATTGTTTTTGGTCTTAACGTTTTATTTACTTTTGAGAGAGCATAAGCAGGGGAGAGGCAAAGAAAACAGGACGGAGGATCTGAAGCAGGCTTGCTCTGCACTGACAGCAGTGAGGCTGATGTGGGGCTTGAACTCACAAACTCCAAGATCATGACCTGACCTTAAGTTGGACCCTCAACTGACCAAACCATGCAGGCGCCCCTCATTTTTAGGATTGTTGTTACTCTTGGTCTCATGAAATCTTCATTTTCACACATACTTTGTATTGTGTTCCTTAAAAACTATCACCAAATTGGAGTAATACTGTCTCTAGAAATAAAGAGAACTAAATCAAGAAAGAAAAACTGCACTATCCCTGAGGATTATGTTTGAATTTGAGTTACTGGGGCAAATCCCCTATTCCTGTGTGTCTCCTGCCTCAGACACCATGTGGACTTCTGTCTCAGTCATAAATTTGTTCAAGGAGTAGAAATTAATGCTTTTCATTATACTCAATAAGTACTCCATGCCAAATTGGCCAACTCTACATTCAGATTTACTCACACAACCACCTATAGGGTATTTGACCTAATTTCACTTATCTTTGTAAATCCTTAATTATTGATTTCATCTTTTAGTTTTACATCTTTAGTGTCCTGTGGTTTCTTGCAAGGATCTCTCTAGTGAGTAAAATGTTCCTTCATTCAAAGTACAGACTGAATGTCTAGGGAAACCATACCTCTGCCTCAGGGAATTGGTTTCCTGGGAAAAATTACAAAAGTTTGTCCAATTATATAAATGTATCAGCACTCCAAGAATAGGCTAAGAAGAAAATCTGGAAACTACTGCTTAACTGTCTATCAAAAGCATTGAGTTTCCTAAAGAAACACAGTCCAAATTTCTCAGATTAAGCCAGATCGGTAGAAAGCCACAGGCCTAGACCGTAAAGCACCGTCCCCGGTGGAACTGTATTTACGTAACTGAGCTGTGTTATGTGAAGAAGATAAGGATAATTGTCAATAGTTGGGATGTTATTGAGGGTGTTGTTTCTTGATTAAAACGGGATCTTATTCCTGAAGTGGGAAATCTTTCTCGTCTTATTATGAGAAATAGTCATACTCCTTAGCAATCAACCTTTAATTGTTATCATTTAAGTTAGTAAATAACAAAAAAGACCATTGTATTCTCATTGTCATGGCTTCCATTGATGGCAAATTCATGGCTCAACCTTGCCAGTTATATTTGTTATTTAACAACTTGTGTCTGTGTATCAATCTCACATCTATCCATTTGTTTTCCTTTTGCATCCTCTTGCTTACCTTTTAAAAATGTTATTTTCTCAAAAATACAATAAAGGCCTTTCTGAAAGCTACAATAAAATGTTATCTTATTTTTTGAAAGCTACAATAAGTGAAACAATGAGCATATCCACTTACAACCTAATATACCTAAGTAAAAGTAAAATATTAAGAAAGCTACACAAAATGTTAAGATAAAGCAGAACAATGATCCATACAGGACACGGGCAAATATAGAAGAAATAAAATTTGTGTCTTGTCTTAATGATTAATTTATTTAGCACCTTATAAGTAATAACCCCTTCATCCTAATGATGACTATAATAGACATGTATCTAGGTGGGTAAAGACATATGCACATTAAAAATGTGTTGCCACTTGTGATGAACACCAGGTGTTACATATAAGTGATGAAAGACTAAATTATACACCTGAAACCAATTTTGCCACATATGTTAACTAGAATTTATTTATCTATCTATCTATCTATCTATCTATCTTTATTTTTGAGAAAGAGAGAGACAGAGCATGCGCAGGGGAGGGTCAGAGAGAGAGGGAGACACAGAATCCAAAGCAGGCTCCAGGCTCTGAGCTGTCATCGCAGAGGCCGATGCAACGTGGGGCTCGAACTCACTAATTGCGGGTTCCTGACCTGAGCCGAAGTCGGACGCCCAACTGACTGAGCCACCCAAGCACCCCTTAACTAACTAGAATTTAAATAAAAACTTGAAATAAAAAAATACATTGCCAAATATCAGATCAAAGCCATAGGATCCTAAATACGCTAATATAAGTTATTCTGCAAAGGTAAAATTGACATGATGGATTTTTCAAAAGAAATGAAAAGGGAGTGTCTGATTTCCGCTTTATTTGATCAACTGTTTATCGTATTTATGGGCCATATTCAATATGCCGAGTATGTCTGAGGGCACCCTGGGACAGTGATGAACAAAAAACACACAATCTGCATTCTCACAGAATTTGACGTGTGTACACGTGCGCACACACAGATGAAATAATCACATGAATTCATTATAATATGATAAATAGCATGGAGCAGCTTCTAAGTGTCAATTAATAGGGATAGATTCTGGGGTCACAATAATGAACATGACAGAAAATATCCTATCCGTATGGGACTTTCATGTTAATGAGAAATATTTAAGTTTGATGGGGAATACAAAAGTACTGTAATACAATCAAAATTAGAAGAGGGAGACTGATAGTGCAGGATGATCTATTTTAGGTATGGTAATAGAAAAGGATGTATTTTTTTACTTCTAGTTCAGAAATTTCTTGGCCTTCGTCTATTCATTGACCTTTCTTCAGTACATTGCATCATAAACGCATGAATCTTAAAGCTGAATTGTGGCGGGAGGGAAGTAAGAAATGGATTGGAATTGTTATGGTTTTTATTTTAAAATAACATTAAGTATTTCAATTATTTTTAAAATAATATAATTTTATCTTCATAAAATGGCATTTGTGGATATGTAGCTATTTATAAATGGGATAATGCTAAAAGGGATAAGTTGTTACAAAACTTTGAACCTGACATAATTCTGAGAAAAACCAGCACATAGAAGGTACTCAACAAAAAATTTTGAATGAGTAAGACGAAGAAGTGACATTTCCACAGTATGACAATTTTTACCTTATTTAAAATGGACCTAGGCTATGCAGAGCTAGTTTATTCACAGTCTTTTCCTATGTCACACTGTCTTCGTTGATGCAAATATGGTCCTCTTTTAGTCACTTTTATAATTTGCCTAGCAAACTACAGTTTGCAAAATCACATGCTCCTTTTGAAATAACTCTAAGAGAGGGGAGCCTGGGTGGCTCAGTCGGTTAAGTGTCCGACTTCGGCTCGGGTCATGATCGCGCAGCTCGTGAGTTAGAGCCCCGCTTTGGGATGTGTGTTGACAGCTCAGAGCCTGGAGCCTGCTTCAGGTTCTGTGTCTCCCTCTCTCTCTGCCCCTAACCCACTCACGTTCTGTTTATGTCTCTCTCAAAAATAAACAAACATTAATATTAAAAAAAAAAAACAAAATAAAATAACTCTAAGAGAAACATATATTACTTCTATTAATAGATATGGTAGTAGACTTCAATGTACTAACTCGGTAAAACTGCCCAACTAGAAAATGACATATCCTGGACTGCTTCTAAAGCCTGTGTTCCTTCCACTACATTACAATAGTCCATTCCCAGGCTTCAGTGAGATCCTGGTAGGTGGCTGATGTGTGTTTAATATTGTTATCTATGAGGTTCCCATAAATGTTTAGATAGGTTGCCAGCAGAATTATGAAGCCTGACAAGAAAAATGGCAACAGGTTGAAGACAGGTAAGAGCCGGGCCTAAAGACATATAAGGGGAGAATATAAGAGATGGAAGGAGATATAAAAATTGCAGAGAGCAGGGCTGGTTCAACATGCGCAAATCAATCAATGTGATACATCACATTAATAAAAGAAAACCACCATATGATCCTGTCAATCGATACAGAAGAGGCATTTGACAAAATTCAGCATCCTTTCTTAATAAAAACCCTTGAGAAAGTCGGGATAGAAGGAACATACTTAAACATCATGAAAGCCATCTATGAAAAGCCCACAGCTAATATCATCCTCAGTGGGGAAAAACTTAGAGCTTTCCCCCTGAGACCAGAAACATGACAGGGATGTCCACTCTCACCACTGTTGTTTAACATAGTGTTGGAAGTTCTAGCACCATCAATCAGACAACAAAAGGAAATCAAAGGCATCAACATTGGCAAAGACAAAGTCAAGCTTTCCTTTTTGCAGATGACATGATATTATACATGGAAAATCCGACAGATTCTACCAAAAGTCTGCTAGAACTGATGCATGAATTCAGCAAAGTTGCAGGATACAAAATCTATGTACAGAAATCAGTTGCATTCCTATACACTAATAATGAAGCAACAGAAAGACAAATAAAGAAACTGATCCCATTCACAATTGCACCAAGAAGCATAATATACCTAGGAATAAACCTGACCAAAGATGTAAAAGATCTGTATGTTGAAAACTATAGAAAACATTCCGTGCTCATGGATTGGAAGAATAAATATCGTTAAAATGTCAATACTACCCAAAGCTATTTATACATTCAATGTAATCCCAATCAAAATTGCACCAGCATTCTTCTCGAAGCTAGAACAAGCAATCCTAAAATTTGAATGGAACCACAAAAGGCCCCGAATAGCCAAAGTAATTTTGAAGAAGAAGACCAAAGCAGGAGGCATCACAATCCCAGACTTTAGCCTCTACTACAAAGCTGTCATCATCAAGACAGCATGGTATTGGCACAAAAACAGACACATAGACCAATGGAATAGAATAGAAACCCCAGAACTGGACTCACAAACGTATGGCCAACTCTTCTTTGACAAAGCAGAAAAGAACATCCAATGGAAAAAAGACAGTCTCTTTAACAAATGGTGCTGGGAGAACTGGACAGCAACATGCAGAAGGATGAAACTAGACCACTCTCTTACACCATTCACAAAAATAAACTCAAAATGGATAAAGGACTTGAATGTGAGACAGGAAACCATCAAAACCCTCGAGGAGAAAGCAGGAAAAGACCTGACCTCATCCACAGCAATTTCTTACTTGACACATCCCCAAAGACAAGGGAATTAAAAGCAAAAATGAACTATTGGGACTTCATGAAGATAAAAAGCTTCTGCACTGCCAAGGAAACAATTTACAAAACTAAAAGGCAACCAATGGAATGGGAAAAGATATCTGCAAATGACATATCGGACAAAGGGCTAGTATCCAAAATCTATAAAGAGCTCACCAAACCCCATACCCGAAAAACAAATAACCCAGTGAAGAAATGGGCAGAAAACATGAATAGACACTTCTCTAAAGAAGACAATCAGATGGCCAACAGGCACATGAAAAGATGCTCAACGTCACTCCTCATCAGGGAGATACAAATCAAAACCACACTCAGATACCATCTCACACCAGTCAGAGTGGCTAAAATGAACAAATCAGGAGACTATAGATGCTGGAGAGGATGTGGAGAAACAGGAACCCTCTTGGCGCTGTTGGTAGGAATGCAAACTGGTACAGCCACTCTGGAAAACAGTGTGGGGATTCCTCAAAAAATTAAAAATAGATCTACCCTATGACCCAGCAATAGCACTGCTAGGAATTTACCCAAGGGATACAGGAGTGCTGATGCATAGGGGCACTTGTACCCCAATGTTCATAGCAGCACTCTCAACAATAGCCAAATTATGGAAAGAGCCTAAATGTCCATCAACTGATGAATGGATAAAGAAATTGTGGTTTATATACACAATGGAATACTATGCTGCAATGACAAAGAATGAAATATGGCCTTTTGTAGCAACGTGGATGGAACTGGAGAGTGTGATGCTAAGTGAAATAAGCCATACAGAGAAAGACAGATACCATATGTTTTCACCCTTATGTGGATCCTGAGAAACTTAACAGAAGACCATGGAGGAGGGGAAGAAAAAAAAAGAGGTTAGAGAGGAAGGGAGCAAAACATAAGAGACTCTTAAAAAACTAAGAACAAACTGAGGGTTGATGGGGGGTGGGGGGGGAGGGGAGGGTGGGTGATGGGTATTGAGGGCACCTGTTGGGATGAGCACTGGGTGTTGTATGGAAACCAATTTGACAATAAATTTCATATTAAATAAATAAATAAATAAATAAATAAATAAATAAATAAATAAATAAATAAATAAATAAATAAATAAATAAATAGAATTGCAGAGAACAGGGGTACCTGGGTGGCTCAGTCGGTTAAGCCTCCGACTTCAGCTCAGATCATGATCTCACGGTTTGTGGGTTTGAGCCCTGCAATGGGCTCTGTGCTGATAGTTCAGCGCCTGGAGCTTGCTTGAGATTCTGTGTCCCTGTCTCTCTCTCTCTGCCCCTCCTCCACTCATGCTCTCTTTCTCTCTCTCAAAAACAAACATTAAAAAAAATTTTTTTTTAAATTGGAGAGAATAAGTAAGTGGGGGACAGCAAGGTAATGGGAGTGGAGTTCTCCTCAGAAACAGCACTTGAAAGTCCAGAGCAGGCACCTCTCCATCCCAGTAAGCAGATGTGGTCTGCTGGAGGAAGTCAGTATTTAGTTAAGGTGAAGAGGTGGGAAGCAGAAGACAGCAAATGAGGAGCATGCATAAACAACGTTAACATCTGCAGATTTTCTTTATGATTTGTGGTTGTGGCAAACATCTACATGGCTCAGAAATTCCAAAGCACTTTAAAACAAATATGGCTTTACGTGAATGCTACCAAGCTAAATGGTTTCTATGCAAAATGAAGTGAAATCTTGAAATAAAGGAAAAAGCTCTAAGGATAAAGTGTATTTAAATAATCTTGGACCCCCGAACATAGGTACCCAGTAGAGGAGCATGAGAATGGAAACAGAACTGTTCCTTAGATGAATTAAAATTATAGTTGATTAGATGCCTCATGGAAGTAGGTTTCAAATGAAGCCCAAACTTCTTTCCTTACTATCCATACTGATTCCTTTTCATGGAAATATTTCCTGAGTAGGAATGGTTAGATTTGTCATTTTTCCTCTACTCCGACTTTATTCTTTCCTAAACCTTTTTAAATTTTTTTTTTCTTCAACGTTTTTATTTATTTTTGGGACAGAGAGAGACAGAGCATGAACGGGGGAGGGGCAGAGAGAGAGGGAGACACAGCATCGGAAACAGGCTCCAGGCTCCGAGCCATCAGCCCAGAGCCTGACGCGGGGCTCGAACTCACGGACCGCGAGATCGTGACCTGGCTGAAGTCGGACGCTTAACTGACTGCGCCACCCAGGCGCCCCTCCTAAACCTTTTTAAAGATACATAACTACCCAAGCCAGAAGAAATACTGTTTCTTCTTTTCCAATCTGTTTTTCTTCTTTGCATGTAGTATATTCAGGGAGAAAAAGAATAGAAAATTTTCATTCATTGGACACTCTCTAGGTATCAAGTGCTGTAGACATCTCATTCACCTGTTAAACTATTCAAAACCTAGTTTTCTCTACTGTAAGATGTAGAAAATAAAGTATATTTATTTCATATTATTGTGATGATATGAGATAATGGTATCAAGTGAAAAAATCAGTATCTGGTCTTTGTCTATGTCTTAACCCATATGAACTTTTAATGAAAGGTCATTTACATTATACATTGTAGCACAGATCCTGGAAAATGGTTTCTCAGGTTCAAATCCTTGCCTTGTTAATTACTACTGGGTGATCTTGAGCACATCACTAAGTGTCTATAACTCAGTTCTCTCATCTCTAAGACTGAAATAAATGTAAAGTTGACTCATAAAACTGTTGAGTCTATAAAATGAATTATTATACATAAAGCACTTAAAGCAATGTTTGGTACAAATTAACTGCCAAACATGTGTCAACTCTTATTAGCCTACTGTGAAATAAGTAATGGTGATTGATTGTAGACATAAGCCATGATTTTTAATTTTGTTTTGTTTTGTTACAGAATGCCCTCTCCTACCTTCATGAATTTTTGGAAACCTTCCCCAGGAAAAAAAAAATTATAGGAATTATATTTATAACTGCATTCATACAAATTTTTCATGTAATTTAAATATCTGTAAACTTTTGACACCCATCTGTGGATTGCAGATTATGAAGCCCAAGTTTAGAATAAAAAGTAAAGGTATGTGTTTTCCTTATACTATATAAAATATTGTGGCAAATATTTTACTTCCTTATTAAGACATTTATTTGGAAGCATAAATAAATATAAATGGAGAGGTTTGTAGTTGATACCATTTTTTAAAAATCTCAAAAGTTCTCAGTTGCTCTATTTCTAGAACCTAGTTTTACTTAGGAAAAGAATAGCATGGCTCAGCATGACAGAAATATTACACGAACTCTATTCTTCAAAACATCCAACACCTGCCAAAGTAAGCAACATGGATTTTGGTATTTTGCCAGCATTAAGTTATTTGTAATGGGGTACAAATTCCTGTAAGAGTCTCCCAGTATTTAGGTGGTGGAATTTTTACATGGATATTATATTTAAGAAAAATCCTTCATCTCCTTTCCCAGAGAAATAAGAACTATAGTTTATTTGATTAAACATTTTTAATTTTGAGAGACAGAGATAGAGTGCAAGCAGAGGAGGGGCAGTGAGAGAGGGAGACACAGAATCTGAAGCAGGCTCCAGGTTCTGAGCTGTCAGCAGAGAGTCTGACTCGGGGCTGGAACTCACAAACCATGAGATCATAACCTGATCTGAAGTCCGATGCTTAACTGACTGAGCAACCCAGGTGCCCCAAGAATTAAATTTATTTTTAATATTGTTATGATTAAATGAACAAGTAATAGCCACTTATTCCATTATTTAAAATCTGAAGATACTAAATTTGGTTATAGTTCAAAACATATATTATAATACACACCATGAATTGAACTGTGCTTTTAAAAATAGTATAAGTTCTGGAGAAGACAGTGAAATTTTCATTTTTTTTTTAATGTATGTTTATTTTTGAGGGAGAGAAAGAGTGAGAGAGAGAGAGAGAGAGAGAGAGAGAGAAAGAGAGAGAAAGAGAGAGAGAGAGAGAGAGAGAGAGAGAGAGAGAATATCCCAAGCTGTCAATGCAGAGCCCAGCCTGGTTCTCAAACTCACAAACCCTGAGATCAAGACCTGAGCCCAAGTCAACAGTCAGATACTCAACTGACTGAGGGGCACCATCCAGGCACCCCCCAATTAGTTTTTAGTGTTTACATTCCCTTATATTGCTTACACATTAAAAAGAAAGTCTAGTTTTCCTTTGGTAAGAGAAAAACTTCATAGCACCTGAGAGCAAGAATGATCTGTCAAATCAAGGTGCATCGTGACCATGGATCACTTCACATCTTTGGCACACTAGCAGTGAATTCAGTTTTCTAATTAAAATCAAATTGTTGCAGCAGTTGAAATGGTTCATAGACTCATGAAGCAGGTGATAGTTGTTGTTTCCTGTGACTCATCTATCATTTCTGTTTTCCTTATCCTCCATGTGGAGGACCTTCTGTATGAGAGATAAAATTCAGTCCCCCACTCAAAATATCACTGCTCCTGGTCATGCGTTGACCAGCTATGCACTGTGTCCCAAAATAATCCCCTAATTGGTAAAATGCTCATTTTTCTTCAATACTCAGTTCAACTAATTCACATTAAATTACTAATAAATAATAGCATATTATCGCTCTCACTAGCTTACTAAAATGTAAATAATGTCTTTATATAATAATGTATAGTATGTAATACTGAACTGCCTTCTGGGTTCTTGTTGTAAATGAGTTACCATACTTACAATACTTATAACAATGTCTGATATACAGGATAAACTCAACAGGTGCTGGCTATTATTATCATTGTATATAGTAAATTTTTGCAGAAGAAGATAATGGAGGTCATAGTTTAAAAGCTCACTCCAATTAGAATGTAATTTAAGTTACATTTCAAACTGATGAATGCTCTCACTGTGCCGTTTATTGATCTTTATTATATTCATACATATCTCCTTAGATATATATGGCCATGAGAGACGAAATAGAGTCAAGTGCTAATAGTCTAACATATACTCTCTTTATGTAAGAAATATTTAAGAGAAAAAAAATTTGATTGAAAAAGGAATTGACATGTTAACAATTGGGGCTATCTGAAAATAAAATGTGCCACTTGTGATGCAATAGGATCTTTGTAAAGATAGAGAAGCAGAACCTAGTAAACAGATAATCAATGATATTTTATGAATAACAAAAAAAAAAACATTAGATGACTTCTAGAGTACTCCTCAGCTTTTCCTCTAGGTTTCAAAGAAGTATTTATATCCAACACACATCATCAATCAAATCAATACATACTTATTGAGGGGCTTCTGTGTGCCAGGTTCATTGAACAAGGCAATGGAGGTGAAATGATGAACCAAATGGATTGGTTCTCTGCCTCTGCGTCATGTTGCATTGTGTTATCAATACATAAGTAAATGTCTATGTGGTTATAAATTTATTAAATTATTACAAGACTATTATAACACACTACACCAGCTTTTGAGGACATTCCAGAAAGGGCAGTGTATACAGTGTAAAGCATTAGCCTTTTGAAGATAAAGAAATATGGAATTTCAGACAGTCTTTAGACACTGGAAAATGCTCGGGCAAAGCTCTGTAATAAAAAGAAACCATAGGTTTACTAAGAACTGCGGGTAGGGCACTGTCTCCTAAACCTGGAACTACAAAGGTTGAGGAAATTTATCTGATGAGACAGGCAGTATGATTGGATTATAGAGAACTATAAGCCACATTACCAATTTACCAGAGAGATTCAAGATTTTCTGATTGGAGAGTGCACCTTACCTTCAGAATAGGTCTCTTGGCTAATAAAATATTAAAATATACTATCCTGCCAACTTAGAAACACAGAAACCTGAAAGAGTAGCATCACAAATTAGGAAACAACAAAACATTTCAAGAGGGTAAAGAAGACGGTAAAGTCAAGGAGGAAAGATGCACTATTTTGACAGAAGAAATAGTGCAAAGATAAAAACGGTGATGGAGATGCCTCATGTAAGTCTCTAATTTTTCTGACCCATCAATAAAAGGCCATTCCTACTCTCCATAGCATCGCTATACTCATATTCTTTCTCCCTCCCTTTCATTCTCTCTCTTATACACAGAAAAGCACAAAAGCTTTTGATAAACTTATACCAAAGAACTAAAGTCTTAACAAAATCTTAAGATGATTTCTTGCACAATGACTGTGAAGCAAACTCTAACAGGGTAACAATGAAACAGATTGACACCAGATGCTGTACATAACTAAATTCCGCAAACTGTGATGATGAAACATGACATTTTCATGCCAGAAATGAGTTGGAGATTCATGCCACATTTTTTTAAGTTTCTTTCTTTAGTTTGAGAGAGAGAGACAGAGAGAGACACACACACACAGAAAGAGAGAGAGAGATTGAGAGAGAGAGAACAAGTTGGGGGAGGGGTAGTGAGAGAGGAAGATAGAGAATCCCAAGCAGGCTCCATACCCTCAGAACA
Source organism: Puma concolor (assembly GCF_028749965.1). Lineage (NCBI taxonomy): Eukaryota > Metazoa > Chordata > Mammalia > Carnivora > Felidae > Puma > Puma concolor. The sequence continues at coordinate 53,133,073 of NC_141679.1, read as the reverse complement.
GAGCCCAATGTGGGGCTCAGTCTCACAAATCATGAGTTCATGACCTGAGCCAAAATCAAAAGTTGGACACTTAGAGGACTGAGCCACCCACATCCTGCTGGAGATATGAGTCACATTTTAAGAAGTGTCCTTTTTCTTTTGTCTCTTTTTCAAAGCTTGTTCTATTTGTCCTCAATTATATGCAGATGGAAAATGTTACCAGGCTTCCAAATAATGGCTTTTGGTTTCTATCTATTGGCTTTTGGTTTCTGTGTCAACACTGCTCAATAGATTTGAAATAAAAATAATTATAATTTCACAGATTTTGCAATACTAGTAACTTTTTAATCCAATCTTTCAAAGCACATTTAAAATATTAATTAAGCTTCAAGTCACCCAGTATTTGTACTCTACACATTTCACAGATGGTTAAGCTGTATCATTGAGATGTTAAGTGAATTTCAAAAGTAGTATGTAATTGGAAAAGTTGAATATAAAAATCCTGATGTGTGTTTGCTCTAACCACCAGACATCTCATACTCTGAAAAATGGCATACAAGCCAAAATGAATTTGCTTTTCTTCCATTTATTTATAGAATAACTTAAGAGCTTTATCATGTTATGCCTGGAAGAGAACTTGTGGAGTAAGTTTAATATCACATCTACTGACCATAAAGTACATGCAGTAAAACAACTACTTTACAAATATTGAAATAGTATCTGCTCAGTTTGTGAAATAGATGATGGGGATTAAAGAGTACACTCATCATGATGAGCACGGAGTAATGTACAGAATTGTTAGATAACTGTATTGTATACTGGAAACTCCCATAACGTATGCTATATGCATATGTATATACATATGTTATATATCTGTTAACTATACTAGAAATAAAATTTAAAAGAAGCAAAAAAAAGAGGGAGAATTTTAAAAAATACATCATTGACAACTAAAAATATTATGGAAAAATGGCAATATTTTATCTACCTTTTTGATAGGAGGAAGACAATTATGTTGGCTTCCCATGGCACTTTCCAAATTGGCATAATGCAGTACAGCATCTGGTTTGTTGAAAACTGGCCAAAGGTAAGAAGAACGATTTCTCAGAATTCTATACTTTGCAAAAGCCTAATATGCTCTATATATGAAATATATTATTTCTATTAAAAATGCTGATATCTTTGAAATCTGAAAACAGAGTATTACTGGAACCTGATTCAGTCAAAAGTTGTTTACAAAAAAGTGTTAAATATTCTAACAGAAAATGGGTAAATGATATAATGGACAAATCACCTAAGAAAGATACAAATAGCCAATAAGAATGTAAAAAAAAGGTAATTAAAATAGTGAGATTCACTTCATTTATTAAGTTAATGAAATAGACTTATATGTAACATTATATACTATATATATATATATATATATATATATATATATATATATATATATATATACTGTTTTGTGTAAAACACATTTTATTGATAATATATATACTCTTGGTGGAACTATGAATTGGTACCATAACTCTTGAGAGAAATTTTCAGGATACTTTGAAAAATTAAAAATATGCCCAATTTTTGAGCCAGCATTTCTAGGTCTAGAAATATATTCCAATAATATGGGCTTATATAAAGAAAAATATATTGGGGCGCCTGGATGGCGCAGTCGGTTAAGCGTCCGACTTCAGCCAGGTCATGATCTCGCGGTCCGTGAGTTTGAGCCCCGCTCAGGCTCTGGGCTGATGGCTCAGAGCCTGGAGACTGGTTCCAATTCTGTGTCTCCCTCTCTCTCTGCCCCTCCCCCGTTCATGCTCTGTCTCTCTCTGTCCCAAAAATAAATAAACGTTGAAAAAAAAATTTTTAAAGAAAAATATGAAAAAAATATTTATTGCACCTTTGTTGCCACAATACAACTAGAAACCTAATTAAATATCCAATAATTTATTTAGAACTGATGGTATTTCCACACATTTCTATTTTTTTTTTTTAATTTTTTTTTTCAACATTTATTTATTTTTGGGACAGAGAGAGACAGAGCATGAACGGGGGAGGGGCAGAGAGAGAGGGAGACACAGAATGGGAAACAGGCTCCAGGCTCTGAGCCATCAGCCCAGAGCCCGACGCGGGGCTCGAACTCACGGACCGCGAGATCGTGACCTGGCTGAAGTTGGACGCTTAACCGACTGCGCCACCCAGGCGCCCCACATTTCTCTTTTATAAAAACATGTAAAATGATGTTATGGAAGAATATTTAATGATACAGTAAAAAGCTCACAACAGATGATTTGAAAAAGTTCTCTTTTATAAAAACATGTAAAATGATGTTATGGAAGAATATTTAATGATACAGTAAAAAGCTCACAACAGATGATTTGAAAAAGTCTATTACAGGGGCGCCTGGGTGGCGCAGTCGGTTAAGCGTCCGACTTCAGCCAGGTCACGATCTCGCGGTCCGTGAGTTCGAGCCCCGCGTCGGGCTCTGGGCTGATGGCTCAGAGCCTGGAGCCTGGAGCCTGTTTCCCATTTTGTGTCTCCCTCTCTCTCTGCCTCTCCCCCGTTCATGCTCTGTCTCTCTCTGTCCCAAAAATAAATAAATGTTGAAAGATGATTTAAAAAAAAAAAGTCTATTACAAAATAATATTTACTACATGCTTAAAAAGAAAGGAAAATGTGTACACATTAATGTTAATAGCAGTTATCCTTGTGTGAGAACTAATCATTTTTGTTTGTTTGTTTGTTTGTTTGTTTTAAGTAGGCTTTACACCCAGTTATAGCCTAACATGGGGATTGAACAACCTTGAGATCAAGGCCTGAGCTGAGATCAAGAGTTAGATACTTAACCTACTTTGCCACCCGGGGGGTTCCTTCACAATGCTCTTATGTTACTTTTTAAAAGTTTTTAATAATCCATGTTTATTTTTTTCTTTTACATTATTTTTCAGAATTGAAGTACATTCTCAAGAAACCCTTAGTTTTATTCTTTCTTCCTACATTTTTTCAACTTCTTTTGAAATCTTATCAAATCATAGAAAATTGCAATAAATGTACAGGGAGGTCCACTGAATCATTCTCGCAGGCTCTCCCAATGTTAACATGGTTCAGAATTATAGTACAATATCACACCAGAAAACTGACATTAGCACAAGCCACAGAGATATTTTAGATTGCACCAGCGATATATGCATCCTCTGTGTGTGTGGGTCTATGCAATCGGATCACATGTAGCCTTGCGTAACTAAAACCACTATCAAGATACATGACCGTACTGGAGTGCCTGAATAGTGCTGGACCTTGGCTCAGATCATGATCTCATGGTTTGGGAGTTCGAGCCCCACATCAAGCTCGCTGCTCTCAGCACAGAGCCTGCTTCAGATCCTCTGTTCCCCTTTCTTTTTGCCCCTCCCCCACTCACGCTCTCTCAAAACTAAACATTAAAAAAAGATACATGACAATTCTGTTCATCACAATTCTTCATGTTACCCTTTTATAGCCATACAGTCCCTGTCTCCTATCACTTGCCGGTTACTAATCACTATCCATGTCTATCTGTATGTTACTTCACAAATGTTATATAAATAAAGTCATGCATATATCAATGCTTGATTCTTTTCTATTGCTGAGTAATATTCCATGATATGGATATACCACCATTTGTTTAGCCATTCACCACTGAAGGACATGCAAATAGGTTCCAATTTAAGACTATTACAAATAAACCGGCTTTGAACTTTTGTGTGTAAGTTTCTGCACGACCTTAAGTTTTCAATGCTCTGGGATAAATATCAAAGGTCAAATTGCTACATCTGATGTCAAACTTGGTCTAGTGACTATCTTATTCAACATTCCCACCAGCAAAGCATTCTTGAAAAAGAGTAAAGTTGGAAGACTTAACAATATCTGATTTCACAACTTGCTATAAAGCTATAATGATCAAGACAGGTGCACCTGGGTGGCTCATTTGGTTAAGCATCTGACTCTTGATTTCAGCTCAAGTCATGATTTCATGGTTCATGAGGTCAAACCCCATGTTGGGCTCTGGGCTGACAACACAGGGAGCCTGCTTGGGATTCTCTCTCCCCCACCACCCCCTCTCTCTCTGCCCCTTCTCCACTCATGTGCACACATATTCTCTCTCCCTAAAAATAAACTTTAAAAAATATAGTAGTAGCACAAGGATAGATATATTGATAAATGAAAGAGAATTGAAAGTTCAGAAATTAACCATTACATTTTTTATCAATTGGTTTTCGACAAAGATGCCAAAACATTAAATAGGCAATGCAAAGCCCTTTCTTTAAATAGTTCTGAAATTGAATAACCAAAGAAAACACACACACACACACACACTTTTCTCCTACCATATACAAAAGTTAACTCAAAATAGATCATAGACATAAATCTAAGAATTAATTCTATACAACTTTTGAACAGCAAAAAAAAATTATTAGTGAAAATCTTTATGATCTTGAGTTGGGCAGAGTGCTTATGTAGAACTCCCGAAGCACTAGCCATTTTAAAAATACAATCTTGAACCTCCTTAGAATTACAAACCTTTTATTTCAAAACACACAATTTAAAATATAAACACAGTCCACAGGCTGGGAAACTATATTCACAAAGAATGCATTTCTTCTATCCAAAATATTTAAAGAACACTTACTACACAATAAGATAAACAACACAAATAAGAAAATGGACAAAAAGGCTTGAGTAAACATTTCACCAAACAAGCCCTACAAATAGCTGGTAAACACAAGAAAAGGTGCTCTATATCATTTATTAGTAGGGAAATACAAATTAAACTAAAATGAGATAATACTTAATAGAACTTTATACTTTATAGAACTTTATAGAATAGAATACTTTATAATCAAAAGGCAATCAATACCAAGTACTAACAAGAACCTGAAGAAATTAGAGCCTTCATACGTTGTTGGGGGAATGTCAAATTCTATAGTTACGTTGAAGAACATTTTGCCAATTTCTTAAAACATTAATCATAGAGCTACCACACAACCCAGCAATTCTACTCATAGGATTATATCCAAACGAAGTGAAAGCATCTGTCCACACAAATACTTGTACGTAAATATTCTTAGTGGCATCATTCATGATGGCCTAAATCTGTTGACAAGCCAATGTCTAAAAAACCGGTGAATAAACAAAATGTGTGTAATATATAAATGGATATTCTTAAGCAATTAAAAGAATTAAGCACTGAGTCATACAATATGTATGAACCTCAAACGTGCTTGATGGAAAATACTACACATATGATTCCAATTATATGAAATGAAAAGCCAAATTCTTCATATTATTTATAAAAACTAGAAACCAGTTAAAAGTTGCCTGGGGCTGGTGTAGGGTTAAGAAGTAATTATTAATGTGCTCTAAAGAGTTGTTTAGAGTGGTAGAAATATGTAAAAGCTGGATTGTGGTGATAAAAGCCCAACTTTACTGAAATTAGCAAATCAGACAGTTACATTGGCTGAATTTTATAATACATCAATTACACCTCATTAAAGGTATCTCTTTATTTTAAAAAGTCTTACATACTATTTCATACCAGGAACTATTACTGAGAGGAAATTAGCACCAAAGTGATTGGACACAAATTTGGAAACGGAGGCAAGAGACAGATTGATAATGTCAAGGTAATTTTCTTTAAAAATTCTGAAAGCTATAGGAGATATGTAATAACTAAAGGGCAGTGAAGAACACAATTAGGTTTGTCTTGTAGACGGCTCCCACAGTAGTACAGGGAATAAACTAAGCTTGGTCTGTGAAACCCAGTGAGAAAATTATTGCAGAGTCAAAGTTAAAAATGATGAGACACAAGAGGAAAATATGGATAACTTCAAGACAAAGAAGCAGCAACAGTCCTTGATGAGAAATTCAATACTAAAGAATGGAGAGTAGTATCTAGGAAAATTATCATTTGCTTAGGAAAATAAATGGGTGTTCATAATATTAGGCAGCATTGAGGATAGAATTATTACTTGGACAGTGATAGTTAAAGAAAATGAAACTAAAATGCATAACCTCTAAGTGGAAAAGTTATCCAGCTTGTTGGATATATAAATGAGTCTGTTGCTCCCCACACAGTTGGGGGCAAGAGATTAAGGTGCAATCAATTTATATGTGGCAGCTAAGTTACTCTAAGGAAACCCAGGAAAAAGAAATGGAATGACAAAAACTGGGGGCCAACGACAAAAGTTCTTAGCTATAAAGCTATTTGAAAAGAAATGGCCAGAGAGGAAGAAAGTCATGACTGGAAACCAACAGCCTTGAGTGCCACAGAGATTTTCAGTAATGTATTAGAGAATGATCTTCAGGATAGGTGAATGTGTAAAGTAGTCATTACTGGAGCAGTTTGTTTTCAAGTAATTTTTGAGATCTAGAAAGGTCTTTATTGCATACCTAGCATTTACTCTGTAAAATAAAATGAAATCTGAGATCTGGAGATCTTACAGTGACCCAGAAGAATAGTTTTGAAGATACTTGGCTGAGATATCTGTCTGCTTCAAAACTTTTGCCTTACAAAATCAACTGTGTTTTCTGTTTTAAATAAAACAGCATTTATTTTTACTTAAGTAATAGGAGTGTACTCTTTGGGAAAAAATTGCAGATGAAACAAAAGATTTCTTGACAGAGTCTTATTTCTCTCTCCTGGGATAAACATTATTGGAACACTATTATGTAGTTTGTAGGCTTTTAAGCATGTATGGTACGAACATATAGTTTATGTGTGTTTTTCTGTATAGAGGATATAAATTACCTATCACTCTCTACAACTGGCTTTTTAGGTCAAGAGTATGCATTAAAATTTTTCCATGTTCAAATATTTAGAACGTCCCTATTTTTTTCACTGCTAAATACACAGAATTCAGCTAACTTATTTTGTTAATAATGTGATTAACTTAAACGTATGCATCTTTCAACTGTCTGTTAGCCTCGTATTTTTGCAATACTTGCAATTCATCTGTTTAAGAAGTAAAACATATTTGCCACTGAGAAGATCACTTTTGTAGCTTTTCTTTAGTACTGAAATGAGTTTTTCTAGATCTCATTCTGCTCCACATTGGTACACACTCTCCAAATTTGTTATTTAAATGTCAATGCATGTGTTTTACTATTATATAATAGATATTTACATACCTATACATATATATGCACTATTATGTATTATTCTGTACCCATGTAACTATTTTACCTATTTACATGCTTGAGGTATGTATTCTCATGCAAGAGGCCCACTCAGAAACCATTTTTTAAATAACGTTTACCTATTTTGAGAGAGACAGAGAGAGAGCATGAGCAAGGGAGGGTCAGAGAGAGAGACAGAGACTGAGAATCCCAAACCAGCACTGCAGTGGAGAGCCCAGTGTGGGGCTCAAACTCACTAACTGTGAAATCACGACCCGAGCTGAGGTCAGACACTTAACCAACTGAATGACTCAGGTGCTCCCAGAAACTGTTTTTTGTTATTGTTATTTTGTCTTTGGAATTTATTCACACTGATACCAGAGTTTTTGCTCTTGCATTTTAACAACATTTCAGTATACAGACATAGCATAATTTTTCTATTTGTATACATCTAGATTGATGTTAATTTTTAATAAAACTGCTATTATGAATCTTCTTGTAACACTATCCTTAAGCATGTCTGGATTTTTTTAGATATTTTTTAATTTAATATTTTATTTTTTTAAGTTTACATCCAAATTAGTAAGCATATAGTGCAACAATGATTTCAGGAGTAGATTCCTTAGTCCTCCTTACCCATTTAGCCCATCCCCCCTCCAAAACCCCTCCTGTAATTCTCAGTTAGTTCTCCATATTTATGAGTCTCTTCTGTTTGTCTTCCTGCCTGTTTTTATATTATTTTTGTTTCCCTTCCCTTATGTTCATCTGTTTTGTCTCTTAAAGTCCTCATATGAGTGAAGTCATACGATTTTTCTTTCTCTAATTTCACTTAGCATAATACCCTCCAGTTCCATCCACGTAGTTGCAAATGGCAAGATTTAACTCTTTTTGATTGACGAGTAATACTCCATTGTACATATATACCACATCTTCTTTATCCATTCATCTGTCGATGGACATTTGGGCTCTTTCCATACTTTGGCTATTGTTGATAGTGCTGATATTAACATTGGGGTGCATGTGTCCCTTCAAAACAGCACACTTCTATCCAGTGGATAAATGTCTAGTAGCCCAATTGCTAGGTCCTAGGGTAGTTCTATTTTCAGTTTTTGAGAAACCTGCATACTGTTTTCCGGAGTGGCTGCACCAGCTTGCATTCCCACCAACAACGCAAAAGAGATCCTCTTTCTCCACATCCTCGCCAACATCTGTTGCCTGAGTTGTTAATGTTAGCCATTCTGACAGGTGTCAGGTGGTATCTCTTTGTGGTTTGGATTTGTATTTCCCTGATTATGAGTGATATTGAACATGTTTTCATGTGTCAGTTGGCCATCTGGATGTCTTCTTTGGAGAAGTGTCTACTCATGTGTTTTGCCCATTTCTTCACTGGATTGTTTGGGTTTTGGGTGTTGAGTTTGAGAAGGTCTTTGTAGATTTTGGATACTAACCCTTTATCTGATATGTCATTTGCAAACATCTTCTCCCATTCTGTCGGTTGCCTTTTAGTTTTTCTGATTGTTTCCTTTGCTGTGCAGAAGCTTTTTATTTTGATGAGGTCCCAATAGTTCATTTTTGCTTTTGTTTCCCTTGCCTCCAGAGATGTGTTGAGTAAGAAGTTGCTGCGGCCAAGATCAAACAGGTTTTTGTCTGCTTTGTCCTCAAAGATTTTGGTGGCTTCCTGTCTTATATTGAGGTCTTTCGTCCATTTTGAGTTTATATTTGCATATGGTGTAAGAAACTGGTCCAGGTTCATTCTTCTGCATTTCGCTGTCCAATTTTCCCAGCACCACTTGCTTAAGAGACTGTCTTTATTCCATTGGATATTCTTTCCTGCTTTGTAAAAGATTACTTGGCCATACATTTGTGGAGCCATTTCTGGGTTCTCTATTCTGTTCTACTGATTTGAGTGTCTGTACTTGTGCCAGTACCATACTGTCTTGATGATTACAGCTTTGTAGTATAGCTTGAAGTCTGGGATTGCGACGCCTCCTGCTTTGGTTTTCGTTTTCAAGATCGCTTTAGCTATTTGGGGTCTTTTCTGATTCCATACAAATTTTAGGATTATTTATTCTAGCTCTGTGAAGAATGCTGGTGTTATTTTGATAGGGATTGCATTGAATATGCAGATTGCTTTGGGTAGTATCAGCATTTTAACAGTATTTGTTCTTCCTATCCAGGAGCATGGAATCTTTTTCCATTTTTTTTGTGTCTTCTTCAATTTCTTTCATAAGCTTTGTATAGTTTTCACTGTATAGATTTGTCACCTGTTTGGTTAGATTTATTCCTAGGTATTTCATGTTTTTTTTGTTTTTTTTTTTTTTGTGTGCAACTGTAACAGTTGCACAAAATGGGATCGATTCCTTGATTTCTCTTTCTGTCGCTTCATTGTTGGTGTATAGGAATGCAACCAATTTCTGTGTGTTGATTTTATATCCTGCAACTTTGAATTCAAAGCATGTCTGATTTTTATAGGAGCATAAAAATGCAACTATGGAGTCAAAGAGTGCATCATTTGCCATTTGCTATGTAACAAGCCATAAGAATTAGGTTGTGTTTTTATTGTTCAGTTTTAAGAATTCATTGATATCTTAAATATGCCTTATATTTGTTACATGTTTTAAAAATGTTTTCTTCCATTTGAGGGCTTACCTGTTTATTTTTTTACCAGTACTTTTTGCAGAGCAGAGATTCTTAATATTAATAAAATCCCACCTATCATTTTTTTATGGATCGTGCTTTCGATGTATCTAAAGAGTTACTGGGGTGCCTGGGTTGCTCACTGGGTTAAGCGTCTGACTTCAACTCAGGTCATGATCTTACAGCTCGTGAGTTCGAGCCCCACATCAGGCTCTGTGCTGACAGCTCAGAGCCTGGAGCCTGCTTCAGATTCTGTGTCCCCCTCTCTCTCTGCCCCTCCCCTGCTCACATTCTGTCTCTTTCTCTCTCTCTCTCTCAAAAATAAACCATTTACAAAAATTAAAAAAAAGTTATTACTAAACCCAAGATCATGGAGGTTCTGTCCTATTCCATCTTCTAAAAGTTTGTTTGACAGTTTGCACTCAGGTCAATGATCTGTTTAATTTTTTTTGAAAGTTGTAAATTCTGTATCTCAACAGATACAGAATCTCAACAGATTCTGTATACGCATGTGGACGTCCAAGTCAGCACCACTTTTGGAAAACTATCATTTTCTCCATTGAATTCCCTTTGCTCCTTTGTCAAAAATCAGTTGACTGGGGGGTATCTGGGTGGCTCAGTCAGTTAAATGTCTGACTTGATTTCAGCTCGGCTCCCCAATTTTGTTTTCCTTCATCATTGTGTTAGCAATTGTATCTCTTCGGTCTATATCAAATTTGGGATTAGTTTTTTGACATCCACATAAATTCTGAATCAGACTGCACTGACTCTACAGATCAAGTTGAGAAGAATTGGCATCTTAATAATATTGAATCTTCCTATCCATGCACATGGAATATTCCCCCAGTTTATTTAGATCATTTGTTCCCCCTCCTCACAGTTTTATAGTATTCCTCATGTAGAATACTATGTGTATTTTGTTAGTTTTATACTGACGTACTTCTTTTTTCTATCTTGGGTGATTATGTAAATAGTGTTGTGTTTTTAGTTCAAAATTTCAATAGTTCTTTGCTGGTATAGAAGAAAACATTTACTTTTTATAATAACTTTTTATCCCGCAAGCTTACTACAATCACTTATTAGTTCTACAAGGGTTTCTGTTATTGAATCAGATTTTCTACATAGAAAAACATGTTGCCTGCTAACAAACATCATATATACATCCATTGGCCATTCTTGTGTTATTACATTAACTGGGATTTCCAATATGTTGTTGAGAAGAGGTATCTTTGTCTTGTTTCTAGTCTTAAGAGGAAACCATTTAGTTTCTTGCCATTAGGTATGATTTATGTAGGTGTTTCAGAGTTATGGTTTACCAACTTGAGAAAGTTTTCCTCTATTCTTAGTTTTATAGGGGTTTTTAATATGAATTGGTGTTAAATATTGGTGTTAAATTCTGTCAAATGTTTTTATGAATCCATTGATATTATTTGCCTTTTCCAGTCTATTGATGTCATGGATTACATCAATTGATTTTTGAGCACTGAACCAGCCTTTGTGGTGTTATATCAATGTTTTTTATACATTGTGAGATTTAATATTTTGTTGAGTATTTTTCCATCTATTATGTAGTTCCCTTACAATGTCTTTGTCTGGTTGTGGTATCAGCACAATGCTGGCTCATAGAATGAATGAGAAACTATTCTCTCCACTTCTATTTTCTGGAAAAGATAATAGAGAATTGGTATATCATCCTTAAATGATTGGTAGAATTCATCCATGAAACCGTCTTGGTCTGGTGCTTTCTGCTTGGGCAGGTGATTAATTATTGATTAAATTCCTGAAATAGATATAGGCCAATTTGTGGTTTCTCCATGTATGAGATTTGTGCAGATTGTGATTTTCAAAGAATTGGGCTATTTCACCAAGTTTATCAAATTTATGGGCTAAAAATTTTAATAATATTCATTTATTATTGTTGAATGTTCATAGAACCAGTAGAAATGGGCCCTCTCTCATTACTGATTTTAGCGATTTATTTCTTCTTTTTTTTTTAAAAAAATTAATGTTTATTTATTTAGAGAGAGAGAAAGAGAGCACAAGCTGGGTAGGGGCAGAGAGAAACAGAGACACAGAGTCCAAAGCAGGCTCCAGGCTCTGGGCTGTCTGAAAGAGCCCCGTGTAGGACTCAAACTCATGAACCATGAGACCATGACCTGAGCCGAAGTTGGACGCTTAACGAACTGAGCCACCCAGGTGCCCCTATTTCTTTTTTTCTTGATTTTTTTAATGCACTCTATTTCACATTGTGCATTTACTTCTAATTGTTATTTATCTCCATCTGTGGATTTTCAATATAGAATATCAATTCTAAACACATTGGTATTTTTACATGTAACATTAACTGAGTCTTGCTTTATTTTTTCACTTTTTAAGTTGTGAGGTAAAACACTAGGATATTGGAAACTAGGATTTCCAATATGTTGTTGAGAAGAGGTATCATTGCCTCATTTCTAGTCTTAAGAGGAAATCATTTATTTTCTTGCTTATTAAGTATGATTTATGTAGGTGTATCAGAGTTATGGTTTACCAAGTTGAGAAAGTTTTCCTCTTAGTTTTATAGGGGTTTTTAATATGAATTTGCAGAAAAATTTACAAAATATATGTGTGGAACTAAATTGTCTAAGCATGGACAAGATTATGTCACAAAATTGATTTATAATAATCAATAATTTATCTTATCTAGTTGAAGGAATTTGGTGTTATTTCAAGTTTGGGTTATTGGAAGTAATGCTGTTCTAAGCATCTCATGCATGTCTCTTCATGCACATGTAAATATATTTGTTTTTTGTACACATAGGAGTCAGATTTTTATAGATTGTGTATAGTGTAAGCAGGAATTAAATTTCTTTTTTTTTTTAATTTTTTTGATGTTTATTTTTGAGAGAGAGAGTGCGAGTATGATTGGGGGAGGAGCAGAGAGAGAGGGAGACACAGAATCCTCAACAGGCTCCAGGATCCAGGCTCTGAGCTGTCAGCACAGAGCATGCAGTGGGGCTCAAACTCACAAACCATGAGATCATGACCTGAGCTGAAGTTGGACACTTAACCGACTGTGCTACCCAGGCACCCCTCAAATTTCTGATATTAATATATGGATATCCAAAACCCTAGTATCCAATTGAAAATACTGTTCCATTTTTTGAAGTGTCACCTTAGTCATAAATCAAGTGGCTGTATATACATGACACATTTTCTGGATAGTGTGTTTTTTCTTTGTTCACTTTGTCTATCATTTCTCCATTACCATACTTTCTTAGGTATTATTTTATCTCAAAATACACAATGCTGTTTGATATTATAAATCTGTCCCTCTTGTTCATTTTTAATTATGTCTTGGATATTCTTGCCTCTCCAGATTTCCATGTAAAGTGCAAGATTAGCATTTTGAATTCCACCAAAAACAAAACTGTATTTTTATTTAAGTTGTTTCAAATCTCTCAGTCAATCTGAGGTAAACTGACCTCATCACAATATCACATCTTCTAATTCATGAACGTGGTTTATCCTTTCATTTTATTGAAGTCATCTTTAACTTTCCACAATGGTGTTTTATATAGCACATTATCTTTTAGGCTTATTCCTGTTCTTTAAACACTTTTTGAGGCTATTTTAGATTGTATTTTTTTAAAAAGAGGTTGTAACTCTTTGTTGCTGGCATATAAAAATGCAGGCAATTTGCCTATTCTTTCCAATGTTTAATTTATTGGTACTTTTCATAATATTCACTTAAATAATTTTTAGTGACACCAGGTCATACAGTGATAGCATGTTTCAATTTTCTTGTTAAAAATTTGTACAGAGATATCAATTTTGTTAGTCTTTTCAAAGAATAACTTCTACCTTGGTAATTTTCTTTATCATGTATTTTCTCTATTTTAAGAACTTCTACACTTAGGTCTTTAGGATTACATTTCTTCTACTTTTTTTTGAGTCTCATTTGTTGCATTTTTAAAATAACTTTTTGAGCTAAATGTCAATAATCATAATTTTCAGGACACTCTTTATTTAAATATACACGAATCTCTTCCTCCAAACACAAATTTAGCTTTTTTCCCCGCAAGCTTTGGTATGTGGCATTTTAGTTTTAAATTCAGCTCAAAAATATTTTTTTTAATTTTACAATATGATCTCTTATTGACCTATAAGTTATTTAAAATTATCCTTTCTAACTTTTAAACACATAGAGATTTTCTACTTACCTTTTTAAAATTTAGTTTCCTGCTCTATTGTACTGGGGTCAAAGAACATATTAATATCATTCTATCCTCTGAAACTTCTGCACATTTAATTTATATCCCAGCATATGGTTCACTTTTGAAAATATTCCAGGTGCACTTGAAAATGTGAAAATGCATCCGTAGAATTAGGTGCAGTGTTCTCTATCTGTCAAGAAGCTTGATTTAAATAATCATCATGTTTCTTGTTTAAAACATATTTTACGGAGAAGCATAAAACCAAACAAACAGAATACTGTGATTCTCAAGTTATATTTAACTTCTAGCTATCCCTTCTTCCTAGAATGCCTTCTTTTACATACATTTACCTAAAAGTTCCTAGTCTTTTCAAGCCTAGCTTGTATGCTATCTTCTCTAGGAGGTTTTCATGCTTCCCTAACTGGAAGGACTCTTCATTTTCCAAAATCTGTAGGGCTTAATTCTTAGCTCCATCTAATATTGCAGACATTTATGTATGTATTTTCTTCACATGTTAGATTATAGCTTCCTGAAAGTCCGGAGGGGGAGGAATTCATGTTTAATTCCCAGAAATCTTTGCCTTGACTTCTTGCTTCAAAAAGCTTTTTATGGTTGAGTCAAGGGATAAAATAACAAAGACTCAATGTCTAAAATGAAGATCAATAATTCTACTTAAAAGTTTTAGTCCATTTTTATAGTCTAATCTTCCTTTGTACTTATTTTGAATAATTATTATCTTTCTCATTTAGAAACTAGACTTATTTTTTGAATTTCTCTCTTGCCTTAATAAAATATAGTTGTGTAACTCAAACCCTGAAGCTACTGGATTCTTTCAAAACCAATGTGTTTTAGTTGAATGACAAAGAATTGCCAGCAAAAATGAACTAGAGAATATTGAAAAGGTCACACAGCTTTAGCACATAAACATGTATATAAGCTCTCAATGCTCCAATATTTTATTAGTGACTTTAAAGACTTAATGAGAAAAGAAAATGAATACCGATGAATGCATTACCATGAAGAAGTTTGGGAGTGCAGTGGAGACCAACAGAGCAGAGGAATCAAACCTGGTAACACATAATTACAGGAGTTCACACCTGAGTTTTTGATCCAGGAAATATTTTAAATTGAAAGCCTCACTATCTACAATTAGATAAAGCCTATTGCTGAAAAATAGGATACATTAGTGAAAATGCTAACATTAAAATCTGCCCTTTTCAAACTTTTTGAATCATTGGGGAATATTAAATGAAAATTGTTCTGCATACAAGTAAAATGCACATCAACTCAATAATTCATTTCATAATTAACTTAATGAAGTAGTTAGGAATATTGAAGTCCTTATTTGATTCCATTATTCTTTCTCATCTCCTAAAATTTGAATAGGTATAGTGAAATTTTGAATTCCATCCAACTTTTTGGCTAGAAGTAGTGTTTAGAATCCCAATTATGCCATGGAGCTTTTATAGTACCTCACACTGAATATTCTGTCATTAATTCTGTGGTATAAAAGTACAACCTTTTGTGCTTTTTATCTATGAAAAGTGTACAAGAGCAGACAAAGCTTTAGCCAACCCATATTTAACTTCATCTCACCAAGGTTCAACTCTATTGGAGTTCAACAAAGGAAAACTTTCATCAAGATTATGATGTTAAAATTTCAGGGTCCCAAGTCTGATAATCCAAATGAGAAAATCTGCAAAGTGAAGTTGATCAAACAAAACACTAACAATGAGACATGAATACTTTAAGGAACAATAGCAACATATGTGGACAGACTACAACGCTGGGAAACACTGGACTAATGCATACAAATAGCACTCCTGCTCCAAAAAAAGACTTGAATTCACAAGTAGAGAAAAAGAAAACATCACATAATTTAATCAACTGCAACAATTGTTGAAAAGAGTAAAAATAAAGCTCTTTCTGTGTGTATAACCATGTGTATAAAATCACGCTCTAAAATGTGCAAATTAAAATTGACTTGTTTTCCTCCCCAAGTTATAATTTTTATTTCATGTTCACAAAGTATGTATTAAGAACTTAAGATACTATGTGTACTGAGCAGTGGTGAATAAAATGTTTCGTTTATTTATTCAACCAGAAAATGCTAAGATTTGTTTAGCACTTACTATGGATCTGACACTACCTTTATTTCTGTAGCTAGATACAAAGACGCTCAAAGTAAAACTTGTCTTCCTGTAACACAAAACATAGTTTAATCGAAAGCACTAACAATCTACTACATATACATTCTGTAGTTTTAAACATAAAACAAATGGTCCCAAATTTATGCTTGTCTGTGTGCATTTTTTTTTTTGCTCAAAATGCACATTGAAGTGTTTTGCATTAAGAATAGAATCTACGAAAAGAAATACTAAAATAATCATTATACTTTCTTTCAAAATATTTGCTTCCCAACTATTATTAAAATGTTCCTATCAGTGTCTCCGTAAACAACAGCACAGAAATTTATTTTATCATCAAGGGCTACAAAAACTTTTTTTTTTTTTAATCTAAGAGGACACGGAGCTCAGAGACTTCACCATCAAAATTACTATTATGCTGGACTTTTCTCCTTACCAGTCTCTTTTTCCCCTGTATTAGTGATTTTTAACTTCTCTTCTTTGAATCTGTTAAAATTCACCTCAATTATTTTGTGGCACAAACCAGGTAGTTATTTAGAAAATAAGAAAATCATGAAATACTATGGAAGTACTATAATGGAGGTGTGAGGGGGGTCCTGTGAGAGCCTAGTGGAAATAGTCAGGCCCTTTTCCCTCCTAGAAAAGAAGTTTCTGGGAATGCTATAATGTAGTTAGGTAAGTGGGTAATTAGACAAAAGCTTTGAGAAGGGTAGAAATGGCAAAGGTTCACAGAATGAATGTCATGAATGCTAAGCAAATTATATAAAAGCAATGGTCTGCCTTCTGATAAGAGGTGAAAAGCGACTTAGTAACAATTATTGCATATGAGAGACATTTCAAATGGAACACATGACATGTGTACAACACATTCACTCTGTAATTTCAGGCCTAGATCCAAAAGAATATGATTATGAAAAATAACAAATATGCCTGATTGTACTTTAATAAACTGAGATTATATTTAATTTATAAAAATATTTATGCTATTTTAATATTGTTAGTTATAATGAAGTTTTAACAATTTATTATTTCGCCACAAGCAAAGAGATTGTTCAACTATATGTGAGTCCTAGATTATGCCATTATGGAAATCCTATTTATCTAAGGCCAACAAAGTTTGTGGTAATTATTAGCTAATTAAGACCTGTAATGACACAAAGAAGGTACAGTTGACTTTACTAACCAACAATTGCAATTGAATGTTTAAATGATGGGTAAATTATTTCTGTCTTGAATCAAAACCCAGCCCAATTCTGTTTGCTACAAATTTGAAATGGGTATAGTATTTGTTATCTTTCTTTCCATATATGAATTTGTAATACATAAAAATTAATGTGAGTAAAGGCTCTATTCAAAATGCATATAATCAGAAAACTCAAACCACTTAAAATATTGGCATATATGGTTAAAATTAATGTGAGTAAAGGCTCTATTCAAAATGCATATAATCAGAAAACTCAAACCACTTAAAATATTGGCATATATGGTGGATCTACTGGTAGATCCAGAACAAATGTTAAGGCAATTTACTAAAGATAATTTCTTGGAAAGTTTCTACCCTAATCTGAAGAAAGACATGTATTGACTGACATCTAAAGTGATCACCCATGTTCACATCAATAAACTCAATCCCAAAGATCCTTCTGAATCATTACAGCAGTCTAGAATTATTTTAAGATGCTGTGGTGTAGAATAAATATGAACCTTTAATTTCGTGTTTAAGTAGATATTCCACAACTGGCTATATACCTGGGATAACTGTCTATGCTGATAAATCTTACTTTCCTATTTATGAAACTAGATTAACTTATTAGAGAAAATTAAAGTAGAATATTTGGCACAGAACATTTTATTATTAATTTTTACTTTTATTTAATATTGTACTGTATTTTATGCTAATTGTAATGGGTAAGCCAAATAGAGCAAAAACCTATTCAAAAAATATGCTAAAATATGTCCAGATAAAATTCAAAACATATTGCCTAATAGACAGTAGCTAATAGAACAAATAACCCCCCAAATCTAAAGACTTAATTAAATAGTTTATTTCTTGCTCAGATAAATTCTGTGTGTTCATGATCAGCAAATAATTTTCTTCTGAGGAAATACACATGTATCCAGCATCCCTACATCTTAAGGCTTTTCTACTCATTACGATTGCTGGAATGAAAAAAGAGCAAGAAGACCAAACACAGAATGCCTGGGATCAGACCACTTCAGTTCACCTTCCAGAGTAGAACAAAGTTATGTGACCTTACCTAGCTGCAAGGAAGTCTGAAAAACTGGGAAATTTAATTTAGCCCAGGCAGAAGTAGAAAATAATTTAGGGAAAATCTAGCACCTTCTGCTAAATTATTAAATACCTAACAAATATATTTTAGGCATTTGATAACAATGGAGATGTCAAGACGGATAAAATTGTTCTATGCTAAAGTTGGTTGGAAGAGAATAACAAACAATTCTCAGGCAATGGTATAAGTAGCCACTTGTGTGTTAAATTTTGTCATATAACAGAAGAAATAATCACTACATCCAAGTAGTCATTGTTTCACTAAGAATAAGACAATCCTTATAACTGATCTTTAAAGTTAAAAAAGCAAGAGATTTAAAAACAGACAAAAATAAGGAAAAGTATAGAATATTTCCAGAAAACATGAGGTTCAAAATCATTAGCTACTTTGGGGTACAATATTGAATATAAACTAACCTTCACATCTGAAAGAGATCAAGGACAAAGGATAGATCAGCAGAATCCATGCTTGCTATAATTATGTGATTGTACTTTATACTATGAATAATAGGGCTCTATTAATGAAGTTTATAACGATAGTGACATGATCAAGAATCTTAAAAAACATTAACACTAGTCATTAGAGGAAATCGAAGGAAGGCAGACAAAGTAAGAAGTCATCCCAACAGTTCACTTGTCAAGTACTAAGGGCCTAAATGAAGTGATTGGCAGTACTAGTGAACTCAAAAGGAGGATTCAAAATATAATGAGTTCAAATCAACATATTCAGCTGATTGGTTGGAGGAAGAAATACTGGAAAAAATTTCAGCCCGAATTTCAGTTGACCAAACTAATTAATTTATCAAAAAACCATCTTCCTTACCTAGTGTAGACAAAGGAAAGGTTACCATTAATATTTAAGTATTTCCTATTTTACGTTATTAACTTATACTTTGAGTCATTATCAAATTTATATTGCTTCTTACAAACTGTTTATTAAATCTTAAATTTATAATTAGTGTATTGTTTACCTGAAAATACAAAGGCAATTTTTAATAAATATTTTATTCTTTTGACATAGGTTCATTTTTAAGATAAATAAGAATTAACACTGAAATAAATGTTCCTTTTGTAGTATCAAAACGTAAAGAGAAAATGTTTTAAGAAGTATTAATTTCATTGCAGGATTTTAAGTATCTACATGTTTTATATCACTAGCTCTTTCCCTACCAGCCAGCTGAATTTGCTATCTGGCCACAACATGGATATAATGTATAATTTCCTCATAAGGTTTCAGTCTAATATTGCATTTTCTTTTTTTGAATTTATATTGTTATGCTGACACTTAGAGTATTTCATACTCTTTCTTTTTGTGGTAATAAATTAGAGGCTAAAAAATGAGTTTAAGTGCTGAGGAACCAATTTTAGATAAAAGATTATTTAAAGCAGTACATGGTTTTATGTATCTAAAATATTAATGGCCTGACAGCTAAAAACTGAATAAATTAGCCTAAAAGATAAAGATAAAGAGTATTTAAAGGTCCAAAATAGTGAGTTACACTCATCCAATACCATGTCATCTCTGAATAAAGGGGCAATACTAGGTGTTTGCTGCACTGGTTTCCAAATGGCTCCTTTTAAAATATTATTGAGAAATGCTAGCTACTTATGACTGTTTCATATTGAGAATATAGCTCAACCTATCAGAACATCTAAGGAATCATTTAGCTTTGTTTTACTACAAATTTCTGAACATAAATAGCCACACCACTTGATTAACCCAAGATACATAAAACACACTCTGGGAAACATTAACCTAACAAGGTATCAGTGCTTAATTTTTATAAGAAACTTGTTCTCATTCTTATGTCCTTTCTAATCCTACTGCCTGACATTTCAGTGGGTAAAAACGTCTGCAGTGTCTGAATTCACTGAAACTCTTACTTTTTCTCTCATCTTTTCTATTATTCTCCCAATACACACTGATTTAATAGTTTATTGTTAGGGCCTCAATAGAAAATTATCTTCATCACTTCTCTCTGCTTTAAGTTTTCTATATTTACACATTTATCTAGTCAAAAACAGGACAAAGGAGGTGGAGAAGAAAAGACTCTAAGAGGAAAAGGAAGAGGAAAGAGAGAAAGGAAGAGAAGGTGAGGAGACAGAGCAAAGTAGTAAGAGGAGGAGGAAGAGGAAAAAGAATGAGAAAGTCTTCAAAGTAACAATGGCTATCAGAAATGAAGAAAATAAATCTCTAACTCTAAGAATGTTACCTAAAGGAACAGACATAAAGTTAAGTTCTGTCAACACTAGATGTGGAAAGAGATACCAGGGTATAACAAAAACAAAGGAAGAGCTTCACAGATTGATGATTTTTCATGTAGTAAAGGAAGAAAGAAAACATATATATTTGTGTGTATATATATATATGTGTGTGTGTGTGTGTATATACATATATATATATTAGAAAAGTACGTAATATTATCAGAAATGCTGTTGGATTTGGCAATCTGACCCGTAGAATGTCATTAAATATCTTGATAAGAACAGATCCAGTAACAAAATGCCATCAATTTAAATGCAGAAAAATATAAAAAGAATTATGTAACATGATAAAGCAGGATTTATTCCAGGAATACAAAGTTAGTTTTGCAGTCAAAATAAATAAATGTAATACACTACAGCAATAGATTGCAAAAGAAAAAAATACATAATTATTTTAATCGATGAAAATCAGGCATTTGAAATATTTCAGCACCTCTTTGTGATTCAAAAAAGCCATACAAAATGCCAACAAAGTAGCAACAGAAGGGAATTTCCTCAACAGTATAAAGGGTACTTATGAAAACCCATATCTAATGTAATACTTTGTGCTGAAAAATTGTTATTTTTTTTTTTAACATTCAGAGCAAAACAAGGATGTCTGCCACTGCTGCTTCTATACAACCTTTCAGTGGACGTTCTAGTTAAAGAGGTTGAAAAGAAAATTGAAAGCATCTAGATTAGTGGAGAAAATAAATAAAAGAATCTTTTTTGGTAAACTATATAATCTTGCAAAGAGAAAATCCTGAGGAATGCACACACAAATACTGAAATAATAAACTACTTCAGCAAGGTTACAGAACACAAAATAAATAGACATCTTTGTATCCATACATATAAAAGGCTCTCAAAATTCCACTACAGAAAAACAAAAACAATTCAATTAGAAAATGATCAAAGAGGGCCCACTGGGAAGGTAGAGTGGGAAGACCCTAAGACTGCCTAGTCCCACAGACTAGATGACACTCACATCAGCCTAAGTTACCCAGAAAATGACCTCAAAACTGGCACAACAAACTCTACAACTCAAGGTAGAGAAGAGGTCATATAAAAGAAGGTAGGAAGGTAGACATGCAATCTGGGAGTAAAGGGGACCATGGTTTTCCAATATGGGGAGTGAGCTGGGAATTTAGACTATCACACCAGTGAGGGTGCATGGGGAGGATGAATTCCTTGAACATTTGGCTTTGAAAGCAAGAGAAGCTGAATTTGTGAGTTCTTCAACCAGTGGGACTTAAAGCTTGGTATTTGAAAAATCAGCAGGCTGGGCTCTATGAGAGCCCAGAGGGCTTTAGGAAGCCGAGTCCCCACCCTTAAAGAGATAGCACAAAGAACAGCCAGTAGAGATACAGCTTAGAAGCAGTAATTTGAAAAATGTCTAGGGCATACAGGATGGAGAGTTATTTACTCATCTCAGAGGTGGCCTTGGAGAGGCAGGGATAAGAGAGTCCCCTCCAGGAACAGAAGAGCTACAGGCACAATTTTCCTCCCAACCCATCAACATAAACACACAATCATCTGTGGGAACTCATTCCATTGCCACACTCACTACCTAACTGGCTGACACCAAGCCCCGCACCCTTTGCTCTTCACTGGATCCACCCTTCCAAGTCAGGTTTGCCTCAGTTCTGAGGCTGCAGGTCCCGTCACCTAGAAGACCAGTCCAAACCCCTACCAAGACTTCATCTCTTGACCAGGGGCCTCAGTTCTGGTAGTGATGGCAACAGGCCTCATTCTGTAAGCGTACCAGTGTGTACCTTGTTAAAATGCACCCTACCTGGCCAAGGATCAAACACTGTCTACAACATACAAAGAAAGCCTCTGCAGATGATTGTAATGAAGGAGGAAATGGCCAGAACACAATAGCAGGGCATATACAACATATGTATGAGACATTTCCTGAGGCACCAATTACTAGGAAATGGGGGACATTGCATTGTAGGGCAGTATAGGACCTCTTCATAAAGCCATTACCTTCAAGAGCAGGAGACATAGTTAATTAACTTTCCTAATACACAGAAGCAGATACAGAGAGGTAGACAAAATGGGAAGACAGAGGAATAAGTCCCATATGAAAGAACAAGACACAATCACTTCAAGAGACCTAAGTACAACTGATATAAATGATACGCCTTGTAGAGAATTGAAAGTAATGATCATAAAAACACTCACTGGACTTAAGAATGGAGGGACATCAGTGAGAACCTTAACAAAGAGATTTAAAAAAAAACAGAGATGAAGAACACAAATAAAATTAAAAATAGACTTGATGAAGTAATGGCAGACTAGAGGAAGCAGAGGAATGAATTAATGACCTGAAAGACAGAGTAATGGAAAGTAATCAAGCTGAACAAGTGATAGACTTAGGGAACTCAGTGATTCCATCAAAAGTAACAACATTTGCATTATAGGTATCCAAGAAGATAAACACAAGGGGGCAGAAAATGTATTTGAAGATATAATAGCTGAAAGTTTCCTTAATCTGGGAATTTTTCCCAGAAATATGTATTTATCCACATGCAGGAGGTACAGAAATCTCCCAAAAAAATCAACCCAAGGAGGTCCAGACGAAGACACATAGTAATGAAAATGTCACAAGTAGTGATAAAGAAACAAATTATAAAATCAGCAAAAGTAAAGAAGACAGTTACATACAAGGGAAGCCCATAAGCTTCTCAGCTGCTTTTTTAGCAGAAATTTTGCAGGCCAGAAACAGGGGTATAATATACACCAAGTGCTGAAAGGAAAAATCTGCAGCTGAGAATACTCTGTTAACAAGCAAGGCTACCATTCAGAATAGAAATAGAGACAGAATTTCTCAGGCAAATAAAAACTAAAGGAATTAATGACCACTAAACCAGCCCTCCAAGAAATATTAAAATGGACTCTGAGTGGTAAAGAAATATTGAAGAGGACTCTTTGGGTGGAAAGAAAAAATCCTAAGTGAGAATACTAAAAGTAGGAAACACAAAAGCAATAAAAATAAATGTATATGTAAAAACCAGTGAAGAGATTCACAAAATAAAAGGCTGCAAAATATGACAACACATACCTAAAATGTTTGGGGGGGGGAAGGAGTAAAGAATAGGTGTAAACTTAAGTGACCATCAACTTCATATGGACTGCTATGTGCACAAGATGTTATATACAACCCTACTTGTAATTGCAAATCAAATCAGTAATAGATATGTAAAGAATAAGCAAAAGGAACTCAAGTATATCACTAAAGAAAACCAAGAAAGAAATCAAGAAATGATCAGAGAAAAACCACAAAAAGAACCACAAAACAAGTAACAAAATGGCAGTAAATACATATACATCAATAATCACTTTGAATGTAAATCAACTAAATAATCTAATAAAAAACACAAGGTGACAGAGTGCTTAACAAAAGGCCCACTGATATGCTCCCTACAAGAGATTCATTTCACACCTAAAGACTTCTATAGTGAAGTGATGGAGAAATAGTTATCATGCAAATATGATGGTGAAAAGAAAGCCAGGGTAACCATACTTTATTGGACAAAACAGACTTTAAAACAAAGACAGTAACAAGAGACGAAGAAGATCACTATATAATAATAAAGGGTAAAATCCGACAACAAGATATAACAATTGTAAAAATTTATGCACCCAATATGGGAGTACCCCAAACCATAAAACAGTTAATAATAAACATAAAGCAACTAATTGATAGTAATACAATAATAAGAGGGGACTTTAACACTCCACTTACATCAATGGGCAAATCGTGCAAAGAGAAAATCAACTAAGAAACAGTGGTATGAAGGACAAACTGGACAAGATAGATTTAACAGATATATCCAGAACATCCCATCCTAAAACACCAGAATACAATCGTTTTTAAGTGCATGTAGACATTCTCCAGAGTAAATTACACATCAGGCCACAAAGCAAGTCTCAACAAATTCAAAAAGATAAATGCCCTACCATGTATCTTTTCTAATCACAACACTATGAAACTAGAAATTAACCACAAGAAAATATCTAGAAAGAGCACAAATACATGGAGACTAAATAACATGCTACTAAACAATGAGTAGGTCAAGCAAGTAATCAAGAAGAAATAAAAAAATTACATGGAAACCAATGAAAATAAAAACACAATGGTCCAAAATCTTTGGGATGCAGCAAGCACAGTTCTGAGAGGGAAGTTTTCCCTCAGTACAGATCTACATCAAGAAGCAAGAAAAACCTCCAACAACCTAACCTTACACCTAAAGGAGCTA
The DNA here is from genome assembly GCF_028749965.1 of Puma concolor. Classification (NCBI taxonomy): domain Eukaryota; kingdom Metazoa; phylum Chordata; class Mammalia; order Carnivora; family Felidae; genus Puma; species Puma concolor. The sequence goes on along the minus strand of NC_141679.1, from coordinate 53,108,166 downwards.
TAAAAAGAAAAGGGACACGTGGCTGGCTCAGTCAGTTAAGCACCCAACTTTTGATTTTGGCTCAGGTCATGATCCCAGGGTGGTGGGATCAAACTGCACATCAGGTTACACGCTGAGCATGGAGCCTGCTTACAATCCTCTCTTCCTCCCTATGCTCCTCTCCCCCGCTCTCTCTCTCTCTCTAAAAAGAAAATAGTAAAAAAGAACAAAACGAACCTATAACCAGAAGAAGGAAGGAAATAATAAAGATTAGAGAAGAAATGATATAGTAACAACAACAAAATAGAACAGTTTGATGAAACCAAGAGCTAGTTCTTTGAAAAGATTAACAAAATCGAGAAATCTCTACCCAGACTCATCAAGAGAGGGAGAGGGAGAGAGAGACAGAGACAGAGACAGAGAGAGAGAGAAAACTCCAAGTCACAAATGAAAGAGGAGAAATACCACCACAGAAATACAAAGCACTGTAAGAGAGTATTATGATAAATTATATGCCATTTGATGATCTGGTAGAAATGGCTACATTGCTAGAACGTATAAACTACCAAAACTGAAGCAGAAAGGAACAAAACAAAGATGTCCACTCTCACTACTTTTATTCAACATAGTTCCGAAAGTCCTAGCCACAGCAATCAGACAAGAAAAAGGAATAAAGGGCATCCAGATTAGTAAAGAAGATGGAAAACATTCAGCATTTGCAGATGACATGACTCTATAAAGAAAACCCAAATGACTCTACCAAAAATACTACTAGAACTGATAAATTAATTCAGTAAAGTTGCAGGATACAAAATCAATGTACAGAAATATGTTGCATTCGTATACCCTAATAATGAAGTAACAGAGAAATTAAGAAAACAATCCTATTTATGATTGCACCAAAAAAAAAAACCCTATGAAGAACTTAACCAATGAAATGAAAGGCCTGTACTCTGAAAAATATAAAACTTTGATGAAAGAAACTGAATATGACACACAAAAAAATAGAAAGACATCCCATGCTCATGAATTGGTACAGCAAATATTGTTAAAATGTCTATACTATCCAAAGCAAACTACACATTTAATTCAATCTTTATCAAAATACCAACAACATTTTTCACAGAACTGGAACAAACAATCCTAAAATTTGTATGGGACCACAAAAGACCCTGAATAGCCAAAACAATCTTGAAAAAGAAAAACAAATCTGGAAGTTAACAATGCCTGATTTCAGATTGTATTACACATGTGGTGATCAAAACAGTATGGTACTGGCACAAAAGTAGACACATAGATCAATGGAACAGAACACCTAGAAATAAACTCCATCTATGTGGTCAACTATTCTTTGACAAAGCAGGAAAGAATATCTAATGAATGAAAGACAGTCTCATCAACAAATGTTTTTGGGAACACTGGACAGTTATAAGCAAAAGAATGAAACTGGACCACTTTTTACACCATACAGAAAAATAAACTAAAAATTATTAAAGACCTAAATTTGAGAATTGAAACCATAAAGATCCTAGAAGACAGGCAGTAACTTTCCTGACATTGGCTTTAGAGACGTTTTTCTAGATATGTCTCCCAAGGCAAAGTAAACAAAAGCAAAAATAAACTATTGGGACTACATTAAAGTAAAAACCTGCACAGCAAAGGAAACCATCAGGAAAACTAAAAATCAACCTGTTGAATGGGAGACGATATTGGCAAATTATGTATTTGATAAAGGGTTAGTAATCAAAATATATAAAGAACTGAGACAACTCAATACTAAAAAAACAAAAAGCTAAACTGAAAAGTGGGCAGAAGACATGAACAGTCATTTGTCCAAAAAAGATATATTGATGGTCAAGATACACATGGAAAGATTCTCAACATCACTCATCAGGGAAGTGCAAATCAAATCTACAACGAGATATGGCTCAAATAAACCACACATGCAACAAAAGTGTTGCCAAATATGTGGAGAACAAGGAACACTTAGATACTGTTGGTGGGAAGCAAACTGGTGCAACCTTTGTGAAAACCAGTATGGAGTTTTCTCAAAAAAATTAAAAATAGAGCTATTCTATGATCTGGTAACTGTACAACTGAATATTTACCCCCAAAATACAAAAACAGTAATTCAAAGGAAGACATTCACCCACATGTTTATAGCAGTATTACTGACAATAGCCAAATTATGGAAGCAGCCCAAGTGTTTATCAATAGATGAATGGATAAAGAAGAGGTACTACACACACACACACACACACACACACACACACACACACGCACACACAGAGAGAGAGAGAGAGAGAGAGAGAGAAGCAGTTATTTATCAATAAAAAATAATGAAATCTTGTCATTTGCCACAACATAGATGGAGCTAGAGAACATCATGTTAAGCAAAATAAGTCAGAGAAACACAAATATCTTATATTTCACTCATGTGGACTTTAAGAAATAAAACAAATGGAAAAAGGTAGGGGGGAGACGGAAAGATACAAAGCAAGAAACAGACACCTAACTACAGAGAACAAACTGATGGTTACCAGAATGGAGAGGTGTGGGGGATGGAGAAATAGGAAGTGTGGATTAAAGAGTACACTCATGATGAGCACTGAATAATATATATAGAATTGTTGAATCACTATATTATGCACCTGAAACTATGATACCATATGTTAATTATACTAGAATTAAAATAAAAAACTTAAAATTATTTTTTTTAAGTTTTTAAAATTATTTTGAGAGACAGAGAGAGTGAGTGGGGGGGCACCTCAGTGGGGGGGTGGCAGGTAGAGAGAGAATCTCAAGCAAGCTCTGCACTGCCAGCATGAAGCCTAACACAGGGCTTGAACTCACAAACTGTGAGATCATGACCTGAGCTAAAAGCAAGAGTCAGACACTTAACTGAATGAGCCACCCAGGTGCCTCTAATATTATTTTTTAAAAATAAAAAGTATTTCAGAACCAAGAAAAAAGAAAATGGGCAAATACATGAAAAGACAGTGCATTGAAGAGCATATATAGGTGGCAAAGAGAGCACATGACGAGATATCCTGTATCATTACCCATCAGGAAAATGTAAATCAGAACCAAACTGAGAAGCACATCAAACTTATATGAATGTTCAGAGTGAAAAAGATGGGATAAGGGATAATAGCAAGTTTTGGAGAGGATGTGGAGAAATTGGAACACTTATACACTCCTGGTGGTAGCGTAAAATGATACAGCTGCTTTCGAAAATAATGTCAGGTCCTTAAAATGTTTAACATTAAGTTGCCATACGATGCAACATTTCCACTTTTACATACATACCCCATATAAATGAAAACATGTCTGTATAGTAACATGTACATAAGTGTTCATCGCAGCATTATTCATAATAGCCAAAGCGGAAAAAATTCAATTACTCATCAAATTATGAAAGGTTCAACAAAATGTACATCCATTATAGTATACCCATACAATGGAATGTTATTTGGCCAGCCACATGTAAAAAGTTAAGAAGTACTGATATATGCAACAACATGAATGAACTTTGAAATTATTACCCAGAATGGAAGAAGCCAGGCAGAACCGACTGTGTATCATATGATTCCCTTTATATGAAATATCCAGAATAGGGGAATCTATAGTGAGAAAGTAAATTTGTGTTGCCTAAGCTAGGCAACTGTGGGTTGGTGGTGTGGAAATGTAAATGCTGCCCACTATTGAATATGGGGTTACTTTCAGGGGTGATGAATATGTTCTGGAAATAGAATAGTAATAGGTGAAAAACTACAAATATAATGAAACTATTTAATTGTTTACTGTAAATGGGTAGATTGTATGGTAGGTGAATTATATGGCAATATCAAGTTGTTAAAAAATAATAGTTCCAGTAGATTAAAACAGGCTATGAAATGTATAATAAGAGATGATATGGAGAAACCATCTATTGAAGGCATCAAGCTCTGTCATATTTCACTGAAATTTACCTGCCCATTTTTCTTTTCTCCAAATTCTACACTTTCACACCAAGTGATAATGGCAGTGGTTATGAGTAATTTGCTAGGGCAAACAGTCCCATACTGTGTTCTCCATGGATTTTTATGCTGGCTACTCTAAAATTCTGCCAATTTCTAGCATAGAAGTACTTGCAAACTTTAATTTTGAAATGTCTTTAGGAATGACTCACCTTTTCCCAAGTTTAATGTATTTGGGCCCTGATAAAATTACAGACCCACAGTGCAGCTATTTTACATTTGAAAAACTCTCTAGCAGGTGTGTCTTTCTCATTTTCAATTGTCTACTTAACTGTCTGCTCAGAATGCAGTAAGAAGCACATTTAGTATACTCAGGTTTTATTTTGCTGAGTAATTCGCTTGTTTTTTCTCTATTTGAGATACTCCTAGTAAGTTATGTATTGAACAAATGTCTATGAACCAAATTATCTTTTTCAACTTATTTCCATGGTAACTTTGGGATTGTGTTCCTACAGGAAATCTTTTGTGGCTGGTACCTATCAACTTCCAGCTCACACTAAAAACAGTACTCTCTAGAATGAGGCCATTCCTATCACCCACAGTCAGGACATTTTGTTGAGGGGACTGGATTGCTGATGAATTTCTCAGAATCTTCAAAAGGAAGAAGTATTTAGCACAATGTTACAGCACACAGGATTTAACATCAGAAAGATCTGTGTTCAAATTATAGGTCCAATGAAAAATAGCCAAGGCAAATAAACAGCCTAAGTGTCTATTGACAGTTGAAGAGTGTGGGGTGCGCGCGCACACACACACACACACACACACACACACACACACACACACACAGGAATACTATCTAGTCATAAACAATAAGGAAATCTTCCCATCTGCAACAACATGGATGGACATTAGGGCATTATGCTAAGTCAAACAGATGAGACAGTGAAATACACTTGTGGTCTGGTCTCACTTAAAAGCAGAAACTAAAAACCAAATTCATTAAAAAAAAAAATTGAAAGATCAGATTTGTGGTTACCAGGGGTAGGGATGGGGTATGAGGGAATTGAATAAAGGTGATCAAAAGATACAAACTTCCAGGTATAAATAAGTACTAGGGATATAATGTATAACACGATAGTCATAGCTATCACTAATATATGTTGTATTTGAAATGTGCTAAGAGAGTAAATCCTAAAAGTTCTCATTACAGGGAAAAATAATTTTTGCCAACATATAAATAAGTGAATTAATAAATATACTTTCCGGGGCGCCTGGGTGGCGCAGTCGGTTAAGCGTCCGACTTCAGCCAGGTCACGATCTCACGGTCCGTGAGTTCGAGCCCCGCGTCAGGCTCTGGGCTGATGGCTCGGAGCCTGGAGCCTGTTTCCGATTCTGTGTCTCCCTCTCTCTGCCCCTCCCCCGTTCATGCTCTGTCTCTCTCTGTCCCAAAAATAAATAAACGTTGAAAAAAAAATTTAATAAATATACTTTCCAGCACAAGAGCCTATGTCTTGCTCCTCATTGGAAGAGTCCAGCACATTTTGCCTTGGTAGCAGTATATACTAAATAAGAACAACAATCTGGAGTCAGCCAGACCTGGGTTCCAGTCCTAGATTTCTCACTGATGGTTTAAGTAAGATGTTCACCTTGAACTTCAAACTCTTCATCTACAGTAACAGAGGTAATTATTGTCCCCCATTCATACGGTTATTGAAAAGACTCAATGAAGTAAATTATATAAAGTTCCGAGACATATGCCTGACAAACAGCATTAAATGATCATAGCTATTTTTATTACACTTGCAGTTATAGCAAATCAGACACAGTCTTTTGTGGACCCACATCTAGGTTTATGAAGATGGAACTACGTCTATTCCATACCTGAGAATACCGAGAATTTGGTTCAGGTAGAAGGTCATTTATCTAACTCACTCAGGAACACCATTTAATTTTTTCTAAAAAAAAATCAAAGGCACAAAATACACCCCTGCTTTTTGTTATTTATTTCTGATGACTAGTCTTTCTGGATCTGACCCAAATTGTTTTTAGCATGCAGATTATGTGACACACTCTTAGTATTTGAAAGTAGCATATACTCTTTACAATCTGTATCAGATACAGAAGTCTTCATTTTCCCAGAGGCCACAGCTACCATTCCACTATTACAAAGGTACTTTCCACTGCTTCTCAGTGGAAAGCAGTGATGCCAAGTAATGATAGCTTTTGTATGACGGCCATTTTTTTTTCCCTAGTAAATTTCTCTTCTTGCCCTCCAGATAGCACACTATCTGTTGCAATACATGTGGTTTTCATATGTTTTTTTTTCCTACCCAATACTAAAAGCTTTTATATCTTTTCTATCAAATATGAGCCAGTCAGGATGCCTGACAAATGAATCCACTTCATATAGCTCCATCAACCAACTAAATATGTCAACAGAATGTATTAGATCTAACATACCATCAAAAATGTTCAATTCTTTGCCTGATCCAGCTATACTCCAGATGTTCCTAATCATCACTCCTGGGCTCAGTCCTGCCAGGCTGTGGAGTGGATGATATTTACAGCTCTCCCTCATAACAGGGAGATTATGGTAATTTTCTAATTTACAACAACATATCATAAGTATTCAAAACATAATTTTAAACAAACAATGCCTAGGCATTTATACTCTCTTAACCAACTCCTACAGTGATCTTTCAGATGGGGATCTAGCCAGTCCTTTGGTCTGTATCACAAGTTCCTAGATTTGCTGATAGGTCCTGGTCTCAATGCCTACCCACCCCGTCTGTCCAATAATAAGGAACAAACTTCTTTACTGTAAACCATTTGTCTGCCCTCTATCATTAGAAATATTTTCATATTTAAGATATGTTTTAGGGTAAGACTCCTATTTGTGCTTGATTGACCATGGACCTTTCTATATCATTGATACCAGTTCTCCTTTCCCTCCCCCAGAAAACATCACTATTAGTTTGATGGTAAGTGGAATACAATTCCTTTAAGTACTTAATAAATTTTGTCAATTTTAGGTGCAGCCTTTGTTTGTCCTTTTATTACTTTTCTCCTTGACATGATGGAATTATTCTGAATTAATTTCTGAAAAATTAGTTCTAAAAATCTTACAACCATGGGAATTATTAATATTCAGAGATGATGTTTCTTTTTCTTTGTTTTCTGGGATATTTTAAAGAGTGTTAATTCTTCATAATGTGACTATTATGTGTATTTTTTTTTTCATATTGTGAAACTGCTAAGATTCTCAGCATCTTAAAAAGGCACTGCAATCTGGGAACAAATAGAAGGCTTACTGCACTGCTATGTGGCTACTGGGTGCTCATTAAATATTAGTTGATGTTTGAAAAGTTAAGTGGAATGTAATTGCTTTCTGCATAAGGAGACTGCAAAGTACAACTCTGGCCATGCTGGAAGCTGAAGGAAGTGATTTTAAAAATCAAGAATAAGGGCCTCCCTTATTTTATTATTTTGGTATCTTGGATGTTATAAAATGTCATAGAGAGTAATTATGATTGTGACATACCACAATATTTTTTCTGGAAACTGGATGTTTTGACAAATATAGATCTTCTTCAAAACTGAAAAGCTTTTTTTTTTTTAAATACTCTGATGACTTTCATTTTGTATTAATTATTTGAGATAGGAGTAAGGTTACCAATAATGATTAATCTATGTTCTATAAAATTCTATGTTAGCAAATCTGTATTTCAAGTGAATCTTGGCTCCAGACAAAGTGACTTGCCTCTATAATAATTTATCTTAGATTGGTGACTGAAATTCACTCACCATTGACCCAGTGTTCATGCCCTCATTTTTCCTTAGAAACATGGTAACTACTAGAATACACACTAATTACATACAAAGCACAATTATATCCACCTATACACTGCTGATATTTACATAACTATCAGTCTAATACAATTATTTTAAGTACTTAACAAATTTTGTCAATTTTAGGTGCAGCCAATTGTCCTTTTATTACTTGTATCTACAAGGACAACAGGAACTTTTTGACATCCTTCATTCTCAGTTTGGGATTCAGTAAGAAAGGAATGCCTGGAATGGAGTTAAAATATTATCCCTAATCTGTCTTCTCAGCAGAAGCAGGTTGCAGCTCTGAAAATGTTGTACATCTTTGTGATGAATGGGTATTTTCTCGCTGTTAGGATCCATGTTTTAGATGTGCTTCTCATATCATACTTGGTAGACGTGTTGTTCAAATCTTCTGTTTTTCCTAATTTTAGTGTAATATTCAGAGAAAATAGTGATGTAGGTGGTACTCTGGGCATTTATTTTCCGCATTTGATCTACTATTGGTTTCTGCCCATTTCCAAGCTCTGTTGTTCAGATATCCTCTAAATTTTCTTTGTTGTTTGCAGCTGTGATGATTTCTCTTGATTTCAAATGATAACCTGTCTGATTCAGACTTTGGAACCAAGAATGCATTGTAGATAAGAGACTTGCAGTCTCTGGAAGAAATGTAAGCTTGTTCATCTGCTTTTACTGCTACATACAATGAAAATCCCATTATCATTTATGGATAGACAGCTGGCTGACCATGACTTTCAGTTAATAAGAGCAAATTAAATTACACTCTATGATAACCAGGATTAAAAAGCTGATTGAAAGCAAGTTTGGGGGAATCTTTGCTGTTCTCATGATACATTAGAATGATGGGCAAAAGTATTTCAAGAAATGGTGCATAGGGTGGCTCTAAGGGAATTAAATAATTTAAAGGAAAAAAAATGACAAAACTGAACCCCTAAAATATGTCTTTACATAGGTTGAAACAAGGGATAATATATAACTTTAAAAATCTGTTACCGACTTTTGAAAGAAGGCGGCGTAGGAGGACGCTGGGCTCACCGCGGGTCCTGCTGATCACTTAGATTCCAGTTACACCTGCCTAAATAACCCAGAAAACCGCCAGAGGATTAGCAGAACGGAGTCGCCTGAGCCAAGCACAGACGAGAGGCCCACGGAAGAGGGTAGGAAGGGCGGCAAGGCAGTGCGAGCTCCACAGACTGGCGGGAGGGAGCCAGGGCGGAGGGGCAGCTCGCCGGCCAAGCAGAGCCCCCGAGTCTGGCTTGCAAAAGCGGAGGGGCCTGACTGGACTGTGTTCTGACAGCAAGCGCGACTTAGCGTCTGGGAGGTCATAAATTAACAGCTCTGCTCGGACAGCGGGAAGGCTGGAGGACAAAGGGAGGGAGAGCTGCTGACCTCCCGGACGACAGAGCTCAGTTTGGTGGGGAACAAAGGCGCTCACCAGCGCCATCTCCCCCGCCCATCCCCCAGCCAAAATCCCAAAGGGAACCAGTTCCTGCCAGGGAACTTGCTCGCTCAGCCCAAACACCCAACTCTGTGCTTCCGCGGAGCCAAACCTCCGGCGGCGGATCTGACTCCCTCCTGCTGCCACAGGGCCCCTCCTGAAGTGGATCACCTAAGGAGAAGCGAGCTAAGCCTGCCCCTCCTGCCCCTGTGCACCTTGCCTACCCACCCCAGCTAAGACGCCAGATCCCCAGCATCACAAGCCTGGCAGTGTGCAAGTAGCCCAGACAGGCCACCCCACCCCACAGTGAATCCCGCCCCTAGGAGAGGGGAAGAGAAGGCACGCACCAGTCTGACTGTGGCCCCAGCGGTGGGCTCGGGGCAGACATCAGGTCGGACTGCGGCTCTGCCCACCAACTCCAGTTATACACCACAGCACAGGGGAAGTGCCCTGCAGGTCCTCACCACGCCAGGGACTATCCAAAATGACCAAGCGGAAGAATTCCCCTCAGAAGAATCTCCAGGAAATAACAACAGCTAATGAGCTGATCAAAAAGGATTTAAATAATATAACAGAAAGTGAATTTAGAATAATAGTCATAAAATTAATCGCTGGGCTTGAAAACAGTATAGAGGACAGCAGAGAATCTCTTGCTACAGAGATCAAGGGACTAAGGAACAGTCACGAGGAGCTGAAAAACGCTTTAAACGAAATGCATAACAAAATGGAAACCACCACGGCTCGGATTGAAGAGGCAGAGGAGAGAATAGGTGAACTAGAAGATAAAGTTATGGAAAAAGAGGAAGCTGAGAAAAAGAGAGATAAAAAAATCCAGGAGTATGACGGGAAAATTAGAGAACTAAGTGATACACTAAAAAGAAATAATATACGCATCATTGGTATCCCAGAGGAGGAAGAGAGAGGGAAAGGTGCTGAAGGGGTACTTGAAGAAATAATAGCTGAGAACTTCCCTGAAGTGGGGAAGGAAAAAGGCATTGAAATCCAAGAGGCACAGAGAACTCCCTTCAGACGTAACTTGAATCGATCTTCTGCACGATATATCATAGTGAAACTGGCAAAATACAAGGATAAAGAGAAAATTCTGAAAGCAGCAAGGGGTAAATGTGCCCTCACATATAAAGGGAGACCTATAAGACTCGTGACTGATCTCTCTTTTGAAACTTGGCAGGCCAGAAAGAATTGGCACGAGATTTTCAGTGTGCTAGACAGAAAAAATATACAGCCGAGAATCCTTTATCCAGCAAGTCTGTCATTTAGAATAGAAGGAGAGATAAAGGTCTTCCCAAACAAACAAAAACTGAAGGAATTTGTCACCACTAAACCAGCCCTCCAAGAGATCCTAAGGGGGACCCTGTGAGACAAAGTACCAGAGACATCACTACAAGCATAAAACATACAGACATCACAATGACTCTAAACCCGTATCTTTCTATAATAACACTGAATGTAAATGGATTAAATGCGCCAACCAAAAGACATAGGGTATCAGAATGGATATAAAAACAAGACCCATCTATTTGCTGTCTACAAGAGACTCATTTTAGACCTGAGGACACCTTTAGATTGAGAGTGAGGGGATGGAGAACTATTTATCATGCTACTGGAAGCCAAAAGAAAGCTGGGGTAGCCGTACTTACATCAGACAAACTAGACTTTAAATTAATGGCTGTAACAAGAGATGAAGAAGGACATTATATAATAGTTACAGAGTCTACCCATCAGGAAGAGCTAACAATTATAAATGTCTATGCGCCGAATACCGGAGCCCCCAAATATATAAAACAATTACTCATAAACATAAGCAACCTTATTGATAAAAATGTGGTAATTGCAGGGGACTTTAACACCCCACTTACAGAAATGGATAGATCATCTAGACACACAGTCAATAAAGAAACAAGGGCCCTGAATGACACATTGGATCAGATGGACTTGACAGATATATTTAGAACTCTGCATCCCAAAGCAACAGAATATACTTTCTTCTCAAGTGCACATGGAACATTCTCCAAGATAGATCCTATACTGGGTCACAAAACAGCCCTTCATAAGTTTACAAGAATTGAAATCATACCATGCATACTTTCAGACCACAATGCTATGAAGCTTGAAATCAACCCAGAAAAAAGTCTGGAAAACCTCCAAAACCATGGAGGTTAAAGAACACCCTACTAAAGAATGAGTGGGTCAACCAGGCAATTAGAGAAGAAATTTAAAAATATATGGAAACAAACGAAAATGAAAATACAACAATCCAAACCCTTTTGGACGCAGCGAAGGCAGTCCTGAGAGGAAAATACATTGCAATCCAGGCCTATCTCAAGAAACAAGAAAAATCCCAAATACAAAATCTGACAGCACACCTAAAGGAAATAGAAGCAGAACAGCAAAGGCAGCCTAAACCCAGCAGAAGAAGAGAAATAATAAAGATCAGAGCAGAAATAAACAATATGGAATCTAAAAAAACTGTAGAGCAGATCAACGAAACCAAGAGTTGGTTTTTTGAAAAAATAAACAAAACTGATAAACCTCTAGCCAGGCTTCTCAAAAAGAAAAGGGAGATGACCCAAATAGATAAAATCATGAATGAAAATGGAATTATTACAACCAATTCCTCAGAGATACAAACAATTATCAGGGAATACTATGAAAAATTATATGCCAACAAATTGGACAACCTGGAAGAAATGGACAAATTCCTAAACACCCACACTCTTCCAAAACTCAATCAGGAGGAAATAGAAAGCTTGAACAGACCCATAACCAGCGAAGAAATTGAATCGGTTATCAAAAATCTCCCAAAAAATAAGAGTCCAGGACGAGATGGCTTCCCAGGGGAGTTCTACCAGACGTTTAAAGCAGAGATAATACCTATCCTTCTCAAGCTATTCCAAGAAATAGAAAGGGAAGGAAAACTTCCAGACTCATTCTATGAAGCCAGTATTACTTTGATTCCTAAACCAGACAGAGACCCAGTAAAAAAAGAGAACTACAGGCCAATATCCCTGATGAATATGGATGCAAAAATTCTCAATAAGATACTAGCAAATCAAATTCAATGGCATATAAAAAGAATTATTCACCATGATCAAGTGGGATTCATTCCTGGGATGCAGGGCTGGTTCAACACTCGCAAATCAATCAACGTGATACATCATATTAACAAAAAAAAGAGAAGAACCATATGATCCTGTCAATCGATGCAGAAAAGGCCTTTGACAAAATCCAGCACCCTTTCTTAATAAAAACCCTTGAGAAAGTCGGGATAGAAGGAACATACTTAAAGATCATAAAAGCCATTTATGAAAAGCCCACAGCTAACATCATTCTCAACGGGGAAAAACTGAGAGCTTTTTCCCTGAGATCAGGAACACGACAGGGATGCCCACTCTCACCGCTGTTGTTTAACATAGTGCTGGAAGTTCTAGCATCAGCAATCAGACAACAAAAGGCAATCAAAGGCATCAACATTGGCAAAGATGAAGTCAAGCTTTCGCTTTTTGCAGATGACATGATATTATACATGGAAAATCCGATAGACTCCACCAAAAGTCTGCTAGAACTGATACATGAATTCAGCAAAGTTGCAGGATACAAAATCAATGTACAGAAATCAGTTGCATTCTTATACACTAATAATGAAGCAACAGAAAGACAAATAAAGAAACTGATCCCATTCACAATTGCACCAAGAAGCATAAAATGCCTAGGAATAAATCTAACCAAAGATGTAAAGGATCTGTAGGCTGAAAACTATAGAAAGCTTATGAAGGTAATTGAAGAAGATTTAAAGAAATGGAAAGACATTCCCTGCTCATGGATTGGAAGAATAAATATTGTCAAAATGTCAATACTACCCAAAGCTATCTACACATTCAATGCAATCCCAATCAAAATTGCACCAGCATTCTTCTCGAAACTAGAACAAGCAATCCTAAAATTCATATGGAACCACAAAAGGCCCCAAATAGCCAAAGTAATTTTGAAGAAGAAGACCAAAGCAGGAGGCATCACAATCCCAGACTTTAGCCTCTACTACAAAGCTGTCATCATCAAGACAGCATGGTATTGGCACAAAAACAGACACATAGACCAATGGAATAGAATAGAAACCCCAGAACTAGACCCACAAACGTATGGCCAACTCATCTTTGACAAAGCAGGAAAGAACATCCAATGGAAAAAAGACAGTCTCTTTAACAAATGGTGCTGGGAGAACTGGACAGCAACATGCAGAAGGTTGGAACTAGACCACTTTCTCACACCATTCACAAAAATAAACTCAAAATGGATAAAGGACCTGAATGTGAGACAGGAAACCATCAAAACCTTAGAGGAGAAAGCAGGAAAAGACCTCTCTGACCTCAGCCGTAGCAATCTCTTACTCGACACATCCCCAAAGGCAAGGGAATTAAAAGCAAAAGTGAATTGCTGGGACCTTATGAAGATAAAAAGCTTCTGCACAGCAAAGGAAACAACCAACAAAACTAAAAGGCAACCAACGGAATGGGAAAAGATATTTGCAAATGACATATCGGACAAAGGGCTAGTATCCAAAATCTATAAAGAGCTCACCAAACTCCACACCTGAAAAACAAATAACCCAGTGAAGAAATGGGCAGAAAACATGAATAGACACTTCTCTAAAGAAGACATCCGGATGGCCAACAGGCACATGAAAAGATGTTCAGCGTCGCTCCTTATCAGGGAAATACAAATCAAAACCACACTCAGGTATCACCTCACGCCAGTCAGAGTGGCCAAAATGAACAAATCAGGAGACTATAGATGCTGGAGAGGATGTGGAGAAACAGGAACCCTCTTGCACTGTTGGTGGGAATGCAAACTGGTGCAGCCGCTCTGGAAAGCAGTGTGGAGGTTCCTCGGAAAATTAAAAATAGACCTACCCTATGACCCAGCAATAGCACTGCTAGGAATTTATCCAAGGGACACAGGAGTACTGATGCATAGGGGCACTTGTACCCCAATGTTCATAGCAGCACTCTCAACAATAGCCAAATTATGGAAAGAGCCTAAATGTCCATCAACTGATGAATGGATAAAGAAATTGTGGTTTATATACACAATGGAATACTACGTGGCAATGAGAAAAAATGAAATGTGGCCTTTTGTAGCAACGTGGATGGAACTGGAGAGTGTGATGCTAAGTGAAATAAGCCATACAGAGAAAGACAGATACCATATGGTTTCACTCTTATGTGGATCCTGAGAAACTTAACAGGAACCCATGGGGGAGGGGAAGAAAAAAAAAAACAGAGGTTATAGTGGCAGAGTGCCAAAGCATAAGAGACTGTTGAGAACTGAGAACAAACTAAGGGTTGATGGGGGGTGGGAGGGAGGAGAGGGTGGGTGATGGGTATTGAGGAGGACACCTTTTGGGATGAGCACTAGGTGTTGTATGGAAACCAATTTGACAATAAATTTCATATATTAAAAAAAAAATAAAAATAAAATAAAAATCTGTTATCACTAGCAGCACCAGCAATCTAGTAGATAATAATTAACTTAAGTTATTATTTTATAGGTTGCCAAACTGCAATGACAATTGAATTTACTGACTCTCCAGATCTCTTCTGTCAAAGTCAGGACATGGATTTTAAAAATGTGGGCTCTACGAAGAGAAATATAGGCACACAGGAAACTTCCAAAGTCAGGATTTCCCCAAAACCTCAGCTCTCCCTGAGTCTCCTCTGTCAGCTATAACAGACTCTTCTTCACCTATTTGATAAGTTTGTTTGTCATTTTAATGCTTTATAGAATGCTCAAATGAGGCACTTGCTTTTCAAGATAAGGTCAATTCTCACACACTCAACTCCTTAGTAACGGAATTATAATTAGAAAAATACTCCCCCTTATACCACAGATAAATAATAAAGTAAAGCCTGGAGAGACAGGCTTTAAGAAAAACACACCTCTGAAAATCTTATCTAGATAATAAGCATAAAATGTAGAATGAATAATAAAATTAGTAATAAATGTGATTTTCTAAAGAAGGAAAGCATTACATCAGGTTGAATACGCTTATAGTGCATTCATACACATCCACATATTCTGGATACAACATGCCAGTTTGAGCAGATAGGGTCAGTTCTAATACTTTGTTTATTTTACTTTTTAAAAATTGATTTGCTGGCGGGTCTTCTCTTTGAAGTTAAAATGTTAAAATCTCATACAAATGCTTTATTTTGAAAAATGGAAATTCAGACATGGCTATGACTAACAACAATACGACATCCAAGAATATTTTCCTTTCCACATGTCTTTAACATGCATGGACATGAGAGGAGCATTTGCATCTCTAAGAAGTGCTTCTGAGGTTGTTCACTTTAGTGTAGTCATATTGACAAGATATACTACAGAAGAAATCATGATAAGTGTATATTAGGTGTCCACCCACCCCCAAAGTAATGTATTTTAAGTCACAGAAATAAGAACAAGGAAGGCTTAATTAACACAACAGGGTGCAGAGTAGTACAAAATTATTTGATCCATGAGAAATGATTTCTTTATTGCATATTACTTGACTATGGGATACTCAGGAGTAAACATAGATGCATCCCATTGATGTTCTATTTCCCATTTCCCAGAATTGAATCAACTCTAAATTCTATAGCCCCTTTAACAAAGTAGAAGTTGGGTATACTTAAGGAAAACCACTACAGCATCTATATATTTGGTGTATTTTTATACCAACGGTATGTGCAACTATTTGTTAAAGTTACTTATGGATTTAGATTATTGAATGCTTGCCAAAGTAAACACTATAATCTAGAGATCTATAATGTTTCTCTATTATTTTCCAGTATGCATGGGAATTTGTGAAGACTACGTCATCAACAGAGCCCAACATGAATCCACCTCCCCATACCTCCTGTGGAACATCCAAATTATCCATTGTTTATTAAGTTATTTAGTATATACTATTGTAGCAATCATTAGCACCTAGGCACAACATTGCATGGGTTCTCTGATACTTAGAATAGTGGTTATTATGGTAGGAAGGACCATGTAGAAATCTTTGGTACTTCTCTTTCCTAACTCTTTCCTTGTACATCAAAAGCTAACACCTTTAAGAAACTAATGCCACTATCAAAGACTTACAGGGGCGCCTGGGTGGCGCAGTCGGTTGAGCGTCCGACTTCAGCCAGGTCACGATCTCACGGTCCGTGAGTTCGAGCCCCACGTCAGGCTCTGGGCTGATGGCTCGGAGCCTGGAGCCTGTTTCCGATTCTGTGTCTCCCTCTCTCTCTACCCCTCCCCCGTTCATGCTCTGTCTCTCTCTGTTCTAAAAATAAGTAAACGTTGAAAGACTTACATAGGATAGTAACTTTATCATTTCGTATTTTGCTCATTAACTTAACTGATACCCAAACATATGGTGTATAACTATTGACCTGGGGAATGTTTCCCCCCTTCCCTCCAATTTAATGGAAAACACCAGAAGCTGTCTTGTTTATTTTAGCAGGAATTACAAGATATTTACCATCTTGCTTCTAGGGTGTCAGTTCTGTACCATATTGTAGACTGCAGGGGCTTTAACTGTCTTACCATCTAGACAGCATTATGCTGGTCTTCTACACTGACGATTTAATGCTATAAGAATGCAAAATATAAATACTGTAGAGGCTTTGGTAAGACATTTGTATGATGAAGACAGAGAGATAAAGTCTTCAAATATCAATGAGACATTTAAATAACAAAAGAAATAATGAGAAGAATATATTATTGTCATAGAACAAAATAGAATCCATGAATCCAAATAGATATAAATAAATGGTAGACAACAAACGCTTCTTCCTTACAGTCAATTCCTGACTAATAAATATAGAAGAAATGATAGAACTAGAAAACTACCATTTGGTGCTCATCTTATTATTAGTTGTTTCAGACAAGAATCACCATAACCTAAAAGTAGTGCCCTAAAATATGAGAAAAAATATTTCTAACCTATCTCTAAAAGATACTTATTAATTGGGATGGAAAATATAGTATAAAAGTCTGGCCAACAATACTTTAATCAAGTGATCAAATTAACATCACAATTAATGGCAAATGTTGAGGTCAAGTGCCTCCCTCCTATGATGATTTCTTCCAAAAATCCACACCTAAAATTCTAATCCCGATGAAAATCAGGTGAACATAAATTAAGGAATAGTCTAGAAAATAAATACCCAGAACTCTTCCGAAATATGTTAAAGGCATGAGAGAAACAAAGAGATTGCAGAATTTAAATTTATCGTGTGACCCTGGATTGAATTCTGAGAAAAGAAGACCTTTTTTTTCTAAAAAAGGTAATTAAAGGGACAATTGGAGAAATTTGCACATAGTCTGTAATTTTGATATCAACACAAATTCCCTGGTTTGATAACCTTACTTTGATTATGTAAGGAAACATCATATTTCTAGGCAATATACCCTTAAGTATTCAGAGGCATCTTATCTTCAAATTTCTTTTCAACTTTTGAAAGAAAAAACTGCATGTAGATATATAAATACATATGTATACTCATGTGGTCTCATAGTTTATGTGTATGTGTGTGTGTCTATATGGATTCAGAGAGAAAAAAAAGAGGAAGAAAAGTGTATGTGAAAAATGTAAATATTGGTGGACTTGAGTAAAAGTTTAGGTGAATTTATTGTCCTACATTGCAATCCTTTTTATAATTTTCCAATCATTTCAAAATCCAAAGGAAAAGAAAAGCCAGTTGGATTGCAATCTTGTGAAAAGCTTAAGAATCCAGTGGTTCATTCTAAAAAAATTCACTCTTAAGAGAAAAACAATTTGCTGCACATTATCACTAACAAAGAAGCACATTTGTTTCTAATTGCTTGAAATTAAGAACACCAACTGATACAACAATCTAGAGAAAATAGTTTAAGACCAGATTAGACTAGAAAGGGAAGCAATGAAGGAAAAACTACCAGTAATATGAAAACAGAAAAATACTGGTCTCATGTATATTTCCTTTTTTTTGCAGTTTAGACAGTGTCCATAAATGGCTATCAGTTATATATGCCAGTACCATCTCAAATTGTTTATTACCCTTCACATACCTCTTTGAAATCCCTTTATTCATTTGGTATTATATACCTAATTTGTACCAATCATTGCATTAAGTCTTAAAATACTCATCAACAAAAGGGTCATCCTTTCCACAATAAATATACAGTGTCATGGGGAACAATAAAAATAAATATACAAATAATTATTTAATATTGCCACCATAAATCCTATGAAGTAAATGAAAAGACAGGGCAATGAGAGTTTAGCAAAGGAAACTGGTATAGTTTCAGAAGACACATGATTTTTTTTTAACAAAGTGACTTTAGTTGGAGATTTGATAAATAAAATCTAGTCTATTTATGGATACTCTTTTTATTAAAAAATTATTAAACATTTATTCATTTTGATCCACCAAAAAACTGCTAGACTTGATTCATGAATTCACAAAGTTGCAGGATATAAAATCAATGCACAGAAATCGGTTGCATTCCTATACACCAACAATGAAGCAACAGAAAGAGAAATCAAGGAATCGATCCCATTTATAGTTGCACAAAAAACCATAAAATACCTAGGAAGAAATCTAAGCAGGTGACATATCTATACACTGAAAACTATAGAAAGCTGATGAAAGAAATTCAAGAAGACACAAAAATTGGAAAAAGATTCCATGCTCCTGGATAGGAAGAACAAATACTGTTAAAATGCAGATACTACCCAGGGGCGCCTGGGTGGCGCAGTCGGTTAAGCGTCCGACTTCAGCCAGGTCACGATCTCGCGGTCCGTGAGTTCGAGCCCCGCGTCGGGCTCTGGGCTGATGGCTCAGAGCCTGGAGCCTGCTTCCGATTCTGTGTCTCCCTCTCTCTCTGCCCCTCCCCCGTTCATGCTCTGTCTCTCTCTGTCCCAAAAATAAATAAACGTTGAAAAAAAAATTAATAAAAAAAAAATGCAGATACTACCCAAAGCAATCTACATATTCAATGCAATCCCTATCAAAGTAACACCAGCATTCTTCACAGAGCTAGAATAAATAATCCTAAAATTTGTATGGAACCAGAAAAGACCCCGAATAGCCAAAGCGATCTTGAAAAAGAAAACCAAAGCAGGAGGCATCACAATCTCAGACTTCAAGCTACACTACAAAGCTGTAATCATCAAGACAGTATGGTACTGGCACAAGTACAGACACTCAGATCAATGGAACAGAATAGAGAACCCAGAATTGGACCCACAAATGTATGGCCAACTAATCTTTGACAAAGCAGGAAAGAATATCCAATGGAATAAAGACAGTCTCCTCAGCAAGTGGTGCTGGGAAAACTGGACAGCGACATGCAGAAGAATGAACTTGGACCACTTTCTTACACCATACACAAAAATAAACTCAAAATGGATATAAGACCTCAATGTAAGACAGGAAGCCATCAAAATCCCCAAGGAGAAAGCAGGCAAAAACTTCTTTGATCTTGGCCGCAGCAACTTCTTACTCAACACGTTTCCGGAGGCAAGGGAAACAAAAGCAAAAATGAACTATTGGGACCTCATCAAAATAAAAAGCTTCTGCACAGCAAAGGAAACAATCAGCAAAACTAAAAGCAACCAGCAAAATGGGAGAAGATGTTTGCAAATGACATATCAGATAAAGGGTTAGTATCCAAAATCTACAAAGACCTTCTCAAACTCAACACCCAAAACCCAAACAATCCAGTGAAGAAATGGGCAAAACACATGAGTAGACACTTCTCTAAAGAAGACATCCAGATGGCCAACTGACATATGAAAACATGTTCAACATCACGCATCATCAGGGAAATACAAATCCAAACCACAATGAGATACCACCTGACACCTGTCAGAATGGCTAACATTAACAACTCAGGCAACAACAGAAGTTGGCGAGGATGTGGAGAAAGAGGATCTCTTTTGCATTGTTGGTGGGAATGCAAGCTGGTGCAGCCACTCTGGAAAACAGTATGGAGGTTCCTCAAAAAACTAAAAATAGAACTACCCTATGACCCAATTGCACTACTAGGCATTTATCCACTGGATAGAAGTGTGCTGTTTCGAAGGTACACATGCACCCCCGTGTTTATAGCCGCACTACCAACAATAGCCAAAGTATGTAAAGAGCCCAAATGTCCATCGACAGAAGAATGGATAAAGAAAATGTGGTATCCACATATATGTATATATATGTATATGTATGTATGTATGTGTATATATATGCGCGCACGCGCGCACACACACACACACACACACACACAATGGAGTATTACTTGGCAATCAAAAAGAACAACATCTTGCTATTTGCAACTATGTGGATGGAACTGGAGGATATTATGCTAAGTGAAATTAGTCAGAGAAAGACAAAAATCCTATGACTTCACTCATATGAGGGCTTTAAGAGACAAAACAGATGAACATAAGGGAAGGGAAACAAAAATAATATAAAAACAGGGAGGAGGACAAAACAGAAGAGACTCATAAATATGGAGAACAAACTGAGGGTTATTGGAGGAGTTGTGGGGGGGGGGGTGGGATAAATGGGTAAGGGGCACTAAGGAATCTTCTCCTGAAATCATTGTTGCACTATGTGCTAACTGATTTGGATGTAAATTTATAAATAGATAGATAGATAGATAGATAGATAGAAAGAAAGAAAGAAAGAAAGAACATTTATTCATTTTGAGAGACAGAGAAAGAGCACAAGTGAGGGAAGGGTAAAAAGTGAGGGAGACACAGAATCTGAAGCAGGCTCCAGGCTCTAAGCTGTCAGCACAGGGCTTGATGCTGGGCTTGAACTCACAAACCAGGAGATCATGACCTGAGCCAAAGTCAGACGTTTAACAAACTGAGCCACCCAGGTGCTCCTGGACCCTCTATTCTGATATACTATTCTATTTGATCATCTTTTCACCAATACAACACTCACTCAGTTACTGAGTTTTAAAGCAAATCTTCAAATCAAGTAATAACGAGTCGTCAACTTTGTTCTTTCAGATGCCTTAGTGATTTTTTGATTTTACATTTCTACATAAACTTTAGAATCAGATTTTCAGTTCTTAAAACGAGCAATGTATTTTTGAATTTGGATTGGGATTGCATTTAGATTGCTTTGGGGAATGAAATTTGATAAATAATGAGTTTTCCAAAAACACAGTTGATGCATCTCTCCATTTACTTATGTATTTTTAATTCCTCTCCACAATGTTTTATTGTTTTCAGTGTAAAGCTCTTTAACATTTTGTTAAATACATCTCTCCATGATTCATGTTTTAAAACTATTATTAATAGTAGCATTTGGGGGGGGGGCACCTGGGTGGCCCAGTTTGTTAAGTGTCTGACTTTGACTCAAGTCATTATCTTACCACTTGTGAGTTCAAGCCCCACATCAGGCTCTGTGCTGACAGCTCAGAGCCTACACCCTGCTTTGGATTCTGTGTCTCCATCACTCTCTGTCCCTCCCACATTCACACTCTGTGTCTCTTGCTTTCTCTTGCTCAAAAATAAATACACATTAAACAAATTAAATAGTATTTTTTATTTTTACTTTCCAATGAATGGCTAGTATGTACAAATAACTAGACTCCCACTTCTGCTTAAAATAGAGAATGTCAAAAACACATCAATTCTACCATAACAATGAACACATCATATAGTGTATAAAATTCTAATTTTTCAGGCCATGAAGGAGCTGAGCTTCCAAGGTAACATGAAAAACTGAAATCCAAAGAGTTCCAAACCTCTCCTATGAGAGACAAGAGTACAAATTATTTCCTTTTTGTCAAACAGTAGAAAGAAGAGGTCATCACCATAAGAGCAAGTAAGAAGAAAACAGTTGAAACATAAATGAATTATTAAAAGGCAAAATATGTGCTACCATGACAGTTTAGAATCCCAGGGAACCTTACATGCAACATAAGTCCACATCATTCATCAAACTTTTTCCCTGAGCCTCCACTGATTACTGATATGACAGAATTCAAGACTGAAACACCTGGAAGAGAACCCCTCTGTGGTCTACACATGAAGACTTCACTACATTTAAAGGTGATACTTCATCTCAACTCTACAGACCATTTAGAGTACAAGGTACAGGTTGGCTCCTGATGGAGGATGGGCACAGAAACAGGCTGTGTCCTAGACATTTGTCAGGTACAAGGAAGAAAATGCCTATTGATGGGCATGGAACAGAAAAACACTCTGCCCCTAACCCTGTACTGACATGAAGCAGCAGTTATCTACAGCTGGAGCAAGACTAAGAAACCCACCCATCTTGGATCCTTTTAGGTTAATTCTAAAATTTCATTTATATAGATTGCTTAGAATTTCCTAATATGGAAAATCATAAGTAAATATGAAAAGAGTTTTAATTTTCTTAAGGATATTAAATTAAAATTTCAAATGAGTGCTAGCATCACTAGGCTTTAGAAAAAAAGAACTACTTTAAAGTATTAAGAGAAATAATATCACTATTCTAAAGTGAATACACTGTTACACTTCAAGTTATAATACCTTTCAATTCAAATTACCATTATAGTTTATTCTGGTAGAAAAACACTTTCAAATGCAAATTAACAACCAAGAAACGGATACTTCTTTTTTATATCCTCTTCCAACGTTTGTTGCATCATTTAAAATATATGTCTAGCCCAAAGTATATTTTCAGGTTATTTGGCTAAACTAGGAAATTATCCATACAATCAGATAATCTATCTCTGTCTTTGACATTTTCAGTATTCCCCAATCTCATCTAACTTTGAAATGCTTCAAAAGCAATGGTATTATTGGGATTTATCAGTTTTCTTCAGAGACATTAAAAGTATCCATACATAAATTGCATTTTTAAATATGCAATAAAAATAATTTGGTAACTCAACTTTCACTTTAAAGGTTTAAGTTTCTAATTTGGGTTACAGACACTGAGAAAAACTAGACATGCCTGCTAATTAAAAATCAAGACATCTCATTATAATATTTTTATATTATATAAAATATAGACACAAACCTTCCCAATGACAATCCATCAATTACTACAACATTCCCAGTTTTTATCATTTTAGGCATTCTAGCTCTGGTTTTTACGAAAAACTCTGTATTACTAAGTCAACTGAGTTTGTAAAAGGCATTCTTCCATTAGACCTAGTTTTATCCTTAAGTGACTTCAGAAATTACTCTTTCTCATGGAGAAATGGTAACATTATAAATAGTAGCTTTTACTTAAATACTAATGAGAAAAGTATGTATTTTTGAACTTTGAAATATGTGGAAAAGAGGGAAGATGAACATTGAAATAACTTGCTATTCTGCCAAGCAGTGATATCCACTCAATATTTTGATGCATTTAATAATATTCATTTCCTATCCATTCACCTATTGATGGACATTTGAATCAATTACCTATCTTAGCTATTGTAAAGAATACTGCAATCAACATTGGAGTGCATATATCTTTTCAAATTAGGTATTTTCTTCTGCTTTTGGTAAATACCCAGTAGTACAATTTAGATATATAAAGATGTGGTATATATACATAGTGGAATATTATTCAACTATAAAAAATAAATGAGATATTGCCATTTGTGCCAGACAACATGGATGGATTTAAGGGTAAGTGAAGTAAGCCAGACAAAGATAACATGATTTCACTCAAATGTGAAATCTGAAAAAAACTAACAAACCAAAAAAAAAAAAAAAAAATGGACTCATAAATACAGAGAATAAATTCAGGAACAAAATAAAAAACAGAACCAGACTCCTAAACACAGAAGTTGCCCTAGGGGAGGATGTTGGGAAGATGGGTTAAAGAGGTGAAGGAGTCATTGGAACTTTCCTGAAGAAACGATATCTCAGGTGAGAATTAGAGCAAGACGATTTGGCCATGCAAAGGGCCAGGGGAAGAGTGGGTTAGTCCAAAGTCATTCAGGCAGCAAAGAACTTTGCACCAGTTCAACAGAGAAATGGGGCTATGGGATTAGAGTTTAATAATCTGTGGTGGGAAGAGAGGGTACATACAGTGGGGAAAGTTAAGATGTCTAAGATCGTATACCAAGAAGTTTAGATTTTATTCCAATCAAATTGGGAAGTCTGAATGTTTTATGCAAGGGTGTGATGGTTAATTTTATGTGTCAAGCTGACTAGGCTAAGGGATGCCCAGATAGGTAGTAAAAAATTATTTATGGGGGTATCACCATGGGTGTTTCTGGAACAGATTAGCTTTTGAATTGGTGAACTGAGTAAAAAAGATGGTCTTCCCCAATGTGGATGGGCATTATCAAATATACTGCAGGCCTGACTACAACCCAAAGAGGAAGTATGAATCCTCTCTCTCTCTCTCTCTCTCTTTCTATCTCTCTGCTTGAGCTGAGACATCTATCTTCTCTTGCCCTCAGACATCATCACTCCTGGTTTTTGGACCCTTGAACACAGAACCCAGATTTACACTATTAATCCTCCAAATACTCAAAGCACCCCAGATTCTTAGGCCTTCATAACTGACAACAAAATTGAGTATTACACCAACTTTCCTGATTCTTCAACTTAAAGATGGAAGATCCTGGGACTTCTTGTCTTTCATCATTGTGTGAGCCAATTCCTAGAATAAAATTCATATACACACATACGCACACACACACATGTGTACGTGTACATGTGTGTATGTGTGTGTGTGTGTGTCCTGTTGGTTCTGTTTCTCTGGAGAACCCTAATACAAGGGGGCATTGCGAATTAAGGTTTCAATTTAATTGAATATTGACTTCTGTGGAAAATAGCTTTCAGGTTCATTCCCCAAACTAGCAAAAGCATTATTCCATTAATTACAATTTCTTTGGGGATGTGGTAGTCTTCCTTTATCCACAGTATTGTTTTCCATGGCTTCAGCTACCCATGGTCAAGTATGATCTGGAAGAAGATAATCTTTCTCCTGAAAGTCAAACAGTAGCCTGATGCTATGTAACAACATCTCTATTCACCTCACTTTATCCCAATGCAGGCCATTTAATCATCTCACACCATCCCAAGAAAGGTGCTTACAGTACAAGAAGATCCTTTGAGAGAGAACCTTATTCACATAACTTGAATTACAGTAAGTTGTTGCAATTGTTATATTTCCTTATTAGTTATTGCTAATCTCTTACTATGCCTGATTTATAAATTAAACTATCACAGGTACACATGATAAGAAAACACAGTGTATAGAGTATCTGGTACCATCTGTGGTTTCAGCCATCAACTGGGAGTCATGGAACGTATCCTCCCATGGATAAAGGGGACTACTGTGTATCATTGTGTCTTTCACTATAAAGCAAACTCTGTTGGGCTACAACAGCCCATGACCGTAACTTTCCAGTATCAGAAACATTGCTAAAAACTTCCTACGATCCTACTCTGCTTCTCTGATACACTCTTCCTACCAGTAATACTGCTGTGTGACAGAGAACAGTAAACTAAGCATAGATGCCTTGTCATCTTAGGAATGCCATTCTAGTTACACTTCTGTCATCCACATACTCTAGTAATATTTATTGAACAGATAACATGTGCTAGACCTTTTTGTAGGTAGGCAGTGGAGAATAAAAAGGCATGGATCCTACTCTATGAATTTTAAAGTCTGCTTAAGGAGAGAAAACATCTAAAACGCCAACACACACACACTCACTCACTCACTCACCAGAATCGAAAAGTTTCAGAAAAAGAACAGAGTGCCATGAGACAGTAACAAGAGGAAATAAATTTCATTGGTTTTCCAGGAGAGAGGAGGAGAGTTAGAAATTGTGTCCTTGAGAAGTTATACTTTAAATTAAAAATTAAGCAGATGCATAGCTTGAGGGAAGAGTATTCTAGTTAAAGGGAACAGTATGTAAGAGATCTTAAAGCATTTGAGGAACTCAAAGGTGGCTCATGATCTTAGTGAATAAACAATAGTGGTATAACAGGCCTTTGTGGAGGAAGGCAGAAGCCAGATAATCAAAATTCTAAGGCCATTTAGGAATTTGTAAATTTTTTGTTTGAAAAAAAATTTTAAAAACCCATTGGATTCCAAAGCAATGGTATTTTAACAGCAATACGGACAGTGAGGGATTTTAAGGAGGGCAATGACATTCCCCAACTTTAGCACAAGCCATCCTCACTGTAAGTTCACGAACTGCTTTTACTGATCTACTTTCCTCGAAGACACAGGCAAATTTATTTTAAATGTGTCATCAATGTAGTGATAATTTCCAATTGACACCAAAACTAACAAATAGAGAAAAAAGATATTCCTGGGAAAAGAAGAATAAATAATCGGTACAATAATAGCAAAGGAAAGTTTATTTTTATTTCTGTGTTTTCCCTAGAATCTCTGATGGTCTCAATTTTATTACAATTAAAGATGATACAAAGTTAATACAAACAGCAACCATCTCATAAGTCTTTACTGTGTCCTCTTTTATTTGCTCTACAACCATATAAGGAATATAAAATTAGCCCAATTTTTTAAGTGAGGACACTAAGGTTTGTAAGCTGCAAAGATCAAAGTGATGGAGCCAGGTGGCATCCCTAATAGCTTTGAAGTTTTCTGGCCAATTTATACAAATATTTTTATTTTGCTCTTTCCAATTCTGAGAGAAGTTAGAACTTCCGCCCAATTTCAATTACAAACCAAAAAGCCCTAGCCTTCCTCAAGTCTACAAGTATTCCTCTAATTTATCTTTTCTCAGAGTTTGAGGATGCTTACCTCAACATTTCTCCTACTCTTAGTGTGAGGATTCCTGGTATTAGTTTTCTCAACTATGTCAGTTTTCAGGTTCAAAGTATCATGGAACAACACCTAGGTGTTAGACTAGATAACTATTTGGAAGCCCCTGGGAGTATTTCTATAAGGGCAATAGGGACAATGTCCATTGAGGATACAAGACTCATGTGTGGTCTCCTGAGTCACTAAGTGTTACTGCTCTGATCAGTTACACTCACCTTCTCTCACATCTACTTCCTATACCATTCTCCCCAACAAAAGCCATGGTTTCTACCATTTCCTGTTTCACCTTGAACATGAACCTGTCCCTAAACATATTACAGAAGCACTAACTGAACCAACAAAAGATCTCACTCACAAGGACTAGTGACTTAAAAAAATATTTTTTAAACCAAAGCATAGGTATTTCTCACTGGGACTTAGATTTGTGGAGAGGGAGAATTCTGGGTATCAACTCCAGCTCTTCTCCAACCCTGTAGCTCTCATAAAATCCCCAGTTGTTATTTACATTGCTACTTGGTATGTCTTGGAATAAAGGACAGACTCACATTTTTCCACTCTCATCGCTTGATTCCAAAGCCAGTCATCCACCTTAAATGCATCACCTCAGCTTTACACCTACTGTGGCTCACATAATTAAAAATGTTATATTCAGTAAATAAAGGGGTCAAATTATCTGAATGGAAAAATGGTGACATTAAAAGCAGTTCTGGAATGGGAAACATGGGGGCCTCCAACCAATTCACACAAATTTCATCACCAAGGCCATCAAAAATCTCAGACATGGTCCCAGATGCCTTTTTCACTCTGCTCTCACCTCATTAACTGGTTTTCCTAACTGAGGACTGACAAAGATGTCACATACCGTGGGTTACCTTGAAAATAGTGCTTTGTAAATGAACTCCCACCCTAACATCAGTATAAACAATAAACAGGAAAAAATCTAAGAGGGAGGGATGGAGAGATGGCAAAACAGAATTCTCTAGAGTCATCAGGATGAATCCCCATGACTCAGAGCCCGGGTTCCTAATGTTCTGTCTTCTGCTATGTGCCTTCAGAGAAACACTCAAGAGGGGATCTAAGCTCTGTTGCCATTATTTTTCTTTAAATTCCCATTAAGATTTTTTTTTTAATTTTTTTTTTCAACGTTTATTTATTTTTGGGACAGAGAGAGACAGAGCATGAACAGGGGAGGGGCAGAGAGAGAGGGAGACACAGAATCGGAAACAGGCTCCAGGCTCTGAGCCATCAGCCCAGAGCCCGACGCGGGGCTCGAACTCACGGACCGCGAGATCGTGACCTGGCTGAAGTCGGACGCTTAACCGACTGCGCCACCCAGGCGCCCCAATTCCCATTAAGATTTTTAGCTGGCTGACAATTTCTAAATAGTCTAAATGTCTCCATAACATCTTTGTATTACTTGACTACTTAGTTTCCCAGAGGACATGCAAAAATCCCACAGGGTAAGGATTTTAATATATCATAACCCACACGATACTTTGGACTCAACTTTCCTTAGTGGCATTCACATCTGTTTGTCAGATAAGAATTAAGTTCATCTTAAGGAAATTCTATACACTTTAACCAGGGCCTCTTATTTTTTTCTTTTTACTAAAACATAATTAAAACAATAAAAACCCTAACTACCTTTCATGTAACACTTTTGCCTCTCTTCAGAGTACATGTAAAGTGAGGGGCTGATCTGCTTCCCTAGCCTCTTCGCATGCACAGGACTGGCCTGGAATTCCAAGTTCCCAGGTAAACTAGATACCTTCACAAAAATCAAATGTGTTACATGAGCATTCTTGCAAACTTTTCACCTTTTTCTCTTCACCCCACAACAGAAGATCCAGGAACTGGATCTAGACAATAGACCCTTCCAGATCTCCTCTGTAGCACTGGCTTTCCTCTATAGCAGGGATGGTAAACTGGGTCTATAGGCCGAATCCAGACATCACCCCATTTTACAAATAAGGTTTGATTGTAACACTGCCATACTCTATCATGTACATACTGTCTATGGCTATCTCAATAAAAGAACAGATTTGAATATTCATTACAATGACTATATGGTCTGTAAACCTAGAATATTTACTACCTGGCCCTTTAAAAAAAGTGTTGATAGATGAAAAGGCTCTGGAGGCTTTCTGAAGAATTTTAAATCATTTTTTCAATTTTTTAAATGTTTGTTTATTTTTAAGAGAAAGAGACAAAGCATGAGCGGGGGAAGGGAAGAGAATGTGGGGGTGGGGGCACAGAATCCAAAACAGGCTCCAGGCTCCAAGCTGTCGGCACAGAGCCTGATGTGGGGCTCGAACCCATGAACAGTGAGATCATGACCTGAGCTGAAGTCAGAAGCTTAACCAACTGAGCCACTCAGGTGCCCTGAATTTTAAATCTTTTACCTCATTCCATTAACTCCCCCACAATCTGATATCCCTCAATGCCCAAGCTAACAAAACTTTCTCTGCTCATGAGATTCCTCCAGCACTCCAGCAAATTCATGTTTTTTGACCTCTGGAATCCAACCAGTCAATGTGAACAGGGACTTTTTGTGTTCTAATAAAACAGCATTATTAAACAAGTCTCAGATAATTACATTGACCAGTCTATGACATATTCCTCAAAGCACTTAAATCTCTGGCCTCCTCATATTCCCTAAGTTTCTGCTTAGAAATACTAGAATTTGAGGTTTTAATTCAGATTTCTCTGGCATACTTTGAATATTACGCTTTTCAAAGCAGGCTTGTTGAGATACAATTCACATGCCAAAAAATTCACCCATTTAAAGCTGACAATTCAATTATGTTTAACATATTCTCAGATTTGTGCAACTATCACCACAATCTAATTTTTACAACATTTTCATCATCCCCCAAAGAAATCCTGCACCCATTATCAGTTGCTCCCAAACACCTTACACCACCTGAAGCCTGGAGCAAACATTCATCTATCTTCTGCTCTATAGATCGATTTATAGGGAAGGTCCAGAAGAGACAATCTCACTATTATAGTCTTTTGTGACTAGCTTTGTTCACTTAGCATAATATTTTCAAAGTTCAACTGTGTTGTTGCATGTACCTGTACTTCATCCCTCTTTGTCTATGGCTGAGTAATGTTCCATTGTAAGGATATACTACATTTTAAAATCCATTCACCAGTTGGTGGACATTAGAGTTTTTCCCATATGAATAATGGGAGCTATGACCATTCACGTACAAGCTTTTATGTAGATATGTATTTTTTTATTTCTCTTGAGTACATACCCAGGAGAATTGCTAGCTCATACAGTATACAGTATACTAACATTTATGGAAGTGCCCAACTATTTGCCAAAGTCACTGCCTCCTTTTACATCCCAGTCAACAATGCAAGAAGGTCCCAATTTCTTCATAACCTCAGCAACACTTGTTGTCTTTTCTATTATAATCATTTCAGTGATTGTGAAGTGATGTCTCATTGTGGCTTTGATTTGCATTTTCTTAATGACCAACAGTGTTGAGCATTTTTTTTCCTGTACTTCTTTAAAGAAGAAATAAAAATGGTCAACATCCATTAAATCATTGGTTCATGTTTTAGTTGGGTTGGTTCCTTTTATTATTACATTGTAAGAGTTCTTTTTTGTGACTCTGAGTCCATTATAATATATATAATTTGCAAATATTTTCTCTCATTCAGTGAGCTGTTTTTTCAACTTTCTAGGTGGTATCAAGTACAAAAGTTTTAAGTTTTGATAAGGTCAATTGATCTATTTCTCTCTGGTTGGTTGTGCTTTACTATCATATCTAGCTAATCACTGCCTAACCCAAGGTGGTAAAGATTCACTTCTGTTTTCTTTTAAGAGTTTAATAGTTTTAACTCTTATATTTAGGTCTTTGATCTACTTGGGGGTACTTTTTATATATGGCAGGAGTTAAAGTTCCAACTTTATTCTTTTGCATGTGGATGTTGGTGTCACTGCCATGTGTTAGCACTATTCCTTTCCAATTAATTATATTGGCATCTCTGTTCAAAGTAAGTTGAACAGACATGTAAGTTTTTTTTTTCTGGATATTCAATTATATTCCATTGACTATATTCCATAGTGTGTCTGAGAGGTGAAACTTCCAACTTTGTCTGGTTGAGTGCCTCCCATATTATTTTGGCTCCTGTACAAATGTTTTGCATTTTCATATGAATTTGTGGATCATCTTGTCAATTTAGGCAAAAGAACCAGCTTAGATTTGATATGTATTGTTAAACAATGTTTTACATGTTCTGTGAGAAACTTAGGATAACCTGCTAAGGTTAGAGTGGATAACAAATTGCGGTCAGCTACAGTAGGTAGAAAATACTAATTTGGGGAGGAAAGTCTAGGACGGGAAACGCCAAGATCTCTGAGCACCACAGAAAGATTATTGCTTCCCAGACTGCTAACATGATGTAACTTTGGCATCACTCCATTATTCTAGGAAAAACTTATTTCAATCTAATCAATTTCTCACTAGGAGTTCCTCTTCTCTCTCCCTAGTATCTCTCATTGTTACTTCACCACTCTGATGTACAAATAACAGCATTAGCTACCATATGCATACCACTCATTGTTCAAAAGACAGTGTTTATACGACATATTTAATTCTTACAATCAACTTAACAGGTAAATATTAGTTTTATTGTACAGATCAATACCTAGAGGGCCAGTGGATAACAGCTTTGTTATCCTTTGTTTAGGAATGAAGTTTTAGAGATGAGATTTGGACTCAAACTGATAGAGCTCTTATATTTAAGCTATTAATCAGTATTTAAACTTCCCCCCATGAAGCATCCTTTTAACAAATGTTTTTGCAATCAATTAATTCATCAAAATTAAGTCAAGCTTCAGCAGCAGTCACTATTTGTACTGCCTTTCTAAGCTGTCTGAGTGACTCTGAAACAAAAATCTTAAGTCCACTATTTTTATAAAGCTAAAGATCTGAAGAAGCCTACCTATCATTTTATAAGAGCCTACCCCATAGTAAAATTATTTTATGTGTCAGATGTGCTTCCAAATAGTCCACGTAGATCAAATAGGGGATGGAATTTGATTAAACAAGTTTTTGAAAATTGTCAAAGACAGGGATTAATATATCGGGTTTGTTATACTATTTAATCTGCTTTTAAAAATCATTATGTCCAGAGTAAAAGTTTGTTTTTTTAAGCAGAAGATTTGAAAGTTTTTTCTTTAATCTCAAATGCATTTCGTGAAATAATGTCTCTTTTACAGAACTAGTAACCTTGAGGAAAAATAAGGTAAAATAAAGTACAACACAGAGTAAATATATAAATAACCAACATCAAGGGCAACTAAATTAATTATTTCAAACATTTAAATTGGTGGTCCTAGGATTCCATGTCATTTTAAAGGTTCCAGTTTTCTCTCTTCTCCCTGTCCAGGTCACGGTTGCTACTGGGCTATTTGGTCAGTACCAACCTGCTTCAGTCATGTCCTAGATCCTGAATAATTTTTCTCCTGTTCTTATGAGCTGATCAACTTATCTGATGTACTCACTTTACTGATCAGTCTTAACTTGTGCTCTGCTCTGTAGAGCAGGACACTAATGGACACCAAGTCCATTCCTAGGAGACATCGAATTTTTCTAACAGGCCTTATATCACGACTCCCCACTTTGATGAAGCTTCCCTAGACTGCTGATCATGACATTTTCACCCAATGACCTCTCTCCTTCACTTGGAGTCAGTCCTGTGCTCTCATTTGACAACTAGCTCCCCCAGATTTCCCAGGCTTCCTCTCTACTTTCTCTCATGGGTGCTGCCTGTAATAAAGACCTTTCCTTGTTTGATCACCATGGCACTGGCTTATGGAGGGACTGCTAGTAGCATGACTACATACTGGACAGATTCCGTAACTTCGAGTCACTTTTAAGTTCTTTAGACTTGTTTTAATGTCCAGTCTTATATGGCACTTAATATTATCTCTCTTCTTCCTCCAGACTCCTGCCAAAGAAGCTTGGGAGAGTGAGGAGCTGTAGCTCTTTATTCTCAGCCTGCCTTTAGAGCCCCCTTTGGCTGCTGCTCTTTCTTTCCTTAAATAGTGACTATAAGTAGCTCAACACTCAGGTTTGTTGGAAACGTGGATTAGATACATGTGAGTTCCTTAAGGACTTCTCCAGAGACCTCTTCCTGGCTGCATGGTTTTCTAGTAAGGGATATCCTATTCCAACTTCATTTTATTCCACTCTCTGCTACATTTTCAACCTCTGTTCATACAATCAATTCACACAGCAAACAACTTTCTTGGGTGGGTGCTTACAGGACAGCTCAAGCTCATCTTCTTCCAAGCACTGAGGGTGGGAGGCTGACTGCTACATGGCTCCCCAGCACCACCCCCCTTTTTTTTACCTTGTCCTCCCCCACCCCGCTGTTTACCTTATTGCTCTATTCAAAAAGGCATAGATTTCAGATCAGCAAATCACTTCATAGGAACACTTCCAAAGGGGAAATGAAATGCCAGTATTTATTTTCTTCTCTATCAGACTTCCCTCGTCTCCACAGACTATTCTCTCAGAACCACATTTACTTAGCTAGTGGGTGGTGGACACATACTTTCTCTTCAATAGGAAAGGGTAGCACAAGCCACATCACTCATTTCTAGGTTCTTATATAGGACTTCAAAGGAGTTCTTTGATATATTTAACCTCCCTGTGGTGGTTTTGTATAAATGAAATAGAGGAAAGGTGATGGACAGTTTGAGTAGCAGAGCTTATCTGACCATGACTAAGTCCTGGAAAGATGTCAGACCTCAATTATTTTGGGCTTTTGTTAGAAAACGGTGAGTATTTGAAACTTCTTTGTCATCAGTTTAAGGTTCTATAAATCTCCATGGCACAGTTAAGCTTCATGAAATAAGTTCTGTGACATTAATTTGCTCCCCTGCAAAGCCCGTATTCAACCCTCTTTGACACTGTATTCCCATTTTAAACTGTTAACACTTAATACTGTCTCTAGCTTTTAATTGTACCTAGATGCAGTTCACTGTTGCTGTCTTCAATTACATGTTTTCTAGATCTGCCACTCCTCTGGATTAACTCAGGAAATGGACGGAGAAAACTTAGATACTAGCCTACATACACACACTCCTTTGTTATTTTTTTTTGAATGACATTTAAGTGATTACTACACTTTATCTTCTATCCATCTTGTTTCCCTTGCATTTCATTAAAATTTGACAGTGGAATGATCTCCAAATTCAGACATCTTTGCCTTATGACACCCCTACGATAGTTAAAAAACATCAGTTCTAAGTCATGGTTTTTCTCTTCTGAGTTATTCTGGATGCCCCAGCTACTGATTTGTGATTTTCTTTGTGAAAAGGTAGTCTGGTGAGTAATATGATTCTAAGGGTAAAGGGGACTTCCCTTCCATTTTCTTAAACATTATTTCTCAGTCATCAGCATGTCCCGAAAGATCTCATATGCTGTGTCTGGGATGTTTGCTGCAAGGGCCCAACTCTCGCATGACACATGAAGCAGTAGGCTTAACTGCACCTCTCTGCTTATCAATACCCACCTCCATGTCTCCAAAGATTACTGATTTCTCCTACACTCTGTCTCTAAGGCATTCCCCATATTTCTGGTCTTCTTCAAATCAGTAACTCTATCCCTTTTGTAGGAGTATTTGGAAATACTAGAATTGAAGAACCTACAAATTCATTTTACTTTGTCAGACCAGGATTCCTAACCTGTATGGAAAATGGTATTACAGGAAAAATGCAAGCCTTGAAGAGGAAATGAAGAAACTGCCTTTCCACTAGTGTTAAAGAGAACCATTCCTTGGCTAATGTTAACAATTCAGGCAACAAGAGATGTTGGCGAGGATGCAGAGAAAGAGGATCTCTTTTGCACTGTTGGTGGAATTGCAAGCTGGTGCAGCCACTATGGAAAACAGTATGGAGGTTCCTCAAAAAATTAAAAACAGAACTACCCTATGACCCAGGAATTGCACTATTAGGTATTTATCCAAGAGATACAGGCGTACTGTTTCAAAGGGACACTTGCACCCCAATGTTTATACCAGCACTATCAACAATAGCCAAAGTATGGAAAGAGCCCAAATGTCTGTCGACGAATGAATGGATAAAGAATATGTGGTATATATATATACAATGTAGTATTACCTGGCAATCAAAAAGAATGAAATCTTGCCATTTGCAATCACGTGGATGGAACTGGAGGGTATTATGCTAAGTGAAAGTAGTCAGAGAAAGACAAAACTCATATGACTTTACTCATATGAGGACTTGAAGAGACAAAAAAGATGAACATAAGGGAAGGGAAGCAAAAATAATATACAAACAGGGAGGGGACAAAACATAAGAGACCCTTAAATATGGAGAACAGAGGGTTCCTGGAGGGGTTGTGATAGGGAGGATGGGCTAAATGGGTAAGGGGCATTAAGGAATCTACTCCTGAAATCATTGTTGTACTACTATATGCTAACTAATTTTGTTGTAATTTAAAAAAAATGAAATTTAAAAAATAATAATAAATTTAAAAAGGAGCACCATTCTTGCTACTCATCAGTCACTGTACCTCTCTCATCCTTCACATTTCATGGAATTTTCTTCTAATTGAAACTTTAAGTAAGCACTCCCACATAAGCTCAACTTAGGTATGAAGCTAATGGAGTGAAAATTCTGTAAGTAGAAAGACAGCAATATTCCCAACTTAAAAAAACAGATTTTACAGTTGCAGATTCAATAGTGATGCTTCTTGTTTTATGAACATTTTAAAATAGAAATATTTGCCCCTTAGTCCAAAAAAATTGTCTCAATAGAAATCTTAGGATAATTTTCAGTTACAGATTTAGTCCTCAACTGATTGTTTTCTTTCTTTCTAATTCAACCTTGACAGGTATTATTTGGAATCTTATTCATGGTAGATTCTAAAATTTCCACTGAGACACACCTACTAAAAGAAATTTCCAGCTGAGCAAATATTTTTACCACAGATCGTGTTCTTTTTACTCATTCGCTGACATGTCTTGTGAGACCCTGTAATCTGCCCCACCTCTTTGCCCCTGTGACACAGCTCACCCCAGATCTGACATGTTTTTTAGGCACTTCTAGGTAAAGGACCAGGAGTCAATTTAGAGCTGTAGAATTCCTTAGTCATCAACATGTCTATTTCTCTCCAACAGCATTATGGAGACTTCATTAAATTCTCCTTAATTTATTCACTCCTAAAGCTTATTTTTCATTATTTAAAAAATGCCAGATTGGGATGAACTAAAAACATAATATTACCTTTAAAAACAAACAAAAAAGACTTAGCAAAGGAAGAGAATGGCAAGAGAGAAAGATAAAGAGCTAAGAAAGATAAAGGACACAGAAACCCTAACAGTCTTTCTGAACAGAGGACTGCGGTAATCAAAACACACCCTCCCCTTAGACGCTCCAGAGACAGTGTCTAATACATCTTCATGCTTCTAGCCCAGGAGTCTCCCACAGGTGATGGTACCTCTGCATTTAACTTCTTCCTGTCGATCACCATGTTTCTGTGTATGCTGGATGTGAAGGGGAAGAGTATCAGCTCTATCTTCCCAGAATAAGCTATTTGCCATTTACTATGAAGAAGTTTGTCCTTCCCCACATGATTCAAATATACTGAGTATAATTTCTATTTGTTATTTGGCTCAACTTCAAACATAATATTTATTGTACTTTCTCTAACATATTCTAGGAATCATGTGTATTCAATATGGTTCAGTGCAATTTTCTTAATATTTTGTTACTGACAAGAGAACTTAATTTTCAATGGAGGGCATCTTACTCTTGGAAATAGTTTATGAGTTTCCTGTTTCAATCACTCATGAGGGACTCCTCTTTAATCTCCCCAGGGTCTCTGTTCGCTTTATGAAGGATAATGAAAAACGACTCTAGCTACATCTACTGAGCCCCTGCTGCCTGCAGCACTGTAAGCAGTTGACAAGTATCATCTCATTCATTCTGCAAAGTAACTTATGAAGAAGATAATATTCATTCTATTTTAGAGATTGCAAAACTAAGGCCTGAAGGTTAAAAAAAATGTTATAAAGCAGTAAATTTTCAGACTTTGGAACTTTTTCCCCATGCATGGGGTGTGTGTGTGTGTGTGTGTGTTTGCCAACAAACTTACTCCTGAGAAGTCTTTCCCTGAATTTGTCTTTCCTTTCTTCACAAGACTTCACAAAGTTTGGGTAACTTTAAACTTATTTCTCAATTCTCTAGTCTACTTCACATCAATTAGTCTCCTTTTGTTTATGTGTTAGCTAAGAAATTCTAGTGTAGTGAAATGCCTATGTATGTTATCATGTCCATATTTTCACAATTTCACTTGAAACCTTGTTCCCTAAATGAATGTCCTCATCTTCAGACCTCAAAACCACTAATAGGCATAACACACATCACCAAACAGTAATATAGACAGGAAACAGGGCCACTTGCCCAATGGGGAAACAGAGCAGGTCAGACGACAAAGAGGAGTCTTCCTTTCCAGTACAGGGAAGTCTTTGACCACCTAGATTTCAGAAGGACTGAAATCTGGCTATTCCTCCTACCCTCTCTTTCTGTTCTCACATCTCAAACCCTGAAATTTGTGGTTAAACCCGCTTAATAACAACACACACATTTTTACCATGATTATATATAGCCAGTTGGGGTTACCATATTAACTATCATTAATTGAACAAGGTGAGTCATCACAAATCTGGGAAAATAAAAAGGCAAGAGAAAGATACACAAAAGATATTGATATTGAGGGGGCGTCTAGGTGGCTCAGTCAGTTAAGTGTCCAACTTCAGCTCAGGTCATGATCTCATGGTTTGTGAGTTTGAGCCCTGCATCAAGCTCTGGCTGACAGCTCAGAACCTGGAGCCTGCTTTGGATTCTGTGGCTCCCTCTCTCTCTGCTCGCACCCTATCTCTCTCTAAAAAAAATAAACATTACAAAAAAGATATTGGTATTGAGAATAGCTCTTATAAAAGGAAAAAATAGCTTATTTCTTAAGTTTTATTTCTAAATATCTTATTTCTGAAACATTTTCTCTCTTCATTGAAGCAAGAAACATGTCGGGGTGGAGAACACAGCAAAGTTGCACCAGAAATAAGCAACCTTCTAGTTACTATCAGAAAATGTATTCCTATTGACAACTCTTCTCCCCACCCCCACTAAGGTTTATACACAGCTAAGATCCTCCTATATCTTGCTACTTCTTATTAGGTATATGTTCTTTTAGAGGATGTCTATTAGGAAAGCCCATTACTCTAAGTCTGTTAATATTTTATAACACAATGCAAAATTTTACTCTCATCATTCAATATAATGTGACACTCTGGAGTGAGCTGAAAACATAGTTACACATAGGCTATCCTACCTGGTCTTCAGTGCAAAATAAACATTGCCTACCAAGTCTGGGACACACAGTTCTGGAAGGAGGCAAAAACTATTTCCTCTGTCTTGTTCAATGGATCTGCCTATCTGTATGATGAGCTGTGAGTGGGTTTCCTGGTTCCCGTACTTGCAGGTGTTTGTCCTATTTCCACCATGTTTTTCAAATGCATAGAGTTCATAGTTGCTGTTAATATCTGCTTAGAGAGCTTGAAGATTGAATGCTCAGAAATGTATTATTTTTCTCCAACAAAACTGGGACAAATTAATTTGGTATTTTTATCTGGAATAAAGCTTCTTAAATAAAATACCTCTTAATGTTAAAACACACTGTTCACAAAGCAGATCTTAAGACCAAAAAATGGGTCCAACAGTCCTACATAGAAAACAATGGACTTGAAGAAAACATCTCAAGGTTGCAATGGAGAGGTTACATTCTGTACATCCCAAAAAAGTTCCTGCACCTGAGTCTTTAGGAAATACCATGCTGCTGACTCTCCCAGATAGCTTCCTTCCTTCCTGTACTCTTTATCCACTGATATTTTTTTTATTTTTTTAATTTTGTAAAGTTTATTTTTTATTTATTTTTGAGAGACAGAGACAGAGCAAGTGGGGGAGGGGCAGAGAGAGAGAAGGAGAAAGAATCCCAAGCAGGCTCCACACTCTAAGTACAGAGCCTGATTCAGGACTCAAACTCATAAACCATGAGAACATGACCTTAGCTGAAACCAAGAGTCAGATGAGCCACCCAGGTGCCCCAGCATGGATTTTTATATTTGAAAATTACTGGTGACTATTAGACAATGGAAAATTTGAGTAGGAAGACAGGATATTAAAACACACTTTCAGAGTCAAAATGATTAGAAAATAATACATAGAGAGATTAACAGAGAATAGTATTGCTACCATAGCCTCTCCTTGGGATCTCGTGCTTTAAAGAATAGATTTCACAGATTATTCCTGTAACATAATCCACTTATAGATATTTCAGGAAGATTTTACATAATTTTTAAAGACCACTTCTTATTTTCTGGCCGTTCATGCCAGGTCACTATATGTAATATTTCTGGGACTTTTACAACAAAGTCACCACAGCTGACTTTAGTCACCACAGCTCAAAGAAATGAAGGAACCATATTTTCTGTGTGCCATGATATTAAGACACACTCAGACTGACGTGGGGTGGGAAAGGGCAGCAGCAGAAGACATCCTATCTGCCTTATCCATTAGGATTCTCCAGAGAGAAAAATGTGAAAATGTGTGTGTGTGCATACGTACATGAGCATCTATGTGTGGTACAGGCAGAGCAGTGAGACATATACTCAGATTATGTTGGATGAGTGTCAACTCAAGCCTTCTCTGCTCAGCATGTGTAAAATTAATTAAGAGTAAAGTCTCTTCCCTCAACTACTTGCTAGTATCAAAATCTTTCTGCACATTCTTTAATTTGCTATTTTCCAGATTCTTTAGGTGGACACTTAGATCATTGATTTTGAAATCTGTCTTCTTTTCAAATATATACATTTTAGACCTGCATTTCTCTCTAAAGAATCCCTTACCAGCATCCCACAAATATCGAATTTTCAAAAATGTATCAATTAATTTGAAATTCTTCCTATATTTCCTTGTTACTTCTTTGGCATCGTAGTTATTTAAAATATTTTGTTTCCTTTTCAAATGTTTGGAGATTTTTCAGGATGTCTTAATGGTACTGATCTTTAAATTAATTCATTATGGTCAGAAAGCATACTCTAGGATTTCAGTCCTTTGCCATTCTGTGACATCTTACAAACCAGCATATTAACTATCTTAAAGAACGTTCTGTTTGCATTTGAAAAAAATATGTTTTTTGATTTTGCTGGGTTTAGTTTGAAAATATCTACTAGATCATGTAGGTGGGCAGTGTTATTTGAACTTCTCATATTCTTACTAATTTTTTTATAATCTTTCAATTACTGGGAAGAAGTGTTAAAATCTCCAAATATAATTGTTTTTGTATCTAGTTCTTCTCCTATACCTGTTAAAATTTGTTCCATGTACTTAGAATTTCTGTTATTACAAGGTACATACACATTTAGGATTCCTGTGTTTTCTTTTTCTTTTTTTTGATTCCTGTGTTTTCTTAATGAAATATCCCTTTTATCATTATGGAATGTTGTTTTGCCCTAATAATATTCCATTACTGGCAGCCCTCTGCCTAATAGTAGTATAGTCATATTATCATGAGTATTATTTTCATGGTTTACTTTTTTTTTATCTTTCTACTTCTGACCAGATGTCCTTTTACATTTAAAAAGAATTCTCTAGTGGCTTTGTACCCAATCTTATTTTGTATCCTGACATCCTGCCTTTTAACATGACTGATTGGATGATTTTCATATAATTAAATTATTAATACTATCAGGCTTAAGTCAGTCATCTTCCTAATTGATTTCTATTTGTCCTATCTATTCTTCGGGTCTTTCTCCCTCCGTGCCTTTATTTTGCACTGAGTTGTTAAAATTTTTTTACTCCTTCATTGTCTTTTGAGCTGTATCTGTGAATATTTAGTGGTCACCATAGGAATCAAAATGTTCCTTCTGAACTTATGACAGTCTATTCTGAAATATACCATTTCGCATAAATAAAACCTTAAAACAATGTATTTCAATTGATCTCTGTGTTATCTTTGTGCTATTGTCATAGTCTTTACTTCTACTTATTTTATAAACTTTACAATGTATTATTTTTACTTTTGTTTTGAAGAGTTTTTTTAAAGAATTACTAAAAGGGAAAAATAATTCTTTATAATTGCACAAATTTTATAATTTCCCACTCTCTATATTCTTGCTATTAAGATTCCAGTTTCTGTTATTCTTTTGGCTTTAGCCTGAACAATTTCTTTTAGCATTTCATATGGTGTAAGTTGGCTAAATACAAATTTTCTTAGGCTTTGGTTATCTAAAGTATCTTATTTGCTTTCATTTGTGAAATATATTTTCACTGGATAAAGACTTTTTCACTAGATTTTCACTGGATAAAGTCGATTTTTTTTTCTTTTCAGCATTTTAACATGTCTTTTTCTTGTTTCCTGCTTTGCCTTGTTTCTGATCAGAACTTATAGTTCTTACTGTTATTCATCTGTGCGTCTCTTATAGTCACTGGTATTTTTGTTTGTTTGGTTTTAGTATTTTAGCTTTACTCGTGGTTTTCCAGAGTTTGATTATAGTGTTTATTTAACCTGTTTTGGTGTGTGCCATGTTCTTGAATCAGTGGGCTGATAATTTTCCTTGGAACTGAAGAAAATCTTTAAAAATCATGCTTTATTCTCTCTTCCATCCCTAACTCTGTGACTCCAATTGCATATATGTTAGTCTGTTTGCAATTATCCTGCAAGCCATTCTCTTGAATTTTTTTTACATACTTTTCTCTCTGAAATTTTGATAATTTCTACTCACTGGCCTTCAAGTTCAATGATTTTTCCTTCATTAGTCTCCAAGTTGTTCTTAAACCCATCCAGTGCATTTTTTGTATCAGATACTGTCTTATAGAATCTTTACTTCATTCTATCTTACTTTTCTTTTCTCTACATGATAGTCCTAATTTTTTATTTAAATCTTATCCTATTTTTTAAAACATATTTAGAGTATTTGTTTTAAAAGTCCTTGTATGAATGATTACATAATATAGTCTTCTAATTATGTCTTCTCTTGATTTGGGATCATAGTTTACTATTTATTTGCACTTTTTAGAATTATTATATGCATTGTTTAAAAAGGTAGAGCTAGAAGTATATTGTGTTATTTTGTTTATTATAGCACAAGCCATGTCACCTCCTTTGTTGGACAGGATGAGAGGCTGATCATTCAGGTTCTTCCTCATCAAATTGAGTGACGTTTGAACCACTTTAATTAGGCTGAGTTCACTCATGATTAGTTCAACCCAAAACCTACTTGGCTTTTTGTTGATCTTGCCATTATTCGAACTGGGAGCAATTGAGGCTGTAATTTCAGGTAATTTTAACTTGATATGCTTGGAAAACATGCTTTGATTTAACACAGACACTACCCCAGAATTTAAGTGCCATATTAAAGTTTAAGAACAGATGATTTCCCTCCATTCTCTAACCCCTTCTCCAGCACTACTCTCTGTGCACAAGTTAGAAGTGAAGATGTCCTGAGAATTATTAGCCCTAGTGATTTACTTTTGGATACTTTTGGGAATCTTCATGGTAATATGCTCTCCATCTAATTTATAAGCCATTCAGTACCACTATATCATCATTGCCCTCTAAATTCTCTGCTTCTGTGGTGACCCATTCCCCCCCTCCCCAATCCTGCTCACTTCCAGAAAAAGCAGGGCAAGTATGCTGTCCTATGAAGGGTTTTGCTTTCTCTGAAATTCAGTTCATCAAGGCTTCCTTGGGTCCCTGTTCATTATACAATTAGAAAAATGTTCATTTGTTCCAGGTTTTCTTCCCTTGTTTTTACCATGGGAATCAGAGTACTGTGAGGCCTTTAACAACATAAATGAAAGCAGAAGTTGCCTGTCCACAACCTTTGAAAACTTACTTTTAAGATTTCTCACTCTTCTTCCATAGTTATTCCTAGCTTCCTTGTCAATTTTACCACCACTGTTTTTTGATGCTTAAAATTACATGCCACAGAATATATAATCCCAACAGATTAATGACAGTGTTTCAAGCTCTGAATGAGCATATTCAGAAATATTTTCCATTTTATTATCACTAATTTAAAACCCATTTTTTTATGCTATTTCATATGCTCTATCCAATCTCAGCCATCTCTCAAATTCCCTGGGTTTCTTCAAGTTATTAAGGCCCTCAACTTTTATTCACATGTACTAAGAAGTTCTAAAATTTAATGAACACTCAATCAAATCTTGATTACTACTTTTTTTATATTGTTTTTGGAATACAGTTTTTCAGGGAATAGCCTCCCAATCTATGGTCAGAGCACTCTGTGCACAGAACAAAGGCGTTAGCCTAAATAAGATTTTCTGACAGTGTAGAAAATCCTACTGTGTATTTGTCTGGTAAAGGTATTCATGTGGCCCCTATTCACTGAAGACAGGAGAAATCCAGCCACTAAGGCCACAAGGAGTATCTTTCTAACAAGTCCACAGATACCATCTTTCTGGCCTCAATCATAATCTATGAATGCTCTTCCTGATCAAATCTTACTGGTGACATCCATGCTCAGATTCAGCATATATACGCTAACAGTGGAGTAAAAAATGTGTCTAAACTATACATTCCTGTATATTTTTTAAAAAGCAACAGTAAGAAAGAGATAGAGAGGAAAATAACAGAGCAATATAGTCTCAAGCTAAATCTTGTTGATTGTAGTTTTAGGAAACTTTCACTCCCCACACGAAATGTCTCACACACACTCTATTACAGACTTTTCCTCCTGACTTGCTTTTTTTCCTGCTCTGAGCACTTCATTCAATAATACAAGAACATTCATTGGGTTATTTTATTAACAGAGAAAAAAATTTTAAATAATTTCAGCTGGGATGTTGACTATTCCTAAGTCGAAAGGAGCTTTTAACTCATTTCTCATGTCTTCTGCCATCATTCTGTGGCAGGTCATGCATCCTATAATATTCAACACAACTGGCACGTGTTGGTAGTGATGCCTCTGTTCATGCTACTCCTTTTTTTAAGTTTATTTATTTTGAGACAGAGAGAGAGAGAGAGAGCACACACACAAGCGGGGTAGGGACAGAGAGAAAGGGGAGAGCGAGAATCCGAAGCAGGCTCCACACTGTCAGTGCAAAGCTCAATGTGGGACTCAAACTCACCAACGGTGAGATCATGACCTGAGCAGAAACCAAGAGTCAGTCACTTAACTGACTGAGCCACTCAGGTGCCCCTCAATTCTCCATGATACCAGTAGTCCTCATTTGTCGACTGGGTTGTTAGAAACATACTTGTCAAGGTATTGTTTTGACGATACCCTGATCAGCAGCACTCCTCAGAGTCTTACATACAAGGGGAACTATTATTTCATTATTACGAAGCACACAGATAAATTGAGAACAACACTTTGTACAACCTAGCTGTCTCATATTTGCCTCATTTCTATTTTAGGAACTACTTGAGTAATCCCAAATTGCACACCAAACACATAAGCAGCAAACTTGAAAGAACAGAAGATCCAGAAGAGAAAGAGAAGAAACCATGGGAACAAAACAGCTAACTATAATGTCAGTACTAGAGATAATGAGTTTCTAATAGTGCCCCATCCATATACATGTAC
Organism: Puma concolor; assembly: GCF_028749965.1. Lineage (NCBI taxonomy): Eukaryota > Metazoa > Chordata > Mammalia > Carnivora > Felidae > Puma > Puma concolor. The sequence continues at coordinate 53,063,494 of NC_141679.1, read as the reverse complement.
TCAAATATGGATTATCTAGAAATATGACTATCAGTTTCTGCCCAAATTCTCTTGACATCATCTGAGAAATTTCACAAACTAGCTCTAGACCATTAGAGTAAAAATACATTCCAAACGCATAAATCACAACTTCCAACATTTAAGTAAACAAGAATTAAGAAAGATGAAGAAACCAAGTTACAATAAGATGGAAAGACAATTTCAAAGATAATCAGCCAATATTGTTGCTGTCATTTTTAACTTTTTACAACAGTAGTTTCTGTTACCCAAAATCTTTTACTCTCGGGATACATTAGGATATTAACAAACATAAGGTTTATAAACTTGACTTGTGATTTGTCCGAGTCACCCTAGAGGCCACATGGCTTGGTACACATTTCCAGTGTTGGAGTAGGTTTTATTTAATTACTATTGACCTCTTCCTTGTTTGCCATTTTAAGATTGTTTTTAAAATATACAGCAAAGGTACCTCACAGTAATAGGAAAACTATTCCCTAACAGTCCAATTTTTAAGGAGTCTTCATAATTTAACACTGGAAAGCTAACCTTATTCAAATCAAGGTGTGACAGGCAGCCTCCCCTCCAATATTTCCCTAATGGGAACTCAATGTAGCCATGGTAGATATCTGAGGGCCAATTAAAGGCTTCAATTCCTTCAGTTATTTCCTTGGAGAATTCCCATGGCAAGATTACAGGACTGCGACTTCAGAATTTTGATTGTTTTGTTTTTGGTGTCAGAGGGGTAGGTCTAATCTTTAATACCTCTGATTCCATCTCTAAATAATCCTTTTTCCCAATTATCTGTCCTTGACTCATTTAATGTTTCAAAGTTGATCTGTTTGCAGAAAAGATCATCAAATTAGTAACAATAAAGAAGAGAGTGAGTGAGAGAGAGCTAGAGACAGGCAAGCAGCCCTAGAGAGTACACAGCCCAGAATGGGAACGGCCAGTGGGCACAGGAGCAGCATACCTTTTGCTTTAGGACTCAGAACCTCACAGTGATGAGGAGCTGCGTGGCTTTGTGCATAAGTGATCTCTTCCTCACCACTTCCTGCAAGTAACCCTCAAGAGAAGAGTCTCACCTCATGTTATCCAGTGTAGCCATAGAGCTCACCCTGTGAATGTTTCCCTGTTGCACAGGCTTCAAAAATACCTACCTTCCCTTCCCTGTGTGTTGCCATAGTTTCTACATGACATACTGAATGGTGATCTATAACACCTTGCATAGCTGTTTATAGGTCACATTGAACTTCAAGATTTACACTTAACTTCCAATGGGGACATTTAAGCTCTTGGAAATAGTTTTGAGCTTCACCTATGGGTCACTCATGGGGTGGTCCTCTATGTTCTCCCCAGCAATTCTATTCCCTTAGTGAAGTGACAAAAAGTATTGATGTTTTTACTGAGCTCGTTTTGTGCTACAAGTTTTTCTCAATTGACATGCAATAGGTCTCCAGCATGGTATGTGGGAGCTATGATGTACTTCCTTTAATACATGTTGAAACTGAGATGCAGAAGTTAACTATTTCTCAAAAAAACTCCATGTTGTTAATTTTAAGAGCTGTGATTTGTGAAACTTCAAAATCAGGGTTCTTAGGCATGACACACTACTTACTGATAGGCACAGACCAGGTTACCAATTAATGTCTGTTGATTGAATGAATGGCTCTGTCAAACAATCAATCAAACTATGAGAGTGTCCCAGAAAGAGTGACCTTAGCAGCCTCTCCAGTCACATCAATAGCTCCACAACAAAAAAGTCTCTTAACCAGCTTGGTTGTTGGAACACTTCACAGCAGGAAGCTGTATGCAAATAGGTTTTCCCCCTGCAAAATAGATTGCACAAAAAACATTCCAACAGGGCCATTGCACACTGTTGAATATTTCTAATTTTTAAAAGCCCTTACTCCATTACTAATGGCCTGTCCTCAACACTTGACACATCTTGCACCTTTTTCTCTTGCAGTCAATCCTGGAATACTTGCCACAAAGCAACACTTTCCCTACAGCAGCCTGGTTATCAAAAGCTTATTACTATATATTCTTGGCTCTTGATCTCAAACTTGTCAAGCCAGAGCCTGTGTACTGTTTACCTTACTGAACAGTACATGATAAATGCTAAAATTTGGATATATTTTATGTCAATCCAAGCCAGCTGACCTACCAGCTAAAGTAAAAAGGCTCAATAATTTATTCTTACTAGAGCTCTACCCTGTATTATTTTCAATATTATTCTTCACTTCGGAGTCAGACCTTTCTGCCTATTCATTTTTGCTAGATTATTACTTGCTTACTATTTACATGTGGGAAGTTCCAGTTTCTCTGCATAGTCTAGATTCCTGAGGGGCATCTCTTAGCTCCTAAACTCAATCACATTCCCTGTGTATACTGAAGGAAAAAGTTCACAGATTCCCTCTATAACCTTCCCATGTCCATTTCTTACTCATTGTGTCTACTACCTTCCAAATGGTCTCTAGAATCCCTTTTAAACTTTCCCTGCATTACAATAGAATTTTTCATCCTTTTTACAAATGTTTATTCCACACATACTTTTTGCAACATATCTTTGGTTGTGTGGAATGCAGACTTGAACAAAACAGGATATCCTTACCCTAATAGAACTGATGTTCAATTAGGAGAAAGGAGTAATATTATTTTATGACTTTAAAATAATGAAGTAAAACATACATTATATTAAATGCTGGTAAGTGAGAGGGGAAACTAAAGCAGAGAAGGACAAAAGGAATGTATGGATGTGGGAATAGATTGTAATTTTAAATAGTATGGTTGGGAATACAAAATAGAATATACTACATAGTCTACAATATATAATAAAGTGAGAAATGACTGTTACTGGAACAAATTCATTTATCTGGTGTTTTTATCCACTGCAGTTTGAAAAATATGGTATTTCAAAAAGTATTCCACTTATACTTAAAATGTTTCTCAACCTCTGAACTACTGACATTGGCAGGGATGGGGTTTCTTTGCATTTGTAGTATGTTCAGCAGCATCCCTGACCTCTATCCATGACATGCTAGTAGTACACACACACACACACACACACACACACACACACGACAACCAACACTGTCTCTAGATATTGCCAAATCCTACCTGGGGAGCAAGGTCACCTCCCATTAACAACTACTGGGTTAAAAGCATGCGGGCCAATAGTCTCTACAACTTCTGTCATTGAGAATTCAGTAATCCTAATAAGGGGCAAGGTTTTCCCTTAAAGAAAAATGTATAAACAAGCATAATCAGTAAGCTGCATGATTTAGAATGGCTTAAACAATCATTAAGGGAAGCTACTCCCAATCAGTGCTGCTGTTTGCACATTATCCCTTTGTCGCCAAGAGGATTTTACAACTTGGAAAATGCAATACTATAAGATTTGGGTTAGGTGAGGTAGGGTGGGGGTTATGCCCTTATGCTTTAAAGTACAAAAAAGGGCTAGTGTGAATGCATGCAAGTTCTAAGGGAGTATTAAAACAGTATAATGAAGGTGAAGAATCTGGTAATCGATTCCCTTTAAACAATCCATGTTGCATATCCTGCTTTTCTTCTCTATTTTCCTATTGCTGTATTTTCCTCCACAGGTATTTCTTCAGTGATTTCAAAACTCTCTTCCTATCTCAGTATCATCCACACAAGCTAACCCTTGACTCAAACTAGGCCATAAAAGCATTTTTATGGGTTGGATTCATTATATCCCACAGAGTTCTTGCACATGTTCCCTGGACTCTGAACCATCTTCAACTGCATGCTATCCTCAGACAGCTTCTGAATGAGAATTTCCCAAAAGTATTCCTAACTTCAGAATTCTTTTTAAAAATATTATCTCTCTAACCTGTATCAAATATTTCTCAAATCTGTCATCTTTCTTAAATTCATAAAAGTTTGCAAATTTTTTCTCCTTCCATTAGATCTTGAATTCAAATTTAGGCATCTATTCCCATTCAGCTGTCTTTAACCTTACAGAAAGATATCCTAGGAATAAACCTAACCAAACAGGTAAAAGATCTGTACACTGATAACTATAGAACACATATGAAAGAAATTGAAAAAGATATAAGGAAATTGAAAAACATTCATGCTCATGGGTTGGAAGAGTATTGTTAAAATGTCTATTCTACCCAAAGCAATCTACACATTCAATTCAATCCCTATCAAAACAATACCATCATTTTTCACAGAGCTAGAACAAACAATTCTAAAATTTGTATGTAATCAGAAAAGACCCCCAATAGCCAAGGTAATGTTGAAAAAGAAAATCAAAGTGAGAGACATCAGAATTCCAAACTTCAAGTTGCCTTACAAAGCTGTAATCATCAAGACAGTATGGTACTGGCACAAAAGCAGACACAAACATCAATGGGACAGAATGGAGAGCCCAGATATGGACCCACGACTATATGGTCAACTCATCTTCAACAAATCAGAAAAGAATATCCAATGCGAAAAAAACAGTCTCTTTAACAGTCTTTTCAACACCAAATGGTGGTGTTGAAACTGGACAGTAACACACAGAAAAATGAAACTGGGACACTTTCTCACACTATATATAAAAGTAAATTCAAAATGGATGAAAAACCTACATGTGAGACAGGAAACCATCAAAATCGTAGAGGAGAGGGGCACCTGGGTGGTTCAGTCAGTTAAGCATCCTATTTCAGCTCAGGTCATGATCTTGTGTTTTGTGAGTTGAAGCCCCAGGTCAGTCTCTGTGCTGACAGCTCAGAACCTGGAGCCTGCTTCAGATTCTGTGTCTGTCTCTCTGCCCTTTCCCCACTTGCACTCTGTCTCTCTATCTCAAAAATATATAAACATTTTTTTTTTATTTAGCAATCCTAGAAAACATAGGCAGCAACCTCTTTGACCTCAGCTGTAGCAACTTCTTACTAGAGAAGTCACTGAAGACAAGGGTAACAATAGCAAAAATGAACTATTGGGACTTCAAGATAAAACTACTGGGACATCAAGATAAAAATCTTCTGCACAGCAAAAGAAACAATCGACAAAACTAAAAGACAGCCTACAGAATGGGAGAAGATATTTGCCAATGACATACTGGGTAAAGGGCTATCATCCAAAATCTATAAAGAACTTACCAAACTCAACACCCAAAAAACAAATAATCCAGTTAAGAAATGGGCAGAAGATATGAACAGACACTTTTCCAAAGAAGACATCCAGATAGCTAACAGACCCATGAAACAATCCTCAACATACTTATTATCAGGGAAATACAAATAAAAACCAGTATGATACCCCCTCACACCTATCAGAATGACTAAAATTAACAACTCAGGAAACAACAGATGTTGGTGAGGATCCAGAGAAAGGGGAACCTTCTTGCACTGTTGGTGGGAATGCAAACTGCTGCAACCACTCTGGAAAACAGTGTGGAGGTTCCTCAAAAATTTAATAATGGGACTACCCTCTGACCAAGTAATTGCACTACTGGTAATTTATCCAAAGGATACAAAAATACTTATTCAAAAGGGCGCATGCACCCCAAAGTTTGTAGCAGCGCTATCAACAATAGCGTAAAGTATGGAAAGAACACAAATGTCCATCAACTGGGTGGATAAAGACAATGTGGTGTTATATATCTATATCTATATATATATATATATATATACACACACACACACACATGCATATATATACACACATATGTACGTATACATATATATGTATATATGTACATATATGTATATATACACAGTATACATGCACATATATATACATATATACGTATATATACATATACGTATATATGTACATATATGTATATATACACAGTATACATACACATATATATACATATATACATATATACACATACATATGCGCACACACACATGCACACACTCATGCATGCATGCCATCAAAAAGAATGAAATCTTGCTATTTGCAATGATGTGGATTGAACTTAAGTGTATTACAGTAAGTCAAATAAGCCAGTCAGAGAAAGATAAGTATCATACGATTTCACTCATATGTGAAACTTAAGAAATAAAACATATGAACATAGGGGAAGGGAAGGAAAGATAAGATAAAGACAGTGACTTTATCAGTGATAAAAGACTCTTTACTACAGAAAACAAACCACAGGTTGATGGAGGTGGGTGGGGATGGACATTAAGGAGGGTACTTGTGATCAGTACTGGGTTTTATATGTAAGTGATGAATCACTAAATTTTCCTAAAATCAACACCACACTACATGTTAACAAACTTGAATTTAAATAAAATCCTGGAAGAAAACAAATACAATATCCAGCGTATGGCAGGATAATAGACTAGACAAATACCCCCTTGTGCACAACTAGTACTAGTCCTGGAGAACAGACTGTAGGAAGCACCTCACCCAGAGGGGCTGAGGAACTGGCTCCAGCTCTTCCAGTCATTCTTCCACCACCTCATCAGGAGGACCCATCCTACTAGTGACCAACATTTGTGATTCCATAGTGAATTTATACTAAGGAAAAAAGAAAATAAAAATAAGGTAAACATATTAAAACAAGAAAACAAAGTAGTTAGGGGCTGGGAAGGGAAGGAGAGGTGGAGAGGAGAGAGAAACTCTAAAAATTCTGAACCTCAAATGAAGAATGGTCAAATGAGTCACAGAGTGAACCAAAATCCTCTGTTTATAGCTCTGTGCATCCTAATCAGCGTTGCCACATAACAATACCCCACCGGGCACTGTCCAATTGTAACTTATTCTTGAAAGTCCTTGTCTTTCTGCTTGAAACAAACAGAGGCATCTATAAAAATGGGGTTTAGATCAGGTCCCTTACAGCCAATCCTCCTCTGCCAAATCTCCTAAAGCTATTCTTGTGTTACGGACTCTGAGACCCTCCTATGACATTTTCCTTTCTCCCCATAATTTTCTTCTCACTCTGTTATCTGTATCTAAACTGATAGTCTCTAATATTCTCCAAATTACTCCATTCATGTACATCTAAGATTTGATTAAGCCCATTTTACCTCCCCGGTGCCCTAAAATAAAAAAAAATGTTTGTTGAATTTTTATAAAAATTTGCCTTATGCTCTAACTGCCTCAGTAGAGATCCATATTCTGAGCCATTTGTCTACTTCCATCTCTACTTCCTGACCACCTTTCCCATGCTTTACTTTCTTTTATTCCTGATCTAAGGACTATATTCCTACACATTGGAGTCTGCCCTGGGAAATGGCACAATTCTGCATTTCTGGTACTGACTTGAAGCTCCTGCCCTAGTTTCTGCTCATGTTGATGATACGCCTTCTGCGCATATCCAGAAAATACAAGACAGTAACAAAACTCCTGGCCAGACAGACACAGGCCCTCTAACTACATGATCTTTTTAAACTGCATCACCAAACACTAGAATGAAGAATTTTACATGGGTCATCACCCACTGTTTAATTCTAATTACTGTTTGATCATCAGTTAAGATAGAGAAGCTACCAGTTTCTCGCTCTCTCTCTCTCTCTCTCTGATGGCATCTATGCTGTCTTGATATTCTTGGCTTGTTCAATCTTTGAAGCCTAAAAAAGTTGGCCAAAAAGGCTATGGCCCTTCCTCACTTCCATTTATAATCAGTGAGCTCATTCATTGATTTAGGATTTTCCGATTATGGGTTTTTCTCCCTCTAGTGTATATTATGTTTAATTTATTTCCCTCAAAGATCAATTCTAAACATTCTGGGAGGCACCACTGCCATTTCAGAAATCGTTTCAACTAAAAAACATATGTCTTTATTACATTTCAAGTGTGTTCTTTGTTTTTAAGTTCTGCATGAATACCAGATATGCTCTGTGTGGCACATGGACATCAAGGACATAGATTCCCTCACCATGAGCACAATGAGTTGCTTTCCAGTGACCAGCAGTGTACAAAACTGGTTATTAATCTTGGCCATCCCTTGTAGTGAAACATTTTTATGTGACCCGTATGTATTCCATGGAATCCTTGGTTTGGGGAATTTATTTTTTCTTATGTCTTCACTTTTGTGGTTAAAGACGGTAGATATTTGTAAACATCAGAATTCTTTACCATCTGTGTCTTTCCTGTTTAATATATTCTTGCCATAGCACAAGTGGGCTAAATAATTGATGGGGCCATATGAATGGGTATAAAAGATGAGTTTTAGATAACAGATCCAGAAAGGAAAAGAGGGAAGCCGGAGTACAACAGACAGGTTTCTAGTGAACAAGGTCTTAAGAAAACAGGCTAATACACAATGCCATAAACAATCAAGGGATAAAACATCCCATCCTGTCATAGGGCAGAGAGATAGTTGTAGAAGTTAGTCTTACAGAAAATATCACTTTGGTTAAATCTTTAAAGTCAAAGAAAATGTTAGGTAGGTAGATGAGGAAGAAAACCATTTACAAGAAAGGAAATGTGAAATCTAAAAAGGCAAATTTGAGTAGCCACAGAGAAAACCAGTGTGTATGGCACTAGATAAATGCTTGAATATGTGGATGGAAAGGAAGCAAGAGACTAGATAAAAATTGCTGAATGAAATCAGATGGATATAGATATGCAACAGACTATAAAAGTATTTATGTAGTAGGCTAAGTAATATTATCACATTATTTTTGACTAAAGTGATTATAAATATATTCCTGAGCCCAGGAAGGGATAAATAATTTGTGTCATTTTTTAAACTACTTTACTGAGGTATGACTGACATACAAAAAGGTATACATATTTAATGCCTACAACTTCAGTTTGGAAATAACTATATTCTTGAGAGACCACCACAATCTATGTCATAAACATGTTGATCATCTTCAAAAATATCCTCCTACCGTTGCTATTTATTACTATTTTTTTGGTGTGAGAACACTAATGCCTACTCTCTTAGCAAAGTTTTAAGTAAACGATGTTGTTAACTATAGGCACTATACTATATAGCAGATCTTTAAGACTTAGTCATCTTATATAACTGAAACATTATACCTCCTGACTAATAACTTCCCAGTCCCTCATCTCCCTGCTCCTGGCAACTACCATTATACTCCCTGTTTCTAGGAGTTTTGACTATTTTTGTTTGCTCATATAAGTGGTATCACTGGTGGAGCTACTATGGAAAACAGTACAGCAGTTCCTCAAAAAATCAAAAATAGAAACAGCATATGAACCAGCAATTCCACTTCTGAATATAAATCCAAAGGGATGGAAATCAAGATCTTGAAGACTTATCTGCAATCCCATGTTTATTGTGGCATTGATTGTAATAGCCAAGATGTGGAAAAAACCCAAGTCTCCAATGAATACAGAAATTTGGTACACATAGACAATAGAATATTATTCAGCCTTTAAAAAGAGGGAAATCCATTTGTGACAACATGGATAGACCTGGAAGACATTATGCTAAGAGAAATGAGCCAGACACAGAAGAAAAAAATTGTTGTATGGTTTTGAAACTGTAAGTATCAGAAATGAAATTTGAATATATACCTAATTTAAAGCATGATTTATTGCTTATAACATGCCGCATCTGATTTAACTGGATATGGAGTAAAATGATTCCCATACATTTTCTACATATTACTTTCAGATTTATCTTTCCTTTAGACTATTTTAATTACATGGTCTCTTTGTTACACAATTTTCAATCACTCTCTGTTATACAGAGAATAAAGTAGGCCACAGAATGAATTCATAGCCTGATATCCATTATTCTTCACAATCTTTCCAAAAAGTTTCACCACTCATATTCCTATCTCATTGTTCACATGGTTAAATTCCAGTTTCTAGCTAACCTGCTCTAAAAATTATGCTTTAGTTCCATGACTTTTTTCTTCCATTAGTTAGAATTTTTTTTACAAGTTTTTATTTAAATTCCAGTTAGTTAACACACAGTGTAACAGTTTAAGGTGCAGAATCTAGTGATTCATCAGGTACATACAGTACCCAGGGCCCATCACAAGTGTCCCCCTTAATATCCATCACCCATTTAGCCCATCCCTCGCACACTTTCCCTTCATCAACACTCAGTTTGTTCTGTATAGTTAAGAATAAATATGTTTCTTGGTTTCCCTCTCTTTTTCTCCATTTTCATCTTTTTGGTTTTTAAATTCCACATGAATGAAATCATACAGTATTTGTCTTTCTGTGAATGACTTATTTCACTTCCCAGGATACTCTAACTCCATGCACATTGTTGCAAATGGTAAAATTGCATTCTTTTTGATGACTGAGCAATATTCCATCATGTGTATATGTGTGTATACATTGGAATCAGTGCAAGATATGCTATATGAATCCATTTTTCTTTCTACTGGGTGTCAGTGTCCTCACATCAATTTAATTGTGGGTATTTAGCTCCTCTGAGTGTGATCTTCTTTTAGTGTTTTTTTTGTTTGAGAGAGAGAGAGAGACAGAGAGAAAGAACATGCACATGTGCAAGAGAGAACAAGTCAAGGAGGGGCAGAGAGAGAGGGGACAGAGGATCCAAAGCTGGCTGACAACAGAGAGACCTATGCAGTGCTAGAACTCATGAACCAAACTGCGAGATCGTGACCCCAGCTGAAGTCTGACACCTGATGGACTGAGCCAACCAGGCACCCCACTCTAAGTGGGATTTTAATGTGGAACATATTTTTCATACTTCATGGTTCTTAAATGCAAGTCGGCCATTTCTTTTGGTGCTTCTGAAATAAAACAGGAATCTTCAACACTGGAGAAAAAATCTGGTTGTCCGGGACTTACTGAAAATGGCACTATTCTATTCTACTTAGGTAAGAGCTCTAATTGATATGAGTCAACTATTGTATTGTCAAAACTTTTCCTCGAGTTCAAGATGGCCATTCAAAGTAGTAGGGACATCATTATTACTAAATTCTTTGAGCACCACTACATGATAGCCATAATGCTAAGTGCTTTACTTACGTTATCCCATTTAAATTTCATAGCTATCCCAGGAAATACTGGTATTACCCAGTCTTACAGAAAAAGTTACCTGCTATAAATTGAAGAATCTGAGGTTCAGAGAGATTCCCCAACTTGCTCAAGTTTATAAAATTACTAAGCAGTTAGCTTACCAAGTGTATAATTAATTTTCTCCAAAAGTTAGGAATATAGGTTGAAATGAGAAAGCCAACCATTGACTGGCTTTCAGATAACATTGTTTTCTTCTATTGTAACTTTGTTGTATTTCATCTCATAATAATTAGAGAGATACTAGGTGATTTTATATCATCCTCAAACTAGGGAACCAAAGAGAGAAATATATTCTGTTGTTGTTGTGTTATTGTTATCATTGCCTTAAACCTAGTATTTCATGTACTAGAATATGCTTACCTTATCCATCATTACATATCAATTTGTGGGGGCTGGGGGGGGGTAGATGTGTACAAATGGGCATTAGAAAGACAAACAAAAATTGTGTGTGTGTGTATCTCTGCATTTTTATGTGTTTTTAGGTGATTGCTATAGACTCCAAATTTTACCACTATAAAACAAAATTTTACATGAAGTTCAACATAAAAAGGACATTTTTCTTTTCCTAGGATGTTTCTACAAGTAACCAACATATTGACCATTTTTTGGCAGGTTTTTTTTTTCCCTTTTAGGTGCCTCAAATGGCACAATCAATCAAATTGACTATACAACGATCCAGAATAGCCATTAAGAAACAACTCTGAGGTGAAATGCTTTGACCTTTATAAAACTTTAAAGATTGACTTCCCTAAGGATCAATTCCTGACCCTAGACTTTACCTTTGGAAGTTGACATGGTGAGGCTCTATATCAATGTAAAATCTCATTGAAGTCTTTCACTTTCTTAAGAGTTATATGCAACTCCATTTATCACTTTCTTTTGGTGGAATAATACCTCCCCCAAATACCCTTGAAAAATTCCATGATAGCACCTTTTTCAAAATTTTGGGTAAAAAAAACACATTTATAGATTTTTTTAACATAAAGAGTTGCAATGGCAGCTCTCCCATAGCTAATATATTTCATATATACACTTCTTATTTCAAGGAAAAAGAAATTGCTCCAATTGAAGAGTAACATTAGGCCACCAACAAATGCATAATACTTATGTGTAATTGGAGTACACTGGTTACTCAACCTTCTTGGAAGTGTAATAAGTACATGATATGTCTGCTATATGAAGGGCAATATTCTCCATGCTATGGTTGGAGTATTAGCAGATGATTTGGGTTTGAAAGAATAGAGACTGATTCTGAATGGTCCCGGCAGAAATTTACTGAAAGGATTCTGAACAAAGAACTCAGAGAACATCTAGAAAATCAGGCTGTGTCAGGATCCAAACAGAATCTTCTGGCAAGGAGTAATCCCACTGGCTGTTACTGCCAGCACCATTAACACTTCCACCAGTCAGCTCTAACGACACAGTGGATAGTACATGTTCTCTATGCTCTTAATTGCACTTGTGGACCCTGCACTCAGCTATAGCTACAGTTAAAATCACAGTCTGACCCTGTCCATTCATTTCACCCCCTCCAAAATCAAAGTACAGAGTATATGTATTTCTCATCACCATGTTTGGATCATGTACCAGCTGCTAAATGAAGGATGGAGAAAAGGAAATGCATAAGATATCCCCTTGTATCCTTTAGTGGAAGGGCTACCAAGATTATTCAGCTTTATGAAAGCCAAAATTGAGATGAGTTTGTGATGAAGACATTTTGGAAATACCAACATAGGGTATAAGGTAAAAAGGAGTGGCATAAGTCAAAAATTTTTACACGGTCCCAGACAAAGAGTTTCACTTCAGGTGGCAGGTGATAAAAGGATCTATTAAATGGCATTAGATATAAAGTTTGAAGGTGTATAATTCAAACGTTAAATGGAAAAATACCAGTTTTAAATGTTTTTGGGAAAAAGAGAATACTTTCAATATGGTCTATGAGGCAAGTATAAGCCTCTTACCAAAATAGTAGGAAGACATTAGAAGGAAAAATTAGAGACTAATATCCCTTTTGAGTGTAATCACAAAGAATAAAATATTAACATATTTAACCAAATAATATATTAAAAACACATTACCTCATGACCAATTGTATCTCATCTAAGGGATATAAGGTTAATTTAACAGTTGAAAAGGCAACAAAGTAGTTCATGGCATTAGCTGAGTTAAAAAAAAAATACATATTCTCCTTAACAAATACACAAAAACCACTTGGCAAATTCAGTGTTCATTCATGTTTTTAAAGAAAATATTCACAGCACCCTAAAATATAAGACAACCTCCTCAATCTGTTAAGTATCGGCAACAAAACATGAAAAACTAATATATATTTAATGTTGAAACATTGAATACTTTCTCAAAGGTCAAAAACAAGTCAAGGCTACCAGTTACTTAATTCTACTTAACATTATGCTAGAAGATAATTAAATGAAAGGCATAGAGATGAGAAAGGACAAAGTAAAACTTTATTTTCAGATGACATTGTTGTATAAAAGAAAATGCTATTCAATTTATTAAAAAAACATACTAGAAATAATTAGGTCAACATGTAAAAAAATCAATCGTTTTTCTATATAGTAGCTGAAACTAGTAGACATGAAATAGAAGAAATATCACTTATGAAGTTATCAAGTAACATCAAATAGCTAGGAATAAATACAAAATCTCAAAATGAGAAATTGAAAAAGACAAGAAAAAGATCAAACACGTTCATGTTTTGGAAGGTCAAATTATTAAAATATCCATTCTCCCCAAATTTAGGTATACTAAATTCAAGCTGATGTCAACTTTTACAAAGTATACAAAATCTCAAGTAGCCAAAGTCATCTTGATGAATAAGAGCTAAGTTAGAAAACTTGAACCACCTGATTTCAAGATCTACTATAATCACAACAGTGTGATATTAGTCTAAAAATAGATAAAACTGGCTAAAATGAACAAATCAGGAGACTATAGATGCTGGAGAGGATGTGGGGAAACGGGAACTCTCTTGCACCGATGGTGGGAATGCAAACTGGTGCAGCCACTCTGGAAAACAGTGTGGAGTTTCCTCAAAAAAATTAAAAATAGATCTACCCTATGACCCAGCAATAGCACTGCTAGGAATTTACCCAAGGGATACAGGAGTGCTGATGCATAAGGGGACTTGTACCCAAATGTTTATAGAAGCACTTTCTTTTTTTTTTTTTAATTTTTTTTTCAACGTTTATTTTTGGGACAGAGAGAGACAGAGCATGAATGGGGGAGGGGCAGAGAGAGAGGGAGACACAGAATCAGAAACAGGCTCCAGGCTCTGAGCCATCAGCCCAGAGCCTGACGCGGGGCTCGAACTCCCAGACCGCGAGATCGTGACCTGGCTGAAGTCGGACGCTTAACCGACTGCGCCACCCAGGCGCCCCAGAAGCACTTTCAACAATAGCCAAATTATGGAAAAAGCCTAAATGTCCATCAACTGATGAACGAAGAAATTGTGGTTTATATACACAATGGAATACTATGTGACAATGAGAAAGAATGAAATATGGCCTTTTGTAGCAACGTGGATGGAACTGGAGAGTGTTATGCTAAGTGAAATAAGTCATACAGGGAAAGACAGATACCGTATGTTTTCACTTTTATGTGGATCCTGAGAAACTTAACAGAAGGCCATGGGGGAGGGGAAGGAAGAAAAAAGAGAGGGATGAAGGCAAACCATCAGAGACTCTTAAAAAGTGAGAATAAACTGAGGGTTGATGGGGGGTGGGAGCGAGGGGAGGGTGGGTGATGGGCACTGAGGAGGGCACCTGTTGGGATGAGCACTGCGTATTGTATGGAAACCAATTTGACAATAAATTTCATATTAAAAAATAAATGAAATAAAAATAGATAAATTCAACACATGAGTGGTTGAATCACACCCACGCATGATTAACTGATTTTATTTTATTTTTTTTTCAACGTTTATTTATTTTTGGGACAGAGAGAGACAGAGCATGAACGGGGGAGGGGCAGAGAGAGAGGGAGACACAGAATCGGAAACAGGCTCCAGGCTCTGAGCCATCAGCCCAGAGCCTGACGCGGGGCTCGAACTCACGGACCGCTAGATCATGACCTGGCTGAAGTCGGATGCTTAACCGACTGCGCCACCCAGGCGCCCATGATTTTAAACTAATGTGGCAAGTCAATTATGTGGGTAAAGGAAACTATTTTGGCACTAAAAAAAATATTCGCGTGGGGAGGAAAACAATATCAAACACTCACCTCATACACAAATATTAAGTTGGGGTAGATCACAGACCTAAACATTAAATCTTGACTGTAATATTTCCAGAAGAAGATATAAGGCAATATATTTACAATACTGAGGTCAAATCATCCTTAGAGAATTAAGGATTTATTATGAGCATGAGTAAGGATTTGAAGGTATGGACTCATGGGATATATGGAAAACGATACTTACGTATCTATTACATTAAACATTGTTAAGTACCTCCCTATGTGCTATTTGTCTGGAATAAAGCAGTGAAGAATGAAGACAAAATTCCTGCTTTCATTGAATAGGAAAGAAGGGAGGAAGAGAGGAGGAAGGGGGGAAGGGGGAAGGGAAGAGGAAGGGGGAAGGGAGGGGGAAGGGGGGGAAGGGAGGGGGACGGGGGGAAGGGAGGGGGACGGGGGGAAGGGAGGGGGACGGGGGGAAGGGAGGGGGATGGGGGGAAGGGAGGGGGACAGGGAAGGGAAAGAGAGGAGAAAGAAATTAGGAAGAATTACAGATAAAGAGGCCTCCATTTTAATAGACTTTTTTTTTTTTTTTAAGGTTTTGGTGATTCTCTCTAGAAACAGTACAGAAGCTGGAATGAAAAAGAAAAGACCATGATAGGAGAATGACATCACCAAAAGAGTGGTGTAGTGGACCCCAGTCTGTCTCCCCAGAGATCAACAATTAGCTATCAACAAACAAAAAGCTCTGGGAGAGCTCTGAAGTACACAAGAAATTTCAACAAATGGAACAAAGAAATCTGAGAATAACTACACTAAAAAAAAAAAAAAAAAAAAAAAAAAAAGACCTTAATTTTACATCATCATCCCATCCCCCAAGCCGGCATTGCACAGCGCCAAAGGAAGCTGCCCAACTCGAAAGGAGTCCCTTTGCTGGGAAAGAAAGAGCAGAGTGAGCAACCAGCTTCCCAAGCCTTCTGGGGCATCCCAAGAGTCCCACTTCAGTTTGACCTCACACAGACTAGCAAAACAGACACTCTGAGACGGCCAGGAAAAAAAAGGAAAAAAAGCAGGAGCTATCCATGGTATCCACCCAGCAGGACCAAGTGCAATTCACAGCAATCTGCTCTGCAAACACAGCAGCTTTCACCACTGAATAAAACCAAAGGTCAGCACGCATTTCTGTGAATACTGCAGATTATTTCACCAGTTTTTACCCCACAGGTATTCACGTTCACTGATGTCACCAACTGGAGTCCTTCTAGCTCCTTCCCCACCAATGACCCGAGCCCTGGGAATGCACTTGTAGCCAGCCTAGGCCTCCCCAACTGCACAGTGCAAGATGACAGACCTGATCCCCATGGGTGACCTCCAAACTCACGTATATGCTTGAGGCTAGGCCCCCCCCCCCCAGCTGTATACTTGTATGTCACCAGTCCAACGTCTTACACTGGCCTCCAATGGGGTGTGAACGCCTAAGAAAGACTGTGAAGCCATTAGAGAGCATGCTGACGGCCAGGGACCCCACAGCTGCTTGTGGACCCAAATCAGACCCTGTTTTCTGACACTGGCCTTCACCACTGCACACACCTGCAGCTAACCCCTCTAGCTGTGCACACACATGTTCTGCAGCTGCCAGCATGCCTGGAGTTGGCTCTGGTCCTTGTCTCCTGCCTGATTCCACCACTGTGCATGTGTCTGTAATCAGCCCTGCCACTCCACAGACACCCGTGGCTGGCTTCCACAGCTGAGTGTGTGCACACCAGTGACTCCGGCTAGCACTGTTTCCCACCTTGGTCTCTGACCACTGGGCCTGTGAGTGCTGCCAAGGAACCTAATAGCCCTGTATCCGATGTGGACACCCACAGCACTCTCCAAGGAACACGTGATGGCCAATGCTGTGAACCCTCAGCAACTTGAACCAAAGAGACCTAAGCCTTGCCCAGACCTGGTGCCACCACATGTCCATGCACTTGGCACCCTGCACCACCAGATACTATCATACAAGAAACTTATGGATCAATATCCCAGTGCAAAATAATATCCCAGTGCAAAAACTTTCAACAAAATATTAGCAAACTGAATTCAAACAAACTACATTATATTATGGATGTCTGAATGAACCATTGAACCCTTAAAATAATTATGCAACAAAGCACTAAATAAAATGTACTCCATTTATGACTCTGCAAAAGATTAGATTACAATTTCACAACTTTTATTTTAAAAAATTACATTTTTACTATGATTCTCTGAGATAGCAAAGCTCCCTGAAGTTATCTTTCTTTCCCAAAGTAGCTGATTCAGTGTATAATTTTGTATTCAATGTCACCTTTGTTAAATAGGTAAAGACATTCCAGCCAGCTCTTTCATCTCTGATATTCTACACTGTATCAGTTGCCACTAAAGCAAGGTACATCTTCTTTATCATCAAATACAATTAGTCTGAATTTATATCTATCTCTATCTTTCCATTCTTAACATAAATCTCAGCAAGTTGAATTCTATGGGATTTGAGAAGGAAGTTTATCAACTGTGCTTTAAGTCAAAGCACAATATTTAAAACTGTCATTGTTTATATAACAGCATATTTATTGTTTATGTTATTTTTCCCTCATCAGGGCATTGCAGCTCAGAATCATGTCTGTGAATAGTGGGCAAAAAGAAATGTCTGCATTCTAAGGGCTTCCAGTTGTGGGGTGAGGCCATTTTGCTACTGGGCTTTCAGAAAAAGACTCTGGGGAGTCTGGAATGACTTAAGCAGGAGCCTACTTTATTGGAGAAGGTAGGGCTGTTTCTATCCCTATAGAGGAAAGCCAGGGGTGCTATAAAGGAATAATTAAGAAAAAGTTTTGCAACAAATATACACCCATACATCTAAAAAGAAGGAAATACTGCCATTTGCAACTACACAGATGGAACTGGAGACCATTATGCTAAGCAAAACAAACAAGACACAGAAAGGAAATAGTGCTGATCTCATCTCTATGTGAAATCAAAACCAGTCAAACTCAGAACCAGAGTAGAATGCTGGTTGTCAGGGTTCAGGGAAGGGGGTGTGGAATGGGTGTTAATGGTCAAGGAATACTAATTTTCAGTTTTTCAAAATGAGGAAGTTCTAGCGATCTAATATACAGCATGGTGGGGACAGTTTAAAAATATCGTGTTGTGTGTCTGAAACTTGTGAAGATAGATCTTAAATTAAAACAACACACACAAAAAATGGTAACTATGTAGAGATGATGGATATGTTAATTAGCTTGATTATGGTGATCCTTTCACAATGTATACATTTATAAGATACACATAAATCAAGTTGTACACTTTAAACACATACAATTTTTATAAGTCAGAAATATATAAACTTGAGGGCACCTGGGTGGCTTACTTGGTTAAGCGACTGACTCTTGATCTAGGCTCAGGTCATGATCTCACTGATGAGATTGAGCCCCACATCAGGCTCCGTGCTGGCAGGGCAGAGCCTGCTTTGGATTCTCTCACCCTCTCTCTCCGCCCCTCCCCTGCTTGTGCTCCCTCTCTCAAAACAAATAAAACATTTTTAAAAGATAAAGAAGCATGTAAAAAATAGCCTTATTGAGATATCTGAACCACCCTATTTTTACTAGGTTGAAAATTTTTTGAATCTCTTGACTAACATAGCTCCTGATTTTGCTGAGGCATAGAGCAAGATGGACTTGGAATAAGGTGAAACATCCTACATTTCTACGGTTTGTCCCAGTTTACAAGCAGGTGACTGGGGAAGTGTCCAAGAGGCTACAGGACCTTCAAAGCTCAGCTCTGGCAGAATGGAACCTCTCTGACAAGAGCTGAAGTAAATGAAAAAGGTAACATCACCAACCAACAGCTCTCATTCTTGGAAAATGCACCAAAAAAGGGGGTCCTCAGAGGCACACACTAGCGTGCCTCCATGAAAGAGGCAACATTTGGCCACCTATATACAGAGGAAGTAGGAATAATCCAAAAGGATTTAACTGTTAATGTGCAGGAGAAGGCAACATTTCTCTATCAGATACAGAGATAGCATTTTCCCCCCTCCCAATTTTGGCTGTTACAATCCCAGGAAAGGTTTCTCCCACCAACTTAGAATTAAGTCAAGCAGCTTTGGCAAGATGGGAAGAACGGAGATTTAAATCAAAATATGATGTTGAAGTTTCACATGAACAGGACTGATAATCATTAAGAACCAAACTAATTAATTAATGGTAAATCATGGGATCAAGTGGATATATCATTCAACATCTGTTTATTCAGTGAGATATAGAAGTACAAAATAGCCTGGTTAAGCATATTATTAGAAAAAAGTTTATGCATCAATAAATTAAAATTCACCACTAAATAAACTTTATTTCCTACATGCGAGCATCGTTTGAGAAGACAAAGTAGTATATTCGAAAGAGTATAGGATTTGGAATTCAAATCCTAGTTCTACTACTAATTAGGTATCACTGAATAGCACACTTAATCTCCTCACATCTACTTATTCACAAGGATATAAGAAAATCTTACTTCCGTAACTCACAGGATTATTTTGGGGATTAAATTAAGATAATGAACCAGGAGGACAAGAGGAAGATGGCGGCGTAGGAGGACGCTGGGCTCACCGCGCGTCCTGCTGATCACTTAGATTCCACCTACACCTGCCTAAATAACCCAGAAAACCACCAGAGGATTAGCAGAACGGAGTCGCCGGAGCCAAGCCCAGACGAGAGGCCCACGGAAGAGGGTAGGAAGGGCGGCGAGGCGGTGCGCACTCCACGGACTGGCGGGAGGGAGCCGGGGCGGAGGGGCGGCTCGCCGGCCAAGCAGAGCCCCCGAGTCTGGCTTGCAAAAAGCGGAGGGGCCTGACGGACTGTGTTCCGACAGCAAGCGCAACTTAGTGTCTGGGAGGTCGTAAGTTAACAGCTCTGCTCAGAAAGCGGGAAGGCTGGAGGACAAAGGGAAAGAGAGCTGCTGAGCCCCCGGACGACAGAGCTCAGTTTGGTGGGGAACAAAGGCGCTCGCCAGCGCCATCTTCCCCGCCCATCCCCCAGCCAAAATCCCAAAGAGAACCAGTTCCTGCCAGGGAACTTGCTCGCTCAGCCCAAACACCCAACTCTGCGCTTCTGCGGAGCCAAACCTCCGGCAGCGGATCTGACTCCCTCCTGCTGCCACAGGGCCCCTCCTGAAGTGGATCACCTAAGGAGAAGCAAGCTAAGCCTGCCCCTCCTGCCCCTGTGCACCTTGCCTACCCACCCCAGCTAAGCCGCCAGATCCCCAGCGTCACAAGCCTGGCAGTGTGCAAGTAGCCCAGACAGACCACGCCACCCCACAGTGAATCCCGCCCCTAGGAGAGGGGAAGAGAAGGCACGCACCAGTCTGACTGTGGCCCCAGCGGTGGGCTGGGAGCAGACATCAGGTCTGACTGCGGCTCCGCCCACCAACTCCAGTTATACACCACAGCACAGGGGAAGTGCCCTGCAGGTCCTCACCACGCCAGGGACTATCCAAAATGACCAAGCGGAAGAATTCCCCTCAGAAGAATCTCCAGGAAATAACAACAGCTAATGAGCTGATCAAAAAGGATTTAAATAATATAACAGAAAGTGAATTTAGAATAATAGTCATAAAATTAATCGCTGGGCTTGAAAACAGTATAGCTGACAGCAGAGAATCTCTTGCTACAGAGATCAAGGGACTAAGGAACAGTCACGAGGAGCTGAAAAACGCTTTAAACGAAATGCATAACAAAATGGAAACCACCACGGCTCGGATTGAAGAGGCAGAGGAGAGAATAGGTGAACTAGAAGATAAAGTTATGGAAAAAGAGGAAGCTGAGAAAAAGAGGGATAAAAAAATCCAGGAATATGAGGGGAAAATTAGAGAACTAAGTGATACACTAAAAAGAAATAATATACGCATCATTGGTATCCCAGAGGAGGAAGAGAGAGGGAAAGGTGCTGAAGGGGTACTTGAAGAAATAATAGCTGAGAACTTCCCTGAACTAGGGAAGGAAAAAGGCATTGAAATCCAAGAGGCACAGAGAACTCCCTTCAGACGTAACTTGAATCGATCTTCTGCACGACATATCATAGTGAAACTGGCAAAATACAAGGATAAAGAGAAAATTCTGAAAGCAGCAAGGGGTAAACGTGCCCTCACATATAAAGGGAGACCTATAAGACTCGTGACTGATCTCTCTTTTGAAACTTGGCAGGCCAGAAAGAATTGGCACGAGATTTTCAGTGTACTAGACAGAAAAAATATGCAGCCGAGAATCCTTTATCCAGCAAGTCTGTCATTTAGAATCGAAGGAGAGATAAAGGTCTTCCCAAACAAACAAAAACTGAAGGAATTTGTCACCACTAAACCAGCCCTACAAGAGATCCTAAGGGGGACCCTGTGAGACAAAGTACCAGAGACATCACTACAAGCATAAAACATACAGACATCACAATGACTCTAAACCCATATCTTTCTATAATAACACTGAATGTAAATGGATTAAATGCGCCAACCAAAAGACATAGGGTATCAGAATGGATAAAAAAACAAGACCCATCTATTTGCTGTCTACAAGAGACTCATTTTAGACCTGAGGACACCTTTAGATTGAGAGTGAGGGGATGGAGAACTATTTATCATGCTACTGGAAGCCAAAAGAAAGCTGGAGTAGCCATCCTTATATCAGACAAACTAGACTTTAAATTAAAGGCTGTAACAAGAGATGAAGAAGGACATTATATAATAGTGACAGGGTCTATCCATCAGGAAGAGCTAACAATTATAAATGTCTATGCGCCGAATACCGGAGCGCCCAAATATATAAAACAATTACTCATAAACACAAGCAACCTTATTGATAAGAATGTGGTCATTGCAGGGGACTTTAACACCCCACTTACAGAAATGGATAGATCATCTAGACACACGGTCAATAAAGAAACAAGGGCCCTGAATGAGACATTGGATCAGATGGACTTGACAGATATATTTAGAACGCTGCATCCCAAAGCAACAGAATATACTTTCTTCTCGAGTGCATATGGAACATTCTCCAAGATAGATCATATACTGGGTCACAAAACAGCCCTTCATAAGTTTACAAGAATTGAAATCATACCATGCATACTTTCAGACCACAACGCTATGAAGCTTGAAATCAACCACAGAAAAAAGTCTGGAAAACCTCCAAAAGCATGGAGGTTAAAGAACACCCTACTCACGAATGAGTGGGTCAACCAGGCAATTAGAGAAGAAATTAAAAAATATATGGAAACAAACGAAAATGAAAATACAACAATCCAAACGCTTTGGGACGCAGCAAAGGCAGTCCTGAGAGGAAAATACATTGCAATCCAGGCCTATCTCCAGAAACAAGAAAAATCCCAAATACAAAATCTAACAGCACACCTAAAGGAACTAGAAGCAGAACAGCAAAGGCAGCCTAAACCCAGCAGAAGAAGAGAAATAATAAAGATCAGAGCAGAAATAAACAATATAGAATCTAAAAAAACTGTAGAGCAGATCAACGAAACCAAGAGTTGGTTTTTTGAAAAAATAAACAAAATTGACAAACCTCTAGCCAGGCTTCTCAAAAAGAAAAGGGAGATGACCCAAATAGATAAAATCATGAATGAAAATGGAATGATTACAACCAATCCCTCAGAGATACAAACAATTATCAGGGAATACTATGAAAAATTATATGCCAAAAAATTGGACAACCTGGAAGAAATGGACAAATTCCTGAACACCCACACTCTTCCAAAACTCAATCAGGAGGAAATAGAAAGCTTGAACAGACCCATCACCAGCGAAGAAATTGAATCAGTTATCAAAAATCTCCCAACAAATAAGAGTCCAGGACCAGATGGCTTCCCAGGGGAGTTCTACCAGACGTTTAAAGCAGAGATAATACCTATCCTTCTCAAGCTATTCCAAGAAATAGAAAGGGAAGGAAAACTTCCAGACTCATTCTATGAAGCCAGTATTACTTTGATTCCTAAACCAGACAGAGACCCAGTAAAAAAAGAGAACTACAGGCCAATATCCCTGATGAATATGGATGCAAAAATTCTCAATAAGATACTAGCAAATCGAATTCAACGGCATATAAAAAGAATTATTCACCATGATCAAGTGGGATTCATTCCTGGGATGCAGGGCTGGTTCAACATTCGCAAATCAATCAACGTGATACATCACATTAACAAAAAAAAAGAGAAGAACCATATGATCCTGTCAATCGATGCAGAAAAGGCCTTTGACAAAATCCAGCACCCTTTCTTAATAAAAACTCTTGAGAAAGTCGGGATAGAAGGAACATACTTAAAGATCATAAAAGCCATTTATGAAAAGCCCACAGCTAACATCATCCTCAATGGGGAAAAACTGAGAGCTTTTTCCCTGAGATCAGGAACACGACAGGGATGCCCACTCTCACCGCTGTTGTTTAACATAGTGCTGGAAGTTCTAGCATCAGCAATCAGACAACAAAAGGAAATCAAAGGTGTCAAAATTGGCAAAGATGAAGTCAAGCTTTCGCTCTTTGCAGATGACATGATATTATACATGGAAAATCCGATAGACTCCACCAAAAGTTTGCTAGAACTGATACATGAATTCAGCAAAGTTGCAGGATACAAAATCAATGTACAGAAATCAGTTGCATTCTTATACACTAACAATGAAGCAACAGAAAGACAAATAAAGAAACTGATCCCATTCACAATTGCACCAAGAAGCATAAAATACCTAGGAATCAATCTAACCAAAGATGTAAAGGATCTGTATGCTGAAAACTATAGAAAGCTTATGAAGGTAATTGAAGAAGATTTAAAGAAATGGAAAGACATTCCCTGCTCATGGATTGGAAGAATAAATATTGTCAAAATGTCAATACTACCCAAAGCTATCTACACATTCAATGCAATCCCAATCAAAATTGCACCAGCATTCTTCTCGAAACTAGAACAAGCAATCCTAAAATTCATATGGAACCACAAAAGGCCCCGAATAGCCAAAGTAATTTTGAAGAAGAAGTCCAAAGCAGGAGGCATCACAATCCCAGACTTTAGCCTCTACTACAAAGCTGTCATCATCAAGACAGCATGGTATTGGCACCAAAACAGACACATAGACCAATGGAATAGAATAGAAACCCCAGAACTAGACCCACAAACGTACGGCCAACTCATCTTCGACAAAGCAGGAAAGAACATCCAATGGAAAAAAGACAGTCTCTTTAACAAATGGTGCTGGGAGAACTGGACAGCAACATGCAGAAGGTTGAAACTAGACCACTTTCTGACACCATTCACAAAAATAAACTCAAAATGGATAAAGGACCTGAATGTGAGACAGGAAACCATCAAAACCTTAGAGGAGAAAGCAGGAAAAGACCTCTCTGACCTCAGCCGTAGCAATCTCTTACTCGACACATCCCCAAAGGCAAGGGAATTAAAAGCAAAAGTGAATTCCTGGGACCTTATGAAGATAAAAAGCTTCTGCACAGCAAAGGAAACAACCAACAAAACTAAAAGGCAACCAACGGAATGGGAAAAGATATTTACAAATGACATATCGGACAAAGGGCTAGTATCCAAAATCTATAAAGAGCTCACCAAACTCCACACCCGAAAAGCAAATAACCCAGTGAAGAAATGGGCAGAAAACATGAATAGACACTTCTCTAAAGAAGACATCCGGATGGCCAACAGGCACATGAAAAGATGTTCAGCGTCGCTCCTTATCAGGGAAATACAAATCAAAACCACACTCAGATATCACCTCACGCCAGTCAGAGTGGCCAAAATGAACAAATCAGGAGACTATAGATGCTGGAGAGGATGTGGAGAAACGGGAACCCTCTTGCACTGTTGGTGGGAATGCAAATTGGTGCAGCCACTCTGGAAAGCAGTGTGGAGGTTCCTCAGAAAATTAAAAATAGACCTACCCTATGACCCAGCAATAGCACTGCTAGGAATTTACCCAAGGGACACAGGAGTACTGATGCATAGGGGCACTTGTACCCCAATGTTCATAGCAGCACTCTCAACAATAGCCAAATTATGGAAAGAGCCTAAATGTCCATCAACTGATGAATGGATAAAGAAATTGTGGTTTATATACACAATGGAGTACTACGTGGCAATGAGAAAAAATGAAATATGGCCTTTTGTAGCAACGTGGATGGAACTGGAGAGTGTGATGCTAAGTGAAATAAGCCATACAGAGAAAGACAGATACCATATGGTTTCACTCTTATGTGGATCCTGAGAAACTTAAGAGAAACCCATGGGGGAGGGGAAAAAAAAAAAAAAAAAAAAAAAAGAGGTTAGAGTGGGAGAGAGCCAAAGCATAAGAGACTGTTGAGAACTGAGAACAAACTGAGGGTTGATGGGGGGTGGGAGGGAGGAGAGGGTGGGTGATGGGTACTGAGGAGGGCACCTTTTGGGATGAGCACTGGGTGTTGTATGGAAACCAATTTGACAATAAATTTCATATATAAATAAAAAAAAAAAAAAAAAAAAAAAAAAGATAATGAACCAAAAAAAAAAAAAAAAAAAAAACCACCTTCTAAACTGCAATACAATTCAATACCACTAATAGTAATAGAGGAGAGATTTAGAAACTATGTAGTATGTGTCTGATTCCATGGCATAAATGTTTTCTTCATAGCTTTGATGCCTTTCACCCCAGTTTTACAACATTTGAAAAAATATCACACCTACAAAGATCTCAATATGCACTTTGGTACAAGGTATACTTAACAAAGGAGACAAAATCATGGAATGAATCTGAAAGAAAAGACAAGAGTGCATTATGGAAACCAACATCATCCTGTTTGCTGTTCATGTTTATTCATGTATTTTGTCCTTTTTTAGTCAATGTCTGATATGTTGTTTCAGCCACTATTCTACGTGTTCATATCTTAACAGAATTTATTTGGTGAAGGAGAGGAAAGTTTCCAAGTTGCAGAGAAAAAAGCAAAATACACACACATATGCAGATATCTAACACATGTATGTATAACATGTACAAATATATGTATACATTATATACATGTATACATTATATACGTGTGTGTGTATATATGTAAACATGCCTGTGTTCATATTTCTCAAAGTTTTGGAAATTTTGAGTTTTTTGTAGAAGAAATAAAGGAAGAGTATCAAATGACAGGTGGTAAGGGTCAATCTGGCTCTTTTCAGTAACAAAGCTAAGAAAATGCTCTCTGAGGAAGGGATATGTATGCACACACTTAAATGAGGTGAAAATCCCTATGACTAACTGTTCTAAGAACTTTCCAGTCAGAAGATTACAACAG
Source organism: Puma concolor (assembly GCF_028749965.1). Classification (NCBI taxonomy): domain Eukaryota; kingdom Metazoa; phylum Chordata; class Mammalia; order Carnivora; family Felidae; genus Puma; species Puma concolor. The sequence continues at coordinate 53,037,024 of NC_141679.1, read as the reverse complement.
CAAAGGAACTATGCCTGGGATTCACTGGAAGTATTTCAGGAATGGTCAGACTCAGGAAAAAAAAACAAAAAAACTGAGAATCTAGTAGGGGCCTCACAGGTGTGCTTGGAGGCTAACAGATTTCGAAAAGGAACTTTCATTGTTCGAAGATAACTGTGGAAGGTTGACAAAGAAACTGATTCTTATGAAATGACTTAAGCTAATATTGTGCTAGTCTTGAAAGAAAAAGTTGAGGTGTTGGCTGGAATGGTAGAAGTTGAGATGATAAGGAGTGTGTGTAGTCAGAATTCATTTTGTATGTAGATACTTCAAGACTTGTGTATGGGTGGTTAAACAGAAAAATTAAGAGTAACTCTAAGATTGCTATATTTTAAGAAGATAGATAAGAAAGAATGGAGATATGGCCATTGTATAACCCAAGATCAGAGAGTATATGTCTTCCACATACTCTGTTTGCACCTTATCCTAAATTTGTAAACTTACTTTAAGTCTTTTGGTTCTCAGTGTATTTTGTATTGATTTAACAAACCAAATATTTAAAGCATTTTAATTCGGTCTTTGAACATTTTTGTTCTAGGACACTGAGGCAGCTTGCCTAGTAGTGTACTTGGAAGTTACCATTACCTCAAGGTAATTTTCCTTATGATAGAGGAAATGGGAAATATTGCAATAGCCAGAGGAATGTGGGGGTTTTAAAAAGGATTTTGAGAGATAATATAGAAATATTATTTATTGTTGGTAGTGACCCATTAAGGGGGGGAGGGAGATTATGATGCAAGTTGGAGAGAAAACTTGTGCTCATACAAAACCCTGCATACCAACATTTGCAGCAGCTTTATTCCTTGATAACCCCAAACTGGAAGCAACCTAAATATTTTTCAATTAGCGAAAGCTTAAACAAACCATGTTACCCTACACCTTGGAATATTACTTAGCAAAAAAGGCAACAGACACCTCCAACAACTTGTATTAAGGGAATATTGGTCACTGAAGAAAAACCAATCCTGGGTTACATACTTTATAGTTCCATTTATTTAACATTCAGGACATGACAAAATAACAGAAAGGGAAAATAGATTAGGAAAAGAGACAGCTATTTTCATAAAAGCATGAGGGATGATGGAACTGTTCTGTGCCTTCACTGTGGTTGAGGCCACAGGAGTATACTTATGTGATAAACCCGTGGAAAACTAAATACACACACATACACACACAAATGAGTGCATGTAAACCTGATGAAATTTGAATAAGATCAGTAGACTGTATCAATGTTAATTTCTTGGTTGTAATACTGGAATATAGTTATATAAGATATTAACATTGGGGGAAATTGAGTGAAGGGTAAATGGGATCTTTCTGTATTATTTCTTCCAACCTCTTGTAAATCTACACTTATTTCAAAATAATTTTAGGGGCGCCTGGGTGGCGCAGTCGGTTGAGCGTCCGACTTCAGCCAGGTCACGATCTCACGGTCCGTGAGTTCGAGCCCCGCGTCGGGCTCTGGGCTGATGGCTCGGAGCCTGGAGCCTGTTTCCGATTCTGTGTCTCCCTCTCTCTCTGCCCCTCCCCCGTTCATGCTCTGTCTCTCTCTGTCCCAAAAATAAATAAACGTTGAAAAAAAAAATTAAAAAAATAATAATAATTTTAAAGAACATATACTGAAAGTGTAGAGGAAATGGAAAATGGGAATAGAATCCTATGTCTGTTTGAAAATAATGAATCAGTAAATGAAAACCTTTCCACCAAGAAAGCTCAACACCTGGATGATTTCAGAGAACTTTCCCACCTACTGAAGAAACAAAGAATATTTTAAATCTTCCCCTCCAGAGAATCAAAAGGGGACGTGCATGTTATTTATTGGTGAAATATAGGAACAATTCCAACTTAACTCATAATACCTGAAATACAAGATGAATTGAGAGAGTACCATAGAGATAGGTATGTGAAAGCAACAACAATAAAAGGGTAATGGTAGAATCTAGATTGTGGGTATACATGACTTCACTGTGCAATTCTTTCAAATTCTCTTCATGCTAACATTTTCTTAAGAAAATGTTGAAAGACGTAAGGGTAAAAATTAGAGACCATAAATACAGACAACACCTAGGAGAAATATTGCCACCAAGGGGTCTAGAGTAGGTGAGAAAGGAGAGTTTCAGAGACTGGCTTTAGAGGATAGTGCAGACAGCTTATATATGATGTTAAGTGTGAAAACAACACAACTCAAAATGTTACAAAACAATGAGAATATCATGATTATTTTTACTAAGTGTAAAAAATAATTTGATAAAATTGAACAATCTTTCATGATCAAAACTCTCAGCAAACCATTTATAGAAATATAAGGGAACTAGCTCAACTACGTCATTTCTAACAAATAGATCTATAGAATATTGATTGCCAACAACGTACTTAGAGATGAAATAGTCAGCGTTTTTCCCGAGGGCAAGTACAAGATAAGGATGATCCATTACATTTCTTCTATTCATCATTGTACTGGAAGACCTAGCTAGTACATTAGGGTATATATTTTTATGGTTCAGCCATTTTTAATAAATGAAAAAGATACCTCTGTTTATTATAGATGTAATCATTTACAAAGAAATCACCTTATGCTGTGTACCTTTCAGAATTAAACAAAACCACATAATTAGTTTGCATTAAAGCAGTGCAAAAATGGGGCGCCTGTGTGGCGCAGTCGGTTGAGCGTCCGACTTCAGCCAGGTCATGATCTCGTGGTCCGTGAGTTTGAGCCCCGCGTCAGGCTCTGGGCTGATGGCTCAGAGCCTGGAGCCTGTTTCCAATTCTGTGTCTCCCTCTCTCTCTGCCCCTCCCCCGTTCACGCTCTGTCTCTATCCCAAAAATAAATAAACGTTGAAAAAAAAATTTTTTTTTAAATAAAAAAAAAAGCAGTGCAAAAATACAATTCACATTTACAACATGGTATGATCTTATATCACTTTGCTAGATACCTAGATCAAGATATAGATGATTAGTTTTGTAAGAAATTCAAACCATGTACAAGCCAGCACCAAGGAAATGCTATAAATAGTTAACAACCTTCCTCATTATTAGAAAGCTTTAAACCACCCTACTGATTCCTTCTACCTTTCATAGTAAATCAAATGGTCAAAAAGCCAATCACAAAGGCAGCTTGACATGCATGAGGCTTCACAGAAGAAGGCCAAGTTAACTCAGAGTGTAATCCTTATTTAAGCATATTATCTAACCGCCCCATGGATATGAGATGTGGAACTTTGACATACAGCAATTACAAAAGAGCCTCCTAAAAAGTGGGCAGGTATGCTACAGCCTGGAGGTAATGTTTATCATAAATACCTGTGGACAATTTCAAGGCCTCAATGTCAGTAGGAGATCCCAGCAATTGCTGATTAGCAGTTCTGATCGCAGGCAATGGAAGCAGACATCATAGAAAGACATGCTAGAAAACAAAAGAACGGTTTTATGGCATTACAGACACTTAGAGGTAGGAAAGATCCCAGAAATCAGTTTTTTTTTTTTTAATTAAACACACGAAATCCAAGATGGAATATATCTTAGTTCAAGGTCAAGAAACTTAGGAGATACCAGAAACAGGAGTCAAGAATCAGGTTTGTTCACCTCCAGTTCAAAGTTCTGCCCTCAACAAGATAGTGCCAGTAACCACCATGGAGAAATCCCTATGTAGGTGCATATAATCACCTTAGGAAGAATTTGGCATCTGCCAGTGGAAGTTGTTCTGGCTTTATTCCTGAATTTTCTGTTCCATAAAATATTGAAGAGGGACCAGGTGCTACATTCACATGAAAGATTTGAGCAATACATTGCAGTAGAATCATAGCATCACAGATCATCCAACCGGAAATGCACTGAACTGGAGACCCAGTACTGTCTTTGAATGAGTAACTGGTGAAGCAGGGTCATGTGGAAGGTCAATTTTCTCTTAAATGAAGCAAACAACAATGTTTTGGGCTCCAGCTGAAACATGCTGGATAGATTCACTTTATATCTACCACTTCAGCTTGAAGTTAACTAGTAACCACTCAATGAATGATAAATTGACTAAAATTTATTTTTGGAATGTCCAGAATCTAAGAAACAGAACCTACCATTGCACAAAACATTTTTTTCTATCCCCTCTTTCATTATTTTTATAGATCAGAGTGAGAGGGGAAACATCATGAATTTCATGCATCCTAGATATTTTGCCTTTGTAGGCTCCTTCCTCTATAAAGATATGAAAATTATGTTTTTCAAATGCATTGGCATAAAACATTATTAATAACATATTACAGTTTTTCACCCCAAAGCTTATTTTTCCTAATAAAAATTTTAAGTTGAAAACATTTTAAAGAGCCCCTGAAATTATGGCCAGACTGAGGCACCGTGTCTATTGTGTTTAACAGTTAAGTTGGCCCTCAGAAGGCTAACATCTTTCTTTTTTTTTTTTTATTTTTTTTTTTTTATTTTTTTTTTTGAACGTTTATTTATTTTTGGGACAGAGAGAGACAGAGCATGAATGGGGGAGGGGCAGAGAGAGAGGGAGACACAGAATCTGAAGCAGGCTCCAGGCTCTGAGCCATCAGCCCAGAGCCCGACGCGGGGCTCGAACTCACGGACCGCGAGATCGTGACCTGGCTGAAGTCGGACGCTTAACCGACTGCGCCACCCAGGCGCCCCCTAACATCTTTCTTAAGGGCTGTGGAACTGCCTTGGATTTCACCAATCAGCAAACTCAGGATGCCAAAACTTGCTTTCATATCTTCAATTTGTCATAAGTAGGAACATAGGACTTATTTAAAAGCCATTTTTCATACATTTCATACATTTTTCATTCAGACCTTAGCCATGGCTAAAGAAAAACAGAGGGACCCTTTTGTAGATAGATGTTCCTTGGCTCAAAGTGAAACTCTTGTACATTTGCTGTTAGGGTAAGGGTTTATTGTGGCGCCTGGGTGGCTCAGTAGATTAGGTGTCCAACTTCGGCTCAGGTCATGATCTCACGGTTTGTGGGTTTGAGCTCCGCGTCGGGCTCTGTGCTGACAGCTCAGAGCCCAGAGCCTCTTCAGGTTCTGTGTCTCACTCTCTCTCTGCCCCCTCCCCTGCTCACGCTCTCGGTCTCAAAAATAAGTTAAAAAACATTAAAAATTTAAGGTTAAAGGTTTACTCCTTTTCTCAGAAAAGTCACACTTTATTTTGAGCATGAGCGAACAGTTGAATTTGCAAAATTTAGATTTACAAATAAGAAAATTCACAGTACTTTACAATAAACTTTATGCTAATATATACTTTAAACATGATCTTTCCTTTAACAGGGTCACTACATTTTATTGCATGGTACTCTTGAAGAGAAAAAAGAAAAATGTTCTACATGTGAGGATTTAGAAAGAGTTGAACTCATTGTGCACCACGAGTCCATTCATCAAGCATGTACTTCTAACAATTCTTTTGGTCATATCAAGATTAACTGAACCAGAAATAAGTTCTCAACAGAATAAAACAAAGGATATAAAAAAGAACGGTGGTTTGATTTCTTTGTGGTCTATCACTGCTGATGTTTGATATTAGTAATTGGGGATCCTATTATGTTCACCTATGTGGTGTTTCAGGGTTTTTAAAATTACTGCAACAATGAATCCTTACTTCTCAAACTACTGCTTACCAAAATACATTGTGTGGGGTGCCTGGGCGGCTCAGTTGGTGAGTATCTGACTTCGGTTCAGGTCATGATCTCACTGCTCCTGAGTTCAAGCCCTACATTAGGCTCTGTGCAGGCAGCTCCGAGCTTCGAACCTGCTTTGGATTCTGTGTCTCCCTCTCTCTCTCTCTCTCTGTTCCTCCCCCATTCAATTCATTGCTTCAAGACCTCCAGATACTAACAGATATTCAGGTAGGAATATAAATATATTCGACCTGTTTTTCTTCACACAACTAAAGGGAGTATGTCAGTGAATGTCTGCTTTGTTTCTTTCTATTTTGAATTATTTTCTATAGTAAAATACTTTTCTGATAGCATTTTCCATTGTACAGGGTGGCATGGTGCTGCATAAAATAATCTCTGGAGGTATTTGGCTTCTACTCTTATGGTAGCAGCTTCAAATTTCCCCAGTTGTGTATCTCATAAAAAATTTAACTGGAATCAGGTGCAGTAATAAGTTGAACTTCTGGTTGAATGACACATAGTGATTTAATCCAGACCCAATCATGTTCAATTCATTAAAGTGAAGAATGCTTTTCAATCTTTCAGATAAAGTCCATAATATAAATCTGGAGGATAGGTACTCTAAATTCAGCTGTTTCTTTGACCTTATCTTCTTTGTCTGTTTTAAGACTCCATCTGGATTGGGTCATAGGAGATAATCTCTCATTTGGGCCAGATACTAAAGGAAAATAAATCAGTAGGAAAAGGATGAAATTGAAGTAGGGGACTATGGAATACAATCAATCAAAGCAATGTATCTCATTAAAGAAACAGCAGTGAGTAGCTCAAGAATTTGCACTTCGCTTTGTTTTCACCTCCTTAGGCCTAAATTCCTCATCTCCTTACCATGTGGCTCTTATTAGCAAGTCTTACCACTGTCTATATCCTTCCTGGATTACTTAGGGGTATTAGGAAATTTATGAACTCCGTGGTAGCTCTGCCATATTGGACAGAGTACCGTCAATGTGCACATTTCACTAGAATTCAAGGACCAGGGAAATCAATCAGAAATAAACTCCAAAGGATGGTGACTATGGAGCAAATTCAGGATATTCTCCCAGAACAAAACAAAACGAAACGAAACTAAACAATCGCTAAACTGTTTCCATCATTGTTTTGAATTAGCTACAAGTTCCCAAAACACATCTAAAACTAAGAAGATTAAGATTCTTAAAGAATTGCTACATTGTTTATAGAGGATAAAGATAACAATCATTAAAACGTTTATGATACATTACATTCTGTATACTTTATGGAAGAAAGATCAACATAATGAGTTGTATTATTTATGGCCTAGAGTGTTTATTTCATATATTTGCAAGCAAACAGAGTCTAGTATGCCATGAATAATTAGTGACAATTCTCCTGGACTTCAGCTAGATTTGTCTGTTGTGAATCTTGCTCGTCTTCTTTCCTGGTGCATCAGACCATTACACCCTTCACTGGGGAGTTGAACGTCTTAGCATCTCCCTTTGTTAGGCTGGGTAATCACAGAAATATAAAGAGAAATGGGATCACATTCCTGCAATCGATTCTCATGCACAACACAGGCAATTCTTTCAACGACATAGTGGGAAAATGGCAATCCAGCTTTCAGTTAAACACTTGAGTGATAGGGAGCTCATAGTCCATCACCGGATATTTCTCATTTTCTAAGCCTTGATGTGAGACTGAAGCATGTTTCCTGTTAATTTCCTATGTTAGAACTTCAGGAGCTAGACAGAACAACCATTTAAATGCCAAAAAGCAGCTATCCATTTTCCACTCATCTGTTTTCTCTTCCAATTCTTTCAGCAATTCTAGATGGGTAGTTTCTGGTGTTCCTTCACAATGTTCTCTATTTTCCTCCAAACAAGCTCTCTTTAGTAACTTGGTCACAAAATATATCCCCCTGCAAGTACAGAAACATTTCACAGACTCGTAGTGGGCAGCTAATTCTTGCAGTTTCCAAAGAAAGAATATACATATTAGTACAGATATTTGGGGCCTAAAAACAAAGAAGTGAATTCTCATTTTTTCTGTCTTTCACATTGCACTTGGCTTTTGGAAAACTCCCTATTATCCCAAGGATGCCAGGGAATTATTACATTTATGACAAGGTATTATGGTAAATCTCTTTGACATTCAGGGATAAGTCATGCCAAATAGTTAGAGTAATAGTAGGGAGGTGGGGATTTCTATTCAGCCTCTGAAAGGAGAATTTAAAATGGCGTCAGCAAGTTGCTATCAATGTTCCCTTAAAGTACTACAGAAACTGGAGCCAAAATTTTAGAAGCTCTGCTTTGAGTTCCACATCTGGGATCCTAGTGTATACAGAGATTCTGAATGATCCTTTCATTGATTGCTGCTTTAAATGTTAATTTCACTGGCTCTGCCCTTCCTATTTTCACCTCTTTTTGCTACTCCATGGCAAGTTATAACACTGAGCTCATTTACAATTTATTGTTAACTTTGTTAAAATTTCATGCTATGACAGTCTAGTTGGTTAAGCCATTGAGCAACTAAATTTGGTGGAGTTTCACATTTTCTCATCAGGTGAAATATCTCTGTGGAAATTCTTTGTGCCAAACAAAGACTCGATAACGTAATACAAAGCATGTTTATGTTGCTTTAACTAATAATATCCGTGCTGTTAAGCAATATCCAAGGACAGACTCTTGTGAGCTCTCATCTCACAGAAATAGAAAAATACTATGAAAAGCCGACACAAATTAATACAAATAATTCCTAGTCCCCAAATCAAACACCCTTTACACTGCAGCTAAACTATTTCTGAACTATAAACCTGGTTATAGAAGTCCTTTGTACAAATCTCTAAAGGACAACGTTTAGAGTCCTGTCTATGGATATTTCACCTTCAGAGATGAAAAAAAGAATAGATGACAGCCTGTACATGGAAAATTTCAGCAAAATTATTTTTACCTGGCTAAAGCCAGAATAAATGTCCAAGTCATACTGAATTTTCTTCACTTTGAACAAGTTAATTGTAGTAAGTTTTGTGCTGCACAAGAGTGTTTTCAATTTTGAAATTAATATCCACCCCAAGCAAAATCGAACAGATGAATCCCGACATCAGCAGCTATTTTCCCAAATGAATCTTCGGGGTAAAAAATCCAGTGAGAATTAAGGAACCCCAGTCTTTTCAATACAAGAGTCTCATAGAAGCCAGACCACCATCAGATCTTGCTTGTTTGAAAAGAGGCAGTAAAAACGAGGCAGCATTTAATAGACAGTTGTGTAGACCTTGCACGTTTGCAATCTTTGAAATAATTCCAATATTTAAACAGCAAAAAAATTGGGACAGGGGAAAACGTCAAAGTCCACAGGGGTATTAATAAAAGAACATTCGTGATCTGTCATGTCAGTCTAGCGCAAAATAATTATGTCATTAAGTTTTTCTACTTTGAGTTCAGCCATGGGCCCAGGATTGGAAGATGTTGAGGAACAGGCAAATTTTACCACCAGACTCAATTGCGAGACACGCTTTAAACATCTCATGTTACATGTACTCAATTTCAACCTTTGATTCTTTTAGTCGTCTTTCAAGTCACCTGCAATGAATGTCTGTGAATAATGTTTCTGTAAGAGAGGCCCATGTCCTAATTCCTAGAACCTGAAGTTAGACAACATTCCATGGCAAAAGGGATTTTGCAGGTGTGAATAAGTTAACAATCCTGAGATGATCACATTATCCTGGTCCTTATAAGTAGGAGGAAGGGAGGAGGGGTCAGTGAAATGCCTAAAAATGCCACTATCTTCGCTTTGAAAATGGAGGAATAAATTACTTGCCAAGGAATGCAGACCAGCTCTCAACGTTGGAAAAAACAAGAGGACAGATTTTCTCTTATAATTGCCACAAAACCACACACATATAGCCCTGCAGATAATTGTGGGGGTTGGGTGAGGGAAAATCAGTGAAATCCATTTCAGACTTCTGACTTCAATTTTAAGATGCAAATTTTATGTTATTTTAAACCAATAAGTTTACGATAATTTGTTACACTACCAACTTAAAACTTAACATAATGTTATGACATCACTGGCAAGATAAAATACAAACTTTAAAACATAAATGTCAAGTCCTTCCAGGACCCTATCCTACCAATTTATTTATTCACACCTCCAAATACGCTCCAACACACATTTAGTTGTCTAATATTAAATTACTTGTACTTCTTCGTGTCTTACATTAAACTTTATCTTTTGAATTGTATGTTCACATGTGGTTATAAGAAGTAATACAGAGATTCCTTATAATGAGTTGTAACTCCTTATAACCAATTTCCTCAAAATGTAACATCTGGCAGAATTACACTACAATATCAAGAACAAGATATTGGCATTAAAACATTCTGAGGACAAAAACTCCCTATTGAAGGCAGTAAAGCAGAAAGATAGAACTTGGGCACTTGATGACCTTGTAATCTTCTGAACTAAACTACCCTTGATTATCACCCTACTTCTAGGCTGTTTCTGGTAGGAGGTAATAGATAACCTCATTATTAAAGTCCTTCTGAATTTTGAGTTTTCTGCTGGGTGCAACCAAAACCATCCCAGCTGCTTCAAGTTATAGCATTGCTTTAACCTATCTCTCTAGTGCCACCCTGCCAATAGACGCTACAAAAATAACATTTTGTAAAAAACAGCGCTGTTTAGAAATGCTTGTCAGAGATCTCAGCATCACTCACTTTTGGAAGCAACCACTCCATCCGAAGGACAAGTAAAATTCAGAACAAACTGGAAAACAAACAATTCTTCTTAAATCCATAAGAGAAGTGAGGTCACAGAACAAACCAGTGCCCCCCAAATTGGAGAGACCAACAAGTGAATACAGAGAATCGTCACTTACCAGAGCAGAAACTCACACACCAGAATGTCTGCAGAAACCGGTTTCAAGGTAGGGAAACAAGAACCGTAACTGAAAAATTGTTGGAGGCTCGGTGTGGACAACCCTTTGAGTGAAAATCCAGGGGAATCACTCACAGTGGAAGGAACCCACACTTCAGTGGGTTTACCTTCTAGACTTGTATCCAGTTCTGGAAACGGACATTGGAGGGGGAAAAAAAAACACGCCCTCCTGCATACTACAAGGGGAAAAGGGGGAACCATTTTGAAATACACCAGAGCATTCTGTTCTTAAAAGGGTCCCTCCCCAGGAGAAACTAACCAATCAGAGCCTAACCTGCAGGTGTCTTATCAGAGCTTAGTTGGGCCTAGGCGAGGGGAAATATCCAGTCTCAGCTGGTTCTAATCCCCCATGTGGGAAAAGAGAGCTGCTCCACTCTAGTGCCATTTAACCTTACACATGGGGAGACTAAAGGCCTATTTACAATTTCTTTTACTCAGTATGGCATGCCCAACTATTAAGAAAAAGTTACAAGACATACTAAAAGACAAAAAATACATTTTGAAGAGACAGAGCAAATATCAGAACCAAATTCAGATATGGCAGGGATGTTAGAATTATCAAGTTGGGAATTTAAAACAACTATGAATGATATGCTAAGGGCCCTAATGGATAAAGTAGGCAGCACACCAGATTAGATGGACAATGTGAGCAGAGGGGTGGAAGTTCTAAGAAAATCCCAAAAAGAACTGCTAGAGGTCAGAAATACCGTGACAGAGATAAAGTGCTTGATTTGAGGTCATTAAATAGGGCACACCTGAAGAGACAATTGCTGAGTCTGACAATATTTCAATAGAAACCTCCAAAAGTAAAAGGCAAACAGAAAAAAGGGACTAAAAAAACAGAGTATCTAAGGACTGTGGGAGAACTACAAAAGGTGTAATGTATGCATAAGGGAAATACCAGAAGAAAAAAGAGAAAAGGTAACAGAAGCAATATTTGAAACAATTAGGATGGAGAATTTTCCCCAAATTAATGTCAGATGCCAAATCACAAAACCAGAAAAACTAAGGGAACTTCAAGCAGGATAAACACCAAAAAATACATGCAGGCATATCATTTTTAAGCGACAGAAATTCAAAGATTTAAAAAAAAAAATCCTGAAAGAAGGCAGAGGGGAAAAAATCATACCTATAAAAAGCAAAGATAAAACTTACATCATCTTCTCAGAAAACATGGAAGCAAGAAGAGAGTGGAGTAAAATATTTAAAGTGCTGAGAGGAAAAAAAAATACCCACCAACCTAAATTCTGTACCCTGTGAAATGACCCCTCAAAAATGAAGAAGAAATACTTTCTCAGACAAACAAAAAATTCAAGGAATTTATTACCAGTAAACCTGTCTTGCAATAAATATTAAAAGATTTGCAACTACGTGGACGGAACTGGAGGGTATTATGCTAAGTGAAATTAGTCCGTCAGAGAAAGACAAATATCATATGACTTCACTCATATGAAGACTTTAAGAGACAAAACAGATGAACATAAGGGAAGAGAAACAAAAATAATATAAAAACAGTGAGAACAAAACATAAGAGACTCTTAAATATGGAGAACAAACTGAGGGTTATAGGAGGGGTTGTGGGAGGGGGGATGGGCTAAATGGGTAAGGGGCACTAAGGAATCTACTCCTGAAATCATTGTTTCACTACATGCTAACTAATTTGGATGTAAATTTTAAAAAATTAAAAATAAAATTTAAAAAAAAGTCCTTCATAGATAAGGAAAATGATATAGGTCAGAAATCCAGTTCTACATAATGAAAGGAAGAGCACAGAAAAGGAATAAGTAAAGGTAAAATAAAACATTCATTTTTCTTATTCTTATTCCCTAGAATATTGCGAACTCTGGAGAAAATACTAAAAAAAAGAGATAAAAAGGACTATAACTGATATGCTCAGAGGACAGCAAGTCAGACAAAGACAAATACCGTATGATTTCACTCGTATGTGGAATTTAAGAAACAAAACAAATGAGCAAAGATGAAAAACCAACAAACAAAGAAACAGACTCTTAACTATATAGAGAACTGATAGTTACCAGAGGGCAGATGGAGGGGGATAACTTAAATGAGTGTTGGAGATTAAGGAGTGCATTTATGATGAGCACAGAGTGTTTTATGGAAGCATTGAATCACTATATTGTACACCTGAAACTAATATTACACTGTATGCTACCTAACTAGAATTTCAATAACTTAAAAAAAACAACCATGGTACATCTAGAAATCGAATATTATTCATCATTGAAAAAAACAAGCAACAACAAAAAAAGAGCTATCAAGTCATGAAAAGATAGAGGGAACTTAAATGCATATAACCAAGTGGAAGAAAGCAATCTGAAAAGGCTGCATACTGTATGATTCCAACTATATGGTATTCCGGAAAAGTAAATCTATGAAAACAATAAAATGATCAGTCATTGCAAGAAGTTGTTGGAAGGGAGAGGTAAGTATGCACAGCACCAAGGATTTTTTTTAATGATTTTTTAATGCTTATTTATTTTTGAGAGAGAGACAGAGCACGAGCAGGGGAGAGGCAGAGAAAGAGGGAGACCCAGAATCTGACTCAGTCTCCAGGCTCTGAGCTGTCAGCACAGAACAAGATTCAGGGTTCAAACCCATACACTGTGAAATCATGATCTGAGTCGAAGTCCGACGCTTTAACAACAAAGACACCCAGGCGCCCCGCACCAAAGATTTTTAAGGAAGTAAAACTATACTGCATTATACTATAATGGTAACCATGTGTTATTATATATCTGTCCAAACTCATAGAATGTACAACATCAAGAGTGAAGCCTAGTGTAAATTACAGACTCTGAGTGATCTGGGTGATAATGATACTCAGTGTAGGTTTATTAACTGTAACAAATGCAACACTCTTAAGGAAAGATGTTTATAATGGAAGAGGCTATGCATGTGTGGGGGCAGAGGATATAAAGGAAATCTCAATTTCTTCTCAATTTTGCTGTGAACCTAAAGTGCTCTAAAACATAGTTGATTTAAAAAAAAATAGAAAAGAAAAGAAAAAAAACCTGCCAGACTGCTTTTCCAGAATGGCTTTATCATTTTACATTTCCACTAGCAATATATAAGTGATCTATTTTTCCACATCCTCTTCACTACTCAGTGCTGTTACTAGTTTTTAACTATTATGATAAGTACGCAGTGATATTGGGGTTTAATTTGCATTTCCTTATTGCTAAAGATGTTAAGCATCTCTTTATGGGGTTATTTGCCCTCTGTATGTCCTCTTTAGTGATGTTTCTTCATGTCTTTTGCTCATTTTATAATTATATTGTGTTTTGTTTACTCTTGAGCTTTGAAATTTCTTTACATAGTCTGTGTATTAGTCCTTTGTCTGGATATATGGTTTGCAAATACCGCCCCCCCATCTGTAGATCATTTTTTCATCTTTGCAACATATTTTTTATTTTTGCTAAGCCAATGTTTATAATTTTGATGAAATCAAATTGGTTTTTTTTTCTTTTGGATCAGCTTTTGGTGTCAAGTCTAAGAAGTCTTAGATCCTGAATATCTTCTGTGTTTTACTAAGTTTTAGTTTCACATTTTATAGTTACAGCCATGAATCATTTCAATTAATTTTTGGATAAGGTAGAAGACATAGGTCAAGATTCATCTTTTTCTTGTTGTTATAGATGTCCGCCTGCTTCAGCACAATATGCTAAAAGTCTATCCTTCTCTAATGAATTGCTCTTGCACCTTTTTCAAAAATTAGTTGGGCACATTTGTGTGAGTTTATTTCTGGGTTTCGGTTCTGTGTCACCGATGTGTCAATTCTTCCAGTGAGACCACACAGTCTTGGTGGAAAAAGCTATATAAAAAGTCTTAAAATGGGTTACAAATGTATTCTTCTTTTTCAAAATACATTTATCTATTATATTTCCTTTGCCTTTTAATAAAAACTGTGAAATAATCTTGTCCATATTAACAATAAAATCTTGACAGGATTTTGATAGAAATTCTATTAAGCTTGTGTATCAGTTTGGAGACAATTGACATCTTTACTATGTTCAGCTTTCCAATACACGAACATGCTATCACTCTCCATTTATGCAGATCTTTGACTTATTTCATCAGTATTTTGTAATTTTAAGCAAGCAGATTCTGTACATGTGCTATTCCATTTATACTTAAGTATTTCATTTTATTTTGAGCAATTGCACTTTTTTTTTTCCATTTTGACATCTACCAATTGATATGCTATTGATTTCTCCATGGTGATCTTGTGTCTTGCAATCACACTCAACTTGCTTATGGTTATAGGATTTTTATAGGTCTTTCTGAGGTTTTCTATGGAGATACCCATTTTATCTACAAGTAGGTACAGTTTGTTTTTTTTTTTTGTTTTTTTTTTGTTTTTTTTTTGTTTTTTTTTTTTTCTGATCAGTATACCTGTTATTGCCTTGCCTTGCCTTATTGTACTGACAGTAACTTCCAGCGGTTGTTGGGTAGGGTAGTGAGAGTGGACATATTTGGCCTATTCCTGATCTTAGGTAAAAAATATTCAGCCTTTTCCAATCAAGAGTTTTATTAGCAGAGCACCTGGGTGGCACAGTCAGTTAGCATCCAACTCTTAATCTAGGCTTGGGTCATGATCTCCTCGTTCCTGAATTCAAGCCCTGCATTGTGCTAGGAGCGGATGGTGCAGAGCCTGCTTGGGATTCTGCTCTCCTCTCTGACCCTCCCCCACGTGTACTCTCTCTCTCAAAATAATTAAACTTAAATTTTTTTTTTAAGTTTTACTAGCTGTAGATTTTTGGTAGATGTGCTTTATCATGTAGATGAAGTCCCTCCTTCCATCTCATTCCTAGTTTTTATCATGAATAGGTGTATATTATCAAATATTATTTCTGAATTAGTTAATAGGATCATGTGATTTTTCTTATTTAGTCTGTTGGTTTAGTGGATTGTATTAATTGATATTTGAGTATTGAACCAGACTTGCATTTGCAGAATACATTTCATTTGAGTAAGTTCTGTGACTATTTTTATTTATTTCTGGATTCGATTTGCTAATATTTTGTTGAAGATTTTCACATAGAATTCATGGTTGACATGTCTTCTGGTACTTGAAAAACGTCCCAATTTCTTCTGGCCGCCATGGTCTCAGATGAGAAATGTGATTCAGTCAACTCAAATGTTTCCCCCGCCCCCGCCATATGTAACACATCTATTGTAGCCATTACAGAAATGAGATGGAAACCCCACCCAAAATTTAGTCTAGATTTGAAGACTGATGGTGTTAAACATGCACTAAATAGGTAAAAGCTTTATTCTTCTCATAATGGTATTTCCTGGGAAGAGCATGGCAGATTCCCAAGCAAGTCCAAACATCACTTGAGGTGGCAGGAAGTGGAGATGGTTTGGATTTTATTGTAGTTTGGTGTGTCAACTTAGGTGCTGGTTCCTGCACGTAGTCCAGATCCTGGCTAGTTTCAACTTCCCACTTGCATCAACAGGGAGCATTAAGCTTTCTTACCACATGCCTCATACATGGGGCAGAAGACTAGGAGTGGTGAGGTTCAAAGCTGTCAACAGTCAAATGTCAAAATTTGAGTTCGACTCTTTATTATGATATTGTTTCTCTCTGTTTGCCTTCGTTATTTTTTCTTTGCTTTTAGTTTTCAGATGTTTCATGGTGTTGTTTCTTCATGTAAATTTCTTTGTATTTATCCTAAGATTTACCTAGCTTCTTGAATCTGTACTTTTATATTGCTGTTTTTATCACATTTGGGAAGCCATTATTTTTTGAATACTTTTTTCAATCCTAATTTCTCTCTTCTCTCCTTCTGAGGCTCCAGGAAAATAAATGCTGGGTCTTAGATTATTGCGCCACAGGTCTCTGATGCTCTCTGTCTCTGTCTCTGTCTCTCTCTCTTCAATCTATTCTCTTTTTTGTTATTGTTCAGAATGGATAAATTCTATTAACCCATCAGTTCACTAATTCTATCCTCTAGACCATTGACTCCATTTGCCTTGTTGCCTCCAACAGGCTTATAAGCTCAGTACCAACTCTGGGTCCTGCTGCCACCAAGGAGGAAGTGGGCAGAGGACTGACTCGCACTGCTTTGTTGCTGTAGAAGGGGAGTAGAAACTCAGCTCCTTGATGGTTTCCCACTCCCACAATCGCACCATGGTTAAGGGAGAAAAGCAGATTGCCAACTAGCCTCACTTTATTGTTGGCAAGACGATATGTTTGGTGGACCCCACTCACTTAGAGATTTAGAGGAGACAGCGGGAAACAGAATCTTGACAATACCTCACACCCTAGGTTGCCTATTTAAAGCAGTTTCCTTGGTCAGAAATCTCTTTTCCTTTATATTCACCTGGACAACTTTAGTTATTCCTATCCATAAGTGTTTTGAATTTTCAAGTTGGGGGGCGCCTTGGTGGCTCAATTGGTTAAGCGTCCAACTCTTGATTTTGGCTCAGGTCATGCTCTCACAGTTTGTGGATTGAGCCCTGCACTGGGCTCTATGCTGACAGTGTGGAGCCTGCTTGGGATTCTCTCTCTTCTTCTCTCTCTGCCCCTCCCCCACCCATTCTCCCATTTTCCCTCTCTATCTCAATTTCTTTCTCAAAATAAATGAAAAAACATTTAAAAAATACATTGTGAATTTTCACATTGAGAAAATTAACATCTTGGGAGTCTCATAGCATTGTTAACTTAAGTTGTAATTTTTTTCTCTTTATATGCTTGTTCTTCAATTGACTATACACTTCTCAAGAGTAGTTTCTCAAGCCATAGCCCATATTAAGTGCTCACTATTGAACTGAACTGAATGGTTTTCTTAGGTTGTAAACATTATGTAAAGTTTGATATTTCTTTTTAAAGCTGTAATAAAATACTCATAGGTTTATGTGAATTAGAAAAACTAAGTGGGATAAAAATAGATTAATAAAACCATTTCCCCCTAATTGGTTTACCCCTGAGTATTGTCTATTTATCACCAACTGAGAAAATTCTTGCTTCTCCCTTTCTCAGAATAGGAGGCACAAAACAACACAATTTGGGGCAGGTTTGGAATGCTATTTTAGAGCAGACTTGAGGGGAGAAGAGGAAAGTGACAGGAATAATAAATATTGAAAGAGGTATTTTTTTTTCTTTTGGTGGTTGGATCTAGGAATGGAAAGTTAAATACGTTTTTATTATAAATCTTTTAGAAAAATAATTTTCTCAGTTAAATTTTTTTCTTACATGATCCTTCACTCCTCTGCAACTATTTTTATTTCTAACAAAAAATAAAAAAGTCTTATATGACTAAAAGAATTTGGTGTCAACCTATCGACAAAGTCAGATCATTACAATTCTTTTACACTGAGGAATTCATGCTGCTGCCAGTTTCTTGGATCTGTGATTCAAAGGCAGAAATATAAAACTGCTGCTGCATTTGACTGGATTACAAAATAAGCAGCACAGTTAGCCTGGGTGTCAGAGAGAAACTTTAAAGTGCTAGAGGAAAAAAGGCATTCCTTTAGGGGTTGCTCCAGGAATTTAGTCTGGGATCTGCCAAGTATCTGCAGCGGAAAGAATCTGCGCTTTGCAGTTGTCAGGGAATTATAAGGGAAAGTTTCAAATCCTGACTCCAACGCTTCCTGGTGGGAAGCAGTTCAGGATATTTAAATTCTCAGCCTCAGTGTGTTCCTCTAGGAATGAAAATAATACAGATTTATCAGGGTTATTCTGAGTTAATGTGAAAGCATGTGAGAAAGATGCTTTGTCCCGAAAGGCATATGGGAAAGTCCCAAAAGTATTAGTTAATGCGCTCTTTCCACAATACTCTCAAGGACCACATGGGAGCGCACGTCGTGTTCCTCCCCAGAAAATGAAAGCAAACAGAGGGTAAGAGCAATGACAAACCTCATTCCCCTGTGTGGAAATCCCATCTCTCCAAGAAATAAACTAAATAATTTTAAAGAGAAGACTGTGTCAAAACCTTTAGTTTTGTGAAACATATGCTGAGATCAAAGTGAGAATACTGCACCTGTTGGGATGAGCACCGGGTGTTGTATGGAAACCAATTTGGCAATAAATTTAATATTTAAAAAATGAGACTACTGCAAAGCAGAAGCCCCTAACAGGGATCATCCACATACTGAGAAAATTAGCATTATGGCAAAGGGTATTTTCAATGAGGACACTGGAGCTTGGAAAATGGGGATATCCGTTTGTATGATTCCTTTACAATATCTTGTGAACTTTTGAGGGTGATAGAGGTGAAATCATAGCCAACTAGAGCAGCAACAACATAGCCAAGGGAATTCTGGGAAAGCCTGTTGTATTCTCTCTTTGCTCCTATTACAGCCATAGATGCTTCAACGTCTGTAACATCAAAATACATTTCAGATATGACTACTTGTGACTATCTGCACACCCACTACCCTATTATGAACCACCACCAACTCCTCTGACCTGAGTCACAGCCTCCTGACTGGTTTGCCTGCTCTGACCTTTGTTCCATTCTTCACAAAGCAGCAAAAGTGGTGCTTAATTTAAGTCAGCTCCCAACACCTCCTGCTCAAAATCTGAAAGCTTCATGCTACACAAAATAAAACACAAACTCCTCACCACAGCCTGTGGAGACTTAGATAAACCAGCTGCTTCCTTTTTCTCTAAGCTTATCTTTAGATCTGTCTCCCTGATGTCTAACCACGTTGTTCCTAACATCCCTCAAACATACTTCAAACACATCCCTTCAGACATTTCTCATGGCACCAGAGGCTCCTCTGTCCAGAACACCACTGTTCCAGGTCTTCTCTTCCTTACTTCATTTGTGGCTCTGGAAAGACATTGGCTTTTCAGAGAGCCCTTCCTAGCTACTTCAGTTACAATAGCCATTTTATACCACCTGTCACAGTCTATCCCACTTTGGCAGTTATAGTTTTCTTCAAAGCCTCTATAACTAATCCTATTTGTGTCATGTACTTATTACTATCTTTGTCTTTCATTTTCTACATCCTCTAGTAGATTGTATAATCTGTGAGGATAAGACTTTGCTTCTCTTATTTACTAGGTGTGCCTGGTACATGGAATGATATAGCAGTAGTGGCCACATCTCCACATCTTGATTTGATGTATCTTGTTCTTGGCTCCCCTTTCTGGAAACAACACTGTTGTTGGCTTAGCTGATGGAAAGGGCCTGGATTTAGACACACAAATCTGTGTGTTGGGGGGAGGGTGTGGGTGTGTGGGTGTGGGTATGAACTTGGGCAAATTGCACTTACTGAGCTTCATGTCTCTTACAAGTAAATTAAGGAAAATAATATTTACATCACAGAATTGTTGCAAATTGTAATTTACCCTTAAACTGCCTTGCTCATTTCTGGGCTTCTGATATGTAATCAGTAAAATTGCATCATTTCCCCATTACCTTTTACCTCTACAGTGAACTATATCTACCCTGATCCCCTATCTGGGCTCTGCCCTTCCTGCTTCCAGAATTCCTCTCACCATCTGAGGATACTTATCTCCTACTTCATGCTCATGTTACAGTTCTATGTTTTATTCTTGTTTCTCCTGGCCAGATCAATGGGTGTATGTATATATATATATATATATATATATATATATATATATATATATATTCTTTTTTAATCTTTGCTCTTTTATATGAAATTGTATATCTCTATATCTGTTTAACAACATGGTAAATGCAATGTCCACCAAACATGATGACTTTATTTGGTTAATTATAATATTGATGGTTTATTAATTTCTTGGTTGTTTATTCCAGTAAGTAGGTAAAAACTAAATGAAGTTCAATTTCTTAAGATCTTCAGCCTGCAGGGACATTTGTAATAAATAAACACATCTAAAAGTAAATTCCAGCAGCAAATTTAAAATTAGAGTCCAGGTAAGCTATCCTTTTAAATTTAATATGACAACCATTTTAATTTCATAAGTAGATCGAGTATACTAGATATAAGTTTCATACTTTGAATGTAAAAAAATGACTAGATCTGTAAAATAAATTAAAACATATTACTTTTTTTCTATTTCTGCACAGTTATTTAAAAATGTAATTTCTCCACAAATTCAGAATTTTCAAACATTCTAACATTTCAAAAGTCAAGGGAGAACTGTACAGAAATGAAGATATTATGAGTTACCACTATCAACAGAAACAGCAACCTCTGTTGTGACCATTCCTTGTAGATAAGACTTCAAAATTCAGGTCTGAAATGTATTAATGATTCTTCTGTTTGTCTTTTTTTCTGGAATGTCCTGCACTGGAGGTTAAACTCTGAAGGGAGCCTTGTATTTGGAGCGGCTAACTGGCCAATGTGTTGTGTTGATCAGTGTGGGGTACTGGATTTCACAAGACACAGGAATGGAAGACACATTGCCACTTTTCTGAGTGCCTGGCCTTTAGCTACTATGGACAGGGCCTGACTTCAATATTGTTGAATCAAATTATTTGTGATTACATATGCATTATTAATATATATGGCTTAGTGATGCACATTTTTGTTTTATAGGCTTGCTTTGTTTATTTGAGGGGTATAACCCCTAGCAATTATGAAGAAATAGGTACTAAATATGCTTTTATTAGCCCTTTTCTTTTTTTTTTTTTTTTTTTTTTTAATTTTTTTTTTTTCAACGTTTATTTATTTTTGGGACAGAGAGAGACAGAGCATGAACAGGGGAGGGGCAGAGAGAGGGAGACACAGAATCGGAAACAGCTCCAGGCTCTGAGCCATCAGCCCAGAGCCTGACGCGGGGCTCGAACTCACGGACCGCGAGATTGTGACCTGGCTGAAGCCGGACGCTTAACCGACTGCGCCACCCAGGCGCCCCTATTAGCCCTTTTCTTAAGAGCAATTATGTTGCAACCTAGTTTTCAGTATAGATGAGTATATAAAATGGTATTACAACTTGAAGTACTTAAATGATAAGTGGGTGTAGAATAATACAATAAAGAGTGGTTAGGCCATTCATCATGGTTTGGGAAAGGTTTTTGTGGAATGAATTTTAACCTGAGATCCAGAGGATAAAGATTTTTTTCAAACAGAAACAAAACTATCAGCCAGGCAATGAGATGAAAAAGGAACTGACAAAAATGAGAAACTGAAAGAAGGCCAAGGTGACCAGAACACACATGGAAGAGAGAGGAGACAGAAATGAATTTGAAAGGTGTATGGGGGCCAGACTGTGTGCAATCTAATTAAGCCATGGTAAGGAATTTGTATTTGCAACTGGGTGACACCATGCAATTGGAAAATGTCGAGGTTTCTTTGTTGTTGGTTGGTTGTTTGTTTTTAAAGGAGAATAACACGAATTCATAATCTAAAAATATGACTCTGCTATTTTTTTATGTTTATTTTTGAGAGAGACAGAGACAGAGTGCAAATGGCAGAGGGAAAGAAAGAGAGGGAGACACAGAATCCGAAGCAGTCTCCAGGCCCTGAGCTGTCAGCACAGAGCCTGATATAAGGTTCAAACCCACCAACCACGAGATCATGACCTGAGCTGAAGTCAGACACTTAACCACCTGAGCCACCCAGGCACCCCTGATTGCTATTTTTAAAAAGGATTTAAATGCACGTGAGATTGAGACATGAGACTGGTTAGGAGGAAAGTTATAAGATCTAATTTAAGTAGTTTAAATGAAAATAGTCACAGAGTAAATAGAGAAGAATAAATGAGCTTGAGATATATTTAGAAGGCAGAAACAATTGGAGCTGTAGATTGATTCACTTGGAAGATTAAGGAAGTCACTAAAATTTCCAGCTTGAGCATCTTGGTGGGTGGTTTTAACAATTACTAAAAGTAGGAAATCCCAGAAGAGGATCAGGTTTGTCAGAAGAAATCAAGAGTTCCTTTTGGAAAATATTGTTTGATATTTCTATGAAACATCCATTTGGAAATGTCAAGTAGTCCAGTCACTGTGTGAGTCTAAAGGTCAAGGGAGAACTGTACAGAAACAAAGATATTATGAGTTATTATTATCAACAGAAACTGCAATTTCTGTTGTGACCCTTCCTTACAGATAAGACTTCAAAAGTCAAATCTGAAATGCATTAATTATTCATCTGTTGATTAAGGAAAAGTCAGAATGAATTATGAGCACTCCTCTCCAAGAAAACCACAATGGACTCCCCTCTGGTATTATGCTCTCAATAAGTGTTCAAGTTACAAGTCTGGTCCTAATAATTAAATGCTTTCTGAAGGAACACTTGAATCCATGGAACAAAATAAGTAATAGCAAATCCAAAGAAATTAGAACTACTCTCGTAGACATTTCTATTTATTAGCTACATATTTAACTATTATTATCAGGTCAATATTTAACTACTGGATTTAGTCACCAGCTACCTAAGTGATAATACATATGAGCAGGAAAGACTACTCTTACCATTAAGCTACCTTGCCACATGGATGAGAATGAAACCCTGCTTCAAATGAAACAGTTATGTTGGAAAAACCTGACTGTCTAGTATCACTATTTTTTTAAATTTTTTAAAATTCTTTTTAATGTTTATTTATTTTTGACAGAGAGAGAAAGACAGAGCATGAGCAGGGGTGGGGCAGACAGAGAAGGAGACACAGAATCTGAAGCAGGCTCCAGGCTCTGAGCTGTCAGCACAGAGCCCAACGCGGGGCTCAAACCCACAGACCGTGAGATCACAACTTGAGCTTAAGTCGGACACTCAACGACTGAGCCACCCAGGCCCCCCATCTAGTATCACTATTTTGATAATTCCTACATTAGTCATCATTCTATGTCCGGCAGCCTGTATGGTATCTGACACATAGTACTACACTATTGTTGAATGAATGACTGAATGAATGAATGAAGGTACCCTAAATTCACGGGTAGTAAAACTCACAAGATCTAAAACTAGCAAGTTAAATCCAGAAACTTTGTATTGAGTAAATTGTTTCTCCAGTTTTTTCTTCTTTCTGTTCTCTCTTAATCTGAATGAAATCAACTGCTTTCAGAGTTTTGCTTGTGCTTATTATCACAAAAATGCACTCTTTCCTATGGAAATGATAGAAAAATTACTATGTGTCAAACATTGCTCTAATTACTTTACCTGTATTTACTCATACGTTATTCTACACTTCTTCAAGGTAGCCATCACGATTATCTGCATCTTGCCAAGCACAGGTCACATACATACTAAATCTGTAGAGATAGGATACCAATATCTCCTGTTTCTTTTTTTCTGTAGGATTCTACAGGGTTTTTATTTGTAATTTTAAGTCTTATTTCTTAGGGGTCACTCCTATGTCTCCATAGCTTAATGTTCAGATTTTGGCAGAGGTTGTGCTCAAAAATCTTGAAGTTCCTCTCTCTGATGATCAATCGGCTTGGTTTGGTGAGCACATTTAAAGATCAGACAGTTCTTAAAACTTTAATGTTCGCTTCCTGCTTGACTTTGTCATGTACATAGTTTCCTAGAAAGTTAAGAGATTCATAGAGAGTTTATCTAGAGACTATTTTATCTCTCTCTTAACTTCAGAATCTCTTGATAAAACTCTAGCTGGTCCACCATTTACCCCAACCAGGATCACAACCTCAGGCTATCAGAAATGTTGTTTTCCAGAGCGCCTGGGTGGCTCAGTTGGTTAAATGTCTGACTTCAGCTCAGGTCATGATCTCACGGTTTGTGGGTTCATGCCCCAGGTCAGGCTCTGCCCTGACAGCTCAGAGCTGGAGCCTGCTTTGGGTTCTGTGTCTCCCTCTCTCTCTGCCCCTCCCCCTACTTGTAATCTCTCTCTCTCTCTCCCTCAAAAATAATAAACATTTTAAAAATTAAAAAAAAAAATATTTCCCTTCATTTGTTTCTACTATATTCACCACTTTTATCTGCAGAGTCTTGTGTTTTCACATTCTGAACAAATTGGGGCCACACTCTCTGGCACCACCACTTCAGGTTTGTGCAGCCAGCCCCAACCTGAGAAATGAACAATTCTCAGCAACTGGAGGTGGGAGTTGATAGAGAATAGAGCAACACCAGGTCAAAAGGTTAAAAAGACTCCCATTTTTCTTACCCAAAGCTGTAGCAGTTTTCAAAAATTATTCTCAATTTCTTTTCTGCCTTTGATCACTTTCCCAGAGCCCGCTTTTCCTTTTTTCAGAATTCTAATGTTACGTGTGTGTGTGTGTGTGTGTGTGTGTGTGTGTGTGTGTGTAGAGGATCACCAACTTACTCACTCTGCATAACTGGAAGTCTTTGTTCAGTATTTAAAAATGCACCTTAGGGGTTCCTGGGTGACTCAGTTGGTTAAGTGTCTGACTTCGACTCAGGTCATAATCTCATGGTCCATGGGTTCGAGCCCCGTTAATGGGCTCTGTGCTGTCATGAGAACTTGGAGCCTGGAGCCTTCTTCAGATTCTGTGTCTCCCTCTCTGCCTGCTCCTCTCTGCTAGTGCTCTGTTTCTCTCTAAAAAAATAAATAAGCATTAGAAAAAAAAAAAACCTTTAAGATGAACCTGAAAGATCCACATACTATCTTCATATAAAGCACTCAGTGCATTTCCTCTCAAAGTGGAAGTCCTGAATTAGCATTTTTTTTTCAAATCTCATTTCAAGGGACTAAAAATTCTCCCAAGGGAAAAATGCTGTATGTTTTGATTAAGTTAACAAAAACCAAAACAGATTTGTCATCTTAAACCATATTTTCAGTTTCGTTTCTACTCAGTGCTATTAAATATAGCTATTAAATTATTATCTATCCTGACAGTTTTCTATAGTTGTACAATATTATTCATTCCTCAGACAATAGGATTTGAATGGAGGAAATTTATTCTTATGAGAAAGGTCATAATTTGACAATTTTGAATTACATTCAAACATCATTAATTATAATTACACCAGTTCTGTGTTTATGACCAAGTTAAGGCTATCTAGCTATAAAAATAAAAAATCAACAGAGTATTTTTAATCAGGAGGTAAATATTTTCCTCCATAAAAAAAACAAATTATTTGAGCCCCGTGAATACCTTAAAAGTATCTAATTACATATACTTCATATGCTGATTATAAAAAATCTCTATTTATTAAAGCTGATCTTTGGGTATTTAATGTGCCACACATTGTTGACCCATCAAACCACTCTTTGTAGTTCAACACAAAAAGCAATTTTATTATAGACTATACATACCTAAAAAGGGATTTAGGATATTCGTTGTGAATATTTACAAAATGTCTATTATAGAGATAATCACTGAACTGTCAAAACTTTATGTCAACTCTTAGCCAACTGGTGTTCAAAATTAACTATCCTAATTTGAGGCCAGGTTTAGTATACATTCTCTATTTTCCCAGGATACCCATGCCTACATTTATAATTCATTACATTCAACACGTAAGAGTACCGAACACCTAGAAAGCATTTCAATAAATGTTGAAAGAATGAATAAAACTCCACGAACTTTTCTTATTTGCCTTCAAAGTGGACTTAAAATCAGTCTGAATACTCAGTGCAGGTACTCTGTGTATCTTGGTGTTAGAGGTAAAAAATTTAATGTGTCCTTTCTACTTACCTTGTGTCCTGTTTATTCTTCTTTTCTAGTTCCTTTAGGTATAATGTTATATTGTTTGAGTTTTTTCTGGTTTCTTGAGGTAGGCCTATATCACAATATATTTCCCTCTTAGGACTATTTTCATTGTATCGCAAAGATTTTGGACCATTGTGTTTTCATTTTCATTTGTTTCCTATATTTTTTTAATTTCTTCTTTGATTGCTTCATTGACCTATTGCTTGCTTAGTATCACAATGTTTAGCTTCTACACATTTCTTCCAGTTTTTCCCTTGTGATTGATTTCTAGTTTCATACCCTGTAGTTAGAAAAGGCACATAGTATGATTTCAATATTCTTACATTTAGTAGGGCTTGTTTTGTGGCTTAATGTATGGTCTATTATGGAGAATGCTCCATGCACACTTGAAAAGGATGTGTATTCAGTTGTTGAGGGTGGGATGTTCTGTATGTATCTGTTATGTCCATCAGGTCTAATATGCCATATGATCCCACATAAAATGAAAACACTAATTTGAAAAGATATGTGCACCCCTATGATTATTTTTTTTTATGAGAGAGAGAGAGAGCGCACGCATAAACACTTGAGTGGGGAGAGGGGCAGAGGGGAGAGAATCTCAAGCAGGCTCTCAAACAGGGCTCAATCCCACATCTCTGGCATCATAATGTGAGCTGAAATCAAGAGTTAGTCACTCAACCAACTGAGCCACCCAGGTGCCCCTGCACCCCTATAATTATTGAACCATTATTTACAATAACCAAGACATGGAAGCAACCTAAATGTCCAATGGTAGATAAATGGATAAGGAAGATGTGGTGTGTATGTGTGTGTGTGTGTAAAAATACGTAATGGAGGGGCACCTGGGTGACTCAGTCAGTTAAGCATCTGAATTGATTTTGGCTCAGGTCATGATCTCACAGTTTGTGAGACTGAGCCCCATGTTGAGTTCCAACCTGTTTGATCCTCTATCTCTCCTTTTTCTCTCTCTGCCCCTCTCCTACTCATGCTCTCTGTCTTCCTCAAAATAAATAAATAAACTTAAAACAAAGAAAAAAATATGTATATATAATGGACTATTATGCAGTCATAAAAAAGAGGTGAGATGTGCCATTTGTGACAACGTGGATGGACTTAGAGCCTAGTATGCTAAGTGAAATAAGTCAGACTGAGAAAGACAGATACCCTAAGATTTCAATTATATCTGGAATCTTTAAAAAACAATCTGTAAATACAGAGAACAAACTGATGTCAGAAGGAAGGGGGGTGGGAAGATGAGCAAAATGGGTGAAGGGGAGTATGACATACAAGCTTCCAGTTATGGAATGAATAAGTCATGCAAATAAAAGGCACAGCATAGGGAATATAGCCAAAGATATCGTAATAGCACTGTATTGTGACACATGGTAGCTACGCTTGTGGTAACCTCAGCATAACATATAGAGAAGTTGAATCACTATGTTGTACACCTGAAACTAAAGTAAATTGTGTGCCAATTATACTGAAATAAAAAAATTAAGAAATGTAATGTGCCATATACACACTGTGGGCTAGGCCTTGGACTGAATGCTTTATATAAATTCTCATTAAATCTTAATAACAATCTTGTGAAACATTTATTATTACCCCTCTTATCTAGCAAAACATTAGATATTTCTTGGACACAGAGCTAATGAATACTAAAGCCAGATATTTTAATCCATATGCTGGATTCCAAAGCCTCTGAATTTTGTACAATACTTCCTCTCTGGAAAATTGAATGACAAATCACTTTAGAAAAGCCAAGCACTATATAAATATAAATTACTATTACTTGAAAAGAATCATGAATCCTACGACACCCTTGAAGATTTATCCAAAATGAGTCCACTGTATTATTTCTTCCTTTGATAATTTTCACTAATTTGACAAAGCAGTCAGACACTTGAATACAGTGTCCACATATGTTAATAAGTTGCTTCTGAAATTTGAATTGGGAAATATTGTTAGATGTATTCACAAATGCCTTAGTAGTCATACATTGTGTTGAATAAGACACTGACTTCAACTTTGACATAAACCTCCAGTGGAATACCACAAAGTTGTAGCCTTGTCCTCACCTGTCCATTATTTTTATTCCATACATTAGATGAGAACATAAAAAGGATACTTATCATAATTTCAGGAGGCAACAAAAATAGGTAGAGAGCAAATAATACATTGACAAAATCAAGATTAAATATATCAGTGAGAAACTCAAATCACAGGCTAATGTGCAGATAAGAAAATGTACACTTATACTTTTAAGCTCAAAAATAACTAACATAAGTCTATGGAATAAGAAAAAATACTTGGTATGAGTTAATGTGAAAATTATCTGCGGCTGCAAATCTCCTAATGAGCTAAGGTGTGATATGGTTGCTTACAATAGCTACCCAATATTAGAAGCTTAAATAAAGGAATAATCTCCCTACTGTGAAACAGGCAGACCAACTTTGTGCTACACAAACCAATCTTGATTATGTACAATTTGACATTATTTAAATATATTGATAAGCCAGAACAAATTAAGAGGAAGAAGAAATAATAAATAAAGCTAGTGAGAGAACTGGAAATATCTCAAATAGAAGCTAAGTGTAGAAATTTCCATGTAGCTTAGAAAAGAGCTGAATAGAAGAAAAAGCATGCAAGTTATTTTTCAGCTATCCAAAAGATTTTTTTATGAAAGAAAGGTTAGTCTTACTCTATGTGGCTCCTAAGAGCAGAGCTAGAGCCAGAAATGGAAATATGAAAAGCAGATTTTGAATTAACATAAGAAAAATAAGAGGAGGGTGCTGGGTAGCTCAGTCCTTTAAGCAACTGACTCCTGATCTCAGCTCAGATCTTGATCTTAGGGTTGCACTGGGTGTGAAGTCTACTAAAAAAATAAATAAATAAGAAGAATGTTAGAGCTGCCTAAGAACAGAATGTGTTGCCTTTAAAGACAAGGGCCTCTCTTGTCACTAAAGCTATTGCAGCAGAAACAATGTGTGTGGTACATTAATGCAGGTTTGAATTACCGAATAAAATTTCTTGGATTTTTAAAAATGGTAATATCAATGACTTCAATGATAATGGGTTACCCTTTATTGTATTTAGAACTGCTCAGGTTTTATGTTTTTTTGAAATTCATGTACAAGATTTCTGTAAGTATGTAATCAAAAGTATGTGAATAGCATGTTCTAGTCTCTTCCATGGAATGTAAACCCCTTCTCCTAGATCTTGCATCCAACTCTTGATATCACTCTGTAAATTTCTTTCTCTTGTGAGTCAAACTTCTTGAAAGTCATTTATTCTCAGTCTAGACATCTTCTATTTACTCCTCATTGTCCTGGATTCTGGCTTCTGTCTCCAACACTACATTGAAATTAAGCAAAGATCACCATAATTTCTATATGATTGCATTTCAGCTTTTGTGTTACAGGCTTTGGAACTACTAACTACTAGCTGTCTAAAATTTCCTATCCCCTTGAATTCTCTGAGCTAAAGATATCCCTTGCGATCCAAACTCCTGCTGGCTAAATAGATTCAGATGGTAAAGGATACTTTTTTTTTTATTTTATCTATAATTATCTGACTCCTTCTTCAATTTTTCATGGGTTAATCTACCACTCTTGGTTTCCCATTTCCCATTTTCCAGGATTTTCTCTTGCTCGACTGTTACTTTCAAAAATTCACCTATTTTCTTTTTTTTTTAAATGTTTTTAAAGTTTATTTATTATTTTAGAGAGAGAGAGAAAACAGAGCATGAGCGGGGAGGAGCAGAGAGAGAGGGAGACACAGAATCTGAAGCAGGCTCCAGGCTCCAAGCTGATAGCACAGAGCCTGACACAGGGCTCCAATTCATTAACCACAAGATCATGACCTGAGCCAAAGTTGGACACTTAACTGACTGAGCCACCAAGGTGCCCTATCGGGTGGTTTCTAGGGAGTGGCAGCAGCAAGAGCCAAGTTGCAAGTGTGGGAGCCAGCACGGTATAAAGACTTCACCTATTTTCATGGTTTCAAATACCACCTATATAATAATAATTCCCAGCATTATATTCCTAGTATTGGCTCTTCCACTGAGTTTCTATCTGGTAAGTACAACTCACTACTCACCTGACCCCTAGAAACTTCAAACTCACATATCCAAAATTGGACACATCTCTGTCTCTCCTTCAAATCTATTCTTGTGTTTTATATGTTAGTCATGGGTCTTATCATCCTCTAGTCATCTAATGCATAAAAGAAACTGTCATCACAGCCTCCTCTCTTTCCCTCACACCCAACAAATTACTGAAATGTGCTAAATTTTACCAAGTTCTACTTAATCTTCACATTAATGATTACAACCTTATTAATGTTCTGCCTATTTCTTGCTCCTCTTCTGACCTTTCCACAAATCCAGCCTCATCTTCCCCCAGTTAAACATATTATGCCACAAATTAAAACACTTAATAAGTCCTCTCTCACATAGATAACCAACATCAAGAGTAGAGCTAGCAAGGTCAAATTTCTATTTGCACCGGGTAAGAATAAAGCTAGTAAGGGCACCTGGCTGGCTCAGTCAGTTGAATATCCAACTTTTGATTTCGGCTTAGTTCATGATCCCAGGGTTGTGGGATAGAGCGTCTTACTGGACTCCATGCTGAGCATGGAGCCTGCTTAGGATTCTCTCTCTCCCTCCGCCTGTCTCCCCTACTTGTGCTCTAAAATGAAATACAACAAAATAAAATATTCGCTTAAGGAAAGAAAGAAAGAAAGAAAGAAAGAAAGAAAGAAAGAAAGAAAGAAAGAAAGAAAGAAAGAAAGAAAGAATAAATGCATTAAGTGCATATGGAAACTGTGTGAGGAGTGGCCACAATGGCACAGCAAAGAATACACATCCTGAGTAGAAGCCTTCTCATCTCAGGAGATTACAGCCACGAGGAAACAAAGAACTGTTGCTGCCATAAAAGCAGTGGCATCTGACTCTAATATAAAATCTCAAACTTTAAATATTTTTTAATGTGGACCCCCCCCAAAAGGTACTATTGGTAAAATTGAGGGGGGGGGATTGACACTTCATCTGCAGAATCTTCTTCCTGCCAAATCTCCTTATCTTTGCATATAAAGTATTTTGTATCCTAACATCTACCAACTTAACTCCTGTTTCCCAGTCCCAGCTCTAGCAATCACCAACTTCTTTCATTTCTTTATACCACCCATGTTGGTTCCTGTGCTTGCAACTTGGCTCATACTGCCGCCACTCCCTAGAAACCATTACCAGTTTTCAACGCTTGGTTAACTCCATAAATTCTTTCAAAACAAAATTTATTTATTTTTTATATCCCCAAGAAAGTTTCCCAAAGTCCTTGAATTGTAATAAATCTTCTCTGGTGCCTATGTCATACTGTTTCTATTCCTAGTACAGGACATGTAATGTGATTTTCAATGTGTGTTTACCTGAATATCTGCCTTACAAGCATGGTGATTCCCCTGAAGACAAGGGTCAGTTCTTAATCATGCTACATTCTATCACCTGAGATGATGATGATGATGATGATGATGATGATGATATAGTAAAGGGTAGGGGCATAACAAATATTTGTCAAATTCTTAAGCTGACTCAGATCCTTTGATCGGTCCCAACTCCAACTGTTTTTCATAGTTTCTATAGAAGGAAAATTCTGGTATTTTATATTTACCTTTTCTTTGCCTTAGTAAAACTCCATTAGGATTAGAAGGTGTGTGCTGAGATTGTTTCCAAAATTCAAGACAAATTCATTTCACTTGTCAACTCAAGCAAATAGGATTCACCATTTGGCCCCTTAATATGTCTTTTTTTCTCATCTCTTCATCTCTTCCCTCCCTATTCTTCACTTTTTGGGGTTTTTTTTTTTTTTTGGAATTTTTTTTTTATTCCTGGCTATGTTTTTTGTTTGTTTGTTTTTCCAATTCCTCTCCTCCTTCTCTGAAGAGTTACCTGCTTCTCTATTTTCAAATGACTTTTCAAGGTTCAGTTCTTAACAGCAATTCTTTGAATCATCCCTGGATTTATCCAAAGGCAAATGTTTGTGCTGCTGTCTGTTTAGACTTCCCCAGAACTTCTGTTCTATGTGCTGGTGTAAATACCAAATTTAGCTTGTGGGATAATGGGAAGACTTAGCTAAACTCATTTAGAAATAGCATGTAGCAAGTCACCAGTCTACAGTGAATGTTAAAACTGTATTATATACTTGAACTTTCTGGAAAGAAGGAAAAACATAGATTGTTGATTTGTGAAGCCCAATCAAGCTTTGATTGTTATTGTATGTTTTTGTTGTTTTAACTTCTATGCACTTCTATGTTGAAAACTTATATGTTGAAAAGCTATTAGAATTGTCTTCTGACCTTTCCCAGCCAGGAAAGGTTGACTTTTACTATATTATTACAATTATCATTATTCGTAAAGTAGTTCAGCTGAATTCTAAGCCAATGTGTGCAATGAATATCATGTCTACTTGTCCCAATATACAGTTGAATAGGAGAGAAAGGGGATCACAATAACTTCCTTGGGATCTATTGTTTTCAAGATAAAACAGTATTTGGCATCCTTATTTAATTGCATATTAATGCTGAAAATCTGACATTAATTCATTTTACACATGAATGAAAAGGTGCTGAGAATGACTGAGTAAATCACTCAATGTTATACAAATAGCAAAGGGTCAAGTCAGGATTCTAAAAACAGTGCTATTGTTACTTGTATATTTGTATATTCAGCACCTATGAAATATACACCAGGTTGTAGAAGCAGCTGATGAAGGAGAAAAGGAAACACAAAGGAAAGAAAAGAAGAGATACATGTCCTAAAAGCAATTGACAAGACATGATGTTAAATATACCTTGAATGAATAATGCTTCTCCTCTCTCAGCATTTTCTGTAAATATGTGCTTATTGGCAAGTGGTTTAGCCAGGATTCTGGAAAAGAACTTGCTTTAGAAAAAAATAGATAATGAAGGAAACATCTTAGAAACCCGAAGAGTGGAAATAATCAATACCTGAGAAAACAAATTATATTCCATTTCCAATTGATAGAGTGCTTCTGATTGGGGCAATGTCTCTCCATTAGCAATGTCATAACTTTCTCCCTAAGTAGGAAGTGCACTGTATGCTAATTATTTGTTTACATATTGGCCTTTCACCTTTGTACTGTGAGAATATCAAGAGTAAAGATATTCTCTCAATATATATCCTCAGGGCTTAGCTAATTACTTATTACAAGGCATGAATGAATATATAAATAAAAGAAGGATGGATTTATTCAGCTAGCTTTATTATAAGTCTTCTGTACTTTTAGATTCACCATGAAACTCGAGAATCTTTATAATAAGAAGTCAGAATTTAGTCATTGTTCACTGACGTAAGGT
This sequence comes from Puma concolor, assembly GCF_028749965.1. NCBI lineage: Eukaryota > Metazoa > Chordata > Mammalia > Carnivora > Felidae > Puma > Puma concolor. The sequence continues at coordinate 53,003,514 of NC_141679.1, read as the reverse complement.
AAACTTTGAACTGTAAAACAGAAGCACAAAATAGATCAGGGTCTTTCTTTTCCGTCAATATAGTTGTCTTGTTAGTAGAGCCATGTAGATGAGTAAATAAAGAACTATGAAGCACATCTAATAATAAAGTGATATTAAAGTCTGTTTTAAAAGTATAAACCCCAAAATCCCACTGTCTGAATCCCACTGTTTGCATTTTAGTCATAAAAGAGGACAAACTCTTCCTGCCATTCTTAATATTTCTTGGTATTGCTGCTGATAACCCTTAATATATTCTGTATAGTTATGAGAGACCGTAAAATAAAATGTAGAATATGAAACTAAAATTAAAAGAAAATAAATATTTTCTAAAGGACAAAACCTATGAAAATAGTGAGAGGGTCTCTGACATTGTTGAGAAGCAATGGTGTCCAACAAGTCACTGACAGGGGCATTCAGCAAGAGGATATGATAAGAAGTTCAGAGCAGGAGGTGACTTCCATGAAAGAATAACAAGAACCAAGCAATATAGATGAGACATGGAAGCAGAAAGGACCCATCGGAAAGGCACCATTGCACACAGACAGGCAATGGAAGGCAGTTCCTTAAGAAACACAAGTGTGGGACAGACTGTCAAGGTAAAATTGAGTCCCAGACATTTAAAGAAAGAGTTAGTACCTAGGGTGCCTGGGTGGTTCAGTATGTTAAGCGTCCTACTTCACCTCTAGGCATGATCTCACGGTTCGTGAGTTCAAGCCCCATGTCAGGCTCTGTGCTGACAGCTCAGAGCCTGGAGCTGGCTTTGGATTCTGTGTCTCCCTCTGCCTCTGTCCCTCCCCAGTTTGTGTGCTCTCTCTCTCTCAAAAATAAAACATCAAGGTAAAATTGAGTATAGCATAGTAGGACTCAATTTCTGAAGGGGCATGCCAGACAACGACCCCAGAAGTGAGGCAGAAGGCCAGTTCCAACACAGGAGGACAAGACCTGTGCTATCACACAAAAAATAATGTAAGGTTGTTAAACCACTCCCCCAACCAGACCTCCAGCCCTTGGCAGTAGAAACAGGCTTCACTCCCAGGCCTGGAATTACAGCTGAGATTATATTTGGGGATTATGTAAACTAACTGTAAGAATTGGAAAAACACTGAGAAAGGAAATAGAGCAAACTATTTCTCTGAGGCCTTCTCCCTTACAAACAAATTCTAGAACAATCTGATCATACCTAGGCACATATAACAGTTTGACTTCAGCTTGATGAACCACAACAACAAATTAATTCAATCAGAAATGCAGTATGACTTATTTTCTCTGAAATCATTTTGGAAATCATTTTGAACTATCAAAATACATTGTATTTTGTATTTGGAGACTGAGGATGTCACGAAGTATACTATTAAAGTCCTTTGAAATTTTAAATTATTCTTTAAAGCAGAGTATTAAAACAATATCAAAAGTCTGTTGTCTCATTTTAAAAAGTCATTTTAAAACAATTTTACCAATTTTTTCATAAAATTATATTAGATGATAGACCTCCATCTTTGTAGGGACTTGAAAATATTCATGGAATGTACAGTGACTCATTTCTTGGAATAAATCTGCTCCCCAAAGGATGTGGCTCATTACTTTATAGCAATCATAGAAGGTAGGAGCTGATACAGAAGAAACTTTTACTTTGCTGATTTCACTTGCTTTTAGCAGATTACACTAGTCCAAGAAGTTTTGAAAGCAAATGCTGAGCAAAAATAATATTTTTCAATCTTTCAAATGCTTATACCCAGAAGAAAACTGTTATTTGCTAGAGGTCAATATAATTTCCTGAAATGATTACTGGAATGTATTTAAGTTAACATTCATGATAAGAAACTATGCTTAAATTTCTAAATGGCATCTGTTTTAACTGCTAAAACAGAAAAAAAAAAAGGTCATGGAAAAGAATATTAAGGAATAAAGCCTTTCTTCTTTATTTTTAATAAAAGTTTTCATAACTTTCTTAATATATATTTTAAAAAATAGCAGGATTTGCTTACTGTTTTACATGTGAATGAATCAAATGACTAGATCTTTTCATATGCTGAAACTTTTAAATATATTTAAAATTATCAAAGTAATATGTCCTTGTGCCTAGTGGACCAATTCAAATATATACATATTAATCATCTTTCTTCCACCCCCTTCCATGTCTGAACTATGGAGGTAAACAGTTATAAAAACTTGGTATATATCCACGCACACATGAATCTGTGTGTTTATTTTGGATAGAGACTGGATGGGTGGGTTGGTGTTAATGCATTTGCTTTTACAAAGATTAGTTTATCTATTAATATGCACTCATTTTTTCCTACTTAATACCTCACAATATTAACAATGTATCATAGTTTTTTTCTTTCTAAACTAGTTCTTTATTTTAGAAGTACTTATTTGAAATGGTAGACAAAAACCAAAATTTATCTACTTTCCTGAAAATCTATTGAATTAGAAGAAAACATATACTAAAAAATGTAGCCCCCTCATTGCCTCCACAAGTAGTCACAAAGAAAAAATAAAACCTTCAAAAAATAATCCAGAACCAAAGCACTATCAAGATGAATAACCTTTGCTATTAGTAATATTTTCTTTTTTTTATATGAAATTTATTGTCAAGTTGGTTTCCATACAACACCCAGTGCTCATCCCAAAAGGTTTTCATTAATATTGTTATTAAAATTAATTTATACAGAGTGTTTTCAATAATCTTATCCCCCATAGTTACCAGTTATACATATAATCTCATTTAATAGTCCTTATAAAAATTCTAATACTTAAGAACTATTGTAATGTCCATTTTAAGGACAGATTGGTAATTTGCCCACATGTTCCCCAAACTAGAATACAACAAAGACCCACATAAAGTGCAAAATAATGTGCCCAGTCTCCCCCAAAATCCCAGTAAGAAATGGCAAAAAGTTACATAAGAACTGTGGAAAGAGGAAGTAAAAGAGGAAAGTTCATAAGGAATCTTAATTTCTTATCATTCTTCTGTATCATTCTGTTCATTTGCCAATAAAAATTATTTGTAACATTTCCACATCTTGGTGTACTTAGAAATTCTGTCACTCTAACACATTCTCTAGATTATCATATCATGACTGTACTGGACACTCCTTTTCAGCAGCCTATGAAATTCATCTGTGAAACAATAAAAGATCTTTTCATTGACCTCTACTTAGGCAGATGACCAGTAAAATTGACAGCACTGACCCACAATATGCTGAATGTGCAAGAGGTAAGCGAGCTTTCAGGTAATAGCATCTTACTTCATTAAGTTAAAAGCTATGTAAACTGATAAAATATGAATAGAATCATCCTCTGAAAATAGGCCATGGCCCTCCAAATATATTGATATTGGCAGGCATATTCACATGAATTTAAGTTAAACAGAAAGAAATGACTGTCTCTTATTTCACCAATTTCCTGCTGTAACAGACTTTCTGATTAACAAGTCATCTACAGATGTGAAGGCTTCTAAAGGAATATATTTAGGGGCACCTGGATGTCTCAGTCGGTTAAGCATTAGACTCTTGATTTCAACGCAGGTCATGATCTCACGGTTCATGAGTTCCAACCCTGTTCCGGGCTCTGTGCTAACAGTGCAAATTCTCTCTCCCCCTTAAGCTCCTCCCTGGCACTCTCTCTCTACCAAATAAATAAATTAAAAAAAAGAAATATATTTAGCTGTCACAAGAGAGACATAGTCAATATAAATGGCTTCCTATGTGGTACTGCAAAGGGCCTGATTTTACATGTCTAAAAATTAATTCAATTTCCTTAACGGAAGTAAACAAAATGAATATAAGGACACCAAAGAGAGTTACAATAGACCTAACGATCCCAGGTATTACTATCTGCCATCAACCTCTACTTATTTATTTTTTCTTGCCTGCAAAAGATGAGGAGCTCTTTTAATGGTCCCAGAGTACTTCTGGCTCTCTCACCATGTCCTGAGTTTGGAATTGGACAACATGAGTTCCACATTTTCTTCCTCGCATCACTGAGAACACTTGACCAAAACTGAACCAATTCCACGGGCCTTCCAATTAATATTGTTTCAATAACACTCAAATGCTAGAAATATAGCATAAATTAGTCTATCCTCTTACACCTGCACCTCATTTCGATTCACTTCAGAGGAAATTGAGTAATTGTGATGTAAAAACATGCCAGAAGTTATCATCGCCCAAAACCAGCAATGGCAGTGTTGTGATCATTTGACCAACAAATAGTCCAATTACAGAAAACCATCCTGAGGACCTGTTTCCTAAGAAAACTTCTGCCTTTGTGGGGTTTCCAAATAAGTTGGCCCTGAGAAAGGTATTCAAGTGTAATTAGTTTATTTGGAATATAATTCCAGGAAATGTAGATAGGAGATGGGGGAAATGAGATGAAGGTGAAGATAGCCAAAGAAAAGCCAAAAACCAAAAAAAACCAAAACAACATGTGTAGAAATCAAGTTACCACTTAGGGAAACAGTAGCTTAATCCCACTGGTGTTGATTTGCTAACTGGGCCTCAAAACACACAGGGCAAGGAGAAATCAAAGAGAGAGGCAGACCACTTCAGATTAGTAGGTCGACTTTGTAATAAGCAAGGGAACTAGTACTTAAGAGACATATCTTGGGCAGCTTCAAGACAAGTAGATCTCCACACCAGATCACCAAACTCTTAAAAGTTTATATAGAGGCTTTAACTGGGCTCACTCATGTGTACTATCCAAATGATCTCAACAACACATTGTTCTCTCAAGGCCACATCCTTGAAAATGGTTCCCACTGGGGGAACGGTGAAGAGAACACACCTTCCAAGGATACGGGAGAAGGTGAGGAGTCTCCCATTGCGCAGCTTGAGTGTCAACTGTTGGTCATGTCCTCTCAATGACCTCCTCCAACAACTGGGGGATTCTGGGAACCACAATGCAGCATTCACTTCAGAGTTACCCCATCAGGAAGGAGAGAAAACTGAGAGATTTATATACCAATTGCCATTAGCTGAGGACCCCAGGAAGGAGAAGAGGCATTAATCTCCTGACACTGCCGGCTGGCCGGGAGGGCTAAGAAGGCTCCAATAGCCAGACAAACTCTTTAGGAAAAAAGGAAAAACAAGAAAAAGCAGGTGCTAGCAGTTGGAAATCAGGCTTCTGCGCACTGATATGGAAAGAGCATCAGTAAAATCTCCTCTAGTGTGCTATATCTTCCAGGTTATCTCCCGGCAGATGTTAACTAGGCAGTTTTTCCCTTCAGCTGCTTCAACTTATAGATTTTCCTACTCAAAGTTACATACTATAAACCCTCTAATCTTCATCTTAAATATTAGTGTGACTTAATATCATGAGCCATAAATTCATCAGCAGCAAAATAAGCATCTTGCTTACTGACTTTACATATGTTTTGTAGGAGATATGGTTTTATTTTTAATTATGCTCTTCTATGAAGTGTTTCATGTAATCTAGTATGAATTTTGATTACATTACATCTCATGAGACAGAAAAAAAGAAATATATAGAGAGGGGCATATTACAATTAGAGCATTTCATTAGCAAGTTAGATGTGAAGGAATCTGAAATGCCTGAACTTCATTACCAAGAAAAAAATGAGAACATGGTACTGCACGAGTCAAGCATTGTTTTTTAACTCTGGCTCACATTTAAAACAAATTACTATGAATTAAGAAGCAATAGTTATGTTGAATCTTTCAACCACTAAAAGAATTGAAAAAGCAATTAAAATCTTCTTACAACGTGCTAAAACCAGATAGTTTTATCTATGTGATCTAAGAACAAGCAGATTCAAACTTATACACAATTTTCCAGAATATTTAAGAGGAGGAAAAACACTCCAACATGTTTTATGATGCTGCTAGCCTAACCTTGTAAAAAGTGGAAGTAGATACAGAAAGAAAAGGAAAGAATAGCCCATTGTGTCTGCAAAATAGATGCAACCAAAGATGAAAACCCATCTAAACAAGATATTAGAAAACAGCAATATCATAAAATTATCCCAATGGATGTCAGATAATATTTAGCAAAAATATTGGATTTAAACATCATTCTTAGCAAGCTAGTATGGAAGGGAATAATCTAATCTGAAAAAGGGAATTGATATAAAACCCATAGCAGCCACCATACTTAATGTAAAAAGTTTATATCCCCTTTAAGAACAGAAGTGAGACAAAGATACTTTCATTGATACTTTTAAACATTGTGCTGAAAGTCCTAGTTAGGGAATAAAGATGAAAGAAAATGAAAGGCATAAGGACTAGAAATAGAGGGAAAAAAAATCTGTATTTGCAGAGAGAATTATTACCTACACAGAAAATTGAAAATGATATATGGTTAAGGATTAGGACTCAAAAGAAAATTCACTAAGTTTTTATTTTCAAAAAATATTTTAAATTACTTCCATTTTGATGCACCAGCAATGAATATGTAATTCATATAATTAAAATGCAAGAAGCCATCTAAAATTACAACAAAATTTTAAGTATATTTAAGGAATAAATATAACTAAAGACATGCATAAAATTTGTGGAAAAAATTAAAACTATACTGAAGACATTTTAAAAAACACTTAAATACATGGAAAATATACCATGTTCATAAAAATGTTAATATTGTTTAGATACCAACACTCTATATAATATTCAGTAAATGCAATAAAATTCTTACTGAAATGCCAGCACAGTGATGTTTGTTTTAGGCTTGTTTGGTTTTTTTGTTTGGTTTTGTTTTAATTTTCATTCGAAAGAATAAGATCCAAGAAGAGCCTGGACATGTCTGAAGAATAAAAAATATATTTTAAAAAATCACACTTTCTGATGAGGTAAAAAGCTTCATTTTAAAGCCACCATAATAATACAATGAGATATAGGAACAGTGGCGATAGATAAATAAAACAATAGAACTATGTATGGAAACTCAATATCTTAATGAAAATTAATTCCAAAATATTTTAAAAGCAAAATATAATAAATAATTACAAATATGTAGAAGACAAAATTAGGAGAATGTCTGTGTGACCTTCAGTTAAGAAAGGATTTTTTTCAGTATAATTGACAAGTATAATTGACAAGTAAAATTATAATATAAAGTGTATATATACACATATGCATGTGTATACACACACACGTATGTGTATACACACACACACACACACACACACACATTGTGAAAGGATTCCACAACTGAGTTAATAAAAACATCTATAACCTCACATATTTACTTTCTTTTTTTTGTAATGAGACTACTTAAGTTATATTTTCTTAACAAATTTCAATTTTCCATTAATCACCATGTGACCCATTAACACCACAGACCTTAATCATATATAACTAAGTTTTTGCCCTTTACCAACCTCTTCCCATTTTCTCCAATCCCCAGTTTCTGGCAATCACCATTCTACTCTGTTTCTATGAGATTGACTTTGGGGGTAAGGGTGGATTCCACATGTAAATGTTACCATGCAGTATTGGTTTTTCTGCTTTCTGGCTTTTTCCCCTTAGCATAAGGTCTTCCAGGTTTATCCATGTGGGAAATGACAGGATTTTCTTCTTTTTTAAAGCTGATTAATATGCCATTGTCATATTTTCTTTATCAACTGGCCACTGATAGACACAAAGGTTGTTTTCATTCCTGGGTTATTGTGAACAATGCTACAATAAACATGGAGAACACATACATCTCTTCGAGATAATGATTATACTTTCATTAGATATATATCCAGAAGTGGCATTGTTGTATCACACAGTAGTTCTATTTTTAATGTCTTGAGGAGCCTCCATACTGTTTCTCATAATGGCTGTACCAGTTTACATTCCTTCCAACAGTATATAAGGAATTTCCTTTTTCCACATCCACTGGCATTTGTTTTCTCTTGTCTTTTTAATAATAGGCATCCTAATGAATGTGAAGGAATATCACGTTATGGTTTTGATTTGCATTTCCCTGATAATTACTAATGTTTAGCACCTTTTCATGTACGTTTTGGCCATTTATCTTCTTTGGAGAAATGTCTATGCAGGTTCTTTGGGCATTTTTTCATCAGACTGTTTTGTTTGTTTGTTTGTTTGTTTGTTTGTTTGCTGTGAGTTGCAGTAGTTTCTTGTATATTTTGGATATTACCCCCTTATCGGATATGTGGTTTGCAAATATTTTTTCTCATTCCATAGGTTGCTTTTCATTTTGTTGATGGTTTCCTTTGCAGTGTAGTTCTTTTGTTTGATTTAGTCCAACTTATTGCCTTTGTTTTTGGTGTCAACTCCAAAAACTCATTGCCAAGAGCAATGTCCAGGAATTTGTGTTTTTTTCTAGGAGTTTTATAATTTCAGGTCTTATGTTCAATATAATATTGAATTCATTTGTACATTAATTTGTTGTGGCTTAATTTTTGTGTATGTTGCTAGAGATCCAGTTTAATTCCTTTTCAGGTAGCTGTCCAATTTTCTCAACACCATTTTTGAAGAGAATATCCTTTCTCCATTGTATATTTGTGGTACCTTGTCAAAAATTAATTGACCACATGTGCATGGATTTACTTCTGGGTTTGCTCTTATGTTCCACTTATCTGTGTGTCTGTTTTTATGCTAATACTGTACTGTTTTGATTACTATATTTCTGTAACATACTTTGAAATCAGTAGCATTATGCCTCCAACTTTGTTCCTTCTCAAGATTTATTTGGCTTTTTGAGGTCTTTTGTGGCTCACAAGATAGTATATTAAGTGACTTAAAATGGGTAGTCTTAAATGTAGTTATCTCTAGCGCAGTGATATATTGAAAACAAAGATATATTTAAATTTACCACAATAAAAAGCTTCTTGGCACTAAAATCTTAAGATTTATGGCATCGTAAAACCATAGACAAAAAGAATGTTGCTTTCCAAAGAAATGAAGTACAGCTAAGAATAGAACTTTGAGAAGTCAAACAAGCATATAGCCTAATGTCACCAAAACACTTACCTTCAATTTTCTTCAGAATTATTAGATATAGACAATACCTTATCTAATTTGATATTCTAGAATTTTATATTTTATAGCCAGAAGGACATCTTCTAAAATTTTATTAGAGTGGTGTGCCTGGCTGGCTCAGTTTGTTGAGCGTTGGAGTTTTGGTTTTGGCTCAAGTCATGATCTCATGAACCATAAGATAGAGCCCCCTGTTGGGCTCTGCACTGGCAGCACGGAGTCTGCTTAGGATTCACTCTTTTCCTTTCTCTCTGCCCCTCTCCTGCTCATGCACACTCATGTGTTATCTCTCTCTCTCTCTCTCTCTCTCTCTCTCTCTCTCAAGATAAATAAATAAACATTTAAGTCATATGTGGAATGTAAGAAACAAAACAGATGAACATAGGGAAAGGGAAGGAAAAATAAGATAAAAACAGAAAGGGAACCAAACCATAAAAAATTCTTAAATAGAGAGAACAAGCTGAAGGTTGCTGCAGGGGTGTTGGGTGAGGGGATAGACTAAATGGGTGATGGGCATTGAAGAGGGCACTTGCTGGGATGAGCACCGGGTGTTGTATGTAAGTCATGAGTCACTAATATCTACTCCTGATTGTTAATTATATGATAAATATTTATTATAAAATATTTTATATTTATATAAAAATAATAAAATAAAAATTTTATTATAGAAAATTTCAAACTTACACAATAGTAAAGGAAATAGCATTTTGAATCCACATATACCTATCACCCATGTTTAACAATTATCAAAGCATGACCTGTTCTTACTTTCTCCATAATCTCACATATTCACACACCATCCAATTATTTTGAAACAAATCTCAGACAACATTGTTTCACCTGTAACAATTGTATATATATTTAAAACACAATAGCTGACTTTTTTTAATTTTTTAAAAATATATTTTTTTGAGAGAGAGAGACAGAAAGAGTGTATGAGTGGAGAAGAGGCAGAGACAGAGGAGACAGAATCCGAAGCAGGATCTAGGCTCTGTTCTGTCAGCACAGAGCCTGATGTGGGGCTCAAAGCCAAACTATGAGATCACAACCTGAGCTAAAGTCAGATGCTTAACCAACTAAGCCACCCAGGCACCCCCACAATAGCTATCTTTTACAACATAACTAAAATATCTTCATCATTCACTCCCCCGAAATATATATATATATATATATATATATATATGTATATACATACATATATATACGTGTATATATATATGTATGTATATACGTATATATATGTATATATATATCACCAAATAGGTAGGTGATATGAACATTTAATTGATTATCCTACAATTCTTTTTTTTATAGTATATTTGATCAAATCGAAATCCAAATAAGAGGTATACATATTTGTTGGTTAATTTGTCTCTTAGGTCTTCTTACGATATACAGTTATCACTCTGTTTTTTCTTCTTACACTGCATTTTGAAAAAATCGAGGTTTTCTCTTTCTTTCTTTCTTTCTTTCTTTCTTTCTTTCTTTCTTTCTTTCTTTCTTTCTTTCTTTCTTGTCCCACACATTCCCCATAGTGTGGACGTGCTGTTTGCACTCCCATGGTATCATTCAACATGTTCATCTCTCTCCTATATTTATTACAAGTTCATAGTTAGAGCTAGCATTTGCAGGACTATTTCACAGGAGGTACATTGTACTTACTTTAGGAGGTACCTAATATCACTGTTGCTTCCCCTTGATTAGTGATCAGCATTAGATCCCTATTTTATTAGGGCTTGCAAAATGTTAACATTTTAATTAAATTATTCCTTTTTCATATATAAGATGAAATGTTTAATAAGGATATACCTCTCCTCATCTACAATTTTGTTTTTCCCTGACGTACTGATTTTATAATAAAGGCAGAGTAAATGCTTATTTATTTTTGTAAACAAGTTTTCAAAATTAGTTAATCCTTTACATTATCTTCTAGTGGTGATAGTGGGGGGAAGATGAGTTTCATTTTTTAGTATCATAATGAATCCATGGGTTTAAACACATTTGATGTGCTTTGGTTTTATTGCTGTTATTATTTCTATAGATGCTCAAATTGTCCCATCTCTTACCAGCAGGAGAGTCTTTAAGTTGGTAGCCTGAGATTGGTTATAATGAGAGCATTTACACCACAGAAATCAACAAATACAAATCAGGCTTTTCTTCTCAGAAACCAGCTATCAACAGTTACCACCTTAATACTGGCATCACATCCTATATTGTCTCATTTATCATTCTCAAATAGCAATAGCAATATTACTATCAAATTTTAGTTTTGGGTGAAATACATTTAATGGTTATTTCTGGAGGTTCTATGACCTCATGTCAACATATAGATATATACTTTTAGTAATTTTGATGGTCATAAGAGCATTCTCTATTTAATCTGATCAGAAAATGCTAATGGACAAGGTATAACTTGAGTTCTTGTGTGTTCATGATAGTTTGTCTGTGGCCCTTATATTTGAAAATTAAATTGGCTCGGTATAAAATCCTTGAGTGACATTCTATTTCTTTGAACATTTTAAATAGGACTTACTGTTTTTTGGAGTTGTAGGATCTTCACATGGTTTCTCCTGTTACTGGAGGCTGAGGGCGATACACTTTGCTGCTGAGAGAAATGAAATCTTGTTCCCTACTTGATTGTCTCAGACACCAACTAGTAGATGTGGAGCTTGGTTAGCTAGTTCCAGCATGATGAGGTAAAAGTCTGGGTTTCAAACTTGATCTTGGCTGGTGGTATTATGTGGGGATGGGGTCATATATTTTTCTGTGGTGTTTGGCTGGATAGAGTAGTTATTTAAAAGTTTTGGGTCTTGGTAAGCTGCCTTTTTCCTAATCTGTTTGCCAAGGACAGCAAGGGCTTGTTGGGGCTTTCTTGTATGCATCTGTTGACATTTCTAGGTTACTGGTTTCTTTAGCTCCATTTGCGCACACACACACACACACACACACACACACACACCAAAAAACAAAAAACAAGCAAACAAACAAAAAAACAAAAACAAAAACAAAAACAAAAAACCTGAGAACCCACCACCATGTTATTGCTTGGATTCTAAGGACCTGGCCAGCCTTCCCTTTTCTATCTTCTTATGTTGTTTTTATATAATGTCCAGGCCTTTTCATTGTACTTAACAGAAAGAACATGGAGAAATACATCTCCATCTTCCTGAAGGTTGAACCATAAAATTCATTCTAATTTAATTATTTTTCAAAGGAGTTTATAAAATGTTGCCTATGCTGGTAAAATAAAATTGTGTCATACTTTCAAAATTTTGTGTATCTTTGTTGGGTGTTTCCTTCTGGTGAAACTGTTATCCCTGTGCTGGCTTCTCTTTGCCTTCTTTATTCTTAATCTGTTCAGTATTTGGTCTTTGCTCACATGTATTGATAAAGATTATCTCTGACCTCACATTCTTCTTAGTAAATCAACTTTCAGCCCTGTCTGTTCATTTCCCTGATTTTTTTTTTTTTTTAATTTAGCAATGTTTACTTAGTCCTCACTTTTTTGTAAGGTGTGTAACTTTTGTCTCATGTTATTTGCATTAGTTTTCTTTCTGCTCTAACAAATTCTCACAAGCTTAATGGCTTAAAAAACATAAATTTCTTACAGTTCTGTAGGTCACTTTAAATGGTCAACAGGGAATGTTTCCTCACATTCTTCCACTTCCAGAGGCTACCCGCATCCCTTTGTTTGTGGTATACTCCTCCATCTTCAAAGCTGGCTGCATAGCATCTCCAAATTTCTCTACTTCCCTGATCTGATTCTACTTCCTCCCTCCTTCCCTTATAATGGTTTGTGATGACATTGGATCTGCTCAAGTAATCCAGTATAACTTCCCTTTCTCAAACTCCTTAGCTTTGAGTACACCTACAAAATCTCTTTGGGCACATAAGGTAACATATTCACAAAATCCAAGGATTGGGACATGGACATCATTCAGTGGCCAATAGTCTATATCACACATCATGTAACTTCTTTATCCCTTTATTTCTGAGCTCTTATTTGACATATTTTATATTTGTATTCATTTTTACATAGTTAAGGGACTGGGGGAAGTTTGACTTATTTTCTTCTGTATAAAAATATTGGTCATTGCATAGTGTGGTCCTTTTTTTCCCTCTGATTTATACCATTGCTTTATTTTTTTAAAAAGCAGAGCTGTCTGCCCTATGCATCTTGCCTGCTCTCTTCTCACCTGGATTTTGGTGTTTTGTTCATAAACACAGTTTGAAAGAGCTAGATGACTTCTGTTCTATCAACCATTCTATAACTTGAGGGAATTGTGAGAAAAGAAATAGCACTAAACCGAGCTTGCAGTTTGAAAATCGGGGGTCCTGCTATCTTGCTAAACGTCCTTACCAACACTTATCACATTAGCAGTAGACACCCCATTATCATAGAGAGAGATACTCCTGGTTCCTAATTTAGTGTCCATTTTTGGAAGCGTTATTTCCATCAAAGAACCTCGACTCCAGGTTCATTTCCCCCTTTCACACTTTTCTTCCAGCAGCCACTGTCTTTACTACTTCTTCAGGAAAGAAAGCAATAAAAGAGATCTACTCAGTTTTTCTCTCTCAGTGACAACTTGCAGGGTTTTATTGACTTTTCATTATGGCTACTATGGGAAAGGAGGAATAGGAATCAATCTGCACAGCACCTTCCTCTGTTTCCGATTTCTCTTAATTTTTGCTTTAATGCAAGAGCAACAGTTTTTATAGCTTATTACATTAGAGTATGTTCCCTACTTTGTCGCCACTCTTTTTGTTTGTTTGTTTGTTTTTGACTATCGTTGCTGTTTTTTAAATTACTCTGACCATTTTGTTGTATTTCAAAAGGGAAACTCTGTGATGCTATTTCTCTTAATGTACTCCCAATTGAGAAAAAAAAAAAAAATCTCCATGACTGTTAGCTTAAATGTGAATAGAAAGACCAATTCAGGATTTGTTTATGGATGAATAAAAGTTGTGAGCTAGTGAGAAGTCAGGAACATAGACTTCAACCTCCACATAGCATTTTTCCTGTTGTTGGGAATTACAGTTTAGTTTTAATGATCTCACTAGAGCATACTGCAAATAGGGGTCAAATGATATTTTCAACAGCTTTCACAATTATAATCTGAATTACAATTTAATATAAGTCATTCCTTTTTAAAGATTTTATTTGAATTTAAGCTGGGTGGGAATGATAATTGCTATTTCTTTGGGGTAAGATGGATCTTTCATAGAATTACCGCATTCATAATTTGAAGAGATTCTAAAGGGCATACAATGCAGTCATCTTCAGGATAATAAAAGATAGACTATTTGCCAAATAGCCATCTGAATGTGGTTTAGATACCTCACCACCTCCTGGGGCAGCCCATGCTGTTTTTTGTCAGATTTTCATGCAAGTCTTATATATCCATCTGAACTTCTCAAAGTGACCCAAGCTTTCTAATTCCTCCCCTAAGGACTTTATAGATTCATTTTTTAAGAGAGAGCAAGAAAAAGCAGGGGAGAGAGGCAGGGGGGAGGGGTGGTGGCGGGGGGAGAGAAAGAGAATCCCAAGCAGGTTCCATGCTCAGTGCGGATTCTGACACGGGGCTCTATCCCACAACCCTGGGATCATGACCTGAGCTGAAATCAAGAGCTGGATGCTCAACTGACAGAGCCACCCAGGCACCTCTAGAATTCTTCTTTACGATAATACTATTAATATTTGAGGGAAACACTCTTGTCTTCCTCAAACTGGGTATTAATTTATACCAAAAGTTTTTGAGTACCATCCTCTTTCTAATGTCTCTGAATGGAACACATCTGATGGGAGTAAACTGTTAAACTGGAGCCTGAAATACAAACACAACACTTAAACATGCCTTCACCTGAACAGAATATCACAGTCCCACTCTTGATGGAAGTGTGAGATTTGTCCTTAAGTTTCACTTAATCATTGCAGACTCAGGATGTCTAGTGCTTTAGTGGTTATCTCATACTGTTGACTCAAATCATAGTCACTGCTTACTAAAAAACACTGCTGCTAAGAACCTTTTACCCTCTCCTCAAACTTTATGAAGTTGGCTGCACGTTTCAGTTTGCTTTCTCATATTCAATACTGTTGCATTTCATTTTTAAAGATACAATCCACTAGGAGAGATTTGGAGCCCTATGTTGTCATCCAGTGCATTTTTTATTCCCCCAAGCTTTATGTTACCCTATACGTGAAGCATCTCTAATCATATATCAGTCAAGTCCTTTACAACAGAGGAGCTATAAAGAAGGAGGAAAAAAGAGAGAAACCTAGAAAGAGCAAAGGCAAGCAAGGGGAAAGGAGAAAAAAAGGAAAGGAAAAGAAAGGAAAATAGCTAGCATGTCAAGCATAAGGGGACTATACACTTCATCCTTTTTTCTGTAACCCAAATTCATGATTTTTAGCAAATTTGGAACAGAGAAAGGTGCAACCTAATTAGAATGATTATAATCCCGCCTCCTCTCATTCATTTTAGAGGAAGCTATAAAGTATAAATAAACAAATGCATAAGTATTCTTTGCCTCTGTATTTACTTTGCATATTTCCTCAAATTACTAAAGGTGCTTATCACACATCTTATTAATTATTCTCACATATGCATGTGCACTTGAAGGGAGAAACAATTTCTATGTAGGCTTTTTTTCGTAATCATATTAGGCTAGATCCTCGTATTCTGTTTTATTAAAAATGACACTAAAGAGACAAATGGAAAGATGATAGGGGTTATCTTTACAAGTAATTAAAATATTATATAAAACTCTGCTGACCATAGGGCAAAGGTAGGCAGAAGAGACAGTGAGAAAGACTTGACTCAAAGCTGAAGAAGTAAGATTGCTGACATAAGCATGGCACTTGAATGTTTTGAAATTCTTTCAGAAAAGTAATTGAAGTGAGAAGACAACTTCAAGAAACCCAAGGTATTTTTTAAAGGTAAAAACTTGGAATCAGTAGATAAATATATCCTGGAGAGCTAATACACGGTGTAGAGATCATTGTCAACAATATTGTGTTATAAACTTGAAAGTTGCTAAGAGACTAGATCTCATTGTTCCCACTGCAAAAAAGAAATGATAATTATGTAATGTGATAGAGGTTTTAGTTAATGCTCTGGTGGTAGTCATATTGCAATTTATAAATATATCACATCAACATGTTGTACACCTTAAATTTACACAATATTGCATGTCTATTATATTTCAATTTTTAAAAAAAATGAAATAAAACTAGGTGAAGACAAACTAGCAGCAGCTAAGTGACCTGCTTGAAATCAGAAAATATACTATAGAAAGTAAAGGGAAAGCAAAGGACCTTGTGAAAGAGCTTGGATACAGAAAACTCCAAATCATGATCATGTATTCACTGCAAAGCTTCTCAGTCCATCCCACGACACATCAGCAAAGCTGGAAGGGCCCATGGTAGCCACCAACTGGGTGAGAGTCCAAGGAACTTTGGAAATGTCTGAAAGTGGTAAAGTTATCTGGGAGTCTGGGCTCTATGACCTTGAGAAACCAACAAAATAAAATACATTTTCAGGTCAGTGTTCGGTATTGAGGAGATACTGCTTGGATGGAATGGATACAGCTTGAGGAGGTTGAATAAATAGGAGCAAAGGACAATGAAGATTCAGATAAGGGCTACAGAGGGCTGAGGCAGGTGGGGAATTGTAGAGGAAGTTCTCAGAAATTTGAGCCCACACTTTTGATTTGTTGGTGAAATAAAAGAGGAGGGGACTCAAAGGTGGTGAAACTATAATAAATACCCTTGCTCATCCCTCATTCCTAAAAGTACAGTATGGTAATTTTACTTATAGGTGTATAGCACAAAATGTTTGCAGCAGAATCTCATACAAAGTCATTATAATAAAAAAGAGAGAAAGAAAGAAAGAAAGAAAGAAAGAAAGAAAGAAAGAAAGAAAGAAAGAAAGAAAGAAAGAGGGGCACCTGGGTGGCTCAGTCAGTTAAGTGTCCAACTTCAGCTCAGGTCGTGATCTCACGGCTTGTGGGTTTGAGCCCCATGACAGGCTCTGTGCTGACAGCCCAGAGCCTGGAGCCTGCTTCAGATTCTGTGTCTCCCTCTCTCTCTGCCCCTCCCCTGCCTGCACTCTGTCTCCATCTCTCTCAAAATAAATAAACATAATACAATTTTTTTTTAAAGAAGAAAATAGGGAGAAACATCCCCATGTATAATGAAAGCATGCCATTAACGTTTAACCACATAGTAGATAAAAATTGTAACAATGCTTCAAAATAAGCTAAAAAAATAAAAAAGAAATTTAATACAATAAAATGATAATAAAATAAGTCAGCAAAGTAAAAGATTTAAGTGATACAAATTTTACATAATAACAAATCAAAAACAGAAAAAAACTTTTAAATATGGAATAATTGGTGAAGAGTAATATTTGAAAGTATAATACTTTTAGAACCCCAAGTATACACTAAATATCCATGGGCTCATACTGACATAAATGAAAGATTTAATACATAAATGAGACAAATAAACAAATCTAAACAGGATTTCAAATGATTCATATAGATAATCTGCTCTCACACAAGTTAAGCGTGACTCCCCACTGTTTAAGTGTGAGCTATGATAGTGATTTCCTTCCAAAGACTACAGTGAGGAAAGAGTGGAAGGGCAGGGGGAGAGTACCGAACATTACCTGAGAAAACGGGCAAACACTATCTCATCCAGGTGATCAAGGTTGACATTTACAGTGATGTCAAGTTCAGTGTATATACTCTTGATTTACTGTGAAGAAATGGCACCAAACCTTTGTAGTCTGCCCTTCCCCTAAAACTTCTAATCCTTTGTAATAAGAGGAAACATATAAGACAAACCCTAAAGAATATATATTCTACAAAATATCTGACCAGTATCCCTGAAAACAAAGGTCAACCCCACACACACACACACACAAAAGAAAAGAAAAATCAGAGAAACATGCCAATTCAGTGTAATCCCAGGAAGGGTCCTAAAACAGGAAAAGGGCATTAGAACAAAGAATGGACTTTAGTTAATAATAAAATAGTGTATCAATATTGGTCTACTTACCATAACAAATGCACCATACTAATGCAAGATACTAATTATAGGGACAACTATGTTTGGATATATGGAAACTCTGTGTACTATCTTCTCATTTTTTCTATAAGCCTAAAACTGTTCTAGAATAATATGTTCATGTAAAAATATAAAAATCATTTCAGCATGAAGATTAAACCAAACAGAACACAAGTACAAATACAATGACTAGACCATAAAGGAAATAGGAGATGCAGATGTGTTAGAGCCAAAAAGCAAAGATGACAACTGACTAAAATAGCCAAACTCCAGAACAATGACAGCATCAAATCCCGGGGAGGATGTGGAACCATGAGAACTTTCACTCATTGACAGTGGGAATGCAAAATTGAAAGACAGGTTGGAGATTTCTTACAAAACTAAATCCACTCTTACCATATGATTCAGCAATAGTCCTCCCTGGTCTGTGCCCAAAGGAGTTGAAAACTTACATCCACACAAAAACCTATACATCGATGTTTATGGCAGCTTTACTCATAATTGCCAAAACGTGGGGGAACCAAGGTGTCCTTTGGTAGATGAATATACAAATATGATGTGGTACATTCAAACAATGGACTCTTATTCAATGCCAAAAAATAAATGAGATGTCAAGGCATGAAAAGCCACAGAGAAACCATAAATGCATATGAGTAAATAAAAGAAACTGATCAGATTATGCTACCTACAGTACGCAACCATATGGCATTCTGGACAAGGCAAAACTACAGAGATAATACAGAGATCAGTAGTTGCTGGAGGTTCAAGGGAGGGATGAATATGCAGAGCACAGAGAATTTTTAGGGCAGTAAAACTACTCTGTGTGATACTATACGGTGGATTCGAGTCATTATACATGTGTCCAAACACATGAAGTGCACAACACCAGAGTGAGCCCTACTGTAGACTTTGGGTGATTATAATGTAGGTTCCTC
Source organism: Puma concolor (assembly GCF_028749965.1). NCBI lineage: Eukaryota > Metazoa > Chordata > Mammalia > Carnivora > Felidae > Puma > Puma concolor. The sequence continues at coordinate 52,984,540 of NC_141679.1, read as the reverse complement.
ATTGTCACAAATGTACTACTCTGCTGAGAGATGGGGGTCATGGTGGAGGCTATGTATGGGGGGGGGATCTCCATATCTTCCTCTCAATTTTGCTATGAATCTAAAACTGCTCTAAAATATTGAAGTCTTTCAAAAAAATAAGAAGAAATAGATCCAAAGGATATTAAACAAAGTGGTAGATATAGAAGGTAAACATAGAAGAGTGGTACTAAGTACTAGTGGGGGGGGGGATAAACAATGGAACAAAAATAATAAATCCATAGTATTCCACGCTCCCCCAAAACACTCCTGAAAACTACATATCAAAATTTCAAATTTTGTGCCTGGGGAAAATTTGTCAGAATGAGTGACCCAGAGATTTGTTCTAGTAAAAATTTTAGATGAAAAAAAGTTCGTTGGGGCATTAAAACTTTACACTTGAGAACAATGAGAGGGCAGTAACAGGGCAGTCATTGCCCTCTGCATTGTGATAGTGTCAGAGGAGGCCTGCTAGAGACTCAGGATTTTCCTCACCACTCATCAGTAGACACCCTGGCCCCCAAGTCAGGAGAGGACATGTGGGAAATAGTGACGAGGCACCCCTAGAACTCCCAGCAATAGGGGTATTAGTGGAGGCCTAATGGAAGCCCAAAGTCTCCCACACTGAACAAGAAACACCCTCTTCCAGTGTATTGGAGGCCAAGTTGGAAATCCGGATTTCTATTTACCTACAGCAGTGAAAACCTATCCTTCCCCATAAGAGCAATTTCAGAGGAAGCCAGCTAAAATACAAGGTTTGAAATAAGACCCAGAGTTTCCTAATATAATATGCCAAATGCTCATGCTTTGATAAAAGGTTAGTTGCCATACCAAATACTGGAAAAATCTTAAACTGAATGAAAAAGGAATCAATGGATGCCACCACCAACATGACAGAGATGTTAAAATTATCTGACAAACATTTTAAAGCAGCTAACATAAAACGCTTCAACAAGCAGTCATGGACACACTTGAAACAAATGAAAAACCAGACAGTCTCAGCAAAGAAATAAAAAAGCTTCTGGAAGGAAATACAAGGCATTAAGTAAGAATCAAATAGAAATTGTAGGCCTTTATGTACAAAGCTGGGGGGAAAAAATAAAAACAATAACACAACCCTCAATTGGTGGACTGACCTCCAGAATGCAAGAAACAAAGAACAAATCAATTAACTATAACAAAGAACAATAAAAAATACCCAATTTGAACAACAGGCAAAATAGACTGATTAACAAGAAATAACAGAGCCTCGGGCACCTGTGGGACAATAACAGAAGATTGAAAATTCATGTTATCAGAGGCTCAGAGGGAGGAGAAAGAGAATGGAGCTTAAAAAGTATTTAAAGGGGCGCCTGGGTGGCGCAGTCGGTTAAGCGTCCGACTTCAGCCAGGTCACGATCTCGCGGTCCGTGAGTTCGAGCCCCGCGTCAGGCTCTGGGCTGATGGCTCAGAGCCTGGAGCCTGTTTCCGATTCTGTGTCTCCCTCTCTCTTTGCCCCTCCCCCGTTCATGCTCTGTCTCTCTCTGTCCCAAAAAATAAATAAACGTTGAAAAAAAAATTTAAAAAAAAAAGTATTTAAAGAAACAATTGCTGAAAACTTTCCAAATTTTCAAAAAAACATACACCTACTTTTCAAAAAGTTGAACAAGCCCCAAGCACTGGGATAAAATTGTAAAGAACACGATACCCTTTCCCAGACGCACACACATGTGCACACATGCACACAAGTGAGTACGAGGTAAATTGGTAATCTGCATAATATTGGTGGATTGTGTTAGTGTGAATATCCTGGTTATTATTTATTTTAATGTTTATTTATTTATTTTTGAGGAGAGAGCATGTGCATGTGAGTGGGGGAGAGGCAGAGAGAAAGGGAGAGAGAATCCCAAGCAGGCTCCGTGCTGTCAGCACAAAGCCCTTCACGGGGCTTGATCTCATGAACTGTGAGATCGTGACCTGAGCCAAAACCAAGAGTCAGACACTTATCTGACTCAGCCACCCAGGTATCCCCCTGGCTATTATAATATACTATAGTTCTATAAAATGTCATCACTGAGGGGAACTAGGAAAAGTGTGTAAGATATTTCTCTGTATTACCTTTACAATTGTATGCGAGTCTACAAATATCTCAATAGATGCTTTAATTAAAAATGTTTTTTGCAATCCATTCTCAGTTTAGCTGTCCTCTCCTCTCTCATTATTTTGTAACCTAAAGAACCCATTAGGAATCTGGGAGGAGGAGTACTTAATGTTTCTTGTACTCTTGAAATGACATTAGGATAGAAATAGAGAGTAGGATATGTTGCCAGAAGTTAAAGAAAGGGTGGGGTAGGAGGCAGATGGCTATTGCTCTAGGAGGGCAGGGTGAGGCATTCTTGTGGCGATGGAAATTTTCTGTATCTTGGCTCTATCAATGCCAATTCCCTGGTTGTGATATTATTCCAAACCCTCTAAGATGTTACGGTTGGGGGAAATTGGGTGAAAGGTACATGGGCTCACTCTGTATTATTTGTGAAAACTGCACATGAATCCACAATTATCTCAAAATTGAAAGTCGAATTAAAAATGGAATTCATCCAACTAAAATAAATGTTTAGGAATTATATAAAAGACCAGTGATGAGTACTGAATCCATGAAAGGCAGAGCAAACTTATTAAATACCTATGAAAGCTGTGATTTCAGATTATAAATTGACACAATGTGAAAATATGAAAAACAACAGTTTGGAAGTAATAGGTAGGCAATAAGAGGTTTTTTTTAATGTTTATTTATTTTTGAGAGAGAGGCAGACAGAGTGCAAGCTGGGGAGGGGCAGAGAGAGAGGGAGACACTGAATCTGAAGCAGGCTCCGGGCTCTGAGCCGTCAGCACAGAGCCTGATATGGGGCTCACACTCACCAACTGAGAGCTGAAGTTGGACGCTCAACTGCCTGAGCCACCCAGGTGCCCTAATAGGAGGGGTTTTAAAAAGCTAAGGCCACCATCTTTCACAGGAAAAGGGATAATTTATTAATTGTCACTGATTCAAATTAAATTATGCAGTTTAAAAGTACGTCATTAGCAGATGGTAGCTATACTTGTGGTGAGCCTAGCATAACATAGAGAGTTGTCAAATCCCTATGTTGTACAGCTGACACTAATGTGACTTTGTGTGTCAGCTTTACTTCCCTGTAAAACAAAGTATGCCATTAACTTTTTTTTATCTAAACTTTTTTTATATTTTAACATTATAGACACCTGTTAGGAAGAATATTTCTTCCAGAGAAGTTATTTGAATTTCAAAAGTTTCACTGTAGATCTTTGTTGCATTACATTTAAATGCAATTAAATATACCACTGCCTAATAACACAGTACAACGCCTAATAATGTCCCTGGACCTGTGAAGGAAAGGTCAGGAGGTAAAATGTTGCAAAGGAAGAGTTAGTATAGTCTTTGGAACCGTAGAGTTCGACTGGAATCTTTGATTTTGCATTTATTAGCCGAAAGTCCTAGAGCAGGCACTGACTTTATCTGAAATTCAGATGCATTTCCTCTAAATTGGGCTAATAACTGCTCATCCTATGGGACTATTTTAGGCTTGCAACACAGGGCTTCGCACGGATTCTGCTCTCTGCCTTGACCTTAACAAGTGTATTAATTTTTCAGTAACTATTAATTACTTCCTTCCCTCCCTTATTATATTTCATTACATTCAATATATTTTTTTAAGTTTACTTATTTATTTTTGAGAGAGAGAGCACGCATGCGAGTGGGGAGGGGTGGAGAGAGTGGGGCATAGAGGATCCAAAGCAGTCTCCGTGCTGACAGCAGAGAGCCTGATGTAGGGCTCAAACTTACTAACCATGAGATCAGGACCTGAGCCGAAGTCAGATGCTTAACTGAGCCACCCAGGAGCCCCTATATTCAATATATTTTGATTAAGGCCACAGGGAATTGCACAGTATATTTAGAACAACTTCTGTTTGAAGTGGCTAAGTGTTAAGGAAAAAATCCTATTCCATCACACTATCTTCTAACATCTAGAGTTCTCTCAGAGACCCTCAAGCACACAAATTTGACGGATTATAGATTGCCATATTTTCTTACTGGGAATTTTGTGAAACTGCTTGGGTTTACCAGGGATATTTTTTCCTGTTGAAAAACATATTGAAAATCCCTGAGATGAATAAACAAAATATAAGTTCGGAAGCAAAAGTGTTAGCAGTGACACAATGTAACAATTTGCTTTTCACTGGTGGACATTAGGTTGTTGACAAGGATTAGCCAGTTTATACATGTTTTACTTGCAGTCAGGCAGCATGTGGCTTACGATGGAAGACTGAACATCTGTCTGCCTTTCTCTACCCCCAGCTGTCCTCCCCATATGTACTCACAAAAGTAAAGAAAACTTCCAAATCAAATTAATAAAATGACAGACCATTAGGCAAAATACGGTACATTTTTTCTCATTATTCAGGGGTTAAAGAGTAAACAAATCTGTTTCCAGCACAACTGATGATACGGGCAAAACAGCAGTCATCCAGATTTCCTGACTGGCTCCACACTTTCCTGTAACTTTAGTTCACTGTTCTGCTCTGCCACAGACAGAGAGCAAATGAGTAAACTTGCTCGCAGCCTGGGACTTGTTTTCTCAGCGGGGGACCCTCCTGAAACTACCCTCTGAGGCTATTATGCAAATCATCTGATCCAGAGAATTACTGAAGGATGAACAGGTAGTCCCAGCAATACCAAGTACGACTTAGGAACCACCTGCCTTCTTAGCGAGAGCAACCTTGATAGACCCAGTACTTCTCTATTAACACCTAGATCTATAATCTAGCAACTGATGTGTACAACAGCTGATTAGCTGGCACCACAGGTGGCACAGGATCTACTGCTCACAATTCAGGCGGTGTTTTCATGAGCCCATGACCCAGACTCCTGAAATCGTAAGCAGAATTTGGTTGACCCATTACTTAAGATAGGGTTTTTAAAAATCAGAGATTATTTAGACAATTTAAGCACGACCAATTACTTTGACCTAATTGCTATTTACAGAACACAACACTGGCAACTGTGATATTCTCTGCAAAGGCACATAGGATTGTAACAACATGGAGCAAAATGAAGGGCCATAAAATCATTCTCACCAACCTTCAAAATTCTTCACTCCAACCGTGTATATTTTCTGACCATAGCGGAATTAAATGAGATATCCATAAAACCTCTTATGTAGAAAGTCACAAATATTTGAAAATTAAACAACTTTCTTTCGCATACAGAGGTCAAAGAACAAATTACAAGAAAATATATGGAATAGTTTTAAATGAATGATAATGAAAATAAAGCATGTCACAATTTATGGCATGCTGCTCAACCACTGGGGAGAGGGAAATTTATAGCATTAGATGCTTAGGTAAGATCAAAGTCTTAATATTAATTATCTACATTTCCACCTCAAGAAGATAATAAAAGAAGAGCAAAATAAACTCAAAGTAAGTATAAGGAAGGAAATAAAAAGGGTAAGAAATCAAGCAACAATGAGAAAAACAGTAGAAAGTTCACAAAGGAGAAAGTGACTCTTTAAAAGAGTGAAAATTGATAAATCCACAACAAGTCTAAGGAAGATATAAAGGAGATATTGCAGATCCGGGGGAATTCAAAAAGAGTAATGAGGTAAAATTTAAATAATTTATGGCCAATGAATCTAACAAATTAGATACAATGGACAACTATCTTGGAAATCACAATTTACCAAAATGGATGCCAGGATAATTAGAAAATCTTTAAAGAAATTAAATCCATAATCAACACATTTCTCACACACAACAAATCTCAGTACAAAATTGATTCACAGAAGAAATAATCACAACCGTACATAAATTCTTTCAGAAAATATAAAGAAGGGATCACAAAACTCATTTTATGGGGTCAACAGAGCACTGAAAACAAACCATAAAGAAAAATCACATAAAAATTTACAAGTAGATATCCCTCGGGACAATAAACAAAGATATTTTTAATAAACATTAGCAATGGAGTATCATAATTTATAAATCAAGTAACATGTCATAATAAATTCAGCTATCTGAGCAGTAAAAGGATGATTTAACAATTGAAAATCAACCAAAGCAATCCACTCGCTTAGCATATTCAGTGAAAAAATAAAGAAGAAAAATCATATGAAAAAATTCATGACAATACCATTCACTATAGTAATTTCCATAACCAAGAATAAAAGAGAACAATACATTACAATACATTACAAGGCATCTATATAGAGCCTATGGCTAAAATCATTCACTCCTGGTGGAAAAAAAAAAAAAAAGGAGCATTTTTTTTCCCAAAGATTGCAAAGAAAGCAAGGATATTTTCTCTCAGCAATTCAAGTCAATGTCAGACTGGATGGGGGGCCTAGACTTTGAATAAAACAAGAAAAAAATAATATGCCTCAAGTTTGGAAGGTAAAAGTAAAACTGTCTAAACTCATAACTAACCTGTTTGTTTTTGTAGACAGATGCATAGAACCATGGAACAAAACAGAAGCCCAAGAATTGAGCCAAATATGTACAACTGAGTTTTTTACAACGGTGCCAAGATAGAAAGGAAAATTTGTTACAAATGTTCCCGGCATTGCTAGATAAATATATGGGCAGGAATGATCCTTGACACCTACTTTTCAAAATAAAATAAATAAATAAATGTAATTCAAGCTGGAATGTGCCATTAAATGTGGAATCTAAAAGCCCCTGCAAGAGAACATGAGAGAATAGATTCACAGATTTGAGGAGGCAAAGAAGTTTTATACAGAGGGAGATCATAAAAATCACTAAAAGAAAAAAAACACAATAATTTGAACTACATTTAAATATTGAATTTCTGGGGTTCAAAAGATATAATTAAGAAAATGGCTAGGCAACCACAGAACGTGAGAGAATATTGACTGTTCATATACATGACAAAGGATTTGTGTTCAAATTATATAAAAATTTGATAAAAATAGATAATAAAAATCAACCTAATAGGAAAAAATAGACAAAAGACTCAAACACTTTGCAAAAGACAATATACACATGTCCAATAAGCACATGAAAATGCTCAGCATTAGGCAACAGGAAAATGACAATTAATATGATAATGAGATATGAGTCCACATCCACAAAAAATGGCTTCACTTAAAATGACTGAGAACACAAAATTCAGGGATGATATGGGGCAACTGGAACTCCCACACATTGCCAATGAGAGAATAAAACGTCCAACCACATGCAAAAACTGAAAGTACATTAGAAAGTTAAACACAACATATTTCAGGACTGTCAGAGGAAGTCATCAAGAGAATATGACCCCCAGTTGACTTGCGTGAGCTTTTGCTGCTGGTTACCTGCTAAGAAGTCACTGTTTCCATAAGAGCCCCTACCCTTCTTTTGTTTGTCACTTCATCCTTGTGCCCACTGCAATGTCTAGCACATGCTAGGGACATTTAAAACTGCTTTGAACTGATAAATGAATAAATGTGTCCTTCAACCTGTGGGGAAGGAAGGAAGTTACGTTCTGAGCGCCATGATACTGCCAGGTGAAACGAGTTAAAGGTCCTCGCTTAGCCACAGGCTAAAGGTATATTCATTCCTTTAATTCCTCAAACCTGTAGTGTGTAGCCATTAAATAAGCCTGAGTTTCAAAATCCTCCTTTGCCTTAGGGGAAAAACCAGAATCCCAAAAATAGTCTTACAAAGTGCAGGAACTCTAGTAGTAATAAAAAAAACACCAGTCTAGAAAATCCAGAGTTGAACTATGTTGCTTTTATTATTTTTTTTTAATTATATATGAAATTTATTGTCAAATTGGTTTCCATACAACACCCAGTGCTCATCCCAAAAGGTGCCCTCCTCAATACCCATCACCCACCCTCTCCTCCCTCCCACCCCCCATCAACCCTTAGTTTGTTCTCAGTTCTCAACAGTCTCTTATGCTTTGGCTCTCTCCCACTCTAACCTCTTTTTTTTTTTTTTCCTTCCCCTCCCCCATGGGTTCCTGTTAAGTTTCTCAGGATCCACATAAGAGTGAAACCATATGGTATCTGTCTTTCTCTGTATGGCTTATTTCACTTAGCATCACACTCTCCAGTTCCATCCACGTTGCTACAAAAGGCCATATTTCATTTTTTCTCATTGCCACTTAGTATTCCATAGTGTATATAAACCACAATTTCTTTATCCATTCATCAGTTGATGGACATTTAGGCTCTTTCCATAATTTGGCTATTGTTGAGAGTGCTGCTATGAACATTGGGGTACAAGTGCCCCTATGCATCAGTACTCCTGTGTCCCTTGGATAAATTCCTAGCAGTGCTATTGCTGGGTCATAGGGTAGGTCTATTTTTAATTTTCTGAGGAACCTCCACACTGCTTTCCAGAGCGGCTGCACCAATTTGCATTCCCACCAACAGTGCAAGAGGGTTCCCGTTTCTCCACATCCTCTCCAGCATCTATAGTCTCCTGATTTGTTCATTTTGGCCACTCTGACTGGCGTGAGGTGATATCTGAGTGTGGTTTTGATTTGTATTTCCCTGATAAGGAGCGACGCTGAACATCTTTTCATGTGCCTGTTGGCCATCCGGATGTCTTCTTTAGAGAAGTGTCTATTCATGTTTTCTGCCCATTTCTTCACTGGGTTATTTGCTTTTCGGGTATGGAGTTTGGTGAGCTCTTTATAGATTTTGGATACTAGCCCTTTGTCCGATATGTCATTTGCAAATATCTTTTCCCATTCCGTTGGTTGCCTTTTAGTTTTGTTGGTTGTTTCCTTTGCTGTGCAGAAGCTTTTTATCTTCATAAGGTCCCAGTAATTCACTTTTGCTTTTAATTCCCTTGCCTTTGGGGATGTGTCGAGGAAGAGATTGCTACGGCTGAGGTCAGAGAGGTCTTTTCCTGCTTTCTCCTCTAAGGTTTGGATGGTTTCCTGTCTCACATTCAGGTCCTTTATCCATTTTGAGTTTATTTTTGTGAATGGTGTGAGAAAGTGGTCTAGTTTCAACCTTCTGCATGTTGCTGTCCAGTTCTCCCAGCACCATTTGTTAAAGAGACTGTCTTTTTTCCATTGGATGTTCTTTCCTGCTTTGTCAAAGATGAGTTGGCCGTACGTTTGTGGGTCTAGTTCTGGGGTTTCTATTCTATTCCATTGGTCTATGTGTCTGTTTTTGTGCCAATACCATGCTGTCTTGATGATGACAGCTTTGTAGAAGAGGCTAAAGTCTGGGATTGTGATGCCTCCTGCTTTGGTCTTCTTCTTCAAAATTACTTTGGCTATTCGGGGCCTTTTGTGGTTCCATATGAATTTTAGGATTGCTTGTTCTAGTTTCAAGAAGAATGCTGGTGCAATTTTGATTGGGATTGCATTGAATGTGTAGATAGCTTTGGGTAGTATTGACATTTTGATAATATTTATTCTTCCAATCCATGAGCAGGGAATGTCTTTCCATTTCTTTAAATCTTCTTCAATTACCTTCATAAGCTTTCTATAGTTTTCAGCATACAGATCCTTTACATCTTTGGTTAGATTTATTCCTAGGTATTTTATGCTTCTGGGTGCAATTGTGAATGGGATCCGTTTCTTTATTTGTCTTTCTGTTGCTTCATTGTTAGTGTATAAGAATGCAACTGATTTCTGTACATTGATTTTGTATCCTGCAACTTTGCTGAATTCATGTATCAGTTCTAGCAGACTTTTGGTGGAGTCTATCGGATTTTCCATGTATAATATCATGTCATCTGCAAAGAGCGAAAGCTTGACTTCATCTTTGCCAATTTTGACGCCTTTGATTTCCTTTTGTTGTCTGATTGCTGATGCTAGAACTTCCAGCACTATGTTAAACAACAGCGGTGAGAGTGGGCATCCCTGTCGTGTTCCTGATCTCAGGGAAAAAGCTCTCAGTTTTTCCCCGTTGAGGATGATGTTAGCTGTGGGCTTTTCATAAATGGCTTTTATGATCTTTAAGTATGTTCCTTCTATCCCGACTTTCTCAAGAGTTTTTATTAAGAAAGGGTGCTGGATTTTATCAAAGGCCTTTTCTGCATCGATTGACAGGATCATATGGTTCTTCTCTTTTTTTTTGTTAATGTGATGTATCACGTTGATTGATTTGCGAATGTTGAACCAGCCCTGCATCCCAGGAATGAACCCCACTTGATCATGGTGAATAATTCTTTTTATATGCCGTTGAATCCGATTTGCTAGTATCTTATTGAGAATTTTTGCATCCATATTCATCAGGGATATTGGCCTGTAGTTCTCTTTTTTTACTGGGTCTCTGTCTGGTTTAGGAATCAAAGTAATACTGGCTTCATAGAATGAGTCTGGAAGTTTTCCTTCCCTTTCTATTTCTTGGAATAGCTTGAGAAGGATAGGTATTATCTCTGCTTTAAACGTCTGGTAGAACTCCCCTGGGAAGCCATCTGGTCCTGGACTCTTATTTGTTGGGAGATTTTTGATAACCGATTCAATTTCTTCGCTGGTTATGGGTCTGTTCAAGCTTTCTATTTCCTCCTGATTGAGTTTTGGAAGAGTGTGGGTGTTCAGGAATTTGTCCATTTCTTCCAGGTTGTCCAATTTGTTGGCATATAATTTTTCATAGTATTCCCTGATAATTGTTTGTATCTCTGAGGGATTGGTTGTAATAATTCCATTTTCATTCATGATTTTATCTATTTAGGTCATCTCCCTTTTCTTTTTGAGAAGCCTGGCTAGAGGTTTGTCAATTTTGTTTATTTCTTCAAAAAACCAACTCTTGGTTTCGTTGATCTGCTCTACAGTTTTTTTAGATTCTATATTGTTTATTTCTGCTCTGATCTTTATTATTTCTCTTCTCCTGCTGGGTTTAGGCTGCCTTTGCTGTTCTGCTTCTATTTCCTTTAGGTGTGCTGTCAGATTTTGTATTTGGGATTTTTCTTGTTTCTTGAGATAGGCCTGGATTGCAATGTATTTTCCTCTCAGGACTGCCCTCGCTGCATCCCAAAGCGTTTGGATTGTTGTATTTTCATTTTCGTTTGTTTCCATATATTTTTTAATTTCTTCTCTAATTGCCTGGTTGACCCACTCATTCGTTAGTAGGGTGTTCTTTAACCTCCATGCTTTTGGAGGTTTTCCAGACTTTTTTCTGTGGTTGATTTCAAGCTTCATAGCATTGTGGTCTGAAAGTATGCATGGTATGATTTCAATTCTTGTAAACTTATGAAGGGCTGTTTTGTGACCCAGTATGTGATCTATCTTGGAGAATGTTCCATGTGCACTCGAGAAGAAAGTATATTCTGTTGCTTTGGGATGCAGAGTTCTAAATATATCTGTCAAGTCCATCTGATCCAATGTCTCATTCAGGGCCCTTGTTTCTTTATTGACCGTGTGTCTAGATGATCTATCCATTTCTGTAAGTGGGGTGTTAAAGTCCCCTGCAATTACCACATTCTTATCAATAAGGTTGCTTATGTTTATGAGTAATTGTTTTATATATTTGGGGGCTCCGGTATTCGGCGCATAGACATTTATAATTGTTAGCTCTTCCTGATGGATAGACCCTGTCACTATTATATAATGTCCTTCTTCATCTCTTGTTACAGCCTTTAATTTAAAGTCTAGTTTGTCTGATATAAGTATGGCTACTCCAACTTTCTTTTGGCTTCCAGTAGCATGATAAATAGTTCTCCATCCCCTCACTCTCAATCTAAAGGTGTCCTCAGGTCTAAAATGAGTCTCTTGTAGACAGCAAATAGATGGGTCTTGTTTTTTTATCCATTCTGATACTCTATGTCTTTTGGTTGGCGCATTTAATCCATTTACATTCAGTGTTATTATAGAAAGATATGGGTTTAGAGTCATTGTGATGTCCGTATGTTTTATGCTTGTAGTGATGTCTCTGGTACTTTGTCTCACAGGGTCCCCCTTAGGATCTCTTGTAGGGCTGGTTTAGTGGTGACAAATTCCTTCAGTTTTTGTTTCGTTGGGAAGACCTTTATCTCTCCTTCTATTCTAAATGACAGACTTGCTGGATAAAGGATTCTCGGCTGCATATTTTTTCTGTCTAGCACACTGAAAATCTCGTGCCAATTCTTTCTGGCCTGCCAAGTTTCAAAAGAGAGATCAGTCACGAGTCTTATAGGTCTCCCTTTATATGTGAGGGCACCTTTACCCCTTGCTGCTTTCAGAATTTTCTCTTTATCCTTGTATTTTGCCAGTTTCACTATGATATGTCGTGCCGAAGATCGATTCAAGTTCCGTCTGAAGGGAGTTCTCTGTGCCTCTTGGATTTCAATGCCTTTTTCCTTCCCCACTTCAGGGAAGTTCTCAGCTATTATTTCTTCAAGTACCCCTTCAGCACCTTTCCCTCTCTCTTCCTCCTCTGGGATACCAATTATGCGTATATTATTTCTTTTTAGTGTATCACTTAGTTCTCTAATTTTCCCCTCATACTCCTGGATTTTTTTATCTCTCTTTTTCTCAGCTTCCTCTTTTTCCATAACTTTATCTTCTAGTTCACCTATTCTCTCCTCTGCCTCTTCAATCCGAGCCGTGGTGGTTTCCATTTTGTTATGCATTTCGTTTAAAGCGTTTTTCAGCTCCTCGTGACTGTTCCTTAGTCCCTTGATCTCTGTAGCAAGAGATTCTCTGCTGTCAGCTATACTGTTTTCAAGCCCAGCGATTAATTTTATGACTATATTCTAAATTCACTTTCTGTTATATTATTTAAATCCTTTTTGATCAGCTCATTAGCTGTTGTTATTTCCTGGAGATTCTTCTGAGGGGAATTCTTCCGCTTGGTCATTTTGGATAGTCCCTGGCGTGGTGAGGACCTGCAGGGCACTTCCCCTGTGCTGTGGTGTATAACTGGAGTTGGTGGGCGGAGCCGCAGTCAGACCTGCTGTCTGCCCCCAGCCCACCGCTGGGGCCACAGTCAGACTGGTGTGTGCCTTCTCTTCCCCTCTCCTAGGGGCGGGATTCACTGTGGGGTGGGGTGGCCTGTCTGGGCTACTTGCACACTGCCAGGCTTGTGATGCTGGGGATCTGGCGTCTTAGCTGGGGTGGGTAGGCAAGGTGCACAGGGGCAGGAGGGGCAGGCTTAGCTTGCTTCTCCTTAGGTGATCCACTTCAGGAGGGGCCCTGTGGCAGCAGGAGGGAGTCAGATCCGCTGCCGGAGGTTTGGCTCCGCAGAAGCGCAGAGTTGGGTGTTTGCGCTGAGCGAGCAAGTTCCCTGGCAGGAACTGGTTCTCTTTGGGATTTTGGCTGGGGGATGGGCGGGGGAGATGGCGCTGGCGAGCGCCTTTGTTCCCCACCAAACTGAGCTCTGTAGTCCGGGGGCTCAGCAGCTCTCCTTCCCTTTGTCCTCCAGTCTTCCCGCTTTCTGAGCAGAGCTGTTAACTTATGACCTCCCAGACGCTAAGTCGCGCTTGCTGTCGGAACACAGTCCGTCAGGCCCCTCCGCTTTTTGCAAGCCAGACCCGGGGGCTCTGCTTGGCCGGCGAGCCACCCCTCCGCCCCAGCTCCCTCCCACCAGTCCGTGGAGCGCACACCGCCTCGCCGCCCTTCCTACCCTCTTCCGTGGGCCTCTCGTCTGGGCTTGGCTCTGGCAAATCCGTTCTGCTAATCCTCTGGCGGTTTTCTGGGTTATTTAGGCAGGTGTAGGTGGAATCTAAGTGATCAGCAGGACGCGCGGTGAGCCCAGCGTCCTCCTACGCCGCCATCTTCCCTCTATCGAACTATGTTGCTTTTAATCCCAGCTCTTGCATGTTAAGTGATCTTGTGCAAGGCACAAAATGCATATCTCTGTCATTCTCATTTGTAAAATGGAACCATCATTTTAGCACCTACTTCACAAGATTATTGTAAGATTAAATGTGAAGAACTTAGCCTAGTTCCCAGCACACATGAGGTTTTCCACATATATTACCTATAAATATTATTTCACCTTACCCTCTGCAGAATCTCTAGATGTTTTTTCACGTTTTCAAAAACACAATTATCACAAGCACAAAATGAACTCAATCTTTTCTCCAATCCTTTGTATAACTGGTTTAAATTATAGTTTAGGTTTTCATTACTCCCAAAATGCCCTTGATGGCATCTACTAGAAATGCCACCTATGCCTGCTGATGTGTGGACCAAGACTGCCAGTGCCCAGTGTCTGCTTATGCCCATATTAAGGGAGCTAATGACCTTCATTTAAAGCCAAAACTTTCTTCTATCATTGTACAAAGGTCTAGAATAGTTCCCTTTCACAGAAGAAGCCAAAAGCATCAATGCTATTAATATATTACATTAGTTATCTCCCAAGGAAAAAAACAAATATATGACACTTGATGTTCTTGTTCTCCTTTTTCATCCTTCATCTTAGAATTCAAACATAAATTCATGGTTCAGGGTCAGAGGATATTTGAGAAAGAGATATCATTCTATGCTTATAGTTATGCCATCAGTGGGATTTCATCCACTGATCTTAAATCAAATTTATGTTTCAGTTCTTTCTTCCCTTAGGAAATGTTCCCCTATTCCCTCACCTCCCAGAGTTCTGCTCAATAACTCATGTAAGTAACTACTTTGAAGTCCTCTCAATCATCGCCAGTTCTCCAGGTATAGTAAAATGTACCAAAACTCTGGAGTAGGCTCAGATTAGTGTCAATAGTGGATCAAAACAGGATAAGTCACTGGCATGGAGTAGCTGAAGGGGGCCAGGGAGAGTTGAGAGAGGGGGAAGCCCAGAACTCACAAATGCTTATTAGAAACTTTTAAGAGTCAGATTAATACCTATAACATCAAGAGAAGTGAGAAAATAATAAGGATCTGTTTTCCATGGAAGGCTGGTACTACATACTATTCTGTCCTGAGAGTAGACCCAAAGTTTATAACATATAAATCACCAACATTTCAGAGAAAAGAGTGGTTACACCCAAGCGGTGAGGTGGCATTGAAGTCTTGGGAAGACTATATGTTCTAAGTTAAATCTTGACCCATAAATTCCCTACACCAACTGTTAACCAGACACATGTATTGACTTTAGAAAGAAAAAAAATATAAATGACCCCTAAAAACATGTCTTTGTGCCAATGACTTAGAATGTCCATCTCTATTAATTTTTCCAACTCTCTCATGAGGGTCATATATGGATAGGCAAGCTTTCCACTGAGAAATAAAGTTTGACAAATCTTACCATACTATTTCTAAATAAAAGATCCATTCCTGGAGAAAGCAAGTAAAACGCAAATATAATTTTCAGAAAATTACTTTGGAGTAGATATGGATATTAATTTATTCTGTAGAGTAATATTTATCTGTTCTCATCTTTAAAATTGGTCATGATGCTACACGTCAATAGTGTAAACTATAAAACAATTAAAAGGCATTAATGTGTATTCCCTGTGATAATCCTAGGGAAATTTTTAATAATCCTGTTGAGGTTGTTTCCATACCTAGAGTTTTTTTACTTGCTTTACCCATAAATTCATATGCTGTTCTAACCTCCAACTTTACAAATTACATCATTGGATAAAAACCCCTAGAATAATGTGGCATCAATGACAGCAGCATAGTGTATAATTTTATATTTTAAAATGATCTATCAGTTAAGAGGTTCATATACAAGCAACAGAAAACCCACCCCAAAGTGGCTTTAAAAATAAAGGGCATTAATTGGCTTTAATAAGTAGAAACATAAAGAGACCGACCTTCAGACTTGATTTGATTCAGGGCAACACAATGGCAGTAAGACAGCTTTTCTCCGTTCTTCTACTTTACCTTTAGCAGTGTGAACTTCATCCCCAAAACTGCCATTCCTTTCAGTGACAATTTGAAGGACTATATACACTTCTTTCTCATCAGTGGAAGGAGAGACACTCTGAAAAATTCCTGAGGAGACACAAGAAACATAATTCCCATTAGACTATAATAAACCTTTTAAACAGTCTCTTAGACCTAATTGAGTCAGGGATGACAAGTTTTTTCTTGTTTTCAGATTATTGTCATACTGAAAATATTTTATAAACTATTATGGCATATTTCCATTTTAAAATCTTCATGTAAGAATTTCACAGTGCCAGAAAATGATGACCTTTAAGTATGAAGAAAGTATTTTGATTATAGGGCAGAACATTTTTGCTATCACCTTCAAAATGTTGCCCATTCATTAACTTCTTGGGTTATAAAAAGCACATAGAATCCATTTCTTATCCTTCAATACCTTTTTATATCTACAATGCAGTAATCAGAGATTGATGAATGTAATAATTTGTGGAGAATGTAAAGATTAAAACTTTTCAGGCAGTGCAATGATTTAACATCAACCAGGAAAAAGCTCCCTCAAAATATTGTTTTATGTAATTTTCTGCCCATTACCATAATAGCAAAGTAAAAATATTCCACCTCTGTAAAAAAGTACAAAAAAATATTTCACTTTCACTGTTCTCTTGAAAATACCATTATTAGTGTTCAGTTAAAAAGGGGAAACTTTTAATTTGTGGGGGTGTAGAAACCTTTATAAGCAAAAATCAACTTAATGTCAGTTTACAACAAGTTATTGAAGAAAGGCATTGATTCAAAATATTACAAACTATTTCATTGTTGCAGAAAGAGTAAAATTAAAGTTAAAAATATTAGCAAATTGACCTAAAATAGATCACTCATCAATTTACTTTACCCTTTTTAACAAATCCATAATTCCACATAAATAGGTTAGGAAAGGTCCTCTTCCCTCAAATTGGTCACATTAGCTTTGAATCACCAGGCAAACCATGTAACTCTGTGAGCCTTACGGTCTTCATCTATAAAATGAGAGATTAGACTAAATGTACTCAAACATCCTTTCCCACCTACAAATTTATGTCGCTTTGCAATCGTAAGTAATCCTTTGAGGAATGAGGTTTAACCGCAAACTATCTTCTAGATATATAAAGTTCCCCTTTAAGTTTCAAAGCTTTACTTTCACCATTTATAATAAATGTGTTATGTTTCCCTGTCACCCTAAAAAAGAAGATATGAGCTATGACTGATAACAAAGTCTCCTAACTTCTTCTTGCCTCTCAATGTTGCCAGCTCGTGGACTAGATCAGCACAGATTTCTGTGTGTTGACTCCCATTCTCTACGACCATGGAAGGGACCCCTGAGTCTCAACATGAGGATAAGCGAACCTTCCCTTTCTCTTTCTCACTGTTTTGAAGACCAAAGGGAATACCACGTAACAAAGTATATACATATATTTTGCATATACATATACATATATCATGTAGAAAGTGTATATATATACACATATATATGTATATATATGTGTATATATAATGGAAAGAATTATTTTTATGATGAACAGTTTTTACTTTTTTCTAATGAAAACACTTGGCCATTATATAAAATATATCTTACTTTAGAGAACTTATTTTTTTTTAAGTTTTTATTTTTATTTATTTATTTATTTATTTTTATTTATATATGAAATTTATTGTCAAATTGGTTTCCATACAACACCCAGTGCTCATCCCAAAAGGTGCCCTCCTCAATACCCATCACCCACCCTCTCCTCCCTCCCACCCCCCATCAACCCTTAGTTTGTTCTCAGTTCTCAACAGTCATTACTTTAGAGAACTTATAACTTTATGGTTCAAATCCTTCAATTAACTGACAAAGTCTCCAGTCACTTTGTTTCATTTCTAATTTACTGCTTTACCATCCAATTGCATAGGGCCCAATACTCACTTTGTTTCTCTCAGAATTTAGAAGTTTGACTTTTTAACAGATGAAAATGAAAATCTATAGATCTCTCTGTTACTCTAGCAAATTTGCTATCACCATTCACTATAAAACACTGTTTCCCTAAACTGCGAAGGTGTTTTTGTTACTTTTTTTTTGTACTGTTGTTTTTCTGAGATTCCCTAAGCTCCAGCCCTAGAGATTCTGGTTCAATATGTCTGGGGAAAGCTGTTTCTCAAAACTCCCTTAGGAAATTCTGAAACCGGTGAGTTTGGGAACTATTACTTTGCCCTCAATTTTAGTAGCTGCTTCTTATATTTTACAACAAATATAAAATTTTCCTCTGATGTTCATCACAAGTACTTACAGAACAAATTCGTAGATGTCTAGAGAAAACTAGAAGTAACAATCTTTTGCAAGAAAATTTTAAAATATTATAAGAACAGCAGAGCTAAGAAAAGTCAGCTTGTACCCTTAAAAGACAATTGTTCTCTGCTGTATTTGTATTCATTCGCTGGTAAACAGAGACTGGCTTATAACTGTTGTAATTACTAAATAAAATATGGAAGATCTTTAACAGAAAGGTGGCTACATAATTAATCAGTATTACTGAGAAAATGTTTCTAGCAGACCTAAATGAAAGGCATAAAATGAGCTGCACAATTTACTGTAGAAATTCAAAGATTTCTATGCCTGTGCAGTTTACTTTAAATAGGATGAAAAAGTTAACAAAACTACTATTGTTGAAAACTAAGTTAAGTTCAAAAATGTAAGTATAAAACAAATACAACTGTATGTTTTAGGATATTTGAAGCACAGATAGATTTTACAGTCTATTCCACCCAGAGTAATTCATTATTAAATGAGATCTAATAAAACGTTTGATACCAGGAGTGAACACTACTCCTTCCCAACTTAATACAAAACCCACATTTGGTTTATCCAACATCCTCAATGCTTGTAACCCACATTTGGTTGTTCCAGCATCCTCAATGTTTGTATCCGCTGCAGAATATTTTTATGTGTTTTGGTTGTTTCCTTGGCACACACCTGTCATGAGCCCCAGGGTCGGTGTCATCATGCTGTGATAACACAGGCAGCTGTGTTATACCCCAGGAAGTCTTACATTGGTACATATAACTGTCACATAACATTCTAGGAGATACAGCTCTCGTTCTCCTTGAAATATTGTACAAGATGCTATATCGACATTTATAGGTGGCTATCTCGGCAATCTATAACCCAAATTGGCCTGAGTGCTTTTCCAGATATTACCACTGGAGGCCGGGGTGTGGTTAAATACATGTAGTTGAAGACTCATTTTTCTTCAGAGGAACACTGTTTCCACAATCACTCATATCTGTCAAGTCTTAATTACTTAATGTGACATGAACTTGAAAAAAGGGGTAAATGACCTTTGTCAGTATGGAGTCTCAAGCATTCTTGAAAAGCTCAAACCCCTTGTGAGACAGATGGATAATATATAAACCTTTTGTATTGGGTGTTGTGGTGATTTTACATTTGGTTCAAGCTCTATTTCAGGAGAGGTAAGATAACAGCAGTCTCATAACCACTTCAATAATTTCATCTACCTTGCAATTTGCATTAAAACTTTTCATTTCAAAGAGATGGAATTATTTTACTTTTGCTACCATACAATAAAGAGTAGCAAATTGAGTAACATTCTAATTGAAATCCAACATTTGTAGAAATATCCAGAAAGTACTGAACATTCTGGCTGGTTGTAGGGATCTTCCTCTAGTTCTCCTGGTATTGAATCACACTCTGAGCCATAGTTATTTCCTTTGTCTCTTCTAGATCTTTAACACCTTGACTGTAAAAAACATGTGCAATGTTTGCATCTTCAACGTTTTCATCTTTAAAAACCAACAATTCCTGACAACTTAATATACTATCTCTATTAGAGGTGACCTGATGGTGTCCTCAGATTATTTGAAAGGAGACATTCCTGTAATTATATCTGACAATCTCTCTGGTAACCCTAACCTAAGAAATGAGAATGGGGTTTTCTCACCCTTCATGGATCTGAAGGCCAGAGGCAATGTCCAAAATGCAATGGTCCTGACACTACATTGGGTGGAGGCCAGAAGGAGGAGTCCTAAGTGCCGTGGCCATCTCTGGGATATGGAGGATTCCATAGGTGCAGCTGGGCCAGGCCCCTGAGATCCCTGCAGCTGCCATACAAACTTAGGGTTGAAACCTACCCCAGGAGCCCAGGGCCATATATGTTTAGTCGCTCACTGCCCATCTTTGAACTGATAATGTGTTCGGGAGATGAGCTTATGCTGAAATCATTGACCTGAGCTGTATGCCTCATTTTTAGACTCAGAGAAGGAGTTATGTCCCCTAAAACATGAGTTCTTAGCAGAGAGGATCCTGAAATGAAAACCAGGTCTATTACCACAAGACAAGGGGATAGGTGGGAGGATAAAATAATTTATGTCAAAAATAAGAAACTGGTTTATGATTGAGCTTAATCATGTAGCATATAACCAGAAAATGGTTTTATTTTTCTACCACAGGGCCTACACACACCCTGTACTGCCTAGTTTATTTACCTCTGGGGAGCATCTTGATTAGATTTCCTTCTAGTGTGTTATCATATCCTGGACACTCCAATCCAAACTTTCCATGTCCCATCTGACCCAGTGTTCTTCCCCTCTTGCTCTGCTCAGGCCTCCCTGATAATGTACAGTCTTGTCTATGGGGAAAGGGAGGCATGAATTTGATTTTATTTTTCATTCAACTGACTTTTTTATATTAAATTTATTGTCAAATTTGTTTCCATACAACACCCAGTGCTCATCCCAACAGGCGCCCTCCTCAATGCCCATCACCCACTTTCCCCTCCCTCCCACCCTCCCATCAACCCTTAGTTTATTCTCAGTTTTCAAGAGTCTCTTATGGTTTGCCTCCTTCCCTCTCTGTAACTTCCCCCCCCCTCCCCTCCACCATGGTCTTCTATTAAGTTTCTCAGGATCCACATAGGAGTGAAAACATATGGTATCTGCCTTTTTCTGTATAACTTATTTCACTTAGTATAACACTCTCCAGTTCCATCCACATTGCTACAAAAGGCCATATTTTATTCTTTCTCATTGCCAAGTAGTACTCCATTGTATATATAAACCACAACTTCTTTATCCATTCATCAGTTGATAGACATTTAGGCTCTTTTCATAGTTTGGCTACTGTTGAAAGTGCTGCTATAAACATTGGGGTACAAGTGCCCCTATGCATCAGCACTCCTGTATCCTTTGGGTAAATTCCTAGCAGTGCTACTGCTGGGTCATAGGGTAAATCTAGTTTTAATTTTTTGAGGAACCTCCACACTGTTTTCCAGAGCGGCATTACCAGTTTGCATTCCCACCAACAGTGCAAGAGGGTTCCCGTTTCTCCACATCCTCTCCAGCATCTATAGTCTCCTGATTTGTTCATTTTAGCCACTCTGACTGGCATGAGGTGATATCTGAGTGTGGTTTTGATTTGTATTTCCCTAAATTCAACTGATTGTTTTTACTCCTTCCTCCACTGCTCTTCTGTTTCTGACTGGTCTACTGTTGAGAACAGAGGAAAAAGAACTTCAAGGAAGAAGGGCAAAATGATCTATGTATCAAGTAGGGTTTTTTTGTTTGTTTTTTTAATTTTTTAATTCTAGTATAATTAATATACAGTGTTACATCAATTTCAAGTGTACAATGTAGTAATTCAACAACTCTACACATTATTCAGTCCTCATTGGGATTACTGTACTCTTAATCCCCATCACCTATTTCACCATCCCCCCCCCCATTTGCCCTCTGCTAACCACCAGTTTGTTCTCCATATTTGAGAGTCTGGGGTGTTTTTGTCTCTCTTTTTTTTCTTTGTTCATTTGTTTTGTTTCTTAAATTCCAGGAAATGCAAATCAAAACCATAACGAGATATCACCTCACAACTCTTGGAGTGACAAAAGTTAAAAACACAAGATGCTCATCAAGTGTTGATGAGGATATGGAGAAAAAGGAACCCTTGTGCACTGTTGGTGGTAATGCAAACTGATGCAGCCAGTGTGGAAAACAGTATGGAGATTATTTGTATTTATGGTGGCCCTGGGTGCCCTCCATCGTAGACACCACCTACAAGTTGACTTTTGATTTCAAAACCCACTCGTGTGTTCTTGGAAAGTCCTCTTTCTGTGCTCCCTTGCAGGGACCTTCACAATGTCTTCCTTGGATGCCTCCCTTTTTCCATCTCTTGTCCTTAGCAGAAAACCTCGAGCATCTTCCTGCCAAAGCCCCTCATCTCATTGGCCAATCATCTTGGGTGAGTTGCTTTTTATTTTAAGGTTTATTTATTTTTGAGAGAGAGAGAGAGAGCAGGGAGGGGAAGAGAGAGAAGGAGACCGAGGATCCAAAGTAGGCTCCGTGCTGACAGCAGAGAGCCTGATGCAGGGCTTGAACCCACAAACTGTGAGATCATGATCTGAGCTAAAGTTGAATTCTTAGCCAACGAAGCTATCTAGGTGCCCAGAGTGAATTGCATTTAAGATTTCTGGGTCTCAGGAGCTCCTGAGTGGCTCAGTCAATTAAGCATCAGACTTCGTCTAGATCATGATCTCACGGTTTGTGCATTCAAGCCCCGTGTTTGGGGTCTGTGCTGACAACTCAGAGCCTGGAGCCTGCTTCAGATTCTGTGTCTCCCTCTCTCTCTGTCTGCCCATCCCTTAGCACAGACTTGTGCTCTGTCTCTGTCTCTCACAAATAAATAAACATTAAAAAAATAAAAGTAATAATTTTAAAGATTGCTGGGGCTCCAGATAATACTTAGTCCTTGCTAACTTTTCTTGCCTTATTCTGCCAAAATCAGACAATTCCAGCCAATCTTCTGCCTTCAAAATTATGCATGCAAGAGATAGCCACCAACTTCTTGGTTGGCTTAAAAACTCAAATTGCTGGGAATTAAGAACACTCTTGCATGACTCTTCAGTAGCTGCATGGTAAGGGCTAGGATTTGCTGCTCAACATGCATCCAGTCCAGAAATACCATGCTTCCCCACTTCTTGCAGGCAGCCCACAGTTGGTGGAGTGATTCTCTTGGGTTTCCTTTGCTTACTCTTAGTAGGTGGAAGAGAGAGAGAACCTCCCCCTTCCTTACCTGGAAGGAAGATAAAATCCCACAAGTTCTTACTCTTATGAGTTTCTCCTGTAGAAATTCTTCTCAGTAAATCTCCAGTCTACTCGAAATATTGTTTGGAGGTAGTGATAGTGCCTACACTGATGGTAGCAGGCTTTAGAACACAGACATTCTTGCTACACATTCTCTCAGCTGAAGTGTTTCAGGCAGGAATATGTGTTTGTTTGTTTGTTTACTTATTTAGAGAGGGAAAGTAGAGAAAGGGAGAGAGAGAATGTTAAGCAGCCCCTATGCTCAGCACAGAGCCTGAAGCAGGGCTCAATTGCCCAACTCTGAGATCATGACCTGATCCAAAATCAAGAGTGGGACACTCAACTGTCTAAGCCACCCAGGCTCCCAAAGAAACAACAGGAAAGTAAATAAGAAATAAAAGCGGAATCTACTTTTTTTGTTCTTTCTGTTGCTCATTTACTACTACAGCAGCAAAGCCAAAAAGCTTAATATTCTTTTTTCTGCTATGCCCATTTTTCTATTGGCAGAGAAAAAAAAATGTGGACAGAGAAGAGAGAAAACTAAAAGGAATGGGGTACTAAATATATAACAACTTCTATTATCCTACCTCCTGAGATCCAAGACTCCTGGTTTATGAAAGGTTAACCACACTCTGTGATGGCACTATAGAGCATGTGTGAGTACCTTTAATCTAAAAATAGAGTTTTCTGAAGAATGTAGAGCTGCATTCTTAGTTTAATATTTAAGCCTGTGCTCAGTGAGACTCTAAAACCCTGAAAACTTTTTCATCACAGGAAACAAATCAAGAGCCTATATTTAATATCACACAAAGCAGAAATAATCCTACACACACACAAAAGAAAAGAAAGGAGAAAAAGCATTCTTACAGATGTAGTACATTAAACAGATACCCTTGGCTTTTATCTTTAATGAGAGCAATTGAACAGGTGGGAAACATGATTTAATAAGCTTTGTTTTAAATCTACATCAGAAGACACTGGAAGCAAATGTGCACTCTTATCTAATACAGCAACTAAATTTGAGCTTACCCACCCAATACTAGAGGTACTGAAATTCATAGACTATATATAATTCCATTTTGATTATATGCAGAGATAAAACGAATGCAAAATTGTTTTCCATTTATACAGATAAAATAGACTTTCTCTTTAGTGGAACTCATTCCAATGTTGAATAATGTAAAAAAAAAAGAGCAAAATATTTAAAGTACTATTTTGTCTGAATAGAGGAACTGAATGCAATTTAACAAATTATTAGTAAGAAACTGGCGATTAAGATAGAAATTTAGTCATCTGAAATGTTTTAAACCACATATGCATTTTAGATATTAGCTGCTTTTAAAAATAGTTTGTGTCTCCTGGGAATAGTGCATTCAAGATTTTAATATTTAATTATTTTTTAAGATTGTTGACTTATGACAAGAAAAACAATATGATTGGTGTTGATATTACAGTGTTGATGAAAATTAAAAATATAGAGATTACTGAAAAACATGCTTTGTTTTTGTGGAGAAATCCATTATTACCCAATGCATTTGAAAAGCAAAGGAAAAAAATCAACAAAGCTTTTTATTTTTAATTAATTAAGTTTAAGTTTGAAATTACTTTACTTGCTCAGTTTGTAGAATTAAATGGCCCCAGAAATAGAAAAAAGAGTTGAATTATCAGATAATCATAAAAACAAGCTCCAAAAGGATATTGTACAGTTAATAGCCTAATCATTTTGACAAAGAACGCTCTTAATTCTTAACCACCTTTCTATAGTGATGACAACTAATAGAAAAGCAATTACAGTGTTAGAATTATTTTTACACCTGCTGAGTCTGACCCTTTATGTTTCCATAGGGAATCCAATAAGGTTTGTGATGAATTGAGGTGGGATATTACACTAACTTTCTTTGAAGCTAATTGTGTTGCCACATTTACCAGCATCTAGCACAATAATTATCTGACCAAGCATTCTTTGTTATGAGAAATATGTACAAAATGTGGGCAATCAATAATAACTAGAAAATTGAGCTGGCAAAAAGAAATCATTATACATGAGTTGGAGTTACACTCAACTGTATAATAAAGATTTATTCTACAAGAAGACTTGTGTTAGCACAAGACTCTATGCAAAATATGAAGTTGTACTGTAGTGATAATATTTCAGGACATCAGAAGAAAATGTATCCCTCTTGGTTAATGTTAAATAATAAAGCAACCCTCCACATGTAACAATATGAGCCTTGAAACACATGTGGAATCAATTTCTTTTTAACATGATGTAGTACTTTCTTGAATAGTAACTGTTCTGAAGATGTCCTCATAGGATAGACAGTCAAAACTCAAACGATCATGTACATGGAAGAAAAAAGACTCATTTACTTGCTCTTTTTTCTGCATTTGTGGGGGATTTGAATGGGGATAGGGCTACATATCTAGGAAGCTTGAAAATTAAGAGGGGTTCTGCATAATTCAGGCCCGCCCATGTTATAATAATAGATGTGAGTTTTTGTAAAAAAATTAAAAGTAGGTAGGATAAAGTGATATTTTGTTAGTGTAAGAACATAAACCTTGCCAATGAATGTCATCAAACAGAATGAAAGTTTGGAGGATATTTGACCCTATGATCAAACTGTCCTTTTATCATCCTCCTCATGGAAATTCTAAACTCTACTGAGAAATATTCAAAAATAAGGAATAAAACAAAACAAACACCTAATATAACATAAACGATTGTCAGTCTCAAACGCCTTAGAGGATAGGAGACAGATTCCAGAGCAAGATGACTAGGGCAGTCTGGGAAGAAAGAAGTGGTTGGAAAGATGGTGATTTGAGGGGTGGCCCCGACAATGGTGAGAGTATATCCGTCAAGCCCACTGAGGAACAACTGGGGTGAGAAATAGCACAGATTCTCCATATTTTCTACCCAAAGGGGACTCTTTAAACTGCACAAAATAATTTGAAATTGGAATAGTGAATAGTCAATGAACACTGAATAACAAAATAGAATAATATATTTTTCTAGAATCTGTGTGTGACAGACACATTAAGAATATCACATTGAAAGATTACCTATGAATGGAAATGTAATTTATTCTTTCTCTCTTTCTGTACCAACAACAAAACTCAAGGTTGTGCTTGCTGGGATTCTTAGGACCAATGTGTAGTGCCTGCTTCTGTGGGGGGTGGGGGGTGCGGAGAAAGAGAGAAGAGGAACAGGATGCCATCAACTATTGTTAGTTCATTTCACAAGAATTATGCATATAGATTCTCTTCTAAATCCACTGGCTTGAGACTTTGCACAGCCTTTATTTTCACCCCTAAAAATGTAATGGAAGTCACATTGCATATTCCTCAGGAAAGTCTCCCTCCAACATGCAAGAGGAATTGCATATTCCTCTCCAAAGTCTCCCTCAGGTCTTTGGTTCAAGATCTGAACCAAAATTTAGTGAAGCATCCGGGGATCTAGATAGTGAATAAACCTCTCATTTTCTAGTGCAGAACATTTTCAATGATTCCATTTGGCCAGCTCCAAATGACACATCAAATTCTATACTTTTGTTCTTACTTTACCTTAGAAACCATTTTTTGTCCATTACTAGTCCATCAGCTCTTTGTGAAATTGTTGGATTAATGTTCTGATTGCTTCACGTATAATTCATTGACATTTCCTAAATGGAGAAGGAAAAAAAAACTACTCAACAAAGGTTATATTGTGTGTGTGTGTGTGTGTGTGTGTGTGTGTGTTTTAGTAATTATAGCTTTTACATTGCAGAAGTTAACTATCATCATTCTTGAGTTACACAAAAGAAGTGTTTTTTGTTTGTTTGTTGTGGAGTCTCATTCTTTCATTAAGATTTTTAAAACTCTCAACAGTAATTCATACTGCATAATGAATCTATTCTTAGTGAGTACTGGAACAGTCTTAGAGTATAAGACACAGCCAGCTCTGTCCACTGAAGATTCAGTTACATGCGGTTCTTCAAGTACTCCAAGTACTTTGGAGTCAAGTAAACCTGAATTCAGATGAAAGCTTTACCATTAACTTAAAGTATAATGGTGTGTAAACTCGAAACCTTATTTTTTTTCAGTTCTAGAATGGGAATGCAACATCAAACTCATAAGGATGCTGTAACACTTGCAAGGTCAACCGCTCTCATTGCTCCTGACACTTAGCTCAAAACATTGTAAATAGTAAATTCTCTCTAAAAGTGTGTCTATGAAGGGAGTGAAATTTAGTGCATGAGCTTGAGAAGTTGGTGCATGATTTTGTATATCTTTTGTATTATCAGATCTTTGAATAATTTTTCTTCATTAAAACAGTTTCACTTCCATTATGTTATAAATAATTTCCTTAGAATGTCGAATCCCCCCTTGGCACTTTTTGCTAGCACTTACCACTTTTTTAGATTTATTCCTTTATTGTCCTTTTTTTTTGGTGGAAATTTGCGATGAAGGAAGGAGATAATTGGGTGATAATATTCTATCATGGTGAGCTAAAGGTCTCAATGTTTATTCTAATGTAGGTGGTATCTGTATTTGTCTGGTTTCTTGGATTTGCGAGTATAGTTGTAATTTCAATTATTCTCATTCCTTGAAGGAGAAGGCTTTCAAATTTGGCAAACAAAATGACAATACTTCACAGACAAGAGCCTCTGTAATACGCTCCTAAGTTTTATGAAATTTACCCATCCTTCCAGAAATAAACTGTGGGATTGTTTTCAAAAATAGAATGCATATACAAGGATACACTTTAGTAGTTAAATCTCTAATACATAAAATATAGATATTTGATGATTGAGTTAAATGGTGGTCATGGACACTGACAGAGGATTTACCAGGAAAAGAACAGTTCTTTAATAAGGAACCTTAACAATTTCTGCCTTTAGTACAAAAATGGTATTCTTTCAAGTTCTGGTAAGTAATAAATGTAATGACAGTCCAATTAGTTTGAGTTTACATAAGCGTATTTAATGCCTCATTGTGCTAGGCAATATGAAGAACAGAAAGAGGAAAGGAAAAAGCCTTTGTGTATATGGAGTTTGCGGGCAGAGTTGGAGAGCTGTATATACAAATATGTTTTTAAGAAAGAGGAATTAATAAATACTAAATAAATTTATTTCCAAATTTGTTTATGCCCAAAGCCAATGTTCTCTATTTTTATGAAGTGAAGATAGGGGAAGTGAAGACAGAGGTTCATGAAAAATTATCCAATTGCAACAGGCATAGAGATGCAAGACACAGAAGTGGGTAGAGAAATAGGTTGAATGAAGGTATCAAGGCATGAGTCTGAAGAACATTATACAATGAGAGGGGCACCTGCTGACTGTTGGACAATCAGGTTGATCTTTTGGCTGTATGTAACTTATAGCTACCTTCCCATGAAAGAGAATGTACACAATTTAGAAGACTAAATGTTACACCTTGAGTGTACATGTATGTAGCATTTGAGCACTCGGAATAATGCCCTAGTATGCCATTTTATGCTGTTAGAGCAAAAAAAATGTTTTAAACTTAATTCAGAGGTAAAAAGGCTCTCCAGAGAAGCTTTTAAATACTCAAATCCAAGATATGTTTTTTTTTTTTCTATTTCCAGAAACCAAACCAAAGTTAGGTAATATCATTTTCTTTTTCCTCTCTGACCTTCACTGTCATAGGGATCCTTCCTGTCAAGTCAATCAGTTTTGAGGTGGTCTCGTTATCAAGGACCTAGCTAGAATGAGGTTGAGTTGCAGATGTTTTCTTTTAGAAGGATAGAATTATGATTCTTAGTTACATCCTTGTAATTAGTTAATTTATTTCTATCCATGATGGGGTAGAGACTACAGCCAATTACATCCAGTGTATTCAACCACCTACTGTACCAACTCAGTTTTGTGTCCAATTTTGTTTTTATTTTATTTTGCTTAATGAGGATCCTCAGAATTGAATAAACTTCATAACCCACAAAACCATGGATGAAGCATAATATCTGAAATGAAGAAATTGATAACTGATTTGGAGGAAAAGAACAGACCCCAAGAAATCAATATGGTATAGAAACCAATGTAACATGAGAGTATTAATATCTCTGGGTTGGAAATGAGAAGACTTAGCTTCTTGTCTCAGAAGTATATAATAGGTGTAGTAATTTAATTTAATGGGCACAATTTCATCTCTTTGAGCTTTGGTTGTGTTATCTATAAAAACAAAAAGGAAATCCAACCTATGATTCCCCAACAGCAGCCCTTAAATTGGCATTCATTCACAACAATGTTTTTAAAGACAATTCATTCATTCACACATGACTGGAATGTTCAGTGAATATCTGCTATATGTCAGGGACTACTAAGTACTAGGGATGCATGGTCTCTGCTTTCTTGCAACTAGTGTTTTGGGAAGTGGGGTAGGGGTAGAAACATTAAACAAATAATCACCGAAATGCATATACCATTACATATTGTGTTTAAGTACTATGAAGATAAAGTAGAAAGAGTCACAGGAGAGTACAATAATTAACTTTTCTGAAGGAGATCAGATAAAGCTTCTCTAAGAAAGTGTCATTTAAGCTGAGATATGGATAAAAAGGAAGTAAGTAATGATAATGAGAGATTAAAGGAGGAGGCTGAAAGCCTTTCAGGCAAGCGGCAAAGCATGAATAACATCCTGAAGTGGCTGGGAGCAGAGCTCAGGAAAGCAGTGGTCTCCCAATTTCATTTTGATTATGTACAACAATCAGTTAAAAAATTTGACCACACTGTTTGTTTGTTTGTTTGTTTATCTAAGAAAAGTGTACACATACTATTGTATTTATATGGTGTGTATACTACAAAAATAACAAAAATATAAATGTTTAAATATTACATGACCTGTACTGAAAGGTTTTCATTAAAAAAAAAAAACACTGTTGTGAATAGATTATGCATTTTTATTTTTGAAAATCTTGTTTTAGTACTTTGTGATACAGTGATTAAAAGTCCTTTCTCTGTGACCAGTTTATTTTGATGACTAATTTTAATAGCTATTATAGCTTTAAAACATAATCGTCCACAAAGGAGCATATCTCAATAGGAAAGTTGCATGATTAGCTAAACTCACAAAATTATGACTTTGGTTTTATAATCCATTTGCCCTGGAAACAAAACTTTTGATTAAAGACCATCTAGAAAATTATGATTTCCTGGCTCCAGTCAGTTGTCTGGCAAACTAATCAGAGCATGTTGAATTTTTAATTTTTATAAAATAAATCTAAAATCCACAGAAATTCTGTATTTAAACATTTTAAGAGATTAGAAAACTTTGTTTCCATGGACATAAGGTGTGTACAGATGAGAACATTTATAGTATACACATACTATATTTTGTGTGCAATCACATAACTTACATTGTCTACATGATAATGATGGAAATGCTGTCTTCAAAAGAGCTCCATAACAAGCGTTTCCTTAAAAGAAAGTATTATTAGCTGTTTCACTTATTAAAACATCAAAGTTACCTCAGATAGGTTAAGCAATTTCAGTTTTAAAAAATTATTAATAGGTTTAAAATTAAAGAGAACCATTTGACAGAAATGAGCACTTTTTTTTTTTTTTTAAAAGAAAACTTGGGAATCCATCATGTACAATAATCCTCCGAAGAATTTTGCCATGTGTTAATGAGTGAAGTTTGGACATCAAGAAGATTTTGATCGTCACTGCCCATCTTATTTCCAAAGATTTAGAAACACTCGATTATATAAAGCATTGTTTTTAAAAAGCCATCTCGATAAAACTTTAGTAAAAGAGAAAACATATTTTTTTAAATATTTATTTATTTTGACAGAAAGAGACAGTAGGGGAGGGGCAGAAAGAGAAGGACAGAGGGAATCCCAAGCAGATTCCACGCTGTCGGTGCAGAGCCTGGTGTGGGCTGGATCCCAGGACCATAAATAAGGTCGAGACCTGAGCTGAAATCAAGATTTGGGCGCTTAACTGACTGAGCCAGCCAGGTGACCCAAGAGTAAACCTAGTTGTTTTTTTGTTTGTTTGTTTGTTTGTTTTTACATTTATTCATTTTTGAGAGAGAGAGAGAGAGAGAGAGAGAGAGCGAGCGCACAAGCGGGGGAGGAGCAGAGAGAGAGAGGGAAACACAGAATCCAAAGCCCGCTCCAGGCTCTGAGCTGTCAGCACAGAGCCCAACGCAGGGCTTGAACTCACAAACCATGAGATCATGACCTGAGCCAAAGTCAGACACTTAACCTATTGAGTCACCCAGGCACCCCAACCTATTTTTTTTTAAAGAAAGCCTGTGTTGAATGAACTGTAGTGCTTTAAAATATTCTGGAAATTGACAGAAGAGTATAGTGAAGCCATCTAGCAGTCCAGATTTTCAAGCACCTGCTCTTTCCCAGAGAGCTCCCCCACCCTGTGTTCGCGCACCCTCTGACCTGAGTACCAGGGCAGTAATCCTTACAGAAAATGTCATTGAAATCTACCTTAACACTTTTGTAGACGAAGGTAAATCAAATCCTAATATTTTCACCATTAACACAATGCAATATTATCTTGTGAACCCCCCCCCCCACACCCAGTGTTTTCCTTTATCTGACTTTGTAGACCAAGTAAAGGAAAGTCAGGGAAGTTGGAGGGCAAAAAGCAAGGTGAGTGAGAGATGTGGCTGGTTGAGAAGGCAGGGCAGAATGTGCCCTGGTAGGACCCATTCAAGATTATGTCAGGAGCGATAGGAGCAACAATCAACTTCTGCATTTGGTGAAATTTTTAGAAAATTAACATGTACCTACCAGATTGTCCTTTATTTTGCATTTGTAGTATTATTATTAATATTAGCATTTGGTATTAAATTTTTTGGATCAGTTATAATGTATTTGCTTTTTAATCTTATTGTGGTAAGAACACAAAACATGAGACTACCTCTTCTAAATGTACAATACATTATTGTTGGTGATAGGTATAAAGTTGTACAGCATATCTCTAGAATTTATTTACCTTGTTTAACTGAAACTTGGTACCCATTTCCCCCTTCCTTCAGCTCCTGGCAATCATTATTCCACTCTTTGATTCTATGAATTTGACCATTTTAGACACTCCATGTAAGTGAAATCATACAGTATTTGCCTTCTGTGACAGACTTATTTCACTTAGCATAATGTCTTTAAGGTTAATCCATGTTGTTCCATATTACAGAATACTTTTGTCTTTTTAAAGGCTAGGTAGTATTCCATTGTATGTACACACCACATTTTCTTTTTTGTTTGTTTGTTTTTTAAAGTTTATATATTTATTTTGAGAGGAAAAGAGAGAGACAGAGAGACAGAGAGAGAGGGAAAGAGACAGAATCCCAAGCAGGCCCCGTACTGTCAGCACAAAGCCTGACATAGGGGCTGAACCCACCAACTGTGGGATCATGACCTTAGCCAAAGTCAAATGCTTAACTGACTGGGCTACCCGGGCAACCCAACACATTTTCTTTATTCAATCATCTCTGCTTAAAGTGTTTGATTCCATGAAAAACTGACCAGTCTTTGTTCTCTTCCACCTCAAATGTTTTTGCTGTTGTTTTAAAGTTTCAATCTTCGTAATCCAAATGTCTGAGAACCACTAGTCTACATAAAATCCATGATCCCTTTTACTCTCTAAAATTCTGGGTTTATATACTTGACGGAAAAGATTGAAGTCCATTGTGGAATAAACTATAGCATTTTTGCTATGGCTGAGAATAGGAATAAACTTTCCTTGTATAAAATGATTACTTATCGGGGCGCCTGGGTGGCGCAGTCGGTTAAGCGTCCGACTTCAGCCAGGTCACGATCTCGCGGTCCGTGAGTTCGAGCCCCGCGTCAGGCTCTGGGCTGATGGCTCAGAGCCTGGAGCCTGTTTCCGATTCTGTGTCTCCGTCTCTCTCTCTGCCCCTCCCCCGTTCATGCTCTGTCTCTCTCTGTCCCAAAAAATAAATAAACGTTGAAAAAAAAAAATTAAAATAAATAAATAAATAAATAAATAAATAAAATGATTACTTATCATTAAAGATGCCATATAAAGCTATCTGTATGTCCCAAGGGTTGGACAACCCACAGACTACACAGCTCTTCCTGGTCAACTTTCTAGCAACTATTACTCTGGATATATTTTTATGTATCCTTCATCAAGTGTGCTGATAATTACTTGAAGCTTTTAGAAAAGTGTAGACTAACAATATAAAATATTCCAAGAAATTGAAGTATTTGTGTACATTTTTCATGTCTCCAAAAATTGATTATTCTAGGAGTTAGAAATCTTGGGAATTGAGTGAAAGCCAGATTTTACTTTTTGCACGTTTATTGTCAGATAGGCATGTCCTAAAAGGTAATGACTCTGAAAAGTGGAAATGTGTTTGTAGAACTCATTCTCTTGCATTATCCATGAGAATAAAACCTCAAACTTGCATAACTTGTTTTTATAGTAACTGATAGTTGTCAGATTGTCAACAAAAGCAAGAAAACCCAGAAACAAAACAAACAAACAAAAAACCAAAATATAATATTTGATTGGGTTTTGTTTCAACGAATCCATAAATATGATACTTCTTAGAATGAACTTAGATTTTAATATCAGCATTAGTATTTGGTGTTAAATATTTCAGATTAGTTATAGTAGTGTAGTAACATAATAATCTCAGGTAGGAAGATTTCATTTACACATAGCTAGAATGAGGTCTCATGCAACAAAGACCTCATTATTTTTTCCAACCTATCTGTGACAGGTCCTTATCTAAATGATATCAGAGATAATTAAAAGTAAACTTCACTTGTCAAAAAAAGATATTCAGAGTATAGTGTGTCATAGGAACAAATATAGGAACCACTGTGAATTGTATTTTTTACAGGTGCTTATGTTTATCTTAAACTGCCTTTCACCAAGCTTTTGCAGTTCCCGGCAAAGGTTGTCCAGAAACTGTGCCATGACTAAAATATAAACACTCAAATTTTTAAAAGGAGCACAAATTTGTGGTACAAAGAAATCTTAAAAACAATAAATGCATGTATTATTATTAGGTACAATAATAAGATATAATAGGGCTATATCTGGACAAATAGGTTAAAAACACAGAGTAAGCTGTGAGCCTTATTGATGCTTTCCGTTTCAAATATCACTTTTTTAAAAAGTTACCAAAGAGAAAGTAATTTTTCTTTCTATATAATTATGGACTCAGAAGACATTGCTTTATTAGCTTGGAGTAATAAAATACTTTAAATATACTAAATAAGAATTCCTTTAAAATATCAAGCATTGTAGAAGTAGTAATGCATGTTTTATTGCTGGAGTCCATTCTTCAAAGCATACAGTTGGAAATCTTAAATTCTGTTATGAAAAAGCCCTTGAATATTCTAACTTTTCTAATGGAGAAGTCAATAGAGCCAACAGTTTCTACTGGAAAATAAATAGATTTTATTCATAATTTCATTAATGCAACTGAATTTATAATTACCCAGTTCATGGGCTATACTCACTGTTATAGGTTCCATTTCCCAGGGAGATGAACTATTAGTCTACTCATTGGCAAACTCAATAGTTCCCTTTCACCTAAATTTCACTTTTAAAGTTTTTGTTTTTATTTTGAGAAAGAGAGAGAGAGAGCGCCGATGAGCAGGGGAGAGGGACAGAGAGAGAGAGAGAGAGAAAATCTTAAGCAGACTCCACACTCAGCACAGAACCCAATGTGGGGCTCAATCCTCTGACCCCCAGATCATGATCTGAGCCAAAATCAAGAGTTCAGTGCTCAACAGAGCCACCCATGCACCCCTAAATTTCCCTTTTAAATTGAATATTTCAACATATTATAAACATATAGGTAAGTATGTGGTTACGGATAAGAATACCTGTGAGAAAGTATTTAATAAGCAAATCTCAAATTCTACAGCATTTGAGTCATTAGATTTTTTAAAAATTCATATCCACAATAGCAAAGGTCACTTTTTCTGAGGTTGGGTCTGGCCCTAACGAGGTTATGGAAACTAAGGAGCGGAAGTACATTCTACTAAGGAGAATGGACATTTAAATGCTGAGTTTGTAAATGTTCTTCTATAGTCTTAATATAAAATTGGTCTTGCCCTTAGATCATTGTATTTTTTCCAAAATTTTAGGTACATTCTCCATCTAGTTCCACACAATACTGAAATTGTCCTTCTGTTTGGTCATATTGATCTTTGCGTCTTCTTAGTACAGTATTTTGAAGGACAATTGAGGGACCAATGCTGCTTGAGGACCAGAAGATTGCTTAGTAGTAAATTAGGTCTTTTTCAAAGTCAACAAAATATTAGCCATAAATAGGTTAAATTTCCACTCTTTTTTAAAAAAAATTTTTTTGTAAGGTTGATTTGTTTTTGAGAAAGACAGAGCATGAGTTAGAGAGGGGCAGAGAGAGAAGGAGACACAGAATCTGAAGGAGGCTTCAGGCTCTGAGCTGTCAGCACAGAGCCCATTGTGGAGCCCAAACCCACAAATCATGAGGTCATGACCTGAGTCAAAGTCGGATGCTTAACCAACTGAGCCACCCAGGTGCCCCTAAATTTCCATTCTTGATGATGCAGGCATTTGAACCAGTCAACTCTGATGTTTGTAAATATAGTATATCACCAGTAATTGTAAATTAAGGTGGACACGGAGTCTGTATAATTTATAATATAATCTGGGAATTCAGTCCCCACAGAGAAATACTTAGGGCTCTTAACACCAGATATATGATACTCCCCTGGTTCTGAGAATATAAGAGCTTCTTAACTTTTGTCCATGTTTTAAGAAATAAATGTCATTGCTCAAATTGAACTGCCTTCTCTGGATTTTCTATTCTTTTCCATTGATCTCTGTATTTATTTTTGGGCCAGTACCATCCTATTTTTTTTTTTTTTTTAATTTTTTTTTTTTTCAACATTTATTTATTTTTGGGACAGAGAGAGACAGAGCATGAACGGGGGAGGGGCAGAGAGAGAGGGAGACACAGAATAGGAAGCAGGCTCCAGGCTCTGAGCCATCAGCCCAGAGCCCGACGCGGGGCTCGAACTCACGGACCGCGAGATCGTGACCTGGCTGAAGTCGGACGCTTAACCGACTGCGCCACCCAGGCGCCCCTAATCACTACAGCTTTGTAGTATAGCTTGAAGTCTGAAATTGTGATACCTCTAGTTTTGTTCTTTTTCAAAAATGTCTTATGGCAGTATTATTTACAATAGCCATATTATGAAAGCAACCAAAGTGTCCATCAATTGATGAATG
Organism: Puma concolor; assembly: GCF_028749965.1. Lineage (NCBI taxonomy): Eukaryota > Metazoa > Chordata > Mammalia > Carnivora > Felidae > Puma > Puma concolor. Next base: position 52,948,441 of record NC_141679.1, on the reverse strand, counting down.
GATAAAGAAGATTTGGTATATATATATACAAGAGAATTTTATTCCGCCATAAAAAAGTATGTGACCTTGCCATTTACAATAAAATGGAAGGACCTAGAGATCATAATGCTAAATGAAATAAGTCAGTCAGAGAAAGAAAAATACCATATGATCTCATTCATATGTGGAATTTGAGAAATAAAATAGATGAGCAAAAAGAAAGAAGAAGAGAGAAAGTCAAATCAAGAAACAGATTCTTAATTATAGAGAACAAACTGATGATTACCAGAGGGGAGTTGGATGGGGGGATGGGTTAAATAGGTGACAGGGATTAAGGAGGGCACTTGTGATGAGCACTGGATGATATATGGAAGTGTTGAATCACTATACCATACACCTGGAGATAATATAGCAGTTTATGTTAACTAACTAAAATAAAAACAAAGGTTTAATAATTTTTTTTAAAGTAACTGTCTTCTCAAAATTGAAAACAATTTCTTGATGGTTAAACCTAGTAACTTCTTATCAACATTCCTCTTTCTTGGTCTCTCTGAAGGCTCTGGCATTATTGATCACCTCGTCTTTTGGAAACTCTCTTGGCTTACAGGATGTTACCGTCTTCTATTCCTTTTTCTTCTTTGAACATTCTTCCTTACTTTCCTCTATTATCACCTTATTCTCTATATATCTATTGAATTATATTTTCCCCATTTTTCTGCATTAGGCCTTAGTTTCTGCTAGCCCCATACATTCTCTCTGGGTGTGTACATAAATGCTGACAACTTTAAGTTATAGGTACACACATTTTATAGAATATACTACTTGAATATATTATAGGCACTTGTAATTCAATAGAACACAGACTTGGCACATTATTCTCTTTCTCAAAAGCTCTTCTTTCTGAAAATTCTTTGAAGACATTGTCAAGCATCTAGCAGGTTTTCATGATCTTTTTTTTTTTCTGGTCAAAAAAAAAAAAATTACATGCTGTCTGTATCTCTAATCCTCCCGGAGAATCTTATTCTCTGCAACCAGGGGGATTTTTCTAAAATATAAATCTAATCTTGTCACACATCTACTTAAAATTTTCAATTGGTCATCAGAATATAAAGATTTCTGAAATCTTTAGCATGGAATTCAAGGCTTTCATGATGAAGCTCTACTTCTCTTGATCACATTCATTCACTCATTCATTCATCAGTTTGGTTGCACCTGTCAATCTATTAGGCACTAAGAATATGAGGTCAAAAACATTACACACAGTCCTTTTCCCCCTAGATCTTTTAGACTTATCCACTTCCACTGTACCCATATGGGCTTTTCTACCTCTAAGAATGTCTTGATCTTTTGTGCATCAGACCTTTGCCCCTGGAATTTTCACTTACTTGATTGTCTTTGTATTCTTTGGTCATCTCACAGTGTCCCACCCATCCTTGAAGTAACTGAAACTGCAACATCTTTCTTCAAGTTTTAAATAATTTCTCCTGTTGGAGACACCTCCTGTCCAATAGAATGTTCTCCAAACTGTCCATTAATTATAATTGTAATTATTTAATATTACACAGAAACTAATATATAATATTAAATTAATGTACAGAACTATGTATTAAGGGACCAAAAGAAGGGCTTTGGAGTTAGTAAAATTCAGTCTCAAGAACCGATTCCATCATCTATTATCTGTGTGATTTATTCTAGGAAAATTACTTAGGCTGCCTGTGCTTCCCTTTCTTGGTATATGAAAAAGGCTTAATAGATCTAGTTATATATCTTAATCTAGATACCGAAGTTTATGTCTCTCTCTCTAAAAACCCATTTACTGCTGTAATGTGTCTTTGATCAATGAATTTTATTTAAGGGCAGCGATTCTGATATGTAGATAATATATACACAGTTGATTCAATGCATCTTATAAAATGCATACCAATATCCACATATGAATATGCCCAAGTGCCTATGCTCAACATTGTCCACTTTTCTTGATTAAGGTGCAGACATTAATAGGGATGGTTGTGTTAAATAAACAGCAGTGCTTATAACTAAACAGAACATGTGCTTATGTGGCATTTTAAGCAATGCCTATATGACATTAGGCAAGTCATTTAGCTACTCTGAACTTCAGTGTCTGAATTTATAGAATGAGAATGTAGTAGTATAGTTCTTTTTTGTTCTATATTCTCATTCTGATACTTAATTCCCTAATCTATGGAACTCTGGTTCTGAAAGTACTGTAATAATGATACCAGAAACTCTGTGCTTCATTGATTTAAATTTTTATGTGATTTACCTATTTTATTCTAACAATTTTGTGAGATGAGCAAGTTGTTACTATTATCTTTTAAGATGAGAAAACCAATGATAGTGCTCAAATGATGCAGACACATCAGATAGCTAGTTAAAATTATTTCTTTTGTAGGGGTGTCTGGGTGGCTCAGTTGGTTAAGCGTCCGACTTCGGCTCAGGTCATGATCTCATGGTCCGTGTGTTTGAGCCCCGCATCGGGCTCTGTGCTGACCGCTCAGAGCCTGGAGCCTGTTTCAGATTCTGTGTCTCCCTCTCTTTCTGACCCTCCCCCATTCATGCTCTGTATCTGTCTGTCTCAAAAATAAATAAACGTTAAAAAAATTATTTCTTTTGTTTTCCCTCTGTCATGCTAGCAGTTTCCAATAGGTGAACTCGGGACCCATTGGAGGTCTCAGGGATCTAAATTTTAGATTTCATAAGCCTTAGTAAAAGCAGTCTTTGCATTCATGCTTCTGGGACTTTTTTTTTTTTAACACATTGGTTTATTCAATCATAAGAAAAATCTACCTATTCATCTATCTATCTACCACTGACATTTGCTTTATAATTTTATGACAAGTGACACAATGTAGTTTGAAAATGTAGAAAGAAAATCAACAGATGAAGCATCCAAGCCTTTGAGTTTTCATCTCTGTTCTTCCTCCTACTTACATAGTCTGTCTTTTATCTACATCAAATTCCCCATGTGTAGAACAGAAAATAGCAACCAATCAATGAATTCTCCATGATGATACATACATACATAACAGGAAATTAGAGCAATCCCAAAGTCCTATTTGGCCATTAATTTCAATCTTCTAACTTTTTTCCAAGCCTTTTCTTAAGCAGCTTACAAGCAGTAAAGATGCTAATTTATTATGTAAATTAAGGTTCTTACCAATTCTGAAAATGCGAAACCAGACAAGGAACTACAGAGATAAGCTGTGGCAGGAAATGGAGCAGCCTGGATTACAAACTGCAGAATGTGGCTGTGCCACCAGCACATCTAGTAGAGACATGTATGTCCTCATAAACAGGAGATTTCTGAGTTGTTGTTCCAATAGACCGTGATTTCCTTAAGTAAGAATCTTCTTTTAATTCATCTTTATGTTATGTCCACAATATTCCATTCTAGGAAACAGAATAGGTATCTAATTAATATTTTGTAAAAGTGGAAAGAATATGGGATGTGTGAACTTGGGTGAAATACTTAATTGTATCCATTGTAACATGGTACTAATAATAGTTAATTCACAGGATTATTTTAACTTTTAAATGTGCTTGGCATTTGTCTAATGCTCAGTAAATGTTAATTTCCCTTCCACTAATCTTTAATGAGTTAAAGAATAATTGCTATTTTAGTTAGGACATTTTTGAGCAAAGGCCCTAATCTATTAGTGTGCACAGAATATACTGGAAATAGCAAAAAATGTTTGTGATTACAGTGCAAAATAATTTAAAAGGGTCGTTGATGTAAAGAAATAGGCTGAGGATAAAACTACATGAATTGAGTGAGGTCATGCTGTTAAAGACTTCAAATTCCGTACTCAATAATTTCAACTTTTCCTTTTAAAAAACGGGAAAGTATTGTAGTTGGCCAGTGCCATACTTAAATTTATGATTCAGAAATAATCCATGAGCAACAGTTTAAAGTTAGACTTCAGGGGTGTCTATGCTCAAACAGGTCCAGACAAGAAATGATGAGCTTTCTTGATGGAGGCACTGGCATTGGGGATGGAGCAGAGTAGATGGAGGTAAAGCAAATTTAGGTACTATTCTGGTAGGACTTGGTAGGACTTACAGATTAGATGTAAGGAATGCAAGCGACAGATCTGAGGATGGCTCCAATGTTTCCAATTTTAAAATTAAGTGAACAACTGTTGTTGATATTCTCCAAGATAGGAATAACCTCTATGACCATATAACTGGAAGAAGGGTCATTGGAAAACAGTGATAATAATTGCTGAAATACAACTGTCATTTATTAAGCACTTAAACTGTCTCATGCTTTATCTTATTTAACCTTCATACTGCTTCTTTGAGATAAATATTATATTCAACATTCAACATGAAAGAAAAATGAGGCTCACACATACCAAGTGACTTGTCCAAATTCACCAAACTGCACAAGAATTTGAGTACATGTCTGATTCTAAAGATTATGTCTGTAAACTATATGCTACTTTGTGTGTCATTAAAGATTTGGAAAACTAGTTTAAAGAGGAAAAAGCAAAGCACTTGGCATTTTTTAGCCCAGAGAAGTAAGGACATGTTAATAGCAGGAAACCTTTTTAAAGGGAAGATGGAAAACTGCCTTTTTTTATAGAACACCAAACACACACACACACACACACACACACACACACAAAACAAAAAAACAGTACTTTGTTGTTAGATTGAGGCCAAAGCAACACAGATAAGTTATTTAAAAGAATTCACTAAGTCAAAGAAATCTAAGACATTAGAATTGAAATGATAATTAAAAAGGTTGAAAATCACATCTTTGGGGAATGGTGTATACCAGTGTATGAAATGTCCTACTAGATTTACATCCTGAGAATAGTACTGTAGAAAATGTCTGAAGAAACGTTTGGCTATTTTTGTTTTGGAAATTGTTTAACATTGTATACATTTTGCTTAAAAACATGCCAGCAGTGATTGTCCTATTTGACAGGAAATAAGCAGCTCTTACACAGATTAATAAGTAAATTAAAAATTGCAGCAGCAAGGAGCACCTGGGTGGCTCAGTCAGTTAAGCGTCCAACTTCGGGTCAGGTCATGATCTCACGGTTGGTGGGTTCGAGCCCCACTTCAGGATCTGGGCTGATAGCTCATAGCCTGGAGCCTGCTTCGGATTCTGTGTCTTCTTCTGTCTCTGCCACACCCCCACTCATGCTCTGTCTCTCTCTTTCTCTCTCTCTCAAAAATAAACATTTAAAAACATAGCTACAGCAAAATAAGCCAAATAAACCAAGAGAACTTGTGACCAAGCAAGGCATAGGGAAAGAATACAAATGGCTAATACCCATATGGTAAACACCTTACTATTATTAATCAAATAAAGGAAAATTAAAAAATAATAATACAACATTATTCATGAAGTTTTCAAATGTATTTCTGATACTATTTTCATATAGTGTAAGGGAAAATAGCTTTTGATGGGAATGTTCATTGGAAATAATAATGACAATAATAATACTAAACACTTCTAAGAGTTTCCTCTTTGGCAGATATTCTTATGATTATTTTGCCTACTTTATCTATTAAATCTTCATAGCCATCATATGGAGTATGATGATAAGGTATCCCACTGCACAGATAAGAAAACTCAGCCACAGAGAATCAGCCTGTTGTTACACAGGCAGCTTGACCTCAGAGCCTGCATTCTACTCTCCAAAAAGCTACATTCTAACTGAAGTTAATTTAAATAATTAGTTAAATGTGCAAACCCTTTAACTCAGCAATTCAAGAATTTCTTTTAAAGAAATTATTAAGGCTTTGACAAAAATTGATGTTCAAGAGTAGACAGTATAGCATTTTATATAATAGTAAGAAATCAGAAACAATCCAGTGCCCAGCAATTGAATTGAGAATGAATAATTATAAATCAATACTGCAGATGCAGGGTATTATAATACTTAGAAGATTATTTAATTTCATGGAAGATGATTGTAATATGTTTAGTAAGCAAATTGCAGAAGAGTCTATATACTATAATTACAATCTTTAAGAACACAAACCTATATAAACACACACACACACACACCCCTGAAATATTGGGATGTTTCCTCATAGAAATGTTAACATGTTTTACCCTGAATAGTTAGTGATTTTTAATTGCAGGTCTGTATGTTCCAACTTTTCCATGGTATGTTAAAACAGTCTCTTCACAATAACAAGCTCAACACATGTGACTCTTCATGATACACGGGAACTGAACAAATCCAGCAGAAACAGGAAGGGCAAAAAAAATCCGTAACTCAATCGACAGAATCAAAATCTGCATCTTTCAACAAACATCTGAAACGTATCTCAAGGACAAAGGAGACTTCCTCTAAGTTGTATTGACAGGAGTAAACAATGGAAAGGCCACTGTCTTCATTTCCCACTAATGTATCTGCTAACCTTTGCTTTTAGTGGTTCTGAGAGTCTGTCTAATCCCTGTGTCCTAAATGATGGCACTTTCACAGCTTCCTGTGGTAGATAGATTATTCTAAAAACTTACAGTTTTTGTAGTCAGAGGACTCTTTCCTGAGAATCCATTCTAAAGGTTCTCTCCCTCAATTTCCTCTTGCTCAGTCTTCCTTGCCTCTTAGTAATTATTGATTGTTTCTAACTTCTGCACCCTGGCTCATCCTTCAGGTGTTTATGGCAGAAAACCTGTATTGTCAGATATTTCCTTTGTAGTATCACTCATTTGTATCCTCATCACCTTAGTGTGACTTCTCTGTATTTCCTACAATTGGAGTCAAAACCATATGGTTTTCCATCGTGCTGAAAACTCATTTGTGGTGTCAAGAATTAAAAATATCATTTTAGAAAACATAATAGCTAGTCAGACTATGATTTACACACTCCTAACTTTTTGGCACAGAGAAAATTTATCCAAAATATGAATATAATGAGTTAGCCTTCACTTTGTATAGTAAGCAGAAATATGAGCAATTTATTTTCCGTGGATGATTAGAATGCTTTACTGTGAAGCTTATTGACCTTTTAAGCTGATGTTCTGGCAGACACTGTGACATTCTGCCCAAGCCCTTGATCCATGAGTTTTTCCCCATAGGTTGCTGTAAGGAGGAGGAGGAAGGATAATGTGCTGATGGCACCCAGGGATTGTTTTGCCTACTTTTTGCTGGACTATGTGAAATCTGTCTTATTAGGAAATACAGCACAGGCTTTGGAACCAGACAAGCCTGGTGATAAAGCCAAATCTGCCCTTCAGAAGCTGTATGGGTGTTGGGTAAAGTCTCAAACCTTTGTTTCTTTATTTATAAGGAAAGGATACTAATATATACCATATAGTATTTCTCTGAAGATTAAAGTAATAAAGCATTTTTTTTATTCAGAAGATCTTCCATGAAAGTTCCATGAATAAATTAAGGATGTAATTAGCTTTTGCACTTCATAGTCTTTTGAAGGGTAAAATGACAGCCCTTAAACATGGATTCAGATCTTCTTGATAAGTGTTCCAGTGATGCTCAGTTTCTTTTTCAATTTTCCATGACTTTAAATGTTCACTTCAATCCAAATGAACAGTATTTCTCAACCAGAAATTACTTCATTTGTTACTAGAATTCATCATGACAACAGCTGCCATTCAATAAATCTTACTAAGAAAATGATTTCTTATAAACAAAAATAGAAGTACACCTGGGGACTCAGCTATCTCTCTTAATTAGTGGGCACATGTCCCTGTTTATAGACCTGCCACCTGATATTCTCCCACTATCCTTTAACACAGATTCATCTGTTTGCTTTCTAAATGTTGTCATTAATAAGTCAAATTATACAGAAGTATCTAACTTGACAGTATTCCTTCACTTTCCCTAGACTTTCTTTTTTTAAGTTTATTTATTTTGACAGAAAGAGAAAGAGACAGCGAGAGAGAGAGCACAAGTAGAGGAGGGGCAGAGAGAGAGGAAGAGTCCCAAGCAGGCTCCACGCTGCCAATGCAGAGCCCGATTTGGCGCTCAAACTGAAGAACCATGAGATCATGACCTGAGCCAAAACCAAGAGTCAGACGCTTAATGACGGAGTCACCTGGGCGCCCCTTCCTAGACTTTCTTATTTTAGATCATTGTTGACCATTTTGTGACTTTTTATAATATTTTATTCTAGTTACATCCATGGACTTTGTGTTAGGAATACTGGGGTATTTATTCCTAGAGTTATCATATATGTCGTACACATGGATAAGTTACTTAACTTGTCTATATTTAAATTCTTTATCCATAATAATAATCTCTAAGTGATTATTTGAAGTATTTGTTTAGATAATGTTGAAAAAGCATTTAGTACAAACCTTGCCATATTTTAAGTACTCAATTTAACTGTTGTAATATTATTAAAATTCAATTTAAAAAGTCATTATATATATATATATATATATATATATATATATATATATATATATATAATTTTGAGACTATGTCACTAAAAGCTCAGGAAATCCTGCCACTTGTGACAGTATCAATGGACCTGAAAGACATTATGCTAAGTAAAATAAGCCAGACATAGAAGGGCACATACTATATGATTGCACTTCTTTTTGGACTCTAAAATAGTCCAAATAAAAGAAACAGTAAAATGGTGGCTCCCAAGGGCTTGGAGGAAGTGGGTAGGGGAGATAATGATCAAAGGATACATGGTTTCAGTAATCTGGAGAGCTATTATAGAGCATAGTGCCTATAGCTAATGATAAGCTATTACACACTTAAAAGTTGCTTTACTCATGGGCCTCCTTAACAAAGCCTTAGCAGTGCCGATGTAATCTGCTAACCATACCAGTGTTTTTGCCAACTCTACGACATTCTCCACCTTAGACTGTCCCTCTTTCGCTTGTCTGCAATACAGGTTCCCAGCCTGATAGCATTTCCTCTCCCACTTTCTTTCTATTCGCTCTGAGTTTCAGCTGCAGAGGTTTTTTTAATGGGAAAAAAAATGAAAACCATTTTTATTCCCGATGATCTATTCAAGATTTTCATGAATGGCAGTTGCTCCCATAAATATGAGACAATCTCATCCCAGGTTCTCTTTTCCTTTCTTACCAGCTATTCGTCACAAATATTGACACATCCTCTTTTGTTGTGCATTTAGTTTTCTCTTCTCTCAGCAAATAATCTTGATTTTATGTAACAAAAGTGACAGTAGATAGCCAATCCAGGAAACAAAATTTTTTACCCTTGGAATCCTGGATAGGCTTGAAGAGACTGTATATATCCACTAATTAAAAATAGATATGTGTTATTTCTTGTCACATATACATCCATTCTGCTATGAGTGCTTTCCACTATCTTGTGATGATATCATTCCTCATGGAGGATCTTGCCCAGTGTCTCCTTCCTCCTCAAGCCTTCACTCTTCTCAAGTCTTGCGTCACTTACTGATTCACAGAGAGTAAGGCTATTTAATATGATACTGTAATTTAATTTGTACATATTCTGACATATGATTACATGTATTTTTCAGTGCTTTCTCTAGCCTTAGAGAAAATGTATTTTCTTTAAACTTACATCCTCCCATAAATTATCTCTCAGCCTTAGCCTGAACCAAAAAGATGATTGCAAAGAGAAATAGAGAATTAACAGGATGAAGATGAAGAAGTCATCTTAAAGGATGAGCAAAAGTTAGCCAGGTTGCCTTAGTTTTAGATCCATCAAAAGCAGAGCCTGAGACTGAGGCTTATTTTCAGGTAGTTTGTTTGGGAACTGACCCTAAGCAGCACAGGTAAGGGACAGCAGGAACAAAGCAGAGAAGGTAGGAAAGCCATATGTTATAAGCATTTGTTATTGGGTTGGACACAAAGACAAGTGACTCGTGTTTGATTATGTGGAACTTTCTCAGGAACTTTTTATAATATTCTCAAAACTATCCACCCAGTGGGTGAAAGAGGAAACATTTATTTTTGTCCCCTATTAATCAAGAATGGCTCTTTACCCAAAATATACAAAAACACTAATTTAAAGGGATACATGCACCCCATGTTTATTGCAGCTTTATTTATGATAGCCAAGATATGGAAGCAGCCCAGGTGTCCATCAACTAATGAATGGAAAAAGAATATATATTTTCATCAATTGATGAACGGATAAATGAACATAGTCATAGTAAAGAATGAAATTTTGACATCTGTGATGGCATGGACGGAGCTAGAGACTATTATGCTAAGCAAAATAAGTCAGTTGGAGAAAGACAGATATCATATGTTTTCACTCATATGTGGAATACGAGAAACTTAACAGAAGACCATGGGAAGGGAAGGGGAAAAAGTAGTTTCAGAGAGGGAGGCAAACCATAAAAGACTTAAATACAGAGAACACTTCAGGAGGGCACTTATTGGGATGAACACTGGGTGTTGTATGTAAACAATGAATCATGGGAATCTACTCCCGAAGCCAAGAGCACTGTATATACACTGTATGTTACCTAACTTGACAATAAATTTTTTTAAAAATGAGAGGAAAAAGAGAAATAGAGAAACAAAAACACAAAGCAGCTGCTTAATCGTAGGGAACAAACTAATGGTTAGCAGAGGGGAGAAAATAGGGGCATGGGTTAAATAGGTGACAGGTATTAAGGAGGGCATTTGTCTTGATGAGCACTGGGTGTTGTACTGAATTGTTGAATCACTATAGTTTACACCTGAAACTAATATAATACTGTGTGTTGACTAAGTGGAATTAAAAAGAAAAACTTAAGAAGCCAAAAAATGATGAAAAAGGAAAAGAAAGAAAAAAAAGAATGGTCTCATAGGCATCGATTTCTCCTGTACTAATTCATTACCATCAAGCAAATTTCCACAAGCATCTCACATGGTGACATCAGAGAAACCCATGGTAGGATATGAAAGGTACACAAACAACCCCACATTGGAGTCAAACTCCTTGAAGTCACAACAAAACTATTGGCACACAGTGTCTCAAGTCAGAAGTGGAGCCAACAGGGTTTGAAGAGACACATAAGAAATATCTAATTCACAGGTCAAGGGAAGAAAGGTAGCAGCGACATAATGAAAAACAATACAGTGCTGTGGGCCAAGATTGATAAAAACAAACAAAAAAGTAATGCAGAAAGAATACTCATCTGAAACAAGGTAAGGTGAAACAAGAAACTGGAGGGGTACATGGAGTTTTTATGCCATGCTAAGAAACTAAGAAATAATTCTATACTTAATGGGAAATAAATGAAAGATTTAAAGGGATATAATCATTGCAAGTGTTTCATTCTGTAATAAAGCAGTTGGCAAGAATCAAGATAAAAAATAAAGTTTAAAAACAATAAATGGAATGACAGAAAGAAAAATATTTGAGAACTTGGGGTTTTTTGCTTCAACAAATGATATGTCAGGTCAGTGTTTTTAAACTGGGGGAACTTTTGCTTTGTGAGGGACAGTTAGCAATGACTAGACATTCTTGTTTGTCACAACTTGGAGGTTGCTGCCATCTGGATGGAAGATAAGGACGCTGATACATATTCAACACACAGAACAGCCTCCAAAATCAAAGAATTATCCAGCCCCAGTGTCAATAGTACCAAGGTGGAGAAGTCTTAGTTTAGGTACTTTATTTTAGCACAGCCAAAGGATTTAAGTATACATATACATACACATATACATATACATAGCTTGACGGCATTGAAGAAATAACAAAGTAATAAGGAATTATTAGAGCAAGATCCAATGGCAGAAGAAAAACCAAAGAAGGTAAGTTTTTGTTTTTCTTTTTATGATGCCGTTGAAGTAAATTTGGTGAGAACGTGTATCTTAATAATATGAGTTTTTTCACCCAATGAACATGATAGATTTCTAACTTATTTATGCTTTTTGAAATCTCTGTTAAGAAATTATTTGCAGCTTTCAAGAGAGAAGGGTTTCATGTCTTTTACAAAATGTAGTCCTAAATATTTTGGGTTTTATGATGCTCTTATAAGTACTTTTTTTATTTCATCTTCCAATTGTTTGTTATTCACATGTGAATAAAATTGACTTTTTGTATTGACCTTAGTAAATTCACCTATTAATTGTAGAATTAAAAACCTTATAAATTTAATTTTCTTCAGTAGATTATTTTTATAATTTTATAATTGGATAATTGAAAGCACTCTGTTGCATCATAAAATTACTTATTCTGATTTTCCAGTTATTTTCAGACATTTTCAGCAGCAAAAACCTTTATTCAAATGAAATTTTAACTGGTGCCCAAACAAACATATCAGATACATCACAGTTTCTCTGGCTGAAATTGGTTTAAAGAGTTTTTGTGAGATGAGGGAAGGAATATCTTGCCTGCTGAGCCCAGCAACCACCAATGTGGATTATGTGGGAACTTGTCAGAGCCCCCAAGGGCTCCACAGAACATAGCTAGGAAAGCAATGCATTTTCTGGGGCCCTTACGTATATAATAAGAATTTAAACTTGAGGAAACAGTTCAAATTTATTGAATAATACATTTTTATTGAAAGACAATGTAACATAAACAGAGAAAGAGAAGCATAACTCTGCATATGGGGCTACTTTAAAAACTTGGAAAGTGGGGTAACTTTGAGTATAGGCAAGCTCAGAATGGGAATCAGAGATCCAGAGATAGTCTGTTTCTGTTATCCCTAGAAAATCCAAATGTCAAATTAAAGGCGTGGAAAAGCAAAGAAAATAAGAAGGGAATACACCACACACACACACACACACACACACACACACACACACACAACACACACACACACACAACACACACACACACCTCTGTCCCTAGAGAGACAGAATAGTGGAAGGTTTTGAGCCCAGTGGTAAAAATTTGAATCCTTGCTCAAATTGATACTACTATCTGGCCTTGGCCAAGCTCCTTCGACTCTCTAACACTTAATTGGTTTATCTATAAAATAAGCTTTTTTGAAGTGATGGAAGTAAAGTACTTTCCACCAGCAAGAGCTTAATTATGGATTTCTTAAAAAAGAAAAGTCTTCCCCCACCCGTCCATTCAGCACCATTCTATATCAGGCTACCTCTTCCAAAAGTGTACATGTATAAACTAAATAGTAATGGTGACCTTGTGCACATTTGATTTTTAGAAATTATGGCATAATAGCAAGAGCATTCATGCCAAATAAAAAAATCAATTCCAGGTAGATTAAAAACCTAAATGTAAAAGGGAAAACCATAAAGCTCTTAGCAGATAATACTGAAGAATATATTAATATCTTTGGTAGAATAGAATTTCTTAAACAAAACACAAAAAGCAGTAAGCATGAAGAAAAAGATTAATAAATTCAACGGTGTTAAAATTATGATCATAATTTCACCTTCTTCAAAAAGATGTCATTTTTAAAAAATGAAGAAGCACAATAGAATGGAAAGAGGTATTTGCAATACATATATCTGATAAAGGAATTTTATCCAGATTATTTATGATAAGGAAGAAAACTCTAAAAAGTCAAACGACCAGAGAGAAAAACAAGTAAAAGACTTAAAAGGGCATTTCACAAAAGAGGGAACCAAATTACTAATAAGCATGTATAAAGGCACTAAACTTCAGAAGTCAAGGAAATGCTAAATAATTTCATTTTGTTTAATATTAATCTATGTTAAGGATATAGAGCTACAAGAATTCTCATACATGACTGGAGGGATTGTAATTTGGCACCTCTTTGGTAAAGTTCTTTGTTTACCTCTTTGATAAACAGTATACTATAATCTAGAAATGTTGAAAGTATTATTCCTGATAGACATTTCACCCCTGGAACCTGAGGGAGGAGCCAAGATGGCAGAGCAGCATGGAAAGTGTCTGTTTCTTTCATCCCTGAAATGCATCTAAATCAGCCCAAAACCATTTTGCACACCTAGAAAATTTATCTGAGGACTGACACAACAATCTGCACAACTTAAGCCTCAGAACTCAGCAAGTCTGCATGGAGAGGTGTACTGGGAGAGAGAGAGGGAACTGAATAAGAAAGGGAGAAAGGAGAAAGGAGAGAGTTCAATACCATTATAAAAACGGGAGCACAGAGTCAGAAACTTCATAGCTTTGAACCTGGCAGACCTCTGGTGGGAAGGGCAAATCCCCAGGTGCAGAGAGCAAGGTCCTCAGGGTCTGCAGGCCACACAGGGAGAGGGGGTTCCTCTGCTGGGAGGACATTTGATAGAGGCCATGCAGCCTACACACAAGCAAAGGTCCCAGTGGACCCCAGATAACAGCCACATTTGCTGGCCTTGGAACAAAGACTCTAGGGTGAGGTGAAGCCTAGCATGAGATGTGTGTTGTGATTTACCATAGTCCCTGAATCCCTGCTGACACACGATCGGACAAAATTTTTCTGGGGTGGCCTGGCTGCCTGCCTCAGTCTCCAGGCCTTTGCAGCATGAGCATTCCCAGGGGAAGACGGGTACCCAGCCATTGCTCAGAAAGATACTCCCTCAGAGGATGTGAGTGGGTTCAAGTCACAGGGCCCTCAGAAGCGAGGGGTTTGGAAATAACCCTATCTGAGATAAATATTCAGGAGGGAGTTGCCATTTGGCAGGCTGACAGCTTAGTTGCTGACAGTGTAGAAGTGGGGGGTTGATGGAAGCTAGAGACAAAGGAAGGGTACTGATTGTCAGTTGGCAAGAGCAGAGTTCTGAAGCTAGAGACTGGAAAGCTGGGTGATGCCATTTTCACCTCTCCCGTGCATGCACATACACATGCACTCGCCACACTGATCCATCACAGTAAGCCAAGCAGAACCAACTAGTGGAGAATGGAACCATTACACCAAGTCTCATCCAACTGCACAAACCAAGCCCTAGAGGACAACCATAAGTCTCCCACCACCCTCACATCTGATTAGTGTACAGATATAAAGTGATTCATATTTTGACTTCTAGAGTAAATTGGATGTAATTTCTGTTCACTGGTCCATCTGTCCATTTTTTATTGTCTTATTCTTGGATAGAGAAAGAGAAAAAAATTATTTTTATTTTTTCTGTTTTTATAAAAAAGATTTTTCTTTAATTTTTTCTACTGTATTTTTGGTTACTTTCTATAAATTTTTTGAGTCTATCTTACTTTCTTCATTTCATTTTATTCTATTTTATTATATACATTTTTTTAATTTTTAAACATTTTCTTAATTTTTTTTATCTTTTCTTTTTCTTTTTCTTTTCTTTCCCTTTGTTCTGTATTCTATCAATTTTATTTCACCAACCAGACCAAACCACACCTAGGATCTAGCTTCCTTTTTCTGAATTTTTTGTGTTACTTTTAATTTTTAAAATTTTATTTTTTAGTTATTATCCTTCTTCCTCCAAAATGGTGAAATGAAGGAATTCACCCCAAAAGAAAGAACAGGAAGAAATGACATCCAGGGACTTAATCAACACAGATATAAGCAACATGTCTGAACCAGAATTTAGAATGACCATAATAAGAACACTAACTGGGTTTGAAAAAAAAAAACATCGAACCCCTTTCTGTGGAGATAAAAGAGGTAAAATCTAGTCAGGATGAAATTAAAAATGCAATAACTGAGATGCAATCTAGAATGGATGCCATGGAGGCAAGGATGTATGAAGTAGAGCAGTGAATCAGCAATATAGAAGACAAAATTATGAAGAATAATGAAGCAGGAAAAAAAAGAGGGAAACTAAGGTAAAAGAGCATGATATAATAATTAGAGGACTCAGTGACTCATTAAAAATTTGTAGATCACAAATTGGGACACAAATCAATCATCAACAAGTACAAAAAGATCCATATCATACAGCACATATTTTCAGACCACAACACTATGAAACTCTAAATCAACCACAAGAAAACATTTGGAAAGACATCAAACACTTGGAGACTAAAGAATGAATGGATTAACTAAGAAGGTAAAGAGGAAATTAAAAAGTATATGGAATCCAATGAAAATGATAACACCAAATCGCAAAACCTCTGGGATGCAGCAAAGGTGGTCGGTCATAGGAGGGAAGTATATAGCAACCCAGGCCTTCCAACAGAATGAAAAAGTTCTCAGATACACAACCTAACCTTATACCTTAAACAGCTAGAGAAAGAACAGCAAAGAAAGCCCAAAACCAGCAGAAGAAGGGAAATAAAAGATTAGAATGGAAATCAACGCTATCGAAATAAAAGAAAGAAAAATAGTAGAACAGATCAATGAAACCAGGAGCTGGTTATTTGAAAGAATTAGCAAAATTGAAAACCCCCTTGCCAGTTTGATCAAAAAGAAAAAGGAAAGACCCAAGTAAATAAAACCAAGAATGAAAGAGGAGAGATCACAACCAACACAGTGGAAATAAAAACAATAATAAGAGAATATCACGAGCAATTATACACCAATAAAATGGGCAATCTGGAAGAAAGGGACAAATTCCTAGAAACATATACACTACCAAAACTGAAGCAGGGAGAAATCAAAAATTTGAACAGACCCATAACAGTAAACAAATGGAATTAGTAATCAAAAGTCTTCCAAAAAACAATAGTCCAGGGCCAGATGGCTTTCAGGGGAATTCTACCAAACATTTAAAGAAGAGTTAACACCCATTCTTTCAAAGCATTTCCAAAAAATAGAAGTGGAAGGAAAACTTCTAAACTCATTCTATAAGGCCAACATTACCTTTACTCCAAAACCAGATGAAGACCTCCCCCCACTAAAAAAGGAGAACTACAGAACGATTTCTCTGATGAACATGGATGCAAAAATTCTCAACAAGATACTAGGCAACCAGATCCAACAGTACATTAAAAGAATTATTCACCACGACCAAGAGGGATTTATACCTGGGATGCAGGGCTGGTTCAATATCTGCAAAACAGTCAGTGTGATACATCACATCAATAAAAGAAGGGACAAGAACCACATAATCCACTCAATAGATGCAGACTAAACATGTGACAAAATACAGCATCTTTTCTTGAAAAAAAAAAAAAAACCCTCAAGAAAGCAGGGATAGAAGGATCATACCTCAAGATCGTAAAAGCCATATATGAAAGACCCACCACTAATATCATCTTCAATGGGGAAAAACTGAGAGCTTTTCCCCCTAAGGTCAAGAACATGACAAAGATGTCCATTCTCACCACTGTTATTTAACATAGTATTGGAAGTCTTAGCCTCAGCAATCAGACAACACAAAGAAATAAAAGGCACCCAGATCATTCATGAGGATTCACTCTTTCACTCTTCACAGATGAAATGATACTCTATATGGAAAACTCAAAAGATTCCACCAAAAAACTTCTAGAACTGATACATGAATTCAGCAAAGTCACAGGATATAAAATCAATGCACAGAAATCAGTTGCCTTTCTATACTCCAATAATGAAGACACATAAAGAGAAATCAAGGAATTGATCTGCTTACAATTGCACCAAAAACCATAAAATACCTAGGAATAAACCTAACCAATGAGGTGAAAAATCCATACACAGAAAACTAAAGAAAGCTTATGAAAGAAATTGAAGAAGTCACAAAAAAAGGAAAAATATCCCATGCTCCTGGATTGAAAGAACAAATATTGTTAAAATGTCTATACTACCTGAAGCAATCTACGTATTCAATGAAATCCCTGTCAGAATAACACCAGCACTCTTCACAGAGCTAGAACAAACAGTCCTAAAATTTGTATGGGCCCAGAAAAGACCCCAAATAGCCAAAGCATTCCTGAAAAAGAAAACCAAACCTGGAGGCATCACAATTCTGGGCTTCAAGTTGCATTGTAAAGCTGTAATCATCAAGACAGTATGGTACTGTCACAAAAACAGACACTCAGATCAATGGAACAGAATAGAAAACCCAGAAATGGACCCACAACTGTATGGCCAACTAATCTTTGACAATGCAGGAAAGAATATCCAATGGAATAAAATAATCTCCAGCAAACAGTGTTGGGAAAACTGGAGAGCAACATGCAGAAGAATGAACCCGGCCCACTTTCTTATACCATACAAAAATATAAATTCAAAATGGATGAAAGACCTAAACGTAACACAGGACACCTTCAAACTCCTACAGGAGAAAATAGGCAAAAACCTCTTTGATCTCAGCCTCAGCAACTTCTTACTCAACACGTCTCTGGAGGCAAGGGGAAAAAAAAGCAAAAAGTGAACTCTTGGGATCTCATCTAAATAAAAAGCTTCTGCACAGTGAATGAAACAATCAGCAAAACTAAAAGGCAACTAACAGAATGGGAGAAGATATTTACAAATAACATATCGGAAAAAGGGTTAGGATCCAAAATCTATAAAGAACTTACCAAACTCAACACCTGAAAAACAAATAATCCAGTGAAGAAATCGGCAGAAGACATGAATATACACTTTTTCAAAGAAGACATCCATATGGCCAATAGACACATGAAAAGATGCTCAACATCATTCATCATCAGGGAAATGCAAATCAAAACCACATTGATATACCGCCTCATACCAGTCAGAGTGTATAAAATTAATAATTCAGGGAACAACAGATGTTGGTGAGGATGTGGAGAAAAGGGAACACTCTTGCACTGTAGGTGGGAATGCAAACTAGTACATCTTCTCTGGAAAACATTGTGGAGGTTCCTCAAAAAATTGAAAATAGAACTACCCTACGACCCAGTAGTTTCAGTACTAGGTATTTATCTAAAGGATAGAGGTGCTGGTTCAAAGGGACACATGCACCCCAATGTTTATAACAGTGCTATCGATATCCAAATTATGGAAAGGGCCCAAATGTCCATCAACAGATGAATGGATAAAGAAGATGTGGTATATATATACGATGAAGTATTACGCGGCAATCACAAATAATGAAATCTTGCCATTTGCAACAACATGGATGTTACTAGAGTATATCACGCTAAGTGAAATTAGTCAGTCAGAGAAAGACAAGTATCATATGACTTCACCCATAAGTGGAATCTAAGATACAAAACAGGTGAACATAGGGGAAGGGAAGCAAAAATCATATAAAAACAGGGAAGGAGATGAAACATAAGAGACTCTTAAATATAGAGAACAAACTGAGGGTTGCTAGAGGGCCTGTGGTTGGGAGGATGGGCTAAATGGGCAAAGGACATGAAGGAGACATTTGTTGGGATGAGCACTGGGTATTTTACATAGGGGATGAATCACTGTATTCTACTCCTGAAATCATTATTGTACTATATGCTAACTAACTGGGATATAAATTAAAAAATAAAAGTAAATAATAAAAAAGTTTTAAACACGGAAAAAATAAATAAATAAAAGAACCTGTGGAAACAAATAAACAAAAAAACAAAAACAAAAATAAAAACTTGTGCTAGGGACTATTGACAATAGCCAAATTATGGAAAGAGCCCAAATGTTCATTGACTGATGAATGGATAAAGAAGATTTGCTATATATACACAATGGAATATTACTCAGTGATCAAAAAGGATGAAATCTTGCCATTTGCAACAACATGGGTGGAACTAGAGTGTATTTAATCCTAAGTAAAATAAGTCAGAGAAATATAAATGTTCTATGATTTCACTCATATGTGGAATTTAAGAAACAAAACAGATGAAAATAGGGGAAAGAAGCAAACCATAAGAGACTTTTAAATATAGAAAACAAACTGAGGGTTCCTAAAGGGGTGTTGGGTGGAGAGATGGGCTAAATGGGTGATGGGCATTAAGGAGGGCACTTGTTGGGATTAGTACTGGATGTTATATGTAGGTGATGAATCACTAAATTGTATTCTTGAAATCATTATTACCCTATATGTTAACTAACTTGGATTTAAATTAAAAAAAATAAATAAATTTCACCCCTGTGTATAGTCCATAGAGATAAACATACTTACTTGCAATATACAAAAATGTGAGAGTGTGATTGTTCATAATCGCCAAATATTAGAAGCCATCCAAATACCAAGAAACTTTAGATTGGGAAACACACTAAGGATATATAAATGAAGCAGACCATAGGTACAGCAATATTATTGCTTTAAAAGACGTCTTTAAAAAAAATTATTTAATCTTGAGAGAGTAAAACCTGGAGATGGGCAGAGAGAGGGAGAGAGAGAATCCCAAGCAGGCTATGCGCTGTCAGCATGGAGCCAGATGTGGGCTTAAACTCGAAAACCATGAGATCATGACCTGAGCCCAAATTAAGAGTCCAATGCTTAACAGACTGAGCCACCCAGGCACCCCTAAAAGGCCTCGTTTTGAATAAAAGAGAGCAAGTAACAAATGATTATAGACACTGTGTTTACATAAAGTTCTAAAAAATGAAACTATGTTTAAAAATGTGATGAAATCCAACACCCAGCCATCCCCACCAAGAGAAAGGAAACTCACCTCACCATGCCTCAGCTGGAGTCAGTCTTTCCAGCTTAGGAGCTAGAGCTCCCTCTATAGAGATCCTCCTTGCTCCCATTCAGCCACACACCTGCACACACAGACACGTGTGCACAGTTACAACAAGGAAACACACCCATACCACACCGCAGTGCATGTGACCCCTAACAGTGCAAGTATAGGCAAGCTCAGTTGCCCTCTGTTCTGCAGATGTCTACTCATGTGTAAACACATGTTCATTACCAGTATTGCCCATATGCATACCTCCCACCCACTTGCACTGGCAGAGAATTTTTCAAACTTGTTCATCATTAAAAAAAAAAAAGTGTATACATGAGTAAAATTATAAAAAGAACTCCAGGTAATCATTTAAAATGAATTAGGAGATGGGGCGCATGGATGGCTCAGTGGGTTAATCATTGGACATCGGTTTAGGTCACAATCTCAGGGTCTGTGAGTTCGAACCGTATGTCAGGCTCTGTGCTGACAGCTCAGAGTCTGGAGCTTGCTTCAGATTCTGTGTCACTCCAAGCTCTCTGTCCCTCCCCCACTCATGCTCTGTCTCTCAAAAATAATAAATGTGAAAAAGAAATTTAATAATAAAATAAAATGAATTAGAAGAGGGGCGCTGAGATGGCCTAGTCAGTTGAAGGTCCACCTCTTGATTCTGGCTCAGGTCAGGATTTCATGGTTCATGAGTTCAAGTCCCAAGTTGGGCTCCTTGCTGACAGTGCAGACCTGGATTGGGATTCTCTCTCTTTCCCTCTCTCTGTGCCCCTCCTCTGTTTGTGCTCTCTCGTGCTCTCTCTCTCAAAAGAAATAAATAAACTTAAAATAAAATCAGTTTGCAGAGTAGCTGTCTCTGAGGAGAAGTGAAAAATCTCTGATTTGTAAGGTGTTTCACTCCCAGTCCCAAACAGAGAAATTGCAAACAGCATCACAAAGGTCTCTTGGTTATCCTGGCCAAAGCTGGTTCACAGTCACTGGACAAGCAGGAAACATCTCTCTGGGGTGCAGGAGGGTGAAGGTTGACTGATAGACACAGATACAGTTAGGACATCACCTCGTTGAGAATCCTGCATCAGCAATGGGACACATACTTACAGATCATACATGCCAAAGGCAACACACTGGAATAAGAGAACCCCTTCCTCTTGCAAAAGTCCCTCTATACGCCCCCTACTGACAACACTTACTACTGCATTGGGAGAAAAAAAAAAGGTGAGTTTCAAGGTGAGAGAGTCAATCAAGTGATAACTGGCACAGAGGAGATAGAGAGCCTTCTGTGATGCCAGTAATGTTTTAATACTTCATGGCTGTGACAATCACACAGGTGTTCTCATTACAACTATTTTTAAACTTGAACAAATATTATGCATGTTTCTATATGTATATTTCACAATAAGATGTTGATTTTAAAAATCGAATAAACATATATGATTAGCATTTAGCTAACTTAAATTGTACTATATCTCCTGCTGTTAGCTAACCACAACATCTTTGCTAAGCCATCTAATTTTTCTTCATATTGAATCGTTGTCCTTAAAATGGAGATGGTAACACTTGTCCAGTTATATCAAGTGATTCCCATTTTCTAACAAAAGACCAAAAAAAAAAAGGAAAAAATAAGGTAATATGTACAAAAGTGTTTTTGAAAGACATATAAACATGTATAATTAAAAATAAGAACTTTTAATTTGTCAATAATTTTGGAAACTCTACTTTTTGAAAAGGAAAGTGTATTTCTCAGGATTCTCCAGAAAAACAGAACCCATGAAATATATACCTGAAATAAGTGATTGGCTCACATGACTATGGAGGCTGAGGATTCCAATAACCTGTCTTCTTCAGGCTGGATACCCATGAAAGCCAGCAGGGTAATTTTAGTCCAAATCTGAAAGCCTGAGAGCCGGGAAAACCAATGGTGTAATCCCAGTTTAAGGGCAGGAAAAGACCACTGTGTCACCTCAATAGCCAAGCAAAGAGAGTTCTCCTTTCCACCACCTCTTTGTTCTATACATTCTCTCAACTGATTAGGTGATGCCCACTACATTGGTGAGGACCATCTACTTTAGTCTGTTCACAAAGTCAAGTGCTAATCACTTCCAGAAGTTGCATCAATACCATAGAAGACACACCTGGAAATGTTTATCCAAATATCTGAGCACCTCAGTCAAGTTGGCACATAATATAAACCATCATAAAAAGCACATATTTATTTTAAAAGTGATATTACTACCAAAAAGACCAAGAAAAATTCTATTGCTATTCTTCTGATTGAGAATCAAGAGCATATAGACAATTATTTACACAAAAAGTAAATGTTTCTTATTGTCTGAAACATATTTTTCAAGCTGAAAGTGGAGTAGAAATTATCTAGTCCATTCCTTAGTTTGTAGAAATGAAAATATCAGTGTCCAAAATATTCATGTTTTCAGTTAATGAATTCCAGAGTTAGAATCCAGTCTCCTAACATACAATTTATGTTCATCCCAGAATATTACACTGAAGGTCTTAACAAATCCCCTAAAGTTGCAGAAAATCTATGAGTATGAAAGGAAACAGCAGCTATGGTCTACTTCCTTCTTTACTCATTTGATTTCTCCTCTTTTGAGTAGGTTTGAAGCTGAGATTTATTACCAATCAGTAGCCTCCGGTGGTGTGAGGAGAAGATGAGCCTGCCATAATGGAATAAAAAATGAAAAGTGTGATAAGATGTAATGAAGTGAAATAGAATCTCTGCTCAATGCCCAAATAAGACCATCACTGTTTGGGTCCTGTAGCCTGTTGGGCTGTGCTTAGGTGGGCACACGTGAAATCAGGACTATGCTGAGTGAACATGCTGTCATTTGAGTCTCTGGAATCACACACTTCTATGAGTTGATGTGAAGAATGAATGGCAAAGCAATGTACATGTTACTATGATGTTTAATCTTGGTGAAAATCCAGTTCAAAGAAAACCATTGAAGCAAAGTTGGGCTCTGCCTTGTAACGACTGAGATATTTAAACAATAAGTTCTGAACCAATTCTACCACAGAGTTCATTAATAGGTTATAAAATACACCCACAGTTCTCATTGCAGAGGGGAGGCTGGCTATGGGGGGAACTGGGGCAGAGAAAGCGTTTCTTGCCCACAATCAGAAACCCTGAGTTTTTGTTAAGTTTTCACTTGTGTAAGAGTTGAAATAGCTCTGACATCCTCCATTACCTGTGGAATGTAAACTGCAGCCATTCTGCAGCCGGATGACAGTGATAAAGTGCAAACTAATGGTGTTCACCCTCTGCCCAGACCCTGATGTACCTGGCCTTTTCAAAACAGGGAGGCTAATGTCTAACAAGTCATGTAAAAGTCACAGTGAATGAACCCTAAAGTAAATGCAACATAACACCCCTTTGCATTTCAGTTTTCCTTGAAATATCATCACTTTCAGTTCAGAGTCAAAGCCAAAAGCCAACGATTCTGGGTGAGTTTTGAAATGTGTGTTAACTTAACCAGAAAACAATCCAGGAAAAAGAAGGTTGAATCACATGCTGTTGCTTGACAGTTTTAGCACTCACTTTTTGCTTTGGTAATCAAGGTGCTGGAATTGGATTCAAGATACTTTCCCTGAAATTAGAATTCAATCATTTTTTAGTCAAAACCTAAAACAGCGATTTATGAAAGTATAAATTAGTTTCATCATAGAAAATACTGGAAACAGAGGTTTGCTTTTTGAATTCCTACTATTTGGAATTGTTTTTGCATATGTTATATGCAAAATAAATATACATAACCTTCTGGACATATATATATATATATATATATATATATATATATCGACATGGCAACTGACTTCAGAAAGGTAAAAGAATTGAAGAATTGTTCAGTCATGAATTCAGTAGGTGACAGATCATAACAAAGCCCCAGATTTGTTCACAATTTTTTTTTTGTTTTAAATATATAACACAACTCCTGATGAAAATAAGATATTGTGTTAATCACTATATTTAGAGCCATAAGAACTGCATAGGATTTGTTTGGTTGATTAGTTTAACCTGTATGCATACTGGGCTTACATCACCCTTCTAAGACTAGATCAGGGATAGGAAGCAAGGATATCAGAGAGGAGGTATGAGAGAAGAAAAAGTGATTGAAAAAAATGGCGCACACGACCAGTGAAGTAGAAATTAAGGTGATTTGACTTCCAACGCACACCACCATAAGAAAATAAAATTAAGAAAAAAAGATTAAGCCTTCAGAAAGAAAATAAAATGCTTCCTCAGCTCTGACCTAATCAGCCTAGGGGTTTTATAGTTGTGATTTGTGTCTCTCCACTTCCTCCTTTTAGAGAGGTCTTAAATATTTAAAGGCTTGGTGCATTCTCCTTTAAGCAGAAACCTCAATAGAGAAAAGGCTATGGTTTGATCCTTCAATAATTATGAGTTACAGTTTGTGGCCCACATATTTTTCAAACTTTATTGAAATATGATTGACTCATAAAAATCACATATATTGAAGGTGTATGTGATACTTTAGTATGCATGTACATTGTGGAGTGATTACCACAATCAAGCTACATAACATATTCAACACCCCACTTCGTTACTTTGTGTGTGTGTGTGTGTGTGTGTGTGTGTGTGTGTGTAGCTAGAACACTTAAAATCTAAGAAGATAAGATCTAAGAAGGTCTAATAAGAAAGATAAGCCTGCAGGCTTCTACTCCTCATTGGCACTGAGATTCAGCAAAAGCAAGAACAACTGAGAAGGTAATTGGTGTAATATAGATACAGATTGTTGTCACAAGGTATACACCTGCCCTGACCAACTCATGGTCAAATTGAGATCGTATAAATTCAGAATGAAGGCTCCAATTTAATTTCAGGATGAGACTGTTTTAGAAAGCTGCCTTCATCTTGCTACTTCTCTAACATGAAAAATAAAGCAATATTATCTTCTCATTGGAAGTACTCTGTACAATAAATAGGTAGTCTAATTTGTATAAATATACACTTTCCCCTTGGGATTCAATAAAGTAAAATAGGATGAATGTGTTTTTGTTACCTGTTGAATGACACTCTACTCTGGGTGTTAGTCATATTTTATTTAATTGTTTGGTGAGTTAAAATAACCATTTATCACCTTCTTAAAGATATATATTTTCAAAACCTTGTTATAAAAGTCAAAAAGTTAGGGGAGTCTAGGTAGCTCAGTCAGTTAAGCATCTGACTCTTGATTTCAGCTCAGGTCATGATCTCAGGGTGGTGAGATGCCCATGTCAGGCTCCTCATGGAACATGGAACCTGCTTAAGATGCTCTCTCTCTCCCACTACTGATTGGGCTCTCTCTCTCTCTCTCTCTCTCTCTCTCTCTCTCTATATATATATATATATATATATATATAGTCACTAAATATCTCTAGTTTCCATAAATCGGTTTGCATGCAAAATAAAAATACTAAGTAAGTGGGGCGCCTGGGTGGCTCAGTCGGTTGAGTGTCTGACTTTGGCTCATATCATGATCTCACAGTTTGTGAGTTCAAGCCCCATGTCAGGCTCTGTGCTGACAGCTCAGAGCCTGAAGCCTGCTTCAGATTCTGTGTCTCCTTCTCTTTCTGTCCCTCTCCCACTTGTGCTCTGTCTCTCTCAAATAAATAAATAAACAAATGTAAAAAAAATAAAAAATACTAAATAAGAGTATAAATAATTAAGTGGGCCATTTAGGAGGGTGGGCCACTCCAGATCTGGATAATAAATTAATCCAGTTTAGTGATAGTCATAAATTAGCATTTCCTGGAAAGTTCCAACATCTTCATAGCATTTTTGTAATGTTTCCTAACTTTTGGTCAATGCTATTTTTCTTTAGAATTACAGATACTGCTATGGAGGAACAGCTTCAGGTTATATCATGATGCAAAGTACATATTCCAAGATGGTTTTATTTCAGAGAGAAGTGTTTGAATTGTTCTGTTTAGTTAGCTTAGTTTAGTTGAGTTTTATTTGTTTTCAATTGAAGAGAAAGAAAATATATAGATTGCTGTTCCAAAAAAGCACAGGGAAAAAAATACAGAGAGATAGTAAGAAGTGCTTGTCAATGGAGGTTTGAGGGATCCAAGTGAATCACCAGCCGCAGCCACAGCCTAGCACATTTTCTACTGCTTTGACAGGGATAGACAAAGCATTAGTGAAAAGGATCACACAGTTACACTCAGGGTTGTTGATACCTCTTCAAGAAATAAAAATAAACTTATTCTTTGTTTCCTCAGTTAATCATTTTCAGTTTGATGTATTGGTTTCCAAACACATACAGGTCGACTGAGAATCTGTTTCTACAGGTTGTTTTCTAGAGTAAAGAGGATCTTGAATCCAGCCTATCGTAGGTAGAAAATTAGGTTTTCAAAGCTCAGAACAAAACTGAATTTGACAATTACAATTGTCAAATGTTGATTTCTTACTTTGGGCTACTGAGAATCTGTTTCTACAGGTTGTTTTCTAGAGTAAAGAGGATCTTGAATCCAGCCTATCGTAGGTAGAAAATTAGGTTTTCAAAGCTCAGAACAAAACTGAATTTGACAATTACAATTGTCAAATGTTGATTTCTTACTTTGGGCTAAGTGCCTTGTATTATTTCATTTAATACCGTAAGCATATTAAAACTATTAGATTTGTACTGTTGCTATTATTTTATTGATTTTACATAAGAGGAAGCCAAGACATAGAAAATTTAGGCTACTTGCTTCACACCAAATAGCTACTAAGTTACAGACCTAGAATATGAACCCAGGCCCAACTGATTCCTAAACTTACACCTTCCAATGTTTGCTTTCTACTACCTCTCAAGCAACAAGCATGACCATGGATTTCAGTACAAGAAAATAGTCTGGATGATATCTAACAGCTAATGAATTCATTGGAGCAGTAGTTTAGTTTTAATCTTTATTAATCAATTCTATCAAAGAAATTATAGTGATTGCTATGTGAAATTCTTAGGAAATGATGTCTATATAATTGTATTATCAGAGAAGCAAACAATTTCAAGTTAAAACTGGGTTCTGTGTATATTAGGGCAAATTTATCTGCTATAAAAAGCTTTAGGCAAAGCTAGAATCAAAGATTATCTATCTAAATTGTTAGATAAATAAATGGAATCTAACCAGTGAAAGTTAGTTACATTAATTGACATTCTGACTTTTTTCTGCTTTGGCCCTTTGGTATACCAAACTTTCTGCTTTACCCTGGATTCTGACAAAGTGAACATCAGGGGGAAGAATAAAGAATATCCTGTCCCTTCAAACTCCTTTTGGCTGGACCAACCATCAGACTGACTGAGACAGATTAACAGGAGAAAATCAAATGCAATAGTATATATACAGGGAATCCACACAGACATGGAAATTCCAAAGACAGACAGCAAAATGAAGAATGAAGTAGGAGAATGAAGTAGGGGTCTGGGACATTAAAGGGAAAGATTGCAATTCACAGGAAGATGAAAAATACTAAATGTTTGATAAACAAATGTTGGCAGGGACACTCAGAAACAATGAGACAGAGGCGTCCCTGGGTGGCTCAGTCTGTTAAGCATCCGACTTCGGCTCAGGTCATGATCTTACAGTTTGTGGGTTCGAGCCCCGCATCAGGCTGTGTGCTGACAGCTCCGAGCCTGGAGCCTGCTTCGGATTCTATGTCTCCCTCTCTCTCTGCTTCTCCCCCACTCATGCTCTGTCTCTCTCTGTCTCTCAAAAATAAATAAACATTAAGAAAGAAAGAAAGAAAGAAAGAAAGAAAGAAAGAAAGAAAGAAAGAAAGAAAGAAAGAAAGAAAGAAAGAGAAAAAAGAAAGAAAGGAAGAAAGGAAGGGACAGAGAGGATTTTGATCAAACAGACCTTGCTAGGTTCCTCTTTGTCTGTCATGCCTACTATCATAATGTAGTTACCTATGGTGATAATTCTCTTCCTGGAGCAAATCTTTCATCTAAAGAGCTTTTTCTGATTCTGCTGGGTTTTTATTGCTTTTTAACTCAAAATAATCTTCATGTGAAGAGGCCCATTTTGGGCAGCCTGACCCTGTCCCCTACAAGAATATCTGTTCCTACTCTGCACTTCTTTCTTCCTCCACCCCTTAGTCTGTCTTAGAACCCCCAGAAACTACAAACAGATATTACTCCTATCTGCAAGCATCCCCATGTACACCATGAAAATTCCAGATTATCTGTTATTTTCTCACTATGTATTAACAGTAAATAGCAGGCAAAAAGTCACATAAATCTCTTTATATGTCTGATAAACTTTCACATATCATGGCAATAGTAATGCATGTCTCCACTGAAAATATTATAAACACACACTAGTGTTAGGACATGCCAATAAAGCTTCATCTAGATTTTGTAGGAGGCATAGAGCCTTAGTATAGAAAGACATGTGACTTTTGAAATTTTAAATGATATCAAGGGATCAGACATGAATATATCATCATCCATCTGGTCTACTTGTGGGCTTCTTTTGTGTATTGTCTAAATTTATGTGCCTGGATTGTATGTTTACTTTAATTTAATAAACATATGTGAATATACCACTCAAAATGAAAGCCAGATTCTTTTTTAAAAAATTTTTTTGGGGGCGCCTGGGTGGCTCAGTCGGTTAAGCGTCCGACTTCAGCTCAGGTCATGATCTTGAGGTTTGTGAGTTCCAACCCCGCGTTGGACTCTATGCTGACAGCTCAGAGCCTGGAGGCTGCTCCCGATTCTGTGTCTCCCTCTTTCTCTCTCCCTCCCCTGTTCACACTCTGTATCTCTAATAAAGAAACATGAAAAAAATTGTTCTTTAATTTTTTTGCCAATTTTATTGAGGTATGTTTTATACAAAATAAAGTGTATCCACTCTAAACATACAGTTGGATAAATTTTGACAAACACATGGTCTTGGGTAACTACCTCCACAATCTAGAAATAGAACACAGCCTCAAACCTGAATAGTTCCTTAGAGCTCCTTTGCAAGATAAAACACTTTGCTCAACCCACCCTGCGCTATGACTTATCTGCTTCTCTCACTACAGTTTAGACTCTTTTAAGAGTTTCATGTAAATGGAATCACATACTAGGTACTTTTTCCCATTTTTTTAAGTTTATTTATTTATTATGTGTGTGTGTGTGTGTGTGTGTGTGTGTGTGTGTGTGTGAGAGAGAGAGAGAGAGAGAGAGAGAGAGAAAGAGCATACATGAGTGGAAGGAGCAGATGGGCAGAGAGAGAGAATCCCAAGCAGGCTCCATGCTGTCAGCACAGAGCCTGACACAGAGGCTTGAACTCACGAACCAGGAGCTCATGACCTGAGTTGAAATCAACAGTCAGATGCTTGGATGCTCAACTGACTGAGCCACCCAGGAGCCCCTCTAGGAACTTTTTTTTCTTATTTATTTCCTGTACCACAATTTTTTTCTAGATCTAATCATTCTGTTACAGGTATCAGTGATTCTAGGTTTCACACCCCTACCAGCAATATATAAGAGATATAAGGTGTGTGTCACTTCCAACACTGGGCACAAACTGTCTTAAAATTTTGCCAGTTTTGCTTTACATGGCCCTGACAATAAATGAGATCAAACATCTTCTAATATATTGACTAGCTATATGTATTTGTTTCATTGTGAAATGCATTTCCATGTGCATTGCTGCATTGTTTTCTTTAAGTTGTTGTTACTACCTACTAATTTTAAAGGAGTTTGTTAGCTAATCTTGATAAAAAAATTTTTGACTGGGTCTACTACTGATAACATTTTCCCTTTTACAACACATGATTTCACTTAGGAGTATTTTTTTGCTGAACCAAGAATTAAATTTTTATATTGTCAAATATTGTTAATTTTTGTGCCTAAAATATGTTCACCAATATGTTCTACTAAGATGTTCACAGCTTTTTGGTTCTTTTGTTTTTTGTTTTTTTTTTTAATATATGAAATTTATTATCAAATTGGTTTCCATACAACACCCAGTGCTCGTCCCAAAGGATGCCCTCTTCAATACCCATCACCTGCCATTCCCACCCTCCCACCCCCCATCAACCCTCAGTTTGTTCTCAGTTTTTAAGAGTCTCTTATGCTTTGGCTCTCTTCCACTCTAACCTCTTTTTTTTTTTTCTTTCCCCTCCCCCATGGGTTTCTGTTAAGTTTCCCAGGATCCACATAAGAGTGAAAACATATGCTATTTGTCTTTCTCTGTATGGCTTATTTCACTTAGCATCACACTCTCCAGTTCCATCCACGTTGCTACAAAGGGCCATATTTCATTCTTCCTCATTGCCCCGTAGTACTCCATTGTGTATATAAACCACAATTTCTTTATCCATTCATCAGTTGATGGACATTTAGGCTCTTTCCATAATTTGGCTATTGTTGAGAGTGCTGCTATAAACATTGGGGTACAAGTGCCCTATGCATCAGTACTCCTGTACCCCTGGGGTAAATTCCTAGTAGTGCTACTGCTGGGTCATAGGGTAGGTCTATTTTTAATTTTTTGAGGAACCTCCACACTGTTTTCCAGAGCGGCATTACCAGTTTGCATTCCCACCAACAGTGCAAGAGGGTTCCCGTTTCTCCACATCCTCTCCAGTATCTATAGTCTCCTGATTTGTTCATTTTGGCCTCTCTGACTGGCGTGAGGTGATATCTGAGTGTGGTTTTGATTTGTATTTCCCTGATGAGGAGCGACGTTGAGCATCTTTTCATGTGCCTGTTGGCCATCCGGATGTCTTCTTTAGAGAAGTGTCTATTCATGTTTTCTGCCCATTTCTTCACTGGGTTAATTGTTTTTAATGTACGGAGTTTGCTGAGCTCTTTATAGATTTTGGATACTAGCCCTTTGTCCGATATGTCATTTGCAAATATCTTTTCCCATTCCGTTGGTTGCCTTTTAGTTTTGTTGGTTGTTTCCTTTGCTGTGTGAAAGCTTTTTATCTTCATGAGGTCCCAATAGTTCATTTTTGCTTTTAATTCCCTTGCCTTTGGGGATGTGTCAAGTAAGAAATTGCTACGGCTGAGGTCAGAGAGGCCTTTTCCTGCTTTCTCCTCTAGGACTTTGATGGTTTCCTGTCTCACATTCAGGTCTTTTATCCATTTTGAGTTTATTTTTGTGAATGGTGTAAGAAAGTGGTCTAGTTTCAATCTTCTGCATGTTGCTGTCCAGTTCTCCCAGCACCAATTGTTAAAGAGACTGTCTTTTTTCCATTGGATACTCTTTCCTGCTTTGTCAAAGATGAGTTGGCCATACGTTTGTGGGTCTAGTTCTGGGGTTTCTATTCTATTCCATTGGTCTGTGTGTCTGTGTTTGTGCCATTACCATGCTGTCTTGATGATGACAGCTTTGTAGTAGAGGCTAAAGTCTGGGATTGTGATGCCTCCTGCTTTGGTTTTCTTCTTAAAAATTACTTTGGCTATTCGGGGCCTTTTGTGGTTCCATATGAATTTTAGGATTGCTTGTTGTAGCTTCGAGAAGAATGCTGGTGCAATTTTGGTTGGGATTGCGTTGAATGTGTAGATAGCTTTGGGTAGTATTGACATTTTGACAATATTTATTTTTCCAATCCATGAGCATGGAATGTTTTTCCATTTCTTTATATCTTCTTCAATTCCTT
This sequence comes from Puma concolor, assembly GCF_028749965.1. Lineage (NCBI taxonomy): Eukaryota > Metazoa > Chordata > Mammalia > Carnivora > Felidae > Puma > Puma concolor. The sequence goes on along the minus strand of NC_141679.1, from coordinate 52,916,578 downwards.
CATCAGCTTTCTGTAGTTTTCAGCATACAGATCTTTTACATCTTTGGTCAGGTTTATTCCTAGGTATTTTATGCTTCTTGGTGCAATTGTGAATGGGATCAGTTTCTTTATTTGTCTTTCTGTTCCTTCATCATTAGTGTATAAGAATGCAACTGATTTCTGTACATTGATTTTGTATCCTGCGACTTTGCTGAATTCATGTATCAGTTCTAGCAGACTTTTAGTGGAGTCTATCGGGTTTTCCATGTATAATATCATGTCATCTGCAAAAAGTGAAAGCTTGACTTCATCTTTGCCAATTTTGATGAGTTTGATTTCCCTTTGTTGTCTGATTGCTGATGCTAGCACTTCCAACACTATGTTAAACAAGAGCAGTGAGAGTGGACATCCCTGTCGTGTTCCTGATCTCTGGGAGAAAGCTCTCAGTTTTTCCCCATTGAGGATGATGTTAGCTGTGGGCTTTTCATAAATGGCTTTTAGGATGTTTAAGTATGTTCCTTCTATCCCGACTTTCTGGAGGGTTTTTATTAAGAAAGGATGCTGAATTTTGTCAAATGCTTTTTCTGCATCGATTGACAGGATCATATGGTTCTTATATTTTCTTTTATTAGTGTGATATATCACATTGATTGATTTGCAAATGTTGAACCCGCCCTGCATCCCAGGAATGAATCCCACTTGATCATGGTGAATAATTCTCTTTATATGCTGTTGAATTCCATTTGCTAGTATCTTATTGAGAATTTTTGCATCCATATTCATCAGGGATATTGGTCTGTAGTTCTCTTTTTTTATTGGGTCTCTGTCGGGTTTAGGAATCAAAGTAATACTGGCTTCATAGAATGAGTCTGGAAGTTTTCCTTCCCTTTCTATTTTTTGGAATAGCTTCAGAAGGATAGGTATTATCCCTGCTATAAATGTCTGGTAGAATTCCCCAGGGAAGCCATGTGGTCCTGGACTCTTATTTGTTGGGAGATTTTTGAAAACTGATTTAATTTCTTCGCTGGTTATGGTCTGTTCGAGCCTTCTATTCCCTCCTGTTTGAGTTTTGGAAGTGTGTGGGTATTTAGGAATTTTTCCATTTCTTCCAGGTTGTCCAGTTTGTTGGCATATAATTTTTCATAGTATTCCCTGATAATTGCTTGTATTTCTGAGGGATTGGTTGTAATAATTCCATTTTCATTCATGATTTCATCTATTTGGGTCATCTCCCTTTTCTTTTTGAGAAGCCTGGCTAGAGGTTTATCAATTTTGTTTATTTTTTCAAAAAACCAACTCTGGGCTTCATTGATCTGCTCTACGGTTTTTTTAGATTCTATATTGTTTATTTCTGCTCTGATATCTATTATTTCTCTTCTTCTGCTGGGTTTGGGTTGTCTTTGCTGCTCTGCTTCTATTTCCTTTAGGTGTGCTGTTAGATTTTGTATTTGGGAATTTTCTTGTTTCTTGAGATAGGCCTGGATTGCAATGTATTTTCCTCTCAAGACTGCCTTCGCTGCATCCCAAAGTGTTTGGATTGCTGTATTTTCATTTTCATTTGTTTCCATATATTTTTTAATTTCTATTCTAACTGCCTGGTTGACCCATTCATTCTTAAGTAGGGTGTTCTTTAACCTGCATGGTTTTGGAGGTTTTCCAGACTTTTTCTGTGGTTGATTTCAAGCTTCATAGCATTGTGGTCCAAAAGTATGCATGGTATGATCTCAATTATTGTATACTTATGAAGAGCTGTTTTGTGACCCAGTATGTGATCTATCTTGGAGAATGTTCCATGTGCACTTGAGAAGAAAGTATATTCTGTTGCTTTAGGATGCAGAGTTCTAAATATATCTGTCAAGTCCATCTGATCCAATGTGTCATTCAGGGCCCTTGTTTCTTTATTGACCGTGTGTCTAGATGATCTATCCATTGTTGTAAGTGGGATATTAAAGTCCCTGCAATTACCACATTCTTGTCAATAAGGTTGCTTATGTTTATGAGTAATTGTTTTATATATTTGGGGGCTTCCGTATTCGGTGCATAGACATTATAATTATTAGTTCTTCTTGATGGATAGACCCTGTAATTATTATATAATGCCCTTCTTCATCTCTTGTTATAGACTTTAATTTAAAGTCTAGTTTGTCAGATGTAAGTATGGCTACTCCAGCTTTCTTTTGACTTCCAGTGGCATGATAAATAGTTCTCCATCCCCTCACTTTCAATCTGAAAGTGTCCTCAGATCTAAAATGAGTCTCTTGTAGACAGCAAATAGATGGGTCTTGTTTTTTTTATCCATTCTGATACCCTATGTCTTTTGGTTGGTGCATTTAGTCCATTTACATTCAGTGTTATTATAGAAAGATATGGGTTTAGAGTCATTGTGATGTCTTTAGGTTTCATGCTTGTAGCGATGTCTCAGGTACTTTGTCTCACAGGATCCCCCTTAGGATCTCTTGTAAGGCTGGTTTAGTGGTCATGAATTCCTTCAGTTTTTGTTTGTTTGGGAAGACCTTTATCTCTCCTTCTATTCTAAATGACAGGTTTGCTGGATAAAGGATTCTCAGCTGCATATTTTTTCTGTTCATCACATTGAAGATGTGCTGCCCTTCCTTTCTGGCCTGCCAAGTTTCAGAAGAGAGATCAGTCACGAGTCTTATCAGTCTCCTTTATATGTTAGAGCACGTTTATCCCTAGCTGCTTTCAGAATTTTCTCTTTATCCTTATATTTTGCCAGTTTCACTATGATATGTCATGCAGATGTTCAATTCAAGTTACGTCTGAAGGAAGTTCTCTGTGCCTCTTGGATTTCTTTTTTTTTTTTTAATTTTTTTTTTCAACGTTTTTATTTATGGGACAGACAGAGACAGAGCATGAACGGGGGAGGGGCAGAGAGAGAGGGAGACACAGAATCAGAAACAGGCTCCAGGCTCCGAGCCATCAGCCCAGAGCCTGACGCGGGGCTCGAACTCACGGACCGTGGGATCGTGACCTGGCTGAAGTCGGACGCTTAACCGACTGCGCCACCCAGGCGCCCCGTGCCTCTTGGATTTCAATGCATTTTTCCTTCCCCAGATCCGGGAAGTTCTCAGCTATTATTTCTTCAAGTACCCCTTCAGCACCTTTCCCTCTCTCTTCCTCCTCTGGAATACGAATTATGCATAGATTATTTCTCCTTAGTGCATCACTTAGTTCTTTAGTTATCCCCTCATGCTCCTGGGTTTTTTTATCTCTCTTTTTCTCAGCTTCTTCTTTTTCCATAATTTTATCTTCTAGTTCACCTATTCTCTCTTCTGCCTCTTCAATCTGAACTGTGCTCATCTCCATTTTGTTTTGTAGCTCATTAATAGCATTTTTTAGCTCCTCCTGACTGTTCGTTAGTCCTTTGATCTCTGTAGCCATAGGTTCTCTACTGTCCTTTATACTGTTTTCAAGCCCAGCAATTATTTTTATGAATATTATTCTAAATTCACTTTCTGTTATATTGTTTAAATCATTTTTGATCAGTTCACTAGCTGTCGTTATTTCCTGGAGATTCTTTTGAGGGTAATTCTTCCGTTTCGTCATTTTGGATAGTCCCTGGAGTGGTGCGGGACTGCTGGGCACTTCCCCTATGCTGTCTTGAATAACTTTCGTTGGTGGGCTGGGCCTCAGTCAGACCTGATGTCTGCTCCCAGCCCACCACCGTGGCCACAGTCAGACTGGTGTGTGCCTTCTCTTCCCCTTTCCTAGGGGCGGGATTCACTGTGGGGTGGTGTGGCCCGTCTGGGCTACTTGCACACTGCCAGGCTTGTGGTGCTGGGGATCTAGCTAGGGTGGATCGGCAAGGTGCACAGGGGCGGGAGGGACAGGCTCAGCTCTCTTTTCCTTTGGAGATCTGCTTTGGGAGGGGCCCTGCGGCACCAGGAGGGAGTCAGACCCGCTGGAAGGATGGATCTGCAGAAGCACAGCATTGGGTGTTTGTGCATTGCAAGCAAGCTCCCTGGCAGGAACTGGTTCCCTTTGGGATTTTGGCTGGGGGATGGGCGAGGGAGATGGCGCTGGCAAGCGCCTTTGTTCCCTGCCAAGCTGAGCTCTGTTGTCCACTGGCTCAACCACTCTCCCTCCCGTTGTCCTCCAGCCCTCCCATTCTCCGAGCAGAAATGTTAGCTTATAACCTTCCAGATGTCAAGTCCCGCTTGCTGTCGGAACATACTCCATCCGGACCCTCCGCTTTTGCAACCCAGACTCGGGGGTTCTGCTTTGCCAGCAGGCCGCGCCTCTCTCTCCCGCCAGTCTGTGGAGCACGCACCGCCTCTCCACCCTTCCTACCCTCTTCCGTGGGCCTCTCATTTGTGATTGGCTCCGGAGACTCCATTCTGCTAGTCTTCCGGTGGTTTTCTGGGTTATTCAGGCAGGTATAGGTGGAATCTAAGTGATCAGCAGGACACGCAGTGAGCCCAGCATCCTCCTATGCTGCCATCTTTGGTCAAGACCCACAGTTTTTTCTTTTTTAAATAATAAAATCTTTAATCTATCTGGTGATGATTTTATTTTTGTGGATATCCAATTTTCCTGTTTCACTTATCAAATCTTAACACCTTTCCTTAGTTTTGAGAGAGGCCACCTCTGATGTACCTAAATTTCTATGAATTTATGAGTCTAGTTCTTGGTTCTCTGTTTGATTCCATTGGTTAATTTTCTATCCCTGTGCCAGTTACAGACTGTCTTAATTATTGGAGCTTACAAAAAGTCTCAATAATGGATATGAATAAGCAAATAATAAATTTTTTATTTTCAAAGTGAAATATGAAGCAATGGTCAAAATGAATGAATTATAGCTAACTGCAGTAATATGTGTGAACATTAACAATAGATTATTTACAGAAAAAAAAACCTAAATTATTGCATATAGCATCATATACTTCTTAATAAAGTTAAAAACAATGGAGAAATATGTCTTTATGGGTACATATAACAATTAAAATAAATTATATAAAAAGAAAATGTGTAAGACTGTTCTTCAGTATTATATCAGAAAATCCATAACTATAATTCACCACATTAAGACATTTAAGAGAAAAACAATATGACTATTCAAATAGACACAGGGAAAGCATCTGATAAAATTCAATCTAAATTCATGATTAAAAAAAAAAAAACTCTTATTAATTCAGAAATGGAGAACACCATTGATCTGATGAAAATACTTTTGAAAGAAAAAAAAGGAAGAGATTACTAAGCCCCGTCCATCTTCTACCAGCCAGTTTAGACAAAAAGGAAAAAACTTAGGCTGAAATAAAAGCAAAATTGACCAAGTGGACTAAGCAATATAATGACACACCAGCCTGCATCCTGTCTGTAATTGAGCAAGGAGCTGAATCATCTCCAGTGAGGAGAGTAATCTTTTCTCAGTTACTTGTAAAAAATGTTATAAGAAGCCATACATCATTTTGGAGAGTCATTTCAAGTCCTGAACTAAAGACAAGATGCTGGGGGGGGGGGGGGGTGGGGGGAAGATTTTTCATTGTACGGAGAGAAACCAAGCTTAGAGTACATCTGCAATCTCTTTTCGAGAAATTCTTGATCACAGTGCTTCACAAGCATAGAGCAAAGTCTTCTATTTGAAAGTGAATAGAAACTATTATGGTTATGTGGCTGAGGTTTCTGTTGGTGTCTACAAGAGAGGGATTGTGGATCAGTCACCACAAGCATACAACAAACTTTGAAATCAGCAGATAGGAAATGTCAGTGGACTCATCCTACCAGATGGAGTCTTGTCCTTAACTTTCTTGTATTCCATTATGAGGTCTGAACTCTTCTGAGCAAGCCTGCTCTCTTACGAAGGAAACATGAAATGAGACTATTGCTGACCTTGAAATACTGAGCGAGGGGTCATACAAAGACATTGGGCTTTGTATGTATGACTAAGAGGCAATTTGACCTTGCAGACAGACATTGGATACCCAAGAAGACAAGCACAAGAAAGGGGGAGGAAACCAACTAGCCTTCCAACTTTCATATACCTCATTCTAAAATTTACACAGTAGACCATTTGTCATCCATGCTATCCCACAGATTGTTTTTTGTTTATGATTTGCAAAATGTTTATGTTACTTCTATTTGAATTTTTATTTTTCTCAATATTAGAGGAGCAGAACCAGTTAACTTTTAGGGAGTTGTCTCTTTTTGGTTTGTATTTATTTATTTTTAATTAAGTTTTTATTTTAATTCTAGTTTACTTGACATAGGGAGTTCTATCAGTTTCAGGTGTACAATATACTGATTCAACAATTCCATACATCACCCTGGGCTCATCATGACAAGTGTGCTCCTTGGGAGGTATTTGTTTGTATTCTGAGGTGCTCACTATAAGGATGTGCAATTTTTTTATATAACTTATGTTTGGCATAGTATACAGTGACTTCATAGGGGCCAGTGTTAAATCTGCCTCCATTTCTAAACATACTGCCTAGTGGTTTGTTTGCTGACAGATGTTGTGGCTGTCATAGAAATAGATATCTCAAGAGATATTACATGCTGAATGGAGTGTATTTGTGGAATACACAATCTCAGTGTGCACACTCTTCTTGAGTACAGTTGACACACAATGCTACAGTTGTGTCAGGTATACAGCATAGTGACAACTCCAGACATTATACTACGTTCATCACAAGTGTTGCTACCATCTGTTGCCATCCAACTCTATTACAATACCATTGACTATATTCCCCATGCGGTACCTTTTTTTCAATGTGCACACTTTTGACTACAGCTACAGAAGCGTTCCTCTACAGAAATTTGTGACCCATTTTGCTCTGGATAAGGGCAGAAAAGGTTCATATTTCATACTTTGTAAAGTTACCTGCTGTATACCTTCATTATTTTTGCAACACTTACATGCATCCAAAAATTTTAAACAACCTGAGAACAAATGTAGAAGAAAAGAGGCTGTAAAATTGAATTTCCTGATATCCATTATTTCATGTATGTCAACCACCAGTAAAACTAACAAACCACGTGTTTAACTTAGGGCTTTTCCTTTTTTGTGCTGTACATGCATGACTATAAAAAATAGTTAAGAGAGAAATAACTTAAGATGATGGATAGGTTTGTTTAATTTTTCATGAAATTTTCCATATCAGTTCAAGCGTAATTGTTAAGAACATGTATATTAAGATGATGTAAGTGGACTAAAAGTTTTATGACTTGACTCTAAAAAAAGAAAGGATGGCCCACCATCATCCCTTTATTCACTTTTATTTGACATCACAGCCAATATAATAAGATGAATAATTATGGGGATAAGAGAGGAGGATAAAACTGTGTTTCTTTACAAATGATGTTACTGTCACACAAAAAACTCAAAACAATCTAAAAATGATTAGAAAGCAGTAAAGTGTTGTCAAGATAACTGGATAATGGTTAGTATGTAAAAGCCAATTGCATTTCCAAACACCTTCCACAAATAAGTCGGATTGTAATTAAGGTTTCTAACAATAATGTTAAAAATATTTAATAACTTAGAGATAATTTTAGTAAAGCCAGGCAGGCCTTTTACTGTGAAAAATACACAGCTTTATTAGGAAATGTCAAAGAAGAGCCTACAAAAATGGAGAGATACAGCATATTCACAGATAGACAAATTCATTTGTAGATTCAATGTAACTTCAATAATAATCTGATTTTTTTCTTCAGAGAACTTGATACACTTATTCCAACATTTAGTTTGGAAAAGTAACATGCCAAGAACAGCCTGAGTACTCATATTCTGCTAGGGAGATTTACTACTTTGTCAGGCAAAAATGATCTGGCTAATAGGGCCAGATTCTACTGTGTGTCAAGCCTGTGAGTTCAAGGATGGCGAAGATAGAGGCGTCCTAGGCTGAAGAGACTGAAGCCCCGAAATCCCCACCAAAAGAATTTTCAGCCCAAAGCTTTACCCTCATCGCCCAGGAGAAGCAGCGTTCGCTAAGAGGAGTTGCTTCTTAGGTTGTAATTCACCAGCCACGGGAATTTAGTAGTGGGAAGTAGGAAAGGGACTTTCTGACACTAATTAATCTCTGCCTATTTTTCTCCACTCTTTGTTTACTCCTGAAAACATCTAAACCAGCAAATGTGTCACCAGGTGAGGGAGTAGGCATTTATTGTCTCAAGACAACTAATGGCAGAAGCACCAGCAGAATTCTAAGGACCCTTTATTTTATCTTGTCCATGCTTCCTTCCCTCCTCAGGATTTTAAAGATAAATAGGTTATGGCTTATGGGCATTTAAGAGATTCCTAAAGCAAGAGGAATAAACATTCTTCATTATGTTCCTAATGGCAAATGATATAGAGTACAATACACAAAATTATGGGGACTTCCTGGAGTGGGAACAATTCCCAATAAATTGCCTGCAACCCTCCTACTTCCTCTCAATCAAGAAGGCTTATCAGAATACAAAAAGAAGAAGAAGAAGAAGAAGAAGAAGAAGAAGAAGAAGAAGAAGAAGAAGAAGAAGAAGGTATTTAAGGGAGAATCTTGATTCCAGTCCGTTCTTACAAAGTAACTCACAGACAAAGTCAAGTATTTTAATTATTTTTAATGTGATAGGGTCATAATATACACACAACTCAGGAGAAAAATTGCTTATTTTCAATCACTTCAATTTCATCTTCATTCTGGAGCTCCCATTCTAATTTGGTAATGAAAAAGAAAACTTAAATTTCCATTTGAGATAACGTCACTTCTTCCAGTTTGAAACACCTCACTGTTTTACTTAAACAGTCCACCAACAGTAATGGGATTTCGTCTCTTTGACTCTTTTTTCTTATTATGATATAATACAACAGAAGTGTGAATATGTATGTGAGTGTGTATATAGATAGATATAATATACAGATATATGGATATAGGTATATTCAGATAGATTTAGCCATTGATAATAAAATTGAACCTCAATTTCACCAAACAACATATACCGCTATGTGGAAAGCACTTTCATATTTTTATGTTATGCTATAGTTAACCCCCAAACTGATTTCAAGATGCACTAGTATCTTATGACCAGCTGTTTAAAAGACAGTGATAACGAAACCCTGATATACAGCAATTTATTTTAATGTAAATTAATTCTGGATTTCTATTTCCCTTTTCTCTCATCTTTTTTTCTTTCCTGGAATAAATTCACATTCTCAAGATGTGGTAACAGCGAGACATAAGTACTGAGCCTTCTTACAGTTGTTAACAGACTACACCTGAGAAGCGAGGTATTACCCCCAAACTTAGAACTATACTTCTACCCCTCCATCCCCCAAATTTAACACCAAGGAATGGTGGAAGATCAATTCGCTAAGACACTGGGTCCAGCTACTTGGCACCCTCTCTCATTCTCTCTCCTCTAATTTCTTCCCCCAGCACAAAAAAGAGCATTCTACTTCCCATTTTTATCCAGGAGAAATTTCCCTTAAGTCTTATCTTTTATCCTATCTTGGTAGTATTTGGTCTTCCCATTGCTGAGTCAACAAGTCCTAGGCTCAAAAACCAGTCATCATGGCGGAGACAAAATATTAATAAGGAAAAAATCTTATAATATTTCAAAAGGTGATCCCACTACTGAGAAAATACATTTTTTGCAATACATATAACAACTGCTTATGATATGGTCTATGCAAAAAGCTTGTAATTGAAAATCACTAAAATCCAACACCTTCATTTTCTAATGAGTTAATTAGGAGCCTCAGAGGGAGTGATTTTCCCAAGCCTGCTTAATTTATTCTGTATTGTCTACCTTCCCCTCTGAGAGGTGTGTCCAGATATGTGTCTCTGGGCCAATTAGAGGCAAAACAATAAGATAAAATAAAATGTAAATATGACCAGTCTTCCCACTCTATCAGCTCTCCATCCCTTCTACTTTTTCATCTCTACCAGTGACTTGTGCTCTCAACCTCTGACAACTTCCCATCACTTTGCCTTCAAAGCATCACGCTAGGGTTAATTCAGTCTTACCATATCACTCCCACAAACTGGAATATATTTGTCAACACCCCGTATCCTAAAAATGCACATTAAATATCCAGGCCTGGCTTAAAACTGAAGGTAGTGCAAAAATATTTACTGAAGCACAGAGATTTTTGTACTCATTTTCTAGTTGTACTCACTTTTCTAACATGATACATTAGCACCACAGATTCAACATAGCCAATTCTAATAAAATAGGAAGTTTCATAATATATTTAATTACATTAATTAAATTGATACTGCCCCAATTAAAATAATATTATTCTTGAAATATGAGAAAGTTCATTTAGAAAACAAATATATCTGATTTGGAGATAATAGAAAGTACTGTGAATGCTTATAAATTATCTTTTTAATTAATAAATATCTATAAACAAGAAAGTAAGTGGATCTGATTTTACAATAATTACACTAATGAACAAAGCATCTCTACCCTCTTAGACACCCACATGTTTAGGAAATAATTGTTTTTGTGAATGGCTGTGCGTTAATGAAAGAACTAGAGAGCACATTAAATGTGGTGCCTTATAAACATACATTTTAATTTCTCCTTTTCTCACTTTGTCATGTTAATATGATAATCACCAGAAGGAGTCACATAAAAAGCTTAGTCTAATAGCCAAAGTCAAATCAGGCTAAATCAAATATACCCATAATTCCTTAAAAACCTGATTTATGCTGTCTCATATGTAAAAAAGAAGAGTTAAAAACACTTGCCCATTGCTTTTTCACCCTTCTCTTTCCATCATTAGAAATCAGGACCAGTCACGGTGATTGCACTTGTGATTGCACTTCTGAAAGTTGCCGGAGATAAAAGCACTTGACCTACATTTTCCTTTAGGTTCTTTTTTCTGTAACCTGGAAGAAAAAAAATCAGAGTTCACAGTGAGAACAATAATCTTTCCTGCACCACCTACACCTTTATTCGCAGGGTTCTATAATCAACTGTGACAGCATTTGAAGACACTAATCAGTCAGACTCTAAGATTATTGATTTCAGAAAAAAAAGTGCATGAATGACTTCCTTTCCAATTCTTCATATCTGTGAGTAGCTCCAAACAGAAAACTCAGTAACATCAATGACTCAAAACCTCCTACAAATCGATGTGCTAAGTCATAATACATAATAAAAGTAAGAGGCATAATGGGATTTGTGTAATACTATTAACATTTACGTTTGCTTTTGAGAGTGGTTCTGGTTCAAGGCTTATTGTGTACAACTGCTCTTCCCTACAAAGGACTAAAGAGAATGGGGACTGGAAAGGGTTTAGCTACAAACACTGCAATGCCTTCTTCTGGTTAGATCCTTCAATATGTCATATCTTGAGCCCTACAAGCACCAATCTTTAGCTCTAAAAAGACAACAGGAATTCATGTTTGATTATGCAAATGAGGATAATGTACCCAAATAAATATAAGATACAAAGAATCCAGATAATGAGGTTTTGTTGCTTCCATATGCATGCTAAAAGCCCAGCTTAATTTCAAACATCGCATCCCCATAAGTAGCTAATAATGTGTTATTCGCATGTCTCATTTATCTGTGTATCTCCAGCCCCTAATATAAGCCTGTCACACTGAAAGGACATTAAAATATGGGCTGAACTGAACAAAATAGAGATGGTTTCACATTCTATTGAACTGTGGATAGTTAAAAATCACAAATATCTCTGTATTACAAAATGCCACCCAATCAATGAAATTATATTTATAAAACTCAATGTAAAAAATTCTTGACACCAGCATCCTCCCTAAGGGCAGAATGGGTTATGATTTTTGAGATACTTGTAAGTTAATATCAAACATGAAACAATAATACATAGTATCTGAGACTAAAGTCTAAAATAGAAAGAAAGGAAACCACATGGAAATTCATAAAGTCTACCATTTTAAGTTAATTTATTTTTGGTTCTTTGACCTTTTCTCTGCACAGAATCTGTGTTCCATTTGGTAGGGTTGTTACCTATCTTTAAGGCAGGAACTTCATGGTGCTTTTAAAAGAAAGATTATCTGTAGGCGTTTCTAGTGCTTGGCTTGCCAAGATGGTGGACCTAATAATAAAAGTCTTGTGAATTACACTCATCATGCATTCAGTCATATAATTTTCTGCATCATCAGGGAGGAAAAATAAGTGTTTTCAGAATGGCTTTTCAAAAAAAGTTGTTTCTTTCTACCTAGCATAGTTTTAACCAGCACAGTTTTGAAATAAAAGGTAATAGGAAGGCTTTGGAATTTCCTTTTTTTAAAGTTTATTTATTTATTTTGAGAGAGAGCAAGAAAGAGAGAGAGAGGGATAGAGAGAATCCCAAGCACTGATCCAGTGCTTACAGCATGGAGCCCGATAGGAGGCTCGATCTCAGGAACCATTAGATCATGATCTGAAACAAAATCAAGAAACAGATGCTTAACCTACTGAGCCACCCAGGCATTTCTAGAATTTCCTTTATTAAGGCCCTTTAGAGTTAAGATAGTCTCTCATCTATCTGGCTTTATATAAAGATTGAAGAAGAAAAGTGATATTTCCTTTAGAAAAACTTTTCTACCCCCATGGTAGACATGAAACTGTACCACCCGGATCCCCCTTCCACATAACATTGCTCAGCTACAGAGTACAGTGTGCAGATGGTTTCCAGGTGTCAGTTCCTTCAGGGTCTACTTTAGCTGCAGTGAGCCACTTCAGCGTGAGGGGGAGCAACTCAAACAGGCTCTACTCAATCCAAAGTTCCCTACTCGATTAGCCAAGTCTTTCCTGGGCACCCCCAATGCAATTCCTCCCTCTGTCCAACACACTTCCTTCCTCCTTCCTTTCACAGGTCTCAATCAACAATAAACTTATACCCTACTTTATCTTAGAATCTACTTCAGAGGAATCCAGACTGAGGCAATACATATTAAGACTAGTCCAAGAATGTGGGAAATTAAATAGAGTTCTGGATTACTTACTGTCCTAGTAGAGGAGGCCTCCATTACTAGGGGTTTGGGTGGGGAGGGCAAGAACACACAAACTGTCCTTGACACAAGGTGGAAGTCCAATTGTTAAGACATGAAGTGGAATGGTATACCAATAGGAGGGGACACACTAATGAGTTTGAGTATTGGGTTATTATTGCTGAAGGCCACTGATGCATTACAGAAGGATAAAGAACAGCTAAAGATGAGTATCAGGCAATTGAAAAACAAATGTGAAAAACATGATTTCCTTGGTTTCATTACAAAGCTCTCATCTTCTACAGCAGAAGGACAGAGGAAGTTAAGGAGCAGGCCCATGATTTAGTGGTCTGAGTGACTTAACTACAAAGAAAATTAAATGCAAGGCCAAAGCAGGTCTGTTATGCCATAGTCAGGGCCTTAGGTGGGAAAATTTGAGACTGACATCTAGGTGGATGCCCCTGCATGGGACGATGGTACTTGGGTGGATACTCCTTTGTATTCTGACTTGCCACCCTACTCTCAAACTTCTGAGCCTAAAGAAGTGCCCTGTTTTTTATCATACACAACCCTCTATAGACATAGACACACAAAAACAATATGTCCTGTTTCCATGGTAAAGAAAAATGCTGAGGGTTCTATCTTAAAAGCTAATAGGTCACTTTATCAGAATTTGACCTCATCTCTTGTCTTGGTCACTATGCCAATAACTGGGATTAATTTACAATGTAATTTTCCTGGGGCATTGCTAGGTCTGATATGAAGGAAGGAGATTATATCTCAAAGTAGTTGCAAGACCTAACCAGCACATAATGGCAGGAGCCAAGAGAGTAAAGACACAGCCAGATTCTGAAGGTGCTTGATAACAGTTATTAGAACATACACTTGGGTAGGAAAGAAATTGGGAGTGCACTCACAGGACAGCAGATTTAGCACTGGCAAAGAGCAGGTGCTTCAACTTGCTGCTAGGATGATACTTAGAAACTTAAAAGAAGTGGTGCCTGCACTGTAGCAAGTAGAAAGGATAGAATTGCTATGGTAAATGGTGAAAGAAGGGATTAAAAGGTTTGGGGAAGTGGCCATTTGGGAATGGGTATGCAATATATGCCCTAAACATCCCCCAGATGATAACATTCCCCAGGAAAGCCCAGAGGACTCACTACCTACCAAGACCATAAGGAATGGTGTGGCTTGTGGCTTAAGCACCAGGGGGCAAGGGGTTGCTATTGTAATGACCTATAAGTTGGGAGTTGCAGCCAATGGGAGCCTGATCTGTAGAAAGCTACTGACATGATGAAAAGAAAACATTCTACCTGAGAGAAAAATCGGTGTGTACCTTTCTCTTCCGAAGAAATAAGGATGGGTGACTGAGTACCTGATGTCAGTCACCCCAATTAAAAAAAAAAGTCATGATTCCTTGTCTTATTTTAGAAGAGAACCAGATTTCAGATGTGGAAATCATTGGCTGAAAATGTATCCAAGTTCCTAGGAAGAAGGACATCATGGCAAGTACACCAGTAATGATTTTTATGATACTTTTCAAAGTGATTTATGGCCATTTGCTCAAGTAACTGTAAAGTCTGAAAAAGAGAGATACTCAGAAATTTTGAGAAATGTTTGACACAGTGTCTGAGTTGGCATTGGTAACCAGAACCCTGTCTATCATTAGGGCTCCTATAATAAAGGTATCATATACAAACCAAACAGTAAACGAAGTCAGCCTTGTGGTCCCATTGGGTCTACAGACCTACCCGGTGGCATTTCCCTGGTCACCGTATGTGTATTTTGGAGTGACATGTTTGGCAGCTGGTACAAGCCCCACATTGATATTACAGAGAATGGAAGATAATCCTATAAAAGTGAAAATCCCAACAACATCTATGCAAAATTTTTTAATGTTTATTTATTTTTGAGACAGAGTGGGAGAGAGAGGGAGACATAGAATCCGAAGCAGGCTCCAGGCTCCAAGCTGTCAGCAAAGAGCTCTACATGGGGCTTGAACCCATGACCCATGAGATCATGACCTGAGTGGAAGATGGCTGCTTAACCAACTGAGCCACCCAGGGGCCCCTCTTGCAACCTTTAAAGACCCAGTGGTCAGGTGCATGCTGGATTATCTCCTTCACAAGTAGGAGACAGATAATTGCATTTTTCATATCCTACCATCTAAAAAAATTACAATGCATTTTTTCAGATTCTGGTAGCATTTCTCCGTATGTTTCTTCAGATCATGGTAGCAGCATGTTCCACACCTAAGCATATTCCACTAAGAATACTTCTCAGGCCCATATACTGAATAAAGTGAAAAGCTTCCCGCTTTGAAAGAATCCCAGAACAGAAAGGGCTCTGCAGCTGATCCATGTTACAGTGCAAGAAACTCTGATACTCAAGCCACATGATTTTACAGGCCCTATGGTGTTGGAGATATCATGGTTAAAAAAGATGCAATGTACGATATGTGGCAAATCCCAGTGTAAAATTCACAATTCAGGACACTGGGATTCTGCAACAAGGCCATGCCATTCACCAGACAAAATCATGTTTTCTGAAAAACCCCAAGGGTTCTGGAGCAAGATCATGCTAAATAAGGCAGACAATTATACACCTTAAAAAACAGCCTGTGGAATTCTTGTGGTCTAGTAGAGACAGAACACTTGGCCATGGTCATTAAGTGAGCGTGGATCTGGAACTACCCATTCAGAACAGGATCTGTCAGACAACAAATCATAAGTTTAAGTGGTCTCAGTAGCAATTTGACATAATATAGAAGAGGCACATCCCAAATTGACCATGAAATGGGCCAAAGGGCACAAAAAAAGCTGCATAGACAGGAAACCCAGACTACAATGGCATCCATCACTGTTGCACTACTGCCTACCCTTAAGCTTACAACTGTGGTCATATCAGGTTCCCCATATGACCTGCTGAAGGAGAAAAAAGTCCAAACTTGCATCATGAGTATGTTGGCTCAATATATGGGTCCAAGCCCAAATTAAATATTAGTTGCATTATAACCTCACTTAGGATGGCCTTGTAAGATTGCTATGAGGAAAAAGTCTTCTAATGGGCACAGTTTGGGGCAGTACCACTGGTCATCCCTTTGTGTTGAAAATAAATGACATGAGATTAGAATATTTAAAGTCTATGGGGTAATAGTAAATGGACTGGACAACTTATTAGGGTTGACAAAGGGGAAAATGCAAGGTTGGGGATAGGCAGATTTTGTGTAGAGGAATGTGATTAAACATAGGGAAATGGACTTAAAGCTTGACGATCTTTATATTACATACTGATGCCACCAGAAAACATTCACCATGGAAAAACTAAATAAGCACCTGACATTGTCAATGGTTTCTGTCAACAGCCACTTCAAAGTAGATATGATGGGCATTTCATGAAGTTGCCATCATGGCAGATATAGAAGGCTCCATTCAGGCTGATATAGCAAAAGGCCATGGACCGAGTGACTTACAACAGCAAAAAATTATTTCTCACTGTTCTGGAGACTGAAAGTTTGAGATCAGGGTGCCAAGATTGTCAATTGAGAGCTCTCTTCTATGTCACAGACTTCTCATTGTATTTTCACAGAGCAAGTTAATTCTCTGGAGCCTCTTTTATAAGGGCGCTGATCCCATTCATGAGATCTCCACCTTCATTATCCAACCACCATTCAAAAACCCCACTTCTAATGCCATAACATTGGGTGTTATATTTTTAAATTATTAATTTTGAGGGGACACAAACATTCAGAAGGTATGCATACACCCAACAATATAGGCTTCCATTTATCAGGGCTTATCTAGCTATTGCCAGAACCTAATGGTCAACCTACTGGCAATAGAAAACAGCTCAGTTCCCACTATGGCACTATTTTTCAAGGACACCAATTGGGCTCCTTGTACACTGGAAGGCCCAGATATTTGCTCTCAAGGAAACAGATACATATTCTGATTTTTTCTCATTTGTCCCAGAACTTAGCACAACTTTGTAAGGTCTTACAAAGTGTATTTATATTGGCATGGAATCCCACAGCATCTCATCAGACCAGGGAAACATTACAGCAAACAAGGTATGAAAGTGGGTTCATGACCACAGGATTCACTGGATGTATCATTTACCCCACTCCCCAGAACCTGTTGGCCTGATAGAGCATTGGAATGGCTATGAAGGTAGAGATGAAGAGCCATTATTCTTTAAGGATAAAGTATCTTCCCCCACAAGGCATTGAAAGAAAGAACTGCATATGGCATGATGTCACCAAACAGAATGAATATATAAGCCCAGAAATCAAGTGATAGAAGTATGAGTGGTCTCACTTACCTTCTACTCCCAATAACTCACTGGTGGACTTTGTGCTCTCTGTAACTGTAATTCACACTATGAAGGGTTAAAAATCCCACACTACAAAGAGAGCGCACTTTCACCAGCAAATACAGCAAGAGCCCCATTGATTATAAACTAGGTGCTCTGATTCTGTCAATACATTTATTTCTATCAGAGTCTGAAAAGAAGCATACATATTGATCTCTCTGTTTCCAAAGACCACCACTTTTTCCTCAGGAAGAGAAGCTCACAGAAATCCTGGAGAAGCTGTGCTCTGGATGTTTATGAAGAAGTGGAACTTAGCACCAGTGAGGAGTATGGTAGATATCGGGGACAACTACCAAAATTCCTATTCAAGGAAGGGCTTGCTGTCCAGCTATAAGGAGACAGTCAATAGGCAGACACCAGCTGTCATCTCCTTCATGGTCTGCCTCTGCTAGAGAAGACATTTGAGGTCACACCATTTTCACTAGTAGCCATCTGGTAACTAAGCTAGGTGGATATATAAAGACCTAGCAATTCTGACAAACTTCTCATATTTCTCCATCAGGACTCTCCATCAAAGCCAGGGCTTTGTCAGACCTGCTTCACAATTCAACTGCTCCCTTGGTCCATTTCTTCTTTCTCTCCCTTCTTTCACAGGCAATGATAACCTAATAGATATCTAGCACCCCAAACTCTTTCTCAGCTTCTGCTTACCAAGATTCAATCTTCAAAATGCCAACCCCAATCCTCCATTTCTGGCAACTAGCATTACCATTCTTCCATTTGCTGACTCATCATTTCCCAAAATATCATCCTAAGAAATAATATCTATCAAGATATTAACTTTCATTCTACCATAGTAGAAACGCATGATCAAATGCTGGGTAAGACTAAGTTAAATGTTTTCTTACTGCATGACCAGACCAGACAGTTTAACCTGCAAAGGAACTTATATAAGTTCCTTTGCAGGTTATATATATATATATATTCCATCTTGCGAATCCCTAAGACATCAATCTCCCACCCATTGCCAATGATAAAATCTCTGGAAAATAAGTAGTCATGTGGTGACCTTTTTCATATATTTTTCCAGGAGCAGAAATAAGACATCGTAAGTACTGTAAATCATCAAATATAAAATTAAAAACACCGTTTGTAACAAGAGTTATAAGGTTCCTTATGGCAGCTGTGATTTTTTACCCTTTGGAAACTGAACAGAGAGAATCAATGAGCATACAGAAAGTTTGAAGTATACATGAACGTTTAGTTTTTCACAATTTTTAATATCATCTATCTTCATTAATATTATTAGATAATTTTGAAACATGTTTGAGATATTTAATCAAATCTAATTTACTCAAGGATTTTAAAATCACATCTTAAAAAATAAAATCATGTTTGAGAATGTGCGTAACAGTAATTTTTCGGTGGAAGATTACCATTTTTCGTATGCTCATTAAAAATATGGAAATGAGATAATTTGTATGTTACTTTTTTCTCAAGTGAAATTGACCTCTCCTTTAGCTTTAAAAGAATATAAGATAGAAATTTTTACTTAAAAAAATCTAGCTCTTTGTATACATTTTTCTGCCAAAATAGTCTTGGTTGACTAAATGATTAGTCTAAACCAATTACATTCCCCTTGCCACTATATATTTAGAAAAGGGCATGCAATGGGGGCATCTGGGTTGCTCAGTTGCTTAAGCGTCTTGATCTCAGGGGCCTGAGGTCAAACTCTGCATTGGGCCCTGCATTGAGCTCCACCCTGGGCATGAAGGCTACTTAAAAACAAAACAAACGAAACTAAACGATAGTACATGTAACCAAATCCAGGACAATGAGAAGTGAGAGAAGTTTTCTGTGAATCTTCTGAGTAGGTTCCTGCTGCTTAGAAGTCACAAGAAAGGATGAACACCTCCTTCCAATGGACACTGCCAACTCTATATACAATGCCTGGAAGTTCTAGAGTTGTCTTTCCACTAATTAGCGTGAGTATAAAGTCAAGACCTGGAGGGTAGAGCCAAGAGAAACTGAGCCACAGCCTACCTATGTCACACCTTGATTCCATCCTGCACCTAGACTTGCTTTTATGTGAGATAAAACTTATTAAGATTGTTGGCATTGTTTTAAATTACATGAAGTGTACAACATCCTTACTTATAGAAGATTTCTAATTCCTCTAGAAAAAAAAATCATAATAACCAAACTCTATTTAATTTCCCACTATGGGGATCCTGGGAAGATGGCGGCGTAGGAGGACGCTGGGCTCACCGCGCATCCTGCTGATCACTTAGATTCCACCTACACCTGCCTAAATAACCCAGAAAACCACCGGAAGACTAGCAGAACAGAGTCTCCGGAGCCAAGCGCAAACGAGAGGCCCACGGAAGAGGATAGGAAGGGCGGAGAGGCGGTGCGCGCTCCACAGACTGGTGGGAGGGAGCCGGGGCGGAGGGGCGGCCCTCCGGCAAAGCAGAACCCCCGAGTCTGGCTTGCAAAAGCAGAGGGGCCTGATGGAGTGTGTTCCGACAGCAAGCAGTGTTATGCCCAGAATTCGTGATCCCCAAAGACCACTAGGGAGCCGAGTCCGATGCAAAAGCAAAAGAGCCTTTATTCGAGCTAGCTAGAGCTCAATCCCCTACCTGCACCTACGCAGCAGTGAGATACCAGGGAGAGAGAGCGAGTTTCAAAAGCACAAAGGTTTTATAGGGGTCTAGGGGCAGTTGGTGAGGTAATGGCTGTGGCCTCAGCCGATTGGCTGGGGAAGGGTCGGAGTCCTGTTACGCAGGTCGCTGGGCGTGTTTTGATCAGGAAGTTTGAACTGGTGAGCGGGAGGTTACTCAAGGGGAGGAGGCACGGTCTGAGGTTTCTGCGATTTTCCCGGGAAAGGGGTCATGTCGGGGACATAGTCACTCAAGGTGGAGGACACAGAACAAGATGGAGTCGGCCGGCATAGGCTCGCCCTTTCATTCCCCCCTTGTCATGTAGCTTACGGACCCAATCATGGTACCGGCTGCATTTATGGTGACAAGGGGAACAGAGTTTGGAGGTTTACGCTAAGTTCTGGGAAGCATGCGTCCCTGGGGTGGCTCTGGGAGGTCTGATTAAGTATTGTCCCCCGAGCTGGTGTCTATGATCTGCCAGGTGATGTTTTGGGGGGCATGGGGACTCCCGGCAGCATGAGCAATGACAAGCAGAGTTAACAGAGTTACCAATATTAGGTGGGTCTAATGCGCTGTAGCTTGAGCTTGAGCGGGTTGTGTTGGTCCCGACTGATGGCCCATCGCGTGACGAAGTCCTTCCGGATCGAGGAGGGGTCTGCTGGCCGAACATGGGTGTGATGGACCCAGGTCGCGATGCCGTCTACTTTGAGAGCGGTGGGGGTTGTCAGCACCACGATGTAGGGTCCCTTCCAGAGCGGCTCGAGGGTCTCTCGGTGGTGCCTCTTGACGTAGACCCAGTCTCCCGGCCTGTACTGATGAGGTGTTGGGGTCGGGCCAGCCTCGTAGATGGCACGGAGGCACGGCCAAATGTCCTTGTGCGCCCTCTGGAGCCCGCTCAAGGAAAGAAAAAGTTCTTGATCTTTAAACTCAGCAATAAGTTCAGCTCGAAGGCTGGGAATAACAGGGGGTGGCCTGCCAAACATGATCTCGTAGGGAGTAAAACCCAGAGTGTAAGGAGTGTTTCTAACCCGGTAAAGGGCGTACAGTAGGAGAGTCACCCAGTCCCCGCCAGTCTCCATGGTTAATTTGGTAAGGGTCTCTTTTAGGGTTCTATTCATTCTTTCTACCTGTCCTGAGCTCTGGGGCCTATAAGCACAATGTAATTTCCAGTTTGCCCCCACCGCCTTGGCTACTGCCTGTGTTACCTGCGAGATAAAAGCTGGTCCATTGTCTGATCCTACCATGGCAGGAAAACCATACCTGGGTAAGATGTCTTCTAGTAGCTTCTTAGCCACCGTCTGAGCCGTTTCATGCTTGGTTGGGTATGCCTCTGCCCAGCCAGAGAAGGTGTCTGTAAATACTAAAAGATATTTATAACCATACTTTCCTGGTTTGACTTCAGTGAAGTTGACTTCCCATTGGGCTCCCGGTCTGGTGCCTCTGAGCCTGGTTCCTTTTTTATTTGATGTGGCTCTCGCGTTGGTGAGTTGGCAGGTCTTGCAGGCAGATACAACTTGCTCTATTTTGGTGTCCTGTTGGTGAATCTTGATTCCGGCATGTCGGATTAAGTCTTTTAATTTTCGGGCCCCCATGTGAGTAGACTGATGCATGTGCTCTAATATTGAGACTCCGAGCTGGTCTGGCAGCACGAGCTCCTTGTTAGGTGTATACCACCATCCCTTTATCTCCTGGGCCATGGGGAGTTTCTTGATCCGCTGTAACTCCTCCTGGGAGTATTTGGGCTGGTCTGGTAAAACTGGGTCTCCCGGGTCTGGTAGTTGTATGGTCATGGTGGGGACTGGAGTAAGGGCTACTGCCTTGGCTGCCTGGTCAGCCTTTCGATTACCTCTAGCTACTGGGTTATCAGCTTTTTGGTGCCCTTGGCAGTGGATAATGGCTAGCTTGGCAGGAAGCCATAAGGCCGTAAGCAGGTTAAGTATCTCCTGCTTATTTTTTATAGTCCGTCCTTCTGCCGTCAGTAAACCCCTCTCCTGATAAATTGCCCCATGAATATGAGCTGTGGCAAATGCAAAACGGCTGTCTGTGTAGATGTTAAGCCGTTTTCCAGCTCCCAGCATCAGCGCCTTGGTGAGGGCTATGAGCTCTGCTCGCTGGGCTGACGTTCCGGAGGGTAGAGCCTCCGCCCATACGGTGTCTGTTTCGGTGACCACCGCTGCACCCGCATACCTGTGTCCGTCTTGCACAAAGCTGCTGCCATCAGTGAACCAAGTAGCCTCGGCATTGGGGAGGGGCTGGTCGGTCAGGTCTGTCTGGAATCCAGTACTTGTTCCAGGATTCCCGCAGTCATGTAGTGGAGCACCTAGGTGAGGGTCGGGCAGCAGGGTTGCAGGATTGAGGGCTGCACTGGGGTGGAACTGCACTCGTGGAGGGTTGAGTAGGAGGCTCTGGTAATGAGTCATACGTGTATTGCTCATCCATCTATCCGGAGGCTGTTTCAGGACCCCTTCAATGGTATGTGGGGTCGTGATCCAGATCTCCTGTCCTAGGGTCAGTTTGTCTGCATCCTTGACTAGGAGTGCTGTGGCTGCAATAATTCTTAGGCATGGCGGCCAGCCGACAGCCACTGGGTCTAGTTTCTTAGGTAAGCCACTGGGCGGTTCCAGGGGCCTAAGGCTTGAGTTAGAACCCCTTTTGCTATTCCCTTATGTTCGTCTACAAAGAGGTGGAAGGGTTTCATAATGTCTGGTAGGCCCAGGGCTGGGGCACTTAAGAGGGCCTTTTTTTAACTGATTAAAGGCAATTTCTTCTTTTTCAGTCCATTTAAATGTTTTCCCCTCTTTGGTAGCTTCATATAGGGGCTTGGCAATCTCAGCAAAACCTGGAACCCAGAGGCGGCAGTAGCCGGCTGATCCTAGGAATTCCCTCACTTCTCTTCGGGAGGTGGGAGTAGGGATCTTTAGGACAGTTTCTTTTCTGGCATCTGATAACCGCTGCTGTCCGCCCTCCAGGATATATCCCAGGTAACTTACCCTCTCCCTGCATATCTGAGCCTTCTTTGCGGATGCCTGGTACCCTAAGGTCCCCAGGGTAGCCAGCAGGTCCTGGGTCCCTCGCTCACAGTCTTTGGCCGTGTCGGCAGCAATCAGGATGTCATCTACGTATTGTAGGAGGGTGAGGCCAGGGTGCTCCCTTCTGTACTCACCCAGGTCCTCGTGTAGTGCCTCGTCGAAGATGGTGGGTGAATTTTTGAATCCCTGAGGTAGCCGTGTCCAGGTGAGTTGCCCACTGCAGCCCTCCTCCGGATCATGCCACTCGAAGGCAAACAAGGGTTGGCTCTGGGGTGCCAGCGGCAGACTGAAGAAGGCATCCTTTAAATCTAGTACAGTATACCAGACCCTGGAGGGTGCCAAGGAGCTCAAGAGAGTATATGGGTTGGGAACAGTTGGGTGTATGTCCGCGACCCTCTTATTTACTTCCCGGAGGTCTTGTACTAGTCGGTAGTCATTTGTGTGAGGCTTTTTGACCGGCAGTAGGGGGGTGTTCCAGGCAGACTGGCAAGGAACTAGTACGCCTAGGCTTCGTAGTCTCCGGATGTGTGGCTGGATCCCCTTCCGGGCCTCCTGAGACATGGATTTGATCCTTACCGGACTCTCTCCTGGCTTGAGCTCTACCAGGACTGGGGTCCTGTGAGCGGCTAGTCCCATCCCCTCTGTCTCTGCCCAAACTGAGGGGAATTCTTGTAGCCATCTGTCTATATTATCCTCTCTCGGGAGCGCCTCCTGGTGGAGGCGGTATTCATCCTCCAGTTTCATGGTCAGTACCTGGATGGGGTGGCCCTTGCCATCGGTGACCTGAGGCCCCCCTTGTCTGAAAGTTATCTGAGCTCCAATCTTGGTCAGTAAGTCCTGTCCTAACAGCGGGTAGGGGCATTCTGGTATTACCATAAAGGAGTGGGATACCCGGCCTGTTCCCAAATCTACTGTTCTTCGGGTAGTCCATGAATACTGGCTCATACCAGTTGCCCCTTGTACCCAGGACTTCTGGGTACAAGGACTTGCTGGCTAGTTTTCCTTGTGGGGTGCAGAGGACCGAATGTTGTGCTCCAGTGTCGACAAGGAAGTCAACAGGGGTCCCCTCCACTTTAAGAGTTACCCTGGGTTCGGGGAGATGGTCCGAACCCCGACTCCCCTAATCACTTAGTTCATCTAGCTCTAGGACTTTTACTCGATCAGTCTTGCTTCCCTTCCCACCGGCCCTTTTTGGACAGTCTCGGGCCCAATGCCCTATCCCCTTGCAGTATGCGCACTGATCCTTCTGCAGCCTCTGCTTCCCCCCCTTGGTGGTTCCTTTACCTTTTCTTGAGTCGTCTGCCAGCTGCCAGAGACAGCGGTCTCATTCCTTGGGGAAGTCGGAAGTGGTAGCTAGTAGTATTCTGGCCAGGTCTCGAGTCCGCTTACTGCTGGCAGCCACCATGGCGCGAGCCTGCTTGTCCTCAGGAGGCTCCCGGTTATTATATACCTTTTCGGCTACCACCAGTAAGTCCTGCAGACTTTTTTCTCCTAGTCTATCTATTTTCTGTAATTTTCTCCTAATGTCTATGGCCAATTGGTTTACAAAGGCCATGATAACAGCTGCCTTGCTTTCCGGAGCCTCTGGATCCATGGGGGTATAGGTACGGAATGCCTCCATGATCCCTTCTAAAAAGGCAGCCGGAGATTCATCTTTTCCCTGTTGTACATTTCCTACCTTGGCCAAATTGGTTGGCTTTCTAGCAGCCATTCGGAGACCCCCCATTAGAGTCTGGCGGTAGACCCAGAGCCTCTCCTTACCTTCTGCCATGTTGAAATCCCACTGGGGCCGAGTTAAGGGGAAGGAGGCATCTATCTGAGCCTGGTTGGTGGTGGGATTCCCGTCTGCGCCCGGAACTAGTTTTCGGGCCTCATTGAGGATTCTTTCTCTTTCTTCAGTCGTGAACAGGACCTGCAAAAGCTGCTGGCAATCGTCCCACGTGGGCTGATGGGTAAAAAGAACAGAGTCTAATAAATCAATAAGCCCTGCCGGTTTCTCGGAAAACTTAGGATTCTGAGCTTTCCAATTGTAGAGGTCACTAGTGGCGAAAGGCCAATAGTGATGGGGCTGATTCCCCTCCGCGTCTGGGGGTCCGGTGGCTTGCGGGGGCAGAATAGTGGAGTCGGTGGCAGAGGCGGATTGCTCCCTCTGAGCCCTTTGTCTGGTAAAGGGCGGGCTTCCCACTGGAGTGTTTCTACCTCCCGCTCTCGGAACAGTGTCTGCCTCCCCCGGAGGGGGAGGATGGTGTTCTTCCGGCATCCTAGAGGGGTTATACGGGGGAGGAAAAATTAATTCTTCTTCAGTACCCCCCCTGTAAGACAGGGTAGAGGGGTGCTGAAGGCTGGATAAGACTTTTCTTCTTCTTTGTCCCCTGCAAAGCAAGAATGGGTTTTGGCTCCGGAGGGAGCGGGGCTAGGAAGGGCTTAAGCCAAGAGGGTGGGTAGAGGGGTAGTCTGAGTCTGTCCTATAACGTCCGTCCAGTAAGTCCACAGAGCAAAACAGAGAAACACAAAAACAGACAAACAGAGGGCCCCTAGAAAGTCTTCCAACTCCATGGAAGCAAAACTGAAAGCTAGCTTAGACCTTTGAGGGGATTCCACATCCCTCCAAAACCGATGAGGGGATTCCACGTCCCTCCAAAGGCGATGGCCTCACGCTGACCAGCGGGAGCGACCCGCCTGGTCTCAGAACTTTGAGGGGATTCCACATCCCTCCAGAAGGGAGAATTGGAACGTCTTCCGAAACTCCCGGCCTGTGGTCCTCCTGTGCATCCACTTAGACCGCGTCGGGCACTACCAGAATTCCAGAAATGAGCTCACACAGAAAACACAGAACAAACAGACAGACACTAACAGTGGCCAGTCAGGCTCTCCGGGTCGGGGGTCCCTCGGGGGTCTTGGGGATCCCGGGCCAAGCCCCCAAATGTTATGCCCAGATCTTGTGATCCCCAAAGACCACTAGGGAGCCGAGTCCGATGCAAAAGCAAAAGAGCCTTTATTCGAGCTAGCTCGAGCTCAATCCCCTACCTGCACCTACGCAGCAGTGAGATACCAGGGAGAGAGAGCGAGTTTCAAAAACACAAAGGTTTTATAGGGGTCTAGGGGCAGTTGGTGAGGTAATGGCTGTGGCCTCAGCCGATTGGCTGGGGAAGGGTCGGAGTCCTGTTACGCAGGTCGCTGGGCGTGTTTTGATCAGGAAGTTTGAACGGGTGAGTGGGAGGTTACTCAAGGGGAAGAGGCTCGGTCTGAGGTTTCTGCGATTTTCCCGGGAAAGGGGTCATGTCAGGGACATAGTCACTCAAGGTGGAGGACATAGAACAAGATGGAGTCGGCCGGCATAGGCTTGCCCTTTCAAGCAGGACGTGACATCTGGAAGGTTATAAGCTAACATTTCTGCTCCGAGAACGGGAGGGCTGGAGGACAACAGGAGGGAGAGTTGTTGAGCCCTGGACAACAGAGCTCAGCTTCGCAGGGAACAAAGGCGCTCGCCAGCGCCATATCCCTCGCCCATCCCCCAGCCAAAATCCCAAAGGGAACCGGTTCCTGCCAGGGAGCTTGCTTGCACCGCACAAATACCCAACGCTGTGCTTCTGTGGATCCATCCCTCCTGTGGGTCTGACTCCCTCCTGGTGCTGCAGGGCCCCTCCCAAAGCGGATCTCCAAAGGAAAAGAGAGCTGAGCCTGCCCCTCCCACCCCTGTGCACCTTGCCGATCCACCCCAGCTAATACGCCAGATCCCCAGCACCACAAGCCTGGCAATGTGCAAGTAGCCCAGACGGGCCACACCACCCCACAGTGAATCCCGCCCCTAGGAGAGGGGAAGAGAAGACACACACCAGTCTGACTGTGGCCCCAGCGGTGGACTGGGGGCATACAACAGGTCTGACTGTGTCCCCTCCCACCAACGCAAGTTATTCAAGACAGCACATGGGAAGTGCCCCGCAGTCCCGCACCACTCCAGGGACTATCTAAAATGACGAAACGGAAGAATTCCCCTCAGAAAAATGTCCAGGAAATAACAACAGCTAAAGAACTGATCAAAAATGATTTAAACAATATAACAGAAAGTGAATTTAGAATAATAGTCATAAAATTAATTGCTGGGCTTGAAAACAGTATAAAGGACAGCAGAGAATCTCTTGCTACAGAGATCAAGGGATTAAGGAACAGCCAGGAGGAGCTAAAAAATGCTATCATTGAACTGCAAAATAAAACGGAGACAACTACGGCTCGGATTGAAGAGGCAGAGGAGAGAATAGGTGAACTAGAAGATAAAATTATGGAAAAAGAAGAAGCTGAGAAAAAGAGAGATAAAAAAATCCAGGTGTATGAGAAGAAAATTGGAGAACTCAGTGATGCACTAAAGAGAAATAATCTACGCATAAGTGGTATTCCAGAGGAGGAAGAGAGAGGGAAAGGTGCTGAAGGGGTACTTGAAGAAATAATAGCTGAGATCTTCCCGGATCTGGGGAAAGAAAAAGGCATTGAAATCCAAGAGGCACAGAGAATTCCCTTCAGACCCAACTTGAATTGATCTTTTGCATGACATATCATAGTGAAACTGGCAAAATACAAGGATAAAGAGAAAATTCTGAAAGCAGCTAGAGATAAACGTGCTCTAACATATAAAGGGAGACCTATAAGACTTGTCACTGATCTCTCTTCTGAAACTTGGCAGGCCAGAAAGGAATGGCAGGAGATCTTCAATGTGATGAACAGAAAAAATATGCAGCTGAGAATCCTTTATCCAGCAAATCTGTCATTTAGAATAGAAGGAGAGATAAATGTCTTCCCAAACAAACAAAAACTGAAGGAATTCGTCACCACTAAACCAGCCCTACAAGAGATCCTAAGGGGGATCCTGTGAGACAAAGTACCTAAGACATCGCTACAAGCATGAAACCTACAGACATCACAATGACTCTAAACCCATATCTTTCTATAATAACACTGAATGTAAATGGACTAAATGCACCAACCAAAAGACATAGGGTATCAGAATGGATAAAAAAACAAGACCCATCTATTTGCTGTCTACAAGAGACTCATTTTAGACCTGAGGACACTTTCAGATTGAAAGTGAGGGAATGGAGAACTATTTATCATGCCACTGGAAGTTAAAAGAAAGCTGGAATTGCCATACTTACATCAGACAAACTAGACTTTAAATAAAAGGCTGTAACAAGAGATGTAGAAGGGCATTATATAATAATTACAGAGTCTATCCATCAGGAAGAGCTAACAATTATAAATGTCTATGCGCCGAATACAGGAGTATTCTTCATAAGTATACAAGAATTGAAATCATACCATGCATACTTTCAGACCACAATGCTACGAAGCTTGAAATCAACCACAGAAAAAAGTCTGGAAAACCTCCAAAAGCATGGAGGTTAAAGAACACCCTACTTAAGAATGAATGGGTCAACCAGGCATGAGAAGAAATTAAAAAATATATGGAAACAAATGAAAATGAAAATACAACAATCCAAACGCTTTGGGATGCAGCGAAGGCAGTCCGGAGAGGAAAATACATTGCAATCCAGGCCTATCTCAAGAAACAAGAAAAATCCCAAATACAAAATCTAACAGCACACCTAAAGGAAATAGAAGCAGAACAACAAAGACAGCCTAAATCCAGCAGAAGAAGAGAAATAATAAACATCAGAGCAGAAATAAACAATATAGAATCTAAAAAAACTGTAGAGCAGATCAACGAAACCAAGAGTTGGTTTTTTGAAAAAATAAACAAAATTGATAAACCTCTAGCCAGGCTTCTCAAAAAGAAAAGGGAGATGACCCAAATAGATGAAATCATGAATGAAAATGGAATTATTACAACCAATCCCTCAGAAATACAAGCAATTATCAGGGAATACTATGAAAAATTATATGCCAACAAACTGGACAACCTGGAAGAAATGGACAAATTCCTAAACACCCACACACTTCCAAAACTCAATCAGGAGGAAATAGAAAGCTTGAACAGACCCATCACCAGCGAAGAAATTAAAACAGTTTTCAAAAATCTCCCAACAAATAAGAGTCCAGGACCAGATGGGTTCCCAGGGGAGTTCTAACAGACATTTAAAGCAGAGATAATACCTATCCTTCTCAAGCTATTCCAAAAAATAGAAAGGGAAGGAAAACCTCCAGACTCATTCTATGAAGCCAGTATTACTTTGATTGCTAAACCAGACAGAGACCCAGTAAAAAAAGAGAACTACAGACCAATATCCCTGATGTATATGGATGCAAAAATTCTCAATAAGATACTAGCAAATCGAATTCAACAGCATATAAAAAGAATTATTCACCATGATCAAGTGGGATTCATTCCTGGGATGCAGGGCTGGTTCAACATTTGCAAATCAATCAACGTGATACATCACATTAATAAAAGAAAATATAAGAACCCTATGATCCTGTCAATCGATGCAGAAAAGGCCTTTGACAAAATTCAACATCCTTTCTTAATAAAAACCCTCCAGAAAGTCGGGATAGAAGGAACATACTTAAAGATCATCAGCTAACAGCATCCTCAATGGGGAGAAACTGAGAGTTTTTTCCCTGAGATCAGGAACACGACAGGGATGTCCACTCTCACCGCTGTTGTTTAACATAGTGTTGGAAGTGCTAGCACCAGCAATCAGACAACAAAAGGAAATCAAAGGCATCAACATTGGCAAAGATGAAGTCAAGCTTTCCCTTTTTGCAGATGACATGATATTATACATGGAAAATCCGATAGACTCCACCAGAAGTCTGCTAGAACTGATACATGAATTCAGCAAAGTTGCAGGATACAAAATCAATGTACAGAAATCAGTTGCATTCTTATACACTAATAATGAAGCAACAGAAAGACAAATAAAGAAACTGATCCCATTCACAATTGCACCAAGAAGCATAAAATACCTAGGAATAAACCTGACCAAAAATGTAAAAGATCTGTATGCTGCAAACTATAGAAAGCTTATGAAGGAAATTGAGGAAGATATAAAGAAATGGAAAAACATTCCGTGCTCATGGGTTGGAAAAATAAATATTGTCAAAATGTCAATACTACCCAAAACTATCTACACATTCAACGCAATCCCAATCAAAATTGCACCAGCATTCTTCTCGAAGCTAGAACAAGCATTCCTAAAATTCATATGCAACCACAAAAAGCCCCGAATAGCCAAAGTAGTTTTGAAGAAGAAAACCAAAGCAGAAGGCATCACAATCCCAGACTTTAGCCTCTACTACAAAGCTGTCATCATCAAGACAGCATGGTATTGGCACAAAAACAGACACATAGACCAATGGAATAGAATAGAAACCCCAGAACTAGACCCACAAAAGTATAGCCAACTCATCTTTGACAAAGCAGGAAACAACATCCGATGGAAAAAAGACAGTCTCTTTAACAAATGGTGCTGGGAGAACTGGACAGCAACATGCAGAAGGTTGAAACTAGACCACTTTCTCACACCATTCACAAAAATAAACTCAAAATGGATAAAGGACCTGAATGTAGACAGGAAAACATCAAAATCCTAGAGGAGAAAGCAGGAAAAGACCTCTCTGACCTCAGCCGTAGCAATTTCTTACTTGACACATCCCCAAAGGCAACTACTGGGACTACTTTTTATGAAGATAAAAAGCTTCCACACAGCAAAGGAAACAAGCAACAAAACTATAAGGTAACCAACGGAATGGGAAAAGATATTTGCAAATGACATATTGGACAAAGGGCTAATATCCAAAATATATAAAGAGCTCACCAAACTCCACACACGAAAAACAAATAACCCAGTGAAGAAATGGGCAGAAAACATGAATAGACACTTCTCTAAAGAAGACATCCGGATGGCCAACAGGCACATGAAAAGATGTTCAGCGTCGCTCCTTATCAGGGATATACAAATCAAAACCACACTCAGATATCACCTCACGCCAGTCAGAGCGGCCAAAATGAACAAATCAGGAGACTATAGATGCTGGAGAGGATGTGGAGAAACGGGAACTGTTGGTGGGAATGCAAACTGGTACAGCCGCTCTGGAAAACAGTGTGGATTTTCCTCAAAAAATTAAAAATAGACCTACCCTATGACCCAGCAATAGCACTGCTTGGAATTTACCCAAGGGATACAGGAGTACTGATGCATAGGGGCACTTGTACCCCAATGTTTATAGCAGCACTCTCAACAATAGCCTAATTATGGAAAGAGCCTAAATGTCCATCAACTGATGAATGGATAAAGAAATTGTGGTTTATATACACAATGGAGTACTACGTGGCAATGAGGAAGAATGAAATATGGCCCTTTGTAGCAACGTGGATGGAACTGGAGAGTGTGATGCTACGTGAAATAAGTCATACAGAGAAAGACAGATAGCATATGTTTTCACTCTTATGTGGATCCTGAGAAACTTAACAGAAACCCATGGAGGAGGGGAAGAAAAAAAAAAACAAAAAGAGGAAAAGAGCCAAAGCATAAGAGACTTCTAAAAACTAAGAACAAACTGAGGGTTGATGGGGGGTGGGAGGGAGGGGAGGGTGGGTGATGGGTATTGAGGTGGGCACCTTTTGGGATGAACACTGGGTGTTGTATGGAAACCAATTTGACAATAAACTTCATATATTGAAAAAAAATAAAAATATAAAAAATAAAAGAAAATAATTTCCCACTATGAAAATTGATATATTCCATTATAAAAAATAGAATTATTGAATTTTGATGTAAACATATGACACAAATTACTGATTAAAAAGTACAGCTTTCATAAGAAGTAATCAAACTTAAATAAGTGACTTGTTGTTGTTCTTCCCTTACAAAAAAAACAAAAAACTAGATAGATAGATGAACAGAACAAATTTAGGATATTTATCATTTTAAGAAGCCCTTGGTGACGTCTTATTTAAAGTGTGCTTTTGTCTTGCTTCATGTATGAAGCATATATTTCTTTCATATATCATAAAGGTAGCATTGATCCAGCTTCTGAGCTAGTGTCGTGACAAATTGTGGATGATTTAAAACTAGTGATTGTTACTTGAAGATGACAGAATAGGGATTTCAAAGTGGTCAGTAGCACCACCCCTGACTTTCTAATACAATTCTGCATCCTATTTCTGAACTACAGATCTTCATTCTGATTCAAGAATATTTTCAAGAAAGAAAAGACAGGGGCACCTGGGTGGCTCAATCTGTTGAGCATCCAGTCGGATCAGGTCATGATCTCACTGTCCGTGAGTTCAAGCCCCACGTCGGGCTCTGTGCTGACAGCTCAGAGCCTGGAGCCTGTTTCAGATTCTGTGTCTCCCTCTCTCTCTGCCCCTCCCCCATTCATGCTCTGTATCTCTCTCTGTCAATAATAAGTAAACATTTAAAAAATTAAAAAAAAGAAAGAAAGAAAATACACAATACAGAACAAAAGGGGGAAAATGTTATATATAAAATTTTCTTCTCCAAATGGAAGAATGTGATTTGCCATTGCCCTAGAATACATTTAACCTAGACTCTTTATAGTGGATCTGAATAAAGAGCGTGGATGTTGAAATCTTCAATTAGTAGAAGGCTGTAGGTTCTTTGAGTAGTGAAATGTCAGACTAACTGGTGAAAGTCCTCAAGAGACTGTATAGGTAGTCAGAAGCATTATACTAGAGATAGTTCAAGGTAATGCATTAATATAGAAGTAATCAAAAATTTTATAGGAGAAAATAGTCTTGGTTTATCCACTAAAAACACGGGAAATAGATTCTACTGTTTTGATTTGGCAATGCTCCTTGAAGAGCAGGTAGACAGAGCAATCACTGAGTCTGACATGAATCTAAAAGCCAGCACCTTAAGTAAAAAACAAAAACAAGCAAACAGAAAACAAATAGCAAATAACAACTACTGGAACCACTTCAGCAGTCCAACAATTGAAATTAACTTTGTAAAGGAGGCAATGAGACCTTCAAAGTAGACATCTCTAAAAGCATCATTATGGCCAGAGATGCATTGTAGATAATTCTACAAATCCAGCTGATTTGTTAAGACAGGAATGTTCTCTATGAGTTTGTATGCTCCAAACATACTCTGAAGTGGGCCTCTGGCATCTCTAGGATGATCAGAGCATGCTGTGTTACTATTAATAAAGAAGGCTTTGCAGTTAAATCAACAGATCCATTCCATCAGTAGTTCCTGGAAATGCTCTTGGTCTAAACCTGTGGTCTTCATTAAGTTCTTATAATTGAATACCCCCTGGAGGGATGTGTGTGTGTGTGTGTGTGCGTGTGTGTGTGTGTGTGTTCATGTGTAAGTAATCTTTGAATAAGTATATAGTGTGTTCAGCTAATTTCCATTGTTAGAAATAGCAGTGCTGGATCCAGTTTCATGATTTTTATATTGATTTTGTCTCTTCTCACCTTCTCCTTTGAAAATAAGCTAAGAATGTTAGCCATCAGCCAACACTTATTGGCCACCTATATCAGGACTACATCATGCAAAAGTACAAGAGGGCATACTATCATATTTCTTACTCTGTGTACTCCTCCTAAAATGGGGGAGTAAACACCCTCAACTTTGTGTCTGTTGTCCCTGGCACACAGAGGTATTTCACACATGCAGAACTAATGAAACATTTCCTTTTCTCTGTATGCGGTATAGGTCAATTGAGAAGGACGTATGTGTTCTGTAAGGTTATTATATATATGTCCAGTCATCCAGCTACTAATAAATATCCTTATTGTTCTCCTGCATTGATGTGATCTCACATTCTCTCCTCACTCTTTATTTCTGAAGATGGTTATAGGCACACAGAACAAATAGGCTGCAGAATTTCAAAGGCATACTAGGTTGGTAAGACACAGAAATGGGTGACCTAGGTCCTGAAGGAAGGATGGGATCTTGAACGAGAATATAGGAGCAGAGGCCATTAGGTCTCCTGGAGGTGTCAGCTGATGTTGAATTGGAGAATTATGAGAAATTCGTGGAGGACCAGCTGCAGATGTCAGCAGAAATTACTAAATCTGAAGAAATATCTGGTGAAGATTTTCTTCACTGGACATTTCTGCACTCATGTGTTCCTTCATTTTTGTGAGCAACCTAATAAAAGACATATTCATATTCCAGTTTAAAAGAGTACAAGGAATAAAAATATATATTCCATTTTCCCCCAAATTAGAATTTCCTTGCTAAATTTCATATTAAATTCAGATAATTAAATCTCTATACTTGGAGATAATTAAATCAAATACTTGGAGACTGAAGAACATCCCACTACAGAATGAATGGGCTAACCAAGAAGTTAAAGAGTAAATTAAAAGTATATGGAAGCCAATGAAAATGATAACACCACAAACCAAAACCTCTGGGACACAGCAAAGGTGGTCTTAAGAGGAAAGTATATAGCAATCCAGGCCTTCCTAAAGAAGGAAGAAAGATCTCAGATATACAACCTAACCTTACGCCTTAAGGAGCTGGAAAAGGAACAGCAAATAAAACCCAAAAACCAGCAGAAGATAGGGAATAATAAAGATTAGAGCAGAAATTAATGCTATCGAAACCAAAAAACCAGTAGAACAGATCAACGAAACCAGAAGCTGGTTCTTTGAAAAAATTAACAAAATTGATAAACCACTAGCCAGTTTGATCACAATGAAAAAGGAAAGGACCCAAATAAATAAAATCAAGAATGAAAGAGGAGAGATCACAACCAACACAGCAGAAATAAAAACAATAAGAGAATATTATAAGCTATTATATGCCAATAAAATGGGCAATCTGGAAAAAAGGGACGAATACCTAGAAACATATCCACTACCAAAACTGAAAAAGGAAGAAATATAAAATTTGAACAGACCCATAACAAGTAAGGGAATCGAATTAGTAACCAAAAATCTGCCAAAAACAAGAGGCCAGGGCCAGATTGCTTTCCAGGGGAATTCTACCAAACATTTAAGGAAGAGTTAACACCTATTCTCTAGATGCTGTTCTGAAAAATAGAAATGGAGGGAAAACTTCCAAACTCTTTCTATGAGGCCAGCATTCCAAATCAGACAGAGGCCCCACTAAAAGGGAGAACTATAGACCAATTTCCCTGATGAACATGGATGCAAAAATCCTCAACAAGATATTAGCCAACTGGGTCCAACAATATATTAAAAAAATTATTCACCACGACCAAGTGGGATTTATGCTTGGGATGCAGGGGTGGTTCAATATCCACAAAACAATCAATGTGATTCATCACATCAGTGAAAGAAAGGACAAGAACTATATGATCCTCAATAGATGCGGAGAAAGCATTTGACAAAATACACCATACTTTCTTGATAAAAACCTTCAAGAAAGTAGGGTTAGAAGGATCATACCTCACGGTCATAAAAGCCATATGCAAAAGACCCAACGCTAATATCATCCTCAATAGGGAAAAATTGAGAGCTTTCCCCCTAAGGTCAGGAACAAGACAGGGGTGTCCACTCTTGCCACTGTTACTTAACATAGTATTGGAAGTCTTAGCTTCTGCAATCAGACAACACACAGAAATAAAATGCATCTAAATCAGCCAGGAGGAGGTCAAATTTTCACTTTTCACAGATGCCATGATACTCTTAATGGAAAACCAAAAGATTCCACCAAAAAACTGCTAGAACTGATTCACGATTTCAGCAAAGTTGCAGGATATAAAATCAATGCACAGAAATCGGTTGCATTCCTATACACCAACAATGAAGCAACAGGAAGAGAAATCAAGGAATCAATCCCACTTACAGTTTCACAAAAAAACTATAAAATACCTAGGAATAAATCTAACCAAAGAAGTAAAAAATCTATACACTGAAAACTATACAAAGCTTATGAAAGAAATTGAAGAAGACACACAAAAAAAGGAAGAATATTCCATGCTCCTGGATAGGAAGAACAAATATTGTTAAAATGTCAGTACTCCCAAAACAATCTACATATTCAATGCAATCCCTATCAAGACAATACCAGCATTCTTCACAGAGCTAGAACAAATAATCCTAAAATTTGTATGGAACCAGAAAAGACCTCGAATAGCCAAAGCAATCTTGAAAAAGAAAACCAAATCAGGAGGCATCACAATCCCAGACTTCAACCTATACTACAAAACTGTAATCGTCAAGACAGTATGCTACTGGCACAAAAACAGACACTCAGATCAATGGAACAAAATAGAGAACCCAAAAATGGACCCATAAACAGATGGCCGACTAATCTTTGACAAAGCAGGAAAGAATATCCAATGGAATAAAGACAGTCTCTTCAAGTGTTGCTGGGAAAACTGGACAGCGACATGCAGAAAAATGAACCTGGACTACTTTCTTACACCATACACAAAAATAAACTCAAAATGGATGAAAGCCCTCAAAGTAAGACAGGAAGCCATCAAAATCCTCGAGGAGAAAACAGGCGAAAACCTCTTGGAACTTGGCCGCAGCAACTTCTTACTCAACATGTCTCTGGAGGCAAGGGAAACAAAAGCAAAAATGAACTATTGGAACCTTATTAAAATAAAAAGCTTCTGCACAGCGAAGGAGATAATCAGCAAAACTAAAAGGCAACCAACGGAATAGGAGAGGGCATTCACAAACGACACATCAGACAAAGGGTTAGTATCCAAAATCTATAAAGAACTGATCAAACACAACACTCAAAAAACAAATAATCCACTGAAGAAATGGGAAAAAGACATGAATAGACATTTCTCCAAAGAAGACATCCAGACAGCCAACCAACACATGAAAAAATGTTCAACTTCACTCATAATCAGGGAAATACAAATCCTAACCACAATGAGATACCACCTCACCCCTGTCAGAATGGCTAACATTGACAACTCAGGCAAGAACAGATGTTGGTGAGGATGCAGAAAAAGAGGATCTCTTTTGCATTGTTGGTGGGAATGCAAGCTGGTACAGCCACTCTGGAAAACGGTATTAATGAAAAAATTAAAAATAGAACTACCCTATGACCCAGCAATTGCACTACTAGGTATTTATCCAAGGGATACAGGGATTCTGTTTCAAAGGGGCACATGCACCCCAATGTTTATAGCAGCACTATCAACAATAGCCACAGTATGGGAAGAGCCCAAATGTTCATCGATAGATGAATGGATAAAGACACACACAATGGAGTATTACTCAGCAATCAAAAAAAAAAAAGAAATCTTGCCATTTGCAACTACATGGATGGAACTAGAGGGTATTATGCTAAGTGAAATTAGTCAGTCAGAGAAAGACAAATATCATATGACTTCACTCACATGAGGACTTTAAGACACAGAACAAACATAGTGAAGGGAAGCAAAAATAATATAAAAACAGGGAGGAGAACAAAACATAAGAGACTCTTAAATATGGAGAACAAACAGAGGGTTAATGGAGGGGTTGTGGGAGGGGGAATGGGCTAAATGGGTAAGGGGCATTAAGGAATCTACTCTTGAAATCATTGTTGCACTATATGCTAGCTAATTTGGATGTAAATTTAAAAAATAAAGTTAAAAAAAATAAACAAACATTAACAAAATAATAAAACTTCTAGTCCTTTCATATTACAACTTTTGGTATCTTTTTTTATTACATGGAGAATCCAATAAATTGCTTCTTAAGAACTTGGAAATGTTATGGTCTACAATACATATTTGGTTAGAACATAAATATATAGATTCACTTAACACACTTAAATCTGTACTACTAGACTAAAATGTCATTAAATGTATTTGCAGACAATGTAACAATCACAAGGGGATTTTACCATGCAGTGCAGGTCTGACCATCAAAGAGAGAGGCAAGAAAGATTAACAGGAAAATGATCATGCAGGTGTAAGAAAGTTTTGTCCAGGCCAATGAAAGATCTGTCAGAAGAGTCTTTCATGTCATGGGAATTGCCCTAGTATCCTTCACACTGATTCAATGACTCCTCAGAGTGGATTAATATATACAAGGTGATGGAATCAGAGTGTTGCAGCTAGAGTCGTCAGTCAACTACAGTCTCCCAAATAGGAGCTCTGAAAGGTACATTTTCATGGCCACCATGCCAAGTCATGTGGACTTTGAGTATATACATGTGATGTTTGCTTTTCAATTTAAATTAATATATTGGCATTCTTGGGGCGCCTGGGTGGCGCAGTCGGTTAAGCGTCCGACTTCAGCCAGGTCACGATCTCGTGGTCCGTGAGTTCGAGCCCCGCGTCAGGCTCTGGGCTGATGGCTCAGAGCCTGGAGCCTGTTTCCGATTCTGTGTCTCCCTCTCTCTCTGCCCCTCCCCCGTTCATGCTCTGTCTCTCTCTATCCCAAAAATAAATAAACGTTGAAAAAATATATTGGCATTCTTAAGTTAATACAAAGGAAGAGAATGAATTAGCCATGTACTCCTCAGTAATCTGGTTTTTCTTATATGCATCAATGATAATTAATTAATTTTATATTTGTCATTTGAAATTGTTCAAATGTGTGCTTTCAAAAGATCCAGGGGCACCTGCGTGTCTCAGTCAGTTGAGTGTCCGACCGGCTCAGGTCATGATCTCAAGGCTTTGAACTCGAGCCCCACATCAGGCTCTGTGCTGACAGCTCAGAATCTGGAGCCTCTTCAGATTCTATGTCTTTCTCTCTCTTTCTCTGCCCCTCCTCTGCTTGCACTCTGTCTCTATTTGTCTCTCAAAAATAAATAAACATTAAAAAATTAAAAAAAAAATAAAAGATCCATTCTCCCTGAGCTTTGACAAAATGTAATATCTGGGCGTGAAAAGCTAAGGAATAGATTGTAGATAATGATCTACCAGGATCACTGTTAGTACCCTGTGAGCCCTCCTAGAAGACATGTTGATGATGACCTTTTCATGGTGCATATCTTTGCTGTGATATTGACCAATTGTGAAGATTGCTTGTTTTTCTTGTTAGAATTTTTATACCCGAGACTGCCATAGAATCATTGTATCAACTTTAGAAAAAGCCAACGATATAATTGAGCCTGGCCTTCTAGTTGTAGGGGAGAGACCCAAAGAGCTTCACTTATTAAATCAGTTATATAGTGAATTGGGGGCAGAAGTGTCACTAAAACTCATAACTCCTATTTCCTGGCCTGATACCCTTTCTGGTACAGACCTTACTGTAATTCCTTTGTCATTCTAGTTAACCTTCTCAAATTTATGAGTTTTGAATACTGTTTCCTCATAATTCTTATACTTTTATTCTTCATTGATGCATTCATTTAACAAGATTCCCAATTATCAGTTATTTGTGACAGTTCTTTACTGCCACTGAAGCAGCCATAAGCCACGTGTGGTTTTTATGCTTTCAAAATGTGACTCATTAAAATTAAGATGTATTCTAAGTGTTTAATGTTAGGAATGAAGGCTTAGCTCCCCCCAAAATGTAAAATATCTAAAAATACTATAGATTACTCAAATGATAATATTTTTTATATATTGGATTAAACAAAATGGATTCTTAAAATTATGGGGCTCCTAGGTGGCTCAGTTGGCTAAGTGTCCAACTTTGACTCAGGTCACGATCTCACAGTCCATGGGTTTGAGCTCTGCGTCCAGCTCTGTGCTGACAGCTCAGAGCCTGGAGCCTGCTTTGGATTCTGGGTCTCCCTCTCTTTTTGTTCTTCCCCTACTCATGCTCTGTCTCTCTCTGTCTCTCAAAAATAAATAAAAGTTAAAAAAATTTTAAATTAAGTTTACCTGCTTCTTTTTAATGTTTAATGTGACTACTAGAAAATTTAAAAATAAATATGTGGAGCACCTGGGTGGCTCAGTTCGTTGATATCAACTCAGATCTTGATCTCAGGGTCATGAGTTCAGGCCCCACATTGGGTTCTGCACTGGGCATGAGGCCCACTTAAAATAATAATAACAATTAATAATAATAATAATAATAATAAATATGTGCCTCACATTTTTATTGAACAGAGCTAGTATAGAATATTGCCATGGGTCATTTATTCATTGATTCAATGAGTATGCAGTAAAGCCCCCCAAGTTGTTAAGTACTGTGCATACACAAAATGTCTTCTATTGTATAAATGTGATGTTTTGTTCTTCTCATTTTAGGTGAGATGATTTAAGATATTTTAGAATGGGAAAATTATTCTCATCATCATTAATTTTACGTAGTTTTAGATAAGGTTGGAACTCAAAGGCATGCTATCATCCCTCTTGAAGCTAAAGTTATCTGAGAAATAAGATCAGGTTTACACAATACTATTGAACTTCTTTTCTTGAGGAAAGTATGGGTCAGCCAGGTCTACAAATGCCTGACCTTTTATTTGTGGACTAAAAATAGTTTCCTTGCTTCTCTGATACCAAGTCAAGCTATGAGCGCGATTTTGGATTATCATCTTGTTTGTGGCTGCTATGTCACTTGTTCTAGTTCTTTCCTTCCTTTTCAGTGAAGGTTTCCCTCTTCCAGAGACATCACTTTTAGGAAGAGTAAACAGGGATGAACTAAGGACAACTAAGTTGCCCAGATGGAGGAGATAATAGAAAACTGTTCTACTATATTTTTATCATCTGGATTTTTCCATAATATTTTTATGATGGCATATATGAAATCACAGTCATATAGTTATCCTTAGGAGGACATTAAACTTTTAAGAACAGTTAATAAAAAAAATTCCTGATGTAGAAATCCATAATAAACTATGAATTGTTGAAATTAAGCACCTTGCAAAGGGAAAAACGTTGAGGAAAAAAATGAAGAACATATAATGCAATTCTCTCCATAAAATTAGAGAAAAGCCTATTAGATTTTGAAACTGAATTAAAGAAATTGTCACTTCAAGAGGAAAGACCCCTATGTAGCAAGTCTTCTTACTCTTTTTGAACTTATGACATGGAGCTTATAAAAAGCTAGCAGATGACATGACAAAATACTCTATTTACTTGTTTCAAATATATATGGTGATGGAAGAAGAATCCAGAAACTTTGTGCTCCTAAATAGGATAAATCAGAAGACTAAATAAGCTGACCCCAAAAAATGAATATTAAAAAAGTGATTGAGTGCTTTACTTAGTCATATGGCTCACCTCGGTGACACTTGAGGAGACAATCTCACTTTTGAAACAACGGGTTAATTGAATTTCTCTGTTATGAGCGTTTTGTAACTCAAGTAGCTCCCTGTGACAGATAAAACCAAAAGTCATAAGTCTCTTAAGATAAATTCCATGGTTATTCTGTTTATTATGTACCTTAAGGGGTTAGAAATATTTCTCTGTGATAGCTTTACATTTAAAAAAAAAAGAAGGAAATGGAAAGGTATGCTGCTAGTTTTGTGGTCATAGTAATATGAATCATACAAAGTTTTTTGATTTCCCCTTACTTCTTTGGAAAGTTATTCACGGTGCTACTTTACTTATAGGCTAGTCTGCCTTATGCTAGAAGATTGTCCCGCAAAAGTGAAAACAGACTAGTTTGTTTGTTCACTGCCCATATGGTATTGAGGGCATGTTTTAAGTCTATGAAAATTAATATAGTTTCTTCTTGTCTTACCAGCACTGCTAAGAACACAACATTGGAATGAGTCACCATGATCAGAGGTGCTGCCACCTAGTGAATGGAGTCTGAAGTGAGGAAGGTCCTATTTCTTGAACAAATGGTGATAGAAATCTGGACAATGATATGCAAAAATAAAATAAAAAAAATAAAATAAAATAAAATAAAATAAAATAAAATAAAATATCTAGGCGCAGACCTTATACTCTTTCCAAAGTTAACTTAAAATGATTCATAGATCTGACTGCAAAATGCAAACTTTAAAATTCCTACAAAATAATAATGGGGAGCAGAATATACTGCCCCCAAATATGTCATTTTGACATATTGATTATTTTAAATTAAAGTTACCTGAGAAACAGCTGGTGGAAGAAGGACATTCTGACTCCCTTGTTCCCTTGAAAG
Organism: Puma concolor; assembly: GCF_028749965.1. Classification (NCBI taxonomy): domain Eukaryota; kingdom Metazoa; phylum Chordata; class Mammalia; order Carnivora; family Felidae; genus Puma; species Puma concolor. The sequence continues at coordinate 52,874,790 of NC_141679.1, read as the reverse complement.
CAGGAAATAAATGTCTGTGAAAGGTGCTCTCTGTAACAGGAGAGTAAAAGGTATTCTTATTGCTAGAGATAGGGAATTCAAGTTTGTGAAGGCTATATAAACAAACCTTGTTACTTCTTCATTAATTTGCTACCCCAAGCCCAAAGCCCTTTGTTCTTTCAATTTTTCATAAGTGTATTCTTTATTTGTCTAAGAAGTATAAAAGCTTCCTGCTTTGGTCACTTTTTTGAGCCTCATATACATATGAAATGAAATTTGTTTTTCTCTTGTTAGTCTGTCTTATGTCAACTTAATAAATAGACCAGCCAAAGAACATAAAAAAGAAGAAAGGAAATGTTTTCCTTCTCTACAGTGACATAGGAGAAAATCTAGATGATTTTTGTATGTTGATGCATTTTTACATACAATACTAAAGACATGCTCCCTGAGAGAAATAATTGATAAACAGGCCACCATTAAAATAAAAAACTTCTCTGCAAAAGACAATATTGAGAGAATTTGAAGAGTCAAAGTCAGGGACTTTGTCATAGACAGGGAGAAGATATTTGCAAAACTCGTATCTGAAGAACTGTTACCCAAAATATACAAATAAATCTTAAAACTCAACAATAAGAAAGCAAAAAATTTAATTAAAAAATAAGCCAAAGGCTGTACAGACGCCTCATCAAAGAAGATATCTACATGGCAACATGCAGAAGAGAACACGCTCCCCAAAAAATGTCACTAGGAAAATGATAGCTAAAACAATAAGATACCATTATACAGATGTTAGAATGCCCCAAATCTGGAACACTGACAACACCAAATGCTGGCAAGGATGTACAACAATACAAACTCTCGTTCATTGCAGGTGGGAATATGAAATGGTAGAGCCACTTTGGAAAACAGCCTGGCAGTTGTTTTTACAAAACTGAACATACTCTTACCATACATTCCAGCAATCATGCTCTTTGGTATTTACACAAAGGAGCTGAAAGCTTATGCCCACACAAAATCTACACCAGGCAGCTTTATTCATTATTGCCAAAACTTGGAAGCAACCAAGATGTCCTTCAGTAAACAAATGGATAAATAAACTGTGGTAACTTCAGACAATGAAATATCATTTAGCACTAAAAATAAATGAGCTATCAAGACATGAAAAGAAGCTTAAACACATATTACTAAGTGAAAGAAATCAATCTGAAAAGGCTACATGCTGTGTGATTCCAACTATATGACATTCTGAGAAAGGCAAAAATATGGAGACAATAAAAATAACAATTGTTGCCAGGGGTAAGGAGGAGGTGAGAGAGATGAACAGGCAGAACACAGAGAATTTTCAGGACAATTAAAATATTTTGTATGATATTATAATAATGAGTGTATGTCATACATTTGTCCAATCCATAGAATGTAGGAGTGAAACATAAGGTAAACTATGGACTTCAGGTGATTATGATGTATCACTGTAGATTCATCATTGGTTAAAAAAAAATAAAGGCAGTTCTAGGGAGTGATGTTGATAATAGAGGAGATTATGCATATGTGGAGTCAGAGGGCATGATTAATCATAAGAACAGATACACAATCTAATGAGTCACTGTGAGGACAAAATCAGGTATTTGTTATTTAAGCCCCTCTATAAAAAGTAGTTATCCTGGGGCACCTGGGTGGCTTAGTCAGTTAAGCATCTGACTTTGGTTCAGGTCATGATCTCATAGTTCATGAGTCCGAGCCCCACATTGGGCTCTCTGCTGTCAGCACAGAGCTTGCTTCAGATCCTCTTGCTCCACCTCTCTATGCCCCTCCTCTGCTCGTTCTCTCTCTCTCTCTCAAAAATAAATGTTAAAAAAGTAGTTTTTCTAAAAGGAAAAGACAGTGTCTGTTTTTTATTATTATTTATCTTGAATATAGCTGTATTCTGTATAAGAGAGATATTCAATGAACATTTGTTTCGTGTCAGCTACTCTTTAATCCATGTATCCACAAAGGCAGTCACAGTAGTCACATCATTGCTCTGACTTTGAGGAATCTATTTTTGAGGAAATAGGTAGCATGGTCTTCTTCATAGACATGAAAATATCTTAAGTTAAATAATCTGGCAGCAACATAAAGCTCACTAATGACAAGTTTATATGGTTATAGTGTCAGTATGAGATTGCAAGCAGAAGCATTTAATTTTTGAACTTGTCATCAAAAGAGGTGTTGATGAAAATATTGAGTAGTTAGATTTTATAACAATACTTCCCTGATAGAAGACAACCCAAATAAAATGCTTATTGTCTGCCAAAATTTCAAAATAGTTTAGGTGAAAAGAGTGAATAAAATTAAATGCCCTGGGATTGCAGATGCTATTTTTCAAACTGAATGTAGGCCATATTGCCTCTGTGTTAATGCTGTGACTCTAAGGGCAACTTGGTAATCAGAGATGGAGATAGAGGAAGGTGCTTTTAACTGGTCCCAACTACCTGCCACACTTCAAAAATGCAGTAAGCCTGTTCTGGAACCTACAAGTAATTCGTTCTGCTGAGTTCTCCCACACATCGTTTTGTAAAGCACTTCATGGGAAAACAAAATAAGAATTTTTTTTAATATTGCTTTTTTTTAAACTGAGAGGGCAAAAAAATAAAAATAAATTTTTAAAAAAGGAGAAAAAATTTAAAAAATAAACTGAAAGGGCATAGACAAAATTTTGATATGTTTCATATTTTTTTCTTTGTATTCTTAGAGATGAGATGGTCATACTTTTCTCTTGCCTTTTTAGGTACCAAGAACTGTGCCCCCACCAATGGAAAAAAAATGTGAACTTTCTTTCCATATTCCTGATTGAAGTGCAAAGGGCTTTACTGAAGGGATTCCAAGGGATAAATCATGGTCTTAAACTTTATCTAAGGTAATCAATTTGCATGTGTTATCCTAGAAAAAAAGTGCCTGTCGATGGATATAACCATATGCCATCCATCCTTGTGGGGGCATGGGGGTGAAATGCCTAGAAGTGTATCTTGGTAATATAGCAGGCTTTTATAGGTACACTTTAATTGTTTTAGCCTAGAGAAATTTCAGTGCTGCTTCATCTTGAAAGAAAAGATATAATAAAACCTTATACTTTAGAGTGCTTTCTTCTCATAATATTGGATGATATGGCACAAATATGACCTGGTTGTGCTTCACAGAGTCATTGAGCTTTAAGTATCAAATACTTTATTCCCCTATTACAGATGGTGAAAAATCATAACTGTAATAACCTCTCATAAGGGGACACAATAAGTTGATAGAGAAACTTAAAACTGAACTCAGATAAGACCAGACATTCTGACTTTTCTTCCATGTGTCAAAAAATGCCTTAATGTATATTTCAGAATTCAGCTTTAAATAATTGGTGTTATTGATTCCTTTGCTTTCTTTTGTGAATAAGAGAGAGAAGGGGGGGGGAGGACAGGGAGAGGGAAAGAGAAATAGACAAAGAGAAATCTAGTTCCATAAGAAATTAAGTACAATTATTATATACATATTTCATCATTCTACAATTGTGCAAATTCTATTTACTTAGATTTTCAGTTATGAGAACTGAGTTACCTTAGTTACAAATGCCTCTCATTCCACAAGGCTTTTAATGCGGGGGTGTGTGCAGGGATGGAGAAGAAATACATTCAGTTGAATATAATTGTTAGTTTTGTTTAACTGGTAGTTGCACCGATATCTCATAATTATTATAATAAACTTTGAAATATATGAAAATCACCCTATATAAGGGAATTTCCATTAAATGAGCTCATTTATATTACTGTACCAAACAATCACAAAATTGTGAATGTGTGGGAGAGAGAAAATAATTTTTGTAGGTTTAACACTTAAAACATCATTTATTGTATGTTACTTTGTGTGTAAATATACATATTCAATTCACACTGTTTAAGTAGGTTTGTCTTCATGAACTTCACCAAATTCTACATATGGCAGTATTTCTGATTCCTGACTTTGGAAAGGAGGTGAGTGTAAGGAAAGTAGCCCAAATCTCTATGATTTAGAGTTAGTCTTGGAATCAGTTTCCAGGGAGGGACTAGGATTAGTTTCTTTAATCCAATGAGCAGCAGGTTATACATTCCTGAAGGCCTCTTGGGAAAAGAGCTGGTTCAGAGAAACTCAAAACTAAGGATTGCTAATGAATTTCTCTTAGTTTTGATGTTCTAAAAGTATTACCTTATTTGTATAATAATGTTGAAAAATAGTCCCCACGCCTGAGTGGCTCAGTCGGTTAAGCGTCCGACTTCAGCTCAGGTCACGATCTCGCGGTCCGTGAGTTCGAGCCCCGTGTGGGGCTCTGGGCTGATGGCTCAGAACCTGGAGTCTGCTTCCGATTCTGTGTCTCCCTCTCTCTCTGCCCCTCCCCCGTTCACGCTCTGTCTCTGTCTCAAAAATAAATAAAACGTTTAAAAAAATGTTTTAAAAAAAGAAAAATAGTCCCCTTTATATTTGATTCATTAAGACCTTGTTAAGTTATACATGTCTATATTTTCAAATATTATTCCGAATGCAAAGTTTCTGGATTATTTACTAACAGTAAATCCTTACTCCAGTTCCTTATGCACCAATTTCCTCCTTCTAGGACACTACAATGAGATCCAGACATGGGACATCATGCTACCCTCAATGAGGTTTTTACTGCAGGCAAGGAACTACAGAAATATAAATTTGGGTGCTTATAAAAGAAAGGGGCAGGGAGAGCTATCCCTTCTCCCTTATTGCATCCAATTTGAAAAGTTCAAAGACATAATAAAATACAATTACTAAATGGAGGACACTAAAACCAGTACTTTTTGATTAATTCTAGGTATAACAAAGCATTATCGATTCTTTTTTCTTTTTTTTATCTTCCTTCCTTCCTTCCTTCCTTCCTTCCTTCCTTCCTTCCTTCCTCTCTCCCTTCCTCTTTACCTTTTTTCCCTCCTTTCCTTCCTACCTTTTCTCATCCCTTCCTTCCTTCTTTCCTTCCTCCCTTCCTTCTTTTCTTCCTTCCTTTATTTTTCTTTCTTTCCTTCCTACTTACCTTTTTTTCCTTCCTTCCTTCCTTCCTTCCTTCCTTCCTTCCTTCCTTCCTTCCTTCCCTCCTCCCTTCTTTTGCTTGCTCTCTCTTTCTCTCTACTTTCTCTCTACCTTTCCTCTCTCTACTCTCTTTTTTATAGAAGTAAATACGTGTTTACTGCAACTTAAATATTCTCGAATGAAAATTCAGTTATGTCACTAAAGATATGGATAAGCATTCCTGAACATAAACATCATAAGTTTCAAACCAATTTGAGGTGCTATAAGGTAGTTTCAAATATAGTATACCAATTCATAGAAGATATTCATGATATTATTCATCCCTACCATTACCACAAAATATGGAGTCATAGATGAGATCCCAAGACCTGAGGAAAATTGAATGTTCCTTGTGATTTTTGATTTTGATCTGAGTTTTCCTGTCTAAACATAACTTCCCCCAAGGTTTTTATTTCATTTGCCCAAAGGACCCCACTGCTTCTCCTGTAGGAACAATTCTCTAAACCAACCAATAAACTGTTCCAACTACACTCTCAATTCCTAGGCTGTTAAAATAGAAACCAATTTATTTGGGGTACAGCAGTCAAACAGTGCAACATAGTCACCTCCTCACTATATTTTTTCCAAAGTAGGATATTTTTAACCAACTAAACAGCATGGGACCCTGGATTCTCTGAAGCAGAAAAGAGCAAATGTGAAGGCATCTGCTCCTTACCAGACACATCCAGGATTTCTGTACTTCCCAAGTCAGCAACTGATGTCTCAGTGAAGGCACAAAAAACCTGACCCCATAACTCTTGTATAGTCTGCAACAGCTCTGTCAGCTGATATGGTGCATTAAATATGTACTTTTAAATATTAGAAATTGAGAAAGTTCAGCACTTGGTCAACTCCCAGCATGATATGACTACATGGTGTAGATTAGCAATGACACTCGGGAAGTTCCTTTCCTTATTCTTTATTAGAACTGTCCTTTGTAGACTGTTTCAGTGAGGATTCGTTTGATATCAGCCATATCAAAGAAGCAGCACTAACATGAGTGATATGAGATAAGGGAGTTATTAAAAGGAATTAAATCTTACTCAACTCATGGAAGTTGCTTGCCTCTGCATACAGTGACCCACCTGAAGTGCCTATATAGGTTATGAAGAATAGCAATCAGAAAGAGAAAATGACCATGCAGCAACACAAAGTAATAGCAAAGGGGAAGCCACAAGGACAAACTGAAACCACCTTCAATCTCAATGGCACGGGGTAACCTGTAGAAAATCTAGAAACCTCACCATGGAGCTGCACAGGTACCTGGCCCAGAGATAAAAGATGCTCGAGGAGATCCGGTGGAAGCACAGCACTACCTGAAAAGGGTGAGTCAGTAACACAGTGATAATTTGCATGAGTTGCAGAGTGTCTGGTGTCCTAAACAAACCTTCAGTATTGATGCTTCACTTCCACCTTTCACACTCATGCACATTTTCCTTTGGCCAACCCTAACCTGAGACCACACAGAGAAAGGGACTTTCGAAAAAGTTTTGGCTTAGCCAGGCTGATATAGCACAAAACACCTGGAGTCCAACCTGGTCAAATTGACATCCATGCAAACACCTTTTGTCTATATCTAATTCCAAGTAAAGACATTAATATAAACCTTGCTTCTGCCCAACTTGACCCAACCATCCTTATACAATAAAATGTATGACTCTTCATGGTGAGAAATTAAATTCCTTATGTCATTATAACAAACTCTGGAGGTTGTTCATTTCTCTTCTAGCAAAAGCACACACACCCCTTTTCTTAGTGAAACTTCTTTCTGATCAGTGCTTAATTCCAACATAAGGGCAACTGGGAAGCTGTGAATTCAATTTACTTGAATCAAATCCATTTACCCACAGACTCTGAATTTGGTTTTCATTTTGTTTCAAATTTTGACCCTGCAGCTACAAGAGATAAGAGGTTTGTTTTTATTTTTATTTATTTAGTTTTTTTCCTTAAGGGCAGTCATAGGAGGTTTCTGTTCCTTTCTGTGGACCTTGTTCTGGGAATTGAAAGCATTGAGTTGACCATTTTCTTTCCCCAAGTGCCCCAGCACATTTAGAAATAACTAACTAATGCCATCATTGTTCTATTCTTTACCTGTGGCAGCAAATACTTGCTTACCCAAAGACTTTCCTTTCATAGGCACTTGATTTCAGGTATCTCCAGGTTATAATTTAAGTAACTTTTTTGTTGCTGCATGTCATAAATTCTCAGTGTCCCCTTTGTCAGTGGCAACAGGGCCACTGATGCCTTTAACTCTGATCAGATCAAAAATTTCCATTCCAGATAGCCCAGAATTAATTCACATAACCCACCCATAAATATTCTTTCCCCTGGAACCACTTTGCTTATCAATTTCTGTACCAGCTAAGCTTTGATCAGGGAAGCACAATCATTAGAATGGTAAGGAATAAGCAATTTATTTGAGATTAGATTTTACAAAGTTGTGGGAATTGGTGAAGTATTCTGCAGAATGCTCTTCTTTCGGTGCCTGGGTGTAGCCCTAAAACACTAAAGGCCTGCAGGGCCAATTCTCAGGAAGCATACCTAGACAGAAAGCAGGAAGGAGAGAATAAGGACAAAGTAGAACCCATGAAGACAAAGTGACACCCGTGTCTATCTCTCACCAGCTCCAATCTAAATAACACAGATCTGCAAAAGAAGCTGGAGATTTTTGCCACAGAACTTCATTCAAGCCTGGTGCAGGATGCAGGTAAGCTGCAGAAGGAGTCCAGGCAGGAGTTGAATTGTGCTCTCCTTCCTTTCTTCCCTTCTATTTCTATTGTTTTTCTCTAGGCCATTGCTCTCAGAGGATGACAGCATAAATAGTGAAGAGTCTAAGCTCTTAAACCACCTTACTTTCATTGAAGTTTTCTGTCCTTGTTTCAAATCCAAAATCAAATAGCCTATCTGCCTTTTCTAACATTTGCTAAGAAAACAGGACCTTGCATGCGTTTGGATGGTTATGATTTTGAGATTCTAGTATTTACATGCTGAAATCCCAAAGGAATATGAACTAAAGCATGCTTGTAGAGAAATGCTGCCTGTTTCTCACAATGTAAAAAATAATTTTATCTTTTTCACTATAGAGCACAGGTATGAACTTGAAAGAAAAAGGGGCTTCTGAGGCATTTAAAGAAACTAGTTAAGTTTATTTTCAAAGGATTTTAAGTAATTTGATGGTCTGTAAGGGTCCTGAAAGTAAAGTTGTTAAAACTTCTACACATAAAATTCATCACAAGGGGTCCAGAATGCCAGATTTATCATTGAATGGAATTGTAGGTGTGACATAAAATATAATAAATTGTTATGATTAAAGCCATATTTGAAAAATCTACCTACTAAAGGGGAAATAAAGTAAGAAAGTACTTGTCAAGTTTAAATCCATAAACTTAATTAATAAATCAAACAACTAAAGTATTAACTTAGCACTGAAATTACTAATATATGGTATTGTGTGAGAATTTACAAAAGTCCTAGACATAGTTCCTGCCTTCAAGCTGGCTCTAATCCACACAGGAAGCAAGATGCTTCCAGGAAGCAACATAGCAACAAAATACACTGTAATGTGTTCCTTTCTTGAACATCCCAATTTGTTTGCTAGCTGGATGATTCCCTTGTCTGTTTTGGTGCTGATGGAATTTTCACTGAAGACAAGATATCTCTTTTATTCTATGTCAGAAAAGAGTCTTAGTTTTGTTTGCTCTTTGAAATAAAGCAGTGAGGATTCAACTTTGCAAAAACAACGCATACTTGAGCTTATATATATATAAAAAAATATATTTTCTTTTTCCTTAAAGGGATGGAAGGACTCAAGATAAAAAGAAGTGGTTTCTGTATAAATAGTTGGGCTGCACAGCCACAGATCAAGACTTGGCCTCTTAGATCTCAGCACTAACAAAGTGACACCACTGGCCTTTCATGATTTGTGACAGTCATTGCATTTAAATTGTCTGAAACCAACACTACCCTCCGGCATCCTCCTCTTAAACATGAAAAGCCATTTTTCAGCTCTGCCTGATGAGGCCTGAGATGATGCAAATCTTCCACTGGCTTGTAGACCTCTTGGAGCCTGGATCTGTTCAGTGCCCCTACTCAGCCAATTTTCAGCACAGTTTAGTGTTAGCTGCACACTCTCATTCTTTGGACAGTTCAGACAATAATTTTTAGTGCACTTATGTTTACATATACCTGAGCCAAACCAATGTTGAATGCAAACTTCTAGTGCAACAGTTCATGTAAGGCCCATGAGTTTCCCAAGTATTGTACAATAGAGCAGCAGTGGGAAACTGAGAAAGAAAAATGCCTTGTGTTAAAATATAAGGATGGTGTCAGAGATAAGAGGCCCGAAGACTCACATAAGTGTTAAAATGTTGTTTTTGTGTGTGCTTGGAGAATAGCAGGTAGTATCCTTCAGATTTTTACTATTTGTACTGGTTGAAGTTAATTTATATATTATATGTTACTTCAGTGTGGTTACTTCTGTTTTAAGCAGGGAAGTGGAAAAACTCCTGATAGAATCAAAGAAATCAATTTAGCAAGTTTTTTAGATTATATACTATTTTTCCAACACTGTGATAGATTCTAAAGGGGATATAATCACAGTATACATGTAAAAATCCTCCTGGATTTTAAAAAGCCTATGAACCTCGTAGACACTCAAGGTTAATAAACATCAAAGTGCAGAGTTAAAAACAATAAAGGACCAAAATACATGGTTCTGAGAAAATACATGTTTTTCTCAGAGAAGGTTTCCACTAGGACATGGGCCTTGAACTTATATTGACCTGGAAGCTGCAAGGTCAGATCAAGGATGACAAAGGTCCACATGTTACTTCCATTTTGGAGTTGCCATGCCACAGGTATCCAGAGTGAGCTGAGCAGACAAAGAAGCAATCAAGAGAATGCCCCAGCAACAGAACAGAGCATGAGGTGGGGGCATAGGTCTCTTTCATTGCTATGGCTTTCTTTGTTCATGACAACCCCAACTTTGGGTCTTGTGCTGGACTCATGTCCTCTTAGCACCACCGGTCTCCTCCCTTCAGACATGTGACCAGTCCCTGGAGGTTCCTCCATGAGTGTACTTCCTCAGAAGGCCTCCTCCAGATTGTGGGCAACTACTATTGTCCATTTTCAATCCCTCTTCTGTCTTCTCCTTAGAAACCCTAAATAGAGAATTCCCTGCCCCCTAGTATTCAGATGGTGCCTAATAAATATTTACTGAACAAGGTGTTTAAAGGAATGATGAGTCTATGGTATTTTTTATTTTATTTTATTTTATTTAAAAAAATTTAATGTTTATTTATTCTTGAGAGAGAGAGAGAGAGTGGGAGCTGGAGAGGGGCAGAGAAAGAGAAGGAGACACAGAATCCAAAACAGGGGCCAGGGTCTGAACTGTCAGCACAGGAGCTCAAGCTCACAAACTTTGAGATCATGACCTGAGCTGAAGTCGGACACCCAACCAACCGAGTCATCCAGGCACCCCTTTCTGGTATTCTAATTAAATTTTTATTCTGTGTTCTTCCCTTTGGGGCCCACAGTGCTCTAGGCTTAAAAATGTCATTTTGAATTAGGGATCAGAATGTAGTTTGGAAAAGAGGACGGAGCGAAGAAGTAACTGACCTCAGAGTTAGAGTCTTTGATGCCTGGAAGACCTCCTACAACTCTGGATCTAAGATTGTGGCAAAACCTCTTCTATCCACACAAAACCCGTTTGGCAAAATATATGATTGTGCTAGATGTTGCTGATGTCCAGTTACATGCTCTTCACCACATGGATGTGACCATCTCCAGCTCCTAAAAATGTGGGCAATCCACATTTATCCACAGTTGCATATTTCCCTTGAGAATGGTCCATGCATCTCAGCCACCTGTTAGACAAATGCCTGGGAAGCTATGCATTTCTCCCAATAGGAGGTCTGCAAGCAATACTAAGTCACAAAGAGTGCAAACATTGCCCCTATTGCCTGAAAGAGGGCCAGTCTGCAGTGCTTTTCATGCTCCATGGTTCTCTGTATGATCAGGTGGAGGCTAGACTTCAGCTGGACCAGTGATGGTCACATTTTAGTGAGTAACAGAATCCCCTGTGGGGCTTGTGAAAACACCAATTACTGGACCCCACACCCAGAGTTTCTGATTCTGTAGATCTGTGCCTGAGAATCTACATTTTAGCAGGTTCTCACATAATGTCAATGTTGTCGATCTGGGGGCCACATTTTGCAAATCGCTGAGCTGAACCTGTATCTTTATCTTCCTCCTTCCCTGGTCTTTACCTGCTTCACTAACTCTCTTCTTGTTTTCTCCTAAGAGCACTTTCTCAGTGATTCAGTAGCATAAGAATCCCTATCTCAGGCTCTACTTTTAAGGAATCTGACCAAAAAAATAATCTATGTTGTATTAGACATGTGAGACTTTAAAACAATGTCCTTTTGCATATGTATGTATGTACACATGATGAAAAGCAGGATTGGGACCTGGAAAAAAATGTGTCACCTAAATTTATTGAAGGCTACATGGGCTCTTTGTACACATGAGGTCACATTAGCAGTAATAGCCAGGATTCTTTAGCTTAACAGTTCTTCCTGGAATTGCTTCTGTGACTCTTGCTCAGCAGGCATCAGCACCAGTGCACTGAGGCATCTGTAGTTGCTAAAGGACATGAAGCTTAAAGAAAAGTATGGGAAAGAGAGATAGGAGTGAAAGCCTCTCTCCCATTTGTGTTAACCCTGTTAGAAGGATCACAAAGCACTGTTACAGGTGACTCCACGTTTCATAGAGCTTATTGAAACTGTTCTTGCAGAAATGAATGTCAGTCCCCTTTTCCTCAAACCCGGAGCTCAATCAATGCAAGAACGCAGAAAAGTCACAGTACTGTTCTCAAAATGCTTCTTGCCTCTCACAAATCAGCCTTCCTTCCTGGGTCATGCTTATTTGACTTCTCTCTTTTTAATCTCAGGTTGTGGTTTCATAGAAGTCCCTCATTGCTCATGTAAACGCATGTGGTGTGGACTACCCTTATGATTTCTCTAAGTCTCTCTGAGATTCAGGCTGGGAACCACTGTACAAACTTGATTTGTACCAGACATGGGACTTCATAGCTTCTTTTCTGTAAAGTATTGCCTTATGCTGATTCTCCTGATATATATATAGATATAGATATAGATATAGATATAGATATAGATATAGATATAGATATAGATATAGATATAGATATAGATATAGATATAGATATAGATATAGATATATCTCTATATATAGATAGATACATAGATAGATACATAGATAAATAGAGCACCTGGGTGGCTCAGTTGGTTAAGCGTCTGACTTTGGCTCAGGTCATAATCTCACAGTTCATGAGTTCAAGCCCTGCATCAGTCTCTGTGCTAACGTCTCAGAGCCTGGAGCCCACTTCAGATTCTGTGTCTGCCTCTCTCTCTGCCCCTCCACCACTCACACTGTCTGTCTCTCAAAAATAAATAAACATTAAAAATTTTTAAAAATTATAATAAAATAAAAAAATCTAGATATAAAGTAACAAGAGAGTAAAACTTATTATATGTATTTGTATGTATATAATTATGTGTGCATACATATATATGGATATATATATATGTATACATATGGGCATACACTTGTGTGTATATGGGTATATAAGTGTGTGTATAGATATATACATATATAATATAGATATAGAATTATATAGAGTTAGTGAAATGTGAATGAGTCAAACCCCACAAGGCACCTCACTATTTCTTTTTCCTTCTTATATGACTACCCAAAGCTCTGAGTCCACTCCAAGGATTCAGTGCTAAGAAAGCAAATCTCCTACTCCTCACATGTCAAGAACTCTTAAAAATTACTGCCCTACTTTAAGGAGGGGCACAAAGCAGCAGAAATATGACCTGGGTTCACAGAGGGTATGGAGGAATTATTGAAATCTAAAAATAGAAAGGTAAATCCACACAATGTTAGTATGTTTCTGTTTCGTTGTGTGGCTGGTTTTTTAACTTCACTTTTTGCAACTTTCTATAAACTTTCTTCTGGACAAACATTTAGGAAGCAGTATACCATCAGTTAATCTCCCAATTAATTCACATATATTTGGTTGCAGAACTTTCAAAGCTGAAAACCATTTCCCCTGGGGGAACCATTCCACTCTAAGAAATCCACTGAAATCACTAAGATAAGCTTGCTACCAGACAAAAGGAGCCTTGGGACTGATGTATTGGTACAATTCAGAACTTGATTACATATAATTTTGTTGCCATCATTTTTAAGCCTTGGCCAGGATTGGAAGACCCAGGCATTCCATGATATTTGAAGGCTCTAATCAGGTAGCAAAAGACTAACCCTCCTGAATAATCTGCTATATGAATGAGAACAATTTAACTACTTGTGACATTTAGCAAGTTTTTATGTCTTAACCACCAGCAGGAGTCTTGCCCTGTTTAAAAGTAATTTGTGATCACATCCTCCCTTTATAGAGTGAATATTCTATCCTGTAATAGGTGACTATGCCCTCACACAGATTATAAACCTCCACAATTTAGGATCTGGAGGAGCGATGTTAGGGTGTCATGGAGTAGTTTATAAAATAAAAGTAAATATTTGATAAAGTATGATACTGACAAATAAGTCTTCTTTCACATCGTCAGAAAGTTTGTGAAAACCTCTGCATCTCCCAAAAACGTGCGTGAACACAAGGGTGTGACTTTAAGTCTTCAGAGTCTCAGACTCTTTCCGTATTAAGTACAAATCTAAACCATACTGCACCTGTTACCTAATGTTGTTACTTTATTTTGTCTTTCAGAGACTGTTTTGAAGGGGCCATGCTTTATTTAATTGAATTAAATTCTAAATCGAGCTTCTGTATAAACTGCTGACAGATTATGATGTGCTACCTCATAGGCTTTATCTGAGAAGAAACAGGATTAAATTATGAAAAGTATTAGGAAGTAATTTAACATGTCAACTTAGTTCTAGTTGCTTTGGGAAATATTTTGATGTTTCAGTTTACTGGTTCAGTGAAAACATGTTTGATGTTCATCATGACTGTTCATAAGCACAGTGCAGGAAAACATGAATTTTTCCTTTTATGGAACAGGATCAAGGGAAAAGATCTCTGGTCTGGGCAGGTGGTAGTGAGACATTATTATCTCATGGCATGCCATCAGTCTGGTCTGAATATCACCAAATGTGGCAAAAACTATTCCCTAAATTTGGAAACTAGCTTAATTTAGCTTAATGTCATTTTTTTTGTGTGTTGTTACATAAGATAACGTGACAAAGATTTTTTTTATTACCTCTCTTCTTCTTTCCATTAGTAATTGGATTTAGGAAATCTCTCAAGTGCATGAAAGGCCCTTCAACTAGTTCATTCCTCTGAGAATTTGCAAGTATAATAAGCAGGATTCTCACCACAAACTTGGGAACACAATAGCTTTTTTACATAGGAATCTATAAAGATTAGTGAGCAATTGTTTGTATCAAAGAAAATGAGAGTCTGTTGGAGTCAAATCAGACATTGACCTGTTACTGGTTGGTCACGTTATTAGTCTTTCAATAAGCCCGACTATGGTGATACTCTTTTACAAATTGATCTAGTTCATATAGAGGAATTTCAATAGCATCATATTGAACATGACATAATATCTATCAATACTATTCAACAATGTCTGTCTTTTAGACTCATAGTTAATAAAATGGAACATAACAAGCTTGCTCAAAGAAAGCACTTCCTTTTTTAAAATTGTCTAAAACCCTAAACTGCTATTTAGAATGTTAATTTTCAAGCCATATGTAATGCCCAAAATAACTAATTGTGAATCTGATGACTTTATAATGCAGCTCATAACTTTGTTATTTTAGGAGATATTTAAATATTTTCAAGATAACAAATGTATGATACTTCTGAAAAGATTATAATTTTATAAATAGCGGTATATATTTTATTTAATTCTAAGGGCAACTTATGACTGATAAAAACAAATACCATTGACATGTATTATTCCCTATCATTGTACTAACTATTTCCTTGAAAATTATAGAACCAAATAGTTAAAGATGATAAATAAATCATACAATTGTTTCAAGGATTGGAGTTCTATTTCTAAAAACATGTAAAATGTTTTCATATATCTGCAAAATGTTTAAAAAAACATATTCAACAGTCATGTATAAAATATTGACCATGTACCAAGTACTGATATAGGTATTCATGGTCTCTACTTTCAAGGTTTCAGTTTAGTAAAAAAGAATAAAATAGACTTAAAATGGAACAAGTTAATGAATAAAAGAGACTAATATAAAGTGACATACAGAAGATAGAACCATTACAGATTTTCTGGTAAATTTAGAGAGCACTTCACAAAGGAAAGGAATGGCATTTGCGCTTAGAGAAGCAGTATGCTTTATGGTTATGGTTTTGGCCACTTAGGTTATATTTCCAGCTTTACCACTTATAAGCTATACAGTGAGCCAAGTAACAATCTTTCTGTCACTCAGAAACTCAGATGACATTAATAGCACCTTTCTCGTGGGTTTTGTAGGATTAAATGCATCCAAACACATAAAATACTTAGGACTGTGGTTGACACATAGTGTTATTTAAATGCTTAACAATAATATTTGGACAATGAGGAATATTTTTTTTGTGAGATAAACATGGGAAGAATACCTCAAACAAAGTCAACAATATCAACAAAGGTGAGGAGTTAAGTGGCTCCTTAATTCATGAAGGCTCTTTAATCCATAGAGTAGTATGAGGATTTTGTCTGATGGGTATATAGGTGTCCAGGAATCATTAAACAATTTTCTGGCATGTTAAGAAGCTTATCCTTGAGCCTTTTTGCAGCAAAAATTTGGGGGATGTTTAGATTTCAGGCAGACAGACTAATTTGGAAACTGTTGTGATAGTACAGGGGTCCAAATTAAGGGGCTAAGAAGGATGAAAAATTAAGGAAAGTAAAAGGGAGATTTTATAGGTGGAATAAATTCAACATGATGACTCTTCAGAGTTAGGGGTAAAAAAATGTAGGAAATATATATTTATTTCCTGCCTACATTCATTTTAAAAGTATAAACAATGGGATGAAATTTTATTTATTAAAATAATTATGATAAAGGATGGAACTGTGACTTCAAAATGTTTCAAAAGAAAATATTTAAAAGATGGCATATTAGTCAGCCCAAGCTGCTATAAAAAAAATACCACAGCCAAGTGGCTTAACAACAGAAACTTATTTATTCATAGTTCTGGGGGCTGAAAATTCCAATATCAAAGTTCTGGCCAATGTGGTTTCTGCTGAGAAGACTCCTCCTGGCTGGCAGATGGCTGGCTGCCTTCTCAATGTGTTCTCACTTGGTAGAGTGAGAGGATGCACTGGTGTCTCTTCTTCTTATAAGGACACCAGTCCTATCAGATTAGAGTTCCACTTCTATGACCTCATTTAACCTTTGTCACCTCTTCACAGGCCATTTTCCTGAGAACAGTGACACTGGAGGTTAGGGCTTCAACCTATAAATTTTGGGAAGACACCATCCAGTCCACAACAAAAGGGTTGGCTGAATTACCTTTTTAAAGTTAAAGTTTCTTTTTTAATAGTTAGTGTTTAGGAAAGGAAGAATGCATTGGATGGAAACTTCATCCTGGAATCAGATTGGAGTTTTGTAACTTAATATTTTGTTCATACAGTTCATTAATTTGCATGAGTTCCATCATGTAAGTTGAAAAATTGTACTACTTATCATATTGTACAATTGGGACATTGCAAAGAATGAAAGTTAAAATGTTTCTTTATAAATTCAAATTTTTTTAAGCTAGCCACAAAGAAAGAATTTATAAGTAAATGCCATGATTCATAAATGTAAGGCATTTTGAACTGGAAAGGACAATTGGGTGTGTTAATTTAAATTAATGCTGTCTACCATTTTACAAGAGGAGAAAGGGAAGCATAGAGAGATTAGGTCATGATCTAATCACATGGTCAATGGCAGCATGAGATCCAACCCTGGAACCAGAATTCCTTGTCTCTTTGTCCTGTGCTTTGGCCAGCACACGTCATGCAGCTCTAGCTAAATTATGGATATTTTGGTGTGAAATTCCTATTTCCTGATAATCAAGCATTTCAAGTACTACCTAAAATATTCATTTTAAATGCTCTTTCCATCTCATTCCATCTGTGTTTGAATGTTTTAAAAACCAAATAGAGTCATTAGAATGTTGACTTACTTATTTCTTTTAACATCATTACCAGGAGATTCTACATTTCTCTTATAATGGGAGATGTTAGGCCTTCTCCACCAATAACATTGACGTTAATATGGGTCATATTTATAGGCTTGGGGAAGTAACAAAATATATGGCTTCACACCACTGTCATCTATCATGGGAATAAAATCAAGATTATGTTTTATGTAGTCCCTCCAGTTGCTGACACAACCCGTTGGGAATTAGTGTTCCTCAATAAAGAATCCACTGAGGCAGTCCTCTGTTCTTTATGGTGTTCTTTCTGGAGGAATCCTGCAGCTAGAATTACATTCTACTCATTTTCCCCCTCTTTAGAGACAGAGGGAAGAGGCAAATGCATTTTGTTTTAAAGTCATAACCATTTCAACCTGGAAACATTGAATTTTTCATTTTTCCTTCCAAATATAAATGAAAATAAATAGGTGGAATTCATGCTTTAAATCAAATATTTTACAAGCCTATGGAAATGAAGGCAGAGCATAAGCACTTCTATTATATGTATTTTCTTAATTGCTTAAACTGACCAGATATCAAAACAAATGCCAATGGTCCATCAGAAGTTTGCTGGAGCCAGTGACTCTCACTGCCTTTGGAGAAATGATTGTTTATCATCTCCTCCCACCCCTTCTCTTCCCAAGTGTGCTTTCACTGAAGTCACAGTGGCCCCTGAGATTAGCTGTAGTGGGAGTACTTAGTCCATGGACATCTGCAGTTGCTATTAATTAAGATTGTATTATTATTATCATCATCATCAACATCATCAACATTCTTATTACTTAATTTTGAGGAGAGCTGGTCTACCAGCACACCACTGCCCCCAATCCATAGTACCTGGCACAATATGCACATATTCTGTCTCACCTTGACAAAGGGCTCAGAATTCCGTCATGTAACACAACATGTGCGTTAAATACATAAAAAAGTTTCATCTGCTTATGATGCTATGATAGCAACCAGAGCTGTAGAAGCTTTGCTCTGAGACTCAGCAAACAGTACCAAGATTCTTATCTTACTGCACTGTCTACAGCCATCCATTTTATTGGAACAAGAGGATGAATGTGGAAGATAAAGAGCATTTGAACTTTATTTTATTTTTATTTAAAGAAGATATTTTTAAGAAGGTTCATGAGTCCTATTTATACCTATTATATCTATATTAAGAATAATACCTAATATTTATAGGTAGCTTTGTTCTCTACAGTAAAGATAAACTTTCCTTGTTTAATACTCAGAGCAGTCTTGTGAGCCAGATATTACTGTTCCCATTTCATATATGAATATATAGAGACTCATAAAATGATATACAACATAAAATTCAGAATTTCTATCTTGATGTCCAGTGTTTTTTCCACCACAGCACAATAATCAATTACATACGTTATGTAAATTATGTTATTCAGGGTGTACAAAAAGATTAGTCAAACTCTTACTAATTGGGTGCCTGATTCAGTCGGTTAAGTGTCCAAATCTTGATTTCGGCTTAGGTCATGGTCTCACAATTGGTGAGATTGAGCCCCATGTTTGGTTCCTTGTGCTGACATCATGGACCCTTCTTGGGATTCTCTCTCTCCCTCTGTTTCTGCCCCTCCCCTATTTGTGTATGCTCTCTCTCTGAAAATAAATAAATTAATTAAAAAACTCTTACTAATAACTGGCACTATCTTTCCTATTCAACAATGTTCTGCAAGACTAAAACAAAATACATAAAATAAGCAGCCCTTCTCCAAGAGTCCTCATCAGAGTAAAATTTGCTCTTGCTAAAATTTCACAAAGTATTGGCATTGTCAGAGCATAACTGAAATGTGTGTGTGTGTGTGTGTGTGTGTGTGTGTGTGTGTGTGTAGCAACTGGTGTATAGGCATTTTTTGGACATATTAGAAATAAGACTCATAGTTTCTTCTTCATTTCTAAATTGAAATATTTCAGATCTTTATAGTTTAATCTGTTTTGAGACAAATTTCAAAACTCAACTGACCCTCTGTGTTCTGCCATAAGGCATAATATGAAGGATGTATGCCTCTTATACTCCTCCTTGTAACTAACTGTTGTATGTTATTTACAGATTAACCTATGTGACCCAATGTTTGCATTTCTTGGGAATGAAGAAGAAGAAGAAGAAGAAGGGAAGAGGGTGGGGAGGTAGGGGGATTTAAACCAGGTATTATGACCCCGGGAATTCTTAGATCATGAAAGAGAGTCTTTGGGAATATAAAAAACTCTGGCATTCAGAAAAGTTTTAGTACACCTGACATTTAATATATTTAGATATTAAAAATGTATATTACCAATTATCTATTATGATGATTTACATCACAACTTAAGAGTAGACCATTAATGACTTTGGAGGTCACTTGGTCTTTCCTCCAGATTTGCAGTGAGAATACTGAGGCAAAGAGTGGCTGAAAGTCATAAAGTTTATTTAGTTAAGTGAAGCTCCATTCTTCCTTAATTCAGTGCTCCTTCTTCATTACCAAATGCGACAAGACTGTCCTATTCATGATGTATCTGATGTAAGAAATGCAGAAAAATTGATTAGTTAGTTGTCAGTTAAGTCAGATAATTTCTCTAGCCAAGAAGAGACTTCTAAAGTGAGTATAATTTTTTGGAATTATAATGAAATTTTATTTGTTTAAATTTATTTATTTATTTTGAGAAAGAGAGAGAGTTCTCTATTGTGCTCACACTAGCAAGTAGGGGAGGGTCAGAGAGAAAGGAAGAGAGAGAATCCCAAGCATGCTTGGCACCCTTAGCGCAGAGCCTGACATAGGACTTGATCTCATGAACTGTGGGATCACAACTTGAGCCGAAATCCAGTTGGACGCTTAACCAACTGAGCCATTCAGGTGCTCCTGAACTGTAATGAAATTTGAGAGACATAGGCCTGCCAATCAGAAAATCTGAATTTGGTCTTGGCCTCTCTAATTATAAGCTAGGCTCTGAAGCTGTTGAACAATACTAGCTCTGAGGATTGTGAAAATCCAATAAGAAAATGTATATTATGTTGGAAAATTGTTAAGTGCTATCTAGACAAAGAATTATTGCTGATATGATTGCTTTAAAATGTTAGATATTGGGTAAACATTAACACCTACAAAAATACTTGCTAGAAGTAGTCTCTAGAAGCTTTTCATTAGGAGTGGGAAGCCAGTACTTACTCTCCTTTTATTTTTTATTTTTTTTTTAATTTTTTATTTATATATGAAATTTATTGTCAAATTGGTTTCCATACAACACCCAGTGCTCATCCCAAAAGGTGCCCTCCTCAGTACCCATCACCTACCCTCTCCTCCCTCCCACCCCCCATCAACCCTTAGTTTGTTCTCAGTTCTCAACAGTCTCTTATGCTTTGGCTCTCTCCCACTCTTACCTCTTTTTTTTTTTTTTCCTTCCTCTCCCCCATGGGTTCCTGTTAAGTTTCTCAGGATCCACATAAGAGTGAAACCATATGGTATCTGTCTTTCTCTGTATGGCTTATTTCACTTAGCATCACACTCTCCAGTTCCATCCACGTTGCTACAAAAGGCCATATTTCATTTTTTCTCATTGCCACGTAGTACTCCATTGTGTATATAAACCACAATTTCTTTATCCATTCATCAGTTGATGGACATTTAGGCTCTTTCCATAATTTGGCTATTGTTGAGAGTGCTGCTATGAACATTGGGGTACAAGTGCCCCTATGCATCAGTACTCCTGTGTCCCTTGGATAAATTCCTAGCAGTGCTATTGCTGGGTCATAGGGTAGGTCTATTTTTAATTTTCTGAGGAACCTCCACACTGCTTTCCAGAGCGGCTGCACCATTTTGCATTCCCACCAACAGTGCAAGAGGGTTCCTGTTTCTCCACATCCTCTCCAGCATCTATAGTCTCCTGATTTGTTCATTTTGGCCACTCTGACTGGCGTGAGGTGATATCTGAGTGTGGTTTTGATTTGTATTTCCCTGATAAGGAGCGACGCTGAACATCTTTTCATGTGCCTGTTGGCCATCCGGATGTCTTCTTTAGAGAAGTGTCTATTCATGTTTTCTGCCCATTTCTTCACTGGGTTATTTGCTTTTCGGGTGTGGAGTTTGGTGAGCTCTTTATAGATTTTGGGTACTAGCCCTTTGTCCGATATGTCATTTGCAAATATCTTTTCCCATTCCGTCGGTTGCCTTTTAGTTTTGTTGGTTGTTTCCTTTGCTGTGCAGAAGCTTTTGATCTTCATAAGGTCCCAGTAATTCACTTTTGCTTTTAATTCCCTTGCCTTTGGGGATGTGTCGAGGAAGAGATTGCTACGGCTGAGGTCAGAGAGGTCTTTTCCTGCTTTCTCCTCTAAGGTTTGGATGGTTTCCTGTCTCACATTCAGGTCCTTTATCCATTTTGAGTTTATTTTTGTGAATGGTGTGAGAAAGTGGTCTAGTTTCAACCTTCTGCATGTTGCTGTCCAGTTCTCCCAGCACCATTTGTTAAAGAGACTGTCTTTTTTCCATTGGATGTTCTTTCCTGCTTTGTCAAAGATGAGTTGGCCATACGTTTGTGGGTCTAGTTCTGGGGTTTCTATTCTATTCCATTGGCCTATGTGTCTGTTTTTGTGCCAATACCATGCTGTCTTGATGATGACAGCTTTGTAGTAGAGGCTAAAGTCTGGGATTGTGATGCCTCCTGCTTTGGTCTTCTTCTTCAAAATTACTTTGGCTATTCGGGGCCTTTTGTGGTTCCATATGAATTTTAGGATTGCTTGTTCTAGTTTCGAGAAGAATGCTGGTGCAATTTTGATTGGGATTGCATTGAATGTGTAGATAGCTTTGGGTAGTATTGACATTTTGACAATATTTATTCTTCCAATCCATGAGCAGGGAATGTCTTTCCATTTCTTTAAATCTTCTTCAATTACCTTCATAAGCTTTCTATAGTTTTCAGCATACAGATCCTTTACATCTTTGGTTAGATTTATTCCTAGGTATTTTATGCTTCTTGGTGCAATTGTGAATGGGATCAGTTTCTTTATTTGTCTTTCTGTTGCTTCATTGTTAGTGTATAAGAATGCAACTGATTTCTGTACATTGATTTTGTATCCTGCAACTTTGCTGAATTCATGGATCAGTTCTAGCAGACTTTTGGTGGAGTCTATCGGATTTTCCATGTATAATATCATGTCATCTGCAAAGAGCGAAAGCTTGACTTCATCTTTGCCAATTTTGACGCCTTTGATTTCCTTTTGTTGTCTGATTGCTGATGCTAGAACTTCCAGCACTATGTTAAACAACAGCGGTGAGAGTGGGCATCCCTGTCGTGTTCCTGATCTCAGGGAAAAAGCTCTCAGCTTTTCCCCGTTGAGGATGATGTTAGCTGTGGGCTTTTCATAAATGGCTTTTATGATCTTTAAGTATGTTCCTTCTATCCCGACTTTCTCAAGAGTTTTTATTAAGAAAGGGTGCTGGATTTTGTCAAAGGCCTTTTCTGCATCGATTGACAGGATCATATGGTTCTTCTCTTTTTTTTTGTTAATGTGATGTATCACGTTGATTGATTTGCGAATGTTGAACCAGCCCTGCATCCCAGGAATGAATCCCACTTGATCATGGTGAATAATTCTTTTTATATGCCGTTGAATTCGATTTGCTAGTATCTTATTGAGAATTTTTGCATCCATATTCATCAGGGATATTGGCCTGTAGTTCTCTTTTTTTACTGGGTCTCTGTCTGGTTTAGGAATCAAAGTAATACTGGCTTCATAGAACGA
This sequence comes from Puma concolor, assembly GCF_028749965.1. NCBI lineage: Eukaryota > Metazoa > Chordata > Mammalia > Carnivora > Felidae > Puma > Puma concolor. The sequence goes on along the minus strand of NC_141679.1, from coordinate 52,851,760 downwards.
GTCTGGAAGTTTTCCTTCCCTTTCTATTTCTTGGAATAGCTTGAGAAGGATAGGTATTATCTCTGCTTTAAACGTCTGGTAGAACTTCCCTGGGAAGCCATCTGGTCCTGGACTCTTATTTGTTGGGAGATTTTTGATAACCGATTCAATTTCTTCGCTGGTGATGGGTCTGTTCAAGCTTTCTATTTCCTCCTGATTGAGTTTTGGAAGAGTGTGGGTGTTCAGGAATTTGTCCATTTCTTCCAGGTTGTCCAATTTGTTGGCATATAATTTTTCATAGTATTCCCTGATAATTGTTTGTATCTCTGAGGGATTGGTTGTAATCATTCCATTTTCATTCATGATTTTATCTATTTGGGTCATCTCCCTTTTCTTTTTGAGAAGCCTGGCTAGAGGTTTGTCAATTTTGTTTATTTTTTCAAAAAACCAACTCTTGGTTTCGTTGATCTGCTCTACAGTTTTTTTAGATTCTATATTGTTTATTTCTGCTCTGATCTTTATTATTTCTCTTCTTCTGCTGGGTTTAGGCTGCCTTTGCTGTTCTGCTTCTAGTTCCTTTAGGTGTGCTGTTAGATTTTGTATTTGGGATTTTTCTTGTTTCTTGAGATAGGCCTGGATTGCAATGTATTTTCCTCTCAGGACTGCCTTTGCTGCGTCCCAAAGCGTTTGGATTGTTGTATTTTCATTTTCGTTTGTTTCCATATATTTTTTAATTTCTTCTCTAATTGCCTGGTTGACCCACTCATTTGTTAGTAGGGTGTTCTTTAACCTCCATGCTTTTGGAGGTTTTCCAGACTTTTTTCTGTGGTTGATTTCAAGCTTCATAGCATTGTGGTCTGACAGTATGCATGGTATGATTTCAATTCTTGTAAACTTATGAAGGGCTGTTTTGTGACCCAGTATATGATCTATCTTGGAGAATGTTCCATGTGCACTCGAGAAGAAAGTATATTCTGTTGCTTGGGATGCAGAGTTCTAAATATATCTGTCAAGTCCATCTGATCCAATGTCTCATTCAGGGCCCTTGTTTCTTTATTGACCGTGTGTCTAGATGATCTATCCATTTCTGTAAGTGGGGTGTTAAAGTCCCCTGCAATTACCACATTCTTCTCAATAAGGTTGCTTATGTTTATGAGTAATTGTTTTATATATTTGGGCGCTCCGGTATTCGGCGCATAGACATTTATAATTGTTAGCTCTTCCTGATGGATAGACCCTGTCACTATTATATAATGTCCTTCTTCATCTCGTTACAGCCTTTAATTTAAAGTCTAGTTTGTCTGATATAAGGATGGCTACTCCACCTTTCTTTTGGCTTCCAGTAGCATGATAACTAGATCTCCATCCCCTCACTCTCAATCTAAAGGTGTCCTCAGGTCTAAAATGAGTCTCTTGTAGACAGCAAATAGATGGGTCTTGTTTTTTTATCCATTCTGATACCCTATGTCTTTTGGTTGGTGCATTTAATCCATTTACATTCAGTGTTATTATAGAAAGATATGGGTTTAGAGTCATTGTGATGTCTGTATGTTTTATGCTTGTAGTGATGTCTCTGGTACTTTGTCTCACAGGGTCCCCCTTAGGATCTCTTGTAGGGCTGGTTTAGTGGTGACAAATTCCTTCAGTTTTTGTTTGTTTGGGAAGACCTTTATCTCTCCTTCGATTCTAAATGACAGACTTGCTGGATAAAGGATTCTCGGCTGCATATTTTTTCTGTCTAGCACACTGAAAATCTCGTGCCAATTCTTTCTGGCCTGCCAAGTTTCAAAAGAGAGATCAGTCACGAGTCTTATAGGTCTCCCTTTATATGTGAGGGCACGTTTACCCCTTGCTGCTTTCAGAATTTTCTCTTTATCCTTGTATTTTGCCAGTTTCACTATGATATGTCGTGCAGAAGATCGATTCAAGTTACGTCTGAAGGGAGTTCTCTGTGCCTCTTGGATTTCAATGCCTTTTTCCTTCCCCAGTTCAGGGAAGTTCTCAGCTATGATTTCTTCAAGTACCCCTTCAGCACCTTTCCCTCTCTCTTCCTCCTCTGGGATACCAATTATGCGTAGATTATTTCTTTTTAGTGTATCACTTAGTTCTCTAATTTTCCGCTCATACTCCTGGATTTTTTTATCTCTCTTTTTCTCAGCTTCCTCTTTTTCCATAACTTTATCTTCTAGTTCACCTATTCTCTCCTCTGCCTCTTCAATCCGAGCCGTGGTGGTTTCCATTTTGTTATGCATTTCGTTTAAAGCGTTTTTCAGCTCCTCGTGACTGTTCCTTAGTCCCTTGATCTCTGTAGCAAGAGATTCTCTGCTGTCAGCTATACTGTTTTCAAGCCCAGCGATTAATTTTATGACTATTATTCTAAATTCACTTTCTGTTATATTATTTAAATCCTTTTTGATCAGCTCATTAGCTGTTGTTATTTCCTGGAGATTCTTCTGAGGGGAATTCTTCCGCTTGGTCATTTTGGATAGTTCCTGGCGTGGTGAGGACCTGCAGGGCACTTCCCCTGTGCTGTGGTGTATAACTGGAGTTGGTGGGCGGAGCCGCAGTCAGACCTGATGTCTGCCCCCAGCCCACCGCTGGGGCCACAGTCAGACTGGTGCGTGCCTTCTCTTCCCCTCTCCTAGGGGCGGGATTCACTGTGGGGTGGGGTGGCCTGTCTGGGCTACTTGCACACTGCCAGGCTTGTGATGCTGGGGATCTGGCATCTTAGCTGGGGTGGGTAGGCAAGGTGCACGGGGGCAGGAGGGGCAGGCTTAGCTTGCTTCTCCTTAGGTGATCCACTTCAGGAGGGGCCCTGTGGCAGCAGGAGGGAGTCAGATCCGCTGCCGGAGGTTTGGCTCCGCAGAAGCGCAGAGTTGGGTGTTTGCGCGGAGCGAGCAAGTTCCCTGGCAGGAACTGGTTCTCTTTGGGATTTTGGCTGGGGGATGGGCGGGGGAGATGGCGCTGGCGAGCGCCTTTGTTCCCCACCAAACTGAGCTCTGTTGTCCGGGGGCTCAGCAGCTCTCCTTCCCTTTGTCCTCCAGCCTTCCCGCTTTCTGAGCAGAGCTGTTAACTTAACCTCCCAGCCGGTAAGTCGCGCTTGCTGTCGGAACACAGTCCGTCAGGCCCCTCCGCTTTTTGCAAGCCAGACTCGGGGGCTCTGCTTGGCCGGCGAGCCGCCCCTCCGCCCCGGCTCCCTCCCGCCAGTCCGTGGAGCGCGCACCGCCTCGCCGCCCTTCCTACCCTCTTCCGTGGGCCTCTCGTCTGCGCTTGGCTCCGGCGACTCCATTCTGCTAATCCTCTGGTGGTTTTCTGGGTTATTTAGGCAGGTGTAGGTGGAATCTAAGTGATCAGCAGGACGCGCGGTGAGCCCAGCGTCCTCCTACGCCGCCATCTTCCCTCTCTCCCTTACTCTCCTTTTAGATCCTTAGACAAGCAATGAATTATTATTGGGAAACCAAACATCAGTCAAAATAAGCTAACAACTAGGAGACTTTTGGAACTTTTGTCTCTTGTATATAGGTATCTAAATATTACATTTATCCAAATCATGCATTTAATTACCATTTATAAAACAAATGCTGCCATACTGTTGCTGTTTCAATCAGTTTTTGAAAAAAACTGGTAAGGGAAGGTGGATAATCTAGGTCCCCAGCTTGAGCTTCCCAGGTGATTGTTCCCAGTCTATATAGAATTTGAATAACTTAAAGTGGGACATAGGACTTTTTGGTCAGAGCACACATGCAGCACTATTTCCTTTCCATTCCCATTAGATGGTATGAGACCTGATAGGGACATATGCTTTCCATATTTCCATCTGACTGAGCTCTGACGTCACTCGTGTATGAAGCTAGAGTAGCCCAAGGAGCTAACTGTCTCCTGTCAAGTTAATTGGCAAAAGGCAAGGGGAGTCAGGTCCCAGGCCAGGCAAATACTATGTCTCCCAGTGGATGCTAATGTCATCATGTGCCCTTTGCCAATCATTCAGTATGAACTCTCCCATTCCTCTTTTGTTCATATGCTGGCTTATTTCATTGTATTCTTACCTTGAATATATATCCAGCAAAGTTCTGGTTTCTCTAGCAACTAACCTTCCAAGGAGAATGCAGTTTGTATCCTCAAAGTCTAGTAAAGAAAATATTGAAAGAAGAGACATGGTAACAGGGATTAAGACCACAGACCTGGGAGTAAGACCCCTAATGCTTTATTACTCTGCTTTCTGGGTAGCTCAGTGGTGAGGAGGTCTCTGAGAAAAGTAGAGATTTAACCTCTTGTTGCCTTGGTTTCCTCATGTGAAAGTGTGGTTAATAATAGTTCCTACCACATTAGGTAATAATGCACACAAAGGTCTTTTTGTAAAGTGAGGGACATCTAAACCAATGCTCTACAATGTCATTTTGAAATCTGTTAGATTTCATAGTGTAATACACAGTGCATTAGGCAATCTTCTAGATCAAATTGCTAATTTGTATATTGTTCAACTTATGAAATTCTGAAGACAGGGTTTGCAAAATAACTTTGTACTATGAATGGCATACTTATTAATATTTAGGCATGTTTAGTCTTTCATCCTTACAAGGTAATGTCCTTGAAAAGCACCTCCTGTAAATATGTGCTAGGAAGGTTGGTTTCTAGACTAAAGTAATTTACACAATAATGCATCTTACTTAATATGTCTTGTGTGCTGCTTATGGAAAATCTATACAATTATTAAAGTGATGAAATGCTTTAGCCATACTGTAGTTACCTTAGCAACTTGTTGCAATGTAGGTTGTAAATAACTGCCTCTTTTAAATTCTGAAGCAATTAAAAAAATGATCATAACATATAGGCTACTTTAAAATGACTTGAAGAACCCATGTTTTGGTAGTTTAGCTTCATTATAGTAATATTAAGTTAGCTGTAACATACTGTAATTATGGTAATTTAATAGTTACCTTTTCTAAAAATAATTTTCCTAACTCAATACTTTTTAAAAAATAAACTCTTATGTATTCATTTGTTGAAAAATATAATACCTAGCATGCTTCGCTCTACAAAGGCACTACTCTAAGAAAAATAATAAAGTGACAACAAACTCCCTGCCCTCTTGAGTTTAGATTCCATTGGAGGAGGTAGACCAAAAAATATTCCAAATACATATTAAACACAGTGATATAAAATCATAGACAGTGACCTGGGGTTTGGAAGTAGGGATGCAGGAAGGTTTACATGGAGGTTTACAAGGGGAATGATGGGAGGTTTATTTAGAGAATGCATCAGAAAGTCCCCTCTGTAGAGGTGATATCTGGGCATAGATTTGAACAAGGTGAGCAGGTCATCAGAACATGTTGGGGAAAATTACTTCAGACAGAGGAATAAGATATTACAATCTCAGGAACAAAACGAAGGCCAGGATAGCTAGAGGTTACTATAGCTATAGATGTGGCATAATCTGGTGTAGTTTCCAAAATTTGTGCTAGTTGTGTGCATAAAGGATGGAGTAGGATGGGAGCAGTGAAGGAAAGAAAGGCAAGTGTGGAAATTTGAGACCAGTTAGGAAGAAACTGCTAGAATCTAAAGAGATATGCTGGTAATCCAGTCCAGGATCATAACAAAAGTTATAGTAATTAGCCTTTGTCAAGGTATGTTTGGGAAGAAAAATTCACAGGTCTTGAGGACTTCCTTAAATCTAGGAGCATGGGATATCTGGAGATCTCCTTTACAAATGACAGCAGGTAGTGTTTCCTGGAGCAAATATCATCAATTTGAGTGTTGACATTGACTTCAAAATCATATTACCCAATTCATCAGCATCCTACCTGCAGGTGGTTATTCAGTCTTTTTGAATACAGTTGTAAGGATATCTTTTATTCTTCTTATATTAAACCTAAAATTGAGTAACTGGTTCTCCCTTGCAAAAAGGGACTGGAACAAATTTTCTACTTCTTTACAACCATCATTTCTTCTCACAGTGTTATATTTCTTGGCCAGGGTTTTTTAAAAGGTATTCTGTGAAACACTATGGTCGTATCATTTGGGAAAATGCTGCATACATAAACTTCTCCAAAAAAGTCACCAGTCACCTTAGCAAAAATTTGAGATGTTCTTCAGTAAAAAAATCTTTCTATTTTGATTAACACTGCATTCCTAAAACATATTCTACCATGGAACACTTAGATACTTTTCTTTTTAGCATGGGACTCATTCATATTTCAGAAAACTTGTGTATATGTCATATTCTTTGTAATTGACAGTATACATCTAAAAATATGGCAGATAATTTAACAAAACAATTCCGATGTGGTCTCAAGTAACAGTTTTTTCTCCGTGGCTTTTTTTTTTCTCATGTAAACCTGAATCTGTGTTCCTTTTGAAGCAACTGAAGACTATGTTAAATGTGTTGTAACCATATCACATCATCAGTCAGGATAAACACAGATGTCCCCACTAGTGAAAAGTTGCCAAAGCATTTCTTCCCTATGTAGCTGATGTTTTTAGCATACAGGCTGGCCCTAGAATTCTCATTGGATTTCAACAGGAAAGAAGATATTACCAAATATCTCATTCTTGATTCCAGTTTTTATAGGCAATTTCTTTGTGCCATCTATCTCCTTTATAGGTTTTATATTATCTGCATTCCTTATATATGTTGATCCCAGGAAATGAATGGAATTTGAGCTGGAGGAGGAGGAGGAGGAGGAGGAGGAGGAGGAGGAGGAGGAGGAAGAAGAAGAAGAAGAAGAAGAAGAAGAAGAAGAAGAAGAAGAAGAAGAAGAAGGGGGAGGGGTAGGGGTAGGGGTAGAGGAGGGGAGGGGGAGGGGGAGGAGGAGGAGAAGGAGGAGAAGGAGAAGGAGGAGAAGGAGAAGAAGGAGAGGAGGAAGGAGGAGGAGGAGGAGGAAGAAGAAGAAGAAGAAGAAGAAGAAGAAGAAGAAGAAGGGGGAGGGGTAGGGGTAGGGGTAGAGGAGGGGAGGGGGAGGGGGAGGGGGAGGAGGAGGAGAAGGAGAAGGAGGAGAAAGAGAAGGAGGAGAAGGAGAGGAGGAAGGAGGAGGAGGAGGAAGAGGAAGAGGAGGAGGAAGGGTAGGAGAAGGGGAAAAGTTAAAGACAAATGTAAGTCACTTTACTAGAGCCCTCTCCTGATATTGATATTGGGTCATTAACAAATCAATAACACTGAGCATGGTAACACTACCAGTTTTAAACCCAGACAAAATTTAGCCATGTGATGTCAAATGAGGTAACTGGGATTGCTTTTTTCAAAATATAATATTACCTTATTATGTTTTAACCTGATATGTCAGTCACTCTCTTCTTTTAAAATGTTTACTCATTGTTAGACAGTATATATACATATTTAATGCTCTCTACACTTTTCTAAGTTTTCTTTTAAATCATTAAGTAAAATCATTTTTTTCTATGATAGTGACCTTTGTTAACCAACTTGTATTTTTCAGGATTCCCCCTGCTTCCTTTTACCAAAGCAAAACATTTGCTAATTTTCCTTTTTAATCTCTCTCAGGTCTCTATGATTTCTCAGAGTTTTCCAAGGGTAGCCCTGAAGTCACATTTACAAGTGCTTTGATAATGTAATTCTATGAACTTACAGTTTAAATCCCTTTACAACTGAAGCTGGTATTCTGCATGTTGCTATAGTAGTGGTGGAAGGAACATGCACAGCTAGGCAGAAGTGGAAAGGCAATTAGAAGTGAGTCATAATTAAATGATTGCAAGATGAGAAGAAAAGATGGACACTTTAAAAGAAAGAAGAAACTGATTAATGTAACTGTTCAGATTTTCACAATGCCAATTATGAGTGAAATAGGCATATCTCATGCAAAGTCTAATAAGGTTTGAGAAAACTCTGCATACAAAATATCGTTCTGCCTTACCTGAGCTGTAAGATCACTAGCAGCACATTAAGTGTATTATTTTTAGGCCCTGCCATGTTCTTCATCTAAATGCACAATAAGCAATGAAGGAATAAGAGATTATAAAGAATGGTGTTTGAAGGGAGGTCTTCCCAGTCTGAATGGTATTAGGAACCATTAGAAGATTTACCAATTCATAAATTGCTGTATATAAGTGAATGTTAGTCACCCAAATCATGGCATATAAGACTCTTCTAATCATGTGTGGCTCTGACACTTCCAATTAGTATAGGTTAGTGATGTGATTGGATACAATAAAAGAGAGGTTTTGATCATGAGAAATTATCTCTATTAATGTGAATAAATTAAAAATGTCAGCACTTTATGTATTAGAATGCTGAAAACAAATCTACCTATAAAATAGCAGATAAACATCCATTTGGTAGGTTGTTTAAATATTCTCCAAGCCCCTACTAAGTGCCAAGAATTTTTTGGGGAACTGGACAAACAAATGTAGTTTTATCTCTACCTTCACAGAATTCAACAAGCAATCTTGTCTAGGAATCAGACATTTAAGCAAGTGCATTGTAATAGTAAATGGCAAGAATAGCAAGAGATGCCTGGGTAAGATACAGAGGTAGTATTTGTGGAACATGATCAACTCTATCAAGTAAGGCAGGGATATTGTAAGAAAGAATATGCTGCATTTGCATTCCTGTAGGGAAGCATACAATTTCAAACAAAATAAAGCAATAATCTCCTTTTAAATGGGTAGTATTTTAAATAGAGGAGTGATATTATGTTATTATAGTTAAAATAAAAGGAAAATGGGAAAAATTGAGTTTTTAATAAATTAGAAGGTAACCCTTAAGTTAACTGAACCACAAGTATTAAGGCCAGATAAATTAGTGTTTGCTAATCATGAATTTTCATTTAAGAGCATGGAACCGATATTTCACATTTCTCTTTCCTACTTAATTTTTTTTTTTTTTTTCCAAAAAAGCCCATGACCTCATGGTTTCGTGGATTCAGGCCCTGTATCAGGCTCTGTGCTGGCAGCATGGGGCCTGCTTGGGATTGTCTCTCTTCCACTCTCTCTACCCCCCCACCCAACCTGTGCTATCTCTGTCTCTCTCAAAAAATAAACTTTAAAAAATAAATAAATTCCTTCATGAAATTATAAGATATTGAAAAAGAAAATTAATGTAAATCTTAATGCAGTTTGGATGAGGAAGCTAGAAATTTTATAAGTTGGGATTTCTGATGATCTAGGTAAGTATGAAATCAATGGTAGATGTAAAGATGGGGAAAGAAATCTTAGGCGTGGAAGAAAGTGGAGATGTAGGTAACAGGGAGGAGATTGCCCTGAAATGTACAAACATTTTTTTGAGTAGGATTTTGGCACACTTTTTCAAATTACTTTTCGAAAGACCTAAATATTTAATGGCCCAAGAAGAAATATTTTAAATAGTAGAAGATACATTTCCAAATCCCAAACTAAACCCAAAAGACTTCTAATGCTGTGATTAAGGAAAACAGTACAAAATCATCAATGCTGTTTGCAAATATTACTGTGTGCAGATGCTATATTTCGGGGGTTCTAATTATCTACAATAAGGAGTAACGTAAGCAATGTTCTAGGATAGAAGCAATGAACATATATCCTTTCCAAAGATGTCTTATTTGGAGCAAAACTGTACAGGTTAGCCTAATAGTAGTAACATTCTTAAGCTACTGATACAATCTTAACTTTTAGCATTTATACATGTTTCCTGCTTGAGTTGGCAGCTGGCAATGATTGATTTCTATTTATCATAGCACTAATCGTCCTTTGATCATCTCTCAGGTAAATAAAACATACAATGTCACACTGTATGTTTTACATTTGCTATGTTTTTTTTTTTTTAAGACTGATAAAACAGATTAGGAGGTGTCCCATTCATAGGAGGTACAATGAATTTAGTGGTTTAGTTACTTTTCAGTAAAGCGTTCATAATTTTATCAAGGACATTTCAGGGTAACAAAAGATTAAACATGAAAAAGAATAAAGTCACAGGTGAAACCTACAAATGAGGAGATTTATTTTTGTGCTGACAAAACAACAATAACAAAAAGCAGATCTAAGAACACATAAAGAACTACAAATCAATAAGAAGAGTACAAACAACCCACTAAAAAAAAATGATCAAGGTACATAAGTAGGCATTTCACAGAAAAGGGAATACTCATGCATGAAACACGTAGAGATGATGAGAATCATAATTGATCAAAGGAATGAATTCCATACAAAAATATCATTATATATCATTTTGATTGACAAAAATGAAACTCTGACAATGCCTCATATTGCAGATGCTGTATATTCACATGATATCTTGTATATCGCTGCTATAAATGCAAATTTGTGCAAACATTTTGGAAAGGAATTCAATAAGTTCTTCTATTGTTGAACAAGCCTATCCTCTATGATTCAACAATCCACTTGTACAAGCATAGCAGCAGATATATACAAGAATATTCATAGAGAAATTATTCATGATAGCAAAAATAGAGAAATCACCTAAATGCATGGGAAAGTAGATAAATTGTAGTATATTCATATAAAACAGCAGTCAAAACAAATGAACTAGAGCCAGACTGCAATATATATACAGTATAATAATACATGAAAAATATAAGCTCCAAAAGCTTAAATACAGCATGATAATTTTTCCATATAATTAAATAGATTAAATTATCTTTAGAATAAATATGGATATAGAAAAACAAATAACAAGGAAAGTAAATGATGAACATAATATTTAAGATTATATTTGGGAAAGGTAGGAAGATAGGTTAATTATAGGATGAGATGACAAAGGGTTAGAGGTAAATTATTTCTAAGGTCCAAACTTCTGTTATACATAATGGATTTATGGTTGTCTATTACATTCTTAAGGGGAAAAATTGTAATTACATTTTTAAGTACGTCTTTTTTAGAACAATGATAAGGGTATGTCATGAGCCAAGGATTAATATTAATAAAATTATATGAAACTGTGATCTTGTGTATATACAGATATATAATAATCAGAATATATGATGCTGATAAATATTCTAGACCCAGCAAATAAATTTATTTGTTAAATTTCTGCTGTTTGGCTGATTTTCCTCTTTTTGATATTCCTGAATATCAATGTTTGATATTCCTGAATATTACTGAATAATTAATTTATTATTAATTCATTTCTGGATTCATTTCTGGATAATTAATTCATTTCTGGATAATTTAGATTGTTCTGTTTTTCATATATCAACCACTAACCTCTCTCTCACATGTCATACCAATTCTTGATGGAAATTATCTGAGTACTGTTAGAGAGACCGACCTGTCTTATTATTATTTTGATGGATGAAAGAAAGAGTAAACCACAATCTCTTTAGTAATAAGGTCTCCTATCATTTAAAACTTTGTGGATTATGTTGCCATTCAAAAATTTGAAGTATTGTGAGAAACAAAGGAAAATAAATCGTCTCTAGGATACTGTTGATCAACTTGGCCATGAAGCTAAAACAAGTATCCTCTCTATATCTATTATTTATACCACAGAAACCCACTCAGCATTCCTTTGAGGAGCTTAGGAAAAAGGAAAGTAGTATCCCAGAAAAATAAATAAAAAGCATTCACTGAAATTTTACCATGTGTTCATTTTTACTTCGAAAACAATCACTGGGTCAGGCAAGTGGGTCATCGTTTTCTTGATATTTGTCAACACAGTCAGTAACTGAGTCCATCACTATGTTGCTTTATCTCCCCACTAAGAACACTTGTGAGTTGGCACTCTTTCAGAAAGACTCACATTCATCTTACTGTCAGTACACTTCTTGGAATAGAAGCTATCTTTTGTCTTCCTGATGTTTGCAAAGCTTTAGAAAACCCAGCGTCCACAGGCAGAAGGTTAAGGCACGTTATACAACATTCAATTTAATGGTGAAATTTTTCATTGATGCTTTACGCTAAGTTACTGGTTTCAGGACAAAATTTTAGCAACAATTTCTTCAGAATTATATTCCACTAAGAGACCTAATTCTGTGGACATAGGAATATGAAGAGAGAAGTCAGTTAGAATATTTTAGAAACTACAAATTTTCAAGGTGACAAAACCTCACTTTTGTACCCCTTTGTAACATTATCACCTGTTCTATGCGGCATTGCCACATGAAGATTTCATTATTTTAGACTTCAGATTATATTGTTCATATAATCATACTTTATCGATGAAAACATTTCAAAATCTATTTTTTTGCACTTACATGTATGCAAAACCAAAATACTCTAGTATATTAATATTGGGTACCAGTTAGGAAAGATAAAATTTAAGGACAAAAATGTTTATAATCTGAGACAAAAGAACACAAAAAGTAAAAAAGAAAAAAATCTGGGAAAATTTAAGAACAATAATAAGAAAATGCCTCTTCTATTATTCTGTAAAAATGAACTCAAGCAAAAAATAACCAGTGGCCCAGAATGGATCTCTAACTTGAATATTCATTCTCTCTTTAGCTTTCTGTAAGTGATCTCCAATTAACTAGGCATGTTGCCACGTGGCTGAAAGGGAACGTTTCCCTTACTCTGCCTTATTGTTTTGGTGACCGAGTGGCTAAAATCTGGGTGAAGATATGTCAGCCAAAGTATTGTGCGTGAACATCCTTGGAGTTGCCTTTTCACCTTTCTCCATCCTACTCTATTTGATGACTGGAGTTTCAGCTGACTTCTTAGATCACAAAATGACCTTAAGAATGGAAGCTAGGTATAGCGGAACAACCACCATAGGGCACACAGTGGAGACACTGCACAGACCGTGACTGCACACAGACTTCTTTCCTACAAGAGAAATAAAGTATTATATTGCTTAAGAATGATGTTATTCACAGCTGAGGCTAGCCATTACTAATGCATGGCCCAATGACAATAACTTATGCGTCCCCAATATAAACAGGATAAAATAATCCCCATATTCATCCCCAAATTCAAAACTCCTTATAGTGTCATTCACATGTAGTTCCAAAAACACTTCCAATTATATTCCTTCACTAATTGTTTTGTCCAACCTCTGTTTCACTTCCTGTGCATGAGTAACCATTGTATGGTCTCACCATATCTTGGTTCATCTAATCTTTGCTCATTTTCTCTATCTCTCCCTTCACTTTCATATTCTTAAATACCACATCCTTGAGAAACCAGTTGCAATCACTTCTGTAAAGTGATTTTATGAGAATGGGCTTATTAATAATACCCCAAGACTTTGAAAATAATGTATCCATGATTTTTGCAGTATGTTGTTCTTATCACCTAATTGCAGCTAGCAAGTCTTATCAATAGCCAGCTTCAAGCTGACATTTCTAATCCCACGTCTTTGATGATCTTCCCTTCTGTATTAGCTTGTTGGGGCTTCCATAACAAAATACCACAGACTGGGTATCTTAAACTATAGAAATGCTTTTTTTTTTCTTGTTCTTCAGGCTAAAAATCCAAGATCAAAGTTGTTTTTGTTTTTGTTGTTGTTGTTGTTTTTCTGAGACCTTGTTCCTTCCTTGCCTTGAAAATGGTTGCAATCTTGTGATTCCGTGCATATGAGCCCCCGATGTCTCTCTCTGTGTCATGATCTCCACTTCTTACATGGGTATCAGAGAGATTGGATCACGTTCTGCCCTACCAGCTTCATTTTAACTTAATTACTTTTATCTTCAAATGTAGCAACATTCTGAGGTACTCGGGGATAGTTGTTGCTTAAGCATAAGTTTAGACATTTGTCTGTAGTTACCCCAAAGGTAACAAACTCTCTCTCCTTCCTGTGTCTTTTCCTACCTCCTTTCAGCCCTCCATTGATTTTTGAAAACTTTGCATAGGTTAGTGCCTCTCAGTTCATATTTGGGCTACTGCCAAAACTTGTCCTTTATGCTTCTGCTTAGGATGATATTCCTCTGTGTAGGAGCCCCTGACCTTTCCTGGCCTTTTCTGTTCCTGTGTTTCCTAAAATGATTTACAGTGTCCTCCTATGTGCCCCCGTGGGACCCTTGATTTTCCTTGGAAGACTCTGAACAACTAGCAAGTCTCAGAGCCAGGAATCAAACCCAAGAGGTTTAACTGCAGACTCTGCAGATTTAACCACTACACACAAATGCATGAACCCAGAGACAAACTGTTTATAAGATGACCATTACTGTCAGGGTTAATTTCAAACTCCTTGGCCTGGTATATGTGCCCCACCGACAGCTGGTCTCTGGGCAACAACTCTGGCTCATCTCTCAACTCCCATTCCAAGCACTGCTTTATGTTTAGGATTTAGGGAAAAGACAAATTTGAATTAGGGTAGAAATAAAAGTTCTCTATCGGTTATTTCCTTTTTCTGATGTGCAATGGAGAATGCCATTTTGACATTTTATGTGGTGGCTTTATGAATCCACTGACAGACTAAGAGACAGTGTAGGAAAATAAACACTGCTTCTGTGTAAGAAATAACATGGGCAAAAGTTGTGCAAAGAGAGGACTTTATTTTCCTGACCACATTCCCTTGTCTGATTTCCTCCCTTTTCAAAAATAAAATAAAATAAAATAAATTAAAGTCACAAGGGTACCTGTTTATCTTCGGAGGATGGCAAGTGGCAAATCACTGACTGTTAGGTAGTTTCATCAGCAAAACACTCCAACTGCTTAGAGAAACATTTATTCCAAGTCTGTGTTTAGTTTCTGTTTTATTGTTGCATGTGTTTTGAATTAGAAAAGCTAGAATGGTTATTCAATTTTAAGCAAGTGACTTTGTTGCAAACAGAGCATTGTAGTTTAAAATAATGACATTAAGTTAAAGGCAATGTGACACAATGGTTGAAAGCAATAGGTCTGGATTAAATCCTGGACCTATACTTAATGGGTGTGAGACTTTGAGGAATTGATTAGCTTAGCATTGATTATTAGAAAAACAGTAATATTGCCCAATGTATGTTTCTTTTTCTGAAAATTTAATAGGATAATGTATATTATGTAACTAGCACAGGGCATGGCACACAGAGGATATTTGGTTAATGTTATTGCCATTTGTACAGCTCTCTCTTCTGCATTTTTTCCCCCAATCAAGAGTCATGTACAATTTGTGGCCCAAGAGTCTATGATGAACAGTATATCCGAGTCCTGCTCTAACAGACCTTACAGCCTATACCGAACATTCTAGTGCAGTTTAAGGAGCTGGGCTCCAAATCAAGACAGTCAAGGTTCAAACCTTGCATGCACTACTTAATCAGTGTAACCATGGCAAGGTCACTTGCCCTCTTTGTGACTGTTTTCTCATCTGTAGAATGGAGATGATAATAACTAATACTTTTGCTGTTAGTATGAAATGAAGCCATAAATTTAGTTCCTTTAGGATCGTGCCCGGTACATAAAAGATGTTCAGTAAAGTTGGATATAATTTGAATTAAGCCCACAACTTTTTGAGCAATTCATAGGACTGGACTTTTCAAATCAGACTGCTATGAATCAGAGACCATAAGCAGTATCAACCTAAACTAAATAATTTCAAGGATATGAATAAGAGGTTCACCAAGAATGGCTTGCTCTCCAGGTCTTTCCTTCCTGTAACAGTTGCTTTACTCTAGTCCAGAATAGAGAAGTAAGGTGTGCATGGCTTCTCACACTGTGGGCAGCATTTAAATTATGAAACATCTCTATTTTATATTTCAGAGTTAGATAGCCAATATGACATTCTCCAGGGAGCCATGCCTTGGTTCTATTCATTATAGGTAATTCATAGTCAGATCAATCCAACTAAAGACACTTCACTGATAGACCTCTGCTTCCTAGCAAATATCATCAGTCTATTTATTCAGAGGATGTCCAATTGACAAGGAGATCAGACTTGGTCATTTCCTATTGTACACTGAATGTTTGCGACTCTCCTCCAAATTCATACGTTGAATCCCTAATTTCCAAGGTAATAGTATTTGGAGATAGGGCATTCAGGAGGTGATTAGGCTTACTTAGGGGGCCTCATGATGGGATTAGTGGCTTTTATAAGAAGAAGGGACTCTCCCTCTCTCCCCATATGTGCTCATCAAGGAAATTCCATGAGAACACATAAAGAAGGCGACAGTGTAAAGGTCAGGCAGAGAGCTCTTACCAGGAAATGAATCAGTTGACACCTTGATCTTGGACTTCTCAGACTTCAAAACCATGAGAAATACATTTCTGCTGTTTAAGCCACCTAGTCTGTTATGGCAACCTATGCTAAGACACTTCTCTTCACTCTTTGCCCCAAGGTCTCTCTCTAATAAAGAGAGTGAATGAGAAAATGTACCACAGGCCAGATTCTCATCTTTTTCTCTTTCAGTAATGGAGGAGATGCATTTGTTATATTCTTATTTCCAAGCAATTCCTCAAGAATACTTTTTTTTTTCTTTTGAGAGGCGAAACTTTCACATGGTTCCAGATACATACATACATACATACATACATACATACATACATACATGAAGTCTTTCCTCAACCCTTGACACCATTTGCCCATTTACTTCTCAACCCTAACTACTTTTACTAATTTTTGGTGTTTTCTCACTGCACCTTGCAATTTTCACCTAAAAAATATCATGAAGCCTTTTCCACATCAGTATGAAGATAACTTTCTTATTCTTTTCCACAGCAACATAGTCTCCTGTGGAATGGATGTACTGTATCTGTACTGTAATGATACAAGGCTTAAAAAATGTTTTGTAACGTGAGTCTCTGGAAGTGATAATTACATCTCTGTAGCATGTTTCTATGTCATTCTATATCCAACGTCCTCTGTGTTCCCAGACTCTTATTTTTATTTTTTAATTGGAGTTGAAACGCCCAACATGAGAGCTACTCTCTTAAATTTGTAAGTGTACAATATAGTATTAACTATAGGCACAATATTTTGCCGATCTCTAGAATTTATTCATCTTGCATTACTGAAATTTTCTAACAGTTTTCCCTTCTTTTTTTAACATAAGGAAATCAACATGGAAATGAACAATGAAAAGTTTTCTATAACTTTAAATTCATGGTGTCCCAATCCCCTTCCCTCAAAAAACTAAACAAAACAAAACAAAACTTATATTTGGCATTCTTGTGGCAATAATTCCTAGAAGACAGTATCATATTTTAACATGAGAACGACACTGTTTCAATGTTCCACACTTAAACTGATATTGATTATATTGCATTAGTGCTAAGGAATTTATTCTAAATTTGACATATTCTTATATTCCACATTAAATACATACATACATATATATATATACACATATATTTGGAACATGTGGTTCCTGGCTATTTGAATAGAGCAAAGTTGTTAATAGTCCAGGCTTCAGAGTCAAGCACATATAGATTCTAATCCCACATCATTTGTGAAAATAGCTTTGTGATCTTGGGTAAATTTACATATGCATCAATTTCCCCACAATTTGAGAATATACAATTTAGATCAGAGGGTTATAAAGAGGATCAACTGAGAAAATGTACATCAATCACATCATATAGTAGTTACTCAGTAAATGGTAGCTTTCATTATCATCCCCAACATTATTATATGCATCTATTCTGAGATAGATTCTGTACTGGATGTTGGGGGACAGCAATGTATATAACACCATCCTTGCTCCTGGGGCTTATAGTACAGTGGGAAAGGCATGCCAGTAAGCAAAGAATAACTTTAATTTATAACAAGCAATACACCAGTAGATTAAATGCTATCTCCTGGGAAGAAAAGTGATCTGAAAATACATTTTCCCCAGCAATGATCTCGAAGAAATAAAAGGTTCAAGAAAGTCTCCACTGGAAGAGATACCATATACCAACTTCAATTTTCACTTGTCACAGAATATAGGGAAATATATAACACCGGAACAATGAAGTAGTTATTTTAATTTACTGGTGGGATTTGGAGGGCTCCTGGAGTACCTTTGAGCCTCAATAATTTTTTCTTGATAATGTAGACTCATCTGAAGTATAGGGAATGAAGTGAATCCACTGACCTTGAGATTTGATTCTTTTGTTTATTGTCAACTATTTTTCCTCATAAAAGCATAGTGTGAAAAGTGGGAGGGAAAAGTGATTCACACCCTCACGTCCTGTTTTGGTTTTTTTGTTTTTGTTTTTTGTATAACAATAAATGTGAGTTTGGTTTTGCAATAATCAAGTCATGGAGGAAACTGCACTTTTTGAGGAGAAGTGAATGCTTCTTGAAGAGTCCATAAATCCACAGACCTTTTTATTTCATTGAAGGTGCTTAAATATCAAGAAATATAATACCTCTGACTACCACTGTTGCCTACACATCTTGTAAACCAAAAGCTCAAGGTAAGTGAAAAATACTCCTTGGACCTTCCACAACATTTTCCAAAACTATAAGACAACTTTTCAGGTACGAAATGTGTAAAAGTCCTGTTTACTTATTTTAAAGAGAGCCCCTTAGTAGCAGACAGCAGCCTGCACAAAAACAGCAACCGGGAAAGGAATTACAAGCCAGAATCTTTATGAAGAGGAGTAAACTCTGAATTCTGAATTTTCTTTCAAGTCCCTCCACTAAGTCCCTCCACTAAGTTCCGCAATTCTTGTCTAATAGCCACAGTATTTTATTATTAATCTGTAGGCTTATGTCAACAGAAATCACAAGGTAGATGGCCTTTGTTGGAAATAGTTCATTATAACTATTACTGCCACTTCACTTCATTACCAGAAACAGTCGATTAGGACTTATTAATTATGAGTGAGAATCAAAACTCCTAGGAGCTTCCAACCTTGTGGCAAGCTGACAATGTACAGATTTACACCGGGTTAAAAAAACACTGGGAACATCCTCCACTTGCAATTCTGCAAAAAGTCGGTGTCTGTCCGTGATACATCTTGGAATACTAAACCTAAAAAGTCGCTCCGGGCAAACTAATTCACACAGAAATTAAACGCCTCTTTATCCTTTAGTATCTCACCACCAAATTCATTATTGACTTCTTCATGCAGGCTCCCGGGTTGAGCTTCAAGCTTTTCTCTTAACTGCATCAGAAGGGAAGCCAGTGCGTGGGACCTGCGCGCTCCGATTCCCCCAGCGTGACTGTGTGAGTAGCCTTTTGCACAGACGCAAGTTAGCGAGAAGGTGTTGCCAGAGGTTCCCTGGTTCCGAGGGACAGCATCGAATGATCCATCACACTCTCAAATGGACAGTCTCCCTTGGTCTCTGCTTCCTCCAGAGTCGGCTCAAACGGAATCCAAAGCAGGTTCTTTCCTGAAATTGGTAGCTATTGGTCCACAGACTCTGCGCGCGGCAAGGCTCACCTTCGAACGCTCTGGATGGATTTCTGAGCTGTGAGTAGCGCCGCTAGGACTCCTATCAACGCAAGTTTCATCTTTTGCACCAAATCATCCACTTGTTCCACTTTTGCGCCTCGGCAACTGTACCTTCGGCTTTGGCGTTCATGCGCTGTCTTCCCGGCAAAGTCGGCTGCCTTTCAACTCGAAGCGGATTCCCAGAGCCAGGCAAGAGCTACCTGAAGGGAGACCTTGGCGGAGCCAGGCGCCCAGAGTGGGGGCAAGAGAAGCTCGCGCCATCTCCTCGCTGCGCAACTTTTTGTGTTTCCTTCCGTCAGGTCCCAAGCTGCAGAGATTCTCGAAGCTCTGGAGTGAAAAAAACCCACAGCAGTCCTCGGCCTGGCCAGCCCTTGGGATGGCAGAGTAACGCTCTGCTGGTGTCGCGACCTCCCAGAGCACAAAGGCGAGCCACGGTTAAAAAAAAATACCAAGAAACAAAAAAACCCCAAAACCCGGAGGGTAAAAGTTTACTTTCGGAGAGCAATTCCAGAATCCCAGTCTGGGTAAGACAAACTCCCTCCCGCTGGGAGTCTCCTTCTCCGGGGAGGAGTGAAAGAGCCTGGGGCGGTTCTGAGAGAGGAGTGTCTCCGGCTTGGGGCTCCCCAGCTGGGTGGCACCCAGTGATCCTTCCCGGCTGTCAGAGAAGAGGCAGAAGTTGGGAAAGGGGCTAGACCGAGAGCAGGACACCTACTCTTGGTGCGAAACGTCGGAAATGGCTGCTAAAGGGGCTGAGTCTCCAGACTCCTAATCCCTCCCCTTCTCCAGCTGAGCCCTTCACCTGCTACCGTCCACTTTAAAATATAAGCGTAGACAGTGCATTAGCCCGGTTCCAAAAGCTGGGCGTCACAAATCCCTGGGCAGTTCCTTTTTGAACAATCTACCTGAGTTGCAGGGGCTCCTGGGAAAATGTTACGTGATGGAGTACGCAGGAAAGGGGGCATAAGAGGGGACTGTATATTCCAGGAAAATATGCGTTGGCTCCTCTATTCGAAAGACCTCGGGGAGCCCCTCGGCTCCCTCGCAGGCTGCGGCAGCCACTTCAGTGCTCCGCGAAAGGGGCGGAGGTGGCTCTGGAGGGTGGAGACCGGGACCGGGTTAATCTTTAGTCCGGCGATCTCACGCAGGCTGCCCGGAGAGTAACTGGCTTCGAGGAAGAGAGGCTGGGAGCCGAAATACCTGGGAGGGCAGGGACCAGAGAGGTGGCCGAACGCACTTGAGGGCTGGCGGCGAGGAACTGCCTGCCAGCAGCAATCCGCTAACTAGGGAGGAGTGACTGAGTCTCCCCGTCTCCTGCATCCGGGGAGCCCCTGCCCCGCTTCGCTCCTCGCGACTTCTAGCTCGCCAGTGGCCTGGGGCCGCCGGCGCGGGGCTGGGCGTGCGTGTGTTGCTGCGCGCGCGCGCGGGGGTGTGTGTGCGCAGCCCGCGCGCCGAGCCCGGCCGCCGGGACCCAGCCGCCTGCCGCCTGCCTGCCGCCCGCCTGCCTGGCGTCTCACCTCCTTGCAGCCGCGTCCTCGCAGGCTCTCACCTGGCGCCCGCCGCCGGCCGCCCGCTCAGCCCCGCTCGGCTGCAGCTGCCTCCCCTCAAAGTTTCCTCAGAGCGGGCACCTTGGCGAAGGGCTGCCCAGGGAGATGGATTTCTGAAGCTGTGCCTTGGAGTGGCTCTTCTTCCAGCACCTCTCAGCTGTGCTCTACCCCCCGCCCAAATCCGGGCAGAAGGTAGAAGCTTTCCCCAAATCGGGGGAGAGGAGGGGGAGGGGTTTTCATCCAGAGAAAGGGAGGAGCGGCCACAGCTGAGGATAGGCGCCTCTCTCCTGCCTGATGCCGCGGAACTGACCGATGGGCCTGGAGGGCGAAAGAAGAAAATTAAATAGAAAAGCCAAGTTGACGGAGGAGGGGCTGGGAGGCTTCCGGACGCCGGAAAGGTTGTCCCCGTCCCCGTTTCCACGGGCGTGAAGATTTAGAGGCGCCTCCAGCGCGAGGGCTTTGAAACCGCCATCACCTCCCGATCCCTTCGGAAGGAAAAGCCGGCAGAGCTGAGGCCAGGGGTGGGTGGGTGGGGGGGGCAAGTAAAAGCTTGGACTTGTGTGCAACGCATCCTTGGCTTTGGATTTTAAGGACGCGAACGAGAATTAACAGCGTTTCAAGGTAAGAGGCAGCACAAGCACCGCCGGGAAGAAGAATAACTTAGAATAGATGTCGGGGATGGGGTGGGGGCTTAAGCCAAGTTAGGATGATCTCTCCGGGCGTCGCCAAGAGATTGCTCAAGCCGCGCGAGTGCCTTGGAGCGGACAAGTCAGGGAGTAGCCGGTGCCGCCGGTGCCCAGGTGGGAGGCAGCAACCGAAGGGAGTGTTCTGGTGTCCTGACCTTACACTTTTTGGAGCCTATTGGAAATAGGTGTGTAGCTGGGTCGACTTGTCTGGGCTGATTTACAGCGTGGATTCGTGCGTGTGTTTCCGTCGAGATTTTTTTTTTTTTTTTTTAAACCGCCGATAGTACCGCAGACCCATCCCCTGGTGGCCACTCAGCGCTGTGGGCACCGGCGAACGCCGCCAGGACGCGGTGGCAGGTGAGCCTGGCGCAGGTGGGCAAGTGGGGGCGGCGGCATCCGGCCGGCGGATCGCGGGGCGCGCGAAGCCCACGCCGCCGCCTGGCTGGCTTCGTGCAGCGGGCGTCGGAGCCCAGGCGCCGCGGGTCTGCTGCGGTTCCCTTCGCCTCCGCTAGAGGCTCCCAGCGGGCGCCGCGGAGCGGGTGGGTGTGGGGGCGCCGGGAGGCGGAGGGGCGAGCGCGGGGAGCGAGCGTGCCCGCGGGGTGGCGGAGCGGGCGCGGCAGGGGGAGGCCAGCCCGGCTAGGGCGGGGGACGTGAGCCGGAGTCTTGGCGCGCCTCCTGGCCGAGCGCAGAGCTGCGGGGGACGCGGGTCCGAATCCGGGCTGAGCTCGGGAAAGCTGTGCCCCAGAGTCGGAGACACTTCGAGAGGGCGATCCTGGCCCGCGCCCTGAGGGCAGTCCCGGGAGGTAACGTCCCCTTTCTCCACTCCTTTCGCCCCGCGCTTCTCCGTACCCCCTCAGCCTAACGCGCAAGGTGGGAGGGAGTGGAGGGTGCGGGTCTGTAGGGTCCATATCTAAAGGTGCCTTTCAGTCCTGTTCCGAGGAGCTCCGTAGAATGTGTATTCGAACTAGTCTCCAATTTCACCCCCCCCTCCCCCGAATATTTGACTGCTTTGAGGGAAGTTTTCTGCAGAGAGTGCCGGGTGGCTGGTTTGGGGCCGGGCTGCTCCAAGGTGAGCGAGGGGACCCGTTGTGCTCCTCTGAGCCGCAGTGGACTTGAGTGCGCGACTCCAGGGTTGGGGTGTGGTGAAGAAAAGAGTACCACACCCTCTTCTTTTCCTCCCCTGTCCTTCTCACCTGATGATGAGGTCTCACCATCTCGCATTTAACTGATTTCTTTTCCCAAGGGTTTGGCTCTGAAAACGGATCAAAGCTGCTGAGAGACTTGGAGAGAGAGAGAGAGAGAGAGAGAGGAGAATGAGAGGGAAGTCATGGCCAGAACATCAGGGAAGGAAGGAGGGTGAAGTTAAGCTTGTGTATAGGGTGGGGGGTGCTGGGAAATAGCCTTGGAGTTCCAGATTATTTGATGAAGTCTGATTCAGCTCACATTTCACACTGTCTTTGACATAATCCTTGCTCAAGCTACTAACAGAAATCATTTCTGCTAGATATTGCCTTGGGCATGGTGGGCACAGAGTATGTTTGATGATTGTGTCTAGGCCAAAAAAAAAAAAAAAGCGGGTATTGTGTGTGCTTTGGCGTGATCACATCGTGTCTGTCAGGCAGCAGGAAATGTATGTGATTTTCATTGTGCTGTGTTGTGTTTGTGCATACCATATGTGGTCATTTTACATGCAGTAATGCAATTTCAGTCTTCCAAAGGTGGCTCTTCACAAACATGACTTGTGATAATAAACCTCCTGCAGAATAACATTGAAGGAAGACAGGAAATGTGATGGGCCATGGACTGTCCTAGGAATACTGAATAAAACCTGAGATCCAGCGTTTGTGAAATATTGGGCCACATAGGGAAGGAGTGCCAAATATTTCTTTTTTCAGGGATGAAGCAGTGGGTAGCAATTTAAAAGAAGGGGATGTTCTGTAGTTACTACCATCATCATTCTGTAGCTTGCCTTACTTCCAATAGTTAGAGTGTGAGGCAGAAAAACATGAGGCACTTCCTGCTGAAAAACAGTAAAATGTTTTGTGAGATACTGTCTGATATTTCACCCTAAGAATTTAAATGGAATGGACTGGCTATTGGTGAGGACCGTAGTGGTTTGGTTATGTGTCGGGCATCCGTTACTTTTGATCAAGGTAAATATGTGAGTTAATATTATATAATAAGTGTAATTTAGTGCAAGTGAAAACAGGCCAATTTACTGATGTGTCTCATTCCAGAATAACACATGGCATGATATCAAGGAAGATTTATATAAAGTTTGTCGTTAAATGTATTGCATTGTATGGAGCTCTGGGTAGAAGACAAGAATAAATATCTTGTTGAAATCTCAAAAAGGATGGCTTACATTCTTAAAATAAACTGTTGTAGAAATCTTATTGTGTGACGAAAAAATAGTTACTAATCTAAATGTACTTATCTGCGTGCATAGATAGATACAAATTATTTGTTGAATTGAATTAACCAAGACAAATACACAATAAGGGCTCAGCTTTCATTGTGAAAGAGATCTCTGAAACCAGAGGAAGATCTCCTAGTATGAGGAATCTGTGTACATGATGAATAAAAAATGTTGTGTTTCTTGACACTTAACTGAATCAAACTAGTGAGGCTGGTTTGTAACCTCAGATTCAGTTTTAGGACTCTATCTCCACAAAGAGGTTTTTCTGTCTCTAATAAATGTGATTTTAAAAGAAACTAAACACTGAAATGTTCCAGGGATGCTATGGACCTGAAAACTGTTTTTGAGTCCTCTGAAACTTCATGTCAAGAATAAGAGGTGATAGGATGTTGTCACAAATTAATTGGCTTGATGCTTCAATTAAAAACTGATTATTTTCTGGCTCTGGTAGTCATTATGGTTGATTTCATTTGGTCTCTAGATATTCTGTGAAAGGACTCTAGGTGGAAATGTTTTCCTGTAGTACAAGGAGAGGAGGTCACTAGATGCAAAAAAAACAAAAAAACAAAAAAACAAAAAAACAAAAAAACAAGCTTGCCAGTTAGTGATTCTCCAATTTGGTTGCATTTTACCTATAAGGCAGGATGCGGGCTTGGGGTGGGGGGGAATCCGTTTTCTGAATTTACATGAATGTTTCCCTCTTTGTCATAACCCTCAACCTGTGGGGACTCCATTTATAATTTTGATGAGGAACTATTTCACCAAGCCCTTTCCTTTTATGGTTTAGGGGCTATTTCAGTGTAAAGAACTTTAAGAACTATCTAATCATAAAAGATCATATTTCCTGAAAGAAAAACACTTGAGCTTTAAAAAGATGTTTGATGAGGAAATGAAAAGAGGATAGGAGAGACAGGTTAAATACTCTAACTGCATGTATGTCTATTATTTCTTCTCTCAGCAACATTTTTAAAAATTTAAACTTAAATGTAATATTAATATTTTTCTTTCTGCCCTTCTTCCTTCCTTCTACCCTCCCTCCTTCTTTCTTTCATTCTTTTCTTTTTTCTTTCTTTTGGTTAAATATTTTCTTGGAAACAAATCCATGCCAAAATTATAGTTAGTTTACAATGATCAGTTAATAAATTTTTTAATGGGATGTAGTTTTAAAATATTGACTGTTCTATTTAGTTTTAAAATTTATATAGAAGAAACCTGCTAGAGTGTGGGGTTGATTCTTTAGGGAGTAGAAGTCATCAGCTGGTTGTTCTCTCTTACTTTGTTGGTACTTCTTGTGTCTGGTTTAGCTCCTTGTTTCTCCACAAGCCTGGATAGTAGTCCCTGGAGGTGGATGGGCTGCCTTGAAACATGGTGCATTTGTGCTTTGAGTGACTTATTTCCATGTAGCTGATACTTTCTCCATGTGCATCTGGCCAATGCAATCAAATCTGAAATGTTCACAGTAAGCAAACAGTTGAGTTATACTTGTCAATTTATACTTGGTCAGAAATTAGTAATCCATTTCGGAAAATCCTTAACTCCATCTAAGTCTTTACTAAATGTAACTCTCTTTGTGTCATTCATCAAATACCAGTTGCTAAACAGTTTTTAAATGTCCTCCAAGAGAAAATCTAGTATCCAAAAATCTCCCAAGAGAAACTAATTCAGTGCCACCAGGAGGCAGCATGAAGAAGTAGGAAAATCACTGGATTTGGTTTTAGAAGGCTTGAATTCTGCTTCTCTCTTGCCACTAATGGTGTCACTTTTGAAAGGCTGCCTTATTTTTCTAAGGCCCAGTGTTGAATTCTGCAAAATGGGGAAAATTAAAAGCTACACACTTTCTTCTTGTATTTAAAACTTGACCACACCTAGCTTTAAGCTTTGAAAAGAGAAGAAAAAAACAAAAAACAAAAACCAAAGAAAACTCCCAAACCTTTCAGGTGCCAAGTAAATATCAGACATTGTAACACTTGATAGAAAAGTAAATTAACTCTATTTAAAGAATATCTATCAAACTTCCATAATGAAGCATGGATTTTGAAACGCCTTTGATGAGCGTTGTTGTTGTTGTCCCCCACCCCCCACCCAGGGGACTATTAATCAGTATCATGAAAGTAAAATTTACATTAATATGTATGTATGTGAGATGCTTTCCTCAAAGTTATTATTAATATGGCAAAAATTATGTGATGCCTACTGTGAGAGACATCTGAGCATTCGAGTTGCTTTTAAAGAGGTATGATGATAAAAGAAGAAAAAGAAAAGAAGAGGAAACTATTTTTGAATAAATAAGGTTTAAATGGAGCCCCCCCCCCCACCTTTTTAAAGCATTCTACCTTTTTCTTCTTGTGAATACTTAATGGAATGCAAGTAGCAATTTCCATTGATTTCATTATTATCAGGTTAGTTACCCATTTTGTATGAGCAGTTTAGAAATATTTTGCTTTGAAATGTTGATTCAATGGTTTAATTTGTGATGTTCGACACAAAACTAATACAGTGTCTTCATTTTTACAATGGAATTTTCTCAGGAATGCTGATAGTCCATTTGTCTTATTTTATTGAAAACTAGTGATATTATTTATAGATTATTTTAATCAGGTGAATTAGAAAGTAAATGATAGATATTACATGACTCATTGATTTGAATAAAACTTTATTTATTTATTTAAAAAAATTTTTTTTTTCAACGTTTATTTATTTTTGGGACAGAGAGAGACAGAGCATGAACAGGGGAGGGGCAGAGAGAGAGGGAGACACAGAATCGGAAACAGGCTCCAGGCTCCAAGCCGTCAGCCCAGAGCCTGGCGCGGGGCTCAAACTCACGGACCGCGAGACCGTGACCTGGCTGAAGTCGGACGCTTAACCGACTGCGCCACCCAGGCGCCCCTGAATAAAACTTTAAAAGCCCCATTGAAATAATTATGTGCTCTTTTGATAAAGTATGGTGCCTGCTAGAATTTGGACTAGAATAATTTTTGTTGCTTTTCTGCATGTAAACACTAGTTAATATTAGGAACAGCTTATCTGTACCAGTTGCAAGGATAAGACAGATACCATTTCTTTCCCTAGAATTTGTTTCATTGTTAATATAAACTACAAGTGTATTTTCTCTAATAGTATTAGTAAGACTAAATGTAAACCTAGGAACTTAGCCTAAAAAACAAATTACATTTTTTATTGCAGATGTAATAGAACATAATATCAAATTTTCTGTAGAAAAAAGAATTATTGTCTTTACAAAAATCTTTGCCCAAATCCAGTGTAACGGAAATATATGCAAAAATCTAAGATTCCCAGCACATTTCAGTTTCTAGGTATAGCACTAGAGAGTTTTTGAAATGGATTCTAAATTGGACTGCATAAGAGGATTTTGTGTCTTCATACAATCTCATTCTATTATAATGTAACTATGGTTAGCTGCAAGATATCTATCTAGTAGCCAGCATGAGGGGAAATAATTAGCATAAAAACTGTATTGCTCCTGGTGTACCAGGGGAGCCAACAACAGTGCCTTGTGATAAATGTTGATTTTGAAATGGTGGGCTTCATTTGTCAAAGAGAAAGAGTCTTTATCTTCTCAACTATTTTTTTATTGGACTTTTCTATATATTTTTTTCTCTCTCCCCTCTTTCTGTCTCTCTCTGTATATAGACTTTGCATACTATACTTCATATATACTATGCTCTTATATACATTGTATTATATGTATTATATAGTGTATATTACATATATTATGATATATTCATATAATTTACATATATTAGATAGTATACTGCATATTATAGATTATGTATTATGTATAATATGTATTATATGTATTAATATAGATTATGTATTATGTATAATATGTATTATAGATACTTAAATCTCCTTTTAAAAGCAGTTCATAGTCCTTGTGTAATTATATTCTTGACTATTACCCATTGGTTAAGTATATGATTATGGCTTGCAGATGTTTTTTCTTTATGGTTTGCCATTAATTTCATTGCAGGTAATGAAAAACCCTAGCTTTGGCCTCAGTTAGTTACATTCACATCAGTTAATTCTCAAATACTTACTGACATTAAAGTGATTTTCTTTATGATATTCAGGATTGAATGGTGTATGTATATTATATTTTGTGCTTAAGAATCTTGTAATCTTGTTAAAGACAGAAGGCAAAAAGTGAACTGGAAGTTAACAAAGAATAGTCTGTCAACTCATTCAGAAAATTCTTAAGTATCTATTGTTCACAAGACTACAGAGAGTAATCATAACAATACAAGAGTTGTATAACCAGGCAATTCAGGATAGGGTGAGATGAGAGTGGCCTGGGGAGTTCTCATAAAGAGGGGAGGAAATTGATCTAAGGTGGAGTAGAATTTAAAAGAGCAATAAATATATAACTTTAGAAATAATTGAAACAATGCACATTTACACAATAGTGAGATAGTCTTGGTGATGAGTTAGTACAAAGATGTGAACACTGATAGATTTCCTATGTTGTTAATGGAGTGGGAGAACAGAACTCATATATATAATTGGAGATGTTGTGTATCAGTTTAACCCCATTGGAATGAAATGTAAATACTTATTTAAATATCTGTTACATTACTAATGTTCATAATAATTGGCTTCATAGTTCCTCTTCTAGGAATGTATCTTCCCAAATGCTGTCATCAATTTACAAAGATTTATTATGTATATAAAAGAAAAACATACATACTAAGTAGCTTCATATCCTGTAGAGAAATTGTGTTAGTAGTTAAAACCTTCCTATGTCAAATCAGCTGATATACAAAAATAAGATATATTCATACCATGGATTAATATTTTGCAAGAAAAAGGAATGAAATACTGATGTATGCTATAACATGAGAAAAACCTGAAAAACATTATGCTAAAAAAAGAAGCCAGACACAAAAGACCACATATTGTGTGCTTCCATTTATACAAAATGTCCAGAGAAGCGAATTTACAGAATTTGCAAGTAGATTAGTGTTTGTCAGGCCCTGGGAGTGGGGATGATAAGTTACTACAAATGGGCATGAGGAATCTTTTGTGGTGAAACAACTATTCTGTAATTGGATTGTGACTGTGGTTACACAAATCTATATATTTACTAAAAGTCATTGCATTGTTTACATAAAATGAGTACATTTTATGGTAGATAAATTATATCTCAATACAGCTGTACGAATAACCACAATTCCAAACAAAACAGTACTCCACAAAGTCTTCCCACAAAGTAAACCCCAGGTGCAGATGACCTCACTAATAAATGTCTGAACACTTAAGGAAGAAATAATACTAATTCTGCACAGTCTCTTCCAGGATGTTGTAGAGGAGGAAACACTTTATATTTTATCCCATGAAGCTAGCATTGCCCTGATACCAATACCATGAGAAGGGAATATAAAGAAACGGAAGTACAGACCAGTACCCTTCATGAACATGATGTAAACGGTATTAATAAAATTTTAACAAATATAAATCAACAGTATATGAAAAGGTAATACATCGTGACCAAGTTGGGTTCATCTCCCAAATGCAGTGGTAGTTAAACATTAGAAAATCAATCCATGTAGTTCACATTAAAAGAATGAGAAATAAAAGGTACATGATCATCTCAGTAGATGCAATGAAAGTATTTGAGAAAATCCAACATTTATTCTTGATAAAAACTGTTAGCAAATACTCTAGGTATATAAGAGAAGTTCCTCAGCTTGATATAGAATATCTGCAGTAAGCCTGTGGCTGATACGATATTTAATGGCAAAAGACCAACTGCTTTTGCTGTAATCTGAGAAGGAAGACAAGAATGTCTGCTCTCATCACTTCTACTCAATGTTATATTGGAAATTCTATCCAATCAAGGCAAGAAAAAACTCAAAAAGGCAGATAGATTGCCAAGGAAGAGGAAGACATGCTCAACTGCTTACTTACTGAAGAACTGAAAAACAAAAGAAAACAAAACAACAACAACAAAAACCCCAGACATCCCTTGGGAATATAGTTCAATAAACTTTGGAGTATGAATACAATGGATTCTGTTGCTGGTTTAATAAGGTAAACGGAGTGTTACAGTTCTTTAAATATCATCAGAGAAAAATCTGCATTATATATTAGAGATTAAGAAGAACAATGTGGTTGTAGAACAATGCTTAGTCTATGGTAGGTTGATTGATATAGTCAACAGGTATTTATTATATACCTCCTCTGTGTTAAGCACTAGGATAGGCCTTCTGTATATATTATTTGTGGGAAGGGGCAGATATAATTCTTTTGAAAGACTTACAGGCTATTGTGGGAGAGAACTATAATGAAACTGAAATAAATTGAATATGTAACGAGAAATTGTGTTTTATGCAGAAAAGAAACTAAGTAGAATGGTGTGGATTTACCCATGAGGGTTAGGAGAGGGATGGGAATATTTAAGATATGTCTGGTACCTAGTGAGCACTTGGTAGAGAACCTTGTAATAAACTAATTCAAACCATTCTTCTTTCCCACCTCACTTTATTTCCTTTCATATCCAGTAACTTGCCTGTCCAGTGTTTAAGAAATGCAGGGCACCTGGGTGGCTCAGTCGGTTAAGCATTGGACTTCGAATCAGGTCATGATCTTGCGGTTCTTGGGTTCAAGCCCCACATCGGGCTCTGTGCTGACAGCTCAGAGCCTGGAGCCTGCTTCAGATGCTGTCTCCCTCTCTCTTTGCCCCTCCCCTGCTCATGCTCTGTCTCGATCTCAAAAATTAAATATAAAACATTAAAAAAAAAAAAAAAAAAGAAATACATACTCAGGGGCGCCTGGGTGGCTCAGTCGTTTAAGTGTCCGACTTCAGCTCAGGTCGTGATCTCATGGTTTGTGGGTTTGAGCCCCACGTCAGGCTTTGTGCTCACAGCTCCGAGCCTGGAGGCTGCTTTGGATTCTGTGTCTCTCTGTCTGCCCCTCCCCTGCTTGTGCTCTGTCTCTCTCTCTCTCTCAAAAATTAGTAAACATTAAAAAAAATTAAAAATAAATAAACACATACTCTACTTTCTTATCACATTAACTTCCCATGTGTTGTTACATGAATCTCTCACGTGCAATAATTTTCATATCACAGTCAGCATTCATTGAGCACCCACTATGAACAAATGCATCGCCTTAAATGCTAGGGATTCACAGTTGCTTGAAGCATATCCTTGTTTTTTAGTTAACCTAATTGATGTCTTTTTCTCCATATGTAATTTTAAATCATTTTTATTTCTTTCTGATTATAAAAGTAAAATACATCATTGGAAGATTCAGCATTACAGAAATAACATAATTTCAAAGTGAAAGAGCTACCTGGGGTCCCCTTTCACAAAGTAGGAAACTATATTGCATAAGAAATGAGAGAAGAGTGAGACTGTGTACTGTGTGGGTAAGAGGCAAGAGGATTAAGTGGTCAGGGACCAGAAAAGATTTGAGAAGACAGATGGTACATGGGAATTTTAAAAATACAGTGTTAAACCTTGTGCAGTGGCACTGCTTCCTGTGATCTCCAAATCTTCAGAGTCGCATAAGTCTTAGTAACATTAATGCAACTGGATGCCTAGTACAGACTGACAACAGAGTTCATTTTTGTGTCAGAATTGGGGCAGCGAGGCAAAAGAGCCAGCCTGTGTGGGTAAGAGGGTACTAGCAGATACACCACAGATGCCCCTCCCTTCATCTTTTCTTTGAGGGGACTTACCCATCTAATGCATTTACCTGTGTCTTGGATATATGCCTTCTAGCATACCTCCTCCAAGTAATTGTCTAACATATCTTTAAGTAGTGGAGCCTATAGTGGGTTGTTTTATGATTCTGTACATGGCTTTAATTGATTTTTTTTATTGTTTGCCATAAAAACTCATTCTACATAAAGAAATTAGATTGATGGCATTCCATCTTTTTTTTTTTTTTTTTTTTTTAGTTTATTTACTTATTTTGAGAGAGAAAGACAAGAGACAGCATGAGTGGGTGAGGAGTAGAGAGAGAGAGAGAGAGAGAGAGAGAGAGAGAGAGACAGGGAGAGAAAGAACTCCAAGCAGGCCCTGCCCTGTCAGTGCAGATCGCAACTCGGGGCTTGAATTCATGAACCCTGAGATCTTGACCAGAGCTGAAACCAAGGGCCAGATGCTTAACCAACTGAGCCACCCAGATGCCCTGTTGCCTGTTCTTTCCTAAAGAACTTTTTGACTGAAATTACTGGAGAGCATTCTAGAACATATTCATATGTTAATGATCTTATTTTTGTAGATGCTAAAATTAAGAGGGAAGCATTTACGGTTGGTTCAGTATTCAAGATTCTTGCAGGGTACTATGTAAACTTTGAACAAAAATGTAGTGTATCTTTGGCAGAGAAATTATAATCAACATAAAAAATGGATTATTTTGTCATTCATTCTCCTTGAAAATATGTATGAATGAGACTGATAAAATTAATGTGAAATATGATATGAAATGAATTGTGCATGTTATTATAGGTGCTTATGGAGCTTAGCAAAAGCTGTTGAGTAGAGGTACATTGGATGACTGTCTTGTTGGACCTGGAACTTTTATTTCTCTTTTCTGTCTACAGGAGAACCTACTGTGCATTTTATAGAGAGAGGGATGAGGGGAGCAAAGCTTAGAAAAAGAACATTCAATGATTATGTTAATGTAAAGTTCAAGGAAGGGTACACAGTTTGATTCAATAGAAATTAATGATTTAAAATTATAGCTTTAGAATATGGATGATAATCAGAAGTTTTATCACTAGTAATGGTAGAAAAACATGGAGAAGTTTTTGCATTTGGGGGAGATAATCACTCATCTTACCATTTAGTTCTTGTGGGAGAAGAAAGAATGTAGAATCAAGTGTACTAATTGCTTTATAAGAATAAAGTGCTAATGAATTTAATTAATAATTCATACTAAGTTTTGATATGTTGGAAATAGTATTTAAAAGTAAAATAATCTAGTACTTACTGATAAAACTATTTAATTTTTAATGTATCTGCATAGCTTTGCACATTGGGAGCCCCCTACCTGAAATATCCTTTTCCAGAATATCCAGGCAGGATCAATAGATCTTTTGAAAACTAGCCTATATCATATTCTCAATAAGGCATTCCAGAAGCCTCAGACAAAATGCAATCTTTCTTCTTTTATAAGCTTCTGTTATTATATGTATTTTTAAAATTTATTATTATTATTATTATTATTATTATTATTATTATTCACTGCTCTGTGTATCTTTCCAAACCATGATGGGTCCTTGATGGTAAAAATTGTACCTTATTTGTCACCATTTAAAAAAATAATTTAGAATACCGTTAGTTTTTATTCAATATTTTTGGAATGGATTGAAATGTGATTTTTAGAACATCCTAGACAGTTTTAAAATGTATCCCAAACTATTATAATACTATTCCCAGTTGGTAAAGGAGATAGTGTACAGTGGTTAAAAGTTTAAAGATTTGTTTTCAAATCGTGATTCTGCCATTGACACTAATTGTTGGATGTCAAGCAATCTCCTAGTCTCGTGAAGTGTTAATTTCCTAATGTGAAATAGGTGTGATAACACCTTTCTGCCGTACACATTTTATATGAAGTTTATGGTAATAGAATAGTGAGTGAAAATAAACTTGTATACTCTGTACCTGTACAAATGACATCATTATTGAATTAAATATATATTTAAAAGCCATTGATAAAATATCAAATGCAGTAATGTGAATCACTTTTAGAAACAAAGTGGGGGATTTATATAGAAAACCAAAACCCAAACTTGAAATTGATTTCTTTCTATTGCCTTTTTGTAATATTTCATCAAATTTTCATATACCAATTTTATTTTATAGATTACGAAGCAAAGGTAACAATACAGATTGGACAAGGGTAGTTTAACACTGGTTATAGATGGATTAGTTGATAACTTTCATGCAGTCATTTACAGTTGGATTGAAGACTGTTGAATAACTCTTTTGGTGAATAATCGCTCCAGTGTTTTACCGTCTTTTGAAATTACAATTTACATAAAATAATCTGTATTTTATTTCTTTATTTTGAACATTTGACCTCTTCAAGCACTTGTGTCTTATTTTCTTATTTGTTACTTTCTAGATCACTGATAGAAAATTCAAAGAGCAAATAGTTACTGATTTAATAGTAGTTTGCTTCTGGGAGATCCACTATTAATGCGTTCTGATAGTAATAAGGGGTTATCACTCTATGCCTAAATCTAGTTTGTTGGAAATAAATTATGTTTTTTGTCTCTGCCCAGCATTCCTATTTGGCCGATGTTACAGAGTCTAATCAGATTTTCTGCCATTCATTTTGCTGTGATGGAGCATTTTTGTAGGTATTTTTGACTTAAGTCGGATTCTTAGAGCATTTTTAGCTTTAACTTGGGTTTCATGTATCTGAGAAAAACTCCAAGGTAGATTAGCCTGATTTCTAAACTTTATTCCCATTTCTGTAATAGCTTTTTATCTTAATGCTTTTGAGATTGTCTTGGTTATATGTGATATTTTTCTCTGATTTTCTAAAGGTGTATTGATAGTTTTGTTTTTATTCGGATTCACTTTGAAGTGTCTTTTTCTTTTCTCACTCATATTCTTGCTGACCATAGCATTCAGTGAAAATGCATTCACCTAGCACAAACTTGC
Organism: Puma concolor; assembly: GCF_028749965.1. Taxonomy (NCBI): domain Eukaryota; kingdom Metazoa; phylum Chordata; class Mammalia; order Carnivora; family Felidae; genus Puma; species Puma concolor. Next base: position 52,817,307 of record NC_141679.1, on the reverse strand, counting down.
TTTTTTCATAAGTGTTTTTAAGCAAATGGGTATTTATCCCCTTTGTCTCTACTGCTCTCCATTTAAACCTGCTCAGCGGGCCTAATCTTTTCATTGCTTGTGAATAAAATCTCAAATAGGGCTCATATCTTAACTTATTTACTATTAGAAAAAAAAATGCTCTGTGATCAGTTCTAATCATGGGAATAGTCTCATTTCTGTTATAACCTATTCATTTAGTAAGGAAGTCTTGAACAAACAAAGAAAGAAGACAGACTATTAAATACAGAGAATAAATTAGTGGTTGCCTCTGGAGAGGTGAGTAGGGGGATGGGCAAAATAGACAAAGGGGATTAAGAGGTACAGACTTCCAGTTATAAAATACATAAGTCTCAGAGATGAAAAGTACAGCATAGGGAATATAATCAATAATCTTACAATAATATTGTATGGCAACAGTTGGGGACTACATTTATTGTGGTTAGCATTGAGTAATATGTAGAATTACCAAATCAATATGTTATACCCCTGAAATTAATATAACATTTTATGCTGATTATACTTCTTCTTTTTTTTTTTTTTTTAATTTTTTTTTTCAACGTTTATTTATTTTTGGGACAGAGAGAGACAGAGCATGAACGGGGGAGGGGCAGAGAGAGAGGGAGACACAGAATCGGAAACAGGCTCCAGGCTCCGAGCCATCAGCCCAGAGCCTGACGCGGGGCTTGAACTCCCGGACCGCGAGATCGTGACCTGGCTGAAGTCGGACGCTTAACCGACTGCGCCACCCAGGCGCCCCTGATTATACTTCAATAGAAAATCAAAACATTGCACACCATTAAAAAATCATGTAGAGTGTAAATATATACAATATTTATTTGTCAACCACACCTCAATAAAGCTGAAAAAAAAAGTTGGTTATTAAAAAAAAAAAGAAGGAAGTCCTAAATTCATTTAGTGATAAAGTTTTCCCTACCTTAGCTGCTGCTGTTTTTCTCCTGGCCATTTGTCATGGGAAAAAGAGGAGGTTGGTCAGCCTCTCCTGTGTTTCCCCTAGCTGACCTCCATGTTTTTTGTCCTGTTCAAATAGGGTGCCTATGACCCCTTCAAAGCTGAGTTTCAGAAAAGTAGAAGAGGTAAAGGTGAGGTCTGATTTATTGGATGTGAATGTCACCTTGGAAATGTTTTTTCAGGGCTTGGTGGACTCCTTGTTTTACCTTAGGATGTCATGGTAGACATTAATGTTGCTTATCAAAAGTTTCTGTGCCTCTTGAGCACATGGTAGGATAGAACTTCTAGGCTTTCTGTTTTTAGGTGAGGCCTTCTGACCAAGGAGTTTTGAGCAGAAGTGGCAAGTGTCACTGATAGGGTGAACTGGTGCAAGCATCTCCAGAGATCTTTTCCTTCTGACACTGCAGTCAGGAGCTTTAGAGTTGGTGGCTGTTCTGTCCTCTTGAGCCACTGAAACTTTAACGAAAAGACCCAGTCTCTGCCCACTGCTGACACACAACAACCATGTTGTAGGAGCAAGAAACTAATCTCTGTGGTTTTAAGCTACTAAATTACTGGGTTGTTTGTTACCACAGTGTAACATAAGCTATCAAAACAGAAACATACATGACTTTCTCAGAGGGAGTGGGAGTATTTGTCTGTATTTTCTATGATACAAGAAATGCTTTTCCTTTCAGCTAGATGCATAATATTTCTCTCCTACTTCCTGGAAATCCAGAATTCCATCTCTTCTGTTGGGATGACTTTATCCCTGTATGCATTCTTCTTGGGTTGGATTTGAAATGTCTTCTAAACAAGTTTTTCTTCTAAGTTGCCCACCTCTGGTCTTCTGGAAACATTTACACAATCTTGTGTCTCCTGGGAAAGTGTAGCTTGACCTCTCTCTACTGTGCCAGTTCAGGAGCATAGTCTTTCATTTTTAATGCCATTTATAAGTGGCTTAGAAAATATGAGATGACACAAACTGTGCTCTAATAAACCTGTGGAACACACCCTACAACAATGGTCTTAGAACAGTATTCTAAGACAGGATTGGGCTTTATTGTTTCCCTTAGGCATTTCAAGCTTTTGAAGTGGTTTCCTTAAAGCTTCTTCAAGGTGCGAGGTGAGGAGATGGTATTTATACTACATCAACAACTCAAAAAACTTTTTCTGTAGTTTCCAGCCTTTTGACCAATTGAGCTTCAAGGGACATTGACCACAAAATGGGCTTTTGAGTTTCCACTGAAAGTTTTACATACATGACCTAGCACTTCCATTAAAAACGTGGGGTGGGGCGCCTGGGTGGCTCAGCCACAGTGTCTAACTCTTGATTTCAGCTCAGGTCACGATCTCATGGTTCGTGACTTCAAGTACCTTATCGTGCTCTCTGCTGTCAGTGCAGAGCCCACTTTGGATCTTCCGTCTTCCTCTTTCTCTGCCCCTCTGTGTATGCATGTGCTCCCTCTCTCTCAAAAACAAACACATATATATTTTTAAAAGTCTTATTAAAAAAAACTCATGGGGGTATTTTGGCTTTTGGGTCTTAACTGAAACCCACACAGAAAATGTGTGATTTTATATCCTGCCTAAGACCGTTGTTATAGGGTATATTCAGAAGATGATTAGAATGTGGTATGTGTTATTCAGTATTTTTAAACCATTCATAAATTGAATTAAAAATACATGTGCCTACAACTGCAGAGTCATGTCATCCCTGTATCACAACATTATTTATGGGAAGCTTTGACAAGTTATTGTTTTGTTGTTAAAATCAATACGATGCTATGCATAAATAGTGTCCATTCACTCACTGGTCACTAAAGCTATTTGGTGTTTCTGCAGGTGTTGCTAAGTGGAATTTAGTGAGGAGACTTATGCAAAGTGTATTTATTCTTGCCATTTTAGGAGGACCTATACTGAAACTTCTGTTGTCAGTCACCACCCATTTATTCCAAAAGATTGTTCTGGCTAAAACAGTTAGTGAATCAGTCTTTCAGAGTAGTTACTTATAAGTAATATGAAACACTTTAGGTTTGAGGAGGGAGAGACTATGGAACTGTACAAAAGCATAATGTATATTATAGATTAATAGCATTATCCAGTGCTCACTATAAAATTTTAAACTTGATGAAACCATGAAAGGAGATGATACATTTTGCTACCCTGAAGTGAAACCCTGAATGATTTACCCTGAAGTAAATCATTTTAGTTAGCAAACAAATAAGCAACACTTCTAGTGTATAAGTACCATTATAACTTTATAAGTATTATTTTATCTATTATTATTATTATTATTATTCTCTTTATTTTCTGATTCAGTCTTTCTTGTGACAAATTTATCATCAAATTTAGATCTAAGCCAAATGGATGAAGAGACGTAGACATTTCCATACAAAACATTTTTAGACTATTGGCTCTTGGCCTTCGGGATGATCTAATTAACAGGGTTTGAATAGTAAGATTTGGAGTATATGAAGAAAGGAACATTTTCATACTCTAGTCAAGGCTGGGTTATTGTATGGCTGATAATTATGCACTTTTGAGTTTCTGTTTTCCAGAGAATGCTAGCAATTTAAACTATGCATTTCTGAGCATCAGATGTTTCTTGGCAATGTTTGTGGAGTGTAACATCTTCTGTACAGATGATTTAAAGTTAGAACTGGACACTGCCACCTCCTGGTAGCCTTATAAAATGCTGTCACTTCAGTCTGCACTGTAAGCTTTTGGGGTATCTATTTAAAAGCTTAAGTGAGGTTAAATGCACTTGGAGGCAGGGAAAAAAAGGAAGAAAGAAAGGTATTTGTATTACCAATTGCAGCTGAGTATGCTTCACAGCTCCTGGTAGTGGATAAAAGAGTGAATTACCCAACCTGGGATAATAATGAGCAGGTGTGAAAAAGGTCACATTGTAGTAGCCAATGACCGCATCTATGGGTCCTGAAATATTTCCTAGCACTTGTGGCATCTTCTTTCAAAGTCTTCTCTGCCCCAGCTCAGAAAATCAGGCATTTGTTTTCCTCCATCTAGAAAAATTTCCGCATGTTAGGCATTAGACCTCAATTACCTGTCTACACTTTCATAGCCTTTGTATTGCTTTTTAATTAGTTAATTTGGGTTAATCTTTTATCTCAAATTAGACCATGGGCTTCTTTAGGGCAAAGACATTATAGATTTATTTTGCATGCTTGAGACCTGGAACACTTAAGAGTGTGTTCTATCTTTGTTTAACACCTGGGAAAGGTTTTCTATCAATATAATGGTGGCATTAAGGAGGATCTTCCATCACAACAACAGTTGTACAAAGTGCTAAGAGGAAACCAAAACTTCTTATTTGTTAATTTTAGCATCTCTTTTTACCTTTAAAAAGCCCCAAGTTGCATGTGTTAAATATAGTGTCTGAGGAAGATGATGATATTCTGAAGAATCTACTGTGATACTGTAGACAATTCTTTACATATAAGAAATACAGCAGGAAGGAAGCTTATCAGTCAAATACGTATATTATAGGAACAAGAGAAATGCAGTGGAAAAAAAAGGTTTTTAATGAAATTAGGTAGTTAGAAACCATATGTAATTGAATGCTAGACAACATCTTCCTGGTTGGAAGGAGTTAGTCACAAGATGCATGAAAGTCCCAAGGAGCCAATATAGTTTGATAATTCAATGCCATTTGTTTGTGGGGGGAGCATTAAAGGAAAAATATATTGCACCACAATATATCTCAAAGGTGCAAAGCATCACCTGTCTTCCCCAGTCTTTCTTAACTGAATTTTCTCATCTAAACTGGAACACATAGAAATGATTTATGAGATTTTATTTTCTAAAATCTCCCAAGAATAGTGGATACCTAGTACCATGCTAGATGCAGAGAAGGGGAGTTAACTTATTACATACATTGATGGCTTAGGGCATTAGAGCTTTATCCAGGTATAAATTATTGTTGAGGTGAGGATATCTGCAGCATCAGGAGATGCTCAATTTATGTCTTCATGGCAGAGAGCTGCAAAGAAATGGATGCTCTCTTGAATATTTGCCTGTGACTGAATCTTGGTATATTTAATACCATAGAGAATATCCAGATCAAATTTAGCTACTTGGCTAGTAACCGAAGTTTAATATGAGCAATGTATTTTTTCCAGGTGAAACTTTATGAATATTTCAGTGTTGCCCTTAACAAATTTTCCTAAATAGTAACTACACAAAGATTAAAAATTGCTAGTTAATTAAATAATTTTGCTCTTATTTTTCTAGATTGTTTTGTTTTAATAGGGATACCTTTTTTGTACTTTCTTTTTAATCTTTTGAGTCATCTAAGCCTGGTATAATTGCCACAGTTATTGGGAACAGTCACCTTAATGTGGCCATAGATCTCAAGAATAAATTCACTTTTTTTTGACTAAGTCCAAATGTGAGCATTCAGTAAATAAAAGCTCTGAATAATATATTTAAAAGTTATTTATGTGCTGGAACAATTGAACATCTATAGCCCAAAAATGAGCATTTAGCTAAACTTACCACCTTATCCAAAAATTAACACAATCTGAGTAGCTGACTGAAACACAAAGCATACAACTATGTAACTTTAAAGGAAATGAGAAAATATTCATACTTAGTACTAGGCAAAGGTTCTTAGATTTGGCATCAAAGGTACAATCCATACAAAAAGCATAATTGATACGTTGGACCTCATCAGAATTAAAATCTTTTGCTCTGCAAAAGCCCATGTGAAGGGGATGAAAAAGCAAGTTAAAGACTAGGAGAAAATTTTTACAAACCATGTATTTGGCAAAGGACTAGTATAGAGAGTAAATAAAGAATTTTCAAAGCTCAACAGTAACAATGTAAATAATCCAGTTAGAGAAGGAACAAAAGGTATGAAGAGACATTTCACCAAGTATGTATAGATGTATGTATAGGTGATGGAAACCCACATGAAAAGATGTTTAACATCATTAGCCGTTAGGGATATGAAAATTTAAAATTCAATGAAGTATGGGTACCATCAGACTATGTAAAATAACATTAAATACTGGCAAGAAGGCAGAGAAATTGGATCACTCATACTTTGCTGTTGGGAATATTATATAGTTTAGCCAATCTAGAAGAAAGTTTGACATTTTCTTATGAAATTAAACCTGTCTCCAATATACCACCTAGAAATTTCATTATTAGGCATTTGTCAGAGAGAAATGAAAACATATATTCACACAAAAATTAATACACGAATGATCATAGCATTTTTATCCATGATAACTGCAAACTTAAAATAATCAAATGTTCCTCACTCAATAGGTGAAAATTTAAACTGTGGTGTTCATAGCATAGAATGCAATTCAGTAATATATAGGAGTGGTCTAGAGATATATGTAACAATTTATATGAATCTTCAGGGAATTATACTGAATCAAAATTGCCAATTTCAAAAGGTTATGTACTACATGGCTCCTTTATTATAATATTTTTAAAATGACAAAATTATAGAAATGGAAAAAAAATTAGTGGTTTCCAGGTTTGGGGGTAGGTTTGGAGGTGAGTGTAGTTATAAAAAGGCAGCACAGCATTTTCTGTGGTATTGGAGCTATTCTGAATGTGGAGTGTAGTGATAGATATGTAGAACTTACTTATGGTATAAAATTGTGTACAACTAAAAAAATACACACTCAAAAATAAGTGCAAGAAGTACTGGGGAAATTTGAATATTATCAGTGGATGGTTTCAGTGTCAATATCTTAATGATATTGTACTGTAGTTTTGCTAGGTGTTACCTTGGAGGAAATCTGAATAAAGGATGTATAGAATTGCTCAGGAGAGATTGGAAGTTTTAGAGGAGACACCCACATCCTATAATCTTCTGTGTTGCAAAACCACTCAGGGACCTCTTGCTACCTTGTGATGAGAGCAGATTTGGTGTGGGGGAGGTAGATGTTAGGAAAATTTGACCTTCATTCCTTGTAGAGTGTAGAGACTGTTGTCTGATATCTTTCTGTAAAAAAGCCAAAGACCAAAGTCTGGATGAAGCTAAGGTAGCAGAGCAAAGAAAGAAAGCTGCATTGAAAGTAGGTTGTACTTCTTCCATTGAAGATGGGTAGGAGATCCTGGTTTTGGTGGACTGCAGAGAACATTGGATACCTAAGATGAATCAATGCCAGGGTGGGAGGACCCCAGAATAAGTCTACATGCAGTGGACCATGGCAGTGGGTGGGGTGCGGCTTCAACAGTCAGCTGTAGGGCCATGGTTTATCCCAGTGAGCATTGTAGAGAAAGGTCATCAGCAAACTTGGATTGAGTTGTGAAGAAGAGTTGACCTCAGAGTCCCACAGAAGCTCTCCTTGAAAGAAAGAGCCAACATTTGGGGGATCTGCCGTGTCATTATTGAATGTGACCTTTGCAACCTTTTTCTTTTTATTCACCTGCCCATCTCTCCAACTTAGGTGAGGCCAGAGACAACCCAGTGAGTGGCAAAGGAAGAGTGGAAAATTAAGATGGGGAAAGTAGTAAAGATGTGAGCCTTCTCCCTGAACTCCCTCCTCTCTCCAACCCTATGCAGATTTCTAACACTGAAACAAGTGTGAACTAGGGGAGGAAAATCAACTTTAAACTGAATTACAAAGTGAAATTTTTCACATAAGAATTAGACTAGTTATTAATACTTCAAAGGTTCAGAAAGTTTTGGGATTGGCCTAAGATATTTCAAGGACAGGCGGTTTGAAAGCCAAATGAAGACCCAGCAAAGCTATATCCTTTATACTCCACTGAATCTAGCCCGTTCAATAAAGTGGTATAGATGCATATATATATATAGATACACATTTTGTTTAATATCATTGTCTTGATATTAAAGAAAGACTAGAAGTTTACATAATAAAATATTAATGATAGTTATGTCTGGGTGATGTTATTTCAGCTATTTTATATTTAATTATTTAATCTTTTGTACATTTTCTAAATCTTTTACAATAAGAACACTTTACCTTTATAGCTATAAGAATATTATTTTAAAATAATGTAGAAAGCATTTTGAACACTAATTTCAGTGGCATATAACTATGCCCCTCTATCTAGCTCTTAAAGTGTTTGAATTTTTTGCTGATTGGCCAGACTTCCCAGATTTGATAAATCTATATCTTGGAATAACAGCTAAGAGTAATTTTTTCATCTATAATTGAAGGTTTAGTTAGATGATTGTTAATGTTTTCTTTTCAACCCTGTAATTCTTCCATATTTTTCCAAATGAATAACTTATTCATTATCATTAGATGTGGCAGTGTTGTTCTAGGTAATGAGATTATAGCAGAGAATAAGAGTTCATTTCCTCAAGCAACTCAATACTGCAGATGAGATAATGAAGAATTATAAATCTGTGTGGTCAGGGCAATAACAGGGGCATGCACAAGGTGTTGTAAATCACAAAGGAATAGGATGTCTTCTAAGAAGGGGAGGCAGGAAGGCTTTCATAAGGAGGTGATGTTTGAGCTGAGTTTGGAAAATCAACAAGCTAGGCAGAGTAGAAGTGAAGGAGGGTCACCTGGGTGGCTGAGTCTGTTGAGTGTCTAACTTTGGCTCAGGTCATGATCTCATGGTTCATGAGTTTGAGCCCCACGTTGGGCTTTTTTACTGTCAGCATGGAGTCCACTTGGGATCCTCTGTCCAACCCCCTCAGCCCCTTCCCCGTCTCTCATAAATAAGAAAAAATTTATTTAAAAAAAAGTGAAGGAGCAGAGGATGCCAGGCTGTGGAGACAAGGGAGGAGGATCCTGAAAACTAAGAGGGTATGTTGCATTCTGGTTCACACTGAGTGTGAGTGGTCTGAGTGTGGACGATGGAGGTGGGCGGAGTTATCAGATTTGAGGTGGAGTGGTAAACAGGCAGTAGGGATATGAATCAGATTCTGAGTACCCAGAGGGCCTGGAGCAAAGACCAATTCAAAGGCAGTCAAAGCGTTCCATGTGACAGAAGATGAAGTCCTAAACAAAAGGCAGTGGTAAGGGGATAAGAGAGAGAGAGACATGTTGCTGTGTTTGGATGTGAAGAATGAGGTCAAGAAAGGAGTTACATGATTTCAATGATACACACCCACCCACCCCCCCCCCCCCAACACACATATGTAGGTGGCACAGATGAGTAGGTGGCAAAGAATGACCATCCCAAAAAAATTACAAAGAGGTACACCTTCCTCTAACATGCTCCAGAAGCTGTCAGTCCTGCAGCAGGGCAGATAGTTTGGCAAGTGTAGCAGGAAGTGGATTTCAGTCCTTATTCATCCCTCTAGCCAGCATCCTATGTTATGTGAACAAACTGCAGAACCAGAGGCCTATGCCCTTACTCTAGCCAAATAGGTGGAACTTCTTCAGCCCTTTCTGGGTTTGTATCGAAAGAGACCTGTGAGGTGCAGAAAATCAAAGCAGCATCAAAGCCATTTTACCTTGGCTTAGCTGAATTGAGATAGATTAACAGGATGTAGTTTCAGAGCAAAGAAGACATTTATGAGCTGTTTTAGCATGAGTAAGTTGTTCTTCCTCCCAGCAATTTCAGAAAAATGTTAATAATGTTTCACTAGAAAAATTCACTAGAAAAATATTTTTCTCTATGTATAAAACGATCAGTTGTTTTTCTATATTATTTCTATTGTACTTTGGGACCAACATTACTTTTGCTGAAATGAATCTCCATTGTAATAATGGAGATTATTGAAAAAAGATAATGTGAAGAATACAAGTGCAGGTTTTAGATTCTCAAAATACTTTTCACAATGCTTCTAGGAAAATAGAAAATTTATCTTACCATCCTCAAATGTTCCTTCATATTTATTAGCAGATTGGTAGCATTTTTAGATACTATGGAACCAACTCTAAAGCCAGGTATAAATTAACTGGATGCAAATACAATAATGATGTCTACTTCAAGTCATAGTACTGAAACCTTATAGCAGCATTCATATAATAAATATATTTTTAAAAATATTTATTTTGAGAGCGAGGGAGGACACAAGTAGGGAGGGGCAGGGAGAGAAGGAGAGAGAATCACGAGCAGGCTACATGCTGTCAGCGCAGAAACTGACGTGGGGTTCCGTCTCAAATTGTGATATCATGACCTGAGCTTAAATCGAGTCAGATTCTTAACCAGCTAAGGCACCCAGGCACCCCCCCCCCCCGTATAATAAATACATTTGAGAACCCCTGTATAAATGCTGCTAGTGCAATATATAACATGGATGCCACAGTTGGGAAGAGGTTGGAGAATGCAGGTAACTTTATCACAGATAGTATATGGGTAATTAGGTCAAAAAAATGATCAATTCCCTACCTTACAGACACCATAGAGTATTTTACATTAATGTTGCTTCTAGTTTAGTGGGAAAATTGAATTAGCTGAAAATAGTAACATAATCCTGAATTAAAGATGAACTCAGTAGTAAGAAAGCTTGGGAAAATCTACAGAAAACAGATGTGATAGTGTTCATGTGAAAGATTGTTTACAACATAACTGTGAAATAACACTGTTTACTGCTACTGTTTAATCTTACTCATCTTTATATCCCTGGAGCCTAAGCACAGTGCCTGACCCCTAGTAAGTGCTTCAAAAGTGTTAAATAAAGTCCTCATTAGTGTAACATGCATTATAATTGTATTATCCTAGCTTACTGATTTCTGGGTCCTGCCATCCTTAAGATGGTGTTAACCACATGGAGAAATTAGGCAATGAAACATCCCCAGAATGTTTTGTGTTCTTGGCAGCTCAGGCAATTTTAAGAACCTGAATATGACCTGCCAGATGGAAAACAATGAGAGTAATAATGATAATTAGCACTGGGATCAACAAAACTAAGTTGAAAGTGAGCAGTAATGGTTATTTAAAATCAGTGTTACCGGAATAAACAACCAAAACAATAACAAAACCAGTCATAATAAAAACATCTATTGGGGCGCCTGGGTGGGTCAGTCGGTTAAATCTCTAACTCTTGATTTTGTCTCAATTCATGATCTCATGGTTGTGAGATTGAGCCCTGCATCAGTCTCCATGACCATTGTGAATCCTACTTAAGATTCTCTCTCTCCCTCTCTGTCTCTGTTCCTCCCCAGCTCATGCACACACATGTGCTCTCTCTCTCTCAAAACAGATAAACAAACGAAAGCACCCATATGTACATTATGGCTAAAATTGAATAAGAAACTTTGAAAAAAGATTTTAAGTTTCCTTTTTGTTAATAATCTATTTGGAAATGAAACGTATGAATAACATACATTTGAATAACCTCCTGAATAACATTGGAAATTCTTTTTTTAAATTTTTTGATGTTTATTTATTTTTGAGAAAGAGAGAGACAGAGTATGAGTGGAGAAGGGTCAGAGAGAGAGGGAGACAGAATCTGAAGCAGGCTCCAGGCTCTGAGCTGTCAGCACAGAGCCCGATGAGGGTGTTGAACTCACAAACCATTAGATCATGACCTGAACCGAAGTCAGATGCTTAACTGACTGAGCCACCCAGGTGCCCCTTTTTTTAAAAAAAATTTTTAAACTTTGGAAATTCTTACGCTACACAACATGCTTTAAAATTTTTCTCATATTTACCAGAGTCATAGTAATAATACATTTAAACGTATCTAACATATTGAATAGAACTATATTAATATTGTATATCTTGTTTCTATTTGTCTCTTGGGGGTCTTGCTTAAATCATACCAGACATTTTGATTCTTATTGATGGCAAATGTGTGTTATCTCCCTTTTTGTCACCATGGACTAATGGATTTTAATGCAGTTGGTGTTTGCAGTCTTTTAGAGTCCAATATCAGTAAATATTAGCTACCCTTTGTTCTAGACACCATATAACAACTTCTCTTTGATACTGACCTGCTTTTTACTTAGTATTTTTATCCATCCAAGATCAATAAACCTCTATGATTAGCCCTGGAAATAACTATTCCTATGCATATTTAGAAAACTACAAAATTACTAAAATTAGAGATAATACCATGTCATATAATTAGCACACATTTTTGAATAAGATGCTTATAATTTCAAAATTACTATAATTTTTCATAGTTATGAAAATATTAAGATGGAAATTTTGGACAAAGGCAAATATGATTGTTTAAAACACAGCAGATTATAGTGTCCTTGTTGCTTGCCCTACACTGATCTCGGTTTTATTGTTGTGCTTGGATTGTAAGAGATTAGCATAAACTGCCTAGTACAATGTTGTCATTTTTTGTGTTAAATTATCTAGCAGTACTTCCTACTTATTTTAATAATATGAGCTAAAAAGGTGTCATTTTCAGAAAAAACACTGGGAATAAGTAAATAATATTATGTTAAATTTCCTTACACTATTTTAAAAATGTATATATTAGCTTTATTTGAACCATAAGAATGTTTGGGGATCCATTTTATTGCCAAGCTATCAAGTAGGAATGGGTACAAACAAGTCAGTTTACTCACATTTTGTTATAATTAGCTTTCTTTGGTAATTTACAGTAATTACTAGCAATTAAAATATGTTTAATTATTATAATCATATATTTTGTACACTTTATTCTAGTTAGATTGGCCATCTGTCTGATGACTTTTTAATCTGTTGCTTGTGGTAACAGTCACTAGATTATGATTCAATACTAACTGCTCTTTAACAAAGAAAAAAGATTAAGATTCCATATTAATGAATCTTTAAATTACAAAGTTCAGGGGTGCCTGAGTGGCTCAGTTGGTTAAACGTCTGACTCTTGGTTTCAGCTCAGGTCATGATCTCACAGTTTAATGAGTTCAAGCCCCATGTCAGGCTCTGTGCTGACAGTGCAGAGCCTGCTTGGGATTCTCTCTCTCTCCCTCTCTCTCTGCCCCTCCCCAACTTGCGCTGTCTCTGCCTCTCTCAAAATAAATAAAGTAAAAAGATGTGAAGTTCACAATAAAACTAAAGTTTACAGCTCTTCTCAAAAAAATTGAAACGTATATTTTCTGTTTTCAGATTACATTAGATAGAATAGTACATGTACACAGCTGATGAGATGGGATTGATTTATACATACATACTAGAGTTTTGATTTCTATAGGAAATAGACATGGTGTATTTTCCAGATGGAACACCTAATATAAGATGCAAAGTTATGATTTGAACCTGTTTTTTTCTTACATTGGCTTTGGCAAATGCTAAAGAAAAGGAGCTAAGTTTCATCATGTTTTTAATTTGGAGTTTAGAGACTTCTATGAACTGGTTAAAAATTGGATTAAGATAATTAATTCCAGAGTGAATCAGTCTACTGTAGAGACTTGAATCTACATAGTTCCCTTAGAGGTTAAAGCACTATAAAAATATAAGGTCCTACATTTTGATTTTCCTTATCAATAGATGTTGAGTTAAAATTGTGTTCTTATAATAATATGCAATGCGGAAAGAAGATTCTCTTCACAGGAATCTGATTTATAATTGTCTTTGCTCAGTTCTTTAGCAGAGTGAGGCATGCTTATATATTTATTTTTAACGATGTAATTAAAAATTCACTTGAACTATCTGTAATGCTCTATGCAAGCAGGTTGATTGTGAAGGAACATTTTACAGTGAGGCTGTGGTACAGCAGGAAATGTGCTGTACTGGGACACAGAAGACCTTGGTTTACATGTCACCTGTGCTTCTTTGCTTGTTTTGTGAGTTTGTGCAAGGAACTTAACCTCATTGAAACTCCAGGGGAGGTATAATGATTTGTCTGCCTATGATTGAAATTTGTATGTATATATAAAAACTAAAGAGTGAAAAGCCTTTAACTTAACCATTTGTAAACTACAATTTTATTATTATTGTCATACCTAATAGTATGCAAGTTTTATTGTTTTTCCTAGGGCCAAGTATATCTGTGTGCCTTATCTCATGTAATTTTCAATGCAGATATATTCAGTAGGCATTGTTAGCATCTCTTTATAATAAATGGTGGAGCCAGAATGCAAACTAAATCTTACTAAAACCCGTGCTTTTACCTAGTACGCTTTTGCTATGATTTCACTTTATCATATTGCTTATACTAAGGAATCCTAGAAATTAAGTGTTACCTTACTAATCATTAAATATTTTAATGTCAGTGAAGTTCTTTTCAATCATTTCATAAGTACCAATTCACCCTGCCTTTCAGGGCACCATTTGTAAAATGGGAATACTCTGCTTTACCCACTACCATTGTACAGATTAAAAGGAGAGAGATTATGTCAAAGCCCTTTGCAAAGTTTAAACTGATTTTTCTCCTAAATTTTTACGGAGATTAGCTATGTGATCTTGGCAGGTTGCCATTTCACTTCTTTAAACATTAATGTCCTCTTGCCTTTCTCATGGGGTTGTTTTGAGTATAATTGAAATAATGTGTTTAAAGTATGTAATGTACAAAAACAATACCTGGCATATAATAGACATATGTGGTAGATTGAATGCAGAAATTGCCCCAGTTTTTCATGTTTTCAATGTGACTTTGCAGTTCTTCCCATCAAGAGATGGAATTTATTTCCCAGCCCTTGAGGCTTGTTTTGTTCCACAGAGTGCTATTCTGAGGTATGTCATTTTTCACCAAACTCTCTAACAGCCCAGCATGCTCTGTTCTTTCTCTTGAATTCCTGTTGCCACCATCAAAATCCTAGAGGGAAATGTGATACCCCATGGAATAGCGCCCAGTCATAGACCAGCCATTCCCTTGCCCATTCACCAGATGAATGAATGAGCCCAGCTGAGATCAGCTGAGCTGGGCTTAGATCAATGGGACTTTCCAGCTGTTCCTCGAGAGTCTATTTAGATTTGTTAAAATAACTGGTTGTTGTTTTAAACTATTATGTTTTGGGCTATTTGTGACATGGCAAGAACTAACTGATAACATGCCCCTCCCAAAGAAAAAGTAGGCATTATTATTATTAGGATTTCTATATATGTAATAAACTTCATGACAATGATTATTTACATTTGGGAACATTTATTTTGGCTTGAATGTAAGGTAATTTTTTCAAGCTTATAAATCCCCCAAATAAAACAGAACAAAATAGAAGAAATAACTAAAGGAATTCATGTTATATAAAAGTATTTAAAACTTAATTGCATGTGGCTTAATGTAATGGGTAATTAATCCAATGACCAAACTCCTTCCAGAGAGATATATGTATTCTCTTAGAAGAATTGTCTCATACTTTAGTCATCAACCTGAATAATGATGCTTAGAAGCAGAATCACCCTCCCCTCCACTCTCTCCCTCCTTGCCCCCAGTAGAGCATGAATTTAATGTGGTTTAAAATACATCTACTTGCAACTTCAGTAAACACATTAACCAAAACTTTTAGCTTGACCTTAAGAACATGTTAAGTCAAATTCCCTAAGAGTTCATATAAAAATATTTTTTTTTAATTTTCAGAACACATATTTGTGTGTTCTTTCTTTATTATGAACATTAACGAATTGCAAATGCAGTTGACTACTTTCTCTTGGTTTGAGAAAATCCTTCGGTTGATTCAACACAAAAGGGAAATGGCACATTGAACCTGCTCTGTTAAAATTTGGTGTTTAAAGTGTGTTTTTCACTGCAGAGCACATTTAAACAAAGTTATTTACATATGCATGTATATACTTGTCCAATTACTTTATCATTGTTATTCACGTTGTGGTGCTTTAGATAAGAGCATGTTCTTTCACTGCAATCTTCTTATTAAATTAACTTTATTTTCAAGAAGCTCTAAGGATGAAAAGCACTCCGGATGTTAAATATCATTTAAATATTATATGAAGTGCTTCTTAAGTGTTACATTTGTAGGTAGTAGAACAAAGAGAAACAGGTAGGCAATGTTGAAGGGAAGGCTGAGGGCAACCTAATGGCTCTCTTAAATTTTTGGAGGACTACTTTATGTAAGAACACAAACAGCTATTCTCTGCTGCCATCAGGGGCATTATAAGAGCAGAACATGAGCAAATGGCCTTAAATCTCAACAGAGGAAATTTAGGGGATAGATAATTTATTCATTCAACATAAATGAAACAAATATTTACTGAGGGCCTACTGCACAAGGCCCTGTTCTAAGTGTTCAAGTTAAAGGTGAATAGACCAGACGAAAGTACCTGCAGTCATTGTACACATCCCTTCTTGCTCAGAGAATGATTTGGAAACTCAACCCCAGGCCTACTGGCTCCTGGACTTTCCACTTATTTACAGAGTTGCACAATGGAGTTGCAGGCATTATAGATTCTATGAATGATGCTGCAGAATATTTCTGAGGCTCCAGGTTGTCTGAGCCTATCGTTCCCCTGTCATAAATTACCAGAGAGATGGTTAGACACTGTTCATTCTCTCTACATTGAAGAATTTGGTTCACTTTTTCATTCAATAAAAAATATTTTGGGGTGGTGAAATAATTTCTTAGCTTATTCAATCAAGATTTCTTGTTTCTGGGTTGTGGCAATTCATCTCTTGATGATATTTTTCTTAGTTTGTTTCCATGAAAATAGAAAATTGATTGCCCTTGGCATCCTGGTTCCTATTTTATCATTTGCAGATTTATATTCCTATTCCATTTGTTTTCTTTCTGCTAATATGGGCATATGTCACATTCTGGGTTTATCATTTATCATTTCCTGGATACAATTAGCATTTTCTTTGGCCCCTATGCAGAAAATGTTTTGTTCATGATTCCTTTTATAGACTTCTTAATTTACCTATCCTAAGTAGGGGTCAATTTTTACTACTTGAGATGTGAGTAGCTCTAGTTTTTTATCTATCTCACTGTGCTTGGAGGGTCTGCTAATTTGGGTGAGTTCTTCTTTCCCTTTTAATCCACCTCTTTGAAGGAATAATTTTAAAATATGAAATGTGTCATTTTCTTTTCTAGCAAATATGAAATGCTGTGGATTTTTCTTCTAATGGCATTTACCCATTGCCATGGTGATGGATTCGCAGACTAGATCACTTAAAAAAAGAAGAGAGGGAAGGAAGGAAAGAAGGAAAGAAGGGAGGAAAGGAAAGAAGGGAGGAAGAGAGGGAGGGAAGGAGGGAGGAAGGAAGGAAAGATGAAAGGAAAGAGGGAAGGAAAGGAGGGAGAAAGGAAGGGAGGAAGGAGAAATACAGAGATGTATTTCTTTGCTTGGTTTATAGGTAGAACACTTACACCAAAGGAGATTAATCTGTTGACCCACGTTTGGTTCACATGCTGGCTTTGCCGTGCATTGAGGTCATTGGGCACATTTCTCCCTGTTAAGAGAGCTAGAAAACTAGAGTTTATTGTCAGTCATCCTGGGGAGTGCCAATATGCAGATCTGTAGTATTTACCTTTTCTAGCCCAGCTTCTCTTTCAACTGTGAAGTTTCCTTTTCTTCTATTGGACTCTCCAGCTGACTTCTGAGGCGGTATTTGTGATTAATTTTATATGTGCCTCCTGTTTGAAATCTGCTTCTTGACCTTGACCTGCCGTACTTAGGACTTGGATCCTGTGTCCTGATTCCTGCCAGACAGATTCCTATCCATGGAGACTTTTCTACTAATTGGCTGGTAATGCAAATCTCCAACAGAATAAGAGATGGGTTCCTGAAAATTTGTTCCCTGTGATGTTTTCTAAATAGAATTATTTAAAATACATGGGGGGGGGGCACTTGCTGTTTAAAGGCCACTGGCAATAAGGTATTTTATAAAGTGACAGACCTTTTTATTTTACAAGGCAATTATAACCCATACCCCCCAAATTCACCTGTCTGTATGTGATTTGAACTAAAATTCCTCAAGCCTGGGCATATCTGGGACCAGCTCCTCTAGTCACAAAAACTGAATCTCGCAGTTTTAGGTCATATAATTCACTGAGACTGTAGTGGCAACAGCCATACTCAGAACTACATGGAGTGTGGCATTTCAACATTTCTTTTATCTTTCTTTCAACTTGAATTTAATTAATTCAATATTTGTTACCTGTTTGTATTTCTTTTAATGTTTACGGTAATAGATACCTTAGCTTTTTGTTGTTGTTGAATCAGGAGTAAAAAGTAGGCCAGTGCTGGGGTTGTTCTGCATGGGTTATGTGACATGTCACATTGGCTAGCTATAAAGGCCTGTGGCCCTGCAGTGGAAGAAACCCAACATCTGATTCCTTTGCTCATTTCTTACTGTAACAGTTTATTTCAACTTCACCTGGCTCTTTTATTCTTCTTTCTAGGATTGTTTTGGGGTTCTCACTAAATTTGAGGTGCTTTCTCAACTCCTTTTCTGGTCCCCATATTATCATGCATCTAAGAATGTTGCAGTATCTGAGATTTATACTTTTTAAAAAATGTAACTATTTCCAAGCAATAATTTAGTGAGAGAGATTGCTCAAAAAATTTTTTATTCAAAGTTAGTTACATAAAAATTTTGATCTGATGATGATACATAAGTGATGGAGTCAATTTAAGCGTAATAATAGAAGATAATACTTTAATAATAAAAGCCACCTTATAATGAATGCTCACTTTGTACTGCAGAGAAATCATTACTGATTTTTACAGTAACTCTGTGAGGTCAACATTTTTGTTTCCATTTTATAGATGAAGAAGCTAGGCTTCCTGGAGGTTTTATAAATTGTTCAAGGTCACTAATTAGTACATTTGAATCCTGCCATTATAATTCCAAAACTCATCCTTTTGATTATTCCATGCTGTTACATATATCCTAATTTTCAATATATATAACAGTTACTTTGTCATTACAAATATGAAGTATTCTTTAATAGATGTTGATTGTGCTTTTACGGAAGTAAATTCTACCCAGAACCATCATGTTATGAAAGTAATACAATGGATAAGGAGCCAGTCAGTTTTACAAAATTTACTCTCTGAGAAACATTCCTATACTGTGTTGTTGTTTGTCTTTCTTTGTTTTCTTCCTTCTGTTTCTTCCCTTGCTGCTATGTTGCAACCTTGACCAATGGCTCTTCTCTCTTTGCCTATTTTCCCTTTAATTGTTAAAATGTAAAGGATAGATAGAAATTATAGAAAGAGCCCAGATGTTTCCAGATACCCTCAGGGTATACCAAAGTCCTTTATACTTAGGAATGATTCCTTCATGGGAGGAATGTATATCTGAGGGAAAGATGGTATAGAAGCTTTGCAAAAGTGTGTGAGCACATCTAAGGGAAGCAGTCTGGAGAAGCAGCAAATTTTTATCTGTGTTTTTTGATGATGCTGTAAAATTGAGAAACAATACAGGAGAAACAGGGATTCATATAGTCTTTTGCTGGTCATAGTAGTCTGGATTTTAGCAGTACTGGTTTTTGAGCTTATTGTTAACTTGCTGAAACCAGGAGAATGTCTTTGAGGTATAAACTTGGAAGGATGTGCATTCTTCTAAAGCTGAAAATATGCATACCTCTCACACATAATGTGGGGAATTTTCACCTACTAAAGTCCCTGTAATTTGGTAGATGTCTTATTTACACTCTTATTCATGATCACCTAATTCTGTAGAGCTGTAGGTTCAAGTAGTGTTTATTGAAAGTTTATTGGAAGTGTTTACTGAAAGGGGCAAAAACATAGGTAAAAAATGGATCAGATATTCTTATTTACTCTCCATTTTCATGTTTGTATGTGTGGAAGAGAGAGGTGAGGGTAATTGTGTGTGTGTGTGTGTGTGTGTGTGTGTGTGTGTGTGTGTGTCCTAGTGTGATAAATGAAAGTTTAATTATGAGACTTTCCTCCCAATATGGTATCTTCCTGTAATTTACTGCTGCCTTCCTGCGATCTACCTACCTATTGATTCTTTTGCATTTTTTATTCATTCAAGTTCATGGAATAAATGTGTTTTTCAATAAGGCTTTTTAACTGAGTTGCTCCCTTTTAACTGTTATCTGATTGAATTTTAAGTTTTGATTTTGAAATTAAATCATTGTAGAATGTTAAAAATGAATTGAATATTCTAGCAATGATAACTTGAAATGATAATGCATACTTTTGCCCAGGGTCCACTTTATTCTGTATTTTAAGATTTTATCTGTTGTAATTTATCATGGAAATATACTGCAAAAATGTGCATCCACGCATGCATATTTTTAGAGTGTATTAAGGAAGTAGTAGAGAGCACATATAAGCACTCAGAAATAAATACAATGAATAGGAACTGAGCATTTTGCATAGTCATTAGTATCCTAGAAAGGTATCTAGGTTAATTGAGAATGTAACTATGTTTTCCTGGGAAACAAGCATACCTGTGATCTAAACAATGGTATTTGTCCAGAAGCTCAACTTGTTGGGGCGCCTGGGTGGCTCATTTGGTTAAGGGTCCAACTTCGGCCCAGGTCATGATCTCCCGGTTCCTGAGTTTGGGCCCCACATCAGGCTCTGTGCTGACAGCCTGGTGCCTGCTTCGGATTCTGTGTCTTCATCTCTCTCTGCCCCTCCCCCACTCTCATTCTGTCTCTGTCTCTCAAGAATAAATAAACATATTAAAAAAAAAAAAAAAAGACGTTCACCTTGTTTTGTTAAAAGGCCATTATGCAGCAAGGAGTGAAAATGGTATATAACATCACAGAAATGATAAAAGAAAGCCTTATCTTTGAAATAATTTTAGATTTAGACTGTGAAAGGAGCATTTTATCATGTCACTTTCCTTAGGAGGTAAAGACCAGCATCTTTAACGAGATCAGCTGTTCCTAGGTGATTTGGTGCCTGCCTATGTCAACAGCCTCAACCAACTCAACCTATAGCAGTCTGAGTATAGCCACAGAAGCTTTCTGTTTGTTTCTGGAATGCCCTAGTTCTTTGTTTTTCAGGGCTTTGCTGCTTCCCTTTCCTATTCCTGGATGGCTCTACTTGTGTTTAGTTAATCCCAACAAATCCTTAAGTACTCCGACTAGGAGATACCTCTTTGAGAATGTTTTCTCTTCACTCCCACTAGAATAGGATTTATTCTCTATACACATTGCTTCCAGCAAGTGTCTTTTTAGCTTGTAACACATTCAAAGTTTAAAATATGTTTTATATTATCAATTGTTTGCTGTATTTCTTGCTAGAATGTAAGATACGGAGACCATTTTTGTCTTGGTTCACCAACCCTTCTCCACCCCATGCTTAGTATAATGATGGCATATAGTTAGTGCTTGCTACATACTTGTTGATTGATTGATTGAATGGGTGGATAAGTATGTGAATGTATAGATAAATTCAAGGCCAGAACAATGGAAAGGGAAAGGGCATGGAATAGTAAGGGTCAGAGAAAACAAGAGAAGGAACATAATGTAAATATTAAAGGTAGATGACATGGTGGGAGGGAATGGTGAAAGAAGTTGTTCAATACTTGGTTAACTATTTGAAAAAGGATGAGCATGGAGGTGTGGACATTGGCAAGAATGGAAGAGAGGGATAGTGTTTGCCTTTGTAATTTTAACTTTCTCAAGTACTGTATCCTTGGCATTTGATTTTTGAGGAAAGTTTTCAACACAGTGTCACTGATAACTGTATTCATCACTTTTCTTTGTAGGGTCTTTAGGGAATAAACTCCTCTTGTCTTCCACCTAAAAGTTCTAAAATATTAACAGTTCCTAGAACATTACATTTGTAAAGATAGCATCAGCATCATCATTAGTGGAAGAAAAAACTAAGAGATGTAAAATTAAAAACCCTGTAAGAGGGTTAAGGTTTTAAAAAAAAACTTTGAATTTGGGAAAAGAAGATCTGAGTAATGCTTTCTTTTCTGGGGGCAAATCCAAATTTTATGGGTCCTTGAAGATTATATATTTTGGGAGGCTGTTTTAAAAGTGTTAATATAAGATTAGTAGCAGGGCTTTGGGAATAGTCATTGAAAACAAGGGCCCCCGATTTTAATTAATTGCACTAAAATGTTCCCGTTGCTCAGCAGTGTTCATATGAACTGTACAATTTTAGGAAACCACATTAACCTCTTCAAAAAAAATTAAAAATAAAAAAAGAGGGTGCCTGGGTGGCTCAGTTGGTTAAGGGTCCAACTTCAGCTCAGGTCATGATCTACCGGTTCGTGAGTTTCAGCCCCTGTGGGGCTCTGTGCTGACAGCTCAGAGCCTGGAGCCTGCTTCAGATTCTGTGTCTCCCTCTCTCTCTGCCCCTCCCCTACTTGCGCTCTGTCTTCTCTCAAAAATAAATAAACATAAAAAAAAGTTTAACTTCTTCAAACCTCCATTCTCTCTTAGTAAAAAGTGCAAGCCGTAATTTCCAGTGCAATGTTGGTGTGATTTTGTAAGCATATAGTTTATTTTATAGGAAAAAGTGCTTTGCAACTGGAATTAATATAGAATTATCATTGCTACCATTGTAATATTAATTTACTTCATCTTTATGACCACATTTACAATATTCCTTTTTTTTAAGTGGAAGAACAAGACAAATCAGTACCTTTTTAGTGTTTCTCCCAAAAAACTAAAACTTGCTGACTGGTATTTAATGCTCTTTTTACTAACCCTCATATATTCATGGTGATCATGATCAGTTAGCACTGACCATTTATGAGGGTGTGCTGAGTCAGGTGTGGACCTAAGCCAGTTGACTGGCTAGGGCTAAAAATACTCAACCATCTACTATGTTGCTCAGTTAAAGTTTTTTTCTAGATTCCAACTCTTACTTGTCAGTCAAATTCTAATTTTTGTCTTCAGGGAATGAAATTATTTGATAACTCCCTTTTCCTTACTGCTTCTGGTTCTTGTCATTCTATCAGAAAGAAAAAGGAAAATATTTTTTTTATGATAAAAGTAAAAAGTTGTATTGGAAGTTTGTAGAAATTTCAGTTATGTTTTTATATAACATCTGTCTCTTTAACTTGATAGTTGTCTCATATTTCTGCATTTCCTAATAGCATTCCCTGGGGCTGAAATGCTTAGAAACAAATTATTATATTTTCAGTTATTTCTTGGGTGCTGGATTTTCTGCACAGAATGTAATTAGTTAAGCTCTTTCTTGTGAGTATAAATGTAAGGACAGACATACAAGATGATGCACCATTTACCTAATACACCCCTTTACCTGTTTTGAATGCTGAAGGGGAACCCAGTACTCCTAGTTCTGATCATAGCACTGCTGTGTGTGTGTGTGTGTGTGTGTGTGTGTGTGTGTGTGAGAGAGAGAGAGAGAGAGAGAGAGAGAGAGAGAGAGAGAGAGAGAGCTGGGGAAGAGAGGCAGAATGAGAAGGGGTGGCAGAGGCATAGACGAGGCAAAGAAACACATGTCTCAGAATGTATCTGATTATATTGCCACTTTCCCTAACTAGCTATCTTTCAGTTGTTGACAGATCACTTCCAGCCCCAATAAGACATACCTGTCTCTGAGGCCCCCTGGATAGCCCTAGTAGCAGTCTGAGGGGAAGCAGACAGATGATAACAGAAAACACAAGGTGATCCTCAGCAAGTTGCCTGTCTTTTGAGAGCCTTATTTTTGTCATGTGCAAAATGGGAATAATTATAATTACCCAATAGATTGTTGTGAAGATTCATTGTGATAGTATATGTAAAATGCCTGGAAGGTTCTAAGTGCTCAGTAGTTTGTCACTCATGAAAGGGTTTTCGATGGACATCGAGGCCTTGATGCCATGCGGGGCCCATAGGAGGTGGTGGGTGAAGATTCCCACATCAAGACTAAGGTGCTGAAGCTGCTGTTTGTTGCTTGGCACCACCCCTGTGTGAAGAAGAGGGTCGAAAAAGGCATGTAGAGCGAAGGGAAGGTGGAATGCTGTGATTGGAAGAATTTAAGGATTAAAAACACTTTTTTTAAAGATTCTTTCCTTTTTGAAAACTTCAAATATATTTAAAAAATCATTCCCTCAGGACTCATGGTATTAAAATGTTGCTTTATAAGTACTGCTGAGAGCTCTGAGAGATGCTACTCCTTAATGTTGCATTTTAATGCAGATGTTCAATATATTCAGCAAAGTAGTGTCTAATCTCCTAGAAGTAGTGGAACCACTGTTTCTTCAAAGAACAGAATCAGGACTTCTATAGAGTAATTTTCATATCAGTAAAAGCCGATGTAAAAATAGTAATCCATTGACTTCCATAAACAATGAATACTGAGATTGATGTTGCCATTATTTTAGTGAAAGCCTCAGAGAACTAATGGTTCTTGTTCAAGCTCACAGAGCTATAAGTGACAGAGCTGGAATTCAACCCTGGCCTGGCCTATTCCATAACTTTTAGATTTTTTAGAATGAATTTTTAAAAAGTCATCCAACAAAATTTTCTTTGGGCTTTGACCCATCTCACCGCCCCCTATGAGTGTGGGGAATTCTTCCTGTGCACATAGATAGACATCATAAGCATCTCAACCATGCCCTGATATATATTTATAACCCAGTCTCTCTAGGTCCTGACTCAGCCCTTCATGATCTTCCTTCCCATGTTAGTGTTTTGACTCCATCCATTCATGGTCAGCAAATTGACTTCAATAGACTTTTACGTTCTTAATAAATAATTGATAGGTTTGGTTGACATGAAGCATGAAGGGGATTTGCCATGTAATTGCATTTAAGATTCTATATTTTCAAAAGCTTAGTTGAAAATCTTCCACTGAAACTTCTGTTAAATAATTTTCCAGAAGTCAGTCTAAACCTAGGAAGTATTATGAAATACTATTCTTGGAGTTATGTATTTTTATAATGACACAACATGAAGGTTTGGGAACAGTCAGACTAAGTATATTTTACTGTGTTCTTCAGTTCAAGAAAATTTGATTTCACTTTTTCACAATATGGTACACATGAAGGATGCCAGCTGGTAAAACTTACTTCTTATTTATCACTCATGCCTTAGGGAGGAAAAAGGATGAGTCCCAGGGAGAAAATGAAAACACATGGTGTACAATTTTATTTGAAACGATGTGAAACTTCAAAATATAGTGTGTAATAGATCATCTTATTTAATTTCCAGTGCCTGTTCAAAACAAAAAGGAAAGTGAGTACTTTTGTACATTAATATTTTCAGTTTTTAGGCAAAGCATAATCTCATTTTACACATTTCCCTAAATTGTTCATTATTGTAGATATGTGAAATCTATGCTTAGTCTTATGTCTGACTAATGGTTTTTCATAAGCATACATGGTAAATCTTTTATATATTTGTTTTTAGTTCTGATTCCATTACATATGCATTGAAGGAAAAAAAAGATTTTTGAAATAATACAAAACACTATAAATAGTCTTGATCATTGTGTCGATGTGGTAAAATAGGATACAAAATTTATTCTCAATTTCTGAGATATTAATTTCCTTCTTGCCCTAGATAGATATTCTCATGAATTTTGTATTTATAATTAATTTTAATTATTGTTTCACATATACATATAGATTCTTTCTAGCATATATGTGTGTGGTTTCCTTTGAGTTTTTAAACTAAACTTCATTTTTCTTTCATGACACTTAATATTTCTTCAAAAAGATGAAATCCAAATGGCCGTTTTAATAAGCTTAGTAGGATTAATCTCACACATGGGTTTCAAATGGAAAATATTTAAAATTGATGGGAAGAGACATGGTAAAATGCAGTTTGGAGAAATGGCTGGAAATTTTTTGTTTTTACTTAATCATCTTTAATTTTCTCTCTCTTACCACATCAAGAAACCATAATCTGACAGAGACCAAAACACGTGAATAGAAAGGGCTTGCTCCTGCATAGCAGTGACTTACTGTTAGGACCATAGTGTAAATTGAGAAATCCTTTATCATAGCTTTTACTTTATAAAAACTCCAGTTTCTGATATGCCATGTCTATAAAATGTGTGTTGATATTTTAAAAAGTTGAAGTAAAACATACAGGGAGAGAGAAACCCTAACTTAATTACTGCTGCATTAGAGGTGATATTTTTTAATTATTGATTTCCAGAATATACAACTAAACTGAATATTAGGGGAGGAGTCAAGAGACCCTATTCCAATCTTGGCTAAGAGCTTTCCTCCCACCACACCACAGATGTTCCTATATGTTGAATGAAAATGAGATAATTGCATAAATTTTCTCAACCTTACCTCTATGCCTATAAAATAAAATGTAATGTAATAAAAAATTAAAATATAAGGATGAGGTAACATCTTCAGACCCAAAATTGTGATTTCCCTAATTCAGGTTTCAGACAGGCTTAATATAATCACATTATACTGAAAATAATCACTAAATCAACCCAGGAACTATGAGTTTGTTTGATAGTGTGTGTTGTATGTATGCATGTATAATGGTTTGTGGAGAGTGACTACTGTTTTATTATTTTTTACATGTTTATTTATTTTGAGAGGGAGAGAAAATCCTTGTGTGTGAGATAGGAAGGGACTGAGAGAGGCAGAGAGAGAGAGAGAGAGAGAGAGAGAGAGAGAGAGAGAGAATCCCAAGCAGGTTCCATGCTCAGCATGGAGCCAGGCTGGATCTCATGACTGTGAGATCTTGACCTGATTGGAAGTCAGGAGTTGGATGCTTAACCAACTGAGCCACTGAGGCACCCCTTAATTTACTCTTAAATTACAGACTAAGATTATACATGTCTGCAGAAAAAGAGGGTAAAAAGTAATTGCCATATAAATTAGTCATGGATGATTCGTGTGTCCAGGCCTGCTGTGTGTGTGTGTGTGTGTGTGTGTGTGTGTGTGTGTGTGTGTGTATGTTGTCTTTTGTTGTTTTCTTGCTTTCAGTGCAGATTTGTGAAGGAAGAGTTGACTTACAAGGAGTAATAGTTGGAACACACTGATATCAAGTGTATATTCTCTGTCATTAAATTTATTTAGGATCAGCCACTCTAAGATTGTTTTTCTTCTGCAGCTTTGAGTCGAGTCATTTTGCTACTGCTTTGATCTTACTTACATTTAATTTCTGTGATTGTTAAATATTTTATGAGTAACCAAAACATCTGTGAAATCAAAAATTATTTACTGATATATTTTTTTCATGTTAAGTCGGTGCTTTCTTAATACAGAGTTCTCTTTTTCATGTATTTCTCTGACTAATTCTTTTTCAAAGTTTATATTAATTAAATGAGTTTTAAATGAACTATAACCAACTTTGGGTTCAGTCAGTCAAGAGCCATTTCTGTGATTAGTTAGATTAGTGAAACATCACTACTTGTGTAGATTTATATTAAAATAAGTGGAATGATTGAGTTTATCTGTGATTGTTGGATTACTAAAATTGGCTGTCATCCCTCATTACAGCTTTTATAATAAAATAAATAACTATATAAAAAATACTTTAGTCACCATTTTATAATTGTCAAAAGCTATTGAAATTTAAATATATGAATTACTCTGAGAAAGAACTTTATATTTTAGGTGTTTAGCAGTAATCCATAGGCAGAGACTTTCTCACCTGTCATTTGGTAAAGTATGCACCACTACATTAATTTTAAAGAAATCAATATTTTTTTTTCTCATTATAACCACCTTTTCTCTTTGGAGGGAAGATAAACTTACTTAAGCTTTTGTATTTCTTTATATAAGGTATATATTAATAAACATGATAGAATTTCATCTAGCATTAAACAGAAAATTTTGAAAGTCTGAAATTTTACTTCCTCGGAGTTAAAAATTATAAACTATTCACCCTATATCTTTCTAGTACTTTTCTATCAATTATGTAATATAGGGATATCATTTACAGAATCGAAACCCTGTGCTGTGGCACATATTACATTGCAACTCTGCTTTTTCTGTGTGTCAGTATATGTGGGAGACTTTCCTTGTAAGACATATTGGTCGACCTCCTTTTTTTTTAAGTTCATTTATTTATTTTGAAAGAGAGAGAGAGCATGCAGGCAGGGGTAGGGTCAGAGAGAGAAGAGAAAGAGAATCCCAAGCAGGCTCCATGTCCAGCACAGAACCCGACGTGGGGCTTGGTCTCACAAACTTCAAGGTCATGATCTGAGCTAAAATCAAGAGTCGGACGCTTACCTGACTGAGCCACCCAGGTGTTCCAGGTCTACCTCATTATTTTTTTAATGCCTGTTTAATATCATATTAATGAACCATCATTTATTAAACCTTTCTTCTCCTTTAAATGGATATTTAAATTTTTTCCAGATTTTTGCTATTAAAATTAACAATATAATATATAATTTCATGTATAATGTAAATATATAGTTTAATATAACATGAAATATATATGATTTATTTTGAAAGTGTGAGAATATTTAGGTGTATCAGTATATTTTTAAAAGCAACTGACAGAAATCCAAATAAATAACTGACAGAAATCCAAATAAATAACTGACATGCCCAAACTAAGAAAACACTCTGTGGTCTAATATAAGAAAAGTTTTTCAGGTATATCAGTTTAAGGTATGAAAGGTTCAAGTTCAAGGTTTTTGAATGTCTCTGAATCTCTGACTCTCCTCTGTATGAGATTTATTCTCAGTGAAGTTCTTTCCATGCGTCAGAAAAGATGACAGTTTAGGTTTGTATGGTCTTTACATGTGTCAGCTTCTAGCAGAAATTCTCTCCCTGGAACCATGTGAAGATTTTCCAATGGGACTACATACACTTCTGTTAGTTAACTAAACTTTGAAATAGTCAAAGAAGGGAGTAAGGACTCCATAGTAGTTCATGTCCAATACCATGGTTAACAATCTCCGCCATGACAGCATAGGATGGAAGAAGTTCTTCAAAGAAAAAAGACAAAAATAATAGACACGGGGAGACTTAACCCTTCAGATGTGGGTAGATGTAGCCAAATTACACTTCTGAAGCAGTTTGTACTGCAGCCAAAGTATATGAAATAATTTCTCTGCATCATGCCAATCCTACATCACATTGATCATTTTAGTTTGATGCGTTAAAAAAAAGTCTCGTATTCATTTTATTTCGTGTTTCCCTATATTAGTGAGTTGTGGTTTTATTTTCATATATTTCCTAGTCATTTCCATTTATTCTACGGATTTTTTTGTCTATTTTATATTAAGTGATTTGTCTTTCTTACATTAATTTCCCAGAAATGTGACATATTCTGAATAGTAATACTCTGTTACCTAGGTATCATAAAAGTTCTCTAGTCTAAATTACATCTTTCAGCTTTTCTGTGTCCTTCATTACACCGTATTTTTTATGGCTTCTGTTTAGTGCCTGTTCCTCGGGAAGGCTTGACTCATTATAAGATAGTCTCAGTGTTTCTTGTACATTTTTGAATTTTTAAAAAAGTTATTTTATATCTTTATTGTTTAAAAACAAAACATATGTAAAAACATATATAACAACAAAACATATATAAAAACATAAAATATATTCTGCCAATAGATAGGGGGACAAACAACCATGCTTTGGCTGGTGCTGGAGAGGAGATTAAGGCTTTCTCTAGGAAGGTGTCATGGCTATTACTCCCTAACCACAGACATCAGTAAGGAAGTGCCTATGTCATCTATGTCATCTGGACCGCTTCTTTCCTTCTTTCTGCACCACCGTCCTCAGCATGTTTGCTCTTGTGTTCAGACTTATTTCACCTTAGTCACAAGATGCCCAGCGTTGTATCTTCACTTGCTGGTGTCCAAAGCAGAAAGGAAAGAAATGCAAATGGTGGAAAGGACTTCATATATGTAGCAAAGTCTTTCCCAGAAGGATTCCCAGCACACATTCCCCTATATTTCTTTGGCCAGAAATGAGTCTCATAGCTTCCTTCCTAGATCAATCCTAGACATAGGTGGATTCAATCTCTCTAGTCAGTTTAAACCAATCATTATTCACCCACTAGAGCCAGGGGTATTGCCACTTGAACGAATTTGTTAGTAAGAAAAAATGTGACAGAAAGGTTGATGAATGGGCAAACAATAAAGTCTAGTACCACAAATCTATAACTACTTTAGAAATATACAAATACTTTAAATTTAGAGAGGGTTTTCATATATTAGCTTGTTCTGTTTATCTGGCGTTCATGTTAAGGACAGTTTTTTCTTTTATGTTCACAGATAAGAAAACTGAGATCCAAAAAATTACAATTTTTTGTAATTGCAACCAGTAATTGCAAAACTGGTAGGAGACAGGATAGAATTTAATTCGGGTCTTTTAATTCCTAGTTTAAGACTTTATTCTTAGTTCACACCGTTTATTATTTAAACAAATATGTCTTTAAAATATTAAGAAGAATGCAATAGTTTTAGATATGTGTCTGAAACATCATCCACAAAATTCTAATTTCCTTTTATCTTTAGATATATTAAAATTGTCTTGGAAGGAGCTAACCACTAGAGAGTTGCCTTTTGGTAGAAGGAAATAGTCCCTGCATAGCAATATACATAAGTAATTTCTCTCACAAAGGAAACTTGCAACTATTAAATTAGGTATAAAAAACTTTTTCACAAATGTGTTCAAGGCAAGTTGAAAACATGAATTGGGTGGTTTCATGGATGATTTCCATTTTTGTGGGAATGAGATACAAGGGAGAGATATTTTGTGCACAGTATTGCACAGTTCAAAAATATGTATGAAAGACTTTGTCGCTGTAAAGGACTCCACTGGCTTTAAGATATTGCTACACTTTTATTTGTTTTGTTTTCTAAATAGTAGAATAAACCAGAACAGATGCTGTTTTTGTTTATAGTCTCTACCCATAATAGTCCTCTATCTTTTACAGAATATCATTCAGGTTTTTTATTGTCTATTGTAGGAATTCATCCTAAAGCAATCTGACATGTCACATATAAGCTCTTAAGACTTCAGCTCTCTCTTGTTTCAAGTGATAATGCACTACTAAGAACATTAATGTCTGAGGATCTCTTCTGCTGACAGCCAGTCTGACATCCTGGTTCAGATAAACTAAATTTATGTGTGAAAACAGAAGTAAACATTTGCTGCATTTATGAATATTCCAAGCACCCAGGGTCTTCATGGATCCTTATTATGTTAAAGTTGTTTGTTTTTCTTTAAAACGTGCTTGTTCAGTGGACATACATGATTTGCAGGGGTGCCAATTTATAATTCCTTTGATGTTGTATGGTCTGTTCTTGGATGTCTAAAAAGTGAAGAGAAAAATCCTTTCCCATTACTTGTTTATGCGATAGAAGATAAGCGTTGTTTGCTTACAATGCAGATTTTAGAGTCCTAGATTCCTGGATCAATCAATTGATCTATCTATCTATCTATCTATCTATCTATCTATCTATCTATCTATATCTCTACCTATCTGTCATCTTTCTACCTTTCGGGATTTCTTTCTGGTGGCTTATATTTTTAGTATATTATTTCTTTTATGATGAGAAAGAGAATCCAGTCATATGAGTAGGTTTACCTAGAAATGATTTGTGTGAATGGCTTGAAATAAAAGTTTGACAAATTGGAGAGAGCAGCTGAAGTTATGCAAGGAGTTTACCAAACATTTTAGTTGAGCAGATTTTGGACTAGACCTTACATATTATAGTACATATTTCAAATAGTGATTAAAACATCTGCTTATATATTAACATCTTATAAAATACCATTTATACAATAATAACATTGTATTGTATGCCTCAAGCAGTACTTCAGCTTTTTACCTGTAAAATGATGATCTTACCAGATCAAGGTCAAAATTCAAATGTCCACGGAGAACCAGAGTATATAGGGAGCAGCAGGCGCTCTGGAGCTAGAGAGTGCATGGTCTGTCTAAGGTGGTCTGTTTATTCCTTCCCTTCCCCATTTCTCCCTCCTAACCTCCCCCCTCCTCCCTCTTTCTTCCCTCCCTCTTTCCTTTTCTTTTCTCATTTACTTCTTACCTCTTTCTTTTCTTTCCTTTTTTCTTTCTTTTCTTTCTTTTCTCTCTCTCTCTCTCTCTCTCTCTCTCTCTCTCTCTCTCTCTCCAATACATTCTGGCTCAAATAAAATTTGTTTCAGAGCTGAATTTGGCCAGTGGGACTTTAGGTTACAACTTCTGAATTAAGAGAATAACTAAGATCACATACACCTTTAAAAAAATGGATGCATTTTTTTTTTCGTATCAGTTAGGCATTTCTTCATTCTAAACTTTTACTTGCTTCATTTTACCCTTAAAACTTGGCAATGTATTTGACTCTACATTCTATTACTACCTTTCTTAGTTCTATTTGAAAGCTATTAATCCAAGAACTATTTTTTTCATAACGATATACTTTATTATGAGAAATACACTGTATGTATACATATATATATCTATATACATATGTATATATATATGTATACACTTTATATACACACACTACACACACATGCACACTTATACTGAATACTAATCTTGTCACTAGCATAGAAGTTAGATAATGTGGATCATATCATCCTTTGCTTTGCCTGACCTGATTCTTAAGCTTTAATTGTCTGTAGATCACACTCAATTAATTTTATTTTTGTAAATACTTAAAGTTAATGGGGGAAAAAAAGAGTAAATCCATTTAACAAAGTTTTTTTGTTTTGTTTTTTTTCTTTGCAGTCCACATTATTCCTCCTATTTAGTACTGGTAGTTATGCATTTTGAATACTTAGCACTATTTAGAGAAAATCAATTACAGCTATCCTAGGCTCAGTAGACATTATACGATTCTGGTGATGTTCAAGTTTAAGATTATGCCAGTATCAAGTTATGTTTAGTATCATTCATGTCTGAGGGAAAATGATCAATTCTGGGCTTTTCAGTCTACCACATTATGTGTTCATAAACTTTTGGATCTCCCGGAAGATAATTTGCACAAGAGCAGAGACTTTGCTGTTTTTATGGTATATTTCCAGTGCTTACAATAATAATACTCAGTGATGAGTATAATTTCTCAATAAATATGTATGGTGTTTGCTCAATAAATACATGTTTAAGTGATTATTAGATTAATTTTGGAAGAATATTTTAGGATGCCATCTAAAGATATTGAGAACAAGTAGTATTTTAGGGAAACTATTGTGGGGATATTGAAAAATACTTTCTTAATTTTGAGGTTATGGTATAAACTTTTGGTTTCTCAGTGCTGTAATGGGAATCACCAGGGAAAGTTTTGAAAGTTAAAAGAGATTTTCAT
Organism: Puma concolor; assembly: GCF_028749965.1. Classification (NCBI taxonomy): domain Eukaryota; kingdom Metazoa; phylum Chordata; class Mammalia; order Carnivora; family Felidae; genus Puma; species Puma concolor. The sequence continues at coordinate 52,784,442 of NC_141679.1, read as the reverse complement.
TTTTTTTTAATTTCCATGGAAAAGTTATGAAAACAAAATGGGACATTTACCTCAATGGTACTATTGAATTATAAATGTAGCCTTACCAAGGCTATGATATAGTTATCAAATTAGTAAATAAATGAATTATTAACTGTAACTATACTTACTCGTGTCTACAGTAATTATGAAATTATATTATTTTCATTCCTTATTTTTGCTTTGAACAGTGCTTTGGAGAGTGTGTATACACACTCTTACATATACACATACACATGCACACATGTACATGACTGAAGCAGGTTTTCTGTCCTTGTTATTTGTAGAAATTCTTCTTCATAAGTGTATTGTATGCACTATGCTCTGCTTAACTATTTATTTCTTATTATTACCTCAAACTGTCCACCCAACTGTACTTCATTTAAATCCTGATTATCTCGATTTTATAAATAATATATTGAAAAGTAGCATTCCTTAGCTAATTGATAACATTGTGTCATTTGAGTTTATGGAATGCCTATTTGAAAACAAACACCAGCTCATATTTATATTGTGTGTCCTCATTATTTTATTTCATGGCTCTAGTGCAGGACATTTGATTGTTTATGTATATCATTTATCTACTGCTGCATCAGAAACCATCCCTACTTGGTGACCTAAAAGAATAATTATTAGTGTTGCTTGTGAATCTTTAATTTGGGCAGGACTTGAAGGAGAGAGTTGCCTCATTTGGGGCAGTTTCAGGTGGTAGGTGGATGTTCACTTTCAAGATCACTTATTCACATGACTGCATATTGGGGCGGATTGTCAGCTAGAAGCTGCATTGCATCTGTAGGTCAGGGCCTTGTTTTCTTTCCACATAAACTTCTCCACTTGTTCCTCATTTGTTCATGGTAGTTAACTTCCAAAACGTCATAAGAAAATCAGTTATAAGTGCATGGTGTTTACATGCCTAAGTTTGGAAGTCCTGCAACACTTAATATGTATTTCATTGGCTAAGGCAGTCACAAGGCCTCACCCAAGTTCAAAGGGCAGGAGACATAGACACCATCACTTCTAGAACACCCCATGTTCTAGAAGAGCATATAGGACAGAAGATACTGTTACGTTCATCTTTGGAAACTAATTTACCATGTGACTATTGATTTGTTGTCATGCAAAAACCTGTTCTTTTTAGCTTTCCAAAACACTCTAAGAAATGTGATTGTTGTTGCCCTTGTCATCCTGAATCATTTTCTGTGCATTTACATGATTGTCTTCTGAATTGGAGCTTTCTTAGCTTTAGAGTTTAGCACCTCTTCCTGTATTTTGTAAGCCACACTATAAGTCTACTAGATGGATATGCGAGTGAATATTTGCTCTTTTCATGCCAAGAGTTTTTTATAGCTTTTCTGATACTTAGAAAGGACCTTTTCTAGTAAGATGGAAAATCATGAAAATAAGTCATGAGAATGTTTACCGTGTAATATTAGACACTAAGCCCCTTTTCTTACTCATTTTTTCTCTACATCCATAAGTACATGTCCATGTGGTAGAGTAAAATTATTTAATGTCAGTATCTAAATCTGATCCAGCGCCTTTCTGCTAAAGATGTTATTTTGGTATGATGAGTATTTTACTTAGTGTTAAGATATGTTTTTAATGCTTGTGACTTCAAGATGTCTTAAAACTTTAAGGCAAAGCTGAAAAAATGATTAATACAGTCACAAGCTCTTCTTTTTTGCACTGAGTGGGAAATAAAATCTAGTTAATATATAATATTCAGTCTTCTCTCTTGTGCTTTTTTCTGTCTCCATCTCTTTTATGGAATCTATAAGATTCTTAAACTTGTCAGACTAGTGAAGCTAGACATTGCCTTTGCTACTGAAGCCAAAATACAATGAAATAATCTTTTCAGGAAAATTCTTTGGAATAGCCTGCTTGTTGCTGGTTTTCAGTAGAGTATTTTTTCCCTAATGATACTTAATAATTCTATATTTGATTCAATTTATATTGAATTTGAACATACTTTTTGTTATGTTTTTATATTAATTTTCTCCCAGTGATTGTTTATTCAAATCATGAAGAGTGTTTTGTTTGATACATGTTGTATACCAACCTGTTTTATTTCTTACACCATCCACTTTTGGAAGAATGCTACTCAGGTATTCTGTTCACTAGTGCCTTTCATTTCCATTCATTCATTAATTTATTCTTATATCTATTTATTGTGCCTTTTATGATTATTCATTCAGTAAGCATATATTGAATTATTTTCATATGCTTGACTCAGTGTTGTATATAGTTAAATAAGATTCTCTCTCCTCTCTACAGCTAGCAATTTATTAGAGAAGGTTATCAATTTTTATTTTCAAATGTTAACTGCGGTCTATTTAAAGATTCATTTATAAGAAAGCTTCCTTGATAACTCACTTTTATAATAGTTTCATTTTTATAATAATCACAGAGTATTTCTATATGTATTTATCTATTTGTATTCCTTACATTATGTGGTCTTTTTACAGTATTTAAATCACTTGTCAATAATAATTGAATATTTCCATCCTTAGCAAATGGACTGTGATGAGTTTTGTATTATGATTCAAGACCAATTACAGGCCATAGATTCATGAAAATAAGATCATTGTAATTTTTGTTGTTATGATTTGGTGGCCTGTTGCATGAAGACCCTTTTCTTTGGGTACTCTCTGTTTCTTTGATTAGGTTCCTTCTCTGTAAGGCAGTAGTTTCATTGTATTGTCCTTGGACCAACAGAATTAATTGGGAAATAGGTAGGAATATGCATTCTCAGGCTCCATCTCAGACCTGCTGAATCAGGAACTCTTAAGGGGCAGCCTAGCAATCTCTCAAGCTCTCCAGATGATTCTGTTAACACGGTAAAGTTTGACAGTAACTTTTAAAATAGAATTCTGGGGTACCTGGATGGCCCAGGTGCTTGTGTCTGACTCTTGATTTCAGGTCATGTCATGATCTCACAGTTCATGAGTTTGAGCCCTGTGTCAGGCCCTGTGCTAACAGTGCCTGCTGACAGCGTGGAGCCTGCTTGGGATTCTCTGTCTCCCATCTGTGCCCCTCCCCCACTCACTCTCATCCACTCTCTCTCAAAAATAAATGAACATTTAAAAAATAATAAAAGTTAAAAAAGAATTTAACACATCTCTGCATTAAAATTTTGAGATATTCACAGCATATACAGTTAGTACAGATATAGTTGTTTTACAGTTAAAATTAATGAGTGGAGGTTAATATAAGCTCACTAAGTTATTGGTGAGTCTGTGCTATAAGCTAAAGACACAAAGCACACTTATTTGTCAAACTATCTCTGTTCCTTAGGAAAAATATCAAATATACATGTGTTTCTTACCACGCATGGGTTTGGCATTTAAAATTAAAATCTGGGGGCGCCTGGGTGGCGCAGTCAGTTAAGCGTCCGACTTCAGCCAGGTCACGATCTCGCGGTCCGTGAGTTCCAGCCCCGCGTCAGGCTCTGGGCTGATGGCTCGGAGCCTGGAGCCTGTTCCCGATTCTGTGTCTCCCTCTCTCTCTGCCCCTCCCCCGTTCATGCTCTGTCTCTCTCTGTCCCAAAAATAAATAAAAAACGTTGAAAAAAAATTAAAAAAAAAAATTAAAATCTGCATGTAGTTTTGTATTCATTACTTCTGCACAAGTTAACATTCTCTCTGATTTATAATGAAATGTTTATTACTTTTGGAGTGTTGGTCTAATTTAGAGGAACTTTAGCAGGATAAGCAATTTTCTACAGTCCATTCAAAAGTAAGAAACCCCATAATACTATGAAGTAAATAGATAATATGGAATCAGCACTTATTATATTAGGCAAGTTTAAATACATTATCTCAATTAATTTTCACCAACATTCTGAAATGAGCAACTATCTCCCCTGCCCCTTTATGATCAGCAAACCAAGGGAAAAAAGAAATGTTAAATAATTTGCCACAGCAAATAAAGTGTGGAACCATTTTACTCAAACTTAAGAGTTGAGGCTTCAGAAATAACCTTTATAACCCAAATGTTTAGAAGATGTAGGTCAGTGGTTCTCAAAGTGAAGTTTCTGGACCAATGGTATCTATGTGATCTGGGAACTTGTTGGAAATTCAACAAAATTCAAAAATTTAATTTTTTATCCTACCTCAGAGCTATGGAAGTAGAAACTCGGAGGCGGAATCCAGCACTCGTTTTAATCATCTCTTTAAATGATTCAGATATACTATAAAGTTTGAAAACCATACATCTAGGTTTAAGACCAGGTTCAATTATTTACTTTCTTTAGAATTTTTGACAAATCCCCAAATGTTTTGAGTGAAACTCTTTATCCTCAAAAGGAGGCTAATAATTATCTTTGCATGTTAGGTGGCTGTGAAATTTCTGAGGTAACTCATGAGAAAGAAAGCAGTTTATTATTTGCAAAGTACTCTTCAGATGTTACTTGATCTTAAATTATCATATCAGCCTGTGAAAGGCAACTGAAAATTTCAATGTAAGTTATGCTGTCACAGGTTTCTTTGAACCACAACTGATGGGTATGTCAGCTTGTGTGTAATTCAGAGCCAAACTTGAGGGCCATGAGAAGACAGGATGAGGGTGTGTGAGAAAGGTATGCCCAGCATATCCACTTAGGAATGTAAGCTAAGTATACATGTAGCCATGAGGGATTGCAGAGTTATTGGAAGAGGAGATTAGAAAGAGAATTTACTAAAATATACTAGTACTACCGCTTACATTCTAGTTCTGCCTATTTCTGGTGCCTCAGTTCCCATTCCATCTTTTGTGCATGGCTGAAATAATTCCATCTTCAGTGTGTAACAGTAGCCCTGAGATTTGAGGCAGAGTGCAGGGCACTTTGTGTCACTTATGGAAGGCTTCCAAAAAAGGACGATAGTTCCCAGTGGGAACAAGTCTGATCTGAGCTCTGAGACACAACTAGTGAGGGAAGGATCAAGGGTTGGGCATTAAGGCTGGGTGGAATCTGTGAAAGCTTCCTTTTCATAACCCTTAGTGAGGTTTCAGTGCAACCATTGGGCTTAAAGGAGGCAGATAATGAAATGGAAGCTCTCAGAATTCAGATGGGTAAAGATCTAGGATATTCTTTCTGTCTCTGTCTCTGTCTTTCTGTCCTTGTTCCTCCCCCCCCCCCCCCCCCACATACTTGGATAACTAAAATAAAAACTGAGTGGGGAGAGATGGAGTAATGGTTTAGTAGGACCTAACAGTTTAGTATAACCCACTGACAGGTACTTCTTTTTCTCTTCTACAGTAGAGATGAGTCCCAAGAGGATGGTTCTGGGATGCTTTGGAGACAATAGACTTGAGAGAAGTTTGTTTTATACCACTCAGATCCTTCCTCTAGTCTGCTAAAGAGCCAAGTAAATTGCATGTTCTCATTTAGTTATTAATAGAATGCATGTCACTGATTAATAGAATGAATAAAGAATCTCCTAATTTGACAAATTTTCTTTATCAAAAAGTATCAATACAAATGAATCTAGAAAGTTGCTTCTGAGTCATATAACAAAGAGAATATATAGATATACCTTAGTACTGTTTTTTCCTACACGTCCAGTGTCTTTTAGAAGATAAAATATGTTACAGAGGAGCAAGTAAGTAGTAATGATGAATGAGGAGGTCAGGATTCTCTTTTAACAACCCTTAATTTTTCATGATAGTATAAAATAAGAAAACAAAATAAAACAAAATCAAAGATTTCCCCACACCCAGAATTTGAACTTTGATTATCGATTTAAAATTGGAATATGAGTGGAATTATTATGTTGCACAAGACAGATAATATCGCTTTCAATGCAACCAAGGCACTCGACTTTCCTTCTTGACATCAAAAGAGCAAAAGGAACATTAGTGAGTGTCAAGTTATTATTCAGTTTAAATGAGAAATTGCTTATCTACCTAGATCTTTTAATGTAAGATTGAGTTTTGTTAGTTTCACACTATTTTATATTAATCCTCCCCTAATCAATATCTTTCTGCTTGTAGGCATAGTGTCAGGGGTGGTGTGTATTTTATGTGCTACAGTGCATTTCTGTTTGCAGTTTACTCCCTGGCTCTCCAAATATTAAAACGAATTTAAAGTGGGAGTTAAAAAAATCTTATTACTCATATGTTTTCAAAATGATTCATGCTCACCTTTAGTTGTTCTTGGCATTCTCTATCAGGATTCATTTTGTTAACAAGTGAGGTTGAATAGCCAGGACAGCATTCCAGTATGTATAAAACACAATACTTACAGAATTTTAAATATCACATCCTACTGTAACTATTTATTTATGAGTCTGTCTCTCCATCCAGCATTCTCTAATTGTGAGCCTTTCTTGGAAAGGGACTGTTTTCTCATTTACCTTCATGTGTGATAAATCTCATACTTTCAATGACATTTTCTTGAGTTTTAAAACTGAGTATTTCTTTTTTTAAATGCTGATTTATTTATTTTGAGAGAGAGAGAGAGAGAGAGAGAGAGAGCACACGTGGGTGGGGGAGGGGAGAAGCAGAGAGAGAGAGAGAGAGAGAGAGAGAGAGAGAGAGAGAGAGAGAGAGAGAATATCCCAACCAGGCTCCACACAGCGTGGAGCCTGACACGGGGTTTGATCCCATGAATTATGAGATCGTGACCTGAGCCAAAATCAGGAATTGGGTGCTTAACTGATTAGGCCACCCAGGAGCCCAAAACTGAATATTTCTTAAATGGAATACCTTTATTAAAAAAAATTATGTAAGTGGTGATGTTGGAGGGTATATGCAATTTAATTCTTTATCTTTGATTTTATGGAGTCTTAATAACTAAACTAGTGGATATTGCTAAATATATTCTTTACTTCTAAAACTTGTTTTTCTTCTTATTTTTTTTATTTTGTCTTTGTTCCATTCCCAAGTAAAGCATATATTGTAGGAAGCAATAATAATTTAGATATTGGGATTAATATTTAGATGTAAGGTACATTAAGTGATATGTTGGCTTCCTGAAAGAGCTTTTTCCCAGGTAATAACTTAAAATAAAAATATGGCTGAATGAGTTTCTTGTTATATTATAGTGGAAGTATCATGTGAAATTGATATTCAAAGACTTATCTAGGAAGGCTAACATTTTATGAAGTGTTCCATTAGTAATGAAATGTTATTTTCTTAAGACAAATAACTTTTTCATGTCCTTCAGTCTCAGGCGTTATCAGAAGAAATTTAATGGCATGCAAACTATGCTAGAATTTTAGTTTTATTTATTGATACTCCATCTATACGCACAAATGAGCTGTAATCATACACCAAAGTACATTTATATATGGCTTCATCTCTAGGAATAGGTAAGAAACCCAGTTTTAAATGAAAACCATTTGTTTTATCTTCTTTTCTTGCCTAAAGCCAACAATTGATTGACTGCTATAATATGAATTTAGAGGTAACTAAAATCCCAATATTGTTGAAACTACACTGCCATATAACCTGTCAGTTCTTAGTGATGCATATAAAAGCCAAGTACGTTTTCAATTGCTCAGTGTATTGTGAAAAGTCTAATGGGGCTTTTCTTTTCTTTTTTTTTTTTTTTTTTTGCCTTTTTGCCTTTTTGCAAATTCTCCATGGGCTTTGACTTACATCTTAAGGGCTGTGTTGTAGTTTTACAATTAACCTGTCATAGTGAAGAGTACACAGATGCTTTGTTGTAGTTCTTTTCTTTTATACCATATTCCTCCAGTATGTATTTACCACCAGCAATCTGTAGTAGCATGAGATGAGAAGAGGGCAGAGCTCTAATTTTGAGGGCATTTTTAGAATTTCCTATATGTTTTTTGTAGTTATCACCTCTCCTGGAATTTATGGTAAGAAAGCCTCTAGATTCTTAAGTTTATAATCACAATTGTTTGTGCCACTGTCCTTCTGCTGTAGCTCCTCCATGAAGGAAGTTTTTGTTTTGTTATGTGTGTGTTTATTTTGACTAACGGAGATGATTTTCTGTGCTCTTAGCTTCCTTGAGATGGCAGTATAAGCTATTTACTCTGGAATAAACTGCCTTTTTTTTTTTTTTTTTTTTTTTTTCTCCAAAAACAGCTACAGCTTTGTTTGGCACTAACAATGCATTGCGTTATTTCAGAGTTTTAAGATTTCATAACTTTATAGAAGCTAATTGTATATTAAATGTTACTCTGGGTGTTATTCTCTTCTTCAGTAGATTATTCAAATAAAAAAGTAATCATTTATGTACTTTTTAGAGAGTATTAATTTCCACTTTGTGATTTTTTTTTCTCATTCATTTTTAGGTTACTATTAAAAAACTCCCAATATTCTATAAGACAGTAGTAAGAAATATCTAGGTAGTGTATTTATTTATACTAACCTCTAATTCGTGGAGACTTGCAGAAGGGAAGAATTATAGTTGATGAACTACAGTATTCATGATCACCAATATCAGTATTATGTAGGAGGAAGATAGTAAATTGTTTCAACTTTTTCTTTAAACATTTATTTATTTTTAAGAGACAGAGATAGCACAAGCAGGGAAGGGGCAGAGAGAGAGACACACACAGAATCCCAAGCAGGTTCCAGGCTCCAAGCTGACAGCACAGAACCCGACGCGGGGCTCAAACCCAGGGACTGAGAGATCATGACCTCATCCGAAGTTGGATGCTCAACTGACTGAGCCACCCAGGTGCCCTAAGACAGTAAAACTTTTTAAAAAGTCTAGAAATGTAAAGATCTATCATCTGTGCAAGTGATGAATACAGCAACTTTTTAAAAAAATATTTTTTACTGTTAAATATTTCATGAGATTTAACATTTATAAAGGGAAAAGATCTTCCTAGTACCAAGGATAAGTACATAGTAATTTATGCCACAGTTGTACAAAGACCAATGTGAGAAGCTGAAAGGGTAATATTTCTCCTTTTTTGGGGAACAGAAATTTAGCAAATTATTATTTTTCCTCATGCAGAAAAAAAATAATGATAATAATAAGAGGAAACCACTGCATAAAAGGCCTTGTGATAAGTGCGTTCTGTACATTGTCTCACCTAATCCTTTCCAAAGTACATTATGCAAAGTACAAAGGACATTATTGCTGTTGCTGGGAATTAGATTTGCAGAGAATGATGTCACTGAAAAGTCAGAAATGGAACAGGGTACGTTGCCCAGCCAAGGAAACTCCAGAGTCTGAGATGTTAACTCTGCAGAGATAGATTTTTGTGTTAGAGGAGACAATAACTTTGACATTTCTCTCTGCCTTTCTGCCTCAGCATATCTGCTTTCTCCTCTTCTCTTTTTCCTTTACAAATAAATCTTTTCTGTTGGTGGTAGGTTAACTGCAATTTCCTGTTCTCATCTGAAAACTGGGAGCAGATAAAGCTGTGGTACATGGATTCCAGAGGACAAAATACATGTACATTTATTTTCCTTATAAAATATTTAGTAATAAAGCTGATTACATTATTCAGTATGTTGGGATATTTAATAAAGTTTTATAGGAATCCTCCATTGGCTAACATCTGAATTTATTTCATGGCAGCCTATCTTTAGTATAGAGCTTCTACCTTTATTAAAATGTTTGCATTTACAGATTCCTATTCAATATTTGGAGCCTATGTGGGAGTTTAAGGGCAGTCTTTTTTTTAATGTTTATTTTTGAGAGAGACAGAGACAGAACGCGAGTGGGTCAGGGGCAGAGACAGAGGGAGACGCAGAATCCGAAGCAGGCTCCAGGCTCTGAGCTGTCAGCACAGAGCCCGATGCGGGGCTTGAACTCACAAGCTGTGGGATCATGACCTGAGCTGAAGTAGGACACTTAACTGACTGAGCCACCCAGGCACCCCTAAGGGCAGTCTTTTAAAGGTGATTTTGAGTTGTTCAAAAAATACCATTAGCCAACAAAATTTTAATTGAAGAATACTATAAAATTCATAGGATCTTTAATTTAAATCAGAGTGACTCTCTTGTTTTTCATGCATCTGCGTATCCCCATTAGTGGTTGACTAGAAGTGTGTCTGTGTCCATTTCAGTAGAGAAGATATCTATCTGGGTCACATGAGAAAAGGTCAAGGATGAGGCAGATGTTCTGTACCTTGATCTCTGTGTCATTTGTTCAGTTTTATAAAGACCCAGGAATTACATGGGCATTGGTCTAGATCATATTCTATTTATAGTTGGGTTATTTCATGATCTTTTGTTCAAATTAACTTGAATATATGCAGTAAGGGCTGATTTCACTGTTACCTATATGATTTCAGGGCTTATATTATCAGTACCTTCAAGAGTGAAAAAAGTATGTTTGGTTTATAAGAAAAAACATATTTCCTTTCATTTACTTGGTAGATTAAAAAGTGCTTTGTAGTGTTATTAAATAATGTTGTTAAGCTTAGCTTTTATTTGAAATAATATACAGACACAATAGTATCTCTTTGTTGTTTAAAAGTTCTTTTATAAGGGTATATAGTGGTAAAAATAAACACTAAAGAGCACTTTTTCATAGATATTAAATTCTATGGCAGTCTTCTAGGCTACCCAGTAGATGCTGCCAAAATTATGAGTCTTAGCAAAGAATGCAAATTGGATCATTAACATTGGGAAATAAAAATGAAGAAATTGATTGGAATGAATTATGTTAGCTTTCATGAAGGCTTGGCAAAAAAATGGATTCTGCTTACTAATATAAATGGCTTACCTAAATGAGCAAGCAACTTTCTATTCTTAGAACATATATAAAATACATAAGGAATAAAGAATATGGAACAAGATTGAACTAAAATAAAGGAAAGGAAATATGATGGTTATATAAAATCAGCAAGGACATGTACAGGCATAGATAATCTATCTTTCTTTGTGCTTTTCTTAGTACTACAGAACATAAGTTATTTATGTGTTTCTTACTTGTTTTTAACAGGGCATATTAAGTAATTACTAGTGTCAACAAATGTTGTGTCCTTGGGATGCCTGGGTGGCTTAGTTGTTGAAGCGTCAAACTCTTGATTTCAGCTCAGTATCATGGTATCAGGAGGGGTTCTTAAGATCCAGCCCCGTGCAGGGCTCTGCGCTGACAGTGTGGAATCCACTTGGGTTTCTCTTTCCCTCTCTCTCTACCCCTCCCCTGCTCCCACTTGCTCTTGCGCTCTTTTTCTCTCTCAAAATAAGTAAATAAATATTAAAGTCTCAAAAAATTTGTCCTTTTTTGCCATGTATTTTCACATGCATTGTGCCACTTGATCTTTACAAGCGAAGTAGGTAATATTTTTAATTCCCATTTTCATATATTATTAAATAAAAATTCAGAGAGGATACTTCAAAACTATTATTTTAAGGGCTAACTCTAAGCTATTAAGAGATGCATACCTAATTTCACATGAGATTGATGATATTGCTGATACTTTATCATCAGTTTTTTATCTTTCAGACTCTGTAGTCTAATTTTAAAAGGTTTTATTTATTTATATTTATTTATTTGATTATTTATTTATTTTTAATGTTTATTTTTGACAGAGAGAGACAGAGCATGAACAGGGGAGGGGCAGAGAGAGAGGGAGACACAGAATCCGAAGCAGGCTCCAGGCTCAGCTGTCAGCACAGGGCCTGATGCAGGGCTCAAACTCAGACCGTGAGATCATGACCTGAGCCGAAGTCGTATGCTCAACTGACTGAGCCATCCAGGCACCCCTAAAAGGTTTTGTTTTAAATTTTGAAAATATGGAGTCTAAGCTTAATGACCTATCCCTATTGTTCCTTGACAATTGCTTTAACTTTTTTGCATTGTTATAAACCTATATATCTTACCAGGTTGTGCATTTTTTTTGGACAAAGAACTGTAAGGTAGACATAGTCCTTTATTACTACTTACCAACTATGACATAAAATAATACTTTATTTATTTTTATTCTATTTTATTTTCTTCTTGGTTAATCTTTTTTTTAATATTAAATTTATTGTCACATTGGTTTCCATACAACACCCAGTGCTCATCCCAACAGGTGCCCTCCTCAATGTCCATCACCCACTTTCCCCTCCCTCCCACCCCCCATCAACCCTCAGTTTATTCTCAGTTTTTAAGAGTCTCTTATGGTTTGGTTCTCTCCCTCTCTAACTTTTTTCTTTCCCTTCACCTCCCCCATGGTCTTCTAAGTTTCTCAGGATCCACATAAGAGTGAAAACATGTGGTATCTGTCTTTCTCTGTATGACTTATTTCACTTAGCCTAACACTCTCCAGTTCCATCCACATTGCTACAAAAGGCCATATTTCATTCTTCCTCATTGCCAAGTAGTATTCCATTGTATATATAAACCACAACTTCTTTATCCATTCATCAGTTGATGGACATTTAGGCTCTTTTCATAATTTGGCTATTGTTGAAAGTGCTGCTATAAACATTGGGGTACAAGTGCCCCTATGCATCAGTACTCCTGTATCCCTTGGGTAAATTCCTAGCAGTGCTATTGCTGGCTTGTAGGGTAGATTTATTTTTAAATTTTTGAGGAACCTCCACACTGTTTTCCAGAGCGGCTGTACCAGTTTGCATTCCCACCAACAGTGCAAGAGGGTTGCCATTGCTCCACATCCTTGCCAGCATCTACAGTGTCCTGATTGGTTCATTTTAGCCACTCTGACTGGCGTGAGGTGATATCTGAGTGTGGTTTTGTTTTGTATTTCCCTGATGAGGAGTGACGTTGAGCATCTTTTCATGTGCCTGTTGGCCATCTGGATGTTTTCTTTAGAGAAGTGTCTATTCATGTCATCTGCCCATTTTTTCACTGAATTATTTGTTTTTCAGGTGTGGAGTTTGGTGAGTTCTTTATAGATTTTTGGATACTAGCCCTTTTTCTGATATGTCATTTGCAAATATCTTTTCCCATTTCATTGGTTGACTTTTAATTTTGTTGATTGTTTCCTTTGCAGTACAGAAGCTTTGTATCTTCATGAGGTCCCAATAGTTCATTTTTGCTTTTAATTCCCTTGCCTTTGGAGATGTGTCAAGTAAGAAATTGCTGTGGCTGAGGTCAGAAAGGTTTTTCCCTGCTTTCTTCTTTAGAGTTTTGATGGTTTCCTTTCTCACATTCAGGTCCTTTATCCATTTTGAGTTTATTTTTGTGATTGGTGTAAGAAAGTGGTCTACTTTCATTCTTCTGCATGTTGCTGTCCAGTTCTCCCAGCACCATTTGTTAAAGAGACTTTTTTTTTTTCCCATTGGATATCCTGTCCTGCTTTGTCAAAGATTAGTTGGCCATACTTTTGTGGGTCCAATTCTGGAGTCTCTATTCTATTCCATTGGTCTGTGTGTCTGTTTTTGTGTCAATACCATGCTGTCTTGATGATTACAGCTTTGTAGTAGAGGCTAAAGTCTGGGATTGTGATGCCTCCCACTTTGGTCTTCTTCTTTAATATTACTTGGGCTATTCGGGCTCTTTTCTGGTTCCATACAAATTTCAGGATTGCTTGTTCTAGGTTCAAGAAGAATGCTGGTGCAATTTTGATTGGGGTTGCATTGAATGTGTAGATTGCTTTGGGTACTATTGACATTTTAACAATATTTATTCTTCCAATCCATGAGCACAGAATGTTTTTCCATTTCCTTGTGTCTTTTTAAATTTCCTTCATAAGCTTTCTATAGTTTTCAGCATACAGATCTTTTAGATCTTTGGTTAGGTTTATTCCTAGGTATTTTATTCTTCTTGGTGCAATTGTGAATGGGATCCGTTTCTTTATTTGTCTTTCTGTTGCTTCATTATCAGTGTATATGAATGCAACTGATTTCTGTACATTGATTTTGTATCCTGCGACTTTGCTGAATTCATGTATCAATTCTAGCAGACTTTTGGTGGAGTCTGTCGGGTTTTCCATGTATAATATCATGTCACCTGCAAAAAGTGAAAGCTTGACTTCATCTTTGCCAATTTTGATGAGTTTGATTTCCCTTTGTTGTCTGATTGCTGATACTAGCACTTCCAACACTATGTTAAACAACAGTGGTGAGAGTGGACATTCCTGTCGTGTTCCTGATCTCAGGGAGAAAGCTCTCAGTTTTTCCCCATTGAGGATGGTATTAGCTGTGGGCTTTTCATAAATGGCTTTTAGGATGTTTAAGTATGTTCCTTCTATCCCGACTTTCTCGAGGGTTTTTATTAAGAAAGGATGTGAATTTTGTCAAATGCTTTTTCTGCATCAATTGACAGGATTGTATGGTTCTTTTCTTTTATTAATGTAATGTATCACATTGATAGATTTGTGAATAAAATAAAACTTTAAAAAGTGGGAAAAATGAATTGGTATTCCCTGTGTTTCAAATTCTAAGTGATTGTATTCTGAAAGATTTTTCTGTCCCACTCCCTTGTCCCACTTGTCCCACTTCCTTGACTGACTGGACAGTCAGGAATTTGCACCTGGACTTTGACCTGATATTGATGATAGGTCTGCACTGGTTTATCCCTGACTTTTGCACAGTTCTCTAGCTGAGTATAATCTAGGTCACTGAAAAAGGTTAATGTTCTCCAATACACATGGGGATTGAATACAAGTTCTTCCCATTAATTAAAATTTAACTAGCCACAAATCATGATTAACTAATAATATGAATAATATATGATTTAAGGTACCAACCTACTTAAAAATGAAGATTTTCAACTATCTATAAAATATTTGACTTAATTACAATTAATCAATTGTATTAAAATGCAATAATATGTCTAACCTATATAAAAATTAAGATTTTAATCAAATAGTTTTATGAATTATGCATGCAAAAAGTGAATGTTTTAATTTTATAAGAATTTTTCTGGGTAAGGAGACTGATATAAGGTTGTGCTATAAGGATGATTAAATGAGCAGAATAGCTGTTGGAAGAACACCAAGGAGAGAACGTAACTCTGAGAATCAAAAAGAAAAGTAAAGGAAAAATTATAGTAACTTCAGCCATAGTGGTCAGGGTTTCTGCAAATCTACTGCTTTTTGAACCTCCAGGGGAGTTGGTTACAATGGGGCCCACCCATTCTGCTCTATCACCAGATGGCCCTGGAAGTTAACAAGTGGAACAACAAGGCTGGAAGCATTCTTAAGTACTTCACAGATTCCACCACGCCCTGGAATCCTGAGAATGGCAGCGAATGGCCTCCAAATTTCCCATTACTGGTCAGGAGAGGCAACAAGATGATAATATTTTCTGCAAAAGACAGTTGGGCATTTCTGATTGAAATTGTGTAGGTAAAAGCTGCTCACCTCATATTTAATGCAGATTATACTGTATAGTATATTCTGCTAATTTAATCTCCTAGCATCACTTTTAGTTAGATTACTTGTCTTCTGTTCTATGTATGCTCATCTCTACTAGAGGTCAGCCGTTGAAGGGCATTGTTAAAGAGAGAAAATTGCCTATGCAAATGTGTCTGTTGGGAATTTTTGAAAGATGGTGTGGGTTATGATGCTATGTCTGTTTTTACCAGAATGGGTTTGGGTAAATCTAAAATTGACCAGCTAATCTACATTGCTGTGTGTGTGTGTGTGTGTGTGTGTGTGTGTGTGTGTGTGTGTGTGTGTGTGTGTGTGTGTGTGTCTTTCTGTCTCTCTGCCTATTTTGGCATAAGGAATTAAAAATAAAATGAGTTATTAAGCCAAAATATGGTTAGAAAGTGTAAAATAATAAAATAGACTCAATTTTTGTGTCTTTAAGTATTGTCACTCTGATATTCTTACTTACTCCTAATGTGCTTATATTGGTGAGGTGTAACTCTAATGGATTAGGCAGCTTTAGTGACACCAGTAAGTCTCTGAGAATTTTATCTAGAGATATTTAGGAATTATGGACTCTTTTGGGGGACAATCAATAAAGACACTCAACTTCCAGAAATTCTTAATTTAGAAGGTGAGGTAAAAATAACTTCATAGATAAAATACTCTCCCCTATTCAGATAGAATATCATAAGGCTTTACACATTTGAAAAACAACTGGCCCTACAGTTTATTTATTACTTTTTTGGCACATGAAAATATTATTTTGTTCTTCTTGTAGAGCAAAATCCCATAATGATCATTCACATTTGTGGAGAAAATTGCATTCCTTCCCCTGAACGTTTCAATTGCTATAAAAAACAATAGGTTTTAACCAATGGGAATAAACCAATAGAAAGAGTGTGTAGGCAGTTATGTTTTCCGTGATTATATATGCTTTCATGCTCTTTGTTTCATTATTTTATCTTAGTATTGAAGGGTAAATAATAGTGCAAATGAAGAGGGAATGAAAATGTTTTGTGTAAAATGATTGCTAAAAACATAAAATATAACAGAAATAATAATGTTTGGAGTTAGAGGAGGTGACACTATAAAATAGCCAGATTATAGAGGACCACCAGAATTATAGAGACCAAAGTTTAATCCCAGCTTTGTCATTTATTAAGTCTGTAAAACTGGGAGAGTTACTTAGCCTCTCTGTGTCTTTCCTCATCTGCCTCTGTGGAAAGGTGATATTGAACATGGATAGATCTGAGAAGTTCTTTGGCAAAAGTGGATCCTTAAAACATGTTGACTACCTCCTCAGTGAAATGGCTTGTGTGCCACAGGAAGAATCAACTAAGTATATATAAAATTTTAGGGAGATGAGTATCAGTAATTAAAATCATACCAAACAGAGGTGCCTGGTTGGCTCAGTCAGTTAACTGTCCAACTTCGACTCAGGTCATGATCTCACAGTTTGTGGGTTTGAGCCCCATGTTGGGCTCTGTGCTGACAGTTCGGAGCCTGGAGCCTGTTTTAGATTCTGTGTCTCGCTCTGTCTGTCTCTCTCTCTCTGCCTCTCCCCTGTTCATGCTTTGTCTCTCTCATCCTCAAAAATAAACATTAAAAAATTTTAAAAATCATACCCAAATTTTGAATTAAAATATGTAGTTTAAAAGAAGAAATATACGGTAGAATGGATAAAGAATTTTCCACAAGACCATCATTAGCCTTGTCATTATTAGACATTGTTTTAGATCCTTGTAGATGCTTTTTCTACTAATTTATAAAATAAATGCAATTCTAAAAATCATTGTTATAAAATTGGCTACTACCCAGAAATAACATCAGCTTAAAGAAGTGTATTTTTTAATATAATTGTGAAATCACTATATGGAATATTTGGAAATGCTTTTTGGAGATTGGCCAGTGAATCACTAAGGGATTATAGAGATAATTACCTTTATTAAATACCTTATTTTGTTTTCTGGAATCTGCTGTATGTTCATTTAGTTTGCAGATGGTTTTAATTTGTGGTGGTTGAAATAAGAAGAACTAAATGTTCAATTAACAAACAAGTAAGAAGCAGTATATCTGAAGGAAATTTATGGATTATCCCATAGAAATAATATGGTATGGAAGTTTTAAGATTCTAAATATAATATCAAATATATCAAAGTACTTACAGAATATCTAAGATGTGTTTATGATAATTTTGATATATTTGGAAGATAGTTACTGATTTCTATCAGGCTGTGCTTTGACTATCAAAAGGTTGGATTTTTTTTTGAAAAAGAAGTAGACTTTGTTTCTGGAATCTGTGAACATAAATAGGTCTGAAATTATCAAAGCTCATTGCTTTTTGTGATGCATCTTGCATGTAGATTATTCAGAAGTCTTGGTGAAAGTGAATCAAAATAAGGAATTGTATTTCAACTCTTATTAAATTTATATCCTAATTAAGCTTAGGGATAAAGAAAAGCATAGAATATATCATTTGCTTTATTTTTAATAAGATAATAGTTTCTTTTTAAAAGAAGCTCTCTATACCATATATGCAATTTGAATTTTTTTTTAATGTTTTATTTATTTTTGAGACAGAGAGAGACACAGCATGAGCAGGGAAGGGGCAGAGAGAGAGGGAGACACAGAATGTGAAGCAGGCTCCAGGCTCTGAGCTGTCAGCACAGAGCCCGACGCGGGGCTCGAATTCACAAACTGTGAGATCATGACCTGAGCCGAAGTCGGACGCTTAACCAACTGAGCCACCCAGGCGCCCCGGCCATATATGGAATTTGAAGAAAGCATTTAATTTGAGAAATATAATGAAACATATACCCATATATATTAATATATATATATATATATATATATATATATATATATATATATGCTTTATGAAATACATTATTTTATTCTATTACATTTTCTGGATTAAGATCATAAGAAGAGCAAATGTTCAGGTAAGTGTAAAAATTCTGAAAATTACTCTGATCCTTCAAAAAATATTTAAACACTGAATGTAGATAAACATTTGAAATGGCTGATATACTTTGAATAGACTTCATATTTGTAATCTTACACTCTTGAAAAGAGGATACAGTGCTTTAGAGTATTCGTGGTGTGTGTGTGTGTGTGTGTGTGTGTGTGTGTGTGTGTGTGTGCGTGCGCGTGCGCGCGTGTGTGTGTATTTCTCCATTTAAAAGAGTATTTGAGGAGTTCTTTTACTTATGGGTAGTCCAAGGTTTCTGTTACCTTTGTCTTCGATTGAAATTACCTCAGTTTCACAGTTCATATAATGACTACTGCTTTACTGCTACCTTACTAAAAACAATAGAAATATATATTAATGAGATAAGAATGTTTTTACTGATTTATGAAATGATAATAAATATTTCTCCCTAACTTCCCTACTGAGTGCTTCTTTTAGAACTGTACAAATTAAAAATCTGTGTAATACCTTTTGTCTTGTAGCAAAAATACTAAATGTTCACGTTGATAATAATTCATAAGGCTATCACAAGTATTGGCTTTGGTCTAGGTTTGTATCCAAGTGATACTGTGGTGCTGCTTTTATGTTTTATTTTTTAAGATTCTACCAATCATGAGAATAAAAATTCAGTGGCCATATTTTAGAGACAGTAGTATAGTATTTTTTGGTACCAATGTATATATGTATATGTATATACACATATACATACACACACATATATATATATAACACACACACATATATATACAAAACATGTATACACACACACACGTATATATAAAACATATATGCACCTTTCTGCCTCTGTATGTATGTGTTTATTTATTTATATAGAAATGTTTCCATAATTTTCAGTATTTAAAATATCTTCTTCTTTATGGTTTAACACGAAGAAGGTCACTATACCATATGAAATCAAAAACAAATAAAACATAATCTCAATGTTTATGGGCATCATTGCCATGCTTTCATATGATTACTGTTACTCAAATTAACTCACCACTAATTGCACTAGGTAAAGTTTTTTGAAATGTTTATATTATTTAAATTTTGGGAGAGGAAACTAGTCACATGCCATGGAAATATATCTTTATTCAGTTACTGATGGGTTTAATGTAAAATTTAACATTTTTACTGCATAGAGACATAATTATTATCAATATAGCATTTATGAAAGTTTTGAGAAACAGACTGCGAATCAGGATAGTTTGAATTGTGTCTCATTGTCCCATATAACTTTGTTATTGATGAAAACAGTGTGTTCAAAAATGACCACCAAAGAATATTAACACAAAAATTTTTTTGCCTTTATTCAAAAAATTATAGAATTATCATAGGTTCGTGTATCTGGTTCAAGATATTTCTTATTCAAATTTTGGTGGAAGAGAAAACAAACCATCTCTAGTAACAACAAAGAAAATTGGCCAGATGGACTTCCATCTCTACACCTGGATCACCACAGTGTGTGCCCAGAACAATAAAAATGCGTGACTGATGACATTTGCACAAAGGAAGTTATAATTACATATAGGGGATTCTTGGAGTGATTCATTTTATTCTGAGCAACAGCTGCTAGAACGTCAACTCAACGTCACGTAAATTATCTAGAAATACCTTTGCGATTAAAAAAATTAAATGAGGCATTCTGACAAAGGGAAAATTTTTCGAATATCAGACATCTATTGTCTATTATTGTCCTAAAAACACCAGAAGTAATGCATATAATGAAATATCTGTATCCAAATGATAATCATTGTAAAAAAAAAGAAAAAATAAGCAACTTGTATACATGCAGACAAAAACCAACAATCTTCAATTTAGTAGAATTTATTGATTTTTTTTTTGCGTGCCCAATTTTTAATTTTCCCTTTTTATTAACACCTTAGTGAGGGGTAATTCCTACTAGAAACCAATCAGCCATGACATCACTTGCCATTATATGAAGGAGCAGATGAAATAAATTATCCAGTTGGCTACGCTGTTGCAGGACTTTGATGCTTCAGCTGTGACACGAGGAACAGAGCTCAGTGATGGAGCTGACCACACTCAGTGGTGTGGTGGTGGAATCAGTGAGCGGAGTGTACTGCCCCTGCTCTGATATTGTTGGTATGGTCTTTCTTTTCTGATTTTCATAGTTACCCTGGCACTGAAATGGTACTTAGCTGGTTCTCAAGCCTCCAAAAATCCCTTTTTAAAAATTAGCTAGGTTCCATTTCTGGTGTTTGCAGCCAATTACACTAATTGAATGCCTTTTTAAACTTATTACTTAATCAACGTTAAGTTCAATTTTCCTCTGCTGTTTTCATGGAATGATATATAGAACACCTGATTATCTAAAGAATCTCTAAAATAATTGAGAAACTATTTAATTTTCTGTCTATTCATTTGCATGTGTCTACCATCTTCAGACTACAATTTATTTTTTTAACCTAAAGTGAAATATATCCTATTAACATATTTCTAAGCAGACACTACAGTTTTGTTAACTGTATATGCATTGATGTATGGTAGATCTCTAGAACTTTTTCATTTTGCATGACTGAAACTCCTTACCCATTGTACAACTCCCTATTCCTCCGTCTCCCCAGCCCCTGGTTCTGCTTTATACTTCTATGAGTTTGACTACTTTACATAACTTGTATAAAGGAGAATTGTGTAGTATTTGTTCTTCAGTGGCTAGCTTATTTAACTTAGCATAGTCCCCAAAGATTTATCCATATTGTAGCATAAGACAGAATTTCCCTCTTATTTAAGGTTGAATAGTATTCCATTGTATATGTACCATATTTTCTTTACCATTCATCCATCAATGGACATTTAAGTTGTTCAACCTCTTGGCTATTGTAAACAATACTTAACGGACATGGATGTGCAGATATCTCTTTAAGATAGTTTAAATTCTATTGGAAAAGTACCCAGAAGTGGTACTTCTGGGTGGCCGTACGTTTGTGGGTCTAGTTCTGGGGTTTCTATTCTATTCCATTGGTCTATGTGTCTGTTTTTGTGCCAATACCATGCTGTCTTGATGATGACAGCTTTGTAGTAGAGGCTAAAGTCTGGGATTGTGATGCCTCCTGCTTTGGTCTTCTTCTTCAAAATTACTTTGGCTATTTGGGGCCTTTTGTGGTTCCATATGAATTTTAGGATTGCTTGTTCTAGTTTCGAGAAGAATGCTGGTGCAATTTTGATTGGGATTGCATTGAATGTGTAGATAGCTTTGGGTAGTATTGACATTTTGACAATATTTATTCTTCCAATCCATGAGCAGGGAATGTCTTTCCATTTCTTTAAATCTTCTTCAATTACCTTCATAAGCTTTCTATAGTTTTCAGCCTACAGATCCTTTACATCTTTGGTTAGATTTATTCCTAGGTATTTTATGCTTCTTGGTGCAATTGTGAATGGGATCCGTTTCTTTATTTGTCTTTCTGTTGCTTCATTGTTAGTGTATAAGAATGCAACTGATTTCTGTACATTGATTTTGTATCCTGCAACTTTGCTGAATTCATGTATCAGTTCTAGCAGACTTTTGGTGGAGTCTATCGGATTTTCCATGTATAATATCATGTCATCTGCAAAAAGCGAAAGCTTGACTTCATCTTTGCCAATTTTGATGCCTTTGATTTCCTTTTGTTGTCTGATTGCTGATGCTAGAACTTCCAGCACTATGTTAAACAACAGCGGTGAGAGTGGGCATCCCTGCCGTGTTCCTGATCTCAGGGAAAAAGCTCTCAGTTTTTCCCCATTGAGGATGATGTTAGCTGTGGGCTTTTCATAAATGGCTTTTATGATCTTTAAGTATGTTCCTTCTATCCCGACTTTCTCAAGGGTTTTTATTAAGAAAGGGTGCTGGATTTTGTCAAAGGCGTTTTCTGCATCAATTGACAGGATCATATGGTTCTTCTCTTTTTTTTTGTTAATGTGATGTATCACGTTGATTGATTTGCGAATGTTGAACCAGCCCTGCATCCCAGGAATGAATCCCACTTGATCATGGTGAATAATTCTTTTTATATGCCGTTGAATCCGATTTGCTAGTATCTTATTGAGAATTTTTGCATCCATATTCATCAGGGATATTGGCCTGTAGTTCTCTTTTTTTACTGGGTCTCTGTCTGGTTTAGGAATCAAAGTAATACTGGCTTCATAGAATGAGTCTGGAAGTTTTCCTTCCCTTTCTATTTCTTGGAATAGCTTGAGAAGGATAGGTATTATCTCTGCTTTAAACGTCTGGTAGAACTCCCCTGGGAAGCCATCTGGTCCTGGACTCTTATTTGTTGGGAGATTTTTGATAACCGATTCAATTTCTTCGCTGGTTATGGGTCTGTTCAAGCTTTCTATTTCCTCCTGATTGAGTTTTGGAAGAGTGTGGGTGTTCAGGAATTTGTCCATTTCTTCCAGGTTGTCCAATTTGTTGGCATATAATTTTTCATAGTATTCCCTGATAATTGTTTGTATCTCTGAGGGATTGGTTGTAATCATTCCATTTTCATTCATGATTTTATCTATTTGGGTCATCTCCCTTTTCTTTTTGAGAAGCCTGGCTAGAGGTTTGTCAATTTTGTTTATTTCTTCAAAAAACCAACTCTTGGTTTCGTTGATCTGCTCTACAGTTTTTTTAGATTCTATATTGTTTATTTCTGCTCTGATCTTTATTATTTCTCTTCTTCTGCTGGGTTTAGGCTGCCTTTGCTGTTCTGCTTCTAGTTCCTTTAGGTGTGCTGTTAGATTTTGTATTTGGGATTTTTCTTGTTTCTTGAGATAGGCCTGGATTGCAATGTATTTTCCTCTCAGGACTGCCTTCGCTGCGTCCCAAAGCGTTTGGATTGTTGTATTTTCATTTTCGTTTGTTTCCATATATTTTTTAATTTCTTCTCTAATTGCCTGGTTGACCCACTCATTTGTTAGTAGGGTGTTCTTTAACCTCCATGCTTTTGGAGGTTTTCCATACTTTTTCCTGTGGTTGATTTCAAGCTTCATAGCATTGTGGTCTGAAAGTATGCATGGTATGATTTCAATTCTTGTAAACTTATGAAGGGCTGTTTTGTGACCCAGTATATGATCTATCTTGGAGAATGTTCCATGTGCACTCGAGAAGAAAGTATATTCTGTTGCTTTGGGATGCAGAGTTCTAAATATATCTGTCAAGTCCATCTGATCCAATGTCTCATTCAGGGCCCTTGTTTCTTTATTGACCGTGTGTCTAGATGATCTATCCATTTCTGTAAGTGGGGTGTTAAAGTTCCCTGCAATTACCACATTCTTCTCAATAAGGTTGCTTATGTTTATGAGTAATTGTTTTATATATTTGGGCGCTCCGGTATTCGGCGCATAGACATTTATAATTGTTAGCTCTTCCTGATGGATAGACCCTGTCACTATTATATAAAGTCCTTCTTCATCTCTTGTTACAGCCTTTAATTTAAAGTCTAGTTTGTCTGATATAAGTATGGCTACTCCAGCTTTCTTTTGGCTTCCAGTAGCATGATAAATAGTTCTCCATCCCCTCACTCTCAATCTAAAGGTGTCCTCAGGTCTAAAATGAGTCTCTTGTAGACAGCAAATAGATGGGTCTTGTTTTTTTATCCATTCTGATACCCTATGTCTTTTGGTTGGCGCATTTAATCCATTTACATTCAGTGTTATTATAGAAAGATATGGGTTTAGAGTCATTGTGATGTCCGTATGTTTTATGCTTGTAGTGATGTCTCTGGTACTTTGTCTCACAGGGTCCCCCTTAGGATCTCTTGTAGGGCTGGTTTAGTGGTGACAAATTCCTTCAGTTTTTGTTTGTTTGGGAAGACCTTTATCTCTACTTCTATTCTAAATGACAGACTTGCTGGATAAAGGATTCTCGGCTGCATATTTTTTCTGTCTAGCACACTGAAAATCTTGTGCCAATTCTTTCTGGCCTGCCAAGTTTCAAAAGAGAGATCAGTCACGAGTCTTTTAGGTCTCCCTTTATATGTGAGGGCACGTTTACCCCTTGCTGCTCTCAGAATTTTCTCTTTATCCTTGTATTTTGCCAGTTTCACTATGATATGTCGTGCAGAAGATCGATTCAAGTTACGTCTGAAGGGAGTTCTCTGTGCCTCTTGGATTTCAATGCCTTTTTCCTTCCCCAGTTCAGGGAAGTTCTCAGCTATTATTTCTTCACGTACCCCTTCAGCACCTTTCCCTCTCTCTTCCTCCTCTGGGATACCAATTATGCGTATATTATTTCTTTTTAGTGTATCACTTAGTTCTCTAATTTTCCCCTCATACACCTGGATTTTTTTTATCTCTCTTTTTCTCAGCTTCCTCTTTTTCCATAACTTTATCTTCTAGTTCACCTATTCTCTCCTCTGCCTCTTCCATCTGAGCCGTGGTGGTTTCCATTTTGTTATGCATTTCGTTTAAAGCGTTTTTCAGCTCCTCATGACTGTTCCTTAGTCCCTTAATCTCTGTAGCAAGAGATTCTCTGCTGTCAGCTATACTGTTTTCAAGCCCAGCGATTAATTTGATGACTATTATTCTAAATTCACTTTCTGTTATATTATTTAAATCCTTTTTGATCAGCTCATTAGCTGTTGTTATTTCCTGGAGATTCTTCTGAGGGGAATTCTTCCGCTTGGTCATTTTGGATAGTCCCTGGCGTGGTGAGGACCTGCAGGGCACTTCCCCTGTGCTGTGGTGTATAACTGGAGTTGGTGGGCGGAGCCGCAGTCAGACCTGATGTCTGCCCCCAGCCCACCGCTGTGTCCACAGTCAGACTGGTGTGTGCCTTCTCTTCCCCTCTCCTAGGGACGGGATTCACTGTGGGGTGGGGTGGCCCGTCTGGGCTACTTGCACACTGCCAGGCTTGTGATGCTGGGGATCTGGCGTCTTAGCTGGGGTGGGTAGGCAAGGTGCCCAGGGGCAGGAGGGGCAGGCTTAGCTTGCTTCTCCTTAGGTGATCCACTTCAGGAGGGGCCCTGTGGCAGCAGGAGGGAGTCAGATCCACTGCTGGAGGTTTGGCTCCGCAGAAGCGCAGAGTTGGGTGTTTGCGCTGAGCGAGCAAGTTCCCTGGCAGGAACTGGTTCTCTTTGGGATTTTGGCTGGGGGATGGGCGGGGGAGACGGCGCTGCCGAGCGCCTTTGTTCCCCACCAAACTGAGCTCTGTCGTCAGGGGGCTCAGCAGCTCTCCTTCCCTTTGTTCTCCAGCCTTCCCACTTTCTGAGCAGAGCTGTTAACTTATGACCTCCCAGCCGCTAAGTCGCGCTTGCTGTCGGAACACAGTCCGCCAGGCCCCTCCGCTTTTTGCAAGCCAGACTCGGGGGCTCTGCTTGGCCGGCGAGCCGCCCCTCCGCCCTGGCTCCCTCCCGCCAGTCCGTGGAGCGCGCACTGCCTCGCCGCCCTTCCTACCCTCTTCCGTGGGCCTCTCGTCTGCGCTTGGCTCCGGCGACTCCGTTCTGCTAATCCTCTGGCGGTTTTCTGGGTTATTTAGGCAGGTGTAGGTGGAATCTAAGTGATCAGCAGGACGCGCGGTGAGGCCAGCGTCCTCCAATGCCGCCATCTTCCCTCTCTCCCTCTGTCATTTTGGTTTTAATTTACATTTCCCTGATGAGTGATGTGAACACTTTTTCTTACCCCTGTTGTATGTCTGCTTTTGGAAAATATCTTTTCAGACCCTAAGCACATTTTAAAATCAGTGTTTTTTTCCTGTCTGTTTTTCTGCTATTGAGTTGTTTGACTTATTTGCATATTTCGGATATTAACTCTATTTGATATATCCAGTTTGCAGATATTTTCTCCTATTCCGTAGGTTGCCCTTTTCCCTCTGTTAATCATTTTCTTTGCTGTGCAGAAGCTTTTTAGTGTAACACAGTCTCCCCTGTCTATTTTGGCTCTTGCTGTCTGTGCTTCTGGTGACATATCAAAAAATCATTGTGCAGACCAGTGCCAACAGCTTTTTCCTTAGGATTTCTGCTATTAATTTTATTATTTTAGGTTTTACGTTTAATTGTCAGTATATAGAAACACAACCAATATTGTATGCTGGTTTTGTATTGGGGTACTTTGCTGAATTCATTTATTAATTCTAACAGCCTTTTTTGTGGAATCTTTAGAGGTTTTTTGTTTTTGTTTTTGTTTTTGTTTTTAATTTTTTTTTTCAACGTTTTTATTTATTTTTGGGACAGAGAGAGACAGAGCATGAACGGGGGAGGGGCAGAGAGAGAGGGAGACACAGAATTGGAAACAGGCTCCAGGCTCTGAGCCATCAGTCCAGAGCCCGACGCGGGGCTCGAACTCACGGACTGCGAGATTGTGACCTGGCTGAAGTTGGACGCTCAACCGACTGCGCCACCCAGGTGCCCCTTTTTTTTTTTTTTTTTTTTTTTTTTTTTTTTACATATAAGGTCATGTCATCTGTGAACAGTTACTTTTCTTTCTTCCTTTGCATTTTGGATTCTTATCTTTTGTTTGTCTAATTGCTCTGGTTAGGACTTCTGCTACTATGTTAAATAGACATGGCAAGTGTGGGCATCTTTGCCTTATCTCTGATCTTAGAGGATAACATTTCAGTTTTTCACTGTTGACTATGATATTAGCTGTGGGCTTGTCATATGTAGCCTTTATTATATTGAGTGAATGTTGGAGTCCTTCTATTGCTAATTTGTTAGATAGGACCTTTTTACATTGAGATCCTTCTTTTCCTAATTTGCTGAGTATTTTTATCAGTAAGGGATGTTGAATTTTGTTGAATGCCTTCTTCTGCATCTCTTGACATCATCATGTGATTTTTATCTTTCATTCTCTTAAAGTGGTGTATCACATTAATCAATATTCCTATATTAAAATATCCTTGTATATCAGAAATAAATCTCACTTGGTCATCATTTGTGATCTTGTAATGTGTTTTTGAATTCCATTTGTCAGTGTTTTGTTGAGGACTTTTGCATTTATATTCATCAAGAATATGGCCTATAGTTTTATTCTCTTGCCTAGTTTTGATGTCAGAGTAAGTAGCTTTGATGTCATGAAAGGAATTTGGAAGTGTTCCTTCCTCCTCAGTTTTTTTGAAGAGTATAAAAGGATTGGTTTTAATTCTTTAAGTGTTTGGTATAATTCACCAGTGAAGCTATCTGCTCTTGGGCTTCATTGGAAGGTTTTTTGATGACTGATGCAATCTCCTTACTAGTTATAGGTCTTTTGAGATTTTCCATCTTTTCACAATTCAGTTTTGGTAGGTTTTATGTTTCTAAAAATATATGCAAAGCTGGACCTTTCTGTTGTGACATCCTGCTGACCGGACTTCATTGATTTCTAAATGCAGCATCGTCAGGAACATAATGTCACACAGCATTGGCTGCAAACATGAAGTTATAATAATATTTGAAACTTGAATTAGTTATTTATCACTGTATAACTAGTTACCCCATACCCAGTGGCTTAAGATGACATTGTTTGTTACCTCATAGTTCCTCTGCATCAGGACTTCTGGTCATGGCTTAGCTGGGTCCTTTAATTCCGGTTTTCTCACAAAACTATAATCTGTGTGCAGACTGGGACCATAGTCATCTCAAGGCTCTTCTGGGCTAGGATCTGTTTCCAGACACCCTTATGTGGCTGTCCTTTGGATTAGTTCCTTGTGGGCTATGTCTAAGTACCTCTCTGGCTGCTGACTGGAGGCCGCTCTCAGTTCCTTAACTTGTGAGTGTCTCCGTATGGCAGCTCATATAAGAGCAGCTAGCTTCATTATTTTGAACAAGTGATAAATTAAGGGAATATGCAAGAAAGACAGAAATCACAATATTTAGTAACCTAATTGCAGAAGTAGCACCCTGCCATTTTTACCATATTCTCTTTGTTAGAAGTTAGTTACCAGATCAAATCCATTATTCAAGGGAAGATCATACAATGGGGTCATACAAAGGAGGTGGGGATCATGGTGACCATTTTGAAGTTGCCTACCACAGAAGTTGCCTAGTTATTTTGGATTATCTAATCAATCTTAAAGAATTATATGACACATCTGTTGTGTTGTCACAAAGTTTGTATGGAATTTGATAAATTGATTATATACCCTGAGGCCTAGACTGTCCATTTACAAAATGAAGGTAATGATTTCTACCTCGTAAGGGTGTATAATATATGTGACAAAGCTTTTAGTGTGAAAAGTACTATAGAGATGACTAATGGATATTACTCATGTGCTATATACTCACCTGGGTTTCAAGGTTGAGTAGAATATTTGAATGACTATCTCACACACAGAATTTGAGAAATAAATTATCTGTCAAATTTAGAAGAGTGAAATAAAAAATATTAACTAAAACATTTTTCTTTTTTTTAAATTTTTTTTAATGTTTATTTTTGAGACAGAGAGAGACAGAGCATGAATGGGGGAGGGTCAGAGAGAGAGGGAGAAACAGAATCGGAAGCAGGCCCAGGCTTGAGCTGGCAGCACAGAGCCCGACACGGGGCTTGAACTCACGGGGTGTGATATGTCCTGAACCAAAGTCAGACGCTTAACCGACTGAGCCACCCAGGTGCCCCTAAAACATTTTTCAATGGGACAAAATATACTGTTTAGTCAGCCACTATGGGTAAACATAGAGTGAGTGTATGAACCTGTAAATAGTTCTGTTTAACTAGATAATATAGTAAGTAAGGGGCAATGATGAAAGACAAGGTCAGAAATACAGTTTGGGTCCTGAATATCTGGCCAAATGGTCTGGAATTTTTCAGTGAACATGGGGGGGACTGTTGAAAATTTCTGAGAAAAGGAGGAGCTGCCTAATTTAGGCAGATTTATCATACTCATTGTGTTAATAATAAACCAATGTTTGAAGTGTTGTGAACAGCTTCCATTTTTGGAAGAGTTTTGTTTTCATGTAGTACTCTTTGAGACTGCTGTAGATTAAGGCAGTGTCTGGAAAGCATTATTAAATAATCTGTATTTAGCTTTGATAGGCAAACTATAGAAATAGAAGTAGAGCTAGACTGAGAGAATAAAAGAGAAACCTCACCCAATGCTCAATAATATTTCCCCACCAAGCATGTATTATTTACCAGGCACTGTTTGAAGAACTTTGCATGATTACCTCATTTTATTTTCATGATAGTCCTATAATGTCTGTATTGTTTTTATTATCTTTACCATTTTATACATCAGAAATGGAGATAAGGTCAATACCTTGGGGTCTCATATCATAGAAATAATAAGTTGAGAAATCAGGATTTGAA
This sequence comes from Puma concolor, assembly GCF_028749965.1. Classification (NCBI taxonomy): domain Eukaryota; kingdom Metazoa; phylum Chordata; class Mammalia; order Carnivora; family Felidae; genus Puma; species Puma concolor. Next base: position 52,755,066 of record NC_141679.1, on the reverse strand, counting down.
CCTGGTGATGTAACTCTGGAGCCTTACTGCTAAAAGTGCTGTCTGTAGGCCAGCAGCAAATGACCCCAGTATCACTTGGGAGATGAGTGAAAATGCAGAATGTCTGTCCTTTGCCCAGATTAGCTCAATCAAAGATCCTGTAGGTCAAAGGTTTGAGCAGCTTTTGAGCCCGTGCCCTTGACTGTTTTACTAGATTGCAGAATGAATGCAAAATAGAATCACTTGTAGCTACTTATAGTAGAGGGTAGAGCTTTCCTAGGTGTTGGTAACAAAGTTATTCCAAGAGGTGCACTACCTCTTTGGAGGCTGCAGCTGAAGCTATCTAAAGCAGTAGTAGTGTGATTTTACTTAGAAGTCCACCTCATTTCTAATCTTTTATCTATTTAGATGAAGTCTCCTGTATATGATAAGTGATGCATTATGACCCAGTTGGAAGATCACTGTGAAAGTGCTTTAACTATTAAATGTTCAGCCTACTTGCATGAAGTATGAGAATTGGAAGGATTATTAGAGCTCAGTTAGCCCTGTCCTCAAATTATGAATGAGGAAGTGGAGGCTCCAAAGGGGAAAAGTCTAGTTAAAGTCATGGTTAAGTTGTTTTATCCTGTGAGGATATCTGAAATTATAGTTTCTCCAGTACCCATCTAAAAATTTCAAGGGAAGGATGAAGTTATAAAAGAACTCCCTGAACAGGATTCATGCAGTTAGAATTGAAGAACATTTTTCTACAGTGCTGATTTTCGGAGCTTGGTATGTATTTTCTTGGGATGGGGAAGAGCTGGACAACCAAAGAGAATAATGATTTTAGTGAGGTGAAATAATTGAAATTGTCAGGACAGATACTTCTATACATAACTATATCACCTATCTATTCTTTTATTCATTTATTCACAAAAGAAACTTTTATTGAGTTCTTAAAAATGATATGTAGTATAGTACATTTGAGTTTGAGATAATTTGAGGGCAGCCAGGATGATGCAAGTGTCAACTAAGCAGTTGTATTTGTGGGTCTAAAGGTGGAAGGGAGATGTGTCATTGGAACAGAACAACACTTGAAGCCCAAGTAGTGGATGATGTTATTCATGAATGTGTGATGGTTTGTAGAGTGAGAAGGCAAGCAGTCTGTGGCCTGAGAACTGACACCTGGGAAGGGTAACATGTATGAATAAAGTGGAAAATGAGCATGCAAATAACTGAGAAGAAGAATTCAGGAAGAAGGGAGAAAAACCACCAGGGAGAAGTACTGCATGATTCAATGATAAAGAAATGATAAAGAGATCATTTAAGATGAAAGGCATAAGTAACCATGCCAAGTTCTCCTTAGAAGGCAGGTAATAAAAAGAATAAATATAAATTTAATTTTACAAAAAAAAAATCATGGTTACCTTGTAGAGGATAATTTCTGAGCAGTGGTAAAAGTGAAAGGAATCCATGGGAGATAGAGAAGTAGAGATAATATTTGTAAACTACATTTTGAAAATCAGACTTCCTAAAGGGTATTATAGAGAGGAGAGTAACTACAGTGAGACATTCCTCAAAAAAGGTTTTTAGAGAAAAGTCTGTGAGATTAAGGACATTTGAACAAGTACCATGCTGAAGGAAAAATCCCATTGAGAAATTGAAGATTCATATGATGACACAATCCAAGCCAGGCTTTCCTCATATTTAGGTTTCCATTTTGGATTAATAGTGGATTTAGGTATGTCCCTTTGAATTCGGACAAGGGGTGTTTCCATGTGTAAGAGGTCATCAGTGAGTCCAGGGGAAAGAATGGCCAGGTAGTGAAAGGAATATCAAATTGTGGAAATTGGAAGAGATTTCTTTCATTAGTGAGCTGGCTGTGTCAGGTGATCCAAGAAACTTAAAAATTAGATATCTAAGCCTTAATTAAAGAGGAAGGGAATTCTGACCCATGCTACAACGTGGATGTACCTTGAAGACATTATGCTAAGTGAAATAAGCCATTCACAAAATGACACATATCGTATGATTCCATTAATGGAGTGTCTAAAGTAGTCAAATTCATGAAACATAGAATGGTGGCTGTCAGGGCTAGGGAGAAGGAAAGATAGGAAGATGTTTAACAGGTATGGAATTTCAGTTTTGTAAGATGGAAGGGTTTGCACAACAATCTTATATTTAACACAACTGAATTATACACTTAAAATGCTTAAGCTGATAAATTTTATGTTATTTGTATCTTAACACAATTTAAAAAAGTTAAATGTCTACATTTCTGCTTCCATTGGAAACTTTTTATTATTATTATTTTTAATATTTATTTATTTTTGAGACAGAGACAGAGTGCTAGCAGGGGAGGGGCAGAGAGAGAGAGAGGCACAGAATCTGAAACAGGCTTCAGGATCTGAGCTGTCAGCAGAGAACCTGATGCGGGGTTCAAACCCATGAACCGCAAGATCATGACCTGAGCTGAGTTGGATGCTTACCCGACTGAGCCACCCAGGCACCCATTCCATTGGAAACTTTTTAGAAGACAGGATTGTGGGGGTTTTGGGTTTTTGTTTTGTTTTGTTTTTTTAGTGGAAAGAAAGTTTTCCTGTCCCTATGTTGGGAAGGAGAATGAGATTTACCTTCTTATATGTATAAAGAGACTAAATTAGTAATTGACACAACTAATATGTGAAGCCATTTGCCATACCCTCACACAGTACCAGTTGTAGAGAATTCTTGCCATAAGCAAATAATACAAGTAAATCCAATAAAATTGCATGCTTATTATATTTATCCCATCTGTGGTCAGAAAAGTTCAAATTAAAACGGTAACCAAAATTGGAATCTAGAAATGATCATGGATTGGAGGATTAGAAAGGATTAAAAAAAGAGAAAAAAAACCTCTATCTGATAAAGTTGCTGTTAAATTCTAACATACACTGTGACTGGAAAAGTAAGTTGATGTGCTAGTTATGAATCTATATCTCTTAAAGCTTTATACCTTTGACCTTGTAAGTTTAAGAATATATCTAAGATGGTGAAAAAATATATATATATCTTATATATCTTTTATATATCTTATATATAAAAGATATCTTTTATGTATCTTATGTATCTTTTATATATATAAGATACCTTTCATATATTTTATATACATTTTATCTTAGATACATACATTGTATTATATGGGGCGCCTGGATGGCTTAGTCAGTTAAGCATCCAACTTCGGATCAGGTCATGATCTCTGAGCTTGTGGGTCTGAGCCCCGTGTCAGGCTCTGTGCTGACAGTTCAGAGCCTGGAGCCTAGTTCGGATTCTGTGTCCCTCTCTCTCTCTGCCCCTCCCCTGCTCATGCTCTGTCTCTCTCTCTCTCTCTCAAGAATAAATAAAACATTAAAAATATTTATATGTTATATCATATATATCTAGATATAGGTATATATTTCTGGGGTGTTTTTCAAAGTGTTATAAACAATATCTTAAAAATTGAACTTTATTAAACATACACTAATCGAATGGCTAAATCATGATAAAGTAATAGATTACCATACAAACATCAAATATAACTTTCTAAAGCTGTTTAATAGTATTAGAAATTCTTCTGACACTATATTGAATGAAAGATCTGTCTGCGTACCTGTCCATCCATCCAGCCAGCCAACTAATTTTATTAATCAATGACTTGTGTATGTAGTTCTATATATACACAAAAGTGCAACTAGGGCAATACACCAAAATATCATTATGGTATTATTTCCCAAACTGAAGATATGTATATTTTCCAAATTTTAGACAATGGGAATATATTTCTCTGATAAATTGAAAAAGAAATCTTTATTTTAAAAAGTTTTAAGAAGCAAGTAATTATATGTGTGAAGGAGTATTGACAGTAGCTTCAGTTAAGGTTTTTCTCCAGATGTATTTGATTGTCTTCTGTTAATATACCCTTTATGGTTGCTGAAAATCTGATTTCAAATAATAATTTTAGTTGGAGCACAAAGGATTTTACATAGTTTTATTTGGTCCAAAACTGGACACATTAATGAAACAAGCAAATCATAGTCATTAGCAATTATATTTTAAATGACTGACTCAAACCATATTGTTATCAGTGAAGACAATGGACTCCTCATTTGTATTTTATGGCATGTATAGAAAACTGTTAAGATTAAAGTTATTAACATTATTAACTTTAATGGCGGTGAATCTTCCTCTTCTGAATGAATGTGCCTTTAGAGAGGGAAAGAGAGAGCTCTTTTCAAATCATACTCATTTAGCAAATGGGCCATTAAGTGGACCTCATTGTATATAGTGACCAAATAAGACTGTGTGGTGTTAATAGACATGACCCTTGGGAAATTTTGTCTTTTGTTTGGGGTAAAAAAGAAAAAAAACCTACTTGTGTTGCAATGGCAGCAAGATTGACAGTGATGAATTAGAAAGTTTTTTGGAGTGTTCTTTAGCAACTAGAAGTTAATGTAGAGGTATTTCTGACAAGTGTTTCACTATTGATGCCAAGAAACAAATGTGTCAGTTACATGAGCTAGTAAAAAGGGTATTTTTTCTTTGAGATTTTGAACTTTCTAAAAATGTTGGACTAGGAGTAAGGGACACCTACTCCAGTCCTGATCATAACACCAAATCCTTGTGTGATACTGGGCACTTAAGTTCTCTGGCCCTGAGTTTAATCATTATTTCAAGGACTAAATAAAATAATAATAGTTTTCATGATGTTTTAATATATTGAGGAAAATATATATGAGCAAAGTTACTATTAATGATAATTAAGCTACATTATGTTTAGGAAAATGAATCTGTTGACAAGTATAGGACAAGTTAGAAAAAAATTGTAATAGCATAAGAAAAATGTAGTAGTGTGTTTGAACCTCCCCTTCTGAAGTCTTTTGTTTGTTTTGTCTTGTTGTGTTTTGTTTTAATTCTAGCTAGTAAGTGGGAAAATGTACTTTTTGTCTACCAAAGAATGCTTACATAGAAAAAGTGTCCAGGATTATGTCTTCATCAATAGAAGACATTTGCTGAGTACCTGTTAATATTTTGAGAAGGTTATCTGGCTGTGTCAAGATTGATAGACTGGGAATGGTGAAAAGTTGGAGGCAAGGAACCCCAGGTGGGAGGCTATTGACATAGTCTATTTGTGAAATAAAAAGGCTCTGAATGTCCCTGGATAACTTGCCAAGAGAAATTCAATCAATATATGTTTGTTGAAGTTCGGCTATGTTCAGGGCATTGGGCCAATGCTGGTTCTTACCCTTCTGGAGAAGGTCTTAAGTAGGAAAGAACAGTAAAATACTGGCTTCTCAGAAGCTTTCTTTTGGAAGAAGTACTGAGCTATAATATGCCTGCCTTCAGTTTACATGGCTGATGTGGAATCTTGGGGTCACTTATGATGGAGATAGAGAGACTGTGCCTAGGAAGAGAGGTTTGCAGGTCAGAAGTGGATGAAGGCAGCAGGCTCCAGGGGAGAATCAGCATTGTAGTTACTGAAGGAGATGACCTTTAACAAGAGGCTGTGCTGCGCATCAGGGGAAGATTTAACCAGGGACGGAGTCAGATGGCAGGGCCATTTTGCTGTAACTGAGCTGTGGATTTCATACAAGCTGAGAGGGAGGTGGGAGCTCAGGACTAAAGTTGTGGTGGAGTGAGGCCTTATGGGTCTTTTTTTCACTCCTGCCAGTGGCATCATGTCAAGGTGTTAAGGTCTTAAAGAAGACACCCACCCGAACTGACCATCATGCTTTGTCAGTGGTCTTTTTTTTTCAAGTACACTGACTCATTCTCCCTTTTTGCCTGGGTGAACCTGAAGTTAGGGAATCAGATTGTCTTCTTGGACAGCTTCGATAGTGCTCTCACCACAGGGTTATTAAATGAATGCATAAATGTGCTCCAAAACACTGAGCTGTAACTGACATATGAAAGCAGAGGTTGCCCAAGGTGGCAGAGGGTGAGGTATGAATGTCTTTCATCCCACATGAGGTGGCCAGATGCAAGGAGGTGATTTTCTTGTGTGTGTGTGTGTGTGTGTGTGTGTGTGTGTGTGTGTGTGTGTGTGTGTTTTCTTTCAGCTGAATCAAGCATCTCTGGAATCTGGAGATGAGTGTTTAACAACCTGCATAACTTCAAACTATGTCATTCATAACTCTGTGAAAAATACAGCCAATAAAATTTACTGTTTTATGTGTTGTTAATTATCTCCTCTCCCCCACAACCCCCCCTAGAAAGAGGTGTGCTGCTATGTCTTAGAAGCTCTTTCCCTACTTCGAGTGCAGATACTCTTTAATAATTGATACTTTTTCCTGATTTTTCTCTTGTTCCAAGCTAATTACAAGCTTCCTGTTTATTTACTAATAATAGCCATATTATAAACATGATAAACTTGTACTTGCAACAGTAATGCTTTATAAATGTTAAACTCTTTTGTAATCTTGGCATTCTACTCTTCTGTCATTTTGACTGTCTTCTTTTTCCACACAACCTCTTAGCTCTTATTTTAGTCTGGTTGAGTTGCCATAACAAAATACCATAGTCTGAGTGGCTTAAATAAATTTATTTTCTCACAGTTTTGGAGTCTAGAAGTCCAAGATAAAGGTTCTGGCTAATATGATTTCTAATGAAAGCTTTCCTTCTGGCTTGGAGACAGTGGTGCCCTCTCACTACATCCTCTTGTAGCTTTTTTTCAGTACCTGGGCAGGGAATAGGGGTTGGTGGGTGAGAGAGAAAGGGTGAGAGACAGAGAGAGGGGGCGGGAGTGAGAGAGAGAGGAAGGGAGAGAGAGAAAGCACATGAGAGAGAGTGAAAGGAAGAAGAAGCAAGAGAGAACACTGATGTCTCTTATAAGGATATGAATCCCATCAGAATAAGGACTCACCCTTCTGACCTCATTTAACCTTAATTGCTTCCTTACTCCAAATATAGTACATTGGGGGTTGGGGCTTTAACATATAAATTTTAGGGAGCCTTAATCCACTCCATTGTAGCTGGAAATACAAATAAGCACCTCATTCCCAGTTGTAGCCACAACCGCCACCCCCGAGATTCTTTGTCATTTTATTCCTTTCTCCAACAGATGTATACATGAGTATCTTCTATGCATTAGACTTTGGAAACATAGTTAGGGTCCCTGCCCTTAAGGAGATTTCATTCTAGTGGAGAAGACATCATTGAATGAATAACCAAGATAATGCTATGAACAAACTAGGAAAAATGATGGGGAACAAGTGAGAAACTGAGCAGTGATTTTAGGAAGGGGGTTATCTCACACTGGCAGGACGGGGAAGACCTTTCTGTGGAGCATGCATACAACCTGAGAATTGATGGATATATAGGAGCTGCCTTTCTGAAAATCCCCAAGGATTATGTATTCTAAAAAAATATGTTAGCAGCTGCAGTTGTTTTATAGTGTAAACATTTTCGATATATTGAAGGAAATGAAAGCAGACCAGGGTGCCTGTAGCATGTAGACCTTCAGAGTCACAAATGATGGAAAGGTGGCCATGAGTCATAATACGCATGTCTTGAAGATCATTGCAATGTATTCATGTTTTATTCTAAATCAAAGAGCAAGACAGTGGGGTGAGGAATTATATAGGCTGGTTTATGTTTTAAAAGATGGATTTTAGAAGGCAGCAGCAATAGCAGTGGGGGGTACTCATGAAGAGGCTGTTCCAGTCATCTGGGCGAGAAATGAGGGAGGCATGGATTTGAGAAGTGACAGTGCAGTAGAAGTAATGGTAAGAACTTTCAATATCCACTTTAAAATAAAATAGAAACCTCAAGTTGCCTGGTTCCACAAGAGCGTTGTGGTTTATGATTAAGTCACCAAGAACCTAGAGCCATCATACATATTAGGCGATTTATATTTCTCCTTCATTCTGTTTGCTGGTACTTAGACTCCATTCTCTGTTCTCGTAGACATAACCCATCCTCTCTTTCCAGTTTCATTTGTTTTTATTGAAAGGTAGATTCTGCTTGCTCCCTTCTTAGTTTCGACCAGTCACAAAACCCAGCACAATAGTCCGGTGGGAGTTCAGCGCGTGCCCAATTCTATGGCTGTCTTGTTTTGCTCCGGCCGGTCTTCTACTTCAAGATCAGACTAGTGCCCCACTCTGGGAACCTCCCACTTGTTTTCTGCCTACAGTGACCAGCTTATTGAGACAGCTTGGATCATGTTGCCCCTCTGTGGGCACCCTCTGCATATAGGGCCCTTGTGCTAACTTCGGTTCTGTTCTTAACACCTGGGATTCATGCCAAGTCCTGTGTTTTCCCCTTTCTCATCTTGTTCAAGCTGCAGCGAGATGACCATGAAGCCTTGCATCAATCTTCTGAAAACATAATAGAAGATTCTTAGGATTTAGTAACACTTGTAAAAGAAGTAGCACATATGATGATACTTGTACTTAATTTAATATGGTTTTTAGTATCAGTGAGTTTACAAGTATGCGTTTTTATCTTTCTTTCTTTCTTTCTTTCTTTCTTTCTTTCTTTCTTTCTTTCTTTCTTTCTTTCTTTCTTTCTCTTCCTTCCTTCCTTCCTTCCTTCCTTCCTTCCTTCCTTCCTTCCTTCCTTCCTTCCTTCCTTTATATGAAATTTGTTGTCAAATTGGTTTCCATACAACACCCAGTGCTCATCCCAACAGGTGCCCTCCTCAGTGCCCATCACCCACTTTCCCCTCCCTCCCAACCCCCATCAACCCTCAGTTTTTAAGAGTCTCATATGGTTTGGCTCCCTCCCTCTTGAACTTTTTTTTTTCCTTTCTTCTTTTTTTATGTGTTTTTAAATAAAAAAAAGATTTTATAGATTTCTTTATTGATAAAAAAATTTCATAAGTATTCTTAAAAATTTAACTTGGTATGATATTAGTTTGCACTAATTATTTCCATGTGTCATGCACTGTCATAATACAGGATTTATTCATAGCTTGTCATGTGACCCCCTGTGGTGGGTACTGTTGTCCCTATGTGATGATTTCTCATAAGGTTAGCTGACATTTACAGTGCCACATGGTTGGTTAGCAATTAAGCCATGATTTAAATGAGAGTCTGATTCTTAGCTATACTGTGCCCCTGTTGCTCAATTTTATGTCCTTTATGCAAACACCTGTGGAAATTAACTATTTTTTCTTCTACATCTTTTTTTTAACACTTGCTCCTAAGTAATCCCGAGCACTGTAACTGGGATATTGATTGACTTATAGACTGGAAGAGCTTAAGGGGAAAAAGTTTATTTCAAATAAATGCAAAATAGCTACAAAAAATAATAGTGTAATCCAATCATTTAAATAGTTTTAAAATTAAAAATTTTTAAATGTTTATTTATTTTTGAGAGAAAGAGACATAGTGTGAGTGGTGGAGGGGCAGAGACAGAGAGGGAGACACAGAATCAGAAGCTGGATCCAAGCCCTGAGCTGTGAGCACAGAGCCTGACGCGGGGCTTGAACTCAACAAACTGTGAGACATGACCTGAGCTGAAGTCAGATGCTTAACTGACTGAACCACCCAGGTGCCCCTAATTTAAATAGTTTTATAATAGTCATGTTACATTTGGTTTTTACCATTTAAATCAGAAATAATTCAAATAAATCATTAGTTTTTATTTTGTCCAAGTCTGGTGAAATTGATTTTTCTATTTCTATTTGATTAGCTGTAAATAAATGTGAATAAAAATCACCCCTGCTATCACAATTAAGGTTGAAAATCTCAAAATAGACTTTGGCAGTCAATTTACAGGTTCTAAAATAAACCATATGTTCATTAGGATGTAGACATTAAATGCCCTATAAATACTTCATTAATTTTATATTAATCTGCATTCATTTATTGTCATCCACATGTTAATTGCTTTAGTGATTTTTCTCCCCAGTAAATGTGAGTAGTTTCACAGAATGTTAAAAATGTCAATAAGTGTTATATTTATGGGTTGTTCTCACTATAGCTAAGCATCATTTCACTCATAATTATCAAAACTGGTAAGGTTCAACAGTAACAACGTATTCAAATATAACATATAAATATTTGTATTAACACCTTAGCTTAAGGATTTAAGTCTGTCAGGGAATTACTTATATACTGTTATTAGTCTTTAGTTGTTAAGACATGATTTTAATCAGCTAATAAGGCTTTTTTGGTAAATAGAAACTGAGTCTTTAAAATAATTTTATTTAAACCATGGATATTTTTGCTTCAGCAGGAACAACAATACAGCATATAGTAATTCATGCTTTCTTTTTGAAACAGAACAAAGGATGATAGAACATTATAATTATTGTATTAGGCAACATGATTAATGTTTGTTATGAATTAAAATATTAGAGTGAAATTTTATTGTATAAGTTTAAAGTTTGTTATTTTTTGCAAAGAACTTTTATTAATGATTTACATAATCTTAAAATCAAAATAATGTATCATAATATATCAAAATATGTTTTTTTACATTCTTCAGGTATCTCTGAGTTCAGAGATATGGATATTTAAAAATCTGTTATTTAAGAACCTTGATAATGAATTTTGTAAGGATGAAAGTCATGTTTCTCTTTTCATGATCTAGGAGATTTTTTCTTGTTAAGCAAATAGGGTTAGGGTTAGAAAATGTTTTTTTTTTAGAATTTTATTAAAGCCTTAAGATAGGACACAATTTTTCTCCTATTTTGAGCTGGAATTTAAGTAGTATCCCTAAATTCTCTAATTTTGATTTTTCACTAAATCCAGCTGAGTACTCCTGAACTGGTGTCAATGTGTGGAGTATGCTTTTATCTACAGATGTTCCCATGTGTACTGTTGGATGTTCATGGAGTGCTCATCCAAGTGCATGCAACTTGCATGGCAAGAAAGTGGCGGGGAAAACATTCAATGTGAATTCTTGTGTTCCCCTAAAATGCTTCAAATTACCCATTTCTTTGATCAAGCTAACGAGTTAAAAACTGTGTATCTTAGAAATGATAAATTTAGGCTACTTTGCCTTCTCTGTCAGGTGAACCTTGACTCTGTGGAACTGAATGACTTATTTGTACTTTGTAGACCCTTGTTAATCACAGTGTGGTCCACTGAGAGGAAGCATGGGCCTCAGCAGTAATATATTATAAATGTAGCTCTGAAGCCCCACCATAGATATGTAGAAATGAAAATCCAGTTTTTAACAAAATCCCAAGTTGTATGCACCTTAGAGTTTGAAATGGTCTGAGCTGAGACTTGGCCAGTAACAAAGCCTGAATTGATCAATACTCTTTCTCAGGATATGGTGCAAATAAGCATTGATTATGTATTTGTTGATTGACCACAGTCTGAACACATGTACTGTGCTAACCCTGGGCTTCTTGCTCTAGTTTAGTTGTCGGATATGGGAAAGAGAAGAATGGCAGTACTTACTGCCTTCTTTGAGTTTTCCTGTCATTGCTATCCTATTATACTGTTCCAGGCAGCCAAAGTCACCTTTGAAATTTTCTCCAGGTGAATAAGAAAAATGGATATTTTAAAATGATCTGAGGCTGTTTGATCTTCAGGCACACTAAATAAAAAGATTATTATCTTTTTTTCCACCTGATTGCATCTTAGTAAATGCTTAGAAAAGCATATTTGATGAAATGGTGTACATTTTATTGGAATATGATAACATCCTGTACATTTCCCCTTCTGCCTTATGAGACAATGGATTCCTTTAGGAAGTGTCTCTGGTCTAATTATGCATCACAGCCTAAACCTCTACTGAAGTCAGTGCATGTTTCTCTTGATTAAAGTTTGCATAAGCAAAAACTGTGTGATTTGCATTTTATCCCCTAGAGTAAAAGAATATTGTATACTCCATGTCATTAGAGGTATTAGCTTTATGAAGTGTCCCAAAATGTATTGAACCAATCAGATTTTTTTCTTAAGCTGTTTAAATTATTGAATACAAGAATTTAGTTTCTCCTGCCACGGGAATGAAATAATGTTACTGCATCCGATGAAGATTTTTCTTTTCCTTATATTTTTCATTGTTATCTAGTGTGCTGGTTTTTTACAGATGTCGTTTTAATAACCAGATTTTGAAATCTTAACTGCTCATGAAGTTCTCATAGTTTGTTGCCATCATTTACTTGGGATTTAGCAACATCAAATGAAAAGATAAGAGAGGTATAGGGTGTAATTTACTCAACGAAGAGTGGATGCAAAACAGCCTGCAAGGTATATCAGGCTTCTTCAGACACAAATACTGGCAGAAATCAAGAAACTCCTACACCTTCCGTCCATATCTGTACTGCCATACAGAGGTAGTTTTACTAACATTTGCTTTAGGGTCTTCTCCATGGAGATCTTGGGGGTCACTTTTTTTCACCTTAGAGTTCTGGGATGAAATAGAGAAACTGTGGCTTGTTTTATGCAAGTCTGGGGTTCTGATTTTTAGACATAGTGGGAGAAAGGAGGAAATAGCTCATTGTAGCACATTATCTTCTTACAAGAAAGATACTACATGACTAAATATTAGTACTGCCCCCCTTGTTTTTGGATTCAAGCTTAAATATCACTTGGCTTATTTAAGGTGATAGAACAAAGTTAATATTAATAAAATACATCAGGACTGCAAGAGTCACTTAGATGCATGAGTATTCTACTAATTTAGCATCATTTATTGAGCAGTGAATTATCTGACATTGCTGCCCCACCAGAATCACCTTTACAGGCAGAAGCAATTACTCCCAGCTGCTGTAGCCTGTAGACTGCTAACAGTTCATAGCTGAACACTTCCTGAAAACAGTCTTTGGCTGAAGGGAGGCTGTGGAGGTTTCATCCTTTACCCCAGGACATCCCACTCTTAATGACTGACTAATTCTGATTTACTAAAGGTCAACCCCTTTACTGCCAAGAGGGATAACTATGTGCTGTGCACAGTCCAGAAATCTCTGAAGGAGAGGCTAACCCAGAAGTGTGCTGGGGTCAGCTTTCACTGAAACTGTTAGCACTTAATACTTCCTTAAACTCTTTTTTCGTGATATCATGTAGATAATTTAAAATTGACTGGGGTGAGAGTATTTATACCACAGAAATAGGCACACACTAAAAATCACAGCTTTTTTTTTCTTTTTTAAAAAATTCTCCCCTAGAGCTATCTCCCACCAAACAATGGGACCAAATCCACATCTTTGACTAGCTTTTTTTCTGACCATGTCCTGCTTCCTTTATTCCCAGTAGATTTTTACCTGGGAGCATACCCTCAACACTCAATTATATAAGAATTACATTTTCAGACTCCTTCTAGGGAGACACACCTAAGAGAAGTTCCTACTATGTTGACATTCTAAGTATTTTACATAGATGGTTGAAATAATTCTCATAGTACTCCTCTGAAGGAGATACTGCTCTCACTTTTTAGAAGGGAAAAGCCTTATGTAGCTTGCTAAATGTCTCCAAAGCACACTTTCTTTCTAATATGTCATACTATGTCCAAAAAATGAAAAGAACATTGAAAGATCACTTAGTCTATTCCTGTGTCTTTTGGCATAGCTTTATTTAAAATATTCAGGAAAATTGGGGCGCCTGGGTGGCGCAGTCGGTTAAGCGTCCGACTTCAGCCAGGTCACGATCTCGCGGTCCGTGAGTTCGAGCCCCGCGTCGGGCTCTGGGCTGATGGCTCAGAGCCTGGAGCCTGTTTCCGATTCTGTGTCTCCCTCTCTCTCTGCCCCTCGCCCGTTCACGCTCTGTCTCTCTCTGTCCCAAAAATAAATAAACGTTGGAAAAAAAAAAATTACTTTAAAATATTCAGGAAAATTGATTACCCTGCCCATTTTAAGTGGGTGGAGCTTCTTAACGATGAAAATAAATCAATTTAAGCAAAAGTGACAGCCATTTAAAGATATTCTGTGAATGAAATATATACTTTGTTCTGAAAAAGATGATTTGGTTTTCTACAGTATCCTAGTCGTTTGGCAAGACTACCATTGAAATTTCTGCTTCTTTCTCTTGAATATTACCATAATGTTCAAATACTGTGATTTACCTAATGGCCAAGAAGGAAAAAGGGATCATACATCTTCTGGTAAATGATTGTAGTAAAATTAGACACCACCCAAAATATTTGGTCAGCATCTGAGAGTAATCACTGGGCTTTTCTGAGTCTTTAAAATTAGTAAAAAGAGGGGCGCCTGGGTGGCGCAGTCGGTTAAGCGTCCGGCTTCAGCCAGGTCACGATCTCGCGGTCCGTGAGTTCGAGCCCCGGGTCAGGCTCTGGGCCGATGGCTCGGAGCCTGGAGCCTGTTTCCGATTCTGTGTCTCCCTCTCTCTCTGCCCCTCCCCCGTTCATGCTCTGTCTCTCTCTGTCCCAAAAATAAATTAAAAAAACGTTGAAAAAAAATAAAATTAGTAGAAAGAAATAAGGGCATTCTTTGCAATTACTATTGAGGTTTAATTTTTGAAACAAAAGAGAATATCAAGGAATCAAAGATTATACATATTTTATGTCATCTCTATGGAGGAATTTATATTTAAAAATTACAAATATATGCACTGACCTACAAACCTATTGAACAACAAAAAGATTGCATAATTATAACAGTATTGATGATAAATCTTAGCATTTTGTCAGTATTCACTTTTTTCCAGTCAGCCCTCCTCGAATGTTTCGTGATTTCTAATAGGTTGTGAATATGCCAAAGATCTTTCTATAAAAACATTTTTATAGAAACAAAATTATAAATATTTTTCATTTTTGTTTATTTTATTTCTCATTAGGAAAGATATTGATTAAATCACTTTCTCATAATGATTGAATGACCTATTATGTCTAAATTCCCTATTCCTGGCCAAAGTTATCCTCTGATTTTTACTCAGATATTTCCAGTTTTTTCCATTACTCCCTAGTTGGCCAAAGCCCAAGTGATTAGAAAGAGGGAATTTTAGCCACAAATGAATTTAGCATATCTGGTTTCTATTTGTAGTATCCTATAACAAATGATTCATAGTTAAAACTCGGTCAAAATAGTCTTTTCATGGAATGTTTTAATCTTTGGACCTTTTTAGGTTTTATTTATGCCTATAGTTACATGGGAAAAGTTGCCATATTCTTTTTTTTTAATTTCAAGGTGTTATTTAAATTTAGGTTAGTTAACATATATAGTAAAATTGGTTACCACCTTACACCTGTCAGAATGGCTACAATTAACAAGACGGGAAACAACAGATGTTGGCAAGGATGTGGAGAAGGGGGATCTCTCTTACACTGTTGGTGGGAATGCAAACCGGTGCAGTCACTTTGGAAAACAGCATGGGGGTTCCTCAGAAAGTTAAAAATAGAACTACCCTACCACACAGCAATAGCACTACTAGCTATTTACACAAAGGATGCAAAAATACAGATTCGAAGGGGCACATGCACCACAATATTAATAGCAGCATTATCAACAATAGCCAAATTATGGAAAGAGCCCAAATGTCCATCTGCTGATGGATGAAGAAGGAGTGACATATATATATACATATATATGTAATTATGTATATATATGTGCATATATACACGTATATGTATATATGTACATATATATGCAAATATGTAATTATATATATCTTGTAAGTTATGTCATATATATATATATATATATAAAATGGAATATTACTCCTCCATCAGAAGTGGATGTATTCTGTAAGTGAGAAACACACGTGATTCTAAGAAGATTAATTTATTACTTGTATTACTTGCCATTGCATACCACGAATTTGTATTTGTCAAGTGCATATCAAAAAAACCCGATAATCTTGAAAATAATTTCAGTTGTAGATTTTAAATAATGATATTGTAATATCAAAATATTATAATAATGTGCAATTTATTAGTATTTCTGTTATTTAAAAGTGTTAATGTTAACTTTTTTATATAAAATATTATATTTCTTTACACACATTATTCCATAAAGTCAAAGTTTTGGCTCACAGTGAGTTTGTTATCTTTATTGGTTTTTACAACTTTTATGAGAGATATCATCCTTCATTTCTAACCCCAAAATAAAATTTAGAAGTTGAGTGGTTAACTGAAGATCACACTTACTGTAATAGTCAAGATTGGTGTTTTGGTTACATTAAAATATATATATATAATATATATAAAATAATACATATTTCAAAGAATATACATATTATTTGAGTGTTTTACCTGCCTCAAACAATGTAGAAAGATTGTTACAAGGAAAAATGATGTTATTTATTTTTTTTTAGTGGGTTTTATTGTGTAATCTGAAAACTAAAAATCTGATGAATGCACGTTAGCTGTTTTTTCTGTACTTTGCCTGTTTCTCACTTTTCCTATTTCTTTATACTTGGTATTTATTAACAAATACCCTTCCAAATGGGTTATTAGTTATTAGGAGGTGGTATATTTGCAAGTTATATTTTCTCTTTCGGCAATTATTATACTTTGTCATTGGTAGTTTATCTTTGAGAGCTTTTATTGCTTGCCTTCTCTACTTAGTAGACATGAGATCTTGGACAGGTCTCATACTGGGAATGTGATGATATTAGTGTTTACTTCAAAGGTTTCTGTGAATATTAAATGGGTCAATAAATAGAAAAGTCATAAAACTATTCCTGGTACAGAGTAAGTACTATTTGAGTGTGTGTTTTCTTCATCAGCTTCTAATGTTAGAACCCCTTTAATACAAGCCTTATTTACAACATGGTATTTGTCACGGAGAAAAATAGAGAAAATATTTAAGTATATTCTCATGAAGAGAATATAATTATAATATATAATTTTATTATATAATATTAAATTATATATTATATAAATATAATATTTAATTATAATTTCTTAGAAACTGTGAAAATGGGGTCATTAATTGGGAAAGGGGTAACATTTTGTAATATGTTTTCCCAGTTGGCACTTGGATATTTTGTGATTTCTTGTAAATTATGAATGTACCAAAAGTTTTCATAACTGTGTTCACTATATCACTGCATAATCCGAAGGTAAAATAACAGGTGGCACAGCTTTTAGAATAGATTGATTGGACTTACTGCTTTTGATGGGTTGTGGCCAGGAAACGTAAGAGGCTAGAGCCAGTAATAAGTGGCCACATGTATTCTTCTTCAATCATTTTTCCATTCTTCACTGATTGTATGAAACAGTTGTTCTCAAGCTTCAGCATATGTTGGAATCGCCTGGAAGCCTCTTAAAATGTAGATTGCTGAGACCAAACTTTACAGCTTCTGATTCAGTAGGTCCTAGGTGGGGCTTGGCAATTTGCATGGCTAACAAGTTCACAAATGATGCTAATCCTGCTGGTACCAGGATCATGATTTGAGAACCACTAGAATAGAAGGCTCTTCGATTGTTCTAAGCAATAAGGAGAAACAATTGACCATATTTTGTCTTAAAATTAGGGAGGCAATAAGAAAAATCCCACTTTGCAAGAAGGGATAGATTTTAATTTTGGTTTTCTATGATATTTAAGAAGATGAAAAATTTAGACACGAGATTTAAAAATGTTATTCATATTATATATAGACATACATATGAATCTAAAAGATCTAAAAGTGAAACATAGAAAAATAATCAATATTAAGTTATAGTATAATAATATTGTTATATATTAAGTTATAGTAAAAAATTACCTTTCAAAAGATAAGAAAGCATGTTTATTTAATGCATATGTATAGAAAACTCTGATAATAATAGATAGTCCTGGAATATCAGAGTTAGGTATTAAGTTACTCCCACCCTCCAACCCATAAAACTTTGTCTTCTCCATTAATTAGACGCTTGCACAGCTAGTCTAAGTGGATTCTGCCATAGGTAGAATATTCAAGAATAAAAAGTATGCAAAAAAAAATCTAAGCTGTGAAAAAAGTACCTCTTACACAGCCATGTGTGTTTCTCTGCAGCAGAGGAAAGCTTTCTAATATATCCTAATTTCAAAACCTTTTAATTTAGCAGAGTCTAAAATCATTTTTTTCTAAATGGATATGCTTTTTTAAATATAAATTTAGCTTCTGCCTGGGTTTTGATGGGCAGGAAGTTAGAGGCAGTTAGTGGAGAAGGGGCTTGTTGAGAGATTAGTCTTGCACTAAGAACTGAGAGAAAAGGAGATATTATAAGCATTAACTGCCATATTTGAACAGCAACCTGTCTTTCATTGAAGGAGGAACTCAGCTCAACTTAGAGTGGGCGGGGGGGAGGATATTAAATCAAAATGTGGTGCAGTGATTGAAATCCATATTGCCGGTGACTCTGCGTGGATAAAACAAACCAGTTTATATTAGCTTAAGCACATTGTATTTTGGAAAGAAATTGTATTTAAAAATTTTGCAAACCGTGCTTTTTTTTTCCTGAAAGGATCATTCCAAAGAAAACTTCCAAATATCTGTAAAATTCATTTAAATAGGATTCCTTAGTTATCTGTGATATTGTATAAAATAATCCATGTACAAATACTTGCTTAACATTTATGATTGATTGCTAGTAACATTTATTTCACAACTAACCTTTAGGGGCCACTAACTGGGGTCATGATTCTACTGTGATAACTTTAGTCTACTATTAAAACTGTAGTCATATAGGTATCTAAGATAGCATTAGTTATTATAATGATAGTACCTGGCATTTCTAGAATTATCAAGACATTATTTTGAACAGTTATAGTTGCCTATATATAAGGATTTCTTAGAAGGGCCAATTACATGAGAGGCTAATAACACATTAAAGTATTTCTAAAGTACCCGTTTTTCTCAAACAATTTGAAATGCACATACTTTGCAGATAGAAGCACTTTAAATTTTTTTCATGTTTATTTTAGAGAGAGACAGAGACAGAGACCGAGAGATCGAGAGAGTGAACGGGGGAGGGGCAGAGAGAGAGGGAGACAAAGAATCCAAATCAGGCTCCAGGCTCTGAGCTGTCAGCACAGAGCCCAACACGGGGATGAAACCCACAAACCGTGAGATCATGACCTGAGCCAAAGTTGGACGCTCAACAGACTGAGCCACCCAGGCGCCCCCACATATAAGCATTTTAAACCATGCCTGATTTTCCCGGTGAAAATTAATATTTCTTCTTTTTTAAAGTCACTGCTGTATTTGTTTTCCTGTGCAGGGTGTCTAATGGTTCTGAATTCCTCTAAATTCTTCATTTCTCATTGATAGGAAGTATATTCACATCTAGAATAGGGAATGGGCTTTATTTTAGACCTATATATGAAAGAGGCTGTAGTGTAGTGCTGAGAGCCTGGGGTCTATTAGCAGCTTTCTTCTAACTTCAGTAGATTATTATTATCAACGCCTTGGATGTTCAAGCTCCTTTACAAATGACCAGCTTTATTAATGCCACTCAAATGCATACATTTCTGCATTAACTCTATGTATTTCAAAGGGTAGAGAAAAGCACATTGGTTGTGAGATGATGTGTGGCTGTCCCTGTTCACTCACCGAGTTCATTGAGTTGTTTCTCACCCGTATCCACTGTTAATACTTTGTGCAGTATGCAGTTCAGGGTAATTATCCACATGTTTGTGGGCTTTCCAGTGGTCAGTATCTTTTAAACATTTCAAATACTGTAGATGCCTGGAATCTTCTATATTTAAGTGACTCCTCATATATATAATTCGTCTTCTTCCCAAAGTTGCAAGAATCAAATGTCATTTGGTTTGGGTGAGGTTTTAAGAAACTGTCAGTGATTTTATAAATATGCATTTCATTTATCTTCCAAATTGTTTTTTCTTCTCATATAAAATGGGGAGAGTTGGAATATAGAGAAAGCCTTAGGTATAACATAAAGAGTTTTTAGTATAATGGTCAGTCATTGAAACAGTCTACCTTCTGAAGAAGGAAAAACCACTGCAGGCACCTGAACAGATGAAATATATAATTGAGCTTCAGAAATTATGCATGTGGGAATAAATTGATTTAGTTAAGCACTTTATGCAATATCTTTTTATTCACCAGACTTTAAAAAATCACTCACAAGCAACAGAAGTGGAAAAAGCTTATATGTAAACCCAGTCTACACTAATGGTTGATATATAAATATGTAGATTTCCATTCAATTTAATACCCAAAATGAAATTGAAATAGAAAAATGCTAAATATTTTACTAAAATGGTTCTACCTATTATGTGAATAAATTTCATCTAAGGATAGAAAAGAAGGGAGTTAGACTAAGTGCACAGTACAGCTTTGCAAATAATTAGGTTCACGGAAATGCTGTCTCATAAACAGACTTTGCAATCACAATTTGCTGGTTTGCATTTATTCATGTCACCTGCTTTATTTCCTGGCTAACCCCCAAAACACAGTGTTGGTGTCCACTTCAATAAATTAACAGGAATTCAAGCATCTTCCTGCAGCCAGACTCATGTAATTAACTCTTCATTATCCATGTGTCCGTTAATTCCAGGATGATTTCCCTTTGCTTCTGCGCATACCTCTGAAAACTCCCTCCTCTTGTCAGCTGATATCTGTCTAGAGAATGCAGTCTTATTTTAATATTTGCCTAAGTACTATATAATTAGCATAGCTGCTAATCTATAATGCAATGCATTTGTGGCCAAATAGAAAGATGCTTTTAATTGGGAGCATCTTTGCTCCTTGCTGTTAGTATTGAGAATTTATTGAATCTTTGTAAATTATACAGCCTATGAAGGCAGGTTGCTATATTCTCCTTAGGCCCAGTGACTGATAGTTTCTGAAGCCCAGCTAGATTTTTTAAGCCCTCCCTGATTTATTTTAATCCCTTGGAACATACTTTCATAACCAAACAAATGGAAAGTTTCTATATTCTAGTTGCCTAATCTTCCAATTACTAATTCCTTGATTCAACATTTTCTTCCAGTCTGAGAAGCATCTCTTGTTTATATTATGGCAAGATCATCTTTGCAGGTGTGTTTTCTCCCAATTAAGCAATGAAATAATGCAGTTGATAAATGAATGGCTGGCTGCTGCGTGCCTGTTGCAGCAATGACTATTGGAATAGGAGTAAGAATTCCTCATTTAATGATGTGGAAACAGACAAACATTTAGTTTTGTGGTGCCTTCCCTGAGCCTTTATAGTTCTCAGGTGCTCTGTGTTATCCACAGACACTTCAGTGATTTTGCTTGCAGCTGCCTGTGACTGTTTTTAAGAGGATTGAATTTATCTTTTCAATCATAGCATACTCCTTCAGTATTTTTTTTTTTTAATTTTCAGGTGGCTAGAGGAGAAGCACATAAGGAAGAGGGTGAAAAAGAGAGCTAAAGGTTATTTGAGTTATTTGAAGAGTCACAGTGGATTTAATGTAACATCGAGAGAAAACATTGCAATGATTTAGATTTATGTTGTAATGTACTACCAGGCTAGGTGCTTGGGAGTGACTGCTGGCAAATGAAGATTGCCTAAGAAACAAAATAAAGGTGCAGTCATTCTTGGATAACTGTCCTCTTCAAATTCTTAACTCAGTTGGAAAATGAACATTTTTCTAAATATAAAGTAAAAGCTGTGTAATATTTTAATACTTAAATTGTTTTTATTAAAAAAATTAAAAAGACTATTATTTGGGGCCATTAAGTACCTTAGAAACTTTGATCACCTTTATATTCTGGAGGAAACAATCTCTTTTAGAAGAGATGCATCTCAGGATGACTTATTTCAAGAGTTGAGTAAAACCCTGAAGCAAATTGCTTAATTAGGGCTTTCTTAAATTTATACAGTTCATTAGAATGGGGAAATTCAAAGTGCAAAATACTATTTTTCATTTATTTACGTACTATAGAAGACATGATATATTACAAATGTGCTATTAAGTATATTACAATCTATGTGAATTTGTAAATAGGATTTGAGAGTTTCATGAATTTTAACAATAAACGTAAATTCCCTTGTTCAGAACAGTGTATAACTTTATTGCAATGATACTGCATGAATGCATTAAGTAAATAAGTGATCAAGATAGTACTACATATAAGAGCATTTTATATATTAAGTAATGTGTGTGGTATGGATATATTCAGGGGGTTATATTTTAAAGTATACCCATAAGAACAAAGGACTATCTGGTGTGAGGCTCCCTGGTATTTATTGGTATTCTCAGCCACTTTTCTGCCCTGAAATTTCCCTTAGCACTGTAACGTGAAATCATGGAAATGATACCAGCTTTAGAGCAGACAGACCTGAATTGTGTCTGCATCTATCGTTTAATAGCTGTGTGACCTTCATCAAATCTGTCATCAAATCACTTAATCTTTCTAAAACTCAGTTTCCTCATTTTCAGCAAAGAATTAAAGTTTCCTTGCCTAGGTATTGTGAGGATTAAAGTAAAAATGTATAAAGAATATTAGATGTCACAGGGACTCCACTATACTTAGAATTATTATAAATAATATTTTGCTTAGAATATAAGAAATATAATAAGAAATAGAAGAAATATAATAAGCTTTGCCTGCATTCAGTCAACTAACATATTTTTCGCATGTGAGAGGTGTTTGACAATGTGTTCACAGCGGAAATCAAGTGTGCAATGAAGTTAATGAGGGCAACAACCCTCATTCTTGTTTTATAAGGTACCCTATGTTCATAAGAAATTTCACTGTGCCTTCATTGGCCTTAAGTGTTTAGGGAATACCGAAAGGAATTGTTGAGAGCAGACAATAGCGCAGTAGAAAGAAAATGAGTTGGTAACATGACTCTTAGGGATTCTGTTATCTGAAATGGGGATAAGGAGTCCAGGCCATATATATCTCACAGGATTCAGTACTGCAAGACTCTACCCAAACATAAGTGATAGCAAGCTTATTTTTTGGCAGTTTACTGACAGTATGAATGAAACATACCGTTCCCAATTAAGATCATCCAAATAAGAATACATTATCTAAGTACCTATCACTGTGTTTTGTGTTTTGGAGAGTATATAAACTACAAAGACTTACTCTTTGCCTCTATTAGTTTTCTGTTGCTACATAAAAAATGACCCCAGTTATCTACTTATAGAAACACACATTTAGGGGGCGCCTGGGTGGCGCAGTCGGTTAAGCGTCCGACTTCAGCCAGGTCGCGATCTCGCGGTCCGCGAGTTCGAGCCCCGCGTCGGGCTCTGGGCTGATGGCTCAGAGCCTGGAGCCTGTTTCCGATTCTGTGTCTCCCTCTCTCTCTGCCCCTACCCCGTTCATGCTCTGTCTCTCTCTGTCCCAAAAATAAATAAACGTTGAAAAAAAAAAAAAAGAAACACACATTTAGTATCTTACATTTTCAGTGGATCTGGCATGTTTTAACTGAGTGCTCTGTTCAGGGTCGTATAAAGGCTGAAATTAAGATGTTCATTTATTTGTACCCTCATATGGTGGTTTGATTAGGGAAAGAGCCCCTTCCAGGCTCTTTCAAATTATTGGCAAAATTCATTTCCTTACAGTCATAGGACTAAGGTCTTCATTTTTGTGCTGGCTCTCTAAGGTAGGAGTGTGACAGAAGGAGTTGCTGTCAGTATTAGAGGCTGCCCTGGGGTCCCAGCCACATGGCACCCTCCATAGATATTTCACAACTTGGCTGCTGGCTTATTTCCAGGACAGTGGGAAAATTTTTCTGTAACATTATTCCTTCTATTAGAGGATCAACTCATTAGGTAGGCCTATTTTTAAAGGGATAATCTCCCAACTCAAAATCAGTTGATTAGTAACCTAATCACAAAAGTGATCTCCTATCCTGTTGCCTGGCCCCACGTGTACCCAAAGGGAGGAGGTTAGAAAGAGCCTATACACCAGAGGACAGGAAGCTCGAGGGCCATCTTAGGGTATTCCTTATAAAATTGCCCATGGCTTCCTACTTTATTTTTTGATGACTTTTTAGACGGTATGCTGGAAGAGCAATAAGTTTTTACTGTAAATGTTGAGATTATATAGAAAAAACTCACATTTCTTTGTGACATGAGAATACAGAGACAACTCTAAGCAGTTCTATAGAGCCATTGAGCTTGTTCTGCTTAGTTAACTCTTGATTAGCCTAAAATGACATCACATTAATTTAAATTATGTCTCATTGATTGCTAATGTAGATAAAGATTTTTCTAACATGTTATTTGCCATTTGTTTTATTTTGATTTTGTAATGCCAAAGCTGCTCCAGTGCCTCTTACTCCTCAAATATTTGTGGAATAAATAAAATGATTAATCAAGTTCTTGTTTAGCTTGAATTCTTTAGTTTACAAAAAAGAAATACAAATTAATAGAGTGTTTGGGCATAGTATTCAAAAGATCTGATCCCTGTTCTCAGCTCTATTGCTGCTTCTGTACCTAAGGAGAATTCATAGCACTTCTTGGGGCCCCAATTTCCTATAAAATAAGTAAAATGTAAATGCAATATAAGGCATCCCCTCTGACACCAATATTTTATAAACCTTTTAGTATTACTTACATAAACTAGAAATTATCTCTTAAGGAAAATTATTTTAATATCTTTATATAGAAATTTGACCTTCATAGATTATTAGCTTTTAAAAACAGGTCTGTAAGTAATTATGGATTTACATGGCAGAATTTTAAAAATGTAGAGTACTAATCCACAATGGTATAACAAAAAAAAGGCTGAACGAGTTTTCAAATAAAGAACATAATTGCAGAATAAACAGTTTAAAAGTATGATAAAAATGTTGACGTCACAGGGCGCCAGGGTTAAACATCTGACTCTTGACTTCAGCTCAGTTCATGATCTCACAGTTTGTGAGTTCAAGCCCCACATCAGGCTCTGTACTGGCAGTGCAGAGCTGCTTGGGATTAACCTAAAAGAATTTTTGATGTCAGGAGATTCTCACTCCTTAGTATTTCTTCTCTCCTAAAAAGAAACCATTATTCACTGTGTCCATTTCAGGTCTTTGCTTTTTTTCACCCAGCTGTGTTTATTTCAGATGTCATATTTTAAGTAATTCTCCAAGCTCTTCGGTTGTGTCTGTCGTTTAGTGTTATGGTTGCAAAGCAGTACTCACTCTCATTGGGTACTAACTGTTTGCAGTCATGATATTAAGCACCTTACCTGCACAAGCCAGTTAAACCTTGATAACTGGGAGAATAAATGCTCTTGTCCAGATTTAAAATTAGAGAAACAAATATCATAGAGGTTATATGACTTATTTATGAGATCCAGCTTGTAAAACTCGAAGCTGGGATCTGAATCCAATTCTTGTTTCATCATTTTCCTTCCTCTGCATCTATTATAATTTAGTTTTGATATGCATTGTCTCTATTGTGGCCATTTGGTGATTAAAAAATTGACATAATATGTGGATCTATATTCGGTATACCCTATCGCTATACTTCTGGATATTAACTAGGAAAGGCAGACTTGAAAATCTTTGAGGACAAGAACCTGTGTCTCAATTACTAACTTCCCTACTAATGATTTTAATACTAGGAAGAAAGACAATATTAATCATTTGATTTTTATTCCATATGTTAATGATGTAGTTTCATTAAAAGTGTTTCGAATATATAAAGTAAAAAAAATAAATTAAATGGACAATACATTTAAAACAGAAAGATTATAGACCTGTTATGAAATATCAAATAAAATGTATAATTATGAAAGATAAATGTGGAATGAACATCATTATTGTAGATCAGTAGCAGGTGAAATAAATTATCACTCATTAATAAGTTAAAACTATTAAAATGAAGAAATTTTGAAACTCATAATAAGTATTTTTAATGTTTTTTATTTGTTTTTGAGAGAGAGCACAAGCAGGGGAGGTGTGGAGAGAGAGGGGGACAGAGGATCTGAAGTGGGATCTGTGCTGACGGTAGCGAACCCCGAGATCATGACCTGAGCCAAAGCCATGCTCAACTGACTCAGCCACCACCAGGTGCCCCCGTAATAAGTATTATTTAACTGTTTCTTCAAAAATGCAATATTAATAAAATATTTCATGACTAACGTCATTGTGGAATCAAGTACATTTTTGTGTAACATTTCCCAGCTGCTGTAAAGGCACTTTATAACTCTACACAAGTTCAGAAAGTGGTAAAAAGATGGTTGCAAGGTAACTCTGAATATTTTCCTCTTCTGTAATTGTTTAAAAAATAGTCCCAACACTTGTTTTTTTTTCCCAACACTTGTTTGAAGTGATACTTAGAATCATTTTAGGGGGAAGGAGGTGGGTGTTATAGGTAGAACTATAGTAGCCATTATGATAAGCTGAGGTTATAGCAATGTTGTGTTCTATTAAAAACTGCATTTCTGATCACTTTAATATTCTTGTGTTTCCTCAAGTATATTTGGAGATTCTGTTACATTTTATTTTGGCTTATTGTCATGTTCATACTCAGCTTTTATGGCAACCTCTTTTTAAAATTTTTTTAATGTTTATTGATTTTTGAGAGACAGAACAGAGCATGAGCAGGGGAGGAATAGAGGGAGAGAGAAATGGAGACAGAATCCAGAGCAGGCTCCAGGCTCCGAGCTATCAGCAACAGAGCCCAACGCGGGGCTCAAACTCACAGACCATGAGATCATGACCTGAGCCAAAGTCGGACGTTTAAGGGACTAAGCCACCCCAGGCGCCCCTATGGCGAGTTCTTAAATCAAATAAAAAGTGATTCTTAATGAAGAGGTACTGCTTTTTGAGTTGGCATTTGTTCCTCTTTGAAGATTATAGAAGTGGAGAGGATGCTTTCTAAACATCCTTTGTTAGATTCAGAATTTTAATATAGTATGTAAATGTCATTATGTGTCTGTAGATATAATGTTTCTTACTTGGTATATTTTAATATACCAAAACAATATTACAATACCAAATATTGTGCTCAGAAGCACTATTTATTTCATTATGTAAGAATGGCACATGATACCCAAACACTAAAAAGGTAGTGGTGCAATCACTGTTGCCCCCTAGGCGCTAGCATAGTATCATGGAATTAGTGTATATTCATAGAGACATCCACATACATGTGATATACACACACACGTACACACACACACATAGTTCTTTGAGATAAAGAACTGAACTTGAGCCAGGATATGTGCTAGCTTAGGTAGA
Source organism: Puma concolor (assembly GCF_028749965.1). Lineage (NCBI taxonomy): Eukaryota > Metazoa > Chordata > Mammalia > Carnivora > Felidae > Puma > Puma concolor. Next base: position 52,728,159 of record NC_141679.1, on the reverse strand, counting down.
CATGAAAAGGAAGATAACAGTTTGTACATTTGAGGAACTTAGAATTTAATGAGACTCAGAACTCATTATTCATATGAGTATGTTCTTTGTGAAGGAATAAAAGTCTTTGACAAATGAAAAAAAAATTACTCCTGTATTCTCCTTTGTATGCCAGTCTCCATTTTTTCTGTTACTGGAGAGAACTAGAATGTTACAGATATTATTTCTTTTAAAGCTATAGGTGTTATTAACCAATATAAGCATAATTCACTCTGTGTGATGGATAATCTCTAAAAAAATCACTTATAAAGACTATTATAAAACACTAGTGAAAGTGATTTAACAATAACAAAAAATCTTTTTAAAAGCAAAGGATCAGCCCATAATACTTGTAGGAAGCTACTGGTCTTTACATATGCCATGTTACCTCAAAGTGTACCTTTATCCCATTCTGACAAGGCAGTTCAGGCTAATTCTCCTGAAAATTTGGTTGAATAGTTCTCTGAATGTGGGAATTAAATTTGCATGTCTGTGATTCCAATTATGAGTTCCTTTTGATAAACTTATTCTGTACTGAATTTTCACTTAGGTCTCCAACTAGTCTTCATATATTTTTGGAAATACAGGTTGTAGTTTCTTTGCTGCTTTGTTGCTGTCAGACCTACTAGCGCTTTTGATTAATTGCACAAAAGGTGATATAAAGACTCTATTACTTCTTTCCAAGTGTCAACATTCTCATCCCATAAAATGTGTGTGTTTCTTATCCCTAAGAAATTAAATGACCTTGCCAAAGTTATGACATCTTTGAACCATAAAGACAGTATTACAAGAAAGAAATAATATGACCATCATCTACTAATAAGAATGGTGAAAGCTCAGGGGAAATAATCCTATTTATGAACTTGAGTCTTGTCACTTTCACTTTCCATCCCCATTGCCACGGCCTTATTACACACACCATTGTCTTCTGCCTAGACTACTACTTTTTCCTGGTCTTTCACTGCTCTTGTCCCCTTATAATCTCTTCAAAACAGAGAACTCATATGTTGTTTTTAATGGACATATGAAAAATGGTGAAAAATGATCCTGGTGAAAAATGATCAAAGGTAGGTAACAAAAAGTGTCAGCAGTTTAATGGATAAGTCCCTGTATGATGTAGTTTTGGCCAACTCACTAGCTTAGTAGTTCCTGACACTCTGTCCACAGTGACCTTTTAAATTTACTGTTGTTTTTTCTGTGTATGTGCTTCAAGAATCCCACATCCTGCGTCTGCCAAGAGGTTGTCCACTCCCCAAACTCCCACAACCTCACTCAGTTTATGTATCCTCCTCTTTATTGAGAGCTCAGCTCAGGTTTCACTACTTCAGCTTTCCCAGGAGCAGATCATTACCCTGTTATATGCCTTATTAGTATCCTGTAATTCTGCTTCCTACCATTTTTCATAATTTTGTTAAATAATAGTATAAGGGAATTTTGATATCATTCTACTTGATGACAATCCAGGGACAATGGTTAATCATGATCATTGCCATACCACCCCCCCCCCACCATTGTACAGTTAGGTGCTCAATCACTGTTTTTTTGGATGAATGAATGAATGAATAAATGTTTGAAAAATAACTCATCAGTATCCAACTGGCCTTTTGTAGTATGGGATTTCATACCCTGCATCTAAATAGATAGATAGAGCCTAGATTTTTTTTTCCATTCATTCATTCATTCATTAAACAATGATAACTCATCTATGATGTTCTAGCATTGCATTAGGTCTAGAATTCAAATATAAATAAAACAAATCCATGTGTTTTATTCAGATAGTACTTCTTCCTTGGGAGTTTGGATAAGTTCACATGGACTCATCATAATCATTCTGGTACATTAATGATTATAATTCTCATGTGACAGGTGAAAGCATTGCCCTGATCTATATTTACAGGCTGTATTCCTCCTCAGAATAGCTGTCATAGTATTCTTGTGAAAAATACAAATTTCTGAGTCCCCTCTCATTGAATCATAATCTCCAGGGAAAGTACATGTGTTGGTGCGGTTTTTAAACATGTATTACTAGGTGATTCTTATCAGCTATTTTAATATATTTAAAAATTATTTAAAATATTTGACTTGGGGGGCGCCTGGGTGGCGCAGTCGGTTAAGCGTCCGACTTCAGCCAGGTCACGATCTCACGGTCCGTGAGTTCCAGCCCCGCGTCGGGCTCTGGGCTGGTGGCTCGGAGCCTGGAGCCTGTTTCCGATTCTGTGTCTCCCTCTCTCTCTGCCCCTCCCCCGTTCATGCTCTGTCTCTCTCTGTCCCAAAAAGAAATAAAAACGTTGAAAAAAAAATTAAAAAAAAAAATATTTGACTTGGCATAGTATTAAAGCTTATGTTATAAAATTTATTTTAATGAAATTTTAGTTAATACTTCAGTAATACTTTGGTAGAAATATGAATTTTTCCTACTTGCACCATTTTTTTAAATTTATTTTAAATGACTTCAATGAGAAAGGGCATGATTTATTAAGGAAAAATTCAAACATAGCATATGGATTTAGGTTAGGAGTAAAGATATATTAAAATATAGATAGCATTTTAGTAGATTTTACAACATCAAAAACATCAAAAGTACTTTAAATTATTTTTTCACTTTCCACTGAAATAACATACTGTTTATTTTAATGTGTCTTGGCTTGCTTATGAACAATGAGATTGGGGAGATGGCTTCATAATGCTGTTTATAAAATCTCTCTGAATAATAATACATGTAGAACATGTGTAGATTTTGACATGATAAATGAAAAAAGAAACATATAATTCTTACTAAATATATATGTTTAGACATTGGTATTTGATGTGCTAGAGAAACCTTGGAATGGTGCTGTCTTAGGAATTTGTAGAATTACTATATTATACGTCTCATTAACTTATCAAAATTCTATGACAGCTTTTCTTATGTTTCCTGCCTGTAAGTAATAGTCACTTGTGGGATAAATTTTGGAAGTTAGATTTTAAAGTTTATGAAAAATATAAACAATTAAAATTAGTATAATCATCGAAACCCTCAAGGCATCTACGAATATTCAGGTGAAGGAAAAAGAAGACATGAATATACTCATCCTGGTTTCTATGCACTTGGAATGTTATATCTATAGGGGAAAATAAAATGTTACTTTTGATTAAAAATCATAATACAAATAGATTTTATTAAGTGTTTTCATGGAAAGGACTCTATGGCACAGCGTTATGATCTCCTGAAGGTTCACAAACCTCTATTTAGGAAATGGAGGTTTAAAAGAATGTAAATACTATCTAGTTCTATCTTTGGAGTATTTGTATTCAGATTCAGGGAAGAGGTTAGCCCAATGTCATTCTATGGCAGAGCAAACTCTTACCTTCTAAATCCTTCCTTTTTTTTTTTTTTTAAACATTTTCATGCTGTCTTTCTTATCTTAAAATATTCATCACACAAATAAAAATACAACCACACCATGTTGTCAAAATCATTTGACTTTTGAAGAGAGCTGTTGGCCTAGGAATTGCCATGACTGGTCAGTGACTGATGAAACAGGAAACCCAGCATCATTCCATGTCTAAGGACTAATCACTGCCAGCCACTTCAAAACACCTGCTCTATATCACCACAACATGTCTCTCTTTTGCACAAATTCTCAGTGGTGTTAAGGCACTATTGAAAATTGAAAAGTGACCACTTTTCTATGGAATGGCTGAAAACTCTTTTTCTAATGAATCAATATTACTTAGAACTAGCTGGGTCTGGAAACCACTTCTGGATGGGGAGGAGTAAATGGAATCCCTTGATTTCTATAAAGGCATTTCAGGCCCAGTGTTTATAGTATAACAAATATTATTTACCAGTCCTTAGACAGCACACAGCCCTTATAAATTTATTTATTGCAGAAGTCAACTGTACAGTTTTTTGGGGAATGTTTATTGCCTGCCCCTTTGAATTATTGTTTTCAAAATATTTGTTCAGTGAGGACATGTTAAATACCGTGTTATCTATCAGGTACAATAACTTTGAGTTGAGATGAATCCATTGTATTTTAGGTGTTTTTCTTTTTCCTTTCCTTTCCTTTCCTTTCCTTTCCTTTCCTTTCCTTTCCTTTCCTTTCCTTTCCTTTCCTTTCCTTTCCTTTCCTTTCCTTTCTTCTCTCTTCTAATATTAATGAGACCTTCAAATTAATCAATTTTCAGCTTTCAGGCAGAATATGCTTAAACTTTGACTTATATGTAAACACGATTCTTTTTTCCTTTTGACAAATGCTATTGGCTATTGCTATAGTTTAATCAAAAATCTATTCTTATTGGAATTATCTTCAGTTATTCTCCTGTGACAATGAAAATTCAATACTCTCTTTTTCCTTTTAGCCCCTTGCCCGGTACACATTTATCAAAGAGTAGAATGGGTTTTGGATGACTGTGGAGTTTAGGGAATCACATTTTAGAATAGTGAAATTAATGAGTAAGAAACAAAGAGAAGCACTTCTTATGAATGACAGTGTGATAATGAAGCTGTAAACATTTCTGAAATTCATTTGGCATATGTTGACTGGTCTGGTATTTAGCTTATGTAAACACTGACTCTTGAATGACAAAAGATAACTTTTTTTTAGTTGACTAATGAAAATATGAATCTTACATGATAAATTACTATATGTACTTGGAATCCAAAAAAGAGCTATCCCTAAAATAATATAAAAGGTAATGGTCTAGAACAGTGCCATCAAATAGAAATACAATGTGAAATACACGTTATTTTAAAATGTCTAGTAGACACATCAAAAAAAGGTAAAATGAAATAGGTAAAACATTTTAATTATATATTTTATATAGTTAAAATGTTATCTTTGAACTTAGAATTACTATGAAAATTAGTGGGAGGGGCGCCTGGGTGGCTCAGTCGGTTAAGCATCTGACTTCGGCTCAGGTCATGATCTTGTGGTCTGTGGGTTCGAGCCCCACATCGGGCTCTGTGCTGACAGCTCAGAGCCTGGAGCCTACTTCAGATTCTGTGTCTCCCTCTCTCTCTGACCCTCCCCCATTCATGCTGTGTCTCTCTCTGTCTCAAAAATAAATAAACATTAAAAAAAATTAAAAAAAAAAGAAAATTAGTGGGAGATATTTTGTTACTTTCTCATAGTAAGTTATCAGAATCTGTTTTTTTTTTTTTTTTTTTAAAGAAAAGCTTTCATACTTTTAACACAAGATGTTTGGAGGTTTTTCCCACATCCAGCAATTCTCCATTTTTTAACAGATATCTACAGGGTGTCCTACAAATATAACTGAATTCTAACATTATCTACCTGAAAGTAGCATCAAACCCCATAGTTTAAGGGCTCAGTCCCACAAGACTGCCCCACTTCAGATGCCAATCACAAGTGCAAATTGTCACCTGTACTTACAGCCAGTCATCATGCGGAGGTTATCCTTTCCTGGGGTTCGATAATTTGCTAAAAGGCTCACAGAACTCAGGGAGACATTTACTTACGTTTACTGCTTTCTTACATAGGACACAACTCAGGGAGAGCCATCACATAAATAACTGGGGAATCTGTTTGGGACCATATATAATTATTAGCACTTTTGTACTTTTTTTGCAGTTTTCTAAATGGAGGGTGGAAGACTGAGACCTGACTGCTTATTAGTCAAGAAAACTTTGTATCGTTTAATAATGGAAAATAGAATCCAAAACAAAAATATAATGTGCCTTTTGTTTACTTTTCTTGTGTCTGGAGGCTTGGGGACCTATGGAAATTCAGGTTAGAGCCTGAGTGGTTACTTATACCCAGAGCAGGTTAATGGGTCAGATGTGGAATTGAGAGTCCAAATTACTTAGTTGCTATAGATACCCTCATGTGATTTGGAGAAGCCAGTAGGTGCTTGGATTGTCCTGTGACCAAGGTAGATGATGTTTGTAAATTACCTGGTGATTGAGAGCACAGAAGACTATTCACTTTCTGCCCTGCAGAGGAGGCTTCATTTCTCAGGTGGCCCAGATTTGTAGATCTAGATTTGCAATACCTTACACAGCTCTCTGTAGAATTTTGGTAACTGGTGCTGGCAGAGAGCTGTTTCACTCTCATCTAGCCCTTAAGTTTAAATAAAGTGGAATCTTTGTCTACCCTTGTGTATGTTTAGCAAAAGCAGCCACTTTAAAAATAACCCTATTTGTATGGAATTCTTCCTTTTCCCACTAGTTACAGTGTTTCATTTAAAAATAATGTTTCTACATCTAAAGAGTAAGTGTTTCCATAGGGGTCCATTGGCATAACTGAGAAATATAAAATAAATAAAATGAAGAACTGTGTCAGCTGTCAAAAATAGAGCATTAATTTGTAGCTTGTACTTTGCCCTTGCAATAATACTTTGGTAATTTCCCAAGAGGTGTCAGATTTGGAACTGCAATCTTGAATTCTCAAGAAGAATCTAAATTTTAACCAATATTGTGGCTATCAATGAAAAGGCTGGACAAATAGAAAAGCTGAAATTCTTATTACATTTTCATGAGCACCGTAAGTGGGAGGGATCAAAAGAATTTGTGTTTCATGTATTTTTATCTGAGAGAAAAAAAAATAACTGTAGAAATTACTATTAGCTGATATTTCTTGTGGAAAATTATCTCAAGATCTTAATTACTGAAAAGCATCAGGCAGTACATGACCCCTGGTGTGTGTGTGTGTGTGTGTGTGTGTGTGTGTGTGTGTGTGTGTGTGTACTGTAATATTTTAATAGAAAGTGTTGGTATTGTTTTGCCTTAGTGAATTTATAATCTGATCACATCAAGTAATTATACCAGAGACAGATATCTAACAAATCTACTCAATCCTTACTTTGTATTAGATTGCATATCTGATCATTGCTCATTACTTTCTGCTCCTGGAATTTCTGTGTTGTCATTTTGGGTTGATTGAATAAATCATAATCAAATTTGGTTTCTTTCTTTATGAGCAAAATTAATAAGAAATGTGTACTATATGATACTATTTAAAGTCTCAGCTTATAAGAAAATATGTTGCTAAGTTAATTGTTGTTACTTCAGTTTGTAGCATTTTGGGACTTCATCTGTGCCTAGGAATATGTTAGTCCCTTGAGATACAAAAAACAAACAAGGAAAGTCTCTTAAGAAGCAGAGAGCTGGTAGAAAACAGACATGGGCGTATATTGAGGAACATGTGACAGTTGCCCAGGGGATTTGGGAAGGAGGTTCTGTGTGGCTAGTGAAGAAGGGAGTATGAGGAAGGAATATTTCAGAGGGGAGCAGTGTTGGGCAGTACTTTGTTCCACATGGAGGTGGGCAGTGAAATAATGGATCTGAAAGACAGATGGAATTTCATGTGATGACAAGGCATACAGGATGAAAGAGCATGATGTGTATGAGGATTGACGAAACTCATTACAATACATTGTGACGAATGGTAAGTTAGAAGTACATTAGCAGGGCTGTGGGAGCAGAATCCCTCTCTGCATTAACCACAGTGTCTGACATTAAAGGCCCTCAAATATATATGCACCTGTAGATTCCCCTGTATTTTCACATTCTTTAAATCTAAATTTGTAATTAAGTTATAACTCTATATATTCTTGGAGGATAAAAATGAACAGTGGGTTTTGTTACTTTGTTCTATTATGAAGAGAACATTAGAATTGTATGTATCATTCAGTTTTTATTCAACAAATATATATTGAGTGCCTAGTATATGCCAGAAACTGATCTAGGCATGAGAATATAGCAGCCAACAAAACAGAAAATCCTGTCTTGTCATAGAGCTTAAATGTGCAGTTACATGCACTGTAAGAAGCATCAGATAGTGTTTGGCATTCATGGAACTGCATTGCATATACACACAACAGGAGACCAAGCAGATAAAAATAAAAACAACCACAACAAAAACCCCCTGTCATTCATTCACAAACTCATCAAACAAATATTTGCTGAATTCTAATTATGTACCAGGCATTATGCCTAAGGCCTACAAAATTAGAAAAATAAAGCACAGGGAAAATGAGAATATGTAGACTTTGTAGTTTATTTGGTTGAAGTAACTTTAAAAAATATCCTATAATATTAAAATTGATCTTTGTAAGCATTAGTTCCTTACTCTGGCCCTTAAGATTTCATCATTACTTATATGCAGATCTATAAGCAGTTTGGAAGAGTGTTAAAAATACTACTACTACTTTATAGCTGTTGGAATTACTGTGAAATATTTGAAAGCCTGTGATCATTTACTTGACAAAAGAGTGTATTATTGTTCAACCAAAACTACTGCGCTCTGTCCTCAGAGATGTATTACTGTAATGAATATAAATAAAGTAGACTATAGTATAAGCATAATGAGTTTAATGCTGTTTTATGCCTATAGTCAAAATCCTACCGATTTTAATTGCTTTAAGAAAAGTTTATATTTTTAGTCTGCTCAAAAATGAAGGGGATGAAAGTTTCAGGGGCATATCAGTTCCCCTCCAATAAAGAAGATATTGATAGTCGAAGCCGTGGATCTATTTCCTTGGACTGTGATAATTAGCATACGCAGAGCAGAATGCATTTTAGCAAAAATATTTGCAATCCTATCAGGAGCTCATGTTTCAGAATTTAAGTCAGCTGAGTTTAACTGAAAGACATATGTTAAGAGACTTGATGGAAATATTTAGTTGGAATTTAGCTACGTGAAAAAACTTTTTCTGAATTTCATGGGTCTTTTTCTTATGTTGTCACCATTGCAAGTTCTGATATAACTCTTCAAATAATCACATCTGCATCCATTTTAAGTGCAAAGACTGTGGATTTGTAGAGTAACTTAGGATCGTATTTTGATTTATGTCTAATAGTATAATGCATTTGCCAATAATCTTCATTTGTATTGTTCTTATTTTTACCTAGCTGGTAGGTTATATTTCCTACCACCTTTTTAGTTCAATGATCAAAGTAGTGCCATTGAACACTTGCTGTGGTAACTAACCATTGTAAGGTGGTATCTAGAGTATAAGGAAAGGCCCTTTGGTTCATCAATGTCTCCAATAGCCATGCTTTTCCAGTATACTAAGATTTGCCTCTTTAGAGTAAGGCTGTGGTCACTGTTTGCATGTTTCCTGTTAGAGGAAGTGACCATCTAGGTTTGGCCATGAGCAGAAGGCTGTGTATTGGCTTGTAGACAGAACCTTAGAGAAGTATGGGACATGGGAAGATGGACCAAGAAGTTTCTAGGTGTGGTTCATGCTTTGTGATCTTGGAAGCTGTATTGTACTTATTATGTAATTAATAAAAATGATACATTATTTGATCTTTCTATGAGATAACACTCCTCTAAAGACACATTTTCTCATTTAATTCACATAGCAACCCTTTGAGATAGGCCACTCACTGTATAAAGGAAAAAAATAAGCAGAAAGAGTAAAAAATAAATGGAAATATTAATGATATATTTTGAAGGGCTTTCATTTGTTGAGTGTTTGATATGGAGAAGCACATAACTTACCTCATTTACTGATACATTTAATCTTTAGGAGGTGCGCATACTTACTGTCTCCATTTTCAAATGAGGAAATTGTTTTACTGAGAAGACAACATGCCCAAGATCCCGTAAATAGAAAGTGCCAGAGCTGTAATATAAACCCAGATATTGTTGCCTTCTTTTCCTTTAGAGGAAGAAGGGCTAATTTTCCTCTTTCCTTAGCATCTTAACCTAGCCAAACCCTGTACTGGGCATTATGGAAAAATGGATTATAAGCAGAAGACACTTGAACAACTTACTGTCTGATTAGAGACAGGATCAGAATATTGAAAGGTGAAGAGAGAAGACAACTGGAAGAACAGGATCTGAGTGACGGAGCTGTATCCTGGGGAAACAATGTGGTCTAGGGAAAGTGCACACAGATTTTAAAATCTGATAGAGCTGAATTTACCTTCCAGTTTCATTGCTTCCTAATTGTGTACTCATGGGAAAGTTATTTAGCTTCTCTGAGCATCTACTTCTCCAACTATGTATTCATGAGAAACTGTAAGTAAATTAACATCAATAGCTACCATTTATTAAGGGATTAATGTGTGCTAGACATCAATTTGAAGAACTGTGTGTAATTTTTCCCTTTGATCCTTAAAGCAACCTTTCAAGGTGAGCCTCATAACTTCTGTTTCATAGATGAGAAGCTGAGTTTTAGAGAAGTTAACTTACCCACATTACTGTGGAAGCAGTGCAGTAGGGATTCAAATCTATGTGATATGATAGAGATTTTTGCTCTTGATATTATTAACCAACTTATTTAACCTTCTGCTCTCAGTTTTCCAGAAGAGCATCTAGTAATCATAGATGTTTCAGAAACATTCTTATAGAGAATGTTAACTTGCTTTATCCCCTCATGTTATTGAGGGGGGAGTTGAGGTCCAGAGAAATGAAAAGCCATACCATGGTCCAGCTCATAATGCCAGAACTAGGGTGGATACTCAGATTTGCAGTGCCTTTTTTTTTTTTTTTTTTTTTTTTTGTCAGTACCACATGATTTGCATTAGTCAAAACTTTGAAGAAAAAAAATAAAAGCTTTGGTAAAGAATAACATGTTTCTTAAAAAATTTGACTCTATTATAAAATTTAAGGCTGTAGCTCCTAGAATTTTTTAAGATCAGTAATTAAAGAAAATACATGTTTTACTCCATTAAATATTCATTCTTAGTTAACTCCTGTGTTCCTTAGAGGAGTTCCTCACAGATGTTCAATAAGATAAATATCAACAGATACATCCTCTGATTATAGAAGTTCAGAACTTGACATGCCCTAAATTGTACTGTTTTTGACAGCTTTATTGTTTTGTTGTTCTTCTCCTGGTCTAATTGAACAGCAAGGAGGTGAGATGAAATGGGTCTAGCATTTTCTCCTACCCCTTTTTCTGTGTTACCTCTTTTTGCTCCAGAGAAACAAACCAAAAAGCACCAGTATTGATTCAGGAGCATTACATGTGCTTGGCTATAGTGAGACAGAAATTGTAACCGCAGAAGTTGGAATTTTTTACAGGAATATGTAGGGCAGAGCCTAAGTGCTCAAGTCATGGACTTAGAACTGGATCCAAATCTAGGTTCAGTCATTGAACAGATGCATGGTAATTGGGCAAGCTACTTACCCTCTGCGTCTTAATTTCTTTGTTGACAAATTGAGAACAAGCTTTTACATAACAGTACGTATACCATATTTATCTTATAAACTTAAGTAGGAGATTGTATATATAAAATACTTGGAACATAGTAAGTACTAGATTAACATTAGCTCTAAATATTAGTGTCACAGTAATATTTGGCTTCACAGAGCTCTGAGAATAAAATCACATTTTCTAGCTGTTCCTTGAGGTTATCCTTTATTCAGGTCAAAATTGTTAGAAGTTCTGTTTCATTCACTTCGTCATTCATTCCTTTATTCATTTGGACCCTCAAACTTTGTACCTCCTTGTCTTTGATTTCTTCTTTAAAAAATGTTAGAGGAGGGTGATATCCATTTTAAATGATTTTTGTGAGGAATAAATAAGCATATGTATTATCTGAGGCTCTGATACATGGGAAACAACTAGTTGATGGTAGCTGCTAATATTTTTTTTATCATTAGTTCTGTGTTTCTCGAGAAAGCAACTATCTAGATATTGCCAGTGGTTTAATTTATGTCTTTCCTACCTGTCGTAGGACATTTAGCTGCTTCCTGTTGAGCTATTTAATAAGATAGTGACTTTCTACAACTGAGAGACTATACGATGAGATGAATTTTTTGAAAATCAGTGAACCAAGCTGCCAAATATTAATTTTGAATCCTGCAGGTATGATAATGATAAAATAGGTTAATTTAAGAAACAATTCTCACATTCAATTGAAATGTTATCACAGTGCACTTTGTATGAAAAAGAGTGCCTGTGACATAGGTTTAAAAATAATTTGGTGAGTGAATTGCTAATTAAACAGTAAAAAAGGGGCTCCTGGCTGGCTCAGTCAGTAGAGCATCAGACTCTTGATCTCGGGGGTCATGAGCTCAAGCCCCACATTGAGTGTAGAGATGACTTAAAAATAAAACCTTAAAAAAACAGTAAAAAAACACAAAACAAATAAACCTGTGTAGTTGAACTTTTTCTCAAGTTCTTTCTACTGAGTTACTGCTTTTAGTCATTCACTCCTTCATTCACTTAACTGCATACATTGAGTGCTTCTTATGTGGCAGTTACTCTGGAATTGAGGACATTTGGTAGTTCTCAAGGAACCTATAATTTAATGAGAGAATCAGACACTAATTAAATAATCACATAAATAAATGATAAATTTAAGTTTCGGTAGGTTTACAATTGAGAGATGTGCTCTTGAAAGTGGGATTTGACTTTGTCAAGAAGGTCAGAGAAGGACGCTCTAGCAAGGCATGCTGGATATGAGATCTAAAGGAGTTTATGTGTAGCTAAGGATCACATTCTGTATCAATTCATGAAAGATGTCACAGTTCTGTATTTACTGCAATCTCATTCTCTAAAGTGATTGATTTGAACAGACAGTGAAGGGCAAGACTATCCTAATGACTTGATTGTATTCTATTCTACTTCTAACCTCCAAAATGGAAAACTGCACAGGTAGGAGGTCAGAATAGTATATAATGCAATCAACCATTAAGAAAGGTTTCCCCTTCTCTCTACTCAAAACAATCAATCAGGATAGTCACATGTCTTAATGGGAACACAGAACCAAAGTGTTCTTGTTCTCCTTTGATTAGCTGATTATCACAGCACTTCATTGCCTGATTTTTCCCCATGAAAATAAATAAGGATAGGATGCTAACCGTGTTTTGCATTTTTCTTTTAAAATTCCTATCACTGTGTAGCTGCATAATCTGGATTTTATTTTTGAACAATCCCTTTAACATGAGTTGGATCATCTAAATCTTTTCTTCAAAAATATGTTTAAGAAACAAAAGTTCATTATTAATTGTAATTAATTATGTAATTATGCAACTATGTTACAGTAGAGGATTCAAATCAAATTACTGAATGTTCTTTCCTACTTGAATTCGGCAAGAGTGTAAGGAACACGTTCCCAGAGTAAAGACTGTCCCAGAGTAAAGTTGATAAAGTTCCTAGAGATTAAAATAAAGCACCAAGGTACCAGGTAAAATGCTTATCATAATATTTGCCCTGAGGCTTCTTATGGTGAGTTAATATAACTAAGAAATCTCCTAGAGCCAGTGTGCTGCAGGTATCTGAAGGCAGATGACTGTTTGGGATGAGAATGTCAGGATCTTGCTAATCCTATGATTGCAGTCCAGGAAAGTGATGGAAATGATGTTCACAGGTGACTTTCAGCCAGTGTATCATTTGTACCTGGGCGTTTATGTCAAATCTGGTACCACTCCTTTCAAACTAATCTGACACAATCATTGGTTAGAATAATTTGAAGCCATTTTTACTTTGCAGTATAAAATTTTGAGTCCATAAAGCTGGATTTCCATGCCAGCCATGGCAGTTTAAAACAGCATGACTCGGGGCAAGCTACTTAACCTATCAGAATTTCTTAGTTATTCTTCTGTAAGTTGTGACTGTTTATACATATTTCAGAAAATTTTTGTGAGGGGAAAATGTGGTAATGTTTGTGGCGGTTACTGTAATGCTTGGAACACAGAAAGAACTTAATAAACTCTGGCTTTTCTTTTTTTATATAAAATATGTAAGCATACAATATAATTATTACTCATAGTTGAATTATTTGTTCAGCACATGCTTGTTCTTTTCTCTTTATCTTCTGTTACTTTGAATTCTCCTTTTTGTATTTACTAGGATACAGGGATCTTTGATGATAGACCCACATTATCTTATATTTTGATAGGCATACTTTGCTTCTTTGCTAGTGTTTATATGTTCTGGACAAGACCTATATGCATTGAAGCAGTCAAGGATTTCAATGTAACCAAATTAATGTGTGATCATTATTTTGGAAGCATTTTCCATAGGCTTCTCCTCTTCAGAATAGAACACATCATTTTTACCAACTTTAGGTAAACTAGTATAGAAAAATAATCTATCAGTGTTTCATGTTTGTAATATCTGATATGAAGGATATTTTAGATATAAATATTTTAATTTCTGCAATTTTCTGTACTTAATAGGAATCAGTAAAAAAAACCAAACTATTATATAGAGAAGCCATATTTCTTTTATCAGGTATTTTCCCCTTTGATCTATGAGTTCTCATTACTTGCTTTTTGTTTATGCATATTAGGTGATTAATTCAGGAGAGAACTAAGTAAAGATCCTCCCCCCCCCCCCACGCCACTGCCCACCATTTGTCCTTGGCTTTATTTTTAATATTCCAAGAGTAGGAAGGAATGATAAAAGGCAAGAAAGAATCCCTGTGATGCTTGTCTAACACATCTATCATTGCATTTTTATGTTGTCAAAACAGATGGTCCTGTGTCTATACCGGAATTAATCAGTAAAGACAGAATAATGCAGTGGTTTAGTAGTTGGATTGTGGAGTCCAACTCTGGAATCTGGACTGAACCCTGGCTGTATAATTTTGTAAACAGAGTCATCTGTAAAATGAGGTTTAGGGTAGTGCTTCCTATTTGATAGGTGTGATATAATGATTTAATGAAATAATGACTATAAAGCATTTAGTGCAGTTTTGTAGGCCTTTTAATCATAATTTAAGAAGCCCAGCCTGGAACTAGGAATTTGAAGATCTTTCTAGATACCATAGGGAATTGTGAGGTAGGTGGTCAATGGAGCATTCTTCAGGATAATGTAACAAATTGCTCTTTGTCAGTCTGGATCACAGAAGCCATATGTCTACTTTGATCTCTGTGACTTGATAACTTTCAAAGTAGAAGACTGCTATAAATTTAACGAAAGGTTAATTGTAATTTTGACTTGACAAGCAACTTAATTGGCACATAGTGTACCTATATCCAAATGTACAGTAGTGAACCAAATTTTGAGGACTGATGCTTAGGATATTGGGGAAAATACCATGTTCAGTGAACAGTTTTGAAGCTGACTAATAATCTGTGTCAATGACAGTTACACAAAGTTTATCCAAGTCAATGGACAGAGACATTTGTTAAGAACCTTTTCAGACTTGATTAAGAATTTCATTTTCTAATTTATAAACATGAAATATATGGTTTTTATTACCGGTGTGGTTACTCATGCCACTCTAGATGCTAACCTTCATTTTCTAAACAAGTGAGAAATCAGTTCAGTTTTCATTTGGTGGCTTTAGTTTCAATCCCTTCAGCCCCATCTAAATGAAAACCACTCTGCCTATGGAATACTTGCTCTGTTCTTCCTGCCTCATGGTTTTTCCCTCCATTTTCTCACTGCTAATCCTTTTCCAATCTTTATCTTTCCTTCCCTACTTTCTAAATATTGCTGAGGAGGCAGGGAATACTAAAGGATTCCTTACATGTGATCCCTCTGTTCCTTGCAAACTTAATTCTCTCCTATGAAAGAGAATTCTATCCCATAAAAAAGGATGATTGGGATTTTCAGATTCTAGATGCCTTTCCAACATGGAGTCTGCCTTAACTCTTAGTTCCCATTCTTTGAGATATGATAGTAGCCATTTGTCTTCTGTTACATAGTTTTCTGTCCAGGCTTCATAAGGCTAGGTTAGCACTGTTTTTTAGGAAGTAAGTATGCTATGACAGGTTGATATGTTTCCCCATACATTTTGTTTTTGATGGCATGTCAACACCTGAATTTTCCTTTCCTTTCATAAGCCTTACTCAAGAAAAACCGTGAAAACTTTTTACAGTTTTTTTCTATTAATTTATATTCTATTTCCATTTTTATACTTCAGGTTGTGTTTTGCTAAGGTGTAACTAAAAGACTATACCTAAAATAACTAAGGTATTACTAAAATTTTAATGTCTTTCAACTTGGTTTCACAGTTAGGTTCAATTCAGAATGTCTTTATTGTTTTTAATTTAGTGCAACAAGCATTAAATATTGGTTAAATGTTTAATGAATTAGCTACAGATAATATTGCTTCCACAACTAATTTCCTTGATCTGTGATAGCATATTTTAGGTTGTACCAGATCTCATTGTTCTATGCTGTATTGAGATAATTAGCTATGTAACTACAGGGCATATTCTGATCAAGTAATACCTTGCAAGGCAGAACACACAAAACAGTTTAAGGGCATAGATTTAAAGTAGGGTATGGGGCACCTGGGTGGCTCAGTCATTTAGCATCCTACTTCAGCTCAGGTCATGATCTCACAGCTCATGAGTTCAAGCCCTGCTTTGGGCTCTGTGCTGACAGCTCACAGCCTGGAGACTGGAGCCTATTTCAGATTCTGTGTCTCCTCTCCCTCTCCCCCTCCCCCACTCATGCTCTGCTCTCTCTCAAAAATAATAAACATTAAAAAATGTATATATATAAAGATAAAGTAGGGTAAATGTTCCTTCATGATGTCTATATTTTTCTTTAAGCATAGATTAATATAACCATGTAGAGTCAATTTGCTACCAGTGCAACTCTAATTTCACCTTTTTTTTTTCCCATTTATCATAATTATTTAATCCAAATAGTACCAGCATATATATGTGCACATTTGATAACTACTTAAAAAAAACAATTAGGTAAAACTATTTGAAACAATTTGTTGGCCTGTTTGCAATACTTTCATATTTCAAAGTAGCACAAGGCAATAAATACTTTGAATATGTGGTAACATCAGACATTGGCAGGTGGATCAACATCCAAAGTAGGGTGAGAGTGGCAGTAGTCATTAAGAACATAAGCAACATACAGAGTCTCATATTTGCTTCCTTTCCTCTCAAAATAATAATCCAGCATTTATATTGCATTTACTAAGTGTCAAGTGTTACTCAGAACACTTATGAACGTTACCTATTATTATTCTCATTTTACTCTTAAAGAAACAGTCACAGAAAGGTTAAGAAACTTGGCCAAGGTCACAAACAAGTGGCTAAGATTCAAACCCAATGCAGAGTCCATATCCTTACCTGCCATGCTAAATTTAGGTTGCTGGGATTAGAATCCTAGTGCGGCTCCTTACATTGTGTGACCACAGGGCAAGTTTCTGAGAATTACTGGGCCTCATTTTTATCATTTGTATAATGGGGGGCAATAATACTATGTTATTTTGTAACTAAAATGTACTTAGTGCAGTATATACCTAGCATACAGTTCTTTTGAGGAATATTGTTTCAAGTTTATGTGGCATGGAGGACAGGTACTATCACCACTGCCTGAATGAGACTTTAACAGTAGAAGCTGTCTCCTTGGCCAACACTAGAGTGCCATTTTGGCTCCGTTTCTTGCTTCTGGGCACCCTCCTCTAACTCATTGCCTTTTATGGCCTTTGTCCCTCCTGTGACTACAACTGTAGTGCTCCTTCTCCCACTTAAAACACCCGTAGTTTCAATTTACTCCTTTGCTAATTCTTCTTAAGAGATGATGTCAATGTGGCTGGTATTTAATTGCATTGGAAATAAAACAATAGAAATGAAGCTATTAACGGGATGGATCTTTTTCTGGATTTAAGCCTTTGAAGAGGAAGAATTCCAAAGAAAAATAAAATAGAATTTGAGCAGAGATTTTAAGAAATTTCTAAGTTATGTTATTCCAAAATGTATTCTTCCTACACCAGTATATCCATAGGTATCTTAGATGTATTTTGACAAATCATACCTTTCTTCATGAAATAATGATCAAAGAATATTTATAAAATTGAGTATTATGGCAGGTAAATCTGAGATATCCTTTATTATTCTGTCTAGGAAGACAGTTACAGTTTGGTTCATGGTTTTTCCCAATAATCGCTTTTTTTTTTTTTTGATGGGGAAAAAATGTTTAATTATCTACTCAATCCATTTGGTGTATTTCAAAAGGTGCAATACTTTTCTTCATTTATCAGTAAAAGAAGTTAGAAATTAACTTCAAAAAAAATAAGCAAATGGCAAACAAATTTCCTTGAAAGTCACAGTCACATATGGAGTGCATCCTAGAAAAGACGAGGGGCAAGACAGGTTCCACCCGCTTTCATGATTTCATCAAGTACTGGACCTACTCAAGGGTGGAGGGAAAAGGCAGCTTTCAAAAAGTAGTATGTTATTAAATGAGGCATTTACTAACTCCTTCCTAAGAGCACCAGGTGGGGAACAAATGTTCTAAACTAGTTCTAGGAAATGGAATGTGGAATCAGTCCATCCTCCTCCCTTAAGGGCTGTCCAATGGTTACTGACTTTAAAAAACATGACTAAATAAAAACAAACCCCACACACAGTTCCTCCCCCAAAAAAGAAAGATAAATAAAAACAAAACAAAAAAACAAAAACAAAATCAAACCCTTAAGTGTCCCAGATTATTCTCCAGAGTGGATGGAGCCCTGGAAGCAGCCCCAACAACCCAAGTTAGTCTGTTGCAAAGTCATCACAAGCATGCCTTGCTTTTTGACAAAAAAAAAAAAACAAAAAAAAAAACCCAAAATAAAACAAAAAACAAATTGTAACAACAAAACAAAAACTAATACTAATCATTTTTCTGACAATACACAATTACTTAAATTAACCAGTACTGAGAGGAGGAAGGGGACCATATCTATGGGCCTTGTCTCACACTAGTGCATGTGGGTAGTTGCAGGACATTTGTCATTATTGCAAAAACGAATTTTAATTTTCAGTCTTTAGTTTGATTAAACATTGCTTTTAGTACGGTGCTGACACCAGCTGTGTGGAAAGGGCTCTGGGGATGTTCACAGCAGCACACACCTCGGGTCTTCTTCGGCACTGGAAGCTCCAGGGCAGCCAATATTGCTTCGTCAAAAACATCCATTAGACTTTTCTGTGTGAGTGCAGAACACTCCACATACTTGACCACCTTCAGGCCATGGGGCAGCTTTTCAGCAGTCTCTGGAGTGACAGGCTTCTCTTTGTTCTTGGCAAGTTTCTCAATCGTAGAGGGGTCATCTCGGAGATCAATTCAGGTCCCAACAAGCAAGAAAGGAGTCTGTGGACAGTGGTGAGTTACCTCAAGCACCCACTTCTCCTTCACATTTTCAAATGAGGACGGAGAGACCACTGAAAAACAGACTAGAAATACATGTTTGTGGATAACTCAGCGGTCGTAATCTGTCATAATCCTCTTGCCCTGCAGTATCAAAAAGTCCAAGAGTATATGGCTCTCCACCAATCATAACTGTGACTACATAGTTGCCAAAAACTATCAGTACATACTCCGATGGAAATTTATTTGTTGTGTAGGCTATCAGGAGACATGTTTCACCAACGGCACCATCGCCCACAACAACACACTTAATTGTCTCCATTGGTGAAACCGTTTTGTATTTACTTTAAATATTTCAAATTGAATGATGACCTCAGCTTCTCCCCGGGGCTCCCATTAATCACTTTAAGAGTATAGGATTTTAGAAGCCATTGATAATACTCAGAAGAATAATAACCTTTTCTAACAGGCAATTATGAATTAACTTTTTGATTAAGTGGTTCAGAATTTTTGTATGTGCCTTTGACTTTATTTTATTATTGATACTGTTAAAATTGAATGCAATGAGTGAATAGCCTGAATTCTGCAATTGCCTTTTCAGAATTAAGCCATCCTAAATTACAGTTATGAATATTGTTTAAAATTGGGAATACACTTTATGAAAATGAAGATACAATTTCAGGTATCTTGGGCTAATTTTAAGAAACATTTCAGATTATGAATTTTTATGAGTATCACAATGTAGTTTGAAAGTAATAAAAAATCAAGAACATGTTTATATATGTTTAATGAAAAACAAATATACAAAATGATGAAATCTGTTACATCTTTGCCTCATGCTTGTAAATCTATGGAAATGCCTTCTCTACTCCTCAGGCTTTTCAAGAAGTTTGCTGGAATATTGCTGATAGATGCATTGTATATTATAACAGAATGAAATTTTGATACTAAATGAATAAATTAGTTGAGAAAAAGGAGCCAGAAGAAGGATAATTAATTATGGAAATTAATGTCACTAAGATACTTTTTATGAGCTAGTTTGAAATTGTTGTATTTTATATAAAATATAATTTTTTTTTTTTTTTTTTTAAATTTTTTTTTTCAACGTTTTTATTTATTTTTGGGACAGAGAGAGACAGAGCATGAATGGGGGAGGGGCAGAGAGAGAGGGAGACACAGAATCGGAAACAGGCTCCAGGCTCCGAGCCATCAGCCCAGAGCCCGACGCGGGGCTCGAACTCACGGACCGCGAGATCGTGACCTGGCTGAAGTCGGACGCTTAACCGACTGCGCCACCCAGGCGCCCCTAAAATATAATTTTTTAATGTTTATTTATTTATTTTGAAAGAGAGAAATAGAGCTCAAGCAGGGGAGGGGCAGATAAAGGGAGAGAGAATACCAAGCTGGCTCTGCACCATGAGTGCAGAGCCCGATGAGGGTATCAAACCCACAAACTGTGAAATCATAACCTGAGCTGAAACCAAGAGTCAAATGAACAACTGACTGAGCCACCCAGGCACCCCTAAAATATAATTTTATCAAAAGGTGCACATATTAAGTGTGAGCTTCAACCTTGTATCAGTAGATGAGAATTTCAATAGATGTTTATGATAATATTTAATCTGTTGCCCCATTGTTGATTGAAAAGAACTTACATATAGATTAAAATGTATATATCTATCAAATAAGATCTTTTTTAAGACTGTCAAGTTGTTCCCCAGATTTGTGAATGCATCTTTGTTAGAATATAAGGCTACTTGCACTCTAAAATGTTCTTTATCTTTCATGGAATAGTTGATTAATAGTAACTTGAATGGCTATCTTCTAAGTTTTTTTTTAAACAAAAAAATTAAGGATTTATTTTTAAAGGAAAATTATTGTGACAATCCAAAATATAAAATGTAGCCATTATAGTCTTTGGGTGTTTTCTGAATAGTTGTTTTCATAGTTACAGGCCTTTCTGGTACTGAGAATAGGCTATTCAAATTTAAAATATGGAAACCTCGAATAGTCAAAGGTGGCCAGGGCACTGTAGTGTTCAACTTGTCAAAGGGTTGTTTTCGGTGTACTAGGAGAAAACTCAGACTAATGGGTTTTAGAAAGTCTCTCAATAGTAAAAATTAAAGCCAATGAGATTAACCACAAATTATTTCTGTCTCTGTTCTCCATTTTAGAACAAGGACTGGCAGCTGTTTTCTTTTAAGGACGAGATAGTAAATATTTTAGAGTATGTTGGACATACAGTCTCTGTTGCAACTCCCGAACTGTGCCATTATAACTTGAAGACAGCCATAGACGATACATAAATGATGAGTGTGGTTGTGTTCCAATAAAACATTATTTATTGACACTTAAATATGAATTTCATGCAATCTGTGTATGTTACAAAATATCCTTTATTTTTTTTTTTTTTGCCATTTAAAATTGTGAAATGATTTTTAGTTCATAAGACAAAAATGGCTGGTTGAATTTGTCCTGTGACCTTAGTTTGCCTTCTCTTGCCTTAAACAAAGAACAATGAAATGCGCCCTGTTATCTTTATATCCCCAAATACTTAGCACATAATAGGTACTCAACAATTGTAAGGCAGATAACTACTCTGATGTATTTAATTTTGAACTTAATATTGATTTATTTCTAATATCGAATTTTTCTTAGCAAATAAAACTTTCCTTGTGTTTATTTCCACCATATTTATAAACATATATATGCACACATACCCTTTTCTTAATTTTATATACATACATATAACATATATATATATATATACACACACACACACATACACACATACATACATATACACATTAAAATTTTTTTAATGTTTATTTACTTTGAGAGAGAAAGAGAGACAGATTGCAAGTATGGGAGGGGCAGAGAGAGAGGGAAACACAGAATCTGAAGTAGGCTCCAGGCTCTGAGCTGTCAGCCCAGAGCCCCACTCAGGCGGGGCTCGAACCCATGACCTGAACTGCAAGATCATGACCTGAGCCAAAGTTGGACGCATAACTGACTGAGCCACCCAGGCACTCCTACACACACACATTTTAAACAGTTTCATTGGGGTATAATTTATATACCACAGAACTGACCTGTCTTAAGTATATAATCCAATGCTTTTAGTAAATTTACTGATTGTGCAGCCATAACCATAATATAGTTTGTGAACATTTCCATCATCCCCAAAAGATTCTGTATGTCCATTTGCTGTCAGTCTCTGTTTATATGTATGTAAATAATCAGTGGATTAATGTATGTTTCCATTCTATTATGCAGATCAAGAATTCAGAAGACAAATTCATGGAGACAGGTCAAGACTTGTGCTCTTGGCACTTTACAATTATGAACTTGTGTAGTTTTCATCTAACTTAATGTGTTGTTTCTATTACAATCTTCATTTTACCCATAAGGAAACTGAACTAAGTTGCCCAAGTTTACTCAACTTACAGAGTGACATCAACTCAGCTATTGCATGGAGGTACAGAGTTTTAAGATGAAGCAATATGGTTCCAGGGTCCATGATTTTAATCACTTTAAGAGTATAGGATTTTAGAAGCCATTGATAATACAAGAATAAAAAATAATCCTTTCTAACAGGAAATATGAATTAACTTTTGGCTTACCATTTTAGGCAAGCAATAATTTTCATCAAAATCATAACTTCAGCCCTCCTTAATCATATATAAATAAGAATCATTAGTGAGCATAAATCAACTGATATTTTGGATATATACTTGCACATAGTAAATAGAAGACAATTATTCTGCTACACAGGACATGTGCACTTACATTATTTCCAGTGTTATGATAAGTGCTATTATCCATCTCTCAAATATATATCATTTGAAAAGAACTATTAAGTAAAACTGTAAATAGGACTAATTTTTCATAGCATGAAACTTCTACCTCAGTACTTAGCTTACATAAGTAAGCCTATTTATTTATTTATTTATTTATTTATTTATTTATGCACAAGCGTGTGAGTGTGGGAGAGGCAGAGAGATGGGGAGAGAGAGAATCCCAAGGAAGCTCTGTGCTAGCAGCACAGAGCCCAACACAAGGCTCAATCTCACAAATCATGAGATCATGACTTGAGCCAAAATGAAGAGTTAGACCCTTCACTGACTGAGTGACCCAGGCATCCCCAGCCTATTTATTTTTGTCAGCAACTAAAATGTTTTGTTTACAATTATTTTACAATTTACCTTTATCCTACTTTTTTATAAATTTGTCAAAAATATTACAAAGAGCAGTTAATAATCAGCAATAATTGTATATACAACTCTCTCTAAGCATAGATATCCCGAAAAGTCATTTTTGTTTTTAAGGGAAATGTTAAGTGTGACTATTGTGTTTTTGTACTATATAATTGTAAGTGTTTATATACTGTGTATATTTTCTATGTCTTTGCTCCTCTAAGTATAAATAATAAACATTCATATAAAAAAATGGTCTTATTTGATTTTGATGCAAACTGTTACAGGAATGAAAATTTAGGAAATTGCCAATTTTCACATTCTTGACAAGATCCTATTCTCCTTTAAAGATTTCACATGAGTTTTCTCTAAGAACCACATTTCCTTCAAGGCCACCTGATTCCCAGTGGTTCTCTAGCACTTTCTGCTTTGTTCTTTCTCTTAGGCATCAGACCTGATCACAGCCATCAGCCATCTTCCTGAGGAGTTTGACCCCACTGATTACCTCCACGGTCCCTTTCTTTGTGAACCATTCTCATTACCACAGCCACCTGTGAGAGTGGGTGGAGTAAGAAGGGCTGAGGCTATCACATGGCTTGTCTCCAAATTGAAGTTTTTGAGGCATCATGTTTTTTTCTAAACTGGCATTTCACTTGATTCCATTGATTTTCTTCCTCAATGAGGAAACAGAGCCTCAAGATCTAGTAAGCAGTGTGCAGTGGTTAAAAATGTGTTTTCAATCCATCCTCACTGCTTGTTGGCTATGATCTTGAGAAAGTTATCTAATTTGTTTAAGCTTCAGTTTCTTCATCTCGAATCCTATTAGGAGGCTAATAGGAGCTACTTTGAACACTAAGTGAAATAATATCTACATAGAGAGTATGTGTAATATATAATGTATATAAATACTGAAGTACTTGGTACGGAGTGAACAATCAGTGAATGTAAACTATGACCAATTTTTGTGTTTTATGTTTTGTCTCATGTATTTAGCACTAACTATCCTGGCTATTTTAGAGTTCTCAAACTGTGATGCTACAAATCCCATTACACAGATTTGAGTATCTTGATGCCTAATGATTGGTGGTATTGACTACCTATTAAAAATAGAATATATAGAGAACTGATAAAACTTAAAACACAAAAAACTTATAAAACACAAAAAAACCCCACAAATAATCCATTTAAAAAAATGGACAGAAGACATGAAAAGACATTTTCCCAAGTAGACATCCAGATGGCCAATAGACATGAAAAGATGCTCAATATCACTCATCATCAGGGAAATGAAAATCAAAGTCATGATGAGATACCACCTCACACCTGTCAGAATGGATAAAATCAGCAACACAAGAAAAAACAAGTGTTGGTGAAGATGCGGAGAAAGAGGAACCGTATTGCACTATTGATGGGATGCAAACTGGTGCAGCCACTCTGGAAAACAGTATGGAAGTTCCTCAAAAAGTTAAAATAGAATTACCCTATGATCCAGAAATTACACTACTAGATTTTTACCCAAAGAATAAAAAAAATACTAATTCAAAGGGATACATACACCCCATAGTTTATAGCAACATTATCTACACTAGCCAAATTATGGAAACAGCTCAACTGTCCATCAACTGATGAATGGATAAAAAAGAAGCAGTATAAATATACACAATGGCATATTAATCATAAAAAAGAATGAAATCTTGCCATTTGCCACAACATGGATGGAACTAGAGTATGATGCTAGGCAAAATAAGTCAGAGAAATACCATATGATTTCACTCATATGTGGAATTTAAGAAACAAAACAAATGAGCAAAGGGAAAAAAGAGAGAGGCAAACCAAGAAGCAGGCTCTTACCTATAGAGAACAAACTGAAGGTTACCAGAAGGGAGGTGGTTGGGAGATGGGTAAAGTAGGTGATGGGGATTAAGGTAGGCACTTGTGATGAGCACCAGGTGTTGTATGGAAGTATTGAATCACTATATTGTATACCTGGAACTAATATTACACTGTATATTAACTAACTGGAATTTAAATAAAAATAATGTGTATAAAATTAAAATAAAATAATATTATAAAAATAAATTATTTGACCCATGAAATAAAGAATAATAAAAAATATTACAATTGGAAATAACTTCAGAATCTATTACAGTCTCCCTCTTAAAATATTTCTTCCATAAAAATCCTTGCTGTTTTTCCCAAACTATATTTACAAGTTAATAGTTCTGAGAAAGGTGCCATGTAAAAAGAGTTTCATTCTGTAGGGAACTGCATACAATCTTCTGCTCTTGAAGGGGAGAATAGTATATTTACAATAAATATTCTGAAATTCTCTGTAATAGAATGTTTTATAAAATCAAATGGACTAGAATACTTTGTTTTCTAATTGATATCTTTTTTTTGATAAATTATGTCCTAGTGAAAGGAAATACAGTGTTAGAGAAAGTTTACTCCATCATGAGATAGTTCTTATTAGAATATTACTCTTTATTGTAAGATAAAATACGCCTTATAATCTGACTGTTTGCCCATTTTTTATCTCCTGGAGCAAGAGAAGAAAACCTTTATAGATAGATATGAACTATCTGCCCACTTAAACTCTTATTTCTTCACTTAATGGAACAGCTTCTTCATGTGATATGGTATATATGCCCCTTACCATTCTGGCCTTTCATTTCTAAGCATAAGCAAATCTTTTCTATAATGTCTCCTCACCACTGAATGTAATATTCTATATATAGTGTGACAATAATCAAGAACAGTGAACAATGGCATTCTTTTTGTTCTAGAAATGTTTTTATAATGGTGCTGTCACTTAACAAAAAGTTGTATTATCTTGTTGGTTTACATTTAATTTATGGTGAAAAGAAAAAAAAAATTTGATATCTTGGTTTTATATGTAAGCTATAATGTCCAGATTTTGCTCATACCATAATTGAACTTCCATTCTTGAAACCAAGTAAAGAACTTATACATCCATCTATGTACTATTAACGTTGTGTTGATTTCTGCTCATTATAAGTTGCCAAGGGGCATCTGAATCCTGATTTTGAAATCCAGTAACTGAGTTATCTTTCATAAATTTCTACTGATCAGATAAGGACTATCCATTAGGATGGAATGGAAACATTAACTAGTATAATGAGGGTTGGTTTTTTGTTTTTTGTTTTGTTTTGTTTTTACATACAGTTTGCTGCAATTTGTGTACAGTTACTAAAATTTCATTAAAATGTGATAAAATTCAGTCTGCTTTCATCCTTAATGAACATAGGAAAAATATGTCAAATGCTTTGTTTTAATCAACACATACTTATATAAACATCATAAGCCTGCTCTAAAAAGCATAAAGTGATAAGGTTTGTGTTACTTTATTTTAGTGGTTCTATATTGGCTTTTAGTTTTTGTGGCTTTACCTATTGAATACATTGTTAATTATTTACTTTAAGAATCCAGTGGGCATCAATCTCAAAATTATCAGTTTATAAGTATCTTGTGTATTATTATTGGATGTTACTAAAGTAATTGGTTTATTTGTTTTTGTTTTACTTGTGAGTCTAACTAGGTTCATGGAGAGCAGAATTCATTTGCAGTGGTTAATTACTTTGTTATTATTTTTCTATCAGTTTGGTCAGGAAGAATAGAATGCATAAAAGCTTTGTTTGCTATCTTAAACTTTTTTCGGTTTTATGGAGAAATACAAAGAGGAAATAGAATATTTTTAAATTCAAACTTTCCTTCCACCTATGTTAATATTATGCCATGTTGCCCTAAACAATATTCTTATGCTAGAAGTAGCTTTTAAAGCCCCGTGTTAGCTCTCCATAGCAATTTTCAGAAAGCTCACTTCATTCTGGGCTTATAAATTTCTTGGGGCTTATAAATATCACTAAATATTTGTGTCACTCTTATTTTCCTTATTCAGGTGTCCCTTTGTTTTTCTTTGAAAATATTGCTCATTAGCCCTTATGTGTTTTCACTTCAATGCACCCTGATTTACTTTTGCATTTATACTTTCTTTTTTTTTTTTTTTAATTTTTTTTTTCAACGTTTATTTATTTTTGGGACAGAGAGAGACAGAGCATGAACGGGGGAGGGGCAGAGAGAGAGGGAGACACAGAATCAGAAACAGGCTCCAGGCTCCGAGCCATCAGCCCAGAGCCCGACGCGGGGCTCGAACTCACGGACCGCGAGATCGTGACCTGGCTGAAGTCGGACGCTTAACCGACTGCGCCACCCAGGCGCCCCTATACTTTCTTTCTTGAATTCCTTGATTATAGAATCACTCATATCCTCTATTCATTTTTTTTAAATTATATATATAAGGTTTTCTGACACATAGGTACTTAACTTTCTTTTTCGATTTCAAAAATTTTAAATTGTATGCATGTTTACTTGTTTTTAAGAGTCTCATAACATTTATGTCACAAATTGCATCTTGCATTGTGATCCAGACTGTGAGACCAGCAGTCTTCCTCATTCATTCTTTTTTAATACAAGTTAAAATTTCAGTTAGGCAATTAAAAAAAATTCCAGAATTTTCTGTTTAGTAGAATAGTTCTAAGAATATATCCAGTAGTTTATGTCTTCCTTGGTTTCCTTCTGGTCTATTCAGTATCAGGAATAGAATTGTTCATATTCTTCTCTTGTAGTCTATCACTACTATTTTACTTTTAGTTTTTAGTTTTTTAGCTTTATAACTTTATTGGGATATAAATGACATATAACATTGTATAAATTTAGCTTGTACAGTGTGATGATTTGATAGATGTCTATAATGTGAAATGATTACCACAGTAAAGTTGAAACATACATTGTCTCACATAGTTACCTTTGTGCGTGGGCGCGTTTGTGCGTGCATGTGTGTGTGTGTGTAGTGAGAACTTCGAAAATCTGCTCTCTTGGTAACTTTTGAGTGTATAATACAATGTTGATAACTGTAGTCACCATGTTGTACATTAGATCTTCAAACTTATTCATATTATTACTGGCAGTTTGTACATTTTGAACACGTTTTCTCTAACCACCACCATTCTACCCTCTGTTTCTTTCAATTGAGTTTTTTCCAGATTCTATATTTAAGTCAGATCATATGATACTTGTCTTCCTCTGTCTTTTTTCACTTAGCATAATCCCCTCACGGTCCATCCATGTTGGCACCAATGGCTGGATTTCCATCTTTATGGCTAAATAATATGAGAGACAGAGACGGAGACAGAGAGAGAAAGTGTATGTGTGTATCACATTTTCCTTACCCATTCATTCATTCATTGATGGCAACTTAGATTGTTTTCATGCCTTGACTATTGTGAATAATGCTTCAGAGAACATATAGCTCTTTAAGATGGTGATTTCATTTCCTTCAGATCATATGGTAGTTTTACTTTTAATGTTTTTGAGGAACCTCCATACTATTTCCCATAGTGGCTGTACCAATTTGCACTCCCACCAGTAGCGTACAAGTGTTCCCTTTTCTCCACATCCTCACTAGCACTTATTGTGTCTTTTTAATAATAGACATCCTAAGAGGTTTGAGTTAATATCTCACTTTGGTTTTGATTTGTGTTTTCCTGATGATTAGTGATATTGAACACCTTTTTCACATACATGTTGGACATTTGTATGTGTTCTTTGAAAAAACTATCTGCTCCGTTCCTCTGCCCATTTTCAACAGGATTATTTGCTTGCTATTGACATGAATGAGTTTCTTATATTCTAGATACTAACCCCTTATCAGATAGATGGTTTGCACATATTTTTTCCCATTCTGTAGGTTGCATTTTCATTTTGTTAATTGTTTCTTTTGTTGTGCAGAAGCTGTTTAGTCTGATGTAGTCCCAATTGTTTATTCTTGCTTTGTTGCCTATGCTTTGGGCATCATATTAAAAAAATCATTGCTGGGGCGCCTGGGTGGCGCAGTCGGTTAAGCATCCGACTTCAGCCAGGTCACGATCTCGCGGTCCGTGAGTTCGAGCCCCGCGTCAGGCTCTGGGCTGATGGCTCGGAGCCTGGAGCCTGTTTCCGATTCTGTGTCTCCCTCTCTCTCTGCCCCTCCCCCGTTCATGCTCTGTCTCTCTCTGTCCCAAAAATAAATAAAAACATTGGAAAAAAAATTAAAAAAAAAAATCATTGCCAAGACCAATATCAAGGAGATTTCTCGTGTGTGTGTGTGTGTGTGTGTGTGTGTGTGTGTGTGTGTGTGTGTTGTCAAAGTTTACAGTTTCAAGTATTACATTTAAGGCTTTAATCAATCTTCAAGTTATTTTTTGTGAATTCCAGTTTCATCCTTCTGCAGGTCAATATCCAGTTTTCCCATCACCATTTATTGAAGAGACTATCTTTTCTCCATTGAGTATTCTTGGCCTCCTTGTCAAATTTCAACTGATCGCTTTTAGTCTTACCCAAATACTTTATAGTGTGTTCTCACTATAGTTTACAATACTTCTTCCCTGATCCCGTCTTTCTCAGGATTTAAAATTATGTAATATGATACCTCTATGGCTAAAAAGTAATTATTCCTTTTTCATGGTATTGTCTTGACTCTTTAGAGCTTCACAAAGCTCAGTGAACCCTGTCTTAGTACACTGTTGGACAATTAAGTTGCACTTCCCAAATTGACTGGAGTTAGTTCTAATAATCGCTATGTGGTTTTTTGCCATTGGTTAACTTAAGAGTGTATGAGGGATAACAGTGGGGAGGGATCTGGCTAAAGAAAACCATTATACATCATTTTTTTCATTTCCAATTTCAAAGAGGCAACAATTACATATTAAGACCATAACCATGCTATATTTTATGTCTTAAGTTAGAAATAATTTGTATTAAACAGTTAAATTCAGCTTCTACATCCTTTGCTACCAAGAAATTCTGGCTTTCCCGTCTGCCCCTGTTCCCCATACCACCACCCTTGCTTCATTTCCAACTAGATTCTTATAAATTCATTTTGCTTTGCTGCATACTAAGAGGTATTTTAACACTGTAATTTTTCCTCTATTCAAACACTCAGTGTCTTTCTGGTTTTATGACTCAGGGATATTAACTGTTTTCTCTAGGGTGCCACTATGATCCCAGATACACTGAGTAACTTGGATGCTTGCTATGCAGAACACTTTGAGTAACCTTTATATAACCTAGTTGGCATAGCTGAGTATGCATATCTCAAATTCCCTTCTCAGTACCCAGGATTATTAAGATTTAGCTATGCCACAATAACTTCACACCAAAGCACCTGCTGTCAGCCCTTCTAAAACATGACTCAGTTCTCCTGCTGTGCATCCTGGAAGGGAAATCTCTGGTCTGAGTTACCATTATTTTAGCTTAGGTTTTCTCTACACTCGGTGCCTTTAACTCAATTAAATCGTTTTTTTCTCCTTTTCCTCAATATTTCTAACATAAGGGACTACCACTTCAAACATAATTAATCAAGAATACACACAGCTGAGGAAAATACATACAGAAGGAAATCTTTAATATTTTGATTTTTATAGAAGAAAAATTCTAAGGATGAATGTGTTTTAATCTAGCTTTTAAGGGAATTTCATTTATATGGGAAAAACCATTTTGTTTGGAAAGGGAGGGCATTCACTTGTGCTCTTAAATTTAAGTTTTGGTAGCTGGCTGAGATTGAAGATAACTTGAGAGAGGGGCTAAGAACACTGGCTTTAGAGCCAGACTGACTTCAGTTTCTTTTCTGGCACCACATTAACTAGCTGTGTAACATAGGGCAAATCTACTAACTTAAATTTTCCTTACATTTAATACAGAGGTAATCATTCCTATCGGAGCTGATTATTGATAGGGTTAAAAGATACAATGTATGCACAGTGTAGAGCAAAATGCCTGCCATGTAAGAAGTGTTCCATAAATTATAACACTTTTGTTTACAAACCTCCAATCTCTGGTGCAACCATGGGTTGGCACTTGATACATGTGAGTACCAGATATGAGCATATTTGGGCATAGAATATCATCACATCATTTTCTCTTCTTTTTAAAGTTTATTTTGAAAGAGGGAGAGAGAGAGAGCATGAGTGAGAGAGGGACAGGCAGAGGGGCAGAGAGAGAATCCCAAGCAGGCTCTGTGTTCTCAGCGTAGAGGCTGATGCACATACAGATGTACAAACCCTGAGATCATGACCTAAGCCGAAATCAAGAGGCGGATGCTTAACTGACTGAGCAATCTGGGAGTCTCACATAATTTTCAATGGAGAAAGAACTCTCTTAAGTTTTTTTTATTTCTCTTCAGATTTTGTGCCACTAACCTTTAGGTTTTTAGGTTGTCAATGGTACACGTGCCTGGCTCCTAGAAATCATGAATTTAAGGTTATATGATGTCTGACATAATAATGTACCAACACACACACACACACACACACAGTTTGGGACTTTGATAGTGTGATAGTGACCAGACATGATCTATGTTAGGAAACTTCCCATTACCCCTTCAAAAAAACCAAAGCAAAACGAAAAAGCTCATGGTGTTTTTCTGATGATTATATAGAAAGCAATCTGAAAATAGAGTTGAAATTCTAAAGTTTTCACCCTTGCTCTCCCTTTTATGAAATATATGGCCTTGGACAGAGCCCTTTCCTTTGAAGTGAAAATAATATTTATCCTCTAAAATTTGGGGAGGATTAAGTGGGATCATGTATGCAAAAGTGCCGTGTAAGCTACCAATTTGTGCTTACTGTTGGACAGATTGTTAGATAGGTTTCGATTTTCACTTTCATGTCTGGATTCAGGAACTTCCAACTTAGTTCATATTTGTATTAGGCTAAATAAATAGAGGTCCCCTCCCCATTCTGACCTCCCCTTCCTTCTTTTCTCTCTCTTCAGAGAAGCCAGATAGATTAAATCATTAGATCATGTTAAGAGAGAAAATAACCTACACTCTAAGCATGTTTTATAAAACCTTTAAATATTAGCAGGCTGTTCAAAGTACTTTTATCACACTTAATGTCTTCAAAACCATGAGAAAGTTTCTGATAATTCATATGTAGATTATATGGCACAAGGTACACTTCTTTGTAAGAAACCCCTACCAGCTGGGTTTGCTTCTAAGGAAATATATAGCTTTTCAATCTAAAATGAGAATATTTTTCCTGCACTGTCTTTTACACAGGATTTTTTGAGATGACTCAAGATGAAAGAAATAAAAAAAAATACTTACAACTGGGAAGTTAATGAAAATTTATTATTTTGTTGCTACTTCCTAATGCTACAATTGCATTATCCTTTTTCTCCTTTGAATCCAAGACTTCTGAGCCTCTTATCCTAAACCTTTATTGAAGAAGACTTATTCTTCCTCCAACACTTCAAAAACATGTCTCTTGATGCTTTGGTATGGAGTCTTAACTGCTTTTGTGCCTTCCTTTTTTTAATTTTTGTCTATCTAAACACATTGCCCAATGAGCAATTAAATTGACAGTTCTCCTGTTGTTATGTATTTGTTATTCAGCTGATCGTTGAAATGAAAATCCATTGGTGATTAAACTAAATGTATTCACTTCTGAAAACAATGCTTTGATCAAAATTTCTTCATCCATTAAGATATATGCCTGCAAGGAGGGGAAAGCTTTCCTTAAGCATTTTAAGGTTCTTTTTAAAAATAATATTCTCCATTCTTTTAACCTATATAAAGGCAACATTTACAGCATTTCCCCCTGAAAAGTAATTTATTTCAGCCACCTTTTTAATAGTAACTATCACAGAAGATTAGCTCCAACCACGGGTCATGGCTATAATATATATCTTACAGGTATATTCTGAAATACTGTACTTAGGATAAAAATAGTTTACATGGCTTCCTTTTAATATAGAACAATTCTGGGACATTTGATTTCTACAAAATGTTAATTCAAAGACATCAGAATAAAAGGAATCTAGAAGACATGATCTGCCATTTCATCTTATGTACTCTTAAAACCTAATACTTCCCAGTAATTTACCAGTAGTAAGGACCAAATTAAAAGAAATATTCTTCATGATGATGATAATGATGATGATGATGATGATGGCAGCTAATAGTTACTGAACTTTGTCTTATCTGACTTAATGCCCTCAGCTCTTTACATTTCAAAGAAATGAAATTCATGGGTAGAAAGATGAATTCAACTAAGGTTATGGTAGAGCTATGACTTGAACTCAGTCAATGTGACTTCAAGTCAGTGTCAGACTTCCTTTATGTAGTCTTTATATATATGTATATATATATACATATATATATTGAGAGAGTGTGCAGGTGATGCACTAGCAGGGGAGGGGCAGTGAGGTGGGGGGAGAGAGAGAGAGAATGAATGAATGAATGAATGAATGAATCCTAAGCAGGCTCCTCATTGTCATTGCAGAGCCCAATGCAGGGCTCAAACTCAAGAACTATGAGATCATGACCTGGGCCAAAATCAAGAATCTGATGCTTAACTGACTGATCCAATATGTTCACAGGTTGATTTTGAAAATCATAATGTAAACCAGTATGACATTTATATATACCTCTTTAAATGCCTTTTTTAAAAAATAAAATCTGTAAGCTTTTATTTATTAAAACTCCTTAATCTTCCCCATTTGGTATCTCTTATGGGATATCTTAATATATATCATGCATGGACACAGATTTTAATAAAAATTAGTCCTGTAAGAAATATCCCTGTTACATATTCTTAACA
Source organism: Puma concolor (assembly GCF_028749965.1). Lineage (NCBI taxonomy): Eukaryota > Metazoa > Chordata > Mammalia > Carnivora > Felidae > Puma > Puma concolor. The sequence continues at coordinate 52,694,330 of NC_141679.1, read as the reverse complement.
CCTAAAAGTACTCCATGATAGAAAATGAATACATTCACATTTATCTTATATCATACTTCCTGTTTGAGTGTATGATGTGCCTTAGTAATATTAAAAAGGATTCTGAGTTTGGTGCATTTGGAAAGTTTGGGATTCATTTCTGGATATTGCCACTACTGTTAATGGTTGCTTACCAATACCAGACTAACCTTCCTAAATTACTTGTTTTCTACTATTATTTACTATGTCTATTAAATCTAGACTCCTTTCCCCATGCAGTTTTGTGAGCTGACTGTCTAACCTCCCCACTGTAAATCCCACTGGATCTCAGCAGGAGCTGGAAACTCTAATTAGGCAGTCCCTTTGTCCCTATATTCTCCTTACCTATAATGATCATGCCTTTCTCCCTGTTTTTATTTATGCTCCTTCCCAGGCATGTGATTATTGTTCTTTATTCCCTTCTTCAAAAACTTATTCATCCTTCAGCATCCTTACTTCCATGGAGAAGTTTGTCAGGTTAACTCAAATCACAATGATCTCTAATTTTTCTCAAACCCTAGAGTATCTTTAATGCAATTTCCAGTCCTTGATTATAGATTATATTGTATTTACTGTGAATTTTTGATTCATAAGTCTTACCCACTTATAAATTCCTAGTTATAAATTTACTTATAAATTACTAGTTATAAATTTACTAGATTAAATATGATAAATTAATCATATTCTATACAGAATCATCTCACCTACAGACTTTAAGTTAATGCATTTTATTGACAAGTAGAAAGGTGCAGGTGAAGGAAACATATTTCATTTTTGCTGACTGCCCTCATATGGCTTTATAAGTTGTGTGAAGTCACTTAGGTCTTGTTCATCTGGATCACCAACCTGTGAACTGTTTGGAATATTGTCTTGTTTCAGGCTTACTTATGATAGAAAAAAGAAAGTTAAAATTCACTCTTGTATTTTTTTAAAGTTTATTTATCTATTTTGAAGGAAAGAGAGTGTAAACAGGGAAGGAGCAGAGAGAGAGGGAGACAGAGAATCCCAAGCAGGCTCCACGCTGTTAGTGCAGAAAGCCTGACACAGGGTTCAAACTTACCAACCATGAGATCATGATCTGAGCTGAGATCAAGAGTCAGACTCTTAACTGACTGAGCCACCCAGTCTTCCCCATATTGGTGCCTTTAAAGGGTTACTTTGAGCTTGTGAACACATGAGTTTAGGAACAGATTTTTAGAATTTAACCTGTTTCTAAGCACTTATCTGTATCTCACAAAGTGAGGACTCAAAAAGTAGTCAGTGCTTTCTTGCTTGTTTTCCTTCATGGATAAAGGTTCTTCAATATCTAAACTAATGTATCATTTATAAACATATATTTCCCCCATGAACTGGTTAATCTAACAAGTTCAATAGAATGCTGTGGATTCTAGATATAGGTATACACATTCACAACAGTATATATTGTACAAATATAGCTATATAACATCTATATTGTCTATGATTTATAGTGAGAGACATGTTGGTATCACCTCTGCCTCTCTGTCAGTTTATTCTCCCAATCATGCCAGTGCTCCTACTCAAAAGTATGTACTTATTGTATATGCTGCCATGGGAGATATATCTGCATCAGAACATAGAACAAATTACATTTCTTTACAGAAATAGAAAATGCAATCCTTAGATTCATATGGAATCACAAAAGACCCTGAATAGCAAAAGAAATCACAAGAAAGAACAGAGCTGTAGACATCACTCTTCCTGATGTCAAAATATATTACAAAGCTTTAGTAGTCAAAACAGTACGATACTGGCATAAAAACAAGAATATGACTGGGGTTCCTGAGTGGGTCATTCGGCTGAGCATTGAACTTCAGCTCACGTCATGATCTCATGGTCTGTGGGTTTGAGCCATGCGTTGGGCTCTGTGCTGACAGAGCCTGCTTCGGATTCTGTTTCTCCTTGTATCTCTTTGCCCCTTCCTAACTCCCGCTTTGTGTGTGTGTGTCTCTCTCTCAAAAATAAACATTAAAAAACAAAAACAAACAACAACAACAAAACACAAGCATATGACCAATGGAACAGAATAGAGAACACAGAAATAAATCCAGCATTTGTGGTCAACTGGTCTCTGACTAGGGTGCCTGGAACATACAATGGGGAAATGATTGTCTCCTCAATAAATAGTGTTAACAAAATTGGACACCCATAAGCAGAAGAATGAAATTGGACTTTATCTCACATCATATAAAAAACCATCAAATCAAAATGGATTGAAGACTTAAATATAAGACCTGGAACTATAAACTGCAGTAGAAAAGAACATGGGAAAAAGCTTCTTGACATTGGTCTTGGCAATGATTTTTTGGATATGACACCAAAAGCACAGGCAGAAAAATTAAAAATAGACAAGTGGGATTGCAAGCTTCTCTAAAGCAGTGGAAATAAGCAAGTGAAAAGATAGCCCATACAATGCGAGAAATTATTTGCAAACCATATATCTGATAACAGGTTGATATCTAAAATACACAAGGAACTCCTACAATTCAATACCAAAACAAAAACAAAAGACAAAAAAAAAAAAAAGAAAAACAAAAAAAGAAAATAAAGAAATCTCCAAAACAAATAACCCACTTAAAATATGTGTAAAGAACACAGAAAATGTGAATAGATATTTCTCCAAAGAAGACCTACACATTGCTGACAACTACATGAAAAGATGTGCAGCATCACTCATCATCAGGGAAATGCAAATCAAAACCACAATGAGATCTCAGTTCTACCTGATAGGATGTGTATTATGAAAAAGACAAGATAACAAGTATTGGCAAAGATATGAAGAAAAGGGGGGCATCTGTCTGCCTCAGTCAGTAGAATATTGACTCTTGATATCAGGGTTGTGAGTTCGAGCCTTATGTTGGATCTAGATAGAGATTACTTAAATTTTTAAAAAAATCTTTAAAAAAGTTAGGGAGAGAAGAGAACATTTCTACACTGTTGGTGAGAATGAAAATTAATACCACTATTATGTAAAATAGGATGCAGATTCCCCCCAAAATTAAAAGTAAAACTATCATATGATCCAACAGTTTCACTTTTGGGTATATATCCAAGGAAAGGAAACCTGGATCTCAAAGAGATATCTGTATTTCAGTATTTTTTGCAGCAGTATTCACAAGAGCCACAATATAGAAAAAAATATAAATGTCAGTGAGTGAATGTACAAAGTCACACGAAAGTCACCACACACACACACACACACACACACAGAAACACACTGGAATATTATTCAACCATAAAAAAGAAGGAATCCTGTCATTTGAGACAAAATAGTTGAACCTGGAGGACTTTGTGCTAAATGAAATAAGCCACATACTTAAGACAAATACCACATGATCTCACTTGTATGTGGAATCTAAAATAGTCAAACACACAAGCTGAGGAGAATTGTGGTTGAAGAGGCTGGGTGGAGGGGGAAATGGGGAGATATTTATCACAAGGTACAAACTTTCAGTTATAAGATGAATGAGTTCTGGAGATCTAATGTACAGCATGGTGACTATAGTTAACAATACTGTATCTATGCTTGAAATTTGCTAAGAGAGTAGATCTTAACTCTTATCAGCACCAAAAAAAAAAAAAAATTGGTACTTATGTGACCTGATAGATATGTTAATCAGCCTGATTGTGGTAATCATTTCACAATGTAAACATGTATCAAAACATCAAGTTATACGACTTAAGTATATACAATTCCTATTCATCAATTATACCTTGATAAGTCTAAAGAAGAAAACAAGGACCCTGGGGAACACTGAATAGATTTCTTAAGCACCTTCTCTGGACAGCTCTTTTCTCTTTGGAGTCTGTCTCACAAATTCCAGCCACTCAGACTCCAAACTTCAGCTCAAAAGATCCCATGAACTATTTAAGGCTAGTTACCAATGTCTGAAAATTGCTATTTCATAACTGTTTAGGTTTATTAATGACTATAGGGACAATTTATTATCAGTTGTTCTTTCATCGCTGGGAACCTAAATCTGATAGCCTTCATTTGCTTTTAAATGGCATAATCAAAATCACAGATTTTAAAAAACATAATTTTAGGTTTTTTGTTCTCTGTTCTTTTTTCTTCAGTTTGCCATTTTTCAACCCACTTAGCTCTAACCCTCATTTCTCTCCAATGTCCAGAATTTCTAGCCCTGTGCTGTGCTCATAGATTACTGCTGCCAGATGAAGCATCCAAATGCAAAGCTCTAAACTGTGTTGTATCAGAGATGGCATCTGGGCATTCAGCTGGCCCATCTGGCAGAACTTTTCTTGGGACTTTTTATGTGGCAGCTCACGTGGCTATAGAGAAAGCCACTAAGCTTTTTCCAGAGTTGAGCTAGGGTCTGACCCTTCCTTTTTTTTTTTTTTTTTTTTTTTAATGTTTACTTATTTTTGAGAGAGAGAGAGGGAGAGAGGGAGAGAGGGAGAGAGAGAGAGGGAGAGAGAATGCATTAACAAGGGAGGGGCAGAGAGAGAGAGGGAGACATAGAATCTGAAACAGCCTCCAGGCTCTGAACTGTCAGCACAGAGCCTGGGGCAGTGCTCGAACTCAGGGACAGTGAGACCATGACCTGAGCCGAAGTTGGATGCTTAACCAACGGAGGCACCCAGGCGCCCCAGGGTCTGACCCTTCCTGACTGCCTTCATTTCTTGCATGATATACTTTTGGCTGACTGCCTACTGTACTTAGAGAAATTGCTTGATATTTAAACTGATGATTGTTGGCGTGTTTTTTAAGTTTTAACTCTGAAAGCAAGGGTTCATCTCAGTCACCTTTGGGCTGGAAGTTTAATTATTTCAAAGTTAAATGATGCATCAGCAGCTGAGAAAGGGATGGAAGACTCAATGCATTGTAATTTTTAGTGTTAAATGTAAATAAACCTCCCCAAGGAATGCTGAGAAGAAAGAAAAAAAAAGCCTAGTAACCAATATCCCTTAAAAGTTTTAGATTCTTCTGTGGTTATAGCTCCAATAATTTGGGGTTATGTTTTGTATTATTAGGTATTAATTTTTGCCAAAATTCTACCTGGCTATTAATTTTGGGCCACTTGTTTGTGTTCCAGAATTATTGTTATTAAGATGAAACCAGAGAGAGGATTCTGTAGTAATAAAGCAAGCTGTCATTGGCAGACATTCTATCAGGAAACTGTTCATCTCCATGAAAATGTCAGTGTGTTGCCTTGTATACTTTTTTCAGATAGAAAGGATTTAGTTATAAATAATTCTTTTTTTAAATTTTTTAAATTTTATTTTTATTTTGAGAAAGAGATAGAGGGCATATGCTCATAGAGCGTATGAGAAAGGGAGGGGCAGAGAGAGAGGGGGAGAGAGAGAATTCCAAGCAGACTCTGCACTGTCAGCATGGATCCTGATGCAGGGCCCGAACTCACAAATGGTGAGATCATGACCTAAGCCGAAATCAAGACCCGGATGCTTAACCGACTGAGCCACCCATACACCCCATAAATAAATGTTTTCAAAGCATTTTATTAATTTTCTTTCACTAGCAACTTTCTCGAGTTTCTGACCAAAGCCAGTTGTCCTTATATACATTCCACAGTAAACAACAATTAGTCTATCCTTCAAAAACATTATGACTCCGTCTTTTTAAAAATAATTACTAAATTTCTAATAATATCAAGAGCCAAATAATTTTACTCTAACTACTTAAAAGTAGCTTCATAAAACTCTGTGTACCAACTAGGGTGGTGCTCTTATAAGGAAAGAAACAAAGTATAAACCACACACACACACACACACACGCACGTGTGCACATGCACGCACACACACTTTCTGTATACATATCAAATGTTGAACTTTAAATTGAAGTATATATGACAATAAATGCCATGAGTTCTTGGAACACTTCATGGATTAAATTCCTTTTTACAGAGATTGCCAAACCATACCTCAGTGGAGAACTGTTCTATGTATTTCACCTTTCATAGCTACTAGTAAAACAAAAATTAATTTAGAGTTTCAAAAATATGGGTATTATATAACAGTTTGGGGGATGAGGCAGTATTCAACTGTGTGGATCAAAAAGTTAATTCCCAGGTCTCTCAAACTTTAATCAGATTCCACAGCTGTAAATCTCATGTTTTGTTATAACTTCATTGTACGCTAACCTCTTTCTCTAAACAAACAGAAAAGATAGGTTCTTGAGGATTTCAGAAAGCCCAGGAAAGAATTAAATGATGAGCTTCATTGTGATATAAGCAGTGTAATTGAAGCATAGGTGATGGACTGTTGGAGTTTAAAAGATGGGGAGAGGTTAATTCTAATGGGAAGAATAAGAGAGAGAGGGGCCAAATAGTCAAAAATAAGACATCAACTTTGAAAGCAGGATGGCCATGCACTGCACGGTGGAGACACCAGGGCTGAGAAATCTGGGACAGACCAATGTGACTATACACCCGAGTCCTTGAAATAGCGTAATTCACCCACTAAATGTTGATTCTGGCAAAGTTAAGATAAATTTTATGTGTTTGAGGAATGTCTGCTTACTTTCCCAACATAAAGCTCAAATTGTATAAGATTACTTTATCTCTGCTTTTCTTTTCTTTTTTAGGTATTCCCTTTTAAAGACCTCACATCTCCAACTAAATCTTTTATTTTTTAAAATTTGTGCTAAGAATACCTACCATAAGATCTACCTCCTTAACAAAATGGCACAGTCAGTATGAAAAACAGTTCAGAGGCTTCTCAAAAAATTAAAAGTATAACTATCATATGATTCAATCCTGCTTCTGGATATTTATCCAAAAGAATTGAAATCCTCTAAATGATAGTCCCCCCGCCAACATCCCACCCTTGTTCATTGAATCATTAGTCACCATAGCCAAGATGTGGAAACAAGCAGTGTCCACTGATGGATGAGAGCATACAGAAATTTAGTTGTGTGTGTGTGTGTGTGTGTGTGTGTGTGTGTGTGTGTGCATACACACACACACATACATATACATTACATTTACATATGTACATATACATATATACAATGGCATATTAGTCTGTCTTTTTAAAATTTTTTTAATGTTTATTTATTTTTGAGAGAGACAGAGACAGAATGCAAGTGGATTAGGGGCAGAGAGAGAGGGAGACACAGAATCCAAAGCAGGCTCCAGGCTCTGAGCTCTCAGCACAGAGCCTGACAGGAGTCTCGAACTTATGAGCTGTGAGATCATGACCTGAGCCAAAGTTGGATGCTCAACCACTGAGCCACCCAGGTGCCTCAGAATATTATTCTGTCTTAAACAAAAAAGGGAAAATCCTGCCATAAGCAACAACATGGATGAACCTTGAGAACAAACTTAGTCATTTTTCTACTTCTCTTTTACATTCTCCAGAGAGGATAAGCTATACAAAAACATTTACTTTTGTATGCCAGACTCAGCTTGATTTTTTTTTTCTACATAGTTTTGATATACCATTTCTGTACTCCATGCTTGCTTATATGTTTTCGTGGATAGACACTGTGTAATTTGTCAATGCCTTCATTACATTTGGAATATAAAGTCCTCAAGGGCAAAAATCGTTTATTCTTCTCTTTTTGACCCTGTGATGCCACATCCTGTGTTGCATAATTGTCAACACAGAAAAGGGGTTTGTGAAAAGCATGAAAAAAAAGTTGAGGCCCATTTTCTCTTGATGCTAGGGTGAACTGCTGCTTTAACTCATTTATAATTTTGCTGCAGGTACTCAATGAAAGCAGGAAAACAGTTCCTTGGAAACATGTTTTGGTGCTTTGAAATACATTTATAAAAGAACAGAGGCATCCCAAAGCATATACAAAATCCAAAGAAATGTGTAGGCAAAAAACAACATTAGAAAAAAAACAACAACATGCCAATGCTTTCCTTCACTTAGAGGGACTCTGAAAGAGCAGTTAAATACTATAATTCAGTTCCATTTGTTTTTATACTTTTTGATAAAATACACAAAAGTTGGGACCTTTTTAAAAATAGTAATTTTTAAAATGTAATAAAATGTTACTTAGTTTTGGGGCACCCGGGTGGCTGAGTCGGTTAAGCTCCAGCTTCAGCTCAGGTCATGATCTCACGGTTCGTGGGTTCAAACCTCGCGTCAGGCTCTGGTTTGACAGCTCAGAGCCTGGAACCTGATTGAGATTCTGTGTCTTCTTCTCTCTCTGCCCCTCCCTGATCGGCTCCGTCTCTCTCTCAAAAATAAACAAACATTAAAAAATTTTTTTAAGTTACTTAGTTTTGTTAAACAGTTGGAGTTGCTATTTTTTAGAAATGCACATCTGAATAACATATGTTGATAAATTTGGAGCTTATTATATTCGAACTATGTGTTTTTAGAACTGTAGTCTATAGGTATGTCTAAATATTATTTCCAGAAATTCCATTAAATACTCTATTTAGGAAGTATAGTATGAAGATGAGTATATACTTCATTTCTAGTTAAGTTTTGTAAACTATTTTAAGATTATCAATATGAAATATCAACATGTTTCTTCTTTATCTCTTTTAATTTATCTTGGAATATAGTTTGTGTTATTCTATACTATATAGACTACTATAAAATATATTCTCCTACTCGCATTTATAGAACTTTTGATAGAAGGTATTTGGTACAGAATATTCATTTATTACATAGAAATTAAGTATTTTTTCTGGAAATATGATGACATCTTTTGACAATGAATACACAAAAAAGTTTGACTGTAACACTTTCTCATGCAATAAATTAGTGCTCCATAGTAACTGTTTCTTTGTTGATTCTGAAGTAAAGGAAAGTAATGTTATCTATTAAAATCATGCTCTGCATTTCTTTTAGAACTCAGAATATTTTCCTAAGATGAATTTATACTCTAATAATGTCATAATATCTCCAGTTATTATTTTAAAACCATTTTCATATATCTTTTTAATGACTTGTAGAAACGTTTAGTTCTTCAGTGTTCTTAGTTGCTTTTGCTGTTCACTTTTCAGCGAGATTTAAGCACAAAAACATGTCTCATAACTTTAATTTTGAATAATAACTCCAGATACAAAAGCAACAAACCACCAGAAACAACTTGTATATGCCATTAAAATATTTTTTATTTAGAAAATAACATTAAACTTTCACTACCAGGACTTGTAAGGCTGAAGGAGATTAAAACAACTGTATTAAGATTATAATGAATTACTTTTGTTCACATTCAGGGATGGTATTTAAATTATCAGAAATAGCAGATCTCTTCATGATCTTTATTTTACCTCACCTCAAAGATGAATACATGATAGTAGGGAAATTACTTCCAACACCTGCAACACTCAAGATAGAAGAGGGGAAAGATATTTACAGGTAAGAAGATCCACAGAGAAATCATCACATATACACGAGAACTAAGACCTGTGTGATAATGGCATTTACTGAAGGGATGAATTGATATATCCACACTAGTATTGGTTTGAATTTCTTAGCAAGAACTTTGTCTTTCTTTTGGGAGTTTTCCTGGCAATGGGTCATCTTAATATTCATCATTCTGTGTCTGTCATTTTTCACAATTAGTAAGTTGCCAACTAATATAAATGCTGAATGGATATAGCCTCAAGATCCAACTGGCAATACCAGTGGCCAGGTTAGAGAAGATGTTAATTCCACACCAAGTCTTGTCTCTGTTCCAGTCATAAGGAGTTTGTTCAAAGGAGAAGTGACAATTCTTCCTTTAGTGGATGTGGCCCAGGTGAAGAGAAGTGTCAAAATAGAAATGCCATCTGTGATTTCAACAGCAATAAAAGACATAGCACATTTTGAAATTCAAAATACTGAATGATTTTTTAACATAGAGGATTCCTTCTAAGTTAGAGTTCTGAAAATAAATCTCTTGCTATGTATAGTTAAAAGTAATGAAATGTTGCCAGTAGACAGTGCACGGCTCTCCTGCCCTGGGAGATGCTTATCATAATGTGACAGGGCCATTATTATACATGTAAAAATGACATATTACACTTTATATTTCCAGAGCAGCAATGAACTCGTTACCAGAAACTGTTTACGCTGGTGTTGAAGTGTTTTAATATCATTTCCAGCTAGCATTGGTCTCGGTTGCTAGATGGATAAATAAAAGGCAGTACTTGAGACCTTGTGAGCTCTAGTTCCTTCATCTATAGAAGGAGGTCTACTCTTCCATAGCTGGCACATTACAAGAGATTCTATGCTGATTTGTTCATGGTGATACCACAGTTTTTGTATTAGGTTGAACCATATGAAATTGCCATTTTTATGAGTCAGAGATTGCTAAACGTCAACATCTTCATATAATTCATTGAAATACGTGGCATGCTATAGAATAGTATTATCTTTAAGATTTGCCAAGTCCACAGTCACATGCATTTGCTCATTATATATCAAATGCTATGCTAAGCACCTTCCAAAAGTCATTGCATTTAATCATGACAGAAATCCAATTTGTAAGTAGTATTATTATTCCTGGTTTAGAGAGGAAGAAATTGAAACACAAAGAGGCCTGGTAATTCAAGGTCATACAATCAGCGAGGGGTGGACCCACAATCTAAACCCAGGCTAAGGTTGATGGGGGTGGGAGGGAGGGGAGGGTGGGTGATGGGTATTGAGGAGGGCACCTTTTGGACTGAGCACTGGGTGTTGTATGGAAACCAATTTGACAATAAACTTCATGTATTGAAAAAAAAAATAGACCCAGGCTAAGTCTGAAACCCACTTAATACTTTGTAGTAGGTATTCTATGTTATAAATATGCTCAAGGTAGGAAGCTTTCTATTGGGCTTAATGTAAAAAAACTGTGGCAAAGGCTTTTTGAACTCCTATAGAAGTCTTAAAAATAAACAAAACATCTCTTAGGAATGTAATAGGTATGGACAAGGGGGAATAGGTGAGAAGTTAGAATTGTGGATTTTGTTATTTATCCAGTGGGTGTCGTAAGAACCGGCATCCTTTAATGAAAAGACATTCCGTGCCCACCATTGTCTGAGAACAAAGCAGGAGACACATTTGTTAAAAGGAGCTGTATTTTAGATATTACAACCTAATGATAGTAATTGCCTGTAACTATGAACTTTCCTCACTGTGTATTTCTTTTGCCACCAATTCACATTATTCCTCTCTAGACAGCTCCTCTCTAAACTTTTCAGCTTAATGCTGAAAAGTATGAAATTGTTGATATGCTTTTATTATAATACAAATCCATGGTTACCCATATGTTTCTACTATTTTAAACATTTGCAAAATAAACTTAACTGTGCTTCTTATACAGTGTTTTTTTTAAGACTTTTGAGTTTACTGAGAAATTTTTGAAATTCTAAATAATTTAAATATGCATGCTGCTAATTTTATGGAATCGTAATTAACCAACCTAACCTATATTGATTTATATATTTTCTAAAACAAGTTTCCAAATAATTTGTATGTCAGGCATTTTGGAAAATATGTGAGGCTTATTCATGTTTTGGCTTTTTTTTTGTTTTTCAAAGAGGTATATAGAGGATTTCCCAACCATCACACTTCCAAGAGAACCTTAGTTCTGATATGCACACTGGAAGTACATAACCAGTATTGATATATGAAAAGAATATACTATTATGCTGTGAAAGGATTTTCTGAAATGTACCAAGGTTTACAGTGGGGTGGCTGTTACAAAACTATGAAATTTCTCTCAGCTGTTGGTGTTATAATACATCTATAGGATAATTTCAGGTCATAATTTAATGAGTATAATAATAATTCTAAACTTATATCTTACCTTTATGCTACAAATGCTCATGGTAATTTTATCAATTCTGAAAGTTTTTCAGCCACTACTAAAATTCAGCAATCTTGGGGCGCCTGGGTGGCGCAGTCGGTTAAGCGTCCGGCTTCAGCCAGGTCACGATCTTGCGGTCCGTGAGTTCGAGCCCCGCGTCAGGCTCTGGGCTGATGATGGCTCAGAGCCTGGAGCCTGTTTCAGATTCTGTGTCTCCCTCTCTCTCTGCCCCTCCCCCGTTCATGCTCTGTCTCCCTCTGTCCCAAAAATAAATAAAGGTTGAAAAAAAAATTTAAAAAAAAAAAAAAAATAAAATTCAGCAATCTTTAGATATAATTTCATGATAATCTAATACCCAAGAAAATTATATAATTGCTTAGGAAGGGACCTGAAGGAAGAACATTGTATATAGTTGAAGCTGTGATCAGAATTAGGTAAACAATAATGTAATGTTTTAAATTAGCGTTTTACCATCTTTGTGAATTTCAGAAGCATTTTCACAAAAATACAATTTCAAATTAAAACTTGAAACTGTTGACGCTTTTTGTACTGCTGTTGAAAACAAGGGAGGAAAAAATGAAAATATGACCCAAGAAAAGCAGCCTAGATATCATTTGGAATACTGTTATTCAGAAAGCCTAAAATAATTGCACTACACATTCCCAGCAGTGCCTGACCTCCTACTGTAACTCCATTCACCTGCTAGTCTCCATCTTGAACCAGTTGTTCACACCTTATTGGTGGACACCTTAGTAAACTACAGCCTGTATATAACTGGCCAGTTGTGCTGATATAACCAGACCTTCTCCTAGAATTAGGTAAGCCATAGGAATGAAGCTGAAATTCCATGGAGTAGATTTTTTAAAATTTATTTTATTTTTTTAGAGAGAGTGTACACACACATGTGAGCAGTGGAGGAGTAGAGGAGGACAGAGATAGAATATCCAAAGCAGGCTCTACAGCCAGTGCGGAGCTTGGCACTGGACCATCTTGATCCCAGGACCCTGAGATCATTACCTGAGCCGAATTCGAGTTTGACACTTAACTGACTGAGCCACAAAGGCACCTCCCACGGAGTAGATTTCGAATGAGAAAGGCTGAGGCAGCCATGGGCAAGGCAGAGTAATGAGAAAACAAAGGGTATGAATAATTAGAGAAAAGTACAAGGTAGAAAGACAGGGAATGATTGGGTCCAACAAGGGAAGAAGAGGCTCCACAAGACGGAGGGAGGTTGTGCTCTCCTTGAGCACTGTCTCAGTTCCTAGTGAGCTTAGTTTTTTGCTGCTTATAGACTTATTGTAACCCCCTCTTTACATCAGTGACTCATCATAGAAGTGAATATACCCTAGTTAATACAAAGGGACAGTCCAATAGGCACCTTATTAATTCTTGGTTTTTCTGCAGGGAACATTACCTCACTCTGCTGAGCAGGCTGTAAAACATACACTCAAGGACTGTATTTTTCCATTTCCTCCTATTACAGATCCAAAACAAACTGAAATCAGTTTAGATCTGTGCTGAAATTTAGGAATCTCTAGGAATTTATTTTCAGCAACCATGGAATCGAGGTGTGCAGTCCAGTTCTGGTTGGTGCTGAATTTGTGACACATGCCAAGTTTAGGATTGGGCACAATTCTGTGTGTTTCAAACTCACAGAACCTGGGTTAATGAACTGGTATGAACTTGTAACAAATTGTGCAGCTGTTGGCCTGCTTATTTAGATCAACCTGAAAAGACAGTCTATAATACAGTCAATTAGCACTAACTAATGACTATTTAAGTAGTCACTGATGGATACCTGAGTAATGCATACTCATTTAAAGCCTAATGAGCAATGGCGGGAAGGTTCCTGAACAATTCATGAAGTTGGTAGACACCATTTATGGTCACTATTGAACATTTGGTAAATTAAAGCATCTAGCATCTTCAATTTCCCCTTGTTTCAAGATGGAAATAATTCATTTAATCTGTTTCCTGTGTGTGCTTTTAAAAATAAAAGAATTTGAAATTGTGAATGAGCACGTATATGAAAAGATATTACCTACCCTCAAGAGCAAACATAGGTTCTATCTTTTTTTTTTTTTTTTTTCATGTACTTCTTCTGATTAGTGTGCTCTGTGTAATTCTCCTGAGCAGTCATTCTTATCTGGTTGCCATGGACTATTTGTAGATATGCAGCTAAATTCTGATCTGTGTATAAATTTTACTTTTTCTTTAACTCTGTATATTAGCAAAATCTTTTAGTTTTCATGTGCCAAGAAGTCCAGTGTGCTGCAGGGAAGAGATGAGGAACACAGAATGATGGCATTCAGGAACCAAAAGAAATTGAATGTATTCAGTCATGTGTGAACATTTCCTTCAGTGTAATCCAGTATTCCCACTGGAACAAGGACAGTGGGAATTGCTGACCACAATCATAGCAATAGATGGATACACATGAACACATTAAGACTGGTGAGATATTTATGCTGTAATGGTGATCCTGTTATATAATTGCTGCACAGATTTGTCTATAGCTTTTTAGTGTCGGAGGCTTTCAGATGAATCCATCAGAAATTACAGAATTCAAAACTGTGCAGTAAACATAAACAGTTTAGGAACTCTGACTAGGATATCTCTTTTAATAGAATGGTGTACTACTTCATTCCCTGAGGGTAATGAGAACATACACAGACACAAGACTCCGAACACCATGTTGACTTTTTTTGTAAATTATCTCACCCCGGAAATTTATAATACTAAATTTATGGCTTACATTTCTACATATTTCTTCTAAATTCTAGACTCCTAAATGATAGCAAGGCCAGCAACTAATCACAATGTTATTAATTAAAAACATTTTTTCTGCTCAGAGTTTATAGTTTATTTCTTATTTTGTTTGTAACTTGTGTGGGAGTTAATTGGATGGGTTTTGATAGATGACAGACTTGGAGTTAAATTCAATGTCTAGTACTTTTTAACTACATGACTTCAGACATATTATTTATCTTCTCTAGGATTCAGATTTTTATCCACAAAATAGAATAGCATATTTAACTTGTCAAATTATTTTCAAGGATATATGAAAAAAATAAAGTGTTTGGCATAGTGCCTTGTATATTCTTTACATGAAAAGAAAGGTAGTTATTAATGTAAAGAGGAGAATTAACCAGAGAATCTTCAGAATGACTCAGGTGAGGTTTGTTTCCTTATTTGTTATAACCACCTTTGAAAAATCAACTAGGGAAAAGCAGTAGTAAGGCAAAAGGGAAAATCAGTGGAAAGATGGTTCTGAATTCTAATGTTGACTGTAATGCATTTATACTACGTGCTAAATTGATACTGCATTTCTTTTCTATTTATTTCTTTTTTAAATTTATTTAAATTCAAGTTAGTTAATACACCGTGTAGTATTGGTTTCAGAATAGAACCTAGTGCTCTATCACTTACATATAACACCCAATGTTCATCCCAACAAGTGCCCTCCTTTTATTTCTTAAACAATTCTTTTGGGGCGCCTGGGCAGCTCAGTCCATTAAGCATCTGATGTCAGCTCAGGTCATTATCTCACGGTCCGTGAGTTCAAGCCCCACGTCGAGCTCTGTGCTGACAGCTCAGAGCCTGGAGCCTGCTTCGGATTCAGTGTCTCCCTCTCTCTGCTCCTCCCCCACTCATGCTCTGTCTCTCTCTCTCCTTCAAAAATAAATAAAAACATTTTTAAAAATAAAAAAAAAACAATTCTTTTAATTATTTTAATGCTTATTTTTGAGAGAGAGTGAGGAGAGAGAGAGAGAGAGAGAGAGAAAGTGAAAGTAGGGGAGGGGGCAGAGTGCCCAACAAGTGCCCTCCTTAATACCTATCATCCATTTAGCCCATCTCTCTACCTATCTCCCCTCCAGCAACCCTCAGTTTGTTCTCTGTATTTAAGAGTCTTTTATGTTTGCCCCTGTCTCTGTTTTTATCTTATTTTTCCTTCCCTTCTCCTATGAACATGTTTCATTTCTTAAATTCCACATGAGTGAAATCATATATTTGTCCGTCTCTCACTGACTAACTTCACTTAGCATAATACACTCTAGTTCCGTCCACGTTGTTGGAAATGGCAAGATTTCATTCTTTTTGATCACCAAGTTATATTCCATCGTATATATATATACTATA
The DNA here is from genome assembly GCF_028749965.1 of Puma concolor. NCBI lineage: Eukaryota > Metazoa > Chordata > Mammalia > Carnivora > Felidae > Puma > Puma concolor. Next base: position 52,678,435 of record NC_141679.1, on the reverse strand, counting down.
TCTTCTTTATCCATTTATCAGTTGATGGGCTCTTTTTTATTCAATATAAAACATAAACTAAATAGAAGAATAATAGGAAAAATTAATAAATTTCATTTAAAAGAGTTCATAAAGGGTAAGACATAGTACTAAGATTTTAGCTTTTAGTAATGCACTCTAGGTAAATTAGTCTAAACTTTCTGATAAATAAAACTAGAAATATTAAAAAAAGAAAAAAGAAAAGAAAGGTTTAAAAGCATTAGAGAGCTTACAATGCAGTGAAGAATTAAAGCAACAATCTGAGAGAAGTAAAAAATTCAGAGAGATGATCCAAGAATTGGGGGCCATGTTTCCCCCTAAGACATTTTCTTTCTAAGAAATCGGTACTGAGATGATTAATGATTGAGTGGAAAATTTGATAGACACAAAGTTTACAAGAGCAAAAGTTTCAATCTTGCCTGAAAAGTTTCAAGTGCCTGTCAAAAGTGAGAGGTGTGATAAACTCCCACAGTTGGTTTGGGGTCCAGTGGGCTTGGATGCAAGAATAGACCAGAAGCTAATCAACACTCACAGGAACTGAATCCCTGCCTTGGGGCATGAGGGTGGCCCAGGAGACATATAAATTTTTGAAAGTGGATTAAGTCATTCATGGATTAATATGTTTAGAGTAACCAACAAAAATCCTGTCTGGAAAAAAAGAATATTATCCTAAGCCTGAAATTATTTTACATTTTTTCAGCTGGAGTACCTAATACACCAACAAATAACATCAGGCACTTAAGGAGACAGTATTCACCAGAAGCAGCAGAAACTAGAGACGCAGAATTACTGGTGTTCCAGGTATTGGAATTGAGATATAGATGTTAAAATAACCATGCTTCCTGTGATATATAGATAAAAGGCAACTTTGCAATATTTAATGGAATCCTGAAAGCCAGCAAAAACTTGCCCTAGATTATAGAGCTTTTTAATATCAACAAGAAAATATGTAAAGTGAACAGATTCCTATTTCTATTACCAAATTAAACCCCATAAAAAAAAACAATAAATGAAGCAATTTAGTTCTTGGCTGAAGTGGGCTAAAATATTAATAAAATATTTATAGAAAAAAATTTCCCTATAGGAAAGATTCATACATTTTACGGTGCAATTAGTTAATATTTTAATGTCCATATAACCCAGAAGCATATGTAAATATTAATAAAATTTCTATATATTTGGCAGTGAATAATTCAGTTGACTATTACACATGAAACTTTTTGATACAAAACTATTGATAGTCTCTTCAACAAATGGTGTTGGAAAAACTGGAAGCAACATGCAAAAGAATGAAACTGGACCATTTTTTTACACCATACACAAAAATAAATTCAAAGCGGATGAAAGAGGGGCATCTGGGTAGATCAGTTTGTTAATCATCCGACTCTTCAGTTTCAGCTCAGGTCATGATCTCACCGTTTTGTGAGTTTGAGCCTCTGTACGGCCTGCGCTGTCCCACTCATGCTATCTCTGTCTCTCTCAAAAATAAATAAATTGATTAAAAAAAAAAATCAACCAAACAAACAAAAAAACCAAAATGGATGAAAGACCTAAATGTGAAACAGGAAACCATCAAAATCCTAGAGGAGAACACAGGTAGAAACCTCTTTGACATTGGCTATAGCAACTTCTGACTAGATATGTTCCTGAGGTAAGGGAAACAAAAACAAATGTGAACTCTCGGGACTTTATCAAGATAAAAAGCTTCTACACAGCAAAGGAAACAATAAACAAAACTGAAAGGCAACCTAGAGAATGGGAGAAGATATTTGAAATGACATATCTGATAAAGGATTAGTATCCAAACTCTATAAAGAACTATTCAAACTCAACACTCCAAAAAAAAAAAAAAAAAAATCCAGTGAAGAAATGGGCAGAAGATGTGAATAGATATTTTTCCAAAGAAGAAATCCAGATTGCTAACAGACACATGAGAAAATGCTCAACATCACTTATCTTCAGGGAAATAAAAATGAAAACTACAATGAGATATCACCTCATATCTGTCAGAATGGCTAAAATTAACAACACAGGAAAAAATTAACAACACAGGAAATAACAGGTGTTGGTGAGGATCTGAAGAAAGGAGAACCCTCTTACAAGGTTGGTGGCAATGCAAACTGGTACAGCCACTCTGGAAAACGGTATGGAGGTTCCTCAAAGAGTTAAAAATAGAACTACCCTATGACCCAACAATCATACTACCAGGTATTTACCCAAAGGATACAAAAACACTGATTTGAAGCGATACATGCACCTTGATGTTTATGGCAGAATTATCAACAATAACCAAAGTATGGGAAGAGCCCCAATGTCCATCAATTGATGAATGGATAAATATGTGGTGTATGTACTTATACAATGGAATATTACTCATCCATAAAAAAGAATGAAATCTTGCTATTTGCAATGATGCAGATGGAGCTAGAGTGTATTATGCTAAGTGAAATAAGTCATAGAAAGACAAATACCACATGATATCACTCATATGTGGAATTTAAGAAACAGAAGAGAAAGGTGTGCTTGGGTGGCTCAGTAGGTTGAGTGTCTGACTCTTAATTTTGGTCCAGGTTATGATCCCAGGGTTGTAGGATTGGGCTCTGCCTTGCATTGAACCAGAATACAGATTCTTAACTATAAAGAACAAACTGAGGGTTACTTGGGGGGGGGGCATGGAAAGGGGGATGGGTTAAATGGGTGATGGGTATTAAGGAGGGCACTTATTATGATGAGCATTGGGTGTTATATGTAAGTGATGAATCACTAAATTGTACACCTGAAACTGATATTACACTGTGTGTTAACTAACTGGAATTTAAATAAAAATTTGAAAAAAGGAAAGAAAAAACTGATACAAAGCTAAATTGATAATGTGCCTAATAATTAAGACTTGTGGTTAGTGTGTTAGGAAAATAACTATAAACGAAAACAAAAACAGAAAACAAAACTTCTATGGGAGGATCATGATCCACATATTTAAGGACAGCAACTTTAAGACTAGTGAGAATAGGACAGTTACTTATACAGGGACAAGAGAAAGCAAGAGAGTAAGCACAGAGGTTTAGCAGGAGGATCATTAGACAGTATTAAGGGAAAATTACTTGACATAGAGTAAAAAAAAAACAAAAAAAAACACAAAAAAAACCCAGTCATTTGGAACCCAACATGCATCGTTACAGTAGATATACCTTAGTAATGGATTATGAATTTATGTGTTTTATTATAATAGAATTGGCAATTTCATCCTCAAATAAACCTTTATTGAATTTTAAGTTTGAAAATGAAAAAAAGCGATATCTTTTTTTTTTCGTGACTAAATGATAGATTGGAAGGTAAATACATTCCATCAAAAGTCTCTCTCAAACTTTGTGTAGTAACAATGAACAAGATAAACTGTTTTCTTAAACAAACAAATGAACGAATTGAAAAACCAATTTTTTTGGTCAGATGCGATGAATAATCATGCTTAGCAGTGGAACCATGACAAAGTTCATTGCCTTCCTCCCTATTCTAGCAATATTTCCCTTATTGTGCTCTTCTGTGTGATTATATATATATATATATATATATATATATATATATATATATATAATAATTACATGCCCTATGTCCATGTACCTAGTATTACAGTATCTCAGTTGTTCAATTTCCAGACTCTTTTTATAAAAAAATGTCATCCGTAAGTCTTCATTTTACAGGTGAACACCTCTCTGGTAGTCCACATCCATGTTACTCTAATGTTTCATTAGTATTTCCTTTCTAGTTTCTCTGAGTCTTACGACTCAGCTAGCTTTATAAATCTAAAATACTTTAAAGCTTCCATGAATTAAATAAGTTTCAAATCTCATAGGAACCTTTGACTAAATCAAAACACAACAAAAACAAAAACAAAGACAAAAAAAAACCCACAACTCATTTAGTTCTTAAAGTAACTTTTATGTACCATTTTTCAGATTTAACTCTGACCTTAATATAAAATGCTAAGTGGGTGAATACCTTGAACCAGTTAATACCAGCTTTTCAAACTGGGTCAGTATTTCTAAATTAACACTTGTGGTTTTCATTTGGTTGCTGGATCTTTGCACTTTCACAGTCCACAGTAATTGTGTGGGGGCATATATAACAAATATTACATAGCCTTGTATAAAAAGTAAAATATTCCCCACCATTCTGTGATGCTGGGACTCCACATCTCTTTCTAATTTGGCTTACCAAACTCTCACCAAAAGTTTCCATGCTTTTTCTGCCTCATCTTCTCCATAGATTTCTTAGGCATTTCAGATTTTTGTCCCTTTTTATCTATCACTACTTCCAGGACAACTTATGTGCCTTTGTTCTCATTTTCTCAGAGGACAAATTGGAACCAAAATGCTGATGGCTATTTGATAATGGCTCTCCACAGCTTACAAGACCTTGCATATTTTTATATCCTTATCCTGCCTCATTTGTTAACCTTTCTTCTTTTCCCTTTTTCCCATCTATGCACTATTCATGATGCCTTTTGTTCTCTTCTTCCAATGTACCTTGCTTGGTTTTGACTGAAGGCTTTTGTGAATGCTTACCCCTTTACCTTGAACAATTTTCCCTTCCTTCTCTGAGCTTCTTCATCTGTATCTGCCAAGATAGCAGCTTCGATGCTGTTGTAGCAAATCAAACATATTAAACCAAGTCTGGGTTGAAGAGATTAATCTTTCTTAATAGGAAAATATACCCTCTAGAATTTTCGAGCTAGTAATAATACTGTTAAACTACGTGAAAAGATAGTGGTATATCAAGAGCTGAGTCCCTGCACCACCACTTCCATGTTAAATAAGAGAAATGACCAGTCAGTATGACCTTCATCTCCTGGACTGCCACTTCTTCGTCATAAAATCAGGGGTTTTGATTATGGGATCTCTGAAGTCCTTTCTAGTTCTAACATGGGATGATTTAGTAATTTTTAAGGTATTATATCAAAATATACCTTTTCTATATTTTTTCCTTATGTTTGATATGTGTTCTGTACAGCTTTAAAGGTTTTATTAGTTAATAATCTCAAGGGGCTTTAATGATGCAGTGAACTGACATATTCTCCACTTAAAAATGAAAATAGTAATGGTAACAGTTAACATATATTGAGGCCTGTGATTCTGAACACTTTGTATGTATTATTTCAAATTGACTTTTGTTCACCTTTTCCAAACTAGGGACAGTAAAATAATGTTCACATTAACTTTTTTGATATTTTAGAACAAGATCAGAAGCAAGTTTGTTATATCACTGTCAGTAAGTCTATAGTGCTAAGGGCAGCAGATGTGAAGGGTGAAAAACTTAGCACAGGGTCACTATAAACCAGAGATGGGATGTTGATAGAAGGATTATGTTCCTTCTGAACTTCTTCACTTCAGTAATGCTTGATAATGTTCTATTTTAATGATTAATGATCAAATGGGTATCTTAAAGTAGCTACTGATACATGCACTTGTATTTAGAGCAAAATATCGATCAGAAAAGTGGTGAAAGGTGTAGTCGTGGGCTTTGTATTTATTTTTTTAATGGAGTAAGGAAAGTTCCTCTTTCCAAAAAAGGAACAAACTAACAAAATCATGGCAGAGATTAATTTATGGTTGGTATTTTTAAGCTGTGGTTTGCAAACTCAAGTGCTTTCTTTCAGTCAGCTGGGTTACTTGTCAAGGTCACATCATAGGTTAGTGACAAAGCCTGGTGTAGCCTAGGGTATTAAAATAAGGAATTTATAAAGTTAAGTAAAATTTGATACCACATAATATAATAAATATCATGCTATATTAAACAGTTTTGGAATAAGATAGGAATTATTTAAATCGATGAAATATATATGTTTTATATGTATATTTTTATAATATGTATGGTGATATATATTAATTTAAGGATATTTTTAAAGTCTTTAACAATTTACAGTTTACATATGCATTCACTTTCCATCCATCCATCCATTCATTTATTTAACAAATATGAAATGATTAGTATGTCTCCAATACTGTGCAAAGTGGTGAATATATGGCATATAAAATGAACTCAGGAAACCAGCATATTAAAGTAATAACATTTCTATTTTCTAACAGTTCCCAATGAGCAGGGATTTATTTCTACTGGCTTTTTACCCTCCCAACCAGCCCATTAAGGGAAATAGTACAGGTAGAATTACTTTTATTTTATAAATGGGTCAGAAATCACAGAATGGATTTGGAGACTTAGTCTAAGTGCAAGTTATCACCAAGACCAGAAATTAAACCCATATCTTTTGACTTATATCTTAGTGATTCTTCTGAACAGCAATATAGTGAGAATTATGCTTAGAACCATTGCAAAAAAATATTCCAACCCATCCATTTGTCAAATGGCAGTCATCAAAAGTAATGGTCTTGTAGCAAAGCAGGTTTATGTAGGAGAAATCACACATCTGAAAAGCAACCAAAACCAGAAACTTTCCCCCATGTTTTTCTACTTCAAATGCACCAGGTAGAAATAACAATGAATGAAACATTCAGAGCTCCAGAGAAGCAAAGGAGTTTGTACCATGACCTCACATGACCTTTGGAAATCTATGAAAGCATTACAAAGCATTGGAGTAAGTTGTTCACCACAAGAGACTGTAATTTTAAATAAAAGCCAGAAAAGAATGCAGTGGAAGGCTAGGAAGCTGTGCCAATTTAATGGCAAGGCAAGGAAATAGCCTGAAATGGTGACTAAAATATGTGACTAAAATATTAAAGTATGAATTATGAAAGAAGAGTAGAGTTTTTCCTCATATATATGACATATTTTTAAACAAATTAGTTCTACTTGACCCAAAATGGGGTTAATTAGGCTAGGTTTAACACACACTGGTATATGCATGGATGGTTCTAAAGCAGGGTCCCCTAACAACTTTCTGAAATGATGGAAATATTCTACATATGCTTTCTCCAATACCGTAGCCACTATCCATGTGTGATTATAAAGCACTTGAAAAGTGGCTGGTGTAGCTAAAGAACTGAATATTTAATTTCACTTAATTATAATTGATTTATATTTAAATAGTCACATGTGGCTAATGGATCCTATATCAATAAGTGTAGTTCCCGACCCTTTGGCATCTGTTTCTAAACTATGTGGTTCAAATGCTCTTTTGACAAAATTTGGTTTATGCTGCAGAATTTAAGACTAGAACCATCCTTAAAGATTATCTAATCCAGTGGCTTTCAGATTTTATTGACAGTAATTCCCAGTAAGAAATTAAATAGAGACATCATGCATATAGATGTATCTCAGATGTCCTTTCAAGTGGGAGGGAATCAATCCAAGGATTATTTCAAATGGAATAGAGTATTGTTCATTCAGAGGGTGATGTGTACGTATCTTTATTGTTTATATGATGAAAATGCATTGGCTTTTTGTACAAACACAATCTTCTCTGTGTACTGCTGTTGGAGAGTCAGTGTTTTAATGTTTCCACAGTTTTGCTAATGCACAATTTCATAGTTTGCCTCTATGATGAATGGTACCCTTTCTTTGTACCTATTTACAAAGGATTGTTGTTGCCAGAGCTGATGTGCATAGATGGCATATAAAAGATAGTATGTTAAGTCTAAAAAAATTTTCATGCAAAATCTTTAGTATGTGAGTTTCACACTAATATTTTTTTTTATTTTTTTCCATTTTTAAAAATCATTATCAATGTTTCACAAGAATTTGCAGTTTCCAGTTGTATTTTATCGACGGGGGAACTAGGTTCTGGAAATATTAGATGAACCTCCAATTATATCAGAAAAATCAGGCTGAAAACCATTGTTCTGCATTTGGCAGATCACCCTAAAAACAGACATTGGTTTTCCTTTGTCTTCAATTCAAAAGTGTGTATTAGTAGCTGTAAATGAATCCCTGAATATACCTATTGTGTTAAGCTTCTTATGCAGCATATTTATCAACCAAATGTATTTTTCTTTGGAAATATGACGGTTTGTGTACCACCCTACCCAAGTACCTCCCTTGCTGCTTGTGCAATAGAAAACTAAATATGGAAATAAAACTTTACTACTAATCTGTGTTAGAACCCTTAAGAGAGGAAACTTCCAGGAGCCAAAACATCACATCTTCACTCTTTGCCGAATGAGATCCTGATCTCCACCTAAAACTTGGGTCACCTTCAGTTCAATATTTTGCTACATGATTGAAACAAGACCACTGATTAAAAGATATCCCATTATTTTATATATCTTAAAGATGCTGAAGAAAGAATAACACTACCAAACAATGGTGCAGTGGTTTATCACTTAAGAGTTCAACTTACCGGAAGAGCTACTATAGACTGATTTATGTAGTTTTTAAATATATATCTCATTTTTGTGTCAATATAAAAAAAACCTAAAGGAAATAAAATAGTTGTCCTTTCCCAAACTTCTTCAAGAAAGCCTGGGTGTGACATTTTTTTTAACCACATTTTAATCTTGTTATAGATACAGACTGAAAAAAATAAGACAACACTCTTTTGCTCTCTATGTGTTTGCAGTCCCTGGGATGCAGCATATCATGAAAAAATCCCAGTTATCTGCTGGATTTTCTTCACAACTACCAATGTGCATTCTGTAGTTTGGTTGTTGGCCCCCTCTTGATGTTATCGGGCAGTGTCACAAGCGGGACTCACATTTCCGCCTCAATTAATCTATAAGTGGTTTGTTATTTAAAATGCACAACGGAAGCCTTTGTCCAATCATGACACCAGGAATGAGAAGGAAGTTTGATCCTACACGACAGTGGCAACGGTCTGACTGCTAATTGTCTGATAGCAAAACCAAGGAATCATCAGTTTTAAGATGCATCCTGATTAATGTTATGTTAAGATGTTTTTACAAATGCTCGTATCAGTAGTAATTGTTGCAGATAAGGTGATGATTGATAAATTTAGTGGGCAAAAGTTTAAGGAGAAACAGGAAATGCATCCTGTCTCAATGTATCTCTATAGAAGATATTTATTAATTACAGAGGGAAAAGTCTTGACTGTGGAAATGCCACAGTTACCATCTTAACCAAGTGAACTGTGTTACTGTCACCATTTGTAAGACATAGCAACGACTTGAACCCCTTGATACGATGGACTGAGAGCATCTAATCATGGGAAAACATCAAATACAATTTGAGGAGTGTTCTACAAAATAACTGTTTGATAATCTTGAAAAGTGTCAAGATCATGAAAGACAAAGTAAGATTATCATAGGTTGGAGGAAGATAAGGTTAAAAAAAAGTTAAATGTAATACTGGATCCTAGATAGGATCATGGAACCAAAAGGGTATACTAAGCTATTATTTTGTAACTTTTTAATAAGTGTAACATTAGTTTAAAATTAAAAATAACAAAAATATGCATTATGGAATTGGTGAATTGTGTCTTTTTGGCACAACAATTCAATGTAGAGGCATTTTAGATCCTTCAGATATTTTCCTGTTAAATAATAATAATAATAATAATAATAATAATAACAATAATTTTCCTTAGAGAATGTCCAAAGTCTTTACAAACATGTCACAATTTAAAGTATATGTGACTATACTTGGGAGTCCTAAAATAGGGCTCAATTTAGTACATATGAATTTATACTAGGATTCCATATAACACCCAGTAATCTCACTTTTTTTCCTGATGGTTAACACATTTAAAGCCTATCCTCCTAATACCAGTCAGTACCACATTTTATCTTGCAAGTGGCTGGCTACACATTGTCATAAGGATTGGTACAAAAACATTCCTAAACCAGTCTAATGATTATGAATACAGTCCAGAAGTTCTGGGAAATATACAATATATGGAAGGTATACACATTACTTTTCAGGAAAAAAAAAAATCAGAGCTTGTTTTGAGCAGGACTTCCGCATCCATTCAGATGCTGCATAATCCAACACTGTTTCATGTATTCAAAATCCCATGGCCTTGGAGAATAACTGAGGCAGAAACTTGCTTGAGGAGAGGGGAGGATCTTGCCCCTCCCCCCAGGCCACCTCCTGGTATGTGTACAAACACATTAGGTGGCTTGCAGCACCTGCTAGCTTTTTACATTTGTCCTTTAAAATGCTGAATTTTCCTGGTGTTTAATGGACTGAAGTAAATGGTCTTGGAGATGTGAAGCTGACCATCTTCATATAAAATCTGTCACTGTTTCCATCATCCTCATCCAACAAGTAGTCATTCTAAACATGACCAAACACATAGTAGTGAATTTGTTAAGGTGTATATACTGAATTCTGTGATTGTAGGGTCAGAGATGAAAAAGGCCAGAGTTCTCTGCTTGTACATTTAAAAATTTTTTTTTTCCAACGTTTATTTATTTTTGGGACAGAGAGAGACAGAGCATGAACGGGGGAGGGGCAGAGAGAGAGGGAGACACAGAATCGGAAACAGGCTCCAGGCTCTGAGCCATCAGCCCAGAGCCCGACGCGGGGCTCGAACTCCCGGACCGCGAGATCGTGACCTGGCTGAAGTCAGACGCCTAACCGACTGCGCCACCCAGGCGCCCCTCTGCTTGTACATTTTAAAGGTTGATTTGAGCAGTGCTTTTTTGAGCATCTAATAATAATTAACATAATTATGCTTACTGTGTGTCAGCATCAGTCATTATGATGGTGCATTATTTAAAATAATTCCTATTAGGTAGGTAACAATGTTACCCTAATATTAGAGGTTATGAAACTTGGACTTGTAAACATTAAGCAAATTTACCTAACATCACTCAGGCAAGTTTCTGACCAGTGAAACCTGATCTCAAAGTCCATATTCTTAACCCCTGAATCACACTGTAAACAGGAGTGGAGCATTCAAAGATGGAGAAAACAATCATCCAGCTTTTGAAGAGTTCAAGGTTAAGTCCTCCTGTTTCCACAGGACAAGTGTCGAGGAAGTAATGAGGGCTGAGTGTTTTCAGTTAACCATGAAATTAGCTAAAACCTTCACTTTTTCCCCAGGTCATGCCATAACCCTCGTGACATGTGTCTAACTATTCCTGTATAGCAAACTACACAAAATTCATCTTCAATAATGAGCATTTATTATTGCCCAAGAATCTGTAGATTTGCTAGGTCACTCTTGGGTTATGAATCAGGTTTGGCTAATCTTGGCTGGCTCACCCATCCATTTAACTTCTGCTGACAGCTCTTCTGGGTGGTTTCTCTCACATGTCTGGCTATTGACCGGCTGACAGTTGGTGCAAAGGGCAAGATTGGGCCTCATATCTCTGATCATCCAGCAGTCTAGCCTGGCCTTGCTCCCATGGGGAACAGGACCCTAAGAAAGAGTGTGAAGCCTGTTGATACCTAGGTTCAGAACAGTCACAGCATCATTTCTATCACATTGTATTAGACATGGCAAGTCACAAGGCTAGCCTAGATTCAAAGGAAAATTTCCTTTGTTGATTCCATCTGTTGATGGGAGGAGTGGTGAGGTCACATTTCGAAGGCTATCTGAAGAATTGGGGATACATTTGCAATCAGCGCGCACGCGCACACACACACACACGCAATGTTACATATCTTCTACAGAGAGAATTCTGTGACCTCGTTCCCTGCAACACTCCCTTTACTGCCCACCTTCTATCTCACATTTATCTGTCCACACATATCCTAGATGTCTCTTGTTTCTCAGAATCCACTGGTACTGGTCTGCCTTCTTGACCCACATGAAAAGATTCAATCTGTAGTTGTCACTTTGATGTGAATAGCTAGAAGATAGGCTCTGGAAGATGGACTGGCTTCTACTATAGTCTCGAATATTCTGTGCACAAGTGTGTCAGTTTGCTGAATGTGAGAAGGCCTTTCTGGATAGCCATATGGAAGATACACTGCACTCCATGGTTAGGGCCCACAGTTTTTAAAAATCTTCTTTAGTGTAGCTTGTTTGCCTCAAGAATCAGGAAAGTTTGGTATTACCTACTTTTACAAGTTTAATCTCTCCCTGGACATGAGGGGGGAGGCTTGTTCCTGCTCTACCTACTAAGTTACTAAGTGCACTGTGTTAGTTACTCTACCCTCAGTACTTCACTTCATGTATTCCTGCCAGCATCACAGAGAGTTACGTATTATTCCTACTTTATGGAAAAGGGAGGTTTGGAGCAGTTACATAAATTGCCTAGGGCACAGTTGAAGTTTTTAACCAGAGTTGGAACCCAAATCTATTTAACATAAATAGTTCATTCCTAAAAATGAAATTGTACTCTGGAAATCTTAGAGAAATCAAAAAATTAGAAAAATATATCATTCTGTCTAAGAAAAGCAATGTATAAAGTCATCTCTGCCTTACAGAATCAGTGGTTATAATTTATAACTGAAAGCAGTTCTTCATTTGATGATTAAACTGTATTCTTGCAATTTTCTGAGTAAGATCTAGATCTCAGCTTTCTAAGACAACAAGTTCACTTGTTACTTCACATATCTTTGTCTCCTTTTATTTCTCCTGTATTGTTTAAAAATATTCTTTCTAGATTGTGTACCTTCTCCTTATTTTTTTCTTTTTAAAATTTTTATTTTTTAAATTATTTAATTAATTAAATTTTTAGTTTACACCCATGATTTCAGGAGTAGCTTCCTTAATGTCCCTTACCCATTTAGCCCATACCCCCTTCCCACAGCCCTTCCGGTAACCCTCTGTTTTTTCTCTGTATTTAAGAGTCTCTTATATTTTGCCCCCCCTGCCTGTTTTTATATTATTTTTGCTTCCCTTCCCTTATGTTCATCCGTTTTGTAGCTTAAATTCCCCATATGAGTGAAGTGATATGATATTTGCCCTTGACTGAGTAATTTCACTTAGCATAATACCCTTTTAGTTCCATCCACACAATTGCAAATGTCAAAATTATTTTTGGTTGTTGAGTAATACTCCATTGTATATATATACATCTTTTTTATCCATTCATCCATCGATGGACATTTGGGCTCTTTCCATATTTTACCTATTGTCGATAATGCTGCTGTAAACATTGGGTGCACCTTCTCCTTATAAAACTAATCACTGATTTATAACACCGGTTGAAACAAGACATGAAATGTTCACCTTGTTGAGAAAAATCTCACTGGTTGGATATTAATATTCTTGAAATATATTATTGCTTTGTTGTTTTGTGGTTTTCTTGCTAAATGGTGGAATATATTCTAGCCATATTGTCCAGATACATGGTAATGACTTCATATATTTTGAATGAGGAATGTGTGATTTTATTTAAAAAAATTTTTTTTTAATGCTTATTTATTTTTGACAGAGAGACAGAGCATGAGTGGGGGAGGGGCAGAGAGAGAGAGAGAGAGAGAGACAGACAGACACACACACAGAATCCGAAACAGGCTCCGGGCTCCGAGCTGTCAGCCCAGAGCCCGACGCGGGTCTCGAACCCACAGATCGCGAGATCATGACCTGAGCCGAAGTCGGACACTCAACCGACTGAGCCACCAGGCCCCCAGGCATGTGTGATTTTATAGGAAACTGAGATGCCAGTCTCATCCGTGGAGGTGGTTCATGTAGGAATAGATGCCTATCACAACTTAGATTGATCAGATCAATGAGAATTAGAAAAGGATTCTTTAAGTTTTTCTCTGCTTACAAAGTATTACATATTAATTACAAAAAATTGATTATTAACAAAAAAGTAGAATGAAAATAAATCCAACGAAGTAATTCTTAATGCTTTGAGACATTTACTTTCAGTGTTTATCCATCATTTAAAAATTTTTTAAACATTTTTTAAAATTAATTTAAAATTTATTCATTTTTCAGAGACAGAGCATGAGTGAGGGAGGGGCCTAGAGAGAGACAGAGACAGAGCCAGAGACAGAATCTGAGGCAGGCTCCAGGCTCTGAGCTTTCAGCACAGAGCCCAACGCAGGGCTTGAACTCACAAGACTGCAAGATCATGACCTGAGGTGATGTTGGATGTTTAACTGATTGAGCCACCCAGGTGCCCCTTTATGTATCATCTTTTTCAACTGCAGAGTTGACATACATCATGTAAATGTATCTACTGTTGTTTCTACACATCAGTATTTGATAAACAGAAATAAGAACTAAAAATCAGGGAATGAAAGGAGTCTTTGTATTCATATCATTATTAGAATGAAAATTTTCTAAATTTCATTTATTTAATCTGTTACCAAAGGATCATTTATAGAAAGCCTACTTTTTAGATATTAGTACGAACATGAAAATGTAATCCTTATCCGTAAGAAACACAGTCTGGTAAAATTATAATATCATGGTAGAATAGCAATAATAGAACTATCTATAGTTTTCTGTGGGTAATATGGAGGAAGGAATATTGCCTAGGGAGTCAGTTATTACACAACTGATGAGACTTAGAATTTCTTGTGACTTTATATGTATATTTTTTGTTTGACATTTAAACATACACATATTCTAAATATGAGTTCTCACTGTAATACATAAAAAATTGCTTAGTATTTCATTAAAGACGCAAAGATTTTAATGTTTTAGTATTTGCAAAGGGATCTATAACATACACTGTCCTGCAAGGGATTCCTCTCAGTGTTTATGAGATTCACATCATTCTTCATTTTGCTTCTATTCTCAGTAATCAGGGGTTTTCAGTTCATTTCTTATGTGTTTTTTTGTTTGTTTCTTTTTTCTCTCCTTTTTATTAAGCTGAGAGCCTGCAAATGTTTGAAAAATAGATGCAATCTGTAAAAGGAACATTTCTCATCTGTTAGTGGAGATACTATGAATGGATCCTCAGGGAACTAGAGTTTTTTTTTTTTTTTAATAAAAGGACTCTTTTTTTCGTGGGGAACAATATGAGTTATTCATTGTGTAGCTTCAGGAAGGGAAGAGGATGTCCATTTTGCCACCAGATAGGTTTGATACAACTAAAAGCAACAGCAAAGTGCTAGAAATGAGATTTATAGTAAAGTTGGATTGAAGTCTTCCTGACGGAAACAAACATTTCATCAAAGTGTTATTTATTGTTCAGCGTACATCTCAGCAAAGTCACACAGTTGTAGTAGGAAAATGATCACAATGTGGATCTCAGGGTGTTAGGGGTGATGGCATTATGTAGGTGACACATTTTAATAACACTCTCCCTTGTCTCTCTTTCTCTGCCTCTTTGTCTCCCATTGTCAGCAAGCACCAGACTGTTAGAGTAGATCATTTTATAAAATTGAGCTTGTATCCATGGGCAATCTGCTTAAAATGACAACCTGTTAGTATCTATTACTGAGATGAATTTAAAGGTGCATGGGGAAGGCTGTTGAACCAACCATAGTCAAATTAGCAGGAACTTGAATGGAAGTAATTGTCATTAAATCTGCATTTAGCCATGATTAACGTGCATATGTGCAGCATTTATTTTGACAAACATTTATTTAGTACTTACTGTGTACTCAGTTCCAGAAAGGTAATGATGAATATGATTTAATCCCTTTTCTGAAACTGTTTTCCACCCAAGTTACTGTGATTATAAGTAACTGTTATACTATGTTAATAATCCTATAATAAATGTATTATAAAATTACAAGAAATCACATATGTCACTCAAAGATGCAAAGTGTTTGGCTTTCTGTAGACATTAATGTAATACCGAAAACTGATCAGACCTTTCCATTAGCCAGAAAATTCTAACAGAGACTGAAAGGCAGTTTGAAGGGTTTTACTGATGTTGACATTCAGAGATTTTTGTTCTAATTGCAATGGGGTGAGTGAGGGTTGCATTGTTAGTGGGTAGGGGGAGGGCCTACATCTGCAAAAGAAGGAAAAAGAAGGGAATGTTTGTACTTCTCTGGACACATGGAGGTATTAACATTTAGCAAAAGAAAACTTAATTCTACCTAGGAAAACATTGAACTTTGTTATATACATATTGTTACGCCAAGGTTGTAGGCAGCTCTCTTCCTAGCTTCATACCTAAAGGTCTGATACAATTTTTTAATTTATGATCTTAGATCACAAAGGTTTCAGGTACTCCAAAATTACTTGCTTTCAGGTTGAGTATTTGACTGTCAGATTTTTAGCTTTATATGTGCTAGTGGAATTTAGACTAAAATCTTTAAAATATATTATAAAATTTTTCATTGGATAAAATGAATTTAGGTGTTTATTGATTTGAATTTCTAAAGGGACACTTTTAATATTGAGGTTAAAGTAGATGTGTTTAAGTATTTTATAATATTTATTATTTACTATTTATATTTATAATATAAATTTATAATATTTATTATTATTATTTATATTTATTATTTTCTAACTATTAGATCTGCATTTTAGGCACATTTAAGATTAATTTCAATAAGATTCATTAAATAAAAGAATGGCAACCAAAAGCAAATGGTTACATTCATTTATATTTATTATGTAATTTGTCAAGTGGAAAGATAATTTTTAAGTAGATGCCCTTATTGCAGTTCCTGAAAAATAAGTTTTTAATTATATTAAAGGAATATACAGTATCTTGCTGTTCTCAGATTAATAGACATTTGTATTATACTTTATCATAAATGTCTTCTCTGCCTCCATTTTCCAAAATAAATTCCATATTTATTTCCAAAATAATTACTTTGGAAAATGAACGAGAGCTGCTTTTTTGTGTATTATCTAACCGAGTTTGATATTTTCAAAGATTAGGTAACTAGATTGATTCACCAGAACCTTTTCTTTCACCTTGGCCATGTAGGTGTGTCCAGGTGTATCCTCATCATGAGCCCACTCAAGCTGTTGGATACTTAATCAGTGAGCCAGTAAATATTTATTTGAATGCTATGTAGGCAGCATGGTGTTAGTTACTAGAGAAATACAAGGCATTTGTAATAATTTGTCTATATATTTTGGCTCAAAGAGAATAGTTTGACCTTACTTGGTTCACTGATTGTTTGGGTTCACTTAATCGGAAATGTATATTGTATGCCTCACAAGCACCAGATAACATGCTAGATATTGGAAATATAAAGACAAATAAGACTGCCTTCAGAACTCAGGGACAATGTGCAGAGAAAGTAATGAGGCCCTTTGATAAGTGCTATTATGTCACAATGAAAAGAGCACTGTTTGACCCAGAGAGAAGACAGTGATTAACTTTGCTTTGAAGAACATGTCTAATTGCCTGATTACTTTGATGTAGGAAAAAAAAATTCCACTACAATAGTTATAATAGGCCACTGTGTAAGCAGACAAGGAATAGTTAGGAGCATTGTTTCAGGAAATTATATATGAAAACTCAAAATCAGCATCAAAAAAAAGTGTTTTTTACAGGTTTTGAATTGTGAGACCAACTATAAAAGCCCATATAGAACGAGTTCTGTATTGATTGAACTAATTGAATTTCAATTATGGCCTTGAAAGAAAATTGACAGACGGAAAGAATACAGTCAAAACTTAGATCCCTCAGTTGTCACAACCCAAAGAAAGACACTAATTGAGAAATCATATTGTGGACAGTATTAATTCAGAGCAGGCCACTATTCTACAGGAGTGTTAAAGGAAGCCTAGCCATAATCCTGTGGTAGGCAGAGAGAAGAAACACTTTATGAGGGATTAGCTCATTTAAGTATTATTATTGACAAGACATATGACCACCTGGGGCCTCGGTTTCTCCCCTCATAAAACTGAAAGTATTTTCAAGATGCTTCCATATGCAAAATTGCATTTTTGTTGTTCTACAAAGGAGAAACCCAGTAAGTTTTCAGAAACTTTGTAGTGTGAGAAAATTGTGAAAGAAAGTCAAATGTTTAATGGCAGGATTACCAGTAATTTAAGAAAGGAGGACAGTATCCCAAGATTTGAAAGAAAAATAAATATAAACATATATTCTGTTCCTTAATTCTTCCATCTTCAGTGCAAGATTAATTTAGCCCTAATATTTGTGCTATTTCATGATAAACAGACTCTTCTGGCAAAGTTCTATATTATATTAATCTGCTGAAAACATTTATTTGAAATGTGTCAATACTGAGAGCAAAGAAATCAGGAAATCTTATGTAAAACAAAACCAAAACAAGAAAGCAAACAATATACAAATGTTCATTTTCTTTATCTGTAGTAAAATTCATACAATTACTATTTAGGGTCAATCAGACTAATATGTCCAGTAGTTATTCTCATATGTGTTCCTCCCATTTTACAGATGAGGAAATGGAGGCAGGGTGATACTCAAATAGCTGTAGTGACGGTTTCATTGCTTTATTAATTGCCTGGATTTTCATTATGGATTTCTGTAATTATGGATCTTTACATGTCAGTTTTATCAATAATGTGAGTGAATTGGATTAAATAATAGGCTCTTAGGATTATTTTTTACTGAAATTTACATAAACTACACTTGCATATATAGCTCTAATGTAATGTGGAGTTTTGAAATTTGTGAGAAGGCAAATTTGGCTACAATCATTAGAATTCTGCTCCCATTGCTGCATGTTTACCAGGCTTCCTCATCTCATTCTTAAGTTTCAATCATGGGCCTTCTTTTCCAATCCCTTTTCGCTTTCTCTCCCTCCCTTCCTTCTGTAATTACCCATCTGGAGCTTGATGTGAATAAAGAAGAGCATTATGCTATTGTTGGATTAGAGAACTGTTCCAAATATTCTCCATTCTTATGCAGTATACATACAGACTAGTAGAGTCTGCACCGAAGCCAGTGTTTCAACAGGAGACCCTGAGATAACTTAATTGACTCTCATTTTTTTCCCCTTTAATCACATAACTAGGCTAATCTTCCTTTTAAAAAAAGTTCCTTCCTTGCTGTCATGTCTCCGCGGTAAATCCTCATCTCCTCCTTGACTTTTTTTTAAGCTAAATTCAGTTCCTATGCCTTACCTTAATGCCTGTTGCAGTCATATTTCCCATTTTCCTCCAACACTTTGCTCATATTAGCTCAGTGTCCTCACTACTTGCTGGCTTCCTTAATTCTCATAGTAATGCTCATGCCTGTGCCATTATTCCTGTTGTCCTTCCTGAAGATGTTCCATGTCTTCTAGGTCCAGCTCTCTTCTTACCTTTTGGTAAAGGCTCCCATGACCATAGCCTCTTTGGTTTCCTGCCCCAAGTAATGGATCTAACCATTGCCTTCTAATGATGAATATTATTTCCACTTGGAGCTTAGGTTCTTGGTTTTCTCTTCTTCCCAGCTCCTTAGAGCTGACAGTTAGAAACTTGAGGGGGTGGTCACCTATTGATAGAACCACAGTCTAGAGCTATTTTTTTGTTTTTGTTTTAGCCAAACCTATATTCACTATAAACTGACAAAAAGCAGGAATCTTGCTTTTGAAGTATCCTCCTGATAACACTATTATTATTTCTGCTCATGGGTTATGAAGTAAAAGGATTGAGCTTTTCACATATGGTGTTGGTTAAAAAAAGAAGTACATATATATTTACATATGTACACATATATATAAATATATATATTACATTTATCAGTACTGTATCAGTACTTTGTGGTGTATTTGTGTCTGACTTTTGGTTCTGTAGGGGGTGCATTAGTTCCAGAACCCTGCATTCCATACTATGCAGGAAGGATATATATGTAGGAGAAGATGAATGCCTAAGTCATTTTGAGCATATGTTAGCCATTTCGGTGTTTTACTTTAAGCACTCAGGTGTAAGTGGAATTTTATATTAGACCTCCCATTAAACTGTGAATGGGAGTGCTCAGCAAAACATATGGTTGTTAAACATATGTCTTCAGCCATCCTACACTAGCTCTTCCTTAAGTTCATTCTTCCCTTTATATAGGTTGCTGAGTTTGCAACTTCTGTCTCAAGGATTTTTATCATTCCAACACATTCACTGAAAATCTGTCCCCTGGCATTTTGTTGCTTAACTCCATAGCTTCTTTGATTAAATACAATTCAACCCATTTATTAGGGATTGAGCTCTTCTGATTCGTAAGAAAAGAAATAGGGAGACACCTGATAATCCATGCTTAGAAGCATTATTGTACCCCAAAAGGTGAGTGTGTATGTGTATGTGTGTGTGTGTGTGTGTGTGTGTGTGTGTGTGTGTGTGTACTACTCTTTGCTTCTATTCTAGAAATAACTGTAAGTGTTTAACTTTTTATCCAATGCTACTAACATACCCTAGCCCCTGTTGTGAGTCAAGGTGCTGTGCATGTCACCATGGAATGACAGGGATGACAGTGGCAGCATCTGCTCCTCAATACGCAGAGTAAGTGGCAGGCTTGGGTTGAACTATCCAGTTTCATGAGGTAAAATACGATCAGTATCACGTAAGATTATCTGTGGGAGAGAAGACCAGAAGAAGATGTAATTGGTTCTGCTAATGCATCCCTTCGTCACCCTTTCATCATGCCACCATACACTAACAGGAGACATAAATAACAGAAGTGTGCCATAAGGTTAACCAATAAACTCAAAACTGGAATGCCTACTCTCTCCTGAGATATATAAAACTCATGTATTTGCAGATGTAATGCATAGCACATGTGTGGCTATGTCCCCTGAAGAACTGGTATATTTCTCCTTTCACCACAAATACTGAACAAATACATAGTTTGGAGTCTAAC
The DNA here is from genome assembly GCF_028749965.1 of Puma concolor. Taxonomy (NCBI): domain Eukaryota; kingdom Metazoa; phylum Chordata; class Mammalia; order Carnivora; family Felidae; genus Puma; species Puma concolor. The sequence goes on along the minus strand of NC_141679.1, from coordinate 52,657,919 downwards.
CCTTAAGTTATTACTATATATCATTTCAGTGGTAATAAAACATATGCCTTCTGTTTTATGTTGTGTTATTTTCTTATTTAGTCTCAAGACTTTATTTACATTACTTAAATGGACCACAGGTCCAAGTTATTTTTTATTTTTTATTTAAAAAACATTCTGGATAAATGTGTGGAAAGATAGCATGATTGTTGAGATGTGCTAAACTTATGGAATCATCTTATGCTTAAAAAGATGAGATGTAGCAAAACCCATGGAATTGTTTTATACATAAAAAGACTTCTCAGATCATTCAATAGCTGACTTGCCTGAAGTACAGTTGGTTATCTGAATTAAGATTACCAGGGAAGATCACATACTTCTACCATTTAATGTAGCAGCATGCAAATTACTTAACCTACCTAAGCCTTAGTCTTTTCATCTGTAACATGGAAATGACATCTATCCTCACAGTGCTCAAACTGGTTTTAAACCTCAACTAAAAACACTGGTTTTCTTAATCTAAAATGTATGGCAGTTCTGAAGTGCAAAGTCACTATGGTTTTCATATACGTATGTTAAATTTACATTATTGTGTGTGTGTGTGTGTATATATCTATAGATATAGATATCTCTCTCTATATATATCTATATATAGATATATAGATATAGATATCTCTCTATATATGTCTCTTTCTATATATAATTTATAGATATAGATACCTATATGTATATGTATATATATATATATATATATATATATATATATATATATTATTAGAAGCAAAATTTGATGCTTCACATTTTCTTTATCCACCCATCTGTTGGAAATTTAGGTTGTTTCCGTATCTTGGCTGCTGTGAATACTGCTCTGATGAACACGAGGGTGGAGTATACTCTTAAAAATGGTTTCCTTTTGTTTCTGTGTAATAATTGGAGTCAGAATGATTGTTAAAACTCTGAGCAAAAGGTGTCAGAGAAACAGAAAAGCAAGAAGTTAATCAGAGTCATGACTTTTTCGCACGCATACTACTTGCCCCTGGTGCAGGTCCTATTTCCTGTTTCCCCTCCACCCCCCGAAAAATACAACCACAGTTCAAATCTCCACCTCACCTCCCAGCAGCCTTGCTGATGTGAGATCTTGACTATTTTGATAATTCTATTATGTTAGGTCTAAGTATGCTTATGTAAATCAGACACACAGTAGCATTTTTTTTGGACAACATTTGACCAGAATTTGGGTCTAGGCCAAAATACTTACTGGGTTTTGAAGAAGTCACTTATTCTTTTTTGGTCTTGGTTTCCTTGTATAAAAAATGGCTATAATATTTATTCACTTTTCCATGAATTACTTATTTCTACTTCATAGTATTATGAACAATAAATGAGATGATATATGTAAAAGTGATTTGGACAATATAAAGCACTATTCAAATAAGAGTTGATATTACAGTTTTGATTATTATTTTACAGTTATGACACCTAGGGCTAGAATAATCCTAAAGGTGTTAACTCAAAGTAGCCTAATGCAATGATGTCATCTCATCTGGCTGGACCCAAAGTTTGATACGGGGAATTTTTGAGACAAGTAATTTCATTAATTTATGTCTATTTGAGTGTGGCTTAGATGTCATATTTGAAATAATTACATGGTAGTGGCAAAGACTCATTCACATGGATTTAGCTGTACTGTATTTTTTAATGACCTTCTTTAAAGATGTGGAAGGAATAAGGTAAGTAGACCTCCATACCATATATGCTGCATCACTCATAGTGAGTAATCTATTTTATTGAGGGGATGACTGAGGGGGGAAAATGAATTTGTTCTTACAGGTAGTTAAAGAGAGAGAGGGAAATTGAGAAACACAGATGGGAAATGAAGAACCAATAAGAGAATGTCAAGTATTGGGAAGTCAAGTAAACAATAAATATAGTGAAAAGAGTATAAAGAGAATTAATAAAGGAAGATAGTGAGAGGAGTATAAAAGAGAATTATTAAGGGAATGAAGTGCCTGATAGAGGATGAATATTACTGTTGCCAGATAGGTGAGAACAATTTGGGCACTACATATAAAATTTTCCTGTTATAGTTTTTTCCTGTTAGTGAAAATATATCATGGACATCCATATAAAATACTGAAATTTCGGTTCTCTTGCTGGAAATATGATGAGATTTATATAAACACAAGGCAATGTATTTCTGTATTTCAATAAGGATATAATAAATATGTTAATTGAATCTGGGGCTGAGGCACTTTTTATGTTGTCAGCCACTAGAATCAAGTTAATTATGAGTTCTTTGCTTTTTCCGCCACAATAAAATCAAAGTTCTCACAGCATTATATTTCAAAGACATCTAGCACTCAAGTTGATATATTTCTATGTTTGACAGTCTAAGGAACTGCACTATTGTTGAAAACATTTTAGGGTTCTTTACATTATTGTCTCCGGATGCTCTATGCTAATCTAGATCATTTTATAGCTATAGCAACTAAAGAGCTATAAAGTGAGCTACCAAGAGAAACTCATAATAAAATATTAAATTAGATGCTCCCCCGAAAGTATAAACTACATCTAAAAAGTGAGTTGGGTACTTTGCTAGGTACATGCATTTTCAGAGCTCACTGGGGTGCCATTTAGCACATTGGAGCTGTTCTTGCAAACTTCCCAAGAGGTCTGAAAAAAAGTGAATGAGTTTCTCAAAGTGCCTGTTTTTTACTCTGGGGAACAATTGAAGTTAGAAGTATCTGGCTGAATAAATGGCTTCTCCCTTGCTGTGTATTAACAGAAGGATTGCAGTCAATACAAGATTTTCCCATTTTACCAACTAGGGTGGGGAGAAGTAATCTAAAACTTGTGTCTAAGGCTCCCCTTGCCAAAAGCTCTTTTACCTGTAATCATCTTGGGATGGCTGAAATTAAGAACTTTTGGGAAGCAAGATGAACTGCCCAGATGAACTGTAGAGATTTTATCCAGAATGTAATATCTTTCACTAATGGAAAAGAACCTTTCCTGATATACTAAAATTACATACGGTTTCCAGAGGGTCAAAGTGTAATGCGGAAATCAAACTAATGAAAGATAACTTCAGGTGACTAAAAATAAAGGTGGGGATTTTGTTACAGGTACTTCAAATAAAAATGTCCAGTTACTACATATGGCTAAAATTGCATTAAAAAAATCCCAAAAAACAGACTGTATTTAGGAAAGGTCCTAATTATATCTTTGTTACTGGGAATAGTAATGATAATGCAATAAATATTTAATACTATTTACCATTTTGTTGATTACCAATGTTAGCATGAAAATATGAAAATTAACATGACAAAGAAGGCTAGAACTCAGCTAGAGAGAGTAAGCTGAAGAAGGTAAGAGTGCAGATTCTGGAGCTGGTTCACCTAATCGGGTTTCATTATTTACTGTCTAGATAAATTTGAGCAATTGTTTCTGTTCTTCAGTTCTTTTTCTCTGAGTATGCTTGATTAAATAACATTTCTTACATTGTTTTGACTAGTAAATTGAGTGATGCAAAGTGCTCATCACAGTGTCTTTGTACATAGTTAGCACTCATAAAAGTGGGTTTATAGCATCATTATTATTATTTATTCCTGTCCCTTTTCCCCATAGCTTTTCAGTAGTTTTTACAAATTGTGCCATTGGCATTTATGTTGATTGAATTCACTGAAAAATAATTGCCTCTTTCTTAGCTAATGAATAGATACTAGCTAATGCCTTTACATGAAGAATTACCTCATGAGGTATAATGTTTCTTACTTAAAAAAAAAAGTGGCAAATGAATGGTAAGGTGCTAAAAGAAGTCACCCTCATTTGTTCACAAAGCATGACGCAGAGTCTCTGCAGATCATGGATTCTAATTTAAAGGCTGGTCAGCGATCAATGACTAAGAGATCATGGCCAATTATTATTAGTATTTTTTATTTTTTGTAATGTTTATTTTTTAGAGAGAGAGAGAGCGCGTGCACACCAGCAGGGTAGGGACAGGAGAGAGGTAAACACTGAATACAAAGCAGGCTCTAGGCTCTGAGCTGGCAGCACAGAGCCTGACATGGGGCTCGAACCCACAGACTGTGAGATCATGACCTGAGGAGAAGTCAGATGCTTAACCAACTGAGCCACCGAGGCGCCCTGAGATCATGGCCTATTATTAAACTCACTTTTATCTTCCATGTTTTATGACATTGATAATGCTTTGGTGGTCTTTCTGATGTTTCTGGAGGCACATTTGCTATAATATGGAAGGTAGCCATTATGTCTTGAATGATTGTATTCTGTTTGCCTTTTACAATTGTGCATATCTTGGGATAGACCTACAGAAAACAAGAAGATTCCTTTCACTGAGTCAAATTAAGTGAAGCACGTCTCTTTTAGTGACTGAGAGGGAGAAAATAGAGGTGACGATGTTACAGAACCTGGATATAGTAGTAAATGAGTTTCAGTAGGTACCAGATCAAAATATGAAGACAACCCATGACTGCTGAAGAAGACATCTTCCCACCTACAGGTGGTGCTTACATTCAGCTGATCCTGACTATAAGCTGCTTTTTGGTTTGCATCCATTTATTGGGAAACACTTAATTTTGCTTCTAATTATTAAATTTTATATATGTATACAGTAATACGAATGTAATGTGCATGTGTGAAAAACATAATTGACTTTGTACTTCAAAGAAACCAATGTTTTAGTTGAGTTTTGAAACCCAGATTGAGCATTGTGAGTATTGATATTGTTTCCGTTTTCCAGATGACGAGATTGAGGGTTAGGTAAATTAAGTAAGTTGCCTGTTGTAACATTAAGTGGTGGAATTTGGATGCAAAATCACAGGTCCTTCTTCCTTTTCCATTACACCATTTATGCCTTTTGCACTTTCATTTGGCTGTTTTTAATCATGTAGATCATGCCATTCTTATTTTAGATAATTTAGTTTCTTCTAAAAGAAAGTGTTTCTTTACTGTTTAATTATGTATTTTCCTTGTATTATCTTCATCAGATGCCATTTTTAGTACTTAGTAGCTGTGAGAACTTGTATAGTTTAATCCCTTAAAAACTCTGCTTTGTTTTTCTCATCTGTAAAATGAAAATTCTCAGGATATTTGATTAAAAATGCAGATTCATTCTTTGACCCCTTGAACCTGAATGTGTGTGTGTGTATATGTATACACACACACATACACACACACACACACACACACACACATATATACATATATATGTATACACATATTTGTGTATGTATCTCTCTGTCTCATCTTTTTTGATCAGGTTAACCCAGGGATTCTTATGTACTACATTTATCCTAACTTTAGCTTTATTTCCTGGTGATAATTCCCTGGTGATAATATGGCCTCTAACAATTCACAGAAAAAATTCTCTAATTTTATATTGAGCAATAATATTAAATTATATAATAAGTAAAAAACCTACTGTGAATTTTAGTAAAACATTTTGATATTATATTTTTGCTGTTTTTGGAGCACAGAATTTTACCCATTTCATTTTTTTTTTCATAACAGGAATATATGTGCACTTTAGAAAGTTTGTAATTTACAGGAAAGTAGAGAAAAAATAGACTGTTCTGTTTCGGTCCTCTCCCTGCCTTCTTCCCTGCTTCTTCTCCCCAAAATCCTTCTCTGCTTCATCCTCATTGTCCAGATCTGTGAAGTGTGTAGGGTCAGTCTTCAGTCTTCTCTGTCTACATTCTCTCCAGATGATGTCATCACGTTTTCTCACTTTCCTTACCTCTGCATGCTGATAACTATTAAATGTAGATCTCTAGCCCTTAACTGTTAAGGTTCTAGATTCTTATGTCTGTCTACATACTCAAATTGTTACTTAAGTTTAAAATAGAGCTTAAGCTGAACATATTCATAATCAAATTCCTGATTTTCTGTAGTTTCTCTTATCTCCTTCTCCCAGCTACTGAGATAACTCAAAAACAAAAATAAAACAAACAAACAAACAAATCCCCAAACTTGGGATTATGCCTGAATCCTCTCTGTCTTTCCTATCTCATTTCCAACCATTAGCAAATCCTGTTGACTGCCTTCATAATGTGCCCAGAATCCTACAGGCTGTTCTCAATACTGCCAGTGTGATGGTAAAACTCAAGTCATTACTTCTCTTATCAGAACCTCCAGTGGCTTCTCATTTCGTTCAGCATATAAACCAAAGTCCTTCAGCTGTCCCTACAAAATATTCCCTGACTTCCTCTCATTAACTCTCCCTGTTTACTTCATTCCAGATATGTTAGTGTCCTTACTGGTCATTTAAAGGCCAGCATATCTCTGACTTAGGACACTTGTACCACTGCTTCCTAAGCCAGAACATTTCATCTCCCACCACTCACATGAGTAGTCTCTTTACTTCCTTTGTCTCTGTTCCAGTGTGCTCTCCCTGGTCATTATAATCTCGGTCCTCATCCTTTGCATTCCCTTAACTTCCTATCCCTTTGTTCTCCCTCTATCACATGCTTGCGTGTGTGCGTGCGCACACACACACACACACACACACCCCTGTGTTTCCCTCCCTCTTTATTTTTTTCTTTCTATTTTTAATCCACCAGAATGGAAACTTCCATTAAAGCTGGGACTTTTTGACCATTTTGTTGACTGCTGTATTTCTAGGAACTAGAACTCAAGATGCTTAGCAAATGTTTATTTCAAGAACATGGAGACACATTGTTTAAGTTTTGGTTCTTCCAGAAGCAGAATTAAAGTGCAAGTACTTTATTTGGAAAATGCAGGGAACATTGGCAGGGAAGCACAGAAGTGATATAAGGGGTGGGGGGTGACCTACAGCTTCCTGATGAAGGAAACTCGACTCCCCCCGGACAGTGCTGCAAAGTGTATGCCTAACATCTGTCTATTCGTGGCCAGGGCAGGCTACTTCTGATACTGGTTGATGTTAATTGTCCTGTATTTCTGGCCAATCTATCCTCATCTACCAAGGTTCCAGCAAAACCAGACACAAAAACAACAAATCAACAACAACAATGACAACAACAAAACCCAGAAAACTTCAGGCAGATCTAGGCAACCTGGAAATGAGGTGAGGGGCACACACTGAAAGGTCTCATGTGGGTGTGAGCACTTCCAATATCTGCTACGTTTGTTATAACCCATCTTATATTGTAGGTTTATTTGCCATCCTGTCAGAAGGTTCTTTAATAATCCAGGCCTGTATTTTGGGAAATAGGATATATAATGTAGTGCAAAGGCCTCCAAAATGAAAATTGCCATAGTCTAAAAGTTTACAAATGAATAAAGGACCTTATTAATGGAATTAAACAGGTAGCCCAAATATTTCACTGTGACTAGTAAAATTCCTCACATGTGACATGACCTGTAAAGAAGTGCTTAGTATCATATACATCATTTCACTACAACTTTGTAGATCTTTCAGAACCTTCCTGCCATTACCTTTCACAAAGTCTTTCTCAATGATAAATCAGTTGAAATAAAAAAAAGGAAAGGAAACTGAAATAAGCCAAAGACTGCTTGTTGATTAATAACCCAGGAGACATTCCTGAACCATAGACCAATTGCTATGCCAACTAAGAATTTTTATGCCTCACCTGTGAAGCATATTTGATAAGACACAGATAGCACAAGAATCCTCAAAGTTCTTCTTTAAAGGTCAGGATGCCAGATAGGGACTTTTTGGACTAAATCAAGAGATATATAAATTATATTCCTCTTGATAGTGTGGAAAGTCTCTCTTTAGCCTGAGAGTAAAAACGAGAATTGACGTATAATAGTATTAGTTAGCATAGCAATTGGAACCGTAAATTGGCATTTTTTCCCTGAAGAAAAATAATTTGGTATAAGAAACATGGCAAGGGTATTATCAAATGGTTCTCCCTGTGTTCGAACGCTAAATAATGAAGAGTATGTCATTCTTATTGACATATGTGTTATAATTTCATTATGAACTAGTCAATAAATCCACTAAATATTTACCATGTATTGACTATGTGCCAGGCAGTGTATTATTCATAAAAAGGTACAAGGCTTAAAGTAGTAGCCCCTTTAAATATACTAGCAATCATCTGATTGATGGTTAGTCTAGACTGTAGCACAAAGGGATAAAGATTAGGTTAAATTCAGATCTAATATTGAGCATATTTTCTATCAATTTATATATTTTCTCTAGTTTTCCCAAAGTTTATTATGTTTTAAATATATGTATATATGTTTAAATGAGTATTCTGTAGTAACTTTTCAAAATAACCCTGATTTATTGTTAAATTGTTATAACTGAGCCATTACAATATGTCTATGCTAAAAAACTCTGTTGAGCTGGGGCACCTGGGTGGCTCAGTCGGTTAAGCTTCTGACTTTGACTCAGGTCACAATCTCATGGTTCTTGAGTTCGAGCCCCATGTCGGGCTCTATGCTGACTGCTCAGAGCCTGGAGCCTGCTTTGGATTCTGTGTCTCCCTCTCTCTGTTTCTGCTCCTCCCCCGCTCATGCTCGCTCTCTCTCTCTCTCTCTCTTTCTCTCTCTGTCAGAAATGAATAAAAATTAAAACAGAATTTAATAAAAAGCTCAGTTGAGCAAATTTTTTGCCATGTTCACATATTGACTCATTAAATCTTCTGAAAACAATTTTATATTGACAGTAAAGCTGGGCACTTTGTGTTTTGTATTTTGTCATTTATATAATCACCACCATGATGATTCTATGATACAGACACATAAGTATTTGTGTTTGTATGACTAAACTAACACTTGCAGGTATATAAATAAGATAATACTAATTTTTACACTTGCTAAGTGGCAGGTTCTTTCTGAATATATATATATATATATATATATATATATATATATATATATATATATATAATGTTTACAACAGTCCTGCAAACAATGTACTAGTATTAATCCCATTTTATAGATGAAGAAAGTGAGCCACATAAAGATTAATAAGCCACATGAAGATTAATTAACTTTCCCAAAGAGACATAAACAATACATGGAACTATTATTTGAATCCAAGAAAACTAACTCTTGAGTCAGTGTTGTTAATCACTGGGCTACATTTTGTATATATGGTGCATATATATGATGCATGGGTATGAATGTTTACTGTATATGTGATAGGAAGTTGGAAGAAAAAAGAACATTGACTTACTGCTGTACCGACTTGAACCAGCCTTTTCTCTTGCTAGTTCTGTAGCATTTTGTGTGTCTCAGTAGATATAAATACATCCCTCTGACAAAGTAAATCGAATTAAATAATATTGTTTGTACGGCAGAATACGCACAACATGTTGGTATGCCACAATAGCCAATAAACATGCTTCCTGTAATTTTGGGCATTTCTCAATACACTACTTAAACATTGATTTACCAAAAACTCTCTAAAATTTCTTTTAGTGTTTATTGATTTTTGAGAGACAGAGAGGCAGTACAGGAGCAGGAGAGGGGCACAGAGAGAGGGAGACACAGAATCCAAAGCAGGCTCCAGGCTCTGAGCTGTCATCACAGAGCCTGACATGGGACTTGAACCCACAGACCGTGACATCATGACCTGAGCCAAAGTTGGAAGCTTAACCGACTGAGCCATCCAGGTGTCCCATATCAAAAACTTTTGATGAGGGTGTTTGTGGCCAGATTTACAAAGTTTTAAATTCTGGATTGGCACTTGAAGTGAAGTCTATCTTTAAAATATATATAAATACAATACCAGAATTTTCTTATGGAGTTTATCTTTAATTTTTCATTAGCTATTTTTTTATATTAAAAAGCAAAGATAAAGAATGAGAGAATGAGAAAAATCACATTAAAAGGGTAAAATGAGCATATGCTCAAATGGAAAATTTAAGTAAAAGATAATAGATCTAAGATATATGCATGGAATAATTTCTCTCTTTTGTATACCTTACTTAATTAAATCTTTGGGGAAAGCCTTTATTTTAGTTAGTACTTTAGGTGCAGTAAGTAGGTGAGCTTTTCTTAGCTTGTAAAATGAAGCATAAGAGGTTTGAGATGGAAGAGGAAGGGGATAAGAAGTCATTTTAGATAGGTATGGAGTCGGTTTGGATTTTGTAAGTCATGAAACAGATACTTGAAGCTATCAGGAAGATTGTTCTAAGGGGAACTGTTCTAAGAAAAAGTAAAGAATACAATAAAATAAAGCCTAGTGAGAGCAGTTTCTCCTTCCGATGACTGGCTTTCTTTCCCATTTGCCCTGGCATTGACTTACATAATGTATAACCAAGGTTGACTTGGGGACTAGAGAAGACAAGACAAAGGTTTGGAGATTCCATGGAGCTTCTTCTCATAACCTTTCCTGCTTGAACCTGGATCACATTTTGTTGAGACCATAAAGTGTCCCAAATATAATCAGTACACTACTAAAGCTTCTAAAGTCTCAGCAAAAGGTGAGGACTGTCACCTTCCCAGTTGTCACTTCCAGAAGGGAGGAAACCCAACTTCATTGTTCATAATTATTATGCTTTTTCTTCTCCTTCTTTATTGTGTGTCTTTTTGTTGTTGTTGTTCCCTGTTACTCTTCCCGGTTCAATCCTCTAGTGATACTTTTAGTCCATTGTCTCTTTTTTGTCCATACAACTCTAAAGGTGGTCATAATTCTCAGTTTCTGTAGAATAATGGAAGTTGCTTAATCCTACCCTTCTCACACGTGCTGGAGAATACATACCAATGAGAAGAACACATAAAATCAGTATATGCATTAAGTGCACACCTTTGTTAGATTCTTGGAGCTGCAATAAGAAAGTAGCATAAACTGGGCGGTTCAAAACAACTGAAATTTATTATCTCACGGTTATGAAGGTTAGAAGTTTAAAATCAAGGTGTCAATTAAGCCCATGCTGTCCCTGAAGGCTCTAGAGAAAGAATCTGTTCATGCCTTTCTCTTACCTTCTGGTGTTGCTGGTGGTCCTTGGTGTTCTTGGCATAAAGATGCATCGCTCCAATCTCTGCTTGCATTGTTGCATGGTGTTCTTTCTGTGTATCTATGTCTGTGTCCCTTTTCCTCTTATTATAAAGGCACCAGTAGATACTCAGTTTAGGGTTTACCCTACTCCAGTATGACCTCACCTGATTACATCTACAAAGACCCTGTTTCCAAATAAGTTCATATTCATATGTACCAGTGATTTGGACTTGAACATATCCTTTTGGGGAACACAATTCAACACATAAACATTGTAACAAAGTGCTGTCCTTATGTGAACTCATATCTTCAAAACTTTGGCTGTTGTGCGCATTGGTATGAATGCTCTCCTTGGTCTTCATTCATTCACGGTCTCAAAACACCCACATTTTGTATACTAGCGATAATATAGGATGTCTGCTGACAATCACATTGTTTAGGGTAAATTCTTTTTTTTTTTTTTTTTTACCTTCTTTTTATTTTTTTTTTATTTTTTTTTATTTATATATGAAATTTATTGTCAAATTGGTTTCCATACAACACCCAGTGCTCATCCCAAAAGGTGCCCTCCTCAGTACCCATCACCCACCCTCTCCTCCCTCCCACCCCCCATCAACCCTTCGTTTGTTCTCAGTTCTCAACAGTCTCTTATGCTTTGGCTCTCTCCCACTCTAACCTCTTTTTTTTTTTTTTTTTTTTCCCCTCCCCCATGGGTTTCTCTTAAGTTTCTCAGGATCCACATAAGAGTGAAACCATATGGTATCTGTCTTTCTCTGTATGGCTTATTTCACTTAGCATCACACTCTCCAGTTCCATCCACGTTGCTACAAAAGGCCATATTTCATTTTTTCTCATTGCCACGTAGTACTCCATTGTGTATATAAACAACAATTTCTTTATCCATTCATCAGTTGATGGACATTTAGGCTCTTTCCATAATTTGGCTATTGTTGAGAGTGCTGCTATGAACATTGGGGTACAAGTGCCCCTATGCATCAGTACTCCTGTGTCCCTTGGATAAATTCCTAGCAGTGCTATTGCTGGGTCATAGGGTAGGTCTATTTTTAATTTTCTGAGGAACCTCCACACTGCTTTCCAGAGCGGCTGCACCAATTTGCATTCCCACCAACAGTGCAAGAGGGTTCCCGTTTCTCCACATCCTCTCCAGCATCTATAGTCTCCTGATTTGTTCATTTTGGCCACTCTGACTGGCGTGAGGTGATACCTGAGTGTGGTTTTGATTTGTATTTCCCTGATAAGGAGCGACGCTGAACATCTTTTCATGTGCCTGTTGGCCATCCGGATGTCTTCTTTAGAGAAGTGTCTATTCATGTTTTCTGCCCATTTCTTCACTGGGTTATTTGCTTTTCGGGTGTGGAGTTTGGTGAGCTCTTTATAGATTTTGGATACTAGCCCTTTGTCCGATTAGGGTAAATTCTTAATATCTGATATTTGATCAGCTGTCTGTATGTGCTAGCCATATGTCCAATTAACTCTGTACCCACAGTGACACATTTGTTGTAATTCTTGCCTATACAAAATATTACTGTTAATACATGTTTAAATAATCACTGTTGTCATCTCTTGGGGACCATTTTGAAAATCCGTATTTAATAATGATTTGAACTTGAAGTGAGCTACATTGCTTCATACTTTTAGTCATTGTTTAAGAAAAGAAATTATAACCTTAAACTATTTAAATCACTTGAAAATCAACAGGGAGCATATTTTTTCACAAACATAGCCTAGATTATTGAATACTGATGATGATAATAAAAAATATCCATGATAAATGTGTTATTTTAGTTTTTAAAATAAAATCAGTCGCTGTAGTGATTTTCACACAATACATACAAACACAGTATTAAGGGCTAATATAGAACAACTTAAAAGAAGGTAAGATTTAAGGATTTAGCGGCCAATGAAGATACTAGAGGATTCTGTGAGGTAGGAATACGTCTCTTTGAGACAGAAAAAACAATGGAGACTTTAAGGATGTTGTTACCTCATATCTTCCCAAACAATCAAAAAGGTGAAATAACGTATCAGAAAAGAGAAACAAAAGTTACGCCAAGACAAACTTCAGAAGAAATTCCATACCAATTCCAAGATTTAACATCTTCCTGGAAAGCCCAGAAAAGTTACAGGGCTAAATAGGAGCAAGTGAATGCTCATTCTCATAACCTATGTAAAAAAAATTAAAATTGCACTACTGTGTGGTGGGGAAATGGATTTGCTATTTGAGGTTTCCAATGAAGCCTTACTGTTTATTTACAGTTAGTTTATATGCACTTAGTGCTTGATATGTATGCAATATGGTGTTTTTAGTTAAATAAACTTCTTGAAAGAAAAGTTAAGATAAAGATCTTACCATTAGGTTTAATTTATGAATAATTGTGTGGATTGAGGTAATACATGCATGCTTTTAAATTAGTTTGAAAATTTCATTTGACACTCTTTACTCTTATTCAGCAAATAGCCTTAAGTAGAGAGGGGTGAGCTTGCTGATCATGTGAGATGTTAAATCTTTTATTTAAGTTTATTAATTTTGAGAGAGAGAGAGAGACAGAGAGAGAGAGGAGGAGGAGGGACAGAGAGAAAATGAAAGAGAATTTCAAGCAGGCTTTGCACTGTCATTTTTACAGGCCCTACATGGGGCTCGAACTCATGAACCATGAGACCATGACCTGAGCCAAAATCAAGAGTCAGACACCTAACCAACTGAGCCACGCAGGTGCCCTGAGATGTTGAATCTTATATTGAGGTCAACTCCTACTGTAATTAAAATGATTCTCATTTTTATGATATGCTCATGACTCTAGTGAGCTGTGTGCCACACTCTTTCCTTAAACTTTGTTAAGAGTAGCATGTGGCTAAAAATAATAACATAAAAATAGCTGAGTAAACAAATTAGCTGCATGAACTATCAGAAAATTGTATTACGGCATGCTTAGCCAAAGGAAGGAAAAGCTAGTTGTATATTGATTATATTGATTATAAAGGAGTACTACTTTAGATATGATGCTGAAGTAGACTTTACCATTGTGAAAACTGCAACTCATTCTCCTTTCTTACATTAAAGTGGCTTTCACGACTTTTTGACTGAGAGTAAGTAGTATATTTCAGACTACAGCCTATTCCATATGCACACACGCGTACATGCATACACACACACACACACACACACACACACACACACACACACACACAAGCTGAATCAGAGTTTATTGAACAGTTTACCCTTTACCCTATACATGAAAAGGTCTCTGTCTTTTTTTTAATTGTGTTTGCCCTGTTCAGTCCCAGTCTTTCCCATGTTTTAAGAAATTCTGTAAACATTCTTTAAATTGTTCTCATAAGCTATTAATGGTTCAAGCTACAACTTGCAGTTTGCAATATACTGCTCTAGACATGCCTAAGAGACGTGGAACATGGTATGTGCTCTCTTATGAGTATTTTTAAACCTGACACAGGCTCTCTGCACTGCAGGTACATAGGAAGACAGTCAATGATACTTTTGAAAAGGGTGAAGGAAAATGGAAGAGCAAAAAGGAGCCGCGTGTCTGTGTAGATTAATGTTGTGAAATCGGTGGGAAATAAAACTGGTATACATACTTGAGAGAAATAAAAGCTCTCTGGATTCCTTCATATTGCTGATGAAGTAGGTCTTTCAGTACGTGTCAGCACAAAGGTATTTTCAGAATGCAGGAATGCACACTGACTTCATGACTTGAGTCCTCAGGTTCTAATCTTTTCTAATTTCTAAGTAATTTTGTTTTCCATAGGGATAAGCTGTATAAACTGAATTCCTTTGCTAAGGCTAATTGATGTGCTCACGTCTTATAAAGGTAATTCAGAAATACTTAATGTACATCGTGTGTGTGTGTGTTCTCCAGAAAATTAATTCCTGAAAGATGTTAAGTTGGAACTATAAATGTATACTTAGGTATTTTAATGCAGTGCATAAAACTTAATATTAAGCCAGTCTATTTTCAAAAATATTCTCACAAAATTAAGATGTAAGCACATAGATCAGTTGAAAACTAAGACCAAATTAACTCATAGCAAGAGGAGGTAGATCGTGTTCATAGGTATGCATCCAAGAATACTTATCACAGTCCCTAAATTGGTTATTAGACATAAACACAGGTGAGTGAACAACTATTCTAAAAAAGAATGAATACTCCTTGGAAAATTACCTTATTAATTATGCTCACATGGATATTAGCAAAATCATGTTGTTGTCTTTTAACATCAGGGGGAAGTAAGCTGTACCTAAGAAAAAGGGATTTTAGGGAAGAGATTTGAGAGAGGGGTGAGGTATCCAGTATATTGGACGCTTTGATGTCTGGATGGGAGGCAGAGACAGACATGCATCTGTTTATTTAAGAATCTATCAGAGGATTAGAGTGTATCAGAGCAGAAAGAGGAACGCTTCAAATTTGCAAACTTTGGTGTAAGTAATTTCTGTAAAGAAACTTTCTCTTTTTTTAAGTTGTTTTTTAAGTCCTTGTTTAAATTCCAGTTAATTAATCCAGTGTAATATTAGTTTCAGGTGTATAATTTAGTGATTCAGCACTTCCATTCATCACAACAAGTGCACTCCTTAATCCCCATCACCTATTTAATCCATCCTGCCCCCACCTCCCCTCTGGTAACCATCATTTTGTTCTCTGTAGTTAAGAGTCTGTTTCTTGATTAAAAAACAGAACTACCCTCTTGGCCAGCAAGAACACTACTAGGTATTTACCCAAAGAATGCAAAAATACTAATTCAAAGGTATACATGCACCCAGATGCTTATAGTAGCCTTATCTACAACAGCAAAACAATGGAAAAGGCCCAATTTTCCATGAACTGATGAATGGATAAAGAAGAAGTGGTAGATATATATATAATAGAATATTACTCAGCCATAAAAAAGAAGGAAATCTTGCCATCTGTGGTGACATGGATGGAGCTAGAGTGTATTATGCTAAGCGAAGTAAGTCTGTCAGAGAATGACAGCCATATGATTTCACTTATGTGGAACTTAAGAAACAGGGGCCCCTGGGTGGCTCAGTCGGTTAAGTGTCCAACTTCGGCTCAGGTCATGATCTCACGGTTTGTAAGTTCAAGCCCTGCATCAGACTCTGTGCTGGAAGCTCAGAGCCTGGAGCCTGCTTCAGATTCTGTATCTCCCCCTCTTTCTGCCCTCCCCTGCTCACACTCTGTCTCTCTCTCTGTCTCTCTGTCTCTGTCTCTCTCTCTCAAAAATAAATAAACATTAAAAAAATTTAAAAATTAAAAAAAAATAAAAAAAGAAACAAAACACATAAGCAAATGGAAATAGAGACAAATCAAGAAACAGACTCTTGACCATTGAAAACTTTTTTTCTTTTAATATTGCTTGAAACAGTTTACAATGTACATTGAGTGGTATTTATCAATAAAAATTGAGGGCGCCTGGGTGGCGCAGTCGGTTAAGCGTCCGACTTCAGCCAGGTCACGATCTCGCGGTCCGTGAGTTCGAGCCCCGCGTCGGGCTCTGGGCTGATGGCTCAGAGCCTGGAGCCTGTTTCCGATTCTGTGTCTCCCTCTCTCTCTGCCCCTCCCCCGTTCATGCTCTGTCTCTCTCTGTCCCAAAAATAAATAAACGTTGAAAAAAAAATTAAAAAAAAAATTGCCCCCAATTTTTCCCTAAGCATGCACAGTGTCCGTTCTTTGCTTATATTTGTAATTTATTGTATTGAGTATTTAGAAATTTATTTTGAAGGACTTAACACAGATTTAAGGATTTAAGGCTCATCACCAGATTGTCAATCCCCAAAATGATAAAGGTTGAAGGAATAGAGGATAAACTCTTTTCATATATTGTATAGTTATTACAAAAGTTCTTAAATAGTTTATTACTCAAGAACAATTACTGAACTCCTTCTATACCTAGACCATACACTAGATTAATAGATACACAGAGACAAATTGAGTATTAGTTCTGTTATACAAAAGAATCATAACCAGATGAGAAATTTCCAAGATATACTGCTGTATTTCTCTATTGACTCTTTTGACAGTTTGCAAGCAATCACAACACCCCTGAAGTGACACTTAGAAGACTGACAGAGCTAGACAAATAGATTCAGTCATATGTTTGGCTCTAATCAGATAGAGTTATCAATGTGCTGACAGCAAACTCCTGACTTTGTATTTATTCCCTACATAATATGATTAAAACCTTGTGCATACTGACAACACAGTATATCATAATTAAGAATCTTGTTCAAATATATAATCCCATCTATGGTACCCTCAGGAATAAATGATCACTGAAATTTATGTAGACAATGGAAACAAAACTCTAAGAACCGTGTAAGTCTATGTATATCATAATAACTAGCTCCATGTCTGAACTCCTGGTAGGTTTGATTAGTATTTGTTTCATTTTATTTAAAATTGTTTTATAAAAAAAATAAATATTTCATAAGCATCCTAAAACCAGAAAAGTGAGAGAAAAATGTTACCTCTATTGAATTTAGAGCTTCTCATATATTGTCCCTAGATTTGTACTGTATAGGAATCAATGCTAACCTGAGTATGAATGCAGTGGAGCTTAAGAATTCCTATACGAAGCAAGCAAACAAACAAAAAACAAACAAACAACAACAGTTTATGACTTGGTGGCCTCTAGCCACACTGCCTAGTTACCTAACCTCACAGGGCAGAGCCATGTTGAATAATGTTCATGCCCAATATATACTGATTCTGTTTGTGGTGAGCTAGGAAACTAACAACTTGGACTAAATTGTAAATTGAAACACTTCTGTGGAATTTGTCTTGTAAAGGAATTGTTTCATTTCAAGAAGGACATTTTCATTCCCCCCCTTTATATTGTATGAGAAAAACAAAATAAGTTGCATTAGGATCAGACCGAAGATGAGATTTGTATTTAGTGGCAAGGCATTCTTTCTGTGATATGAGTCATTTCAGTGGTTTGTTTTTAGCCCTGTGACCAGCGAGCTAATCAAGAATAAATTCCTAGTATTCACTAAGGGAGAAAATATGAATTAAAGCAAACACAGCATTTGATTCAGATCTCAACTCCACTTTCCTAATCCCACCTATTTTAAGTAAAGCACATATTCCACTTTTCTTTTTCCTCACCTTCACATTTTGTTTGCATGGTATGGCCATGAATGGTAGCATGTTTCAAATATAATGTCAGTTATGTATGGTATTTGTGCTGTCACCCTCTGTTCCCCACCCATAACAGACATTAGTAATAAATCACAGCACTCTTCCCTGTTGAGCTGTCCAACATTCTCAAAATAATGTCTGAGGCTGCCTCTACTCACTCACCATCCCTGGCTCTTAAGCATGGACTTTGGAATTAAGAGGACTTGGTTCACATCTCATCTCTGCTACTCACTGGCTTCCTGGTCTTGGGAAAGCTACATAGCCTTTCTGACCTTTATTTTACTCACCTATAAAGTATGGTAATGACAGCAGCTTCATAAGGTTGTTGGGAAAAGCAGAATGAACTAAGATTTGTGAAATATACAGTGTTTAATGTATGAAATGTGACAATAAATAACATTTATTATTTAGGAGACCATCTTATATATTACCAGGGCATTCAGTATATTAAACTTTGTAGTATTTAGCAAAATGTTTTTATTGTCATTGTCAATATCCCAAAAGCATTTAATATCCACGGGAGTGGAGACCAGATAATACCATCTTAGTGTTTAGCACAGTGCTGGCTAATGCTGGATACAAAGTAATGTTTGTTGAACAACTGTCCTGAGCGTACCACCCACTGTTCTCCTTTATGATTCTCATTTAACTCTTTGTTTCCAAATAAAATTTATCAGTCATTTCAATGCATTGGTTACAATCATAATATAAAGTACTTTCAGATGATAAATTAGGCACATTCAGGATCACAATCACCTAATCTGCAGTCCTTACCTGATTAAATGAGGGAATATGTGTCAGCAGAAGGAAGATTTTAAGAGAACACACATAAAACCACCTTAACTTTTGACGGCTTAATAAACTTAGATTTTAAAATTGTCCTCTATCTACTCATAAAGTTCTTCATTTGACTGATTTCCTTGCTTTATTTTACTGTAAGTTTTCTTTCATGCCTAGAACTTTACATTCTATTCTAAGATACCAGTAGGAGGTATCATTGAATTATAGGCTATATTGAAGTAAATGGTGGTCACAATTTCTCTCCTTGATATACTTTAGAATACCTGAATCAATTTGAAATTCAGAATTAATACATTAATAGATATTGAGGCAACCAAAAGAAACTGAATACAAAAAATATTATATATAGTTTATTTAGAAAGTGTAGGTATTCCACTTTTACTGTAGCTGCCTTACTCTGACCCTGACACAGCTTCAATATTCCCTAAGCTCTAGTTAGTTAGCAAAAGACAGTACAATGTCGTAGGTGGTTTATCTAGCTCGTGGTTTTTTTTTTCCTTATAGCAAGTTCTGTCTTACCACCCAGAAAGTGCATGTTTCCTTGTCTGTAGTAGACCTCCTGTTCTTCCTCACGTTTCTAAAATTCAGTTAATAGATAACACCCTTCTAAACTGTTGACATGGTGAATGACAGTCTTAACTCTCAGTTATACAGTAGGCCCTAACCAAACCCTCAAAGATGATGGTAAATAGTAAGTGGGCCTTTGACCTCTTGATTAGGTCATGGGCGTGGAGCCTTTATGAATAGGATACGTGCTTTTACAACAGAGGCTCCAGAGAGATCCCTAGCCCCCTTCTACCATATGAGGACACAGCAAGAAAGCCACAGCTATGAACCAGGAAGGGAGCTCTCACTAAAATACGGCCATGCTTGGGCTTTGGTCTTGGACTTCCAACCTCCAGAACTGTGAGAGATGTATTTTTGTTGTTAATGAGCTACTTAGTCTGTGATGTTTTCTTGTGGCAGCCTGAGCAGACAAAGACACTGGTTAAGATAGTGTTGTCTTTTGTGATAAAAATACTGATATTTTCAGTGAGTTGACACAATAGAAACTATTTCTTTTCAAGCCATAATCTTAGATGATGATCAGTTTGGCAAGTGAACTCTTCTGCACAGTCTTTAACGTGTGGCTTTCCAGGTGGTCAAGGTCATCTCCACGCCAACTGGCTACGAAGTGGAGGATTTTATGGGCACACGTCATGTTCACTCATACTCTGTTGTCTAAACCTCAGTCTTGTGGTCACACATAACTGCTAGGGAAGCAGAAAGTATAGTCTACTGCATACCTGAGGAAAAAAAAGGCAGTGTATTTTGATGAACATTTTGTAGCCTTTGCCACAATAACTATACCTTAATATAAAGGGCTAGAATCTAAACATACGATCTATGTAATAGGAGTTACATGGACATGTTAACAGTGGGTGAGTCCATAACGTGAGTTCTAAAGGTTAAAACTAAAATCATATTGGTAGTGGACAGTTCTAGGAGATCACAGCTTTAGTCACCAATCCAGCATTCTTTCTAATGTGTCATCTGGTAATAGACTTATAATTTGTCACATCAATCACTCCCAAAAGCAGTTCTGCAGTTAATGCAAATAGAGAGTACATATACTTTTATTTAGATATTTTCCATGCGCTATTTTCTCTTGTTTCAGTGCTTATATGAACACAGCTGAAACCTATTAGTTTAATTAGAAGTCATTTAAAATCATTCGTTTTATTTTTCTTTTAGATATTAGTAGTAATTAAGATTGTGAACACTCTGGACAGGAAGTGAAGCACATTTAACAGGTTTTGTAGTCTCCTTTGAAAGTACTGGTGGTAAATGAAGATAATCTAGTTATAACATCCACTGTAGTGTTCTTTAAGTGCCATGTATGTTTGCACTGCATAAACATGGCCAATGAGGTTTAAAAGTTGTCTTAAGACAACCTTGTTTTAGGAAATCCTCTTTTTCATTTCTGCTTCTTAACGGCTTTTGAAATTCTAGGTGAATTTTTTTCTATTTTAATGATTAAAAAATAGTGTTATTCCTTTCATTTTCTCCAATCCTGGAAAGCATCTAAGTGACACAGTAGTAATTTATGGCCTTTCAAGGTTCTGTGTGATTCAGTAAAATTCCTGTGCCTTCTGATTCTAATAATTGTTATTTTGTATTATGATTGAAAGTTTCTCAAGTATCACAAAAGAGAGTGGTAAGAAACAAAGGTGATAGGATTAAACAGTAAAATATTTTTTAAGTGTAAAAGGAACCAGTTTTAGCATTAATCCGTTGTATAACTTTTAGCATTTTGAGCAAAAGTTTATGCTACCATGGAAGTCTGCCCTGTTCATGTTTCTTTTTCATAGGCACTCTACACCCTTATGAAGCCTTCATAAGTCTCTAATTACTACCCAACTAGCCCACATTCTTCTATGTGGCTGACCCAGAGGCTGGAGAGGGGACTTTGTGTCATGCATTAGAACATTTTAACATTGGGCAGTTTAAGGCTACTGTAGACATAAATGAGAAATTCTTTGTGTGCATAAAATTAGAAGAGATGGAAGAAGGGATAATTGTGTGTGTGTGTGTGTGTGTGTGTGTATGTTCTGTTTTATTTTGCTTTTTATTTTCTTCTCAAAAGAGTTCTTACAGTTGTACAAAGACAAAAATGAGTATCTCTGTTGGAGAAAAATGGAAATCTTTGGGTGACTGACTCTATAACCCCTCCAAATACAGACAAAAAATGAGGGACTGAAGAGCAAGGTGTATTAATGTACAGGGCTGTCTTATTAGCATTATTAAGGAGTTAACAGCATAATAATGGAAGGCAGTCTTGGAGAATTAATTTACTTGTTAAAGTAAGAGTGAAATTCCCTCATTTCATCTGTTCAGCAAGTATTGTTGAACTCCATGAACCAAGTTTTGGACTAGATACTATATAGATGTAATTCCTACCGTCATGAAGTCTGTAATAGACTTAAACACATTTTTAATAAGCCATACTCATAATTTGAGGTCACTTACATTTATTGTTATGAGGATGAGTTATTATAGTTTCAGGCATATACTGGTACTTTCGACTTGTTGAAAGACAGATATTTGTTCACCAAATGGGCTTACAGTTTTCCATTTTATGCTTTTATAAAATCTCCTTACTACTATATTTTATCTTTAGTCTCATCTGCTACTCACTTTGTGTTAGTTTTATTCCATTATATCACTCTTCTAAATTCTATAATGAACTTTCTCATCCTTGTTAATGGAAGTTAAAGCAACTTAGTCACTATAATTTTATAGGACTCATCATACAATATAACAAAAGGGTCATCAAACATTTTCTGCAAAGGACAGATAGTAGATATTTAGGCTTTGAGAGACATGTGAGGTCTCTGTTCCATATTCTTTGTTTTTCTTTGCAACCATTTATTAAATTGTTAAACTATTTTTTGCTTGCCAGCAATGAGAGAAAGAAAGAAAGAAAGAAAGAAAGAAAGAAAGAAAGAAAGAAAGAAAGAAAGAGAGAGAGAGAAAGAGGCAAGCCATGGTCAAACTTGTCACACAGGTGGTATTTTGTTGACTCCTAATTATAACCTATACGATCAACAATATTTGAAGTTTAGCTGAATGCTGAATATCAGAGATTTCTTCTTTGTATACTTTCAGTTATAAAATAGTGAGGAAAAGTAGGAGAGAGAGAAGCTTGAAAAGGTAACCAAATGGATTTTGGTCATTTCTAGCCAAAGAAAGACTTATATATGAATAACCCAAATGGGGACATGTTCTAGCTGAATTACAATTTACTTTGATTTACTTAATATATTTTTTCAATAGGAGTAAATGTACACATGAAATGTATGTTATTAATGGTATCCACAAATTAAAGTTTTTCACTTTAAGGATTATTTTATTCTTAGACTATTGGCTAATTAT
The DNA here is from genome assembly GCF_028749965.1 of Puma concolor. Classification (NCBI taxonomy): domain Eukaryota; kingdom Metazoa; phylum Chordata; class Mammalia; order Carnivora; family Felidae; genus Puma; species Puma concolor. Next base: position 52,635,137 of record NC_141679.1, on the reverse strand, counting down.
ATTGGCTGAAACAACCCCCCTTTGTGATATTTTGTCAAGTGGCAGCTGTTTGCAATCCTTTAAAATTACCCTATATTTTATTATAATGTGAGTAAGAAAATCAAAGGATATTTACTGTGAAGGCACTAAGGGATAGTAACTAAAATTTTGTTGTAGCATTACACATTATCACAGAAGTAAATGTGATGTCTCAGTTTGAAAATATAACTTCAAAATTGGCTGAACCTTTCACCTTGAGAAATGGATTAAACCACTTGGGTTCTTGGCTCTTTTTCATAACCAAGACAGTTGTTGATAGCACTTAAAATATTAAATTTAACTGTCAATGTGTGCTGTAAACCTGCATTGGGAAAGTTGTCAAAGTACACATAATACAAAGGTTTTACCAGTGTCTACATTCTCCTTCCTGAGTATCTCCCTCCATTTCCTACCCTCAAAGGCATCTGTCAACTATTACTGAGAGGCTTAAAGGATAGTTTGTTGTAGGTTAGTCATCACATTTTTCCTTAGCTCAGCAGTTGTTAAACTTTACAATGGATTTGAATCACTTGGAAGGCTTTATTAAATGTACATTTCTAAATCTTTTCCCTATCATGTAGACACTGATTCAGTAGTTATAGCTTGGTGCTCAGGAGTTTGTACTTTGTAAAGTGTTTTTGCCATTTTTCAGGTATATAATGTGTAGTACCACATTTTAAGAAACACTGTTATAACCTATATAATGTAAGTATTTCTGATTCCTGATAAAATTTAACTCTATTTTATCTGTACTTCCACACCAACTTCTCTTTTTTGTGCTGTGATACTGATACCTGCCACTGAAGGAAACTGTAATCTTGAGGAAGAGAGAATCCCATCTGGGCTTTTAAATTGATTCCAACGTTCTTTACAGTATAGCATGCTATATTTACTAGCATGTGTCATCTTCAGACATGTGTATGCTCTTTGTGGATATGGAGGCTGCCTCATACATCTCAGTATCTATTGCTGAAGTTCTTTGCTTAGCACTTAGTAGTAACTCAGTAAGTAAGGTGAGGTTCTTGAAAGCACCATTCAGTGAAGTACTATTTAGAGGAGCATACATATGGTGGTGATGGCAAGAATCCACACCTTCTATATATATTTGGATTCAGTGACATTTGACTTTCTGCAACCAACACCACATATCTGTCACTCCAAGAAATTAGTACTTCTTTTGAGTGATATCAGGAGAGCTTTGTCAAGATAAAAACAAAATGAGGCTTGCTTTGTGCTTTCATTTGAAGGTGGTATATAGGAAAATACATTGTTCTTCATAGCAGCAGAGAATTAAACAGGATGATACGGTTCTAAGTAAAAGTCAGTGAAGTCTTGTGAGTAGGTTAAAAAAGTCTGTTGTCAAGCTGATAAAAAAACAAACCATAACACTATATTGTTTTGAACATGGTTTTAGACTCTTTCAAAGGATCTTTTTTTTTTTTTTTTTTTATTTTTATTTTTGGGACAGAGAGAGACAGAGCATGAATGGGGGAGGGGCAGAGAGAGAGGGAGACACAGAATCGGAAACAGGCTCCAGGCTCTGAGCCATCAGCCCAGAGCCCGACGCGGGGCTCGAACTCACGGACCGCGAGATCGTGACCTGGCTGAAGTCGGACGCTTAACCGACTGCGCCACCCAGGCGCCCCTCAAAGGATCTTAAAGAGAAGAAAAATAAACTTGATTTTGTTTCAAATGATGTAGGCATTCCTGATTGAAAGCAGAAGTCTAATCCCAGAATCTGTCATTAGATATGTGATCCTCAGTAAATTATTTAACCTAGCTGAATCCAAATTTCTCTTTTTGCCAGAGATGGTCCTGTAATGCTCTTAGAATTCTTTGAAGGATACACTTAGCAATGCATATAAAAGCACCACATTTTTGTGTGTTGTTGATTGGGAAGCTAGCCAGATTATCTCAGAATAATATTCCAGTTTGGTCATTCACTTGGTAAGAAGGAGTATGTTGATTATGACCATAAAAGAAGTAAGGTTTATAATGCCGGGACCTATGTGTTTCCAGTAATTTCCATGACAGAACCTCCTGTCTTGTCAAATTACAGATTCTCCAGATTTACCTCCCCTTTCTGAGTATATGCAAATATGCAAATACATAAACATTTATTGAGCAACTATTATGTTCCAGGATATTCCTAGGTGCTGATACAACAGTGATCAGAGGAGCAAAAATACTTGTTCTAATATATCCTATTAGGAATAGATTGTTACCGGGGTACTGATAACAAACAGATAACAGGAATAAAATGCATGGTATGTTGGATGGCAATAAATAAGTTACCGAAAAATAAAGCAGAGAGTAAGGGTAATAAGCAGCTGGAGGTCTAGAATTTTAAGTGGGATGGGATTAGAGAAGTCCACTCAGGAGGTAACCTTTGAGAAAATAATGAAAGAAAAGAGGGGCATGACCATATGGAGATAGGGAAGAGAATTCCAGGAAAGAATAGCAAGTGCTAAGGCTTCAGGTGCATGTGTGGCTAGTGTTTTGAGAATAACAAAGTAACTGATGCCCCTGGAATGGAGTGAGCAAAGGGGACAATTATAGGAGATTAACATAATCTGCTCCTGACAGGTAAGGGAGGTGGAATTGGGGAGAGGGGTATATAGATTCTATAGGGTTTTGTAGGCTAATATAGAGACTTTGAGTTGAATGAGATGATAAGCCTTGGGAGGTTTTGAGCAAAAGACTGACATATTCTGATTTAAATGTTTAAAAAATGAGTCTAGCTACTATTGAGAACAGGTTATAGAGACACATAGATGGATCAAGGAGATCAGTTTGAAGGTCCTGCAATAGTCCAGGTAAGAGATGATGATAGCTTGGACCTAGGTGGCTGTGATGGAGGTAGAGAGAAGTATCAAGATTCTGGATATGTTTTAAAGGTTGATTCATGGAGTTTGGTAATGGCTGGAATGCAGATTATAGAAGACAACAGGTCTTTGTTTTTTGCCTGGGGACTTAGAAAAAGGAATTGCTTTTTAAATTTGGGACAACTGTTGAAAAAGCAGGTGGGACAGGGAGGAGCAAAGACCAAGAGATTTATTATGGTCCTGACAGGGTTATGATAAATACTTAATTTCCACGTGAAGGTGTCATAAAGGTGCTGATTTTAGAGTATAAAGCATTTAAAATTGAATGTGGCTGTTTGGAGCCTGGTATCATGTTGTTTGTGTTTCACTGACCTGATGTTGAGTGTCTGGCTTTACATATACCATCACATGTGACAGTCATTATCATGGAGTGATATATTATTTAAATAAGAATGGGAATATTACATTCTTTTGCTCCAACACAGATTCATATTCACGGACAAATCGATAATGTCACCAAAATTATTATCATTGCAAAATTATATGTGTATTGTTATAATTGGTGGATTTGCTTTGTTTTTAAATTATTTTATAGAATCATTGAATATATTTTTTTTCATATTAGTAGGACACCATCCCATTGTGTACTAGAATCAATATATTTATCAATGAGCCTATTAGATTTTAGATATAAGTCTATTGAAATATTCAAAGGCCCCATTTATATACAGATATAGATATAGAAATATAGGTAGAGAAATATAGATATAACATATGTTTACAGTGCCTATGTATATCCCTGTATATATGTGATATATTTGGATGTGGATGTTTACTCTCAACATCTATTGAATACTTAATGTAGATCAGACATTGAGAAAATTATTCTACTTTAATCCCATTTTCTTGTCAACAGTCTCCAAGGTATTATTCCTATTTTATGAAAAGAGGAAACTGAGACCTAATTGGGGATTTCTTCCACAAGGTCTCACAACTGTTGGCTGGAAATAAGATGCAGCACTCCAGTAACCACTACCATATGCCTTACATGTGCACAGAAATTTCAGGGAAATTTTGTTGCATGAATCTACTGTCAGTTGATTGTTAATACAGCCCTAAAGTACTCTTTTCAGTTACAGTAGCACCCTATTCCACCCCACATGATGAAAATTAATATAGGCTGCCAAAACGGTTGTTTCACATTTATCTTAATAAGCCATTCCAATATCTGACAGTGGGATACATGCAATATTCAATGACCTTGGGCTTCAGGGATTTTTGATAGTATTCTTAATTTCCTAAAGAGTATCTTTTTTTCTGTGATGTATAAAATGAAATAGAAAATATTTGATTACCATAGTATAAATACCACCTTTTCACATCAGTATGACATAAAAGGAAATTACACTTTCTGCCATCCCTAACTGAATGACATCAATTTCTTCATTCCTCCAGCAGTCCTGGTTTCTAGCTTGGTGATCATGAAAATGTCTCCTCCTGAATCCTTTCCAGGTCTCCAAAGATCCTGTCAGTTTTCAAATCCAGAAGGTTTCATTTCCAAGACATGCACCTCATTATACTGCTCAGCCAGAAATTCAGCTCCCAATGAACCTGATGTCAGATCAGTGTGTCACAAGCCAGTTTTTAACACTAGAATATAAAATCCTCAGAGTGAGGGTGTAATTGTCCCAATTACATTTCGGCTGAGAATAAACTCAGTAATGTCCGTACATTGGGGAAAAAATAATGTCTTATAATGCCATTTCACATATAGATAGAGAGATACTTATATACAAGTTTATTTTAGTTGGTACTCCAGTTTAGCCATATCTTAATGTTTATAAATCATGCATCAGGGCATTACTGCAAAACTATGCCATAACACTGTGATATCCTTGAAATTCAGTAACATAAATTGGAGGGCTCCATTATTGATCAATTAAAGAAACTTAATGTTTCTCCAATCAGTCTGTGCTTTCAAAAATCATAAATTAAATATAATGTTATGCTGTCCATACATATTGGTGTAGACTATATACTAGACTGAGAAAGGCCCTGGGATCATGAAGTAACCACTCTGAAGCCCATTTCTTCCTCCTGAAAGATAAGAACTTCAGCCTGTGTTGACTGAGAAGTGGACTGATGCAGAACAGGGGCCACATCCCCTTGCATTATAGTATAACCAAACGCCCCTTATCGGGTTGTGGATTACATGGGCTGTGTTATTGCTGCCCACAGTCTTGCTGGGTGATTTACCCTAGGATTTTATGCATATTTGTCAAATTTTTCCCATTCATTTTATCTGAGTTTTAGGAGGACTGGTAATTTTATCTAACATTTGCATATAAATCAAAAAGACTCTTAATCAGCAAAAGAGGGCAAATTGACCTATGTCAAGTTTTCCATGTTAGCATCCTTTCTTTATATTTATACACTGAATGAAATGACACCCTTTTACTCCTAACGAAGTATGCATTTCTACTGAGCTCTAACCCACATTTTCTGATTAATTCAAACCATCTGCTGGTGAGTCCACTATACACCTTTTATATTGTGGGTTAATGAGACTTGAGGGACTGTGTCATTCATTTCTTCTTCCAAACTTGAGGGTAAACACCAGCTAGAGAAAGGGCTCTTTATATTTTTATATTTTAAATGATGCAACCTTCCTTGAACTGCAATGTAGAAAATACCAATAATTTTATGCTTTGGCTTTTTAGAACTCAGTGCTTTTATGACTTGCCACCAATATCTTATGTAACCATTAGTGTTTTGAAATGGCTTCTCTACAGATAACATAGTGGAGAATCTCAACGTGATGCTGTCTTTTTGTCACAAAATGTACTTTAAATTTCAGTCTGGTGAGAGGTGTTTAAAAACAGATGCAATTTCCATTGCTTAGTGCTTGAGAATTGGCTGTTGGGCAGTGTTGAGTGTGTTTACATTCTTATGTGGTGGGCTTAACTGCTTATCTGTATCAATTGGCATGAACTTCCCAAAGTACAGAATTTAGATCCGATTTTCTCCAGATCATGGTATGAAATTGAATGAGCTAAATCTTTATTGCCTTTGATATGGTTTGGGAATAACGTTTACATTAGTCGTGGAAAGTATAGCTGAGGTCGGCTGTCTAGGATTCTAAATTGTAACTTTATATTTAAAGAAAAAATATAGCTCGAATACTTTCAGAAGCATCAAACAGGGCACTTGCTTATGGATCCTGAGAAAACAGCTTCTTGACCTTTAATAATGTCTTAGTCCTATTGTTTATCCTCTGACAAATGCATTTGGACTTGTCAGTGGGGAATCACAGCCCACAAGTAAATGATGGAAGAATATTTGCATTTATTTGCCTGTTTGACAATAATTCTAAGCACCCTGGAAGAAAAACAATTGAAAAATTAGGTTAACTCAGGCTGAGCCCAATAAAAATCCGTCCCCTCAGGTTCTCCATAAATGATGTAAGTGCTGAAGACTTAGTTTCTTAGTTTATATATGACCAGAAAAATGCTATCAGTCATCTATAATTTTCATGTCCCTGTTGCTGACAATAGATTATTAACAAATTTATGGTGAATGCCTTTGAAATTTCTGGGAAGTTTTCTAGCTTAGATTATCAATTTGTACAACTCCGTAGGACAGTGGAGTTCCTAGAGTGACAGTTTTGGCTAATCTAAGACAGGGCCTAATCTTGGTGTCTTTAAATCGATGACAAAGTATTGAAGCCAATGAGTGATAGCATATTGAAGTCTGTCATAATTCTGTATAATAAAACCATAGGTCATACATGAGCCCCATTGGACTGGATGTTGAAGGTAACTTTGAACAAGAGACCTCTCTCCACTTTTGCACATAGGAGGCAGTACCATTTCATAACCATACACCACAGGCCTCAAGGCACAATTGGTAAGACCAGCAACCCTTTCTTCTGAAACTCAAAACTTAGGTTATGCCACAGCTATTCTGGAAATTCCCTGTGACTCCTGAATTTATTTTCTCATTATCATCTGAGTCATTACCTGAGGGCAGAGGTCAACCTAAATTTAATCCTTAAAATATAAATTAGGGTCAAATATATTAATGAAGGACATTATCTTTCTCTTAGCTTGGAGGCATAGTCAATTGGTCCCCCCACCCCCACAACTAGTTCTCTTGAGATTTTCTTTATCTTCTTTTGCTCTAAACGACAGCAGTGGTTGAGAAGCCAGCATGTTAGGCCCATCCTTATTCAGCCTCACCTCTTTCTGTTCCACCTTGACAGGACTCTGCTTCAGTCCTCCCCAGATGGAAGAGCAGCCTTACTCTGTGCATCTCACTGCCCCCACGCCCATTCACAGTCATCCTTTAGGTTGATAGCATCCTTAATTTTACAGTTGAAGAACCTAAAGCCCAGATATTCCAAGTGACTTATTAAGGTTACCAGCTCATTACAGCAAAGCAAAAAAACAAACAAGCAAACAAACAAAAAAAACCCACAATCCTAGAAATTCTGATTCCTAGTCCACTGGGAAAGAATTTTGATCATCTGTTACCTACTGTGTGCATCGTAAATGGAAATGTCATGCAGTCTCTGAGTCAGAGTTTTCTCATCTTCAAGACTTGGAAAATAATGTCTAAGAATTTTGCAGGTAAATGGCTAAATATGAGATAATACAAATGTACATAACAGTGCTCAATAAAAATAATTATTTTTGTTTTACTTCTTAGTGTTATTATGACTGTATTATATCACACCTTCTTTGTAGACTGAAAATTATATGTTTCATTGATACCCCTGACTTCCTACAAGATTTTAGTGTGTTTATTTTAATTATCTGAAAAATCCTGGGGACAAGATGCTACTGCTTTCCAGAATTGAGGTTACACATAACTTTTTTTTCCTAAAACAGCAGGTTTATATACAGTTGGGAGGTTATATAAATATTATTACTGTTGCATTTGTACTACATTATGAGGCAACTATGTATTTATATACTGATCATGGAACCTAAGGACTTTGTTTTGGGGCGGGGGGAGAGGAAATCTACCCATTCTGCATGTCTGACTAAACTGACATGTTTTCACTTTGCCAAAGAATGTTTCATGAGGTAGATACTGCCATTAGCAAAGGTAATACCTCAGTATTCTTTGGTGAAACTCCACAGTCTACGTGGACTTGAAATGCCTGGAATATTTAAAGTTCTCAAGTGAAAGTTAAGTTTCACAGTGTCCGATGAAGTGGCTTCCTTGTCTAAGAACCACTGTATTCACTTGGATCCCAGGTTTCCAGTCTCTGTAGTGACCAGTCTCATGGGCCACTTCTTTTTAGTTTCTTCCTTCTTCCTGTTCCCTGGACTTCCTGACACTGACGTGCCCTCAGGCTTAATACTAGGACTTCTCCTTTCCTTTCTACCCCTTTCCTTCTCTCCTCACCTACACTGATTTCCTCAGTGAGCACATCACATCTCTGTAAGAAATTTGCAGTACATGCTGCTGACTCATAAGTATACACTTGATTCTTAAACAACAGGGGAGGATAGGGGTTCTGACCCCCACACAGTTGAAAATCTGCATATAAATTTTAACTTCCCCCAAACTTAGCTACTAATAGTCTGTTGGTGACTGGACGTCTTACTGATAGCATAAATAGTCCATCAACACATATTTTGTATGTTATATGTATTGTATACTGTACTCTTACAATGAAATATCCTAGAGAAAAGAGTTATTAATAAAAGCATAAGGAAGAGAAAATACATTTACAGTTCTCTACTGCATTTATCAAAAAATGTCCACATATTTGTGGACCTGTATCATTCAATCCTGTGTTATTCGAAGGCCAACTGTATATCTCTAGCTCAAAGTGCCCTTTGAACATTAGATATCTAAATTTGCCCACCTACTAAAATGTCCAGCAGATGTCCCAAACTCATTGCATACAAACGTGAATTTTAAGTTTCAGAAGGAGAGAGAGAGAAGGAAAACAGGAAAGGAAAGATTCCTGCTTTACATACTGTCTGCTTCATGTCATTTAATGTCAGCTCCACTGTTGATTGTTCCAGCTCCAAGTCCTCAGAATCATTCTGGAATTTTCTTTTTTCTTCATACCTACATCAAGTCATTAGCAAATCCTAGTTCTTCCTTGAAAACATATCCAAAGCCACACCATTGCCAACTTTTTCTTCTGCTGTGCTACCACCCTGGTTCTCATCTGGACTATCACAGCAGCCTCCTGACTGGTCTCTTTGCTTGAAACTTTGTCTCTTTATAGTCTTTTCTAGTTTTTTCTCATAGCACCCAGAGTAATCTTGTAACATCTCAAGCCAGCTCAAAACCATGTAATTGTTTGCCATTTCTGTCAGGTCAGAAGCCAAAGACCTGTGCTCTTCTGTTACCTTGTAGACATTTTCTTTTACTCTGATTTCTCTTGCTGACTCTACTTCAGCCCCAGTTGCCTGCACTGAGCATACTGCCTGCCCCAGGTCTTTGCACTTGCTGTTAATTTTGCTTGGAGTGTTTTCCTCAAGTATCTCTTTTTTCCATTGAAGATTCCGCTCAAAAGTTAACTTTTCAAGGGGTGGCTAGCTAGCTCTGCTCCATCAGTAGAGCAGACTCTTAATCCTAGGGTCATGAGTTCCACCCCCACATTGGATGTGGATCCTACTTAAACAAACAAACAAACAAACCAAAAAAACAAAAACAAAAACAAAAATGTTAACACCTCAATGAGGCATATACTGACTACTCTATATAAACTGTGACACTTCTCACAGGACTTGTAATACATCCTAATCTGTTTTATTATTTTTACCATGGTATTGGTCTTCTTCTAATGTACAAATAATTTCCTACTCTGTTATGTTTATTATTACTTATTTATATTTCTCAACTAAAATGTGATCTCCACAAAGGCAGGTATTTTTGTCTTTGTTCACTGATGAATAAAATTTGTCTTAACTCTTGAGAGAATGAAGGACTGCATATGTTATGTATACTTGTGCTGCCACATTCTCTTGCATTTCTGACTTCTGACAAGAATCACTTGTATTCTCCTGGGAGGACATGTCTACAGGAAAATTTTACCTACAGGCATACAGCTTAATCACACTGGTTTGACAATAATAGAGAGCCGATTGTCACGTTCAGTTTTCTCTCTCTCTTTTTTTTTTTTTTCTAAGGTATCATCAACTTTACTAAAAGTGTGCTATATAATTCAAAATTAATACAACTACCAAGAAACATAAAGGTAATGCATGCATTCCCTGTTTTGAAAGTGAAAGTAGTTATAGAATCATCAGGCCTTGAAATTTAATGCCTAAAAAGGATTTCTGAGATCTAACCTGTTCCCTGAATTCATACTTGACTAGAAAGGTCTAGTTCATCCAAAAGTCATATGCATTACATGCCCATTATATGCCACTCATAGTATTGTAGAAGTACAAAAGTGCGACATTATTTTTGTCTTCAAGAAATTTCAAGTCTTGTAGGTAAGACCGATAAGCAATCATTAATCTCACTGGTGGTGAGATTTCCACTTTAATAAGAAATGCTTGAAGAAACCTTGTTTGACATCCAGCCCTGGAAGTCACTTAGACCCATGGTGCTTCTTCATCACCTAGTTCAGTGGCATAGAATGAAAGGGGATCCAGGCTTTGTAACAAAAAACAGGAGAGGCACCCTACCCATGCCAGTATTTGAAAGGGGGTATCCTCATGATCAACTTCTAGAGCAAAAATTCAGCATGTCTGTTTTCTGTAAGTCTAAAAGATTTTTGTATTCAGTTAGCCCCTTAATGGTATATTGACAGCCACTTTGTGATATGGGGCAAATCTAATTAAATGTTGCAAATTTGTTTCTAATTTTATAATATTCTTACTGGTTTTATTGGTCCATTGTAATATTTAGATAAAATATGACTGAACATGCCATTTTGAATTGTCAAAGTAGTGCAGATTTGAGATAAATCCGGTGTTCACTTCGGTGAATGTGACTTCATTAATGCATGTACATTATTTGCATAAAGCAAAGCATTGTTTACTTAAAATAATTGTAGGGATATGATAAAACTTTCTTACTAAAACTTACTGGAAAATGATCAAGAAGTTGCTTATGTTATTTCTAATCTCTCTTTCTTTTGGCTAAAAAGGTCAAAAAGAAGAAACAAATTGTATGTCATACATCTTACATTTTGAGTGATATGGAAACACCTGTTCCCTTAACATCTATCCAAAATAAATCCTGGGTTTCCTGGGTGGCTCAGTCCATTAAGTGTAAGACTCGTGATCTCAGGGTCATGAGTTCAAGCCTCACTTTGGGATCTGTGCTGGGCATGAAACCTACTTAAAAAAAAAAGAAAAAGAAAAAGAAAGAAAGAAAGAAAGAAAGAAAGAAAGAGAGAGAGAAAGAAAGAAAGAAAGAAAGAAAGAAAGAGAGAGAGAGAAAGAAAGAAAGAAAGAAAGAAAGAAAGAAAGAAAGAAAGAAAGAAAGAAAGAAAATCCTAACCCTGTCCATGTTCATGGGTTATAAACTTTTTCTCTTTGGTCTCCACAGTTAACTCAGACTAATAGTCAATCTTGTTGCCAAGGAGAATAGAAAGTGATAAAGCATAACTTGATGATGTAGGCAGCAAGAAGTCAGGAATTAAATAGTAAAAACATGATCAACCCAAGCAACTAACTGGCTTCTCTCTCCGAAGGAAAGGTGACTGAAAAGTAGAGGAATGCCCCAGGTCACATTTGGTCTTATTGTTCTCACATTTCTTCCAGAAATGAAACAAGGATCTTTCTTCCTCTTCAGTTTTCTCATTTCTTCCAGTCCCCTGGGAACTGGTTTGTGGCCCTAGTGGTAGAATAATTTCTGTTCTACAACACTGAGTTTCCTTCCACTGTTCCTTCAGCTAATTTCTTTAGACTCCAATTCATGCCATTTTCCTAAGTTAGTCAAAAACTAATTATTTGGGAACCATATTAGGTATAAGAACTAGGCTAAGCTCTCAACTTGGAGTGTGAAATTAGGGCACTGAATTCTCAAAGCAGTTCCACACAAGGCAAGTGGGAACAAGGCCTGGCTCGGGGAGTGGGGTGGGGGGTGGGGGGCTTGTGTAGTAGAAGATTTTCATTGTAAGGTGGTTGACATTAGAGACATAGTCCAGTCCTACAGAATGCAGGCTGTATGGCCGTGGGAAAAGTACTGTCTGAACCTCATTTTTCCTTTTGTAAAATGGGTAAAATCTTGAAGGATAATGCTAATAACATGCACTTGGCACATGCCTAACTTTCAATATGTCTTAGTTTCTGTATTCCTTATGGTAAAGGGAAGACTCACTTTAATGAGTCAGTAAGTGGGTATAGTCACAAGTGTGTCCCTCACTAGAGAAAGGGGAAAAAATATAGTCTATTTGTTTTTAGTTTCATATAGTCCTGCTTTTGACTCTTATTTTACAAATTCTTTTTAACATTGAAAACAGTTCACCCCAAGGATTCTTCATACCTTTATGGAATACATTAAACTCTCTCATGGGAAACCATGTGTACTAGAAAACGCACACACACACACATACTTTCAGGATGACCAGTAATGATACTTAGATTTTTAATCCTAACTCTGCTACATACTAAGAAATCTAAGTTTAGAGTCACTTGGCGTCTCCATGCATCACTTCATTTATAAAATTGTAGTGATATCATATACTTCACACAGTGATTGTGAGAATTAATATATAATCAGCACATGATAGCCATGCATTTAAATGCTAGTTTCGACTCCAGCCTTGAATTATCTGGAATAAAAAAAAATTCTGCTTCCTTGACAAGGTTGATATGCAGATCATATTAGATACATGAAGCATTTGGAAAAAAGTCTTTATCTAAGGAGTAAGAACTGCCCTGCTAAATATCATGTGATCTTCTAACCTTTTGTTTTTATGTCTTTCAAAGGTAAAGAAACCCTGACTCTTCTTCTTCTTACTTATACTTACATACTTATACTTCTTCTTACTTATACTTTTTTCCTAAGCCTTGTTTCCCATGCTCTAGTCATTTTATTTGACCTCTTGATTTCACAGCATAAGAACATTCAGCAGAAACTTGAGAGGAAATAACCTTTAATCTCATAGTTTATGTCAAGAAGCTGATAGGGCTTTAGCAATCAACTTCTTCCATCTGGACTTTGGAGAAGATGCTGAAAGGGAGTTTCCATCCATCCAGACATTATCTCACTTAATAGGGCTATGGGCTTGAGCTCCTATAGACACACAAGTGGGATGAAGCTAGAGTCATTCCAATTGACTGTGGGAACTTTCAAGTTTTACTTCACACAAATATCCTCTCTAGAGAAATTCATACTTAAATTTCTGCCATGTAACTCATCTGAAGACAATTTAGACCTGATAATTACTCTGTCAAATGGATATATTTATTTATATTTATGTTTATTTATTGGATTTTTTTCTTTTACATAATTGCTTCTTTGATTAGGGGAAGGTGATCATTGCTTCTAGTTTGTACAGACATTTTATAAAGATGAAAGGTATTTTAGGATATTAGAAATCAAACAAGGGAACCCAAGTGATAAAACAAAATGATGTCTAGGTTGTTCTCATTAATTAATTCAATTAACTAGAGATTAAGCAGGAAAACCTATTGTTTTGATCCTCATTGAGTAAGCCTTTTATAATGTACATTCATGAGTTTCCTTAGGAAGGGTAATGTAGTAGTAATAATTAAATCATCTCATTACAAAACTTGTAATGGCACAGAATTGTGATTCTGAATATTAATACTCATTGTCCAGTAATTTAAATATGTGGGAGATTGAAATGAATGTTTCCTTGTACCTGAGTATATTTTAGAATTTGCTTTTTCTTTTTGATATTTTCTTGAAATAAAATCCTAATATTAGTTTGCTTTCTTGAAAAGGAAGAGGTCAAGAGAGATTCTTGTTTTCACTAATTGATTCGAATGTTCTGATTTGAATACTTTGGGTGGATTAAAATATTCAGGTCACATTTTAATGTAAATTATCACTTTCCACTTATCTGCAGCAAAGAAATATTGTTAACTCATGAATTTCTATATTAGATATTGATTTAATTAATAAAATCTGACATCGACTTTCTTATTATCAGGTTGCAACTGAGGCCCTTTATACACTTTAACATATTTGATGCACAAAATGGCAATTTAGCTCCAAAAGAGAGATGGTTTAGCTGTCTTACACTTTATTTTTAAATTTTATATTCTTGGTTCTCTTAATCCGTTTGAGCTGCTATAACAAAATGCCACAAACTGGCTGTCTTATAAACAGCAGAAATATACTTCTCATAGTTCTGGAGGCTGGGAAGTCTCATATCATGGTGCCAGCAGATTGGATGTGTGGCGTTTGGAGTCTACTTCCTCACTGATTGCCATCTTCCCGCTTCCTCACATGGTGGAAGAAACTAGGGAACTAGGGGTCTTTTTAAAAGGGTGCTAATCCCATTCATGAAAGCTCTACTCTGATGAGTTTATCACATCCAAAAAGAGGACCTCCTGATATCAGCACCTTTGGGGGTAGGATTTTAACATATGGATTTGGGGGGGACACAAATATTCAGACCATAGCATTGATTGTTAAGTAGGAAGCTTTCAGTTGAGATACCAGTGTTAGTATGAAGTCCCAAAACCACACTGGAAATGTATCCTTCTTTCCAGTTGTTTCTGACCCCTTTCCCAGACTACTCCATGTGTGTCATTCGTAGCATCTCTATTCAGTTTGCCTCAAACTAGATTTAGCTTTTTTCCTAAACTACTGAACCTGGGGATCACCCCAAAACTGAAGCGCACCTGTTTCTCCACCGTGTTTCTTCATAACCATCCCTGTTGATACTACCTTGGTTCAGACCTCCAAAATCTGTCTTGTGGTCTGTTGCAAAATTATCCTAACTAGTTCCCCTGTCTCTACCATGATCTCTTTAAAATGAGAATCTGACCATGTCATTCATTACTTAAAACTTCTTATTCTTGTAGGATAAAGTCCAAGCTCCTTAATAGAGCGAGCATATGGGGTTCTAAATGGTCTTGCCCTGCCTATTTATCTTTCACATCTTTCTTTTCTCAAGCTAGATAGGAAAAAAATAATGCCTTAAAGTCTCCCATGTACATCATGCTTCTTGTCTCAATATTTTTGCTAAAACTTCTTCTCTGGAAAAGTCTCCCTATACCTTTTTCCTTAGTCATCTCCTACTTAGATGTTAAGGTTGAGCTTACCCAACATTGCAGGAAGCTTTCCTTGGCATATTTTCCCTGCCTTTCACAGAGGCTATGCCCATTTGTGTTCCTCTGTACTGGCCATTCAGAGACAGTATGCCCCTTTCTCTTCCCCAGTACAGGCACTGTGTACTTACATATAATTTCCGAACTGGATTTTACATCAGTAGTTTCCCTTCAGTGTGAAAGCACCTTGTAAGAATTTATTTATCTTTCCATCTCTAGCACCTGGCAGAAGAGAATCTGTGCAGAATAACTGTTGAACAAATTTGCTGACTGAATGAAGAGAAGAATGTTAATGTTCCTAGGAATACTTCAAATGCATTTTGGATCCCCTTTAATCATTGGTTCCATACATATGCTCTAGAAAGGATTTCTGTGTAGATTAGGGCATTGGGTCAGTGGCACCCACTTTCCTCTCCAACTTCAGATTCCCTGATATTCCCCTTACTGGAGATGTAGTTTAAACTGTAAGCAGGTTAAGGGGTGAGAATAGTGGTCTTTGCCCTTACAGGCTGAAGACTTTTAATTACCTGAAACATTGCTTAGAGATATTATAATAAATGTAAACATTTTAAATTTATGGTAAATAGGATTTGTTGTAACTTAAGTAGTGTTTGGTATAATCTTGACTCATTTTTGGAAAGATTATAATAACATCTTGTGACGGTAATAATCCATTATAGTCTCGCTGAAGTGCTGTCATCCAGGTCAAGGTCATTATCAGCTACAGGCATTTGTGAGTCATCTTTATGTGTCTAGAACAGTGTTAGGATTTCAAGTGAGTAAATTCTAGGAATAGACCTGAGCATGGCCTGGCAAGTGGATGGTAAGTCTCTTTAAGGGAAGTAAATAGTTGTGTTTAGTAAATAGTTGTGTTCAAGTAAGATGAGCTATGAATAAATAAGGAGAATGGGCCACTTTAAGGACAGTTTAGAAAGCCTGAAAGATATCTAAGATGTTGTGATGCTGAGTGCCTGGGTGGCTCAGTTGGTTAAGCATTTGACTCTTGATCTCAGAGCTGTGAGCCCAAGCCCTGTTAGGCTCTTTGCTGGGCATGAAGCCTGCTTAAAAAAATAGATAAAGTAAATGTTATGACACAATAGCAAAAATGTTTATAATGAGTTATAAGAAAGTTGGAGAGAGATATAGGAGCTAGATGTAATGTACTGGTAGATATATGACAAAATATAGTGAAATGTTAATGGTGAAATCTACTTAGTAAAAATGGGTGCTTACTATAAAAGACTTTAACTTTTCTCTATGCTTGAAACATTACAGAGCAAAATATATGAAAGTTTTCATGTGAATGATATTTTCAGATCTCTGCTAAAGTACATATCAATGAAAAATTAGAAGCAAATGACCTGAATGAATATCTGTGCTGAGAAAAAAAAATTCAACATATTTATTTTTCTTAGTTTTTATAGTTCCAGAACACTGAAAATGTAAAGGCAAGTTGTTTTAACTAAGTTTGATTTGAAAATAAATACTTAATCAGAATAAGGGAGACTAGAGACCTGGACATATACTACCTGTATGACTTTGGATAAGTGATTTAGTCTTAAATTCTCTAAACCTCCCTTTCCTTTTCAGTAACCTGTGACCAACAATACTACCAACTTTCTGAGTGTCATGAGGACTGAATGTTTTAACGCAGATAAAATGCATAGGAGAAGGCTCAGTACCTGGTAAATATTGGCTAATATTTTTAGGAAGCTGACATTTTCCAAAATAATTATTATACACATAGTTCCCCCTCTAGCCCCTAGCGTTGTGTTTGGTCTGTAGGTTGTTCCCTCTTTAATACTGGCTAATCAGATGAATGTCTCTTTTCTTAAACGAACTGTATTTTTTCCTTAAAGCCTGTTAAGTATCTTGAAGAGCTTGGGAAATAAGCTCTGAAGCATCATCAAAGATACAGTAGAGGGATAGCAGCCCTCAAGGAAGTCAGAATTAGTGTTAAGTTTTCCACAGAGCACCCTTTGATCCTGCTCATTTAGAGAACAAAATAGACTTCTGTGGCTGTTAGCCTATTAGCGCTCCCTGGGGAGGGAACTTGATCAGGAATGAGACACTGTATAGAAACACAAAGCACAGAGAACAAGGCATCTCCTGAGGTTCAGTGGCTGGTATCTCTGCTGTCATTGATTTCTTCACCTTGAACCATGGGTAGAGTCTGTGTAAACTCAACACAGAGCTCTCCATGTAGTTGTTTATAGCCCCAACTTTCAGACTTTTCATTACAGAAAGCTCATTTTCTCTTTCTGGGCTACATTTAACATTGAGATGATAAATAGCTCCACTGGGGTAGAAGGAGGTTCTCAGATTATAAGTTGTGGTTTAAATACATGACCTATCATTTCCTGAGCCCAAAGGAAAGGCTCTGGATGATTCCTTTGATTCATTTATACCTTTTTAATAAACATGCAAAATACAATCATGAGCTATCTTTTATGGATTACTTTACAGGTATTCTCTGGCTATGGAATCCTAGACCAGATATATCCATAATAGAGAAATCACCAGACTATGCCAAGGCAAGGGTTTGCCTTGGGAGTCCTTATTTGGCTGCTGGGAACTACAAAGCTAGGGGCTATCTTCTAGGATGAGAAAATGAGAACAGGGCAGATAAACCTACATCATTGTCATGCTCAGTTCCATTCTTGTCACAGGCTGGACTCCTGCTGGGGATAGTATGGTTGTTAGGGTGTATTGCCATCTAGGGAATTATGACTACCCCAGTTATGCCAAGCTGATAGTATGTAGTTGGGTTTATACTATTAACAACGTCAAAATGCTTCCTAGCCAATAGATCTAAATGCACATGGTTTTTCTTGTTTTCTGATTACCTGGCTTTCCTCAAAGACAGAAATGCTGCTTCCTCCATCTCTATATACCCAAAGTTAGTAATTGACATGTAGTGAATATTACATTCAGTTGCGTTACATGAATGAATGAATGGGCTGTTGTGATAATTCAGACATCATTATTTTACATAAAAATGTTTTGGAATACTTGTATTATTGTAACCTATTTATATGTTCTAAATGTAACATACACGCCCAGGAAGAAAATCATAATTTTTTTAAATGATAATTACACATTTTTCCTGTACTCATAACTGACCACCATTCATAACTGACCACTTCCTGTACTCATAACTGACCACTGATTTGGGATACTTCTATACTTTTTTTTCTATACATCACACACACACACTCACACACTTTAGACAATATAATTTTTTTTTAAGTTTTTATTTATTTTGAGAGAGAGAGAATGCAAGTGGGGAAGGGCAGAGAGAGGAAGAGAGATGATCTCAAGCAGGCTCCACATTGCCAGTGTGGAGGCCAATGTGGGACTCAAACTCAGGATTTGTGAGGTCATGACCTGAGCTGAAACCAAAGGTTATACACTTAACCAACTGAGCCACCCAGGCACCCCTAGATAATGTAAATTTTCTACGGGATCAATGTACCATGATTCATTTTAACCAATGCTCTGTTGATGTATATTTAGGTTGTTTCTAATTTTTTAATATATTTTTTCATTGAAAGTGAGTATGATTTTAGTCATATTTTTTTTCATATATCAAGGATAGATTTACTAATGTAGAATTTCTGTGTATTTTTTGGTTGTAAAAAGAGTATTTCTGTGATTTTTGAGTATGTTGAAAAATCAAATTCACTTATGCTGAATATCTTAATACCAGCATTAAAGATTTAAAATTCAATTGTTGCAAACTCAAAATTTAGCATTGAAAGCATCCTAGGAGGAACATTTCTTTTATTATCTTTGAGATGTACACTATATTTACCCACATGGTTATTACCATCACGTAATTGCAGCTTTTAGGGTTTGGTGCATATTAAAAGTCTGAGTTCTAATATCCAAAATGTCTCTTCTGCTTCACTACATCTACATGATATTTATACTGTCTTCTAGGCTTTGAAAATTGCCATAAAGCAGTAGCTATTTGTATATAGTCATGGAACTTTGTTGCTATTCAAAATTTAACAGAAGTGGACTAGTAGACTAATTATCCATATATATGTGGGTGTTTGTGTATATGTGTATATATGTGTGTACATACATATGTATATGTATGTACACACACACACACATATATATACGTATGTACACACATATATATGTATATACACACATATATATGTGTGTACGTACGTATATATACATAGAATGGTGAGATAAATATAATAGGCTGAATCTTGGGATTCACTGCTCTGTGTGTGTGTGTGTGTGTGTGTGTGTGTGCGCATGAAAGAGACAGACAGAAGAGAAAGGAAGGATAGAGAAATGAGAGGTTATGGTTCTACTACTCGTATATCTCTTTTTCCCTTTTATTTTGCAGACATTTCTACTCTAATTTACCTATACCTCTCTTCCCATCTACCCATAGTACTTGAGTTATCCTAGTGTTATCCTGAACTTACCTCTGATCTCTGTCTTTTTTACATCAGCCCGTTTCTTTTCCAGTTCTTTTTGTCCATATTACTGGCCTCAAATGACAGTAAAATATAGTTTTCCAGAAGGAGTTTTTCTTCTTCCTGTCTTTTGATGACAGGATTGCTTCTCTGTTTTTCTCTTTCAGTACCTTCTCTACCTTCCATTCTCATGGGTTTGTTCCTCATTTCCTTTGCACTGATTCCCAAACCTATGCAACAAACCAACTCAGCAAACCTTGATGTCTTGAGACTCCACAAGGGGCTGATGAACAAGAGAATGCAAGTAGGGCAATGGCAGCTACAAAAGTAATGGGACTTAAGTGGGAAAAGCCATTAGGCTCCACCACAAGATTCTCCAAATGATTCTACTGAACCATGTCCCATGTGCCAGTCCCTTCCTTTTCCCTTTGCTTGTTGGTAGTTCTGATCTCATCCTCCCATTATTGGTTATTATGAGCCACATCTCTGGGTTTTGACATCCTCATTGGTTGAGTTTTCCTTCACGTGGATTTAGTTGGTATAGCCAACCTCTCTCCTCCAGTCTGTCCTATTACATTCCCTCCCCTCTCCCCTCCTCTCTCACCGTCTTTCATCTTTTGCTGTACATTTCCCAGCAGTTCAAACTCCTGAGGATCAATGCATAGGCAGTATAATAAGGGGATCTCATTGTACTGCTTGAGAAGGGAGAATTCCTCCAGGGCTGTATGTCTTGTCAGATCCAACCTGGTATTTTTAAAAACATTCCCTTCACACAGGAGAAGCTGTAGGCATTCTGTAAAAACTGCCTATACCTCTAGGGTGCCTGGGTGGCTTGATCGGTTAAGTGTCCGACTTTTGGCTCAGGTCATGATCTCGCAGTTAGTGAGTTCGAGCTCTGCGTTGGGCTCTGGGCTGACAGCTGGGAGCCTGGAGTCTGATTCAGATTCTGTGTCTACCTCTCTCTGCCCCTTGCCCCCCTGCTCAAATGTAAATAAACATTAAAAAAAAATACCTGCACCTCTGTCTTTGGTACCTCAGATCTTTCTAGGCTACCTTTGCTGCCATTTCAAACCTACTTTGCTATCACTGTATCTCCTTTACTCCCAGGGTCTGAACTCATTTCTTGTCTTCTTGCCTGGATCCTCTGGATAGACGCTTTTATTCATAATTACATCTTGGTTCTCTATTGCAGGGTCACAATTAAACACTATCTTTAGATTTTCAGCTCTGTATTTCTCAGATATTTCTCATCTCTCTATCAACCCACTGAGGTTGATCCCTTGACAATGCTTAGAAACAGCTGTGTCTCCCAAAACTCAACCCAGATTAGATACAGAGAGTTCACATAGGTTTCATGACATGGGCTTTATTGCAGTGTCTTTTTTTTTCTTTTCTTTTTTTGCTCCTGTAGTGATAGTTGCATCAAAAATAATTAGCAATGGAGGATCATCATTAAGAACTTAAAATGTGGAATCAGACAAACCTAGATTTGATTATGAGATCTGTGGTATGAGTTTGAGAAAATTTGCATTAACTACTCTGAACTGTACTTTTTCCATTGATAAAATGAACATGATAGCAACACCAACCTCATAGGCTTATTATGGGCATTCAGGTGCTATAAGCAATGAACTTACTACATTCCCTAGAAGATAAAAAGTGCTAGTAAATTATCATTATCATCTTCATATCTATTGAAATGGGTAAAATTGGGTTTGTAGCAGTAAGTGGAAATTCTAAGGCAAAGGAATCTATGAATGCATTTTCCTGTAAATGCTAAAATCTAGATAAATTGTATTTTCCAGATCCACCTCTTTTATGATGATTCTGGATTTCTCTCATATAAAGTGATATAAGCAATCAAAACACCCAAAACATGAAGAAATGTTTCACATCCTGAAAAAGGAAGCCGTTGCACTTGTACTTCAGATTTTATATTCTACAGATTGGGGATATTGGGAGATCTACAAGTATGGACTTTATTACCACCACCTGGAATTGTGAGCCTTACCTGTAAAAGACAGATGATAGTCAAAGAGGAATCATAAAGTTTAGGAGAAACTGGGGAATGCTGCGCTAAAAGGAGAAACATATCTATAAAATAAAGCATTAATGTTTACCTCAGGCACAGCATTTTCATTCTGGTTGTCCTCCAAGGTAAAGCTCCCTAATTCTGCCAAATTTCACTTGCATAAGTTTGCATGTTACAATTTGGCATTTCATGGCATTGGAGTTGGGGATAGCTAATTCTTGTGATCTTCCATTACTCTCCTGATGTTGCCAATAGAAAATTTCCCCTTGTGCTCATTGACCTAAAAATGAAGTGGTGGTAACTAAATAGTACCTCTCAGGGAATTCTTCACACACACACACACACACACACACACACACACACACACACACACACACACACACACACACACACACACTGTATTTTAATAGGATGCTTACTACATTCAGAATCTGCATCACAGGCCACTCTCTGTGGCTCTCAACCGCCATGCTCCTGATTATGCTTATTAAAAACACCTGAGAAACAGAAACAGCTAGAGCTATTTTAAGGGACAATTCCCCATGCTACCCCTTGGTCTTACTATCTTAAACAACTCCTCTGCTTGGAATTACAGAATCCTGGAATCATAAGGGGTTTTAGAGAGCATCAAATTCAGCATTTCCCAAACTGTGTTCTAAAGTAATGCTATTATCCCAAGAGATGGCACTGTGAAGAAAAAAAGCAGGGGGTGGGGGAGGGGGATTCTATGATCAAACGATTTAGTTAAGCTTTTTTTTTTTTATTCTTATAGTTCGATCCCTGTAGCCTTTAGGAACTTTGAATCTCAAAACGAAACAAAACAAAACAAAAAACAAAAAAGAAAAGAAAAAAAAGAGAAAAGAAAGGAAAAGAAAAAAATGCATGAAATGTGTAGCATTTCCCGACTTTCACTACCTGACTTGCTTTAGTATTCTCTGGTACACTATAATCTTTATGCAGAATAGTTTGGGAAATACCATCGTGATTCCACAGTGTCTTTACAGACAAAGAAACTGCTTCACAGGGGTGCCTGGATGGCTCAGTGGTTGAACATCTTACTTCAACTCAGGTCATGATTTTAGGGTTCCTGAATTCAAGTCCCACGTTGGGCTCACTGCTGTCAGCACGGAGCCACTTTGGATACCCTGTCTCCCTCTCCCTCTCCCTCCCCCACTTGCACTCTCTCTCTTTCTCAGAAATAAATAAACATGAAAGAAAGAAAGAGAGAGAGAGAGAGAGAGAAACTATGCCACTGTCAACACAAAAACCTCTCACTCTACTTGAACAAAAGTCAGAGTCCAGTCTGAAAGTATTCAAAACTCACCAGAATTGGCAGGAGCGCATGGACAGCCCATCTTCCCGTTTGGTGTCCTAACAGCTGGTACTGGCAGCCCTTTCCAGCTCCTGGCACATTTTCTCTCCCTCCCCCAATGTTATATGCAGCCCCATACAGCTTGTGCTGCCTCCAGAGGTACCTGATGCCAAATTCCCTTTTGTTTCATATTGGAGAAGAGCATCCCAGAACTCCCATTGTTGATCATTAACTGATTTGATACCTGATCGTATTCAACTCTCCACTTGCTCATCGCATTCTAAGTGAACACTAGTAGTGATACACTGATAGTGATGGAGAGTCCTTTCGTTTTTTTAGTGTGTTGTTTTAATTTTTACCTGCAATGATTTTTTACCTACATTGTGTCTTTTCTTATATTTCACAGTAGCCATATTAAGATTTAGAAATAAGTTTTTTATTTTGTTTTTGTTTTCATTTTTGTTTTTGTATTGTATTTTAGTGCAAAGTGGATCTTTACTGTGTGTTGAAGAATCTCAACATGCATAATGTATGGGCGAGACCAGTGACAGTTCAGATTAAGAATTAATGCTTTCTTTATTTCAAATACAACAAGTCATGCACTGTTATGGTTAGAGGGAAAAGTATACATTAAAGTCTCTTTCTGTTCCTCCAGGCCTTGTGGACCTGAGAGAACAAATGACCAAGTTAAAGCTTTGACACTGCACCTCAGGCATCAGGACCCTCTCCTCCAGACTGCAGATGCAGAGGTCTTTCTTCTTCCAGTGCAGGCCCCCAACTCACCAGCTCCATTAAGAGTCAGTCACGGTAGGAGCACCTGGGTGGCTCAGTTGGTTAGGTGTCTGACTCTTGGTTTCAGCTCAGGTCATGATCTTGCTCTCTGTGAGTTCAAGCCCTGCACTTGGGCTCTGTGCTGGCAGCGTGGGGCCTGCTTGGGATTCTCTGACTTCCTCTCTCTGCTCCTCCCCCATTTCACTCAAAATAAATAAATAAATAAATGTTAAGAAAAACAAGAGTCAGTCACGGCAGATTGTGGCAGAAGGGAAGGGCAAAACCCATCACAGAACACACCTAAGCACACACCCATATACATCCATATTAAACCGACCTCCCAACCCAAGAGAAAAATAAAACCTTCTCAGATAACTGTGACTATTTGAAAACTATGTCAAAGCAAAGATTATTCTTTCTCCTTTTTGGCAGTCAAATGCAATATTAAATCCTTATTCTTTTGTTTGTTTGTTTGTTTGTTTGTTTGTTTTGACTCTCTCTTTCTCTTAGCGTGTCCCTCCTTCCATCCCTTCCTTTCTCTGTCATTGTGCTTCTCTCTGTCTCTCTACCTTTATGTCTCCCTCCCTCCTTCCTTCCTTCAGTATATTTGACTGTCTCCTTATCTCTATTTCTGGTCATCTGTCAGTTTGTGTGTATTTTGTCTTTTTGTCATCTCTGTCTTTCCTTCTCCCTCTTTATTTTTCTCTTCTCTCAACTAACATAGACTTCTTGGGCAGAATTGATTGGGCAGAAGTCATCAGAGTCGCAGCTGTGGGTAAACAATTATGCTAACAAGCAGTCATCATCAGGATTCCACACTGAGGCAAGACCATTTCCTTTGTCCCAGATCAGTTATTTTGATCTGTTATTTTAGTTTAAACTCATACTCAACCACAGTGATGTCACTGAGATTGGAGAGGGGTATGCCCTGCCCACCCTGGCCTAGAAGATGGCTTCTATACTTGAATTCTTAGAGGTACTCTAATTCTTCAGTTATTGTTTCTATCTCATTATTTGATAAATGGTTCTCAAAATTTTGGTACTTGGACTATGGACTCCCAAGGAACTTTTTGAGGGTCTGTTGAGTGAAAAGTATTTTAAGGGAAAACCAAGATATTACTTGCTTTTTCACTGTATCGATAATTGCACTGGTTTTGCAAAGGCAATGGTAGGTAAACTTGTTGGAATCTGAATTCAAGGTGGTAACACCAAACTGGTGTTAGTAGTCATATATATTTATATTTATTTATATTTTACCATGACGTATTTAAAGAAAATGGTGACAGTTCACCTAACAGTGTCCTTGGTTAAGTAGTATAGATTATTAGTTTTATAACAACTTCTGAGTAAATATCCTTTTAATATTCTATGTGATGGCATGTGAAGTGTGCATAAATCACTTAAGCTGCAAACTGAAGTATGTGTTGTCTCAAGCAAAAGGACTTGTGTGATGGGTTGAATTGCAAGCTGAACTAAACCACTTTTTCACTTAACATCATTTTAATGTGAACGTTTGACTTTCAGTCAAACTAGAGTTCTTGAGACTTAGGTATGTGGTATATATTTCTCAAAAATAAGCAAAGCGACCTTGTCACTTCAAGGAAAGCAATCATTTGTATTTCTCTTTGTTGCCAGTGAACAAATTAGAGCTTTCAAGTGAAAATTAAAATTTTGAAAATCATTTGTATGCCACCCACACTTGACAACTTCCCAGTACTTCAAGAATTTTCTGATGAGATCGGTAGTGATATTAACCAATGTATTTTTTTGGTATTGTGTAATCAAGCTATTAATAATTTGAAGATGTGTATCATTGTGCCATTGGCTTGGGGCTCAGCAGACTGTTCACATTATAGTTCTAGGGCTCACTAGATATCTAAAATGTGACATATAATTTATCTTCAACTTCAGTCTTCCATCCATAAAATAGATCTAATATACTCCCTTGTCAGGAAGTTTATGATTCTTAAATGGATATATATGTGAAGATGGTAACACATTTAGGAAATCAATATACGTTATCACTCTTTTCATGAATATGTATTGTGATAACCACACCTGCTTCATAGGCCTTTTTTGGATATTAAATAATACATTAAATAGAAAGTATCTCAAAGACTGTTAGATTCTTCATTCTCTTTTCTCCTCTTTCTCCACCCTCTCTATCTTCAACCTAAAAATTAAACATACATTCTATAACACAGTCCACTCAGGAAAACAGAAATTGTACCTGTTGTTTTTAACAAAGAAAAATGTAATCTAAAGATGGTTTACATAGATATTGGAAATTGGGAAGAGGCAAAGGGGGCGCTGATGTGGTACAGAGATGGGGTCACAGAAAGCAGCTGCACCTTTAGGGTGTGGGGAATCAAAGGAAGAATCAGGTTATCAGGAGCCTGGGAGAGAGACCAGTAGCTCTGAGGGCCACACTTGGAGGTGGTGCTTTGCAGCCAGTGTTGAAATCTGAGAAGTTCAGCAGAGAGCTGAACGCTACTCTCACTCAAGAACTCTCAGGAGGGGATGCCAGCAGCCCAGTGCTGACACTTCTGAGATGACAGAATGAGCTGGTTCTGGAAGGTCTCGAAAATCTGTAGACAGAAACTGATTTCTGCTAACACAGTGAAAGGATGATTGCTAAGACAACACTGAAAGCCAATGAACATGAAGGAATAAGTCCCTTGTCCTCTTTCTCTTCCCCCCAATCTCTCTTCAGTGCTCCCTATTGCAGAACCTAACAGGTAGCCAGCTAGCAAAAGAGAAATGTGGTGTGCAGAGAACCAGCCCCAAAATCTCATTGCAGACTAGAGAAGCTGGTTTGGGAGCTAGAAGATAACAGCTTAAAACCAGACAGAATTCTTACCTGGACTGTAGTGAGAGGGAAATTAGAACAGCCCTCTTTGTTGAAAGTCTTTACCTGAAGTGAACCTATTAGGAGGACTTGAGATGTCAATATTATTTGGTGGACCCAGTGGACTAATTTTCATATCTAGTTTTCGGGAAGAGAGACTCAGTTATGCCATCCAGTACAATTGTAATTACTGTTTTTGCAGAAATAGAAATCCAGGAGGCCGCCAGGAGAATGAAGCAACAGAATGTGTTCTAAAGTGACTAATTTAAAATTGATCACTGTGACATGCCTCCTTAAGCTTGAGACGTTTCACACAATCAGGTTTTCAGTGTTTTCGTTAGTGTGATTTGCATAACCAAGATTTTATTTTACTTTTTTAAAGAGGATTCTATTGTAATGAAACCAACATAGCTATTAAAGGGAGAGAGTTGGGCTGATGAATAAATGCTATTTCATTGTATTCTATGTGATTGCGGTGTAATTTTTTGCAATACATTTGACTTTATGTGTGTGTACCTGTGAGAGAGAGAGCGAGAGAGCGAGCGAGCTAAGAATAACAACCGTAGAATTGTTAAATTTTTGTAAGAGAGCATACCTGGGAAATTTATGAATGAGGTTTCAGTTTCCAAAATTGTCAAGGCTAGAATATGAATATATATATATATATATATAATGTTTTTCATAGCAATTAAAGTGATTAAGGGCAATGAATAAATATGTTTCAAAATCATATAATGGTTTTATTTTATGCATTCATCTACAGACATTCTAAGAAGAAAAAACCCCTAATATTCAAATTATTTTTCTTTCTGAGACACACTGGCTACAAATTGTTGGCTCTCAGGCTTTCTTTCTTTTACATGCCATATATTGATAGTTAGATCATTTATTTTGAAACAGATTGACTGAAAATGCTCCATTTGATGTTGAAATTGTCTTATACCCTAATTATTACTTTCTAATACCTATTTAAAACTATACATTGACTTACAAAAACAAATGTAATTAAATGCATTATCTGAAAACACAGGCAATAGTGTCATCAGGGATGGGTACCTCAGATGGGATTGTGGACCTGCAGCCTGGAAATACATATGTGATTTTTTTTTTTTCAAAATTAGAGGAAAAGCAGCCAGATGGAAAATAACATGAGGAATTTGAAATGAGTGTTGTTGGAAGGAGTTAAGTTTTCTTCTATGTTCCCAAGAGATTTTGTTTCATTTCATTTAGGGAATCTGTTGGAGATGGTTTCAAGATGTAGAACTCTTGTAAGTGAAGTATCCCAAATGAATTTGGAACATCCACATTGAGACTGCTTCATATTCTGGTAAGATTAAATGATTTTTAATGTGTTGACCTTTAGAGAATGCAATGGGAAATGTGTGTGTGTGTGTGTGTGTGTATGTGTGTGTGTGTGTATGTGGTGTGTAAATAAAAAATTATGAAGGTTTATAACCCAATGCACAAGTTTGAGATTCAAAAACTATTCTTTATTTGTTTTATTTCGCATCCAGTGATCATTTTCTGGCTCCTCAAGAGGAGTGGGATACAATAAGGAATTCAAATTTGCTATTATCAATCTATCACTACGTATATGTACATTATTTGCATTGGTCAGTATGCCAGCACAATGGCCCCAGGAGCAGGTAGTATTGCCCTCACAGTACAGATGTGGAAAATGGAAGTACAGGGAAAGTATAACCTTGTCTAAGATCATGTAGCTTAACTGGCACAAGAGTGACTTTTCTCTCTGCTCTACCTTTTATGCTGTCATGCTGCCCCTAGCATTTGTGCTAGGTGAGGAGCCAAAGAATTAACATTGGTTGAGGGAAAGACCCTCAAATTATAAAATGTAATTTAAAAGAGAGTCATAATTGCCTTCCCTCAGACAGAAAACCAAAGCGAAGGAATTTCCTTTATATTTTTACAACTCTTGAAAGGAGAAAGATTTCTGTAAGTCATTGACAAGTTACATCGATGAGGATGTTTCAAAGAAATGGTAAGTTTTAGAAAAACTGACATAGGAAAATGTGTGCTATAATTTTCCCATTTGCCTTTGCTGTAAAATGAAACTCTGTAGCAGGCTTCCTGTATATAAATACCCTGTCCTGGCTGATGACACAGTTTAATGGAGTGAATACTAATTCTTTCTGTATAGCTAACTGGTATACAAGTCAAATAACTTGAGTGTCATTTCACTTTTTGTTACTTATATCATGAGGTTGTTGTAAGATTCCATTGAAATAAGAGATAATAAATGGAAAGCAACTACAGTTCTGCCTGGCACAGTGTGTGTGTGTGTGTGTGTGTGTGTGTGTGTGTGTGTGTGTGTGTCTGTGTGTGTGTGTGTATTCACTAATAAGAAACTTTATCAAAGACCTTATGATGTATTAGCTATTAAAATATATCATTATTTTGTTATCCATCTATCCATGAAGGTTTGTAATTAAAGAAATGTTTATGTGAAAGATTCTCTCCACTCAACATAACATAAAATTAGGCCTTAGTGTATTTTATTCATGTAGAAGACATTTGTTTGGGGCAGTTGCAGATTGCTGGTTGAAAATTTTTGAATTCTGGTGCATTCATTTGTAATGGCAGAATGCAGTGCAGTCTCTTTTGTTCTAGATACTCAAAAGATCCAATGGATTAGTTGATCTAACTATCCTACCTGAACATTTTCAAACAAATTTCCTCTAGTGATGACAAACCAGATAACCACTGTGTCCCCGTGAGTCAGATTTGCTTGGGTTATTCAATAGTGGCTGACACCTTGGGAGGCTGTAAAGCATTCTCTGGGTGGCCTTCTTGCTTACTGAGTCTTGCTTCTCTAGTGGTAATAATCAGCAGCATTTCTGTGGGAGTAGATACCATGCCTGCAGTTGAAGATTACATTTTAACTCTGTGTTGTGAAATGGAAAAAAGAAAAAAAAAAGCCCATTTTCAATGTGACATTCTGAGAAGCCTTCAACCATCCTCAAGTTCCAGTGTGTATTTTCACTTTTTGATGGTGGAGTAAAAGCCTGTAAAAATAAAGTATGCAATGAAGACATGAGGCTAGAATCTCCAGACAAAGGCTCCCCACCCTCCCTGCCACCAGAGAACCATGGGAAGGGAATCTAGGCCAGTCTAAGACTATTTTCCATTAGTCTGCATTTTGAAAACACCTGCAAAATTGTCCATGTCCCTCCTACGCTGCATTACTTCTCCATTCAAGAGTTTTGCATTTGGATAGAAGCTCCTAAACAAACAGTCCCAAATTTCCACTTTACATTCAGCTTTGGATTGAGTTAAAAAGTTATTGTTGTTTCGTAGACATAGCATGTTTGCCACTTAGGGCCTTGTTTTTCTTTGCTTTTTCTCTGAAGTAATCCTGTATTTGCTTCCTGTCTAAGTTTAAGATACTGAGTTACTTATCCTCTCTTAATCTCGGTATTGTCATCATAATGTGAGAATCATAACAGTTACATTACAGACATTTAAGGATTACAAAGAATATGTGTAAATCACTTACTACGTGGAACATTGCTGATGATTGTACATGACATCTATAGATGTACATCTGCCAGTAGGTTTGATAACATGTGAATCCCCCAGATATTCATCAGTAACTTTTTGGGATCTTCCAGAATAAGGACAGAACTGATTCAAAGGATTGGGGTGATTCACAAAAGGTGGAGATGTTAGAGGAAGTCTTACCTTGAACTTAAAACATTTTATTCACTAATTATCAGGCCAAGGAAAACAGACTTTACCTTAGGTTTCTTCCTATTACCTGTGTGGTTGTGTGCCTTTATCATCAGCTTTTTCATATTTGCATTTCTAGACTGATAGTTCTCAGGCTTTAAAGTGTTTACAATAGCCTGAAGAGCTTATTAAGTATATAAGGTACAGGATGTTGTTCTCAGGATCTTATTCCATAGGACAGGTTGCGAATGGGTCTAAGAATCCACATTTTATACATGATTATTTAGAATAAGAACAATTCTGGAATATGCCATTAAATGAAACTTATAGTTTTTCTTCCTCAAAGCTGTAAGTTTTACACTATCTAATTCTGGTGTATTATTGTTATAGGTTAAATTGAACAACTTCACTAAATAGCAGTTAAGAGAAATAACTAAGAAACAGATATGCTTCAATAAGGATTCTCTGCATTTATTTGTCAATACAGTAACTTTGCAAAGATTTGGATTCCATGAACATATAAGAAATTGATAGAACAAATATGGGATAAACAAACTGACAAACAAACTGCCTTAGTTAATAACAACTGGGGTTCTGATACTTTATTGAAAACCTTCTAATAACCAGTTGCTTTCATGTGCTATTGGTTTATCAGATCTTAATTCCAGTCTTCCTCAGTAGTCAATATCCCCATTGTAGGGGTGCCTGCATGGCTCAGGTGGTTAAGCGTCTGACTCTTGATTTCGGCTCAGGTCATGATTCTCACAGTTTGTGAGTGTGAGCCCGACATCTGGCTCCATATTGTCAGCACAGAGCGTGCTTGGGATTCAATCTCTCCCTCTCTCTCTGCCCCTCCCCTGCTTGTGCTCTCGCTCTCTCTCTAAAAAATAAATAAGTAAGTAAGTAAGCTAGCTAGATAGCTTAAAAATCCCCATTTGGGGTGGCTGGGTGGCACAGTCGGTTAAACATCTGACCCTTGGTTTCGGCTCAGGTCATGATCTCTCGTTTCATGAGTTTGAGCCCCACATCTGGCTCTGCACTGACAGTGTGGAGCTTGCATGGGGTTCTCTGTGTCTCTTTCTGCTTTCTCTCTCTGTCTCTCTCAAAATGAATAAATAAATCACAAACAAATTTTAAAAATAAAATTAAAAAATCCCCATTCTACAGATTAAGAAAAATAGATTTATATGAGTTACTGCTCATCAAGTTATGAAGTTAAGAAATGTCAGGCCAGGATTCAGTCTGGGCACCATGTCAGTGTGCAACCAGTACAGCTGCTTTGTAATCCTGGGATAATTCAACTTTGCAATCATGAAAGGTTTTTGTTCGGTGGCAGCCAACAGCATAAGCACATATGGGAACAGTCAGCCTGTATTTGTTTTGTTTAAGCTCCTGAACACTGAAATTCACCCTCACCTCCTGAGTTAGACTTTGAAAGACAGAAGTAGAGTAGGCTTATTTTGTCTGCTCTGTAAACTACTCAGAAAGAAATTTTCTGAAAAAAAAAGTTTCAAGTATCTTCTTCAAATTCTTGTTGTTTTTCACCAATGTGCTTGTTTGATTTTCACCAATTCTGCTGAGTGTGTGAGTATCCTTTTGCAGTTAAATTGACTGTGAGAGATTTTTCCCAGTTCAATAGCTGGGCATATCACCTTCCTATGAATGAAGTTTCTAGTCTCCTTTGTATCTAGGTTTGGCTGTGTGTCTCAGTTCTAGCCAGTGTAATAAGAGGTACCGTAATGTGGCCACTTCCTAGTCATGTCCTTACAGGATGGATGCGTATCTTCTTCTCTTTCTTCCTCTAGTGACTTGGAAAATGAATGTCAGATGGGATGTTCTGCTGAACATCTTGTATCATGCAGAGAAGGACAATATCTGAAGGTGGTAGAACAACAACAAAGAAGGAGCCTGGCTTTTTGCTTAATTTTCGAGCAAAACAGTCCAACATTGCTTCTCTGCTGAACGTTGTGTGAGAAATAAATAAGCTTTACTTGTTTACCCATTGCCATTGAGCCATTCTACATGGTGAAATATATATCCTAATGAATTGATGCATTCTTCTGTACATGTGTTACCCATTGAATACTTGGCATACTGTGACTCCTTTGGGAGGTCAGTCATAGCCTGAAAAGAAGCACAAGGCCCTAAGTAAAGAACGCTGTGGTAGTTACCTAGATATTGTGTGTCTAGACTTTGAACCATCTCACCTTGCCCATCTCATTTCTAACACTGTTTTCCTGACCACCCTCCTCTAGCCTGTTTTTCTTTTAGTTGATCCTCTTCCAGATCAATACATAAGTTTGTTACTTTTTCAACTCTCCTTGCTGTGGCATCTATCTTTCATGCATTCATGGTAAGGAGAAGGCAAATATGAGACCATAGGTATAATGAATTCTGAGAAGAACTTCAGGTCCTGGCCCTGTTTAGAAACATTCAAAGTAAACTTTCCAAAAAACACCACAGGCTGCCCAAATAAAATTTGTCTACAGACAACATAAAGTGGACTTCTTAAATTTCTGATACCTCGATAACAACATCCAAATCCACATAACCAATAAAATGTTCTTCTTGTCCCTTGCCTTTCACCCAACCCCTCAGCTGGACTATGCTCATTTGCATACAGGACAAAACAATTTTATTTTTTTCATATTTCATATGTCTTCTTGGATCTTTATTTTAGAGAACATTTTAAATCTATAGTTATTTCCATAGTACCTAAAGAATGCCTTACCATCTTATGGATGCAGTGTTCTCCTGATTCCATAATCTAGTTGTTACTGAGTTATTATTTGGCTCCAATTCTGCTAGAGAGAATGCTTCCTGCATGGCTGGTTGTACTGACACTCTAGGATCCTGCGTGAGATTCCTTGGCTCTTTATCTTTCCTGTTAATACTACATCTTGTGTACCTTCTGACATGCAGAGTGCATGTAAATATGCTTCATACTTACAATATACCCTGGTTGGTTGGCTACTACAGTGGTGACAGTTGATTATTCTCTTTGTCATTCCCTTGATGCTTCTCCTATTTTTGAACATACTTGCTGGTACTTTCAACCCCATGGTCTACCTACAGTATTTCATTAATTCCCCTAAAACACTGAGGTAGGTATAATGACAATGCTTTAGTTACTGACTCAGCAGATATTTACTTAGTTCTTTGATGCTAGGCATTGTTTCAGGCAATGGGAGGGAAAATTCAGTTGCTCACTCTCTAATAGGGAAGATAAATAAAATAAGTAAATGTCAAACAAACACACAGAGACAAAACTAAAACATCTTTTAAGTGTTTCACTATAAAACTTAAGTCTTATGCAAAACAGCTTATCAGTGTAATAGTATAAAACTTAAGTCTTAGGGGTGGGGAGCCGGGGGGAAAATTGTTCAGTTTTACTGCATGATGAAGAAGGGCCTAAGATCAAAAAATATTTTCTGGAGATTCTACTTCAGTTGAATGTAGAAATATGAGGAAACAGACTCTGACAGATTCAATGATGTTTTCCATAATGTCACAGCTACTTATGGCAGAGGAGGGGGCAAAGATCCATACGCTGGTACTTCTGAGGTCATAGCCCTGCAACCAGCATTCTTGCTGCAGAGATCTTTGGGTTTTGGCTATCTTTGCAATTGAATACTTTCTACATGTTGGTCCTCACCCACACCCCCATCACTATTCCCCTTGCTTCTCAGCACTTGATTCTCAGTTATAGTTATACTATGTCTTAGTGGAGGAGATGATATACAAATTCAGATGTTTTTCAAGGAAACAACTTCCAAATATTCAGCTTCCATATGGACTCTTTCTTAACAGTGGTCCAAATGAGATTCCACTTATGGTCTGCCAGTTCTGCCTTCCACCTCCCCTTCACAAATGCTCCTCTTTCACTTTGCAAAACAAAGGCAAGCTTCTCAACTTGGCGTTACTTCCCTGGGTAAGGCATCCTGGGAGTAAACACCTCAATGATGATCAGCCAAGCTAAGATCCAAGAATAAAGTGTAGCCCTCAGAGGGACGTTCTAGGAAAGCAAAAGTAAGTAGTTCAGGGAACAAATAAAGGAGGAGCATATGATTTCGTTCAGTGGCAAATTTGTGGCAATCCTATTGTCTTAACCTACTATTCCCTACTTGATCAGCCTTCTGTTCACCCAAGCCTACCTTCTTCTGGACTCCCTCTTGAAGATGAAGCTTCAAACAGCTATATACCCAAGGTTTTAAGGAACATATTTATAGAATATATAAAGTATGTAATAACCTAGAAATTACATCCTTTGGAACTATAAAAAATATATGCTATATTTGTGTTCGATGTCAACTTTACAAATGTGTGAGAATATGTGTGTGTGTATGTATATGTGTATATATATACATATATATAGTGTGGTGTGTGTGTGTATGTGTGTGTGTGTGTGTGTGTGTGTATTTTCAAAGTTATTTCAAAGAAACATATATTTGAAGACCTCCTCCAAAGTGTAGTTGCTTTTTCGGGGAGCTGCCGAGGAGGGTAGGAGGAGACATATCCCCAAGTCTCCGTCACTCCCTATCTCCAAGCATTTTCAGGCTTATTCTTGACACTACTGGTTATTTGCTTTTTGGATAATGCAAACGTTAATGTCAACCCTTAGAAGATAAATATCACTCCAGTATTTTACAATGCTATTACTATGTTGTCTATTTACCACCATTTGTTCAATTGAAGAAATTAATAGATAATATACAGGCCATTAATTTTATCTGAGTTTTAAAAATGTGATGCATATACGAGGGGCATATGTGTCACATGAGTGAATAAATGAGTGAAAGCTTTATCCTAATGTAGAAAAGCAATATAAGAGAGTTAGCTCTTGAGAACATGAGAGCAATTATACTATTATATGTCTAAGTATTTGTCTAGTTGTGAAGATTTATTTTCTGATCTAGTTAGCTTCCTTTGTCTTGGTTGGGTTTATCACACAGTATTAGATAATTTAATTGCACAGTATCATTATCATGTAAATGCCAGGGAGGCACTTGTGGTCTTGTCATTATATATTGCTCCGAGCTGTATCACACAATCACTGAGAAAGGAATGGGAGTAAAGCCTGTTTTTTCTCAGTTTTGAAGAACGGCAGTAAAATTGTGATTGCAGCATAATTAAATCTGTATATCTAGATGCTAATAAATGCCCTGCTGTCTTAGAATTCAAAAGAAGTGTCAGGTCTCTCAGCCTTCCCTGGCACTGGTCACAATCTCTGAGCCTTTTTTTTTTTTTTAATAGCTTTGCAGCTAATGACTAGCTTGAAAACTTTCAGGAGAATTTTGCCACTTTATATCGTACATTAAACTCCATTATTGAATAGGCTTATTCCCCTTCAACTGTATTTTTTTACTTCTTCTTTCTTTTCTCCTTCCACCCTCCCCCCATCTCTCTTTTTTGTGGGGAGGAAGAGTGGTGGCAATTTGGGGTGAAGAGGTAAACAAGACTGTTCCTTTGAGGATGCATTAGTCAATTTTCTTCCTTTCAGGGGCATTTCAAGCAGGAAGTGCATAAATAAAATTAATTGCATAACTCTCTGTACACCTGTCAAAATCTTGACATGTGCAGTGCCTGTAATTGGCATTGTGTATTCAAAGTAAGTTTTGCAAACAGCAGGAGCACAGGCTGCATGAGAGCTGCCTGTTAAATAGGGGCGATCTCTGGGAATGGAGTGTCTGTCAGTGATCCTTCATAGTTATAGCAGCCACTAGCCAGAGTCTTACCAATGTGCCTTCCTTATTCCTATTTCTTGTACATGTACTTGCACAAAATTTTAGGGCCTGTTTTATGATTTCATTAGCCATTGCAGTATTGTTAAATGTCATGGCAATATAAGCAAAATAAAACAACTGTTAGATAACACTAGCGTCAATGACAGACAAACCCCAAAATATATAATAGCTTAAGCACAATAGAATTTTATTTCTTAGCCATTTAACTGTTTTTAAGTTTATTTATTTTGAGAGAGGCAGAGATGGTGCAAGTGGGGGATGGGCAGAGAGAGAGAGAGAGAGAGAGAGAGAGAGAGAGAGAATCCCAAGCAGGCTCCATGCTGCCAAGGCAGAGCCTGACATGGGGCTCAAACCCACAAAGCCAAGAGATCAAGACCTGGGCCCAAACCAAGAGTCACATGCTTAACTGACTGTGCCGCCCAGGCACCCCTATTTCTTAGTCATATAAACTAAAAAATAAGGTGTCTGGTACATGGTCAACTATATTATTCAAGTAGATTATTCAAAGATCTGGGCCCTTTCCATCTTGTGGTTTGCTGTTTTTAAAATGTGACTTTCAAAATCACCCTGTTTTGTTTAATTTAGCTGGTGGGAGGGGAAGAGACGTAAGGAAAACATGCAGGGGTTTTTGTGGGCCAGGCTAGAAGTGGCAGACCACACTTGCACTCATGTTCCATTGGCCAGAACTCACTAGTACAATGGAGGCTGGGAAAAAGAGCCTACTTGTGTGACCAGGAGTTTGGGCAAATCCCTAACCAGAATCATAT
Source organism: Puma concolor (assembly GCF_028749965.1). NCBI lineage: Eukaryota > Metazoa > Chordata > Mammalia > Carnivora > Felidae > Puma > Puma concolor. Next base: position 52,598,461 of record NC_141679.1, on the reverse strand, counting down.
AAAGTTTTGAAACTGTAGTCATCAATAATTGTATAAAGGGGAAGAAGATGACCAAAGTATAGACAGACACAAGGCAATGGAGAAATTATAAAATGTAACACAGTATTCCATTAATGATTTTATAATTATATCGATCTTTTCATGCAGAGTGAAGAATGCTGATTAGTTTTGCAGCTACTGACAATTTAAACACAGCCACAAACAGTGCTGGGCCCCACCAACAGAGCTTAATTCTTACAAAGACTGAAAGAGAAGTTGGTCTGTTTATTTCCTAATCTAGAATGGGGTGTAGAGGACTACAGGTCTCAATAAAGGTAAACACCAGCTTTTAGCTCCACAAGAATTCAGGGGGGTGGAGATAGAAATGCACTGCAGTCATTCATTCATTTATCCCACACACTTTTGTTTAGGTACCTTCTATATACCATATACTATATTTAGCCTTAAAGACAAGAGAAATTAATAAAATAGAACCTTTGCTCTCCAGACCTCACATGTTAGTGAGAGAAGCAAACCTATAAACTAATAACTATTATCGCAGTTATAGTTCTATGAAGGCATAGTTGGAGTCATTACCTCTGCCTAGAGATATCAGGGAAGACTGCAGAGAGATGTCATTTAATCTGGGCTGGAACTGTGGGTCTTTTCAGGCAGAGGAGTGACTTTTAGGGAGCATTAAACCCATGGTCAAAGACATGAAAAAGCATGGCAGCCCAGGGGAATGAAAAAACATGGCATAAGCAGAAATGGGAAGTTCTTTTGCATGTCTGGAAAATAGAGAGTTTATAATAGGATGTTGGAGTCTGAGGAAGCCAGTTTGTGAACAGTGACTCCAAAGTCCAGGGTGAATGGAATAGTTGGTCTCTAGGGCTATTCTAGCAGAGGAAAGAGTGAATGATTTCCTGAGAGCCACTTCTTCACTATCAGCATCTTAGAGTCTAATAGTTTTCTAACTACAGACTACAAGGCACTCCTCCTCACTCATCCCCTGGTCACTCATGCACCACGTGTGTTCCCAGGGAACTATGAAAGGGATATACAGCTACATAGGTAGATTGCTGAAATTAGATAAGTAGAGGAAAGTAATGGGAAAAAAATTTTTGTTTAATTTACTTCTTTTAATGTTTATTTATTTGTTGGGGGGTGGTGGTGAGCAGAGAGAGAGGGAGAGAAAGAATCTGAAGCAGGATCCATGCTGTCAGCGCAGAGCCCGACATGAGGCTCAGGCTCACGGATCTGAGCTGACATCAAGAGTCAGGTGCCTAACTGACTGAGCCACCGAGGTATCCCAAGTTTGTTTATTTTAAATATAAGTTGCCCTTACATAAATATGACAAATCACAGTGTCCTGCTATTGAACAGTCCCTATTTGGTGGTTTAATTTCTTCCTGAGTTCTCTTCTTTCTTAATAGTATATATTCTGGGAAAACAGGATGAGTTTTCTTCCTGAGCTCTCTTGTTTCTTAACAGTAAGTATTCCAGGGAAACAGGATGAGCAAAGTCATGGAGTTATGAAATATTATATGCGTTACAGTACATAGTATATAGTGACTGTAGTAAAATGTGAGAGGAGAGGGGTGAATTGAAGAAGGAATAATTAAGCACAAAAGGACCAACACTTAAATATTTGGAAAATTATCAGCCTGTCCCCATTGCAGAAAAATGAGAAAGCCCCTTTTGGAGACAGCAAAGGTGTAGCTAGATAATCACTTCAAGAAGGGATTATCTCTGGGGCTCCTGGGTGGCTTAGTAGGTTATGCAGTTAAGCTTTAAGCATCTGACATCAGCTCAGGTCACTCATGATCTCACAGTTTGTGAGTTCGACTCCGCATTGGGTTCTGTGCTGACAGCTCAGAGCCTAGAGCCAGCTTCCAATTCTGTGTCTCCCTGTCTCTGCTCCTCCCCCGCTCATGCTCTGTCTCTCTCCTTCAAAAATAAATATTTATTTTAAAAGGAGATTATCTATGGATTTTTATCAGCCATATCATCAGGCCTCAGGGATAGAGATGGGATTCTATTAGCATAGACAGTGACTGCTGGTTTGAACTAAAGGGAAGAGAGACTGAGTGAAATAATGGAAGGCTTTTGGGTTTCTGGGATTCCACAGGACAAGCCAACAGAGCTATCTACTATACAACTGTGAACCTTCCTTGTACTTCAAGAAAAGGTGTGATTCAGAATATCAGCCCAGAGCAGTGGGGGCAAGGCTACCACCCATGACCAAAGGGGTAGGTTCTCCATCAAGGGCTTAAGGGGTATGACCTCTGCCCCAATGGGATTGGAGGGTAGAGAATAAAGCCAAAGAGGAGTATTCTCAAGTCTTAAGATTTAATGGAATATGCCTTACTAGGTTTTGAACTTGCTTGAGACTACTCCTCCTTTCTTCTTTCTGACATCTTCCTTTTCGAACGGTATTGTAAATTTTGTCTGTTTTACTACAGGTGTTTTGGAAGCATGTAACTTGTCTGGTCCCATAGATTAATAGCTAATGAGGAGTTTTGCTTCAAGGTGAATTGTACCTAGAGTCTTACCCATACCAGATTTAGATGATATTTTAGATGAGACTTTGGACTGGGAGTTGATGCTGGAATGGGTTAAGACTTTGGGGGCTATTGGAATGGGGTGATTGTATTGTGCTCCGGAAGGACATAAGTTTGGGAGGCCAGAGAGCAGAATGCTATGGACTGAACACAATCCTTCCAAATCCATACGTTGAAGCCCGAATTCTCAAGGTGACTGTATTTAAAGGTAGACCCTTTGGGGCGCCTGGGTGGCGCAGTTGGTTAAGCGTCCGACTTCAGCCAGGTCACGATCTCGCGGTCCGTGAGTTCGAGCCCCGCGTCGGGCTCTGGGCTGATGGCTCAGAGCCTGGAGCCTGTTTCTGATTCTGTGTCTCCCTCTCTCTCTGCCCCTCCCCCGTTCATGCTCTGTCTCTCTCTGTCCCAAAAAAATAAATAAACGTTAAAAAAAAAATAAATAAAAAAAATAAAGGTAGACCCTTTAAAGAGGGGGAAAAAAGTTGATAGAGGTGGCAAGGATAGGGTCCTAATCCAATAAGAAAGGTGTTCTTAAGACACACCAGGAGTGTGTACCCACAAAGAAAAGGCTATGTGAGGACATAGTGAGAATGTGCCAGTCTGCAAGCTAGGAAGAGAGCTCTCATCAGATACCGAATCTACCAGAACCTTGATCTTGATTTCTAGCTTCCAAAACTGTAAGAAAATTAATTTTTGTTGTTTAAGCCACCCAAACCCTGGCATTTTGTTACAACAGCTCTAGTTGACTAATACAATGTGTTCAAGTGTGAATGACCAGTTATATAATAATAAACATATTATTAACCACATATCAGGTAATAATATATCAAGCCCTATATATAAATTATCTCATGAATACACTCAAAAACCCTTGGTGATAGTTATTGTTATTACTATTTTTTAGAAAAAGTTCAGGCCAAAGAGGAAAATTACTACATTTACAAGCAGTGGAGAACTCACTATTATTCTACTATAATATAGTTTGCATGTGACCATCTTCAAAGAGCTTAACTTCTCTGAGCTTGATTGTTCATTAAGTAATGATATGTATGCTGTCTCTTCAGAGGGTTATTTGCATGGTTTAAATAAAATGACAAATCCATTATATGCACTCTAGTCATGAATATCTTCACCAGTATCACTATCATATTTTTGTGACTTCTGTGTCCACTCAGATCCCTGACTTTTCACAGGACCTGTCTCAGGTCATCATGATACCATTGTCAAAGTACCTTACATATAGCCTTTGTTCGACTACTGACTTGTCATTAGAAGAAGGGTTTGAACATAAGGCTTTAATGGCATTCTCTTCAGGTGGTAGAAGAAGATTAGGTTCCTAATGATTTCATTGAATTTTTACCCCCAAAGGATATTAATAGATATATTGTGTAAACTTGTAAACTTATTTGTATTGAATAAAGGAGCTGAACCATGAAATAAATGTATAAGTCTTAATATTTATTTTATTCGTGTTGAGTTCTATGCCTTTTTCTGCTTTGCTGTTTATCTTTGTAGAGCAAAATAGTTATTTTGTCTAATATGATTCTATTTCTGTACATTTTAATTGGCTACTAGGATGTAGTAATTTTTTTTAATGTTCATTTATTAATTTTGAAAGAGAGAGAGAGAGAGCAGGGGAGGGGCAGAGAGAGAGAGGGAGAAAGAGAGTCCCAAGCAGGCTCCATGCTGTCAGCACAGAGCCTGACATGGGGATTAATCTGAGAACCACAATATTATGACCTGAGCTGAAATCAAGAGCCAGATGCTTATCTGACTGAGCCACCCAGGTGCCCCTGAACTTTATTTTAGTAGGTTTTCTAACTGGAGTCAAAGATTTAAATTTTTGGCAAACAACTGAATTGTAAAGTGATCAGATAATCTTAACAACAAGAAACAACTTTTCGAAGATGTTAAACCTAATGAAAATTACAACACACACACACACACACACAAACACACACACACACACACACACACATATATACACCTTATAATTAACCCGTTTATGCATCCAGAATACATATTCCTTGACCAACTTAGTTTAGATATAGCTGCTGATTGCAGAATCTTCCCTATGCATATTTTGACTTTCATCATTAAGATTGAGTATTCTCACTTAGAATGCAAATACAAAAAAGGATTGCAAGTGTTTGTATACATCAAGGCTCATCATATTATTTAACTTTTATGTTGCTTCTTGCTTACTGTCCCAGGGTAATATTTTTCTGTATCTTTTTTTTTTTTTTTTTTTTTTTAAATTTTTTTTTTCAACGTTTATTTATTTTTGGGACAGAGAGAGACAGAGCGTGAACAGGGGAGGGGCAGAGAGAGAGAGGGAGACACAGAATCGGAAACAGGCTCCAGGCTCCGAGCCATCAGCCCAGAGCCCGACGCGGGGCTCGAACCCACGGACCGCGAGATCGTGACCTGGCTGAAGTCGGACGCTCAACCGACTGCGCCACCCAGGCGCCCCTATTTTTCTGTATCTTAACTGTAGGAGAGCCACAAAATGGAATAAGAAAAAAAAAAAAAAAGGTCATATAACAGAGTACTACACCAAGAGTTCTTTTAGCACAGAATGGACTTACAGTAATAAGGATTAAAAAAATAGTCATGCTGTTATCCCATCTGAATGTCTTCATATTAATCATAGAGCTTTGGGAAATTTGAAAAATGAAAATCCTTTATCATGAATAAGGTGTTAATCCCTTCCTTAATGTCAGTTGCTGAGAGTATCTCCTAGGAATTTGTAGGTCTTAAACACATACCCTCTTTTGTATTTTTCTATCTTCTTGAAAAACAAAAGGATTTTTAAAACTAGAACTAAAGGCCAGTATTGATGAATATCATTCTTTTGGACTTTTGACACAGTTTCTCTTAAAGGATTGTAAAGTGAATGTTACAATTCTTCAACAAAATCAAAACCAGTATCAAACCTCAGATCTCAGAAAACCAAGAACATTTTACTTTAAGTGGACAGCATTGTTATCATGATGGATTTATTTAGCAGACAATAGCTCTATTACTCAGGCAATCTGAATTAATCTGAAATTGAATCACCCCTTGCACAAACTGGGAAAACTGAAGCAATTTTAGATTAAGACATATAAATATCATGCTGTAAACTTTAAGTTGAATTCAAAATAAATTGAACTCTTTATTGTTTTACTTTTTATCCTTTGTTACAAAGAGCAAAATTACACGAAGTTTTTTAAATGTATGAAAGTGTATGTATAATGGAATAGCAAATATAAATATCTGGAATAAAAGATACCTGAATGTTTTAGCAACTGAAATTATTTCCTTATCCTTTAACGCAGAAAGTTTCATTTTTATCATACTCAGCATGAAATTGTTTACAGCTTTTGACAGAATGGAAAAGACATAAGCCCTTGACATCAAAGTTATTAGTCAACTTGTCCGTCAAAGTCAATTAAAGAAGATGCACAAAAATAGGCATTTATCTGATGGACCTTCCTAGCTCATATTAGTCATTTAGAAGATCTTTCTAAGAGACTCATTAGCTTGTCTATTTGCAAATGATTGCTACTATCTGGGCATATTGCCTTTTGGTCCTTTTTTTTTGCTGAAGGATAATGTTCTCTTGAAAGACAGCCATGTTGATCAGCATAAAGCAATGTAATAGAAGTTGAAAGTCATGTGCAGACCAAAAATGATTCAAAGAGAAATAAAACATGTTTCAGTAACCCAGACTAGCTACTTATTAAACAGCATTTTCAGAGAACTAAATGTATTTTTCTCCCCAAATCTTCACGGTGACCAGGAAGAACTGGTCAGTCCGGTCAGACCTCCTTTCTCCTACCCCCCAGATATTTCGATATCCTCATAAAATTTGGTGCCTGCCTATGTAAGCAGAAATAGTTAGGGTTTTCCTGAAAAACAAAGAGACACAGCTTTTGTGACTCAAGAGAAATAATTTTAGTCCCCTAGTTATTTTCCGTGATCTCTGCCCTATTTGCCCAAGCATAATTCTTTTTTTTTTTTTTAATTTTTTTTTCAACGTTTATTTATTTTTGGGACAGAGAGAGACAGAGCATGAACGGGGGAGGGGCAGAGAGAGAGGGAGACACAGAATCGGAAACAGGCTCCAGGCTCTGAGCCATCAGCCCAGAGCCTGACGCGGGGCTCGAACTCACGGACCGGGAGATCGTGACCTGGCTGAAGTCGGACGCTTAACCGACTGCGCCACCCAGGCGCCCCTGCCCAAGCATAATTCTTGCAGAACTTTCTGTGAGGTGTCAGAATTACACACGTGCGTGTGTACGTGTACACACACACACACACACACACACACACACACACACACACACACACAGGTAAAGACCTCAGTAGTTAAGGATTTTAAGAGAACAGAAGGAATGCAAAAATTAACAGTCTCCTCCAGGCCATGAAATAGCCTAACTGTATCAGAGACAATGAATCAGTGGTAAACCTCCCAGTTCTGTTTCAAATAAGCAGGGCCCTGCATTCCTTACCTGAGATCACCAGCTCAAGACCCCATCCAGTTTATACTGACTCTGGAGAGGCTGCCCAAAGACCCTTCCTCTTTTCCACCTGTTACCTTTGCTTCATTATAATGTTGAAGTCTCCACCCTAGAAATTGTACAAGCTTCATTAACATAACATAGAATGCCTGTATGCCCTTGCTTTCTACCTAGATCTGAGCAACCTTATGCCTATCTTTACATATGACAAAGTTCCCTTTTCTGAATATTCATCCTAATCCTAAATAGAAGAAACCCATCCACCACCACTTGGATAGTCAGGCTTTGGAAGTTAATTCCCCTTGATTGCCTTATTTGCTGCAAATGAAGCTTCCTTTGTGTGATACCTCCACCTGGTGTAGTCTCCATCTGTAACTCATCAAGAAGTGAATTCACATTAGTTCCATTACACCTGTGGATCATTTCTATGGCCCCATCAGATTTCTGTCCATGTAGCACATACATGGATATGTCTTCTGCTCCTATCTTGCCAGTGTCTGAAAGCGGAAGGAATAAATTAGTGAACACTAAGAAATATGTTTGGAAATGGCTATGGATGAGTTAGTAAATAGTTCTTAACAGAGAGTGAGTAATAGAGTTAAGAAATATCTGGGTGGTAAGTTCCTAAAACTTTGGAACAAGATGTTGGCAGGAGGGAGAAATAAGAGACCAGAATGAGTCCCTGGTCCTTGACTTAGATTAGGATGTTCTAGGAGGAAACACAGGCTTAGCTGGCAAAAGGTTTCATTTGAGAGGCTTGTTAAACAATTAGAGGAAATACTCTGGAACTCAGAAAGTTCTGACTAGAGGTAAAGATTTGAAACTCATTGGATTTCTCTGAGTATTAAATGAGATAATGTCTATAACATGCATGGCACAGTCTCTTAACACAATAAATGCTCAATAAATCATAGTAGCTGTTGTTCCTGATGAAGGAAAGGAGAGTGTGGATATTAGGATTACTGTAGAGTGGAAGTTGGTCTCTGGAACAAAGTCAAAAGGACAAGGGCTATCCAGAGAAAGAACTGAGGCTGTAGGAAAGAATGGTTACAATGATGGACCCTGGGGACTACCTTATATCAGAACTTAAAAGGAAAAAAAGGGTGCTGGACTATAGGAACAAGGAGTATGTGTTCATAAATGCATCTTGAATATGACTTATTCTTGCTTAATGACAGTTGGATTGCAAGGCCCTCCTCCTGCCTTTTGTTTTTTTAAAGCACCTATTTGGTTTATAAGAACATTTTGCATGTGAAATCATTGCCTAATACCATACTTCCTAATCGGGTATATTCTAGCCCTGTGTTTTTCCTGAACCTGACATTGGAGCCAAACAATGAGAAAAGCAGCTTTATGCTATGCCCTGCCTCGGACAGGTTCTCATTTCTCTTTGCCTCACCATGTGAACTGTGTGGCCCCTAACAGAGCATGAGGTGGTTAAACACAGACATGGAAAGCACAGCTCCAGACCATAGCAGGACACCTTTATTAGAAAGAAGTCAGGCCAACTGGTCTCTCCTTGTATTGCAGATCTATGTGATGGCAATGAGTAACTCGGTAGCAGGCAAAATGGATCGTACCTGCCCAGATGGAGGCAGAAATGCTCATAGAGGTGTTGTAAAACACGCTTTTAAACAGCAAAGAGACACTGAGCTGTCTGCAGGGAAATGAAAAAGAACTGCAAATTAAGCATGGCATGGTTATTCACTGTTTTATATTAGTGTCTGTAACTTCTATAAATGCTGCTTAGGGTTTTCACATGCTCAAAACTGTCATTTAATCTGGAATGATGTCGTTGCATATTTGAGAGTCATTTTGAAAACTTACTAAAAAGGATCTGACATCCATACCGTAGTGTGTATGTCTGGGGATGTGGTAGCAGTTTATTTGCCACTGCAAGTTTAATCTAAGTCACCAAATATCTAATTTATCATGAAAAATGAAGTTCCAGGAGGTTTTTCCCCCCTCCTCAGTGTTATTAAACAATTCGAGTTCTGCCAGAAGAGGGAATGGCTCGTGTGGAAAATACTTAATTGCCTGCATTCATATGACAGAAGTGTTCTGAATCTAAACCAACATATAATGAAAAGCAGTGGAGTATTGTTGCCAAGAAAACTCTTCTCACAGGTGAGCGACTAGTCTCCAGAGATTCTTTGGATGCTCATTAGGCTAGTGGTCAGAGGGAGTGAAGCCTGGCCCTAAATCTGTCATTAGATTTATACAAGAATTTATACATAAATTCTTCACACAAGAATTTATAATCCCTCCCTCCTTTCCTCTTCTTCCCTCCTTTTCTCCTTCTTCCCTCCTCACCTTCCTTCCTCAATCATTTCTAAGGTTATTAGCTACTAGGATATGAAGATAATAGATACCTCTACTTTAAAAAAGGGTTGGGAAAGGACTGGGTGGGGATCAAATCATCTAATTCACATCCCTTGCAGTTCTGCTGTCCCATGATTTTCCATGATTTTCTGTGACGTTTCTCCTGTTCACAGTCTTATCACACAATGTCATGCTTTTATTTGAGTACTTACAGAAAATGAATCTTGAATGCAGGATAACATAGCTGACTTGAAAGAGTCATTAATATATTCAATAAATATTTACTGAACACTGCTCTGTGCCAGCATTTTACTGGGGGACCATGGTGGAAATAAGCACTGAGTGAAACGAGGGCACAGAGTAGGACCACACATTCTTTTCCTAGGAATTCTAGTGAGGGTTTCAGAAGAGTTGAGGTCTGTGTCTGAAGGATGAGTACAAGTTAGACAGAGTCCAGAGATGGCAGTTAGGGGGGGTGTAGCTCTGGTGCATAAGACGTAAGTGAAGGACATTCAGGACCAAGAACAGCCTGTGCAGTTGGGGATGTAAATTGTGTTTGTCAACTTGCCAGCCACTGGGCATCCCTGCAGCACAAAGCAAAGAGGGGCAGAGCAAGTTAGATGACCTTGAAGTTGATGCAGAGAAGAAGTCAGGAAGAGCCATTCAAAGGAGTATGGGATTTATCTTAAGGATAAGGAAGAGTTTTAACATTCATGATCAGATTTGCATTTAGGCAGTAATTAATTACAAAATAACTATCTTGGGGCACCTGGGTGGCTCAGTTGGTTAGGCATCCAACTTCGGCTCAGGTCATGTTCTCGCGGTCCGTGAGTTCGAGCCCCACATTGGGCTCTGTGCTGACAGCTCAGAGCCTGGAGCCTGTTTCAGATTCTGTGTCTCCCTCTCTTTCTGACCCTCCTCCGTTCATGCTCTGTCTCTCTCTGTCTCAAAAATAAATAAATGTTAAAAAAATTTTTTTAAATAACTATCTTGTGGGAAAGGTGTCAAGAGAGCGAGGTAGAGATCAGATATTTATAAATTAGTTATTTTCTGAGCAACTTAACTTTGTGTGTTAGGTATGTATCTTAGTCTCAATCTCAGGAGGGCTAAAATTTACTTTTTATAGCTCATGCAATTTGTATTCTTGAATTCGTATTTCCCCAGTCTGGAAAAATATTAATGTAAGCTATTGGTAGAATTTGAATCTTTCCCCAGTTCTGCTGGGTTGGGTCATAATCCCAAGATTCATACCAGGCTATGGTGTCACAGGCAGAAGGAATGTGGACAGTAATCATTTATTTATGCAAATATTGAAATATCCTCCTTGTACGTCCTGCAGTTTCAGCAGTCAGACTTGGAGACTGGAGCTGGTTGCTGAGGCCCTGTGTCAAGGACGTCCAGTCCCTTGTCATGCTCCTGGGTAGCTGCCTTGCCTGAGGACTCTGTGGGTGCTGTGTTCAGGACATGGAGTCCCCACACCCCACCTCTCCTGTCTTCAGCCAGCCCCAGTGAAACACTTAAGCCTGAGGCTTTTTCTTCCTTTAAGTTTCTTCCACTCTGCTTTTTCTATGCTTCCTATCCTTCCTCTTCTCCCTTTCCTGACATCAGCAAACTCTTTCAGTTCTCCTAAGCATTCAGGCTACTGAAAAACAAAAGCCAGAAAGAACTGAACTGTCCTTGGGCTTTTCCAGCTGGCATGTACCTCCCCTGAGACCATGAGGTGCAGAGCTGACAACCCACCTGAACTGGGATAAAAGTAAAGGAAGGGAGATACAGGAAGAAACACCCAAACACTATAAAGTAATATCTCAAAGTATCATCTAGCTTCACCTGCTTTGCAGTGTTTCTTTTCTTGCTTTCTAAACTGCATCCCTTGAGCTTCTCAGTTTAGTCTCCACTTTTATTTTATTCTTAAGAAGAATAGAAGTTCTTATTTACTGAACCTTTCATCTGTGCACACCACTGTACTGGACTACTCATTTGCTGCATCAGTGTTCTGGTCTTCTCTCCCGCCACAGGCTACCTCCTAGAGCCCCATCCCTGGGATTGCAGAAGCTCACTTGAACATGCCTTCAGGGCTGGTTACACTGTACAGAAGTCACTGCCCAGCCAAGGTGTTTGGTTTCCTCAGGGTTAAGTGAGAGGATTGTACTGTTCTATCAGAAGTGCTCTCTAGTTTAGAAAATGTTGGGATTCCAGGACTCTCTTTTTAATTATTTCCCCACTGACACTGGACACCCCTTTCCCCTGCCTACTCTCTTTTCCATGTCTTGGCAAGTGCAAGGATTCAGAAGTGTACGTTTCCTCTTTCACACACTCATTTGGCAGAGAGATGTGCTCACTGTCTGAGTAGAAGCCTGGGAGGAGTCTCTACACCCACGTAGTGAGAAGTTCTATGGCACTTTTACTGCTATAGCTCATTTACTCTATGAATTAAATAGGCCTTTGCAACTTGTCTAAAGCTTAGCTGCAACATGGTTTTCTATGGAGAAATGAGTCTGTGTTCTGAATAAGCACACAACACATGCCTTAGTCAAGGCCAGAACTGCTTATAGTTCATATTCTCTGAACAGTTCTGTGGATTTAATAATCATCCCACCTGTGTTCCCTGCCACGAAGGAGACCTCGATTATTTTTGTAGTTAGTGAATATAATTTCTTTCTTTTCCTTTTTCATTAGAGTGTCCACTAAGTCAATCAATTTTACCGTTTAAAGTAGAGTGTTACTTTTTGAGAGCATGATGTCAAGGTCCACAAAAGGTTTTTCACACCCTTTGGTATACTGATCTCATTTCTAAAAATCTATCCTAAAAAAATAATCCCAATATAGAAAAAGCTATGTTTGCCAAGAAGCTTATTAAAAGCATGTTTATCAGAACAACAAATAAGGGCCTATAACTTAGTTAACAAGTTCCCCAAATAGGATAATGCGGTTATGGTCAAGTAAAATATGGTCCTTTACTTAATGAAATAGTATGAAATCATAACAATGATGTTTTAGAAGACAATGATACCATGCAAGGTCTGCAGTTGTACTCATGATATGATACAATTAAGTTTTAATTTTAAAAAGACTGGAAGGACATGTTTAAAAAAGAAAAAGCTGATGAGTCACTTGTAGATAATGAGATTATTAACATTTTCCTCTCTACTTTCTAAGTATTTCTAAATTATAGTTATAATGAAATAAAAATAAATAATTTTTAAAAATATTATAATCAACTACTATTCACACATACTGAAATGACTGAACTGATTTCTCTGACTGGAAAGGACTAGAAACATTTTGGGGATGAGCACATATAGAGAAGTATCACAGACGTTCAATCCTGTTTGATGTACCTGTTCCTATCATTGCTAAAGTATGAATCAATAAACAAAATAAGGTAATTAAGTCACTAAGGCTATGGTTTTATAACTTTTGTCATTGATTTTAAAAACAGGTGACTATAACAAATCCATTAGTACTAAGATTTTAGTATTAATTATTGATATTATCATTAATAGTAAAACTATTATTATTACTATTATTTAGAAATAACAGTTACAACTAGATAGGTGTAGAGGTAGGCATATTTTCCTTTCAGATAAATAATAAAATTAATAACAATTTAAAATTAGCAGAAATTGTTAGATTTATTCAGTGAGAATATTACCTTTTCTTCTGTAAATGAGGGTGTCTGTGGGTGTGTGTATCCTTGGAGATGTCTTGTAAGAACTAGTTAGATGTAGGGTTTGATATAATAAGGCACCAGTGAAGTCCTAAAAGGCAGCAAACTCTCTTTTTAAGTAAGAAATTTAACACATATTTACTCAAATTACAGTTCTGTGGCTTAACAAGCTAAGAAATCTGAGATAAGTCACTGAACTGGTCAGAGCCTCAAGTTCCTGCAAAATACTCTGTATTGCAAGAACTAAATGAGATAATAACTGATTCCTGACACAAAGTAGGTCTGTAATAATTAGTTGTTAACTTATCTCTTGAAGAGACAGCAGAGCATGTTGGTTGAAAGCACGATGCTGGAGCTGTAGACTACTTGGCTCTGAAACCCAGCTCTGTCACTTAAGAGCTATGTGGCCTTCTGCAAACGACTTAATGTCAGTGTACCAGTTTCCTCATCTGTGAAATGGAGATGGTAATAAGAGCAGTGGCCTCACAGCATGGTTGAAATGAAGTGAATATACACATGTAAAGTACCTATGACAGCTCCCAGGGTGAAGCAAGCACTCAGCAGGTATTCATGCTTATCAATATTCCATAGATGAGAGAAGGGAAAGAGAACTCATAGTTATCAAGTATATTACACATGAGCTATTGTCATAAAGCACTATTTATATTATCTCATATAACCCTCACAGCAGTCCTGAGGGGTAAGAATTTCTGTCGCTATTTTTCAGACAAGAAAACAGAGTCAAAGAACTACAATCTCTCCAGTAGGCTCAAGCATCTGCATCAACTGTATAAGTCCTTCTCTTTCCCTTTTCTCTTGTTGTTAGATTGGTCCTTCCCCTAAAAAGTAGATACTATATGGCCTAATTGATTTATTTTACCATGTATATCTCAATCTGTTTCATCAGAAGTGCTGGATTTAGTTGGGAAATCTTTGTTTTTTTGCCTTTGTGTGATGTGTGTTTACAATGCTCAAGCACCTGAAGACCCATGAGAAGGCACAGAAAGGAAAGGTGATTTGTTAATGGCAAACCAAGTAAATCCAGAGCACTTCTACCTGTTCGAAATGCTAAGTTAAATCATTTAAAGAATTTGTTCTTTTAGTTGGATGGGCACTATATGCCAGGCTCAGGTTTTGTGCTGAAGATGCAAAGCAAGCCAAGGGACATGATCTCTCCTTCAATAAGTTTACGGTCCATTTTAGAGACAGATGTTTAAAAAATTAAACATAGGGGCGCCTGGGTGGCGCAGTTGGTTAAGCGTCCGACTTCAGCCAGGTCACGATCTCCCGGTCCGTGAGTTCGAGCCCCGCGTCAGGCTCTGGGCTGATGGCTGGGAGCCTGGAGCCTGTTTCCGATTCTGTGTCTCCCTCTCTCTCTGCCCCTCCCCCGTTCATGCTCTGTCTCTCTCTGTCCCAAAAATAAAAATAAAAAACGTTGAAAAAAAAATTAAAAAAAAAAAAATTAAACAGAAAACTGGGGTGCCTGGGGGCCTCAGTTGGTTAAGCATCCAGCTCTTGATTTCAGCTCAGGTCATGACCCCATAGTTCATGAGATCAAGCCCCACGTGGGGCTCTGTGCTGACAGCACAGAGCTTGTTTGGGATTCTCTCTCTTCCTCTCTCTCTCTCTGCCCTTCCCCTACTTGTTCTCTCTGTCTCAAAATAAATAAACCAACTCAAAAAGTTACTTAAAAAAACTAAACCGAAAATAAATATAGACATACAAATTGTGATATTTGCTATAAAAAGAAAAAGAACTTGTGCCATTGGAAAAACGATCTGTGTGGACTGAGGATAGGACAATTTTGATAGGCAGCAAAGAAAGGTTTCCCTGTGGAAGTGACGTTTACATTGAAACTTAAGGGATGAGGAGAAGGCAGCCCCAAGAAGGTGGACAAGGAATATAAGTAAAAGAGATGTCTCTGTTGCCTGGACAATTAGCATAACAGAGAAATTCAATTCACTAGAGTTATAGGTTGGCTGAGGTTGGAGTAGATGGAAATCATATGTGGTCTAAATTACTCTTAGAAATTTGTTAAATAGGGGCACCTGGGTGGCTCAGTTGGTTAAGTGACTTCGGCTTAGGTCATGATCTCCCGGTTCATGAGTTTGAGCCCCGCATTGGGCTCTGTGCTGGCAGCTCAGAGCCTGGAGCCTGCTTCAGATTGTCTGTCTGTCTGTCTGTCTGTCTCTCTCTCTCTCTCTCTGTACCTTGTGTGTTCTCTCTCAAAACTTAATAAACATAAAAAAAAAAAAGAAATTTGTTAAATAGCCTGAGTAGAATACTATCTATTCAACTATATATAGGCATAAGAATTACTACATGTAGATGTAAATGCACATGTCCTGTCATTCGAACCATCACACCTTTAAAACAAATAACAAATCCCCATATCCCTGTGGCAGGGTTGGAAAATCCTAAACTTTCCCCTTTTCCTATAGGGCTACTCCACTGTGTTTTATGATTGTCTTAGAACAATAGCTGTTAAATGCCAGAGTGGTTAAGCTTCCCTGTAGCTGTTCTGACCTGTGGACAAAATGGTTTCTTTTAAGGATGCCCCAGTAGAAAGTTGGACACTACGCAGCCTTTCTCATTTCACGTGGTTCTCCATTTCTGCGTGGGAGTTAGGCTCCTTCACACAGGTGTTTCCTCTGACTCCAGCTCTCTATCTGGCAGAAGTGCAGAGCTTGGGGGTGAAGGAGTGCTGTGTTCTTGAGCTATACTTGAAGAGACAAGCAGAGCTCCTGTGGATGATCCTAATCTCTTTTATTTCTAAACTGATTTTAGAAAAATTGTCCTCACAAAGTTCAGGGATCTCAAGATCATTCCTCTAGATATACTCTCTTTGGATAAGGCTAATTATTACATAGTCCTCTTCCAATATTTCAGACACCTAAACATTTATATACAGCAAAGGAATAGCAGACTTTCTTACCATAATCTTGATAAAAGAGAGGAGAGCACAATGCGTGTTCACAGTCATTTCCCTTATAAGCTTCTATAGCTAGGTCATTCCTGATAAAATCGCCCGTCTTGCTGCACTGTAAACCAGTTGTTTTTGTTCTCTGATAGGAAAAATAATCATCTAATCAGAGCAGTGAGCTTGCACAAAGGGAAAAGGTGAGAAGTTTGTTTGAGGACCTGAATGCAAGCCAATCATATGGAAGAGAAATTACTTTTACAGCACACTACTGTAAAAAATCTACATGGAAGTGGATCCTTGCATTTGGAACCTGTGTTGTCCAAGGGTCAGCCATAACAATCTGACAGCTGTGTGTTTCTTTAAAAATATTTTTTTCTAGGTTAAATGTGATCATTTGAGTCCTTTATTGTCCTTCCTCTTTTTCCCCAGCCCTTTCTCTTTTTTATTTCCTATGCAGAACTGGCTTATTTGAGCTTGCCAGGTAAATGGTTATGTATTTCTCTTTACTTTTGAATACCATTTGGTCACTCACTTGTTAATAATTGGCCCATTTTAGAGTCTGGTCCTGAGTTTTTGGTTCTGCCCAAAAATCATCTGGTTGCTTTTACAACTGGATCAAGTTTTTCCCTCTGGTACTTCCTTCATTAGTAATTGTTAGTTGATAGCTCCTGAGTGGGAAGCTTCTTTCTTATGCTGTTTGTATTCAGTTGTCCCCTGAGTGGCCTATTCCCATCCTGTTGTATGCCAAGCAGTTCATTTCTTTTTTTCCTTCCAGAATTCACTCTTGTACCATGCCAAACCAAGTCCCAAACAGATGTCTCTCTTTTTCAGATGCTAGGCAAAGTATTTTTGGCTGATCGGTTTTTAGTGGCCCTCAGGGGCTGAATGATTTTTTTTTTCTTATTTTTTTTTAAAGCTTCTGAACATAAATTTGTTTGGTGAGAGAATCCAGATTAGTAATCAAGAAACTAATGCTACTGCAAAAACAAAGCAGCCATCAAAAACTTGGGTTTAAAAGCCACTAGTGAGATTCTGAGCAGTTAGATCTTTCTGTGAATGAGCTGACTTGAGCACTCATTAAGAGCCTGTGTCTCCACGGAGCTTGGTTGGTAACTTTGCAAAACTAGTTAGGGAAGTGTGATTGCCATCATGCAAGCATCTACAAGGTAAAGAATGTGGTGGTAGACACACTTGCAGAATGTCCAGTCACTAAATCAATATGAAAATGTTCTTGAATGGATAAACAAACATGTGCCATTGCCTTCCATGTGTAAAGATGTGGAAAAGACTCATTGGTGATTCTGTATTTTCCTAGAAACTGTGACTATAGATAGACATTTAATTCCTTGGGATTTAAACAGCCCACCAGGTATATACCTCTGTATGAGTTTCCTCCAATTGCTTTAACAAATTACCACATGCTTTCTTGCTTAAAACAACACCACACACTTACTTTCTTAAAAGTCAGAAGTGCGAAATTAATTTTACTGAGTTGAAATCAAGGTACCATCAGGACCTAGCTTCCTCAAAAGTCATCAGGGGAGAATCCATTTCCTTAACTTTCTCAGTGCTTAGAGCTTCATTCTTCGCATTATGTGGCTCCTGGCCCCTTCCTCCCTTTCCAGAGTCAGCCCAGCAATTTAGATACTTCAGTCCTTATATTCCCTTCTTATTTGGTATTCAGATCTTCCTCTGCCTCCCTCTTATAAGACATTCAGGATCCACCTGGATAGTCCAAAATAACCTTTCCATTTCAAGATCCATAATCACATCTGCAGAGTCCCTTTTGCCATGTAAAGTAACATCGTCACGGGTTCCAAGGATTGAAAGCTGGATATCTTTGAGGGCCATTATTCAGCCTGGCACAACCTATGAACAGCCCAGGGTCCTTGCCTTACCTGTGTCGCAGGGTAGTTGTGCTTAAAAGAAATATGTGAAGGATTTTATAGACTTTGAATACATATAACAATAAATACTCGTTCATTCATTCAGTTCTTCATTTTGATCCAATTTAGTGTTTTAACCTCTGAGGTTATGTTGGAAATAAATAACAGAGAGATGATGTTAATTTAGCCATGAGTTACAGTAAGATGATTAAGCCGCTTAATTATTTCCTGTGATTACTGCTCTTTATATTTACATTGACCATCCATTGAACCAGAAAATATTTTTACTTTCTTTTTTTTAATGCTTATTTATTTTTGAGAGAGAGAGAGAGCGAGTAAGAGCACGAGAGTGTGAGCATGGGTGGGGGAGGGGCAGAGAGAGAGGGAGACACAGAATCCAAAGCAGGCTCCAGGCTCTGAGCTGTCAGCACAGAGCCCGATGCAGGTCTCAAACTCACAAACCATGAGATCATGACCTGATCCAAAGTCAGGTGCTTAACCAACTGAGCCACCCAGGTGCCCCTAGTTTTGCTTTCTTAAAGAACCTTATTGAATCTTGCCATCTGTGAGTTTGTCCCTTCGCCTTTTTTAAAAAAATGTTTATTTTTTTTGAGACAGAGAGAGAGAGAGAGAGAGAGAGAGAGAGAGAGAGAGAGAGAGAGAGAGAGAACATGAGCAGGGCAGGGGCAGAGAGGAAGACAGAATCCGAAGCAGGCTCCAGGCTCTGAGCTGCCAGCATAGAACCTGATGCAGGGCTGGAAATCAAGGACCATGAGATCATAACCTGAGCCAAAGTTGAATGCTCAACCAACTGAGCCACCCAGGTGCCCCATCCCTTTGCCTTATTCAGTAAATAAATGCAACCCCTTGCAAAGTTGCCAGACTTCTGAATTTCTCAAAGAGCACAGAAACATGTCTGTTATAAGTGACAGAAAATAGTCTGTGCCAGTTAGAACAAAACAAAATAAGGTTGTGCCTGTTCAGGTAATTGAAACATCCAGTGTAAGACTGATTTATCAAGTGAGGGTAAAAGCAGGAAACAGATGGAACTCAGATTGGGTAATTTGAGAAATAAGTACTAAAGGAAATATGCAGAAAAGTCGTGGGCAGGATAGAAGGAAACCACAAGAGATAGTGCTGTAGCCCAGGGATTGCAGAGAGCTGTTAGTAAACTTAGAGCCTGGGACAGAGTAGATCTAGGCACCTGAGCCTGGATTCCTGTGAAGAGGATCACCTGATAGGAGCTGAGATTTTAGTGAAGGTACATGGCAAGCCTATTGCAACACCTCAGGATAATTAAATAGCCCTTCTTTATTTTCTTCCTTTTTTTCCCATTTCCTGCTCCTGTTTGCAGTTGTGGAAACCACTGTTGCTGGAGGACAGGAGGGAAAGGTTCTTGATACAGTCCTTAGGGACTCACTGAGCCCCTCTGTTCATGCACTGAGCAAGATGGAAAAGGCTGGATATGGAGGGGTGAACAGAAGGTTTTGGCACACTAATACACAGCTGATTTTCGGATCTCTGGGTTAGCTTTTCTCTCTTCCCTCCCCTCCTCCTGTTTCTCTGCTCTGCTTCCTTCTGCTGTCTGTCCAGCCTCAGATGGATTCTCCCCTCATCCTGCAAGGTAGTTGTGGCCCGTCCTGTCTCATATACGAGAATACCTCTCTCCATAATCAAGTAGTCTCGGCTCAATCTGCAGTCATCTTATGAGACGCCCTGCCTGTCTTTCAATCAGTCATTGTGGCTAAGGGATTGCAAGGCTCCAACTGGCTCTGCCCAACTCCTTATAGCCTCTGAGAATGAGTGGAATCAGCTACACTGGACTATGTGACATTGGAAAGAGAAAAAGGGATCGAAGGATTCACAAATGACGATCCCACATTTACAGGTGAAATGTCAATGGATACAGAATGCCCAGTGTGTTTTATTTTTTCCTGGTGATTAGAAACTTTTATGTCTGAAACTGCTTATTAAAAGATTAACGTTTTAATCTCATTATGACCAAGGTGAGTTACTATTTTTAGGTACACACACCTCTCATTTCCTTTTCTCACATGTGCCATAAAAGTGATTTTGCTATCATAATTCCATTTTCTATTATTGCCTAACCTTTTAAAAGGAATATTTAATACACAAAATGCACAGATTTGTGTATAGTTATACATTTTCTGTACAGTGTTCACATGTAATTGTCATGATTGTCTTATGTGGTTTATTTATACTTAACAAATGCAGAAATGTTAGCTAAGAAGAGATTCAGTGATTTACTAATAGTTTTTAGGAACTTGAGTAGGGATTTAAACCAAGACTTTTCTGATACTGGACAAATACGCACGTGGAAACAATTTGAGATTTGGTTATATACATTTGCGTGTGTGTTTATGTGTGTGTGTGTGTATCTGTGTGTGTGTGATGATAGACCAAAGACGAGGGGCTCAAACATTTTATGATTTCATAAGGACTAACATTCTTGATTCTAAAATATCTTACCTACTGACCCATTACTACATATGAAATTTCCAAAACATTTGTTAAGAATTTCTTTGTGGGTGTTCTGTTGATATGTACATTTATTTAAGTGAAAAAGCACTGATTAGGAAAGGGTCATGAAATTTTCTAGCCATCTCATTTTTATTAACCAACTTACTGGACTTCTGTGATTATTTCCTAACAAAAAATAAAACCCTGAGAGAATGTGACATAGGCACAGACATTTTATGAAAGTATGCCAAGGAAAGTGAGAACAAAGACATTTCTCTGCTCAAAAGAGCAAATTTGTATTACTCTTATAATGCAGATCTGAACTTCTGAACTTAATAACCATAGAGGAGAGATTATACCAGCTCTCTGTAAATATGCAACTGTATTAGGAGATCAGCTTCTTTATTGATACCAAGCTTTATCAAGTACTTTAAGACAAGATATTCTGACCTTTAAAATTAACATTAAAAAGAAGTGGAGGGTGCCTGGGTGGCTCAGTCGGTTAGCGTCCAACTCTTGATTTCGACTCAGGTCAAGATCTCACAGTTTGTGAGATCCAGCCCCACACTAGGCTCTGTGCTAATAGTAGGGATTCTCTCTCCCTCTCACTCTCGCTCTCTCTTGCTCTCCCTCTCAAAATAAATAAATAAATAAATAAATGTTTTTTAAAAAAGGTGGTTTCCCACAATTCAGCCTGTGTTGATTTGGTTTAAAATGCCCATGCTTTTGAGTAATTCTAGTTCTGAGAATCTGTTTTAAAAGAATCATCTTAAATGGAGAAATACTAAATTTTCAGTGTGATTGTTAGTCAAAATGCTTTCTATAATAGGAAAAATTGGAATTTTTTTTTTTTTTAAACAGAAGACTGGTTAAGGATTACATTGCAACAATTTGTTGTCATAGTATTTTTACTGATCTCATGTGAATCATGGGAGTACGCTTCAATTTAAGTAAAGAAAGCATAATAAAAATTACATTATAGTCTTATTATAACTGTATAAAATACATGTTTAGCAGAAGTCAAAAGGCTATTACATACGCTGTTAGCAGTTAAGAATTTTTTAACTGTGTTAGGGTGCTGGAGCTATGGATTTCTTTCCCTTCTTGTCTTTACTTTTAGAATTGCCTTGGGGAGCCTGGGTGGTTCAGTCGGTTAAATGTCTGACTTTGACTCAGGTCATGATCTCGTGGTTCATGAGTTAGAGCCCCACATCGGGCTCTGTGCTGACAGCTCAGAGCTGCTTTAGAATCTGTGACTCCCTCTTTTTCTGTCCCTCTCCAGCTCACGCTATGTTTCTCTCTGTCTCTCAAAAAATAATTAAATGTTAAAAATGTTTTTTAGAATTGTCTGTAATGTGCTTATACCACTTTTATAAAAGAAAATAGATAATTGCAACTCACCAGGAAAAATAACTTTCTTCATCCTTGTATATTCATATAATCTTTTGCAGAGTACTACTGAATAAAAGAATTCCCATGTTCTCTCCAGCTTTGTGTCCGATGTCTAGAATCGATTTCTGATTTTGGTTGGTTTGTATAAATGCTACATAGGCCTGGCTATTTTAAGACTGGCTATAGACCCTTATGTGCTACCTTCTCAAGACTTTGTCATGAATTGATGTTACTCATTTATAATCATCGATAGTAGATCGTGTTGCCATGTTGTGTATTATGCTTCTTGAGAAAAAGTGGTAAGGGGTTCTGTAAGGATAGTCCCTGGGACTAGCATGTAGGCTTACCAGACACTGAGGCAGAAAATGTGGTAAATGATAAGAAATATGTCCCATGATTGTCATCATCATCCTCATAGAGATTCATGGCTGAACTCTCAAGCATGACTGCAGGATAGGTTAAATGGGAGTAAACTCATTAGGCACATCAGCTTCACTTCATTAGGAATGGGAGGTGGTTCAGCCAGTGCACATGCATGTGGCCATTTTCTGTGGCTCATATATTTTGATAAATATCCTCCAGACCCCTGAGGGGAATGTAAAGTAAGCAATGTGGGAATGTCTGTCTTGAAGTATTAGTTAAGTTATTCTTAACTATTTTTCATAAATTGAGGCTGGGGCTTCTCTAGTTGAGCCTATTAGAATACAGAGTATGTATGGGTTACTCTACATAGATTTGGGGCATCTTTTTCTTAGCTGTGTCTCTTAGTGGATTCCCTTAAATTCATATAGCCAGTTCACTGGAGTTTGCTTTGTGGTTAAAAAAATTATTTTAACTTTGTTGTTTTGTTGTTGTTGCTTATATTCTAGTTTTGTTTTTGTTTTTCCTGAGAGAAAAATATACATGGAGGCAGAGGAATGGAGGAAGTATGCAAGGGCAAGGGCACAAGGAGAGTTGGAATGTTGCTTGGTGTAAGTTGAAATATCATTTTCTTGGCATAGTGACTCTGATGTGTCTATTTTATATTCATGTTAGCCCAGCTTTCAAATCAATATCTGAAAAAAAAGGATGTGATTTTTATTCATAAATGGACACATACATGTGTATGTGTATATATTCATATATTTCATATATCCTTTTTGCCATATTATTTGTTTTTAATCATATTGAAGTCCTCATAATATCTTCACATCATTCAAGTCCCCACAAAGACTGCCCATTTATTATTTGCTTTCTGTACATTTTCTTTTAATGATTGGTGAGTTTTTAAAGACTCTAAGTATTAGAGTGACTCCTAGACACCATAAAAGTAAGTGTTACATGAAGTGTGGGAATATCTCCTGTGATAATCTTGGGAGGTTTTAATTAAGCACCTGTTTTCATATTCCAGTTAATTAGAAACTCACTGCATCAGGGAGTGGGCCAGTGCATTGCAGAATACTGAAGGGGTAATATCATCTCTTTTATACGTGGGTCATAGTTTTATACTATAGAATGCTATTAAGCAATAACTTTTTGTAGACATCCTTTCAAATACCATAATGGGTATTCTGTCCAAAAGCTTTTTTCTTGAATTAAAAGTTGTCTCGGGGCGCCTGGGTGGCGCAGTCGGTTAAACGTCCGACTTCAGCCAGGTCACGATCTCGCGGTCCGTGGGTTCGAGCCCCGCGTCAGGCTCTGGGCTGATGGCTCAGAGCCTGGAGCCTGTTTCCGATTCTGTGTCTCCCTCTCTCTCTGCCCCTCCCCCGTTCATGCTCTGTCTCTCTCTGTCCCAAAAATAAATAAACGTTGAAAAAAAAAAATTAAAAAAAAAAAAAAGTTGTCTCTCATTTCTCCTTCCTAAACATGTGACACAGGTTTGTTTTACCTCAGGACTGTTTTATGAATGGATTCACTGTGGTTGGTCAGTATATTCTTTAAAATATTGCATGTAGACATGAACACAGTTTTCCAGAAGTAATCTCTCAAGCACCTAGTATAAAGGAATGATTATTTGATTCTTTGATGTAAGTATAATAACTCTTCACTAATTTTGCAATTTTTTATAACTAGATCATGCCATTAACTTATAGAGATTGTGATCTGATTTTTTTTTAAACGGGATTTGCTGGTAGGGCAAGTGTATCAGTTTGAAATTGCATTCACTGTCTGCAGATGAGGTCTAAAATTACCAGTGACTAAAACCCAATAGAATTAATTTTTCTTCCAAGTCATAGAAGACGGTAGTTAGACAGCCCGGGTTAGTAGTCAGAGGCTCTATGATATCAGGCATGTAGACTCCTTCTGGCTTTGTGTTCTACAGTCTCTAACACAGCTCTTCAATCTGTTGCCCCAAGATAGCTTCTTGAATCCACATGTTAAGATCATCTGGTCTGTGCTTATCCAAATTATCTGTTCTGCCTCCGTTTTGATAGAGTTGTTTCATTTTATTTTATTAAATGTGTAGCATCTACATATTTAAGCTGTTTGTTTGCACAAATATATTTAGACCATAAAATTGGTGTTAAAGATAAAAAACATTGGATTATAGTTAATGATTTTCTGCCTTTTGATCTATGTTTTAAATAGTTACTGTCTTGTTGCAAACTCTATCACAGGAAAGTAAAGTAGGCATATGTTCTTGGCAGGTTTAACTGAAGAGCCATTTCTGGGTTTTGCTAATATTGGATTATATTTATTGGTTCATCAACTTTAAAGTTCAATCGCAAACTGGAGTAGGCTGCTCTTATTACCTAACTAAATTGCTCACCTGTATACTTTTCTTAAGCCTCAGCTAGACTGAGGCCAACAGCATGATGACCATCTCTGAGGTCTTAGAAGAGAAAACTAACTTCCTATGGTTAAGAGGGGGAAATAGCATCAGATTTTGCATAAACTCTTTCCGCCTAATGCCTCATGCCATAGATTCTAGGGAAAGGTATAATTAAAATAGAAAAAGAAGGTAAATTTTACCTTGTTTGTATAAGGCATATGAACTGCATGGCAACCTCATGAGGGAGGGTCTGTTAGTTCTGATTTAGCTCAAAGAGTGTAAATAATTTAACTGCATTTACATATATATGAGAATATTCACAATAAAATCTGCATCTATGTCAAGCATATGGGAGGAAAGATGAAATGACTATATGTATAGGTAATCAGTTTCTTACATTTTGGAGCTTCTCATGGTTAGTTGGTAAAGGCACTGAAGTATAGCTTTCTGTTCAAATTATTTATTTAGAGGGTAGCTCAGAGTAAGACCTCTCAAATGATATTTTATGAGACCCATGTATCTCTCAAGATAATATTATATATTCCATGATGAAAAATGTTGCACAAATTTAAGGAAACACTACTTAAACTATATCTGTTTTTAATGTTAGGACATATGTCTAGTAGTATGACCTAGAAAATGGGATATTCTGGATTATATTGCCCTCATGTTGTCAAGTTGAGAAATATGAGGCCTAAAGTATGAAGATCACCAACCTAGCTGTATCAACCACATTCTAAATAACAAACACATTAGAAAGACTCATTTTCTCTTTTTGTGATATTTAGTGATTTGCCCCCAATTTTTATTATTTTCAAAATATGGCATTTTATGCTGCATCATGAGTATAGGGTAAACATTATTTGAAATGCTTGTTCTTAGAGATTCCCTTCCAGTTTTTCCTGTGAGCCACTGAAATGTGATTTACCCTTTGCTCATTGATGCTGAGTGTCTTGTTCACCTAGACACTATTGCATGAAGGCTATGGCTTGAATCTGCTTTCGAGCTTAGGATCAATAAAGCAGGAAGTAGCAAAATTATATGCATCCTATTTCTTTAATAGTGAATATGTAATAAGTATTATAAAGCAATAAGTGATTTCAGATTATCATGAGACATGGGTAAGTTTATAGCCATGAGGAATCTGACACATCTATAACTCATATCAGACCCGTTACAGGGGGTGCCCAAAATATTTTTCCACTTTGGATTAAAGTTGTCTTTACACACTCTGTCTACGGGAGATTTAAGATGCACATCAGCACATTTGAGGTTCTGAATTTTATAAAAGACACCTAAGTAATATTGTAATATTGTATGACATAGAATACTCTAAACTTATTTGACCCAAAACATTTTATCTTTGAAAACGTTATTAACATCTTGGGAGGCAGCACTCCTTTCATTGAATGACATTAGAGTAACATTGACATAAAATGTATAAATTGCCCCAATGATGCTATAGCATAGCTATAGTATGTGTATTCACCTAAAGATATTATTTTATATTCAAGTATGCCTATATGAAAAAAAGGAGAATTTATTAATGTTATGCAATAAGAATTTAGCTCATTAGATGACAGAGGAAACAGTACTCCCTAACAAACTGAAAATAATTTGGTCAGGCAAGAGGAGGAAGGGAAGAGAGTTTGATAAAGAACACGTGGGAATTTACTCTCTTCTTTGGACAACTACTCAGGCTTTATTACATCCCTTAGCATGCCACTCAGAGCTTTGTTTTGGTTTTCTCATCAGTATCCTTAAATACAAACCATATGTAAGAAATCTGTGTCAGGAGAAGTAAAAGAGGTCATTATTGCAGGTGTAACGGTTTTCTTAGATTCATAACTTACAGGTTCCCAGTACAAAAGAAATCCCATGATTTCTTTTTACAAATGAAGTAACAACCACTTACTTACTTTACTTTTTCCAAGGTGGTCTTAAAGGAGGCAACCAAGGATTCTAGTATGCAGTAAACAAATTCAATATTAATTTTTTTGCCCTTTATTCTGACAGTTTATAAAAGTTATAAAAGCATTTCTTGATGCCCCTTTCTCCCTAAAATATCTTTTGATAAAACACCCTAACAGCCCTGTTCTAAGGTGCTCCGTGTTCTTCCTTTAATTTGAATGTAAACATAGAAACACTTCTGTGTTTTGTAGAGTGTGAGTGAGTGAGTGTGTGTGTGTGTGTGTGTGTATGTGTGTGTGTGTGTGTGTGTGTGTGTGTGTGTGTGTGTGTGTGTTGTCCATGAGAGAGCAAGTACTGAATCAAGCAGAGTTTCTACATAAACTATAAGTGGTTTGGCTTGACTTGCATTATAAATGGATTTCTGGCCTAATGAGATGCCCTTGTTTGCTTGGTATGTATTGATACTGTTTGAGTATCAAGAAGTTGGCTTTTCTCCTGACTTGTTCACAGAAGAAAAGAGTGTGTGGTGGGATGGGATATGTACCTGGAAGGTGTCATAAACTTAAAAATAATTGAAATTATCAATTTTTTAAAATTAAAATTTCCAGAAAGGAAATTTAATGTGAAATATGTTCTCAGCCTTTCAAGCAGGTGAGTCTCAGTTTCACACTCTTAGTCCACTTTTCAAACTGAACATAAATGTGTTACATGTTCTATTTCACATCAGTTTAATTAGTGGCCCTGTTTTGTATTCATTCAAAAGTTTGCCACAAAGGTAAATGCCATGCCAGGATGTCTTAACAAAATATTGAACTTATAGAAAAGTTATTTGTAAACTAAAGATCTGTGATGAGTATCTGCTCTGCCAAATGACTAGATAATCATCCCATTTTGTTTTAAATAAGTTCCTTAGGTTTTAGATATTTTCATCTATATGTTTATATCCACTAAATGATAAAGGCCATGTTTGTCCTGTTAACTATTATAGCCAGCCCCAGGATATTGTATTATAGTCCTGTCATCTTTGCACACTGAACATAATTAATGCTCAATAAATAATTGTTGAAAAAAATTATGTATCTTATGTATCTATGTATCTGTCACTTACCTGTCTGTTGCAACCACTCTCCCATCTCTTATCATTGTAAATGTACAATTACAAACATTAGAATGTGCAAGGAATATTTCAAACTACTATGTTATTTGCCAGTACAATGACAGTTGCCAGATTTGGAGAACTAAATCAAAATGGGTAATGCAAGCTAATATTTCATAAACCTACTGATACCCTTAGTTATGTCTTAGTCTCCTTTCACAGACCAGATAATTTATGATTTAGCTGGAATAAGAAGTTCTTTTCTTATATATGCCTTTATATAAATAGATATCTGGATAAAGAAAATAATTTTAATGATTATTATGACAAATATGTTATTAAAATATTATTATAATGATAATGGGAAGATTTCCATCAAGTTATGAAAATATATTTGACATTGTCTGTCTTAAAATGTGGCTTATATTATGAATACATAATTCACTTTGGAAATCCCTGGGAGACAACTCAGATTGTCTGAATTTGAGTAGGAATTTTAATCAAATATAAAAGGCATGGTGTTTTGTTAAGACTAAACTAGGTTATTTTGCCAAAATAAGCATCCTCAAAATTACAGAGACTGAAACAAAAGTCCATGTTTGGTCCATTTGTATGTTCACTGTAGATTGCTTGGAGTCCTCTGCTCAGTGTAGTTAACTCCAACTCAGGCTGACAGAGGAGCCACCTCACAGAATATTGCTGGTTACTGTGCTAGAGGAAAAGAAGAGGTCTGAAAGGCCTAGCACCAACAATTAAGTGACAAGCATTGCTTCTCACAGTTCACTAGATTCTATCCAACTGCAAGAAAGTCAGGAGGTGATATTTTCTCATGAATCCGGAAGACAGGGAGAGGGAAATAGTTTTAGGATTATCTCAGTGTGTTTGTGATTATCTGACATAAAACAAGCATTACATTCTCTACACATGGTATATATTTATAGACTAGCTAAAACTGAGGTATAAGGGGAAGTCCCAGGGATGACCAATGAGGGCACGTAGCATGTGAATTAAGATGCCATCCAAGGAGAAAAGAAATAATGGTTAGAGTATGAGCCTTGAATCAAATCCATAAGAGCTAATGCTTAAGTTTGCATTTGTTGGTTTCTACTTGAGCTATTTCTCATATAGGCAACTCTAATGACCTCCAGGGTGAGCAGCTAAAGGAAATTAGTTTTTTAATAGTGACTAATGATTCTCCTTAATAATACAGAGGTATTGCCTACCAGAAGAAGATACGACAGCTTATCAGGCATGGAGAAATAGAATATATAAGTGCCTAGAAATGTGCAGGTCAGTTACTTTACATTTTACATAAAATGAGCTTTTCACTGGAAACAAACCCACTGAGGGCAAAAAAAAAAAAAATTAAAATGCTGAAATTTTTCATAGAAATGAGTGGCACTTGAATGCCAGCCATTTGACGAGGTGGTCTTTAACTGTCACTTCTAGCTTTTTCATGTTCTGCTTTGGAGGCTACTGTGTGGAAAAATTAACACAATTATAGTGATCCAGGGTTAAAAGAGCCCAAGTAAGTTCATCCACTCACATTTGTTGCCCAGATTAGCATGCCAGGTCACCTGCTGATATCAGGTTGTCTAATACAGGGAAAGTCTCAAAAGAGGAGTTATGATAACTTTTCTTCGTATATCAACACATATTTAGTGTAACTTCATACATTTAATTAGTATATTCTCAATATAGAAAAATCTTCAGAAAAAAATGTGTTACTGTTAACTTCTGAGGCTGTAGCTAAGATGAAACTGTCTCGTATATATAACTTTGGAAGTCATTAACATGAGGGAATCACTTGGTTACTGTAAGGAAAGACTGTTGGACCATATGGATAGATCCCATAATGCATCCCTCCTGGATGGTATTAATTATGTTTGTCTAGTGAGTCTGTGTTTTTATATTCTACCTTTCAATATTATGAATGGCTGTAATTTTTTGATGAATTTGAGAAGAACCATATCCTATGGAGTTGAATATTCCTTAGGAGTTTGAAACCCCATCTGAAATCACTTGTTACATCCTTGCTCTATATTAAATTGGATAAGGTTGAGGCACTTTTATATTATTGCTGTTTGATGTAAGAAATGATGAATAATGGATCAAGGAGACTTTCAGAGTTACATTTCTGTGATATTTTCAGATCAGGGCAACCATACTTGTATACATAATCCCTTTCTTTTTAGATATTAGTATGAAGAATGGATATTGATCAAAGATATGGATATGATTCAGATTATAAAAAATATTTTCATGTGAACCTGTAGTGAAAATGTATAAACATAAATCAATGAATGTTAAGTGTGTTTCTTGAAAGAAAGAAAAAGACAGTATTGGATAAGGTTGGATGGTTGAGGCACTTTGTTTTCATTTATGGTATTCATTTATGGAGAAAAAATCTCTAAAATGAAATTACACAATAGATTTATATACATATGTGAAGAATATACAGAACTTTAAAATTTGTATAAATAATTCAGTATAATGTGAAATGTTAAATTGTTTGTTTAAATTGTTAACCTCATATGCTTTGGCTCTTTGTACTTATTCTACCTCTTAACTGTTTACTGTCTTTATTTACATGACCTACAAAGACTGTGTTTTCCTTTCTTGCTCTGTTAAATCTCTTCTTCTACAACAATTTTCAGTTCCCTTTGACCAAGTGGCTAGTTAAAGGAGGGAAAAGTAAAGCAGATAATTTATTCCATGACATCAGATGTTACAGATACCAGTTCTCTCTTTGCTTTATATTTTACTCCTGTTTTTTTTCTCACCTCCGTTTCTGTCATTTGCTTTCTACATTTACTTTCCTATGTATATGACTGATATCTTTAGTTGTGTAGAGAGATGCCTTTTCTAGAATATAGTGTTTCTTGTTACTGATATCCTCAGCTTATCTAAAGGAATATATCTACATGTCACATGAACTATATGTATTTATTCATGGACGTATTAAAATATACTCATTTTATTGGTAAATTAAGAAAATATTCACTGAGCATTTATACATGAGGATTATTGATACTGTGCTAAGTGTGGTAGATAACATAATCAAAAGCTATTTTGTGCCCCAACAGATCACCCTGTAATGAAAGAAGTAAGTATAAATATTATGTACTTTGCTTTACAAATGTTATAATTTACAGTGTTTATAATACTGTGTAGACATTGGTTGAAGCCATTCAAAATAAACATACATAATAGTATTGTAGTGTAAGGGAGAGTAGTATTATTTTCCCTCTTAATTAACTTAGCATTATAGAGGAGATAGTTCAATTAATGGCATGGCTTTTTTAAAATTAATATTTAGCTGTCTTCAAGAATATTTTATGCCATATGGAACTTAACTTGCCTCTTCTGGTTTTGTGTTATTCTTCCTTTTAATTGTTCCCATATTATTTCATTGCCTTTCTGTTGATTACTGCTTTCACTGAATAATTTTGCATGCAGCATGCTTTCAGAGTTTTAAAACAAAGTAGAGCAACTACACGTTTTTCACTTTTGAATAGTATATGTTTCATCTTCATGACTCAGTTTCAAATTCAATTGAAATTAACTCTTTAGCAATTCCTTGCCATTGACTGTGAACTCCTCAGGTGATGCAGTTACTCATAACAGGATGAAAAAGTTGACAGGAAATGAGAGTAAATTAACTTTAAGAGTCTGAATTCAGCAGATGCCAGTACATTCACGAGCCTTGATATTGAAGGCTAAGACATTGACGTACATTTATAGTGATCCTTAATTTTGTTCTGAAATCAAGAGTCAGTGGAACTTGATAGTTTAAATACTCCATTTATTCTTTGCAAATGTAGGCAATAGGCAATCATATACTTAATACTCAGTAATCACTGTATTGTAGGCTTTTTAAGAATAGTTTTACCAATGTGCTAAGTAGAAATCAGTAAAACTGATTATCTGAATTATAGAATTACTTTACATTTGTTCCATCATTGTAATGATAGAATTGCAACTTTAGAGACAACTATGCTGATTTATTTAAGCGAGAATAAGCATTACTACATAAAATGCCATACAAACCCTGGATGTTCCATACAAAATAAGTGATATGTGCAAGCAGCATTTGTCTTCATTACAATAAGTGACATATGTGCATATATTGCTGTGAAAAGATTACTATATACAACACGTCTATCCATCAAAATAGAGTAGTACAGTCAGGTATATTGTTTTTGCAAAGACCAAGTAAAATCATACATGGATACATGATTTGAGAAGCACAGTTACCTGGGAAGATGTGTATAAGTCTAGAAGTTGTTTGTTTATTTGCTATTCTTCCCCCAGTTGCTTTTTCCAACGCCTTAAGTTAGATTACCACCTAAATTATATATGTACCATAAGATGGTGAAGGAAGAAAACATACAAAATGAGAAGGAAGGAAGAAGTATTCAAAACCATAGACATGTAGCCATGATTTAGCAAGAAGTTAATTTTGATTCTTTGTACTGAGGCTAAAGAGGAAGATTGACAGATGAAAATTTTTTCTATGATAAAAATAAGTGACATGCCAGATGTTATAGAACAAACTTCATTAGAAAATAAGTTCTCTTGTGGACTCTGATACAATAAATTCTGAATATTAACTGATCATTTTCAATTATTATTTTCCTTTTAGTTTTTCCCATATTTCAAATACACATATGTCATTCCATGAATTTACATTCATATTTTTTCTCTTGCTTAACTTTTCTAAATAAACTTTTCTTTAGGTGAATTCTTACATTTTGACTCATTTGACGATAAGTGGCTTTCTGAATTTTTATTATGGGAATGGAAAGAGGGTAGGTAGTCAGCTAACATGGTATTTCTGTTTGTTTTCTCTCATGCCACTTTTTTTTCATTTTTGAGAGAGAGAGAGAGAGAGAGAGAGAGAGAGAGAGAGAGAGAAATAGAGAGAGACCATGTGCAAGGCAGAGTAGGAACAGGGAGAGGGAGACAGAGGATCTGAAGCGGGCTCTGCACTGACAGCAGAGAGCTGGATATGAGGCTTGAACTTACGAACCTCAAGATCATGAGCTGAGCTGAAGTCAGACACTTGACCAACTGAGCCACCCAGGTACCCCTCTCCCTTGCCACTTTTTACACAAGAGAGCAAAATTGAGAATTGAGAAAATGATCAGTTTTCTAAAATTTGATGTTCTTTTCCCAACAGCTCATTTCCATGACCAGATAAAATGAAATTGACTTTCAGGAAAATGTGACAGACATTGCCACATGCCTGTTTCACATTATCTGTAGACCTTCTATAGCACTGTTAGTTACAGGCCATTCTGCACACAACATACTACATTTCTGATTCTGTTCACAGTAGCCCCACCACCTTGGGAAGTGTTCTGTGTGTGTGTGCTTGTGTGTGTGTGTGTGTGTGGTCTCCCATGGTTGGAAATTTAATGGTTTCTGCAAAATGCTAATATGGAAGAGATTAATAAACTGAAAAACAGCATTTAAGCCAGAACGATACCTAAATGTATTTTGGTGCTAAGTAATGCTAAGAAAACGTCTTTCCCCTAGCCCTCTTATAGATTTTTCCTGTCTTGAATAAAGCTGTCTCATTTTAGGTGTTCATTTGTCTCTTACATGTAGATACCTCCCAAATTACTAACGTTCATGCCCAGATATCTGAGGGGCCTTTCAGTTAGAAGAGAACACTGGGTGTCCTATGTAAGAGATGAATCACTAGGTTCTACCCCTAAAGCCAAGGCTACACTTTGTGTTAACTAACTTGAAGGGGAAAAAAAGTTCTTACAGTCATCTCAAACACGATTGCTTCCAGAGGCTCCTTCTCCATTATTAGTCTCTATCAACCCTGTCCTTATTTTCCTTTTCACCCTGGTGGGAAAATGCTCACAAATCTTTGCTTCTTTACTTTCTATGCATTCATATATGACTTTTCATTAGATCTAGTCCCTTCTAATTTCAGAGTGCTTTTCTTTACTAGTGACACCACACTCAGTTGGGCTAATATAACCTTATGCTAGTACAGTGGCCATAGCTTCCTATCTGCCCTCTTCTCCTATGTCCCGGCTCTCATATCCTGTATACTTCTTCCAGAATTATCTTGTTAAATACAATTTTTTTCATCTCAAATCAACACTTAGATTTTCCATTCACTCTCCATAGCCTGACAGGCCATTCATGATGACAATGTTTTCTTCCTCTGCTTCTCAGAGCAACCTGCCACTCCTGTTGATAAGTTTCCTTACCACCTGCCCACACACACAAAAGACACTTCTGTGCTACTCACTTTCTGTTTTACACTAGCTTCTGCTTCTCTGAATAGCTTTTGTTACTCATTGTGTTTGGCCACACACGTTCTCAAAGGTACAAATCAAATTCCATCCCTTCTTTCAATTTTCCCTTGAACATACCATATAATGTTGATCATCCCTGATCCTCAATTTCTTGGGTTTTGTCTTCAAGTCATGGGGACATTTAATCATGCATATTACCTTTATAGATCTGGTTACCATGGTCTACAGATAACAGAAAATAAAGAGCTTCATAGGACCAGCAATTTCGCCAGCAATGGAAATCATGAAAAAACATGTCTGCTGGTATTGAGGGCAATAAAAGAGGTTCTCATCAAGCTTTCATAGCTTTAGTACATACCCTGTCAGTGCTTATAGAATGTGATTTAGATGAGAGTTGGTCAATTTTGTATTCGTTCCCAAAAGTGGGTTAGGTAAAAAATAGACGTGATACCAGTGAGGCCCACGTACCTTACATGAGTCAGAAAATCAAAGAAATTTTATTTCAGAGAGTGCCTTATATTAGTTTGTCTTTTATGCATATCTTCTCTTTTATGCATATCTTCATTTCCCAATGAGAAAGCTTCTTTAGGATTGAGAGTTTATTTTATGCCTCTTTTGCATCTTTTCACATTTATGATGCTCACTTTTTTTTAGGAGAATAAAATTAATATAATCACCATAACTACAAGTTATAGGATTTCATTGTAAATGTTGTTTTAGGTTTTCCACTATATACCATATGATGCAGGTGACTTTTATACCTAGATTGTACTGATTATATACTCTCTGAATTTTCTATTATTTAACATCTAGAAGGCAATAAACATTTGTTGCAAACTTACTTTGTGCCTAAGCCTATTTCAACTTATTGCCAGCATAACTACCTTTGAGAAGAGTTTGGAAGTGAGCATTTCTACTATATCTACATTAATAAAGAGTCAGTGAGGGAAGTTAAAGCCAATTATATATTAATTTTGCAGTATTGTGGTGTTTCAAGAAGTTAAAAAATTATTTTGTAAAAAGCAACTCTCATTTCTGTATTTGTATGTAAATTTTTATACTTCAAAAATAAATATAATTATAAATGTATAATATATACTTATATATTATACTTATATAAATACAATAAATATATATTTAAATATAAATTTATAAATATAAATATTTTCTGACAAATATTTAAAGAAGAAGAGTCCATGAAGTATGATTCAGACACTTTTTCCATTTTAATCCAGTAGATAGAGAAAATAAAGTCTGCTTGAAGGGTAAACTTAATATTAAACATGAACCTCTACTGTGGGTAGAGATGCTTTGATGTCTTACAGGTTTTCTTATTAACATTTTCATGAACTGTCACATTCAAATTCTGAATGTCAGTGCATTAGTCAGTAAAACACCTTGTGCTGTTTTTTTGTTTGTTTGTTTGTTTGTTTTGGTGGGTTTGTTCATCTTACTGAATATCTTATCTAGAAACCACATTATGTTCCCAATTATTTTGGATGATAACTGCTACAGGAAGTTTTACAAACTATCTTTTTCATACTAGTTATTTAGTCTATTGTCTCATCAATCAAGTTTGATGAATTATTTAAGAATTATTTAAAGCAGTTTCATAATCATTTCAAGATAACTCTATTCCTGTAAAAGGTAATTTTAAAAGTCAGACACCTTCAGGGCAGTGCAAAGACACAAAAACTCTTAGAAATGGAGATTTCAGAGGCTTCTTAGAGGTCAGTGGTTTGATCCTCCCACCTATGGAAATACTCATTTCTTACCTATCACTGACAGAGTCATTTTTCCCCTTCCAAATATTCCTATGATAAGGAGCTAATTTCTTAGATAGACAGTACTTTCTAACATTGGACCTAATTATTAGAAAAGTTTATTTTTTAGTGAAAAAAGTCTAATTCCTTTTTATGTAAGAATCATAGGAGAAAGAGAGGAAAAAGAAATAATAGAAAAACATTGAGAAATACTAATGACAATAGGGAGCATTTTGGACATTTATTATTTGCCACAATTACTCTAAAAGCTGTATACATATTATCTAAATTAGTTTTCATAACCTCTGTGATGGAGAGACAATTATATTTTCGTTTTACAGAAGAGGAAATTAGGAATAGGAAGATTATTATAGCCAATAGAGAGTGCTAGAGCCAGAATTCAAAGCTAGGTAGCCTGGCTCCAGAATCAGCTCTTAAATGTATATTTAAACAAACAAACAAACAAAACACACACACACATACACACAAAAAACAACCAAACAGCTGAGTTGGGAAAGAACAAGAACTGAGAAATAGGAAAGAGTTGTGCATTGCTGCAGTCTAGAAATGGGACACATCACTTTTTCTCATCTGTCATTGACCAGAATACATCACATGGTTCTAGCAAGGGGGCTAGAAAGTATACATATGTGTGTTTAAGAAGGAACAATATCAAACACAAGATTTGATGTACCTAGAATAGTCTATGTGCTGTACTCCAGGGGAGCATTCCTCAAATACCCAAATCCACCTTCATGTCTGCTCTTTCCAATCTCCTTTAGCTTCCATATTATAATCTAGACTATGTCTAGTTATTCATGGAAATGGTTTTCATTGCATGTTGATAGTTCAGTGTGGATAAGTACATGCAAAGGTTTACTACTAGGTATAGATCAAGTTATTTAGTTAGTAACACGTTAAGTTTTGAGATAAAACGATGGAACTAGCCAAAAGTCTTCTCTCTCTATGCCTTTCCCTTTCTCATGGAAATATTTTATTTTGGGACCTTCTCACCACTCACTAATGCCTTCAGGGATTAATTGGATTGTCATCTGCTAATTAATTCAAAAGACATGTCCAGGACATTCACAATAGTGATTTGATGTTTTCGGGCACGTCTCATTTATAAAGCCATCTTTGCTTTCTGAAATCCTTTTCTATGCTGCCTGAGGTACGATACAGAAATGAGAAAAGGACTTATTTCTGCAGATAACATGTACTTGGATGTGTGAACAGTAAGAGATAGAGAAAGATAGTGGCATCGTTTAAATTTCTAAGTCTTTTAAAAAATAATTATTGTATTAGTAAGGTAGAGGTGTCATCATTTTAAATATGAGCAGACTGAGTCTTGAAAAAATTCAACTGGGATTCAGATCTAACTTTTTCTGACTATAAAGTCAGCATGGTTTTTACTAAACCACATAGCTTTCTAGCTAAAGGATCTATAGGTCATTTTTTTTAAACCTCACTCTTAATTTTTATAGCATTTAAATACAAAGAGCAAAATTTTCAGTTTTATGTACAAATAACAATACAGGTTTACAAGCAACTTGTTTCATAATTATATGCCAACATTGTCATTATGATATTTCTTGCTCATATTCTAGCTGACATCTTGTGCATAAATAGTCACATCTGTCTTGGCTCTGAAATACTGATACATATGATAAAATTCATAACAGATCCTGGAAAATATTTCATTTAATACAGTGACAGCAAAACATGAACTAAAATAAAGCCACACATAACATATGGGTACAAATTACCAAGTAACTCAAATTTAATTTCATCTTCAGAATTGAATGTAAGAAAAATATTCTAAATTGTACTGATTTTACAAGTGGCCAGCATGAATATCAACAAAGTTACTTGTAAACCTTGCTTTCCTGGGCCTTAAAATAACACTCCTTTGCATTTCCTTTACTTCTCTGCTCAGTTCCCTCTTTTAAAAACTCCTTTAAACCTTGTTTCTTAAATGTTAGTGCCCTTTAAAATTTATTCCTGGTCTATCTTCTTTTTACCATTCTGAACACTTGATGTCATTAACTACTGTGCATTTCATTAGCACTTTATGCTGATAAGTTCCAAATCTCTATTTCTAGTTTAGATCATTTCTAATATGAGGATACATACATATACTTGGGCACCTCTATAATATTTAATAATATAATTTAATATTGAACAACAGTCATCTCAAATTCTTCATGCCCAACAACTGAAGTCAATATTTTTATTCTCAAGCCTGTTCAACATTCTTTGCCCCATATCCAAGTTAGTAGCAACAAAAATCACTACATTATTAAAGTAAGAGATCTGGATGTCACCCTTGGTTCTCCCTCTTATGACATCCAAGTAACGTTCAGCTTCTGTCAGTTCAGACTGCCTAGTAATGTCTATCAGATGTCTGCACTTATCTTTCAAACCCCATTGCCATTTTGACCCATCAGAATCTCTCTCAAATAATTGCAGTTGCTTCCTGACTAGTACTTGGCCTACCAAACTATAAATAATTGTATATAGTGGTGATAAGGAAAGATTAGTACAAATGCAACAATATAAAAGTAGCTCAATTCAGCAAGGAAGATCAAGGAAGAGGTTCATAGATACACTCACATATAGAAATTATAAGCTCTGTCATATCAATAAGCAAATTTTGTACTTCTTTTTTAATGTAATTTGTTGTCAAATTGTACTTCTTAATAAAATGTTGTAAAAGGTTGACACAAGTGCCTGTTCATTGGCAAAAAAAAAAAAAATCCTATTACTTCTAACTATGCAAAAAGTTAAATTAAATATCTAAATGTAAAAAATAAACTAAAAAACAAGAAAATATGGGTCTATCTTCTGTTTGGGTGGAAAAGTTAGGAAATTTGCTTAGTAGGCCATGCAAGAAATGAAACTTAGAGTTACAAAAGAAATGATTGATAGATATAACTACATAAGCATTAAAAATGTCTGTAGTGAAAGACCACAAATAAAGGTAAATTAAGCATAAAGGTAGAAACAAATATTTGTAACAGTGAAGACAGATTGTTATTATTCATGATAAAGCTGTAAATAGCTCCTAAAAATTAATATAAATGTAACCCAAGAGAATAACAGAAGAATTGTCAAAAGGTACAAATAAGAAAACCCACAAGTAACTAAAAAAGAAATATGACATATGCTGATGTATGTAAAATTTTATTTTTATCAGAAAAAATAACTAAAAACAATAAAATACTATATTTCTCCAATTTTTTATTAAACAATTTTAATGTTTATTTATTTTTGAGAGAGAGAGAGAAGGGGAGAGAGAGAATGAGTGGGGGAGGGGCAGAGAGAGAGGGAGACACAGAATCCGAAGCAGGCTCCAGGTTGAGTGCTGTCCGCACAGAGCCTGATGCGAGGCTTGAACTCACAAACTGTGAGATCATGACCTGAGCCACAGTTGGACACCCAACCTAACTGAGCCATCCAGGTGCCCCTGATTTTTTTTTTATTTTTTAAATCTTTGTGAGATACAATTCACAAACCGTAAAGTCCACCTACTTAATACAATTCAATGGTTCTAGTATATTCACAGTGGCACAACCGTCAGTTTGACCTAAATTTAGAACAATTTTATCTCCCACAAAAGAAACCTCATACTCACTAGTAGTAACTTCTTATCTTACTCCTCTCAGGCCAAAGCCTAGGCAACTGACAATCGGCTCTGTCTCTATTGACGAGTCCTAGACGTTTCATATAAATGGAATCATATGTATTCTTTTATGGCTGCCATTTTCATTTAACATAGTGTTTTCCAGGCTTATTCAGGTTATAGTGGGTATTGGTACTTCATTTATTTTTATTACTGTAAAATATCATTGTATAAATATACCACATTTTAATTATGCATTTATCAGTTAGTGGAAATCTGGGTTGTTTCCACTTTTTGGCTATTATGAATAATGCTACTATGAACATGTGTATATATGTTTTATGCAGACATGTATTTTCATTTTTTGGGGGTATATGCCCATGAGTGGCATTTCTTTAAGATACTAATTTTTGACAAATATATTAATATAATCAAAGATGAAAACATTTAAATTCCCTGAAAAAATAACTAGGATTTATATCTTAATATTTGAATAGGAATTAATTTTTTTCTGAAAGTAAAATATGAATTAATTTAAGGTTTAACTATCCCTGTCATTGTGGCAATAACAACATTTTCCCACTAAATTAAAACCAATTAAAAACTATTTAAGGAACACTATTGGATATAATGTTTAATATGGTTATGACTCAGCATAAAAATGTACTTATCTAACAAAATGAAAGTTACCAAAGTTGTTATTGTTCCTTATTATGCCATGCAGTATAGACTTGAGTTTGTTTAAATAATTGCCTTTTAAGAGAAGTTGCATTTTTACTTATATCATTGTCATTCTTTAGATTTTAAGTTGTTGTTTTTTTTTTGTTTTGTTTTGTTTTGTTTTGTTTTTGCACTTCAAATCCACTCGACTCAAATCGTTGTTCAAAATACAGAATACAAGTGGCAAAAAAGCATTCATGTGTTGACATAATGACACGGGAGTAGTGATTTCTGTAAATGTCAGGCTGGAGGTAATTGTTGAGAGATGTGATGTACAATTGTCTGCCATTTGGGGGAAGAGTTAGCTAGGCTCTTGCTGCCATCTGTGAAGATTTCTTCATTGCAGCCACATCAACGCATGTACTCATGCTGCTGTTATGAAGATCTATCAGCACTTCACTGGACTGCCACCTCTTTTGCCTTTAAGACCATATCGTAAAACATTTTATTTCTAATATTCATGCAGTTATTTAGTTTTAATAGATGGACAATGGTGTTCTCAACACCTGTTACATGATAACTCACATCATTGTTATAACCACAAACAGCATCTCCATTTAGAAGTTGCTTTTGGTTTTAACATGTATGTATACAGTCTTTATGCATTTTTAAGAAATGCATTATTACTAAATTATGTGGCTGTCATTGGTCAAAAATATTCTTTGTGTTAGGTTCAGCTAGGAGTAAAAGTAGGCAAGAAAAATAAGTGCGGTTGCATTGAGGAACATTTTTACCAGTTATGAACTTAGTGCCAAACTAAGTATTTTTGAAATGAATAAATCATAAACTTCACATATTTTTTTATCTAACAAACTTTTTCTCTAAAGTTTGCAGACATATCAGAATCACTATGGAAAATATGGAAAAAGAACCTAGAACTTGATCTCACAGAGCTCAGTACTCTATAACTATTTTCCTGTTTTCCACAATTCTAATCAAAAGACTTGGTAAATGTGCTTTTAGATTCTAGCATGGGAGATAAATTTTGAAATTTAGATTTATCTCAGCTTATCTCAACCACTCAGTACATTTTTCCTGAACATGGTAATTTAATGAGGTAAAAAATTTCGTAAACCAAGAACCAGTTTGGCCTTCCTTGTACTTTATTTTGTTTGTTCAAAGATCAGACACAGGGATAAGGATGGAAAGTGTTCATCAATAAAACAGTAGTAATATGAAAATGTAGTAGCAGTAAGGAGAAAAACTCTTTTACCATGAAAAACTTAAAAAATGAAAACTGAAAAGACTCTAAGTGTCTTTCAGCTTTTATTTAGTCTAAATTCTCATTCCTGAAGATCTTCCTCTGTACTTAAAAAAATATATGTATATGTCTTACTGTTTTTTTGGACTATTTTCTTCATTGTGACCTTATGATCTGTATGAGTATACACTAGATAATTTATTTCAGTATTGGTGATAAGTAGCAGAAAGGTTAATTTTCAAAGAGCTGTAAGGAATTATTTATTTTAATAGGACATACATGAAATGTGTATAATTTTTCATCATCTTAAATAACTTCTCAAGTAATTTGGAAACAGTTCTCCAGTAAGGGAAACCAAACTCAACCCAAAGGTACAAGAGTTCACCAGTGATAATGTTGCTAGCAGATTTTTGTGAGTAAAATGTGTCAGGTGTTAATTTAACTCATGCTCTTGAGACTTTTATTCTGTCAATTCCTTTCTAGCTTCAAAATTTCAGCAATAAAGTCTAAAATTAGTAGATAGCTATAGAATTCAATTTGTTCTTTCTCTTCCATTTCATACACTCAATAAGGATAATGATGATAATAAGAATGACAAAAGCCCTATGAGTTAGGCGCTATTAGTATCCCCATTTTGAGATGAGCAAATAGAGGCTCAGAGAGATTAAATATCAGGCTCACACAGTCATAGTTTGTGATGGTTCAAGAACTCAATACAGGTCTCTAATTGTATAAATATAAACCCTATGTGCTATGATATATGAAACACTATTATTCTAACATTTCCTCTTGTTTCTTGATTTACGCCATTTATCCCCCACTAAATCCCCATTTATCCCCTGCTTGTTTATCTCTGTATATATGAACCTGTGACATGCATTTGACACAAAGAACCCCCATTTTATCATTAATTAAGCCTTTAATTCAAGCATTATAAGGGATGGAATTATACCATATTTATTTGGCCACCCAGTGTAAAGCTTTGAAAACAGTGTGGTAAACATTTTCTGACTTAAGTATTTATTGTTTACCAAAAATACAAATTTCATATACTATTCTACATTACAATTGATTTTGTTAGCTGCCGAAGAGTCTGCAGGTGTGGAAACTGAAGGAAAACAGGGGATGGTGCCTCTGACTAGTGGATGCTTATCCTCTGATAAAAAATGTGATGTACTCTTATTTGCATAAGCTATTTCAAGTATTCTTGAATTTTAATTTGGAGTTTCATTTGGAGACTTGCATTAAACAACCCCAGAAAGCATTGTACAGACTAGCTCTTACAAGGCCATACAGGTAGCAGAATAAGTGGAATATGTTTACTGTGTGGTACCTAGCATGAGTTTTTACCAGCTATGACCATTTTTAGTTTGTAGGGTCATTGGATACTGTGTGTGCTTGTGGGTGAGCATGTGTGTGTGTGTGTGTGTGTGTGTGTGTGTGTGTGCACAGGCACATTTACTTATACACATGTTTTTTATGGAGAAAGGGTTACTGGAAAATTTATTTTTTCCATTCCAAACAAAAGAGGCTGAATTTTCTTCAACTTGAAGTTCCAGAAAAACTACAAAAATTGAAATCTGGTCCTGAGCAAATGTTCAACTTGGTGATTTGCCCCATATTCCTGGTCAAGAACTAGGCCTGTCTTGTATTATTAGAGCTAGAATCTTAACATCTAATGAGGGAATTAAAGCCTAGGAAACAAAGGTTTCAATGTTAAATGCCAACAGAAAAGAAAATCAGTAATTTGTTTTCATACGAGAAAAATGATTTATGTGTTGGCCAGTAGAAAAATATGTCAGTGATTAATTAATTATATATTTAAATTTTACAGTGATTCCTTTTTTCTAAAATATGAAATTTATTGACAAATTGGTTTCCATACAACACCCAGTGCCCATCCCAACAGGTGCCTTTCTCAATGCCCTAAATTTTACAGTGATTCCTAAACCCAGGGTTTTGTTTTGTTTTGTTTCTGGGGAAAAAAAAAAAAAAAAAAAAAAAAAACTCAATAGCATTACATTTTATATATTAATGCTTCTATTCTGTTTCCAGTTCTTATAATCAGATAAGATATCTTACATCGAGATTGGAAGTAAAAGTGAAATAGTCTGAATACTCATTTTATGAACAAGAAAATGGAGGCCAGAAAAGGTTTTAAATGGAAATATTGCTGGGGTTTAGCTGCGTTAGGACTAGGTTCTTTCCGCTGCACCATTAACTCCAAAGTTAACAGTTATTACCAAAGAAATTTTTAAACAACACTCCTTTTCATTTGGCATTGGAGACTGAAGCTTTGACCCAGGAATGATTGAAAACAAAATGGACTAATGTTCAGTAGAATCACCATAATGGCAAGAGATTCACCATTGTATCCCTAGAGACAAGAGTGCTGTAGGGTAAAGGAGGTGCTCAATTAGCATTTGTTGAATAGATGAATAACAGTGACCAGTGACTGTGATGCCTATCCACTTTTTGGAAAGAATCCCAAGCACCAGCCAACCTGCTGAGGACCCTCCAGGGGGAACAGATTACTGTACTCACTTGAAGTGGAGGAAATACCAACATCTGCTTATCTGCCAAGGGTGCCTGCTTAAAATAAGTTTGTGTGCATTTGCAGGAACTTGTGAGTCTCCTATTGAAAATGAACAGGAGACTGATGAGTTCCCGGGAACACCCACAAATCTTCCTACTCATTTCTACTGCTTTTCAATGGACAGCATGCTGTGACTAGTGCTTACTACTGTTTTCAGTGCCTCCAGGTTTTGAGTGTAAGGTTCACTTCTAAACAAGTAGTTCAT
This sequence comes from Puma concolor, assembly GCF_028749965.1. NCBI lineage: Eukaryota > Metazoa > Chordata > Mammalia > Carnivora > Felidae > Puma > Puma concolor. The sequence goes on along the minus strand of NC_141679.1, from coordinate 52,554,598 downwards.
CTAGGCAAGGGTCACCTCATCAGTTCATCATGGACATCAGTAGATTTGCTTGATCAGCTTCTCAGGTGTTGAATCAGCGAAAGAATGTGTTTCTCCTATACTACATTCTGATAATATCTTTCTAAATTTAGCAGTTTATAAGAACTATTTTAAACGATCCCCTCTGTTGTTGTATAAGATCCATATAAATGAGTGAAATGAATGAATGCCAGTGTTTATGTGAAAGGGAATTTATAGACCTTGTGGGAAAAGAAAAAAAAATGAAAAATTATATGCATACGTATTATATTAGTATTCCTCTAAGCATTTTTCCTGGTTATATTTTATCAGGACCTCGTTAACTCTATAAATGTTGAGACTGTTTTCTGATTTTTTTCTGAGAAAGTATTTCCTCTGTTCACGTTCATGTTTAACATTAAATTATGTAATTTTTCATTTTTTAAAATTGTTCAATGGACTGTATTTAGAATCAGCATTTATAGCACAGATCTGTTCTTAAACTTCTTGAAGCAGCCTTTCCTGAAACCACACAAGGTTTATCCTTTTGTTTATAATCTGTTTGTGCTACTGTTTAACAAGAGTGACAATGTCAAATGTTTTCAAGGGAAGGGTAAAATAAATGTATGAAGCTGATGATATGTATGCTACATTAGGGAGGAATAGATATTAAAACTAACATAACCATATCTAAAGACTTTCCAATTCATTTAGAAAAATAAATCACATCTAAGGTTTAGATCTCAGTTAAATACTATAATAAATGGTAAAGTTCCTCCTAGTTTATTTCTGTATCCTTCAAAATTTTGTCTTCAGAAGATTCAGTAAATTTCCTTACATTTAAGCTCAGACAACAGACTCATTCCTTCATTTCCACCCATTTTTTTTCTAAAACAACATGCTGCTTTAATTTTTTTTCAGTTAATTTTTTTTCAGTTTTTTCAGATTTTTTTTTCAGTTTTTAATTCTTTTCAGTTAAAGTCCAGTTTGTATCTTATTTTTATAGGATTTTTTTCCAATTGATTTAAATTTTCTTGGCATGAATAAGGACAAATATTTAATCAATTGTAAGAATGTTTTCAGATAGAAGTATTGTTAATCACTGGTCGGTAGACCTCCTTTTTTCTACCGTCATGGTTTGGTATTATAGTTTATAGCCTTCTCCCTTTTCTCCCTCTTTGCCCCCATCTATACCCATAAAAGGATTATCCTTATAATGTCACACTGCTGGCTGTGGCTTAGATAAAATGATTTGTGGGCTATGTTCTCTTCCTAGTAGCTTGCCTGTGATGTGCACTCTGAAAAGTTTATCATATCAGGATATAGCAAGGTGGTATAAGTATCATCCACTAATATTTTTCTTTAATATTAGTGGTAAATTACTGGCCTAACATAATATTGGGCGCAGTCAGTACATAGTGCTTGAGAACCACTTTTCTGGGACATATACTTTTTCTGGATGCCAAACAGTCTTCTTACTATAGTGACAAGTTAGGACAGAGTCCTGCCTTAAATCCAAGGTGCTCATCTGACCCTTGCCTTTAATAACTAGTGAAATAAAATGTTTACTCTCTTTCCCAGACACAGATCAGTAGCATGAAACTTATATGTCAGTTGACTTCAACTCAACAGACATTTTTGAGTATCTACTTTCAGCTGCTCTACCAGTTCTGGGGTAGAAATTGACAAGGAAGATGTCTATAAAACAGAGATGTTATTTTATATATATATGTGTGTGTGTGTGTGTGTGTGTATGTGTGTGTATATGTGTGTGTGTGTGTGTGTGTGTATATGTGTGTGTGTGTGTGTGTGTGTGTGTAAAATCTACCTTGCTCCTGGTAAGTCACATTTTAGGCTTTCTTCTTGTCCATACCCTGCCCTACATTACCCTAATGCAATGTGGCTAACCCATTGGTGAGCTTATGTTACTTGTCTGATATATTGTATCCTCAGCTAGTGTAAAAGTCTGCTTCACTCTTCCATCTCCAGTGTTAATTTGAAGGAGTTCCTACTCTTGTTTCTCTGTTATTCTTCTCCTCCTCTCTTTGTCTCTGTTACAACATTCCATTTAAAGTATTATATTCATTTTATTTCAGGTTACCCAAGTGGTAACCCTTGAATGTATTTTACAATAGCATGTTATCTCATAAAAGCAAAGAATGTTGTTTCCTTCTCTCTCTCCCTCTCTCTTTCTCTCTCCTTTGTTTTAATACTGTTTAAATGTGTTCATCCCTCCCACCGCTATTCCCTCAGCTTTAAAAAAGCTTTTCCTTAACTCGGATTGTTTTTATTAAGTGACTGCCATTTAGGCAAGACTTTACAAATGATCTGTTTTAAAGGCCCCAGTAATTATAGGCATTACAGCCATCCACACAAGTAGATCACAGTTTGGTAATGAGTTGACATGTTCTGATGCTTCTTCACTTTTCCATCAAGACTCGCATTCCCTGAAAAAAAAAAAAAATTACCCTTAAGCAATATTGTCATTTCAAAAATAATTCTAATAATTAAAAAAAAAAAAACTTTAGAAGGGCAACACTAATAATGAAAATAATTTTCACCTAGGTAAGAAACTGTTCTGATATGAAGCTATTAGGAAGTGTCAGCAGCAGAAGACTCTGTTTCTGTATGATTTCAGCTGCTGAAGGGAATATTAACTTTGAGAGTAGTTTGTCCCTGGTATTACCAACTATTTGTGGAAAGTTTTATTATGACCAATCATGTCCAAAAACTGAGGCATTTGTGAGGAAAGGGGTACCAAAAAGAAAACTCTAGAAACCCAGATTTTCTAATATGAACTGCTCCTGATTTCTAAGGATGATCTTAGCTTCATTGGAATAAATTTGGAACGTTACGTTGAGATAAAAACAAATATCTTCTCCTGTAAAAACAGCAAATCAAAAATAAAATCAAGGAGTACATACCTTCCTTAAAATTAGAGGAAAGGAAATAGCAGTGTAAGGAATGGTAGGGGTAAATACGGTATACCTTCTGCAAAACCCCGGTGCCACATATTCTTTCCTGAAAGCTAAGAATCTAATTAAGAGCCTCATTTGTCATTGTCTTCAAATCGGAAGAAGCCCTGTCTTTTTAATTAAACTCCATTAATTCAAGCCCTTTTGCCTACTATGAATTAATTGGCTCTTCCAACTGCTCTTTCTAGGAGGGATACACCATTTAAGAACTGCCACAAAAAGTGTTTATTTTTTGGGGCGCCTGGGTGGCTCAGTCGGTTGAGCGTCTGACTTCGGCTCAGGTCACGATCTCGCAGTCCGTGAGTTCGAGCCCCGCGTCGGGCTCTGGGCTGATGGCTCGGAGCCTGGAGCCCACTTCCGATTCTGTGTCTCCCCTCTCTCTACCCCTCCCCCGTTCATGCTCTGTCTTTCTCTGTCTCAAAAATAAACATAAACATTAAAAAAAAATTTTTAAAAAGTGTTTATTTTTTTAATAGTGTAGTTTTAAGTGGGATTCAGTTCTTTCAGCCTCCAATTTTCATCCTAATCATAAATATTAGCTAACCAGGTCTTTCTTTTTTTTTTTTTTTTTTATTTAACGTTTTTATTTATTTTTGGGACAGAGAGAGACAGAGCATGAACGAGGGAGGGGCAGAGAGAGAGGGAGACACAGAATCGGAAACAGGCTCCAGGCTCTGAGCCATCAGCCCAGAGCCTGACGCGGGGCTCGAACTCCCGGACCGCGACATCGTGACCTGGCTGAAGTCGGATGCTTAACCGACTGCGCCACCCAGGCGCCCCGCTAACCAGGTCTTTCAAATAATTCTAATACCGTTACCACTTACGGTATTTATTATATCAATGCTTGATCTTCTCTGCTATGAATTTCCTCTCTCTTCTCACTCTGTATTTTATTTCTGAGTTTGGCTAAACATGTCAGTAAATTAAAAATTTGTGACTCTAGCAGAATAACCCACTTTTCGGTTTATTTGTAATTCAAACATAATTCATTGATTTAGTTAATTTATGAAAAATTTAGCAAATTTAAAGGAACTCCGGGTTATTCTCTTGATTTAGATGGATACAAAAAAAAAAAAAAAAACCTTTTTATTTTTCATTTACCCACCATTTACCCACCAGACAAAACAAAACAAAACAAAAAACACAAATATAATCAGTGTACACTCATTCTCACTTGCTTCACAGTGAATTCCCGAGATAAAAGAGTATGCTGTGCAGGTCGAATGATGGCTTCACTCAACCTTAGTGGAATAGGATCTGGTTGAAGCAGAAGTGGAAATTCTTTGGAGGTTAGGTTTTTGTACTAACCAAAAATTCCACTGTGTGCATGGCACCTGGCATGCCTATTGTATGTGCATCTTATTAAAAACTTACACTTCCCAGACAGCTAAGTGTAGGTATTTTGCTCCTCAGAAGGGGTACAACCTAATACAGCTAGACAGCCCATTTTAATATTTGTTGATTAGTTCGGTAACACCCAAGTCCTTATAACAATCTCCCCTGTAGCAACTACCTCTTCCAATGTACTTCATTTGATTGCTAGCAATAACATATAGCTACACAACTAAGTAATGCCATGTGGACCTAAATAGTTTTATGTGCATTTTTTGAGTATATTTTTCTTGAAAAACACATTCTGAGTTGTTGATTTATTTACTTCTGAACTTCTAAACATAGTTAACTTATAATTTGGGAATTGTCCGCAGGTACACAAATGCAGATAACTGAACATCTGTTCTGGTTCTCTGAGGTACTCTAAATATTTGCTCCTTTCAGATCACTGTTTTTAACATTTAAAAAATCCTAACGGAAATTATATACTTTTCTAAGGTAATGCTCTGTATGTTAACAAAACCAAAAATTATATACACTTATTCTGATAGTGATTATTTCATGCTGATCAGGACAGTTTGCCGATCAAATTGTAAGAACAGCTGTGATGTGGTTGGTTAATCACACACAATTATCAAGGATACATAATAGATGGGCATAGTGGCTTGAATTGTATATGTCAGACATAATGCATATATTTTTTTTAAAGCAGACTGAGAGTTTGTAGGAGGTAAAATATTTTCAAAACAAAAACCATAGGGAAAAGTAACAATGACAAATAATCCTTGATTTCTTTTTGTACTTAGTTCAACTAATTTTCATTAAGTGTCAGCTTTGGGTTAGCACCAACTGTGCTCTTCACCAAGAATATACAGTTGAGAACAATTGGCATGATGCTTGTGTTCCTGGAATTTATATTTTGTGATTAATAAATTGTAAGCTTATTAATATAACATTACAATGAAACATATGAATTCCAAGATATATTATGAACATTTATGCTGAAGGAAAAAATCATATGCTATAAGAGCACAGAAGAGAAAAGCCTAACGTTGGGGGGGAGGGGGGAGAGGGAGGCATGAGATTTCCTTTAGGAAAGTATGTTTTATCTAAGATCTGACAATGAAGTATTAAGAGGGAATGCTTTTATAAGATGAGAAGAATGTTCTAGGCATAAGGAGAAGTGTATGAAAACACCCTGAGATTAAAATCAATCAGGACACTTACACTGCAGTTAAAGAAGACTAATTTGAATTAGAACATAGAGAGTAAAGGGGAAAGTAACTTGGGTGAAGTTTAACAGGTAGATAATGGCCCCAGATAATCTAGAGTCTTGTGGGCTGAATTAAGGATTTTGATCCTCATTCTAAGAGCTTGAATGTTGTTGATGTATTTGAAGACAAGGAGAAGACAATGAACATATTAGTGTTAAAAAAAAATCACCACAATTATACAACAGATCAGAGGGGGCTATATGTGGCTCTAGGGACTAATTACGAGACCATTACGGATGAGTGTCATGGCAGTGGAGATTAAAACAAAATAAAACAAAACGAAAAAACATTCATTGGAGAGATGATTTGCAAATAAAAGTGAATTGGCTTGGTTTTGATGAACATAGGTGGTAAAGCAGAGAGGAGGTAAAATGTCAATGAAACTATTAGTTTTCCGGTTGAGCTCCTACTGAATGTGTCTTGCTGTGCTTCATGAGATGCAGGACAATGAAAGAAGACCAAGAGTGGAGAGAGAATCATGTGTTAGGTGCTTATGATGAAAGGTTGAGAACTCCTATTTTAAAGGATCAGAACTAATCTATTCTGTAAACGCTGTCCAGTGTGCTGAAATTGAATATCTGCCAACTTGGATTCTTCAGAAGGTTTATTACCTCCTCAGTGGATAGAATTGTAATGCTAAAGTATTACTGGGGTTTAGAAATAATTACCATTTTGTTAAATGCATACAGTGTTCTAGGGATTGCACCAGACACTTCACATCATTATCTCCAAACTTCTCAACAGTCTTGATAGAAGTATTATCACCGCTTTGCAGATAAGCAGATGTCAGAGATGGGGTTCAAGACCAGGACTGTCTGCCCCCAGTTGTGTACTTTGGAGATCTTATTCCACATATCTTAATCTGTTGTGAAAATGCTGGTAGACAAATGTGCCTTTCTAATGGCTAAGTGAATTTAAATGATCTCTTCTGCCCTTTGGAAGCTTTTTCGAAGTATACAAAAAATATATATAAATTAATTTTATCTGTGATTGAGGAAAATTAGAAGCAACAGGGAGTTTGGGGAATTTAATGTACTGTGCATAAAGAAAATGGTTACAGGTTTTTTATATTATTGTTATGATCATTTGTGTGAAACATTAATATAGCTGTACACTGCTTCAGATGTTAAATGCTATACAGATAGATTAATCCAATATACAATTGGTAATATTAAAGTCTCAAACCCACTGAAAATGGAAAGGTGATTGTCAACATGAAAAAAGTTTTTCAGTCATGTTAGTGTTTCACACATAAAATGCTGTCAAATTAGTAAATATAAAAACCTCATTAAAATGACTAGCAAGTAAGTATTGTTCTGAATTGCTGAAAATTAAAATGCTTTCTTTGGAAAATATTAGTGCCCTTTTGTGGATTACTGACAAGTTTAAAATAGAATATGCTTCCAAGAGTAGAGAGTAACTTCATATGAAGTTATTTGCATTATCCCTAGTACTTAACCAATGAAATCATTGGATCTTATAGCTGGCAGGAATCTTAGAGATAATTAAGTTCAGTGGCATGATAAAGAAGTATTAGACGGATTAGAAACCTGTAGCTCAAAGAAGGCGAGTGACTTATGAGGGTACACAGTTAGGATTTCTGATGTTCAGTCCAACTTTTTGCTACCCTTCTCTTTTTGATTTCCCTACTCAGTTGCTACAGCAGCATTTCCGAAGTTGATTTTTCCTCAGGAATTTCTGAGTCCAACAACATTATACATTTTACCCCAGTCTGCCCACTGGGGTGCTATTTAAGGCAACTATCCCTACACAAACTTAACTTGCTAGCCCTGGGTGGTGTGGAGCTCCACAGAGATGGCTGTAGGTCAGAGTGGCCATTTACAAAAGTTCTAGTGCAAGCCAATTAAAAACTAATGAGGCAAAAATGCCTCAATCACTTGGAGCTCACAGATGAGGTGAAAATGGTCTGACAATAAGGCACAGATTGCTGTGATAATTGGAAGAAACAGTGTATGGAAACTGGCAGTATTTGAAGTTCCCTCGAAAAGATTTTTAATACACCTGAATTTCTATTGACATGTTTTATGGAGTTGTTTGGGAAAGTTTCTTCACTCATGTTATTCAGGGATAATGTGGCATGGTGGAAGCATAATAACATAACTGAGCACTGCCTTTATGGTCCTCATACTTTTGGTTGAGTTCAATGTTACTCCTTATTGTCCTTAAGGCTTAATCTAATCATTGTATTCTATTTATTTATTTTTATATGTCAATGCTTTATCTGGAGTGAAATCCCAGGTAGCCAAAGTGAAGGAAGAAGAGAAGTAAAGCACAGAAGGAGGGTAGTAAGCAAATATAAGATGATGTATGATCAAGCTGGCCACTTCTTTACAAAGAAATATAGCCATTTGCTCATGTCATGGGGCATCTTCTGAGAGGCAGTATAGATCCACTATGCCTCAAAACAGACTATTAGGTTTGAGAAGGAGGGATGGTAAGTGATGCATTCATTAGTGGCTTATTTCCTGCTTCTTAAGGATGTAGATTTACTCTATTATTTTAAATTTCCTTGATTTCCAGGTTGTGTTACCTGGACTCTTTGGGCAATTCTTTGGGGAAGTCAGAGACACAGTGAATCTGGTTAGGTGGTTCCTTCTGGGCAGACATGATGGAGGCCATGTGGAAGCCCCATCCTCACTCCTCAGGGAGGCTTAGACAATTGGTAATGTGAGGAGAGGAAGCCATGGCAGTGGCTGGCTGGATCTCACTTGAGTAGGCAGCTGAGGGGATGGGGCCATGTTGGGTCAAGCAGATTTGATATAGCACAACAGCTGGGTCAAGTTCATCCTATTTCACTCCTATTACTGATGAGGAAACTGGTATTACAGAACCAAAGTAAATTGGACAAGTTATTTTAGAACAGAGACTTGGTTCAACCTCCTGTAAAAGATTAATACTATATCTTTAGGCTTAATTCTCAGAGCTGTCTTAAGGAACAAATACCATAATTTATATGATGAAAACCATGAATCACTATGTGGATATTATTATTGAGTAAGAAAAGTTGAAATGCTACTGACCACTGCTATATTTGTCTATGGTCACATTGGTTATATTAATATGATACACAAAATAGTAAGAGCAAAGGCATTAGATATTCTTGGCAGGTGTAATGAGTTTTTAATTGTCTAAATCAAGCTTTTTTGCTTCACTTGTCATCCTCAGCCATCACATTAGATTTAGTTAGTTGGTTCATGTTATTTATTTATAGATTCCTAAAATGTTATTATTTTCAATTAGTATTGGGTATTATTTGTTGTGCAGGGAAATTCATTTCTACTGTACTTTTTTTCTTTAGTTTTCATGGTGGAATTTTAATGAAACATTTATGTAATTGTGTTCTACAAAGAGTAACTGTCTTCTAAGTAATCATTTGCATAAATAAGTTTGAGAATTATGAACTAAAGCAGCTACTCTTTGTAGAACATCAAAAGAGAAGGAAGGCATTCCTTTCTTTAATGAATTGAAGTCACAGTAACCCCAAGGTGGAATTTACTGAAAAGTTTGGCCAGTTCCAAATCCTACTTCCTAATTTTTGGGTTCCAGATCTTAGCCATCTATAGGATAGGTAGAGTAGGTGTTTAGTCAAAACATTCTTGGACATAAATTTTGTAGCTGAGTTGGATTTGGAGAAATAGTTTGCTTATTAGTAGAAAATGTTTATCTGCTATTGTTAGAATTAGGGAAACACAAGGTTATCTAATTTGACCACTGAATTTTGGGAGATGTTAAATATGAATTAAGCTTAATTAATTAATATCTTTCTTTTGTCATTGCTAATGGAATCCTAAAACTCAGGTATAAGAATGTCACTTGATTTTTAATTAAAATACTTTTTATTACTCAGCACTTTTCCAATTAATCTAATTGTCCTATTTTTTTTAAGTTTATTTTTTTGGAAGAGAAAGAGGGAGCACGCACACATGGCACATGGGGGCGAGAGAGAGAGAGAGAGAGAGAGAGAGAGAGAGAGAGAGAGAAGGAAATTGATTGTGTGTAGCTTGACACAGGGCTCAAACCCACGAACCATGAGATTATGACCTGAGCCGTTATTGAGAGTTGGGCGCTTAACCTACTGAGCCCCAAGAGGCACTAACATTTTATATGTATTTTGAGGATGCTGATTATATCAAGATTTATCCAGGTGCCCCTAATTGTCCTATTTCCATTTCTTGATAAATATCTGCCTGGTTTTTACATAGGTGTGATCAAGTAGAAAACTAAGTGTACACCTGCCTAGCAGTAAGATTATATATGCAAATCTTCTTGATACCTAGAGTCATTCATTAAATTTTCCTTATTCACCCAAGAATTATTCATAATGCCAAGAACAAAATACTCTATTTACTCAAAACGGTATAGTCATGATCACCTGCCAGAAAAATATTTATTATTTGTTTACTGTAGGGCTACGTTTGTACAGCAAAGCCCCTTGGAACTGTGTATCAGATTGTGTTGGAATCTTCTTGCCACGAATACCTAGTCACATGGCAGATTTAGGCATCATAACAGGGGGAACACTGCCATGAATTTGCTATCATATCCAGAATTGTAGCCTATTTGAACCTGTCTCTCAAAAAATAACACCACTTAATTTTGTTTTCCCATCACAGTCTCATTGTTTTATATTTGTGTATTTTATCTTTCCTGTTAAATGCCATCTCTTTCACTAATTTTGATGTAATAAGCAAAGACAGAGAAAATGATTTAATTCTAATGAAAAAGAATTTGTTTTTCCTCTATGTTTGTTTATTTTAAGGTCTTACTTAACGAAAAGACTTTATTAAGCACTTGATGGGTCAGTCATTCAAACAAATACAGAGTCTCTTTTTGAGGAAATGATTAAAACACAATAGATACTTTATGATATGCCCATCATTTTACCTGGGGGTATGAAACCTGCACTAAATGACTTTTTAAGATTTTTTCCAGCTCTATGGGTTTATGATTTTATGAATAAAAGCATAAAATTATGATGATTTTAAAGTTAGAGGTTAAAAGCAATATTACATTACAAATTGAGAATAAATCGCTACATTATTGACTACAGTGTGGCACTGCCCTCCAGTAAAAGTCATCTTGCTGACAGCCTAATCATTCATCTCCAAACAGGACAAGGTTTCTTACAATAGAGGAAAGAAGAAACTAGAAATTGTAAAGCACCTACTAGGAACCAAGCATTTTCAAATCTTAGGAGGTAAATACTATTATGAACATTTTATATACAAGAAAGTAAGGTTCATAGAAATAGCACGCACCTAGTAAGTGTCACAGCTGGGATTTTGAACCTAGATCCCCCAGTCTCTCATGCTCATTTCACTTTCTCTGCTGTTTTTGGGAAATGGCTCCTTCTACTTTTTCATCTCTGTGCTGCAGAGATAAAGAACCTCAGGGGTTGGAGGGGCGCCTGGGTGGCTCAGTTGGTTAGGCGTCCGACTTCAGCTCAGGTCATGATCTCACTGTCCGTGAGTTTGGGCCCCATGTCAGGCTCTGTGCTGACAGCTTAAAGCCTGGAGTCTGCTTCAGATTCTGTGTCTCCCTCTCTCTCTGCCCCTCCCCACTCACGCTCTGTCTATATCAAAAAATGAATAAACCTTAAAAAATTTTTTAAAAAGCCTCAGAGGTTGGAGATGTAAATATGGGCATCATTTGGTTACAGTCTAGTATAGTTGGCAATGTTCCTGAGCTTAAAATTTGTATATTATTTGAAAGATTTACTTTGCTGTCGTTTTTTTTGGTATTTTTAATGCTGAATATATTATTGTATGCCTAAGGTAGTTACCTTTGCTTTCCCTCCCACTTTCCATTTCAATTTCCCAGATATAAACATTTGAAATAAGTTGGTATATGTCTTCTAGAGTGCTTTCTATATGCATGTAAATTTTCAGTGAGCTTTGATTATGCATATTGTTCTGTAACTTAATTTTGGTTGAAATCTGTACATCATTTTTGAATCGATTTACTGTACTTTAAAATATGTACATATTGGAGCACCTGGGTGGCTCAGGTGGTTGGTCGTCTGATTTTGGCTCAGGTCAGTTTGAGCCTCGCTTCATGCTCTGTGCTGACAACCCGGATCCTGGAGCCTGCTTCAGATTCTGTGTGTGTCTCTCTCTCTGCCCCTCCTCTGTTTGCACTCTGTCTCTCTCAAAAACTAAAACATTAAAAAAAATATGTGTACATATTATTTAAATAGCATAAAGATTTACACCATTTTTAATACCAACCTTTAGTGTCTATATAATGTTAACATTTTAAACTTTTAATTCATTTCTGAATGCTGCAATCAATGTTTGTTCACATATTTTTACTAATATAAACATTTTTGTAGGTGTCTACAAGGAGAGTTTTCAGATTAAAATTGTATGTCCATTTAAATATTAACATTTCCTATTATTTATTGCAAAAAGCCTGACAACTTACACTGCTAGCAGCGGAGAATAAGGTCCAATTTCCTGACACCATTGCCTGATAAATGTTTTAACTATTGGCAATCTGATGGATGAATTATTTTGTTAGTCTTTTGACTTGTTTATTTTCTAATATAAATGAAGTGAAGCAAATATTTCAGATACTTTCTGGTCATTTCTTTTTCTTATTTATGATTTACAAGTTTAAGTGATTTTTTCACTTTTCTATCATGTTGTTTATGTTCTTAATACTTTTTTGTATGTTTTTATTTATTATGGTGATAGACCCTAGTTCATTATATAAGTTGCAAATATTTTCTCCTCATCATTTGTATATTCCAGATGACTGAGGCACAACCTCTGTGAGTTCAGATAATCTGGAGAACAGTATACACATAAAACAGTATAGAAACTACTATAATAATGGGAGGAATATTGGTCTGTGGGGCCCTGAGGAACGATCTGCAACCTGTGGAGAATCAGAGAATGCTTCACAGTGGGTGCAACATTAGAGCTGTGTCTTTGAGAATGAACAGGAGTTTCCTAGACGAAGAAGTGTAGTAGTGAGACATTTCTGGTAGAGACATTTTGTGCTCAAATGCATGGAACCATGTGTTTGGATAAGAATGGGAAATAGAAGCAGGGCATGTGGGTGGCTCAGTTGGTTAAGTGGCTGACTTCGACTCAGGTCATGATCTCACAGTTCGTGGGTTCGAGCCCCATGTCGGGCTCTGTGCTGATTGCTCAGAGCCCGGAGCCTGCTTCAGAGTCCGTGTCTCCCTCTTTCTCTGCTCCTCCCCTGTTCTCTCTCTCTCTCTCTCTCTCTCAAAAATGAATAAACATTAAAAAACTTTTTAAAAAAAGAATGGGAAATAGAATGGGGATGGAATATGGTACACTTGGGATGGAGTGGCAGGAAATAATGCTGAACTGTTTGTGGCCAGGTTGTAATCAACTTTAAATGCTGGGATTTTATGTGAAAGCAATGCCAGGAGAAATGACGTGTTTAAGCAGAGGATAAAAAGATGAGATATGACTTACAGAACATGAATTTAAATTGTATATTATTTCATTGCATTGGCCATTTATCCTACACTTAGAAAACCAAAATAAGTTATTTGAAGAGTGAAGGAGGAAATCTTGATTTAACAGGGTGATCTGGGATATTTTTCTGATTCTGAAGTGTTTTTAAGCTTTATTGTTAAAGTTATTGTTTAGTATTGTAATTTTGGTTTTCATCATGACTGATCTAGGCTTTCCTTTGAAGAACTTTTTATGTGGTGTGGTAGGGAGGGGAAAATAAAAGATGACAGGGTAGGAAGAGAAACAAATTCTTTCTGCCTGGGAGGCAGACAGAGGGTTCTATGGTTTATGGTGGTGGTTGCAATAGCAGGACTTGCAGTGTTGGTGAAGCCAGTGTCCTAAATCATCAATTGTCAATCACTGCTCCTTGAGGACAGAGATTGGTCAGGTCTCAAGTCACTGTCATCAAGCCTGCCTACCACATAGTTCAAACCTTTGGACTTTTACCTAATTTTAATGGTTCTTTCCTGCTGCTTGCTATTTCTCATCCATACATAATTAATGTGTAGTTTTCTTTTTTTTTAATATTTATTTTTGAGAGAGAGCATAAGCAGGGGAGGGGCAGAAAGTGGGGGTGGGGACAGAGGATCTGAAGTGGGCTCTGGCCTAACAGCAGAGAGCCCAGTGTGGGGCTTGAACTCACAAACTGTGAGATCGTGACCTGAGCCTAAGTCTGACGCTTAATCAACTGAGCCACCCAGGCGCCCCTAATGTGTGGTTTTCTCAAATACTCTGTAGACACTTTGCTTCCTGAATTGCACAGTTGCTATTTCCCTCACCTGGAGCACTCCTCTAGCCACCCCCACTTCTCATTCACTTACCTGGTCAACTGCTTCTCACCCAATATGACAGGAGGTGAAATTGGACTTCGTCTCTTCTGAAACGCCTCCTTGATTGTCCAGTTCTTATTAGGTGCCTCTCCTGTAGGATCCTGTGCTAGCCCATTGCTACAGTTATCCCTGTAGTAGAAATGTTTGCAGGTTTGTCAGCTGCCCAGTGACTCTGAGCTCTTTGAAGGCTGAGACACTAAGTATTTCCTTTCTGATTCTTCAGTGTCTAGCATACTGTCTTCCACATAGCAGAGGCTCAACATATTTTTGATGGATGGGTAATTAGATGTTTGTCAAATGTAAACTATATTTGAATTCTAGATTTAACTATGCCTAATTGTTGGTAGTTATAAACATGTATTTAAGAAATGTCTCATTTATATTTATCTCATATTCAATAAATAGCCCTGAGTTAAAAACAGACATGGTCTATTATATCGTCAAGTCAACTAGGGCTAAATTCCATAAAAAAATAATTTAAAATATTATTATGTAATATAGTCACTCCAACATTGCAAAGATTGTGAATTGGGAGATTAAATAATATATTCCATTTCTTTCTATCTTTGTCTGCAAAATCACTGTGCCAAACAAGCTTAATTTTCAATTGCACAATAGAATCTTCAAGGTTTGGAACAAAGTCAACCCACAGGAACCAAATTATGTTTGCCGTTACTCAGCTGAATTGCTCTTCCAAATATGAGATTTTCATTAATGAGGGAATAATAAGCACTGAAAGTTTACATGTATTTTTAAATGCTTATTTGTTTTCTATCTTCCCATACTTCCAAAGAAGCACTTATTTCTGCCCTTCAAATAAATGGATGATTGAATTGACCTTCAAAAAAGTAGACAGTTGAGTTGGGGAGAAAATCTGAAGTAGAATGACTTATCCCCAGGCTAATAGAAGATTATCCACAATGCCAATTTCTAAGAAAATCAGTCCTGAACTAGAATAAAAAAGGAAGAACACATACACATGCACATCCATGCTTTCACGTGCGCACACACACACACACACACACACACACACACACACACACATCTTATTCTTAGGAGCCCATGAGTAAATGCAGATCCTCCCTCCATAAACAAGATCTCTGGATATCATGATCCAGATCTTAAACTAATGACCTTTGACAGTGAGCTAAATACCTTGAATGCTGAAAAAGCTTTCCCAGAGTATAACATACAGTCTCATTCACATGGGCTTATTCATAAAAGTTCGTACTCAAGTAAAGGCATATAAATCACAGTATGCTTTTAAAGACAAGAGACTTTATTAACTGTAAACAAATTTAGATACAAAACTAGTTTAAAAATATTCCATCATGCTTCCAGGGATCATCTTTAATGGGCAGGAAAGGAATTCTTGGTAATTGAGATATTATCTATTACTATGTAAATTGATATTTTATATGAAATCCTGAAAGCTTTCTTTTTACGTAAACTAGATATTTTAAATTTTAATTTGAAGATTATAAATTATAAATTCACTTTTCTTATTATTTTTCAAAGGAACTCTTTCATTGTAGATGTCATGCATATATTTATTTGACTCTACATGTTATTTAGAATGATTTTTGTAGCTCAGACTTCATATTGTCACCAAATATTCTTTCCTCAATAGCATTCTTGAATACTGAAGTTATATTACATACTGCACAATTATGGAGCAAGGAGAACACATAAGCTTTTAGACACATATGGGTTTGCAGTTTAAATACTTTTTCACCTTTGACATGTGACTCTTGTTGAGTCTTGGATGCCACATCTTTCAGATGAGGATTCTGTCTCCTCTGTTGTCAGAAATAAGTGAATTAACATAAATACGTTGTAGGAATCGTTAAAGAAAAATTATTTTTTTTTTAATAATGAAAATTCCAGTCATTTTTTGAGTCTCTGCAATTTATTCCCAGTTCTCAAGTTGATACAGTAAGGACAGGTTTTTGAAAGTTTGCTTATCTTTTTTTCTTAATTTTTAAAAAATGTTTTATTTATTTTTGAGAGAGAGACAGAACATGAGCAGGGGAGAGGCAGAGAGAGGGAGACACAGAATCCAAAGCAGCCTCCAGGCTCTGAGTTGTCGGCACAGAGCCCGACACAGGGCTCAAACCCATAAACTGTGAGATCATGACCTGAGCTGAAGTCGGCCTCTTAACTGCCTGAGCCATCCAGGCACCCCCCCGCCCCCCCTTTTTTAATTAAGAGATAGAGATTATGCCAAATAATTAACTCAGCTACTGTTGGCAATTACATTAATTGATGATATAAATTAATAAATGATATCTTTAATGTTTCGATGTCACTGAAATATGTGTTCTTTCATGGCCATCATGCATGGGCATTATTATTCCTTAGCAACTATCCTGTGAATACTTTATGATTTTCTAGTCAGCAGTCACTTGTTTTTATCCACTAGTTTTCATTAGTTAGGGGCAAAAGGAAGAGCTTTTGAGAGAAAAGGGGAAAACCCAACCAGTAGGAAGATTGTATTTACTGTGCGTGCATTTTTCATTTCCTGTTCTATTTTTGTTTTGTATTATTTTACTTGCTATATTATTTTCATTCTTCTTAGCTTTCATCACCAGGAGAGGATGCAGGCTTTCTTTGGAGCTATGCTTCCCACTCAGTTTACCAGCAGGGATTGTCATATTAGTGATGTGATATCGTCCTTAAATGCAGATGCCTCTGTCACTTCTGCAGCTGTTTTCCTTCCTATCAGCAGCAGTAGTTATTTTAAATAGAGTTTATATTATGACCTATATTGTGATATTAGCCCTAACTTTCCCTGTGTTTCTTTTATTTTGGTGTTCTTGCTTGCGTGGGTTGAAACATGTGAGATATAAAATTCTAAAAATGAGGATGAATCTAGCAAATAAATTGTAATACAGACTAAGTTTTTGTTCAGGCTTCTGAATTGGAACTAAGCTATTCCTCTAAGACTTCTGGATGGCATTTTTTCCTCTGATAAACCCATCAACTAGCTGGAGCCCAATTAAAAAGACTTCTCAGTTAGATGGAATTTTCCTCCAGGTTAGAATAGTAAGAGAATGAAGTTAATCATATGAAGTCATGCTAACATTAGTGACTTGTTCCGCAAACAACTGTCAGGATTTGTTCTAGTGTCAGAAGACAGAAACATCAGTAAACTTCATACCTTATAATTGCATACAGTGTGTCATATTGTGTAACATATAAACCAAATCCATACCACCCTTTCCCTTTGCCCTGGATGACTTGGTGTTTGCGTCTCCTCTCTGCAACCGCAGCACCTTGGACATGTTCCTTTCTTTTTTTTTTTTTTTTCAAATGTTTTGTGATGTTGTTCCTAATTGCAAATGCAGAGTAACTTCGTGTATTGCGTGATACTCCGAATTCCTTTGATTAGGAATTTTATCTTCTCAAATCTTAAGCATTTGATGAATAACTGATGCATGAGGAATAGAGAAACTGTTGACTGCAAACAGAAAATGTCACAAGGGTTTGGAATCATCTTAGCAGAAGACAATGGAAGCACTGCATTGTTGTTACTCATCAAGAGACAATGAATGTCGCCTGTTTTTGAAATCATATAGTGCCAGAGTTGGAAAAAACAATAGTGTTTTCTAATTAGTCAGTGCACTGGAAAGTTAGTTCAACCAGAACATTTCATTCTCAGAGCATATCAGTTATCCTTTTATTAAAAAAAAAAATTGAGAGCATATTTGACAGAAAATGTGGGAGGACTTTTTAAGGAGCTGTATGCAATCTAGGAAGGGGCCTGCTTGAAGTTTTCTTGCGTTCAAATTCAGAAGTAAAGCAAAGCAAAGTGCCCAGCTAGCATATACTACCAGGTATAGAGAGCATTTGTCTTGTTTAGAAAAAGAAGGGTAACAAGAGGAATGGCATATTCTAAAATCCACTGAGAATTGTTTCTCTAACATTATTTGATCAACCTCCACATTTGGAGTAGGATGGTTACTCAGTCACTTAGATCTCTTCTTAAGATTAGTTGAGCACTGGGTGTTGATTGGAAACCAACTGACAATAAACTTCATATTAAAAAAAAAAATTAGTTGATCTGTTGGGGCGCCTGGGTGGCTCAGTCGGTTAAGTGGCTGACTTCGGCTCAGGTCATGATCTCGCAGTTCACGAGTTTGAGCCCCACGTCGGGCTCTGTGCTGACAGCTCAGAGCCTGGAGCCTGCTTCAGATTATGTGTTTCTATCTCTCTCTGCCCCTCCCCTGCTCACACTCTGTCTCTTTGTCGAAAATAAATAAAAAATGATAAGTAAATAAAAAGATATTTTAAAAGAAAAACAAAGATTAGTTGATCTGTTTTCAAACCTGTGTAAATCTCTGAATGTGTCTTCCCAACCCAGCTGGCATGCCTGAACCTCACAGGGAGAAACTGGTCTAATTCTCAAGATGTTTTGCCTGGCCCGATTTCACTTAGGCTGTGTTAATTATGCTACAGTTCTCTTGCTTCACCTTTTGCTGCTCCCCATCTGGTGATGCCCACTTGTTTTCACTTGCTCTCTCAATATAGTGTCCTTTCCTACTATCATATACCTGTATTTATGTGCTGTCATATATAGTGTATGTGATATAATCCATCTCTTGACAGGCCATGGGATAAGTTTTATCTTCTACCTAGAGCAGTCTTACCCCGTTACCATCACTAACTTCTGCTGTTCGTGTAGTTCTCTGTTTTCATGATACTTCCTCATAACCCTCTTAGGGTAAAGAACGAGGTCTGTAACTCTCTTACCACTGGATTAAATGGCCAATCCATGTGGTCTCCGTTAGCTCTGTGTGGAACTTTTTCATGGTACATAGCACCCCCTTTTTAATTGCTTGTTTTCTTCTCTCTTACTTGAAGGCTGGGACTATATTAGGTTTGCTTTTGTAAGTCCTAGCCTGTAACCAAAACCATACTGGCACATAATAGGCATATAATAAATATCTTTGAATATATAATGACTTTTATAATTTTTCTTTTCATGTAAGTATTTTCCTTTGTTCAGTTGCTCAGCAAGTTTGGTCCAGTTCTTGCATGTGTGGTTGGATGATGATGTGTGAGGGAATGCTTAAGCAGTGACCTTTGGTGATAGTAGGGAAGTGCTCGGGACTCTATGTTCATGACTGTCTGCAAAAAATAAACCTTCAATATTAACATTTGGTGGTGTACTTTGAAAAAAAATGTTGAAATTTACTTCCATGAATTACCTGACTGATAGTATGCTTCCTAGACCAGTAAATTCACATATCATTTTCTTTTCATTAATTATACAAGAAACCGTTAGGTTTCTTCCTGCTCTTCAGATAAACATTATAGGTGGGATAAGCACAGATAAAGGGTGGCTAATTTTAGTGATTTAACTGAATATAGAAACTTTATTGAGTATTTTTTCCATTTTTTATTGTTGTGGTTTTCTTTCAGAGTTGAATCTAATATGTGTAACATAACATTTGATTTTATCAAGTCTTGGTGTTCAGAAAGGCACATGAAAAATAATATGTATTTGAACAAATATGATAAGAAAAACACTCAGCTGAAGTACATTTAATGGCTTTTATAAAATATAAGATTTTGTGGAGCGCCGGCTGGCTCAGTCAGTGGAACATGCAACTCTTGAACTCAGGGCCATGGGTTTGAGCCCCATTTTGGCTGTAGAGATCACTTAAAAATAAAATATTTAAAGGAAGAAGAGTAAGAGAAAAGAAAATGTAAGATTTTGTGATTATAAAATTTGAAGCCAAGTAACTAAGGATATTTTTAGAGCAAATTATCCCAGCAACAACACTTATATACTGTGATATATAAGTGAGAATCACATATACTTTTATTATTTATTTTACTCCCCACTTCTGACAAGTATATTAATAACCATGCCTTTTATTTTTATGAGTAGAACCCTGTTTTATCATCCTGCATAATGTCATGCTAGTTGTTGCATAGAAAGTCTTTTAAATGAAATTAGTTGTTATATAATACAGAAGGCATATATTTTATTTTTAAGTTTGTTTACTTAAAATAAATGTTTAGTATTTCTTACAGTTTTCCAATTAAAAGAGGGTAGTATAAAATTGAGTACAGTCTTAAAATGATTGTGAATATTGCTCTGTTTAGCTCTTTTGCTATAATTATTTGAATGTCATATGAAAAGGTAAAAAAGTAGCTGAAAATGAGCCCTCAATTGTTGGTGGTATAAGGGTACTGTTTTTATTGGTTCATAGGTACCAAGCTTTACCCAAACTGTGAAGTGCTGTGGATTTCTTTGTGAATCACCATATCTAAGCTAATGTGGTGGTGGTTTACAAAGTAATTCATAGTGCTTCACAGGTGCTTCTGCAGTTGATCTACACCTGGAAACCTAGGATCCCTTTACTGTACCATTGAGAACAAGCCATTTTGTATTACAAGACTTAAAGGTCAAGAGATCCCTGGTAAATATACTCTAGAGTCCGTCCCTTTGGTGCTTAGAGTCCATTATTATCAAATCTGTATCAAATACGCCAGAAATTATGGTTTCCTTACCTAAATATACATGTTCTACATAGTTTGTATCTGTCTCTCCTGTATGTTTTCTGAGAAGTAATTTGTAACACTTTCTGTTTAAGGAACACGATATATCAGAAACAGCTCCACTGAATGAGTACTTCTACTTAAAACCATAAAAATACCATTTTGAAATTTAAATACTTTAATTGTAATTGAATTATTATTACATATATTCACATAGAATTACTGTATATAAAGTACCCAATGAATGTATTAGTTACATAATTTGACTGCTAAATGATCAGGAGCTTGAAAACATGATATGCAGTATTCTTTAAGTAACCAAGATTTCATTTTATTCAAACCAGAAGAAAACATCATTGGTATAGACAAACAAATAGCTTTGATGTGAGAAAATTGTACATTATGATGGAGTATGTTAAACTAAAATATACTTTGGACATTCATTTCTGTTTATTGTTTTGTGAAAGCAGTATTCTGTGGTCCCATTTTATGATCCATAAGATTGAGTAACCTTTCCAAAAGCTGGATTACTTTCTGACATGTTACTAGTCATTATTTATTATTAAAATAATGAACTTTGTGGTCCTTTCAGTCATGAGAATTATTTAGTCTGATTGATTGATAAATCGTTAATAAAACATTTGATGATTAACTGTTTAATAACTGAACTAGATTCCAAATACTCATATGGGTTTTACCATATCCTTTTTGTTTACAGGGCAAGAACTTAGTTATCTAAGTTCAATGATATGACCACGAGACTTTTATAACTGTGAATAGTTTTGATCTATGATTTCTTAAGTTGAAATTTCTGCACATCAGAATGGCATTGGTATAGGCTTTTCAAGTTACTTCTGAATCACATTGGATGACTCTATTGTATTTATTATGACTTCATTTTTGTCTTACATATGTTTCTTCAATAGTGGGTTATACATATATACTCTATAAAGTTGGGTGACTTGAAATAAATTATCATATTAAATTGTTAAATCCTGTTAAAGAAAAATCAATATATTATTTTACACATGTATATGACCAAACTGTTGAGTGTGCTTAAATATATACCTTATACAAATATGGTTAGAGAGAAGCTTTGCACAAGAAACATCTTACTATTCAAACTTTTAAGTGTGATACAGATATATTATTCTAATGGTCTCTCTTGTAATTTGTCCATATTATAATTATCATACCTTCTCTGAAAAGATGTATCCTTGATTCTCTGAGGCCTCTGTTCATAAGCAAGCTCTCCGGAGGTCTACGCTTCCTTGCACCTTCACTGAGAGCCATATTGCTGGTGGCCATGAGTAGGTTTGGAAACAAACTAAGAGGACAGGTTCCTAAGATTTTAGTTTTCTAGAACTCTCTGATTTTCTGTTTGTTTGCTTGTTTTATGTAGGAGGACTACTAGTAAAGTTTTCTTTGAGATAAAGATGTTGCTTTTGATGAGAATACTTATAACTGCTGGTACATAAATTTAAAAGGAAGTCATGGCATTATTTTCCTTGAAAAAACTTTATCAGAGACAAAATGGAGTTCCTTAGCACATCTTATTATCATCTGTCTTTATCCGTGTGTCATAATTTTAGTCGTCATTTGTCTGTATTTATTAGAATCTAGCAATACTTACTTTTTTTTTTAATTTTTAAGGTACGTACAGGTTTACAAACAGTAAACCAATTTGGGGGATAGTTTTTGGGTAGATAACATGTTCAAAGTGGATTTAGTCTTTTCTGCTAGGGACAATAGCAGTGTTAAGCCCTCGTAACATTTGTGAAACCTGTATGAAAATTAAGTACCGAAAATGAGGTATTGGTCAGGATTCTCCAAAGAAACAGAGCCAACAAGATATATGGGTACATACATAGAGAGATTTATCTTAAAGAATCAGCTCACATGAATGTGCAGGTGGGGCAAGCCCCAAATCTGATGGGATGGGCCAGAAGGCTGGAGACTCAGGGAAGAAGCGCAGTTCAAATTCAATGCAGTCTGCTGCCCAGATTCCTTCTAGCTCTGGAGAGGATAGTCTTTGTTCTATTAAGACCTCGACTGATTGGATGAGGCCCACCTACATTATGGAGGATAATCTGCTTTATTCAAAGTCCATTGATTTAAATGTTATTCTTATCACCCAAAAAACACCTAACAGAAACATTCAGAATAATGTGTGACCAAACAGCAAGACACTATGTTGCAGTCAAGTTGACACATAAAAGGAATCATCATAGTAAAAATATTAGCTGTTTATCAGTGAATTAATTTTTTAATTTTAAAATAAGCTAATATTCTTTCTACACTTTCCTTATTTATTTACCACATGTAATTCAGGGTATGTGAACTTTATGTATTGATATTTCATTTATTAGAAGTTCAGTTACTTACCAAGTTTCCTTTGGGTCAAATATCTAGTAAAAACATCCTTTATCTAGAAGAATAATAGAAATAATTGTTGCAACCTAGGTGTGTTTTACTAAATGTTTAGCTTTATTTTTATGGGAGCTAAATATTTTTGAATCAATACATGAGTTTTCTAAAATATTAATTTTATGTATTTCTCTTTCATTTTTATAGAATTTTAATTTTATATATTCTTTTGTGAACTTACCTGATGTACTTAGGTACCAAATAAATGTTTGCTGAATGAAAGAATGAAATTTGAACATCCTAATTGTCATAGACTCTGGGTCTAAAGTTCTCTCTTGTCCAGCAGGATAGCGGGACACAGGATGATAAATGAGAGATGGCTAATGTGTGGGAAAAGACAAGAGCCCCGAATAAGAGTCCTTGCCCCATTTTTATTAGGATCAGAAGGCTTACAAACATGGCGATCGACGTGCACAAAGAGACCATGAGTCTGTGAACATTGACTTGTGGACATGAGGGAAAGGGGGTCTTGAGGATATTTGGGGTTAGGGGTTTGGGTTAATATAAAGCAAATACCTGGTGCAGGGCAGTCGGGTGGAAGGTTGTTTATAGGGGATATGAGGCAGCACCTCTGTTTATCTTCGCTAGCCTAGGGGATGAGACAGGTAGGACACATGACCTCAGAGTTAACAAGGTACCTTTCTTTTGTTAATCATCTCTGCTCTGGGCTGTTTCACCTGCAGCACAGTGGTCTGTAGCCTAATTTACCAGTTTACCTAACTTGGTCCTCTCCTCCTGTGCAAGCAACTTTCTGCTATAGTACTAAATTGGGTGGGGGGGGGGGTGCTTCCACCCTGAATATCTAATCTTGTGTTTTTCATATACCTATGTTATTTACCCAAACTCGGGTGTAAGCATCTTATGGCTTTATACTTCTTTATGCCTTGTTAACCAATTGGTATAAGCCCAGGGGATTCCTAAGCTTATTCCCCACACCTTATCTTTAAAAATGATTGAGTAATTCTAAAACATTTTCAAGATTTACTAGCTTGGTCTTCAATATTAGGTAGCCTTGATCTAAATTATTTGGCTCTCTTGGGGTGCATGGGTGGCTCAGTTGATTAAGCATCTGACTTCAGCTCAGGTCATGATCTCAGTGTTCAAGGGTTTGAGCCCCCTGTTGGGCTCTGTGCTTACACCTCAGAGCCTGGAGCTTGCTTTGGATTCTGTGTCTCCCTCTCTCTCTCTCTCTGTCCCTCCCCCACTTGTGCTCGCTCACTCTCTCTCTCTCTCTCAAAAAAAAAAAAAAAACTTTAAAAAAGTTATAAATTATTTGGCTCTCCTAATGCATCTGTCACACTCATGGCAAAAGTCCAATAAAAGTAAGCAATCATTTTATTTAAAAAATTATTAGGGAATCACAATAGCATAAATGGAAATCTATCAAATGTGAGTGAAATTCTTAGAATAAGGGAAGAGTTTAGCCTGTTAGGAATCTATGAGTTTAACAAAGTTCCAGTTTTTCTGAATGCTTAGTTTGGAAAGTACTTCTGCTGAATTACTCAAATTCTGAAGATATTAGCTGTGTACTAATTAGCAGTTAGTAGAATATCAACCTTTTATTTTCATGTGGGTATACTTAAGTGGTGTAACTGAGCACCACTGTAATCAGTGTCCTAATTTTGTCTCCTTGAGAGCCTGTACTTTTACAGCCTGTTCCCCAAATAATAATTAGAGGAATAAATTAAATCTCTGCAGTTCTGCTTTAGAAAATAATGTGATGAACTATAAGCAGAAAGAATTGTGAAAAGTAAGCAATCTTAAACTCTTGAAAATAAGCCTGCTTGAGAAAAGCCTCTAAGATTTATAGATATCTTAATTTAGTCTCCAAGTAGTTTCTTTATAAAATTTCATTTAATCTCTAAATTGAGGACTATTGCCCCATTTTACAGATGAAGGAATGAAAGTGCTTTAACTTCTATATCTCTGCTCCATAATGTGACACACTACCTACCTGCATACCTGCGGAACACTCACTGTTCATATCGCTGGGGCTTTACATCAGGTGAAGGGAAAACTTCAGGGTACTACTGCTACTAAAACACATGTAAAAGCTACATTTGGAAAAAAATTACCTCTGCGTTTTTAGTAGCTAAATTATAGCCATCCCATTGGATTTGTAGCCAGATGAACCAAAATCAACATTTCGGAGTCTGTACCATAGGACCTAAGTGGAGCTCTTTGGTTACTGGCAGGTATGATACTGGAGAGGTGAAGAGCTGAGGAGACAGAAGACTTCAGGAAACAAATGAGAATATAGTAGTTAGCGTGTAGCAATGTCATTTACAGACAATGGAGAGATTAGAGCAAGATCATTCCTTGGGGGTAGGGAGCACATATAAAATCTTGCAGGGTGATGGCCTTGTATAATTCGAGAAAACTTCCCAAGTGATTCTTAGATTTTCATCTGCCTGAGAACCACTGAACTACAATTTCATGAGGTCAAAAATCATATAAACTCTTAGAGAAGAACAGAAAAGATAACCATAAAATTAGTATGAGATGACATAAAGCCAGAGGAAGGAAATTTTTAGGACTCAGCTTAAAAAGCATCTTCTCCTCCTAAGGCAAGGTTACCATGGAAACACCACAGCAGGCAGGGCCTGAGTGCCTGGGAGCTGGGATTGGAGCTCAGGTCTGAATGGAATCTGTGCATCAAAGAGAGAGTATTAACTATTTGATTGTGTCTGTCTAGACCTAAGAATCCATTCAGCAAATAGGAGAAATATCTGTAACAGTGCTGTCCAACAGAAATAGAATGTAAGCCTCGTAGGCAAGTTTAAATTTCTTAGTTTAAAAGTAAATTAAATTAATTTGAAACATTAGGAAAGCAAAAGGTAGGTGATATTAAATTTCATCAATATATTTAATCCAGTATATCCAAAATACTATTATTTCAACAAGTAATCATTTAAGAAATAGTAATGGGGTATTTTACCTTCTTTTTTTGGCATTAACTTTTCAGAGTTTGATACATATTCCACATTTACAGTACATCTCCGTTTGGACTAGACATATTTCAAGTGCTCAAAACTCACCATGAAATTAGTAACTGTGGCATTGGACAGTGCAGATCCTGAGGAAAAATACAATGTGAGTTTAAATTGTTACATGGGTACCTTAAATTCTTTTGTCAAATTTCCTAAATAGTCTGGCGGATTGTAGCAGTTAAAAGGAAGAGGTCTCAAATCAGACTTCCTGCATTTGAGTGGTATTTCTGCTGTTTAATGGCTATGTATGTGACCTTTGGCTAGTCATCTGTTTCCCCTGTACCCTAGTTTCCTCATCTCTAAAATAGAAAAATAACATTTATCTCATAAAGTTTTATTAATATTAAATAGGTTAGCGTATAGCAAGGGCTTAAGTAGCACAGAATAAGAGAGTCATGATTGTTTTTGGTGTTGTAACCTGGCATGTGGATGTTGGAATTTTTGAAAAGTCAGTTCTAAGCTCCTTTGTTTTGTTTTGTTTTTTTGTCTAATTCTCTGGGAAATACTATCCATGCGAAGGGCTTCAATTTCCATCTCTGTGACAATAAATTCATAGATTTTAATCTTGAGCTCAGACTAATCTTTTCCAAACCCAAATAGAAAAACATAATCCTAGACAGATCTACTTAGATTACTCAAAATAAAGTATTGAAAGGAGAACTCAGAATCCCCTCCTGCAAATTCTGTCCCCGCCCAAATAAACTGAAAGAAAGATGATTCTTTTCTTCCTGACAGGAGAGATATCAGAGAGGGCTTACCTCGATCCATTCAGCAGTGCAGACCTGGAATTTAGAAATTGCCCTTGGGCCCACTACCCCTCACCTCCCATTGCCAAACCTGTTACCCAATACCCTCCTCTAAATGTCTTAAATCCCTCTTCACCTTCCCTGTATCTCTGCCATCATCAGTGTGCCCATGCCAACCTCATCTCCTCCCGGATTATTGCGAGAGCCTCCTAAGTGCTCTGTCTTCATGTATTTTATCTAAGATGTCAATCTGATTATTTTATTCTCCTCCTCAAAAAGCTTCAGTAATTCCCCTTAGGTTCCAAAGTTAATGACCAAAATCTTTTATGTGACCTAAAATTTAGCACAACCTGCCTCCAGCCTTTCCCCGGGCTCCAGTCACAGTGATTTACTTTGAGTTCTTTATGCCTCCTCTTGTCTCAGTCTCAGGACATTTGCAGACATTAACCCATCTTTTCAGAATTCTCTGCTCCCACCTGGCTCCCTAGTTAATGCCTACTCATCCTTCAGTCATCAGATCAAATATCACTTCTTTGGGGGCAGCCTAGGGAAGTCCTAGTTTCCCAGTACACATAGCCCCATCATAGTTTGTAGCATATTTGTTTATTAAGTTATTGGTTAATGTTAGCCTCCGTTACTGGACTGTAGGCTTCATGATGGAAGGGACCATTGTTTAATTAAATCACTTTATTTTCAGTGAGATAGTTCCTGCCACATAAAGGATGCTTGATGTAAATTATGGAAAAAAGACCAAGGAGAAGAAAATAGTAGAAGCAAAGCACAAAATCACCATGGAATGTCTTTTCTTATTGCAACAAAATTCTGCACCCTTCCCCCCCCGCCCCCGAAGAAAACCACAGGACTATTGTTATTACTATTGAGTACTATTACTGTTACTGTTATCTCCTGTCCCCTGAAATTGTTGTAATTTGGCTTGTCCTCATCCTCAGGACATAGCAAGGATATTGCTAGGCTGCTTTACAACTCTTGCTCTATCTCCAAATTACTGTCTTATGAATTGTTATATCCCAGGTACCTTGTTTCCATACTGATCAAAGTCCAAAAGAGAATGCTTTAACTCTGCTTCTGCCTAGAGCCCTCCTGTACAGTTCAGCTAGAAAGCCAGGGTACTGCCCTAGGCAAAAGTAGTCAGAGATGGGAGGAAGGAACCAAAGAGTCCATCCCTAAAGCCTGAAAGCGTACTAGCCTTGCTTTAACCAGTCTGGGACCTGGAGATCCAATAAATTGCATCTGGGACAGATAGTGCCTAACACAGCTGCAGGCATCCAGGGTAAAATAAACCTTTGAATATTTTCCTCCCGTGAAAGAATAAAAAGTTAAAGGAATTGCTTGAATGTGTGTGTCTGGGGCACCTATCTTGTTACATTTTCTGTGGCATATATATAAATCATTAGCTTTGCAGCCGTGAGAGGAAAGATTTAAATAGCTAAAATACATGAAAATGAGTAGCATGCAGACAATTAATTTATGTGTATTATATAACCTACCTGATCATGAAACATTCATGCAGCTTAAGGATAAATGTGGGATAGCTGCATTTTATAAAGACTAAGACCCAGATATATTGGTGATAAAAGCAAAATATACATAAACAGATGGTTTCTAGTTAAGGAGGCATTACTCTGCTGTCACTTCTTTTCATTACAGCAGCTTCCAACACTGTATTAAGGATAGCTGTTTTTAAAAGTCCATTTGCCTGTATTCTAAATCCTGTACTGAGGAGCTCTTTCCACTCTCTCTTTGCACTGCTGCTGTTTGCAATTTTCGGCTTCCTATTCACTTCCTCGAAGATTTCAAATAGGCTGCATCAGGGAAATCAGGCAATTTTTTAAACCACCTTGGAAAACATGAAGTGATAAGAGCATCCAGTGAAGGGCCACTGTTTATCTATCTTTGAAGGAAATTCAAGACTATACAGTCAGTCCCAAGGACCTGGTCAGTTTATGGGTAGGTTTATGTTTTGGTACCATTCACAGCTCCATTGGTAGTTATACTTTGAAACACAGACTTACATAATCTAGGCTGATTTTGGTCCTGTATTCAATTAGAAATAATTTAAAAGAAATTTTGCACTTCTATAATTTTCAATTTTTCAAGCTTATTTATTTATTTTGTGAGAGACACAGAGTGGAGGGGGGAAGGGCAGAGAGAGAGAGAGAGAGAGAGAGAGAGAGAGAGAGAGAATCTGAAGCAGTCTCTGTGCTGTCAGCACAGAGCCTGAGCTCAACACAGGGCTTGAACTCACGAACCGGTGAGATCATGACCTGAGCCGAAACCAAGAATCGAGAATCGGATGCTTAACCAAATGAGCCACCCAGGGTCCCCTGCACTTTAATAGAGTGTTGTTTGTTCAGGTTTAAGAAGAAATTTTTAAATTACTGGCTCAAGTATAAAGTTCTATTAGTTCTTTGTACTAACAGGCGTAAGGTTGAATTTGCAAGTTTTGGCAACAAAGAGTTCTTTTTGGTGCTTGATGGTATTGAAGTTCTGGGATTGAATTTATTTGTTTATTCCTGTTCTTACTTAGAAAAATCATCTTACTTAGAAAAATTATCAACTGGATTTTGCCCAAAACCTGAAGCATCCTTTGATAGATAAAAAAATAAAAATAAAAAATAAAACCCAAATTCTAACTTAAGAACTTTCAGTTAAAGAACTTAATTCTCATTTACGTGGATAAAAATTGCGGCCAATGAATACTGCCCACCCATTTCCATCAATGGCCAGGAAATTATTTTGCAACTCTTATGAAATTCCCTTTATTCATCAATGATTTTCTATTTTCAACCTATAAGCTCGTCTACACATAACTTCAGCTCAAAGACATTAAAATAAGTGCAGTCTCTCTCAAAATACCAGTTTTGCTATTTCATATTCTTCCTCATTATCTCATATTTGTCTAATGATCGATGAATTGGCTGTCAAGAATAGGGGTACCATAACTCCTGTGGTCTTTCTCACACTCCAAAGGTAGCAAGGTTATGCTGATTGAGCCTCTGGACTTGTAATTCTCTCTGTCCCATTATCCCTTTCTCTACCCCTACTCCTTATGTTAGTTTAAGCTAACATATGGATTCTCACCATGGTCTCCTAATTGTTCACTCTGATTCCTGCCTCTCTTCACAGCCCATAATCTACCTTAGCACCAGAATCATACCCACAATCTATCATATTCTTTGTGGGTGCTAATGTAGTCACCATATCTTGAATATGACAAGCTCTTTTTTTAAGTCTTTGCAAACACTATCTGTAGCTTTTATTTATATGATATTTTCAATGCCCCCAACATCTTTCCCCTGCACAGACACATATCCTTCACACCAGCAAACCTTGCATCCATTTTCTAGTGGCCAAATTCCTATCATATTTAAAGGCCCATAGGGAACACTTTGTTTTCTGTGGAGTTTTCCCAGTTCCCACAAATAGAAAAAAAATATATACTCCTTCCATAACGCTTTGCATATGATGCCACTGTGAGTGCATGTTATTGCATAGTAATTATTTATACCTAAAGTTTCAGTTAATGGGCTCCTCAAGGCTAAAGGCATAACTTAGCCAATTTTGGACCCCTGGTTCATAGCTTGATACCTGGTACAAGGCTGTTAGTAATATAAATAGTAGATAACAATTTTGAGCATTTGATGGAGTATGAGCTTAAATTCGAGTTTCTTAGTCTTGGCACCATTAACATTTTGGGTCTGATAATTCTTTATTGTGGCATGTTGTCCTGTAGTGTATTGTAGGGTTTTAAACTGCATTCTTGGCCTCCAAACACTAGATGCCAGTAATTCATTCCAAGTTGGGATGCCCCAGAACATCTCCAACCATTGCCACATATCCCTTGGGTGGGAGGAATCTCTCTCAGTTGAGAACATTTGGTTTATGTAAATTATTTCATTTAAGCCTCATAACTATCCCATGAGACAACTGTAGACTTTTTTTTTCTCTTTTTCAAGAAAAGGAATTGTGGTTTAGTTTATACAGGTGGGAGGTGGTGATACCTTGATTTAAAGCCCAGATGTCTCTGGAGCCTGTGTTCTTAGTCACTAAGCTGTGATGCCTTCTAATCCATAGTTCCTGAATACCTTTTATTTAAATATTTGACAACCAGTTTCATTTGTTGATAATATACCATTACATGAATTTTAATTCACTTTAAGATTTGATGAGTAATGAGTCTTGAAAGGCATTCAAGTTTGTATCCGTGCAAATAAGACACAATTGTGAATATGTGCATGACTAATAGACACCTGGAGTTTCTGAGAGTTTTTATAGATCTGCAGCTCGACCTCTCATTCCCCATGGGAATCTCTTCTGCATTGTCCGGTGCACAAAGATGGGAGAATAACAATAATGCATATTTTTTTGAACATCATTTGTAAACAAGTTGCCCCCTTGCAGAAAAGATAGTTTTCTGAAATGAGCACAAGACTAAGAACTGTAAGCCATATGGTTTCAGGTCTGCCACTCACCTCCTCAGTTGCCCTTACCCTTGGTTAGACCCAGCTTCCTTCTCTGAGTAATAGAAACAATAATTGCAGTCCTGGTCACCACACAGATAATTATTCATGTGCTGACTCAAGAAGACACTGCTAGATAAATGAGGAACATTACTGTTGTTTTATAGGATTACAGAAATTTTACTTGTTAGGCTGAGAAGGACTGTATCCTCATGAGACTATTCTTACAGGAAAAGTTGGACAATGAACTGGGAGAATTATGATATATGGAAATGATCTCTTCTCTATTGGGAGGCAGAAGAAATCATATTATTCTGCAAAACCACCTTCACAGTAGCAACATCAATACATTTCCTTTGACTATTAATATCTAACTTGTCATCTTGATTTTTTTTTTTCAACAAGATGATACCATGGTGGTACCAATGATTTAGTTATTGGCATTGTGCCTTCCTCAGGACAAAAGCTGGGACTGAACATATGTATATAATTAACCTCTCCTAATTGTAACTGAACTATGACATTTCTTGCCTTTTAAAAATATATTTTGGTGCCACCTCAAAACTCCTTGATATTCATTAGTATTTGTTAAATACATACTTTGCGGGAAAGTGTAAACTCAAGGCTTTCTCCTCTGGATTACCAAGGCTTTATGAATATTGACTGTCAAGGAGGCTGCAGGCTGACCCATCCTTACATAATATACATATTGATATATACACCCATATCACCTTAAGCCTACATCTGTGGTCTGTAATGAATAATTAATCCTACCATTTTTACATTGTAAATTCATTTCCAACATTCTACTCACCTGTCCAATCAAATAAGTTAAAGTAAAATTGCTGTAGCACATGCTGTTTACCTCTCTTTGTGTGCTGGAGTAAAGGTGTTGTGTAGGTACTTCTATCAATCTGTTCTCGGTTTCCTGACCGCAGTTGGAAGTCAGCTTTGGAAAAATGGGCCTTCATGACTTGGGGAAAGTTACTTAGACTTTCTGCTGGACCTAGTATAGGAGGACCATTATTGTGTTTTCTCAAGTCTATAAACTTTTGATACTATCTCCCATATATATATGGGATCATATATACATTTATACATTTTTTATTTATTAAGGGCATTAGTTAATTCAATGTAAATCACCAAAATTGCTGTAATGTTTCATGGTTTGCTGCTCTAGGGTTCCCAAAAACTAGAAATGGTTTCGGCTTCTTTCAATGGGTTGATCATCCTGTAAATGAGAATTAGAATAACCTATTTCATACGTGATGTTTATGGACTATATTAAATAAGAGTATACTAAATAATGGCTACTCTGTTACTTTATATATGAAGCTGAGAAGCTGTAAATGCCCTCCAGTGAGTTTATAATTTAAACTCAAAATGCTAGACAGAATAATGCCTGCCACCCCCACCCCCCACAAAGATGTCTATGTCCTAATCCCCAGCATCTGTGAATATGTTAGGTTACATTATGGAGAGGAATTAGATGAGTGGAGGATTAGATGATTAGAGGAATTTCAGATGAGTGTAAAGTTGTTAATTAGCTGACTTTAAAATAGGGAGATTATCCTGGATTCTCTTGGTCAGTCCAATGGATTCACAGGGCCCCTTAGAAGTAGAAGAAGTGGGCGGAAGAGATGGAACCAGAGAGATAGTAGTGTGAGAAAGACTTGGCTCAATATTGCTGGCTTTGAAGGTGGAGGGAAAGGGGCCATGATCCAAGGAAGGTAGACCTCTAGAGGATG
Source organism: Puma concolor (assembly GCF_028749965.1). Taxonomy (NCBI): domain Eukaryota; kingdom Metazoa; phylum Chordata; class Mammalia; order Carnivora; family Felidae; genus Puma; species Puma concolor. The sequence continues at coordinate 52,521,774 of NC_141679.1, read as the reverse complement.
GAATGGAAGCAAAGCAATGTATTCTCTCCTAGAGCCTCCAGAAAGGAATGCAGTCTTGTCAACACCTTGATTTTAGCCAAATAAGATCCATTTCAAGTTTCTGACATTCAGAACTGTAAGATAAAATAACTGTAATATTTAAACGATGAAATTTGTGGTAATTTGTTATAAAAACAATGAAAAATTAATACTTGATGTAGTAATTGGGTTAGCATTTTGTCATTTGTTTCAGATCCATGTTGACATAACTCCTTCAAGAGATCAGCACTACTCCTGGGACTTATGAGTTATTTTTTTTGGACACCCTAAATGGAGTTTTTCTGGGGGTCATTCAAAGAAACTGCTCTCCTGCCTCAGGGTACTCACAGTTTAGCCTGGGTGGGAAAGAGCCAAACAAGTAAATAAACATAAACGTGTCATTTACTACAATAAGTGCTTCCAGAGAGAAGGGTACCTAGTGTGTCTTCAAAGACACAATCAAATCTGTCTGACGTATGCACAAAATGGGTATATTGGTGAGAATTTCCTATTTGCTTGATGTTCTTCTCTTCTCAGAACCAGACATAGGGTGCCTCATATAAACAAGACCACAAAGAACAATTTAGTTAGTCAGGATGGGCTAGGTTATGGCACAGTAACAATGAACCCTACAGGGTCCATTTATTTCTAACTCATACTGGATGTCTCCTAGCCACAGAGACCAGTAGTAAGTTTGTTCCATATTCGTACTCTGAGACTCTGGGGAACATTCATCCATCCTCTGAAACATCACTGGTTGAAGTGATGGGACAAAAGATAAAACTGGACTTTCTCAAAGCAGGAATTAATTACTCTAGTTCTGGAGTCAATGCCTGCTGCTTTGATCCACAGTTCATTGGCCAGCATTATTTACCATGTGCAGTCCAATTACAGAAAGCAGGTGGCTCGTGGGGGAGCAGTGGCAGGGGTTACCCTATGAGCAATGTGTGTCCCAGAATGAGAGGAGCACTGTCACACAGATCAGGCTTCTGTACTAAAACAGTATATGTACTTCTTGTTCTCCACTCAGCTGTGTCTCTTCACCTGAATATTAGTAGTAGCACATTTATTAGTGCCAGAACAGGACTTCGAGATTATTACCTTCAAACTATGGGTTTTTTTAGTGGGTGATATTATATTTTTCTACGTGGCTTCCTTCTATTCTGAAACTGCTGAAAGATGGCTCATGTAATGTGTATCATAATTGTAAGAAGAAACTAGATGTAAAAAAATTAAATTTCTATTTAATAGTGTCACTACTATCAATAGTATCAATAGCCCTTTAAGGAAGGAGTAGTTTGAAAAGGAGACCATAGAACCACAATGGGCCTTCTAGGCCCTCCTTCATTCATCCAATAAGCATTTGCCAAACCTTCCCATGTACCTACCAAGGCACTAGGTGGTCAGTGTTGGCACAGACAGAATCTTCCTAGTGGAAGATTTATAGAAAATAGGTCAGTAAATTACAAAACACCATGAGTGAATATGAAAGCCAGGAGAAGGTCTGAGTGTTCTGGGCATATAGAAGAGGCTGGCCTAGCGTGTAACAGGTCAGGGAAATATCTTGGTAGTATGGTGATTTGAGAACCCAGGGCTGGGTAGGAGTGAGTTCTTTGGAGAGGAGGGCAGAGTTCAACCCTTTGAAGGCAGGGTTACAGGTAGATACAGGGTGAGGATAGCAAGAGTATGGCAAAGCTGGGGAACTAGTTTTAAGTGTAAAGGCCCAGAGGCTAGAGAAATTGGAGCCTGGCAGGTGTATGTCATCTCCCCTCACAGAAAAATGAGTCAACTTTGAGCCCTGTAGAAGTCTCAGCTTCCTGTGTTAATTATGCACTATGCATCTAATTATGTATCTGTGTGGGCTTAGATGTAAAGACAATGTGATGCTATTAGATCAGTTTTCAGTGTCTCTGGTTAACTCTGTGGCCTAGAAAGGCTTCTTCATCCAATGTAGATTCCGGTTTGAATTGTAATGATAACTCAGAATGGATTGCATTTGAGCTAACACAGCTGTGTTATTCTGGTTTGCCTGGCACACACACAAAGCAGCAGGCTGGTTTTCAGTGTTACCGTGTGCCAGGTACTGTGTTGCACTAGGGACTTACCTACAGCAGGGAGGAAAAGAGGTGCCTTGCTACACAAAATTTATTTCAGATTAAGCCCAAATCTATGCATTTTAAAATGAAAGTTTTTAAACCATCAAGCAGAAGTGTTTCTGCTAAGTGTGTTTTAAACAAGAAGAGCTTTAAAAAAGTAGGGACTATCAGGGGTTTTTGACGAGGATTACTTACTGGAGGTCGTGGAAATCTAAGTAGGAAACTCTGTCAGGGATGTTGAAGGTTTTTTCCTCCCCAAATTCCCTAACTATGTCTTCTGTCTTATGCTCAGAATAGGGAGGAGGAATTAGGCAAAACTCTTTTATGTCAAGAGTGCTTGACTTATAATCTGCATATCACTGTTTACATTTCCCCTTTGCAAGAAAACACTACAGAAACCCCTGGTAAGTCATGTTTCTCTTCCTGCCTTAGTTTCCTGATTTTTCCCTAGTATCTAAAAGGATTGCAGTGGAGACAAATGGAGCCAATTTATATAAACTTAACAACAACAAAAGAATGTTGTGCAAATTTATAGCGATATTTTTATTTATTATTTATTTGTGTTATGCAGAACCTGGGAGGTACGACTCTAGAGTACTTGGTCACCAGGTATGAACTGAGCTTGGAGGCATCACTGGGATAAATGGTTGAAAGGAAAATGGTGACAGATTGCCTGGGGAAAGGGCCAGATGAGGAATTAAAGAGCCCAGGGGATGACACAAAATGGGATTTTGAGACCAGGAGTGTGGCAGTTAGAAGTTTCTTCACCAAACACCTGAAGCAGCTTCTATGAGTTAGGGACTCCTCTAGGTACAAGGGAAACACATGAATATGACGCTGCTTCTACCATGAAGTACTCTATTGTCTATTGTGACAGAAACCATTTCAGTGTCAGGTGATCAGAGCTGAAATGGAGACACTCCTAAGCTGCTCTCCAAGCCCAGGGAATTAGGAAATTCAAGGGGTGCCCGTGGAAGAATTTACCCTGCAGATCAGGGGCACTGAGAGTAGTCCTGAGGTTTTCTGACCTCATTTTCATAAATTTACATACCTAATAGAACCACACTGTTTGGTTATAGGAGCAAGCTTGGCCTTTGGCCTTTGAAGATAAGCTGAAACATGGAATCACCTGTGGAGCTGGGAGATGAGGAATTATAGGAGAAGGTACAATTCAGAGAAGGAAGACAGAGCAGTACCAGTGCAATTGAGATTTCTCCCCAGCACTTTCTTCCCTCCATTTTCCCATCACTGCTCCCCCAAGAAGGTTACTAATACCAAGGTGGCACCATGGGAGGAACAATGAAGTAACCACAAGTCATGATCGGGAGCAGCTAGAAGAGGACAGGAGGATAACCATAGTCAAGGCAGAGGATATTGGTTGCATCTGCAGTGTTTAAGGAGGTTAAATTGTGGCAATAGGACTGCCTTGACCAAAAGGTCAAGGAGAGTAAGAAGGAAAGGGAGGGGGGAATGGGAAGAAATGGAAGTTTCACCAGCCATTTTTAAAGTAAAATGAAGAAGAGGTAACAATTTTTATATGAGAGATATTTATAACCTGTATCTATCTATAGTAGATACAAATAATGAGTTTGAAGCAACATTATTGAGAATAAGCCCATATGAATGTGTATTTGAACAGCTTTATTGACATAGAATTCACTTTCCACATAATTCACTCATTTCAAGTCTACAATGCTTTATTTCAAGTCTTTTGCTTTATTCATACTTATGCAACCATGGTTAAAATGAGTGTTAGATATTAACATGGATATTTTCCCATAGATCCATCTCTTTTCACCCTGAACAAATAATCTGTCTTTCTGTGGCCTTTCACTCTGACAGTGTCATCATGACATATAATGATTTGTAACCCTCTACTTGATATAACCTGGGATTTTAAAAACCATCATAAAGCTGAAGGCCTTGTTAAAGTGTACTCTTTTGTTTAGCAGCAGACCAAGCAGAAAAGTTGAAATGCATTTTAAGAAGTACAGTATTGTCCATTTCAGGTGAATGACCCACATTCCTCAATTGTAATTATAGTGTCTGAAAACTACCCTTAAAGTCCTTATGGAAAAAAAACACAGGTTTAGACAAATAACTGTATATAGATATGTAAATGTTTAGTTACTAGATTTTGAAGTTGAAAGGATGAAGCTCAAAGTTAAGTGGACCCATTGTAATTTAATTTAATTTTACTTTATTTTCTGGTCTTGACATGTGACTCTTGGGAGTTTCTTCCAGTGTAGAAAATCACTTCAAATGGAGCTGTGGGCTTGGATAAGCTCCACAGGGCCGAGAAGCATGGGGAGGAAGAAAAGACATGATCATAAATGATAGATGAGAACTGACATACTGCCCATGAGTCTCACATGTGGCTTAGATGAGATGATGTGCCATAAATTAAACCTTGTGATTCCTGTAAAAAATCTGACATGAAAGGTTGACCAGAGTAGGAAAAAAAAAAAAAAAAAGTCAAGTCAAAGCATATTTCTATAGAAGTCAGGGATGCCTTTATCTTAATGTTTCCTTCTCTTAAGGTGTGCTGGTTTCCTATTGCCAATAACAGGATCTATTTCCTTATCAGCCTACCAACCACTGTAAGCCTGGGATTGGAGTCCTGGGGGGCCAGAGGTGAGTCAAAGTAGTTGAGCACAGTGGCCACATCTGTAGTGAATTGCATCATTGGTCAGTCCCCTCCAGCCCTCCATATGAGAGAATTACATTTCCTCATCCCATTGGCACTCAGGTTATCCATGTGGCTTTCTCTGACTATTGAAATATGTGTGGCCTGTGATTCCTACGTGTAGAAAGAAGCTTTAAGAGCCATCGCATGGGTATGGCATTGCAATTTTCTTCCTGCCAGGGGAACATGGGTGTATATAAGATAAGAGTTTTTGTTTTTTGTTTTTTCTTCAGCCTGGATTCTAGACTATATGAGGAGAACACTGCTGCCAATATTCGCCGTGATGTGAATGAGATGTAACCTTGTTTTTGTAAGCCATGGAAAACTGTTTTCATAGTTATTGCAGCATATAATCAAACAAAATGGACAAATACACCTCACATTCATAGTATAGAAACAGGGTGGTCAAATGCAGTGTAAGGAACAAAATGGAGCCCAGAGGTGATAACTAAAACTGTTGGGTCAGAATTTGGGCAAACTCTGGAAAAGAATGGGGACAAAGGGCAAAGGTGGAAGCAGATCCAAGGGTCTCTTGATAATTACTGTGATCATAGATGAAGTTAGCAAGTCCTACTAACTGGTCTGTTTATGTCTTTAGCAGCAGCATTATCTGGTGGGAGTATGGGCCATTTCTAAATTAACCCCCACTTCTACCTAATATTTTACATTCTTTCAGAAAAGGAGAATACCCAGAAACTTTAATAAATTCAGTACTCTCAGGAGTGATTGCTCCATAGCAGGTGGGTTATGGAAAACAAACAAAACAAAACAAAACAAAACAAAACAAATAAACCACATTCTAAATAAATTAATCCTTACTGGGCCTCCAGTAACTCTGTCCCACCCATTTTGGATGTGATGGCTTGAAACAGGGCAGAAATAAATCACTTAAGCTTACAGTAAGAGGTTCTTCAGTGTACAAGAATCAGGTGTATTGACTGCAGTGGAGAGATGATTGAGATGGGTATTGTATCCTTAAATTCACTTAGACCACTTGTGCTGGTATACATTCATCCCTGAGGGTTTCTTGGCTGGGATGAGAAAGATAAATGCTCAGTGAGCCTTGTGTCTATGTCTTGTCTAGAACTAGACTCATGACCCTTATCTGTTACTATGTCTGATGGTTGGGGTGTGTGCATGTGGCTGATGCATTATTATTTTCTGGAAATTTGTCATTATAACTAAAACTCAACAGAAGGATTCTAGACTTTTAGTGGGCTAATTTAATTAGGGACACCAAAGGACAATGTCTCTGACCTTAGTAATATCCCATACTCGGGGCACTTCAGTGACTCAGTCCATTGAATGTCTGACTCTTGATTTTGGCTTAGGTGGTGATCCCAGGGTCGTGGGATCAAACCCCACTTTGGGCCCTGTGCTGAACAGTAAGCCTCCTGCTTGAGATTCTCTCTCTCCCTCTGCCCCTCTCCTGCTTGCCTGCGCTCTCTCTCTTTCTAAATTAAAAAATTAGAAAATTAAATAAAAAAAAGATCCCATACATACACAAAATGTAGCAGACAGCTATGCAAGCTTATTGTTCTCATTTGAAAGAAATTCCTTATCTAAAATATTTCATTTTGTCTTACACAAACTGAAAGATTAAAAAAAAAAACTAAGAGAAATTACCTATTAAATGATTTCTCGGACTATAACTTCAAAATCAAATGTTATATAAATATTGAATACTCATGTATATATATAAATGGTTAAATTTGAACAGAAATTAAACTCTAAGAGAGGCCAGTTAATTTTTAAATGCTTCAATTAATTTTAAAATGACATGGGTATCTCTTTACTCCCCCACATTGCTTTTAATTATTCCCTTTTGAATTGAAACTATTGGCTATAATTAATTTTTTGAAAAGATGCTATGTGGGAAATAGGAAACATACAATGTATAACAGTTTTACGTCGGATCTATTCAAGGGCTAATTAATTTTCATAAGATATAATAAGAAAATTTAATGAAAGGCAATTCTTATTTTATTTCCACTTTAATCCCAAAGGAAGTATGGATGCTAAGAACTTACAATTTCATTGTTTTAACGGGTTATTCAGATATTTTATAAGGGAAAAAAATGAACCGTTCATGCCAAAAAATGTTCGGTAGCATATTAGAACAATGACTGCCTTATGACCCCAATTCAGAGAGCATCTGGACATCTCACACTAGCAAGTACATCTGTTTCATCCTTTTTCATGAGTCTTGCCTTTTTTCCTACCATAAGTGATTATGCTCTGTGCCTATAGAGTAAATTAAAGAGGTGTAATGTATTGGTCTGACCTGATTGAGGCAAGGGACTTCAAATATTCATAACTTTTGATGTATGGTAAGCTCTAACCGTTTGTGAGCGATCCCTCGAGGGAACTTGTCAGTCCTCAGATTCATGAATACCTGTTTAGCATACAATTTCCTCTATAAAGAAAATACATAATAATGAAGAGAGAACAATAAAAATGTGTTGAGATGTGTCTCATAGTGCCTCTGCTAGACTCTCACTAACTCAGTGATTCAGTCTTCATACCAGCCTTGAAGTGCCTGTAATAATAATCCATATCTCAGAAATGACAAGTTGACTATATACCCTGGAACTTTGGGGTCCTTCCTGAAATATAAGCTGTGAATGTTAAATCTATAATGCCAGGAGTTCACTTTATTTCTTTTTGAAAATACACATAACCGGATGGTAGAAATTTTGGCACTGTAAAGCATAGGTTAAGAGCTTTACTTTCCTGGAATGTAATAAAATGTTTCCATCAGACAGTGGGGATGGGCAGTGATTAAAAAAGATCAATTCAGGATGGAACATTAAAAGAACAGTGGTCTGTGATATTGTTTTTCAAATAGTACAAAAAAATGCAGTACTGAATATTTAAGTTAAATGTTTTATAAATGCATACATTTCCACTATACTAGTAATATAAATTTATTACTTTGAAAATTATCCTAAGTCAATACCCTGACATTGTCACCATTCTCATACTGAATTATTTCCATGTGTCTTTTTCTTTAGGAAGAGATAATTAATTTTAAATCTAAAGTATTCATATTGAGATAGCTACATACACATAGCATTTACTGATATTTTATCACAAGCCATGCAAGGTAGATTTTATAAGTAACTCCATTTGAAAGAAGAGAAAACAAAGACTCAGAGAAGTCTCTAATTAACATAGCTAGTAAGAAGTGAGCCAGTATTTTGAACCTAGATCTGTCTAATTCCACTATCCTATGCTTTCCTTTATAACTAAGCTTAGTGAAGCAATAGGACACAGAATATAAGCAAAAATACATACTTTTATCATTAGGTTGGATATAAAAGGTATAAGCAATGACAACACTAATAATACCAGCAACAGCACTTCCTGAGAACTTAGAGTTCCTTGCAGTTCGGTAGATAGAAAGAGTTACTTTCGGGGCGCCTGGGTGGCGCAGTCGGTTAAGCGTCCGACTTCAGCCAGGTCACGATCTCGCGCTCCGTGAGTTCGAGCCCCGCGTCGGGCTCTGGGCTGATGGCTCAGAGCCTGGAGCCTGTTTCCGATTCTGTGTCTCCCTCTCTCTCTGCCCCTCCCCCGTTCATGCTCTGTCTCTCTCTGTCCCAAAAATAAATAAAAAACGTTTGAAAAAAAAAAATTAAAAAAAAAAAAAAGAAAGAGTTACTTTCCTGAGCAAAGATAGCCACCCCTGCCACCTTTCTGTCTTCCTCTTCCTCCTCCTCCATTGTGTTTTTTTTTTTTTTTTCCCCTTTTCTAGGTCTTTTCATTCACTGGATTCTCTTTATATTCTTTCTCTCTTTTTTCTCTCTCTTGGAAGACTTTTTAGTATGCTTCTTTCTCTCTCACTCTCCTTTCCCTTATCTTTTTTCATTTTTCCCCTTTTTATCTTTTTGTCATTATTTTAAGCCTGATGTACTTATTTCTCTTTGTGACCTGGGGTCGTAAGATCGTTAAAGTTTCTGTACAAGACAAAGACAGAACAGGATACTGAATGATTTTTTTTTTTTTTAATAGGTGGAAACCCATCCTCAGGAAGGTCGAATCATTGGAAATAATTCACTCTAAAAATATAAGCTTTACCTTTAGGTTGAACTGAATGAATGACATTTTTATACATCCCAAAGATCAAATATTGACTATTATTATTACTCAACCTAGTATTATTTCTTGAGCTTTGAATGTTTTTGAAGGATTTCTTATTTTAAGGTGCAGCATATATTTTAATTTCTAAAGATATTCATAGGATTTGGAGGAGTTACAGCACAATAGCTTTAATCAAATTTGTCTCCCTGCTGCCATTAGTTGTTGAGTTCAGTTTCAAACTAGCATTTATCACACTCCTTTAAAAAATCAGCTATTGTATCTCACCAGGAACATAGTAAAATATTAATTTCTGTCTTCTAATTGTCACATTTTGAGAAAAATAACTCCAAAAACAGCCAAGAGTCAACAACAGACTCTCCTCTATAATTAGTCCTCGTCTCTTCCCAGAGTAACTTTATAGACATACATCAAATACCTTCAGAGAGATAGGATTAGTATTTCCAGAGAGCTTCAGGATTTCAGAATGGTGTTTGTTTAGGCCAAGAGATTACAGTTCTCAACTAAGGATACCACAAATCAGCATATAAACATTTGAGTTAATTTGATAGTGGGAGAATATCCCATTGTTTGCCACTTGATGAACCAGCAGAAGATCCAAGGGCGTGTAGCTATTCCAAAAGAATTAGTCTTAACCTTTCTATCAATGAACTTGGATTCTGTGGGTACTTTAGGACATCCACCTTTTGTGAGTGACACCTTATTTTCCCGTCACTTGAAGATATTTCTTTGCTCTGCCCTGGAGAAGACAAGACAATCTCCATTCATTTCCAGAAGTTACATCAGTGATGTCTTTCTTCTCACCCTTAATAGGCGTTTAGGAAAGTGAAATAGAGAAACTCTGGCCCAGTATTTGGAGGCAAGAGGTCTAATCAGCCACTTAATGGCTCCACACTTAAATTTTTGAGACTTAGTTTGCTGGTGTGAAAAATAGGGTAATAACAGTACCTATCTCAAAGTTGTAAGAAATGGTACAAGTGTTCAAAACATGTAGCTATTTTTATTACAGGTATGGCTATTAATCTATTCCAACTCAGGGGACAGGAACAACCTTCCAGCCCTATAGAGTTGGCAGGAATAAAGTACCATTTCTTTGCCAAACTGTCAGTGGGTCCTGCTTGTCATCCTTTTCCCGGGAAAACTGGAGAATTCCTTGACACAACACAGTCCAATTTCAGGGAGTACCTAGAAGAACCAGAATGCTGAGACCACAGGAGAAGTAGGAAATGCTTTTAGGATAATTTAGCCACAAGACTCTTGATTCACAAAATGCACTACTCCCCAGGACGCCTGGCTGGCTCAGTCAGTGGACCCCGCGACTCTTGATCTCAGGGCTGTGAATTTGATGCCCAGGTTTGTGTACGGATTACATAAAAAATAAAATCTTAAAAGAAAATGCCCTACTATACAAGCCTCATTTTGAAATTAACTTTCTAAATGACTAAGGTTTTTTCCCTCAGGTTTGAAGCAACTAGCATCGTGCCTGTGGTTCTCTTCCAGGTAGCAGAAGAGATGACAAAAGTCAGCAAAAATACGAATTATTATTTGGCCATTCCTTGCCCCCCCACTTACCTTCAAACTTACTCCCCGAAACTACAATACCCATTTGATCTTTCACCTTCTCTGACATCCTGTTATTGAAAATGGTGACTCCCTACCTGCCCCTCACACCCAGCTTTCCTTATCCTTTTGTTGTTTTATATTTTACCACAGCCCTTGCCACTTTTTGATGTGGTATACATTTTGCTTATTCACTTGTTTAATGTCTATTTTTCCCAGTAGAGTATAAGTTTCCTGAGAGAGATTTTGTCTTTTTTGTTCACTAAAGTCTCAGTGCCTAAAATATTACCTTGAATATTATAGATTCTTGACAAATACATATATAATGAATGAATGAGTGAGTGAGTATAAATAGCTAATATTTTCCTAGTTTTACAGATAAGGAAATGTGAATAGGAAATGGGGAACCTGTATGTTTTCATCCACTCTTTAAATAGTTTTTGAGCTTCGATTGTTACTGTCTAGGCGTAAGCTAGGTACTGGACACTTCTATCCCCCCTCCCCCTCATATCACACATACACATCTTCCATCTCTAATTTCTGCTGTAAGATAACTTAAATTTTACTGGAGGATGTAGGCAATGGGCAATCTATAGGTAAATAATATAATTATAGGAGTATGATAAGTAGCACTGTAAAAGAATAAACCTATGGGATTGGTAGAGTAACTTAGAGAAGACTTTTTAGAAAATAGAATGGCCAAGGACAACCTTTATGAAAAATAAAAATTCATGTTTCTTATGAGAGGTAAGGTACTCTAAGAAGAGTTTGGAGAATACTTCAGACTTAAAGAATTACACATGCCCAAGGTCAGAGGTAGGAAGGAGCTTGTTCTATTCCTTCCAAATGCAATGGTCCCATCAGTGTTATAAGATCATTGTAAGTGGGAAATATAAAAATGGAGAAATAGGCATGGACCAAATACACTCCCTTCTAGAGACCTTATACTGTATCTTATCATGCATATAAAACTGCATCCATATCCCTCATTAAATATAACTTTTCTATAACCAGTTGTGTTGTCTAGCTGATATGGCAGTCTTTAAATTTTAAAATGAATATGAATTCATTTTTACTTTGTGTATTTAAAAAAGAAAATTGAGTCAATGATTATTTTTCTTAAGTTCCTTACATTGTGCCACATCCTTGGAAGATTCCCAGGATCTGAACACTGAGGTGGTAGTGTAGTATCTATTGGATAAAATTGCCCTGCTGAGTGAGTGAATGGATTGGAGTGAGACAAGAAGAGAAACAAGGATGTCAGCACAGGTGTTGTTGCCGTGTCAGAGAAGACATGGGTCTCAAGTTATGGTGATGTAGTAGGGATAAAAAGTGAGCAGGTCAGGGGTACCTGGGTGACTCAGTCAGTAAAGCGTCCGACTTGGGCTCAGGTCATAATCTCATAGTTCGTGGGTTCCAGCCCCGCATCAGGCTCTATGTTGACAGCTCAGAGCCCGGAGCCTGCTTCCAATTCCGTCTGTTCCTCTCTCTCTGCTCCTCCCCCACTTGCAGTCTGCTTTTAGTCTTTAGGTATCTTTGAGGGTTAGAAGGTAACTGAGGATTCTCCAGAACTTTTGTTTATGTGTATAACATATGTCAATATTTTCATAGTCAATATTAAAGCACCAATTTTAAAAATATGTTTAGAATAAAACTAGTAAATAATCATATGTTAAAAAATACTTTTTATAGGGGCACCTGGCTGTCTCAGTAAGTAGACTGTGCGACTCTTAATCTTGGGATTGTGAATTTGAGGCATATGTTTGGTGTAGAGATTACTTAAAAATAAATATCTTAAACAATACATTTTGGGGCATCTAGGTGGCTCAGTCAGTTAAGTATCCAACTCTTCATTTCGGCTCAGGTTATGATCTCATGGTTGGTGAGATCGAGCCCTGCGTCTGGCTCTGCACTGACAATACGGAGCCTGCATGGGATTCTTTCTCCCTCTTTTTGTGCTCACTCCCAAAAAAATAAATAAATAAACTTAAACAAAAACATTTTAGGAAAACAACTGTAGTCATCTTCCAAATCTAGAAACAAATAATGAGAAGAATGATATTATTTTATATTTTCAACAATCTCTTTAATATCTGATATCTAATATCTGATATCACATAGCATGTAGCTTTAATATCTAATATCTAATATCTGATATCACATAGCATGTAGCTTTGGGAAAATACCCTTATTGTGACATGTCCTGACATGACACAATATCCTTATGTGACATGTCCTGACATGACACAATATCCTTATTGTGACATGTCCTGACATACCTGATGGGTATGAAAAGGCAAATGATATCTTAGTATAATTATGAAACTAGTTTTCACCTTGTGAATCCCAGGGCTCCTGGATCACACATGCCTTTGATTTAAGGTTTTGATCTGCAAACCTTTCTTTTCTTTTCTTTTTCTTTTTTTCCCAGTTCTCACATTACTTCCCTTCTTCTGAAGATCAGTGGTTTTGTAGAATTGTGTTTCTTTGTCCTTCTCCCAACCTTGAATTGCATTTATAGGAAATTCTAGTATGCTTAAATTTAAATCTAGTTAACTTTTCTGGAAATCCTACCCCTAATTCTTACTTCCCACCCTTCTATTCACTGGGCTTTTAGAAATTACAACCTCAGACTTTGGCTTTCCCAACTCATCCTTCTCTGGTATTTTTGGACTGTAGAATAATGAATGTTTCATAGGACCAGTGGAGGAAGCCTCTACTGTCTGTCTCCATATTTGATTCTCAAATCAGTTTGGCATTGTACCACCAGACATCCCCTATTATCCCAACCACATTTCTCATAGTTACTTTGCTCTTTAGGGAGCCAGTTCTGTTCAGAAAGGGTAGGCTGGCAAATAGGAAATTTTATTAACCACGAAATCAAACTACATTTTCAGATATTTGATTCTGTTCTTGGCAGACTGAATGTTCTGTGCACTTAGATGCATGACTTTCTAATATTCACTCTCTTGAGAAATCATCCTTTTATGTTCTAGCTCTTGGTATGAACAAACAGAATAAACACAGCATAGAAAAGAACGGAGGGATATATTTATGAAGCCTGATCTTATAGTTCAAAAACATCTACTGACACACACAACTGTAGAAGACATACTTTTCTTTCAAAGGATAATTTTGGCCTTTAATGGAGATCTAGTCTTTTGGGACTAAACTGTAGAATTGCACACACTTCCCTAATGTTAGAGTACTATTCAGTAAATTGCTTTTTCCTGCATATTAAATGGGACTGCTATGTGTTAGGAGAGTCCCTTCACTTAAAGGATGGGCATTTTGTGCTAATTATTTCTGTTTTTATAAAATAAGAAATAGATCCTTAAGTAATGATATGAGAGTAAGAAAATCTGTTCAAAAGTTGTTATTAAATAGGATGCTAAAATAAGATTTAGGTTATCTGAGAATTGACACGTACCGATCTCCTACCACATGCCAGGACTTGGTACTCAGGAATCCTTGTTTCTCAGTTTGTTAATTTCTCATTCACATCACAGTTTGGATTGTTCCGATCACATCCCAGTGTGTGTTTGTATTGTCTTTTCTTATGGAGAAGACATTTTCTTTGTTCAAGGTACCTGTTGATTCTCTCACTCAGACATTTACTCATTCAGTATTTGTTGAGCATCTGCTATATTCAGGTTCTGGAAAGACAAAAATGAAAAAGAGTTGGTCCCTGCCATCCAACTGATCATGAGATGATAAGGCAAAGAGGATGTAAAAGATGTAAAGCAGAGTGTGATCAATGATGACTACAGAGGTGGGAAATATAACTCTTGTAGGCAAGACAGTCACCGTAGGAGTGGATGACATTTCAGTTGGGCCTTGAAGTATTAATAGGATTGTAACAAGTGCAAAAGGAGAAGGGAAGGAGGGATGGGAATGGCCGAGAAAAGAGACTATTCTGCACAGAAAAGATGGTGTTTGTAGACTAGATAGGTAAAATAGGCCTTTGTGTGTTTACTGGGACCACCAGCTCTCAACCCATTTTCTATAGAAATTAAGACACTATGAAGTGAAATATAGATTATATGTTTGCTAAAGCCAATAGGATAAAATAAGATAAAAACAGAGAGGGAGGCAAACCATAAGAGACTTTTAAATATAGAGAGAAAACTGAGGGGTTGCTGGAGGAGTGTTGAGTTGGGGGGTATAGGCTAAATGGGTGATGTACATTAAGGAGGGAATTGTTCAGATGAGCACTGGGTATCATATGTAAGTGATAAATCACTAAGTTCTATTCCTGAAACCATTATTATACTATATGTTAACTAACTTGGATTTAAATAAGTAAACAAATAAACAAACTTTGCAAATAATTATATTCCCATAAAAAAAATAAATCCAGTAGGATATAAAATAATCATTCACTTATCTCTTCTCAGTCTTAAGAATAGGTTTCTAAAGTCCTTCTTGGTAGGAATATTTAATTTGACCAAGTTGGTTGATTCTGAAAAATAAGGATAGCTATGGGGCATTGGGTGGCTCAGTCAGTTAAGTGTCTGGCTTCAGCTCGGGTCATGATCTCACAGTTTGTGGGTTTGAGCCCCACGTTGGGGTCTATGCTCACAGCTCAGAGCTGGGAGCCTGCTTCGTATTCTGTGTCTCTCCCTTTCTCTCTGTTCTTCACTGTCTTGCACTCTGTCTATGTCCCTCTCTCAAAATTAAATAAACATTAAAAAATTAAAAAAATAAGGATAACTAGATTAAGTGAGCCTGAAAAATCCTTATTGATATTTTCTTATTTGATAATAATAAGCAATAAGCATGTTACATCATGAAAGACAACATATTAATATTTTGTATAGTATATATTAATCAATTTCCACTTAATATCTCTTGCTCAGAAGAAACTTTGCAGAAGACCCCCTCCACCAAGTTTTAGTAAGGTTCTTATAAATTCTTCTTGCTTTGGGGCTGATAATATATATATATACCAAGAAAAGCTTGTTTCCTGAATCTAGTTCTCCATGGGATTCTGAATCTAGACACTCCAACTCAGTGCCTTTCTGAGTTCATGACTCCAGAAATACCAACTCTCACCTGGTCAGTCCTGCTTCCTGCCTGTTCTTATCACTTTCTTTTGCAGAGAGCAAGTCACAGGCCTCGATGTACCTTTCTTATCTTTCTTGAGTCTTCACTGCACAACTTCTGTCTCTGAGCTGCTGTCCCTACTTCATTCACTCATTCAAACACTATTTACTCAGCATATATTTATTTATTAGAGACAGTAACAGATACTGGAGATCAAACAGTGAACAAGATCAGACATGATTTCTCCTCTCTACCTGATTCACTCTGAGACAACTGAAGTCAATAATTTACTTACATGGGACCACAATTGTCTAAGCTGCCAAAAAAGGAAATAGATGTAAAGTTCGGTGTTCTTGAATTTTCTGTCAGGTTAATGGCAGGTTGAGGAAGATTACTACAGTACATTAAAAATGAAAAAAAAAAAAAAACCAAAAACAAAAAAACCTACAAGCCTGTAAGATCAGTATTGTTACAGAAGAGAGGGAACGAAGTCAGTGTAGAAAGCAGGAGAACACTGACAAATCATCAGTCTTTAAAAGCACTTTGATCTGCTTAGATGAAGTAACTTCATTAGTTCCATGTGGTGTTTATTATTATAGATGTTTTCAAAATGCTTAAAATAATATTTAGCAGGATTAAGTTTGCAAACATCAAGTCAGTTTAACACATTTGGATTTGGGATTTCAACATAAGACGCTCTGTATATTGTTCTAAAATAGGTGCGTGACAACATTTAAACATTTCTGGTATCTCTGTGAAAATTCACATTAACAATTACCATAGTAAGAGACTCTATAAACTTTCTTTTTTTTTTTTAATATGAAATTTATTGTCAGATTGGTTTCCATACAACACCCAGTGCTCATCTCTATAAACTTTCACACAAATGTTTTGAATCTTATGAACTCAGTATGATGACTTTTGAAAGATTCCTTGATTCTGGGCTTGGTTTCTCTCATTTGTTTTGAGTGGTTCCCATCATTTATTAAAAATCAGTCTAGATGGTATGGTCTTTAATTCCAAGCGTTTTGCCAGATTCCTTCTGAATTTAAACCTATCTCCAGTAGATCTGAGTTCAGTCTTGTTAGTGTTGAACTCTTTCTTTTCATCTTTCTAATCAATTAATCAGTCATCTACCATGTGCTCAGTACTGGGGTCGGCATGCAGGGGCTATAGAAGAATTGGAGTGGGGGGGGATTTTCGGTTATCAAGGAGGTCATAATCACATGGGCTAAGCCAGTACAAAATGAACCATAAATTATGAAATGCACTCTATGAGTGCAATAGAAAGAAGAGGCACTAGTGAAGGTTGCATAAGGCAGGCCTTGAGTTGTGTTTAGAAGAATAGAAAAAATGTCTGAGGGTGGTGATTGCTTATAGGTACTTCCTATCTGTAGCATTGTCTTAAATGGAAAAAGTGTTTCCTCTTTATTCTTTCTTATATCTCATTGCTGAACCTTGATTTCTACCCATTCATTTCCAGAGCTCTATATTTTAATTATTTCCTTCCAACCTCTGGAAAACCCTGGAAAAATAACACAGGCTGCATGTTCACCATCTCCCAAGGGTTTCATAAAGTTACACATTTACAGTTGTACATGGATTGTGGCAATGATTATGAAACCTTTAGTTTGAAAGCAGAGAATTCAGCAGTATTCAGATAGAAATACTACTATGGCATCTCAATTTTCTTCCCTACCTCTCCAGTTTATGCTTCTTTACATATTATCTTTTTTTTTTTTTAATTACTACAGATGATTGGCAAGGATGACAAGCCTAATCTTGAATGGGTAGGAAACTAAATCAGAGTCTGTGGTCAATGTGAAAGATTCTTTGCAGACTATCCAAGAGCATCTGGGATTATTCAGTAGATCATGGAGTGCTGTGTACAGAACAACTTCTAAAAGGAACTGAGAAGTAAGGTGTTGGAATCATAGTCAGATCCTTGATTCTACGATTAAGAACTCACATGCAAAGGAAGTTGATGAATGGTAGAAAATAAGATGCTCGCTATACTGAAGGACACCCTATGCCACAGTTTCTACATTAGCACGTAAGATCGGTTAGAACATTGCTAGTATCACAGTCCAGAGTGGAACTGTACTGTAACATCCCATGTCTGCCTTGGGGGAGGGGGTTTGGGTATCCAATAGTTTCAGTTATAAATATAAAAAGTACTCGGGGCGCCTGGGTGGCTCAGTTGGTTAAGCGGCCGACTTCATCTCAGGTCATGATCTCGTGGTCCATGAGTTTGAACCCCGCGTCGGGCTCCGTGCTGACAGCTCAGAGCCTGGAGCCTATTTCAGATTCTGTGTCTCCCTCTCTCTGATCCTCCCCCGTTCATGCTCTCTCTCTGTCTCAAAAATAAATAAACGTTAAAAAAATTTAAAAAAAAAAAGTACTAAGTTGTCTGTGCCTCTGATTTTGAAAAACCAGTTCATCACAAGCTGGTTTGTTGTTGTGTCATCAAAAGATGGGCTCCTTCAGTGAGCCAGTAGTATAAGAGAGAGACTGGACAACCCTGTAAACAGAAATTTGAATAAAATGTAATAGGTACTCTAATCAAGACATGAATCAATGCTAATGAAAAAGGAATTCCTCTGTGGGTATGATACAGTGAAAATTTGACTCAGGGAGTCACATGGAAACTTCTACTTTTGTCTTTTTCAGAATTATGTGGGTGGAATGTGACTAAAATTATTATTATGAATTTTTTTTTTTTTTTTTTTTTTTTTTTTTTGTGGAGCAGTGTGAGCTAGTGGCTTATTTTCTAGAAAATCCCTGTGAGGAAGGTGGGTATGTTTATATCATCCCAAGATGCCCTATTGAAGAAGATCAGAGTTCTGTGATTCTGTAGAGCAGATAAGATAAAACATATGCTTAATAAAATAATGTACTCTTTCTATTAGCTCTGGAATTATTGAACTAAGTTGGACTGCTGGTCAGATTTCCATACAACATTAATTTCATCTTTAAGTTTCAGCAAGAAATATAATTTGAACAAGTGGTATAAGATTTACAAAAAGTTTTAAAAGGCTGCATAGGTGAAGAAAAATGTCATCAGTGTATATAGTGTGGGAAACAATGCATTTGCTTTCGTTATGTCAGATAAGTATAAAAGGAAATGCTAATAAGAATGAGTTTCCTTTTAACATATTGACACCCCCAACTGCTTTTCTTTATTGATATTAATTTACCACTAAATTGAAAATAATTTCCTGAAAATCAAATCCAAATTAAATAAAAGATTTCACTTAACATGAGTGAGTCAAAGAGTTCTGAAATTAAATGAGAATTTTAAAAAGCATATACATGGAGTAAGAAAGAAAATGTCATGAGACCTCTCTGTTACATGTTTCTTTCAAGTCTGGTGCCCCAGAATTTGTTTAAACATTTTTATTTTATTGTATTTTATTGTATTTTATTGTATTTTATTTTATTTTATTTTATTTTATTTTATTTTATTTTATTTTATTTATTTTGCCAATTCATGTAGAAGAGAAGAGTGAAGTAATAAATGTAAAATTAAAGTTTACATGAGGGCTGAAGTTTTACACTATTTGGTTGTACTGTAGAAGAAGCAGAAATGTCCCTAGGAATGTGTCCACATTCTGTCATTTGGAATTATTGGGTGAAAAGATAGCCCTGATTCCAATTTTTAATCTTGGTACCGTAGCTTTCTTTTTCCTTTTTTCTCATTCAGTCATCTATCCATCCTTTTCCTTTCATCCAGATCTATCACCTATTAATTGCTTTACAGATTTCAGCTATGTTTTTTTTTTTGTTTTGTCCTTTTTGTTTTTTTATCATTCTTCATCTAATCACCTCCCACCTCCTCCCCACTTACGCCAAGCTACACTTATCACTTGCTTCTCAGCCTTAATTTTGGCCTCTGATGAATACTCTTGACTGATCTGGGCTTAAATCGGATCTCTACTGCTTACTGTCCAGGCAAATTTCTCTCCTTTGTAGACTACTGACTTTTACTCTAAAAAGAAATAAAAATTAAAAATTAAATACACAAAAGAAAATGAAGATGATAAAAAGTTGTTGGGAGCATTTGATTACTTGTGTCCTTGTATGATTGTGCTTAGAACCATGTGGCTGGCATTCCTTCTGTCTGTAAAAATTTCTCTGATAAGTTTGTTACTACACAGCCTGTGTATCCCTATATGAGAATTATCTTTGCAATTTTTAAATTTTTTTTTTGAGGAAGATTATAATTCCGTGAAAGCTTACTTTGTATGTATTATAGTAGGAAACTGATAATTAGCACAAGTATGTGACTATATTAGGCACATATTCTTATGGCTGGCTTAAGTTAGATCACTAAACATGGCCATTGCTAATTTCTGTTCTTTTAATGCAGTTACAGAACACATCTGACTTATGTAGTTTGCAGAATTCTTCATTGATATTAATTTATTGCTTAATATTAATTTATCACTAAGAGGAATCCAGCACTTTCCCTTTTTTGAGAAGGAACTGTACTTTCTTCACTGCTGAAACCTCCACTGTGGTTTCAGCCCTCTGCCTTCCCACGGTGGCCCAATGCTGTGGGGAATGGTGGTGTTTCTCATATTATGTTAATGTGTGTGCATTCTTCTGTGGGGGTAAGAGGCCGTGCCTGTGATAGCAGTGGTTTTGGCAGGGAATAAGAAAGAAGAAAAGATTTACAACCTCAAGAGCATTAGAATTATAAATTATAAAATCAACCAGAGCTACTCTGAAACTACCTTTAGTTCATCTTCTCTTTTGGGGAAGTTAAGTCCTCTTACCTGGACTGTCACATTACCTTCTTAACACATTTTCCTGCTTCTTATCTTTATGTGTGTCCACCATATATTTTATTGAGTGGCCAGGGTTTTCTTCATAAAAGAGGTCTGGTCATTTCAATTATTGTGTTCAAAGCCTTCGGTGATTCCCATTTTTTTATGGGAGTAATTTTTTTTATGGCTGAGTAATATTTCATAGGCTCAGCATTGAGAAATGTGTAGAATTGTCAAATGATTGTATTTGTATAGCTGAAGCTAATACAATGTTGTATAGTAATTATACTTGAATAAAAATAGGTAAATAAAAGTTACAAGAAAACCAAAGCAAACTTCCTAGCCAGTGATTACAAGCACCCACAATCTGCCACCCATCCATTTTCACAGCTCTATTCTGTATTACTGTCCCCTGCCTTGCTCCCAGTCCACTCATCCAGTGTTAGAGCTCTGTCAGACTATGCTCACTCCCAGAATGAACTTTCATGACTCCCTACCTCATCTTCCATCAGCGCAGCAGACAAGCATTTCTTGTGATGTTCATTTGTTGAAATGTTACTCATCCCTCAAGGCCTTGTAAAATGTCCCCTTCTCTCATGTATTTTAGGCCAAATTTGTCATTTTCCCATCTGTGGATTTGCAGTACTGTTTTTTTTTTTTCCTCTATGACAGCAATGGGAACTTTTAAAGTTTATTGAAGAGTTCTGATTTCTAGTAATCTGTTGTCAGACAATGTTTCACTCGATTTGGTTCTGAATGTAAGTTCCTTATGATTATGGCATTTATGTTATGCCTGACAAGTTTAAAGTTATGTATATGCAACTGCTTTTCAACTGTCTTAATTTTATCTTTCTGGGAAGAGGAAGTGTACAAATAAATCATTATTAATAAGTAAAATGTTTTGCCTTTCCCTTTCTACCCCCCAAATGTGATCTGAATGGTGACTCAGGCCAAATATCTGTCTTTCATATTCTGTCCGTCTCGGTCTCTTCTTGCCTTGGTCTTGTTCTTTCTGTTTTTCTCCTCCCTATTAGTGCCTTTGAAGTCTCTAGTTCCATTCATATCCAAAGTAGGAGCTCAATAAGTAGATGTTGAATTGAAATGAATTGGTTAAATAAGAGAAAGAGCCTAGCTGGTTAACTACACGGGTGATAATGCCTCTGAGGTCCCTTCTTCTGTGAAGAAAACTGGATGATTACAGAAAGGGTCAGGGAGAAGCCCTGGCCTGTGTAATGCAAGTAAGGGCACAAGTCCTGAGAACAGTATCTGACACATGGTAAAAGTTGTGTGTTATTATTTGAAGGCAATTACCAGGCTGTCTTCCTCTGTGGGTTAAGCATTGTCATTTGACATGATTTCCAGACCCCTTGCTCTGCTCTGTGTCTTCCTCTAGATTATTTCTGACTCACTGATGTTCTTCCAAGAATAGGAGAACCTCATTGGATCTCAGATTCTTGGTATGTGTGTCTAATCAGCCCAGAGTGTGGTGAGGACTTAGATGGGAGGGAAAAAAAAGACCTCCCCTGCCCCTCCCATCAAAAGCTAATTTCTAGGTAAAATTTATCTTTTCCTTCAATCACAAACATAGGCAACAAAGGGCAGTAGGATTAGCAATATCCCTGACTTCCTAACTAACATAAATCGTAACTGTAATGTGATAATATTATTTGAAATTTTTATAAGCTCATCTCTATTTCGAAATTAATTTTTGTTTTTTTTTAAATTATTTATTTATAAATTATTTTTTGTTAATTAATAATTAATTAATTATTGTATCCACGGCCAGATTATATATATGTCAATGTTTTTAACATTATGATAATGAATTTTAATATAATTTCCTTTATAATCATTTGTATATTATTGTATGCATTTAAAGCCATTATTTGGGAAGAATTGCATTTAACCAGACAGCCAAATGGCATGGAAAATGGTAAGAAACATAGTCTATTAGAATTTAGAACATATGGATAAGAATGTAACATTTACTTCCATTAGTGCAGACTTAGACTATATTTCCTTTATGTTTTTAATCATTATAAAAATAATATGTATTTATAACCTCATATGGTTGAGGGAATTTACAACAATGCAACATCCAAGTTACTCAAACCTACCCAGTCCCCAAAGATAACCACTGTGATTGATTGTGGGTGTCTTTTCAAATACTGACTGTACATACTCTAAAATATGTCTATATCCAGATCTAGATAGATACAGTTATTATAAGGATAGCAGAATTCTCCTTTTTCCCTTCTAGGTTTTTGGGCTTGCCTAATAATTAAATTGACATAAGACAGATTAACAGGAGAAAAACAAATTTAATTTTGTATGTATGGGAGCCCAATAAAAATATGAGACCCAAAGTCAGGGTTTGAGGGTAATGTGCCATCATCCTAGGGTAAGGAATGGGATAGGGGGCACTTCAAAGGAGGAAGAGGGCAATTCACAGGAAGATAAGCAGAAGTTTGGTAACCAGCTGTTTGCCCTGCCATGCAGGTAAATTTTTCAGATTAAAAAATATATACATATATCTCTGGTAATAGCTTCTGTTCTAGGCCAGACCCCCTATTTAAATTCTTTTAAGCAGTTAAAGGACAGGTAAAAGTTTTTCTTGAGGCTGCTAGGTCTTGATTGGTTCCAGCTCAAAATAATCGACATGCCAAAGTGGCGCAGTTTTAGGTGGCATATATATTTTAGTATACTGTCACATACAATCCACATTATCTTATACATACTTCCCTGCCCCCACAGTGACTTTTAAATAGCCTACTCATACTCTTAGCTTACACTAGTTTTGTGGTCAAGAAACTTCTCAAGGGTTTTCATTTCTATTATCTTTAAAACCTATTCTCTTCCATTATAAAGTAAATCACTGTTAGAATCTAAACATTCTTTTTGTACAGAATTTTTTAAATTTATCACTACTAATTTTAATCTTGTGAGTTTTGTTAGATTGTCATAACCTAATCAAATCTTTTAGAATTCTACATATGCTTTCCAACATATTAGTTATCACTCTTTGTATAATTGTCAAAAGTTCTTAAATCATTCAATACCCATGTACTGAGTGCCCATAATTTGTCAGGCACTATTCTATATACTTTACACTTATTTATTCACTTAGCCATTCAGACAACCTTATGAGATGAGTACTATTACTATTTCCATTTAAAAATAAGGAAACAGACAGAGAGGTTAAATAACTTGCCCAAGGTTTACAGCTCATAAGCTCCTACCTTGAACGTAAATGAACATATGTCAGGCCAAAGAGTAGATGAAATTATTGGGTAAAATTAGAAATGGTGAATAGGAGGTCAAGGAAGCTGACTTAAACTCACTGTATGGAGGAGTAATTAGGTAGACTGTATCAAGAATGAGTCCATTCATTCACCCTAGTTGCAGGTAAGAAGCCCCCAGATAATGGCCTAACATGAATGTTTTGAAGAGATTTCTGCTTTTGCACAGACACTGGATAGATAACCCTTAAGTCTCTTTCTACTCTACGGTTCTGTAGAATTGATTCAGATAAATACCTTGACTTCTTTCTCATAGCACCATTTCCAAATGCTGTTCTCCCATTTCTTACTGTTTTAATGAATTGTTTTTAAAAAGTATTGAATTTCTGTCAGTAGAATAAACAATGGTTTATGCCCATTTTAACTATGGACAGACACTGGGACGTTGTTTTAAGTGAATTTCCTCACGTAAGTAACCATGGCATCCACACTTTGAAACTGGATTTTAAAAGTGCTGTCAGAGGCCATCACTTCTGCATTTCCCTTCTGCTAGACTCTCATCATTGTCCTAGTACTATATTCCACCTCTAAATCTTACAGGTGTGTTGATTGTACCTTGTGACCTTGTCCCCGGTCTTTCCCTTGACCACCTTATCCTAATGAGAAGATAATAAGAGAGACCATCAGTGAAAGAAACAGAGTTTGTTGCTTATCTTTAGACTAACTTCCTGGCACTCTTTTGACCTACCACATCTTCCTCTGTCCTCAGAGATGGAGGCCTACGTTTATTACCAGCATTGATTTGGTCACCTGGCCAATTTTATGATCACTGAAACAGCCAGCAATAATCCAAACCAGATTATCTTTGTGCTGGAGCATAATCAACAACATCAAGGCTTTTGGCAGGCCTGTGGTGGTTTCTGCAGTATTCCTCTCCCCAAATTCTACAGATTCCCATATTCAGCTCCTAGCAGGGGGACAGGAAAAGTCTGGCTTAATGGAACAGAGAGCTGTTGATGGTGGAAGAGGATACATCTCATAGCTCTTCAGTCCTGACCATATCTTTCTTCTCTATAGATCAGGAGGTATATTATCTTCTCATTTTTAAAGGCCTTTTGGCTATTATACAAAGATCTCACTGTAACAGCTAAAATGATGGTGATGTTGATGGCACTGGAGACAATGAAATCACTCCTAAGGGACCAACAGGCAGAACTAATACACATTGCTGTGGCCACACAGGTTATTCACAGCCAGAGGTTTTTCTGATTGGTTGGTGTGTTACTTTGCTAGTTCAGTGCCCCTTTTGCCTTTAATCTTTTTAGATATCACTACTATCTGCATAAGGTTAGTTTCTGTCCAGGTAACCAGATCCCCATTCATCTCTGTAGCTTTATGCCTTAGCATAATGCAAACTAATGTTGAGACTCTTGGGCTATAGAAATCATAGGGAATGGCATGGACATATGACCTACCCATGCCACGACAGTCCATCAATGCTATGTTTCATTTTATTCAACGATAGAACCATTTACAGTAATTTTATTGGCTCCAAAATAATTTCTTCAAGTTCTTTCCAGATTTTTTTTCCCATTCAACTGAACAGTTTCAGAAGTGGCGAAAGAGATTATAACTTTCACTTCTGTTCAAGAGATTTTTCTCTTACCTTTTTCTTTGGTACTTCTCCTCTTCTATGATCTTCAACATTTCTTAAAATATTGATCAAAACACATTAGGCTAGACATCTAGGTGCTTGTATCCTTTCGTCATGTTCATTACCAGTAGATTCAGAAGCAAATACCCAAGGTTGCATAGAATGGATACATTTTTTGGCAAACATATGAAGTCATGAGATCATCATTAAGTCCATCAAGAAATACAGGCTAGAGAATATTTCCCCAGGTCCAACGAAGCCATATAAATTTTTCACCACTTCCCTCTTCCTCAGAGAACTGCATTATTTTTATTCTCTTTTACTCACTAAAGAGTTCATTCTTTCACAGTATATATTCAAATAAAATCATCAGGTTGAACTGATTTCTGGATATTATCTTTTATTAATTTGGCTTTTAATATCAACTATAACTTTCACACTAGTTGGATGAAACAGAATCTCTTCAGTTGAAGTTAAAAAAGGACAATGTGTCTTTGAAAATGCTTTGGCATTGTGAAATCAAAACAGATTAACTTTGTCTAAGAGATGGAATAGGTGATATAAATTTTCTGTGCATGGGAACATTGCTGCTTTTCAAATTGTGGTTTAAAATCATCCAAGTTAATGAAAAAATATTTTTTTAAACCCAATACAGCATTATAGAAATACCCTTTGAGGTCTTTTGCTTGGTTTGTATTTAAAGAAAGAATGAATCTGGATGTTTCCTATGCATGATGAAAATTAATGTGCTTTTCTTTTTTTTTCTGCCTATGTGTTAATTCTAGAATCAGTAGAATTCATTTATAACAAAAAGAGGTATCTGTAAGCCAATTGTATTGTGAATTTATGTTTATTTAAATTATTAAAAAGCCCCTACTATATAGGTAGGATGCAGTTGGAGAAATAAAAAGCATACAAATCATTTTTGAGACCCTTTGAGAGTGAACTTACAATCCAGTGTGAAGAAATCAGGCACCTGAATTTGTCAAAGACAGCTGGCAATATGATGTGTGATAATTGCTAAAAGCATAATGTTAAAAACTCTATAAAGAGAGAGAGAGGGGGAGAGAAGTTCCTCCAGTGTTAACTCAAGAATTGCAAACATCTGAGCTGTGCCTTTCACCATGGAGAGACTTTCAATAGGGGAATCTAGAAGGAACTTAGGACAAGGGTCTGAGGCTGGCATAGAAAGCCTAAATAAAGTAGAGATGGGAAAGTGTACTCAATATTTGTGAAATAGCATGCAGACTTGTTTTACGATGCAGCAAGATTGGTGAAGGATGGTGGCTTTCAAACTTTTTAACAAATCGCCTTTTCTTAAAAGAATTCATATATTAAAAAAAAAGAATGCATAACTGCAAATTCTGTTATTTAAAAAAAAAAAAAAAAAACACATAAAAATATAATCTGAGTGAAACCCGGAAACATAGGATGGCAACTTCTGGGAAATAGATGGGAGCTCTTAATTTCAGTGTGGATTTGTTAGAAAGCTTCTTGATATTTCTGTCCCTCATCTCTTGCCTGTTTGCCTCTGCATTTTGACTCTTGATGGCCAGACTCTTACATGGATTTTTGACTCACACTTCAGATTCCCACATTTTAGCACCCCCCTGGATCCTTGATTCTGTTCTTTTCTGGTCAGTTTCTGGTCCCTAGGTCTATCTACCTGGTCTGTCTACCTCATTCTTCACCATTTGTCCTGACTTTGCTTCTTTCTACCTACAGCTTCATCCAGTTGTAGATAACCACTTTAGCCAAGAAAACCTATCCATTTTGAGGACGATGTCATAATGTAAGTATTAGGTAGTAAACAAGAACTGAGGAGACATTGGTGGAAACAGAAAGGAAAGGCCTTTTGCTTTATAATGGAAGACTGAAAAGCACTTGTGATGGATTAGGTATAGAAATTGAAAGATTTGAACCAAAGAATATTTACAAGGTTGGGCCAAAATGAGGAAAGAATGTGCCATAACAAAATAAGTCTTAATAACTACTGATAGGCACATAGATAGCCTTCATGGTCTACAAAGCATATGCTTTTTCGTTCTTGCATTCACCCTCCTAACAACCCTGTTAAGAAGATTTTATATTCTTGTGCTACAGAAGAAAAGAGATCAAGTGCTTTGTTCAAGGTCATACTACAAGTTAGTTCAGACTACCAATTTAACACTAATCTTATGACTATAGATTTGTTCTTCCATTCATGATACTGTAAAAAGCAATAAAGGTATTTTGCATTTGTCTTCATACTGGGTCCTGTGATGAGAGGCACATTTATGATGTTGCAGTCACATTTGACACAGGTTTAGGGAAGGCATGGTATGCATGTCGTGTAGCTTTTCCTGCAATGGTGAAAGACATCATTAATCAGTCATCCTTGTCTTTCCTGTGGAGCCTGGATGCTGGCTCACAGTCTTTCTCAATAGAGTACTGTAGGCAACCACTACCAATAAATCACTTGTCTGAAAGTTGAAACTCATTTGCCATTCTGGCACTAGAATCTCGAAATGACTCATATGGTCTGGTATCAAAGTCAATAAAATGACATGCTTGGTTTCTAATCCCTCAGGATAGCCCTTCCTAGTCCCAAATCTGGGGCCAATTAACTCCTTGAACATCAAGTCGCACTTGTTAAATCTGCCCTAATCTAGTGACTGCTAATTGGACTTCTACTTTGATTCATGGGGCTAAGCTCCTACCTTTGACCCAAGGTCTAGAAACAAATGATCTATATTGTTCCTCATTTCTAGAGCTCTGTTTCATAAGTCAGCTCCTCCAGCCTCGGGTCTGGTCCTGAGTCATCTCCTATATTTGAAAAGACTAGAGTCCGGTTCCCTTTGTCCGCTGCTGTGACTGCATCCCTGCATCATGTATTACTGTGAAATAGATTGTTGTCAGAAACCGAACTCTGTGCTTTGGAGCCAAATGTAATGGGAAGACAGAATTGGGGATAGAGAGGAAGAATAGCTTTATTGCTTTGCTGGGCAAAGGAGGTACAGCAGGCTTTGACCTTCAAAAACTGCAAGCCCACCTGGAGGAAGGGGCCTAGGAAGTTTTATAGGGAAATACAGGATCCAGCTGGTTTCGACAGGAATTGTGTAGGTGCATGCCAGCCTCCTTAGTCACTTTCAGGGTGTATCAGGTCCCTGAAACAAAAGGCTCAGAAGGGAGGAGGGGAGGTTTGCTGAAGAAGAAAAAGGTTACTTTAAAATACAGCTTTGCTGAAGCGTTGGTACAGCCATTTTGGTTTTTGTTCAACTTTATTCTTTTACATGGTTCAAAACCATCCCCAAACTTTACAGGTTTGAGAGAATAATGAGTATTTGTGGCCTCTAAATATGGTGTCTGTCGATGAGATGAGGGCTTCAAATGTGGGACGATGATTGGGTGGAAGCTGGTGGCACCGAAGGTGAGAGACCTCACCTGAAGCAGAACGAAGGAGATTGAAATTTATTGACTATACGGCAGGGAGAAGAGGGCAGACAGCAGAGGAGAGGCTGTCTGCCATGAGGCAATGAGTGTGGATTGCACTGCAAGGGAGCCACGGCAGGTAGGACACAAAGGAGAGGCTGACTGCATCTAGGCAGTGGGTGAGGGCTGATTTTAACTGGGGAAGATGAGGATGGGGTTTTCCCTTTTTTGGTAACTGTGCCTACCTGTAAGTAGCCCATTGATCAGTTAGGGCATATGGATATTTTGAGGTGAGTTGCCTGGTTGCCTTGTCTCTATTCAGCCAGGTGGTCCCTGTGGCCCTGTCGACATTTCCTGACCCAAACCTGTTTGCCTAAAAGCAGCCTGGGCAGTGTTAACCTTTTATATAAATCAGTATTTTTGGTAGGGCTTTTCAGGAATGACTCATTTCTGCTCCATGTGGTATAAGCTGCCTTTGTTTTGGTTTGTTTTCCTGATTGCCAGTAAAATACAGAGTTTTAATTTCATAGCTTAACAATGAATAGTCATGAACTTGAAGTCAATATATAACCCTACCATTTCAGGCTAAGTTTGTCCAAGTACACAGCTAAAAACAGTTACAAGGTATGACCTAACAAATACTAGAGGCACTTAAAGAAATGTTTATATGTATTAAAGGGGAGCAGAATATGACACCCCAAAATATACTACTTTGGTATAATAATTATTTTAGGCTGATTATTTTTTTAAAAAAACAGCAGATGAGCTCTGAAAACAGTAGAAGGTTCCCTTTTTAAGAAGCATTTAGGTTTATAAGGGAAACTACTTTTGAAAGGGTGTCTCCCTCTCTGTACTGGGAAGAGAATGACTCTAAATCTCCAGTAACTCTTATCTGTAGAGAAGACATCACTTAGATCTACATAACAATAATACCCTTGCTTATTGTACTTTGCTTGGTAACCTCTGGTAACTGCCTTCCCTGCCCCACCCTCCTCACTGTCTGCCAACATCTTTCTTTTGTCTTTAGCTAGAGATGGTGTTTGAAGTGGTGGCTTGGGCCATTTTGGGAAGGTACTCAGTTTTCCTGGGCATCTCCCGTGTATATAGGAGGTATACATGTTATTAAATTTCTGTCTGTTTTTCACTTGTTAATTCTTTTTATTAGAGGGGATTCTCAACCAAGAACGTAGAAGGGCAGAGGAAAAATTGTTTTTCCTTCTCAAAATATTAAGCTTCATCTTGCACACTAAAGATCTACATTCACATGGCAGCAAATCTAGGGGCTATAAGCTGGGGTCTTTAGTTTCTCTCTACTTGAACCTCCCCTGTTTACTCACAGCATGGTTGATGGGTTCTAAAAGCAAGCATGCCTTGAAATGCATGCTGTTTCTTTAATTTCAGAGCCACTCCAGCCTTACGCTGCTGATCAGAGCATCACAAAGGCCTGCCCATGTTCTGGAGAGGGAACATAGACTCTACCTCTTAGTGGGGGAGTAACAAAGTTCTAGATAGAAGTACTAGATATTTGGAGATGTTAAAGTAATCTTTGAAAAAAAATGCAATCTGTCACAGTCTTCCTGCAAGACTCTTGCCTCTGCCCGTTGGGTAGCTGCCAGATTATGTTGCCCACCTTCTAAGATATCGACCTCCTGTCTGCTGCTAGTCTCCCAGTCACCATAAGCCTGGATCTCCATCCACTGGCCCACTGCCATAGTTTATCATGCTGCTACTACAATATATACTTCCATTTATAATTCCCTTTACTGCCAGCATTTGGCACACACCAAGAAGGTCTTTCTGAACCTGAAGTCCTACTATCTCATCACCAAGAAAGCTTGGAAAAATAAGATGCTTAAGAGAAAAAGCATGTTTTTTAGAGCCAAAATGACCTGGTTTCAAATCCCTGCTTCATAAATGAATTCTGGGAAGCTTACCTCTCTTAGCCTCAATTTACTTTTCTCCCAAGTGAGTATAAATACAACTTTTATCTCATAATTATTGTAAGAATTAAATATGTTAATGTTAATATGCTAACCTAGTATCAGGTTTAATGGGTAATCCAAAAGCTGTAGGCTATTAATATAAAAAGTATATTTTTATATTCAGTTATTACTTTGAACTATGCTCCATTTTTAGCTGTTTTTCCTGTACTCAGTGTCATCTCTGGCATGTATGGTTTTGTTTGTTTTTTCCCCACCTCTTATATTTCTGGTTACTTTAAATTATTACAGTTCTGCTAAAGCTAAAACTCCCACCCTGTGCCCAGTGTAACATCTCCTTCTCCCCATGGTGCAGGTCAGGTTTTTATCTTGGGTGTGTTGGAGTGGTGAGAGGGTCTGGTCTATCTGCTCTTTCAGTCAGCCTTCCATTTATCACAGTGCAGCGGGTGTTGAGCTTGGTTGAATATGGTTTGACTCTGAGATCCTTCTCCCTCCCCCTTTGCTGACTCTGACTTCAGTGGGGTTAGAGGGCATAAGAGCCACAGGAGATAAGGAGAGGGATGGTCTGGTCACCTATGCATCATACAGAAGCATCTCTGTCCTCACTCTGGCCAGGCTGGTTTTGTCTGCTGCTTATAGCCTCTATTGCCAGTAGGCTTGACTGTGGAAGTGACAGTATCCAACTTTATCATGGTGCCCTGTCAGTGAGGACCCCCTGTGAGAGGGGTAGCATTTCCTCCAGCAGTGCCCACCCCTCTAATAGCTGTTACCTTGACTGGCCATTGGTTGCCGGATTGGTCACAAACTACTGCTTTTTCCTCTATCCTCTCTGCTTCTTCATGTAGCAACAGAACAGTCACTGAGGGTGTCATGGAACAGAAGTGGGAATGTTGTCCTATCCTTTGTTTCCAAAACTCTTCACCCTATCCGTCTTTTTACCCCTTGTCTTGACCCACACCTGTCTTTACTTTGTGGATAGGCTGCCACAGCAACATCCTTAATATGTGGTTGAGAAGCCAGCACCAGGCCCATTGTTTATAAACCGCAGGACATACATGTTAGGCTTTCCCAAGCTCTGTTTCACAATAGTCTGCTTTGGTGGAGGCATTCAGGTGGGCCTGTAGCAACCACAGCTGGAGGCATCAAGCCTCAAGGTTGAAGTTTTCAATTGCTTTCTTTTGCAGACTGCCCTGCTCTATACAGATGAGTCCCTGGGAACTTTCTCCATCACTCGCCTTTGTTGGGTTGAGTATCCCACCAGGAAGGACATAACATTTCCCCTGCTTATTTGTTTTTTATAATCTTTGAGCTCAGCTTTTCTATGATACTTTATTCCCTGTTCCTCATGGGTAGAAAGTCTCAGGAAACAAAGAAGCACAACTTCAACAGACTTTCATAAGCAACAGCATTTTGTTTGAGTCTAACAAGAATACAGTTGTAGGATTCTCCAAGGTATGCCCCTAGTCACTGCACCCTGTGTGATGCTCCCTCTGAACACTAGGGACGTCTGTCTCTGTGTAACCAACATGCTGTTTGGGGGATTTATTTATTTTTCCCAAGAAAGCATGTAAATCATTGCCTCCTCCTATTTAAGTTAGATACTAACAGCTTCCTTAGAATTCTGGGCATATTGAAATACTAGCTGTGAAAGCAGCAGTGAAAGAAGCTGTGCATCGTTAATCCTTCCTGTGACAGAACCATCAAAAAGCAAGCCTTGAAGGTTCATTTATGAGGATGGTGTTTCCTCCACCCCTTACCAAGTATGTGCGTGGGTATGGGGTGTCCTTCCTGGCAAGCCTGTAAGTTGTCAGAGCTGTGATGGCTGCTATTTTTGTGGTAAACTGATTATTAGCCTTCACTGAATATTCACAGTTCTATTAGCCAAGACCCCTGCTGTTTCTCAGGGAGTAAAAACTGGATAGGCTTCCAACTTTCTGTGCTTACTGTGTGCCTTAACAATGGCCCCAGGACAACTATTTTCAACAGAATCTGGAATGAGAGATCAATTATGTTCTCCTGCTTATATTTGCCAGTTGTATTTGCCAGCTTTTTGCAAATCATTTTTAAAGCGGTCCGCCCTCAATTTTTAAATCATCAGCGCTGTGGATCTGTAATATAATGGACCTCATTCCAGGTGAAACTGAACCGTTTGCAATCCTTCTGACCTTGACTGGTGTGTGATAAATGTCAACATACAGCATCAGATGACGTGGCTTTTAAGCTGTTACATCTTCTTAAGCATCTGTAATGGAAATTTAGAGTGTTGTATTTAGATGGGCTAAGGTTGGTAATGTCATTTTCATCCTCTTCTCTTTCCTGTGGAAAATTCTCTGAAGGGTTTCTAAATTGCCTTGCTCAGAGTGGCACACAAGGCCTTCTATAGCCCCTAGGACTTGTTTTCCCCATCTGCTCTGCAGCACATGCCCCTTCCTAAGCCAGGATCATCTTACTCCAATATCCTAGAATGCCCAGGCAATAAGCATTATGTTACTATATTGCTTACTGGTTTGACTCCTTTGGGATGTTTCGTGAGATTTAGTCTTGCTGTACATTGGATATTCCCAGCTACACTGAGAAATCAGGGTCAACCTGACCCCTATATATGAATAACCCCAAATGTTCAGCAAACTATTTGACTTGCTGAAAGCATGAGATGACCATTTGACTCAGGGGGTGAGGGATTTGGAGGAGGAATAGTGTAGAGAAGGTGTGGAGAGGGAAATTATGTATGCCCTTCCCTTTCTTTGGCAGGAGGGAAATTTACAAAGAACAGAAGGAGAATACATAGAATACATGGTTCCTGCATCCCTGAAGGCTGCTGTGATGAGAACTTCCTAAGTTCTCAAGGAAGCTGGGCACTTGGGCTCCTGACTTCCTCGTCAGCACCAGGGTAACAATTTTTTTCTTTCTCCTGCCTATTCTTTTCACCTCTGTCTTTCCTGAATTTCTCCTCTGTGATATTTCTTACTCATTCTGACACAGTGATTACATTGAAGGGAGAAGTTGCTAGTTGACTTTAGTTCTCCTTGGGATATAGTATGAGCTTATCTTTGGCTTGGGGATTTCATTCTGGATAGAATTGGCCCATGGCAGTCCATGGCCACCATGAAATGTGTCAACTGTACTTACCTTTTCTCCACCACTTAAATGCCAGAAATCATCCCATTTTATTTTGTTTTCTCTCTCTAGATTCCCTGCTTCATTTAAAATTTACTCACTTCATTCATTGCATACACATTTCTTAACCCTTACTATATGCAGGAACTGTTCTGATCTTCGGTGGTAAGATGGTGAACTAGACATAGCACTATTCTCATGCAGTTTACTGTCCAATATGGTAGCCGCTAGCCATATGTAGCTATTTCAGTGAAAATTTGTTGACATAAAATTGAATTATCAGTCCTTTGAGCCACATTTCATTTGCTCAGTGGCCACATGTTGCTTGTGTCTGCTGTATAAGATGACACAGCCACAGAATATTCTTATCATCACAGAAAAGTTTTTTGGGCAGTACTGGTAGACTGTAGTGGAAAACAAACAAACAAACAAACAAACAAAATCCTGTTTATCTTTTTTGCCTTTTATTGAGCACATATTATGTGTCAGGTACTAAGCTAAGTGTTATGCACACATTTTATCATTTTATCTTATCAGTACCCCGATGAGGTGGGTATTGATATTCCCATTATATAGAAGACAGCCATGAGGCATAAAACATATAAGGACTGTCTGAATATGTTGTATCAGCTTTTAAAATAAATGGATTTAGTTATTTATATATCATAACTGAGGCAATGAATGAACTTCATATTCAGAGCTAGATTAAAGGGTGTCTAGAATACAGATCTATAAGTGGATTTAACATCTCTGGAATAGCCCCAAAATTTGATATCAGTTTATTCCAGCTCCACATATGACTCCAAACATAATAGGCAATTAGGATCCACTCCTATGGAAGAAGACCCTACCTTCAAGAGAAATAAAATAAAACCAAACAAAAATTCTTACAGGTACAGGCCCTGTCCCCATTAAATAAATACTGAATAAGAACTTAAAGAATATGGCTTGGAAGGGGTATCAAATTACTAATCTGCTCAGACCATGTATCTTGGTCTTGGGGAAAATGGCTTTTTTTGAAGTCTAATGACCACAAAATTTTACAATATGATATGTATTTAACTGCTGTACTCTTATAGACACTCCAGGATACAGAATGAGACAATATCTCAAGGAAACTTTGACAACTAGGAGAGAGGGGAAATTCACACAAATAAATATAACACAATTTAGAATTTGGAACATGCAACAGTGGTAGAATATATAAATGTGCCATATCAAAAGTTACATAAGGAAACACTTTATAAATGTAGATGCATTGAAGGAGAAGAGACATAGCTACCAACTTGGGAGGGGAGGAAGGAGGGTGGGTAGGGATTTGGTGAAGGCTTTATAAAAGTGATGGGATTTGAGACGACCTCTAAGACTGCAAAGAATTGGAAGAAAGCATATCCCAGGCAGAGAATCAGCAGGAGTGAGAACAGAGATTGGGAAGTGCAGGCCTGTCCTCAAAATGGCACAGTCTGCTATTGCCACAGCATGGTCATAGGAGGGAAGCACTGATGGATCAGGCTGAGGACAGGTTGCTGAGGACCTTGAATTAGTTATGCTGAGGGATGTGGGGCTCATCAAAGGATGATGAGTGTGTCCATGATACAGAGAAATCGAAATGAAGAACCCTCGCCTGAAAACCTTTGTCAAGAAGCAAAAAAAAATAAACATTTATGTATTTATTTGTTTAGACAATAACTGTTTTAGCTTTCTCATTTAAATAGTTAAAGATTGATTATGCCTCATTTTGATGAAAACAAAACAAACAAAAACATTTTGGAGTTAACAAGAGTGCTTTTCACCTTTAGCATTATTTAGTTTGTTAATAGTTCACACCCTGTGAATAATGCAGGAGCCGCATCCTGTCTTCCTTCCTTGCCACTCAAAGTGCAAATTAGGAAGTTCATCTCCTTAAGGTTTGAGCTTGATAACTGGCAGGTACAGATTCCCAGGGGCAGCAGTTAACTTCCTATAAACTGATATAGGAATGAATCGATGCTTCTAACGGAAAGTTAATATGGTAGGTGAATTAAATTCCCTTTGCTCCAAGAGAAAGGATGTTACTTAGCTATTTACTACCCGCCAGGATCTGTGCTTTAGAAATGTCTGGTGCAGAGCCTGTCACCTCTGCTTCCAGACCAGCCACCTAACACTGAGCATTGGCTCAGATTGTACTAATAAACTGCATACATGGCTGACAGAATGAGATTTGACTTACATGCACCCCACCAGGGCTCACTCCCAACCTGGACAGAGGTGTGAGTTCCATCATTAAGTTTTAAAAGTACGAGAATTACCTCTTAAAAAGTCCTTCTGTGGCCTCAAGCGTCTTGCATCTCACTGTAGGCTATGGGCACATAAGCCTCTTTTTCCTTGTTTTTTTTTTTTTTTTTCTTTTTTTTTAAAATTTTTTTAACATTTTATTTTATTTTTTGAGAGACAGAGACCAAGCATAAGCAGGGGAGGAGCAGAGAGAGAGGGAGACACAGAATCCAAAGCAGGCTCCAGGCTCTGAGCTGTTCAGCACGGAGCCCAGTGTGGGGCTTGAACCCACCGATGCAAGATCATGACCTGAGCCGAGGTCAAACGCTCAACTGACTGAACCATCCAAGTGCCCTATGCCTCTTTCTTTATCCTACTGTTTTTCCAATTCCTGTAAGTAATGGATGGCTGGAAGAGTGACACGTATTAAAAGAGAAATAGAGCTGAGCATCTAAATAAAGTGTTTGAGAGTTAATCTGTGAGCATGGGACGTAAAATGGCAAACCAAGAAATAGAAATCCAAAGGCCAAACATATTCATTTCCTTATGCTCTATGTCTGGCTCGAAACGTTCTCATCTTCCTAATATACTCTCCTTCTGAAGAACTGTTTCTCCTCCTTTTCAGGAGGCATATTCTAATGGAGGCAACCAGTGATAGGGTCCAACTCCTTAACCACAATTGGTGATTCTGGATGGAGTCTTGATCCAAGCCTGACCAATACAAGTCCTTCTTTGAGGTGTTTCAAGCTATATATAAGAAGGCAAGAGGAATAGTTCCTTTCTAGTATTACAGCTTTGAAAAGTAAGCCGTGGGCTCAGATGGTGGCCATATTTCTACCATGTAGAGGAGAAAGTTGGATGGGGAGAAGGAAGCCACTGTGTAGAGAGAAATGTGGATGAAGAATGGAAAAACCAAGTTCTGGAGGCATGCTAATGCCTATGTCATTGCCGCTGACAAACTACATCTCTGTACCTGTCATGAGTATATGAAATAGTCCAGTAACCAACCAATTAGTTTTTATTTCTTCCTAACTTATTAAGATGCCTATTACTTGCAAACAAAATATTCTTTATTAATACAAAAAATGGCTATACATGACCGATTCCCGTGTTTTATCTTTTTTTTTATACCCAACATGGGGCTCAAACTCTCAACCCCAAGATCAAGAGTTGCATACTCTACCAACTGAGCCAGCCAGGAACCCGTCCCTTTTATATTAAATCAAATCCCTACATATCTGAGACATTAACTAGGCTCTGTATTGAAGTTTTCTTGTTTTCTAGGCACATTCTACTGATGATGACTTTCTATCTCTTTAATGTTTAGGGGTCTTTAATGCTTCAGCAAAACTTGTGAACCTGTTAAATTTCCAAATCTGTAAAATTTCTGTGTTGCCATGCTAGATAAGGTATGATTTTCTTACTTGCTTCCTCACATCCACAGACAAATTTCTAAAGAATGTTGCCTGAGAGTACAATAAATTCATAAGCCTGGAATCTAATAACTGAACAAACCACATTGTGGGATTAAAAAAAAAAAAAAAAAGGATTCTTAAATGCTTCATTGGTTACTTTTCATCAGTCCCCATGTCTTACTCTCTTTTATTAATTATATTATAGCTGATTCACAATAAGTTATTAATTTTTTGTATTTGAAATCAACTCAAGGGATAGTATTTATTTTTTTCCAAGTAAAGCAGATATCTAATTCATTTTTACAAGGTTTTGATTGTGTCTGAGTTCTTTATTAAATCACCTCTCTTTCTTTGCGTTTGTTCTTAGCAGTTGCCAGGCAACTCCTATGATAGTTGGCAAAAATATTCTGAGAGGATTTTTTTTAGAATAAAATTAGTAGAGGCATAGACCCCTTGTAACGATGGATATTACAGTTGTTCAGATGTAAAATTAGCCAAAAAGAATGAGGATTATTACTTAATGGTATATACTAAATGGGACTTTCTGTCCAATTGTAACCCGGGTCTCCCACCTACAGTTTGCCTAACTTGCAAAGATTATCTTAATTTCTGGTTTTAGAAGAAAGTGAGGTTTATAAAAAAAAAAAAAAAAAAAAAAATCACAGTGATTCTTTTATTGAGTTTAAAAAGGTGAATGATGATAAATGAATTTGCCCAAGCATTTTCTCTCTGATTCATACTGCTGCCCCCTGGCAGAATGGCTCAGGGAAAAGCAATTTTTTTTTTTTTTTTAATTTCACATTTCCTATTGAGAATGAATTAGAAAGACCAAGGTGGGGATTCAGTTTACTCTGGTTTCTTCTAGAGACAGCTCCATGTAAGATCTATTCTGATAATTCATATGCTATTGAATCCTTCTAAACAAATTTTGTAGAAGAATGCTGGAAATATTAATGAAAAGGCCAAATGAGATAAGATATGTGGAATTGCTTTTGACACTATGCTCCAGGTTTAGACTTCTGTTGTATTGGTGCTGGTAACAGTGGTAGTTGTTAAAGTTAAAAGGAAGCCAGCATGAGACCTTCCTGGGAATAACTTCTACCTCCTGTATCTCATTCCAGAGATGATTGCTAGGCTTGGACAATGGGGTGGGGGGGGGGGGAGAAAGGAGTTGAATTAATGGATATTTTCATTCTGAAGCCAGATGCATTTAAGAAAATAATGCTGTTCTGTTAATGTCAATCATCTGTCTCTGCTCTTAATTCCATTTCTTCTTCCTTCATTTTGAGCTATGCTCAATCTCTCATTTTTCTAAATATTGAATTTCTCTCTGTTAGTCAGTATTTTCCTTGAGTGCTTATAACTGTCCAAATCTGTTCCATCTTAAAAGCCAAAAAGTATGAATAACCAATTGTGTCTTAATTATTTGCCCCTTGACAGGTATGTCCCTATAGCTCACCTTCTTTTGGTAACTGAATTTCTTGCTATGTGGTGAGTCTCCATTTACTTCTCAAACAATTGTTATTTGGTTCTCCTCCCCACTGAAAGGGCTTTCTCTAACAACTAAAGCTGCTGATTCAGTTGATTTGGTTTCTCTACAGGATTTGAAAATATTGGCAGTTTTCAAATTTCCTTTTTTAGTTTTCAATTTCATCATTTGATCCTGCCTTCCCTCCAATTCCTTTGAATCATTTTTAAGGGTTCTTTCTTTCTTTCTTTCTTTCTTTCTTTCTTTCTTTCTTTCTTTCTTTCTTTCTTTCTTTCTTTCTTTCCTTCCTTCCTTCCTTCCTTCCTTCCTTCCTTCCTTCCTTCCTTCCTTCCTTCCTTCCTTCCTTCCTTCCTTCCTTCTCCTGTTTCAAGTTTTTATTTAAATTTTATCTAGTTAACATGTGGGGTAACAATGGTTTCAGGAATAGAATTTGGTAATTCATCACTTACATATAATACCCAGTGCTTATCACAACAAATGCTCAAGAGCACTTTCTAATCTTGCTATTGTTTAAATATCAGCCTTAGTCGTGAGTCTGATCTATGTCCCTTTACACCTTGCTCTCTATGTTCTCCTTGAGTGATTTAGTCACTCCTGTGGTTTCTATACAACCAGTTCTCTCTTAACCCCAAAAGTGTGTGTGTGTGTGTGTGTGTGTGTGTGTGTGAGAGAGAGAGAGAGAGAGAGAGAGAGAGAGAGAGAGAGAGAGAGAGAAAGAGAGAGAAAGAGAGAATTCACACACACCCCCACCCCATCTCTTCCTTATGTAGTTACAGAGCTATTCAATCTCCTTTGAACTTCTCAGGGTATATGACCTAAAAATACCTAAAATTTAACATGCTTTAGATGAATTCATTCCCCCAGTACGTTTTCACATTGTTCTTGGTCCACTTTTCACTGAACAGCATGGTGTTCACATAATTTTCCAAGCCAAAATTCTGACCTTATTCCTGACTCTTTTCTCATATTCTGTCCCTAAAACAATTGTCTATCAAACTAGAGTATCTGTTTCATAAATATTTTTCAAATCTGTTTTCTCCTCTTGAACCATATTGTCTCTACCATAACATGTTTATCATCTCTTTCCTGATCACTTAATCACACATTCCCCCAAAGGCCATCTCTATTATATTATGACCCTTCCTCCTTATACTTGTGTGAGTAAGTAACATTAAGGGAAAAATTGAGCATTTTTCATTTTTCGTAGTAGCATGTGGATGATTTTAAGAAATCATATTATATAAAAACAAATAAACATAGCTGGGAGTTAGAGAAGGCATAAGGTTTTCCTAGTTAAATATCAACAAATGAATGCATTTGAGTAGGAATACTAAAAAACATTCTTTTCAGGGAGATGGAGTGAGGTAATATTTCTACATCCATCTGGATCTTATGAACTTTTTATGGTTCGTATATTCACCAAATCCAAGGAATTTAAAAAATCCTACTAAAGCAGGGCCTGACTTTTAAATGTGATCATCTAAGTGTTCTAGTTTACAGAAGTGGAACGAACTTCCATCTGTCGCCTTCTTGAATGGTTCTGCATTTCTTTCTCCTTCCAGAATTAATTGTGAATGATGGTTGAGATTCTTGGTACCTGGCCTGGACGACAAAAGCTGCAGCATTCAGCCCTATCTTCTTCCTGACACAGAATACTTTAGTAGTTACAGGGGCATTTGGCGTTAGGGAATTGTGAAAATATTCTGGTTCATTTAAAACATTTGAGAGACTGCATCCTGCTAGTAATTGGTGTAACCTCTGCTCATCCAGGATTTTTAGCTTGTCGATGAACCGCGATCTGGTCGTGATTCCTGTATTAGCAGCGTGCATCTGTATGCACACGGACTGTTACTGTCCTGTCAAGGGGATTTAAATGGGATTTAAAAACAGAGGCAGGTCAATACCAGGAAAATGGTCAGGCCAGTATACCAGAGGTAATGGCATGCTTAACGTTGCTTCTCAGTGTATTAAAAAAGGAAGAAGAAGAGGGTTTGTTCTTGATTAAGTCAAAGGTTTATTCATTATAAACTCTGAAACTCTTTGCGAACATTGTTAGTGCACCATCAGGGGCTGAAAACAATAGATTGTGAAATAAATAGAAGACAAAAGAGGTAGAGACAGTGAAATCATATTATAGTAAAAAGCTGCTGGTTACCAGAGGGAAGGTGGGGGTGGGGGATGGGTGAAACAGGTGATGGGGATTAAGGAGGGCACCTGTGATAAGCACAGGGTGTTGTATGGAAGTGTTGAATCACTGTATTGTTCACCTGAAAATAGTATTACACTGCATATTAAGTAACTTGAATTTGAATAAAAACTTAAAAATAAAGCAAATTTGGCAGTAAAAAGAAAGGCAGAGAGAAAAAAGAAAGTAGCTTGAAAGAAACAGGATTGGAGAGTGATAATAGATTAAAAACAAAGACATGTTCTTGCACAAAAAAATGGGAATACATATTGCAAACAAGATAATAAGCTTTTCATTATTAAAAGAGTTACTTTTTAAAATGTTTTTGCATGGGGCACCTGGGTGGCTCAGTCGGTTAAGCACCTGACTTTATCTCAGGTCATGATCTGGCAGTTCATGAGTTTGAGCCCTATGTCAGGCTCTGTGCTGACAGCTCAGAGCCTGGAGGCTGCTTCAGATTCTATGTCTCCCTCTCTCTGTGTCTCTTCCCTGTTCTCGCTCTCTCTCTCAAAATAAATAAATGTTAAAAATTTTTTTTTAAATAAATAAAATGTTTTTCTTTTCTCTGCAATGCCTGCTAGCTGAAGCAATATCTATGTATGTGTGTAATTCCTGTATATCCACATCAGGACTCCCCTCCCCCCCCCCCCCCCCCAGACCTCGCCTGCAGCCTTACACTGAGAACTACAGTGTGAGATGCTACATTGTATATAGCATCTCAGTCCTGCTGTATCTCAAGTAGTAAGAAATATTTTAAGGATCTTATATCCTCAGGAGAGGATACATATGCCTTGAACATTTCAGGTAGAATGTCATTTCCCAAAGTCAGGACTAACATCCCTAATTTGTTTGCACTGTCTTCGCTATCTGAGCACAGTGACATACATGT
Source organism: Puma concolor (assembly GCF_028749965.1). Taxonomy (NCBI): domain Eukaryota; kingdom Metazoa; phylum Chordata; class Mammalia; order Carnivora; family Felidae; genus Puma; species Puma concolor. The sequence goes on along the minus strand of NC_141679.1, from coordinate 52,479,909 downwards.
AGTACTTGGGAATTTAAACAACGATGAAGGAGGGAAGAATGTGTCCAGTGTTCCTTTCTGGCTCTATTTCCCTGCTGTTTAGACATGACAGTATTTTTAGCCTCTCAAATCAAGAGAACTTAGAATTCCTGAAGATTTCTCAATGTTCTCCTTTAAGATGTTAACGTCAGTAGTAAGATTCTTTCATTTTTTTTTACAAATCTTTTCATTCTTATTATGTCACATGACAAACTGAGACTCACTAATTTAAGTGACTAGGGCAAAACCACATCATTAATAATTAGTGAAATCAGGGTTAAGGTTTTCTTCAGATAGCAGTCACGTGCTTTTTCTACCACACTATGGCTTGACCACTGAGTGTATGCCATAGAGCCTAACTGTGATGCTGCTGTCCAGCTGGTTCAGGTTTTTTGCTTGTTACAGTCTCATGGTGAGCATTTGGATTTCCCAAGTGGACCAGGAAGACAACAGAACAGAAAGGAGAAAATTCCAAGCCAGGAAGAACCACTGGATGCATTGTCCAAATGTAGTTGAGGGGAGTTGGCAGATAGAAATAATCCCTTGCAGATGAGAGTAATCTGCTGGCCCAACTTGGTTTCATCCAGGTCCCTACGACTACCTGGATGATTTCCCGTGACCTAATGATAGCCAGTTCATGACCTGATGTCAGCTCTTCTACGATACCCAGCTTCCTGGGCTGCAGAGACAAATACTTTGGCCCAACCCTGACTTTTTATCCTCCTCATGGTTTGGTTGAAGCATTACATGCTGATACTTTGTACTCTTGTTTTCCTTACCTTTGTCTGAAATACTAAGAGTAATCTCTAAGTTAGATTTAAGATTGCTGCCCCAATATTTCATTCTAGTTTTGTGATTTTATTCCTGTTGCTCAGTTCTGGTATATGATACACACCAAGTAGAATACTGAGAACTCTTTAGCATTTTTAGCAGATAAGTTTCTTGCCTCTTATGATGCTTTACTAATCTTCCAATATGGTTTTATTTTTATACTGTTTGTTTGTTTCCCTTGAAATCTTTATTTGGCTGACAAGAAATGCAAAGATAAAATCATAGAATCTTACAGATAAAAGAATGGTTGGCATCATCATAGACTTTGATCACAGATACCTTAAGGTTTATGACACTGTCTCAATACTTACCCTTGGGGCTCTTGACCCTCTATCTGCCCTAGAGCAGATCCACCCTTTTCTTTTTGTTACTGCTGATATTCTTTATCTAATTTACTTAAAATAAATATAAAGTGTTATGCTGCCTTATGAAAACAAAGAAAAATGTTAAAAACCACTAATTAAGTTCAATGTTCTGTTTTATAGGTTACACAGCTATTGCCCTGACTTTTTAAGCAACTTCCCGAAATCTGTGTTTTGATTTAGAAACAACTGTAAATTTCTCACTTGGTGGGTTACTTTATAGAAATATATTTATGATATATCCATCAACCCTAAGGACCTACATCCATGCTCACATTCCTCCTGCATGCTTTTATTAGGCTTTTGTGACAAAGAATTGACAAGGCAACTGTGATAATGTGCAATGACCTCTAGAGACAGCATCAGAAGACAGGCTATAGTCCTAGCTTTAAATCTTAATACATGTGTGATTTGGGTCTAGGCCTGGACACTGACTTGTGTGCTATTTAGGCTTGTGGGGAGTGTTTCTATGCTGAAATACTCTCCATAATAATGCTAGACTTGTTATCAGTAGGTATTGTATGTATACCTCCTGGCCTCTAAATGTGGCTCCTGCCTCTCTTTACATCTTCTTTTAATATCAGGCTGCCATGATGATTTCATTGCAATCATGCTGGTCTTTTGACTTCTCATACATGATAAAATATGTTCTGCTTCTAGCCCATTTTGTTCTCTTTGGGATTTTTTTGTATGGTTTAATCTTTTTTTCTCATGCCTCAACTTGGAGGTGCTGTTTGATTATTCTGTCTAAAATAGACTCTTCCAAGGGTGTCTGGGAGGCTCAGTCAGTTAAGCATATGGTTCTTGGTTTTGGCTCAGGTAATGATCTCAAGGTTCATGGGTTCAAGCCCTGTGTCAGTCTCCATGGAGCCTGCTTGGGTTTCTCTCTGTCCCTCTCTCTCTGCCTCTCTCCCACTCATGCATGCACTCTAAATAAATAAATAAATAAATAAATAAATAAATAAATAAACTTAAAAAATGATGGACTCTTCCAATTATTATCCCATATCTTACCCTGATTTTTTTTTATGTATAGCATTTACTATAACATGTAAACTTTGTTTATTTATTTATTCTCTGTCCCAGAATCACCATGAGAGAGGAGACTTTTCTGTCCAGTTCATTGGTGCATATCCTGTGCCTGACAATATGGTAGATGCTCATGCCCATTAAATATTTATTAAATAGAGGAAGGAAGGAAAGAAGGGAGGGAGGGAGTGAAGGAGGATGGAAAGAAGGAAGGAAGGGAAGAAGGAAGGGAGGGAGGGAGGAAAAAAGGGAGGGATGGAGGGAGAGAGGGAGGAAGGAAGGAAGGAAGGAAAGAAAGAAAGAAAGAAAGAGAAGGAAGGGAGGAAGGAAGGGAGAGAGGAAGGGAGGAAGGAAGGAAAAAAGGAAGGGAGGGAGGAAGGAAAGGGAGGGAGGGAGAGAGGAAAGGAGGAAGGGAGAGAGGGAGGGAGGGAGGGAGGAAGGAAGGAAGGAAGGAAGGAAGGAAGGAAGGAAGGAAGGGCTCATTGAGGCTTGTATCCCATTTTTCTCTCACATGGTAATGCTCACTGCCACATGTGAAGAAATACCTCAACATCCAAGGTACTCTTTAGATAATCTGGTAGGTGGTGATATCCACTGTAATTATTTTTTTTAATATAGCTGGCTACACAATTCCAAAGCTTGCCTCAGTATAATTATCTATGACTGTGTTAACACTGGCTTGCATTTCTGCATTGTATTGGAAATATCATTTGTAAACTCCACTTATGGTAAAATAGAAGGTGTGCTTCCTTAGCATGGAGCCAATGTCGTCAGTGACACACATGCTGCAAATCCTTTCTCCCCAGCAACAAGCTGCCCTAGCTACCTCCTTTTCCTGTCATTTAGGATTTTTTCCTTCAAGCTTCACTTAGTTGGGATCTCAGCTCATAAGAGCCTGTCTCTCTCCCTGTCTTTATCTCAACAGAATAAAGCACAGTTACTTGGATCTTGAAGTTTAAACTCTGAAAAAAACATTCTCAAAAGAAAAAAAAAATTAAAAAAATCCTCCACTCTGGAATTTACCATTTTATTTAGTGCTTTCAGTGTGTTTAGTGTATTTATTCTTAAGATATTTTTTAACAGAAAGATATGGGTAATAATTTTCTTTTGGTGCATGTGGCTTGGGCATTAGATGGCACCTGAGGGTTATTGGTGGATATACAACTAGGCCATTAAACATGGGAATTCACCCAACATCCTTCCACACAGTTGGAAACCTGAATTTCTCATGTGAATATGGCATAGCTTAAATATGACACACCCAGAACAATAGCAAATGATTGCACATCATGACAGAAAGGTTTTTAAAGAAGTTTATTTCCATTTCATCTTTCTGAATTCAGATGCCTTATTAACAGAAAACAGCCACATTTATGCCATTTCAGATGACAGTTTTTATTTATTAAAGGTTTTTATTTGAAAATAAGAACTACCAGATAACCACACACTAAAATTAATAAATATGTATTTTAATTTGGCATGTAGTCTTTCTCTTTTCTCTAGTTCCTGTCTGAGTTTTACTTTTTCTAATAAAGATGTATTTACATAAATGTTTGTAAATTCTAAGTATATGCCAAAGATTATTGGAAGAGTGATCCAAAAAAATCTAAATTACCACAGGAATGTTGCCTAAAGTTAAAAATATGTTGTAGGAACTTAAAAAGGGGCTAATTATGTGCTAAATGTAGAAAACTGTACCCAAAATATGTTTGACTTACTCAGTAAATACATATCACATTCCTATGATGCACCCAATATGTTTCTAGGAGCTAACAAGTGAGACAAGTCCCTTGTTCTCATGCATTTTATTTTCAAGTAGAGACACAGATAATAATAAACAAATGAATGAAAAATTAATAAACAGACAACACAATTAGCTGGAAATCATAAGATCTGTGCAGCAAATTAAAGAGGGTAATAAAGAAAGGAGATGAAGGAGAGTGTATGGTTGTTTACTGCACACCCATGGTTAGAGGAGGCCATCTAAGTCAAAATTAAAGCAAAGTGTGAATGATAAGGACAAGACAGTCACTGAGAAAAACATTTTAAGTTATGCTAGGAATAAAGTAGAAATGAGTGTAGCATGGTTGAAGAATCAAAAAGGCTTAATATGGCTGAAATGTAGGGCCCGAGTGCAAAGTGTTATAAAATGAAGATTCACCAGTGGAATGGAACAGATTATCATTATATAATGCCTCAGAATCCAGGGTTGGGAGTCTGAATTTACTTCTAAGTTTAAAGGCAGAGAATTTTAAGCAAGGCCACTACAAAATTTTATTCATATTTTGAAAACAATTCACTTTGACTACCATATAGAGAAGGCTGGAGGCAAGGGAGCAAAAAGAGGATCAGGGAGGAGACTAGTTGGGTGGGTCTTGAAGTAACTCAGACAGAGATAATGGTGACTGGGACTTACCTAAGGGTCATTGAATAGAAATTGAATAGAAAAGAGTGGATGTTTTCAGGTATGATTTGGAGTTCAAGTCAAAAGAACTTATTGGCTAATTGAATGCGAAGGAGAGGGAAAGAGAAGAACCTGGATTACTGAACTTAAAAACTCATAGGTTGTGGTCCCATTTATAAAAATAATGAAGATGATATAGCAGTAAGTTTTAACATTAAACCAAGATTTCTGTGTTGTCCATAATAAAATTAAATTTGAAATACTGACAAGATAACCATGTGGAGACCTGGAAGTACAAAGCTATAGTTCTCAGCATTAAAATATTTAAAGTCATGGGATGGAATGAAGTTATCTAAGGAGAACGTGAAGAAGAACAAAGACAGACCTTGAAGAACCCAACATTTAGAGTTTGAGCACAGGAGTATACACATCCAAAGGAGATTTAAGAATAACCAGTAAGGTAGGGGAATACCAGAGAATAGAAGTATGTCATAGAAGCCAGAAGGAAAAAAAAAAAGTGTTTCAACTGTTTTGCTTACTACTGAGAGATCAGATTTGTCACTTACTGACAGATTCCCTGAAAAAGTGAAGTCCAGTATTTAGGACTACAGTAGTCTTCAGTACTGTCCTCTTCAGATGTAAAGTGAATCACTATTTATCTGCTTTTCTGTCCAGGATAGACATCATAGTGCTCTTTCTCAACAAATCTCACAGCCATCCTGGCCAATCCATCAAAACTGCTATTTGAAATAACACTTTATAATTTCTGCTGCAAAGATCTTTGCATGATTTACAACTTTAATTCTATTGCGTGATTGAATAAAATGATATATGATACCTTGTTTTTAAAATCAACTTGAGTAATTTTTTTTTTCCTTTGAGTTGTCCTCTGTGGTATGATCTTGCAAATTCTTGTTTGACTTTGCAAATATATTTAATCATCCTGGAACTTAAGGCTTACTATGTAAATAAGATATATTTCAGATTGTATTTCAGACCCATTATCAAAATATCTGAATAGTTCTATATAGTAGATGAATGACTTAAGGGGCTTATCTTTCCATTTTCCTACTTTTATGTTCATGGAGATTATAAAGGACCTTAATATGGATAAACTCTGGAAGCCAAAAGACAAAAGGGTAGATGCAATAATGTAACAGGAGGATCTATTTATACTGTTGGAACTGGGAGTGAAGGAAGAGCTTTTGGCCAAATGATGAATGAGAGCAAGTGGGGACACAGTGTGTGTGTGTGTGTGTGTGTGTGTGTGTGTGTGTGTGTGTGTGTGTGTGTGTGTGTAGGGGGACAGAGAAAATGTGTTCCAAGTGGAAGGTAGAATGGTATGAAAACTGTGAAGTGAAGAAGAAGATATAGTCTTTAGGAACTGAAAGATTGCGAAAATAGTAGGAGTAGGTGAGCTACAGAGATTAGCTTCCAGGAATGGGCAAGTATCATTAATAAGAGACTCTAAACAATATTAGGAAATTTGGATTTAATCCTTGGTTCAATTGGAAGCCATAAAACTAATGGGCAAATGACATAAAAAGTTTGTTTTGTTTTTTTTTTTTTCTTTTTCAAGATCACTGTGATGGAGCTGTGGAGAAGAGATTGCAGAGAATAATGGATGTAGAGTAGCCTGTTGGGGAGCTATTAGTGTAGTCTGGAAAGAGATGGTGTTACCTTGGCAAGACAAGTAGTTGAGATAGAAAGTTGAGTAAGTGCCAGGATTGTATCAATTCTCATAATAGACCCTTCATTCCACCAGTGGCATAAATATTTTGATTTTTATTAAGAAGTTTGGTACATGTTAAAGTTACTGCATTTCAGCAGGTACTGTTCTCTGATCAATTTTCTATGACCTTCCAGGGATCAGCATCTTTGGGTCATCTTATAAATGATTAACTGCTTTCATCAAAGAAGCACTTCTAGTTGCAAGATTTGTTTACATCATGGCCCAAGCCATGCCTCCTATATCTTTGTCAGTAAATATGTAAAATGGAATAATAAAAATACATAAAATTCATAACAAACTGCTAAGAAAGGAGGGTTTGGAGACAGTGTACTCTGGGCACTGGACAACCAGATTTTTAGATCCTGTTTTTCTTTTAACTGTTCCTATTACCTAAGAATATTTACCTTATGCATTTTATGTGCACTTATCACCTTATATGCACTCTACCCACAGATGTTGTAAAAATAAAGGATCAAATGATGGTGGAAATATTTAGAGACTGATTTTTTTTGAATGTTTATCATACAAATAACATTTTAATGATATTACTGAATGAATAGAACCAAGTGGGATTGTAATTCCATTTCTCCTCTGTGTGGTTTTTAAGTCAGGTCACCGTTGCTGGCTGAGAAGACGGAATGCATTCTTGGTTGCTCATTCCACCATTAAATGGCATAGCTTTCAATGTATCCCAGAGAGCCTGCCACATGAAATAAACAGTCCGAACCCTCCCCTAACAATGTTGTGATTTTCTAAAGGTATAACTTCGGGAAGGATTGTGGCTCATGGGATATCTCAAGTGAAAACTTTCCTCAAATAATTCTTTGCTTTACCTTCTGAATCAACAGAAGGGAATGTGTGCAAAGATAATTTATCAAAAAGGTCAGAATGATACCTTTATAGAAACTTTAACATTTATAGTCAGTAATGTCATTGAAAACATGTTTTTTTTTTTTTCAAACAAAAATATACTTTAGTTACATAATTCAGGGGAATGAAATCAGTTTAAGACTTCCTTCCCCTTTTTCTCTTTGTAACAAGGTACACTCACAATAAGCAGATGGCATTCTGTGGGCTGAGGGTGAATGACTAAGGATTCGTGGCAGGATTGTACCACAAGATTATGTGTAATTGATGCGTTTAGCTCTAAAAGCTTTTGGTTCTGCAGAATGTTTAAAGCACTGCTGAAACTGCATTGAGAGAAAAGCTGGAATGATTCAAAATTACAGTATGATGAGAAATGAGGTGTTTTCATGATCATTTTTTTGTCATTATGATGATCTGATAATTGATAATGTTAAAATCTGTAGACTGTATCATGATATTATTATAAATGATGTCAGTAAGGCCATTGTATCATTATATTTCTACATTTGTCCATCACCTACTCTTTCCTTTATTCATTTAGCAGTTACCGGGGTCCACTGTGTATCAGGCACTGTCTAAACCTAGGTTACTAAAATGTATACTCTTCCTACCTTCATAGGCTTATTATCTAGTGGAAGAAATAGATAGAAATTAATAATTACAAATACTATGATTATATAAAACATGTCATTTTATGTAGTTGTTATAATAGCATAAGAAACTTAGTATATATTCTCTTACTATTTCCAAATGACTTTGTTCCAGTTATCTAAAAGCCTAGATTGGACAGATATTATTCTCAATTGTTTATTTTTGCCATGTAAAAATATATATTTAGGTTGGAGTTTCTATTTCAAATGTGTGCTATTTAGCCTTAATCACAGATGGAACAAATATATTAAATAAAGGCTAACTAGAAATTGGCATAGCAAAACAAGACCAATGCTACCCAAACTATGCTTACGCTTAGTTTGGGCAATCTAAAAGGGAAGAAGGGGCACCTGGGTGGCTCAGTCCGTTAAGAGTCCGACTTCAGCTCAGGTCATGATCTCATGGTCTGTGAGTTCGAGCCACATGTTGGGCTCTGTGCTGACAGCTCAGAGCCTGGGGCCTGCTTCCGATTCTGTATCTCCCTCTTGCTGTGCCCCTTCCCCACTCTCTCTCCCTTTCTCTCTCTCTCTCTCTCTCTCAAAAATAAACATTAAAATTTAAATCAATCAATCAATCAGTAGGAAGGAAGGAAAAAGGGAAGCATGGTGAATTTTATGAATTCTTATTAGAAAGAAGGAAGCAGACTATTTTTTTTCAGTGGGATAAACTTTTTTGTTCCTCTCAATTTTAGAAGCAGTTTCTCACATGGGACCTCATACAGTAAAAATTAAGTCAGAGACTTATATAACAGTTTTATGTCTAAGTGTAGAAACAATCTTAATATGGGTCTTTTTGAAATGGCTCTGTATAAAACTTTGAAGTGTAATGATAGGAAGATGATTGTATAGGAGGGTAGAGAAATGTGGTTGAGAAATGCAAAGTTCTGTTGATCTGGTGTAATGTATAAAAGTTAAACTATTTTAGGGACGCCTGGGTGGCTCAGTTGGTTAAGCATCCGGCTTTGGCTCAGGTCGTATTCTCGCGGTCTGTGAGTTCAAGCCCCACATCAGTCTCTGTGCTGACAGCTCAGAACCTGGAGCTTGCTTTGAATTCTGTGTCTCCCTCTCTCTCTGCCCATCCCCTTCACTCTCTCTTTCTCATTCTCTCTCTCTCTCTCAAAAATAAACATATATTTTTTTAATTAAAACATTTTAAAGAGTACAAAGAAAGCATAATCATTATATTACCTTTATTAAAGATCATGTCTGTCAACTTGGCTTCTGATGAATCTTGTATAGAAGATGGCCATGGGTATGTTTTCTGAAGTGTGCATGGTATCCTAGTTCTTATAGCTCTGGGTAAGGGCAGGCCTATTTGCTTTTGAAACCTGTTTAGAAGAGGATGGGCTAAGCATTCATGCTGTTATAGAAGCAGTCTATAGTCAGCATGGAGCTGTATCCCCCATTTTATAGAACTGAGTCAAAACTTCTCAAAGTTAATTGTCTGATATTAGAACTCAGCATTTCTAATATTAGTACAATCCAGTTATTAATACCATATCTGGAAACTTCCAAAATGCAGAGGACCTTGACATTAAAGACACATGAAATACCAGGAAGGGATCTTGGAGGCAGCAGCTTTCCTCACACAGGTGGGCATGCCTCTTTGATTTACATTTATGATTTTTTTAATGCTGACAGGTCAGTTTTACTCATCAGGCATAAATCTCTGGGAAATCACTTATTCAAACAGAAATGTAGGAGATGTCTATAGTTTCCATGAGGATATTCTGGGATAAGTACCCACTCAGTGGTGAATTACTGCCTTCTTGGTTTTGACTTCACCTCAACCAAATGGAGTTTGACTGAGAGATAATTTTGAAAATCCCATCATTCCAACAGCATTTAAAGGAGATAAATATTCATGTATGTTCTATATATTTCATTGTACAAAGAACATTACCAGCTATGATTTTAAGCAATATCAGTTTGTTTTTATCTACACACTTGAAAAAATAGAATAGGATTGGAAAAAAAAATGAAATCTATATTGTAATTATCTGTGTGTGTGTGCGCATGCCTGAGTGTGTGTGTGTTTCAAAGATTTTTTTAAAAGAGCAGTTTTGGGTTCATAGCAAGATTGACAGGAAGGTACAGAGATTTCCTATATATTCCCTGCCCCACATATGCATAGTGTCCCCATTATCAACATCCCCACCTGAGTGGTACATTTGTTAACAATTGATGAACCTACAGTGACATCATTATCACCTACAGTTCCTAGTTTGCATAATTGCTATTGTTGTACATTCTATGGGCTTGGGCAAAAATATAATGACATGTTTCCATCATTATAGTATCATACAGAGAATTTTCACTGAAAAAATCCTGTTTGTTCTCCCTATTCATCCCTCCCCCTGCCCAATTCCTGGCAACCATTGACCTTTTTACTCTTCACATAGTTTTGCCTTTCTAGAATGTTACATACTTGTTATTATATAGTTAGTATGTAGCCTTTCAGATTGGCTTCTTTAACTTAGTCATATGCATTTAGGGTTCCTCCATGTCGTTTCATGGGTTGGTAGTTCATGTCTTTTTAATATTTAACAACAATACTGCATGGTGTAGATGAACCACAGTTTGTTTATCCATTCACCTACTGAAGGACATCTTGGTTGGTTCTTATTTTTGGCAGTAATGATTAAAACTGCTGTAAACATTTGCATGCAGATTTTTGTATGGACAGTCTGTGTTTATTTTTTTTATTAAAGTTTATTTATTTTGAGATAGAGGGAGAGAGGGAGAGGGAGAGAGAGAGAGAGAGAGAGAGAGAGAGAGAGAGAGAGAGAGAACACATGCATGGTAGGGAGGGGCAGAGAGAGATGGGGAGAGAGAATCCCAAGCAGGCTGTCCACTGTTAATGCAGAGCCTGATGGGGGTGGAGGGGGTGGAGGTGGGAATCAATTCTGTGAACCATGAGTTCATTACCTGAACCAAGATCAAGAGTTGGACATTCAACTGACTGAGCTACCCAGGCACCCCAATCTGTGTGTTTTTACTAGAAAATTCTCCAAGTCTTTTTCAAAGCCTATGCATACTGATCTTAATCATAGCCTTCCTGCCCTTGAACTCCCCAATCATAACCCAGAAGATTCAACAGAATATACACTGTAGAGAGGCCGTTTAGGCATACTAATTCCTTAAACCCTGATCCATCTCAGAAATAGGTAGTTTCCAACAAGCTTTAGAAACATCCCTTTACCTTAACCCAATTATGTTAGGAGTTATTTAGAGACTGGATCAGTATTTTTATCACAGTGCTGTTAAAGCAACCCGGCAGAACAAGATGGGCAGACTTGCAAGTAAAGGGATATTACAAACTGACCAATCTGTATACACAACAGTCATATGTAGCCACACAAATCTTAGGGCCTCAACTTTCACTGTTACATTCATGGAATTAGATAGAGGGAAGCTACATAGTGGATATATTTTGTCAGCCCATTAGAATGACACAGAGCAACCAACTTGTGCCCAACATTAGAGTAGAGTCTCTGAGGTCACAGAGCCATTTAGTAACACAGGAAGACCTAGAACTCAAGTTTCTGATGCTCGGTTTACTGTGGTATCCTAGAGTTGTACAGTACTAAAATGCATACTTGTGGAGGACATATAGGCAAGAACTAATGATGCCAATAAATATATCTAATGTGCCAAGGAAAAATAATGTGATGGTGAATTTCTGAATTTTATATCCATACTAACAGAACCTGAATATCACACGTCAAGTCTTACCTAAGTGCTAAAGAAATTTCTCAATTATTAACAAATTATAGGTTTGGGACAAGTGTTGACAGATCAGAATTGAAAGAGCAAACAGTCCTGCATGTTAAGACACGTACTTTGTAGGGCCTGAATGTTTCATGTAATCTCCATGAAATCTTAATCTTTTTCTAAAGTGCTTTCACACATTCAGTTGTCATCACTTTAAAATTGAAGGCCATCCAGCATTGGAGGCTGACTAGAATATTAAATACATCATTTATCTGGAAGGAAGCACTAGGAATAATGTTACTGCATTTTCTACGATGAGAATTATAAAGATGGTGTCTGATTTGCCAGAAAAGTTTCCAGCTGTGCTGTGATTTGATTTAACTGCCCAGACACTGACCTGCTTAATGATTTACTTTTAAGGTTGGTTATCTTTGAAAAGAATTGGACTTTAGGACTCTGTATTTTACCTTAAATACAGACATTTTACTTTAAGGAGAAAAATAAATAAAATTCCTTCTGATTAAGGCATTTATTAAATCATACTGTGCACTGCTTTGCTTCAGCTCCTTTCTTGACCTGGAGAACTCTTAAGTACCCTTGACAACTATTGAAATTTAATTCGAAATAGTGTATAAGAAACTAATGCTTCTATTTCCAGCTCTTTTTTTCTCCTGAACCCAACAAAGAATATACCAGATTGAAGATTTAGAAATTGAATAAATGAAGCTTTCTTGAACCTCTACGATATTCAGCCAGACCAAACTTACTCAGGCCAATGGTCATGTCTTTGTATTTTTGAGCTGCTCTTTCAATAATGTCTGTTCAACATGTAAATTTCACTTGCATTAATTTCTAAGTTTGTTATGGTAATGTGTTTGTGTTTCTCATGGATGGTCTCTTACATGGACATCAGTTTAGGACCCTGAGAAAGAGATGTTGGCCCAAATAACCACATTTATAAAGGTCTGTGGGAGTCACTGCTTTGTCTGTTACCCTCTGCACTCCTCCTTTTGACTTAGTACCAGAGATGGGGAAGGCTGGGGGCCCAACAGGATTGAAGAAGAAAAGAGAAGAGGGATGAGTAGATTTAACACAAGAGACCTACATTAAATACAACAATAACTATAAGTATATTCCTAGTTGGATCTTTCAAATATGGATATTCTCTAATGCATGTTTATGTTTTTTTTAATTTTTATGTTTATTTATTTTGAGAGAGAGAGAGAACGAGCAGGAGAGGGACAAAGAAAGAGGGAGAGAGAGAGGGAGAGAGAAGGAGAGAGAGAGAGAATCCCAAGCAGGCTCTGTGCTGTCAGTGCAGAGCACTGTGTAGGACTCCAACTCAGGAACCATGAGATCATGACCTGAGCCGAAATCAAGAATCAGACGCTTAACCGACTCAGCCACCCAGGCACCCCTCTAATGCATATTTTAGAGGCAAATATTCACGGTGATATATTGGGATGAGAGGAGGCATGAGTTTAAGCCTATCTTTATATTTTCTTGAAGAAAAGTGAACAGGAATTATTTTACAAAAAATATTCTAAATATTTAAAGGAGCATCATGACATTTTGTTACCATTTAGTTGATTTTGATTATACCTGGCATATTCACACAGGTTACTTGTATCATCTGAAGAAAAATGTTTATCATATATTACATGAGGTTCCCTATTATGGTCTGTTTAAGAGTGTTTACACTTTTTTGCATGGCCATTATAGGGGAAATGTCATTACACGAATAGAAAAATACCTGAACTAGATATAAGAACACCTGATTTTACCATGCCTAGCATCAAGCTGTATCACTTTAGGAAAGTCATTCAACCCCTTGTAAATGAAGGGAAATTAAATAACTGTGATGTTACATCCTATGACTTGACAGTATGTTTTTCTAATTTCCAGTGAACATAAACCTATTTATGCATTGAAAACCTGCTAATCATAATGTCAACTCCTTCTTTAGAGTGATGACCCCTAATTATAGTTCTTTCATATGAGACTAATATAGGAGCTTTCAAATATTGTCACCCAAAATAAATTTACTGTCACCCAAAATAAATAAAAATATATTTCACAGTATAATTCAGTAAATAAATGATCATACACATATGCATACATATACACAAACACACATCTGAAAAAAAGTACTATGTTATTTACGGTGCACCCTCAGTTTGGCATTCTATTACATTGTCTTTTTAAAGTGCTGTTTATGATCCACTTCCCTGATTTAAGTCAAATAAAACATTTATATTTTGCTACCAAGGGACAAATTCTTGGCAATGTGGCTCACATAGCCCCATGTCATCTCTAAATGCACTAAACATTTTCGGTACATTTTCTAACTAAGCAATTCAGATCTTGGCTTAACTAGTTATACTTATTACTGTTTTTGATCTTTCCCAGAGTCCTGGTTTTTGAGGTTATTTCCAGCTCTAACATATTAGGATTCTAATGGAAATGTACCTGAATCCGGAGGCTGAGAAGAAATCACCGATGCCTAAAACACATGAGGACTAGGAGACAATATCATAAAGTGCTATTTTCTTCTTGTAGCTTTTTGGTTTGGAGGTTTTACGCTTCCTAGTCGCAAGAGAACTAGAGCTCAAAGAGTTGGCAACAGTGACAAGTTCCACCCCCCACCCCAGCCCCTTGCCCTTTGCTGTGCAGATATTCTCTGGAATTTGGGACTCTATGAATAGACTTTAAAAATAGATCTCTAAAGATAGTAAGTTTTAGTTAGTCCTTTTTTTGCTCCAGATAAGTTACCTGGTGGATATGCTACCCAACATGATTTCATACTTGTCATTAATTTCTTCTACGTTAGAGACAAAATTGGGCTTACCTCTGAAATTGCCACCACTCTCACAAATATCTTTGAAAATGTCACTTACATTCTTATTACCATAGATTAATCAGAAATAAAAAGTGAAAAATGCAAGCTGGTAGGATTCTTTATTGGCAATAACAGAAAGCAGTGATCAAATCATTTATATTAAAAAAATGATAGATAAATTTAACCTTACAGAATCCAGACCTTTCTTCTAGGCATTTGTGGTTCTCAAAAATCTGTCCCTGATGTTTCTCTTGGACAACTTTTGGAATCCTTTCTGTTTGAGAGTACAGACGACCTAACTGTAGACAAATAATGAGTGATTTTGGTCTAAGCACTCACTATATACAAGGCAGTCTGCCAGTTGCTGTAAATACACTATTGAAAGAGAGAGACAAGACTTTGGATTTATATTCTAGAGGGAAATCAGAAAGGTTATGGATCAATATATTACTAGGTAAGAAAAGTTATATACACATATAATATTCTTTGTTAAAATGTAAATGTCTCCTATATTTACTGAAAAGGTAAACCATTATATGTGAAAATTTAATTTAACCATGTTTAAGTCAGGATTGTGTAATTACAAATTATTTTACTGTAAATGGTAGCCTATATTTTTCAGATTTCTTGCAATGAATATGTATTTAATTATAAAATAAACACATTACACCTATATACATATGTATACACATATGTATATACATGCATTTTATTTTTGCCTACTTCTAGCTCGCTCTTTCTTTCTTTCTTTCTCTCTTTCTTTCAAGAGACAGAAACAGTGCAAGCAGGGGAGGGGCAGAGAGAGAGAGAGAGAGAGAAATAGCGAGAGAGGGAGAATCCCAAGCAGGCTCTGCACTGCCAGAGTAGAGCCAGACATGGGGCTCAAACCCATGAACCATGAGATCATGAGCTGAGCTGAAACCAACAGTGGGATTGTCAACTGACTGAGCCACCCAGTTGCCCCTACTTCTGGCTTTTCTAATAGACATGTAGCTTCCTAAAATCTGAGACCCAGTTTTATTATTATTATTGTTATTATTTTATTATTATTATTGTATAATCTACACCTCCAAAGTCTAACACAGTTTCTTTATTTGAAAATTATTAATGTAGCTTCTGCCTGGAAAGAGTTTACAACCAAAGGTGAAACATATGTTAACAGGTAGAAATTACACGATGTGGGCTATAATGTATGAACAGGGGGCACAATGTGGACTGCAGAGCAACTCTAAAATGGCTGAAATTAGATTACCATAAATAGTATCTGCATGTCTCCAGCATCCCATAGTTTTGAGACTATATTTTTGCATCCCTAAATCAGATCACATCATATGACAGAAGCAACTAGAGACAAGTGGACAGAATCTTTAAAATCTGAGTAGTCTTGAAAACTGTCTACCGATTTGGATCATGGTTGGACTCTACCTACATTATTCCTTGTGTCAGTCTGTGTACAGTTTTGGTCAATATACTCTCTGCTGAGATTGTCCGGTTTCAGTGAAAATCACCAAGGCTTACCAGCTTGCCTCCACCCATCCTGAGCAGCTTTTCATTGCTGTTGGCTTGTAAATCTCTAGGCCTTGCCGTTGGCAAAAGCTATGGTTAATATGGCAGAAACCAAAGATTCAAGCTTCTCACTTGGTTGTTAGCTGAATTTGAGGGCTAATGCTTCAAAATGGGATTCTTTCTTATCTGGCAGTCTGATTAGGAAATGAGCCGGGCCGCTGTAATTAGGATTCAGATTTACTGCCTGTTTCTGAGAGAGGTTCAATGGGATTGTAACATCTCTAGCCAATCATGCCATATTGCCCAACCTTACAGAACAGCTTATTAGCTGTCCATCTGCTTTCACGTGTGGCTTTCTATCTCATCAAGCAGTTTGAGGGCATACTTCATGCGCTAGAACTGCCTGAAAAATAGCTGTATATCCATTGTAACATCACTGTTGTTATTTACAGTTAATTAGGAAACGAGTCAGGGTATGCCAGTCCCTATGCAGAGTAAGATATCATTTTAAGGCTGACATATTATTTTCCTTCAGTTGATGAATGTTTACTGTCATGGCTCAATAAAAGATGAGCTACAGTCTGCTAGTTTTGGCAGTGTCTGCTTAGTGGGGATGTTTAGCTTGTCCTCCCGAATTACAACTCCATTTATTTTATCCACTTTCATTAATCTTGTGAGTACCTTCATGGCCAGTGATATGGCTACTGCTAGTGCTGAGTGGGAAATTGATTGTAAGTAGACTAAAGCAATACATATATGGGAACTAGATCCCCAAATGATTTGGATGTCACTTTAATTAACACAGAGCAGACTTATACTAGACTGCAGAGTTATTTGCAAAAAGGACATTCCCTAGTGAGAGAGCCAAGGGAGGGGTGAAAGGGGAATAAACAGGACTTTCTGGGAAAAGAGATTGGGAGTACAAATTTAAATTGCAAAAAATTCCTGGTAGACCATATCAAACAATGGGGACATTTCTCCATTTTGTGAAAGAAAATAGATTTCAGCTCAGAAGACATTTTCCGTGGAAATGCTAACTGCCAACTTGGGATGAAGGAGTTACTTCTGAAAAGAAACTAGGAACCTATGACGATTTGGGGGGAAAAGTTAGTGATCTGAAATCTCTTTTGTATTTCTCACTGCTGACATGTAAAATGTCATTTTGATTCTGCTCATCTTTTTATCAAAAGCATCAACATGTCAAATACCATAGAATCATTGAAACAAAGTCAATAAACCTAAGTTGTAAAGTATGAAGACAATAGCTGTCATTGTTCCGAAAAAAGTTGTTTGCTACATGATTTTTTCTTTGCCATGGTTCATATTTCCTTATCAGGTTACATTGTAATTTCAGAGATCCATTTCTAGAAGGAAATTTTTGATTCCTAGAAAATAGTGTGGCTTACTCCTAATGGACTCAGTGTCTTTGTTAGACTGATGAAGATGATGATGATGAGGAGGAGGAGGAGGAGGAGGAGGAGGAGGAGGAGGAGGAGGATGCTAGCTAATAGTTTTGGCTAAGTGCTTCACAACTTTATCCTATTTACCGCTCATAGCAACCCTGCCACATAGATGGTATTATTCTTCCACTTTATAGATGCAGAAATTATCAATTATGACCAGCACTGCCATTTCTGGAACTGTAGTCTCCACACATCACTGCACACCTCCCTGACTCCCTTTCTCACTGCTCAGCTCTTGAAACCCTGATACTTTTGCTTCACAGTCACCAGAAAAATGTTGGGTAACTTACCCTTTCCAGAACATTTCCTTTGGTCACTTTGATTTTCTTGGCTCATTTGCCACCTGCCTCTCCCTTGATAACACAGGCTTTGTGTGTCCTCCTCAAGAGGTGAATGTTTCACTTTCACATTCCTCGGACCACTGGACTTAGATGGGTATAGACACTTCCTTGCTTCTTATTGATATTGCCACAACATACCCATCTATCTTCCCTAAAAACACTAAGCTTTGAATCTTTATGCCTCTGGGCTATACTGTTGCCTCTCATTGTTCCATTCATCACTGCCACCTGGTCATTCCTCCTAATTTCTTAAAAGATGTAAGTCCTGGCTCACTGTCACTCTATCTAATGCTATTCCTATCATTATTCATAGTGATTTCATAAATATGTGGACTGTCCTTTCAATAACCTAATCTCTCAGTTCTTTGACCTTTCTCCCTCCCAGTGACTTTGCCCTCCATAATGTTGTAGCCACTCATGGTTATGATATAAACTTTATTATTACCAATGAATACAGCTTTTCCATAATCTCCGTTTTATGTGTTCCTCTTTCTGACTGCCAACTTCTCTCCTTCTGCCTAGCAATCTTTTGATCCCTAATTGACCCAAAACCCACTGATCATATCAGCATTTCCTGTGCCTCCCATTCCTTGTCTCATTTTTCTTCTCATGTGGCATAAATTCAATATTCAGCCATTATAATTACTTTTCTTATATGCCTCCACCTGCTTGTTTTTTGCTTGCTTCATTTGGAAAAAAAAAATCCTTGATTAAAGCCACTTTTCAACCTGTTCTGTGCCTGCAACTGTGCAGGTGAATGTGGCTGGAAGAGAGCACAGAGCTCTTTGTTGAAACTGACTCATTTCAGGTTAGCTTTGTCTTCATCAACCTCAAGTGAATCCATTCTACTTCCTGAGAATACTAGTTCATACTCAACTTCCTCTCCCTCCTCAAACCAATGACACCTCTGTTTTTGGAATAGTGGCCTTAATTCCTATTTTAATGCAAAAATACATGCAATCACAAGAAACACTCCATCAGTTCCCATAGCCACAGAACAACAAGTAGCCGTGCTCTGCTCTCTTCCTTCTTTCCTGCTGTGTTGGTTGAAGCCTCCACAGGAATAGCTAAGACCACCATCCCTCGTGAGTCACTGGAACCTAGCCCCTCTTTCCTACTCAAGATAGTTCTTTCAGTTTTTTTCTCTTTATCCCGCATCATCAGTTTTTCCTATTCTTATATATCATTCTGACTTGTAACATGCTATTATTTCAACCGTTAAAAAGAAAAAAAAAATCTCTCATGGCCCAAATTGCCCCATTTAGCTACCACCTTATATTTTCCCTTCCCTTAACAACACATTTCTAGGAAATAATCATCTATACTTATTGCCTTCAAATTCTCTCTCTCTTGAACCTGCTGAAAGCAGGTGTTAACCCTTACCACTCAGCCAAAACTGCTCCTGTCAAGGTCACTGTTGCTAAATCCAATGATCACTGTTTAGCCCTTACTTTACTTGAGCTTCTAGCTGAGTCACTCCCTCTTCCTTCATTCAGCTTCCAGGACACACATTCGCATGGTTATCTTCTTCATTGGCTCTTCCATCTCAAGTTCCTTTCCTGGTCCCTTTTCATATCCCTTCAACTTTTGGGTAGCCCAGGATTCGGTCCTTGTACATTTTCTCTTCATTCACCACACTCACCTCTTTAAAAAAAAATAATATTAAGTTTTAAATTTTAATTCCGGTATAGTTAACATGCAGAGTTACAGTAGTCTCAGGTGTACAATATAGTGATTCAGCATTTCTGTACATTGCTCACGGCTCATCATGGTAAATCCACTCTTGATCCCCTTCACCTATTCCCCTCTCCCCACTCACCTCCCCCCTTCACCACTCTCACTTTTGATGATATCATCCAGTCTTGCATTCTCAGATATCATCTGCTTTCTGATACCAAGCTTGTATCTCTAGCCAAGATCTCTCCCCTAAATTCCAAATATACCTATTTCAAAGGTTCATTTGGTTTATTTGGATATCTAATAGGCACCTAACATAAAATTCAATATGTCAAAAGTGAATCCTCATATCCTTTCACTATATTGAGCATTCTCTTCACATAGTCTAGCCCATGTTAGTTAATGGCAACTCTTAGGTGCCCGGAGCAAAATCGTTGAGTCATTGTCGATTTGTCTCTTTCTTGAGTCTATTTCACATCTAATCTGTCAGAAAAACATGTCACTTCAGCCTCAAGAATATAGCCAGTATCTAATAATGAGACCAGAACGCACTAATTTCATTACTGCCAACTTGGTCTGGGACATCATCATCTCTCATCCGAGTTATTTTAGTAACCTCTTAATAATTCTCTCTCTTCTGCCTATACACTGTAAGAGCAAAGATAGGGGAGGGAGAATTATATGTGTGTATAACTATATACATAACCTCTTTTAGGATAAAGGATATTTTCTCCTTACCTACTACTAACCAGTGCCCAGAACCATGCCTGAAACATTGGTATTTAATTAATATTTGTTGAGTGATACCTGAGGCTTAGAGCCAATTCAGTAATCACCCAAGTTCTGTGAATTCAGTATTCTTTTCCTAGACTTAGTGTTCTTTATTACTAGGCTATATTGCTTAGTTCTTGAATGTTTCACTCAAATATTTTCTATAAACCAGACTTTTAAAAATTTACATTCTTCATCTCTGAGAAGCAAGTTAATTTACATACAATCTATCCTAAAGCATGCAAACAGTAGGATCACCTGGCTGGTTCAGTTGGTAGAGCACGTGACTCTTAATCTCAGGGTTGTGAGTTTGAGGTGCACACTGGGTGGACAGATTGCTTAAAAATAAAATTTTTACCAAAAAAACTCCATACAAACAATAATCTAGTCCAACCACATGTGTATACAACCACCGTTTTAGAATACATTGTAGACCACCCTTCAATCCCAAAACATGTCACAAACATTTTGGGGGGAAAAAATCACGCATAATGAGATAAAACTTCTGCATTGTATCAGATGCATCCCAGCATTTGACAGCAAATTTGGAGGCTCAAAGTCAGATATCCTGGGACTATCCCATACATTTAATGATTTGTAGATCTTTCACTTCCAGTACTTCAAAAGTTTGTGAATCTTAGAGACCCCTTATAATTAAGGAAATGTATATCCTCCCTATTTTAAATTTGTGCAAAAAAATCATGATGTGAAACTTGTTTTATTTAATAAAATAGGCTAATTACAGACACTTTTCTATTTTCATATAAACTGAAAAATGAGAACATTTCAATAGATTCAGTGCATCATTTAATTATCATAAATTATTCATTAATTTATGAATTAATTAATTAATTCATTAATTATTCATTAATTATTTATTAACCACCCATTTGTGATAATGCGCTTGACATATGTTATGGTACCAGATCAATTTTAAAATAAATATAAAATTCTGTCACATTAAAAAAGTAATTCTGGGATGTAGCTTTAGGAGCTTTTGAAACTTAGCCTACCTTTTGAAGATTATATGAGCCAGATAGATTCAAAGTTATGCCAGCTGCAAGTGACTATGGATATCTAAGTGATAATGTTCTGTTTTCAGAAATATCAATTCCAAATGCCTAATGTATATTTTAATTAAAAGTTCTAGTACCTCTTTGGTGTCTAACCTTGGTGTCAATAAATAAATTTGAAAGTTATCTTTACTCTCAAATATATGACTGGATTGTAGGTTTTAAAGATTTTTGTACATTGTCTGTTTAGTTATTTTCCTAATTACTTTACAGAATTATTTCCTCACCTTTTGTTTCTTTGTTTCTGAATTGTGTGTACATGTGTCCTTAGCACTGGTTATCTAGACTTATAAAGCTGTTCTCCTTGGCCGCATACACAATTCCAGTGAATAATACATGATTCACATGCATACTAGAATGAACTTCTTAGACTACTGTATAAACATGAGTTTTTCTCCGGTTGCTCCTGATACCTTACTAAAAAGATGGTAAAGATTTTTTTTTAATGGCTAAGGAAAAAATACTCAAGAAAAGACAACAGCGAAAATAATTTGGAACCAGCGAAACAGATGGATTCTTGATAATTAACTTCGTTGTCCAGAAAATTGTGAATGAGGAAATTCTGGCAGGCATTCTCAGTAATAGGGTTTTATACTACAGAACACTTGAAAGTTTCAACAAGTAGATGTGCCTGACACTGCTGAAGGGTGGAAATGGTGCAATGGGGTATTCAAGAAAATCAACTGAGAGTCTTTTTTAAGAAGCAAGTTTTTAGAAGCAGGATCATGATCTCTCACCCCACATAGCTGGTAAATACCTTTCTGATATCCCACCATAAACTGGAGGTGGACTCTAGAGACAACTTACTACAGATGCTCTGTTCTCAAGGATCAGGCATGGCCAAGGGCAGGTGTATTCAATTGAAAGCAGAATTTCTTTTGGGTGATAAAAACGTTCTGGAGTTAGTGGTGAGAGTTGCACAACCTTTTGAATATAATCAATACCACTGAAATGAGCATTCTAAGAGGATGAATGGATTTTGTGGCATGTGAACTATACCTTAATAAAACAATAGCATTAGTGTTCTCAAAACAATCCTTGAAGCTAAATAATCATGGACCAGTGCTTTCAAGATTCTTATGGAAAATGATCTCATTTTCTAGAATTTGAATTGCTATCCAAACTGTCAATCAAATAAGAAGGTAGAATAAATATCTCTTCAGTTATAAAAAATCTTTTAAAAAATTACTTCCTTCAGTCTCTTTCTTAAAAAGATATTGAGGAAAGTATTTTACCAGAACCAAGGAATAAATCCAAAAAGAGGAGGGCATAGAAATCACTACAAAGAGAACTGGACACAGAACAGAGAATTGTCAGGATGATGATGACAGGAAGCCTCAAATCAATAGCTGAGTGTCAGGTCTAGGGGATTCAGTACAGATTAGGGTAGGAGAACAGAGTTCTCTAAGAGTGCTATGCAGAAGAAAAAGAATGAAAAAGAAAGGTTGCTTGAATATGTTGAATGAAAATTTAAACTAATGGTGGAATATTTGAGAAATAACTGTTATAGTTACATAAAAAAAAACTAAGCAAACATGAAATAGGCCAATTATTAACTCTCGGGAAGAAAGGAAATATACACCATACTACATGGTTCTGTCATGCATTTTTTTTCCGTAGTCATAATAATGTAAACACTTAATATGGGGATGGAGGAGAGCAAGTGTGTGTTTGTGTCAGTGACCTAAGTCCTAACATATCATAGTAAGACAGCAGTAGATAGAAACTGGAAAAAAAAAATCAATAAATAAGCATGTATATTTATAATATTTAGAAGAAAGGAGATAAAATTCAGAAGAAACCATTCACAGAGTTTAAAGAGGTACCTAGAAAGAATAGCACTCAAGATAGAAGGAGTGTTATGGGGAAGCAGACTGATGTTCATTGGGGCACCTGGGTGGCTCAGTCAGTTAAGCGTCTGATTCGGCTCAGGTCATGATTTCGTGGTTTATGAGTTTGAGCCCCGCATCGAGCTCTGTGCTGACAGCTCAGAGCCTGGAGCCTGCTTCACATTGTGCGTCTCCCTCTCTCTCTGCCCCTCCCCTGCTCATGCTCTGTCTCTCTCTGTCTCTCAATAATAAATAAACGTTAAAAAAAAAAGAGAGAGTCTTATAGTACAATTTGACTACTGCATATATTAATTGGGTAAAAGTAAATACTAAATTAACATTACAAAGGTAGAAAACACCTAGCTAGGAGTTAGGAAATAAGATTCAAAGCCTGATAATTTAACAAGGGACCTCAAGCCCAAGTCTTAGCTTTAGTTTCTGTGATGCTTTAATGAAGGCTTTGCATTCAGTTACCTTTCATTTCTTGCTTCCAGGAGTTTTATACCTGAGTCCAAGGCTGTTTTTAAAACTGTGTCATCTTGCTTTACTCCATTGGTCTTAGACTGTTCCTCCTTTTAAGTTCACTTCTTGATTAGAAATAAGAGAACAAAGATCCAGAAACCTAAGTTACTGTGTCACAAGTTATCCAGATGTTTATGTAAATCTTTAGATTTATTGTAAATAGTTGATAGAGGGGGATTGCCTTGATTTTGGTAAGTTTGGTAAGATTGCATTTTTGGTAAGTTGCACTAACAAAGTAACCCTGAAATAGAATAACTTACAGGGAATAGATACAGAATATCTAGGACTAGGCTAGGACTATGTGGAAATACAGCAATAACAAACTAGACACACAGCCCTTGCCTTCATGAACCTATCATGAAGAGCAAAGTTAGACTCCTTTTCCTGGAGAAATGTTACATCCTTGCATTTAATTGATACAACTTTAGCCTTTTGCCTTAAGTGTCACATCACTCACACACATAAAAAATGTCCAATCAGGGGTGCCTGGGTGGCGCAGTCGGTTGGGCGTCCGACTTCAGCCAGGTCAAGATCTCACGGTCTGTGAGTTCGAGCCCCGTGTCGGGCTCTGGGCTGATGGCTCAGAGCCTGGAGCCTGTTTCCGATTCTGTGTCTCCCTCTCTCTCTGCCCCTCCCCCGTTCATGCTCTGTCTCTCTCTGTCCCAAAAATAAATAAACCTTGAAAAAAAAATTAAAAAAAAAAATGTCCAATCAGTCCATCTATCTCCCCTGGAAGTCATATAGACAGCAAAGGATATTTATAATTACATTGTCGGCATAAATCTTATTGGGAGTCAGAGAAGAAGCATTGAGCAGATAGCTATTATTTATAGAAGAATGAGAGAGGAACTCTGCTAATAACTGGAAAGAACTGAATGCTCAGGCTATGTTAGGAAGCAAAGGAGTCAGTGCAATACCGTCCAGTGAGGCAGCAATTAAAAATAAAGTCATTTAATGTGTGTCTTCCACTTAGGAGAGCTTGTTCCTACTTGTATTGATCTGTGGATGAACAAACTAACCTCCCATAGCTAACTCAATGTTTCCCCTGAGGTGTAACATAAACTTAACTGTGGATCAAAATCTTCCACTCACAGCAATAAGTTTGATACTGTGTTTTGTTTGTTTTTGTGTTTGTTTGTTTGTTTGTTTGCTTGTTTGTTCATGGGGTGGTGGTAAGGTTTTGAGGAGTAGGGTGGTGAGAATTATATATATTTTTGATGGATTATCCGCCAAGAACTTGGGAATTCTGATTGTAGAGCAGTGAATCTCAAATTTTAACATGCAAGTGAATCACCTGGGGATCCTGTAGAAATGCAGATTCCAAGGGCCAAATCTAGGAGCTGGAGATTCTGTTTTTCTAACAAGGTCCCAAGAGGTACTTATGCTACTGATCCCAGAAACACACTTTGAGTAGAAAAGGGAAGGGATATTTTATTAGGATTATTTGGAATGTTTCCTGTTCTGATGTGTCATATTTCTTCTCTCTGTAAGTTGGACAAACAAGGGATGGAACGATTCTGCTTTGTGGGAGCTTCTGGAGGCTTCCTACTTGTATGTGTGTAGATGGGAATCTGCAAACATAAGGAGTCTCTTGGGTTGTAATATAAGAATGCAACATAGTAAAATTTAGGGGTTAGACTGATTGTGGAAAAGTCCCAAATTTACTTGGAATGAAGTAATAACACTCCACAAAATGAAGAAAATAGTGTGTGAAAAAGAGTGAGACTAGGCAGACCATGGAAAGTATGGAGAGAATATAAATTCCTTTAAAGGATAAGATTCTCTAAATGGACAATAGGCTTTTGTCTACTAAAGGATCTTTAATAATTCTGCTCCTTGTAGTGTTATTCAAACAAGTGACTAAAATACAGGTAACCTATACAGAGAAAGACAGATACCATATGGTTTCACTCTTATGTGGATCCTGAGAAACTTAAGAGAAACCCATGGGGGAGGGGAACAAAAAAAAAAAAAAAAAAAAGAGGTTAGAGTGGGAGAGAGCCAAAGCATAAGAGACTGTTGAGAACTGAGAACAAACTAAGGGTTGATGGGGGGTGGGAGGGAGGAGAGGGTGGGTGATGGGTACTGAGGAGGGCACCTTTTGGGATGAGCACTGGGTGTTGTATGGAAACCAATTTGACAATAAATTTCATATATAAATAAAAAAAAAATATTAAAAAAAAAAAAATAAAATAAAATACAGGTAACCTGAGTGGCTTAAAAAATAAAAATTATCAAAAAAAAATAAAAATAATAAAAAATAAAAAATAAAATAAAATAAAAATTATCATTCCTGTGAATTTTGTCATTTTATTTGTCCAAATCAGTTCAGTGACACTATTATATTGTTGTTGTTGCTGCTGCTGCTGCTGCTGCTGGTGTTTCTGTGTCATATCCTTTTTTTATTCTTTTGTCCAAAGCTGACATTACTGTTATTATGGGAGTAAAGATATTGGATTCCTACTTTTGTGAAGATAATTGTCGTAGAGTCCCATTATATACTAGGTGGATTAAGCCAGCATTCACTGGAGAAAGAATTTATTACCACATGAAGAGAAAATTTAACTTTTCCTGCTACTCTAAATCTTAATAAGCACTCCAGTGATGTGCCCACCATGGAAATAATTCCCCCTAAGTCATTTGAGGTATCTTCAAACATTCTGGATAGGTGTAGTTGTTTCTTTTATTAAGAGGGTGTTCAACTGCGGGATTGGTCACCATATATTTATACGAAGTTTTCGTTCTAGTGCAATTAGCTGTAGAATCCAATACATAGCGACACCATAACATAAAGCTCATTTGGATAATTACTATCTAAAACAAAACTGGCAGTGCGGTCTTTTCTTTATTCATTTTAATTCCCATATCATTTTGAGGCTAAAAGTAAATTGTATGTTTATGATCATATTTCATTGTGTTTGGAGTTTGTAGAGTGATTCATCATTAGCTTTCAATTGGTTTAATGCAAATCCTTGCTGATTAGCTTATCTTACAATTATTTGGGCTGAAAGATTTATAGTAAAATACAAATAAATATAAAATTACCGATGTGCACTTCCCATCTTTTCTTTACAGAGATGAGGTGACTGAGATATCTCACCCCCTCTCTTCCCTCTCCCCATAATATGACCTGTAGTTCTGCCTGTTATAGCCTCAAACTATCCCTGAAATACATCTCTATTTGAGTTATGGCCTAGGTAATAAAACATATTTGGTGATGAACTGGTTAATTTATTTTTGTTTTTAATTATCTTTTTTTTGTTGTTGTTCTCTCCTGTGTGTGTCTGTAATTGTTTAACCCCCTGTTTATACTCTTTAATCTGTATGATATCTGGTGTTTATTTATTTGGAATATTTCAAGGAACATGTTTGCTCTCTCACATTTCTTTTTTTTTTTTTCAACGTTTATTTTTTTTGGGACAGAGAGAGACAGAGCATGAACGGGGGAGGGGCAGAGAGAGAGGGAGACACAGAATCGGAAACAGGCTCCAGGCTCTGAGCCATCAGCCCAGAGCCTGACGCGGGGCTCGAACTCCCGGACCAAGAGATCGTGACCTGGCTGAAGTCGGACGCTTAACCGACTGCGCCACCCAGGCGCCCCTCTCACATTTCTTAATTCTAAGGAAGTTCATAGTTTCTCCTTTGTCTTCTCTCTGGTTATTCCAGTCTTCTGTGGGCTGCCTTCTTCCTTTTCCTCAACAAATTGACCTTACTCTTTCTAAGTTAACCATGACATCAGTTCTAGACCCAGTTCTACGTGATGTTTTAGTACATGCACTCAGCCTGAGCAGCAGCAGGTGCTTACCTCTTTCTAGTTGACCATGGACTGGGAAGG
This sequence comes from Puma concolor, assembly GCF_028749965.1. NCBI lineage: Eukaryota > Metazoa > Chordata > Mammalia > Carnivora > Felidae > Puma > Puma concolor. The sequence continues at coordinate 52,452,446 of NC_141679.1, read as the reverse complement.
TGAATCATTTGGGAACTTTGGATTCTCTTTTCCTAGAGATGGAGCTAAGGACAGCCATGAAGCTAGAGGCTCTAATTTGGGCAAATAATGAACCCTCTTAAGTAAAAAGTTATACTGTTTAGCCTACTGAAAGTAAAATACCCTTTATTACTTAGTTATTTGGCTTTTTATAAACAACACTGTCCATTTGATAATTGTCAGTAAGCAGCTAGAAATCCAATATGAATCAGTGATTCACAACAATAAGAAAATATTGGAATAATAGTTTCCATCTATCACAGTAATAACAAATATGTCAACTATCCTTCTTCCCTTACCTCAAAATAGTGTGATTCTTTTTACCAGAAAATTCCATTAAAGGACTCCCAGGGTCTTACTTATTTTCTAAATAAATCCAGTGTTGTAAACACCAAGAAAAAAATGTAAAATCCTCAAGGTAGGGGTACCTGGGTGGCTCAGTCAGTCTAGTATCCAACTCTTGATTTTGGCTCAGGTCATGATCTCATGGTTCATGGACTGAAGCCCCATGTCAGCCTCCATGCTGACAGCGTGGAGCCTGCTTGGGATTCTCTTTCCTTCTCTCTCTCTCTCTGCCCCTCCCTTGCTCACGCACATATTCTGTCTCTCAAAAGTAAATAAATGAATATTTAAAATGCTGAAGGTAGTGATATTTTAAAGCTGTGAATATAACTTTAAGTTCACCCAAAGTCTAAAATAATTGTTTTATTGATGCTTTGTCAAAATCATGAATATATTTGTGTAGGGCTGGACCTTTGCTATGAAGTTTATATTTTTATTTTGTTATCTGTTGGTAAGAATGCATTTGCATTATTACATAACAGAAAATTTAAGAGATATACTTCACTTCACCCTTCAAAGCATTTCTATCAAGCAATGCAGTTCTGTGTTGCATATCATAACCAAACAATATTTCAGTCTTGTGGCTCACCCTCAAATATCAAACACTCCATTGTCTGTTAGTTTTCCTACTTCTGCATAGTAAAAATGCAGAAAAAGTGCATTAATTATTGATTTAGATATTTTTAACAAATTACCCACCAGGCCCTTCTAATATCAGGATAGTGTTCTGGCCAATAAACATCATTTGCTTGAAAAAATATGCTATAGCTTATCGTCGTAAACGTCAATCTCTCTTCACTGTGCCGTGGTCAGAGACTAGTTGACTTCACGCAAAAAAAGTTTAATTACTGAGTTTGTAATGAAATTTAACTGTAAGATACTTTTACCAGAATGGTAATTGCATTATGGCAAGACTCAATCTTAAACAATTCTCTATTTTTTGTAGCTTTATATCTTTTAGTGTTATCTTAATTTCCTTCAAGTTCTCATTCCCTGCTAGATTGTTCAGATGACTTCAGATACAGCTCATCAGGTTTAGGACTGCAAAAAACATGTTTAGGTCATATAATTTATCTGAAAGGCAATACCTGTAGTTAGTAAATTTAGATATTGTTTTAAACAACCGTCAAGCCAAGGAGAACATGACTTTGGTGTTGAAGCAAAGGGAAAATTCTTTAAAGAATCAAGCATGAATATACTGCCAAAGTGCAATTTGAAATAAAAAATATGACTATCTTTAAAATTCATATTTTTATTAAGTTCTGTCTACACTGGTAACAATGGAATTGTTTACAGAAATAACTACATAGTAAATAAGAAATGTTGGCAAGTTTAATCAACATTACATAACTATGCAGTTGGCTTATTAAAAGCTATGGCAAGGAATATTAATAGTAGAAAAAATATTCTAAATGTGGAGCAGGTTACTGAGGAACTACCAGATAAAAGGCACTCTTCTTTTCCCTTCTCACAGTCGGAAAGCAGGCATTTTGTAGAGTCATTTATTGATCCAGATTTTTTTTTTGACATAAGTATTTGTGATAAGGGCAGTTAAGAACAATTTTCCTGTTTGAGAAAATAGGTTTTTCTCTGAATTCTCCTCTCCTCATTTAGCAAATGTGAAAGATTTATTCCACAAGATGCCACATAATTTCTTCTGTATAGAGCCTTTCAAAAACCATATAGACTCTGGTATAAGTATATGATTAGTATGCATAAGTTTATAAATGAACACCAGTTTCTTATCCAGTGTAGCACCATTTAAGTTTTGTGAGTGTGCGTTATGTTGCATGTGTTTATAGCATGCTAGATCACTGTTCCTTACTTACTGTATTACTATTAAGCCCAGGTGTTTTCTTGGGGGAAAAAGTAGTGTTGGATTTATTCTTTTTGCTCCTCCTGATCCCACTCCCTTCTTGCACAAATGAGTGTCAAACTCTGTATCAACCTACATCCAACACTTCTTTAACACAGCTGTACGGAATAGTGTCACCAGTTGGTGATTAAGCCAGGGTAAATTTTAATAACATACCAAATGTGTTACCCCTAGAACTTCCTCTTTGTCAGTGTATTATTGCTTACTGCTTTTTACAAGTGCCACACATATATTACTAATCGTAGCAGGCCTGAGGAAGGAAAATACAAAATGTCCTGATTACTTAAACTCTGGAAGGGGAGATTGTTTGTTTCTTTGTTTGTTTGTTTGTTTGTTTTCTTTCTGAATATTGCTCCAGGCTACCTCTCATGGTCCTTGTTTCCTAGCTTTCTTTTCTTCTTTTTACATTACACTTAGAAATATTTCCACACTTCCCTGTGCTTCTTCAGCTGCTCTTACCTATTGAGTGCGATTCTTCAGGGATCCTGGCTGAAACCCCATGGTTTATCTCTGGCTCCAGAATATGAGGGAGGTCAGACAATGGGTAATTGGGATTTGGGATTGAAACCAAAATAAACGAGGAAGACAGGAAGACATATTCATTTGTTTGTCTTCACTGTCTCCAACTCAGGCTTTCTGGTGCAGTGAAGAGAGTATGACATTACCTACACCCTGGGCAAGTGATTGTTTTCTTCACTATTGAGTTTCTTCATCTTTACAAGGGAAATGCAGTAGGTATTCAATGAAACATTTATTCTAGGAAAATTGTAGGATGCCAGGGATATAGTGATAAATAATACAGATACTGAATGGTCCTTTATCCTTTGAACTTATATCTAGTGAATTCCTTTCCTTTTCTCTTTACCTTCTACCTGCTCCCTGAAGATATTATGTCAAATTAAAATGGATCATAACACAGTTATCCTGTTCTTGTAGAAGGTTTGCTTTTTTTAAAGTATTAATTTTTTTTTCATATTTACTTATTTATTTTGAGAGAGAAAGCTCATGAGTACATGGGAGCAGGGGAGGGAGAAGGATAGAGAGAGGAAAGGACAGAGTCTCAAGCAGGCTCCAGCGCAGAGCCCTACCGGGGCTTGATCCTCAAATATGACATTGTGATCTGAGCCTAAATCAAGAGTCAAATAACTTAACTGACTGAACCATTCAGGCACCTTGGAGAAGGGTTTTTATTAATAGTATTATGGTGAAAAAGTTCAGTTATGCAGTAACTTCTCTGACAGAAAAAGTAATGTGACCACCCTACCTTATCATGCTAATCAGAAAAACGGGTTGTCATTAAATACTGCCTAGTGTGTATTTACACTTGAAAGGCCTTCTAGAGAAAGGCCTGTCTAGAGGCCTCTTCTAGAGGAAGATATCTTATGGAAGCATGACATACAAGTGAGCAGAGAGCTGGCATGTGTGAACTATTGTGAGACAGAGGGTAGGCTATTGTCAGTGCAGATAAATGGATTTGTGACAAAAAGTCATGATTTGGCAAATTTAGACACTTATTTAATTATATGAATTTAGTGTACATACTGGCATGAAAAATTATTTTTGACAAATGCTAGGTCTATATAGGTAGCATGAATGTAAGTCCTATATGTTCTTTCCTTAGCATATCCATTGCCCATACTCTACTTCCCTAGATCATATGTGTGCTATTGCAAGAGATTCTATTTTTTCTCCTTCCAGGCAAATATAAAAATATTACTGTGTGCATGTGAGTATGTGTGTGTGTAGAAAGATAGGGAAAGAGAGAGAAAGAGAGAGAGAAAGAGAGAGAGAGAGAGAGGGAGAGGGAGAGAAGGAGAGGAAAAGAGCAGGTGAGGGCCTGCTATGTGTTCAAGGTACTGGTCTAAGGGTTGGAAATATTGCACTAAACCTAAAGTGACAATATCTAGTGTGAAAAGAGAACTATTTCAATGAACAAATAGCTAAGCAAGGAAATTTCTACATAATATGGTATTACAAAGAGAGAGAGAGAGAGAGAGAGAGTCTATTTTAGATTGCAAGTTCAGGGTTGATCACCATGAGATGAGAGGTGATATGAGGTCTCCATGTTAAGAAGGATCCAGTCATGCATTCTGCTTTTTTACTCTTCATCATGCCTGTAGGACAGGTATATGTCTTGAAACCTTCACTAATGCCCTAATGTCCTTCAGTTAGTAACTAAGATTTTTACTCTGGTTTTCAAGGTTTTTCATAGTATAATGTGTTTCATCCAATGTACTCATTACTCATTAACACAAAACTGTTTTCCCCAGCTCCATTTTGCCACAGAACATGTGTCTTTTCAAGATACTTTAGAATATCCCCCTAAAGTGAATCCTGAGACCTGTGTTTTTCCCTAAAAGGAATTTCCTTTTTTTTTCTTTATCATACCTCTACAAATGTCATTTACGTAGGGCAATCCATGTTATACCCCTCAGTTGGCTCTTCCATGATGGGCCCAGTCCAGAACAGCTATTGATTTTGGCACTAAATTATACACCATCTTATGATAATATTTAATTCTTTCCTGAGAACAATTAGAGTAATAGGGGACTGTTTTGTTCTTACTTTTGTTTGTTCGTTTTGAGTATCAGCTATGTACCAAACATTTTATATCCATTTTACTCTTCCCCCCCAAGCCCCAACAACCCTGAAATGTTAAGTTTTAGAGTGCTTACTGTACTGATGAGTAAATTGAGTCATTTATCTGAAATCACTAACATAAGATCACACAACTGGTATGTAGCTGAACTGGGTCTCAAACTGACTTCTAATTCCAAAGCCTGCTGTGTTCTTTGCACACTGTGACTTCCCTCTGCATTTAAATGGTTTGCTTCTGGATAGAAGATGCCTGTCCAATATTCCCTTTGTCTTCTCTTCAAGAACTAACATATCACTTGGTCTATATTAATGACTTTATAAATTTGTACAAATGAATAAATTAGCAAAGTATAAATAAACAGCAGTCTCTCCTTACAAAAAAAAACTGGGAACAGTAGTTGCCTCTGCAAAGTCACCATGCAAAAGAGGATGAATTTTTCAAAGAACATTCCATTCTCTTTTACATTGACTTTGTACATGAGGTTTCCTCTGTCCAGAATACGTGTTGCTTTCTTTTCTGCCTTATGAAATATCATTTATCTTTCAACACCCAGTTCAAATGTCATTTTCTCTGTTAAGATTTCACTAAGCCCTGTAGGCAGAGTGTTTGCCCTGGGGTTTGTGTTCTCATAGGGCTTTTTATTATATCCCCATTTTAGCAATTGTCTGCCTAAAGACAACACATTGTCATCTCTCTATGTACTAACAATGCCTGTCAATGAATCTTAACTTGAGCACCAAAGTTGAATTGTCCTTGCTTTATACTTTTTAAAGTTGCAGGTGGAAGAGTAGACCATTGCTATCCACTGGTCTAAGTTCATTCCCATGGTGCCAGGATAGCTTTCACACAAGGAGCAAACTCTTCATTGTGGGGCAGATAAAAAGAAGACAGGGTTTTACATCATACATTTTTTCTTTTGTGCCAGAATTCAAGGTATATTACTTCTCTCACTCTAACTCTTTGTCAGATATCTTGGTACAAATTGTCAACAGTACTGTGAGACCTACTGTCATATTATGCAGTTAATTTTTTACATGCTGATGCACAGTCCTTCTCCTATTCTTGTTAGAATTGCCTTTTATCCTTCTGGTCCTCCTCTGGACCTGGACTCTACACACGGCCATTATCTTGGTCATTGGCCAACCTCTTGTATCTTCAGCACCTAATACAGTGCCTGATACATAGCAGATGAACAAATTATGCGTATCAAATGAATAAAGGAAGGGGATTATTGACATTTTGGTTTAGGAGAAGAATGACTCTTTCTTGTTTGCATTTCATATTCAGTCTCATATTGGGTTTCTAATGAAAATGTCTGCTTTTTCATCTCATTTTATGATTACACCAGGGATGCCTGGATTCTCTGGTCTTTTTAACCTTCATTGAATGGTGACTTCAGGGTTCATAGTATAGTATTTTGTTATTAATGCCACTGGGGAGAGTTTGCAGGAGGATCTGGCTTCCAAACTAGACTTTTAGGAATTAGTGGTGCAGAGATAGCTCGGGAAATCGGGGAATCAAGGAAGGAGTGATCAATTCTCTTGTACTCCAACATTCAAAAATCTGCAGTTTGCCTACAAATTACTGTAAAAAGATTCAAACTTCTTGTGAGGTAATTCAGCCTTGGTATATAAAATTGTTTGACAATAACATTTGAGTTTGAACGCCATTGAGAACGTTCATGATGTTGCCAATGAACAGTGGTATTGAGGTTTATATTTATAATGTCAATACTTCTAAACTTCTTTTTATGTATCAGGGGATTAAGTGGATTTTTTTGTCTCCTTTTATTGGTAACTTCCCTGGTTGACTGCCAGGTGCTAACTACTTTGGTTTGTAGATCTCTTGTGCCTTTGCTTTATCAGCTGAAAGGAAGTGATTTTGGCAGCATTCATTATTGTAGCTAGATGATGCCAATGAAATGGAATCCACCTCATGCCTCTTATCTTACCAATTGTTTAATAACATGTGTAATTATGAAAGTTATGGCGGTAAAGAAAGGGTTGATGGCTTATTTTTCTCAAGTATGAGATAGTGCCAAAAGAAAAATTAGAAAATTAATAAATTTTGTTTTGCTATTATTTGAATGAAGAGCTTCAAACATTTTGACATGCTACCCTTATAGAGCTTCTTCATCTCTTTCTTCTTCATCACAATTTATTTCCAAATGTGCATAAATAAAATCTTGGAATTGGAATGCACACCTTGGATACTGTATAGTCTAACTTCCTACCCTTTGTAGGAATCCATTCCACAGAGCCTACAAGAGCCCAGCATATGGTTGCCCAGCCATCAAAGCATTTCTTTCCAATTCATGTCTTCCTAGTGCAGACCACAATGGAAAAGGGATCAAGAGAAATATGACTTGAGTCTCAGTATTCTCATATATAAAATGATAGGACTTAAATAAAAGCCTTCTAAGGACATTCCTGGATTAGCCATTCTGTGATTCTTTCTATATAAACACACACATATATTCAAATGTAATTACTCTTAGCTTGCAAATTAGAGTTTCAAAGATGTATTTGTTACTGTTAATTTCCCACTGATTTATTTTAAAACTTCAAGAGGACCACAATCAACCCATCATCCAATATAGCCTCAAATGTGTACATACAATAATAATAAGGTCATATTTGAAAACGCCAGCCAGTACTTTAAAGACCCTTTAAGGAGTTGGCACATAATGATAAATGATTCCAATTGCTAGATATTTATTCCTAAGATAGACTCAAAATTCACTTTCCTATAAACTTTGTTTCATGGCCTCTAAGGTGTCCATTTGAACAGCATAAATATATCCACTCACAAAATGGTCTATTTTAAATGTCGATTGAAGTGCATAAAATACTGAACCTCAAGTGCAGTGATGTCATGTTTTGGATTTGAACACGGAAGAGTACAGAAGGCTACTAAGTCCTTTGATTGCAGGGGAAACATTAGCTTAAAAAAAAAGTCTCACACTTTTAATTTATAATGAGCAGTTTTATCAAAATATCCAAGCTTATTTTTTCATAAGAATAATTTGCCCTGATATTCCATCTGAATTAGGCTGTGTGAATGGAACAAAGGAATGGGTAGAAATTATGAACATGAGGTTAGCTAAGTTAAGGTTTTTTTTTAGTGGTTTAGAGAGAAGAAAAAGGGTAATGAAAACACATTTTGCCTGAATTTCCCATATAACTAGTGCATCAGAGAAAGAGAGAGAGAGTTAATGGTAAAATCATATAGTGTTTCCATACCGTGAATCTGTTTTAGGTTAAAGTGCCATTTGTACCCAGGTGCTAGCTAGATTTGCAATGGTGAAAGCATTTTGAGGGGGATGAAAACAATGTGTGCATTAGAAACATCTTCCTATCAGGGGTGTCTGGGTGGCAAGTCAGTTAATCATCCAACTTAGGTTCAGGTTGGACCTCCAGCCAGCCCCACTTTAGGCTCTCTGCTGACAGCCAGGAGCCTGGAGCCTGCTTTGGATTCTGTCTCTCTCTCTCTCTCTCTCTCTCTCTCTCTGCCCCTCCCCTGCTCCTGCTCTGTCTCTCTCCCAAAAATAAACATAAAAAAAAAGAAAGAAAGAAAGAAAGAAAAGAAAAAGAAAAAGAAAAAGAAACATCTTCCTGTAAAATTTGAGAAAAAAGCAATCAAGACCTGTGGCCAGGGCGCCTGGGTGGCTCAGTTGGTTGAGTGTCTGACCTGGGCTCAGGTCATGATCTCAGAGCTCGTGAGCTAGAGCCCTTCTGGGATTCTGTGCTGACAGCTCAGAGCCTGGAGCCTGCTTCAGATTCTGTGTCTCCCTCTCACTGCCCCTTCCCCACTCGTGCTCTCTTTCAAAAATAGATAAACATTAAGAAAATTAAAAAAAAAGGAAACCTGTGGCCTGCATTAGTAGTTCAGAAATGCACTCTAAGGCCCACACAAGTGACTTTCACAGGTGACATTGTGCACTTGTTACTGTCACCGTGAATGTGGTAGCGCAATGGAGGGTTCTGTTCTCTGGTTCATACACTCATTTATTCTCTTCAAGTTAAATAATCGGTAAGCTGTCTATTCAGATGAAGTGATTCTTATTTTAAAATATAATGAAAAGTACTCCTCAGGGGTCAATGCATAGTTTTTCAATATGTGGACTCATCAGTAGCCCCAGATGTTTTGCATTGTGAACTGTGTCAAGATAGCACAGCAATGAGCACAGATCGATTGTTGCCCCGCTGTACAAGACAGAGAGGGAATGTGGGATGAACCAGACCCCAACTATCTAAACGATGGAAAAAGCTGTCCAAAGGCAAAATGCTAATCTATCATGGAATATATATAATAGTTAATAATGCCGTGCTTTGTACTCATTCTATGGTGAGTACACACTAAAAACCAAACCAAACAAAACAAAACAAAAAACAAATACAGTTTCCCTCCCCCCAAAAAACTAATGAAAGCTAGCTAGATATTCCTTTCCCTACATCCCGGTAAAACTGATCAATTTATTTAGTTTGTGCACTACAGAACCTTATACAACAGATGCATTGGTGACCATTTGTAAGTTTTAAAGCACAAGCATATTTTATTTTATTTTATTTCTTTTTTTCAACGTTTATTTATTTTTGGGACAGAGAGAGACAGAGCATGAACGGGCGAGGGGCAGAGAGAGAGGGAGACACAGAATCGGAAACAGGCTCCAGGCTCTGAGCCATCAGCCCAGAGCCCGACGCGGGGCTCGAACTCCCGGACCGCGAGATCGTGACCTGGCTGAAGTTGGACGCTCAACCGACTGCGCCACCCAGGCGCCCCACAAGCATATTTTAAAGATTGTAGAGTCAAGTATTTAGTGGTCTGAGAATAGATCTGGGTTTTATGCTTCCTGTTTCACCTTTTCTTCCATGTGATCTTAACTGGAATTAACTTTTTTTTCCTCCTCCATGTACAGCTATATATTGTCCACAGATGCAGAATGTTCACTATCTTCTGAATCTAAATCTTTATACATACTCTTTTTAAATGTATCATTCCTGTGTTCTTAATAGATATGTCTTCTAGCTCTAAGGCACTTCCTTAAGAAAATAGTAAATTAAAAAATACCTTTTATAGCTACCAAAGAGTAACTTATGAAGAGAACCCAGAGACTTTTTGTTTTGTTTTGTTTTTGTAGAACAAGTTGAAAATTTTTAACCTTGGCCCTAGGGTATTTCATCAAGAGCAATCTTAAGTAAAAGCTTGCTTTTCACTTTTCAAAAGTAAGGTGGCTTATGCTCTGGCCTTTCTAAATGTGCTGGAAACAATTTGTATGCAGTTCTTTTAGTTTCTCTTAACTTCTTGCATTTCATCAGGATCTAGTCCCACTCAGTGGCACTCTGAGAGAATTAAATGTGGAAAATAACTTTACAGTGTTGACTCATTTATAGTACTTTTATGTGTTTGCATTAAAGGAAAAAGGAGGCAACAAACCATACAAGATTTCCCTTTTTTCCTTGACCACATTGATTCGTAGCCTTGCCATAAATATTTTTTCCAGAGTTATTGAAGAGAAAATTCACATCAATTCTTTAGTGCATCCTGTTCTTTATGACTTATGGAGGCCTTGCTAGAATCTCACCTAGATAGGCAAAAGGAAATATTTAACCTAAATGTAAAATATAAAAATAACATGAATATATGCTAGTTAAAAAGAGAGGGGAGAAAGTGAATAAACCTAACATCGGAACTGCTTGCTTAAGTAAGACTCAAAATTGTGGAGTCACAGTCAACCATTTAGTAATGAATAATTGCTGAAGCAATTAATCTTTATATGGAGAATGCCTCTGTGCCACAATCAATCATATCAGAAAGACCCACATGGACTGTGGATGGTAGAGAAGGGTCCTCATGGTGCCCATCAAAACTTGACGTTCATGATTGCTCTCTAATGTAGCAAGAAGCCAAAAGGAACTGTGGGATGTGCTGTCAGAAAGAGATAAATCAGGATTTTAAAATAAAATAAAGATGGATTCAGTAGCTTGAATTTATGAACTATCCTACATGTGGAAGTCACTTGTTTCGTCAGCTTCTCTGAGCAAGCACAGTTATAGATGAGACTTAATGAAAGCAGCTCAGCCCCTGATGGGTCACAAATTTCCAACAAACCCCTGTGCCATTTAACGAGATTTTCCCTGTCTTATTCTCTGTCCCGTAACAAAAAGAAAACAAAAAGAGATTCATGGGAGATCGTCCTCTACTTATGCCCGCATACCTCTTTTCCCAAAGTAGGGTGCCCTTTGCCTATGACTTACTAATATTGAAATAGTGAAATCAAAATACATCTTTTTGGAGAATTGATGGGCAAAAGATAGCTCACTGCTGTACAGTTTGAGCTGAAGTAACCTTTGTTTTCCCCATACTTGATATCATATCACCTTATCTCTCTTTTATCCTCATGCGAGCTCTCATTCCATCTTTCAACAGCTCACAAAATGGCATAGAGATTTTAGTTCCTGTGAGTGAAGATTGGTGGTTAAGTATCTCCCAACAGGGCCCTGCTCACCTGCTCCTCATAACTTTTACCCAGGCACATGATTCTTGGCCTAATGCATAAAGAGGTCAATATTAGAAAAATTATTTAAACAGTCTGAGCCTCCCTTTCTTCTCCAGTGATGAATGTTTTCATTCAGTCCCAATTGCTCAGCATGTGTAATCCAACACATATTTATGGAATGACTTCTATGTTCTAAACTGTCCAAAAAGGGAAGAGGCGTCTGTGTTACTGGATTTGCTGGGGTCCCTGTATTTCTCTGTCCTGGCATGAATCTCATTTCATCATTAATGCTTGTTTACTTGATTGACAGTCTTCTCTTGTTTACAGTAACCTCTGTGGGAGCAGGGCAGTGTCTGTTTATCTCATTGTTGCATTTTCTGAACCTATGGTGCCTGGCACACAGTGGGCCCATACAATTTTTGTGGAATGGATAGAGGAAGTGAGGGTGCATGGAAGGAAAGAGTTTCCACAAGCTCACCTGCTGAAAATATCTCTTTATATATTTTTCCTTTTGAGCAGATTTAAATACTGTATGGAAGGATTATAGCTACAGGTTAATTTAGTAACAATTGAATGTTGAATTTGAATAACCATCCTTTTGGCCTTTTGAAATTTCCACGTATTATTTAGTTGTTGTTTTTTTTCAATAATTCTATAGGAAAGGCAGGGCTGTATAAAGTGACTGTTACTAGATGTTAAGGTTTAGCATCAATTACTTTAATTCAGAGTTTCTGTAAAATAAAGTTTTTATTAGTCTGATTTATAGACTATCACATAGAATGTAAGATGCAGAAAGTGAAGAAAGAGAGGGGATATCACGATAACCTCATATGCGCTGTGTTCTCTCTTCTTTCCCCATATTGTGGGCACTTGGCTCTTCTCCTAACATAAGCCTACTCTTCCCCAAAAAGGCAGGGCTCATTCATGGTTAAATTTTGACTTAGAACAAAGAGATATCATAAACTGACTTCCTCAGAATCCATAAAGAATAGTCATCATCAAGTCAGTAATAAACATGCTGACTCTATCTGGTGACTCCATCAAGCACACACTCTCTGCGTGCTTACTGTTAGCCAGGTACCAGTGACATGGTGAGTGCTGATGCCTGTCCTTGGGCATCTCAAATATTCTTCTGGATTTTGAAGCAAAATAAGAGCTATATGATGTTTGAATATTTTTCCTTTTGCTCTTTAAAGATACCACTAGTAAGGCTCTAATGGCATAACCAGTTAACTTTTTAAAAAAGTTCTTTCTCAAACATATGAAATATTAGAAAATATAAAATTTCAGAATGGCCAGTATCTTTACAGAGAGAATGAGCTGAGATATACCACTTGTTATCAGTCATGAAAATTCCACCAGAATCATTTCTTTAATAGCTCTTAGCAGAATTCAATTATGCAATTCTGAGGCAGGACTCTTTGACTCAATATACATTAGATTTATAATATTAGAATCTGCATAGTCCAGTTACCTCATTCAGTGCTCAGGGTATTTGGGCCAAAAGAGGTTTGGGCCCTTCTTCATGACACCTAGAATATAAGTGATCGAGGATCTCTCTTGACTTCTAAACCATTCTGGTATTTAAAGAGGCCATTGAGGAAACTATAAGGCAAGTCATTCATTGTAATGATTCAGAAACTAAGTGTAGATATTTCCACTATCTTTGGAGCTAAGAAACCTGGTGCACGTAGCAGTGATCATCACAAATGGAAATAACTCCTCTATTTGAAGGGAGTAAGCCAACAGTCTGCTTTCTCAAAATCAAGTGATGGTGCTGGGGAGCCACAACAAAAAGCCTTTAGAAAATGGTGGTGTTTACCAGCCCAAGACCCAGGAAGTCTCCTATGCTAAAACATAGAGAATCTAGAATTAGGTCAGTTGTCAGTGGCTGCCAAGCAAGGCTGGTCTTTGCAAGACACAGCTCATTGCTCTGTAGCGTCACTTGTGGTCAGTTTGATGGCAGCAGCAGCAGCAATATCTCCAACATGCCTCACTAGTCCCTCTCCTCACTGCTCTCCACTCTTCTCCCCTCCTTACCCTTCTCCTCCACTCTGTCTTCCTTGACCCAATTAACATGTTTATTGCCAGGTGTACTAAAAAAGTGTTCACAAATAATTTACTTACTTAACACTTGCTCCTATGTGATCTTGAAATGCAAAACACATAAGTAGCAAAGGTTAAGGGTCCAAAGGTTAAGGGTTCATTTTGAATGAATGTACACAGCTGTTAAACTTAGGGGAAAACATAAAATTTCCTTTTTATTTATTTGCTTTGAAAATCTACAGTTTTGTTGATTGATTCCCTATCGTATGTTTTAATTTTGCAATGCTTTGTGTTATTCTTTGGATATTCCAAAAACTAGAGTTCACTTGACTGGATGCTGTGAGATTTAACTATGCGCTCTCTCTGTGGATTTAGCAGAAATGTAGTCACTCATCTGTAATCTGGTTTTAGTGACCTCTAGTGCCAGAAAAATTTAAGTGCTCTGCTTTACTTTAGTTCAGAGTTGGCCGGTTGTCTTTTAAAACATACACATCAGGGGCGCCTGGGTGGCGCAGTTGGTTAAGCGTCCGACTTCGGCCAGGTCACGATCTCGCGGTCTGTGAGTTCGAGCCCCGCGTCGGGCTCTGGGCTGATGGCTCGGAGCCTGGAGCCTGTTTCCTATTCTGTGTCTCCCTCTCTCTCTGCCCCTCCCCCATTCATGCTCTGTCTCTCTCTGTCCCAAAAATAAATAAATGTTGAAAAAAAAAATTTAATAAAAAAAAAAAAAACATACACATCAATGGTATCAGTAATAAAAGAAAATATACCAATGTTGTTTTTCTATGACGTATATGTATACATGTGCACATATGTATAGACACATATATGTATGTAAAGGAATCCCAACTTTTTTTCTTCAACCGAACATAAGATTTTTGTGGACAGCATTGACCAAGTAAATTCAACTAATAGCAAATACAAAAGATGTATTTTATTTCAGGAGAAGGTGTTCCCACCCCCACTTATATTTTGCTATTTAGAGAATTGTTTTAGGAAGAGTTATCCAAACTTGTTCCTGCAGAGTTAAGATGTATATATTATGTGGTGTAAAAAAACTTTATGAGAATAGGAAGTTGTTTTTGCTATAGAGTTCATATTCTGTTATCAAAATAACAATAGAAAGATCAAGCTTCCAGGTGCTTAAAAAAATGTCTTAAGGCTCGCTTGGGTGGCTCAGTCGGTTAAGCGGCCGACTTCGGCTCAGGTCATGATCTCGCGGTCTGTGAGTTCGAGCCCCGCGTCGGATTCTGTGCTGACAGCTCAGAGCCTGGAGCCTGTTTCAGATTCTGTGTCTCCCTCTCTCTGACCCTCCCCTGTTCATGCTCTGTCTCTCTCTGTCTCAAAAATAAATAAATGTAAAAAAAAAAAATTAAAAAAAAGTCTTAAGTCTTATCTTTATAAAAAGTAAGAGATAAATAAATAAATAAATGTGAGAGAATAATGTAACAAACTGAAAATGACGTTCACAGAATTTCTTTCAACCATCAAAAAGTTTAAACTTAATTATATTTATAAGAGTGTCACTTGGTTATCATATTTTATAATTTTCAAGGTAAACTGGATTTCCTTTAAAATAATTAAGTATGCATTTTGAGTTCCATGAGACTCTTGATGATTGAGAAATATTATCTACACTTAACATAAAGCTCATTTTGTTTAGTTCTTCATATTCAGCCTTCTCCCCAGTTGAGTTGCCCTTTATATAATGCCCTCCACAATCTAATTTTGTACTTAAAGTATTTGCCAGGGGTTTTCATTGAAAATGAAAATATCATGTTACTATTTAGCCAAACAGTGAATAATCAATAATATTTTGCAAACAAGCAGCATGAATAATAGATAAACCTAAAAGGTTTGCATGAAAGATGCAGGCTTCCAGCTATGGGATTTGGGAGGAATTATTCAATATACAGCCCACCATTAAATAGGGGCAATCTGAAAATTTCAGTACATTAATAGCAAAATCATCATCATCATCATCATCACCAATCACACCAAATTTTCTTTTCCTATGTAAACAGTGAACAGTATCCTTCACCCTATATAAATAGCTATTCTTCAAACACCATCTTTGCATGTAGGTCAGTTTTATTGCTTTATGTCTAACGTAACTGAGCACTCCATTTCTATTTGATTTTTTTTTTTCAATGGCATTTCCTCACTCCTCTCTGAAGGCAACATGATATTATGGAAGGAGTTTAGAATCAAGAGGCTTGAACCTCAGCTCCATTTCAGTAACATGCCATTGTGGGTGAATCGGATTAAAAAGATCTGAGTTCACCTTATAAATTGATAGCAGTGCCAACTTAAGCATATTACTCAACTATGTGAGCCTAAGAACTCCTTCTTGGCTGTTTGTATTTATCTCCATGGGATACAGTTTTGAAGTTAACTTTTTTTCCTGAGTATCATCTGGGAGTGTGTATCCAGTGGGCTGCTGCCTTGCTTATAAAACCTATCATTCCTTAGCAAGAGTACAGATAGGCCAAAAAAGGAGAGTTAAAGAAAATGCAAGGCCTAGAAGAAACAGGGTGTGCTTTCAGCTCCAGTGGGCAATTTTCAAGGGCCATTTAGTAATATCAATAACTGCCTAGAGCATGGTTTCCCATTCATTTACTGAAGAATTGCTAAGCTGGGGTCTCATTTTACTGCTTATTCATGTGTGCTCAGAAGTAGCCAAAAGTGATGCTGATGTTATGTACATGCAACTGGTCTTCAGTGGTTAGCTGCAGAGTTTCTTGCCTGAAAAGACTGATTTTCAAAAGGGGCACAGCTAATAGTAAAGATGTCAGAGGAAAGAAAGCCCGAGAACTGCTCAGGCAGTACCTTCGGCTGCATGTTTTTTCAGAATATTACCTGAGACCGAGGTCTGACTGAATTTTCCAGGATGAGGAGCTGGATTTTATCAACTACTCAAAGGGGACCAAAATGAGGTTACTTACTCATAATAATCAACCATAGGAGGCAGATGTATAAACCAGATGCCAATGTCTTAATTTACAAATGAGCTAAAGTGATATTCTATTTGTTATGCAAGGAATCTCCTTCCTCATATCTAGACATTTGAGAAAATAAATTGTTAAATCATTTACTCATGTATTCATATATTCACTGGGTGTCTGTAGGGCATGTGCTAGATATAAGTTGCAGTAGTACAAAGTAGATATACTCCCTTCTTTCCTGGAGTATTCATTTCTTTCATAAATAGAAACAAATAAAAATGTTATGCCAATAAAATATGATAATTTATATGATATGCATAAATTAAAGGTTTTGCCTAGATGCTCATGGTTACTAAAAAGATTTACATTTAGATATATCCTCGAGAAATTGTGGAATTTTTAAAAAATGTTAATTTATTCATTGATAGGGAGAGAGAGAGAGAGCGCATGAGCTGGGGAGAGGCAGAGAGGGAGAGAGAAAATCTCAAGCAGGCTCCACACTGTCAGCACAGAGCCTGATACAGGACTTGATCTCATGACCCTGGGAGCATGACCTGAGCCAAAATCAAGAGTTGGAAGCTTAACCAACTGAGCCACCCAGGTGCCCCCAAATTTTAGAATTATAAAGATAAAAAGTGATGATAATTTTTCCATTTGCAACTACATGGATGGAGCTAGAGATTGTTATGCTAAATGAAGTAAGTCAGAGAAGGACAAATACCATATGATTTCACTCATATGTGGAATTTAAGAAACACAACAAATGAGCACAGGGGAAAAAGAGAGAGAGAGAGACACAAACCAAGAAACAGACTCATAGCTATAGAGAAAAAACTGATGAGGGGAAGTGGGTGGGGGGATGGGTTAAAAAGGTGATGAGGATTAAGGAGGGCACTTGTTGTGATGAGCACTGGATATTATATGGAAGTGTCGAATCACTAAATTGTACACTTGAGACTAATATTACACTATATGTTAACTAACTGGAATTTAAATAAAAATTAAAAAAAAGAACAGTAATAATAATAATAATAATAATAATAATAATAAAGCATTGTAATAGGTAACCTTGGATAAATGCTTGCTATTAATCCCTTTAAATATGTCATATCACTGAACTTCATAACCTTCTGAGTATGAGGTGCAGTTTTATTCCCACTTTATTGATGAGAAAATTAAGGATTAGAGAGGTCAAGTAAATTCCCTTGGGCCTCACATCTTTTTTTTGTTTCTATTTTCTTTTTTTTTAAGTTTATTTATTTATTTTGAGAGAGAGAGAGAGAACAGGGGAGGGGCAGAGAGAGAGAGGGAGAGAATCCCAAGCAGGCTCCATACTGACATTGGGTCTCAAATTTAGGAACCATAACATCATGACCTGAGCAGAAATCAAGATGGAAATCAGAAGCTTAACCAGCTGAGCCACCCAGGCACCCCAGGACCCACATGTTTTAAATGGTTTTTTACTTAGTGGGACACTAAATAACGTCTGGTTCCAAATCTCATACTTATGACCTACATGTTACCTGCTCTCACAACTAACTAACTAACTAACTAACTAACTAACTAACTAAGAATGAAGAAGTAGAAAAAAAGAGAGTTGGGGGAAGGATCTCAGTCACAGAAATAGAAGATAGCCAGACCAGCGTCAGGTATACTACCTGTAATATTAAATGCTAGAATGTAATGAATCAATGTTGAAAGAGATTTTAACAGCGTTTCTTTTAATGCAGGTTATTTCTACCAAGATGTCGTTTTTCCATTTTATATTTATTCTCACTGAGTTTAATTCATGAGGCTGATCTTTTAATGAACTGGTACTCATTAGTGGGATCTTTCTACAGTCCTATATAAACAGATCACAGGTATATAGGAGGAACTTTTAATATACAAATCAAAGAAGAAGTAAGCCTCAGACAAGGTTTCCTTTTAAGATGAGACCAATTGGTAGTTAGGTAATTTGTAAGACTTGGTGATAAGATCAGGTTGATAGCAAATGGCCTTGAGCACTTGGCTAATGAGAATACATATAGTTAGGCGATCCTTGTCTCTGTCTAAATCAATGTCTTTTACCTTTTCCATTAAGCCAGGATGATTTTGAATATACAAAACCAGAGTAAAAGAGGGTAAAGCTAGTGGCAGAGACTCGGTCCTTTTATCTGACCAACAGTGACTTCTGCGAACATCTACCATTTTTTTGTGGGTAAAATTTATGCTAATAAATGACAATCACACTACTCTCTCTCCTCCATATGTTCTATTTTCTCTTATGCCATACTACATATCTACATATGAGTACCTGCATAAACAATGTATGCTATAACTTATGCCAATATATATTAATAAAGACTTAAGACTTAGAATTTTCCTAACTTATCATTCACTTTGTTATTCAGTTAAAACTAATTGCACACGTAATGAAAACCTGCAGTGTACTGAGGACCGCAGCGTGGAATTCTAGGAAGACAGGATGACAGGGGAAGCAGACATTTGTATTATCCCAAATTCCCATAAAAAACTGACAGACAAAACAGATATCAAAAGCAAAAATATATGGCTAACTTTTACAGTGGCATACAAGCAGGTGAGGATAAAACACCGGTAGCCACAAGAGGTGTTATCAGCATCTGTGCAGCAACTAGGAGAGGAAAACAGTGGGGAGACTGGGGACCTATAATAGAAGAACCTCCAGAGAATTGGAGATATTAACCTGGAAGGGACAGTGGACCTTGCTAACAAGAGATTGGGTTTTACCCACTCCAATCACCAATGAGTACAAGTGGCACACAGTGAGAAGGTCTGGAAGGAATAGAATGATCTAGACCTAGTGAACTCTCAAAATTGAACAGCCAGAGCGCTCTTCTTCAACAGTGCCCCACATGGCAGAGAAATCTCTGGGCATGGAATCAATACAGAACTTGACAACAACAGTAGAGTCAAGGGAAAAAAAGTTGAGTTAAAAGTCAGGAAGGGTAACAGAGCGAAGACAATTCAGAAAGCAAGCCACCAGAAGTAACCCTACTGAAAACCAACAGAAGAGGAAGCTTTGTGAAGTTAGAAAGCTATCAAGTCCAAGATCACTCCTAAAAGTTTAGAGAAACTAAAATTAAAATGAGCAACATAAAAGTAATGATTTTTAATTCCATTAAAAAGATAGAATAAGGAGCAGAACATTTTAGAAAATGACAGCATGCCAAAAACAATTGAAGATAGAAAAAAAGATCTATTCTACAGATGATAGGAATGCCTGAAGAAATAAACCAAAGCCAACAAATGGAATAAATAATAAAAATTATAATTCCAAAAAAGTGTCCTAAAAAAAAAGATTTGAAAATACACATTTAAAGACCATACTAGATACCTGAGAATTGTGATTCAGGATAGCCAAAATCAGATTTTTCTTATAAAATTATGGAGTTTAAAAATGAAAATTTCTTTAGGCTTAGGTAAAAATGCACATGACTTCAAGGGAAGATTAAATTAGATTGTTATCAGACATTTTAACATCAATGTCTTATGCCAGAAAAACAAATAGAATAACATTTAAAATATTCAGGGAAATAAAAATGCAAGCCAAAGATATTTCCAGTAAAACTTATGTTCAAGCGTAAAAGGCATTCAAAATATTTATTGAAATGGAAGAGCTAAGTGAATTTTTCCTACTGAGTTCTTCCTAAGGAGTCTACTAGAGAAAAGCTTCATATGAGCAAAATGCCCAGAGAATCATTGATATCAAGATGTAGTTTTGAGCATTAAGTTTATGTATCTACAAAACTAAAATTAAATGAGGGCTAAAAGGGAGTGAATATATATTTATGGCATAATTTATGTATATTTTGACAATGTGGATGTAGAAAAACTATTAAGAAAATGGGAGGGAGAATGGAAATAGCATATGCAAAAACAAAATTAAATATATTAGGATTATAATCAGTGATGACAGTATTTTTATACTAATGTTTTTATAAAATGGAATAAAAAAATGAAAAACTATAGAATATTAGTTATATGTGTACTGTTTTTCCGAGACTATTATTGTATATATTATGTTTTTGGCATTGGATAAGGCAAATAAAAAATTATGGGATATTTCTGGGGCTCCTGGGTGGCTCAGTTGGTTAAGTGTCCAACTTCAGCTCGGGACATGATCTTGCAGTTCATGAGAGGGAGCCCTGCATCGAGCTCCGTGCTGACAGCTCAGAGCTTGGAGCCTACTTTGGATTCTGGGTCTCCCTCTCTCTGTCCCTCCCCTGCTCAAACCTCTGTCTCTCCCTCTCTTTATCTCAAAAGCAAATAAACATTAAAAAAGTATATGGGATATTTCAATTTTATCGTATTATATGCTTATGGAAATCAAGGTTGTCAGTGGAGAAAAAGATATGGGTGTAACATGGAAAAAAATCAGTGAAACTACGTAGTACTATATTTGAATTGGAAATACCAGAATAAACTCATGAGATAAGTTACATTTAAAAATTAAACATGTGTGCATGTGTATATAAATACATGTATATGTACTGTGTGTGTGTGTATGTGTGTGTGTGTGTGTGTGTGTGTGTGTGTGTGTGTGTATTTCTAAGTCTGTGTACTGAACAGGTCTATAGATAATGATAACCCCTACCCATGAGCATCCTTAGTGCTCAGTTTTATAGTCTTGAAATGCCAAGTCCCATTAAAAGAAACCAGTGCTTCTGGGGGGAATGGTGAATCCATGGTCTGGAGAAGAAAATGTACAAGATAAGTGTGGAATATTCTGCCATATCAGATAGCAGAGAATATGTCAACAGCTCTAAAAATAATGTCAAAAGAACTCAGGGAATAACTTCAAGTAGCTCCCACTGTTTAAAGATGGAACAACTTGACTTTTAAGATACCAATTTCAGTGTATTGCAACCTATAAAATATGTTGAAATTGATGAGTACAGAATGATATTAAAAAGCCAGTTGGTTACCTTTCCAGGATCACAGGCACCTGATTCATTATCTTGTCAACTAACAAATAACAAGAAAACAACAAGCACTTATTTTTCCCGTCCAATATTCCTATAACTTTGGGTAGGCAAATAAAGCATGGTTTCTCTTTACAAGGAAAATGTCTCTTTATAAAATTATTTTAGTTAATAAATGAAAATAAAATGATAGAATTCAAAAATCGCTATTTTACACTGCCAGTGAATAAATGGATCTGCAATAAGCATCAACGGCCATTAACGTCATTGATGTTAACATCCCATAACAGGAGAGAAAATGAGGTATTATGTGCCTTCTGATGAAAGAACAGGATGCCATCTACAGCCTTGTCAAGGACTTAATGTGGATAAAACCTGAGTCTGATCAAGTAGGAAATAGTGTGGACATAAGAGCATGTTACAGAGTTTATAATATTAAAAAAAAATCAGATTGTGAGAAAATCTACAGATTAAATGGCCTTTGATCTTTCACAGAAACTTGGAAGAAAAAGAAAGAGGTGGAAGGGGAAACTATAGATTAAAAGAAGCCTAAAAGATAAATATACAATTTTTTTTTTAATCAGGTGAGATTAAACTCTACTGTCTGAGGATGTGTACTTGGATGATAAAAAACAGAAAGGAATTCAAGGAAGTAATGACTATAAAAGCACAATTTTTAAAATTTTTTTAATTTATTGTTGAGAGGGAGAGACAGAGTATGAGTGGGGGAGGGGTAGAGAGAGAGGGAGACAGAATCCAAAGCAGGCTCCAGGCTCTGAGCTGTCAGCACAGAGCCCAACACAGTAATGGAACTCAAGAATGAGATCATGATCTGAGCTGAAGTCAGACACTTAACGGACTGAGTCACTCAGGTGCCTCATATTGTCTTCTCTTTAAAGACGGAGACACTGAAATAAGTCATACAGAGAAAGACAGATACTGTATGTTTTCACTCTAATGTGGATCCTGAGAAACTTGACAGAAGACCATGAAGGAAGGGAAGGGGAGGGAAAAAGTTAGAGAGGGAGGGAGGCAAACCATAAGAGACTCTTTTTTTTTTTTTTTAATTTTTTTTTTTTCAACGTTTATTTATTTTTGGGACAGAGAGAGACAGAGCATGAATGGGGGAGGGACAGAGAGAGAGGGAGACACAGAATCGGAAACAGGCTCCAGGCTCTGAGCCATCAGCCCAGAGCCCGACGCGGGGCTCGAACTCCCAGACCGCGAGATCGTGACCTGGCTGAAGTCGGACGCTTAACCGACTGCGGCACCCAGGCGCCCCAGAGACTCTTTTTTTTAAAAAAAAAAATTTAATGTTTATTTATTTTTGAGAAAGAGGGAAAGACAGAGCATGAGCAGGGGAGGGGCAGAGAGAGAGGGAGACAGGCTCCAGGCTCTGAGCTGTCAGCACAGAGCCCAACGCGGGACTCAAACTCACAAACCGCGAGATCATGACCTGAACCGAAGTCGGATGCTCAGCCGACTGAGCCACCCAGGCACCCCCATAAAGAGACTCTTAAAGACTGAGAATGAATTGAGGGTTGAAGGGCAGTGGGAGGGAGGGGAAAGTGGGTGATGGCCATTGAGGAGGGCATCTGTTGGGATGAGCACTGGGTGTTGTATGGAAATCAATTTGACAATTCCATATTAAAAAAAATAAATAAAGATGGAAACACTGTGAATCATTGTCAGTTACAAACAAGGTGAAATTTGGAATTAGAACTTAACTCTTTGATTTCCAAAAGTATTCCTTCCTTCTTCCCTTCCTCCCTTCCTCCCTTCATCCTTTCCTTTCCTTTCCTTTCCTTTCCTTTCCTTTCCTTTCCTTTCCTTTCCTTTCCTTTCTTTTCCTTTCCTTTCCTATTCTTCCCTTTCCTTTTCTTTTTTCTTTTCTTTTTTCTTTACTCTTTTCTTTTCTTTTCCTTTCTTTTCTTTTCTTTTCTTTTTTCTTCCCTTCCTTTCCTTTCTTCCTTCTTTTGTTTTTCATAATTTAGCTATCTTCACAAATGCATTACCATAACAATTAAAATCATAATAGCTCCCTGTAATAGGGTGTAATTGTAAACAGGACAACTAAAACAGAAATAAATATTAAGGGCATTAAAAAATACTTGTTTCGCCTACCCCAGTTTACGAAATTTAATTTTATCTGTTTTTCTAAGTTCTCATGATAGACTTGAGGAAGCAGGAATGTCATTCACTGACAAACTGATGAAATAAAACTAAAAATACATTTTTTTTCCGGGGTATCTGGGTGGCTCAGTTGGTTGAGCGTCCAGCTCTTGATTTCAGCTCAGGTCATGATCTAGCAGTTTCATGGTTTTGAGCTACGCATTGGGTTCTGTGCTGACAGTGTGGAGCCTGCTTGGGATTCTCTTTCTGTCCCTCTCTCTCTGCCCCTCCTCCACTTATACTTTGTCTGTCTCTCTCAAATAAATAAACCTAAAATAAAATAAATTTTTTCCAACTTAGAAATCCTCTCCACAAAGGTGGAGAGTAGAGAAGGAAAAAAGTTTTATTATGGAATAAGCATTATGCCAATCTGTGGCATGTATCACAAACAATCTGCTAAGAGATTGCAAAGACTGAAAGAAAGCCCACCCTTTCATGGTCAAGCACATAGAATTCATTACAAATCTGTTTTCAAGTAAGAGTACTTGAAAATGGCGTCATTTACTACACATAGTTCACCTAACTTCACCTAGTAATTGGGTTGATCATCTGTGTTAGCTAATTGAATTTATCTAGGGGAATGAAAATTCCTCATTTGTTTATGACAGGAGGCATTTTTATAACTTAGAGTAGGGCACCAATCAAAGTCAGGCTCCTACCCTTCCACAGAAACAAGAGATAGGGGTATTAGCTCCCTTGATGTTTACCTTTCAAAAAGATAGCTCTCTGGTTTTTGAGAAAAAAAACAAAAAAAACAAAACAAAGCAAAACAAAAAAAAAACACATTTCAGGGTTGTAAAGCTGACAAAAGGCCTATCTAGTTTTCAAAATAAATTGTACATAGTTCAAAATATTTATAGCTAGAAAGTTTTGAAAATAAATGCTCAAAGAAAAAGAGGGGGAGGAAATCTCTTGCCTTATTTTCAACACTAAGAATTAATCCTCTTATCTTTAATTTGTATTTGCTCTTGTTCATATAAGAATATCACCGTAAGAGGTTATTTTTCTTAAGGTTATCACAGAAAGATGCCATTTTCTTTTTCTTTGAACAGATTAAGCTATGATAATATTATCTTCTTTGGACTATTAGAAGTGGAACTTATATAATTCTGAAAAGATGATTCTTTTCTTATGTGCCTTTAATATGCCTGTATTTGGGTTATTATTATTTTTGTTTTGTTTTGTTTTGTTTTGTTTTCACATGAGAGCCCTTTTTCCTGTTAACTTGAAACTCCTCAAGGACAGGGATCATGCTGACTTTTTCCTTTGTGTTTCCTCAGGGTATCTAGAGTAGCCCTTTCATGCCTGTTGGGTGTTCCATAGCTGTTATTCAGGCAACTCTTGAAATTATGGTTATCTGTTTTGGGTGTTAGCTGCTGCTATAAATAGAGACACTGCTGCTTGAGAAATATCTCAGACTTATTTCTTCTGTCATTTTCCTCTTCCCTCGTTAAAGCCCAATGCATCCTAGGACTAATTTATGGATTTTTTTTTTCAAAGAATGTTTCTGTCTGAAGTTTTGCTACATTAAATAGAAAATTTAATAAGCCTTTACAGGAGAGACAAATCACTGAAAGTTTTTTGATGTTCAGTCTCTTAATTAAAAATCTCGTGTCCCTTTCTTGGACTGAGGAAAGATACCTGTGAATAACCCTCAGTGATGGTTAATGTCTGGGACGGCTGAGTTAGACCCAACATTTTCAGTAATTTGTTGAACAGATTTGGAGTAGAATAACTATTTAGGAACCTCCACTTAACTCCCCTACAGAAAGAATGTTATTACTTTTTAAGGTAATCATTTTTAATCATTATTGTTCAAATGTTTGCTTTGCTAAAAAAAAAAATACTCTTTTGACCTTACTACTTATGCCCAGTATCTGTATCATAAATCAGATTCTTTCTTCCACAAACAAAAATGTTTCTGATTCTTTCTTCCACAAACAAAAATGTTTCTGTTTGGATTTTATTACTGATCAAGAATGCTTTTATTACTGTATCAGAATTATTTATACAGTAAGCTCCTTGAGGGTAGCTTACCCTGTTTTATACACTTCTATAACTTAGCACAAGACAGACTCTAAATAAATGTCTTTAATTTATTGGTGGAAATGGTAGAGGATGGTATTTATTAGATGTCATAGATTAACAGTTCTTAGGGACTTGACTATGTTTTACCACCTCCATTTTTCTGCTATGTCTTCAGTAATTCAGATTATAGAAGAGGTAGTGTTGCTTTCCACTGTGAGATCCAGGCAGAGCCACCAGAAAACAGCCAGGACTCCTAACTCAGTGCCTCTTGAGCTGTGTGGCTCTGGGCAGTTCTCATCAGCTCACTTTGCCTGGTTGTCCTATAAGCCATGGATATTTTGCAAACAATATTCCCTTCAGTGATCTACCCAGGAGCCCTGCCTGGCTTCCATCTCCTGCTCTCTGTTTTCTATAAAGTTTTAGAGGGGAGCTTTAGCTATAGTTTTCATCTTCCTTGATACAACATCCAAGGAGCAGCTGGGAGCAAAAAAGATTCAAATAAGCAATCAATCACAATAACACTCATAGAGTCTCTCCCCCAGTATTTGACATTTTCTTGACATGGTACCAGAGCATTTCTCACTTGACTAGTAAGCCAGGAAAACAATTACTGGGTCACAGGAACTGAAAAGGAAAAAAAAAAAAAAAAAGTTGGGGGAGGGGAGAGAAGGGAGAAAGAAAGAAAAAAAAAAGAAAGAAAGAACAAGAGTCCTAAACACAGCTAAAAATTGTTAAAGCCATGACATCCTGAAATAAATGGAAGGTTGCTCAATGGTACTCATGGAAATGGCACAAAAACACAAAGCTCTATAAAAAAGGCAAATATGTGGGAAGGAAAAGAAAATATTTCTTAGGTTTGGAGGGCAGTGTTGATTTTGGGTTATCAGAAACATTCATAAATCATTTAAGATTTCCTTGGAATATCACTACGTTAGCAGTTAGTGAATGGATCCAGTAAGAATGTGTTTTTAAAGTTAGTGACAGTATCCATCCTTGGTGACCATATTTTCTGGTAACATAGAAAAACAGCACTAAATTATAGGAAAATAGGAGCTTAGGAAAAGGGTGGTTTGCTCCTGTAAGATGCACTCTAATTTCCTGAAACTAATCAGATGGTGAGGAGTGAAAGCAGAGGAGAAATGCAGGGAGCCGGGATATTAACAAGAGAATATGCAATGTATAAAAAACTTTTCCAGTGATGTTGCTCAGGAGGTAGATGATAGTTACGGACGAAGGTGGGTAAAGACAAGTTCCACAGTGCCATTTTGTATTGGTTAAGTAGTGGTCTTTATGAGGGCAGTTTGCAAACCAGGGCCCATAAGGAGAGGCACATGTACCAACATCTTGTCATCCTATCATAGAGAACCCTTGGGACCTAAGTGAAGTTGCTAGAGCTATAGTGGTGTATTCTCTGGAGGAAGCAGAGAATACAAAATTTTGTGGCCTTTCTGCTCTATACAGGAAGCATGTGTGCATTGTTATCTGGAGCCCAGGGCAAAGCTGGGTTCCAGAAAGCTTGGGTTTGGATGACAGATTATATGGGATTTGGTTGGGAAAGCCCACATACCTGGCAAATTTGGAGCTCTTGGAAGGTTGTAGACTGCTATGCTTTGAGAAGGTTGCCAATGCTGAGTGGGATGCTGACTTCAGTTACAGCCCTCCTCATGGATGAGAGGCCAAGTCTGAGGTCCTAGTGAGCAGATGGAGCTAGTTATTCGAGCAAACCAGAATATTACCAGAATTATTTATCTAGACAATAGCCTCAAAAAGGGCTCATTGGAGAGCAGCCTTATGGAGAACAGAGAATTTCAGTTAATAAACTGACAAATATTTAAAGAATACTAACTAGGTAGTTAGCTTTATATCCCTTCATCTAGTATTTATAACACTGCATTTTACAGATTGGGAAACAGATCTTTTAGAGGATCAAGTCATAAGTATTATGCTAGGTTTGATTTCAGTTAGGGAAAAGATGGAACTATGATTTAAGTACTTGTATCCATGATGGCTAGAGATTGCTAGGACTTTCTCAGGAATATGCTTGGCATTTATAGGATTTTAGAGATTTAAAATGAACTGATTAAAGCTAAAGCCACCTTTAATCAGTATCACCATCATTGGAATCCTACCCTATTAATAACCATTATTATACCTACAATTGATAGATCACTTTATGGTTTGTATATACCTTAACTCATTTATGAGATAGTTACACTTATCTCTTTTCTTTTTTTTTTTTTTTTTTTTTTTTTTAAGGATGAGGAAACTAAAGTTCAGAGCATTTAGGTAATTAGGAAATTTCCCCAAGAGCTACAATTTGAATCAAGGCCTTCTATATGTCAGCTCTTCCATGTTGAATGTGTCAGCTCATTTTCTGAAATCACAAACAACTTTAGGAATGGTGGCTCATACATGCTAGGACATGCCAAAAATGTTTTGCAAAGTAGTTTTTGATATTCCAGTTATACAATGAGTAAAGTGATGTCAGGGTCAAATCATAGTTCCAAATGAGTTATATCCTTGAAGTGTTATACTTGTTATATACATTACCATGATAGTTCTCGCTCCCATTCTTATTAAGACTACATCAGAATTAAATTTGGCCTTTATGCTCCTGAGTATAAAGACATTTCAAAGCCATTTTTAAAGTACTGATTTAGAATAGGATTGTCAAGGTCTATGAGGTTGCTATTATCTCCACCATTGTAAATGATCAGAAATAGCTGAGAGCAATAGACCTTTATTGCAGACATATAGGAGAGATGTGTAAGAACATTATGATGATGTTCTTCTCCATTTTCCCCTATTGAAGAGGATTTGTAGATCTTTAATGCTTTCTAAGTAGCCCATAATACAAAAGGAGAGTCCTTAGTTTAGCATTACCCAGAGGCCATGGTAACATCTTCAGTAAAACAGCATCTTTTTTACCTTCCTGCCTTTTTCCCCTTTCTCCGGCTTGGCAGAGAATCAGAAAACATTCATGGATTTAGACTTGGCAAAGAAAGAGCAGCTCCCTTCTACTGACATCATGATTGTAAAAGCCACTCATTTTTATAACTCTATATAAGAAATCATTAATAAACCATTTGTCATATTTTGTTTCTTTTAATCCATACATTAAATATTAATGTACATACATTAAATACATACATTAAAGTCTGCAAGGAAAATGTTATTCCAAATATTATTTAGATGGAGCCACTAAGACCTAGAGAGGTTAAGTGATTTGCTCAAGGTGACAGAGCTGATAAATGGAAGGTTGGGCTCAGTTTGAATCTTCTGATTCCACAGGTTTTGTTCTTTGTACTACTCCACTGTGTTTACTAATTAATAATTTTCTGTACTTGTATGTTAAAAAAAGCTAACATATTTTTTCTTTAATAGATATAGGCCTATTCAGATTATTGTATAATTTATTTTAATGTTTTAATTTTTTTGAAGTTTATTTATTTGGAGAGAGAGAGAGAGAGCACTTGAGCATGGGTAGAGGAGGGACACAGAGAGAGAGGGAGAGAGAATCCCAAGAAGGCTTGGTACTTTTAGTGTAGAGCCTGATGCGGGACTTGATGTCACAAACTGTGAGATCATGACCTGAGCCAAAAACAAGAGTTGGTACCTTAACCTACTGAGCCACCGAGATGCCCCCATTTGTATTTTTATTCTTAAATAACTTATACAACTTATTTATCTAGCTCTAAAATGAGAACTCCTACTTATATTCAGAAGCCTATCATTTATCAGTTTTAATAATTTTAAGTTTAACATATTTAAAACTTCCACATATTGCCTAACATTCTGTGATTTATGCTACTAAAGAGTATAAAAGTCAATTTGGCATGACTATATGATTTGCCTTAAGTATTTTATAGTATTCATCTTTTTTATTAAATTCTGGGAATATTTTTAATGACATATATCCACTTTTCTTAAAAACTCAGAATTAATTTTTACACTTACCATTAATATAGTTTTAATGTTATAGAATATGTTTGTTTCAAAACAAGTCTGTACTAAAACAATTGTATTTTAAAAAGAACAGATAAAAGGCTTAGAACACTAGTCTACATGTTCTATAATAATGTTCTCAAACTATGCAGATCATTGCAATCATTAAACAAAGAGCTTCCCTAGGGCCCTGTCATGTAGATTTGGATTTGAATGAAGCACCAAAATTTATATTTCTAACAAGTACCTTCAGGGATTCTTCTAATCCTGGAAGTTTGGGAAACACTGTGCTATATATATTAACTTTGGAATGATTTCTAGCCATGCAAAAGCTACCATTTCAGCATCAGGCATATTTGTGATCTAGCCTAAGCTCTAATACTTACCAGATGAGTGACTCATGGCAAGGTGTTTGTGAACAATAATCCTCTGTTGGAAGAAGGTGAGAATTAAATGGAAGAAGCACCTACTATAATGTTCAGTGAGGTGATACACAGTAGATAGTAAATATTTGTTCCCTTTCCTCCCTCCTAGTGTATTAGAATAGTTGAGAAATACTCTGAAAGGAAATACAGACACCTAGTAGACACCTGTAGTAGAGGGCATTTTATTAAAATATAAAGTGTGTGTGTCTATGTGTATATGTACATGTGTTTGTGTTCTGTGTTTTCATCTAACAAATTTAGGATGGGAAAAATCAAAATTAGTGCAAAATGTATTTGCATGAAGAAATTATTGGAATGTAATTTTTTTCTCTTTAATTTTACTTTCAAATACTATTTTATTTTGTTGTAAATATTTATTAATTGCTGAGTGCCTTACGCACATTATATTTTTAACTCGGATGATACCCCCATGAAGTTTTCTTTCCCTTACTTGCCTGTCTGTATGCCAGGGCGCACATAGGCTAAGTTACTTGCCAAGTTTGCCTACTAGTGGTAGAGCCAGGATCTGGTCCTTGCTTTTTCTGATTTAAATGCACATCCTAATCTGTAAGATGATCTCCTTCCAGTGTCCTTTATCCTCTTCCCATCCCAGATCCCAAATTTGCTTCCCTATTTAGGGTTAATTAAATAAGAAAAGCAGGGAGCCTGGGTGGCTCAGTCTGTTGAGCATCTAATTCTTGATTTCAGCTCAGGTCTTGATATGGTTCATGGGATCAAGCCCCATATCGGAGTCTACTTGGGATTCTCTCTCCCTCTCTCTGCCCCTACCCTGCTCATGCATGTGTTCTCAATCTCTGTCTCTCAAAATAAATAAACATTAATACAAATTAATAAGTAAAGAAGAAGAGCAATACAGAAATTGAAAGCTTCCCCCATGGCCCCTCAGTATTCAGTTATGTTGCAGTGTGTTCTTGAAGTTGTAAACAGCTCAGGATTAATTGCATGTAAGACATTATCTGCTATGATTTAGGCCATCATCTTTGAGGACTAGCTCTGAAAAGAGTAGCTGATTTTCCTCCTTGATTCTGCCTTCACATTTTGTAACCTTGTCATATCAATGTCCTTTTCTCAGTAAGGAGGTAAGAGCTGAATGAATGGAATACCTCTCTCTGAAGATTAAAAAAAAGGAGACTGTCCTATTTAAAGTCAAAGGAAGAGTTTAGCGAAGCCCTGAGGTGCTAAGCAATACTGCAGCTCCAGATCAAGCTCGCCTTGTTCCCTGGAATTATTTCTCTTGAGGTCACTCTTATAGTGCAAGTGTAGACCTGTGAGGACTTCTCTAAAACCCTCCCAAATAGTTCACCTGGGGTTTTGTGTGAGTAATCTTCTTTTGAGCCACAGGACAAAAAAGCTTTCCAGCTGATTATACTGTGAAATATCAAGAGTCTCTGTATCACAGTCGGCCTTTTCCACTAATGTGCTTTGTGACCTGAAAGTGTTAATGATGTGCCCCATTCACTGGGTACTTACTGAATGCCAGACACAGTGACCTTTCCCAGACAGTATTATCATCTCCATTTTATATAGAAGTAAAATGAGGAGCCTAGAGGTTAAATAACTTGCCCCAGACACAGAGACAGAAATTGGGAGAGCCAGAATGTGAAATTAGGCTGTCATGCTCCCAAGTCAGCACTCTTCTCTTTACAAAGTCCAAACAAAGCCTGGTATCCCACAGTTAAGATGAGGAGGGATAGAACTGTGTGGAGTTAGAGACCGGACGAAAAGGTTTCCAAACTTCCTATCGGTCTCATGAATCCCTTCCGCTTAACTTGATAAATGTGGGGAAGAGACTGCTTACTTCTGAATATTTCCTAGGGATTTTGAGAAACAACCTGGATACGCTCTGCTGAGTACTTCACAGAGAAGTTGTTATACTAAATTTCTTCTGTGGAAAATACATGCTGTTATTTGTGAACATGTAGATTCCAACAAACATGGCGTGTCACTGTGTATTTCTCTTTAAGCTGTGGCATGAATGATCACGTGGAATATCAAATGTTCTGTTTGTAGCACATCTTTTATCATCTACCTGCATATTTCTGAATGAATAACAACAGAGTTACTCACTCTGGCTATTCCACTTGATTGGAAATTGACTGTGTTTGGTCTCTAGGAGGAGCGCCATAGCTGGCTTTGGCAAAATTAGCAAGAGAAGTTATTCAAAGGGCCATTCTCCCTGCATTTGTCACTCCTGCTGGTCTCCTACTTCCTGATTCCACCAGCAGCTTAGTACTTACGCAGCATTTTCAGACCGTTCAAACCTGAGCCTAATATTATTTGTTAAATAAATTTAACACTATTTCTCTCCCAGGTCGTTGTGGGATGATATGAAGTATGTCTGACTTTGCTCATATATATATATATATATATACACATATATATATATATATGTATATATATATATATATATATATATATATGGTATATATGTCTGACTTTGCTCATTTATATATATATATATATATATATATATATATATATATATGATGAAGACTTTAAAATATGTTAAAATAATTACCATTCAAAATAGTATCAAATGTCTGAAACACTTGGGGAGAAATCCGACTAATGATAGGCAATATTGATTCACTGAAAATTGTATAATATTTCTGGGAGAAATTAAAAGGATCCAAATTGATGGAGTGATATACCATATTCATGTGTCAGATGACTGAATATTAAGATGTCACTTCTGAAATTGATCTATGAAATCAATGCAGATCCACTCAGAAGAAACACAAAGCGCAAAGTCCCTTAGTCAGGGACATGCTGTGTGTGCCAGGAAAACCACGTCTATAGTAAACAGTGAGCCAACCTCTTCATCCTGAAGAAGACTGATTGCATTGCTGGATTGCATGATGCATTATTGCAATGCATTTTTTCACTTCTGGGTGAAAAGATGGTCATGACCTTGTGATTCTGGCACTCAGCAAGACATGTAAGAGCTCAAAATGTCCATGGAAGACTGCTTTCCAAAATCATGTGCCAAACACTATAATTAAACTTGATATACATATCTTATTTAAATTAAAAAAAGAACTGTATAAGGTGGACATTACTTCCCCCACATAATAATTTTTTTTTTCAACGTTTATTTATTTTTGGGACAGAGAGAGACAGAGCATGAACGGGCGAGGGGCAGAGAGAGAGGGAGACACAGAATCGGAAACAGGCTCCAGGCTCTGAGCCATCAGCCCAGAGCCCGACGCGGGGCTCGAACTCACGGACCGTGAGATCGTGACCTGGCTGAAGTCGGACGCTTAACCGACTGCGCCACCCAGGCGCCCCTTCCCCCACATAATAGATGAAGAAATGGATGCTCAAAGAGGTTGAGTTCCCCAAGAATATGTGACCAGTCAGACATAAATATGTGACTCCAAACCTGTTGTTTTTCTCACCATAAATCATTACTTTTCCAATTGGGAAAGTGACACAATAAGGAAAGAGACCAGGATGGCAACAGAGGAAGCAGTTCTGAGCAACATCTTCAGACTACTAGACCCAACCAGGAAGACTTCAAAGTCATCTGCACTGGGAACCAGAAGATAATTTATTCTCATGGCAGCTTCTGCTTTTTCTTCCAGTCTTCTAGGCTGGAGTGTTTCCCTTCCCACTGCAGTTTGGTTCCCTTCCCATTGCAGTTTGGTTTAGGACTCCTTGAGAGGAAAGTAGAATCTTGGCTTTACTCTACCTGATTCTTCCATCTGCAGAAGATGGGACTGGGGGTTGTACTTAAAGAACAGATGAAATAGAAAACTTACGACTCTCAGTTCCCATGACTGTTAGTTCCTCTCCTGATTCCAGACCTGAGGAGGCAATGCCAGACAAATGAAAAAAAAAAAAAATGTACTTTAAAGTCAGATAACCCAAATAGGCAATTACATTCTCTAATCATCAGTTTGTACATCAGTATAAAGAGATAGTTTAAGGTAAATGAGCTCTATGTTCCTTTAAATTTTGGTTCCCATTAAAACAGCTTCCCATTTCTCCTGGTTGCTTTTTCTCTTCTTTCTTTTCAGATAATTCTAGAAATATTTAGTTTGATTGTGTAAGAACAATACTAATGATAGTAATTTACGTGAAACCTTTAGCAATTATGCCTAATCACTGTGCAACACAATAATGATTATGCATATCATTAAATATGCATCAGATTAATTTGGTTGTGAGTGTTATTTGATTACAACACTAAACTCTTCACATATTTATTCTTCAGAGTCTGTTGCTCATTGTAATATGGTCATCTGCTCACAAATTTAAAACTGTTGGGGTGCTTCATATAGGGTTCTTACTTCCACTGTATAATCAATGGCTTTGGACCAATCACCTCCTCTGAAGTAGTTTCTTTATTTTTTAAAACAAAGATGTTTGGGGCACATGGGTGGCTCAGTTGGTTAAGTGTCTGACTCTTGGTTTCGGCTCAGGTCATGATCTCATGGTTCATGGGTTCAAGCCCTTCATAGGGCTCTGGATTGGTGGCATAGAGCCTGCTTGGGATCCTCTCCCTCTCTCTGTGTCTCTCCCCTTCTCTCCCTGTCTCAAAATAAATAAATAAACTTTAAAAATAAAACAAATTAACATTAAAAGTAAAATATATAACTAAAAATAAAATAAATAAAATAAAATAAAATAAAATAAAATAAAATAAAATAAAATAAAATAAAATGCTTATGACGTGGGTTTCTTAAGATGTCTGCCTTGCCATAGCATTTCTCTTTGGGTTTCTTGTCCCATCTTTAATTTCCCTGCTTTATTTATTTTTATGTGTTTTCATTAAGGAACAGAATTTTATCTGAAAAGACAAATTCAGAAAGTAAAACGTATCTAAGTTTCCAAAAGGAAAGTATAGATATTAATACTAGTTAGATAAAAATTTCTGCATGAATTTTGCTTACATTTTCCAGTTAACTGGTTAAAAATTGGTAAAACAAACCCAGTCAGACATAACTAGACAAGTGAATGAGACTCATTCAAAATGGTACCTATAGGGCAAAGCATCTAAATTGAGATTTCTAAAATAAAATCCTAAACTTATTATGCTATATATAGTTCCAGTATAGATTTCCAAGTCAAAATAAATATTTTGAAAAAATGCAGAGGAAGTTATTCAGGAATAGAATACCAAAGATGGGTTTATAGATACCATATAAAGACTCAGGACTTGAGAAGGCAAAGGGAACATTTTTTTCAGAAGGAAAGCTTTCCCTAGCAGATATTTGAACACAGTGATGGGTACGATACATCTGGGAAGTGTTGACAAGACAGGATCTCGTACCAGGGAGTGGGAAATTAAAGCCTTAGGATGAAGTAAACGTAACTTTGTGATGGAAGGCTTTGAAAGTCATGTTGGATTTGTGATCTGAAGGTTAGGAAATTAGCTTACATTATTGCCAGAAAATTTGCATTATTTTTTGCAGGTAACTTTAAGGTCATAAGCAAGAACTAGGCAAAGATGAGGCATTTCACCATTATGACCAAAATATGATCTCTTGAGAATGACTACACATCAAACAATCGAATTTGTATAAAAATTTACAACTACCATATGCTAGATAACTATGTATGCCTAGTTCTTTATCAATTTCTATTTTGATTTATTGTTAATGTGATAGCATTTTACATCTTTATTTTCGGCAATTTTGTCTACACTTGTGCTAAATGTTTGGAAGAGGCTTTTTTTTTTTTTAAAGAATATAATTATACATATGTTGTCCTAATGAGTCCATAAAATTACCCAATTTTCTTTGGTATTCAGTCTAAGAACAACAACAGCAACAAACCCTTTGGGAACCTCTCAAGCAAATTTGATACTATTCATAGAAAATAAAATCTGATTAGTCTGTGAAAATCCCAGGTTATTAAAAACAATATATTCGGGATAGCAATCTAGCAAACTAACTGAAAACACTTGGATATGCTTCCCCACCCGCCTACAAAAAACAATATTTTAGTCATGAATTATTTTGTAACAATGGTTACTTTTGATATGTATCTTTTATTCCCTTTTTTCTTGCAGTATCTTATTTAACAATATTGACTCTTATCTTAATTAGGAGATGCTATTGGTTGAAAAATTCTAGTTGACAGAAATTATCTCAATAAAATGAACCACTGTAGATGATTATCAGTGTAATTTATTTTCCAGAAAATGCACAGCACAAATCAAATGCAGGCTCTGATAAACACAAAGAAGAGCCATCTTCAGGGAAATGGGCTTTAATCAAAGAATATTTGAATTCTTTTTTTTTTAAGTTTATTTATTTATTTTGAGAGAGAGAGAGAGAGCATGAGAGAGAACGAGTCGGGGGAGGGACAGTGAGGGATGGTGGGAGAGAGAGAGAGTCTCAAGCAGGCTCCACCCTCTTAGTGCAGAGCCTGACATGGGTCTTGAGCCTGTGAACTGTGAGACCATGACCTGAGCCGAAATCAAGACCCTTAATTGGACCCTTAATCGACTGAGCCACTCAGGCACCCCATCAAAGAGTATAACATTTATAATTGTCTCCAAATATCTACATTCTTTGTTTTCTCCTTGGAGTAGTATTGAATTATCAATATGTTTATAATTAAGTATCAAAGATGAGTCAAGAGAGCCCCAGTTGAAAGATACTGCCCTAGTCCTCAACAAGAACCCTGGCACCACCATCAAGACAAACCAAGTAGTTAATTATTCTTTTAAAATGGCAGAGAACAGGGACACCTGGGTGGCTCATTTGGTTAAGCGTCTGACTCTTGATTTCGGTTCAACTCATGATCTCGCAGTTGGTGGGCTGGAGCCCTGTGTTGGGCTTCATGCTGACAGGACAGAGCCTGCTTGGGATTCTCGCTCCCCTCCCCCCCCCGCCCCTCCCTGCTCACACACTGTCTCTCAAAATAAATGAACTTAAAACAGAACAAAACAAAACAAAAGAACCACAATTACTAGTCATAAACAATGTTTTAAGAAACTCTTTAAAAATAAATAAATAGAATGGCCAAGAACAACTTTTCTTTCCTTGTGTGGTATGTAGCTACCTGCCAGTGGCTCGTAAATGTGAAGTATGGATATTTAGAACTTCCTACCTCCCAAAATAAAAGTAGCTGTGCCCATAGGTTGTTCTTTCATGTTTATAGCTTCTAGTTAAATCCCATATCAGATTGCTTCCTCCTGATGGGTACTTTCTGAAGTTATCTGATTTTTTTTTTTTTTTTTATAGAATGCAGCTTCATCCAATAAAAATATAATAATAACTAATTTGTTTTTTGTTGTTCTTTAGGAGTTACTATAGGTCAGGAAATTTCTTAAGTTCTTGACACTCAGAAACTTAATTTAATCCTCATCACAGCCCTGAGGTAGATATGATTTTATTCATTTTGCAAAGGGAAAAAGTGAGGCACAGAAAAGTTAAAGAAGTTTTCCAGGTCACAGAGCAAGCAAATGGTCAGACCAGGATTCAGATACAGGCTGGTGGACTTCAGAAGCCAATTTCATAATGATCTCACTATTGCTGCCATTTATCTGTGCTTAATATATGTCAGGGACTGTACCGAGTACTTTATTTATGCTATTTCATTGATCTTACGTCAAAGAAGTCGGTAGGTGATATTATCATCCTTATTTTATAGACATAAAAGCTGAGGTTCATAGAGCCTTGGAACACATACATAACATGAAAAAGTCGAGATCTGAATTGAGGTTTTCTTTCTCCAAAGGCTGAGTTCTTAACAACTCCATTATAATTCTATCCTATGTATTCTTTATATAATCTTTAAGAAATCAACCACTTTAAAAAACATCTTTACCAATTCAATATACATTGCCAAACTCATCTGAAAAACAGGGTTGTCTTCCCTGAATCTAAATGAACTACAGAGGAACTTCCCTATGGTGCCTTCCAGAGATAACATTTCTCAGACATTGCATAGCCTGTCAAATCAAGAGTTATTTGAAACTAACTAGATTAGCAAATAGATTTTGCCTTTTAGAGAATGGTTTTACCTGAGGGAGAGTTATACAATGAAAATAAAGAGTCCTAAAATGTATGGCTTATTTAGCATGACTATTAAATAGTAGGAAAATGTGTGTGTTTAATTTTATAGGTAGATGTAATCATCAAATTATTCATCAAAATTGTTAGCTAAATTCAATACATTCACCTATAATTTACAGTCGGCAAAATTTTAGAGCACGATTCTATTGTTGATCGTCAAACTATTGTCCGCAATGCTGTTCTGCTTTGCTTTCTTTGATGCTTTGTGTCTTGTTGACCTTCTGTTTACCAGAGACTGCATGAGGCAATTTTGATCATAGATCCTCTCTATCTTTTATTTATTTATTTATTTATTTATTTATTTATTTATTTATTTATAATTTTTTTTTCAACGTTTTTTATTTATTTTTGGGACAGAGAGAGACAGAGCATGAACAGGGGAGGGGCAGAGAGAGAGGGAGACACAGAATCGGAAACAGGCTCCAGGCTCCGAGCCGTCAGCCCAGAGCCTGACGCGGGGCTCGAACTCACGGACCGCGAGATCGTGACCTGGCTGAAGTCGGACGCTTAACCGACTGCGCCACCCAGGCGCCCCTAGATCCTCTCTATCTTAATGCTGAAAGGAACTTCAAAAATGATTTAGTCCAAATCCATTGAGGAAGCTGAGCTGTGAAGAAGTGTGGTCGAGGTAATAAACTGTAGAACTGGCACTAGTGTTTCCCTGTCCATTGTGTCCTTATGATGTAAATACAGCCAGACTGCACCTATGTTGTATGTGATTCCTTATTTCATCATATCTTCATGAATATCATCATCATTTACTCTGTGCTTCAGTGAGGGGAGGAAACAGGGTAAGCATAAGGTATAAAATATTGTCTTTTTTGATCAAAACAAAATTACCATAAAAAATTCGTTTTAGTTGTAGTTTTTTACTTTTATACTGGAAGCTTAGAAGTAAATCCTTGTTAACCCCAAAATTCTTTCCTTTAAAGTTCTAGAATGCTACATTATAAAAATTTTTTTTTTCAACATTTATTTATTTTTGGGACAGAGAGAGACAGAGCATGAACGGGGGAGGGGCAGACAGAGAGGGAGACACAGAATCGGAAACAGGCTCCAGGCTCTGAGCCATCAGCCCAGAGCCCGACGCGGGGCTCGAACTCACGGACCGCGAGATCGTGACCTGGCTGAAGTCGGACGCTTAACCGACTGCGCCACCCAGGCGCCCCTAGAATGCTACATTATTAAAATACCTAAGGTGAGAAGTAACAAGCCTAATTTCAGAAGCAATTCCTGATCACTATAATTAAATACTGCCCAGAAAAAAACCAAAAAACAGAAAACCAAAAAACCCCAACACTCAGAACCTGAAGAATCCATCTAACATTTTGTGTTTGATTAGTTAATCCTCTGGAGACCAATTAAAATATTGATTGTATAATGGTGTCTTTTAAAAAGAAAAATACATTTCAAATGAAATTCATACAAGAAAAACCTAGTTATTAGTATAGTTAAAAAAAAAAAACAAACTTTTAGAAGAGCTAGAAATCTTTGGAAATCAGTGATAATCACAGAACACTTGTATCAACTAAAATCTAAGGCCAAAATGGCTAGCAGAAGATTTAGCAGTATAGAAGCTCCCAAGACAGAAAAATGGAAGAGTTTTAGTGGATTGAAGGAATCTTTCTTAAGAAGGGGACTAGAAATAGATGGCAACTAACTCTGTTGAACAGATCTGCCTGTGGAGAAAGTACACTCGTTGCATCCAGGCAGGGTTTCAAATGTAAAACACAGCATATTAACAAATTAACTGTTAACAAATGATAATTTGTACTATCATTTATTTGTTAATAGCTAACATTTTTTACTACTATCTTGAATCTACACATTTTACACATTTTATCTCTGAATTCTTGCAACAGCCTTCTAATGTATTTATTTGTTGCTTTCTCCATTGTGTGGAGCATAAATATGAAGTTCAATATCAAATAACTCAAAAGTAGCAGAGCTAGGATGTGAACCCAGAACTATCTGTTCCAAAGTCCTGCCTTTGTAACTACTCTGTCATTTTTGTATCTTTCATCGCATCATCTTTTCTATTTACCTAGTGTACTTACTTGATAATATCACATAATTCATCGGGTTTCTTTCCTTCAAAGGTGTGCTTTGTAAATTGGCCCTTAAATTTTGGATTTATATTTATGAGTAACCAAAACAATCTTTAAAAAGAAATAAAGTTAAAGAGCTCAACATTTCTTGAACTTACCACACAATTATAGTAATCAACAGCGTGACATTGTCATAATGTCTAAGACAATTCACTGCGGGGGAGGGGGCGGGAGGGTGGTAGGAGTGTAGTGTTTTCAACAAATGGTGCCAGGACAACTGGATATCAATAGGCAAAACAATAAAGTTGGATCTCTACCCCACGTCATCCACAAAATTTAAATCAGACTAAGGCACAGTCATAAATGTAGGAAGTAAAACTTTAAAAACTCTTAGAAGAAAATGTAGGCCAAAAGTTCCATGACTTTGGGTTAGAAATGTTAAAAGCAACAGTTCAAGTATGAGTAACAAAAGAAAAAAAAATAAACTAAATTACACTGAAATTAAAACCTTTTGTGCTTCTTCTCATGGTACCATTAAGAAAGTGATGAAAAACAGGGAATGCCTGGGTGGCTCAGTCGGTTAGGCGTCTGATTTCAGCTCAGGTCATGATCTCACGGTCCAAGTTTGAACCCCAAGCCCCACGTGGGGCTCTCTGCTGACTGCTCAGAACCTGGAGCCTGCTTGGATTCTGTGTCTCCTTCTCTCTCTGCTCCTCCCTCTTTTCTCTGTTCCTCCTCCACTCATGCTCGGTCTTTCTCTCTCTCTCTCTCTGTCTCAAAAATAAATAAACATTAAAAAATGTTAAAAAAAAAAAAGAGAATGAAAAACAGGAGAGAAAAACAAAATGGGAGAAAATATTTTCAAATCATATATCTGGTAAAGTACTTGTGTCCAGAATTTACAAAACTTTTACAACTTAATAATAGCTAACCTAAAAAATAAGCAAGAGATTTGAATAGACTTTTCTCTAAAGAAGATACATGATGGCCAACATGCTCATGAAAAGACGTTCAACATGATTAGCTATTAGGGAAATTCTAATAAAAACCACAATGTGATATTTCATGAAACCTAAGATGTCTATAATAAAAAAGACAATACCAAGAACTGGCAATGCTGTAAAGAAATTGGAACTGTCATACATTGCTGATGGGAATGTCCAATGGTACAGCCACTTTGGAAAACAGAACATATGTTCATATAAAACATGCACATGAATATTTATAGCAAAATTATTCATAGTTGCCATAAAAACCAGACACTCCAAATGTCTATTAACTCAGTGATAAATAAAATTAATATAAACATTCAATGAAATATGATTTGGCAACAAAAAGAAATCAAATAATGATACATGCCAAAACATGGGTGAGCCTTTAAAACATTATACTAAATGAAAGAAGTCAGTCTCACACATGAAAAGCCACAAATTGAATTTTCATTTTAGGTAAATGTATAGAAGACAGAATGAAGATTATTAGTTTCTTAGGGCTGAATATAGAGATGGAGGAAACAGCAGAATGGAAACGGATGGCTAATAATCAAGGGGTTTCTTTTAAGGTGAACAAAAATGTTCTAAAATCAGATTGTGTGGTGGCTGCACAATCCTGTAAATATACTAAAAACATGAGATGTACCCTTGAATTGGTGAGTTGAATGGAATATGAACTTTGTGTTATTAAAGCTGTTTCTGAAAAAACTATTCTTACATATACACCTTTGTGTATTTATGATCATAATATTAATATATATTCCTGGAAATAGAATTCCTGAATCAAATAATATGTATATTTTTTAACGCTCTTGCTGCAGATTGACAAATTTGCACTTTGGCAATTATGCAAATTTGTTTTTTGCTGGAAATCATTGCATTTTTAACCATGTACCTGTACTTTAACCAATAGTCCATGATCATTATTTGTATCTTTCTCAGTTTGACAAGGGAAGGGAGTTTGTTTTCATCTGCACTACTCAGAATTCTACTGAGGTCGAGTCTTCTAAAATATTTTATTGACAATTTTAATGTCTACATTTGCATGTGCACGTGTTATGTATGTGCATGCACATATGTATGGATATATTATCTATATTCTTTGCCAATATTTCTGTTAGAATGTACCTTTCCTTATTGACTTACAAATCTATTTTATGATAAATATATCCCCCTTTTCTTGTAATTTATTTTTACCATACAGATATTTTTCACTTGAATGAATTCCAAACTAGAGTTTTTCAATTTTTTTTTTAAATTGCATCTTTGCTTACACAGACAAATCCAACTTCAAGAATAAATATTTATATATTTCTCTATTTCTTATATTTGCTTTATCTTTTTGATTTTGAATTCCTTTGAAATTTATCTATGTGTGGGTGTAATGCAATGCTTTTACTTAAATTGTGCCACCCTCATTTATTGAATAAATCATCCTTTTAGTTTTTCATTTGAAGTGCCATTTTATCATATATTTAATTATTTAGCATCTTGAATCTGTATGGATATTCTAGTCTGTCTTTTTTTTAAAATGTTGTTTATTTATTTTGAGAGAGAGAGAGAGAAAGAGCAGGGGAGGGGCAGAGAGAGGGAGAGAGAATCCCAAGCAGGCTCTGCGCTGTCAGCGAGGAGCCGACCTTGGGGCTTGAATTCCCAAACCATGAGATCATGACTTGAGCAGAAATCAAGAGTTAGCATTATTTTTTCCTGAATTTAATAGAGATACTTATACTATGAAATGTGTTTCAACATATTTTGGGGAAAACTGGCACCCAAAGTGGCTCAATAGTGAAAGGATGCAGCCATTAAATAAAAAACAATACATTTCAGACCCACTCAAGTCTGTATGCCTTTTGGGACATCAGCGACACAAATGATATTAAATAATAAGAAAAAGACTGCTATAAAACA
The DNA here is from genome assembly GCF_028749965.1 of Puma concolor. Classification (NCBI taxonomy): domain Eukaryota; kingdom Metazoa; phylum Chordata; class Mammalia; order Carnivora; family Felidae; genus Puma; species Puma concolor. The sequence continues at coordinate 52,409,606 of NC_141679.1, read as the reverse complement.
TGACTTGTCAGAATCACCATTTCCATGTTTATTGGAACATAGAAACTGTGGATGGCCAGGATATATTAAAATTAATGGAATACAACTTGGGAAATGGTGCCCTTAGTATGATGTCTTTTGATTTTAGAAAATTATTATTTCTCATGTTCAGAAATTAAATTTGACTTTTAGTTAACTGATTTTTTTTAAATAATGGATGTTATGTTTTAGTATCAAAATACTAATAATATCTCTATTTTCTACTGAATGCAACTGATAATATCAGGTGTTTTTTTTTTTCTTTGACCTTTCAGTATGAAATACTTTATTAATGAGTTTCCTAATTTTAAATCTCCCCTATATCCTGTAAATAAACCAAATTTTGTCATTGTCTATTATTTTTTATAATATTTGCATAACTTGCTAATATTTTATTGGGATATTTTCTTTTTATAAAAAGTGTATTTATTTTGAGAGAAAGAGAGAGAGCGAGCATGAGTTGGGGAGGGACAGAGAGAGAGGGAGAATCCCAGGCAGGCTCCATGCTGTCAGTGCAGAGCCTGATGCAGGACTTGACCTCATAAACTGGGCGATCATGACCTGAACTGGAATCAAGAGTCAGATGCTTAACCAACTGAACCACCCAGGTATCCCCGTATTTAGGATATTTTCTTGTGTGTTCATAAGTGAGATTAACATGTGGTGGGTTTTGCTTTTGTTGTGGTGATTTTTTGTTGTCAAATTTTGTTAGCAGAACTATGGTACTCTTGCGATTTGTGATTTGGTTTCATTTTTAATCAAAGAGTTCTGAATGCTTGAAAGTAGCATAGGGCCTCATGAATAGCATGTTCCATGGAAAGTTCGTGTATACTAAATTATTAACTTACCTGGATGTCCAGGCTTAGTTATGAGTTGTCTTAGATGTCTTCTTCTAAGACATCATACTTCTAAAAAGCATATTTAAATGAGTGTGTGTATTAATTTGATTTCTTTGGTTGCCAGCTTCGAGAGAGAGAGAGTTCATTGGAGGTGTATGCTTAGGACTAAGATACATCTCAGGATTGCAGGGAAGGCTGAAGCAGTGGACATAGAGCAGATATTTTTATGGCTAGAATTGCTTCAAAGTTTTACTCACACAGTACAGTGGAATTAATTCATGCTTGTTTTCTTGTCCTCAATCCATACCACAACCCAACTCTGGGAAGAAATATATGTTTGTCTTAGCATGAGTTAATGTTTCTTTCTCAGCTAGAGGAAACAAGAGAACTAACTGGTTATCAGTGTCTGTACCACATATTTTCCATTTGATGAAGGGTAATCCCAAACAGGAAATTGAGTTGCATTTCAAGAAGAAGGTGCAAGAATGCTGGCTAGCCAAAATCCAGTAAATATCCATTAAAACGTGTATTCATATAAACCTCCCCTGTAGGACATGCCTCTTCTTTCTCATTACCAAGGTTCAAATTTAGAGTATATCTGTATGCCTATTTATATCAATATATATATGTCTTCTATATGGCCTTTTGCTTTTTAAAACATATTTCTTTGGAGGCCTGACCAAAGGGGAGGTGGGGGGAACAAAAGAAGAAAGAATTTGAGTCAGATTCCATTCCAGTATGGGCTGGGCTAAGCTAGTTGACTTGTCCTTGCTTTCTGTAGTGTTTACTTGTCTCATTCACATGTTTTCTGTCAGCTGACAATTTGGCTAGAGTATCACATGTCTAGTGCCCTGGTAAGGATGATTGACCTGGGCCTCCTCCTTCTTTGTGTCATTCATCCTACAGTGTTTCCCTCTCTCTAAATATGACATTTCTCTGCCTAAAGGAGTCTAGCCAAAGCTTCATTGCATAATGTCTCAGGAAGGCAAGAAATCAAAAGCAGAAACTATAATCTTCTTAAGATCTAAACCCACAACTTTACCAATGTCCCTTCTACTGCATTCTGTCAGTCAAAACAAGTTGTAAGGCCATTGTGTGAAGAGATTACGCAAGGCCTGAATTTAGGGGGCGTGATCCCTTGGGGACCATTTTGTTGCAATTTACCACAAACACCTGGCACATCTCAAGCACAGGAAACATGTTAGCTATCATTAACAATATTCACTGAGCATCCACTAAGAGAATAACTTACGTTATATTGCTTAATCATTGCAGGAACCTCTTGAACAAAGTGCTGATGAATGAGGAAACTGAGGCTGAGAGAGGTTATAGAATGTATTCAGACTGTATGGCTCCTTAAGAAAAGATTATGATTTTATAAAAAAAAAATAAAATTAAAAAAAAGAAAAAGATTATGATTTCAACCTTGTTCTGACTCCGAAGCATACACTATCATCTACCATTGTATCAGCTTCTGTCTTCACTCTGTAACAGCTTGACACAAACTAGAGACTAGAAAGGTCTGTAATAACTAACAAAATTATAAGGCATACTTCAGCCAGGGTAACTTTACTGTTCTTCTCCTCATAGTCTCCTCTCTTCCGCTTGGAGCTGTCACAGACATTTGCCCTGTGTGTCCACAATGAACATAGAAGGTGGGTTCTGACACAACCAGGAATCTGTTGAGTTCTACATAATTGCTTTAGCTTGAATCCTGAAACAAACCCAGAGAATTTCTGCCTCAGTGTTTCTTATGTTATGCAGTCATGGACTAGTGACCAACTGTTCATGTCTGTTATGCTTTTCAATGATATTTTAATTTTTCACATGATATCCACTTCCACACAGCCTCAATAAGGATAGCAGAAAAATCCTCTTTTTGTGACTGTAAACAGGAAGTCCTACAATCCTTAACTATCATCTGAAGCCCTGTGCCATTGGGATGGATACTTATTCTGCTTCTCCTTAAAATATGCGATTGCTTAATATTCTCTAGAAACTCTTTGACAAGTTTTTCTTTTTAAAGTAATGCAGTATTTTTTTCACCTGTGGTTAAGAAAGGAAATGTGGTAAATAAAAGAATGTTGTTGCAGATCAAAGATTTTCAAACAATGTGTTAAAATTATTATTCTTTTTAAAGAATTTTCAAGATATTTAAATATAGGGATGTTTATTATGAGAAAATATGTGCTGCTAGTAAGGAATATGTATGTCTCTTAACTGTCATGTGATTTTAGAATAATTTATAATAATTATAAAAACCTTACTTAAGATCTAATCAAAACCTGTGTGATACCACCTAGTGGACATATTCATAATTTGAAATTTTTACTAAGTACGCCTAAAGAGAAGAAAATATTTCCAATTGGTAAAGCATCATCTAATGTGAAAATATTTTTAAAAATTGTTATATATGGTAATTAAGGGTTTGAAATACAGTGATAAGTAAGTGCTGATTCAGATGTATTAATAATTTTTTAAATATATAACTCATTAAATAAATGACTAAGTATTAAGGAGTACTTTGAGCTTCAGAGCATGGTGCCAGTGAGGTGCTATGTAGAACAGAGAAGGTGTGATTCTCTCTCTCCATCTGGCTTCCCGCACCTCATTTCCCATGTCTCCTTCATTAGATGTTATACTTTATTTAAGTTCTGAGAAAGAACAGTGCAAAAAAAAAAAAAAAAAGACCTAGAAATTGTATAATGTATGTCAAGGTACAGTAAAGATATTTAGGAAGAAGGCAAAAGACATCAGAAAGACCAAAAACTGGGACCAGTTCTGATGTCCATCAAGAGGACAAAAGCAAGCTAGTATATTCATAAGGTGTAATATTACTCAGAAACATGAAACATTGTGGAAAACACCCTAACAATGATGCTAAGTGAGAGAAGTCTTACACAAAAGAGAACATGTTATGTTAATTATGAATAATAAATATTCATAATTTATGTGAAATTTGACAACAGGCCAAAAGGATCTATACTGTAAATCACAGCCATGATTGCTGGTAGGGGTAGATAGTGGGTTTACTGGGGACAGGCCAGAAGAAACTTTGTTGAAATGATGGTAATTTGATATCTCTTAATAGTGGTTTAGGTTACATATGTGAATGCATTTGTCAAAATTCAGTGAAGACACATTTAAGACTTTTGTATTTTGCTGTTTGTAAATTATACATCAAAAGGAAAGGGGAAAACACTAGCTTAAAAAAAAGGGTATAGACTTCAAACTTGGGTCTGAGTTCTGATTCCACCACTTAGCAGCCGTGTGACCTTGGGAAAGCTACATATTTAACACTCCGTGCTTTAGTTCTCTCTGAAAAACTAAGATGGTAATACTTGCTAAACTTTGTCTGAAGATAAAGACAGACGATGCGCGTAAAATGCCTACTACTTTACTTAGTGATGGTGCTTGGGACGTGACTGCCACTCCAAAAAGATTGGCCCACCTTTCCTTTTTTGATCAATGAGGACTAAGGGATGTGAATGGATATCCTCAATGTGTAGATGGTGAAATAGAGGAGCGTCTGCCATACTGCAGTGAAAAGTCTTCTGGTAGAAAGCTGTGCAGTGTGCAACACTGACTCTTCTGGGAAGAGCAGAGGTTAACTTGGATAATGATGGATATCACAGAAGTGATAGAGTAGAAGGTGGGCTGGTTACTGCAACCCCCGTGGCGCTCACAATTTTAAAGGAAGGAAAGGGAAGTCAGGCTCACAAGGTGACCTACACATAGCATGTTAGGTGAGAAGGGTAGCACAGATGGACATGCACACTAGCATTTACCTCTAACCTGAAAATTACAGAAGGATGAGTAGGTGCTGGTGAAGTAACACTCATCAAACGTTCCTAAGTGCACTTAATGTCACCATCAATTTTCTACAACATTTTTTGATGTGGGATTTTCCAGTAAGTGATATAACCTTTCTACAGATGAAAACACATAGAGAGCCAATGCAGTGTTATCTCTTGAGGCCAAAGATGGCTTGTGTCTCTTTACATATGACCTTTCTCTCCCAGACAAACTGGAGGATAAAGGGAAGAAAATAATGCTGGAAATAGTAGACTGGTCTCACAAACTCCTTTTTTCTCCCACCCCAGACACTGGTTTATGCAGAGAGTGAGTATTGAGAAAGAGTGCTTCTAGCTTTCTAAGGCTGTAGTCCTACCTGTGGATGTGCTGTGTGAATAATTTTGTAAAAAAATCATCTGTTTAATTAATTAATATTATTATAAGTATCATATTAATACTGTCTTAATATTCTTTACCTGGAGGCAAACTTGTAATCATTATGAGGTTACACATCTCTGGACCAGCATCCCGATGGGGCTGGTGGGTCTTCATTTGAAAAGTCCCTGCTTGGTTCCAGGACTGGTCTTTCTAAAATAGTGACTGCATCAGGCCAGGATCTCCCAGGAAGTGGAATGGGTAGATTGTTCTGTTTTATGGTATCAGGAGATTGACACTTAATTATTACCTTTGATGGAGTGGAACCGATATATCAAAGACAGCAATAGCAGTGATGGTTAGAGTATAATAGCTATTGGGCCAGACAGCAAAACAAAACAAAACAAAACAAAACAAAACTGTGCCTCAAAAACCTGTATCATAATTCAGGTTTCCTCAGAAGCAGACCTTTAACCCAAAATGTGAATGCAAGAAATTTGTTGAGAGATACAAGGAACAAGGGTAGTTGTGGGAGGAAAAGCAAGGTGGCCACCAGGGAAAATATACCCTTTATGTTCAGTTCCTACCACTGAAAGCTGTCCTTGGTTAGGCTCTAACAAAAAATGATACAATAAACATATTTTATACCATAGTGGGATTTTGCATAGTCAGTTCCCTTTCACAGGTGTTATCTCACTGTCATCATGAAGGATTAGCACAGTAGGAGGCTAGGATTTCAAGTTTTGACTTGCCTAGGGTCACAAGCCATAGAGCTTCTGACTCCAAATCTCATTAGCTGACATCATGTCACCTCTAAATTAGCCCATTGTTGTTGTTTTAAGAAGCACATTTTAAAAGTACATTTTAATTTTTTTTCATTATACTGCTAGTGTTAATTATACAAATAATTGATGTTTATTGCAAGAAAAATCGAGACGAACAAGCACAAAATATCTCTTGTTTGTAGCAAGCTCTCCACTTATCTGCTATGGATCTCCGAATGTTTTTGGTGGAGGTCATTTAAAATATCAACCCGTAAATTTAAGATTGTTCCAGATAATCCATAGTACATCTCGCCTTTCACAGAGATTATCCAATGATCTATGCCCAGCATTTCATGACTGTCCTTTAATGGTACTCATTTATTTCGCATTTGTATACACAGTTGACATGCTTAAATGCAAGGAGTTCTCTGTTAGGGTTTTATTATAAAATTTAGATTTATCTCATTGTGGTCAGAAAATGTGAATTGTACTCATTCTCCTTTTTTGTAATTTATTTATTTTTCCTGTAGCCTCACTTCAGCAAGCCATTGTGGCCTTGATTATATTAATACTAATATTATCACTTCTATGTTTCCATTTTATACTTATTTCATAAATTAATAAGGAAAAAATGGAATACTCAAATTAACTCCCAAAAAACTGCCGTAAAATAAAAAAGATGAGGACACTGCTCCCACACACCATTTTGACTGATAAGCAGCACCACCTCCAGAGGAATTAAAATGCTTGCTCATCATGTGATAAATTAAAGTCAATACTCAGCTTAAAAAAGATTAATGATACATGTAGCACATGAAACTGTTACCAAGTCAAGCTGTGCATTTGTGTACAAATAATTGGCACATGTTATATTGCTTGACATAAAAAGTTTGTGACACTCCTAAATTGGATTATACTTTTGTAAAACAACAGCAACAACAAATAAAACAACAAACAAAAATCAAGCTTTATTCTTCTATTCTTTTCAGTACTTACCTTAGATTTTTGCCTTGATGAAATATCACACATACACATACACCATTTTATAATTGGTTAGTATTATTTTCAGGTCTTTTCTTCAATTTTAATTTTCAATTTTTTAACTTTAATGTATGCTTTTTATTTGCTTGAATCTAAGAGGTTTTCCCTTTTAATAGGTAAATTGATCACTTTTATGTTTATTGTTCTAAGAGATGTGTTTGTTCCTTCTTACTTTTTCTCTTGTTTATGTATGCTTTCCTTACCTTTGCAATCTGCTGTTTGTTATATCCGAGTTGTAGCTAGCCCTTTTTTTTTTTTTTTTTTTTTTGGTCTGGTTTATAGTGAGCTCTGTATACCATGGATTTGAGATTTCCTTTTGATTTGAGATAGCCTATCATCTTTTTGGAATCTTTATGTTACATATGGATAGTTCTCTTTCATTTAAGAATAAAAATTATAATAATTTGTATATCCATTGCCTTTCTATTACATTGAATACCTTTTCTCCTAATTGTTTTTACTCAGTCTGTTCCACTGCTGATATTTTCAAGGTTGATTATAGCCTTTATTATTTCTAATTATTTTTAATTATGAAAGTTTGTCATTTACTTACTTTCTTAACTTTAGGAATCTCCTTTTATTTTCATGCATTGTCCTTCTCGTTTGTGGATGAGACTAAATACATAAATATTGTATGTATTAGGTGCATTATGTAAATATTATGTGTTATGGGTTTTGTTTTTGTTTTGTGTTTGTTGAGTCTGTGTTACCTTTTATTTCCTTGAATGAATAAAACAGCTACTATCTAAAATGGTCTTCTGCTTTATGGGATAGATCATGTAAAAATATATAAATATACTCTTGAGTTTTCTTTTCATATGTAGACTTATTTTCTTTTCTAATTTTGTCTCCCCCAGAATTTTTCTCTCTCCTTTGTATTTGTTTATTTATTTTTTATTTTTTTTAATATTTATTTATTGTTGAGAGAGAGACAGAGAGAGAACTGGGGAGGGGAAGAGAGAGAGGGAGACACAGAATCCGAGGCAGGCTCCAGGCTCCAGGCTCCGAGCTGTTAGCACAGAGCCTGATGTGGGGCTCAAACTCATGAACCATGAGATCATGACCTGAGCCAAAGTCAGATTTTTAACCTACTGAGCCACCCAGGTGCCCCTGTGTTTATTTTTATCTTAAATTATAATTGGTCCATCCAAGCTACTATTAGCCCCTGAATATTGTTAAGATGTGTGGTCTTTGGGATCCTTTCTATTTACCTGAGAAACTTTGAATCCTCACCATTGAGCTCTTCTGTTTCTCTCTCTCTCTCTCTCTCTCTCTCTCTCTCTCTCTCTCTTTTTTTTTAAGTTTATTTTGAGAGAGAGAAAAAGCATGAGCGGGGGAGGGGCAGAGACAGAGAATCCCAAGCAGACTCCTTGCTGTCAGCTCAGAGACTGATGCAGGGCTCAATCCCCTTGATTGTGAGATCATGATCTGAGCTGAAGTCTGATGCTTAGACTGAACCACCCAAGTGCCCCTGTCTCTTTCTTGTAGTTTTAAGAGCCTTGGTGCTGGAAAAGTTTTTTGTCTCAAATGGTTATCTTTCTGGATCTGAATAATCTCTAAACTTATGATGAGTTGATTGTCTTTCTTAAAATCTTAGTCAGAGGAAGGCCCTGCAACAAGCTTTATGTTTGTGAGGTTTTCCCTCCTAATCACTTCCCATCTTTAATCCTCCCAACAGTTAATCAGCTATATTTGCTGGAATTGGTCTGAAGAAGAGAACATTTTTTTTCCAAACTAATTTATTCCTGTCTCTCTCTCATGTTTCATTTCCTATATAGATGGGCTCTGCCTTATGATGGAGTGATCAAAAAGTTCCATCCAGGTCAATCTTGGCTTACTCCAAGGGGAATGAGAGGACTATGTGGAGTTCTGGAGTCCTTAGGCTTGTTTTACAATCCTAATTTCAAGTGCATGAATGCAGACTTTAAAAAGGTTGCTGAAAGAATGACCTATGGAAAGCTTCCCTAGGGCAGGAACTAAATCTATTTGATCATTTTTACCCATCATTGGACAACAGATGTGATTTCTCTATGCCTTCCCTTTCCTCATTTGCAAAACCAGGTGCAACATGCTGTGTTTCACAGGGATATGAAGAAGATTCATGATTTGCCAAAGACTTCACCCAGTAGTTGTCATGATACATACTCCAGAAGCAGTGGTGATATTAGTCTGCAGTCCAAGTCCTTCTTTTTTCATATGGGAAGCTGAGACCCTGGTCACAGAGCTAGAATTAGATCTAATCTTTCATACCAAGTTCAGCACTTACTTAAAAGAGTGAAATTAGTCTTAATTTATCTTCTTCTTGTGTGTATGTATTTTCTTCTGTATATATTCACAGATGTGCACAGAATACACACCCAAAGTACAAATAGAGCATTGTACTTATATTCAATTGCTGCTGTCATCAGAAAAAAAAAGCAAAATTCATCTTTTCTGTTTTAACGTGGGTTTCATGATCATTCTTGCTTTAGGATGGCTCTTGACCTTTCCCTTCCTTTTTCTACATGAAGGGTATTGTTTTGTTTTTGTTTTTGTTTTTGTTTTGAGAAAGGGGGATGCAAGTGAGCAAGGGGCAGAGAGAGACTGAGAGAATCTCAGGAGGGGTAGAAAGAGAGAGAGAAGAGGAGAAAGACAGGGAAAGGGAAGTGGGGCTCACCCGAAGCATGGCTTGTACTTACCCAAAGCACAGCTCAAGCTCACCCGAAGTGGGGCTCGTGCTCACCCATTGTGGGGCATGAGCTCACCCAAAGCAGGGTTCAAGCTCACCCAATGTGGGACTCGAACTCACGAACTGTGAGATCATGACCTGAGCTGAAGACAGATGCTTAATGACTGAGCCACCCAGGCGCCCTTATATGAAGTTTTCTTTTAAGAAAACTCTTCTGTCTTATTTGGTAACTTGTCTAAGAGAGGTACACAATTATTCATCAGCCTAATCGATAATTTTTAAGAGTATTCTTTTTTTGTGGCCAATCCCGATTTGCTTATTATGATACCTTCTGTCTATTATAGAGGAAATGGAGGCATGGTAAAGTTGGTGTGTCTTTGGGAGAATACCTGTGGAGGTCTCCTGTGATGAATAGGGAAGGAATTCTCCATCTAATTCACTGAACCAACAGATCTGCTTTGCTACTGAGATTGATGTTTGAAATACTCTGGGAGAAACCAGAGCTCAACAATTCTGTTCTTACACTAGCCAGACTTGCCATCCATCATTTATAATCCTCCCTTGAGAGAGAGCACCTCCACCAAGGGGTAGTTTTCAGGGTAGATAGTATTTTCCTTGGAAATCTTGGAGCAGTAGCTTCGAATATTTAAACCAAGATTGCACACTAGTGTCAACATCATCTTATTATTATTATTATTATTATCATTATTACTATTATTATTATTATTATTGTTATTTCACATATATAGACAATACCTCATGGAGAGAATCAGGGTCTCTTACAGGGAGAGTCTGAGATTCGGGATTTAAAATCAACTCTGTCGTGATTCTGTTGATTTTTTTTAAATGAAGTATAAAAAACTTGCAGACCAAGGTGGGGATCTTAGACCCACAGCATCAGCATCATGTGAGAGCTTATTAGAAATGCAGAATCTCAATTCCCAGGGCACACTTAGTGAGTCAGAGTCTGCATTACAACAATATCTCAAGGTCATTCAGGTGTACTTTAAAGACTGAGGAACACTGTTCTGATAAAGTGTTTAATAACTGTGGGTGCACACTTAAATCATGTGGAGGACTTTCAGGAGTGCTGTCCAAACACACCATCACAGATTGTGATTTGTTTGAAGTGGGGCAAAGACATCAGTATTTTTTACATGCTCCTTAGCTGATTCTGTGCCTACCTATGGTTAAGAAAGTACAGGCTTAACCATGTGATAGCAGCAGGTGGATGACATCAGAGCTCCCTGGCCGTACTGGTTTTAGCCCAAAGCCGTATCAGCATTGTTCTTACCTCCAGACAGAATAGCTTGCAGTGCTTATCTCAAGGTTGACAAGCAGCAGAGCCTGTTGGGCTCCACTCTGATAGGATTGTTCTTGGCTGGGGAAGCAGATAGCAGCCAGCAGCAAAGGCTACTTCACATGCACATGCACGGCTCTCCTGAGGGTCCATACCTAGTGCCCTTCAAAGGGCAGAAAAATGGAGATTGTCCGGTTCTTAGCATTCTCCATTTCAGTCTCCTTTGTAATTCTGTGTTTTAACTTTGATATGTCTGATATGTCCCTTTTTTTCTTTTAGTATTGACACTGGCAGGAAAGCTTACTATTGCCAAGACTGTCTTTAGTCACACAGGAGAAAAAAAAAATCACTGATTGAACTTTTTAACTCCTTTACTTCAAAATTCTTCAAAGAGCTATACAAGTTTGAAATTTGTAAGAAAACAGTGTAAATTAAGCTCTTTGTAATCATAGAGATTCGGTCTTAGATACACCTCAGCATCTTCGTTGAGGTCAAACAAAAAATACCTTTATATTTCAAAACACATAGTCTAAAAAATTTTGTCTCAGTATCCCAAAGGAAAGGGTATTTTTTCTCCCATGAATTCCTGTCAGTTATTATTTGCATGCATTTATTTGATCATTAATGAACAGACTTGCAATATTTCTTTAGCAGTTCTTTTGGTCTATTTTTAAGTTTTGTTATTTTACTTTTCACATATTTATGGCTTGTTTCTTTAAGTAAGTCATAAACTCCATGAAGGCAGGAAATATATCTCATATTTATTGGTAACCCGCCATGGTACAGAGACTCATCTTTTCAACACAGAAGATTATGAAATGTAACATGTGTGGGCTATTTGGATTTTCTTGTTTCCCCTCATGAAGGTTTTCAAATATATCTGTATATATGTCTCTATCATTTATCTATAGCATGATCACCTATCTATAGTATGAAGCTTTTTCAAATGTGTTAATTGTGTAATATTAAAAAAAATCCACAGATAATGAACAAACTCTGGCTTTTTTAGTAAGCTCTCAAGTTTAGACATTGATGAAAAAAAAATATCTGTCTTCACAGGCAATAGTTTACCTTCTCAGGATTCAGATGTGAGTACATAGCAAAGGAAAAGCCCTTAATCTGAGGGATGACATCTCAGTGGGTCCTTCTGGATGGCTCTAAAATGCATTCCACATGAAATGAAGACAGACTGTGTTGTAAAAAACTATGCTTATTAATGCATTTCATATGAAAAAGCATACGAGATAAGGCACACCATGACATTGAAGTGACCACAGAGATTCCTTTCTTATAACATTGATGCCATTATATTAAGGATGATTAAAAAAAAAAGAAAAACAAATTTATCCTTGAAGAGTTAGATTTCTCTAGAATACATTCAGATCTCAATCAGGTCAATTAATGTTCCTTCTACATTTTTTCTTGAATTATAATTATTTGGCTGCATATATTTAGCACTCAAGTGGTCAGAAGTTTTCACAGGCTGGCATTCCAATGAGTTCTGAGTGGGAGAATAGGGGCAAAGACTCATGATACAGATATTTAAACATGACCTTCACTTAAAAAACTCATGGACTGGTGGTACAGTGAGCTGATCGTTCAAATACTGTACGGTGCAAAGGGATTTGTGAAGGCTTTACAGGAAAGACCTGAGACATGAGACTCAAAGATAGAAAGGAAGAGCAAAATAAGCAACTTCTTCAAAGACATGAATTCTAGAAACGGCTTTGAATGTCTGTAGGTAGCACAACATTAGATGTCATGGCTGAAGCAGAGAGTGAGTCTATGACAAAGCATAAGGAGGACTATGGGAAAAGATGGCGTGCCTAGCTAGATGAAGCTACTCAAATTAATTTTGTACTCAATTGTGTGGCAACTGGTTGGGTGTTAGTTGTGCTTTAATAGGAAAGTGGCATGATCTATTTTATATTTTTGAAGAAAATAAATTCAAAGACAATGTAGAAGATGGTTTGGAGTGAGACAAAAAATAACTCAGATCCTGCAGTAATTCAGATAAGAGATTCATGTCCTGTTTATGATACAGACTTACTAAGACTGGTTCCTGGTAAGGTGTGGAAGGATGAGGAAGTAGGAAGATCTAAAAGTCACTTTGAGTTTATGCAATTGATGCAGTTATTTTGTGGGGCTAGAGAAAGAGATAAGTAAGAGTAAATGACAGTTTAGGTTTGGGCATGTTGAGATTCATATTGCCGGTTCCTAATGTTTAATTAACAGTAAAAACTATGGACCCAAATTGGGGAGCAGTGATCCCTATGAGATACAGAAATTTGAATTGTATGTAGTTTTTTAAAGCAAAGGATGTCCCAGGAAGTGTTAAATGAGAACAAGAAGGATCAATAAGGGAAAAAGAAAGAGAAAAAGAGTGTCCCTAAGACAGGGTGAAATGAGAAGGAGTAGGGTAGAAGTCGAGTGGTTGGGTGTGTGAACAAAGAGGGACTATCCAGATACCATGTAGAAGTCAAATAGGAGAAGGACTGAAAATGCTCAACAGATTTTGGACATGGATGAGTCTGGTAAGAGTAAAAGCCGTAAGTTATCAGCACAGTACATGAATGAAGGGGAGGAGTGAATGAGGAATTGGTGTCTGATAACAAATGTTCAAAGCAGGCAGCACAGGAGAGAGAAGACATTTCCTTCTTTCAGGGAAGGAAGTTGCTTTAGGGAAGGATTAGAGACTGTTGCACATGTTGGTTGTAGAAGAAAGGAAGCTAAGAAAGAAGAGACAAAAGATACAAATGGGTGAGGCTGGAGGTGTGTGGTCTCAAATGAAGAGTGAAATTAACCTTGAAATGCTGAAACACTTCTGCTCCTCCATGACAGCAGGGAGGTCATTAATCGGAGATTTAAAAGTGAGAGGATTTAAAGTTTAGGAGCTCCCACCTGATGTTCCCTACTGTTTTCTATGAAGCAGGCAATAGACTGTCTGCTGAGAGTGGAAGAGGGCAGAGACTGAATATACTTGGAAGGGCTGTTTGGGGAAAGCCAGCGGTAGAACTGAATGGGTACAAACAATGTTAGAGACCCAGCAGAGGGTCGGATCATAAATTTATAATGATGCCAATTAGAATATTAAGTTTTTTTTCCAGTGGCATCAGACAGTTCATGAAAGGTAGTATTGTGCATTGTCAGCAATGCTAGAGCAACAGACAGAGGATGAGTTAAGTATGTCACAACAGTGACTGGGACAGCTGAGTAACCTCAATAGAAAAAGAAACAGGGGTACCTGGTGACTCAGACAGGTCAGTCAGTTGAGAATCTGACTCAATTTCTGCTCAGGTCACAATCTCATGGTTCATGAGATTGAGCCCGTGTCAGGATCTGTGCTCATAGCTCAGAGACTGCTTGGGAGTCTCTCTCTCCCTCTCTCTCTGCACCTCCCCCACTCCCACACATGCTTGCTCTCTCTCTCAAAATAAATAAATGAATTAAAAAAAATAAAGTTAGGAGGCCTTTAGCCTAGGAACAAATGGACCTTCTGAGAAACATCAGGATATTTAGTAGAAATTAGTGGAGCATTACAAGATTTATAATGGGGGGGATTTCAGAGAGATGGCTAAGTCAGGATGTAATAAAAGGGAGTATGCAAGAGGGGAATGGTCCATGGGTACAATGTGAGGTTGTGTGGTATGTTGACAGCATTGAGTTGGAGAGAAAGATAAATGCAAGAAATACATATAGCATATATTTGACATATATACATAATATGATTAGAGGGCTGTGTGGGTCAAGCTATTTTTCCCATTGAGTGTTGTGACATATCCAACCTTGAATGGGGCCATCTAGTACCTGAGCTCTCAGTTTACAACTAATTGAGGAAACACTGAGCATATTGTCCAGGCTATTTATAACTTTGATTAGAATTTACCAATAACTTTAAAGTCCCATATTATTTCTTTCTTTATGCGTAAATAATATAAGTATCTTCTTAACTTTCACCTTCTCTATGAATAATGTTCTTCTTCCCTATGAACAATGTTCCCATATGTTCTTTGTTGAAATTTGTCTAGCTTTTTTTCACATTTTTTTTTCTGTCCTTTAGATCCCTGTTATAATATTGGTCATAATCTCCTTTATATTCTCTTTATTTATGAAGATCATATGTTTCTTGAGGATAGCACTCGATATTTTATTGGCTGCAGTCCTGGTGTATTTTCTTGTGAAAACAGGATACTCTGTAAATGTTCCTTGAACTTACTTGATCATTACCTCTCATTTTGAATTAGTTCTTAGTATGTATTGACTATCATCTAGCAGAATCTGAGGATTACTGGGCAGTGGGTTTGCATGACAGAAGTTGTGAGTAAATGATCCACCACCTGAAAAACAAAATGTCCTTTTGGATTCTAAGGAACCAGAGTAGTATAAAAACACTGAGTGCTGTGTACCTGGGGAAGGTGAAAGAGGCAGGAAGGATAGATGCACAGGGTCTTCATCTACTTCACAATTTTCAGTGGGAGGAAAAGCTCTCTACAATCAATTTCTGCACACATCTACAAAGTCATTGAAATTGCTCAGAGAAAAGAAATTATGACTCTGTGTACATTTGTGCGTGAGTGTGTGTGAGAGAAAGACAGAGGTGAACCTCCCTAAGGCTTTTGTCTTCATTGTTTCATTGTAAATTGCTTTCCAGAATCTCATAAGTGTTATTGTAATTTTCTCTTCATTTCTACACCTACCTCAGCCCTAACTAATTTAAGCCATTGATCTTAATCCTGTACCTGGACTTTAATAATGCTTGCTTAAAAGCCCTGCTATCTTTTTGCACATTTCAGATGAGAGCCACTTTAATCAAGTTGTGTTCATAGGAAATAAATCCTGTAATTCTCCCCTACTTTGAGCTCAGTTAAGTGCCATGGGCCTCTTTAAGCAGCTGATGGGCACACTCCTCCAAAATAAATGGCCCCGCTGATACTGGACAACAGGGTTAGAGCAGCCATTAGTCTACAGTCTTCTGAGAGACTCTGTCTAGAATTTAATTCCTCGGATACCTTTGTGAATTTAACAGAGTCTTCAACCTGCTTGGGGGTTACATTTTAACAAATCAGGGGAAAAAATCTTTGCTGACTCATGGTAACTCTTTGATCATTTTTCACAACATCTAATTTTCAATATTATTGTGTCTAATTTTATACCAGATTTTATACTACAGGATGTACTTACATTAAAGTACCTCATTTATGTAAACTTTATGTTTTTAAAATCCATGAGGAATTTCCAGATGTCCTCTGTGATTAAGTAAATGGATACAGTTAATTTACAATCGCTCGCCTACAATAACACTCAAAGTTAGGTAACATGAGTCTGTCTCATTCCTTTGACATAATTTGATGGCAGACATTTAGAGGTTTAAGAACTATACTGTGATCATCCTAAAGATGATTACTGCAATCATATATGTATGTAACGGTGTACAGGGTAATGACTTTATTCTAAGTGCTCTGGACAGTGGTGAATAGAACAGGTTCTGGCCTCAAAGAACAGGTTCTTGCCTGCAAATCAAAGTATACAAGATATACTATAAAACCTCTGCTTTTTCCTTTTGCTTCTATTTTAACTTTGTTTTAATGAAACTGTATTTGTGATAGATATGTGATCCCATATTGGCTTCTTTTCAATTCACTTCTCAGGGCCCATTCTACCAAACCCAAATCTGGGTCTGAACTATGTCAGTGTGTTAGGTAGGACAGGCTTCTTATAACATTACTTTCAATGTGCCCTTGTCATAAAACTTACTCAGTCTGAAAATTTGGGACTCTTTCCAATCTAAGTTCCTGAGCGCCATTATGATTTATCATATGCTGCCATCTCCATTTCCTTCAAATTCTCCACCTCAATATTTATGTATTGTTTTCCTCTTTACAAAAAGAAGAAGAATTTGAGAATTGATTCTAACCAGAATCCAACATGGAAAAGGCCATAAATATTGCTGAGAGGATTTTGTTGTTGTTGTCATATTTTTTTAATACCAGAAAAACTTTGGAAGCAAATCAAGTGTCTAACAATAGGGGATGGTGTATCCACTTGAGATAGAGGAGTTATTCCTAACCCCCAGACTCATAGTGTGGGCTAGAGTAATGCATATAATTCATCTTACACAGTGGCAGCATGAAGACATGGTCACACATTTTATCATCACTCTTACTTTTGTTGTTAGACTCCCGACTACCTATAGAATGTCTCAAATTCAGCTTGGCCCCAGAATGTGATTATTTATTGGAAACATCTTCTGGATTTGCTTAATTTCCTTTCCCACAGACACAAACCTGATACAGGCAGACACCTTTCGTGTAAATTAAAGCCACAGCTGCCTGTAGTTTCGTTTTTTTTTTTCCTTCTGTCATCTAATTTATTCTTCAGTTGCTGCCAAACATCCTCTGAAAGTATCCTTTGCAGAGAAGTGGCATGTCTGTATAAGTAAGTATTAATAATCCTAGAGGATATTTTAAATTAAAATAAATAGCAGAACATCTTGTTGAGCAAACATATAAAATGAGAAAACTGGGAAAATGGCCTTCTAGTTTTACTTAAAACCTATTTATCTATTCTGACAGTTCCACCACCAACTTTTTCCTGAGTCTCAGCTCACAGACAAATACTTTCTTCATTCTTCCTCTGGGTCCTAAGGCCTTTGCCTTCTTTGATTCCATTAGCTTAAGTATTAAGAACATACATTATAGGTGTATGTTGCGGAATATATTAATCTTACCTACATTACCCAGAAAAACAGTGGCTATAATTCAGTACTTTTCTAATAATATATATGCTCATTCTCATTTACATTTTTCAGGAATGGATAATGGTTTATTTTCTAAGAATTTGTGATATGGATTTTTAATTCCAGCATGAAATAGATAAAGGTATTGCATTTTACAATCTACACAGGAACAGGAATTTAATGTGTGTGAACAGTCTGCTCATTTACTAGAATAATATATCCTAAATGGCTTCAATGTGTTCATAGACAGCGAACATTGAAAGCAGTAATTGGAAAAATACATCACCAGTCCAAATGTTCTTACAGTCTTAGGTTGGAGTCTGGTGATCCTCTTAAATTCTTTGTTTAGTCAGGATAGAAGATTTAGAATTACTGACTGAGCCTCACATTCTAAGCAATTTAAGGTATAAGTCTACTAAGGATATGGATGGACTCATAGTTTAGTTAAGCTGAACAATGACAAAATCTTAAATTTTCTTAAATTCACACTTTTATTTGCATGTATTATTCATCTAAAAACATCTTCTGGGTGAATAATATTGTAGAACTATAAGGTCAGAATTTGAGTTTCTACGATAAAGTGGAATGCATACATAAAAACCCTGGGACATTTAGGCAACTTTAATAAAGCATTTTGTTTTAGAATTAATAGTGTATTTTTATTATGGTGATTCTAACTTGTTGAAACCATAAACATTATGAAAAACTAACTGTATTAGTTAGATAATACTAGCAGTTATAATAAAAAAGAACCTGAAACCCATGGCTTGACACAGTGGAAGACTATATCTTGCTAAAAATAAAGACATAGCTGTTCCTGATTGATGGTAGAAGGGATTTTGCTCTATTCGCATTGTATGGAATCAGGCTGAAAAGGCTCTGCCATCTTCGTATCCGGTATCCCTCTGAGGCTTATAACAACATTGTGACCCTCAGGCTATCTGCGAGGGAATATGGAAACACTGCATATTACAGAGCAACTGGCAGATCTAGTGCCAACTCCCTGGTTCCAACATGAACTTGAGAAGTGCTTGGCAAGTTACCTAAGCATTGATAACGATTAGGATCCTATTGGGATTGATGCTACAGTTGGCACAAAATGTATAAACTATATGGAGGACAGTGAGCCATGGGAGATGTGAATGCCTATCATTGGATATGTTTTTTTATTGTTGCAGATCCGGCTATTTTAGTTTAGTTGTCACGGCATAGTAAGACAATAAAATTGTGCAAGAGTTTTATGAATCCGTGACTCACTGCCAGATTGAATGTGGTCAAGCTCTCTTTACTGTCTTGGCTACGGTTCTCATTGTCTTCTTAGAAGTGCCTTCCTTTGCCATTCTTGACCCCCACTCCAAAACAAAACAAAAACAAAAAAACAGGAAACAAAACAAACAAAAAACAAAACACCTCTTAACTAACATTATTGCCATATCCCAAACCCATGTCTCTAATATAAAGTACCGCATCTAATATACGAGAACCAAAGAAAATAAAATAAAATACTGACTGATCAGTCAGGAGGAAAGAGCATGGAAGATTTTGGGATCCAACTTTCCAAGAAATACATATCACTTTTGCTCACATCCCATTGCCTAGAAGAGTCAGATGATCACAACTAACTGCGAAGGAAATACAGGTCTAGTTCTGTGAAAATAAAGAAGGGCAGATGGTTTGGTAATTAGCGGTCTCTGCCACACAAGCTATCAATAGAACATCAGTATGCGGCAGTTATATTTATAACTTCCAGTTATTATATTTGCATGCAAATATGTATATGTATACAGAAATGCTATAATTGGCTTTAATAAGCAATAAACAAACAAATAAATTTAAACCTAAAAATAATTATTGAGATAGTAATATTGGGAATTAGAGTTGTAATACAATGTTTCTTTAAATTATGTAATGTTTCTTAACCAGCATTTGAGCAAAATGTATGCAATAAACAATTCTGCTTATTTAAAATACTTAGATTTTCACTTACTTTTAGGATCCTTCATTGTACTTAACCAAGGATAAAACTTAGGAGTTAATAATATCTATTATTTTTTAAAGTTTATTTATTTTGAAAAAGAGAGAGAGAGAGAGAGAGAGAGAGAGAGAGAGAGAGAGAGAATGTGTGGGGGAGGGGCAGAGAGAGCGCACAAGAGAGAATCCAAAGCAGGCTCCATGCTATCAGCACAGATCCCACAACTGTGAATTGAACTGTGAAATCATGATCTGAGCCAAAATCAAGAGTCAGATGTTTAACCAACTGAGACACCTAGGTGGCTTTTTTAGGCCTGAGCCACCTAGGTGCCCCATAATAACGTCCAGTATTAATTCAGCTCTTCCCATGTGTCAGGCCCTTCTCCAGATGCTTTCAGTGTCTGGCTCATTTAATTCTTTTTAAATTTTTTTTTTTTTTCAAACGTTTATTTATTTTTGGGACAGAGAGAGACAGAGCATGAACGGGGGAGGGGCAGAGAGAGAGGGAGACACAGAATCGGAAACAGGCTCCAGGCTCTGAGCCATCAGCCCAGAGCCTGACGCGGGGCTCGAACTCACAGACCGCGAGATCGTGACCTGGCTGAAGTCGGACGCTCAACCGACTGCGCCACCCAGGCGCCCCTGGCTCATTTAATTCTTACTGTAATCACTTGAAATAGGTGTTTATTATATGCATTATATTACAGATGGGATACAGGAAGCTCAGAGAATTAGGTAACTGGTCTAGTGAAGATGTTGGATCTGAGATTCAATATAAGATCTTTCACATTGAAATTCTGAGCTCATAGTCAGTTCAAGGAGAAAAGACAAAATCCAAAGAACCTTAGGGTTGGCTCTCTAAATGCTTTGTAAAACCCTGTTACTAGTGAATAGAGTTTCCATATATGAGATATGATGAAACTTCAGCCCATGTTGTTTATATTTACACGTGCATTTTCAAATTCATTGTGATAATCCAAATAGGTGGCAATGCTGAATTTAGGATAAACTCCTTAAAATAACAACTTTATTTCCTCTTTAAAATTATTATAAGGATATACACTTATCACTAATACTTTGCAAAGTTAGCTTTGTAATTATTATATTTTACAAGACTTCATCCTTTCTGTCATACTTCATTAGCTCCTAGATATTTCCTAGGCTGTTTCTGTGGAATATGAAGTAAGTAGAGCATCTCTTAAATATTTTCATTATAAATGCTGGACTTACTGGCTGCCATGCTGCTATAGTTCAATGAAAGGCAATTTTTCCTATCCCTGGCATCTTCGTTTCTCAACAAGAAAGAGAATTCGGTCTCTAGCCCAGAGCTGTTGTAAGTACAGGTGGTCTTTAATGGCCTCATTCCTTCTGTATATATTCAGTTAGTTTTAGCTAGTTCTTACAGTGGACAAGGCACTGCACTAAGTGCTTTTGATTCATTGGCTCATGTAGTCCTTATAAAAGCTCTATGTTGGTATTGTTTTTATCTCTAGGAGAGGAAATGAAGGCTTAGAATAGCTAAATAACATGATCAGTTACTGAAGGAGGCTGGATTTGATCCTAGAAATTTTGACTCCAAAAGCAACCCTTACTAACCCTGCTCTCACTCCCACCGTGACTCCACACTTAAATCATGTGCAGTCCCGTGGTCATTTCATCTTTTTTATATTAACTTCCCTTGATTGTATACTTAATGCATTTGAGTTCTCTTTGGAATCACTGCTCACTTTACAGTGAGGGTTTAGGTGGTTAAGAGAATAGTGTGTGAGTTCTGAGAAGAAAGTACTGAGCACTTTCCACATGCCAGGCTCTGGGCTAAGCACTTTATTTAAAATATAGATATAAATTTTCAAAAAATTTGGGCAGATACTATTATCACCATTTTAGAGATGAGGAAACTGAATCTTAAGGATAATTAATAACTTCTAGATTACTCAGCTCTTAAGTGCAGGGATGTGCTACAAACTCAGGTTTGGCCCTAAAGCATAGATTATTAGCTATTAAACTAATAATCTTCCTTAAGCACTGAATAACTACTAGATTATTTCATATAAATTGCTTTATTTCATTATCATTGTCACTCAAAGTGGTAGGGGAAATGAACACAGATAAGGGTAATTTAAATACACATTCTAGTAATAAATGCTGAGGCTGGTATTAAAGCTCAGATCTGTATGTCTGCAGAGCTTAAACCTTCCCCTACTGTATTTCCTCCAGGCCCTCTCTCCAGAACCACCATTACTGTATTTATTCACTCATTTCCTCCATGCATGTCCGTTAATACCCCTTTTGTCTAGACACTGTCCTGGGTGCTATACATAATAGTGAGTAAAACAGTGCTTGAGGCTTTTGTTCTAATGAGGGAGACAAATATTAATCTACTCATACAAATATATGCTTGGAAATTGCAATCTAGTACTGATGCAGTATTTAGTAGAGGGATTCATGGAAGCTATCCCCAAGGGAGCATTATTTTAGCTGGGATGTAAAAGGTTAGTACAATTTTACTTAATATGATTAGTAGGAGGTAGAAAGAGACTGTGCTAAGCATCCCAAAGAGTTTCCTATTAACTCCTGAACAAGTATTTGTACAAACTTTTCATGTGCTGATTAAGCCCTTCTTTTTTTCTTTAGTGAAACTTCTTGAAAAATATGTCATCATTTACTTACATGAAGTAAATATAGGCATATAGGCATCTAATAGCTAGATGTGTGACATTTCTTATTCAGAGTCCACTTATCAAACATCTTCAATTATCTAGAATGTACTTTATAATTAGAAAAAAAAGGAGAAATTATATCACTCGTAAAGAGGTCAATGAGATTAAAATAATAAAATATAGCCTCTGGAACTTGAAAAGTACATTCATATATTAACCGTTAAATAACTGAGGCAAATAGTCTTTCACATTTCAAGAAACACTGGCATATTAATCTCTAGTAATCTCTAGTAAAGTAATTGACATTTATTTAACAACCCTAAATCACCAACCATGTTGAATATCATGTTGAGTATATTTCTGTAAAGAACTAGATAAATATATGTTATATATATATTATAAATATGCATATATTGTTTGTAATTAGTACTATGAAACAGAGTTTTGTTTATGTGCAAAATTCACTTATATACCACATCTGGATAAATGGAGTATTATTCTAGGCAAGACTATTTATGTTTATATTTATACTATTTACTAATACTTCCTGATATTATTAAAAAAAACCTTTACATATGAGTGATTCATAATCTCTCATTGTGATATTGCATTGTTTGAAGTAAAATTCTGAAAATTTAGTGAAGGAAAACTTGGAACATGACCTTAGATATAAAAGACTTTTTCTCCCAATGTGTAGGAACTAAACATACACCATATTCCTATTTCTAAAGTTCAAAAGCCAGTAAATCACGCTTACAGATATCTCAAGAAGTTTTTAACACTGAGATACTGTTATAAGTAAACAGAAATTCTAATTTGGTATCAAAGAAGTCTGTACACAGCCTTGCAATGTCTTTTAGGTAGATAAAGAAAGAGAAGCACTAAAAAGGGCAGGTAAAAATAGTCACAGTGGTGAGGCATCTATAAGGATCAAGTCCATGATGCAAAGCTCATCAGTTGGTGAACAAAGGAGCTTTTTGTGTGGATCCCTGAATTGTACATGATGCATAACTAACAGGCATACTTATTTTTATTTTTAGAGACTTGTATTTTAGTAACTTTCTGTGCTTTTCAGTGTATTAAAGAATATATCTTTTCATATTACTAGATATTAATGCCTGGGCCATAAGCCTTCAAATTATATGCTATTTTGTTATTTGTAAAGGAGAATAGTTATTCTTAATGTCATATAATGTAACTTCTGCCAATCTTTGTTTCATTCATGTTTCTTTTTAGTCCAGTTGGAAATGTGAATTTTATTTACTTGAAATTGGGAAAGTTAAAAAAAACTTTTAATGTTTCATTAGGTCTTTATTCTTGCCTTTTTAGTTCCATTTATTCTGTTCTTCTTAATAGTGAATAAGTTCAGTATAATTTGAATTGCGGCATTTTCTCACTGAGGCATCTTCTGCCAAGATCCTGTTTCTCGAATGCGTGTGTTTTAATTGGGCTTCCATGTGGTGATAGATGCTGGGTTCCCTGCTAGTCCTTTTCTGGCTTCTATAATTCTTAGCACAGATGGTTTTTACTATGCTGCTTCTTCCTCCCACCCTTCACCACCTCGACAATAAATACTGATACAGGCCCCTGAGGTATTCATTCATGTCTTAGGCCTCCAAACAGACCAGGCAGCATCTCGTGATTGGGAAGAGTGACAGTGGGAAGAAGGGATCGTTACAAGACCTAGGAGCCACCCTTGGGAATTTGCAGCAGACAGTGCAAGACAAAAATGGACTAGCTCTCACTGGAGTCGGTTTCAAGCCTACTGCTCCTTACAGTTTATTTCAGTTTTTTTTTTTTTTTAACTCCCCAGAGTAGACAGGGAGATAGAATAAGAAAATATGAATTAACTTTGAAAGACTCAGAAATATGTGCATTTCAGGAGGGTTGATGGAGAAAATATGAAAGAAGTTATGGATTATTAGGGGAATTCATGCATTTACCTATGGTCAGTGGAAAAACAATGACCTTGGGAAACTGTGAAGATTGATTTTGTGTGCTGTGCCTCTCTTTCCTCCTATCAATATGTACCATTCCATTAGGCCTTCACTAGGTTAATTGGCTGGTGCATATAATGATTTTATGAGACTCAATGATGTTTATTTTGTTCATTCAACAAATACTGATTTATCACTCATTCTTTACCAAGTGCTAAAGATATAGGGATACAGTCATGGGCAAAAGCAGCCACCACACTTACTAATTTTTCATAGCATCATCACACTGTATGAATTAATAACTGCAAACCAAGCTACATATTCTGAAAGAAGGGGGCATGTTTCTGTAAGAACGTGTGATCGAGAATTCTAACCTAGTGCCAGGAGAGGTGATTAAGTAGGGCTTTCATTCCCGAAATTCCTAAACTTGAAGGTTAAGGTGAATGAAGGAGGTGTGTCTGTTTTGGGATAAGGGACTGGAAAAGCAATTAAGATAAGAGGAGGCTTAGAGAGGAAGGTTCTAGTAAGAGACAGATAAGGTCCTGATGGATGGCCCAGTGTCAGGGCTGATAGTTTGAGAATGTAAAGATTAAGCAAAGTGAAAGTAGATCTTATGAGTATTTATGCTCCAAGTCAAATATGGTAGGTATGTGATATAGAAGTGTGAGGCTGCAAGGGTGGTGAGTAGAGTCACCAGTGTTTTCTGAAACCTTTTGTAGAACTTGAAGGAAGGGGATTACACACCCCAACAGATTTCAATGTGAAAGAAATTGGTCTATTGGGGGAAAAAATAAAGAATAGCATGTATATCCTGAAGAGAAGAGTCATCCTGGTTTTAAAGCTCTACAAGTTTGACTTAAACTTTTACCAAAATGTACCCAAGAACTTTAAAAGAAGCCACCTACTTTGCCAGGCCAACTGTTGTTCCCTGAGAGGATAATCTTTCAAAAGCTAATTTTTAGGAACATTAATTATGTTTCCATATTGTGTCTCATAACTTCATCCCTAGTATGAAATACTATAGTATTTCATATACTATATACTATAGTATATAGACGTACTATAGTATGAAAACTATTATGATCACGAAAAGCTGTCTTTAAAACCACTTTTTATGCCTGATAATGTTCCTGAGTCTTTTGTGAATGATGATCATTCCAATGCCTTTGTTGTTTGCATGGTCCCTAGACCTCTTCTCTTTTTCAATTATAGACCATTTCATGTTTTCAGAAGCACTATTTGAAACCAACCTTGAGAATGGCAGACAAGGCAATAGAAAAAAGCTGTTAGTTGGCATTGAGACACTTTAGGAAGAACTATTATATTTCAAAGCCACAATTATATATTGAAAGTCACAATTATAATCCCTAGAATGGGGTTATAAACACATACATTAATGGTATATAGAATATTTATGCCCTTCCTTGGTTTGTAAGTGATATTTATTGTTTGAAAAAAAAAAAAAGTAGAGTTTAGGGTGCCTGGGGGGCTCAGATCATTAAATGGCTACCTTCGAGTCAGGTCATAATCTTGCAGTTCATGAGTTCGATCCCTAGTCTCTTTAGTCCTCTGTTTCCCTCTCTCTCTGCCCCTCCCCTGCTCTCTCTCTCTCTCTCTCTTTCTCTCTCTCTCAAAAATAAATAAACATTAAAAAAATTTTTTTTAACGAAATAAAAAAAAGGTGGAGTTTGCATTTTCAGTGTGGCATGAAGTCACTTAAAGAGCTTAGAAGTCACTATTCTGTCCTAACAACATGTAACATTTGGAACAAACTGAAAAATTAATGACTCTTCTTAGATCTGTCAGAGAAGTGAGGTCACAAGGCAAAGTGCTGCCTCAGAAAATTGAAGAGACAGGCAGGCTGGATTCAGTGAATCAAAAGTTACTGGAGAAACAACCCACCCGCAGAAACCTGTAGGATCCAGTCCTGGGGCAGCCAACCTGTACTGTAATTGATGAGTTACTGGAGGCTCAGTGGGAACAATGCTGAGAGTTACAAACTCCAGGGAGGTATAGGCATTCAGGGACCCTCGCACTTTCCTGAGTTTTACCTACAGGAGCACAGTCTCACAGATCTAAGAAAATGTCCTTTGTGCTTGAGGCAGGGAAAGGGATAAAGTAGCCATTTTGAAATAGGCCTGTCCTCAAGAAAAACTGTTTTATCAGAGCCTAAACTATTGGGGTTTCATTAAAGCCCAATTGCCCTAGGGAAAGTGAAATAACCAATTCCCACTCGAGCTATTCTATCTCACTGAGAGGGGTTAAGTGGGACTGAAATGCAGTTGTGAAGTTCACAGTCCCAGGCCTAGTCTGAGGATATAGAAAGACTGAGGAAAGTCACAGGATATAGAATGCTTCCCCTCTCTCCACACCTTACCACCATATTATTAAAGGCCTGTTTACTGAAGTTCCTTATAGTTGGTACATGATGTCTGACTATCAAGAAAAAAACTGTCATACTGAAGGGGGAAAAAACATGGTTTGAAGAAACTGAGCAAGCATCAGGACCAGAGTCGGATATGGCAAGAATATTGGAATTATCATATCATGAGTTTAAAAATCTATGATTGATTAAAGGCTTGAATAGACAAAGTAGACAACATGCAAGAACAGGTGGGTAACACGGTAAACAAAGAGATGGAAAGCAAAGATTTTATAAAATAAGAACTTTTGGGGGCTCCTGGGTGTCTCAGTTGGTTAAGCATCAGCTCTTGGTTTCGGCTCATAGTCTTGGTCATAGTCTCGCATTTTCATGAGTTCGAGCCCCACATTGGGCTCTGTGCTGACCGTGCAGAGCCTGCTTGGGATTCTCTCTCTCCCCCTCTCTTTCTGCCCCTTCCCTGCTTGCTCTCTCTGTCTCTCTCTAAATGAATAAATAAACTTAAAAACAAATTAAAAAAATAAGAACTTTCGTTTCTTTCTTTTTTTTTCTTAATTGACCTAACAGATGACAAATTTTGTTTTGTTTTGTTTTTCCAAAATAAATATAACAAAAATGTACTTGATATATGTAAGTGAAATTAATGACATAAATGATACAGGGGAGGAATTAGGGATGTTTTGTTATTATAAGGTACTACCTGTAAAATGTTATAGTGTTATTTGAAAGTGGGCTTGAATCAGCTATAATAAAATACATATGGCAAACTCCACACAATCACGGGAATGCACAACATCGAGAGTGCAATTTAATGAACATTTGGACTTTGTGTGATGATTATATGTCTGTGGAGGTTTATTGATTGTAACAATTGTGCCAGTCTGGTGCAGGATATTGCTAGACTCTGGGGGGGTGTGAGTAGTAGACAACGAGTGTATGGGAATTCTCCATATTTGCCACACAGTTTTTTTGTGCGCCTCAAAGTACTCTAAAAAAATGAAGTCTATTTTTAAAGAAAGCATAGGGCCTGGGGGAGTTGGCCAAAGAACTTGATCTGGAGGATATCAATATGTTACTAAATATTCAGACCTGTAACTTAACAAAACACAACTCTGAAGGACTTGAGCTCAGATTTGGGGAAGATGTCACCGAATTGAGAACAAGCTGAATAGCGTTAAACATTTCGTACTACATTAGCCTTTGGGATCTCTAGTTCCATTGAAAAAGTATGACTTTTTTTTTGAATAACAGAATCCTGATTTAGAGATGTACAAGGGACTTATGCTAGTAGCTTACTAAATATATGTGACTTATTATAAATGTGTTTATCATGAAATAAAATAACCGTGATACAAATATCATTGAGAAAATTTTAATCAGGTATAAAAAGCATGGGAGAGCCAGAATTTATGTCACTAACATCTCAGATTTTCATGAAGCTTAATCTTCAAAAAAATGTCCACATAGGTTGTATATATCGTGTCTTTTTGGCATTGCAGATATATCAGCTTATAAGTTACTTTTCTAAGTTCTAAGTAGTTCATAAATACAGCCACCATTGTGTAAGATATTTCTCCAGTTGTCAATTTTCAGTAGTTATTCAATCAGTAACTAGTTTTGACAGAATTTTGTGTCCAAATTTCATGTGTATTTTTTAAGCTTAGGCTGTTACAGCCAAACTATGAGATGAGCTAGACAAAAAGTTGTATGCTTTTTTAATTATAAATAATATTGTATTTTATGTAAAGCCAGAGAAATATTGCAAAGTATTGCAGCAATAAGAAATGTCCTGGGGTTTTAGAACTGATTAGCTTTTATAGTTTACTTGATGATATAGATTCCACTTAACAAAAAGATTATCAAGAGTTATAGTGACAATGAAATGTGACTCCTTAACACATCTTTTATTAGACATGCTACCCCTATTTCCCTTAATAGTATTTCTACTTCAGTTACAAACAGGCAAATGTGTTTCACAGCACTTTTTCCAAGATAGCAACTTAGATCTACCTTCCTTCCTTCCTCTCTCCCTCTTTCTTTCTTTCTTTCTTTCTTTCTTTCTTTCTTTTCTTTTCTTTTCTTTTCTTTTCTTTTCTTTTCTTTTCTTTTCTTTTCTTTTGTAACAAATACCTGAACTTTTGGAAATGAAATGAACTATAATTTGGAAAGAGGTGGTACCAATTTTTAATAACTCTTAAAACTCTAGAATTCTTCATAACAAAATTTGAAAAAATATTCTAAGTAGTAAGTACAATGATTTTTTTCCAAAGTAGGTTTTATTGTGTAGAGTAAAATTCTATTTTCAGAAGTTATACTCAGTACCGTAAGTGTGAAAGATGCCTAACAGGTTTCAAGAAGATATGCTGACCAGAAATGCTGGGGTACTGTGACAAAGTGAGTTAATAGGAAGCATGTCTAGACAGAACACCAGGAAGAAGAAGAAATGAGGTCAGAACTAGGGATCATTATCTTACATCAAGGTTTCTGGTTTTAAATTTAATTTCTACTCTAGTTGCCTTGTGAGTTCATATGGCGTTCTAATCAGCCCAAGAATAAGAATCTACTTGAATAGAGAAAAATAATATATTATTCACAAAATTTTGAAAGAATATGACATCTCACTTCTGAATTCTTGGAGATTAAGTATGGAGATTATGTGGATTACTTTTTGGATTCCATTGAGAATAAACTAAGTTAATGATGATAGTAATGATGATGAGGAGGAGAAGGAGGAGGAGGGAGGAGAAGGAGGAGGAAGAGGAGCAGGAGGAGGAGAAGAAGAAAATAGCAGTAATATAATATCAGACACTCACTAGCTATGGAAATAATAGAAACAAAGTCATCACGCTAAGGAATAAAAATTTAGATCATGTCACTTTTACAATGCGGAGTCTCTATTGTTTCTGACAGGACAAATTTCAGCCACCTTAGCTCATCTTAATTCCTTTTCAATGAAGCTCGACATTTAATTAATTAAGTAGCTTTTTCATATGGTATTAAAGGTGTCTAGCTTCCTGCAACTTATCGAGCATCTTTGAATTTCACTTGCTTGCAATAATAATTCCCTGGTCTGAACTTCCAGCAAAAACTCATGTCTGCTTCTATATGGACACTCTTAATCCTTCTATTAACTTGACTTACCTTCTATTAGAGTGGAAGCTTACTGAAAACAGACTTTATAAATGTGTTATCACCCAAGTTTTCCTAATTCCTATTAGGTGCTGAGAAATGAATTCATTCATTCATTGGTAAGCAAAACAGTAAATCAACTTGAGGCTGTGTTGGAGATTTTTAATTTCAGAAGTTAACTGCAGGTTTGGAATGCATGTAAAAGGCTCTTCCACATTTAGTAAATTTGTTTTTACTTTTGCAAATCTTATTCGTGTGTAACTTTAGATAAGCCCATTTTGGCATAATGGAAATCAGTGCAATTACCTGTTGTTACCACGTTTTCATTCACTACAAACAATGTAAAGAAGGCTGTCCCCAGACTGGGGGGCATCAGACCAGGCAGGGAAAATGAAATGGGTAGTGGAGAATCATAGTATGTGTATTTGTTACAATTAATTTGGTGTCAAAGTGTTGTTTTAATAGCCAACTGAGAGCAGAAGGATAGAGAAAAATTTCGGTAGCTTAGAATAGCTTCGAAAAGAACCAACAACTAAAGAAAAAGAAGCTGGTATCAAAGGAAGTTAATGGTTTGTGTGATGCAAAGAAAAAGAAATTGAGGGGCACCTGGGTGGCGCAGTCGGTTAAGCGTCCGACTTCAGCCAGGTCACGATCTCACGGTCCGTGAGTTCGAGCCCCGCGTCAGGCTCTGGGCTGATGGCTCGGAGCCTGGAGCCTGTTTCCGATTCTGTGTCTCCCTCTCTCTCTGCCCCTCCCCCGTTCATGCTCTGTCTCTCTCTGTCCCAAAAATAAATAAACGTTGAAAAAAAATTAAAAAAAAAAAAAGAAAAGAAAAAGAAATTGATAGGCTCACAAGGAAGAAAAAAAGAAAATAATAATAACTGATAATAATAATAAAGCTGTTATCAAGTGTTTTGTTTTTTGTTTGTTTCTCTTAGGACATTACAATACACATAATGTAAAGGAAAATTAGTGGAAAGAAAATCAATCCTAATAGCACTTCAAAAATACTATTATTTTTATCAAAATGCATCCAGTAGCTCATGCATCAAACCAAAATATGTGACTTTCAAAAAACCATTTTAACTGGTCAAGTTATACTTTTATCTATGTGTTTTTTTTTTTTTTACTTTTTTTATTTGAGTATAGTTGACACACAATGTTACATTAGTCTCATGTGTCTAACTTTATATACTTTTAATTGTAAAAAATCAAATAATTCAAAAGTATATGTATTCTAAAATAATATGCTCTCATTCTCCAGATGGTTTTTCTTTAACAGATATATATATTTTTTATACTCTGTGCATATTCTGCAATTTGCTGTGTTCACTCAACAGTATTGGAGACTTTATCATACTTTATTGTACGGAAGTACTACCATCTACTTAATTGTTCACTCACTGACAGACACTTAGGCTGTTTCCCAAAAATACTACCGTAAACCATTGAAAATATATTTCTATCATGATTTTTTTTTGCCTTCCATCTATCCATCTACCTATTTATCAGTGCATTTCTGTTGATGTTTTCCTAAACTACATTACTTGAAGTGGAATTGCTAGTTATAACCTTTTATTGTTTTTAAGTTTTTTAAGTCTGTCAGTGCAGAGCCCAACGTGGGGCTCAAACTCATGAACCATGAGATCACGACCTGAGCCTAAGTCAGATGGTTAACCAACCAAGCCACACAGGCTTCCACTAGTTATAATCTTTTAAAAAAAGTTAATAGCTATTAGCAAAGTGTCCTGTAAGAAGATATAGATTCTCATCTATATGGATATAAAGTTTTATCTGTGAAATAGGTATGTAGATCTAGGTTTGGATATAGATTTTTTATCAAGAGGGTGTATGAGTCCTTTTTTTCCCATCCCTTTGCACAAGCTGAATGTTATCATTATATAAAACATTATGCCCATATGATGTATATATCAATTAAAAGTTTCATTTATTTGACATTTAATGAAGTTGAACATTTTTTCATATATTTATTGCTTAATGAAGCAACGTAAGAATGAATGTAATAATTGTTGTTGAGAACTCGGTGACATCTGTTTTAATAGGGTTTGCTCTGAGATAAGCCTGCCAGTTATGGATAGCTCTCTTCATTATCAAGACCATCGT
Source organism: Puma concolor (assembly GCF_028749965.1). Taxonomy (NCBI): domain Eukaryota; kingdom Metazoa; phylum Chordata; class Mammalia; order Carnivora; family Felidae; genus Puma; species Puma concolor. The sequence continues at coordinate 52,377,869 of NC_141679.1, read as the reverse complement.
GACAAATTTGAAATGCCTTTGCTCTGTTCTTTTATAGTAATACTGATTTTCTGTATCAGGATTTGGAGCACATGAAGTGTGCTGACAGTTCAATGGGTACAGTTCACATACAGTCAATTTCACAAGTTGCATAAGAGTCTCAGGAAGGATAAAACCATGAAAACACATTTAGAGATACTGTCGTCTCATGTAATGAGAAATTGTAGTTTTAAAAGCATCTATGAAAGTGACTTATTTCCTATCTCTGGTAGATAAGAAGCCAACTCACACATGATTCACATAAGGCCTTGGCTACCCTTGCCTTTCCATTCCTCATCCCTACACCCCAACACGGTTAATATATGAAAAAATGGTTAATGTATGGTATCTAGAGCTGGACTGCCTGGGTCTAGATTCTAGTTCTGTCTTCCCTTACTAATTGTGTCGTTGTGGTCATGTTATTTAATTTCTTGTGCCTTGGATTCCTAATTTTATTTTTTAATTGGGATAATATCTACTCCATAGGGTTGCTGTGAGGACTACAGGAATTGGTATATATGCAAAGATTTAGATAGTATAAATGAGCATCGTGTGATTGTTATAGGCATTATTTTCATCAGGAAGTCCTTTGGGATACAGGGAAGACCATTTGAGGTATAGTAATGAGTGAATTTACTGAAAATATGAATCCATATACAGAAAAGAAATAATAAGGTGCTAAAATAATAATTCAGATATTCAAATATTTACCCATAGAAAGAACTGTGCACAAGGAATTGTAAAGGATATTTTTCCTTATTCTTCTTCCTGAATCATATGGGACCCAGGAGACAGAATACAAGTCTTTACTATTAATACTCATGTACCATTTTTGAGTTCATATATTAGGTTAAAAGACTGGTTTGGGAACATAATCTTGAATTGCAATCTTTAATGGAAAAAAATGAGTTCTATATCCAAACATCCGATCTTTTGGAAAACCACATGTTCAATTATAAATTGCCTTGTGTCAGACTTTTAACTGGGCTACAAAAGTTATAGCTAGAAACCAAAATAATCTCATTTTTTTACCAATTGTCATTTTATAATATACTCAGAATGTCAGTAGGCACATGGATACTGATTTGGTTAGTGTAAAAGAATAAATTGGGTAAGTACCACCTTTTAATAGGATATATATAGGGAGAGTACATTTTACCCAGGTGGAGGTGCTATCACCAAGGTGATGAGAAGGAAGCTTATCAAAGCATTGATTCAGATAAATAAAAAGTATATTGGAAATTATAAGAAAAATTTCTTGGAGTACCTGGGTGGCTCAGTTGGTTGAGTGTCTGACTTTGGCTCAGGTCATGATCTCATGGCTCATGAGTTCAAGCCCATGTCTGGCTCACTGCTGTCAGCACAGAGCCCACTTTGGATTCTCTGTTCCCCTCTCTCTCTGTCCCTCTCCCCCTACCCCTCTCCCCAAAAGAAAACAAATTTAAAAAATTAGGAATACATTTCTAAAGGAGAAATATATTCTATCCACAATCCTACCAGCCTTTTCAAACCACAGTATTTATTTTTGCAAGTTCTAGAAGGACATGATATTAGACTTGCCTAACACTTCAGAGCCATGCTTTGAAAAAGACCTTAACTCCAAGATAAGAGTTCAGAGTAAGCTTGATAAGAAGGATATCATCACAATCAAAGGTTAACTCTGGAATGAGACTCGACCTTAGCCAACTGACTTAAGGATGCTTCTCTTTGTGCTTCCATTTGAACTTGTATACATCTGTGGTAGAATAATTATTACATTTTCACTGTCCATTGCCAGATCTGGGTCACTACAGTGATGGCCTTCATCTTGAGTGCATAGTAAAGTACCTGATCAATGGTAGGAATGTAATAAATATTTAATGGATAAATTATTAAATGAATAAACTATCCATTACAGAGATAAAAGTGAGAAATGGTACCAAATTTTAGGTGTTAGAATATATTGGCTTTAAACATTATTTCTCCTTGAGCTATGTAGTAAAGTTTGGGATTATTTTAGCAGCAAAACAGAACTGTACAGTAATTTGCATTTTTTTCCTCCTAAAGCAAATAACATCATTAAGGTTCTTGGTGCTTAAAAAATTGTGTTTAGGTTTATTTATTTGTTTTTGAGAGAGAGGCAGAAAGAATGAGAGGGGGAGGGGCAGAGAGAGAGAAAGGGAGAGAGAGAATCTTAAGCAGGCTCCATGCTGTAAGCACGGAGCCAGGTGTGGGGCTGGAACTCACAAACCTGATCTGACCTGATCATGACCTGAGCCAAAACAAAGGAGTCAGATGCTTAACTGACTGAGCCACCCAGGTGCCCCATCTTGGTGCTTAAACCTAGAAATCGATATGAGGATATCACAGTGCAAATATCATTTACTATGAATAATCATTCATTTAAATTTTGGGTATGGTATTCCATTACAACCCAAAATTAAGCCAGTAACACAGAAAACAGGTATTGCAGATGATGAGAGCTAAGATCAGACCCCATCTCTAGGACTTACTAGAAGTTTCTGCCTTGAAGTTTCCTCATTCATTTTAGTATCATTTTCCTAAATTATTAGATGGAGTTAACAACAAATTATATGTTTTCTTGGTAAACCACATTATATATAGTCTTTAACTTTGCTCTGACAAACAGTAAATTCAATAAATTCTAGCTGTTGATACTACTAGTGTCATTAAGTAACAATAATCTATTGCAATGGTAGTAGCCAGATTCATCTGTATTATTATGCAAGCTTTTAAAATCCTCTTTGCTAAAACTCCACACGGAGACATGAATCACCTTCATGACATAATATGCACATTCATTATATAAATGTTGGGTACAAGTTAGCCAAGATTCCCAAGATCAGTTAGATATGAGATGGTTATTCTTTTAAATTTTTTAGTATATAGATGTGCTGCTTCTTTTTAAGAAACAGCTCCCCTGCCCCTGTTCTGTACGGATACAATAGGGAGGCTAAGCAAAGCATTCTATCAGTGATTAAGACATAAAATTTTGCTTGCACATGGAGGATAGAGGCTATAGGGAGAAAAAAGTCAATTTTTGATCCAATGTAGTAAAGGTCAGAGATAGCCTCAAGTGCATTTACTGTGACATGGGAAAGAATGAAAAAGCCTAAATCTCATGAATACTTTTGTTTTCACAAATCAGCTTTACCCCAGGATTAGCTATCATGAAAATGATCAAAGTTGTTGAAATTAATACATTGGCTTTTTATGCGATTTGAGAATGTAAAGAATTTAAGGATGAACTGGCATCTTGTGAATTAAATTTTTGGCAAAATGACCTGATTCCATCAAGAATGTCTACCAGTCTCTCTTGAGAATCATTGGAATTTTGCTTTAAAAAAGTGGTTTTCAATTTTTTTAAATGTTTATTTTTGAGAGAGAAAGAGCATGAGCGAAGGAGGGGCAGAGAGAGAGGGAGACACAGAATCCGAAGCAGGCTCCAAGCTCCCAACTGTCAGCACAGAGCCTGACGTGAGGCTGGAACTCATGGGGCTGGAACTCATGGGGCTGGAACTCATGAGCCATGAGATCATGACCTGCACCAAACTCGGAGGCTTAACCGACTGAGCCACCTAGGTTCCCCTAAATGGTTTTCAAATTGTCTTGCTCTGAGCCCTGTGTTTCCTCATGTATGCTGCCGGGCTGACATAGTATGTGTTTAGTAGAGACTGAGCCAGCTCTGCACCAGGTTTCTACACACCCTACCCACCTGTCCCTCCACAGCACCATCTACATTGAACCCGCTTTTATCTGTTCTATATATTAAACATTTTTTTTGTTTGTTTACTTTTATTTGCAATAATGGTTCCATTGGCAAGATACGTCTGAAAAATACCATGTGATGGCAGTGTGCCTGTATGGGTTTCTGTTAAAATGTAAATAGAATTAAGCTAGTATGGTCTTTTGATCGACCCTTGGGAGTGAGTTGGCCTGATAGAATGTGAAGGGCTGTGAGGTATCTGAAAGGTCCATTGTCAGGAGGAGTGAAGGAGGAATATAGACTGGAAGATAGAGGAATTTGCCGGGGAGGTGGGAATTGTATAGGATGATTTGTGTAAACCAATGAAAGAGATAGAAATATAAAAGACAAAGCATCTCTATCTTCCTATGTTTACTTTTGATAAGAGCTCCTCTAGAAACAACTTTGAAAAATATTTGCAAAACTATTCATGAAAAGAAAAGAAAATGCTCTAGAAACAAAAGCCAACATTTTTTCCAGGTGGGAAATGATGGAGGCCTGTCTTAAGGCAATGAGAGTAGGTAGGGATCAACGGATAAAAATAATCAAGTGATACTTCAGAGAAATGGGTCTGATGGTTAATTGACTGAGGGAGGAAAGTTGGAGAAAACAATCTAGGGTGAACAGTGGGTAGATGGTGGTACTACTAACCCTGTGCCATACTGTCTTAACATACATTATATACATTTTCTATGGCTACATAACAAATCAACACAAATTCAACAGTTTAAAACAACACAACATACATTCTTATCTCACATTTTCTGTGAGTCAGGAGTCTGGGCTCAGACTAGATGGATTCTCTGCTCAGGGGAAGATCCATATCCACGCTCTCTCAGTTGGTTGGCAGATTCATTTCTTGTAGTTGTAGGACCAAGAATCCTGGCTTTTTGCCCCCTGTAACTAAAGGCCAACTTACACCTCTGTTAATTGTCTTCAGCTCCTAAAAGCCTGTCAATGTTTTCTAAACACTATCCACAGTTCTTTACTGTTAGGGCTTCCCTAATGGAATGGCGCACTCATCTGAGAAAGATAAATATATGATTTCACTTATATGTTAAATTTTAGAAGCACAACAGATGAACATAGGGGAAGGGAAAGAAAAATAAGATAAAAACAGAGAGGGAGGAAAACCATAAGAGACTCTTAAATACAGAGAACAAACTTGGGGTTGCTAGACGGGAGGTGTGTGGGGAGATGGGCTAAATGTGTGATGGGCATTAAGGGAGCACCTGTTGGGATGAGCATTGGGTGTTGTTAATGTAAGGGATGAATCACTGGGTTCCACTCCTGAAACTAAGACTTCACTGTGTATTAACTAGCTTGAATTAAAAAAAAAAAAAAAAGAACTGCATACTTCTCAAGATAGCAAGGACCAGACTAGAGAAAGTCTGCTATAAGACAGAGTCCTCTTACAATCATGGAAGAGACATGACATTCCCTCACTTTTGCCATACTGTGTCAGTTAGACTCAAATCACAACTCCAATTCACAATCAAGGAAAGGGGATTTTGTAAGGGCATAAACACCATCAGAGGAGGATCATGGGGGCCACCCTAGAGTCTGTCCACCATACACATGGAGAAATCAAAATGAGCTCAGGGGATAAAGAAAAGCAGAGGAAGCATTATGAGAATGTATGGGCACAGATATGTGTATATATATAATATTGATGAAATGACAAGACAGAACCTAAAACATGGCTTATGTGAGTACTCATGCAGTAGCATAAAGGTAACTCACAGTTGTTTCCTTTCCATTCTGCTTGCTTAGTAGTTTACACATATGTTATTATGTCTGCCTGTCTATACTTAGTTGTGTTGACAATAAATTAATGTGGTAATTAGTTCTCATTGTTTAAATGAGTTTATTTTTAAATGAGGAACATACCTTTTGGGCTTTTGAATGGCAGATACACCTGCATCCTTCCTCGGGCAATTTCTCTTAATGAAACCATGTCACCTGAAGCAGTGACACTTCTCTATTGAAAGGAGTGTGGTTACAGATAATGTTGACAGCATGAGATTTTAGGTCTAGAAAAAGCCTGAGGCGAATAGATTATGTTTAGGCTCTGAAAAAACGCAGGCAAATTATTCAGTTTGTGCCCAAGCAAGCTAATTTATTTCAAACTTGTGAAGCTTTGTTTTTTTTTTTTTTTTTTTTTTTTTTTTTTTTAAATTTTTTTTTTTCAACGTTTTCATTTATTTTTGGGACAGAGAGAGACAGAGCATGAACGGGGGAGGGGCAGAGAGAGAGGGAGACACAGAATCGGAAACAGGCTCCAGGCTCCGAGCCATCAGCCCAGAGCCTGACGCGGGGCTCGAACTCACGGACCGCGAGATCGTGACCTGGCTGAAGTCGGACGCTTAACCGACTGCGCCACCCAGGCGCCCCTGTGAAGCTTTGTTTTGATAACTTCTGAGCTTGTTCTTGGCTCAGTGCATGTTTGACTGAGAAGTCTTCCCTTGTAAGTGCTCCCTTTTGTCACAACAAATGCTATTTAGGGAACTAATGAGCTGAGATCATAAAGTGAATCCTTAAAGGAGTTTAATAGGGTCATTGTGAGACACTCTGCCAGAGGTAATGTATTTCTGCTTTCCAGTGTTTACTGTATTTGCAGTGAGTATGTATGTGAAGGTTCAATTTTTACCATATGTGTAATTATAGGAATGAGCATACAACTGTTTTAAAGGAGAAGGTTTGGGTTCAGAATTTCAGGAGCTTGTTCAAAGTTAACTGATTTTTTTTTTTTTACAAGATTTTAAACCTTTTACTTTTTTCCATGCTTAATGCAGCTGACACATCTTTCTCCTTTTTCCCATTCACTGAGTCCATGCTAATAACTGTAACATGGCAGCTTTTCGTTTTATGGCTTTTGGCATAATCATTATATCTTATTACAATGAAACTATGTTATTGTACAACTCTGTTTCAGGAAGTCAGAAAATAGAATCGGCATCAAAATATTGAACAAAAGCCATACCTTGTATGTTTCTACTAAAACAAACAAGCCAGAATAAACAAAAATACACCATAGTTGTATTTAGTTTGAGCCTGCATGGATTTATTGAGTGTGTATCTGCAAAGAGGGTGCAAAGATTAATGTGATAGATTGCATAACAGGCACATTATAGAGTAAGACAGATGTGGGAGCAAGAGAGAGAGAAGGAGAGAAGGAGAGAATGAATGACCTACATATGTTCACTCAAATGAATAGTGAGGAGAACTGTATGATGAACAAATTTCTTTTTTTTTTGACAAGACTTATGACAGAAGAGCTTCCAGCATAGTATTCACGATAGCCTCTGTTTCTCATAATTTCTGCCTGTAGCATTTTAAAAATGACAAGGAATTTCACTTGATCTGGCTATTTAGGATTATCATTTGAAAATTCAAACATAACAGTGAAAATTAACTTGAGGCCAATCTTAGTTATAGTGAAAATTAAGCCCTACCTTATTAAAGGGAGTAGTATAAGAATTTCAAAAATGCTCCTTCTCTAGTACAATATCATTCATAATTCTCCTCTATATAAAGGCCAGCATGGCTTTAAATATGAGTTGACCTGTTGTCTAGTGTATAAATAAGTCAGTGTTTCCTAACCTGGATGGTTACCCACCTTCCATGGATACTTTGTGGGTTATAATGATTCCTCTTAATCAAATTTTATTTTTTTCATCATTGTCCAGGTGCATTTCTTGGTCATCTTGCCTACTTTTCCTCCCTTGAATATGGCCAATAATGTAGATACCTGGAAAAGTAGTGTAATGACTCACCTCTGTTAAGATGAATTATAACTATGAGTGCAACACAGGATTTGAAATGACACATGTTTTAAAGGTATCTTTTTCATATATTCAACATGAATTTCACTGTTTTAAAATTAGATCCTCAGTGGTCTGTGGATCTTTAGACATTCATATCACTGGAAATGATTATTAAAATCTGTTCTGTTAAAATCTAAGCCAAGAAAAATGAACAGACTGAAATGAATATTCCAGCAAGCATAACTTATCAGACAAAAATGTTCAATGGGTGTGAAACTGCATTTTGAGGTTTGTTATTGTCTGTAGAGGGTGGTAAAGTATAGGATTAGGTCTAGAAGTTAACTGTTCATTATGGATAAAAAGCATAGTCCAAGATTAATGAACAGGTGTTTTCCATGCTGTTTATATATCTATGTAGTTTGAAAACAGTCCCATGATTGTACTCTTATGAAATTAAATGTTATTTGAGGACCTTTGAATATTGATACAAATTTTCCACCTGGTACTTTAGCCAAACATTTGCACTATTAGTGTTCAGGCCAATTTCGAGCTCTTAAAAGCCAAAAAAAATTTAGTTTTCTATTTTAATGAGCTCTTTTGCACTATAGTAATTTTAAAATGTCGGTTTAATCAATAATATGTACAGTACCAAAGCCTTTGGGCATTTAAAATGTCAGTTGTTTAATTTTGAAAAATGGATATTGCTCTTACAAAATCATCTGGTCAAGTATTTGCATTATATTACACTTAGCACAGAGACTTACATTGTACTTAGAATGTCTTCATCAATTATATCAAGAAGATATAAGGCTTGCGGATCTTTACATGTAATATCCAATTACCAGATCTTGGGGCCTGATTAATTTTACCAATTTTTTCTCCATACAGTGCAACAAAATGGCAGAAGGAAAGAGAATTAAGCTGCTATAAAACTGTCCAAATTATACAACTAGAACTTTTGGTTATTGATTATCTCTTTGCATCCCCTCCCCCGTGGTCAAATTACATGCATGTGTATAGATAAAACTTTATCATGCAGGTTCACAACCCCCAAGCTGATGAATTCTAGAATGTAGGCATGACTTTTAGTATTGACTCTACAGGTAACAGTGTGAGTGGTCATAACAGAATTGAGGAATGGTAAGGAAATCTGTATGTGTAGACTTGTACACCTACATACACACACACACTCACACAATATATAAAAATAAATAGCTAGATAATTTGTCACCAAATTTGTAAAGCATCTTTGGGATCTCCAACTTAGAATGCAAGTGAATGGGAAAATACAAAACTCACTTTAAGGAGTTCTAAGGCAAGGGGGGTTCAAAGACAAGGGGGTCATTCTCCAAAATGACTAAAACTTAGAAGTAATGGAAGGTCTATATGAAGATCAGTTATGAGAGACATAGGATATATGATAGCAAAACAGAAAAATCTAATAGATTTGAAATAAAAGCCTTAAATGGAAGGAAAGTCAGGATCACAGATCTTTCTCATGTCATATAATTCTTATAAAAACAGAAATTTACTTAATGGTAACTAAAAATTGTTCTGGAAAGGATATCAATTTCTATGTTATTGTAATGGTAATTAATAAATAAAGCCATCAGTGAACACTTACTATTTACCAAACACTGTGCTTAGACTTTGCATAAATTAATGCCTATTTGATAGTATAATTCCTCATATGAATATGAAAACTTTATGACTCACAGACGTTAAGTATCTTGCCTAAACTACACAGCAGTAAGTGGTAGGCCTGAGATTCAAACTCATGTCTATCTGAGCCTAACAGTTATTCTCTTAATCATTGTACCTACTACCTGTCCTCCACCAGGTGCCACAGATGTCAGGGATTCATGTCATTTGATTACTGGTATTACTAGTAGCAGGTCCCTTTTAAAAAGAGAAAAGAAAAAAAAATACCAGTAAGGAGCCACACTTCCATCATTTGCACATTGCTGTGAATTACTTTCTGAGAGTCTTGTCCCTTTTTAGATGAGAACTTGTGAGAGCCAGGGAGCAGAAAATATTTAAAAGAGCCAGATTAAAGATAATGGTGATGCAAGAGTGAAAAAGATAAACTTTGAAGAACTTTATGTCGGCTGAAATTAGCTATTTTTTAAATTTATTCTATGCATAAGAGAGGAATAAAATAACTTAAGGGGTACAGAAGTTGGTTTAACAATGTAGAAGACACACTGTGTGTTAACTATACTGGAATTAAAAAGAAACAAAAACAAAACCTTAGGGGTACCTGGGTGGCTCAATTGGTTAAGCATCTGACTACTCAGGTCATGATCTCATGGTTCGTGGGATCAAGCCCTGTGTTGGGCTCTGTGCTAACAGTGCAGAGACTGCTTTTGATTCTCTCTCTCTGCCCTTCTCCCACTCATTCTCTCTCTCTCTCTCTCTCTCTCTCTCTCTCTCTCTCTCTGAAAATAAATAAACACTTAAAAATAAAATTAAATTTAAATTAATGAAATTTAAAAATGTAAAGGACAAAAAATTGAAAGAAAAGAAGCAAAAGTTTAATACATCATTATATGTATTTAAAGAGTATGAGTACAGGGCGCCTGGGTGGCTCAGTCGGTTAAGCGTCCGACTTCAGCTCAGGTCGCGGTCTCGCGGTCCGTGAGTTTGAGCCCAGCGTCGGGCTCTGGGCTGATGGCTCAGAGCCTGGAGCCTGCTTCTGATTCTGTGTCTCCCTCTCTCTCTGCCCCTCCCCCATTCATGCTCTGTCTCTGTCTCAAAAATAAATAAACGTTAAAAAAAATAAAAAAAGAGTATGAATACGTAATAGCAAATGTGTTATTTGAACACATGTGAGGAATGGCTGCAAAGAGAGCGAAAAGGAAAGAAGGAAATACGTTAATACTGGATGAGCGTCTTCTATGTGATAGCACAGTTAGATTCTTCCATACGATCTGTACAGCAAGCAGAAGGGAGTTGACATGCTTGCTACATAGCAGATGCTGAATGACTGAATGACAAGACTTCCTTTATAAAGCTTGATTGCATTCTACATCTGACTTTTCGGTTGTATAACTACATTATGAACAATTATTTCATCAGCAGACAATTATTGAGCACTGGTTATGTGGTAGATGCTGAGACAGAAGCATAGTAAGTTACAGTTTAGGGATTAACAGCTCAATATTATATAAACAAATACAATAAAAGTGTAATAATAGAGGCCTCAAATTGCTTAGGGGAATAAAGGAGGGAACGGACAACATTCTTATTGTTTGGGGTTGGAGGACTTAGAAAGCCTGACTTAAGGAAAAAAAATGCTTAGGATCTTTCCATGAAGAAACAGTGAGAGGGCATTTTTAGTAGAAGGGTCACAGTGCCAAACCAGACAGATGTTGAAGATGTGCCCATCTAGCGATTGGTATGTACTTCACAGGGTCAGGGCTGGCATACAAATCATGGCTAAAATTTTATGTAAGCCCATTTGTCTTGCTTTAGTGATAATCTCTGAAACCTGAAGAGAGATTGTATGACCTCAGAAATTTCTTTTGGCCTTTAGATTCAATGGACAGTAATAAGAATGATAACAGCATATTAAGTCTTACCGACTTAATATGAAGAAGCATATTAAGTCTTATTGACTTAACATGAAGAATGGTAACGTAGTGGGGAAAGTTTGGGGTAGAGCATTAGGACATATATAATTAAATGGTATAAATATTGGAGCAAACCAGACCCTTTTTCAGAAGACCTATTTTTAAAAGTGAGACAATGGGGATTGAGGATGTTTGAATTCAACGCTGCCTATATTCTTGGGGTTTGAATAACTACTATATCTAGGTCATTTCTGGTTTCATAATTGAAAAAAAAGTAAAATGTAATCATCAGTTACAAAAGGAAGATATCAGAAATAGATTCTAGTATATCTTGTCATAGGGATGGGTTCTTTCTGTTATTATCTCAAGAAGTGGTGGTGGGAATACTCGGAATCATTCTTTTTAGCTGTTTTCCAATTTTCATCACTCTACCTATTAACTGAATAATTTACATCAGAGAATATGTGTTTTGCTACCTTTAGTTCAAAGATCTCTTACCATAGCTTTAATTAAAATTTACTTTTTTTCAATTCCTGTGTTTTTAAAATAATAAACACTGATCTGCTTTAGAAATAGAATCACTTTTCAATATTAAGTTTTGATACAAAAATTCGACATATTATTTAACACGATCATTTCCTATTATTAAGTATTCTCAAAACTTAGCAATATTTATAATTAACATAGTTCCATACATCCTTTACAAATTATTGTAAATATATGGCAATGTGTATAGAATGAACACATTTCCCTAATGCTTTATTAATTTCAAATCATATTTCTGAGGACACGAAGTATAGACTCATGACTATAGAATTATATCCATAATAGTGAAACTGTCTTATAAAAGCACCTGGCAAAATGAATAATGATGTAAAGAAAAGTTTCAGGAAAGTAAATTAAAACCTCCCCAAGATCCCTAAGCAATATCCTGTATTAATAAGAACTATGTAAAAAGCCTAAAAGATGACCTATGAAAATTGCGTCCAGACTTTGGTTATGCTTCTTTCATTGATAAGTTACTTTGCAAGAAGTGAAAAATTAAAGCAAAGATTTGACAAGGCCACCGACATGCAAGTAAGACATAGGCCAATGAATGTGAGACAGGCTCAGGAAAGGTCGGTGTTCGTTGGGTTTTGTGAGCTCCTTTCCACCCACATTGGTCGCTTCCAGGGTGGTAATGATGTTCCAGTGCTCAGATGAGGGGGACCATGATGAGTTCAGGGCCATTTCTTTACAAAGGGTCACACCTCTCCTTTCCTGGGCAGCAGACAGCCTCAGGTTTCAGTCACTGCAGGAAGGGGCTGAATATAACCACTGTGCTCAAGTATTGGCAACAGTGTCCTTTGAGGATGAAATGAGTCAGAGAATACTCATTACAGGATCAGGAAACCTAGGTTCAGCTCAGCTCGCGTTAAGCAACTCACTCAGTCCCTCTGGATCTCTACTTCCTGATGTGTTCAAATATGACTTGGGGCCAGATCATTTTATGGGTCCTTTTAGAATAACATTATTTTATGGGTGATTGAGTCATAAACTTTCACTGAGGAGAACCTATTTCTCAGGAGTCTACCCTCTACTTCATAATCTTTACTGTAGATTTTTCTTTCAAAATTCTCCAAATACTACTTAGGCTAAACTATTATAAAGGAACACATTTTGGGAATAGTCCTGAATATGATATGGTGCTTTTGCAGAAATAGAACTCTGTCTGGCTTAGGAATTGACTCATCCAGTGCAGATCTGACCTTCTACCTATGGATCGTCAGCAGCAGCAACCAGGTGTCTATTTCCCTAGGCAAACACATTACACCCATCTCCCTGTCCCTCTGTCCTTCCTGATTTGTATTTTTTTCCCCATTTCCCACATCCCTTTTTTCTCTATATGCCTTCTGTAGAGGGCTCAGGCAGTGATGATAAGATACAGAGACTGTGCACAGCTAGTTGGAATGTCTTTTGTGAAAACATCACTGGATGGGGCTGGATTCTGCTATCTTGCCCCTTTCCCAGAGGAAGAACTTAAGTGGAGTTGTCCTTATAATCATCTCATTACCAGCCTTCCATCAACTTTGTCAGAGAAATCCGTGATTGTGGAAAAATTCAGACTGAGTTAAAACAAACCAACAAACAAGAACAACCTTGAGTTCTGGGATCAGAAACCACAAGGTTTAAACCACGGCTCTGTTACTTATTAGCTAAATAAGGTAGGGAGATGTGCTATTGAATTCTGAGTCCAGGTGTCTTATAAGAATCATGACCTCATGAGTTAATAGACAAGGTGTAGGGTACCTGGCACACAGTTATCACATTAGAATGTGATACAAATTCTCCTATATAAAATTGAGGTATGCAGGCAATAAAAGGAGACTTCCTAGTGTATCTGAAATAGTAGTTTGATATCTATGTTTTTTTTTTTTTCCAGGCCAGCAACTTGTCCTGTTTTCCGCCTCAGTCTTAATCCCTTCCCAAGGCATTTATTCAATAAATGTATAGTGAATAAAAGAATTGTTGAACAACATCATTCAATATATTTTTCAATATCTTATAAAAGGAACAATATCTGTGTCAGAAGAAACTAGGATTGATCCATGATTCAAAATGACTCTGGAGGTTCAGTTCTTAAGTAATATATGATACCTCTGCTCTGGTATTAGGGAAGCAAACCAAAGGATAAACACAAATGCTGTCAAAGTGTTTGCTAAGATGAGTTGTAAGCTAGAAGACATTAAAAGATGAAATGAATATTCCTAAGAAAGCAGGAAAAAAAGCAACTCAAGAGGATTTGGTATGCACACTGTTCTTTTATAATTTTATCCTCAAATCTACATTAAATGGTGGTTGTAAGGGTTGTGAACTCTAAGTGGCTAACATCATTTTTTGCTGTAAGAGTCTTAAGATTCTTTTTTTTTTCCCCCGAGGAATAGGATAGCAGTAATTTTCTAAAAAGCATCAGCAGGATATTTTCATTGATTATGTCTAAGAAGGTTTAAAACAACAATTCAAAGAGATCAGAACCAAAGTTAGAAGAAGAATTTTGTGGGAAAGTGGGTTTTGAGATTTTCTTGGTATAAAAGCTAGTCGTGAAGAACTGTATTATAGCTTTGTTAATAGTGAAGAGATATTTTTTTTAACTCAGAAATATTTTATCAGAACTTTTTCCTGAGAGTCATCAAATTTTTTTTATCCAGTAATAGCCAATCAAGACAGAGATGAAAGGGGATGAAACAACTTCCCAACATTTTTTTAAGTGTTTTAGTCATTTCTTAAATACCTTTGAATTGAGAAATAATTAAATGGTTACAATATTAAGATTTTATTTGGATCTAGTCAACTTTCCAAACAAGTGAAACAGACTGAATTATCCCTAAGTCTGTTGGAAAGAGCACTTTCTTTTATAGAACAGGCAACTTCCAAATTAGGATTTTTTTTTTTCAGTTTACAATTTTTATGCTGAGACATATGGTGTAGAAGACAATGGCTACTGTCTGCAAAGTGTGACACTGCATATATCTTATTGATTAAATGAGATGGGCATATGAAAACATCTATCATGGCACTTGTCACAGTGAGCCTTCAATAATAGTTTGGGTTGTTTACTGTAGAATTATAAGTAACAATGAAAACAAGGCACACAATTGTGAATACAGAGTTAGAAGGTGATGAGGTATTGGATTAGTTGACGCGTTCTCTGGAAAGGAGGATAGTTGTGCAAAATGTCTAGACATTCATAAAATGTTATGCAGCCTTCCTTGGTATTTTACCATTTGCCTGGCTAGTTTCCTACTATTCTGAATTTTAGAATACTTTCTTTCCTGCCAAAAGTGGTCAATGCTTTCCTTTATAGTTTGTTTCTCCCTAATGTAAATGTAGTTTCTTATCTCTCTCTAGAATTTAATGGGACATATTACTTACTGTACAGAATTTATTTGGCTAGAAAGCATCTTTTCTTCAAAGTTCTAATACCCAGTAACTGACAAAAGATACAAAGAAGCACATACTGAGGGATCTAGCTTATCCATTTTTTTATCTATCTATCCATCTATGTTATATATGAATATATATGTCTTTATATCTATAGGTACTAAATATGCCTATGTGGTTTTCAATAGTAGCATTTAGGAAAATTGAGTTGGTGATGTAATTTGTATGAATTCAGCCCTTCTTTTTGGTCACTGTTCTTTTGGTCACTCTTGTAATGTATTTAGAAGATGCTCATTTATTTCTGTTCTAATGTGCTACAGGTACCTGGACAAATTATACTTCTCAGTTAGGAGTACCATTTCCCCACCATCTCTGTTCCTATCCTGATCTTTGTCACCTACTGGATTAGAGATTTTCAGAAAGGGTTTGGAGGGTAGGGGGCAGATGTCCATGGTACTGATACATTGAAATTTGTGCCTGAATTTAACAGTACATGAATAAGGCTTATCATTGTGAGGGAGATGTAGGAGAGGAATGTAAAACATTCCCTGTTCTACCTAAATAGTATGTGTTTGAGAATGGAGAAGCAGCATTGGACTGCAGCTAAGTACCTATATATCTAGCCTATCACTGTATTTCTCTTTTAGCAAGTAGATAGGAGAAAATATGATTAAAAAGTTTCGCCTACAAATCATTGAAACAGGTTGTGAAAGTTTGAGCTATTGTGTTTTTTTTTTTTTTCTGTATATAGTGTGTGTTATCTAGAAGCAGAATACACTTAAATGCCTACCTATTGCTTATCAATGTATCAAGTGAATGACAGTCATTTCTCACATTATATGAATCTTTTCCAGGAAAATTAGGGATATGAAGTAAGAATACTTGCTAAAGCCTCGTAAAGAAGTCAGTGGTAAAAACTAAACAATAAGATGATGCCCTCTACTACATGTAACTCAGCATTATGACTAGAAAAATATTTATTTTGGTCATGTCAATATAATTTAAATTACAAATGCCTTAGTTTTCACAGTATAACAGCCTCTCGCAGTAAAATAACATGCAATTGAGTGGTCTTATTTACTTTTTTGTGGTGTATTATAAGCTGTAGTCTATTTTAGTGCCTTGAAAGTCTCGGATGACATAATTTTCATTGCTATATTGTGCATTTAAAACTGATAACAGCTACATGTAGGGAGGTACTTTTTAAAAGGCATTGCAGAGTGATTATAAACATTTCATAGCTAATCAGTATCATTTTACAAAGAGACATATTGGCTCTAAATGCACTCTTTCACCTTCCTTATATTTACAGAAATTGAAGAGTGCCACGGGAAGGCTGTATCACTGTATCATGAGCTGCTTGGGCTTCTAAAGTGTTGGATGGAGTTTTAATCATATGAGGTAAATACTAAATTTATTTTAGTTATATTTTCAGGATGAAATGAAATGCCATTTCGTGTCTTCAGACTTTCTTTATAACAAGAAGGAAATTAATTTTCTTTTATTTAATCATGCATTTAATTAAGTAGTTCCTCTGGTTTGTTAGCCCCAAAGGTACCAGGGCCTATGACATATTGACAATCCCCTGTTAGGCTTATACATTTTTCTCTGTAAAACTATTATATATGTTATATGTGATATGTTTCTGACAGTCTGTATACCATTTTTATTTGTTTAAACTGATTTTTGCCCTTTTAAACACCATGGTATCATAGTTAAATGTTGTAGTTTAAATGTTTTGCATAAAGTGTGTTAGTTAAAGATATTTACTTTATTAGTACTTATGACATGAATAACGATAGTGGAGGTACATCGCTATTAATTTGAAGTGGAAAGTGAGTTACATCCAGGTTAGGGTTACTTCTGGGCATTTTTTTTTCTTTCCTTTCCTTTCCTTTCCTTTTGTTTTGTTTTGTTTTAGTCCTGGCAGACATAACATTAACTCATTATGTATTTAATATCTATATCTATATCTAGATCTAGATCTAGATCTAGATCTAGATCTAGATATATAGAAATATACATATATATGTAAAAGAATAGAAACTACTTTATAGCCTTTTAGTGGCCTTTGTGTGTTGGTATAGATAACTTTCTTTTCCCTGAAAAATCTCCCTTGTTTTTCTGTCTCCTCTTTCTCTGCTGGTGGCAGCCATTTACCAAGTATTACAACATGGTTTTTATTTTTTATTATTTTTATTACTATTATTTTTTTGCTTTTAATTGTTAGAGAGCAAATTGAGGCATTAGCAATCACTGCTTTCTGTTCATTACAGAGGGATGAATTAGGAATTGAGATATGCCCAGAAAGATAAGTCTTGACTGGTGACTGTTAGGAAAGTCCTCATTTAACACAACTACAGGGAGACATGTGGGACTGCTTGCTTATGTCCTCATGAAGACCAAAAGTGAAACAAAGAACATTTGCTTCTGAAAAAATGGGTTTCCTAGAAAATAAATAGGCTTGCTTCCAGCACTCCTTCACATGTCTGTCAGACAAACAATAATAGCAAGGAAAGAATGCCTTTGCATTTAGTTTGCCAATAGTCTACCAGGTACAAATGGTAGACACACACACACATGCACACGCACACGCACATGCACACAAATGCACACATATGTTTGGGATGATGTTTTGGGGCCTACAAGAAACTGACACTCTCTGTGGACAGAAATATAGATTTAAATGAAACAAAATGTATTTCAAGGAGATATTAAACAAGCATAAAGTATACTGAATTGGTGAGGTTTTTTTTTAAGCAATAAAGCTATCATCGACCAAATTTAAATTGATCAAAAAGAATAAAATGTTGCTATTTGCAATGTGGATGGAACTAGAGTGTATTATGATGAATGAAATAAGTCAATGGGGGAAAGACAAATATTATATGATTTCATTCATGTAGAATTTAAGAAACAACAAAAAAAAGACAAACATAGGGGAAGGGAAGGAAAAATAAAATAATATAAAAACAGAGAAGGAAGCAAAGCATAAGAGACTCTTAAATACAGAGAACAAGCTGAGGGTTGATAGAGGGGAGGTAGTTGGGGGATGGGGTAGATGGGTGATGGGCTTTAAGAAGGGTTCTTTTTGGGATGAGTAGTGGGTGTCATGTGTAAATGATGAATCACTAAATTCTACATCTGAAATCAATACTGCATTATATGTTAACTAACTTGAATTTAAGTTAAAAATAATTAAATCATGAACTGCATGTTGAGACATATCATTCGCCATTATGTTGACTTAGATGAGATAATAGGGAAGGAACAGACAGTCATGTAAAAAGAATTAGGGAAAACTGTTCATTTGCTCAGCACAAGAGTCTGCCATTCATAGGTCTCTTCCAATCAAAAAAGAATATTCAATGGTACTTAAAGTATGATAAATGTAATGTGATTTGAAGACACTGTTAAATGTAATTGCTTCTTTGAATATTTCTTAGTATACTCTTTCAGTTATTTTAGGCGGCTTAAGTAATCCTGATAAATTAACCTATTTTTCCCACTCGAATTCATGTGAAGCTCTACAGTCTATCTCTGATTGTGAACCCAGAGAATGCTGGCTGTTCTTCAGATGTAGATAGTAGACAGAAAGTGATTTTATTTTTATCAGCAAAAAAATGAAAAAACACACTATTAATTTATTACATGAGTAGAGGTTATTTTAAATTTTAATACTTTATTTTATTTTGATGGGACTTTTAAGAGACATCAAAACCATATGGAAACTTTCACTTTAACAAAATTTTAAATTATATAACAAAAGCAGAATGAAAGCACAGATGCTGTTTCCTCTAGGTTCTTGTTCTAATAGTTAGGCTCATTTTTACTTCCATTTTCAGTCTCCACTCCCCTCAACACTGGCTCCTTCTTTGCACATAATCAAGTCTTCATCTAAAGTGACAAAGACAGATTTTAGCATTGCCTTCCTACCACAGGTATTGAACTATTTACCTGTTTTTCATTACCATTCTTTATTTCCTCAAAATCTTTGCTGAGGTTTTAAAATTTATTTTCTCCATTCTCAAGCCATCAGAATATATAAAATATACATACATAATGTAAATCAGTATTAGTTAAGGGTGAGGTAAATTATGAAGATAGCAGAGACATTTTTGTTGTTCAAATAAAATCATAGATTCAAGTTTAGAAGGTTAGTGTCATCAGTGTAATGACCAGTGTGCAAAATTGAAATGTGGATGACATTAATATGGACCTTTTGAACAGAGAGGGGGCTATAAATTAGCTTCACACTCTGAGTAGAACAACCCCAAAGCAAGTGTGACCTGAGTCCACAGGTTGAAGGAGGATATTGATAAACCTGAGGATAACTGTCCAGAGCAAGCATGCTAATGAGGGAGTTTGAAAATGTGAAAGAATTAGCTATGCCTTGTTTTGAGAAGAAAAGATGAACAAGTGTTAGAGATGATAATTCTCTGCAAATATCTGAATCAATGCCAGATGGAAGGGAGGTTAGTATTTACAGCCGTGGCTATGAGGAAGGTCTTAAGACATTTGGGCCTACTGTGACCCAATATGGGAAATATTTGTAAAATAACATTATATGGATTTAAATGAACAAAAACTGTTAAAAATAGAATTTTTCCCCAAACAGAATGGGCTGTTTCATAAAGCATTAAGAGCCCTCCTTCTAGAGATGTCACCTGAAGATGGTTGGCTGGTTAAGTGCTTCTCATTGGGGATTCATGTATCAATCAGTGTTTGAAAAGATGACAGTTTGTATTTATTCCATTATTCTATCATTCTTTGATGGTCTTTTATTTGGAGAATAATCCTTTACATACATCATTAGTATTTATATACACCATTAATATTTTAATAAGTGATACTTTCTTATGCCCTATGTTTTCTTAATTTAAGATTATTTTTATATAAAGAAATTTTATTTAGAAAAAATGCTGGAATGGTTCAATTTTAATTGTATCACTAAGTAGAATATGGACTTGAAGTCAACTATTTACTCTGTTTTAGTTCATCTATACAATAAGGAAGCTAAGCAAATGACCCCAAGATTCTTTCTAACTCCAAAAATCTATGAATTTCATCTATCTGACCGAAGTTGCCAATAGTGTGGCTGAATTTTAGTGGTTATAATCTCAGGCACAGAGAAGCATTCCTAGCTTCTCACTCACTGCCTCTGTCACTTTGGCAATTTACATCTCTGGGGCTTAGTTCACTAGTCTGTAAAAAGAGGACGTGAAATTACAGCTCATGGTGTGATATTGTTATGGACGCTCATGTGCTAATGATGGTAAGAAAGAATGGCTTAAAATCAGCCATTACAAACTACAGGCTTTTCCAATCCACTGACTGTGAATTAGAGCCTAATAATTAATGTATCTACCTAGGAGTACATTTTATAGCATAGATTAAAGTTAAATTATTCTGCGGGTGCTTTATTTATTATTGTTTAATGGTTTTGGATTATGACTAGGGTAAGATATTAGCCTTTCTGTTAGACTTCTGTTCATGTATTAGAAAAAAAAAAAAAAAAACAGTTTCTGTTTTTGTTTTCTGGGGAAATCTAGACTTGGCCATAGATATTCCATTCCCTTTTGTGCTTGCTGCATAGGTATAATGTTAGCCAGTTTGGGTAAGTGTTCTTGTTGGATGTCTTAGCTCCTGAGAAGATGCCAAAATTATGCATGTTTTAAAACCCATGGATATAGCCTTAATTAATAACACCAAATGTTTGTGGTATTTCACTCATCATACTATATATGCATCATAATTTCTGCCAGCCAGTGTCAACAAAATAGTGGCAAGAAATAGTAAATGATACAAATCCTTTTCATTCATCAGTGTAGCTTAAATTTTATCAGTGGATTAAACAAGACTATTAAAGTATTTGTATTTACTCTGTAGAAGTGCTTTCACTGGACCACAGCTTGAATCAATGCAATCGACTTACACTGATTTATGTTATAGATGTTAGAAACCCATGCTTGCATTGATTGTTGTAATGTCATTCATGGTGTGGTTTTCTTCATCCTAAAGTTTCTCCATTAAGAAGATCATGGGACATCCTTCTAGTCTCAGCATTCCAAACACATGGCTGCTTCTACAAAGTTGTTTTTAACTATTCCAGTAGACCGTGTAATAGATTTATTTTCAGGTGTGTGTAGGGTACTAGGAAGCTCAAAACTAAATCTGTTGCATGTGCCTGGCAAGTAAACAAAATCCAATGGCATATGTGGTAGTAATGCTTAACTGCTATGGGATTAGTGTAGGTGTGGATCTCATCTCCTTTATTGGGCTCTAAGGTAGATTTGGTCAAAATGTGACCTTATTTTTCTTTTCAGTGTTAATATCATGGTGTATTGTGAAGATTTAAAAAAAGATAACACTTAATATATTAATGTCCATTCTTGGTAAATGTTAGCTATTATCAATATTAAAATAGATTCCCAAGAAATTGTTCTCTTTCCACCACCTTTCTTGATTTATCAAAAC
The DNA here is from genome assembly GCF_028749965.1 of Puma concolor. Lineage (NCBI taxonomy): Eukaryota > Metazoa > Chordata > Mammalia > Carnivora > Felidae > Puma > Puma concolor. The sequence continues at coordinate 52,356,369 of NC_141679.1, read as the reverse complement.
ACACATTCAAGCATGTATCCACTCAGTAAACATTTGTGGAGCACCTATTACGTTCACTTAGTACTCACACGTATATGAGGTAATGATACAGACAAGATCCTTATTGTCATTGAACTTAATGTTTTAAATCAGTGGTGTAGAGTGTGGAGTTCATTAACAATAAAAATAAGTAAAAGAAAACATTCAGTAATGGTAAGTATTAAAACAAGTTGAGAGCCTGAGAAGTCACTTGAAACTGTGTTGTTCTGAAAGGCTTTACCATAGAGGTACGTTTTAATTGGAGACTTGGGTGATAAGAAGGAGCCACCTGTGCAATATCTTCGGGGAGAGCTTTCAGAGAGGAGGAAGACTCAATTCCCGGGAATCGGAGATAATCATCTGATTGGAGAGATTCCAGGATGTTGCAGGGTAGCCATCCAATGAATATTTATGCGTGTGGGATTCAGTCCGTCTTCTCTTCCTTTCAAACTGGAAAGCTAAAGCCCTTCCACATGGAGGAGCTTGGCTATCTAACACACTCTTCTCCTTTTTTGTCTTATTTCCAATGGTAAACTAAGGGCTTACTCCCTAGATAGCTCCCTCTGACCTATTATTTTCCTTGAAAACATCCATTCTGATCAGTGTAAAATCTATGATTTGGGCTTAAATTTAGAGTTGGGTAGCAGAGATCTCTGAGGTTTCTAACCCAGGTCCTGATTCTAGCCCAGGTGACCATAGTTGGCAGGTCCCAAAGACTATTAATAAGAAAGAGGAACTTTGCTCCCCTTTACCATTGTTCTTTGCAGGTAGTTCCCTTAGGAATGACCCAAAGTGCAGTACTGTTGTCTGAAAAGGATTCCAATAGATCTGGATTCCCCCAGCCATAAGCTATTTGATTTCAAGTAGGTACTAACATTATCTCTGGCATTATTATATCTGTTCAGTTTTAAAATTTTTCCTCATTTATTTTATCACACACCAAAACAACTTAGTTAGCTATCTCAAATCCTTTTAGGAATAAAACAGGATGCAATACACTCTCTCAATATAAATATTTAACTTCTGACTCCTATTTACCAAATATCTCATATTACCTATTGATAGCCTTTTTGCATCTATGAGTATCACAGTATCATCGTGCTGAATAAGGGACTTAAATACCTTTGGCATCTTTACTCTTTCCAGTTCAGATACAAACTCAGGTTGATTCTCCCAGGGATGCTGGTCCATTTTTTGTGCTTCTCTCAACCCTCAACTGGTCCGCATGCATTCCATGTGCATGGTAGTTGATCATTTCATGACTCAACAGTTATCTTCAGCGCAGAGCAGGCAGGGAAGGGAAAGGAAACTAAAATTAAGAATAACCTTTTAAAATGTTTTATGTGTTCTTTCTATACCCCTGTGTATTTTCAGTGATCAGTGTTTTATTGGAAGAGGTTAAAATATTATTAATATGTATGTTGAATTGGCTTCTCATGTGCTGCCTGCCATTCCCACAGGGCCACAAGGCATGGGGGTAGCTAATTAAAGTACAGCTGCAACCCCACATGCCTGCAGCATGATCTGTTTGTCACCAAAAAGGAGGCTTGAAATGAATTTTAGTGCCTTTTTTTTTTTCAACGTTTATTTTTATTTTTGGGATAGAGAGAGACAGAGCATGAACGGGGGAGGGGCAGAGAGAGAGGGAGACACAGAATCGGAAACAGGCTCCAGGCTCCGAGCCATCAGCCCAGAGCCTGACGCGGGGCTCGAACTCACGGACCGCGAGATCGTGACCTGGCTGAAGTCGGACGCTTAACCGACTGCGCCACCCAGGCGCCCCTAGTGCCTTTTTTTTAAAAAACAGACAGAAATAATTCCTGTCTTTCATTTATCTCATCTTCCCAAGTTACAGAAAATAATAGAAAAAAATAGTAAATCTGAGAACTCCCACTTTCCGATCCTCTATACATGCAGCTCTGTTAGTACTTTTGTATTTAAACTGTGTACTTCAGCTGCGTTTTCTGAGAAATCAAAGTGATCAAACGTTTCATTGCTAATGGACCGCAGTGCAAATAGGATAACATCATTTTTGCATCACCATTTATGTAACAACTTTTATAGAACTTATCAGGCATGGGCCAGGCACTGTTTTAAGCACCTTACAATATTTACTTAATTTCCATAATGACCCTATGAAAAGAAGTTTACTTTCCTCTTCCTTTAAAAAAAAAATGTTTCTTTATTTTTTGAGGGGGAGGGGACGCATGTGAGGTGGGAGGGGCAGAGAGAGGGGGACACAGGATCTGAAGCCGGCTCTGTGCTGACAGCAGAGATCCCAAGGTGGGAATTGAACTCATGAATCTTGAGATCATGACCTGAGCTGAAGTTGGACACTTAACAAACTTACCCATCCAGACATCCCTATTATTCCCTTTCTGCAGAAGATGAAACTGAGAGCTGAGGAGATTAATAACATGCCGAAGATCACACAACTGATAAATACAATAAGTTACATAATAAGATATACTTAGCAACTAAGGCCTGCGATGGAAGAATATTTGAGGCATATAGGCAGCACTAACAATGACCTGGTCATTGCAGAGTGGAAATGGTTCTGTCTGTGATCTCTCTTCACAATCTCCTGTCACTTGATAGGTTATATGAGGAGGAATAATTTCAGAGATGGGTAGAAAGTGTACAAATGTGAAGTTAAGTGTGCTTTGAGAAAACTTGAGAGAAAGTGATAAAAAGGTATTGATTTCTTTTGCTTGGAGCCTAAATAATTTTGCCACCCCGTCCATATTTTCCCCTCAGAAAGGATGAGATGTAAGATTAATCCCAGCAGGTCTCTGGTAAACCTATTTGCATTGGGTGTCCCTCTGGACTCTGATTACATTTTGCCGTACTGTTGTGTGACGCCTAGCATCCTTGGAATCTTTTTATGACTCTGAATGCATGCTGTACATGTGATTTACAATCGCATTAAAAAAGGTGCAGCACCTAATTAATTCACCAATCAGCTGTCAGAGACTGTGATCTTTTCCTGGTTCACTGTTGAGTTCCCTGTGGGAGCATCAGTATTCTGAGAGTGCCGTTTGCATTATGCCGTGTGTGGTGTTCGAGCAGAGAACTAAGTTATGCTGCTTGTTCGTGGAAAATATGCCATCCTCATGAGTGCCTTGATGACTTTGTTAAAAATACCTTCTGCCACCCCTGTTCTCTTGCTCTCATGAATACATGGCCCCATAGTACTTTAGGGTTTTCACAGTGCCATAAATTAAGAAAAGGGAGATCAGCACATTTCATTTTCATACCTGTGTATTTTTTCCCTTGAGTTTTTCTGTTTTATCCTTAAGCAATGTTACCCATTTACTTTTTTAAAAAAAAGAATTGAAAATCTATCTTCTCAGATTGTATCATCTTTGAAGACTTTATCTTGTCTCCAACATTCCAAAATAAGGACATTTTTTGTACAGTTGGAATATTCATGACTATTAAGTGTTTCATGGCCGTACAAAGTTACAACCAGGTGAACATGTTGTATGAGTACATTCAGAGAAAAGGAAACATAAGGAGGAAAGATGTGCCGCTTGTAGAATTATAGAATCAAGTTTATTTTGATTTGATTGATACATACTTTAATGTTTGCTTGACTGAGTTTTTTTTTTTTTTTTTTTTTTTTTTTTTTTTTTGCTGAGAAAAACACTATTCCAAAACATACTTGCTTAGTAACACAATAGTCATTTGATTATTTTTTATAGGTCTGTAGGTTATTGGGCAGTTTTGGTGATCCTGGGCTTGCCTGATTTTAGCTGAGCTGGCTCATGTGCATGAGCTCAGCTGTGGATAGGCCAGGATTGACCAGTCTAGGATAGGCTCACTCACTTATTTTGCAATTTTGTGACTAATGTGCTAGGAGTGATTGGGCCACATGTCTCTATCATACAATTGATTAGCTTGAGCAAATTCACATAGCAGACAAAGAATGAAAGCATTCAAGACTTCTTGAGGCCAATGTTTAGAACTGGCCCAGTGATGCTGTTACCACATTCTGTTGGCCAAAGCAAGTCACAAGGCCAACCTGGATGAAAGGAGTAGACAAATGGATTCTACCTCTTGAGAGTAACTACAAAGCAATAGTCCAAAGGGAGTGGATATATGAAGGAGAGAGAAATTAGGGCAATTTTGCAGTCTATTACACCTAACTACCTGGCAGAGTTTAATGTCATGTAGACCTTCCTTAGGTTTAGTTTTGCACTGTTTTCTAATCAGGCTGCTTTCCTAATCAAAAACAGTTCTTCTCAATTTGACAACACCACCCAGCATCACAACAGTAATACACTACATTCTAAATCCATTCAGAATCTTTTATTTCAGATGCTTCTTTTTTTAATTGGTTTTATTGAATAGAGATATGGAAAAAATATTTAAAATATGCGTGAGTTGTAAATTAGACTACAAAATGCATACTTTGCATACCATTCAGTGTAAGAAAAACATTAACATATCTTGAAGTAACCCATATATTTTCCTTCAATCCATTTGCTTTCCTTGTGTCCTCAGAGATAAGCTCTCTTCTGAATTTTATTATTCTTTTGCTTTTCCTTATAGTTTTGAGACATATTTCTACCACTGTATATTTGTTGAGGGGGTACACATTGTATTTTTTTTAATTTTACATAAATGGAATCATACTGCCTATTACGAGAGTAATAGCATTTTCTAGACTTTTAATGCCTTAGAAATGTAATTATGCATAGGGAAACTCACTAAAGTGTGAAGTTCAATCCTCACTCTCCTTCTAAACAATGTAAGAGCTTGGAATAACAACTACAATCAGCCTCCTTTGAATTTATAGCAATTTTCATGCATTTTAGTTCTAATATTTAACCCAAATGACAATTTTATTTTTGTTTCAGATAGATAAATAAGAATATTGCTCACTGTGTTTGTTTACCTTTCCTTCTTATATCTGATATCTTCCACTTGAGATAATTTTCTTCTGTCTGAAGAACTACATTTAGTAGTATCATTTAGTAATTATCTATTCGTAGCAAATGCTCAGGTTTGTTTATCTATAAATGTCTTTATTCCTTCCTCATCACTGAATGATGTCTGCTGAATATGTGATTCTAAGTTGATAGTTATTTTGCTTTAGTGCATTCTAGCTATTATTATACTGGCTTCTGGTATACATTGTTGCTACTTAGAAGTCAGTTGTCAAACTAATTGCTTTCTGGGAAGATGATCAATCGTTCCTCTCCACAACATTTAATATTTTTTCTTTGTCTTTGCTGCCTCTGCAGTTTTACTGTGGTATGTCCAGGTATCAAGTTTTCCATATTTTTTAAATTTTATTTTGATTTTACTTAATTTTTATATGAATTATGAATTTCCATAAATTCTGGAAAATTCTGTTTATATTTATCTAAATATTACTTTTACTCATTTTTCTCTTACCTTTCCTTCTGGAATCCAGAGGGTAAAAGTTAGCTTTGTAGTCTATTCATGTTTTGGATTATAATGTGTTCTTAATTTTTAGTCTCTGAATTGTTTTCTTTAATTTGTTTAAGTTGTGACATGATATTGTTGTGACATGATATTAGACATACAGCAAGGTCCCAAGAATAGTAATAGTAAAGGACGTTCATGTACCTTCATCCAGATTTTCCAGCTGTTAACATTTTACCACATTTTCCGTTATCTCTATCTATCTGAAACATTTAAGGATAATCCTGGCCACAATGCCTCTGAATCATGAAATACTTCTTTATATTTTTTTCTAAAAATAAGAACAACAGTATATTTATAAAAGCCAGGGTATTAATATAGATGTGGTATTATTAATTAGTATACAGGAATTGTGGTCTTTTTGCATTGCTGTGATTACTCAAAGATGTAGTGGCTTAAAACAACAGATACGTGGAGTGAACTCCTCAGTCAAAAGACATAGACTGGCAAATTGGATAAAAACAAAACAAAATAAATCAGGATCCTCTAACTACATGTTGTATATGAGAAACTCACTTTAGATATGAGGACATGCATACCTTGAAAGTGAAATATATTCCATGCAAATAGTAACCAAAATGGAGAAGACAAAATAGATGATAAATCAGACAAAATAGATTTTAAGTAAAAAATTTTAAAAGAGACAGAGGACATTATATACTTATTATAGGGTCCATTCATTATATCTTTAAGAAGATATAATAAAGGTATATGCAGCAAAGATTAGAGCTTCCAAGTATATAAAAACAAACATCGACAGAATTAAAATGAGAAATAGTGAGCTCTACAATAATGGTCAGAGACTTGAAAACCCTGTTTTAATAGTGGAAGAAAAGTAGACAGAAGATCAATAAGGAAACAGAAGACTTGAACACTATAGTCCAATTGAATTTAACACAAATGTAGAGAACACTCCACCCAATATTAGCAAAATACATATTTTTCACATGGAACATTCTCCAAGATAGAACATATGTTAGGCCACAAACCAAACTTAATACATTTTTAAATATTAAAATAATACAAAGTATCTTTCACAACTACAATGGAATGAAGCTAAATATCAATAGCAGAAGGAAAACTGGAAAACCCACAAATATGTGGAAATTAAAATGCTCTTAAACAATCAATAAATCAAAGAAGAAATCAGAGGGAAATTAGGAAATATCCCAAGACAAATGCAAATAGAAGCACAGCAGACCAAAATGTATTGAACTCAGTGAAAACAGTGCTAAAGGGGAAATTTATAGCGATGAATACTGGCATTGAGAAAGAAGAAATGTCTCAAGCCAATAATCTAACTTGATACCTTAAAGAACTAGAAAAAGGAGAAGAAGAACAACAACAACAACAAAAAAAAAAACCAAAGCTAGCAAAAGGAAGGAAATAATAAAGATTAGAGCAGATATAAACAAAAGAGAGAAAATGAACAAAACCAACAGTTGGTTCTTTGGAAAGATCAAGAAAATTGGCAAGCATTTAGCTAGACTAAGAAAAAAGTAGAGAAAATGTAAATAAATACTTCAGAAATTAAAGAAGAGACATTATTACCAATTTTACAGAAGTGAAAAGGACTATAAGAGAGTACTAAAAAATTGTATGACAGCAAATTGGGAAGACTTGATGAAATAGACAAATTAGAAAACACAACCGACCAAGACTAAATCTTAAAGAAATTAAAAAAAAAAAAGTGAATAGACCTAAAAAGACTGGATCAGTAAGCAGAAACCTCCCCCAAGAGAAAAATCCAAGACTAGATAACTTACTGGTGAATTCTACCAAACATTTAAGAAAGAATTAACCCTAATCCTTTTCAAACTCTTCCAAAAAGTTAAAGAAGAAACCCTTCCAAATTCATTTTATAAAGCTAGCATTACCATAATATCAAAGTCAGATAAAGACACTACAGAAAAAGAAAACTACAGACCAATATCTTTAATGGATATTGTTACAAAAATCCTCAAGAAAATACCAGCAAACTGAATTCAACAGCATGATTACAGGATTATACACCATGACCAAGCAGGACTTATTCCTGGAATGCAAGGATTGTTCAACATACTATAATCAGTCAATGTAATACATTAACAAAATGAAAGAAAAAAAAGTATATGATCATCTCAGTTGATACAAAAAAAGCATTTGAAAAAATTCAGTACTCTTCCATGATAAAAAACATTCAATAAACTAGAAATAGAAGGAAACTACATTAGGATGATAAACGCCAATATGACAACCTAGAGTTAACATCATACTCAATGATGAAAGATGGAAAGCTTTTCCTTTAAGATCAGGAACAAGACAAGGATGACCACTTTTGCCACTTCTATTCAACATTGTACTGGGGCGCCTGGGTGGCTCAGTCGGTTAAGCATCCGACTTCAGCCCAGGTCATGATCTCACGTAAGTGAGTTCGAGCCCCATGTCAGGCTCTGTGCTGACAGTGCAGAGCCTGGAGCCTGTTTCAGATTCTGTGTCTCCCTCTCTCTCTGACCCTCCCCCATTCATGCTCTGTCTCTCTCTGTCTCAAAAATAAATAAACATTAAAAAATAAAAAGAAAACATTGTACTGTATGTCCTAGCTGGAGGAATTAGGAAAGAAAAATAGATAAAAGCATCCAAATTGGGAAAGAAAGAGTAAAATTATATTTGTTTACAGATTATATGATTTTATATGTAAACAATTCTAAAGACTATGCACACATATACACACTGTTAGAGCTAGTAAACAGATTCATCAACATTCAAAAATCAGTTGCATTTCTATATACTGATAGTGAACAATCAGAAAAGGAAATTAAGAAACAATTTCCTTTATGATATTATCAAAAAGAATAAAATACTTAGTAATAAACTTAATCAGGGGAACAAAGGACTTGTACACTGAAAACTACAAGATGTTGCTGAAAGAGATTAAATAATATACAAATAAATGGAAAGACATTCTGTGTTCATGAACTGAGAGACAATATTATTTGGATGTCAGTACTACCCAAGTAAATTCACAATTTTTGTGAAATACCTATCAAAATATCAACAATGTTTTTTTGCAAAAATAGAAAAACATATCTTAAAATTAATTTGGACCCCCAAAGTACCATGGATGGTCAAAATAGTCCTGAAAAAAATTGGAAGTATCATTCTTCCTGATTTCAAAATTTATTATAAATCTACAGCAATCAAAACAGTGTGGTACTGGTATAAAGCAGACATATAGGCCAGTCAACTAGAATGGAGAGTCCAGAAATAAACACATAACATATATGGTCTGATGCTTTTTAATAAGAGTACCAAGACCATTTACTGGGGAAAAGACACCCTTTTCAACGAATGATCTTTGGAAAACTGGATATCCATATGTAAAAGAGTGTGGTGGGACTCTTATCTTACACTATAGGCAAAACAAAAACAAAAACAAAAACAATCCGTATGGACCAAAGACCTAAAAATAAGAGCTAAAATTATAAAACTCTTAAAAATATATATAGCAGCTTCACAGCATTGGATTTGGCAATGATTTCTTGGATATGACACAAAGCATAGCTAACAAAGAAAAAATGGATAAATTGACTACATAAAACTTAAACTCTGTAGTGTATCAAAGAATACTAATAATATAATTGAAAACAAGGACTCAGGGAGATAACCGTACAACCATGTTCATAGCAGCATTATTCACAATAGCCAAACCAGAAGCAACCCAAGTCTCCATCAATGGATGAGTGAATTAAAAAAAAATGTAGTATATACATACAATGGGATATTATTTAGCCTTAAAATGAAAGGGACTTCTGACACATGTTACAATATGGATGAATTTTAAAGACATTATGCTAAGTAAAACAAATAGAAAAGGACAGATTCTGTTATGATTCCACTTATAAGAGGGACCTGGGATAGTTAGATTCATAGAGACAAAATAAAATGGTGATTGTCAGGGGTTTGGTGTATGGGACATGGGAAGTTATTATTTAATGGGTACAGTTTCAGGTTAGCAGATGAAAAGAGTTCTGATGGTGGTGATGGCAGCACAAAAATGTAAATGCACTTAATACCACTGAACTGTACACTTAGAATGGTTTAAATGGTCATTTTTATGTCATCTCTATAATGCCACAATTAAAGACATTAAGTATAAAAAACAAAAAACAATGCCAAAACACTTACTATCTTATAATTTTGTGGGTTGGGAATCAGGAGTGACTTAGTTGGATGAGTTTGGACCAGAATATCTATGTCGTTGTTGCCAAGCAACAGTCATTTAAAGGCTTTCTTGGGCTTGGTGATCCATTTCCAAAAAATACACACTCACACGGCTGTTAGCTGGAAGCCTTAGTTCCTCACTATGTGGACCTAACCATAGAGTTGCTCGATGTCTTCATGATATAGTGACTAACTTCCTCAGGGTGAGCAATCTAAGAGAGAACAGTAGGAAGCCTTGATGCCTTTTCAAACTTACAAGTGGTTTTCTTCTGTTTCTACCGTATTCTGTTTGTTAGAAGTGAGTCACTATGTATACACCACTCAAGAAGTGAGGAATTAGGCTAGGAGGAACATCAAGGATTTGTGGACATGTCTGTAAAGCACCACAGACATTATTCAAATTTTTCTCATTGTCCCGATGATTTCCTATATAGCAATAGAAAGTGTAGGATCACATGTTTCTTTAGTGTTCTTTAATCTCTTTCATTGGCATTTTAGAAGAGTGCATCTAGGTGTGCTACAGATTGTCTTTCAGTTTGAATGTCTGATGTTTCCTCATGGTTAGATTCAGTTATGCATTTTGGGATGAATATTTTATTTTATTATTACTTTTTAAACATCTATTTATTGATTTTAAGAGAGTGTGTGAGCAGGGGAGGGGCAGAGAGAGAGAGAGAGAGCGAGAATCCCAAGCAGGCTTCAGGCTCCAGGCTGTCAGTACAGAGTTGGATGCCAGCTCAGCGAACTCCTGAACATGAGATCATGACCTGAGTCAAAATCAAGAGTCATGCACTTAACAGACTAAGCCAGCCAGGTGCCCCTTGGGAGGAATATTTTTTTTTTTTAATTTTTTTTTTTAAACGTTTTTTATTCATTTTTGGGACAGAGAGAGACAGAGCATGAACGGGGGAGGGGCAGAGAGAGAGGGAGACACAGAATCGGAAACAGGCTCCAGGCTCTGAGCCATCAGCCCAGAGCCCGACGTGGGGCTCGAACTCACGGACCGCGAGATCGTGACCTGGCTGAAGTCGGACGCTTAACCGACTGCGCCACCCAGGTGCCCCGGGAGGAATATTTTAAAGGTATGTTGCACCACATAGGGGAGCCCACGGTGTTAACTCTTCTCAAACAGGTAATATTAATTTTAATCATTTGATTTAGTTGGTGACTGCTGGCTTCTCTATCATATAATTACTATAGTTTTATTTGTGATTAGTAAGATGCCTTTGAAATCTTTTTTTCCCCTTTGTAATCAGTATGATACTTTGAGAATCTATGAATATTGCTGTCCTACTATTCATTGAACTTTAACCCACTTGCTTTCGAATAAATATTTTGAGGATCCTGGGTGGCTCGGTCAGTTAAGCATTGGACTTCATCTCAGGTCATGATCTCATGGTTTAGGAGTTTGAACCCTGCACCAGACTTTCTGCTGTCAGCACAGAGCCTGCTTCAGACCCTCTGTTTCTCTCTCTCTTTGACCCTCTTCTCGTTCTCTCTCTCTCTTTCTCAAAAATAAATAAAAACATTACAAAAATAAATACGTCAAAATGTCTTGGCAGATCATTAATGCTTTTAAAAAGCATGTTTCATTTTGTATTTTAATATTTTAGGTTGTCTTCTGCATCAGGGTCAGTCAGGTATCTGTTCCACCAACTACTAGAAACCAATGCAGTGTTTCCTATTTTGATACCTATTTTTACAGCTAATATTGAATCCTTTCCCTGCCTCTCAGAACTTTGGCTATTGTCACTGAGCATTATGGTTATTTCTTACTTGTTAAAAACAAGATGTACTCCCCTCTAAGTATTCACATATTCTGCCTCACCAAATTATCTTAAGCACCTTGTGGATAGAGTTTATAGCCTAGTCCAAATGTTCTCCTAATAGTAACTCAGTAAGTTGGATCACTATTAAGTGATATTAAGTGCTATATTCCCATAGCAAAAAATGCCTAATGATAATATTAACTAATGATAATTGTGTGCTTGCTATATTTTAACATTCTAGATGCATTTACAAGTATTGATTCATTTAATCTTCCTAACATCTTATGAAGTGGATGCCATTATTATCCCACTTTTACTAATTAGAGAGCAAATAATGGCAAAGCCATGAGTCAAATCCAGGCAGTCTGTCTCCAGAGCTGGTACTATTATTGGACACTAGTGCCATGAAAAAGGATTGCCTCCTGAAGAACTATGAGGTATTTGTAAACCTCTACATGAATGTGAAATCTCTAAGGCAAGAGAGGCTGAGGTTAGAAGGGAACATAAAAAACATTCCCCTTTTCCCCAAGCTGAAGAAACTGAAGCTTGAAAAAACAGCTTATTTACTATTTAGGGATAAAGATGAGGCAAAATTTAGGTCTCCTGATGCCCAATCAATTCAGTTCACTTTCCATCATATCATACTGTAAATGTCTGGTAAAGTGAAAATAAACACCCTCCACTCAACTATTTCACCAGGGGCATTGATGTAACTCTACAATGTCAATTTCGAAGTTGAATTCTAAAATGAATATGCTAGATATGCTATATATTAATTAAACATGAACTGCTTTTGCTTGCTTTCTTAGAACATAAAATGGCTTTGGGGGAATGATTTGGATGACCTATGCATTTTTGCACAGATAATCTGGTTAGTTCAAACTTTTTCTCTTGTCCTAAGCAAATATATTTGACATAATTTCTCTGCTCACTTGCTTAAAAGTAATCTTTGTAAATGCAATTTTTGAACATGCTCTGGAAAAAGTCTTTCCTGGTTATAAAATAAATAAAGTATGCAGCTATAAAGAGGAACCATTATATGCATAATCATTTAGGAAAATACTCAAGTTATTTGTAGTATTGGGTTTTGGCTTGAGAAATTGATACACTTACAGTGTATAGTGGCAGTGTTCCTTGACACAACAGTTTTGATTTCCATGGATTGATTGGCATTATTTTTGCTCTAGTGGGGTCTATGGAACATTGGTATTATTAAAATAATCCTCAACACCTGCATATTTAGAGGCTTCTGTATGATACTTAGGAAACAGTGACATTCAGAATCTTAAACAAATGAGTATACATCATGTGCTCTTATGAATCAGAAGGGGGAACCAACTCTTCAGAACACAGATGATTCAAAAATAATGCCCGACAGCATATACTGGGTGAATTTGAGCTCTCCCATGCATTGTGAAGGTATGGAGATTAAGATACTCTTGCATTTTACCCTTTTATTTGTGTTGTGTTGATATTCTTACATTGATTTATTATTTTTTTTTTTTCATTCTCTTATCTCCTCCTGGTAGCACAAACATACTTGAAAGGGAAGTACGTCATAAAAACACGGATTATAGATGCAGAATGGTGATAGTTGTTATGGGTTGATTGAATTTTTACCTCCTGGGATGGAGATGTCTAGACTGCTCAGTTCAGGCACATGAGAGGAATCTACATCTCGATTCCCTTACTCTTGGGTTCGGCCATGTGGCTGTTAGGGTCAATGGGATATGAGGAGAAGTTATTGATTAAGTCATATCCATGCCTAAGCATTTAATCAAGTTTCCTTTCTGGCCTAAGTGACTGAAGAGGCAGGCCTCTTATGCCAGGTGGTTTACTCACAAGATACCGGAGCCTCCATTAGCTTGGAAATCCAAGTGATGTGTAAAGCAGTCCCACTTGGAATTTCCACATGTGGGATATGTAGCATTAGTGAGAAATAAACTTCCATTTTGGTAGGCCATTGAGATTTGGGGTTTGTTTGTAACAATACCCTGGCCAATAGAGTGGTTAATAAATGTGTGTGTATTAAAATAAGTCAGGCAGGGGCGCCTGGGTGGCGCAGTCGGTTAAGCGTCCGACTTCAGCCAGGTCACGATCTCACGGTCCGTGAGTTCGAGCCCCGCGTCGGGCTCTGGGCTGATGGCTCGGAGCCTGGAGCCTGTTTCCGATTCTGTGTCTCCCTCTCTCTCTGCTCCTCCCCCGTTCATGCTCTGTCTCTCTCTGTCCCAAAAATAAATAAACGTTGAAAAAAAAAAAAAAAAAAAAAAAAATTTAAAATAAGTCAGGCAGAGAAAAACAGCTATCATATGTTTTCACTCATGTAGAAATTGAGAAACTTAACAAAAGACCATGGGGAAAGGGAAGGAGAAAAAAATAGTTTCAAACAGAGAGGGAGGCAAACCATAAGAGACTCTTAAATACAGAGAACAGATTTAGGGTTGATGGTGGAGCAGGGGAGAGGGGAATGGGTGATGGGCATTGAGGAGGGCACTTGTTGGCATGAGCGCTGGGTGTTATATGTAAGCAACAAATCATGGGAATCTACTCCCGAAGCCAAGAACACACTGTATTCACTGTGTGTTAGCTAACTTGACAATAAATCATGTTTAAAAAAACACATATAGAAAAAAAGAATTAAACTCCTTCATAAAATTATGTGAATAATTTTGAAGATCTTTATAAGATGTAGATAATATAATCCTTCTAAGTTTTATCTTGAGTTTTGCTATATACTTATTATCAATTCAATTAGCACATTCCCTCCCTCCCCCCTGAATTTAATATATATCCTAACACTGATTCTCCAATCTTCAGATTTGGTATTCTCACTGTGAAGCTTTGGCTCCTAATCCTAGCATCCTATGATTGTTGTCTCACAAGGATTTTGTAAGTAAAGAATCAACTGTTCCCTCCTCCTCTTTCTCCTTTCTTTTTTCCCCAATAAATGGATGCCTTTAATCTCTTTGAGAAATTGCTTCTTCTCCTTTTTTCTAGACTTTCAGGAATATGCTTTACTAGATTAAAAAAAAAAAAAAAGCCAAACTCATTGTCCCCAGACATTTTGTGTTTTATAATTCTGTCAGGCCTGTAAAAAGCAACAAGGTATGGTTTTGGAGGAATTCTCTCCTCCTCATGTGAGAATAATAGTTGATTGCCAAGTAAACAGCATGATCCATATAGATTGGAAACGTAGAGATCTGTTTCTATCCCTGTGGTAGTTCATTCTTTTGAGTCGCAGAAGCACCGGGAGCCCTAAACTAGACTTGTGGAATCTGTCAGAAAAAGACAAAACCATTTAAATAATGTGGGCTTACGTAGTGTCAAGCTTCATTTTTGGTAGGATTTTTGAACTTTTAGAAAATTTCAGCCCAATAGTTGATGTTTTATAAATGAAAAAGAGTTACAGATAATAGTCTATGAAAGATACTGACAATGTAATTCAGTAAATTATCATTAAGGACCTGTGTCCAAAATAATATTATCCTATTCTGAGAGGAGGACAGGTGGGCAGAAGAAGGTGAAATACACAAAGATAAAACATGTTACTGTACTTATAGATTAGTAAAGAAAAAGAACATTTACAGAAATTATTATCATGTAAAAGAAGATATATTACCTTAAAAATGGAGTTCTATGATAATAAAATTCAAAAAGGTTTAATTAAAATTTAAAAAAATCAAGCTGAGGGATTGTATGTAACCTGGTATGGATCAGGTAGCCTTGGAAGACTGGATTTTTATACAAATAAATAAAAAAAAAGTTAAATAATACACTGTAAGTAAAGAATATAAGCCAGAGTATACTGGATATGGTATGGGGATGATGAATTATTAGAGGTTGGAGAGGCTGGTGAATTAAAATGGATTGTCATATGGAAATGGGTAAATCCAGAAATATAGATTGGAGGCTCATAATACATGTATTTGCTTTAAGACAGATGGGAAAAAGAGCCTGCTATAAATTTTAGAGTGGAGCACTAAAATGATGTAAAGGCCCTTTAATTTTTGGAAAATAAGTTTATGAACATATATTAATATGGTTATGTAAATTCTCACTGGCCTTAATTCTCTCTACCAGTACAATTGTGCATCAGGGTGTATTGAGTGGTACCTGATACATTGGGTCAAGCCCTCAGACAGCTCTGGTGAACACGGTGGGTGGCTTCCCTAGAACACATTTACCGTCTTCTTTTCTAACATTTATTTCTGTTGAGCATGGTGGAGCAGTGTAAAATCAATAGTGGTTCCCAGAGTGGTTGCATTGGGCCTCAGGTGGAAGCAGGCATTCAAGTCTAGGCACTAGCCTTGTCCTATCATTTATTAATCATGTGGCCCTGGTGGGGTTAATCTCTAAGCCTATTAAACTCCTTGCCTTGCTCTGCTCATAAAGCACTATAACAGGGAAGCCTTGGTGGCTCAGGTAAGCATCTGATTCTTGGTTTCAGCTCAGGTCATGATCTCACACTCTGTGAGTTTGAATGCCACATCTGGCTCTGTGCTGACAGAGCTGAGCCTGCTTGAGATTCTCTGTCTCCCTCTCTCTCTCTCTGCTCCTCCCTGCTCACTCTCTCTCTTTCTCAAAATAAATAACTAAACATTATTTAAAAAACACTATAACAGTATACCCTGTGTGAGCAGGTTATGTCCACAGATGACTCAGCAAGACATTATGGGAAAACTGCCACAAAACAAGTCAGAGTGGTCCTCTTTTGTACTAGCCCATGATTGCCATATATATCCTATATTGGTACAGCCTGCAAAACAGACTGGCAAATCCTCTCAAAAAAAATTTTTTTAAAGCTATTTTTGCCTTCCCCAAAAGGTTAGTATTAAGAGAATAATATAGTAACAGTGACTACCATGGGTGGGGAAAATGTAACTCTCATTTATAAAATACACATATGTGCCCTTGTTTATTTTTCCAAGTCAAACAGAAGGGGCTCATTGAATAAGGAAAAGCAGAGAAAAGAAAACAATCAGGCAAGTGGAAATGTCAATGAAATAGAAATTTCAGTAGAAAACAGGACCTCAGAGTCACAACAGAAGCTCAAAGAATTTGCAAAATTATTGGAGAAAGCATTAACCTTGCAAGGCTCTGGCTAGTGGGGTGGAGTAAACTTTATTTAAATCCCAAATCTCAGAGGTTACCTCATCTGACGGGGGGTGGGGTGGGGCAGATTTCGTTCAGCCTTGGGGGAACAGTCACAATTTCTAGCGCACAGAAGGAGGGGATGGTCTAGCCCCAGTGCTGTGCAACCAGCACTATGTTTGTGAATTTGGAGGATGAAATCCAGCACTAATCAGCAAACATCCTAGTTGAGTTTCTGAATGGCAGGCTAACAAGCAACCCAGTCTACCCTCTCCGATTAGGAAAGGGAAAATAGCCCCTGGGTTTGCAGTCTTTGAGAGTACTCCAGTCGTGTCAGCTTAGAATGATTTCTGCATGTTTTGTTTGGACAAGTGCAATCCTAGTACTCTAGGGCGATTCTTAGGGTCTCCAGTTTTCTTCCCCCTGCTTTTTTTTTTTGTTTCCTCATAATTTTCCTGTCTGTCAAGTCACTCTATCAGACTTTTGTAATACAACTGGCTACTTAGCAGGAGTGTTCCCAGTAAATTCACTGCAGACTTCAGCCACTCCATCATGGCTTCTGTAGTTGGCAGAACTCAGCCTCACTGCTTATGATGCCAGGTGTACTGGTTTACGCACCTACCAGACTCAGATAGAACAGGAAACTGATGCTCATGGTGCTCAGACCCTCTGCCCTCTTCCTTTGGCTTCCTAACCTTCCAGTTTAGGTTTTCTTTTTCTGCTTCTTCCGCATTTTGCAGTGCATCTGATCTTGGTTTGGGGGTTGGTTTATTTATTTTCTGCATCTTCAATTTTCTCCTCTGTCCCGTTCATAATCCACTGATTAGTTTATAGCTTTCCCAATTTCTCCACCATGTCCTGTTCTGCAGGAATTGAGGCAGAATGGGAGAAGATGAAAAGGCAATTTAAATCTGTTTTTTTTTTTTTTACTGATTTCAGTAGTGCTGTATGACATAGGAGCTTTTTGACCTATGTGTGTGTGTGGTGGTCCTGGTGGCTTTGGAAATAGACACCATCAGCGTGACGAGGCCCCACCGTAAATGATCACTTAGGTTGGGGCAACTGACTATCAGGTTCTGTCACATCTTGGATGAGTTACTTAGAACAAGTTAGTTAACATCTTTAACCTCAATTTTTTTTTTCCATAAACTACCATCTGAATCTACAAATTGCTCAGATGTAATGAGATAAGGAATTTGAAGCGAAAGCAACCTTATACTGTGGCTACTGCTTGTACTCATACTACCAGTGCCATTTTACTATTTCTGTGTTACTGCTCCTTCTCAAAGTTTCCTGTTTGCCACGGGAGTGGCAAACCTAAAGAGGTTTAGCATCAAAATTCCATTTTCTATGTCTTAAATATGCTGCAAAACATAATGTGTGCTCTGCTTTGACCGAAAAGGCAGGCATATAAGTTGCAAAATCTAGAACTATGTGGTTTGTCCTACGTGTGACAGGTTTCTGTGTCAGTGTCCTGTGGAGGAGGACACAATGCACCCAGATATTGCCTACCTCCACCCTCAGAGTTTCCAGGTCCGGGGAGAGGTTGCAGGGGCCAGAGTCCCAAGGCGGGTTGCCTCTGGCCCCAGGCAACCATATCTCTTTATCTCCCAGTTTTGCTCTGAAGTGACAGTTGGGAGATACTAACATGGTGAAACTCTGCCCAAAGAAGATGAATTTGACATATCCTTTATATGTAACAAGTATATGTATGTCCACATGCATGCCTTTATTTGTGTTTTTGTTCTTATTTTTATTTCTTTTGTGAGGAATGATCTAAGGAGTAGTTAGCATTGGACTAAGAGTACCAAAGATTTGGAGGCCGTAATCATTCTACTATACTGTAAGAGAGAGGACAGTTGGTTTTCTTTTCGTTTGTTAACACATGACAGTATATGAAAATTCAAATCAAACAACATAACATTTTAGAGAATAATTATAAAGTACCTGTCAGAAGAATTCATTTGCCTGGTCCATGGATTAGTTAAGTAAGTGTTATTAGACTTAATGTGTAAATAAAAGTATGTTTCGCATTTTCATTAGGCTCATAGGATTCTCTGGACCGTATGAGGTACTTAATAAATGTTCCTTAAGTGAATGTCTACCTTATGGGTATGCATTGGACATTTCTTACAGCAATGAGATAAATGGGCAATGTGGAGGGTGTAGTTTTAAATTTTATTAATTTAAGTTTTATGTCAAGATAATTAGCGTGCAAAAATGCTATCCTGCCTTATAAAAGATCTGGAGCAACTGTAGAGGTAAAATCATGTATTGAATGGATTCTATATTGTGTTTTTTGACAAAGTATCATCTGGACTCTATTTATGGAAAGTTTCCTTGCCTTCTCATAGAAACCAGTTTTCTCATCTTTATGTTTTAGGATTATAAATTACTGTTATTCTTCTGGTGGAGTTTTGCAGATATCATTTGTGCTTTAGGCATAATCCAGGATACTGTTCACTCTGTCTTGCCTTATACTCAGGCATTTCATGTCTGCATTTCCACCATTGTGAAGCCCTCTGTTTAGAGTACATGTTTCTACATCTTGGCCTCATTTTACTTAAATACTCTGCTGTGGTTGATTAACCACAAGCTATATAAGCAGCAGATAAGAAAGAAAAAGAAATAACTTCATACTTCATACAGAATTATTGTCAATAGAAGGTGACACAGGCTGAAGTAATAATAAAAGTTAAATAGAGAATATATCAAGTTAATGTATAGCATAATCCCAAACTCCATGGAGGGTTTGGTTTATTGTGATGTTAGGGGAAGCAAGCAGAGCCTTGAAAGGCTAGTTATTTTTGAATTCCTGAAGGGCATAGTAACCTTTACATAAATGCAACCTACTGAGAGTCTAAGATGAAATTTTAGTATGTCTGTATAATTTTCTTTCTAATGATGTTATAACATCCTGCATTCTTTATAGTAAATACATACAAGTATGAATTCAGGAATAAAATATGTCATTTTCTGCAATAGAGAGCTAGTAGGAAATAAAATATGTTACAAAGCATTACTTGATAAGCCATATCCAGAAACAGGAAGCAATTCTAAATCACTGACACTGATTCTGTCAGTCACTCAAAAAAGTCACTGAATATTAGAGCTAGCAGTATACCAGTTAAACCTCAAAAACGTAGTTATAGGTAAATAAAAGAATATATTATTTTACTCCCTGGGGCGTAAATATAAGAGAACTATTAATAGAGCAGCCACAACAAGTTATTTTGGGAAGTGAGAACTGTTAGGACCTATCCCCTAATATTTTGAGTGTGATATATTGCTGTTCAACCAAGCATTCCCGTTATTATCCACTTATCATTTTGGAGTGGGATTAAAAGACTAAATTCATGTGATGTTCACACGTTATAGGCATCAATAATGGGGTAGCAGCAATAGCATAGGCTGTCTCAGAAATTAACCTATGCCCGTGATGTCTTTTCTCCATTTTGGAAGTTATAATGAAACAATACGAAGATAATCTAGGGAGAGCCTTGCTCAGTTGAGTCACTATATTCTGGAATTGTATCCTTTAACTTTCCAGAACCAGATATTGTATGTTCTCAGTGCACTCAGTGATTAACTCATACTTCTTAAACTCACGAAGACCTGATACATAAGTCAGAAATACTAATTTATGAATGAGAATTATTTCCAGTGATGCTTATAAACCCTGCCAAGAGCAAACTGCTCTCTCCTCGTAACAAACCACACAGGAAAGCAAATTGCCCATTAGCCCATTACTTTGATGGTATTTAAAAGAAAAAAAAAAGGTATAAGAATAATTTAAATCCAATATTTCATAATAGATTATTTCTGATTCACAATGGAGAACTGTACTCATATCCCGTCTAAATCCTATATCTTCTTCCTTGAACAGTACTGAATGCTGGATACTTTTTGTATCAGATCCTTTCTGTTGGCATTATCACATTTGGAGAGTTTACTATCAAAATTAGTTAGAGTATAAGAATGCGACTGATTTCTGTACATTGATTTTGTGTCCTGCAACTTTGCTAATAGCCAAATTATGGAAAGAGCCTAAATGTCCATCAACTGATGAATGGATAAAGAAATTGTGGTTTATGTACACAATGGAGTACTACATGGCAATGAGAAAAAATGAGGTATGGCCCTTTGTAGCAACATGGATGGAACTAGAGAGTGTGATGCTAAGTGAAATAAGCCATACAGAGAAAGATACCATACGGTTTCACTCTTATGTGGACCCTGAGAAACTTAACAGAAACCCATGGGGGAGGGGAAGGAAAAGAAAAAAAAGAGGTTAGAGTGGAAGAGAGCCAAAGCATAAGAGACTCTTAAAAACTGAGAACAAACTGAGGGTTGATGGGGGGTGGGAGGGAGGGGAGGGTGCGTGATGGGTATTGAGGAGGGCACCTTTTGGGATGAGCACTGGGTGTTGTATGGAAACCAATTTGACAATAAACTTCATATATTGAAAAAAAAAAAATTAGAGAATGCTTTTAGGTGTCCCAGATTCACTGTTTTCTTCCACTGGCAAAACTCTCTAAGTTCTTGAAGTTTTTATTGTGCAAATCTCAACTTACATAGTATTTAAGACCCCTGGGGTGCCTGGGTGACTCAGTCAGTTAAGTGTCCGACTTCGGCTCAGGTCATGATCTCACGGTTCGTGGGTTCGAGCCCCGCATCGGGCTCTGTAATGACAGCTCAGAGCCCGCAGCCTATTTATGATTCTGTGTCTCCCTCTCTCTATGCCCTCCCAACTCATTCTCTGTCTCCCTCTCTCTCAAAAATAAATACACATTAAAAAAATTTTAAAAAACCCTCATTAAAAAAGAAAAAAAAGACCCCAGACTCACTCACCTCACTTACAGTGAGTGATATGTGCACCATAGAATGACTGCCCCAACACCTTGGCTTGGTTTTGCTAATGTCAAAAGGAATTACAGCCAATAAATATCAGGAAAACAAAACAAAACAAAACAAAACAAAACAGAGTTCTTGACATACACATGGAAGGATAGACCTTTCCCTGGAGCTCTCACTTTGTGAAAAGTATGTAAGCATGGAGTTTCCCTGGGAGTCCATAGAGATTTTCCTGACCAAAAAAACCAAAAATGCTAAAGGCTACCATTTATGAAGGACCTGCCATGGGCCAGCAAATATTATTATTAGTGAATGTGCCTGCAGTTTCTCATTTGATCTTGACAACAATAGAATTTTATAGACATTATTAAGTCCATTTTAAAGTTAATAAACTGAATTTCAGATAAATTAAGGTAAATAGTTAAGGTTTTTGAATTCTGTGAGAGATCCAATATTCAACTGAGGTCTATCTAGCTTTAAAGCTTGACATTCTAATCTATCTGCACACTGCCTCTAAGATAGTTCCTAACCAGCCTTGGAGCATGGCTTCATTCTGCATTCCTGAAATTACTTGAATCTGCTTTGTTTTTTCCACCCTGTGCCATACTCTTACCTGAGAACTTGATTATGGTCTTATACTAAAGCATTATTTTCACTAGTTTAGGCTACCTAGGTCTTATGAAATACTCATAAGTATTTATTTGTTTATTTTGTATTGGCAACCAGTCTCCTCACATTATCTGTCTAGAGGATTGCCTTCTAATGAAGTCTTTGGTCTTTAATGATACACTGTATACCACATTCTAAACTGACCTTGAACTGTTTGATAACTGTGATGTCAGTCACATTGAAATAATTGGGCCCCTTCTTTCCTATCAAGCTGCTGCTGTTAGTAGGCCCAGATACTCTAGTGGCAGAAAGAAACAATAGAAGATTTGGACTTTTTTTGGTTTAGAGGTTGTTTTTTTTGTTTGTTTGTTTTTGTTTTTTACATGCTGTGGGCTTGACTGTGGAATACAGGCCTTTCAGATCTGTTCCTGTATTCTAATTTATGAATTATGGCTATATAATGACCTACTCACAATCTCTAATGATTAATCACTCTAGGCTGTCATAGATAAGTGGGATACTGAGTTGTGTCCAATTCCCACTACAGTGACTGTAATGCAGTCCCTTTTTCTCCCATCAACCAACCATAGCTGAAAAGCACTGAATTGAAAGATAGGGTATAAACCTAGAAGCTAGGTTTTGGAACTTCCAATAAGAGGAATATAGGGGGGCGCCTGGGTGGCGCAGTCGGTTAAGCGTCCGACTTCAGCCAGGTCACGATCTCGCGCTCCGTGAGTTCGAGCCCCGCGTCGGGCTCTGGGCTGATGGCTCAGAGCCTGGAGCCTGTTTCCGATTCTGTGTCTCCCTCTCTCTCTGCCCCTCCCCCGTTCATGCTGTGTCTCTCTCTGTCCCAAAAATAAATAAACGTTGAAAAAAAAAAAAAAAAAAAAAAAAAAAAGAGGAATATAGGTATGTTATTTGCTGGCAAGATTGGTACCCAGAGCTTTTTATTAAATAAATATAATCAATAAATGTATTACTAAACTTAACTTTCATATGTGTTATAAATGCATATTACCTTTAAAATGTTCTCTCATTTAAAATCTTCCCTTGGATTTAAACAAATGCCCATTCTTTTTTAGAGTACAACAATGATTCTTCCTTTTTAAAGATTAGGAAGCCTTTTGACACGTTGAATATTTCCTCTCAAGATCAGTGATCTTTCATTAATCCGTTCATTGTATACATACGTATTATTAAGTATAATTTCCAGTAATTTTTGTTTGGGAAAGCACATCAGGATACAAAATATGCCATGAATTCAGTGATACTTTAAATGGTTTTATTTTTCTGGTCACACCAGCTGTTGTATATATGGTTGAAAGGTTAAGAGGCCACATACCTGCCATATATGCTCTTTTCTGTACCACTGTAATAAACACATGGAGTCACAGACTTTTTACCATATCTCTTTGCCCCACCTCTATCTTCTTTAATCATGTCTAGGGTTCCCATTATGCAATGGGTCTGTGGTCATGGAATTACAATAATATATCTTGACTATGTTGTGAGAATATAGGAGAAATCACTCAAGGCCAGTCACAATTTATACATACGTTAAAGTCTACGTGCTTTAATCACCATAAATAACTCTTAAAGGACCTTAAAATTAGAGTGCGTGTTTCAAATTCAGTTTTGTTTGTTTTTGTCATTTTTATCATAATAACGATATTGCTGTCCTTGGTCCTAAAAACATGTGATCAAATCCAGCAGGATTCAATTTAGGAACTATTAAAGGTGGTGGTGAACAGGGCCTATTAGTTGGAATAAAACATGCCCAACACAGTTCTAAAGATCCAGTTCTCCCCAGCACTTTGGCAAAAAATAGTTTCAGCAGAATGTATGTTACTGAACTTTGGGCTTTCCTAAGGATACGTTTTTCACTGTTGTAAAAGGAAAGAGTATTTTTCTAATTTTTTATAATGAACCTTACAGCATATCACTGACACTTAATACGTGTTCACATGTCTGAATAAGAGTGTTTATATATTAACTTGTTTAAGTGTAAGGAAAGAGGATGTTTCCAGCTAGCTCAGGAAAATGGGAGTTATTGTAAAAACATGAGTGGAACGTTTAGGAGGAAAGATTTCATGAGACCTATCAAGTTCTAAACCTGCTGGAAATGGAGACCACAGGGTCATTCGAGGATTGAGAGCAGCTCTCAAGATCGCCACAGCCCAGATAGAAAACATTCATCTAGGGGTGCCTGGGTGGCTCAGTTGGTTAAGTGTCCAACTTCGGATCAGGTCATGATCTTGCCAGTTCTGAGTTCGAGCCCTGCTTCAGGCTCTGTGCTGACAACTCAGAGCCTGGAGCCTGTTTCAGATTCTGTGTCTCCCTCTCTCTCTCTGCCCCTCTCCCACTCATGTTCTATCTCTCTCTGTCTCTCTGTCTCTCAAAAATAAATAAAAACATTAAAAAAAGAATAAGAAAACATTCATCTTTACCCTTCTGCTCCACTACTACTATAATGCTAATAAAAATAGCATTTGCTTCCTTTGTCTGCACTACCAACTGACTTTGACTCCTTCTGCATAGTTTATTTTACCCCATGACAATGATTTTGACTCCCTGTGAAATTCCTTTCCCCAATTTATGGTATCGTTTATTTTCACCTGCACTAATACTGAAAAGGTCCATTATATTGCCTGTTTCAGGTACATGTGAAATCACATCAGATTGTCTTGTTTAGATTTCTCTACAAATGCAAGTATTTTAGGCAAGAAGCAAAGGTCAGCCACTCATTCATGTACCGGGTCACCTTGGGTTAGAGACCCTTCCCTTACACAATCAGCTGTTAGCCCAGTGGGAAATTGGGGCAGGAGGATTTCTTTCCATAGTGATTTTGTTGAGGCCAGTTTTCTGTAAAAGGTGACGTGAGTGATACATATCTGTAATACCCCTAATTTAATATAATTTCAGTGCAGAGAAAGTGTCAGAAGATACTTCTGAAAAGCCTTTGAAATCTCCTTGGAAAATAATAATCTAAATAGGATTGTGTTAAAGACAATATTTTGGTGCCTTTTTTGTGGCTCTGTTACATTTATCCCTGTGGAATAGAGTGTTTTTTGTTTTTTGTTTTTTTTTGTCAGAATATTTTGTGTTTTAACCTATCGTTTTGAACCCAAACGAAGCCTCATTTAGCCAAGGTTTGTGCATTTCATAATATAAGTCACAGACCTTGGGGGATTCTTTCTTACTTCAATTTCCATGTTCCTATTTCCCCATCTCCTGCTCCTCCTTTCAAGATATCATACCTAAAATGGTATTTTTCCCTCTACAACCGCACATTTCTCTGAATACTCTCTGTGTTGCTCCCCTCTAATTCCTTTAATTTCACTTTTTCCTCTCTAGGTTACCTTCCTGGATGCCTATCCTGACGCTACTCATCAGTAACAAATATCAAATGCCATGTTTTTTCCAGGACAACTTCCCAAACTCACAGTGAGAGTAGAACTCCATGTCCTTTGTGCTTTTTTTTTTTTCTTTTTTAACCAAATCACCCTTCTAATTTTAATCACTACATTTTTAATTTTTTCTTTAAAAAATTTTTAACACTTATTTCCGACAGCAGAGCATGAGCATAAATAAATGTTTATTTATTTTTGAGAGAGAAAGAGAGACCAAACACAAGCAGGGGAGGGGCAGAGAGAGGGAGACACAGAATCTGAAGCAGGCTCCAGGCTCTGAGCTGTCAGCACAGAGCCCGACGTGGGGCTCGAACCCATGAACCGTGAGATGATGATCTGAGCTGAAGTCAGATGCTTAACTGACTGAGCCACACAGGTGCCCCTAATCACTGCATTTTTCAATTTATTACAGTTGATCTATTAGAAAGACTCTTTTGGTTCTAAATGACAGATAATCCAACAGGTGTAGAATAACAACAGCAAAATTTGTGCATTAGTTACATAGCTGGAAAGTTCAGTGGTGGATCAGTCCTGGTTCTCGAAAGTGGCCTCAAGAAACTTTCTTAGTATCTTTCTTGTTTTGGCTTCCTAGTGCTGGCTCCCTCCTGAGGCACACTTTTCCCTCTGGGGGATCCCCTCAGCACCTCCAGGCATATATCCTCACACTATAATTTCCCTTCTCTAATAGTTTCAGCTCAAATCCCGGAATTGATATCTCTTCTTAGCTTGTCTTGCATTACAAAAAAAAAAAAAAAAAAACAACAACAACAACAAACAAACTATTATTGGGGCAAAGGGATGGAAAACAGTGATTTACACAGGCTTTCTGTTTATCCCTTAAATCAAGAAGAAGGGATTAATCCCACCAATACTATTTTGAGAGGGGAGAAGAGGTGGTTCCAAAAGGAAAATCAACATTCTGTTCTTATAAGAAGAGAATGAGGGGAAGTATATTTGTCTATAATAAATACAAAAGGGATTGTGCTATGTGTTTTAAGCTTTCCATAGCATCTATCAACTTAGAAAGAATTTAAATGCCCATTAAGTAGATATGGAATACTTGCTCAAACAAAAGTCATTTCATGAGGGTAGAGCTAGATTCTGATGTTGTTGTTTGTGCATTTGCTTTTATTAAGAGGAGTCCTACAATCACCATTGCCCCTCTTGTTTAACTATGCATCCCTCTTTTTCTCGTCCAGAGCACTTAGTCTCTCCTTATCAAAACATGCTCTAAGAAAAGGCAGGACATTTAATCACACTAAAGTATGATGACATAATAGCAGCTTACAGTACTTCCTCTCTCTGGAGTGCATGCCTTTGGCAAAAAATAAATCAAAATTTTGAGGTTAAAAAAAATCAACCATTTACGTATTCAAGAAATATTCATTGAGCACCAATGTGTTCCTAGCTTTGGGGATATCTGTTTTCCTGGCACTACACTCAGGAGAAATTATATTTCTGTTGATACATTAGGCTAAGCCAACAAGAGAAGAATATATTCTTAGTTTATTGTTAGAAGGAGTTTTTTATTTTTTATTTTTTTAAACTTTTTTTTTTCAACATTTATTTATTTTTGGGACAGAGAGAGACAGAGCATGAACGGGGGAGGGGCAGAGAGAGAGGGAGACACAGAACCCGAAGCAGGCTCCAGGCTCTGAGCCATCAGCCCAGAGCCCGACGCGGGGCTCGAACTCACGGACCGCGAGATGGTGACCTGGCTGAAGTCAGACGCTTAACCGACTGCGCCACCCAGGCGCCCCTAGAAGGAGTTTTATAGCATTGTGGTTCATGTGAAGATCTCAGTACTATTTATGTGGAAGAGGGGGATGGGGTGGGGCTTCAAAAAGCTTCAGCCTTTTCAAATGGATAGTTTTCTTTTTAAAATATACATGTTATAAGGAAAAACATATAAATTCTTTAGGTGCAATTTGAAACCTGTTGCCTCAAAACACCTTATAACTAAAATTATTAGTCTTTTCTATGCAATATGCCTTCCTAGAATGTGGGGATTTATCAGTTTGGTTTGTTTTGTGTGGGTTTGTTCAGTAAATCACATATACCTGGGGCTCTACTATGTGTGCCTGTCAGTGTCACTATTCATGCCTAGAAACAGTGTTGTCTTGAATAAAGATGGCTTTTATTGCTCTTTTTGAAGCCCCCTTTTTTTCTGCTCATCTTAAGAGCATCCTGCTTATTCATCCTCATGCCTGGATAGATCAAGACTAAATAAGCCAAACTCAGGAACCCTCTCTCGGACTCCATAAGCCGATAGTTGCAGTCTCTCTGCACCCAGGATGTGTGTGTCTGTGTATGGTGTTGAGTCAGGATCTTTGCTTTCCATCCTTAGATTTTTTTCCTCTCTTCCATGTAACATATTGCATTCTCTCCCCATTATAAATTCTTAATCCTTTGTTAAATTTGCTATGTAATTAAATAATCCAATGCATTGTATGTGTTCTCTCATTATATCCTTGTCTGCATGTCCTTTAAGACCCCATTCACTGATTACTTCTGTGACACCTTCTTCCTATCTGTAACTATAGCCATTTCCTTTACCCTCTCCTGCAACACTGCATGTCCTGTCCTGTCTGACTTCTCTTTACCACTCTGTGCTCTGATTGGACTGTGTGTCTATTTACAAAACTTATGATCTCTAGGGGTGATTGGGCTCTGTCTTATTACCTTTTCATCTGTAACAATTAGAAAAAAAAATCCTGGCAGATAGTAGACATTTAACATGTTTGTTGAATGGATTAATCCCTGGGACCAAAATGTTCCATTTCATGAGGTATCTCCAGTTTATATTAGTAGTTCTCTAGAGAAATGTCTCAGGAAGGATCAGGAAACTGAGTCTGAATGAAACAGAAAATTCTGTTGTCATCCACCAGTAAGGTTGCTGTGGGTGTAAGGTGGAGTTTGAGAAGATGGCAATATACATGCTTCTGTTTGCCATTCTTCCCTAAGGACTACTCAAAGCATAAATTAAAATATCAATTTTCTCCCTTCCTGTTAAAGTTTCAGGCACTTCCTCTGATAATACGTTCCTTATTTCTGAAGAATAAGATAGGTTTCCTTCCCATGTGTCTACCTAGCATCTCCTATTTCCCATGAATATAGAAATCATCACAATGTCTTGTGATTTTGTATATATACACAAAATCATATATAGATGACATATAGAGATAATAAAGAGATGATACAGATAGATTATATATACCTCCATCATATTTTATTCTTAGCTGTGATGTTATGTTCTGGAAGACTATATTTGGTACACCAATGTGTATCCATGTTCCAGAACAGTTCCAGGCATATTGTGGTAGGTAATAGTCACTCAGTAAATGTTTGCTGGATTTAGAATCAGCTGAAATTAAGGGTAATAAGGGAATAAAAGCTTCATGGTGGCAAGAGGAGTCCTTGAGGGATAGTATGTAGATATGTGTAAAGGGAACAGGAGATACAGAAGTCATGAATTATGAATAATAAGAATAACTGAATAGAGTGTATAAAGATTATTTATATAATTTTATTTAGATCTCAGTTTTCTTATGAATAAGCTGAGGGTTTGTTTATAATTTCTGAGATAATTCCTGTTGTCTTTGCTACTACCCCAATCCAAAAACTAAATAATACATATCTCAAAAATTTTACATTTTTAGTCTCATT
This sequence comes from Puma concolor, assembly GCF_028749965.1. Taxonomy (NCBI): domain Eukaryota; kingdom Metazoa; phylum Chordata; class Mammalia; order Carnivora; family Felidae; genus Puma; species Puma concolor. The sequence goes on along the minus strand of NC_141679.1, from coordinate 52,327,295 downwards.
GCTTAACCCATCAAAATAATGATGTACACTCCACAGCAAAAGAAAAGAAAGGCACATGGTAGGTACTGAATAAATCATAATTGTCTGTAATAAATGATTTTTATTTAATTTATTACAAATGTTTGTAATAGGGGCACCTGAGTGGCTCAGTCAGTTGAGTGCCTGACTTCAGCTCAGGTCATGATATCACAGTTTGTGAGTTCGAGCCCCACATCAAGCTCTGTGCTGACAGCTCGTAGCCTGGAGCCTTCTTCAGATTCTGTGTGTCCCTCTCTCTCTCTGCTCCTCCCCAGCTCACACACTGTCTCTCTCTCAAAAATAAATAAAGATTAAAAAAATTAAAAAAACACACAAATGTTTGTAATAAATTCATTCTCCATTTATTGTTTACTAGCATTACTCTAATAGCCTACTTAAATTGTTCATGGATTAAAATAGTCAGAAAGTTAGAATGCTGTAAACATTTCTGCCTAAATCCTTTCTTTAAGGGTCTTGTTTCCCATATCATGAAATATTCTTTATAGCAGATTGCAATAGAGTTTTAAACTGACTTTATTATAGCCATAATGTGAAATGTAAGTACATCTATTCTGAATTTTGTATAATGTCTATATGCTTTGTTTTTCCCATGTTTTTCTGGGAAGGCTAAATGTTTTCTGTATGTAAGTTAAATATATATATATATATATATATATATATATATATATATATATATCTGAAACTATATGCTATACTTTGTAGTATAAATATATATTATAAAAGTAACATAAAATTTATAAAATAATATATATAATAGGTTTCTATACAGTCAACTGAAGTTTAAGCAGCACTGACAAGGCAGTAACTAAGAATACACCTAGTACTGGTGGGATATAATGAAGGTGATTACAGCAACAAGGCAAGGAATAACATGGTTATCTGATGATAAGAAAACAAACACATGAGCACATGAATACACACACATACACACACAGACACCTGCATTATTAAAGCTCAAAAATGTGATAATAACCATTTATTTAGAGGAGAGCCAGTATCCGTGACCTTCACTAGGTATTTTTAATTTCTCAATTGTATCAGTATAAATCTTGATATAATGTTTTCAAGTGCTTAGAAACTATGTCACTAAGAGGTTATGAAGCCTTTGACATAACCATTTGCAATTTGGGGCTGTGACTTCTACTTTATTGTGCTTCTTTCTCTCTACCTTCTTATCTGACTTTTCCAGACACCAGGGGTGGATTGTGTTCCTTCTGTCATTCAGAAAGTGTACAATGATTATGGAATGGTGGATATTAATATATGCTATCATAGTATGCATGCATTATTCATTCATCCATGCATCTATTTATTACTTGTGATAGTGGGCTGAACTAATGGCAGATACCGACAAGAAATTAGAACACAGAAGGAGGGGAAAAGCCAGAGTATTTGTCCCTCAAGCCTCCCCCCAGCTTGTGGTGGCATCTCAAGCAGCAATTGTATTTCTTCCTCACAAAGAAGATGAGCTAATGGTGTAGGTCAATTTTGTGCCATTTGTGAAAAGACAGTTTGGTGTAATTTAATATTTTTCTCAATTACCAAAGTGTGATATGAAATGGTTATATACTTTTTAGAATGGTGACATGCATTGATAATTTGTTCTTAACCACCTGAAACTTGATATATCTCCCAGAAATACTGAGGGAAAATGGCAGGAAAAGCCAGCTTGACAGTACATGGCTACAGAATTGCCAAACTCATTAAGAGTTCCAACAATTCTAGTGTGTACACAATTCCTAGCTGTGGATGAGGATCACGATCTAAGGACCAAATGCAATACATGCATAATTGCATCTTTGAGATGTGAATAAGAAATGAGCCAGTTCTCTGCATGTGGTACATTGGCCACTTCATTGAGCATGATAGACCCTGGAATTTTGAAGTGAAAAATGAAGAGCTCTGAGGTCATGAACGTGGCTTACTGGTTTTTAGGAAGTTACATTGTTTTTCCATTCCAGGTCTGCAGTCTGGCCAGAAGCCTAGCCTTTGCCAATCACTTTGCCCTTGCCGTTGAAGGTAAACTCTTCAGAGAATAGCCAGAGCCCTCTCATGAGGGAGAAAAGTAAGCAGTGTTCTTAGGATGCTGCCAAAGGAATAAAGCTAGCAAGAAATAACTCTCCCCTGAGAGGTGCAGTAAGCAGTTCAAATAATATACTCAACCACAGGGAATAAAAGGAGTACATTTTCTGTCCCCTACTTTGCTGCTTTCAGAACCTACTATTTCTTACAGACAAAAAGGTGAGGGAAGAAGAACATCATGGGTTTTTCTTTCTTTCTTTAAGCCCAATGTCTTTTCTTTAGTTAAATTTAGCACTGGTCCCGGGAGGAGCAGTAATGCATCTCTTTAACTTTTTATTTTGAAGTAATTATTGATTTTCAGCCTATTATAAAAACAATACAAAGAGGTGTCTTATACCCCTCACCCAGTTTTCCCTAAAGGTCATATCTTTTCTAATAGTAATATAGTATCAAAAACAGCAATGCATTCGAAAGGGGTGAATATTTTATGCTATCCATGAAAGGCTGCTTTTTTTTTCCTTTATGTGCACCAAAATCTTATGAGTACAGGCCATTTTGGTTCTAAGGGTTACTAAAACTGGTATGTACCCTCTCAGTATCTGTAGGTCTAAACATGATATTTTAAAGTGCATTTTTGGTGATCACAGCCATCTGATTAACTGTCTTAGATACCTTAGAAAGCTTCATCTGTGTAAGTAGCTTATTGTTTAGTGGTTCGGAGTTAGTTGTGAGTACCTTAGAAGCTTCACCACATATACAATTAGAACAGAACAATCTGGTTAACACTTTCATAGATAGTGATTATGTTTCCTAGGGTTTTCCTGGTGTAGGAGCTTTATTTGTATCGTGTCTGTCATTTCCATAAATATAAAAAATGTAAGAGCTTGTAGACAGAAGGCTATGAAACAAAAACTTGACAATGGCAAACAACTAAATTATTCTCAGACTGATTGGTTTGTTTATGGTAGGGTCCCCTCCCTAAGAAAAGAAAAAAGAAAAAAAAAAACGGAAAGAAAAGAAAAACCTCAAGGTAACCTGGCTATGGGCGTACATGACAACATCCCTCACAACCTTATACCGTGAGACCACTTAATCAGACTGCATGTTTGTGTGTGTTACCATATATGGGAGACAAATAAGTAGAAAATACATAAAAAACTACGCCATGTGGCATTTGGAGCTCAGTACTTTGTGGGGTTTTTTTTGTTTTGTTTTGTTTTTTAATTTTTTTTTTCAACGTTTATTTATTTTTGGGACAGAGAGAGACAGAGCATGAACGGGGGAGGGGCAGAGAGAGAGGGAGACACAGAATCGGAAACAGGCTCCAGGCTCCGAGCCATCAGCCCAGAGCCCGACGCGGGGCTCGAACTCACGGACCGCGAGATCGTGACTGGCTGAAGTCGGACGCTTAACCGACTGCGCCACCCAGGCGCCCCTGGAGCTCGGTACTTTGGGTACAAACCCAACTGACCGGTGCCGGCAGGAATAAATAAAGTTGCTTCTTGGAAGGAAAAGCCTCGGGGGTCACGACTCTGTGCTAGAAGCCTGCTACATGTTGAGGGTGTCTACCAAATGAGGACTAATTTGTTAGGACTATTCAGAAGGATTAATAATAGAAAACAAGATGAACCAATGAGATTAGAGTTAAAAAATATAAATCTGAAAAACTTGTTGATGCATTCATTTAAATACTGAACGCAGAAAGCTTTCTTAAGTTAGAAGAAAACGTCTTCCAATTTCCTTTCTCTGAATATTCTCTAACACCATTCTCTCCATCTGATAATACTTTCGTGTGTTCCACTAGTTAACTTACTATGTTCTCTGTAAGGTTTGTTTCAAATGCAATTCTGAAGAGCTTCCAGATTCACCAGCAGGAAGTTTTCATATTTTTATTTCTTTTTCTTGAGCCCATGTATATAGTTTTCTCACATTTTTCTTTAAGTTATAGTTAGTTTCATATTTCAGCCTACTGTTGCCATCTGCCAAATTGGAAGCATCCTGAGGACAAAATCTGCATTTTAATTATTTTTATGTTCCAGCCCAGCAAAACGCATTTCTCAGATTTGTGCTCTCTCCTTGATGTATGGCATTAGATTTAATTTTGCCTTTTTTATTAGGTGTTTGGCTTTCAAGATGGCTGCAGAATTGATTGGGATTTGAGCAGATGCTGGATATCCCCCACCTGCTCCCATGTCAGCTTGGCTATCGGTTCCATGATATCAGACATGCTACCCACACTTCCAACCCAAATATGTACGCACTGGCCCCGTATGGTCTCATACTAGTTTAGTTTGAGGATTGCTTGAAAGGTTCTTTTAACAGGAAGATAGAGGATATGTAAAATATAAGTATAATGACTAACACATAGTAAATGTTCAATAACACTACTTATTGTATAAAATAAGGTAATGGACCCGTGCTTTTATAAGTGGTACCTCTATTTGGGCTCTGGAAATCTACAAGGATTTATCCACTAACCTGATGAGTTAGTTAAGGATCTACATACACTAGCACCTCTGAAAAGAGGCATTAGCTGATACCACACTTTTGGCTATTAGTATAAAATCACCACATTACTGCTAGCTCATCGTTGCTGAGAAAGCTAATTGCAGGAACTAATTTTATTGAGACAAACTTCATTGTGCAGAAATAAAATATTGAGCAGAGTTTATGAAGGCAGAAATCAGAAAACAGGGTACCAAGGGGGTAAGGTAGAGAACATTAAGCCCTGATACATTCATTTGTTATATCCCTGTCATTAAACACCTATCACACTTCAAACTAATAAATGGGTTTTGCATCCTCCTTTCCCCCTCCATCCCCCCAAAAAATCTCACCCTTGGAGGATCAGCTACTCTGCAGGACAGGAAATATGAGTTTGCAAAGTATGAGGTACTAGGAAACCATCTCTGTAAATCAGCACACTATAGTGCACTGAACTGAAATACACACCGCCAATGTTTTTTCTCTACAAGTAGCATTTTTTTACCATTATGTGAATTTATTGCCTGCAAACTCTGCCACAGCCTCAGAAACTGAACTCCCATATTTATCCATAGAAGAACGTGGTGATAATCTCAACCCTGTCTTCAAAGATATATTATATGCAGCTTTCTACAAAAGGAAGGAAATGTATTACTTTTTCTGTGCTAGTTAAGCTTGGATCTTCCCGGTCTATAAAATGTCAGTAGCTATGAATTGTACTGAAACCTGCTGCATGGTTTGGATATGATTCCTCTGTACACTGGGGATTTGGCTTCGAAGACAACATTCTTTTTCTGCTTGGGTGCCCAGCCTGCATTTTTCATAACTCCACAAATAAAAACGCACACTATACCCATGAAGAACGGCATTATTGAGATGGGAACAAAAAGCAGACAAGAATTATTTTAAACACACTAGTAAGTATGGCTAAAAAAACTTTTTTTAGACCTATCATAGTTGTACAAAATTTAAACCTCTCCAAGGTCGAAATTTCTAGTGCCTAACAACAATAGAAGACATAAAATGTATGATATTTTACCTCAGGATTAGCTTATAGTGTGATCATTTTGGGTCAAGATGCAGAAATCAGTAGTGGTTTTTTTTTGTATGTATGTTTTTCAACTATAAAATTATTTTATGTACCTGACGGACAATTAAAAAATGAAAATTTAAATTTTTAAATATATAATTTCTATAAATATACATATATATTTAAATTTAAATGATATACATAACTGTAGATAGGAACTCCCAATTCTTGTCCTGTTAGTGTAACTGGAGCTAGACTTGCCTACCCTACCCTAACCAGCCAGAAAAATGGGCAAAATATGTGAAACATTTGATTGCAGACATTAGGCAGTAGGCATCACAGTGCTATGATTCAGAAGAGAATGAAAAAGAACAAAATGAGACTTAAAATCATCCTGGATTTCTGCCTGGAGGCATTTTCCTGATTATAATGCAGGGAGGGAGAACATAAGGGAAGCATTGATCATTTGAAAGGACAGAGATTAAACTATAGGGAGACAAGGCAGATGGAATTTGAAGAGCTGTAGGTAAGTACAGAAAGAGTTCCAAAACTCTACACAGGGATTCCATGAAACCTGTTGCTTGAGACTCAACTGCACATATGTCTTATGAGACACTGCAAGGCAAAGATCCATTGAAGAGCTGTTAGGTGAATAATCCCTGAGTTTGCTCAGGACTGGGCAATATTGGAACTATGTCTAGTGAGAGGACGGCGACCTCCTTAAACAGCCAGGACATTCCATAGAGATTGCAGAAATGTCTCACCTTAGTAGAAGGGCTAAACTGTAACTACAGTAAAGGCCAGTGTACTTGTCAGCCTTGAAAAGATAATCACAAAATTACTTAATTTTCTGCCAAAACAAAGGTCAGTAATTTTTTTTTTAAAGAAAGACAGGAGAACCCAGAATTCAAAAACTACTAGAAATGAAAATAAGTAACAGAGCATGACCTATAATCAGGAGAAAGATCATCAGAATGGAAACAGTCATAAACGACAGAAAGGGATCAGTAAACATGGATTCTAAAACAACCTCTATAAATATGCTTAAGAATTAGAAGAAAAAAAGCAGAAAATAATGGAGAAATAAATGGAAGACATTAAAAAGAAAACAGGGGTACCTGGGTGGCTCAGTCAGTTAAGCATCCGACTCTTGATTTCGGCTCAGGTGGGTTCCAGCTCCACATCAGGCTCTATGCTGACAGCGCGGAGCTTGCTTGGAATTCTCACTCCCTCTCTGTCTGCCCCTCCCCTGCTCATGCTCTCCTCTCTCTCTCTCTATCTCTCAAAACAAACAAACAGGGGCGCCTGGGTGGCGCAGTCGGTTAAGCGTCCGACTTCAGCCAGGTCACGATCTCGCGGTCCGTGAGTTCGAGCCCCGCGTCAGGCTCTGGGCTGATGGCTCAGAGCCTGGAGCCTGTTTCCGATTCTGTGTCTCCCTCTCTCTCTGCCCCTTCCGCGTTCATGCTCTGTCTCTCTCTGTCCCAAAAATAAATAAACGTTGAAAAAAAAAAATTAAAAACAAACAAACAAACAAACAAACAAACATTTTTTTAAGAAGACTTTTAAAAAAAGAACCAAATAGAACTTCTACAACAGAATAAAACAATATTTCAGGTGAAAATAACTTACTGGGTGGAATTAAGATCAGAGAATACATTACAGAAAAGAAAAATCAATTAACTTGAATAAATACCATTAGAAACTACCTAAATTGGAGCATAGAAAGAAAAAAAATTCTCAAAAGACAGTTTGATAGTGTCATGAGATCAATACATAAATGATCATTGATTATTGACAAAAGTGCCAGAATAATTCAGTAGAGAAGTAAAGTTTTTCAATAAATGATACTGGAACTAGATAGTCATAGAAAATAATGAACCCAAAGTTTAGCTTGTACTATTTACAGAAGTTAAAGTGGATTATGCAAGAAAATCATCATGACCTTGGTGTAGGCAAGAATTTTTTAGGACAGCAAGCATACATCATGAAAGAAACAAATTAATACAGTGGATTTCATCAAAGTGAAAAATGTCTACTCTTCAAAGTACTTCATTAAAAAAATGAAAATACAAGCCAAAAATTGAAAAAACAATCAATACCTAATATCTTGTATTCAGAATATGTAAAGGACTCTACAGCTCAACAATAAGAAAACACATAGCCCAAAATTAACAACTCAGGAAACAACAGATGCTGGCAAGGATGTGGAGAAATGGGAACCCTCTTGCACTGTTGGTGGGAATGCAAACTGGTGCAGCCACTCTGGACAACAGTGTGGAGGTTCCTCAAAAAATTAAAAGTAGAACTACCCTGAGACCCCGGAATAGCACTACTAGGAATTTATCCAAAGGATACACGAGTGCTGATTCATAGGGGCATATGTAACCCAGTGTTTATGGCAGTGCTTTCAACAATAGCCAAATTATGGAAAGAGAATAGATGTCCATCAACTGATGAATGGATAAGGAAGATGTGGTTTATATATACAATGGAATGCTACTTGGCGATGAGAAGGAATAAAATCTGGCCATTTGCAGGGATGTGGATGGAACTGGAGGGTATTATGCCAAGTGAAATAAATCAGCCAGAGAAAGACAGATACGTGTTTTGATTCATATGTAGAACTTGAGAAACTTAACAGAAAACCATAGGGGAAGGGAAGGGGAAAAATAGTTACAAACAGAGCGGGAAGGAGGCAAACCATAAGAGACTTTTAACTACAGAGAACAAACTGAGGGTTGATGGGGGAGGGGAGAGAGGGTAAAATGGGTGATGGGCACTGAGGAGGGCACTTGCTGGGATGAGCACTGGGTGTTGTATGTAAGTGATGAACCATGGGAATCTGCCCCCAAAACCAAGAGCACACTGTACACACAATTTGACAATAATTTATATTTAAAGAAAAAGAAGATACATAGCCCAATTTAAAAGAACATATGCAAAATATCTGAAAAGATGCTTCATACAAAAAAGATAATAATGGTTAACAAATATATGAAGGTACTCAATATCATTAGAAATGAGAATTGAAAATCTAGAGATACTGCTTCATAATACTAAAGTGGTTAAAATTTAAAAGCCTGATAGTTGCAAATGTTGACAGTTGTGAAGCAAGCAGTATTCTCAAATGTTACCACCACTTGAAAGACAGTTGGCAGTTTGTTGGTTTTTTTATAAAGCCAAATACAGACTGAAATAGAATTTTCCTTCTTGGTATGTATCCAAGAAAAATGAAAACATGTTCACATAAATGCTTGTACATAAGTGTTCTTATCAGCCTCCTTCATAATTTTCAAAACCTGGAAACAACCCAAATGTTCATCAATAGATAAATGGATAAACAAATTGTACTCTAACTACATAATAGAATACTGCTCAGCAATAAAAAGGAAGAAACTACTAATAAATGCAACAAAATTGATAAATCTTAGAAATGTTCAATGAAAGAAAGCCATGCAAAATGCCCAGTAACACTGATACCTCCCAGAAATGTGCTAGTGTGAGAGAATCCATGTAAAAGTGTCTATACTATTTATATAAAATTCTAGAAAAATATAAAACTAATCTATAGTGACAGAAAACAAATTAACGTTTCCTGGTGACATTTGGGGTTGGGGTTGTTGCAGTGCGGCAGGAAAGAACTTTTTGGCGTGACAGTAATGTCCTGTATCTTGATTGTGATATGGTTATCTTTGTCAGAAGTCATTGAAAGGTGCACCTTAGATGCACTCTTATTTTATGTTCATTATAATTCAATAAATTTGACTAAAATAATGAAAACACTCATTATTCTATACCCAATGGTAATCACTGTTGGCACCTTATATAATCTCTTTCAAATTGGTATAAATATCTGCATATTTATACTATATAATTAAAAGTATTCCTTAAGTAAAATATTTTTGTTTTGAGCATTGTCTAACTTTCTGCCATCTTTAAATGCTAGTAATAGAAAGCATTTGAACAGTCTTAAAGGTTCTTGACACATATATCCAAATGAATTTCTGGAAGCTGATTACAGTTTATATTCCAGCACATCTTATAATTGTAACTGCAAATTGTCTAGACTTGGCTAGGCAATACATCACTTGTGTCTATGTTCCCCTGCTCAGTATTTGCCCATCAAGAAAACTTGAGGGGGAGAGGATATGTGAGTCAAAGGATCCAAGGTTTCAGTTACAAGAAGAGTAAATTCTGAGCATCTGATGTACACCATGGTGACTCTGCTTAGTAATACTGTGTTTTAAACTTGAAACTAACTAAAAGTAGTATAGTTTTCTCATCACACACACAAAAAAGGATGAGATGATGGATGTGTTAATTATCCTGATTGTGGTCATTATTCCACAGTGTGTATGCATACCAAGTCATCACGTTGTACACATTAAATATATACAATTATATTTATCAATTGTTCCTCAATAAAACTGGGGGAGAAAGGAGAAAAGAAAGAGAACTTTGGTCCCTGCTTTAAGAGTTGATTAATGCTACAGTACAAACCTGTAGCCGCTTCCTTAGTCCTCCAGGAACTAAGTGTGGTTGTACACATCATTTTCAATATAAATTCCTGTGTCTTATGCATTAGATCTGAGTGATGATATGCTCAAGAAGATCTGAAGCATAAAAATGCTTCAAATTGAAAGGAGGAGAGGAGATAATGGAACCTCAGTTGCTGAACAGGAGTAGCTAGGAAAACAGTGCTTTTTCAAATTATTGCTTGGACTATTATTTTAACTCTGCTTCTGATGAACACATTTTGACTAAAATTTAGAGAAATGACACAGTTTACTTTCCACTATTCTCCAGGCTTTGAGTCCCAGTCATCTACCTTGCAGCTTGAATCACCTGGGAAGAAAGCAATGCAAAGAGAGCATTTACCTCACTTAGGGGAATGCTACACTTAGGGCTGTTGAAACTCTGCAAACTTTCTCAGTGGAAAGACCATTGCTGCAGCTGAGTCAAGCAATTTGCTCTTTGAGCATTGTAATAGTGTGGTTATATGCCTGTGCGTGGACAGCTCTCTGAAGCAGAAACATATTAAAGTTTTGAGAGTGAGTTTAATGGACCATCGCAATAATTCAAGTTCAAATTCCTTAGGATCCTAAACAGTATTCTGTTTTCCAGTTTTCATTGCAGTTTTTAGAAACAAGTTCACTTTTTTTTGTTCCAAATATCAAACTACCAGTAAGACCTTGTTTTGTTTTTTGTTTGTGTTTTACATTTTTTTTTTAAGTAGGCTTCACACCGAATACAGAGCCCAATGTGGGGCTCGAGCTCACAACCCTGAGATCAAGATCTGAGCTGGGATCAAGAGTCAGACGCTTAACCGACTGAGCCATGCAGGTGCCCCTGTTTGTTTTATTTTTTAATAATTAGCTCAGTTCCTAGAAGCCATTATTATTTATTTTATTATTCATTTTGGCTCTGCGTATTCAAATTCGGTGCCAAAGACTATGTGTTTACAAATAGCACCAATAAAATGGATCTATCAGATAAAACATAATAGATGGTATGACCACGTTGGCATCCTCACAGACAAGGTGAAGAAATAAATGAAACCATAAACAACAATAAAGTCAGCATAAGCTCACATATTAACTCAAGGACAGAAGTCCAAATGTGGCCCCCAGAGTTTGTTCCTCAGTGACACACATGGAGAGAAAGTAGTATTACTTGAACATCAGTCACATGCCAAACCATCATGTGAGGTGAATTAGATTCAGTATCTTATTTTCCTTCCCAGTATGTCTGTAAAGAAGTGTCATAAGGAAATTAAGGCTCTGTATATGTAATGGTTGTTGGAGGCTTATTAGCTAGTGGTAGAGACTAAATGTGAATCTAGGTCTCTTTGACTCCCAACCTGCCTCTTTATTTTCAAAATCCTCCAATTTATCTTTTTTAGCTTTCTTCTGATGCATAGGAAAGTCATATTTTGAAGCCTTTAGAATCTCAGGATTCTATGGAAAAGAAGTAATAAAGATCTTTTACAAACCTCAGCAATAGGTTTGCTTAAAACTCAGCGTCATTCATATATTCAGTCATTCACTAGCCTTTTATATAAAAGTACTTTGTTTTAATAATTTCCACTGAAAATAGAAAATCTAAATCTCTTACAGTTAGGAGGGATATTATTGCTTAACTAGAAGTCCTTTGCAAGCCCCTGTTATAGTCCTGATTTTAATATGAACAATGCTAATAGCTATCATTTATGAAGTCTTCGTTTGCCCCAGGCACTGTGTTAAACGCTGTACATTATTGTCCCGTTTACTTCTATTTTTAATCCTGATAGATAAATTATCTGCATTTTACAGTAACAAAGTCACTTTTTTAAAGTACATTCATTATTCAAAAGATACCTAATGGAAATGTTTTATGTGCCAGGTACAGAAATAAATAAAACAGGAAAAAAATACAGGGTGTTACAATTCTGAATGAATTGGTGTCTCCTTCAGAGTGGTCAAGGAAAAGACAACATTTAAGATGAGATTTGAGAGACAAAAAGAAGAATATTGCAGATGGAGCTAATGTGACTGGATCATAATGTATGAGAAAGAGAATGTTATAGGAGGAAATTGAAGATGTAACTAGGGTGAGATCATGGAGAGCTTTGTAAGCCTGTTTGAGGGATCTGAATATTCAGCTTGTGATGGGGGAGTCATTAGAAGGTTATAAGCAGGGAAGTAAATTACTTGATTTAAATTTTTAAAAGAACACTATGATGCCATGTGTAGAATGAATTGTATGAGGGGAAGTTAGGGAGTTCTTGCAGGGATTCAAACACTATATGATGATGGTTTGGGTGTAGACAGTGAAGGTAGAAAGGGAAGAGAGAGAGGAAGACATATTTAGGGATTCTAATGATTGAATGTGTGAAGATGGGTGGAAAAATCAAAGATAACTCAGATTTTTTTCTTGATTACTAAGGGGGTGGCAGTGCCTCGTACTAGTTGACATGAGGAAAACTAGAGGAACACCAGATTCGGAATGGGGGAAGAGTTCTGTTTTAACCTAGTCAATTTGGAAATGGCTAACTTGCCCAAAGTCATTGAAACAGTTGTTATAGGATTTAAGGCCAGTTTCATCTAATATCAAAATCTGAGTTCTTATGTTACTACATTAGATTGCCACTAACACCTGTATGGAAGCTTCATTAACTCAAAGATCATCCCTTTTTACTTGGGAAAGCCTTTGACTTCAACATCATAATTTAATCACTAGAAAAATCTTCTTAATGAGTATATTACACCATGCTTAATTTTTGCCACTTGTGAAAGAACACAATCCAAGAAACAATTGAAAGAATATAAGGGACGAACAGGGTGAATAGAATTTTTGTCTTACTCAACCTTAGCTAATATGAAATACAATGTCCTATTAAACTTTCAGTCCTTGGTCTAATCAAAGTTTTATGTAAGGTTGTAATTACGGAAATGAAAAAATATATATAAAGATGAAAACAGAGCTGGGTTTGTCCTTACAGGGTCAAAATACAAGGAGGAACTTTATTGGTGAGAACATATATGAGTAGTTTCTGGTTTATAAATGGCTTCAGGAATAATTAGAAATATACATTAGAATAAACTGGTGGGAAAAGAAGAAAAATATAAAGATAGATAGGCAGGGCCTTTGTATGCTGTTATCATTTTGTATAAAATTCATATTCTCTTATTTGAAACTAACCACTCTTCTTTCTTCTCTTTAACAGAAATGTATAAAGGACACTTTTACTATGTAATTAGTGAAATTTTATAACTCTCGTTCATAATTTCAAGGACTTTTCACTTAATATTCATGCCATGGCTATTAAAACAAAATAGAAAGTTCAAAAATATCATGTCCCCAAACTTAATGAATGAAAAGTGTCTTTTACATGGACAATTGTCACATATTTTGAAAAAAAAATCAATATATGTCAGGACTGGCCTAATTTGCATTCATAATTAAATGATGAAAGTAGCTTTTGGATCTGATTTTGAAAGAGGAAACTTTAAAAATACAAGAAGTTCAAGACCTATGTAGTTAACAAATCTCCAAAAACTCCACTGAATTAGAAAAAATATATTCATATGAGCAGAGGTGATTTGGTCCTTAGTTTTATTCTTTGTTTCTGGACTATATGGCAGGCTATCAAACTGTCCAGTTCAGATGATTGCACAGTGTCCACACAGCTAAAAGTGGTGCATTTGTTTCCAGTTCTGTTTAGGCCAATAATCAGGACAGAGAAGTACATTTCTGTATGTGCAAAGGATGTTTATGGCCAGAGGGATTTCATTTCTGTGTGCTGTCATACACATGGCTGTGACATGCAAAGATGCCTTGCAGTTTCAGTAATGCATTGTGGCAGTTCTGGTGGCAGATAACTTAAGGGCCTTTGTAAAGTGATGACCTCAACCATCTTCTGTCACCTTGAGACACATCACTTCAATCTGTTTTGATAACAGCTGATGTGGGTCAGATATAGCTCAAGGCTGACAGGACTGACACTGAGTGGACTCTATTCAGAAAATATTGCAGATGCATGTTCGTGTACATGTGTATACACAACTACACAGCGCTTGCTTATTATTTCCTTATTAGAAACCATACATTTCATGAAGTACAAGACTAGTTTTATGTGCACTATTTGTTTTTGCCAACTGTGGAGAAATCTTTGAGCTTGTTTTTTAAAATAAGCTTTTTATTGAGGTACAAAATACACATAGAAAAGTGCAAAAGTCATGAGTATATACTATGATGAACTTTCACAAATTGAACACATCATGTGAGCACAACCTGATCAAGAAATAGAACATTATTAATACCCCAATAGCCCCTCCCATGACACCTCTCAATTAGTAATTTCCCTCCCCAAATGCAACTTCTAGCCTGATAGTTAAGACCATAGATTAGTTTCACCTGTTTTGAACTTTACATGAATGGAGTCATAATAGTATGCATTCTTTTCTGCTTGCCTTCATTGTTTTTGTTTTGTTTTGTTTTATTGCCTCGTTTTATGGTTTTTTCTCAACATTTTTTCCACATTTCATCCATGTTGCTGGCGAAGTAAGTTTTTTTTTTCATTTTCATTTTGATGCATTGGTAAAAATGCACCCCCAGAAAAATTTTAACAAGTTATGCATCCAAACAGTGCCTAAGTAATGTCTGTTTTCTTATACCCTCACCAATACTGGGTAATTCCAGTGTTTGAAAAATACCAATCTGATGGGCAAAACACAATGGCATTAGTTGATTTATTTTTATCTTTTTACTTATTGGCCACTTGTATGTCTTTTATAAATCACCTGTTATTGTACTTTGCCTTTATAATATGGGATTTTGTTAATAATTTATAGTAGTTTCTGCATAGGATGGAATCAGTGACTTATCATCATTCAGAAAATATTTCCTGAGTACTTCAATGCGTCAGGCAATGTGCAGACTAATAGACATTAAATGATTAGGAAGGCACTCAGGGTTGCTGCCCTCTTGGAGCTTGTAATGCCTCCCTCTTTCTGCTATACGGAACAGATACTTAGAATTATGAGATGGAGATCTGTTTATTGCACTTGCATAGAGATAAGAGGCCTTAGTTGAGTCATTTAGATCCTGAAATCTCATGAGATTGAGATGCACGCAGTTAAATTATCTTTAAAATACTAAGCGAATGCAATAGTGTACCTAGCATTAAACTATCCACGGCAGTTCTAAGAAGTCGCCAAATCAAATTACTGAGTTGTTCTCCTTTAGAGCTACCAGAAAGGAATACAGCCCTGACAACACTGTTATTTTTTCCCAGTGAGACTTCTGTCAGACTTCCAAACCACAGAACTTTGTAGTAAATTTGTGTTGTCTAAGCCACTAAATTTGTGCACCTCTGTTACAGCAGCAATGGAAAACTAATTGGATAGGTAGATATAAAATATTATAAAATACGTCATATTATCTAGATAGGCATTTATATACACACAATTATATATATATATATATATATAGAGAGAGAGAGAGAGAGAGAGAGAGAGAGAGATATGTAGATATTGATGTGAATATGGAAACAGATGTAGACATCTCATCAGATTGCTTTTTAGTGGACATTTAATGTTGTCTCTACCAAATATTCTCTTTTATTTAAAAAGTAAAACATACTTGTTGTTTAAAAATCAAACTATTGCAGAATCATGTAAGTTAAACACAAGTTTCTTGTCTACTTCAGTCTTTCCCTCCTTAGGTGTAAATGCTATTAACACTTTTGTTCATATCCTTCCATACATTAAAAAAAAATAACAATCTAAAATAGTTACAGGAAAAAAGTAACATAGAGGGGCGCCTGGGTGGCGCAGTCGGTTAAGCGTCCGACTTCAGCCAGGTCACGATCTCGCGGTCCGTGAGTTCGAGCCCCGCGTCGGGCTCTGGGCTGGTGGCTCGGAGCCTGGAGCCTGTTTCCGATTCTGTGTCTCCCTCTCTCTCTGCCCCTCCCCCGTTCATGCTCTGTCTCTCTCTGTCCCAAAAATAAATAAAAACGTTGAAAAAAGTAACATAGAATAGTTATAGTTATAAGAATAGTTGTTTTATTTGATTAAAATTAAAGATAATTATTTTATAATAAGTTGTTCTACATTTTGCTATTTTTATATAACAGTATGTCAAAATAGATTCATGCCAAGGTAGATAGACATTATATTAACCATTTAATGGGTAGTGTCCAGTGTGGACATACCATACTTCATCTGGTCACTTCCATATTGAATGACTTGTAGAATTTTCTCAGCTTTTTTTTTCTTCTGTTGCTTCTTTTTTTTTTTTTTTTTTTTTTTTTTGCTACTTTAAATTATGTCACATGTGTGCAAGAATTTTTTAAGATAAATCTCCACAAGAAAAACTAATTGGTTGAAAACATGTACATCTGATATTTTGACAGATTGTATTACTCTTCAAAGCTGTCCCAAGTTAAACTCACATAATCAGGGTATGAGACTGTTCACTATCTTATATTCTTTCCAGCCCTATGTACTATCTGTCTTATCATTTCAATCTAATGTGAAAATGGCACTGCATTGTTTTTGTTAGAATTTTCCTAACTTAAGAGAGGATGCAATAACCCTTCAAATGTTTATTGGCCATTTGTATTTCCGCTTTCATGAATTGTTTACCTATATACTTTTTTTCAAATGGGGTTTTTAAGGATTTATTATTACTGTTATTGATTCATGTGAACTCTTTATATATTAGTTTACTCAATTGTTAAGCTGAAAAATTTCTCCAGTTATTATATATCCTGGAATATTGTTTGAGGTATATTTCCCCCCACCATATTACTATCAATATGCAAGTCTTTTATGATTCTGTTTTGCATTCTTTCTAAAAAGTACATCCCCAACAAAAGATTCTAAAATAAACATTCTCTTCTATTTTCATTTAATATTTTTTTATAATTTTGTAAAAAAAATAGCTCTTTAATTAATCTGGATTTGAAGTGATGCCTTTGGATGTGTATTTTACATGTTTTATATTTCATAAAATTTAAAAAATGTTTTGAGTTTATAGACATATGTGATTATATTGAATTTTGAAATAGCCTCATAATTATAAATATTTTAAGAACATTTCTCTGCCCAAATACCTTACCAAAATACACCCAAAAAAGAAAATACTAAGAGAAAATAAAGACAACATCCCCACTTTTTAAAAGAAAGGAATGTGAGTGTGAATTAAATAACACACTTTAATAAACTGAACACCTACCACCTAATAACCACCTAACTTTTTATAATTTTGTTCATTTTAAATTTTTTTAAAGTTTATTTATTTATTTTGACAGAGAGAGAGAGAGAGAGAGAGAGAGAGAGAAAGCATAAGCATGAGAGGAGCAGAGAGAGAGGGAGAGAGAGGATCCCAAGCAGTCTCCAAGCTGTCATCACAGAACCCAATGTGGGGCTCGAACTCACCAAGTATGAGATCATGACCTGAGCTAAAACCAAGAGTTGGGCACTTAACTGACTGAGCCATCCAAGCATCCCAATTTCTTCCATTTTTTTTTTAATGCAAGAAATGATTTAAATGAGATCTTAGCAGGTATCAGTGGTTTGAAAGAAAAGCTTTCTGTGAAATGTGCTTCTATTAAAATGATACAATTTGTTTTAGCTTAGATAATGTTGAAAAAACTTAACAGTTGTTTCATTTTGAAATAAAAAACCTGTCCCACAATAATACTAGATTTTTCCCCCTCAATTATATTGAGATATAATTGACATTCATCACTTACATGTTGAAGATGTAAAGCATAATGGTATGACCTCCATACACTGTGAAATGATTACCTCTCATAAGTTTGGTTAACATCCATCAACATCTCCTATAGATACAAGAAAAAGAAAAGATAAATAAAGAAAGAAAGAAATAAAACACATTTTTTTTCCTTGCAATGTTAATTCTCAGGATTTACTGCCTTAGCAATTTTCATATCTCAGAAGCAGCTTAGCGAAGTATTAGACATTCACATGGACCAAAGGGGCTATAAAACTTCAACAAACCTGGTTCTCAATTCATATATTTTAAAAAGTGGAATTTTCTGCTATTTACTCACATACTACCTGTGTAAAATGCATGCAGTGAAGACCTCCAGGGGATTTATGTAATGAAACATTTTAAAAATCAGTTTTGGAAAGAGAGAAAGTGATTTGTGTTTACTGGTTGAAAATTTTAGCCTGGGAAGTATATTCTTACTCTATATTAGAAGAATGAACTTGGAAATGCAACTAGTCTGAAACACTAAATCTTGAAGGCTTCACCAGGATTGTGGGAGGCAGGAAAGGGGAAAGCTATGGAACAATCTTCCCAATGAATTATGGAGACGCATGGAAGGTTAAGAATTAGAAGGGACTATAAGATTTTATAAAATATATTTTAAGTTCTAACTCTTCATTTATTTTTCAGAAAACACTATTCCAGAAAGGAAAAATATTTTTAATCGAAGATTCATCATTAGGACAGACATTATATAAAATCCATGTCATTGTATTCTAAATAAATTATCTTAAAACATAATTTCATGAAACAGTGCCTATGTTAGAATATCTCTAGGGGTGCCCGGGTGGCTCAGTCAATTAAGTGTCCATCTCTTGGTTTAGGCTCAGGTCATGATCTTTCAGTTTGTAAGATTGAGCCCATCATTGGGCTCTGTGCTGACAGCATGGAGCCTGTTTGGGATTCTCTCTCTCCCTCTCTCTTTTTCTCTCCTTCTCACTCAAAATACATAAAATAAACAAAAAGAATCCCCTATCAATTCATAGAACCCATGAGAATATCTGAAAGATACTACTAGTTTTTCATCTATAGAATGCTATTAAAAAGTGTGATTAGTGAGAACAATATTACCTCAGTAGTTTGCATATGGAAATCCCTATCCCTAAATTCCTAATTTTTGTGTGTGTTTACAGCTTAGATTATTTACTAGATAAATCTATGCAAAATGTTCTCATTTGGAATTTTTTTTAATCATAATTTTTGACATACATCCTGCAATGCTACCGTGATGTTTTATTTTTATGTATTCTAAAACTCATAGATAGCACCAGTTGTTTTGACCAAGTTAGGGTCACTGAGGTTCCTTCCATTAGGTTCGATACATGGAAGGTAGGAGCTTTTTGGTTTCTTTAGAATTAGTAACTGTAAGGTACAGGGTTGAATAGACAGTGGCATCTTTCTGGTCATGCAAAGAAAGTTTTTCTAAAGCATGAGAGAATGTAGAGATAGAGTCTTATAGCATACATTGGACTCAAGCCGTTCTAGCCTTAGTTTCTTAGTTAATGAGGAAATGAAGTCTACCCATTTACTCAAGATAGTTTCACTTCTATTTCTGTCATTTGCAAGTGAGAAATGCACTGTGGACCCTGTAAATACTCATATTAAGAAAACAAATACATTTGCATAACATATATAAACTCCAATGTATTGCAATATGATAAGGCAAATGAATGAGTAAGGTACAACTGTTCATCCCTCTACATTGTACAGCTCTCACTTTTCCTTCATGACGACCTGTCTGGTGGCAGTGCAGGGCTGAAAGAACCTATCAGCACCAATCAATGTTTCAAGATTAGTAAAAGTTAATATTTTCTTGTTATTTAAATAAATAAATATTTAAATTTGGGGGGTCTTTTTTGATGTTATTATTTTTTGAGAGAGAGACAGACAGACAGAAAGAGAGGGAGACAGAGAATCCAAAGGAGGCTCCAGGCTCTGAGCTGTCAGCGCAGAGCCTGCCTAACATGGCGCTCGAACTCGCGAACTGTAGAGATCATGACCCTAGCCGAAGTCGGACGCCCAACTGACTGAGCCACCCAGGCACCCTGTATTCTTCTTGTTTTTTTAAATAAAAGTTCAGTGATTTCCTTTTTGCACACAAATGGGGCATGTTGTGCTTAGCCAACTTTGAGAACCGTTGTTCCTTAGAATCTCAGCATAAATAAATAAACACATAAATAAATCTCTACTTTATTAACAGGACAGAGGTCTTCACATAACATTTCCTTTGAATATTTCAAAACCTTTACTGGATTTTAAAAATTGATTTTCCCTAAATGTGTTCTTAGTTCTTCATTGGAGCAAATAAGGAGCTCTTAATAATGGAGTGTAAATATGTTTACATGGAATATTTCAAACCATATTTTGTTTTCTTATAAAAACCCTTCTCAGAACAAAATAGTTTGTGGTACATTTTGATAAAAATAGTTGAAGATTTATATAATCCTCCTATCCTGTTTATTTGTTTTGTGACTCAATTTTACATAAGTGTGTGCCTAGTACTGTGACAGTGGTGTTTCCTGTGACCATGGCATTCGAAGTGTTGATGATAGCTTGCAAAAGCATCAGTAAGGACTAAACTTTTCTTTGTCCATGCGAGGCTTGGTGCAAAGTATGCCTTGCTTAGGAATAACTTTAATTTTACCTGATCTTCCACTTCTAGGAAGATTGAGGTCAATTGATTATATCAAGGCAAACAAATGCCCTTTAATAAAATGAGAATTGCCCTCACTATCTCTGACTTTCAAATGACCCACTTGGTGCCGAATAAAATAAAAAATGAAAAATAGCCTTGTATTGACAGACCGTATTAATAATGGTGTGATAGGTGTATTGATTTTTTCACCTTTTTTCTATAGTAAAGTAGTTTTGAAGCAATCACTCCCCAGAAAGTAAACATCCTTCATTTTCTCCACAGTGACCGTTCTGTCATTATAGCAGCTGCTTTGCACATGCCCATTATAAGTTTGGAAATCCTGACATCCCTAAGCCTCAGCTGGTGTCAATGTAGAGGACATATCAAAGTTTTTGGTTTTTGTTTTGTTTTGTTTTGTTTTGTTTTGTTTTGTTTTGTTATGTTCTGTTTCTCCACCCCCAATATCTTAAGAGAGAACTACCACAAAGCCTTATAAGGATTCGGGACTTGTATTCTGGAAGTGATTATTAAAGTGTAAGCATCCTTGAAACACAATGTGAAACAAATTGGAGTTGCTAATAGCTTAGAAGGGTTTGTTATTTCATCAGATTCTAATGCCATTCTAGAGTAATTGTTCCTTGAGATGTGAGATGCAGAAGGGATTAGCTCTAAACGGTAGCATCAGCTACTGCAGGTTTGGCAAACGTTTCTGTAAAGGGCCAGGTAGTAAATAGTTTAGGATTTGAGGACTATAGGTCTCTGGAACAACTACTCAACAATACGTAAGTGAATGGGTGTGGCTGTGAACCAATAAAACTTTATTTACAAAAGCAGGTGGTGGGTTGGATTTGGCCACAAGCTGTAGTTTGTCTGCCCCTGAGCACTCCTGGTGAGGGTCTTCCTGACTCCATTCCAGCTGATCAGAGGGCAGCCTGTAGGGAGGGAGAGTCTGGCAGGGCTACCAAGCCTAAGAGATTGTTATTCACCTGAAAGCTCTCTTCCCTTGTTTCTCGGTATTGCAAGATTAAAAACTCAGAGCCTGACATCCAGGACTTCATATTTTAGGAGTAGATATACAATATAAACTACATTATAACGAAGGAGGCAAATTCTGCCATGCAAGACACAGAAAATAACAAGAGCCAAAGATCCACTAAGCAGGAGGTTAACAGTTCTGAATCCCTCCCTAATTTGTCAAAGAACAATGGAGCCTATGTAGTTTAGGGCAGCATGTATTTCCAACAGAAATACAGTGAAGCCCACAAATAATAACCTCATTTGTAATTTAAAATTTCTAGTAACCCCACTGGACAGGAAAGCAAAAAAGCATGTGAAAGCAATCTTAATACTATATTTTATGTAAACCAGTATAGCCAAAATACTGTCATTTCAATATGTAATCCCTCTAAAAATTATTTATTAGATATTTTCCTGACATTAGTTCTTGAAATCCAGTATGCATTTTACTCTTAGAGCTCATCTCAATTTGAAACTAGCTATACTTCAATTTCTCAAGTAGCATCCGTGGCAAGTAGCTATCGTATGGCACAGGGCAAGTTTAGTGGCTGAGAACATGGCTTTGGATTCAGATATTCCTCAGTTTGAATCCTTAACTTCACAACTTATTTAGCATATCCGTATCACACCTCCCTCATATATAAAATGGAGACTAAAATAGTGATTAGCTACATGTTTTTGAAAGTGCTTAGCTCAGTGTCTGGCACATTTAAAATGCTTAAGTGATATATAACATTACTCATAACAAATATAATACCTTTTCTCTCAGTCTTGCACACCAGCCTTCTCTGTGTATACGTACACCTGATGGTTCATTAAAACTGTGCACTGTTGGGGCGCCTGGGTGGCTCAGTCGGTTAAGCGGCCGACTTCGGCTCAGGTCATGATCTCACGGTCCATGAGTTCGAGCCCCGCGTCAGGCTCTGTGCTGACAGCTCAGAGCCTGGAGCCTGTTTCAGATTCTGTGTCTCCCTCTCTCTGACCCTCCCCCGTTCATGCTCTGTCTCTCTCTGTCTCAAAAATAAATAAACGTTAAAAAAATAAAAAAAAAACAAACAAAAAAAACCTGTGCACTGTTGTATATAAATACAGTGTTAACAGGATAGATGCATTCAAGGATTTTAGAGATACTTGTTTCTTTTTTTTAATTTTTTTTTTCAACATTTATTTATTTTTGGGACAGAGAGAGACAGAGCATGAACGGGGGAGGGGCAGAGAGAGAGGGAGACACAGAATCGGAAACAGGCTCCAGGCTCTGAGCCATCAGCCCAGAGCCTGACGCGGGGCTCGAACTCACGGACCGCGAGATTATGACCTGGCTGAAGTCGGACGCTTAACCGACTGCGCCACCCAGGCGCCCCTAGAGATACTTGTTTCAAAGGAACATTTCTCTATGCATGCTCACTCTAGATTAACTTTGTAGCAAAAAGTACAACAGTCAATGACACTAGATTTCAGAAGAAATCATTTGCCTCTAAGTGCTACCATTGTTAAATAAAAATGCTTCCTGCCCTTTTTAATCTTATGAAAATAAGCTAAATGTTAAAACCATGGTGTCCTTTATAATTACCTATTGAAAAACACATGATTAGGAATATAAAATGTCAGTGTCTCTAATCTTAATTTAAAATAAAATGTCATTTTGACCTTCTTCAGGAGATTTGTCTCCCCCAAAGATAATCCAAATTGAACTGGCGCACCTGTAAAGAACAAAGATTAGGTTTCTCTAACTCCTAAGAACACAGTTGTTGGGGTGCAGTTACTTTAGAAGGTATTTTTGAAGTTGAAGATTACGTGAGCACTTTACATCTTTGATGCCTTCTTTTGGGTATTTGGTTTCTTACTGTCGCTTACCATTATAGTACCTGTGCATACTTTTTGAATGGCTGAACTTTGTAGTGACCAGAATGAGTATGGGTATCACTATGTTCAACAGTCTATCCTGCCACTTGGAATTTAGTTAGTTAGTTGCATATAGAAAGTTATATTGGAAGAGGCCATACAGAACTTGCATAGTTTAATACTCAGAAATGGAAATACTGAGCGTGAAAACTCAAAGAGATGAAATTCAAGGGAAAATATTAAAAAGAGTAAAAGGAGGGGCGCCTGGGTGGCGCAGTCGGTTAAGCGTCCGACTTCAGCCAGGTCACGATCTCGCGGTCCGTGAGTTCGAGCCCCGCGTCAGGCTCTGGGCTGATGGCTCGGAGCCTGGAGCCTGTTTCCGATTCTGTGTCTCCCTCTCTCTCTGCCCCTCCCCCGTTCATGCTCTGTCTCTCTCTGTCCCAAAAATAAAAAAAAAAAAAAAAAAAAAAAAAAAAAAAAAGTAAAAGGAAGAGGTTAAGAAGACAGAAGAAGAAAGAATTCATACCCAAAGCCTTGCTAGATGTTGGTGACTATAACATAACATTCTCTATTATACTCAGCTTTGCTGTTGGGGACATTGCTAGGGCACATCAAAAACACCAGAAACTGTTCCAAAAAACATACTCCGATAACATTGTTCTGTATTATCTGAGCCTGGCTCAAAATTACCAGTGTATCTGTAGCAAGTAATGAAATACTGTCTGGTTTAATGAAGCCAATCTTGTGACACCAGAATTCCATCCTTAATGTGTTTTTCTTTCTTTTCCCCCTCCAAAGGAGACAGCTGTGGAAGAGAATGCAAAATTTATAATCAAGTCCTTCACATATTGCATTATAAATTATATCTTTAAAAAATAATTGACATACTAGAGTAGATTTCCTCCTTGGTCCAGTGGGTTATTTATATTAATGTGGTTGTAACTCCTAGTATTTTGTAAACATCAGTTCAGAAATCACTATGATTCTTAGATTTTTTTTGACAATTATTTTGCTTTTGTGTATTTATCCATTCAAATAACTTTTATTCATTCAACTAAAAGTATTGATGGAGTGTCAACTGTGGGTCCGGGACTGAAGTTAGATATAATAGAGACAAAACAAAGGCAAAGACATTATTTCTTTCGGTAGAGTATCTGCAAGTTTGTAAATGTCTTTACATATTATTGAGTGGTTATTTAAAAATACCAGTCAACATTTCCTCTAATTGCATTAGACTCTCATTGTGATCTTGCTAGAAAGGATGATGGGGTTTAGAATCTTTGTAAAGGTGATGCAAAGCATGGTACCTGTATTTTCATTTTAATTACATATTTGTAAAATTGGAAACTTTGGTTTAATGATATAAGTCAGAAAACACTGGTGTCTAGCTTTGTTTTCAAAGGAATTATTTGCTCCTGGACATTTTATTTTTCATCCAAAATTGTGCTGACCAAAATTGTGTAAGAATAACTAGTTTCTCTGGTCTCTGTGCCTGTCTTTATTGGCATTTATGAAGCAGGAAACTAGATCATACTTTGCTGTATTTGGCTCTCAGCTGTGGAGCTCTGATCAGCAAACCTTTTAATCATGCCAGATTATGCGATTGTTTTGTGACACAGATGTACAGTCAGTAGGGATTAGGGATTGTTGTTTTAAAATTGTCATTTCAGCTGTCTGCAGATACAGGATTGCCTTCAAAAATCTAAATATGGATCCTTCTGAAAATATAGACAAATACATTAGAAAAGGAAGGCTTTTTTTTTTTTTTATAACAACTCCCTAGGATCCCAAAATTAAATAAATAATCAAAAACTAAAATTTTTATAAGTATTCTTCTACTGGATTTATTTACTCTTCTCTAGAAAATTATAACCTCTAAGTACTGACACATTTTATTTTTTTTCTTTCTTTATTTTTTATTTATTTATTTATTTATTTATTTATTTATTTATTTATTTTTTTTGATATATGAAATTTATTGTCAAATTGGTTTCCATACAACACCCAGTGCTCATCCCAAAAGGTGCCCTCCTCAATACCCATCACCCACCCTCTCCTCCCTCCCACCCCCCATCAACCCTCAGTTTGTTCTTAGTTTTTAACAGTCTCTTATGCTTTGGCTCTCTCCCACTCTAACCTCTTTTTTTTTTTTTTTCCTTCCCCTCCCCCATGGGTTCCTGTTAAGTTTCTCAGGATCCACATAAGAGTGAAACCATATGGTATCTGTCTTTCTCTGTATGGCTTATTTCACTTAGCATCACACTCTCCAGTTCCATCCACGTTGCTACAAAAGGCCATATTTCATTCTTTCTCATTGCCACGTAGTATTCCATTGTGTATATAAACCACAATTTCTTTATCCATTCATCAGTTGATGGACATTTAGGCTCTTTCCATAATTTGGCTATTGTTGAGAGTGCTGCTATGAACATTGGGGTACAAATGCCCCTATGCATCAAGTACTGACACATTTTAAATATACAGGCAATTGAAAGAATAATCACTCACTTTAATGTATACATAGCTATAACTATTAGAAAAAAATTACTACATTATAAGCTTACAACTTGATATATTTATGGATAATCTCAGAAATTTAATGAAAACATACTATATTCTGCCTGAAAATATATTAGGCTCTTGGTAAGTAACTCTTTACCCCTTCAGGGTCTTTGTCATTAACAGCCAAATGTGATATTGGTTACATCCATTTAGGTTTTAGTTTTTAGCTAGCATTTATTTAGTATTTCTCGTTTTCCAGACTCTGGGTCTTTTAGATACTATCCTATTTTTAATACTCCATTGAGGGGTTTTGGAGGAGATGAAGGGAGCCGATTGAATCGGGGTCTAAAGAAGCCATTTATATCAACAAAGCAAACTGAGGACATACACCAGATAATGTAGATATCCCATGGCAGCTGAGACAGAACTAGAACCTAGAATTCCTAAATCCTGTGGTGTTTTGACTATACCCATTTTGTTGTTTGAACTCTCAAAGTGGGCATAAGCATTTAAATTTACTCAGGCTCCTCAGTTATGAACCTCAATGATTTTATTGTACCTAGACCTCTGTGTGATAACTGGTAACTTCTTGAGCTCTAAGATTGGTAGGGACAATAAATGTCTCAGGCGTGCAGAGATTGATGTCATTGGTGGCCTAACCAGAGACTCTTAGATCCCTTTAATTGTCACTGTGATCCCATCCCCCCACTTCTGTGTACCCTGTGCTATGGGCTGAAGAGCTTGCATAATTTGATTTTTTGCCCTGGACTCTTGGAACACAGGATACTTCCTCCTTCCACCACTCATCCCCTTTGACCCTACACCAATATGTAACCAACAAAGGAGCACAAGAGCAAAGGTTCCTGAACTTTAGATAGGACACACTGTAAGATGCAATATATTGTACGTAGCTTTGTGCAGGGTAAGATTGAGGCTGGCATTTTACCTGAAATCGCACCTTTTGTTTGGTTTCTTACACATTTTGTTTTGCTTTCTCACTGCCTTGCTCATTCCCTTCCTCCAAAAGAACTTCCTTAATAAGTTACTTGCACTTGAATCCTTACTTTAGAATCGGTTTCTGGAGAATATGAACTGAGAAAATGTTTTGCCTTCAAAGTCCTTCTACCCGAGTTTTATACCTTATTTGTCTCCTCCTACACTGCCAGCTGTTATTCTTTGCTACTCTCATTTTATTTATTTATCTTTTTTTTTAAGTAATCTCTACACCCAATGTGGGACTTGAACTCACGGCCCCAAGATCAAGAGTCCTGTGCTGTATGTACTGTCTGAGCCAATCAGGAACCCCCTTATTCTTTGCTACTCTCAATATGCTTTTTTCCACTAGCTTTATATAAAACATTCTAGGTTCTAACATTTTTCTGCTTCTGACCTGTGGTAGACAAAGCAGGCTTGATAGATTTTTGTGTAAAGTTCGAATGTGTAGCTATGAGTGAGGACTTGGGTCTTCCATAAATACTTCTTTCTCTGCTAGTTTTCTCTCTCAGAGTTTTTCTGAGAAGTGACTTCCAAATAAATGCGTGCTACATGAAGCAGCTACAGAACATGAGATGGTATAATAAAGCACCAAATTATGCAGTACAAAAAGAGAAGCGAGCGAACACCGTAATCAGATGCTAATTGTGCTATACATTCTGATTGAGTGACACTGATCAGAGAGCAAACACATCAAGCCCTATTCACCCTGACACTCTCCCCTCCTCCAGGCCCGTCATCAAGCCATTAACGTGAATGAACACATTTTTCAACAAGAGACCACAGAAGTCAATCAACTTGGCCAGAATGTCTAGGATCTCAGATTTGTGAGCACCTGGCTACTTACTGGGTTGAGACGTTTCTCTCTTCTGGGACAGAGCTTAAGTGTGAAGAGTTTGATCACGCAGGGCACACTTGGCAATATCTCTTGGGACATATTTTCACATTGCATTGTTGTCATAAAACATGATTCTATGACACACCTTGGCTGTCTCCTCTGCCAGCTTTCTCGGGTCTGCTATAAAACATGCACGTAGTTCGGTGCGGTCGGAGAAAAGCACCTGCCCAAGGTGCTTGCATGCCCATGTAAATAAAATGAGTTCAGAACTGCCCTGCTGGGTGCGTCGTGGACAATGCTGTATGTAATTTCCTTTTCCACAAAGCTCAAAAGGGTCCAAGGCATGTGTTTGCAGAGAACAAACATCTACTTTGGAGCCAAAATTATCCATCTTTATTTTTTGTTCTTTTAAATTGTCTTGCTATTTCCATTATAGTAATCCATGGATTTAGGATCCACCATGGGAAATATGTGGCCAAAGATCCTTATCTTTATACATAAAAGTCTTCCTTTTTACATACAGAGTGTAAATTTGTAGTATGAACAAGACTTTGGGAAGGAATCTAGTTAAGGGAATGGGCAGCTCTAGTGCCCTTAAGCAGTTCAAAAGCACGTATTTATCCACAAATAGCTAGTGTGCTAATTGCCACTTGTTATTATTTAGGTCATTAAGTCCACTAGAGAATGCTAGACAACCCCACTAGACAGCTCTTTGTTCCGTAGCCCCCTTTGACCTACTGTATACTGTTAAATGGAGTCAGATTTTGTTTCTCAAGAAGCATTATTTGCCTGACTGTTTAGTAATTCAGACTGGCCTTCCCCTACAAGGTTTTTATTGTGCTTCATGACATCCACGTGACTGAAGAGAGGGTGCTCATTATAATAGTGCTTTATGACACTTTTAAAATCATAAATACATTGCTTTGTTTAGTTTCAGAGGAAAACAGTACTGCATCTTGACTAAATGTTGTAGGCTTATTGATACAAATATATAACAGTGAAACGATGTAAATGATAACTTGTCCTAATTGCAATATTGCCATATCAAAATGGTGAAATCAAAAATAACCTCATGCTTTGCTGACTTTGTCCTCATTACTGGGAAAAACACAAGCAAACAGAGAAAAAGCCCCATAAGCCATTATTTCTATTACTTGTTTTGAAGAAATCTGCTTTGCTGAAATTAATCACCTTTTAACTATACACTGATTCTGCATCCCATAGAGTTTTCTTGGAAAACTAAACAACAATGTCATTCTTCTCACTGAATGATCTTTTTCTTAAAAGAGCAATGGTATAGTGGAATTCAAGGTAGCTCTTTATAATAGAATCTAATATACTTACTAGTTGTAAACACTTTGCATTTCCAAACATGTTGTACTAAATTAATTTATTATACATGTGTATAATACACTCTGTCAGGAAATAAATTTGCTCCAGCCCAATACTGCTTCAATTCACCAGACCATAAAATTTATCTATCACATACAATTTTCCCTTGTTACCTTGGCTACCAGGAAATTCAGAGCTAATCCCATGTCAAATTGCTGAAATTATCCTTATATGTAAATCACTTAGTCTTGTTTTAATGGTCCAGTTAAGTATGCCATTTATAATTAAAGCAAATGCATTTGGGACTAATCATAAAATAAACAATAGACAAAGCTATCTAATTGTGTCCTGTCAGGTAAAAAGGGAAAAGATTACTAAAGTTCTTTACAGAAGAGAAAACGGCTTAAACAAGAAGTTTTCCTTCATTACCCAAATCTCATTTACTTCTGAAAACATATTGTATATTTCATTATTTAAAATATGAAATAACATAAACTTGTTTTCCATTCCTACAAAAACACCATTTTTTTTCTGATTTGATTAAAACATTTTCAAACAGGTGATGGAAGATTTTTACATAATACAAAGCATTTAAAACACCAGTAGCCTAATTATGTGATACTATTGAATTCATTGATGGTATGTTTTTGTGCAATTTGCAGTAATTCTGTTCAGTCTTCGATGTAGATTCTACTTAGACACCGTAAGCAATGTGTTCTATGATATAAATAAACAATTCAGGAGTCACTTAGGTGAAATACTCACCTGCATTCATGATGGAGCAGTCTCATTGCCCCAGAGCCAGCAGAAGACGGTGGAGCTCTCGGCAGAGGCCAAGGTTAAGGGGCTCTTGGATGAGTGCCAGGCAGGCCTACAAAACAAAGGCATTTAAGAGTCCTGCTGCAGATATCCTGCTACCATCTCTTCCAAGGAAGAACAAAAACTTATGGCAATTTCAAGTAAGCCAGCCGTGCTGTTTCTGAATAACAGAAGAAACAGATATTCATATACTAAGATATCTGACAACAATTTGTTGGACAACTTAACTGCATGGCAAGCTGTCCCTGAGCTTTAATGGAAGGATCCTATTCATAAAAGGATGGTATTGGGGACAAATTGTGCTCTTGATCCTTTTAGGACGAGAGCTTAAAGATTGCTGATTTTGTTATAACTCCATTATCGACACCACTGTGAAGAAACAGACCAAGGTAGAATTCCCTGAAGCCCAAATTTATGAAGAGAAGCTGAATATTTTGCTGAATGAATCAGTCTAGGAGGGCCAGGAATGTAATTACGCACTCGTGGAGGCCACAGGCAGGGCAGCCAGCGGCTCTGCCATCTGGAAGAGGATGAGAACTGGAGTGGCTTCTATCTGCATCACGCACCTGGCCACTGGGCTAATCGCCACCGCCGAACTGGCAAGCAGACCAGAGATGTCCTTGCAGCTCAGCCTCTCTGCTGTGTTCCTGGCAGGCTCCCAGACACCTTCTATTTTTCACTGAGTCTAGAAACCATCTTTTAAAATAAGCCACATTAGTTTTTGCTCTTGTTTTGATGCAGTGAATTAGTTCTGTCTCTACCCAAGTGAATGTGTTCACTTACTGACATAGAAGTCCATCTGAGTTCTCTTTTCCCAAGCGAGAGTACTTGGAACCAGGACGTTTTAGTTCTCAGGGGAAGATGTATGAATGAGTGCAAGCTGTGTATGTGAACTTTTGTTTGCAATATGCTTGCCTCCTATTCAGGCTTCTCCTGGGGAGTTCCCTTTGGAGTTAGGTGCAATAACTCCCAAAGGGTTTTGAAGTTGTTGATTGATATCTACACGCCAGCTACTCGTTCATTCCTAACTGAGAGGCTATTAAAAAATCCAGAATAGTTCTCAAATTATCAAGCCCGAACAAACTGGCTTTTGGAACATGTGCTTCTGTGACTGTGCAATACCTAATTGCCTTGGCAAAAGTCCTTCCACTTTGTCGTTTTAAATTTGGGCTTCTTGATAAATAGTTGCATCTCATACCGGTGCTGATACATAACCTAAAGAGCTTTGAACTCCTAAAATGACGTTACTAGTGTTGTTTTTGATACATAGCTTTGTTTAAGGTGAAACCATTTGTGTCCTGAATTAATTGCTGTTTTGATTTGCAGGGATCCCACATGACCTGTTAGGAGTTTCACCTTCATGAGGGCATTAGGGTCACCAAATGTAAGCTTCAAATGACTGTTCAGCTCTGCTAATGGCTCTTTCTTGACTTATGCAGTTTCTGATTGCTTTCCCAGTTAACGAAGTCCATTCCTGGGAAATGTGTCTAATTTAAAGGACTCTCAAATTGATGTGGCTACGTATCTTTACGTGGATACGTATCTTTATTTTTCAGCCTTTTCTCTCCGTTAAGTTGTACTTACCAAAGCCAGTGGATGTTCTTCCCTTGGTTTAAGAATTGAACGTGTTCATGGAGCACCTGGGTGGCTCAGTTGATTGAGCGTCCGACTTCGGCTCAGGTCATGATCTCACCGTACATGAGTTTGAGCCCCGCGTCGGGCTCTGTGCTGACAGCTCAGAGCCTGGAGCCTGTTTCAGATTCTGTGTCTCCCTCTCTCTCTGCCCCTCCCCTGTTCACGTTCTATCTCTATCTTAAGAATAAATAAACATTAAAAAAAAAAAAAAAAAAGAATTGAACATGTTCCTAAGCACAGCCTTCTGCACCTCCAGGGGGCGCTATTCACAATAATACCAGGGAACCTTGCCTATCTTGTCAACCTCCCTCCTGTAAAGTCAGCCCTTATGTGTACATCAAACATCTTTGTCTCATATTTTTATACATCAAAGTTTTGCCATTAGCTACTGATTATACAGGATTTACAGATACTTTTGCATCACTAGTTTGGACGGTCATTTTGTCATTTTAAGAAATTTAAAAGGGCTGTGTGTGACTGTGGGCACAGATGACCCATATTGGAGCCTGGAAGCTTTACCAGGTGCTTTTGAAGGACAGACATGCCCAGTTTCCTACTTCTTAATTATATGTGTCCTAGAAGGAACAGAGTTTGTTTTGTTTGGGGGTTGTAGTTAATGAATGGCTGACACAACACTATGAAACTATACATATGTATATAAAAGGTAATAGATGTGTTTTATATGTTCATCAAGGAAAATGATACAGTTTTATACCACAGGCATTAATACCATGTTTTCCTAAGTATAAATAAAAGTTTTGAAATGGTTTCACAGCCCTAGCTTTATATAGGCTACAAAAATATAGTTTGATTTCTTTATTTATTATCTAGCACTAAAGCCTACAATAAAAATTTAAAACAATCTATGTAACAATCAGATGAAAGGCGTTGTTCGCTGGTTCATGCTTCTATTATAGAATATATTCTAACAGGAATTGATTTTTCTTACAGTATCACTAAAAGTCAGTATTTATATTTCTTAAGAACAATATAAGTGAAACACTCTCTTACAATTTGGCAAAAAGTGAAGCTTTATTGCATCTCATAGTTAAAAAATGGAACAACTTTCATAATGAAGTCAAATATGTTTAGTAAATTGTATTGAATATACTGAGTCACTTGATTGTGACCTAGGCAATGTCTTGGGTACCCTCTTTCTGTTTCAGTACAGAAACTCAAACCCAACATTTTGATATAAACCTTTGTGCCATAGATCAGGTATGAAAAGGAAAAGCAAAGTTCAGTGTTCAATGAGATAGTATTGTAACATCCTTCCCTCTCAAGTACATGCCATGTTTAAGACTTCAGAAAAAGTCATGATAATACATCCGCAAGTGTCATTAGCCTTTCTATTTCATTGAGCTATATATACAGTGCAGAATTTTACTTTTAGTTTTGTAAGTGTTCACTGTAAGCAATACAAATGCATAAAGATGGTATGCAAACAAAGGATAGATAAAACCCTTCTTTCTCTCATTCTCTCTCTCTCTCTCTCTCTCTCTCTCTCTCTCTCTCTCTCTCTCTCCCTCCCTCCCTCCCTCCCTCAGCATGAACAGGGGAGAAGAGCAGAGGGAGAGAATCTTAAGCAGCCTCATGCTCACCCTGGGATGATGACCTGAGCCACAATCAAGAGTCAGATACTCAACCCACTGAGCCACCCAGGTGCCTCTCTCTTTGAAAGCACTCTGCTGCCCCTTTAGGCAAAAGTGTCCCATTTTAGCTAACATTTTTGTGTTTAGTGGTTCAGATACCTGTTAATATCATAGTTGAGATTAGCTATTAGCTGGTTACAAAAACTACACCAACACACCAACACATTCACATGCAAGTTTGACAATACATCTCTATTTAAGTTTTCCTCTACTGTGATCCTATTTCCTCATTTCTGCTTTAGTCTCTGGGCCCATGAAATATTGTTTATAGATGAGGTGATTGTAGTAAAGTTGATATCATGTTTGCCTACTACATTAAATATAACTTGTTTCTCTGAAGAAATATCTTGGCTTTTGTTATAACCAACAAGCAATTATTGAATACCCACCGTTGGTATTGTAGGGTGACAGGTGCTGCAAACACTACCAAGCATAAGGCTATAGAGCAAGGACTACACACTGAAGCTGTTGCCTTGAAGCCTGAGACATTAACTACATTTGAAAAAATGAATAGAATGACCAGACTAGAGAAGGATTTCTTTGTGTCCACACGGAAACATCTGCATGGATGGGAGGATGAAAAAATCATCCTAGTAGAACAATGTATTTAGTAAGGCTATTCAGAAAAATGCCCACAATATAGAGATGGGGTGCTTGAAAAATAGACATGAAAAAAGCTGACCTTGATGAACTACTTCATGTACTACATGAAAACCGTGAAGAATAATATTCGGTATTTCTTCCTTGAAATTGCACCATCTTTTTAATGTTATGTGGCATCACTTAATTTCCCATTATTTCCCACTTTCCTATACCACTGAGGGAGGGTTTTCCTAACCCATTTTAATTGAAGCCTGAGGCCAAGTAAATATTGGCAGATGGCAGTGGAGTGATTGAGTTCCTAGAACGAGTACTGAATATGGATGCTTATGAATATCTATTCTGATCATGATGGGGTTAAGCAGGTTTTCAGGCCATGGCTCTGTGAATTTACCCGTAGAATTACTTAATAAGGCCTCTCAAATGAAACTATACATTTTAAAGAAAATAACTGGTTCAGACGTCATTTCAAATTTATAAACCACGTCTCCAGTGCCATTTCACACATGAAAAATCAGTAATAGAATCATTTGGGGGATTATTATTTCATACAAGATTTTAACTTGGAATCTTTTTCTTGGACAGTTTTTGAAAATAGGATATAAAACTATCTTTCTGGAATATTTGAGATGGAGCTCTGATGGACTAGATAATCTCTATCCCTTTCAAACCATGCTTTTCACATTGTGATCTCTCTTCCAAAACCATTTGAGGAACTCGTTAACTGAAGCCTCAGTTGGTGTAATTACACAGTTGTGAAATAGTATACCTTATACACTATTCTGTACTTTGTAAACAAGTCTTCAGTTTATCAAACAACTGAGAATGTATAGCCATTACCTTAAAATAACAGTTCCAGGATAAGGCAGAGCTGAAGCACAAAGGGAAAGTACAAGTAGTCATTCCCTTAGTGTGGATTTGCTGTAAAACATATTTGCAAGCAGTTTGACTTAGTAGAGGATTAAAGGAAGAAAGAACCTCTAAACCAAATGTGAAAATTCAAAAGCAGTGAACCATGATTGATGATAATTTTGGCAAAATAAAATCTAAGCTGCATACTTTAGCAAATTATGTTAAATAGGAGTTGGTTAATTATAAATAATTCATTACCTAGCAGGAGAACAGGAAAAAAAAAAAATACTGTGCTCTTATTTAGAGAGCACCTTACATGTCTTTTCAATATGGGTGTTTTCTAAATAATCTGTAGGTTAAACTGTGAAATTGATTTTACTTGCTTTATACACACCCACAAATACCATTTCACTTCTAACTATAGCTGTCATGATTATAAGACTATAGTATTGGCAGTTTTGTGCTTTGTAATTTGAAATACCCATCATGTTGATTTTATTAGGTTTGTTTTTAATAGTGAAATTTTGAGGGATGCCTGGGTGGTTCAGTCGGTTAAGCATCTGACTTCAGTCTAGGTCGTGATTTCGCTGTTCCCGAGTTCGAGCCTTGCGTTGGGCTCTATACTGACATCTCAGAGCCTGGAGCCTGTTTCAGATTCTGTGTCTCCCTGTCTCTCTCTACCCCTCCCCTGCTCATGCTCTGTCTCTCTCTCTCTCTCAAAAATAAACATTAAAAGAGGGGCGCCTGGGTGGCGCTGTCGGTTAAGCGTCCAACTTCAGCCAGGTCACGATCTCGCGGTCCGTGAGTTCGAGCCCCGCGTTGGGCTCTGGGCTGATGGCTCGGAGCCTGGAGCCTGTTTCCGATTCTGTGTCTCCCTCTCTCTCTGCCCCTCGCCCGATCATGCTCTGTCTCTCTCTGTCCCAAAAATAAAAATAAACGTTAAAAAAAAAATTAAAAAAAATTAAAAAAATTAAAAAAAAATTAAAAAATTAAAAAAAATAAACATTAAAAGAATTTTTTAAAAAATAGTGAAATTTTGAAATTCCTTGTTAACAGCAGCCATGCTAATCGATATTTAAACAGGGCATCTATGTCGATTCCAAAAGTTGCTCTTCTCCCTAGAAACTTGAAAGTTACGTTAGCAGCTGATTAGCTTTTTTATTGTACTAATAACATGTAGTGTCCTCAGGGATTAGGTATGTTAATTTTAGGACTTTGAGTTGTAACACCTTAAAGTCAGAGGACTTTGCCTGGTACAACCCTGGCTTTGAATTCAGAGAGAATTAGCTTTAAATCCTGACTCTACTGCTTCCTGGTCATATGACCTTCAGCAACTTGATTTTAATTTTTGATTAAAGGCTATCCATTCCTGGGGTGCCTGGGTGGCTCAGTTAGTTAAGCATCCGACTCTCGATCTTGGCTCAGGTCATGATCTTGCAGTTCGCGGGATGGAGCCCTGCATTGCTCTCTGCACTGGCAGTGCCAAAACTGCTTGATATCCTCTCTCTCTCTCTCTCTCTCTCTCTCTCTCTCTCTGTGTCTTTGCTCCTCCCCTGTTTGCTTGCGTGTGCATGCACACACTCTCTCTCTAAATAAATAAATAAATAAACAAACAAACAAACAAACATTAAAATCATTAAAAAAATTCATACATTCCTTTTGGGGCTTAGCTTTTAAGAGAAGTTTTAAAGATTGAGGAGCATCTTGTGGACTTCAAGAGCAGGAGTCAGACCTCTTGCCAGGAAATGAAAAGACACCAGAAATTTAGAAATTCATGCAACTACTGTGATGCATCTGTTTTATTTTCTATCTCTCCACAAACCAGTTTGTTCTGTTTTGTAAAACATATGGAGGGAGGAAGAGAGCCACCCAACAGGAGTGAAAAGGGCAGTTAACAATGTCATCACGACCTGGGAAGAAACATCAGAAAGTATGCACTACGCATGATCACAGTGTCCTCGTTTGCCACATAGGAAGGCTGCAGGAGGATTAGTAGCAATACGGATGAAGCATTTCTGAGCCAGCAGATAGTAGGTGCTTAATGAATAACAGCTTTGCTTATTCTTATTCTAGGCTGGGAAATATAAGAGCATCTAATTTTTGCATATCTGGCCTCCAAGTTAACTGAATTCTTGATCTGATGAGGAAATAGTCTAACAGGAGAAATAAAGATCATGCCTGAAGCAGTGAATATACTTAGTGTTCGTTAATAACTATAGATGCCCATCTCTCCAAGTGAGTCAAACTCCACACAAGATAGTAAAGATGGTAATGTAAGTAGAAGATCTGATTTTCACCTTAACAGAGCACAGTTCTGTTGGATCACATGATATGTTTTAAGTGGGTGAGTGGCACAGGGCCTGTCGACAGAATTGGGAGCCCTGAGGAAAGGCCATAGTAGATACGTGATTGCTTTTTGTTTTCATTTTGAAATTCAGTATTCATTCAGCTTTCCAGAAAGAATACTCTTTTGGAAAAACCACCCATATTTTTCAATCCTATTCCATGTGCATGTGAAAGTGTGTTTTCTACACGTTCCTACCCAAAGATGGGTCTGCTGACTAAAGGCCTCTTGAAACAGAGCACTCATTCTCCTGGCCACAGAGATTGGTGTAGGAATGGGCACGTGACCCAAATGGAGCCAGTAAGACTCAATGAGACTTTGCAAGGGCTGTACTCAGAAAGATACCATATTTTCAGATGTGCTTCAACCTGGGAAAATATAGCTCTTACCTTGCTGATAGTCATTTCACTATAACACAAGACCCGAACACAAACCCAGCACAGAAAACAGGGAGCCAAAAACTGGAGAAGACTCGAATCCTGATGACATTAATTTAGTCCCTGCATCAACCCTGGGGTTTGAAGACAAGCCTACTACAGACTTAGCAGTTACATGTGTCAATGTCTCCCTCATTTGTCTAAGTAAATTAGATTATATTTTCCCTCAGGTATAACCACAAGTTTTCCCATTCTCCAGAGTTTTCCCCAACCCTGGTTCCCTCTACTATGTGGCCCACAAAATAGATATTAACTTTTCAGTGTCTCAGTTTTCTCCTTTGTAAAAGAAACAAATAATATTTACTTTGAAGAGTAAATACAGATTTATGAGGTAATAAAAACATAAATTTCGTCCAACACTATAGTACAAAAATATCAAATTACTTCATTCTGCTAACACAAATGAAAATTAACCTAATGGTTTATTTACTATGGTGAGAAGATCCTAATATCTGTCATTAATGAGGGCCCTTCTCCATCTTTAGTATGACACAAAATGTCCGAAATACTTTGGAAGAAACCTCTGTCCTTCAGTCCATTATGGTTGCCAGCAGGATGCTTATTGTTGTAGCTCTTATGATCCATCAAAGGCAGGTATCACTGTAGCCTCTTTGCCAAGTATGGACACCAGTACCTTTTGATGCAACTTCCAAGACAATGGTGTTTCTAAGTATCAGATGAGTTCTACCAAGCAAAAGTCTTGTTGCCTTCAAAGAGATTCCCACACAGAACCCAGCTGCTAGGGAATTTTTCACCACATCCCTTTATCAAGTACCTGCTACTTTTCTCAAACTACTGCAACCCTGTGCAATTCCTCCCTCTTTCAATTCAGCAGTTTCTTTAGACTCCTCCTGTCATGGAGAAGAGGGAGAGTAAAGGGTTCTATTTTACCACAGCCATTCCACCCTAAGTCCAGAGGTTCCTAGTCTCATGTAACCACGGTCACAGCACAGTCACATACCTTAACCACTCACGCCAGGCTCTCTGTATCCTCTCTGAGTCTGAGCAAAGAGGAGAGGTTGATAATCTTGAATAAGACCATTAAGCAGGGAGGGTGAAGAAAAGTTGTACCAGCCTCCTTGCTAACTCCATAGATCACGGAGCTGGGAGTTTTCTGCTCTCTGCTGTTCTAGATGAATACAAGGGTAGAGAAAAGGAACTTGATGGACTCTTATAGAATGTCAGTAAGACCGAGCTAAATGATGGGTAAACAAGGTAGGGCTCCCTAGCTTCTATCTAAGATCTTGGGGGCAGGTGGCACCTATTTCTCACCAACAGATTCAGGGTCACATTTTCCTCGTCTAACAATGGCCCAGCTATTTCCAAAATTCCAGTTCCAAAATGGGTGAAGCTCCTTGACTCTTAATCATACAGGATTACTAGCTGTATGAAGCCTTGGTAGTCCCACCTCCATGTAACTGTATAATGTTCAAGGTAGTGAAGGAGCCAATTAAGGCTAGATTGAGCTAGGTTCTGGGGTACAGTCTCTATTGGGTTTTTTTTTGTTTGTTTTCTCACTTTGCAAAGCTCTCAAATAGCTTGTGATTATTTTGTGGAGTTTTTAAAGGACATTATTATACAAGTATACTTTTAAAACAGGGCAACTGAGCAGAGGCAATGAACACGGGCTCAGGATAGGTGTGCAGTGTGACTGTCAACCTCCCTCCCAGTCCCCTGGTCACCTTTGAGAAGCCAAAGTGATCCATCTGTATATGAGGAGAAACTGACTCCCTCCTTCCTCTTGAGCAGATTTCTAGGATTTTCTAAACTTATATTCCAAACACATCATAGACAGAGACAGCCCTCAGCTATAAGAAGGACAAATCTATTTAGGAAGAATAAATACTCTTGGTTATGAAAAAACAGAAAGTATTGAGAAATATGAGAATATTAGTTAGCACAACAGTGATCCCTATTTACAAAGTCATAATAGTACAAATACTAAACCCTGACTAAAATTATGATAGAATTGTTTTAAAAGGTTCGTTGCCTGATACTGGAAGTGGTGTGGAAGCCATATCCTCATCATCTGTAGTAAGAGGTCAAAGTAAATGTCTAGAATAAATAAACTAAGAAAATTGATGATAACACATTATTGTAAAAAAATGGAGACTAATTATGAATGAAATAATTAAAAGGTTGTAATAATTAAAAGTGGTTGTAACTTGGAAGAGGGCATATGAAAGAAGAATGTGCAGGTAAGAGGGTGCTCTTTTTTTCTTACAAGATTTGTAGAACTTATTTGACTCCTAAATGTGTATGCCTTACTCTGAAAAATATTAAAATCAATTTTTAAATTACAAAGAACCCCCAAAAGTATTTAATGGTAGTGGTATTTTAAAATTTGCAAGTAAGCTTGATTCTAAATCTGTCTTTTTTAAGTTGACTTTATGCAACTTTCATTGCTGCAGTTTAACAAGACCAGATATTCTAAAATGCAAACCCCTCTCCTACCGCAGAACACCTAAGTAGGAGATAAATTAGAGCCAACATACTTTGAAGAGCATTAGTGAGCTCACAAGAAAGCAAAGGGAGTTCTCCAATGAGTCTCAACAACGACAATAAAATCCTCACAAAACACAAACAAAAACATAATAAATAATGCAATAAAAGTGGGAAAACCCACGCAGAAGCCAAGCCTGTCCTGGAAGTGCACCCAACCCAGAAACGTCAAGCTTCACTGGTTGTCAGCCCCTCGGTGGAATAGGATTTGAGCTTGACAAGTATGTGAGCTGCAGCTGAGCCAGTCTCCCACCAACACACACATTAAGTCAGGTACTCAAAAATGACAATCTTCAGCAGAAGGGAAGACTGCTTGTCAAGTGAATAACAACAAAAGCTGTCCACCTCTGTTGGAACTGGCTGGGAAAAATTAATATCCTTAATATGAATAATCTTCCCTCATAATTAGCATCCATAAACTGCCTGTCATGCAGTCCCAGGATTTGACTTCTATCACACAATCTGTGAAACCCCAATCCAAGAAAAAACATCGAAGTGTCCCAGGTCAGGTTGCCAGATGAGGCAAATAGAACACAGGATGCCCAGTTAACTTAGATTTCTAGTTACCTACGGATATATACATAAGGATAAAAATAATTTGTGTGGTACATACT
The DNA here is from genome assembly GCF_028749965.1 of Puma concolor. Classification (NCBI taxonomy): domain Eukaryota; kingdom Metazoa; phylum Chordata; class Mammalia; order Carnivora; family Felidae; genus Puma; species Puma concolor. Next base: position 52,286,827 of record NC_141679.1, on the reverse strand, counting down.
TTGGCTAAACCTCCATTTGTTGTTTATCTGAAATAAACTATAAACATCTAAATTGCATTACTTCTTGTCCTAAATTTATTTTCACGAGATTTAATTCTCCTCAAGAGTTTTGTGTTTTGCAGAATTTGCTTATAAAATTTCTTGCAGTTGCTGTCTATGTTCCATTTATATTGTAACACATCTTGGCAGTGGTTGTACCCAACTTATTTATTTATTTTGTCCATTGAGCATTCATTAATGAGAAAACATGCTCAGCACATTGTGAGCTAGTATTCTGAACATATATTGGCATAAAGTTAACAACTCTGAAAGTGGTTCTTCAGTTTTTTTGTTTTTTGTTTTTTGAAGCAAGTAATACCATCTTTATGGTATTATAACTAGCTTTTTCCTTTTTCAGTATTACTCTATATCTCCTAACAAAAAATACAGCCTTGTCATAAATTATGTCCTTTCTCTTTAACACTACAATGACTCCACATGTTCTCATATGGAACATACATGACATGTATGTAAAAAATAAAATTCTTAAAAAAATTGAATACTTCATGATATGAAAAGTATTTCAAAGAAAACTCATGGCAAGAGCTGTAATAATTATTCATTTCAAGTTGGAATTCCTTTTCTGTTCATAAACAATAGTATTTCTTCATAAATTATAGCCTTGACACTTAAAGAAATAAGTTTTGGTCACTTATTTCTTTAACACATTCAACAAGTTCATTTAAATAAGATAATACTGATAATAACACTGATAACAATTAATAACCCTGATTTTCTTTCAATTTGCTAAAGACATATTGAGGACTATGATCGAGAAAGAAGTAAGCTTAAGTCAATTTTTAAAAATGTTAGCAAGAATTTGGAGGGGGGTATATTCTTCTGAATTTACCCCTGGTTTCAGTTCTTTGTATCCATTTAGATGTTCTCATTTGCATTTGCTAAAGAGAGCCAACAGGTTTTTGAATGTGAGAATTGAAGAATACTGATATAAACAAAATCACAAAAATCCTTTAATTACTCAGTTTGAATAGTATACATGATGAAATAAGAGAAAAACATCATCACAATTAGTTCAGTATCAGTAAGGAGAACATCAGATACTGTTTGAGCAGTATAATTCAGAACATGAAAAAAACCAACACCTTCCACGAAACCATTCCTATTTTGTGTCACCTTTGAATAAATAATCCCTGAACCTTTCCATAAGCACCCAGCAAATTTGTATTATATCTACCAAAAGGAGTCCATTTTTTTCTTTTTAACTTTTAATTCAGTAAGAGTCTGCAAAAAATTGCTGTTATATCTGGAAGGGTTTTCCCTGTGATAGCATTATAAGCAAGGCTTTTTCAGAAGGAAAATACTGCACAAGCAAAGGGATTTTTTTTTCTGCATTGTGAGTACTTGTATCCGTGGCTATGCTGTAGAAAGGTGAGGCATTTAGATCTTTGATAATCTCTGTAAAAGTAAATGGAGGTGCTGGATTTTTTAAATTTGGATGGTGCTGGATTTATTTGTAAAGTGTACAAGTAGTAGATTTCACTTTTGACACTTGAAAATTCACTTGCAATTGTGGAATCAGAAAATGCTCTGGTGGCAAGCAGTATCTTCAATCATTTGAGCTGTAAAATATGATATACATAGTGGATGGCCATTACAACTTCTGCTGTGATTATTTTATGTTCTGAATTTTGTTATGAATTAGGTTTCTTTGGTACTAGTTGAGGAAATCATTCATTGCTCAGCTTGCCTGTATTATATGTTGGCCTATATCTGACTTCCCCTCATTTTTTATGTTGACGAACAATTGTATCCTGCTCAAACAACTTTAAAAGCTCTTTTCCCTTAGTTAGTAGTTGTTCACTGTTTCTAACAAAAATCAGCATAAAGGGTGCCTGAGTGGCTCAGTCAGTTGAGCATCCAACTCTTGATTTCAGCTTAGGTCATGAACCTAGGGTCCTGGGACCAAGACCTTCATTGAGCTCTGTGCTAAGTGTGGAGTTTGCTTAAGATTCTTTCTCTCTTTCTCTCAGCTCCTCTCCCTGGCTTGGGCTCTCTCTCTCTCTAAAATTAAAAAAAAATAATAAGTAAATAAAAAATACAAAGCATAAAAAATTTAAAAAATCATAAAATTCATACCTGCATTTTGACAAAGTTTATGTTGTATTTATAAATAAAAAATTGGTAATATCAATTACTACAAGAATTTGAAAGATTGACTATGATAATCTTGTATCAGAGTATCAGTGTGTCTATCACTCACAAGTTCAAATCAAAACTAACCATGAACACAGGTGAACCATTGAGAGACTTGTGAACTCGTAATAATTAAGCTCGATGGCTGATGCAAACTTCTCACTGACTGTAAAGGAGAGCTGTGTTTGTAAGGCACTGTCTCCTGTAATGAAGCCAGACTGATTTTATATAAATATTTTGGAAGCCTGATTTTCAGGGCTTGGTGGGACTTTCAAAAGCTGGAGTGTTTAGGAATTGGTGGAATGTAGCTGGTAGCATGGTCACAGGAGTAAAGCTCCTATTGGTGGTGAACTTTCAGAAGCATGATGCCTGGAATGAGGCTGTCCTGACTGGCTGAGTTTCATGGCCATGAACTGATCAAAAGTTATCCCTGACTTTGGACTTTAGGCAAACAACAGTCTTTTTTATTTCTTGAATATGAAAAGTAAGTATTTTTAGGTCTGGTCTTCTTTCAGTCCGACTATAGAAGAGACCATAATGCATTGTCCAGATCTTCACCTATGGAGGCAAGATTCTCAGCTACAGCTGTTAAGCCATTTAAGCACTTCTAAAGATGTATTTATTTATTTAAGATGTTATTTTTAAGAAGTATCTATACTCAGTGTGGGACTTGAAACTTCAACCCTGAGATCAAGAGTTGCATGCTCCACTGACTGACCCAGCCAGGCATCCCAAGATGTTTAAAAATATCTTTTATGCTTTTAATGATTTATTTTTGAAAATCTTAATGTAGGACATTTAGGGTGTCCTGACAAACTCAATATAAGGTACAAGGCAAAATCATACAGGACACATGTGTATATTTGTATGTCTGTGTGTGTGTGTATCCACATATATGATATATGATATTTGGCAACTTAAGTAATAGGGCCAATATGAAGATAATGTTCATATATTTGTAATTGTTTAACTGAAGGATTATAAAGGAGAATTAGAATAAAGTAATGAAAAGTAGCACAATGACCATGGCACACTTACAAAGAAGTGTTTGTTAAAATTTAAAACATAAAAATAAGTATAGATCACAAAAAATGGTTTTTAGAAGTACCATTAAATAAGTTAGTATTTGTAAAGTGTTATCACCAAAAGGAAAACTGCACTTGAAGTCAGGAAACCTTTGTGTCTTAGTTGACAGAATAGATGTATTCTTAATTATGTGCGTGTCTATATGTTCACATAATAATTAGCATCTACTTATAAGACTCCCTTTTAAACATATGATGCATTAGTAAAGGAATTCACATAACTAATAGTTGACATGTATCAGAATTATCATAGGTAAATTTTCCTTAGAGGTCCATCTGTATATTGTTTTCAGCGTGTATATGATTTCATTTACTGTGTTAATTAAATGAATCTTGGGTTTAGAATTTGGATTTTCCTTTTTACATCTTGAGGGATTTAATCTTTAGAAGTTTCTAGAAGTTACCTAGAAAAAAGGTAAAAAACAGTGTAGTCAGACATGTGTATGTACCTACAAGTTTTCATTTCTCCTGAAAAATGTGTACTTTTTGGAGTCAGTTTGATCCGCCTCCTGACTTCAGTGGTAAATGATGCAATCCTTGGTCAATACACACACACAGAATAGTCCCTTACTGTAAGAAACTTCTAGAATATATGTATTGGGTAGATGGATTCCAAGTAGCAAAACAGCTAACATTTATTACAAGAACTTATGAGTAAGTGCCAGCTTCTCAAGTTCTGTTCTCACCACCTTACCAGTTACAAGGCACCACCTCAATGCCACTTTCTTCCAATTTTTAAGAACAGAGGAGCTGTGTTGCTGCCCTTTTCTCTCCCTATGCAGCAACTGAATTGATTTATTCATCTATTTAGAGTGTCTAAGGGGCAGCAGGAATCTATTTTGTTTAAGGGGAAAAAGAATGTTTAATTTATAAAAGGTTAAAGCGTCACTCCAGGACAATCCTTACATGCTGCTGCTGAGTGAAAAATACCAGTATTTGGAATGTCAAAGTGAGTCATGGCTCACTTTGCTTCTTGAAATCCCAAATTGTTTTCCATTCTTGCTTCCCAGAGCTTGCTGAATGTTGATTACCAAAATATAATAAAGATATCTTTTCCTATATCCTCCGATAAAGGATTGTTTGAATGCCAAAGTGCCGGGCATTCTTGACCTTAAACATGCTGTGTGCATCTCAGTGGATTTAGCAGAAATACAATGTTTTTCTTCAGGTAATGTGTCACTTCTTTTCCCATGGTTGTGGAGATTTTTATACCAAAACCAGCAAGTGGCCAAGAGCTAAAATAGACTTACCAGCATGGTCCTTCTTCAGAGATCTTTCCTTTGTAGGGTATCTATTCAATGTGTGTGTGTGGGGGGTGGGGGGAGTGTGGTGAGTGGGGAGGTTGTGGTGGTCATTGTCAATTGATGTAAGAGAATTGCATAAAATTTATAAAATGGAGATGTTACTAAAGTGTTAACTCTTAAGGCTTTGCTAACATTGTACTGAGACCTAATTTCATAGCTTTTTGTTCATTTGTTATTTGGAGAATAGTTATAAATAGAGTGTCTGTTCCTCCTAAATGACAATGGCAAAGGAAAGGAAAGAAGTTTTAGATTGTACCCTTCACTATCCTAACATATTTTGCAGAGTTGAATTTGGTGCTGATGCTTAAAACTCTTTCTACCCCAAAATCCTTCTCCCCAATTACAAGATTCATAAACACAGAGAAATAAGATTGGACAAATAATTCTGTTTCTTGTGGCTCAAAGACATACCCACATTTTTAATGAGTTGCTATGGCAATTAGGTCATGGACTTTCACATGCCCATCTATCTTTTAAAAGCCAATTCCAACTCTCCAAACTCTGTGTGAACTTTGGTAGTGTTAACAACCTGCTCAGCTTCACAGAAGTGACTTTTGGGTGATGCATGATTACACTTATAATGTGCTCTAGCTCTTTTCTCTCTGGCTTAGAAGAACAAGTGATGTCGAGAGAGATGCATGCTTGGCATTTCTTGAATGTTTCTCTCCTAAACTAATTCACCATTATTTATAGAAAAAAGCATATCAGGTAATTCAATACAGTTTATCAAAATCTGCACAATGAAATGGGCCTAAAAGATAGTCAATAGAGAAGAACTGGATCCACTGATGTTCTTTATATATACATATATATGTATTTGTATGTGTGTGTGTGTGTGTATATATATATACATATATATATGTGTATATATATATATATATATATATATATATATATATATTGCTTCTCACTTTAGCAACCTTTGTGGTTTTGTGATTATTTGATTGTTTGATTTATTAAAATATATTAACCCAATGACTTGAGTAAGATCACATAATATTTGTGTTTTATTTTTTGCAAAATAACACAATTGTTAAAAATCTTCAGATCCTTGGCAAACTTTGCTTTCCCACCTCACCTCCCAAACTTGACTTATAGATGTTATTTGTTGCTTATTTTCACAGATTTCCTTCCACAAGTTCACAGCTTAGTATAAAAGACAACCATCCCCAAAGTGTTCCATCAGTGATGAATGGCCATATGGTTTTGATGATACTAAGGGAAAACAGGTGGGATTTTAGATCTTACTCCTCCCTCAGAAATGCATCTTCTTAAACCACTCTAGTGAAATACATATTTTTTCTCAGGGGCTGACAGAGTAGGGCCAATGATGAGTGGAGGCCAGGAATCAGGAAAAAGAAATCTCACAACAAATGATGCTAATTCTCAGGATTCTCAAATTGTCCAGACCCTTGGCTTAATGGCTGAGGTGACACATCCATAAAGAATGCATGCATACTCAACTAAAGCTCCCAAATACTGGGGAGCTGTTGCTATCCTAGGGAAACAAATAGGAGTTTTTGTTACTTAAACATCGATTTACAAATAAATGCATCTTAAAATAAATTCAACTATGTTGTTCCACCTTATCTCAAATGTACTCTTTTTGCTGAACGTTTATGTGATCCCGTTTTCAGATGGTATTGTTTAGTTGCAATACCATAACTGGGAAGCTAACAACCCCTTAATCTCCAAGCCACACTGGAATTCTTAGTTTAACCTGTTGTATTCACTTTTTAAAGATAGGATCTGCCCTCATTTAAATCAACCGTAGATTTGTACATATTTTTCTTAAAATAGCATGTTGACCTTCAGAGAGGACCAGCAAGATACAGTTAAGGTTATACTTGAGGAATGTTAATTAGCATTCACCAAGAAACCTAAGGAAGACAAAGATTGATCTTTGTACTTAGAGTGGAATAGTTGGTTTAAACAGAATTTATAACTATAATGTCCGATAACATAAGGACATTCTTCTAATTTAAAATCATTTCTTTTTCAGTGGAAACATGCATTTGTTTAAAAGCAAGGAAATTGTTTTCCCTAGTGACAAATACTGCCATGTTATAAATCGGGCTTTGTAAATAAAGTCTTATCTCTTTTACTTTTTTAGTTTTTTTTAACGTTGATTCATTTTTGAGAGACAGAGACAGAGCATGAGTGGGTGAGGACCAGAGAGAGAGGCAGACACCGAATTTGAAGCAGCCTCCAGGTTCTGAGCCGTCAGTACAGAGCCCGATGCAGAGCTCCAACCCATGAACCGTGAGATCATGACCTGAGCTGAAGTTGGATGCTTAACGAAATGAGCCACCCAAGTGCCCCAATAAAGTTTTATTTCTGATAAAAAACTATAAAGTACAAAATAAACATAAACAGAGTATAAAAGAAAAGTTGTTATAATACCATTAAGTAATGTTTAACTTCTAACTATAAAGCCACTGTAAGATACTCATACTCTGGAATTAAGGCATCACCAACAGCAAAGATTAATTGGATAAATTTAGTCCAGTTCCTAAACCAGCCAAGAGAATGGATACAAACTGCTGAGATACTCAAGCAAGGAGATTTTGAATTTGCTACCACTCTTCCCCAACCCCACTACTCTGCACACCAACCCAGAGACATTTGAGAATTAAACTGTATGCTTTTGATATACTTTTAGGATGTGGTTCAAAATCCTTAGCCTGGAAGCAAAGTGGTTCTCAGTCATGTGCAGATTACCTTTATAAGCCCCATATCACATAATTACTTGCCATTAAGGGTACATTCTAGCCAGATCAAAGTTTTTACCATCTCCTGAATGTGAGGGAGATCCTAAGGAACCTTCCTGCCCCTTAGCCTGCTATTTCCACTGCTAGGAATTCCTTTCCCTCCTCTTTACCAGAAGAAAGCCTTTGTCTCTTCCATAGCCTGTTACCTTCTCTATGAAGCCTGACTGTGTCAGTTTCTTTGTGTTCCCATAGCAGCTGGGCAAAAATCTGTTCATAAATTTTTCTCCTCAGTTAGACAATGAATTCCTCAAAAGAGAAACGTAATCAGCAATCATTGTCTCCATATTGCCTTGTGTTACTTGGCATTTATTTGTTCTGTTACAGTTTGAGAAATGAGTGGATACTGCATTTACTTTATTTTTTTTAATGATGCTCTTTATGTGCAAGATTTCATCATGAAAATATTTTACAACAGTCCAAAATTATTGGAAAAAGTCACAGGACCCAACTTCTTATCTTGATTCCGCTACATTGGATGGTCTTAAAATGTCATTTTAAAAGGCTCCATGCCTCATTTTTATTTATTTCCAGTTTGTTGAGATATAACTGACATACAACATTGTATGAGTTTAAGGCGATGAGTTGATACACTTACATATTGTGAAAAGATTACCAAAATAAGTTCAGTTAGCATATCCATCACTTCACATAGATATCGTGTATCTTGGGGGATAGGGGCCATGAGGATAACAAGCCCAGGGTGTTAAGCATGTTCTCTTATGTCCCTGAAGTAGGTAGAGATGGAGCTGGAATTCGAATTCAAGGGTAATTACTCCTAGCCAGAGCTATTTCAGAGCTTTCTTAGAGTATGTATTGAGAAATCATATTACTCTTTCTGTTCCCTAAAATCTGTTCATATAGGGTTACAGCTAATAGGCCTGCAATATCCACCTGAATAGAAAAAGTACCATGGGTGAAAGACTGGGCTATCTTCCTGGTGATCTCCCAAGAGTGTATAGTTTATTCATTTCCCCACAGCACCATCAGCTATGGCTTCATTCATATTGGTCCAATAACTAGGAATCGAAAACCATAAGCAGCAGGTACTATTGTACACAAAATGTCAATGCCATAGTCAGCCTTAGATCTGGACCTGCAAGAGCATGACTCTCTTAGAAGATGTAATGACACACTCTAACTTTCAACATAGGGAAACAAGAGGTTGAGATGTAAAGTGGCTTCTAGCACTTTAAGTAAGTCACAAGTTTCATGTAGAATCAGATGAAACTATGTACCTTTACTCAGACCTAAAATTGTTTTTGGAATTCAATTATTGTACAAGTTATATTTAACATAGAAGTTGTGGGCATAGGTCTATCCTTTAAAGTGCACCTGTAGTGAGTCTCAGTTTCCCTTTCTTTCCCTCCCCCCTGCCACACACACACACACACGCTCACTCACCCACTCACCCACTCATAAGTTCATACTCATTTTGTGACCGTAGTTTATGCTTAGAATTCTATAGTGAAAACTACATTGCATCCTATCATACCATGATTTTTATATAAACATTGTACTTTCATTAACTATCTGTCAGTGAATCAAAGAGGCTATTATTCTGAGAAGACAACTATTTTAATTTTAATATCAGTAGTGATTTTGAGAAATTAACGTTAGGAAATAGCTGACCACTTCTCTTCTAACCTAAATCTTAATTTTTTTTCATCTATGATGTGCGTTTCTTGTTTCTTGTTCCTGAAAAATTGTTCATTGTTGATGTAATATTTTAACATCAAAAAGTGGATATTTGTAAAGATTTGCAGTCTGTTCTCTGTACTTCATTTGTCAAGTAAGTGGTTCATCTGTTTTCTGACTCCCAGGATATCGGTGGAAATTGCTTATTATTCTGGAGAACAACAAATAGTAAAATTTCCAAAATTATTCCTCTGATATGAGTTTTTCTGGCTACAAAACTAGCTCATATATCATTTTAGCTCCTGGCAGAAAACAACGATATGCTAACAAGGTTCAAATGCATAAGGCCAATGGCATTTTATACTATAGCATTCAGGGGAATAGACATATTCCTGCACAACATTTTGACATGAATTTCTTGTGAAATTCAGGAAATTTTGTTTAATTAGAAACTTAATTACAAGAATTCGGAGCATGTTTGAATCAAATTTTGAGGTAGCACAACTCTGCTATACAGTTCTCTGAGTGGACTTCTGGAGTCCTAGTGAGAGGGGGCTCTTTGTGCATTTTCACTGAAAGGTGCCAAGATGAGGTAGAATTGCCATCAATCACGGAACTGGGGTGCCCGCATAAAGAATTTCGTGTGGTGGACAAAAAGTAGCAAATCTGAATGAAAATCCATTTATGTACACGAATAATCTGGATCTTTCTAAGTTGTCTTATTTCTCTTAAGTTCAAGACTGCTCTTTTACTGTGTCGTGGTTCTTTGACTTGAAACAGAATCCATTCAGTTAGTTCTTAGGAAGAGGGAAATGAATTTCTGCAACTAATTTACCAGCAAATATTGAAGGGCTTGATGTAGAATACACTTTTAGGATGTGGAATATGCAGAACAGGATTAAATACAGCGACTCTGTCTTGAGTCATGACCAAGGAGGCTTATTTATTTTGGCAGTAAAGTAGCTTCTTTATCAGGTAATCTTACTTTCAAGGACGTCTCAAATCATGAACTCCAAAGGGCAGTGTTATATTGAGTATATGGCATTCCTTGAATAAAGGTAGTGTATTTATCTGTGGAGGTTATTGGAATTCAATTATTCCACTAAGTATGCAAATACGAGTCTAAGGTATGTAGAACAGTCCTCAGGAAGTATGGGACTGAAGTTACTCTCAGAGAGTTCTCCACAGAGAAGGATGCATCACGGCATATTTTTGCTATTTAAAAACACTGGGAGAAAGAGGTCTCCATCCTCCCTTAAAGCCTTCAATTTTCAATTTGTCCAGCACTAGGTCAGCTATTGCATCATTATAAGCTATTGACACAATCACACCTCTTGCTTTGTGTCTTAGGACAAGGCACAGATCATGAAGAGCAGCCTTACTGATCTGCTTCTTCGATATGGTAGTACCAGACTTAAAAAAGTAATAATAATGGCAGATTGTATGGTTCTGCCTTTGATGACTTTTGACTATAGAAGAGTAACTTTGTTTTTTTCTTTAAAGTTTATTTTATTTTTGAGAGAGAGAGAGACAGAGACAGAGACAGAGAGAGAGAGCAAGTAAGGGACAGAGGGAGAGGGAGAGAGAGAACCCTAAGCTGGCTCTGTGCTCTCAGCACAGAGCCAGATACAGGTCTTGAACTCCCAAAACAGTGAGATCATGACCTGAGCCAAAACCAAGAGTTGGACACTCAACAAACTGAGCCACCCAGGCACCCCTAGAAGAGTAACTTTGTATATGCAAGTTGTGTCTAGGTAGAATAAAGGAGACAGGAAATCTTCACACCTCAATACATTGTCCCTAAATTTGACCCATTTTAAATCAATTCCTTTTGATAAAATAAATATCCTGGGAAGAATTTTCCAAGTATATGGCATGTCATTTCTTTTTCAAGTCTATTTACTTATTTATTTTGAAAGGGTGAGCGCACGAGCAGAGGTGAGGCAGAGGGAGAGGAGAGAGTGAGAATCCTAAGCAGGTTCCACACTGCCAGTGCAGAGCCTGATGTGGGGCTCAAACTCAGGTACTGTGAGATCATGACCTGAGCTGATGTCAGACGCTTAACTGACTGAGCTACCCAGGTGCCCCACATGTCATTTTTGTTTTAATAGAAAGTATGACTGAATTAGATGCTTTCCTTATGCAATTTGGGGCTGCAAAGAATTAAGAGAGAATACAGAGTAGCATGAGTCTGTAGAGAAAAAAAAAATTCCTGGAGTAATATGAGGACTGAAGGAGAGGCCTACATGCTAAGAATAGTTTACCCAGGTGACAGAGCATCAGAGTCCATTTGTCTTACACAGTCTTCTTGTGTTTTCAAGTCACATGTGAGGTCAGGTGTGATTATAGCAATCCCAAATGTCAAACATGCCCACCGTGAACTATCTTGTAGTTCACTACACAAAGAAAAAGTTTAAAACTAAACTCAGAAATGAGAGGCAGTTAGCTGACCAAGGCCAGTATGCTGACCTGTTGTGTGTATGGTTTGTTGTTGTTGTTTTGTTTTGTCTCTTGTTTTTGTTTTGTGAATAATGTCTGTGTTTCAGATCCATAATGTTAGGGACGTTGTCTTAATTATTGTTGTGTGACGAACACATAGAACAATGTCACATACTAAAGAGTTAAAAACATTTCATGAGTGATGAGACAAATTCACAATTAATAAAACAATGGCATTTTCTAATCTCTGTCTATGCAATGTGCTAATCTATATGGAGTCAGTTATTGAAAGCCATGCATGATGAATGGGTTTAAATCCTTTATCCACCACTCTCCAATAACTTACACAAGTTATCTGACTCCTTAGAGTCTCAGTTTCTCAATTTATGTAATGGGACTGGTGATCATTCCCATTTTACAGGATTTTTTTATGTACTAGAAATGATGTATGTAAAGCGTTGAGAGTGTGAGAGTTCTCTCAACATGTGGTAATGATTATAATTATGTATGCGAGTTTATAAAGTGCTTTCTTTTTAGCAAATCTCTGTATGAGGAGTGTTTTTCTCTGAGCAGAAAACCTGGTGTATGGAAGACAACTACTTAAAGCCATATATGTTACTAAATTTTCAATCTGTTCATTCTAGAAGAGGGAGCCTCTGAAGTACTTTTATTTTGTGTCAGCAGTAGTTAGGAAACTAATTGTTCTTGTGAACTTACAAAATTTTTAAAATTTATTTAGTTCTCTCACCCACCCCTCCCCCTGCTAAGAGGAAAATATTCTAAGAGAAGCAGTCATGAGAGTCTTTCTTTATGATACCTTGGATTTGTACAGCTTATTTCTTCTAAATTGCTCAGATTACTTCACATTTTTTTTTCATTTATTCTTCTGATATCCTTCTAACATGCCAATGATACATTCTGGTTTATCCTGATTTATCAATCTAATCCACTCAACTCTGTAATTTTTTTCCCATTTACTTTACCATTTTGAATTTATTTGTTTTTCCTGTTCTCTTTTTTCAACTGAGTATCACTTGAACTGTTTCCTCAACTGATTAGATGTTAAAATTTAAAATTAAGGATCTTGTTAATTGCATTGTAGTCTGCATACCAGTGATTATGGTATGTGTCTACCTAGAAACAATCTATGCAACTTTTCTAAGAAATGGCATAACAATACAAAAAATCTGGCTTTATGACATGAAAAACCACTGAAACTATTTTTTTTAATTTTTTTAATGTTTATTTTTGAGAGAGAGAGAGAGAGAGAGAGAGACAGAGCATGAGTGGGAGAGGGACAAAGAGAGAGGGAGACGCAGAATCTGAAGCAGGCTCCAGTCTCTGAGCTGCCAGCACAGAGCCCGATGTGGGACTCCAACTCATGAACCATGAGATCATGGCCTGAGCCAAAGTTGGATGCTTAACTGACTGAGCCACCCAGGCACCCCAAAACTATTTGTAAATATTCGTTCTATTATTTGGACAAATCCAGTAATAAGTTATACCAATTGTGTATGCTAAACTATAAACAAACAAACAAACAAAACACTGACTAGTTTGATTATAGATATACTATGACAGAGCATCCTCACGACAAAACTCACTTTTCTAATCTTCAAATATACGGTCAATCCCTTATTCCATAGTCAGTTTTGTACAAAAGTCTTCAGTGGCCTTGGCTTTATTCATAGAAGTTACTGCTACTATAGACTGAATGTTTGTACCCCTCTCACATTCATAGGTTGAAACCTAATTCCCAGTGTGATTAGTATGTGGAGGTGAGGCCTTTGGAGGTGATTAGGCCATGAGGGTGGAGTCTTTATAAATGGTATTAGGATCCTTACAAAAGAGACCTCAGAGTTCTGTTGCCCCTTCCACTGCATGAAGACATGGGGAAGATCAACAGCAAGACGATTCTCATCAGGGACACCTGTGTGGCTCAATTGGTTAAGTGTCTTGATTTTGCTCTGGTCATGGTCTTTCCGTTCACGAGATTGAGCCCCAAATTGCGCTCTGCGCTTGCAGCAGGGAACCTGCTTGGGATTTTCTCTCTGCCTCTGCCTGTCTTTCAAAATAAATAAATAAATAAACTTAAAAAACAAACAAACAAACAAAAAAAACAGAGCCTTCTCACCAGACATGAGTTTGCTGATGACCTGATCTTGGACTTCCAGCCTCCAGAACTGTGAGACATAAATACTTATGGTCTGAGCCACTCAGTCTATTGTATTTTTGTTATGGCAGCCCAAACAGACAAAGACACAGGCCTCTGAGAAAACCGGAAACACTAACAACATGAATATTCAGAAGGAAAATTGAAAATGTCAAAATAGATCCTTCCCTGCCTGCACAGACAGTAATACAGAGGATTCTTCTTTAGTTTTGTCTTCATCATTGTTCCTGAGGACTCTCCTCCTTGTTCACATATTTCAAGACACGTTAAGGATGACTCATACCATAGCTCTTTTTAATACTAATGTCCAGGTTGCAATGCCAATGTCTTCCATAACATATGTGGGGGAAGAATGTTAGCATCTCAAAATAACAGAGTTCCCTCATAGCTGTGATGTGGTAGAAGTGATCTAAACCCTATGCAGTTTGTCCAGTTATGAAAAATGGTGGGTGATAGTAGACTTATGTCTAGAAGTCAGTGGTGCCCACAGGAGCTATCAAAATGTTTAAGAGTCTTTGTTCCTACTCTGACTGGCCTCGGATGTCTGTTTTTTACATATTTATTTTCTCTGCTTAGTGCGATCTACCTTCACTCAGTCTTCTCGTCAACATCAATTTGCTAACTGTCCCTGCTCCCCATTTTCACTGGCTAGTCTGTAGGAGTCCCCCCCCCCTCTTGTGATATTCCAAATCATTTGTTTTGTGAGACGAGAAATCAGCTTTCTTTGTTACAATTGACTATAAAATCTAAGTAGGGTCAGAGTAGGAGCTGGGTGAGTGGGGCAAAGTAAAGCCCAGATACCTCCCCTGTTCGTAATCTAGAAACACTTAATAGCTCTCTTTTTAATGGAAAAGAATATTGATGTAAGGTGACCACTGAAATATCGACAACTTTATAAGTCAGTTATGCTTACTGTTTTCTGTGTGGAGTTACTTCAAAGCATTTATAAAGAAGAATCAATAAAAGAACTAATACATTTCCTTACAAACTGAATGTTATTTAAAACTGGAGGATTAGTACAAAAAATGCTATCATCAGCTATTGGTTTTGCACGACTATGGTTGGGCCATTTAAAAAAAGTAACTTTTTATTGGCAACAACAGCTATCAAAATTTTTTTTATACGAAAGCATACCATTTCTGTATAAACACCAGGCATTTTATTTTAGGTGCAAGATGTTTTTATTGAAAGAAATGAAGTGATTTTACCCATTTGTGTTAAAAGCTGTGCAAGGCATGCCATATCCTTTACTTGTTTATTTGTTACAAACTACTTTTATTTTATTAGCCAATCAGCCAGGTTGGAACATATTTTTTTAGAATTGCACCCCTTGCAGGCACTTCTGAAAATAAATGTGTCAGCTTATTAAGATTTTTAGGCTTAAAGCATCAATTACCCCAAATGCAACATCTGAGAGAACAGTTTTCTGGAATGTTGTAATCTGCACACAAATGCATGTGACATTATACCAATAGTACAAAGATCACACACTTACTTAGCAGTTGCAAGGCTTTTGCCTCAGTGTCCAAGAAGGTGTCTTATGTGACACAGTAGATATGTTCTTGAAAAGTTGTATTACAATTGATTAATGGCAAATTCTAATAACTGTGTGACTCTGGGACAGTTATATCACCAGAACTGTTCAATAAACACAGATGTAGCCATGCTCACTATGAAAGTATGGACATGCTGGCATCCGGGTAGAAAAAGTAGCAACAGCACTAAACCCCAAAGCTATTCCTGGCTGTCCCTGTTCTTTGTGGAACCCCTAGGATCTTCCCAAGATCCAGAAAATAAAGAGCACCTTACAAATGAAAAAGTTAGACAAGACAATATTTTCTTACAATTGATAAAAAGGGTCAACATTTAAAATGTGAATTATATTTTGTTATTTAAAACTATGTTTGAATGCCTGCAATGTACAGGCTTTCTGGAAACAAAACTATGCGGCTTCCCTTCTTTCTTCTCCCTCTCTGTCTCTCTCTGTCTAAAACTTAGTAAGAAAATAGTCTTTTTACATATATTTCTTTAAAGCAGCAGCATCAGAATTAAAATGTGAGTATTATAACAAAATTGAAAAGGGTTCAAAAGAGGTGGGGGTTATTTCATTCTGGAACATATAAGAAGGAGGAGGGGAGCAGCATGGAAAATGTGGAACACTTGTCCCTAATACAGTAGCCACTAGCCACAAGTGCCTATTGAGGGTTTGAAATATGGCTAGTCCAGCAGAGAAACGAAATTTTTTATTTTATCTAATTTAAATTTAATTTTAAATTACCCACATACCTAGTGGCAACTATATTCGTACAAGTTTATTAGTGGAAACACAGGGCTACTTTAAGAAGGGAGGGGCGGGGCTCCTGGGTGACCCAGTTGGTTAAGCATCCAACTTCCCCTTGGGTCATGATCTTGTCATGATCTCGTGGTTCGGTTTGTGGGTTCAAGACCTGCTTTGGGCTCTGTTTTGACAGCTCGGAGCCTGCATCCTGCTTTGGATTCTGTGTGTCTTTCTCCCTTTCTCTCTCTCTCTCTCTCTCTCATAAATAAACTCTCTAGAGAGTAAATAAACATAATTTTTTTTCAAACAAGAAGGGAGCGGGGGAGAGCCTGGGTGGCTCAGTCAGTTCAGCGTGGGACTTAGGCTCAAGTAATGATATCATGGTTCATGAGTTTGAGCCCTGTGTGGGGCTCTGTGCTGACAGCTCAGAGCCTAGAACCTGCTTCAGATTCTGTGTCTCCTTCTCTCTCTCCCCATCCCCTGCTCACACTCTCTCTCTCTCAAAAATAAATACAAATTTAAAAATTTAAAAAAAAAGAAGGGAGGGGGAAAATGCCAGGAAAGGACATTGAAGCAATAAACTTTGGGTTGGAGAACCTAGACATACATTTTATGTTATAGCAGAAGTGGGAGCAGGAGGGGCATACATATTTTAAGGCAAGATAGTGATGTAAACAAAATAGTGGTTTTAGTAGTTTTCTCTGGTGGTGGTGTGAATGGCAAGTTGGAGGAAGTGAAGACAGGAATGGTCAGGAATTAGTAACCATAGTCCAGGGTAGAAGTATGAGTGGTGCCTGTAAACCTGGAGAAGGGGCACATGTAAAATGGATAATTTATTTTAAGAAAACTTAATGAGTTTATCAAGAATTACCTGAATTCCTGGTTCATCTATTTTGCACATCTAGATTTCCCTGTACTTTTTTGTATATAGCTCTAATGTTGGGAGACTGCCAGTAGCTGATTCATTTTTCTGTTTTTTCCCTTTTTAATTTTTTTAATGTTTTATTATTTATTTTTTTTTCAACGTTTATTTATTTTTGGGACAGAGAGAGACAGAGCATGAATGGGGGAGGGGCAGAGAGAGAGGGACACACAGAATCGGAAACAGGCTCCAGGCTCTGAGCCATCAGCCCAGAGCCTGACGCGGGGCTCGAACTCACGGACCGCGAGATCCTGACCTGGCTGAAGTCGGACGCTCAACCGACTGCGCCACCCAGGCGCCCCTATTATTTATTTTAGAGAGACTGAGACAGAGACAGAGAGACAGAGTGAGAGAAGGGGAGGGGCAGAGAGAGAGGGAGATACAGACTCTAAGCAGGCTCCAGGCTCTGAGCTGTCAGAGCCCAATGCAGGGCTCAAACTCACAAACTGTGAGATCATCACCTGAGCCAAAGTCAGACACTCAATTGACTGAGCCACCCAGGCACCCCCTTTTCTTAAATTTATTTATTTTTTTGCTGATTCATTTTTCAAAGTGCAGGATGCTCTGATAATGTAATTGTTGTATTTTCTCTACATGTGTGAGACTATTCCTCTATATGACATTAAACCAACCAGAGAGAATTATTTTCTTATTTTAGTACCCCCCCAATTCTTCGTCACCGCTTCTGTGATGGTCACCATGTGTTAAGTGCCTACATTGATGTTCTGAATAGTCATGGCCCCTCATAAAACAGCTGTTTGCCATTGTAATTGATTTAAGCATTCATGTGCAGACATTGGTTCTGCTCATCAGTGCCTCTGTTTATCTATAGGATATGTCACTGCATTCGTAACCACTTGGGGCCTTTGTGCATATTCTTGGCTCATTGTCATGCTCAGGGTAGAGGGGTTCTAGCCGTCTAGAAAACTCATTGGCAGAGATACCACAAATTGGGCAGGAAACAACTCAGGAGGTGGGTTGCTTGGCCCAGCAACAGAGATTCTGGGCACTGAATGTCAGATCAGCAGCCTGGTATGCTAGCCAGAATGTCTGATTGAGCATCATGGACTCCACAAAGATATCATTTAGATGAGATTTCATGAGGATTAATGCCAGGGAATCTGAGCAGTCTTAAGAGTTCCAACAGGGAAAGAGCTCATCAATTAAGAGAAACATGAGGACAACCAGTTGCCAACTTGTACATTTTTTCTCTTTCAAGGATTTGTTATTTTGCATATTTGCATTTGCATAGAACTGCAGAAAACAAAGACAGTTAATTTGAGATTACATGTGTTTCTATTTTTGTCGTGCAAGCAAATTGGACTGCATTCCTCCTTGCCAAAATTTGTCTTTACAGGGGATTATTCTTTTATTGTACAGAATAGCTTTTGGATTTAGGCATAAATAGGAAGGTTTATGATTTCTGGTCACTAAGTATAGAAAGCCACTTGTTTTAGATTTGATTTTCCAATTGAGAATGCTTTAAGCACACCATTTTATATAACTGTTATTCCCAAAGGGGGGATAGTATAGAAGAGTAAACAGTGAGAGATCTGGGTTTAATTCCTGGCTCTCTTCTTTATTAGTTTTGGGATCTTGGTCAAAATATGTAACCGCACTGAACCTTAGTTCTCTCATCTATAAAATCAGAATAATAAGTTTTATACAAACAGCTACTGTACTGTAATGATTACATGTGATAACTATTTATAAAATATAGCAAAAGCTAGTTTGCTTCTATCGTGTCTCAAGAATCCACAAGGCAGTCTTAAAATGGCTGATCTAGCAGCAAGAGGAGAGGGTAAGAAATGAAAGCCATCTTTAAAACATCAAAAAGAGGCTCATCTTATTATAAAGACACATTCCTTTGCAACTCTAACATTGTGAACCTTATAACCTCATCGATAAACGTTTGAGCATGATACAGACAAGCTTGGCAGAAATTTGTCTTTCCATATCTCTGTGAAAGAAATATACATTTTCTTGGTGAAATTTGATTAATAGGAACCAATTTCCTTCTTTTTTGAAAGTAAATACATATTCCTCATTTCCTCTTGAAAAATATTAAATGTTTGGAGAGCATGCCTTTTGACTTCATATTATATTGGGGCTTAGAGTTGGTTAAATTGGAGTATTCTGAAACTTTGGGGGTCAGGATAGCTTTAGCTATCAGAATAATTCACCAAAAGAGGAAATAAGAACCATGTCTTTTGATCTTTAAATATTACTGTTCACCTCTTATAATTCTTCAGAAAAGACGACTTTCTGTCCTCTGAAAAACTGAAAACCTAATACCAATAAGACCAGTCTCCTTGGCTTGGTTAATTATTAGAGCATTTTAGCTCGCTGTTTAACACACCATTTGGTGTGTATCCTTTTTGTATTTTCCTTGCAATCTCTATAGACTGCCCACTGTATGGGGTCATTAGTTAATGTACCCAAAAAGTTCAAAGTAGCTGTTGCAGATACCTCAAGGAAAAAGAATGAGGGTGTCTTAATTAGTTTGCAGTAAAAAGGGTGTTCTAAATAAATTCAGTGAGTGTGAATTGAAAACCAGACAGCTGGAAGTCTCATTAAGTGCATATTAGTTTGTATTAGCACACTGCAAATCTGTCTGCTGTGCTTCTTTCTCACTGTGTGAAGGTATGTCTGCAGGAATATAAAGCCTAAATCCTTTAGCCTACTCCTCTATTTTTTTCCACCACTATTAGTCTTATATATACAGGTTTCCCCAACTATCTTCAAGTGGGGTGTTCCTATAAAATGCTTCTAAGCCAAAATGACATAAAGCATTGACTATAAATTTATATGGAACATTTTTTAAAGTTCTCAGACCCCCCCCCCAAAATAACCCTTCTTAGACGTTTCTGATACCTTAAGACTCTTCTTACTAACAGATGCACACACAAAAAAAATTGATATAAAGCACAGATGCTCACAGACACAATTCAAAGCTAAGGCGGCTTGATGCTGAGATGCTGAGTGTTGTTCCGGGGAAGGAACTTTGTGGGGCCGCTCACCGTGTTCCAGGTGCACGCTGCCAGTATAACAGGTCTCTGAAAAGTAAACATTAAGTGTTGTTTTCACTTTTCACCTTTTATCATAAAGGCAAAAATCCCTTTCAGATTGCTTTCGGTCAGCAAAAACAGTAATCTAGGTCTTTCATAAAAAGCAAAGTTGTGAGGGGCGCCTGGGTGGCGCAGTCGGTTAAGCGTCCGACTTCAGCCAGGTCACAATCTCGCGGTCGGTGAGTTCGAGCCCCGCATCAGGCTCTGGGCTGATGGCTCAGAGCCTGGAGCCTGTTTCCGATTCTGTGTCTCCCTCTCTCTCTGCCCCTCCCCCGTTCATGCTCTGTCTCTCTCTGTCCCAAAAATAAATAAACGTTGAAAAAAAAAAAAAAAAGCAAAGTTGTGAAACACAAGCTTTTGAAAAGTAGATCTGTGTGTGTGTGTGTGCGCTCATTTCAGAAAACTGGTTACCAATATACACCATGTAAATATTTTTCTTTATTTATAGAACATGGGCAGATCTCCTTAGGTAAATTAAAGCGATTATCAGAGGTTTCTCAACACTTCATTATGTTTGCTGCTATAAATGTTTATTCCATGGACACTGTGTTGTAGTAGCTAGGGTGTTTTCTTTTAAAATGACTTTGAGGACATGTGGGAGGCTCAGTCGGTTGAGCATCTGACTCTTGATTTCAATTCAGGTCATGACCCAGGGTCATGAGATCGAGCCCCATGTTGGGCTCTGTGCTGAGCGTGGAACTTTCTTGGGATTGTCTCTGTTTCTGGCTCTGACCCTTTGCCCACTCACATTCTCTCTCTCTCCCTTTTTCTCTCTCTCTCAAATAAAAAGAAAAGAAAAGAAATATATTAAAATGACTTTGAAAAGTACTGATTGATATCTTTCAAATAATAATTCTACTCCATTTTTAACCAGACTGATGTCTTCGGGATTTGTATTTATTTTCCATAGGTTATTTGGGGGTTCTAATGGGTGGTTGGGAAATAAGGAGAGCATCAAGTTCACATGGCAAAAGGCAGTTATGAAGTTGGAGTTTAGAAAATATCTGTGTATTTGTAGCCATTACATCATGAACTCCTCCTTCCTTCTTTCCTCACTCTCCATCTTGCCATTTTAATTTTAACCAAAGACTTTGCAATTTCTTTTGGAAAGACACAGTACTGCAGACTCTTTGAGGAAGAATCTGGCCTTTTTGTCCTCATCCATTGTGAAGTTTTACGTAGAACTGATGTGTGTAGGAAGAAGAATGCCACACCCAGTGTGAATTACATTGACTCAATTTTAGTTTTTTATTATCACACTCAAAACATAAGCCATGTATTAGTCAGGTTCTCCAGGGAAATCATAACAGAATATATATATATATATATATATATATATATATATATATGTTCATATATGTGAATTATATATTCATATATATGATACGATATTATGATAATATTTTTTCTAATATTACGTATATATATTAAGGCACTGCAGTGAGGGCCAGCAGAAAAATAGCCCATGTTGTAGTTCAAGTCCAGAGGCTGTCAGGCTGGAGAATTTCCTCTCCCTCAGGGAAGATGAGTCTTTTGTTCTATTCAGGCTTTCAAGTGATTGGATGAGGTGCACCCACATTATGAAGGGGCAATCTGCTTTCCCTAAAGTGCATCAATTGAAATGTAAATGTCATCCAAAACCATCCTCATAGAAACATTCAGAATAACGTTTGGTCAAATATCTGGGCACTTTGACACATAGAATTAACTACAACAGACCCCAAAAGATGAAGAAAAGATAGAGAAAGGAAAGGTTACTTTCTCAGTGTGATAAGCATTTTTTTTTTTTACTCTAGTTACACATGGGTCTTGTTGTTTTGAATATGGCTGTTAAACTTGGGACAAGCAGGTAGGAAGACCAAAAACAGCTTGGAGTAGGATGGTGCATGTGGCTGGACGGGGTCTTCCTGGTCCCCCTTGCTATTCTTCTCTTCTATGTACAAGTTACAGAGAGGGGAGGATATGCTTTTATACTGTTCTGAAACCTTTTTTTTTTTTTTTTTGAACATTTTTTTGAGTTCCTTTGGTTTTTTTGTTTGTTTGTTTGTTTACTTTTTAAACTCCTTGGATTATTCTGATTCTTTCAAATTCCAGTCTTAGAGCTAATTGAGGTGTCTTAACCTTTACTTGAAATTAAAAAAAAAAAAATCATGAAGATGTAAATATTTTCTCCAAACAACTTAGAAATACTTACAAACAGAAAAGGAAAATGTTGTACACAGCAAAAAATTTAACAGAGAAATGGAGAAAAGCACACAGCACTGACATAAAACTTTTGTAACTAACAAAAGAGAATTTTGATTTAATTTCTTTTTTTTCATAATTTTTTAAAAGTTTATTTATTTATTTTGAGAGAGAGAGAGGAAGAGAGAGTAGCGGGGTAGGGGGAGAGAGAGAGGGAGACAGAGTCCCAAACAGGCTCCACACTGTCAGCAGAGTCTGACATGGGGCTCGAACCCACGAACTGTGAGATCATGACCTGAGCCAAAATGAAGAGTCAGACACTTAACTGTCTGAGCCACCAACGTACCCCTGATTTCATTTCTTTTGTAAGTTTCATGCATTGGAGGGCGGGAATAAAAGCTATTACTCAGTGTTTAGTCAAGAAAATAGGTTTGATTATTACATAGTCGTATACCAAAGGCTGTTAGATGCTTTAGTGGTCATGTTCTGTAGGTTCTGAGACCTGAGATTAGCAAAAGGTACTATAAGTATTTAGACTTACAAATGACAAAAAAGTGTAAGCATTATCCTGTTATGCATGGAATTCTACATGGAAAGAACATTGTCCTGGGCAAAATAAAACCTATATCCGGAAACTGCAGTTTGACAACACTTCTGAGTAAAGATCTGAGTCTTTAGATTGGGAGTTTGAGCCATGATTGTGAATTAGAAACTGAAAAACAAAAAGCGCCTTTGTGGAAATGTTAGTAAACTCCCGGACCAAATACTGGCAACTCTTCCCTTAAAGTGTTGGCAGCATCTGAGTGTTCACTTGATGACAGAATTTGTCTCATTACAAAGTGAATATATATGCATCCTAAGGAAGTAAACAACTTAGTGAATATTACCAACACTTTCTTTCAAAAAATAAGAAATATATGCATGATTTTCTTTTTTTTAAATGTTTACTTATTTATTTTTGAGAGGGGGAGGGGCAGAGAGAGGGAAAGAGAGAGAATCTCAAACAGGCTCCATGCTGTTAGTGCAGAGCCTGATTCAGGGCTTGATCTCAGGAGCCATGAAATCATGACCTGAGCTGAAATTGAGAGCCTGATGCTTAACCAACTGAGCCACCCAGGCACCTCTATGCATGTTCTTCTTAAGATAGTATAGATATGAGAGAGTATATACCTATAGCAGATACGTTACCTATTTTTTCTTAAATCTCTTTGCTTTAAAGGCATTGCTTTTAATTCAAATAATCACTAAATGGGTTTTATTTGATTTATGTGGGTCCTTCACTGGGGATACCACTTTTACTCATCCAATAACAGATTAAAGAATAAAGACATATGGGCCCACAAGGAAAAGGAAAAAGGTAGAGGTCACAACTGTAACATTTTTGAAGCTATAGAGTAGGTACTTAAAATTCAGGTGGTTATGTGTGTTTGCTAAAGTGACTGACAGTGTGGAAAGGCAAGCGTCATCTCAGTTTCATCAGAATATTCTCCTGCAAAATATAGGATTGGTCCCACCAGGTAATTCTGGAAGTAGATATAAAACTATGACTAAAAACATAGAATTGGTTTAAGTCTCTTATGAACAGTTAGGCTCCCACAGTGCTTTCCCTGTACTTCAAAGTAAGGCCATGCTTACCACTTCCCCTGGTAGAAGAAAAAAGCTTTATTCCTTAGAGAGGATAAAACAGAATTTTCCTGGCCTTGAGGAGACAAGAACACACCGAGAGAATACCAAACCAGAATCAGGGGATAAATACACTAAGTGTTGAAACACTTCACCCTGTTTTTGTCTCTCCAACTCAGATTCATGGTAGAACCCTAGGAGGCAAATACCATCCAGACATAAGGGAAAAATCTTCTCTAGGGAATCTGCCCCACCTAAGAGAAAAGACCTAATGAAAATGACAGCAAGAGTTCCTCAACTAGAACCAATCAACTAGACTTTAGTTGATTTAGTATTTGAATTAAGCATCTTATATTAAACAGATGAAAATGAATAGAAAAAAAATAACTTAAAGAAAAATATTATGCACAGAAAGAACATTTCAAAATAATAGTGATAAATATCCTCAAAGATGAGAAAAGGTTTTGTATCCCTGAAACAAGAACAAAGAATTCTTTTAATGTTGGAAATTAAAGTATGATAGTATTAAGTGAAAAAAAAGTCCAATAAAAGGTTTAGGGGATAAAGTTGAAAAACTATTCCCATATGAAAAACAAAATGTCAAAGATGAAAGTTAGGAGAAGAGAAATAAAGGGAATTTGAAAACCAGTAGAGAAGGTCCAACATTTTAAAAATAGGTAGGCCAGAAGTAGAAAAAAGAAAATATAGGATAAGGAATTACCCAAAGAAATGTGATGAAAACTTCCCAGAATGGAAAAACATATGTTTCCATATTGAATAGACACACCATGTTCCCAGGACTGTGGATGGAAAAAGACCCACATTAAGGCACAAGAAAAGGCAGTAACTCGAACAAGGAACAGCTTCAAACTTTCAGAGGGAGCACTAACATGAGACAAAATTGAATAGCAATACTGGAATCTCGTAAACAATGGACCAAGTCTTTATGCTTCTGATGAGACAAACTACAGCCTAGAAATCTATGACCAAATGTATGAGAGTACATGAAGACTTCTCTGCTATGCGCTCATTTTCAGAAAGCTGCTGGAAGATGTTCTCAACTCAAATTAGGGAGTAAACCAAGAGAGAAGACAGACCCATGAAACGGGATCCAACAAAGAAGAAAGATGTGGAGAATTACCAATCATAAGATGATAGGTGTGGAGCAGGTTTAGAGAGCACCAGAACAAATTAGAACAGGATGACTTTTACCATGAGGGGTTTCTTTAACAGGATAAATTTACAATGTATTACATATTTGAATGCATTAAGAAGAGTTATATCCCAGTGGGGGTAGGGGTGGGGATGGTTAGTGGTTAGTGGTAGAAAACTAAGAAAATAATGATAGCACAAACAACACAATAAAAAAAAAAATACAACCTTGCCACAATAAGTTGAAAAAGAAAAAGCAAGTATTTGCATAAAAAGAACAATAGTTATAATATCTAACATTTCTCTGCTGTGTAGCATGTTTACTTCCATGTGGCAGTGTAAACACTGAATATTGACCCATCCTATAATGAGGAAACAGGGAGCCCAAATGTGTAATAGGGGCAAGGCCTCTTAAGGTGGTGTTGAACAAGAGCTAAATTTGTATTTTCTAAGTTAGAATGTCAATACACAGTATCTAAACTGCCTCTCACCCCAAAATATTAAGAATTGCGGTATAATCATACTATGAAGAGATGTACATACAAATAGAATTGTGTAAAATATTTGAAATTGGTTGCCTCTGGGGAGGAGAAGAAAATGTGTGGTGAGAGTTTGCTGTGGCTTTTGCACACAATTATAGAACTTTTTAAACTATGTACGTGGAATTTTGATGAAACTTAAAAATAATAAAACATATTTTTATTTTAGAAAATAACTAATGGAAAATTACCTAAAAACCCTTCTCCATTAAACTACATCTGATAATAATTTGGTTTGTTTCTTTTTAACTTGATATACAGTTAAGCCTTGAAAAATAGGGGAGTTAGGGACATCGATCCTCCACACATTTGAAAATCCATATGTAACTTTTTACTCCCCTAAAACTTAACTACAAATAGCCTATTATTGGACCAAAGCCTTACTGATACCATAAACAGTCCAATAACACATATTTTGTATGTTATAGTTATTATATACTATATTCTTACAGTAATGCCTAAGTTTTACCTTTTTTTTTTTTGTGGTATTTCTAGGCTATGCAGTCATCTGTGAGTTGTTGCAAATTACCACAAATCTCAAAAACATTTTCCAATATATGTATATAAAAATATTACCATAGAGGTGGACTGATGCAGTTCAAACCCATGTTGCTCAAAGGCAACTGTATTTCTGGTTATAGATAAATAGATATAAGAATAATCATAAACATATACTTTATAAGTATAAAATATTATACAGAGGCATACAAAGTTATTTAGAGTTCAGTAAAATTATCAGATCATGGATCATGCCCATTTTTCTCTGGTCATCTCTGGTTTTCATATATTTAATTCTAATGGAAAGTTGTGCTGTTTCATGTATCTTAGTCTTATTTTGTTAACTTACTTAATGTTAAAAATATTAACAGAATTTACTTTAATGATTACCTCTTTATATTGGGTTATATTTGGAAGAGAGGCTACTCAGTCTTTTTGTCTTTCTGCTAATATCAAACATTCTAACATACAGGAATGTATGGAAACATTATATTGAACATTAATATACTCTAACAATTTAGAATAATTGCAAACTATTTTTATATTCCTATGTATTCGTCCTGGATCACATTTCACTTCCACTCTCTCCAAGGTAACTAAAAATTTGGGTATTTATCGGTTTCTTGTACATCTTTAAAGCTTTAGTAAATAAATATGTAATCCTAAACAGCATTAATTTACATTAATTCACATTAATATAGCAAGAATTCACTTTAAAAAATTTAGCTTTAATGGGCTATTTTTAAAAAATTAAATTATAATTGACATACAATATCCTCTCAGTTTCACATGTACATCATAATGACTCAATAATTTTATGCATTACAAAAGGTCTCCACCATGTAAGTCTAGTTACCATCTGTCACCATACAAAGTTATTACAATATTACTGACTGTATTCCCTATGCTGTACATTATAGTCCTATGACTTATTTATTTTATAACTGAAAGTCTGTACCTGTTAATGCCTTTCACCTATATTGCTTGCCCCCCTAATTCCTCCCACCTCTAGAAAACAGCAGTTTGTTTCCTGTATCTATTAACTTTATCTGTTTTTTTCATTCATTTTGGTGTTTAGAGTCTACATATGAGTGAAATCATATAGCATTTGTCTTTCCCTGTATGAGTTTTATTTCACTTAACGTAATACTCTCTAGGTCCATCCATGTTGCCACAAATGCCAAGATTTCATTCTTTTTTTATGGCTGAATATTATTCCATTGTATGTACATATGTATAGATCACATCATCTTTATCCATTCATTTATCAGTTGCTTCCATGTCTTGGCTATTGTAAATATCTCTTCAAATTGGTGTTTTCTTTTTATTTGAGTAAATACCCAGAAGTGAAATTACTGGATTATATGGTATTTCTATTTCTAAGTTTTTAAGGAACTGCCATACTGTTTTCCATAGTGGCTGTACCAATTTACATTGCCACCAACAATGTTAGAAAGTTTCCTTTTCTGTACAACCACACTCTTTATTGTCTTTTTAACAGTCTGGTGGTGTAAGGTAGTATCTCATTGTGGCTTTGATTTACATTTCCCTAATGATTTGTGATGTTCAGCTTATTTTCATGTGTCTGTTGGCCATCTTTAGGTCTTCTTCAGAAATATGTCTATTCTAGTCCTCTGCTCATTTTTCTATAGGAAGCCCCGGATGCAGCAATCAGACGATTGCATTTCTATACACTAACATGTATAGAAATGCAATCATGTCAGAAAGAGAAATTAAGAAAATAATCCCGTTTATAATTGCATCAAAAATAATAAAATACCTAAGGAATAAATTTGACCAAGGAGTTAAAAGACCTTTTCTTTGAAAACTATAAGACACTGGTGAAAGAAATTAAAGATGGCACAAATAGAAAGATACGCCATGCTCATGGATTGGAAGACTTAATATTGCTTAAATGACCATACTACCCAAGGCAATCTAGAATTCAGTGCAATCTCCACCAAATTACTAACAGCATTTTTCACAGAACTAGAAAAAGAATCCTAAAATTCAGAGGGACCACAAACAAGTGAAAACAATCTTGATAAAAAAAGAACAAAGCAGGACATTTGATGGTTTTCTTTAGTGTTATACTTGGATTCCTTTCTATTTATTTATTTATTTATTTCATGTGTGTGCATGTCTATCTATTAGAGGTTTTTGATTTGGGGTTACCATTGGATTCATATATAACATCCTATGTGTATAGCAGTCTATATTAAGTTTATGGTCACTTAATCTCAAACATATTATAAAAGCACTAAATTTTCATTCCCTCCTCCATGTTTTATCTATATGATGACACATTTTACTCCTTTTGTATATTGTTTGACTGTATTTTGTAGATATAATTGATTTTACCGCTTTTGTGTTTTACCCTCCATACTATAAATAAGTAATCTACTACCTTTACTATTTGTTTATAACTGTGAAACTTTTTTTTTCCTTTCCTAATTTTCTTACTTCTAGTTATGGTCCTTTGTTTCCACTTGAAAATTTTCCTTTAATATTTCTTATAAGGCTGGTTTAGTGGTGATGAACTCCTTTAACTTTTTTTTGTCTGGGAAACTATCTCTTATTCAATTCTAAATAATAATCTTTCTGGATAGAGTATTCTTAATTGTAGGTTTTTTTTTCCTTTTAGCACTTTGAATATATCATGCCACTTCCTTCTGGTTTGCAAAGTTTCTGCTGAAAAATCAGCTGATAGCCTTATGGAGTTTCCCCTGTATGTAACTGTTTTCTCTTACTACTTTAAAAAAATTTTTTTAACGTTTATTTATTTTTTACAGAGAGAGAGCACAAGTGGGGAAGGGCAGAGAGAGGGAAGGAGACACAGAATCTGAAGCAGAGTCCAGGCTCTCTGTTGTCAGCCCAGAGCCTGACATGGGGCTTGAACTCACAAGCCATGAGATCATGACCTGAGCCAAAATCAGATGCTCAACTGACTGAGCACCCATCTCTTGCTACTTTTTAAAAATCTCTCTTTGTCATTACTTTTTGCCATTTTGATTATTTTGTATCTTTGTGTGAATCTCCTTGGGTTCATCTTGTTAGAGGCTCTCTGTGCTTCCTGGACTTGGATTTCTCTTCCCTTAACTAGGGAAATTTTCTGCTATTTTCCTTTAGACAAGTTTTCTGTTCCCTTCTCTCTCTTTTCTTCTTTTGGGATCCCTACAATGTGAATGTTATTTACTTGATGATGTCACAGACATTCCTCAACCTATTTTCATTTTTTTATATATTTTTTTTCTTTTTGTTGTTCAGTTTGATTACTTTCCATTACCCTGACTTTCAGTTCACTGATCCATTCTTCTGCTTCCTCTAATTTAGTATTAACTCCTTCTAGTGTATTTTGCCTTTCAGTTATTGAATTCTTCAGCTCTTTCTTTTTTTAATATTTGTCTCTCTCTGTTGAAGCTCTCACTAAGTTCATCCACTCTTTTCTCAAGTCTAGTGAGCATCTTTATGATCATTATTTTCAATTCTACCAGACATATTTCTTATCTCCATTTCATTAGCCTCTTTTCTGTTATTTTGTCTTGTTCTTTCATTTGTGACATTTTGCTGTCTCCTTGTTTTGTCTAATACTCTATGTTTGTTTCTATGTATTAGGTAAGTCAGCTACATCTCCTGATCTTTAAAGTAGTGGCCTTGTGTAGAAGTTTTGTTGTGCCCTATAGTGCACTCCTCCTGGTCATCAGAACCAGGCACTCCAGACATGTCTTCTGTGTATGTCTTCTGTGTATGCCTCCTCTTGTGGCTGAGCTGTGATTGCCTCAGTCAAGCCTGCTGCAGTCACCTCATTTGCCTGCTGTAGGCACCTGGGCAAGGTTTGCTCTCCATATTTGAGAGGTCTGCTGGTGGCCACCATGGGCTCATTGTGAGCAGGGCTGGCAATCAGGCTGGTTGTCTCCATGAGCATCAGCCAAGCTGCAGGCACACTGAAGTGCAGAGATTTTTCCCTGCATAGCCAACTTAGAGGCCTGGCTATAGGAACTGCAGGTGCACTGGTGTGTGGGGTTATCTACACACACACACACACACACACACACACACACACACACACACACCAGGGCAACAGTCATTTTGGAGTAGTGCTGGCCCTCAGATCAGGGCTGCCTGCCAAGTGTGGCAAGGCTAAAGCCACTTGGGAAGGATGCCTGCCATTGCAGGTTGGGTGGAGCAGATCTTTGGTGAACATTGGGGCAGGGCCTGGGTACCATCAAAGTAGATAGATAGTGTTAGTGCTGGCTCCCTCAAGCATCTGAGCTGGGAGAGGGCATGGGATATGGTACCATCAAGTCCTTTTGTTTCCAGATAAATGTTATGCAGATTCCTGCCCCTCTAGCATATATTCTAAGATAAGTCAATAAATCTTCATGTATACCTGAGACTCTTTTCAAATTGCTGGTTCTGTGCTGTGTCTCAAGCCAAGTTATTTAGATTGTTGGCTTTTTAGAGTTTGGATACTCTTTTTGTAGCCTTTCTGTTGCCCCAGAGCTAGGCCCCACTATTTCCAAAGCTCGATGGTATAGGACTTGTCTTATCAATGCAGATTCCTGGGGAGTCCCCAGTATGGGGTCTGATACCCTTGCTCCCCTGTGCTTGCATTTACTCTTTCATGTGAAGTTAGTTCCATTGGGATTTTGGTTCCCCACTGCATCTCCACCCCTCCTACCCTTTTCAGTGTGGCCTTTTCTCCATGACTAGCTGTGGAGGATCTTTTCTGCCAGTCTTCAGGTCATTTTCAGGGTTAGTCACATACGTGTAGTGGTCTCAGTGTGTCTGTAGGATGAGGTTACCTCAGGGTACTCCTACTCTGCCATCTTCCTTCATGTGTACATTTTTGAGCAATTTCCTCAGGTAGCAGTTTGCTATATAATACATGATCACATTTTTCCCCTTAGTATTACAGATAGTTAGATTATTCTTGAGTCAGAAATCCATTGTAATGTTCAGATATTATTTGTTTATTTGTTCATATTAACTACATTCACCGTAGGAATGTAGTCCAAAATCTTGTTTTAGGCATTCTCCCTCAAATAAGAGTAGACACCAGTTTCTACATCTGTCCTACATGACAGTTCTCTGCCCAAACCTGACTGATCATAAGATGGATACCTAACTCAAATGTAAAATTCAGATTTGAGGGATGAGGAGACTTGGAATTTTCAAACTCTGACAAGTTTATCATGATACTCTGAAGGAAAATTTATTAATATTTATAATGAACCTGTGTGGTGGACGGTTGCCTGCTTTTCCTATGGTTTGTTTGGGTGGTTTTTTATTGTGTTCTACAATATATCCTACTTTTCTGTAATAAATTTCCTACTTGGCTTAAGGTGGCCAAAGTCTAATTTTGTTACTGGTCACCAAAAGAACTGTAACATACTAATATAGAATACTTGCCTCAAATTTATGTTACTACTTAGAAATTCATTGGCTTTCTTCCCCAAGTTTTCTGTAGGTAGATCCATTGATTTTAGCTTCTCTTACTCACCATTCATTCTATATATGTTCTGCATTTTGTTCTTATCAGGTTTCTTTTTTTTTTTAACTTATTTTCTGTGTACTAAGCTCAGTTTCCTCTAATTCCCTGTTTATTACAATAATATTCTATATTCTAATCTTGAAATCAGATCTGTATAAATTCATGTTGATATTATATTTCATTTTTTACAACCATTTTTTCTATTTAATGGAAGGCTCTTTTTATCTTCTCATTTTGTCTTCTTAATTTCCATGTGTCACTTAAGGCAAATAAAAATAATATATGTTCCTTAAAAAAAAAAAAAGTCTCCACATCCTTTCTTAAAGAGACTGAAGTTGTTTATATGGTTTAGTTTTGAGAGTGGTAATTTAGTGTTTCCATTAAGAGTGAAGTTGCTATCTCTAGCTAATGGTATTTTTTTTTCTCCTGTTGATGGAACTCTGATTTTGAAATTTATATCAGAGTTGTGGAAATGGAACATTCTAAAAGGTCTCTTCCAAAATTGTTTTTATAAAATGAAATTACTAAACTTTTCCACATATAAATGTTTTTGTAAGTTTACCTACCAAAACTCATGAAAGATGAAGAAAGAAAAGGAAGGTTACAAAAGAGATATATGCCTGCTTTGTACCTTATTCATGAAGTGACTGGAGAAGGGAAACTCTTGATTTCATACATAAACTAAGTGGAAACTGGTTTAACACTTCATTTCAGGTGCTGCCACCAAACAATGGAGTATATACAGAAAATGGGGGCATGTGTAGTATCTAAAGATCAAAGTATTTGTCTTTCTGTTTCTAGCAAGGTTTCCACTTGGTGTTATTTGATGGGTTCAATTTGCTCCACCAATTGTCCCCAGGCAATTTTTCCTGCAGTTTTGATATTCTTGATGGTAAGTTAGGCTCTAAATGCAATTCAGGGTGAAGATAAAAGTCCTTGAAAGTTTGAACATGGAGATTTGACCTCATTATCATTCTGTCTACCTAACTGAACTTATCTACTGAAGTCATATTTATGTCAAATGAAAACTAATCGTTCTGAAGGTCTTTTCCTTTTTCACATTTTCCTTACTTGAGCAACATATTCTACTCTTAGTTAAGAACAAATGGTTCAGTTTGATGGATTAAAATTTCAGCTTTCATTATTTATATCTGCTTAAACTTTAAGAATATAAGTGCCTCAGTTTTCTTATCTGTAAAATGTGAATGATGTTAGTTGTGGTACTTATTATATACGTTTCTTATGGGGATATAATGACCTTATATGTGAAAAGTACTTAAAAATGGTGATTAAATAAGTACATAGCAGTAACTGTGCTGGCTATTATAATTAATATTATTTTTAATCAAATACATCTTCTTTTTGGTCCCAGAATCACTGTCTTAACTGAGGATTTCTCTGCTCAACCCTTGACCAATTGCAAAAGTCCTCACACTGAAGTCTAGGTCTAGCATTTCCTATAGAAAAACCAACCATGTAGTATAGTGTTATATGGATTCTTTTTAAAACCAGACAGACACAATCTGAATTTTGATTCTCCCACTTTTTACCTAGTGACACTGGGAAAGTTATTTATCTTCATTAAATCCCAGTTAACCACTCTGTAAGTTCTAAAGACTCTTATGAAGACTTGATATATGGTAAGTATACCTAGCACAGAGTAGGAGAGTTTTGGGCACATCTCTAAGTGTAGGCCTTTGTTGTGATAGAATTCAAATACTTAGGGTGGCATTTAAGACCACCAAAACCTTTCTTTCCTTTTCTGATCTCCTTTTATTTTCACTGTACAATCTGCCCTCCCTACATAAAATGAGTAAATATGGTTCAACCAGTTGATCCCTTGATTTTTCACTCTTTTTATCGTTTTGTTGGGCCTTCCACATATTATACTGCCTCCATCCTAAGCCTAGAGTATTTTCCAGATTTATTTTTGCAGATCTATTGTTTTTGCTTCCTTTTAGAAGTTGTAAATTGGTAACCCTGTGGCAGATATGTTTTATTGGGCCAGTCCATTTTTTTTTTAATTGAATAGGAATGCCTTTAGGTGAGGTAGGAAACCCACAATGCACTGCAATAGCCATTACTCCTTCACATATTTAGGTCTCCTTCCTGGCCCCTGAAGTCATTGGGTTTATCACTGGAACTCCCTCTCTTAATTTAAGTTAACATAAATGAATCACTGCCTTGTATGCCTCCCCTCAATTCAATTAAAATCTTTATTGGCCCCTTTATACAAGCTGACATCAGGCAGAAAAAGTGGGTTTAGGGGTAAGACAGAATTGATTTTAATCTCTGCTGCTAATAATTGAAAAACTTTTAGTAAGACTCCCTTGCTTATGTATAAAATGCAGAAAATAATTTTCATGTGCAAATAACAATTCTCTTAGGATTGCTTTGGGAATGACATAAAAAATATATAAAATAATCAACACAGTTCTTGATCCAAAGCAAGTAATCTTAGATACTAATAACCCATCTGGACCTGTTTTTGTAATTTGGCAAGTGAGGACATTGATATTAGATCATCATCTATACCCCCCTTACATCTCAAAAACAGTAGGAGATCCCCATACTATAAGTATTCCCCACTGTTTTCTTCTCATTGTTAATATATGATATGATGTGATATGATATGATATGATATGATATGATATGATATGAAAGGAGTCTTTGTTCTTATATATTATGATTTTTTTTATATTCAGTGTGCTTCTGTATACTACCTTGTGACATTTCTAATACAATTATAATAATGCACTTCCCTACTCTTCTCCTTCTTTTAGTTTCTGGCTTATTTATGGAGAAAAGGAAAGAGAGAAAGATATTAACACTGGGTGTGAGTGCCTGCTATAGGCTACTAAGTCTTTTGCAAACACAACTGATTCTTGTTGGTGGAGGGAATTGTTGATGGAGCAGGGTGCGTAAGTGTATAGGTGGGTGGTCGACTTCAGAGCCGATTCACTGTGCTTGGAACATCACTCTATAAGGTTTGGAGGGACACAGTTAACTCCGTGCCAGCTGAGCAAGAGTCACTCAAGAGAGCTGTCACTGCCTTAGATCTACGATTCCTAGATACAGATGTTTTTCATCTGTGAAGTCTCTGGATAACAGAGCAGGCAACTATATTTGATGAAAATGAGCTTGTCAAAATCATGCCATTATCACCAATTATTAAAGTGTCTTTTGTTACTATCTTAATTATTTGCTTTTATAATTCAACAAAGAATCAAGACAGTATCAAACTTAAGCATGTCACGCTTCCCCAACGTTCTAATATATGAATGACCAATTCGAAATTAGTGAAGCAACACTGATTTTACACTAATGATTAAAAGCAAGAAAATATATCCTATTTAAAATGAATGTTCTGCAGTTTTCAAGGATGTTTAATGTTTTGTATGCAGAAAGTTACATAAAAAGCAAGTAGGCTTATGCTAAATATGGAAAAATTAAGTAGGAGATTTTTATATTCATACATCTACATATTTTGTTAACACATTTTTTTGTCACTGTTTCTAGGTTTAAACAAAAAAGTCCATAAAAATTCTGAGGCACTCCAAATAAGAGTGTTGCTCAGTCCCAAGTGGCCTCAGTTCACTAAATTATTCAGTGCTCTACATAAATGTGTCAAATTTATTCACAGGGCATAAATGAAGAGATCCATTGCTTGATAATCCAGAACTGTCTTTTTAATAATGAATAAAATCTTTTAAAGACACTGAAAGAAGGATAACAAGTGGTCCCTAAAACTTTGTCTCGGCTTCAAAGCTGTACCATTCTACATTTAGGTATAAAGGAGATTTATAAGAATTTGGTTATAGGCTAAGTAAAGCATAGGTTTAAATAGACACTTATTGAGCTTATCAAGTTGTGTGTAGAAAATTTAGAGGCTTGTTAAATCTGCTAAAGACACTTGGGGAACTTTCATACTCTGTAGTCTTTTATTTGCCTTCTGTATTTATGTGCAAGTGTCATTTCCCGATGGGGTAAATATATCGTTTGACCCATTATTTGTGTTTTAGAAGTGTTTCTTCTCTTCTCCTGAAGATCATCTACTCCGGAACGGTTAGCAAAGGACACATTTTCTTGTGATTGTCCTGAAGCTTGTGTCTCCCCTGGTGCTGTTCCTGTGTGTGTTTGTGCTCTGTACTTGGCATTCTCACCCTGTCCCTTCTGCCCTCTTGTCTTAGACAATGTTCTCCTCCTTCAGACTCTGACACACAGGACCCTTGTCTGTGGCAGAGCTTTCTCAAGCTTTAGGAATGCTTTCTCCAAGTGTGTGGTAACAGCACCATATCACTCTTCATACCACAGATGAGCAGCAAAGATGCCAATCCCTGAACTCATCGTTCCTCCCAAGACTCAGAATCCAGAAGGATCATAGTGTATAATCTTTATTTTCAATGAGTGCTTTAAATGATTCTTAATCACACTAAAGAGAACTATTTAGGGTGAATCGGTCATGATGGGGGAAAGGATCGGCTATATAAACTGGAATAAAATGTAACAAACTTAAATTTGATTCTTAGGCATCATTGTCCTGATGGTTTCTGGATGTCCACGGCACACAAGTCACTCAGGGGACCACTTTCTTCTTAGGCCTCTGGTAGAGACAGAGACATGCTCAGCCCGGAACCAGCTTCAAGGAAGGCCTTGCTTCCATCTGCTAGGAGACCTATCAGCAGAGATGGCTTACAGCTGCCACATCGTTCACGCTCTTGCTCAGCTGGAAAGGGCACCTTGCTTTCCTTACACTTTCAGCACCTGGTGACTAAGTGAGGCGGGAATGGCCTTGGCAGTCTGTCGCAAGGCAGCTCTCACAGGCACTGTCTGCTCCAGGGTTCCTTGCCTGAGGCTTTATTGCCAGCATTACAGTTTGACTTCTTCCCTTGCGTAATCCCGCTTCTTACCCTTCTATGCCCAGTTGACGATTCCTAGCAAACAGTTTGCATCCCAAAACTCAGTCTTGGCATCTGCTTCCAGAGAATCCAATCTGTAACAGCCTCTATCCATGATAATATTGTTCAGCCTTTCTCTGTTGTTTGAAAACAGCCTACCTCAAGTTCCCAGGCTGCTCTCAAACCACAAAGATGTATATCCAGTATTACTCTTACTTTAGAATACATGAAATTTTAACTTTTACTGAGAATTAAGATTCAGCTTCTGGGACTGCTTTTCCAGAAGAACCCATTTGGTGTGTTCTCTTATTTAATCTCAATTTGGTCATCTACTCCCTGCAATGATTTACGCTATACCCCAAGGAGATGCAGTTAGTTTTGGGTTTAATGAGCATATTTGGGCATTTTGTTTCAAAGAGATGAGACCATTTTTATTGTTGTGCCAACTCTGTTACTTTGTTTTTTGCATAATTAATAGACATGGCTTCCCAGACCTCTTTATGGTTTTGAAAACTAGATAACAAAGCCTCTGAATTTTCTTCCCTATCCGGAAAGTCAACTTGATATAAAAATTGCCTTTGTGTTTCTACCCATGATGTTCTCCTGATAATCTGTTCTTCTGCCAATGGATGTTGTTCTGAAAATTGAGTTTCTGATTAATTAAACCTTCTTCATAAGGACCTATTAATTTCACCAAAGCACAAAAATGGTATGATAGAAAATGCGTCCCTCCTTTTGTAGAGAAGTGTTTGTTTTTAATCTCACTGTAGAACTAGATCACAGATCTAGAACTAGATTGCAGAGTTCTTTCCGGGGTCCTCAGGTAAGTTAGCCATTAATCTCCTTTGCAGACATCCTGTATGTTATCTTAGATAATGAAATGAAATGATTTTCTTTTGGGAAACAGTACATAATTTTAGTTGTTTTATTTTCTTCCTACTGCATTACAACAATGTTAGCAATGACATTTTTATTTTCATTCTTTCTCATCTTGGCATTATCTAGTAGTACTTTGTATTTAACCTGTTTGCATGTTACCAGAAATATGTTCAAATGATTTACTCTAACAAGTACATTGGTGTGGACTTGGCCCTTGGTTTAGGAAAATCAAGCCATTAAAGGAACAAAAGACTGTTTTAAACTGAAACATGAAGAAAAAAACCTACAAAATTCAATGAGAGTTCAGAGCTCAGTTCAATAGGTTAAGTAGGTGTCCACCTGGTTAAGACTCTTGTCTATGACACTGAAGTGACAGGACACAAACAAAGTGAAACACTTTGTGATAGCAAAACAGATCTCATCTTGCCAGAATATAGATTTAACCTGATTTTTAAGCTATACACTTGCTCGCATAATGATGGTACTTCTACATCTTTGTTGCCTAAATCCTAGTGACTGAGATCATTCCTTCATTAAACAAACAGATAAAAATTTGTTACTGAGACTGGTCATGGCACTGATATGGTTTCTCTATAGTATGTGGAAGAAAAGGCAAAGAGGACTGAAAAATTGTTAACTAAATGAGTCCATTACTGCTGTAGCCATATGAGATAGTTATAGGAAGAGAAATAAGAGTCTGTGGTTCCAGTCTTGCCAAACTATTTTTTCAGAGTTGTGCAATTTCCTTTGGATTGGAATCTCTCCTCCTCCCTTCCCCCGACACACACTATCACTCTAGCTTTCTGTCTGTCTAGAAACCCTTGCCAAATTTTGGAGCATCACTGACTAAAAGGGTGAGGAAAAAAGTGATTCAGTCATCCTGTTGAAGTATATTCAGCTAGTGGAGCCTGTGGGATCTCTTATTATTTATCAGCTGCTCCTACGCTCTCTGCTGAACCTGGACTCATTTTACAGCTAGAGTTGAATTAACAGTTCACAATGGCATGCTCCCCAGGTGCTATTGCGGAATGTGAAGGAGACAGCGACATAATCACACTGAAAACAGAACTTGAAGATCACCTTGTCCTTTTAGCATCAGGGACTCAGCTAAACAAGATGACTGATTTATCTATGCACCTCGTGCCATTATTAAATAAGCAAAGATGAGAACACAAACATGATAGTGCACAGTAGTGTTATTCGTATGAGTCACCGCACCTGTAATTTAGCAGTCCCATTGTCTAGCTCCAACAGGTGGCATAGTCTGGCAGATGGTAGTGAGGATTTCTTTACAGGGTTCACAGTGTTTTGCAAATTCTTGCCTTATTTTTTATTTTTCTAAAATTGTGTGTGTGTGTGTGTGTGTGCACGCGCACACATATGCAATCATATTCATGTGATATGTGCTCTTTTATATTTCGAGGCTAAATTTTTAATTACATATAGATTCAGAATTGTACTAACTCCCTGATAAGTTTTTTTTTTCTGTTAGTAGTCATTCATCTTTCACTCACCAAACATTTCTTAGCGCTAATGCATCAGGTAATATTGTAGACATTTAGGACTTATCAATCTATACAGCAGAATATAGAATGTCCATCATTGTGTAGCTTACGAACTGATAATAACCTACTATATAAATACATTTACGGAAAATCTTGTCTCATTATAATATTGCTGCATAACCTTTTTTAGGTTGGTATGATGATCTTTTTTATATGGTGATCTTTTTATATCTTTAATTTCAACCTTACTGAAAAAAAACCCCTATATATTCAGGCATGTCTTCTTGTAACCATGTTATACCTTTTAAAAATACAATTGGAAAGGGGCAGTTGGGTGGCTCAGTCAGTTAAGTGGCCAACTTCAGCTCAGGTCATGATCTCATGGTTTGTGACTTCGAGCCCCATGTCAATCTCTGTGCTGACAGCTCAGAGCCTGGAGCCTGCTTCAGATTCTGTGTCTCCCTCTCTCTCTGCCCCTTGCCTGCTCACGCTCTGTCTCTGTCTCTCAAAAATAATAAACATTAAAAAATTAAAAAAATAAAAATACACTTGGAGAATCTCTGGCTTTAAATATGAAAGTTTTATCCACCTATATTTTTAGAAGAATAATATATTTGGATATATGCCTTATACATATGTTTTCTATAGTATGCTTTTTTTCTGTACTCTGCTTTCTTTGCTTCCTTTTAATGATTTCCCATTCTTTTTTGTCAGTCATGTTTTCTTCATATTCATTACTTTCACATTCATTAATTTCTTTGCTCACTATTTTATTTTATACTCTGCCATTTTCTGGGTTAAATTTCATTTTCTTGAAGTACTTCTGTTAGTACTTATTTCAGCAGGATCTGTGAGTAGTAAATCCATTCTTCCTTTGACTGACAATGTCTATTTTGACCTCACTCTTGACTGAAAGCTCAATTGCGTATGCAATTCTAGAGTGACAGACGCTTGGTCTTGACTCATTAAGTGTATTCTCCACTGTCTTCTCTTCTCCGTTGTGGTTGATTGTAAGGCTGTTGTCAACAGAGTAAGCATTAATTTTTAGGAATTTTAGGTGGCGTTGTCTTTTACACTTAGGAAGTTTTTTAAATGAAATGTTAAGTTTGGGTTTGGTCTTTAT
The DNA here is from genome assembly GCF_028749965.1 of Puma concolor. Classification (NCBI taxonomy): domain Eukaryota; kingdom Metazoa; phylum Chordata; class Mammalia; order Carnivora; family Felidae; genus Puma; species Puma concolor. The sequence continues at coordinate 52,247,064 of NC_141679.1, read as the reverse complement.
TTAACACTTTACTTAACACTCATTACATCATTACAGTGCATTACATTGGGGACTCATGTCTTCAGTTATGGATGATTTGCATTCATTTTCACTTTGAATATTGCTTCTCCTTCCACTAGTCTCTCTATTCTGTTCTTACAGAATTGTTATTGCACATATATTGTAACTTTGCTTCATACCCTTCACATATAACTTTATTATCTTTAAATGTTTCTTTGAGCTGAATTCTGGGAAGTTTCTTCAGTTCTGTTTTTAGGTTACTAAATTTTTCTTCAATTCTGCCTAATTTGTCTTTTTATTAAGTTTAACGGTCTAAAACATTTTTGTTTGTTTGTTTACTTCATCCAGTGTTTCTCTGTGGGAGGCGTGTGTTCTGAGCAACCTAGTTAACATAGTTCTGGAATTTCATGATCATTTTTCCAGTAAATTAAATTAGTTATTGGGAGAACTCAAAAATAATCAAAATGATTTGGTATTCCAAATGTTAACAGGAATCAATAATGAAAGAGAAAGAGAAGAGAGGAGACCTGTGTATTCAAAGGAGACTGTATTAGTTTGCGAGGGCTGACATAACAGAGTACCACAAACTGGGTGGTTTAAACAGTAGATATCTATTATCTCACAATTCTGGAGGCTAGATGTTAAAAACCAAGATGTCTGCATGGTTAATTCCTTCTGAGGGCTGTGAGGAAGAGCGTCCTGTGTCTGTCTCCTAACCACTGGTGGTTTCCTGGAATCTTGGCATTCTTTGGGTTCTGCTGCGTCACCTGATATCTCCCTTCAGCTATACATGGCATTTTCCCTGTGTGTGTGTATCCAAATTTTCCCTTTTAATGAGGAATATCGTTCATATTGGTTTAGGGGCCCATCTTATTTCATCCAGTATGATCTTGTCTTAATTAATTGCATCGGCAATAACCCTATTTCCAAATAAGCTCACATTCTTAAGTACTTGGGGTTAGGATTTTAACATAAGAATTTGGGGAGATGGGGGTAAGACACAATTCAACCCATAACAGAGACACTCTTGGAAATAGGGAGTCTGAATTTAGGTTCCCAGCCATCTCAGTGTGAATTCTGTCTCTGCCAGTTATTAGCTTCAAAGAATTCCTCTTTTTCATCATCTATAAAAAGAGGAAAATAATTATTATATTACAAGAATTGCTTAATCTAATGTAGATGAAGCCTAATATTGTCTGCCATGAATAACTTCCTCAATGAGTGGTAGATATCATTTTCATTTGTTAATGAGAGACATGTGCTGTAGTGCCCTAGTATGTCCTCATGTTTGGTCTGCTCACATCAGACATCCTAGAAATGTTATGTAGTTACACATAAAAGGAATACAGAACATTTTAGCAGTGACTAGAAGCAGAATGATGTGGTACATATAAAGAAAGTTCAGAGAACTCATTTGAAGATAGCTCACATTATTCATTCCTGTGTATCCAACACAGTGCTAAGCCCTTTATGTGCATTGCCTTTTTCAATAATCAAAAGTACCCTAAGAGAAAGACAATGGTCACTTCCTTTTTAAAGATGAAGAAACTGAGACTAACATAAGTTATGCAAGTTGTTCAAAGTTACACTGGCACGAGGAATGGAATGGAGAATGGATTTAAATTTCAGTTTGACTGCAGAACCCATGATATAATGGCTATAACATGAGGAGACTGATTTGAAAGCACATGTAAGAATTAGCAGGGTATTTCTCTTGCTGCTCACAGTTTTGCAGCTACCTAAGGTTTCTAGATCCCAGGGGGTAGCATGGTTTTACCAATCATTTACCATTTACCCTAAAAGTTGCACAGTACCAAGTGGCTTGTTTTAAAAGTCAGCCTTATTACTGTGGTGCATAGTCTATTCAAACTCTGTCAAGTTCGTTGTTTGTTGGTGGGATCTTGACTAGATTTCTATTTACAGGTTGCATTTAAAATGGTTTTTCACTAAATTACAACAACTGAAAATATTCAGCATTTAAGACAATCTCAGTGAGTTCTGCGGTGACCCATGCAGCCACAGTCTGTCTACCTCTGTTTCTTGTGCATGATTTGCTTATTCAAGGTTCTCTCAAACAACTGGCTTTGGGCATGGGGGAGTATTCACTCATGCATCATTGCTCAGCTATCCTACATGTATAGTGGCAGCTAGATTTACTGACCTCACTTTTGCTTTTAACTTGACTGGAAAATATTGAAAATTGCTTGGGTAAAATTGTGACTACACTTAAAATATTTCTTTGAGGAAACACAGTGTTTATTTTTACAAGGAGTAAAAATCCCTAACCAATAAATAGCTGTGATTTTTTTTACTTATTTGAAGGAAGACAGAAATAAAATAAATTCTAGCAAAAAAAATAGGAATTACATAAAAATTGGATTATCTCATCTTTAAAGTCTCCTCACCGTACTTAAGCACAGACAGTTGAAAATCTGTTACTGGCAATGTACATTTTTAGGCTCTGGTAACTATTCTTTCAGAACAGAGTTTATTTCCTTACCTACATTTTGGGCCTAGTCAATAACACCCTAAACCTATGAGTTCTGAGTGACGAGATTAAATAAATACGTACATACACACATAAAAATTGCCTTATTATTTAAAATAAAAATAAGATAGAGGCACCTGGGTGTTTCAGTCAGTTAAGTATACGACTTCAGCTCAGGTCATAATTTCACCATTAGTGAGTTTGAGCCCCACATCGGGCTCTCTGCTGTCAGTCTGAAGGCTGCCTCAGAGATTCTGTCTCTCTCTGTCTCTCTCTGCCCCTCCCCTGTTCACATTCTCTCTCTCTCTCTCTCTCTCTCTCTCTCTCAAAACTAAATAAATGTTAATAAAAAACATTATAAAAAAGATGCTCAACGTCACTCCTCATCAGGGAAATGCAAATCAAAACCACACTCAGATATCACCTCACGCCAGTCAGAGTGGCCAAAATGAACAAATCAGGAGACTATAGATGCTGGAGAGGATGTGGAGAAACGGGAACCCTCTTGCACTGTTGGTGGGAATGCAAACTGGTGCAGCCACTCTGGAAAACAGTGTGGAGGTTCCTGAAAAATTAAAAATAGATCTACCCTGTGACCCATCAGTAGCACTGCTAGGAGTTTACCCAAGGGATACAGGAGTACTGATGCATAGGGGCACTTGTACCCCAATGTTTATAGCAGCACCTCAACAATAGCCAAATTATCGAAAGGGCCTAAATGTCCATCAACTGATGAATGGATAAAGAAATTGTGGTTTATATACACAATGGAGTACTATGTGGCAATGAGAAAGAATGAAATATGGCCCTTTGTAGCAACATGGATGGAACTGGAGAGTGTTATGCTAAGTGAAATAAGCCATACAGAGAAAGACAGATACCATATGGTTTCCTCTTATGTGGATCCTGAGAAACTTAACAGAAACCCATGGGGGAGGGGAAGGAAAAAAAAAAGAAGTTAGAGTGGAAGAGAGCCAAAGCATAAGAGACTCTTAAAAACTGAGAACAAACTGAGGGTTGATGGGGGGTGGGAGGGAGGGAAGGGGAGGTGATGGGTTTTGAAGAGGGCATCTTTTGGGATGAGCACTGGGTGTTGTATGGAAACCAATTTGACAATAAATTTCATATATTAAAAATAATAATAAAAATAAATAAAAAAATAAATATAGAAAAAAACATTATAAAATAAGAATAAGATAAAAATGCAGAGGGAGGCAAGCCATAGGCACTCTTAAATACAGAGAACAAACTGAGGGTTAATGGTAGGAAGGTGGTGGGGAGATGGGTTAAATGGGTGATGGGTATTAAGGAGGGCACTTTTTGAGATGAGGACTGGGTATCATATGTAAGAGATGAATCACTGGGTTCTACCTCTGAAGCCATGACAACACTGTATGTTCACTAATTTGAATTTAAATTAAAAAAATAAAATAAAATGAATAAACTTCATCAAATTCCTTGGCCGAGGAAGACCTCCTTTGTCAGAGGTCTCAAGTCTGGGTCTCTTGCTTAGCTGAGGCTGGAGGTCACATCTTCTTTTTGCAAAAGCATTTCTGGGTGGCAGTTTCTTTAGAGTGGATATTTCTGGTCAATAGTAATATCATTGTTAAAGTTTTAGATGCATAATGTCTCTCTCTGTTACATTTATGCTTTTTTTGGAAAAAATGTACACTATTTTTTTTTATTTTACTTAATCCATATAAAATAATGGAACAGCTTTAAAATTTTTTGACAGAACACCAAAACAAGAAGTAAATAAGTAAAGCTTTAATCAGCTGCAGAGCTGAGATTTAAGTATATACAGATACTTTTCTGTGATGGTACAACATTAATTCCTACTCCTTTGTTCTATGTTTCTATATTAAATTCAGTACAATTATTTAATGGATTTTTTTGCTTGCTAATTTTTTAGTATTTAGTTTGTAAGGAAAGCAAACATTATAATAAGTAAGCAGTACTACATAAAAAATAAGACAGGCAATTAAATAAGCTTTCTTAGAAAGACCATAAAATAAAATGACAAGGTTATGGAGTATTAGTGAATAATGGGAAAGTCAAGAGAGAATCAATATAACACAAAAAGTGTTAGTTGTTATATAAGAGAAAGAAAAATCCCAGATGATCCAGAAAATACTTTTGGGAATGACCCTAACATGTTTTTGATCAAATCAGTGAACTACCTCCAGTATCAAGGCAAGGGACTGTAGTAGATTAAATGCTTGCATCCAAACCTTCTTTCCTCTCTACATCCATATTCTCGCCTGTCACTGGAAGAGTGCATTTTCCACTCCTTGACTTTGGGCTTAGCCATGTGATTTATGAGGCCAAATGTATGTAAATACAAACCATATCGCCAATCTCAAATGTAGCCTTTAAGAAACCAGCCGATCCACAAACTCATGAGAAGAAATACATGCTTCTTTGTTGTGGGACATGGATATTGTAGTTGTTTGATATGTAGTGTTATTACAGAAATATCTAATTAATATAGAGATACGGGTTTTCTTTACTGAGCTAATGTTTCAAGTACCAACTTAATATGATTTTACCTATGTCAGAGGAGCACACACAGATAGCACAAGAAACAAATCACAAAGCGAAGGGAGCAATAGATTCAGTGTAGTATTAAGGAAAACAAGTTCATACAGCAGTAACAAGCAGGAATGCTGTGGACTGTATAGGGACCTTCAGCTGTGTTGACCTCAACTGTTCAGAGTTGTTAAATTTTGTTGTTGTTGTTGTTCAGAAGAACTAGTTGACAACATTAGAAAACTTGGAAGGCATCATATAAAAACCCAATTCCTGGTTTTTCTTGAAAGGTCAAAAGTGATAGGAAATGCCCTTTAGGAATATCCTTTATTGCCCCAATTGATTGGGGTTGAGTAAAAGCCACCTTCTCAAGATGGCGTGAGCTCTCCAGTTTACCCCAGCACTCACTTAGCATATTTCCCTCATTTAGTTTCCTTTTATTTATTCATTTATTTATTTATTTTTATTTATTTACTTTTAATTTTTTTTTTTTAGAGAGAGAGCATGCAAGCAGGGGAGGAGCAGAGGGGGAGAGAGAGAGAGAGAGAAAGAAAGAGAGAGAGAGAGAGAGAGAGAGAGAAAACCCCAAGCAGGTGCCATGCTCAGCATAGAGCCCAAAGAAGGGCTCAATCCTATGCCCCTGGTACCATGACCTCAGCTGATATCAAGACTCAGATGCTTAACCAGCTGAGCCACCCACATTCCTCTTAGTTTCTTTTTTAGATGAATGGATTTAATAATGTCTATTTTATGCAGTTTTACAAGAATAGAGTACCTGTCAAAAATGCCTAGAGTGAAGGCACCTGGGTGGCTCAGTCGGTTAAGCATATGACTCTTGATTTGGCTCAGGTCATGATCTCACACTTCCTGCGTTTGAACCCCATGTCAGGCTCTGAGCTGACAGCACGGAACCTGCTTGAGATTCTCTCTCTCTCCCTCTCCCTCTGCCCCTCCCCTGCTCACATTCTGTCTCTCTCTCTCTCTTAAAAGAAATAAAATAAACATTTAAAAAGTTAAATAAAGTTACCTAGAGTAAAGCAGGTGCTTATTAATATCCTTTTTTTTTAGAGAATTCAGTAGTGTCACTTAATAATAGCAATTTATATTTATTTCTTATGACATGTAGTTTCACTCAATTAAAATGCATTTTTTAAGTATCTCTGAATCTCTGACTTGCATTTAGGTAGTCATCCATCCAAGGGTCAGAAAGAACAGAGTGAGATTTCATTAAACAAGGCAAAATTGAATTGTGTACCCACCTAAGATGATTTCTTAACCGATTTGTAAGAAGGAAATAAATTGCTAATCATATTTATGCTTACATCAGTTAGTTCAGACCCATCCACTAAGTTAAAAGGGCTAATGGCAATAATATTTTGAATTTGTTTAGCAGTTTATAGTAACAGAGGAACTTCATACTTATAATGTAGTTTTGTCTTCAGGATGGCATTTCAACATACATATTTAAACTTGAACGAAATAATACAACTACCCAAATAGAAAAAAAAAGTTTATCTAATATTTTCATGAATGTCTCCTAATTCAGGTACTGTTCTAGGTACTGGAAATATTGAATTAAATATTAGCCACCATTTACTAAACTCCCATTACATTACAGATTTACTTTATTAGAAGAAAACTTTTATTCTGTACAAAGCCTTCTTCAAAGGCATAATGTAGTGATGAAAAGGATTTGTACAGTCCGCATTCATTTTCAAGCCTCAGCACTGCTGGATAATACAAGTAACACCTGTTGTAATTCAGCAACCCAAGTTTGAGAGTCTTTACTGAGTACAGACTTCAATGCCGTGTTTATGACCTGAGTCCTCCCTTTTAAGATAAATATCATGAAGAGGGCCCAAGAGGGCCTGGCCAAGACTCTCAAAGGGCAGTCCTGGGTGACATTCTATGAAGGGCACTAAACATCATTAGGGATGTATGATGGAAGGGAGAATTCTATTTGTGAGAACTCTCAGGGGAAGATTATATGAAGTTGGAAGGAGTTCTTTGATGCCCAGTCCCCCATCCTTCACCATCAGAGTACAGTATATGGACTTCCAGTGTGGGCTGATCTGGGTAACCTACCTTCCCTCAGCTGAGTTCAGAGCTAAATTCCTAGGAGTTCCGACAGGGGGATCAAACACTGACTGTCACTGGAAGGTCTCCTGCTTTTTCTTTCTCCCTAGAGACCTTCACTTCTCCACCCCACATTTAATACAGATACAATAAATGTTTGAGGAACATCAGTTTGAAGAAGTATCCTTAATCCTGGAGCAGGTTCAAGCCTTTTGTTTTGTTTTATTTGGTTTTGTTTCCTAATGTAACAAATGAAACTGGTCAAGGCCTCTTTTTTTCCTCAGAGGGGGAGGGAAGTGGATTTAGAAAGAAAAATCTAAGAAATCTTGTGAATCAGAAAAACATCAACAACAAAAGGATTGGGGACTTTGAACTCTCGTGACCTCCTTCAGCTGAGTATGGCAAAGGACTAAAGCAAGGCCTTACTCAGGCTTGCTGAAATCAAACTTTTCCTTTTCCCTCTTTCTCCTTTTGCTGAATTCACTCCTCTCGCCACTCAGTGTGCATCCATTCCTTCAAGACCCCATTTCTGGAAAATTGGCAGCGTTGAATCCTAAGCCATGGTTGAAATGTGGGCCAAGACAGAGAAAGGGATGGAGTGAGGAAGGCCTATTCCATTCTCTTTTCCTCAACCCAAACTCTCAGAGAAGGTACTGTCCCCACTTTTCAGATGAGAAAACAGAGGTACATGGCCTCTTTTAAAAATCATTGGCGTCTGCTTATATAAGAAGTTAGAATGAGTCTCTGCTCTCAGCTCAGTATCTTGCCACTTATACTTGCCTCGTTTTTGTGGATCTGAATGACTCTTATTGGAACATTACCAGTTTGTAAAATAAGGTAAAAAGCTCTCATAACAGTTAAAAAACCATTTCTATGCTTCTAGATACCAATAACTACAATTTTAACATGCTATTTTATTTGTTCAGCTGTTAGCCCATAATATTTTCCAAATAAAAATGAATAATTCAGTACTTCTTAAAGGTTTATGCTGGAAATGGTCCAGGATTTTCATACACTAAAGCTATTTTTTTCACCCTTGAGCACTTAAACTAAATATCCTTTATGTCACCCTGCAAATTTCAAGAGCTGGCCCTTAGTGTATGGCAGAATCAGAGTTGTTTATTCAAAAATGTAAATGTAAATAAAGTGAATAACATTTGGAAACTCCATATATATATTCTAGTGGCAATTTGCTGATAATAATTTTTATATAAATATTTATGATCTTTTATCTTTGTATTTTGACTGAGTCAAATAAAACTATAGATACCTAAATAAGTTATCTTGATGCAAACATTTGCAAACATGCAAAATGCAAGTTCTCTTGATGCAAACATTTGGGAGTACATGCAAATTTACTACTGTCTACATTTCAACAAGAATGTGAGAGCAGATGATGCAAATTGTTAGACAGAATTAGAAAAAGAGAATCCTGGATCCAGAATCCTTTCCCTGGAAAGGGAAAAAAAAAAAGGTAGATAAAGCAGAATGTTGGATTATAGTCTTGAAACTTGGTAAAGGTGGGGCAGGGTGGGGAAAGGACAATATAGGAAAAATAGCCAATGCCTTAGAACTTCAAGGACTGGTGGGATAGAAGTCAAAGTTGGTAGAAAAGTAGCTCTAGGTATGTGCTTTGATAAGGCTCTACTGTGAAGAAGCTAATAATATATCATTTTGAATTTTGTGGAGAAGCCTTAAGAAATATTTGCTCAAATATTTGCTTTGATTGTTTATTTGAAATTTAACTTAGCATTCTGTATTTTTATTTGCTCATGCTGGCAACCTAGCCACTGTGCATCTCTGGGGACAAGGCAGGACTTAGCATATGGGAATTTTGCAGAATGGTATGAGACATGACAAAAGAGGACCAGGTGCAGAAGAGGATGCTTTTTAATATACGCTTTACATACAATAACGTATACATATACATAAGAATTGAAATTTTGGAGAAGGGAAATTGTGAGAAGTTTATCATGATCAAAATGTGGCAGAGGGAAGTCAATAGTGAAAGCTTCAATATTACTGAATTAATGTATAATAAGTCATTGAGGTAGTCTTTATGTGATGTGTTACCGATTTTTGGTTTGGTATTGAAAACAGTATTAAGCCTTTTCATAGGTCTGTTCTCTTAATCCTATTTGACCATGAAATCAAATCCCCTCAGGTTTTATTATTTTCACACAGCAGTGTTTGGGAAGGTGCTTTTTAAAGTTAACTGTATATGGGGCACCTGGGTGGCTCAGTCAGTTAAGCATCCAACTTCGGCTCAGGTCATGATCTCACAGTTCGTGAGTTCGAGCCCCGCATAGGTCTATGTGCTGACAGCTCAGAGCATGGAGCCTGCTTCGGATTCTGTGTCTCCCTCTCTTTTCACCCCTCCCCTGTTCATGCTCTGTCTCTCTCTCTCAAAAATAAATAAACATTAAAAATAAAAAAAAAATAAAGTTAACTGTATAGTGTTAATTGGGTCAACATGTGCATGGGGCCTTTATGCTGCCTTTGATAGGAAATGGGCAAATTAACATATTAATGAAGACATCACACTTGTTGTTGTTGTTGGGGCAAAGGCATTCCAATTGTAGATGGTTTTTATTTGAGCAAAACTGTATTGTACATTTTGTATCAAATCTGGCAAGTGCAGTTATTGCCTGAGGGGTGATTTTCTCAAAATGGAATGGCAGATGGTACATCGTGATGTATTGCTATAATCTAAAATATTTTGTATTATCCCCATCATTATATTCATCACCATCATTGTGCTTTTAAACTTCTCTGGAATTGTCTGATCAGGAGCCATTGCTCAGAGTATTTTCTCATGTGGGATGCCATCTTCACCTGCTTTCCCCAGCCGGAATTCAACTCACTTTTCAGTGGTCATTTCAAGTACTCCATGGACCCTTTTTTTACTCCCGAAATCTCCAGGATCATTTTCTCTAGGCATAATCATAGAATGTTAGAGCTGAAAAATGCCTTGTCAACTTTAATCTTCTCATTTTAAAGAGGAAGAAATTGGTGCCCAGAGAGGTTAACTAATGGAGTCAAGATTGAACAGTCAGTTAGGAGAAGAAAGAAACATATAATATATATATCGTAAGTTTAGAGCCCTCTCCACTTACTTGCATTTATATTTATAGACTTGTAAACCTGAAAAGGAAATGGTGTTCAACCTTACACTATTCACTACATTTTGTATTTATGTTATTTGTCTAACCAATCAGATTCAAGTTTTCTCACAACAGACAGGGAGTTTCAAACTCTTTTGTATCTCCCAGATGAGTAAACTGAGTTGCTAGAATAGAGATGGCAAATAAATTTATTTGCAATTGATCTTAATGGCTGCCTGAAGGGATAATTTAGGTAGAACTTTAAAGCCTTTGGAAAGGCTGGTATTTTGAATTAAAGCTGTCTAACTTAAGTACACACTATGACACTGTACGTTGTTGGTCTTGAGGAATGAATTAAGGGCCAAGGTACATAATCTATTGAACCATGTGTAAAACACAGTGTTTTAGACTCTTGACATGTTTCACATTTAAAATGCAAAATTATTTAATTTTTTGTAAACTGAGCCTTAAATTATACATAATACAGTATGTGGAAGGTAATGGATTTAATCCTGGTCTCTCCAATGCTAAATTCCATTCTTGATATATAAGAGTTTATTAATAATCAGAATGAACTTGCATTAATTACATCTTGTATTACCCTCTTTCCCATAACTCCACTTGTATTGAAAGAATAGATCATTACAATGTATAATGTCTCCTTCGTTGCCAAATGGAAGCCTGATGGGCTCAACTTGGAATTCCTAAAGGAAAGGAGGAAACAAGAAGGACTTTCCAAAACTATTCCTCTGATTTAGAATTGCTTCTGAGTGGTACTCAGGCTAAATCAGAGAGAAAACCAAGGGATTATCCCTGCTAAAATTTGGAACAACACCTAAAACTTACCAACTGAGAAAAATGAAGAAATTATGTCTGTATTTTAAAGCAGGCTTTGATTTGTTTGTGAAAATAATGATGATTTTTTTTCATGTCAACACTAAATAAATGTATATGTATATAAACATATACATACATACATATTCATACATATACATATACATACATACACCTTTGCCTAAAATAATAGATACAGCATTATTTTTCTTAGTATTTAGTATATAGTGGGCCAAATTTTATTGTCTCCTATAGAGTTACTTGTAATACAATTCAAAGACAATTATGTAGCATGTGTGCGCACGCACACACACACACACACACACACACACACACACACACACACCATAGCTCCTTTTAATGCAAAGACATCCTGGAATGTTTTTCCTTTACCAATCCAAAGTGTGAACAGTCTTCATTAAAGAACATGCTGTAGTGAAAAGATAAAAGTTTGATCTGGGTGAATCTATTGACTCTGCATATCAGATTCCAGCTGAGCAAGAATTATGAATTGGCCTGTGTAATAACTAAACTGGAATGTGTGGATTTTTATGTTGGTGCTGAGGATTCTGTTGTTTTCTGTTTCTGAAAGTAGACCATAGACCTTCTGTCCATCACACACACAAGATCAGCTCTGAAAGGTAGCACCTGACAAGCACCTTCTAGAAGCACGTTCTAAATTGTGGACTTTTTTACACTTCACGTCATCATGTGGGAAGTTTCAAATCAATTTGGCATTTAGCAGAAAACCAAAGTCACATTCTCAGAATCCCAAGGAAGCCATTCTCTGGTGTGTGAAAATCTAACATCAGCACATTATTCTGGGTTGAACAGAGAAGAGGATTTTGCTTTCCTGTAGATATGAGCTGTCCACTGTTGCGAGATCATGTGGAGAATACATGACATAAGGATGGAGAAAAAAGTAGTCCTAGAAATGAATTGGATATTTTTGACATTATTTAGTAATGACTATTTTGGAGCTAATGAGGTTCAAACAGCCCTATGAGGAAGAATTCATTTGCTTAAACTCATTTACAGTGAGATGTAAATGGATCATACAAGATCTTATGTTTATATGGCACTCTTCATTTAATCAACAACAAATATTTAGTGAGCACTCATTCTGTTCCAGGTATTATGCAGACACTAAAGATAATGGAACAAACATGACACAAGTCCCTGCCCTCTAGGAGATTACAGTTTTAAGAGGAAGGAATGACAAGTAAGTAGATGAATACCTTTGCAAGTAATGGTGCTCTGCCAGCGGTAGTCACACAGCATGAAGGGAACACAAAGCAAGGTCACGTAGCCCAGACTGGGCCATGAGGGGAACAGAGAATGCTTCCAGGAGTACCACCTCAGGCTTTGTGGCCCAGTGATCCTTAGAACAGGAGTGTCAGGAGTATCTGAAGAAAATGGAGCTTGGGAAGAAATGATGAAGGAAAGAGGTATGAGAGGCTGAGTATTTTAAGGAAACTTTGCAGAAGCCGTGTGGGGTCAGGAAAGAGCCTCTCCCTGAGGACATGGACCTTTTCTGTCTTCTTTACCTCTGCCTCTTCTGAATTTCAAAGAATAGCTTGCACATAGTGGACAATGAGTAAATATTTGTGCAATGAATTAATGCTCATGAGTACAGATCTAAACAGAGGAAGAATTATGGGGAAGTATAAGAAGTATTAGACCATCAAAAACCAAATGTGGCCCCAACCCTATAATTGTGTAACTCTCAGAGATTCTCTAAGGACCAAATTTGTTCACCTGTATGATGAAAAGTTTGGATGACCTAATCTCTTAAGATCACTTGGTGTGTGGAATGCATAAGATCATGCTACTACTCCTGTGAGAAAAATCATGAGCTCTTATTATACTCCTAGAAAATTATTTCTATGTGACTTTACAGAGTGACTTAGAGTTAATTTTTCAACAATGCAGTATTTTAATATGATAATATAAAATTTAATGGAATAAAAAAGACATTGATTTGTTCTTCAAACTACATTGTCATGAACACATATTTTGATTACTCCCAGGAGACAAACATTAATTTTAATTTTTAGGAAAGCTGCTGGAATCTTTTAGAGTAATAACCAATTCATTTGTAAGATACAATAACAAGCTCAGAGGTATTTGTTACATTGTAGAACAAAAATAAGCCTAATTGGAAAGGTGGGGCAGGACACCGCAGATCCTGTCAGATGTGACATTCAGCAAATGAAGCAGCCTAAGAATCCAGGGATATTTGTACACAGTGGTAGGATGCCATTTGATCAAAGGGTCTGCTCTCAGAAACACAGGTATGAGGTATATCTGCTTATTAATATTAAAGGAAAACCCTGGAGTTCATTGAGATTTATCTAAAATGTCAGTATTGATAGAAGTGAATCCAGAAAGGCTAATAAATATTCTAAGCTTGGCAAGGGGAGGATAGAAACTGCCCTGAGTACCTTGTAGATGTCCCTTTGCTCTTCTGTGATGCTGGATGTTGCTATTGAGAAGCAGAGCAGCCCGATTCCAGTGTGATACTTGACCCATTGTGAATCAGCTGATTTTTCTGGCTGGGTGCTCAAAGGATTATCTCTTTATCTTTAAAGCTTAATCATTTTACTAGTATATGTCTTGATGCTCTGGGTAACTTCTTTTTCTTCATAATATGGTCTGTCTTTCCAATATCAATGTTTTAAATTTTGTCACTGTATCATTTATTTTGTTATTTTAACAGCTTTATTGAGAGGCAGTTTACAAACCGTGAAGTTTACCACCTATTAAAGTGGATAATCCAATGACTTTTAATATATACATACATATATATATATATATATATATATACACTTTAAATATATATATATAAATATTTATTTTATATATATATATATATATATATATATATATATATATATATATATATATATATATTACAGGGTTCTGTAGCCATGACTATAGTCTGATTTTAGAAAATTTCATTATCCCAAAATGAAACCTATAGCCATTGGCAGTCACTCCCATTTCTCCCTCACATGTACCACCAATTTATTCTCTGTCTTTATAGATTTGCTATTCTGGACATTTCATGTAAGTAGGATTATGCAATATGTGATCTTTTGTGACTGGATGGCAAGAAGAAATTTCTGAGGTCTTTTCCTCTGCTTTCCCCAAGCAGTTTCCTTAGCATTTCTTTCTTTGATGCCTGGCTATGATAGCCTTCCACTTGATCTCTGTCTTTTACAGGGGTTTCCACTTAATGTTCCATTATCTCTTTCTGAAACTGAATGTTTGCTGTTTATTTCTGAGAATGACCAACACTAGATCCCTTCCGCATTCCCCATTTGTCCTTGTTTATTGTCATAAGGGTTTTGTCTTAGTTACTTGATTAGTTTCCCAGGGCTGCTATAATAAGCTATAATAAAATAATAAGCTACCACAAAATGGTTAGCTTAGAAAACAAGAATTTATTATCTAACCATTTTGGAGGCTAGAGATCTGAAACGAAGCTGCTGGCATAGCCACGCTCCCTCCAGTGAATCAAAGGAAGGATCCTTCCTTGCGACTTCTAGGTTCTGATGATTTCCAGCAGTTCTTGGTATGCCTTGGCTTGTGGCTACATAATTTCAGTCTCTACCTCTGTCTTCACATGGCTGTCTTCCGTCTATTCATGTCTGTGTCCAAACTTCCTTCTTCTTATTAGATATCAGTTATTGGACTAGGACCCACCCTAATCCAATATGCCCTCATTTTAACTTGATTGTACCTACAAACACCCTATTTCCACATAAGTTTACATTCACAGGTTCTGGGGGATGGGGCATGAATTTTTCAGGGATGCTGTTGAACCCAGTGTAGTTACATATGTCTTTGCTTGCACAAAATTTGAGGATTCCAGTCTCTTTCTACAAGCTCAATGTTTATAATTTATGGGGACTCCCCCACTTTTTTTTATTAGTCATGCTATAATTTTCAGGAGGATAATTGGTAAGATGCATAACCTAACTGACTGTCACAAATCTACTATATTCTTGCTTCAGATTTTGACACACAAGTTGAGTGGCTCTCAGACAGCATCTATAGGGGCTCATAAATCTATTCATAGGTTGGCATTCTAAATAGGAACCTTCCTATACACAGTGAAGTTGGCCCCCTGGAGCATTCAACTAAAAGAGAATCTTTAATACTCTACAATTTTGAATAGTAACGAAGAAAGCCAGTTTTTTTAGATAATGTCTACTGAATTTTAGAGCTGATATTTCTAATGCCTTCTCAGTTATCAAGAATTAGAGTATTTATTTGTCTCTTGCTTTGAACATCCCAAGGAGTTTTAAATTGAGACTCTATTAAGATATGTCAAAAGAGCCTATAATGGAATGATATCATTTTCACAACAAATAGTTCATAGAATTTGCCCCAATTTTAAGCTCCACTAGGTATAACTATCAAAAGAGAGGACAAGATCACTTATTTGGAAGGGATTTAAATGTAAGGGTTTACACATCCAGCCATTGAGAATAGAGAACCTAGGAATCCAAAATGCACAGACAAAAAGGAACCAAAGGAGAATACAGGAGCTATTGTGTGGAACGCCTTCAATGCTAACATTTTCTATATTACTGTTTGTTGTGATTATACCCTAGAGCACAAGTGAGAGATTTAATGGAAAAAGTCAAAAATTTTTTTTCTCCATGCTTCTGGCTACCAGATGTAAAATTACACTATATAATACTTCCTTAGTATAGGAGCTGTGTTAGTTGATACGTCTAATTAGCTTCCTGATCATTAGTGGAATGCCATAGTTTATTAATTTCACATGAGTACTAGGCACTTGTCTAGACACTGGGGAAACAGTGGTGAGTAAGAGAAACCAAATGCTGCCCTCAGGGAACTTGCATTCTAGTGGGTGAGATAAAGATCAACAATAGATATTAAAATATGAGGTAATAATTGATAGTTTAAAAAGAAAAGCAAAATGAATAAAGTGTGAAGATCAAATGTACAATATGGTGACTATGGTGGATAACACTGCATTTATTGTGTAATTGAAATTTCCTGAGAGTAGAACTTAGATGTTAATATACTCATACACACACACACATATATATATATGTATGTATATATGTATGTATGTATGTATGCATACATATATATGCATGTGTGTGTATTTATATGTA
The DNA here is from genome assembly GCF_028749965.1 of Puma concolor. Classification (NCBI taxonomy): domain Eukaryota; kingdom Metazoa; phylum Chordata; class Mammalia; order Carnivora; family Felidae; genus Puma; species Puma concolor. The sequence continues at coordinate 52,230,877 of NC_141679.1, read as the reverse complement.
TACAGCTTATATATCGTGAAGGATGTGTTAATTAACTAGATTAACTATGTGGGAGGGTACCTTTCACAACACATACATCAGATCCTTATGATGTACACTTTAAATATCTTTTTTTTCAACGTTTTTTTTTTTTTTTTTTTTTTTTTTATTTATTTTTGGGACAGAGAGAGACAGAGCATGAACGGGCGAGGGGCAGAGAGAGAGGGAGACACAGAATCGGAAACAGGCTCCAGGCTCTGAGCCATCAGCCCAGAGCCTGACACAGGGCTCGAACTCACGGACCGCGAGATCGTGACCTGGCTGAAGTCGGACGCTTAACCGACTGCGCCACCCAGGCGCCCCTACACTTTAAATATCTTAACAGTTTTGTCACCTACACCCCAATAAAGCTTCAAAAAAGAATTTTAGAGAAATTGAAGAAAAAGGAAAAAGTTAAGGACATGGAGAATGACAGGAGCTTATTTTAGCTTGGCTGGTTATAGAAAGCTTCTCTGAAGGGATACCAATTAAATGGACTAAATGATGTGAAGGAGTGAACTAGGTGAAGATGTGAGGGAAAAAAAAAAAGTTTCCAAGTCCAGAGTAATATTTCAAAAGATAGTATGTATGCAAAGTCTGTGGGAATGAATTGGGTAAAGGAGACAGCAGAGTCAGATGACAGCAGAGTCAGAGACATGTTAGGGCTTCTAAGGCCAAGATAAGTTTGGATTTATTTTAAGTGTAATGGAAAGTTATTGGTGGCTTTAAATAAGAGTATGGTATAATCTTTTTTCTTTCGCTGCTAGATAAAGAATAAAATGTCAAAGACAATGGTAGACTCAAGGAGGCCAGTTAAGAGGCTAGCATAGGAACCTAGAGAACAGAAAATACTGGTGTGGACTAGGATGTTAGACTGCAGACAATGAGATGTTGGTATAGAAGAATCACAAATTACATTTTAATCATATTGGGCTTAGATAAGTGTTAGATATCAAAGTGGATACATGGAAGAAGTGTATGGACATCTCCAGTGGTAAGAGGAGAAAAAATAGGAGTAATGATAATAGACTATATTTTGTGTGTGTGTGTATATGTATGTATGTATATATATATATATATATATGTGTGTGTGTGTGTGTGTGTGTGTGTGTGTATGGCTTACATTATGAATTATTTATTATAGTTATAATATATATATAATACATTATAATGTATATCACATTTGTATATTATGTATGTATGTAACCATATGCATGGTACATAATGAGATCACATCAGATGTTAATTATAAATAGAGAGGGAAAAGTATCTGAGGAACACTGACTCTCCAACAATTAAAATTCAAGAGAAAGATGGAGAGACAGCCAAAGAAATTGAGAATCCAGGTCATTCAATTAGAGGGAAATAAGGAAGTTAGACAGTCCTAAAATGCAAGAGAAGAAAATGCATCAGCAAGGGGAGAATGATCATTTGTGCCAACCATTGCTGAGATGAAAACCAGAATTGACCAGGAGATTTGGCAGGATGGATATTTTGCTGGTGACTCTGCCAAAAACAGTTTCCTAGGAGGACGAAAGCCTGGCCAGAGTGGGTTAAAGGCAGAATGGTAATGTTCTGGGCAAATTGACAAAGTACTTTATGATAAACCCTCTTGGTTCTTACATGTTGGAAAGTTAGATAAAACCTCAAAAGAGAAAGCAAAGACAGAGGTGGACTATAAATACACAACAAAAAACCTCCATGAACTAGAGAGGAAACTGTGGTGCCTGAGAAACCAGGCCTGGATATGTGGCATGGAAGCTGGCTGTGGGGACCATGGCTCACCTCTTGTGGAGTAAAATGCACAAAAACATGCCAGTCGAGGGGTGCCTTGGTGGTTTAATCAGTTAAGCATCTGACTCTTAATCTCAGCTCGGGTCATTATCTCACTGTTTGAGGGTTTGAACCCCACGTTGGGCTCCATGCTGACAGCACAGAGCCTGCTTGGAATTCTCTCTTGCTCTTGCTCTGCCCCTTCCCCACTTATATTCTCTCTCTCTCTCTCTCTCTCTCTCTCTCTGTCCGTCTGTCTCTCTCAAAATAAATAAATAAACTTCTTAAAACAATGTCAGTTTTGATGCCTTTTAGGAAAGCATGAAGTTAGGGAGTTTGGGAAGAGTATGTCTGCTTGGTCACCAGACTAGTTAGCTGGGCACCCTGGGAGTGAGGGTTGGGTGAAGACAGTGATAAGCCTTCTAGAGAGGAAGGATCAAGAAGAGATGCACCAAGAGAGAAAAATAGATAAAATCCTTTACCTCAAAATCAAACCTGCAAGTCAATATTTCATAAGAAATGAATAAATCTTCTAAGAAAGATAGCCAACAAAATCAATATTTAGAATATGAGTTTACTTCCGATGAGCTTAATTATATGTAACAATCTGGCAAAGACTTCAAAATAAGTATGCCTCTGTGCTCAAAGTAAAAATGAATTTTTCGCTTAAAATGTAAGAATTTACACTAAACACACAACCATAAAAATAAAATGAACAGGGGAACATATAAAAAGACCAGTCAGACATTTTAGAAATAGAACTTTAATAGCTACCAGAAGGAAAGGACAATTACCTTCAGATCAATGGCGGTAGACTTATTGTGACTTTTACCAGTAGCATTAGATGACAGCAAATGAAAGAACAGTTTCCTCACTGGGCTCGGGGAAAGAAAATAGCAGGTACAGTTATATACCTAGTTAATGGCTTTTTTTTTTTTTTTTAATTTTAGAGAGAGAGAGAGCACACTAGTGGGAGAGAGGGGCAGAAGGAAAGAGAGAATCTCAAGCAGCCTCCACGCTCTGTGCTGAATGTGGAACCAGACACAAGGCTCAATCCCATGACTGTGGGATCCTGAACTGAGCAGAAATCAAGAGTCTGAAACCCAACTGACTGAACCACCCAGGTGCCCCTCAAGCTAAATTAAACACTTTTATGAGATTAGGGCAAAATATGATATTATCAGGCATATGGTATTTAAGAATACCACTTAGACTTTCATTAAATAAATTTTAAAAGTACCCTGAAAAAATATAATTCAGCAATAAAGTAGGACATAAATAATAACAAGTGAGATTTGTCCTCACTTTGGCAAAGATGATTGACACAGAAGTCTCTTAACAGTTTGAAGGGATAGATCCATATCTTTCAACATGTATAGAAAAAACATTTAATAAAATCCAGTAAATATTTAAGACAAGTTCTCAATAAACTTGTAAAAAAGTATTTCTTTACCTTGTCCACAAAACCTTACCTTATTATGATTATTAATAAAATTTGAGAAATACTTTTAAAATCAGGACCCAGGGGCACCTGCGTGGCTCAGTTAAGCATCTGACTTTAGCTCAGGTCATGATCTCATGGGTTCATGAGTTTGAGTTCCGCACTGGGTTCTCTGCTGTCAGTACTGAGCCCACTCTGAATCCTCTGTCCCTCTTGCTGTCTGCCCCCCTCCACTCAAGCACGCTTTCTCTCAAAAAATAAACATTAAAAAAAAAATTACACCCCAGGCAGATGCCTGCCATTTCAGCTTCTGGTCAATATTCTGCTGAATACTCTGGCAAGTGGAATAAGAAATCAGAAAAGAATGGGTAGAAGAAATAGGAGGCTTAGGTAAAACTATCTTTTTTTTCCCGCCATATGATTCACTGTGTACACTGAAAATCCAGAAGACTTTACAAACTCTTAGACCTAATAATAAAGGGAAAAACATAAAAAATATTGCGGAATACAAAATCAAAATAAAAAATCAATAGCATTCTTATTTGTAATTTAAAAGACAACTGGAGGGGCGCCTGGGTGGCGCAGTTGGTTAAGTGTCCGACTTCAGCCAGGTCACGATCTCGCGGTCCATGAGTTCGAGCCCCGCGTCGGGCTCTGGGCTGATGGCTCAGAGCCTGGAGCCTGTTTCCGATTCTGTGTCTCCCTCTCTCTCTGCCCCTCCCCCGTTCATGCTCTGTCTCTCTCTGTCCCAAAAATAAATAAAACGTTGAAAAAAAAAATTAAAAAAAAAAAAAAAAGACAACTGGAAAAAGAACCTTCCCCTAAAGCTCTCACTTTATACAAAATTATAAAACATAAAACTGTAAGATATCACACAAAAAAATAGGACAAAATCTTTGGGTTCTAGGACTAGGCAAAAAGTTCTCAGACTTGATACCCAAAGTATGTTCTGTCAAACTTCACAAATTTGACCCCCTCAAAATTAAAAACTATTGCTCTGCCAAAAGCCCACTTGAAGAGGATGAAAAGACAAGCTACAGACTAGACTTATAAACAGATTTTTCTTCCTGACGTCTTAGGTGCAGTGAGGGTATACAGTGCAAGTAACACTTCTTATCTGACAGTTCTGTCATCCTACAACTTCATTTATGGGCTGTAACTTTTTGTGTTACATCCTGAGTTTTCATAAATATGTTTGAAAAAGTTTGATGGTAGCAACCACAGTGACATGAGAAACGAGTAATTTCTTAAGTAGAGCACAGAATGTTCTATAAACACTTTACCATCTTAGAAGCTATACATAGGTCAGCATTTCCAAAAAAGGAAGCCCTCACTGAATAATGGTAAATCAGTGACACTAGCTATTTACCTTAACAACTTATTGAAGAAATGAGGGAAATAAAAGGGAAAAAGAAAGAAAAGATCTTGTGACAATATTCTTTAAAAAGTCAAAGTGTTAGGAGGCTCCTGGGTGGCTCAGTCGCCTAAGCATCCAACTGTTGATTTTGGCTCAGGTCATGATCTCCTGGTTGGTGAGCTTGAGCTCCGTGTTGGGCTCTGTGCAGATCCAGGCTGCTTGGGATTTTCTATCTCCCTCTTTCTCTGCCTCTATCAAAATAAATAAACAGTTTAAAAAATTAAAAAAAAAAATCAATAAAAGGGCAAAGTGTTTCTAAGATTCAGCAGTACAAGAAAAGTAGAAAGTACAACACAAATCGTGCAAATGCAAATGAGCAATTCATTAGTTAGAGGTGAAAATAAGTGTGCATGTGCAAAACGGTCTTCATATATTTTTTTGAGTGGTGGAGAGGAATGGAAATTTAGCAGCAAACAAGGAAACCTGAGTTTTCTTCTCAATTTAACTGTTGGAGGGCCAAATTTATTCACTTCTTCTCTCAAATTCCTTTTCCCAGTTTTAAAATGGGGTGCCAGTCCTTGGTGTGCCTCTGAGATCATTTCCAAGTGTGAATCTGTCAGAAGTCCTCCTGCTGGCTATGGAGGTGAAGTGACAACCTCCCTCCTCCACCACACTTTGGGACCCTATTGGTTATGCCAGTGACACTGCCAAGAGTAACACAGAGTGACACCCAAATAAGATCCTGGAATCCAATTGGCTTTGCTTTTCTCATTTCCAGAGTGCTATGTTCTAACAAATTTAAAAGTTCTTCAATTTATAAATTCCACCCCTGAAGCAAAGTGAATCAAAGTACTTGTGGCATTTGAATCTCTGTACCTTGGGAATGATTTATTGTGTTTGAATTTTCATTGTGTTTCTATTGGGGGGAAATAGGCTTCTGGGTAGAGTAAACATTTCCACAGTGTGAAAATATGCTCCAGGCAGCCCTGAGCACGTGCCAAGAAATTCTAATATTGCTTGAAAATTATTACTGCTCCATTAAGGATCCCTGAATTTCTGAATATTCAATATAACCACGTGATTAATTTATACCTCCTCAACTCTAGATGACTGCTTTCCAAATGCTCTTTAATTTCAGTACATTTACAAAATAATTAAAATGCAATTTAGCAGGTTTTAAGAGTGTTTGCAATAGATGTTCATAAATGTTTCAGGTAGCACTACTTTCTGGGTTTTTCCTAATAGTGTCTTCCTCCCCTCCAATCCTTTTAATTCAACACTTAACAGGTATAGCAATTCTCATAAATAAACATGTGAATTGATTGAAAGAAGTGATTAAATGGCATTCAGAGGTTAGTGCTCTGGCATTTATTTCCTAGAAAGTCTGTTAAATGGTTTCAATTAAAAAGAAAGGAGGGGAACCTCACAACTGTGAAACAAGGGTCTTTGAATTAGTGTTATGTTAGAGACGGGCTCTCTTAGAAGGGGTAGCAGTTGTACTGGAAGCAGAGGGGACAGAAAAAGAAGAAAAGGATTGAGTCACACCGCTTGGAATCCCTTGTCTGTAGAAAAGACCTTTCCATCTGGTTAAGTGAAGATGAATGAATGAAGAATCACAGTGTTCTTATTTAATCAACTTAATCACCTTGAAAAATGGAGGTAGTTATTCTGCCTACCAGGCATGAAGGGCCTAAGGGATATGTGCCAAGTTGTTGCAACACCTTGATAATCAAGTTGTACATTTTGCCATAGATCCAGACTAACAACGTATGCCCCTAACATACTTACGTTACTTGGAAATTACTCTGAGTTGGCATCATTACTAAAACTTGAGAAAGGAAAAAGATGACCTGGAAACAAGTCTTACTGTTTTTAATGTTTTCAAGTATCTTCTAGAATCTGACAGACAAGGAGGGTATCTATGTGTCATGTGATCCAGGCGCTGGGCCTAACTGAGGATTTAAACCTGAGTTCTTACTTCCTGGGATGAAATGTTTATTCTATTTTGTTTTTTTGAAGTAATAGCTTTGCCCATCGTGGGGCTCAAACTCACGACCCCGAGATCAAGAGTCAGATGCTCTCCAGACTGAGAAAGCCAGGGGCCCCTGAAATGTTTTTTTTTAAATACCAGTGACAACAACAGCAATTATGTGAATAACAACAACAAATTAATGATGAGGGTGTTAAATATTGGTCAGTGGGTTTTACTCATTGTTTTTTTTTAATTCTTACTCATTTCTCTGAACTGGATACTATTGTTATACCACATTAGACTTGGGAAGTAGCTTGCATAATTTAAGTATTTTTCCCAGGGTCCCTTGGTTAGAGGAAGTAGAACCCTGAGGAATGCACACACAAGACCTGTGCCTCCAGAACCATCTGCACTTCATTATTACCCAGGAATGGCTAGGACAACAGGACACTGTATTCCTTCTCTCTTATTTCCAAAACCATGAGTTAACTTAAATCTGGTTTCTATTCTCTGTGAAGACAGTAAAGTATCAGAATCATTTTGAAATGATCCTTATACAGGAAATCCTTCCCACTTTGAGGGAGATGAAGTAAATACATGCATTTTACTATACCTGAATTTACAAAGTTATGTCCTTTTATAAACATCATATATTTTATCAAACTCTGTTTTTTCTTAAAAATATTTTATTGGTTATCCCTTCCAAAATGCTAGGACCACATGAATAATATACACATGAAGAAGAAAAATACACTTTGCATGTAAATTTTATAGGAAAATTTTCTGAATTGTTTACAAAACAGTGTTGACGAAAATAGAATAATCTAGCATTTTTGTTTAACAGTGTCTAAATATTATAAGAAAAAAATTTTAACAAAAATTCTCACTGTAGGACTCAAGTGACAACCAGGAATGGAAATATTTACTCAACTGCTTCTTTGATATTGAATAAAAAATACAAATTCTCTGTGACAATGCATTTTCTATAATTGTGTTTTTGCTAGCACTTAAATATAAGGAAGATTACAGACATATCCAGAATCTAAGAATATATGGGTGCACCTTGAAAAATCACGTGCTTTGCTATTCTTAAAGGAAATGCTGTGGATTTTAAGCACAGTACTAAGTACATTTTAATTTTAAAAATGTTCATTTTGAGACTGTAGCAATTTCAGCTGCAGTTAACCCACTGGAGTTATTGCATAAACACAAATTGATGGACTGATGGGCAGACAAGATGGGAATTCCTATGTCTGCCAAGGTTTATTTGCCTGTTTGCAACATATCAGGTTTCTGAATGGGGATTAAAGCTAGAATATTTTGCAAGAATTACATATATTAATAACTGTGTTTAAAAAGTCTTCAGTTGAATTCTGTCAATAGTATGGGTCTATTTCCACAAAAGTTTAATTTTTTCATATTTCCAAGCCATAATAAATAGTTGAGCACTTTAGAGGATAGGACTGCAAGCTGCCTTAGGACAAGAATTTGTCTGTGTCATAGTGCAGGCTGAACAAATGTCACTACATTAATATCAGTTATAATTATGAAATAATCCAAATGTGAACTGACTCTAGTGTTATTTGTTTTATTTATTTGCAAAAGTATTTAGTTGTTTTTTTTTTTTTTTTTATTTTTAAATATCAGAGCAACCAAAATCTAGACTATGCATCTATTAGTGTGCTGGGACTGTCGTAACAAAATACCACAGACTGGGTGGTGCAGCCAAAGGTTTATTTTCTCTCAATCCAGATGCTAAAGGTCTAAGATCAAGGTGCTGTCAGGATGGTTTCAGCTGAGGTCTCTTCCTGGATTGTATATGACCATTTTTTCATTGTGTGCTTACATGGCTTACATGCACATAAGAACAGAGAGAGATCTTTGGTGTCTCTTCTTCTTCTTATAAGGGTGCTGGTCCTATCAGATGAAGGCCCACCCTTATGATATCATTTAAACTTTATAACCTCCTGGGGGGCCTGGGGGGCTCAGTCGGTTGAGTGTCCAACTTCGGCTCAGGTCATGATCTCACGGCTGGCGAGTTTGAGCCCCGCGTTGGGCTCTGTGCTGACAGCTCTGAGGCTGGAGTCTGCTTCAGATTCTGTGTCCCCCTCTCTCTCTGTCCCTAACCCACTCTCATTCTGTCTCTCTCAAAAATAAATAAACATTAAAGAAAGAAATTTAAACTTTATAACCTCCTTACAGGCCCTATCTGCAAATATAGTCACATTAGGGATTAAGACTTCAACATAAGAATTTTAATAGAACACAACTCAGTCCATAACAAAATATAGGAAACCATATTTGCTTTTAAGCATCTTCAGTGGTGATAGTGGTTGTAAACCACTGACTTGAAGAATATTCAACCAGGAAAATATTTCAAGCAGCAATTCAAAAGATGGTCAATAGCCAGATCTTCAATCAAAAAAGCGGCAGGGCACCTGGGTGACTCAGTTGGTTGAGCGTCCAACTTCGGCTCAGGTCATGATCTCACGGTTCGTGGTTCAAGCTCTGCGTCAGGGTCTATGCTGACAGCTCAGAGCCTGGAGCCTACTTCAGATTCTGTGTCTCCATCTCTCTCTGCCCCTCCTCTACTCACACTCTGTCTCTCTCTCAAACATAAATAAACATTAAAAGAAAAAAAAAGCAAACCTATAGGAGATACAATAATAGGAAGTAGTTTTAAACTGTAAGGATTGTAGTAAAATGGCTGAATTCTATTATCTAAAATGCTTTGCGTGGGGGTGGGGGGCAGAATATAAAACCTCAGCTCCAGAGGTACTAGTCTAATGGAAGTGTAACTAGGGAAATTAGGGCAGACTCATTTTTTTTAGGATTGAGATGGAATCTCACTCAGGGGATCATGCAAGAACTGAAGGTAAAAATAGGGCCAGAGTGAAGCTGATTTAGACCAAAGCAGGTAAGTTTTAGGTTGGGAGAAGTACAAGTACAGTATCACAAATTCTTGTGATACTTGGCATTCTAGATTCTTGGCATATTATTTCATGTAGTTCATACAACAACTCCATAAAGTTATCACTTATGTACTGTAGATAATATCTGTGTTCAGATAAGATAAGAAACTAACCCAAAGGGCATACATGCAGTAAGTCAGCAAAGGTAAGGAGCAAACCTTGTTTTCTCTCTGTTAAATTTCAGGATCTTTGTACACTACAAATAGGGTTTTCTATATTAAATGCAAGCAGAAAGACAAGGTCTTATAAATATGCCCTACCCTTCAAGAAAAGTAGTCAAATAACCATTTTGTGTACTAGTTAAATGAAGGAGAAAATATATTCTGGAATAAATTTAGTGGTTAATAAAATACCCAACCCCAGTAGTTAGATAAATATAAATGCATAAAGGCAAGAAAATCATTACACATAAGGGCTAGACCTAAAAAGAAAACCCATTAATAAAGATAGAGAGTGCAGTTGACCCTAGAACAAAGTGGGGATTAGGGGCTCCAATGCCCCCCATGCAGTCAAAATTATACATATAACTTTTGACTCCCCGAACACTTGGCTACTAATAGCCTACTGATGACCCAAACTGGTAACTACTGTCAGCCTACTGATAGCATAAACAATTGATTGACACATATTTTATGTATTAGATGTATGATATACTATATTCTTATAATAAAGTAAGCTAGAGCAGATAAAATGTTACTAAGAAAATTATAAAGAAGATAAAGTACATTCACAGTACGGTATGTGTATTTTTTGAAAAAAATCCATGTGGATAAATTCCTAGTAGTGCTATTGCTGGGTCATAGGGTAGTTCTATTTTTAATTTTTTGAGGAAGGCTCCACACTGTTTTCCAGAGTGGCTGCACCAGTTTACATTCCCACCAACAGTGCAAGAAGGTTCCCATTTCTCCACATCCTTACCAGCATCTGTTGTTTCCTGAGTTGTTAATTTTGACTGGTGTGGGGTGGTATCTCAATGTGGTTTTGATTTGTATTTCCCTGATGATGAGTGATGTTGGGTGCTGATTCATAGGGGCACATGTACCCCAATGTTTATAGCAGCACTTTCAACAATAGCCAATTATGGAAAGAGTCTAAATGTCCATCAACTGACGAATGGATAAAGAAGAGGTGGTTTATATATACGATGGAATACTACTTGGCGATGAGAAAGAATGAAATCCTGCCATTTGCAACAATGTGAATGGAACTGGAGGGTATTATGCTAAGTGAAATAAGTCAACCAGAGAAAGACAGATATCATATGTTTTCACTCCTATTTGGAACTTGAGAAACTTAACAGAAGACCATGGAGGAAGGGAAGGGGAAAAAGTAGTTTCAGAGAGGGAGGCAAACCATAAGATACTCTTAAATACAGAGAGCAAACTGAGGGCTGATCGGGGTGGGGTGCAGAGGAGAGGGGAAAATGGGTGATGGGCATTGAAGAGGACACTTGTTGGGATGAGCACTGGGTGTCGTATGTAAGCAATGAATCACGGGAATCTACTCCCCAAACCAAGAGCATATTGTATACACTCTGTATTAGCCAACTAGACAATAAACTATATTAAAAAACTATTAATAAAATAATGAAAAGCAAGCAAGCAAGCAAGAAAAAAAAATCCATGTGTAAGTGGACCCATGCAGTTCAAACCCATATTGTTCAAAGGTCAACCATACAAGGAAGAGACAAAGGTGGAGTAAGCAAAATAAATAAAGAAAGATAGGAACGCAGGACGAGGTTCAGTTACACAGTTTCCTTTAGTACTTAGTACATGCCTGAAGGTAGCACCTTAAAGTGTGGCTGGAAGTTATCTGAGTAAAAGATCACTCAACCATCAAGCCCCAGAGAATAGCACATGCAAACAAGCACTTAACAAATAACTGTTTTCGGATATTGATAATGATATATCAAAGCTATAATCTGCTGTCTTACAAATGGATATAATGAAATTCTTGGAATTTTAACAAATGGACAAAGCAAGAGACTGAACTAACAGAAGGGAAATTTTCCAGATAGTTTCATGTCAATACCACTTAGGTTCATAAATTAGTACTTTGAGAAAGCTGAGTATACTTTTGTAAATTCTAAGTCATGTATAGAGACTGGAGTCAGCCCAGTATACATTGCATACATTTAACCTACCCACTAAGAAAAAACTGATTTTGAATACCAGTTATTTTTCTTTTAAATATGACAACATATATTATTAGAAAAGCTGGCTTTATGATGTACCTTTCACTGTCATCCTAGTTTGCTGTAAGTCACAAAATAAAACACTTAAATAAATTTACTTAGAAAAAATAAAAACCTGCTTGTGCTATGGTTTTTTATTCTCTTTTTCCTGATTATAATAGTATAGAAGAATATTGTAAACATTTTTTAAGTTTATTTATTTATTTATTTATTTATTTATTTATTTATTTATTTAGAGACAGAGAGCTAGTGTGCAAGCATGGGAGGGTCAGAGAGAGAGGGAGAGGAAGACAATCCCAAGCAGGCTTCACGTTGTCAGCACCAGAGCCAGATGCAGGGCTCAAACCCACAAACCATGAGATCATGACCTGAGCCAACATCAAGAGTCAGACACTTACCTGACTTAGCCACCCAGGTTCCCCTATAAACATTTTAATAATTCAGTCTGTGTAGTACATGAAAGCCTTTTGGAGTCCCTCATCTTGGATATAACTGCTGTTATCACTTAAATGTATATTCTTTCAGATGTTTTCCAAACACATGTCAACATACATAGATATATATGAGGACATATATGTATTGTTTAAACAGAGCTTGAATCACACTTATACACAGTCCTGAAATTTGACCTCTTCATTACTAAGATATCTTTGCCATCTTTTGCTGTCAATATGTATTGATACACTTCCTTATGGGGGAGGGGGGAATCAGTAATTCAGTTTTGCACATGAAAGTCTGAGATGTCTATTAGATATTCAAGTGGGATGTGTAATCCTGGAGCTCAGAAGAGAGAAACACTGAATATGCTTCAGGGCTGGAAATTTTGAGTTTTTCAATCGCTCCAGTTCCCATTGCTATGGAGGTTTCTTACAGCAGACTGGGGAATATGCCTTGCCCTCCTGAAGGCTTTGGCATTGATAAAGAAAACTATTTGGTAGGAAAGGAGAGATAATTCCTATTGCAAAGAGAGTCGAGTTTTTTTTGTTTTTGTTTTTGTTTTTTTCTTTTGTTTTCTGTGGGTGTGTGTGTGTGTGTTGTTGTTGTTGTTGTTGTTGTTGTTGTTGCTATTGTTGTTTTTAATAACTGCTTACTGTTGGGGCGCCTGGGTGGCTCAGTTGGTTGAGCGTCCGACTTTGGCTCAGGTCATGATCTCAGGCTTTGTGCTGGCAACTCAGAGCCTGGAGCCTGCTTCAAATTCTGTGTCTCCCTGTATCTCTGCCCCTCAAGCTCTGTCTCTCTCTCTGTCAAAAATAAATAAACATATTCTCCAAAATGCAGTAAGATTCATTCCTGATTTCTACTGAGCTATCCAGGATAAAAGGCCTCAGTCAGCCAGAGGTGTCATCCATGTGGCACCTCCTTTGGAATATCTCTTAAGCTATAAGTCTTTGCTGCCTATCCAGACCTTCATGCTCAAGATTCTTCAACTGCCATATGTGGAAACAAGATCCAAACTAAGTTTGTTTGTTTGTTTGTTTGTTTGTTTTAATTCCAAATGCCATGAACTTTCCATTACACAGAGCTTTCTCTTTCTTTGTAGCTCTTTTAAATTTTATAATGGTAGAGAAAAATAAGTTAAATTGAATAAAATCAGTTGTCTAATGGATCTAGAGAAGATGAGTTAATGAATCTGCTAGATTGCCAGGGGGTAACACCTTTGCAAGTGGTCACCGTGACAATTTTTCTTACACTCTGAACTATCCATATAGCCTAAACACCCCAAAAACAATTATGGTGCCTGGGAATGAACCTTTTTACTGGCCATAGTGTAAGCAAAGACTTTTTTAGGTGTGGCATAAATGAATATATCATTGTTTAAAATGACTAAAGAAGGCATCAAGAATATGGGGATTTTGGGGGGCTGGGGGCTATAAATTCCTCAGTTAAAACTAGAAGGTCATCTTCACAAGTTTAGGATGTTGCTCCATTAATCATTCATTAGCACTTATTCATACAATTGAACATGTTGAGTATAAGATAATACAACTAACAAATGAAGAAACTGAACCTCCAAGTTATGACTTGCCTGAAATAGGTTTCTTAGTAAAGTGTGGAGAAGTTCAAACTAAGTCCCAGTTTTCTTGAATGGAAGATAGAAAATTATAATTACTTGAAGTGGAGCATTGCTGTGATAATCACATACAACTATGACATATAGATGAAACACCTTGAAATCTGTTCATTTTTACTCATATTGTATTGTTATCATTGACGAGAGGAGTTTGTCCACTCTTCAACCACTGAAGCTGGGTTGCTACACCTACAGATATAACAGAAAAAAAAACCAAACTGGAATTATCCTTGCTTAAGAATAATTCCTTTTCAGTTAGAAGGTAGGAAGAATACTATTTAGTTGTTGTCATCACTGATTTTGGATGATAGTTAATTGCAACAAATGGCTATTCCCACCCCACCCCCTCCCAAGAAAATCTGCCTCTATTCTGCTACTAACCTGAAGAATTAAGATTAGAAAGTATATAGATCATTAAAAAAATATGTGATACATGATACAGGAGTAAGTGAAATGGAAACCATACTGGGTCAATATATAAAGAATCTCAAAATTCAGTTATGCCATTTCCCCCTAATATTAGAATTAGGGGAAACTCAGAATTAAGAGTTTCCCAATGCAGATTGTATTTTAGATGCTCAGAGTAGCAATCGTTAGCTTAAGGTCAAAAAAGGAAGCATGTTCGGTGGGAGACAAAAAGCCTTCCATTTCTACTGAATATTCATTTATAATTTCTCATTATAAGTTGACCTATTTCTAAAAAAAATGAAGTGGCTTCCAATTCAGTGTGTTATTGGTCATGAATTAAGACCTTAACAAGGCAGACATTCATCTTACCAAAACCTAGAAAAGTTTTATGATTTTATAAACACTGTGTAGCAAATTTGCTGACAGCTTTCTTAACCCCTTGCTGTCTAAGCCCTTAAATGTCAATAAAGATTAAACCAAGGCTGCTGAGGAACATTTTTATTTACTTTTTTGCCTTTGGCCCTACCTGAAAGTCATTTCTGTGTCTTGAGAGTCTCCTTTGTTGCATGAAAAACGTCTCATTTTTTCCCCTTAGCTTATGCTTTCTAGACTGTTTCTAGTAATGTTTTTTAAACATCAGATAATTTGCTGAATATGTGTGGCCCAATTATTATAGCTGCTTAAATTTTTAACTAATACAGTGATTCTCTTGCTTCTTCCACCATTAAGCTGCTTTTTATTTGTTCATTACAGTATTCTAAGTCCCCCTGACATTGTCCCACATCTAGTTAAATAATTTGGTTTTTCATCTCCACTAACTTGAATACTTCATTGCACTTGTTCTGGTCTTCTAGGTGTCCTTGTATGCGCATGACATTTCCTCTCCATATAATGGCTTCCTGCATCCTCCTCCAAGCCATTGTTCCTTTCCTGGCTTCCCTATGAAGATCTTCTAATTTCATGTGTGCTTCTAACACATCCTTCCATCAGTACACCCTGCTTCTTTCCTTCTTTCTCATTTCTTAATCCCATTTCCCAGCTAAATTATAAGCTGATTTAGGGTACTGACTATGATGTATTTATTGTTTATACAGTGACTGTTTTTACTATCTGGCACATATTAGGTACGTAATAAATATGTGAAAAATTATTTCTAGTTCTCCATTTTTGTGATGGAAGTAAGATTTTTTTTTTTAGGAAAAAATGTAGTGGAAAAAAATAGCAGCAAAAGAACAGTGAGACTAGAAACAGATGAAAGAACACTTTTCAAACAACCACATTAGAACTATGCCAATGTAAACATGGCACAGTAGGGGCTTATTTTTTATCTTCCCAGTTTAGAAGCCTTATGTGAGCACTGGTTACTTCTACACTTTTTTTGGAGTAGGCCTCTTGTGAAGCATTATGCCACACTATGTCTTATATACCATGACAAGTGGCATTTTTTCCCTTATGTTGCTATATTTTTGGACAGAGCAATATATCTAAATTAAAATTTCTAGGGGAAAGGGGAAAGCTAAATAGAAATCCAACACAATGTTTTAAATGATAAAAAAATACTACACAGACTAAATATATAAGTGTATGGGAAAATATAGATAAGTAATGGAGAACCTTTTTTTTTAACTATTCTGAACATTTTCTGCTTTTGAGGTTGAGTTATTAAGAAAATAAACTTTTCCCTAAAAACATGTTTTGAAATATAATTGTTAAAATCAGAATAAATTACTGGACTGTATGCATTATTGATCCGTCCTTCAATGAGTTTTATCTGTTGTTTGGAGTCTTATCCAATTCTTCATTTTTGGAGCTTGAAATCCAGAGAGGAAGTAAGAGAACCCTGTAATAAATTTCAGGAGAACTCCAAAATTACATGCCCACCTAGGCCATCTTCTTTTGTTCTCTGCCTGTCCTAATGATATATATATAGGTTAATATTTTTTTAGTTTTATTTTTTATTTTTTTAAATTTACATCCTCAATGGGGAAAAACTGAGAGCTTTCTCCCTAAGGTCAGGAACAAGACATGGATGTCCCCTCTGACCACTGTTATTCAACATAGAATTGGAAGTCTTAGCCTCTGAAGACAACACAAAGAAATAAAAGACATCCAAATCAGCCAGGAGGAGGTCAAACCTTCACTCTTCTCAAATGACATGATACTCTGTATGGAAAACTCAAAAGATTCCACCAAAACTGCTAGAATTGATTCATGAATTCAGCAAAGTTGCGGGATATAAAAATCAATGCACAGAAATCTGTTGCATTCCTATACACCAACAATGAAGCAACAGAGAAATCAAGGAATCGATCCCATTTACAGTTGCACCAAAACCCATAAAATACCTAGGAATAAATCTAACCAAAGAGGTAATATTTCTGATTTTTATTTTTATTGTGGTGTTTTTTCCTTTCTGTTTTCTTTCCCATTCTACTACATCACAGTGTTCCCATGATTCCTCCCATTTGTGATGACCATTCTGCCCTACACCCAGGGAAGATGTGGCAGGTCGCTGATGGGAGTGTTCTTATGGAAGAACTTTATTAACTCTTTCTTAATCTATTCCTTACTGATACTAAATGATCTCCAGGTTCAAAGCATAATGTCTAACATTCAATTATCTTATATAAAGGCAAATATTAATCTATTTTTATATGGCACTTGTTTTACTTTCTTTTTGAGAAATGGACTTAAAAACAATCAGACTAATTTATTGAACATTTTCTCTCCTAAGTTCTGTTCCCATAAATATAACAGCAATTATGAAAGAAGTCTTTTGGCTTTAAATAGAAATATAATGTACTCCCATATGCCATCACCCTAGAGGTGATGCCGGGTGAACCATTATACATGATACATAAAGGTGTGTTCCAGATGGAAACACCAAGAGGCTTTTAAAAACTACACATTCCGCAACATGTTGATTTCAGGATTTCCCTCATCAGTTATGGTGACAACTTTTAAAATAGGTATTTTATGGAACTCTTAATTTTGTATGTACATTTAATGTATTCTTATAACGTATTTATGAACTACTGTGTTGATTGGCTCATTTTGGAAACTTACAAAATTTATCATCAGGGCTGCTTAGAAGTGACTTTAATGGCCCCGCTGTAATACAGAAGGTGTTTCCTTCCATATTGGTTAACAATAACAGCCTGTTGTTTGAGTCAAATTTGTAAAAATTACACCTTAATATGCAAATCCATTTTTTCATTACTGATGCAGAGCAAAGAAAGCCAACAGGATAGCAAACACTAACATTTTGCCTTTAAGTGCTCACAGACATAAAATAAATGAGGCGTAGCTATTGATTGTCTTTGGCCTACATTATCTTCACAGAAACTATTAAGGAGGCTTTTCTAGCTTCCTTTCATGCCTCATTTTCTCATACTATCTAATGAAGAGCTTCACTTAAACTATAATGTGCTATTCTCCCGAAAGTACATTTTTATGGCCCTAAAAAGCAATACTTGTGTATCAAGGACCGTTTTTACTGCTACATTTATTGGCTTGTTGCACTGTACAAAATTATAAAATATTCTAGAGCTGGTGGTGCTATAAGTTCTCTTAATTAATTTCTGATTTTAAAGTTTATTTTGTCCATCCAAACCTGCTGAATAACAGACATCACTGGACTATCCACACAATTGTGAGATACCCTCCTAAGCCCTCTGAAAATAGGTATTTTATAATTTATCATTAAATATACGTTTAAGAAGGGTTTGTTGTGAGGTTCAAGTGATTTGCCATTTGTAAACGATTTTTTTTGGACATACTGAGGTTAGTTAGCATACCTCTCAGAGACTAATGAATGAACATTTAGATGGAAAACTTGGAATTTCATTAGGAAGATCTGGGCTGGAAATAATGGTATTCTTCAGTTGTTGAAACCAAAGGAATGAATGACATAATTTGGAAAGATGGTGTGGCAAGAGAGAAGAAAAGTAGAATACTGAAAGTATTGATATTTAAGGAGTGGAGAATAAACAAATACCTGTGAGATCAGTTAGGTGGAGAAGGATACAGCCAGTAGAGGGTTGTGTCACGGTAAATCTAAGAAGGAAAAACATGGAAAGGAATGGAAGATGCCACAAGAATGATTTTTTTTCTCTTCTCTCTCTCATCTTGAGATTTGGAGACCAAAGTTAAGGATGTGTATGATCAGCCTGCCCCTCTTTCCTTCCCTGTCTCCTTTCCTTGCTCTCTCCCTGTCTCCCTCCCTGTCCCCTTCCCTCTCTCACCTTCTTCCTTCCTTCCTTTCTTCCTTCCTTCCTTCCTTCCTTCCTTCCTTCCTTCCTTCCCCTTTGTCTCTTTCTGTTTCTGCCAATTGACCAGAAAACTTGTATCTCATTTTTACTTGCATCACCAGGCTTACTCACAAGTTTGTATGTTTATTGGCAATTTGCTTTTCTTCTGTAAGTTTTCATGCATTCTAAATCTGTAGAGAAATAGATAAAAGATATGGATTGTAAAACAGGCTGTTAACTATACATTTCTGGTAAATAAACTTATCAAGTATCAGCTACTAAGAATATCAACTATGTATAGGGTGTGATGGGTTTGTGTGTTTCTTAGTTATGCTGCTTGCAAACACTGCATAAGTGGACAGTTGGATTTTCTTTGCTTTGCTTTTCCTCTCCAAAATTGATAGTCTTGGGCTTTTAAACTTAACAAATTCACATTCACCTTACAGTGATCACTATTTCTAGACTTATTTTTAGTCCTTTAGCTTAGATTTTCTTTTTCTTGCTATGCTTCCTTTTAATTTTTCTTTTTCCACTGGGCTTTGTTGGATTAACGGAGTGTTTTTTGCTCTATTTTTATGGGTTCACAATTTATTCATCCTATTTCCACTCTTTAGTGGTGGCTATTCTGAAAATTTTGCTAAACTTTGAAAAGTTTTATTTTTCTACCAGCATCTGGAATTATTTAGCATCTATATCCACATTCAAACAAATCAGGGAACTCAGCATGCTTTCTCTTTCACCTGCCCCTGCTGTATCCTTAGTTGAAATAAATACTTCCTGATTGCTAACAATTTGTGTATGATGCTTCAAGTATATTTTTCTACAAGTATAGTGATGACAGATTTGCTCACCAGTGTTGCTTGATTCTTACACTTTTGTGTATTTTGGAGAAATTTTTCATTTTTCTAGAATATATCCTTTGGAACTATTTTCAGTTGGTAACTAGAATATTTGAGCATATTTTAATTTTGCTCTATTATTTACATACTCTTTTGCTGGGCTTGGGATCAAGATTTTTTTAAGACCTTGCATTAGTATCTTTGATCTTCCACTATTAACTTCTAAAATAACATATACTACTCTGATTCTCATTTCTTTGGATATAACTTGCTTTTGTTCTCTTGTAATTTGCTTTCTGAAATATGGCCACATTTCTCTTTTTCTTATCTTTTCTGCACAGTCCTCAGTGACTTCCTTTCTATTTGCAGTCATCTTATGTATATACTTTTTTCATTTGGGGGATCTTCTATGTCTTCTATTTTTCATAAAAGATGTTCACCTCATGACCTCTGCAATACATCTCTGGAAATTCTATTAAATGAATGTTGTAATGTTCTGCTTCTTAATCCTTCTGTTTTACTCTTAATTTATTTATTTTATTGTAGTGCATTCTGAGACAATGGTTTGCCTCAATCTTTCAACCAATTCGACTTCAATTCAATTCAATTTGACTCCAATCATCTAGTCATCTCACTTAAAAAATTAGTAGCTATTTATTTTTATTTTCTTCAGAAACTATGTTTTAAAATTTGTATTTATGGATATGATAGTATCTTTAATCTTGAGGATCCTAATAAAACTGATAGCGTTGGTTTTTCCTCAAATATCTGGGCATTCATAGGTTTCTGTAGAGAAACAAAGGTTGTGATTATAGGGGAATGCATTCAAGTAATAGAGAGGAAGACACAATGTGTAATAAGATGAGATGTGTGGGTTGTGGGTTTTCTTGGTGTGGAGGTCACCATCTTCACATGAATCCACACGTTACTTGAGGCACAACTGTGCTTCTCAAATTTAGCTCTAACCATGATAATATTCCATCCAAAACAACCATGTGGTGGCTCCATTCAGGGTTTCATCCTGGTACTATAAGAGTAAGGATGGTGTAAGAAGAAAATAGGAAGAGGTGGAGATGGCTCCTGAGGGGTTAGCATAGGAGACAGAGAATGCTACTTAAAGGGAAAAGCAGGGGCGCCTGGGTGGCGCAGTCGGTTAAGCGTCCGACTTCAGCCAGGTCACGATCTCGCGGTCTGTGAGTTCGAGCCCCGCGTCAGGCTCTGGGCTGATGGCTCAGAGCCTGGAGCCTGTTTCCGATTCTGTGCCTCCCTCTCTCTCTTCCCCTCCCCCGTTCATGCTCTGTCTCTCTCTGTCCCAAAAATAAAAATAAACGTTGAAAAAAAAAAAATTAAAAAAAAAAAGGAAAAGCAATACCAAGAAAAGTCTCTGCCCTCCCCATTTACCTTCTAGTCTGGGATCATTTTCATTTCCTGTCAACAAAAAGAAGTTTCTAGAAGATGACATACTTCATGTCACTTCTGTGGTTGTACAGCTATAGCATCCAGTGGGGGTATAGAGGGTTATCCACTATTCTCTGATCAATCTAGAAAAGCTTCATGAAGGAAGATTGTAGGAGAGAGACATTTTACCAGCATCTGTAGAAGTATCCCATCTGTAACATGGTGGCTCTTCAGTGAGAATGGGATGAAAGCATGCCATTTGTTTAACATCTAATTTGGCTATGTACTCTGTGTGCGCTAGTTACTTTTATGTATGTTTTACCATTTACTTTTCAGAAATGTATCCTCGTCACTTTATACTTGAAGAAAACCAGGATTAGTAGGTTAAGTAATTTATCCAAAGTCATTCACTAGTAAATGATAAGTCTGGATTTGAACCCATTATGTCAAAATAAAGTATAGGTCATTGTTACCAGCCATTTTAATTGAATTCATTGCAGTGGAACAAAAAGTTTGCCTCATTTGCTTATGAGCAAAAGCCACGGGAAACATCTTGATCATTAACTAGCAGGCTTTCCCAACAAGTATGATCACCCAGGACTTTATCAGGTATATTTCATCTACACTTGAAAAATAAGATGAAAATGATATTCAGAATCTTCAGGTAGAACTGACTGAGATCTTTCTACTTACTGATTCTTCATGTTCTACTTCAGTGCTTTAGAAAGCAAGCAGGCCATCTGTCTTGCACACCAAGGCAACAAAATGACATTCTCAGTTCCTCCTCTGCATTTCCAACTTCCTTTATATTTCTTGTCTATTGCTTAGAAAAGAAGGTGACAATTATAGCAGTTCTAAAATGTTGGAGGAGAGCAGCTTCTCGTCAGGATATGGTTGAATGAGCCTAAGTCCTTCTGTGAAAGGTACACACAAACATTATTGATATAGGTTAATTCCATATAGGTTAGTTTTCTTTCTGAGATTTAAAGACAAAAAAAAAAAAACAAAAAACCCAGAAACCAAAAAACAAAAAACTCCAGAAGTCTTTAAGTAAAAACTGTTAGTCCTGGTATCTTTGGGTATTCTTCAATGTTTACCATAATCTGTACCATAGATCAGTATTATTTTTATCCAGTCATTGTTATATATCTGTATGCTCTTATATCCCACATGTATTACACACTCATTGACCAGGTTAGCCTAATTATCTATTAATATTCATTCTAAACCAAATACTCAGTGAATCTATAATTCTAGGATTTAATAGATTTTTGTCATGTATTTATTGACTGAGTTTTTTTTTTCAAATAAGTCATATATAAATTATATGTATTATTGACTTTTCTTACTCTGAAATAGCTAGGGAAGTATTGGAGAGGGAGTAGAGGATAGATAACTACATTTACCAATATATCACCAAAAATGTATTATTGTATCTTCATTAGATGGCTATAATGCTCAGCTGGATGGCTACCGAATATCCATCCACACTTGTCTTCTTTACTAACAGAACCCCAGTATTTGTTTTGGAAGTAATGTGCCAACTATAAATACTTCCTTCCCTGGATCCTCTGACAATGAAAGTGGGCCATGTGTTGCATTCTGTTGAAAGAAATGTAGGTGGAAATGCGAACAAGGGGATTTTTTCCAGAATAAAAAGTACTTCATAAATAGAAGTCCTTTGTCCTTTTTCCTTTGATAATTCCCTCTGACTATTTAAAAATGCAAATCATTGCCTGGAGATACTTTAGAACAAAGATACAAATGAAAGACTATGGATCAGGAAGACAGGGGATTGTTGTATCCTGAAAGACATACATCTTTGAGCATCACAACCAGCTCAGGAATTAAAGCATCACAATCAGCCCTCTCTGATGAGTTATTTGGGTTTTCTAGTATTTGTAAGTAGACCAATACAGTGGGTTAATACTTATGTAAATTCACAAAACCAGGCAAGCTACAATTATTTTTAGGATAATTATTCAATGTTGAGGTTATCTAGCACTTGTTTCTCTTAGGGGTTCTTTGAAGTTTAGCACATATTTTCTTTTTTTTTTCTCCAGGTCAGGTGGAGGACCTTTCCAAATGTTCTATGTGGTAGCAACATTTAACAGTCCCTCTAGGTGCTGCTTAGAATTCAGAGACTTTGTTTATTGATGATTAGTTCACACCATTCCATGCATCTTCTCCAATGGAGGGAATAATTAACAGCTGTCAGGAATTAATAGAACTTTGGAAGAGGCCCAAAATTATTTTCAAAGCTTTACTTTTAAAGAAAACAACAAAATTGGGCTTGACAGGAGTGTATGGTGTTTTATTGTAACCTGAAGCTACATTATGCATCTCCAGATTGCCAATAGCATATCCTTCATTACAACTGTGACAGCATTTATATGATACCCTGACTTTGCAGTAATTTTGGATTCTTTTTAAAACTGTGCTTTAGGCAAGCAGAAAGCTTTCAAGTTCTCAGCATATGAGTTAATGCTGTATGTTGCTGTTAATACTTTATTTGTTTGGCATAGGTTTCCCTCAAGGCACAAGAACTAGGGGATTGGATAGTTCAGGCAGATTGATCAGATATTGTTCCCTTATCCCACTTATTCTCATTGTCATGTGCAAGGCACATACATAACACCTAATGGAATTTAGCTCTGTGTAGGAAATTCTTGTCTATACTGGTTTTCACCAAAGTCATAGCAGAGGGGGCTGAAACTGAAACTTTGAAAACTGATGTCAAGTTGTTTTCAAAGATATTATTTACAACATCGCTAATTGACCTCAGTATCATGATGTACATGAGAAATTTTCCATTGGACTTAGCACCAGAAAAATCAATATCCTCCTAGTGATTGATATATTTGCTCATGTGCCAACAATAAGGAGTGACCTTTTCTCTCCAGTTTCCCCTCTTTGTTTTAGCTTTTAGGAACACCAAAGCCAAGATTTATGCCTAATCAAAGTAAGTAATTTTAACTCATGGTATGGCAGTAGTCCCTTTCTCTTATTATTATAGTTCTTTTTTTTATTATTAAAATGTTTTATTTATTTTTGAGAGAGAGAGTGCAAGTGGGGAAGGGCAAAGAGAGAGGGGGACCGAGTATCTTAAGTGGGCTCTGTGCTGACAGCAGTGAACCTGATGTGGGTCTCGAACTCACAAAATGTGAAATCATGACCTGAGCCAAAGTCAGATGCTCAACTGATTAAGCCACCCACGTGCCCCTTATTTTTATAGTTTTAATCCCCACTTAGATTTTAGTTTTATTTAATCTATTGCACTGCAGGTGCCTGTTCTATAAACTGCCTAAATGTCCTTTGGAACAAAGTAGAGTAAAATAAATCATACCTTAAAAATGAATTATTATTCTTCTAGCTGGTTTAGATGTATCACAGTTGCCTAAGATTTGCACAAGTTTTTAATTTGATTCTTAAGGTTTAACCAGATTTCATTTCATTTTAAAGTTAATATGTAAACATGGTTAAACTAAATATTTCAAATAATTTAAGAATGCATAATTGGAGGGGCGCCTGGGTGGCTCAGTCGGTTAAGCGGCCGACTTCAGCTCAGGTCACGATCTCATGGTCATGAGTTCGAGCCCCGCGTTGGGCTCTGGGCTGAAAGCTCAGAGCCTGGAGCCTGTTTCAGATTCTGTGTCTCCCTCTCTCTGACCCTCCCCTGTTCATGCTCTGTCTCTCTCTGCCTCAAAAATAAATAAACGTTAAAAAAAATTAAAAAAAAAAAAAAGAATGCATAATTGGAGAGGAGTCAAGATGGC
The DNA here is from genome assembly GCF_028749965.1 of Puma concolor. NCBI lineage: Eukaryota > Metazoa > Chordata > Mammalia > Carnivora > Felidae > Puma > Puma concolor. The sequence continues at coordinate 52,206,408 of NC_141679.1, read as the reverse complement.
AGAGAAGTAGCAGGACCAGAATTTCCCTCATCGCTCAAACACAGCTGTATTGAGACAGAACGCTTGGAATACCCAGGAATACAGGCTGCGGAGGGACATAAAAATCTCTACAGTTGGAAAAAGACAGCTTGGCAGGACAGAGGTGCATGTATGCAGATTGGAGGAGATAAAATGGGCAGTGTAAGCATGCTGGAGGGGACCCCTTATGTGGAGACACAAAAGGAAGAGAAGAGAGTCTGTCAAAGTGTGGTTTTGTGTTTGAACAAGAGAAAAAACCTCTCTGGATCGTGGACTGGGGAACGAAAAATATGGAGAAAGCCAATTCTACTTTGCCAACAGCCTTAGAGCTAAAGATCGGAGTTTTCAGGGTTGTGCAACTTTCTCTGGACCAGAGCTGGCCGTGTGTGTGCACACCTGGAGGTGAGGGAGCCCTAGGGCACAGTAGCGATCTCAGGGGCACACTGGATGACAACAGACCCCTCCCTCGAGTACTGTGGGAAGAGGGTATATTGCCCCTCCAAGGACAAAAGATCCTGCAGGTGCCAGCCAGAGGCCCGTTGTCCCCTGGGTGGACTGGCATTACCCCAGATCCAAGTCTGTGTGGAGTGGGATCCTTTAAGACAAGGAGTTTTGAATCCCAGCTGAGAGCCTAGGAAATCCAGGAGACTGTGGAGGACAGGCTGACCTCCCACGCTACTCTGTCAGGACTGTCTGAACAGCATGGTTTGAGACATTTGGTCTGAGAAGGAGAGATTAGGGTGTTGCCGTTCCCCCCCGCCCCATCACCAACACAGTGGGGCTTCTGGGAACAGGACAGCTGTCCCCAGTGGAGGTGGGACACACTTACACCAAACCCTTCCCCTCTGTGCCTGGCAACTGCTTCTCTACTGGGGTGAGACTGACACTTAGTGAACCCAACAGCCTCTCATTCAGATCAGAATGGCCACTAGTTGCAGGCACGAACAGACAACTGTCCTGTGGTTTTGTATGTTAGTCTGATTTTTTTTTTTTAATTTTTAAGTCTTTAATTGTTTTCTCTTCTTTCCTTCTCATTTCTTTTCCCTTCTTTTTCTTTCTGCTCTTTTTTTCCTTCCCCCTTTGGAATCAGCCTCATAGTTTCTGATTTTATTCTTGACCATTTCATTATTATATGTTTTTCTTTCTTTTTTTTTTCTCTCTTCTGGTTGTTTGTTTAATCAGGCATTTTTACTCTATTCTTGTTGCACCTTCTTTGTATCTCCTTTATTTTCCTCTCTCTCTCTTTCTCTCTCTCTGTCTCTGGATTAAGCTTTATAGTTTCACTGATTCTCTGCCTGGTCTTTTTTTTCCCTCCCATTTCATTCTCTCCTTATAGGGATAAGGTTTCTTCCCTTGTCCTGTTTCTGTTTTTTCCAGGGTTACTTCAATGAAAAAAATCAAAGAACACCTGGTGGAGGGTCCAAACAATCCACCACTACCAGCAATGAGATAAAGAAGCCAAAGACACAACAAAGTGCACATAACACACTGCAAAAACACTTCCTAAAGTGCCACGCCTTGGACAATGTATGAACCCTATTTAATACAGTAGTACACACAAGCACAGGACACATAACAAGCTATCAAGACATGTAAAAGACAGAAAACTAGCCAAAATGATGAAATGGCAGAATTTTCATCAAAAGAAATTCCAGGAAGAAATGACAGCCAGAGAATTGCTCAAAACAGATATAAACTATATATCTGAACAAGAATCTAGAATAATAGTCATAAGACTAATACCTGGGGTTGAAAAAAGCATAGAAGTAAGCATAGAATCTATTGTTGCATAGATCAAGGACCTAAGAAATAGTCATGATGAGTTAAAAAATGTTGTAAATGAGATGCAAAATAAACTCGATGCAGTGACAGCAAGGATAGAAGAAACGGAGGTGAGAATAGGTGAAACAAAAGATAAAATTATGGATAATGATGAAACTGAGAAAAAGAGGTAAAGGAAATTACTAGACCGCAAGAGGAGAATTAGAGACCTATGTGATTCAATGAAATGAAATACTATCTATATCATAGAAGTTCCAGAAGAAAATTAAGAGAAAGGAGTAAAAGGTTTATTTGAACAAATTATAGCTGAGGACTGCCCTAATCTGGGGAAGGAAGCAGACATTCAAATCCAGGAGGCACAGAGATCTCCCTTCAAAAAAAACAGGTTAGCACCTTGGCATATAAGTGAAACTGGCAAAATACAAAGATAAAGAGAGAATTCTGAAAGCAGCTAGGGACAAACAGGTCTTAACCTAAAAGGGTAGACACATAATAGTAGGCCTGAAACTTGGTAGGCCGGAAAGGATGTATGCTGCCTATATGAGACTCATTTTAGACCTGAGGACACCTGCAGATTCAAAGTGAGGGCATGGAGATCCATATATCATGCTACTGGATGTCAAAAAGCAGCCTGAGTAGTTGTAGTTATATCAGACAAACTAGATTTTAAAACAAAGACTGTTAACAAGAGATGAAAAAGGGCATTATATCATAATTACAGGATCTATCCACCAAGAATAGCTAACAATTGTAAATGTTTATGGCCCCAACTTGAAAACAGAGAAATATATAGATCAATTAATCACAAACATAAATTTATACATGACAATACTGTGATTGTAGGGGACTTTAATACTCCACATACAACAATGTACAGATCATCTAGGCAGAAAATCAATAAGGAAACAATGGTTCTGGATGATACATTGGACCAGATGGACTTAACAGATATATTCAGAATTTTTCATCCAAAAACAGCAGAATACACATTTTTCTTGAGTGCACATGAAACTTTCTCCAAAATAGGGTCTCTCTCACATACAGGGTCACAAAGACAGCCCTTAACAAATGTAAAAGGATTGAGATCATACTATGCACATTTTCAGATCACAACACTATGAAACTTGAAATCAACCACAACAAATAATTTGGAAAGCCTCCAAGTACATAGATGTTAAAGAAAATGCAGCAAAGACAATCTTAAGAGAAAAATACATTGCAATCCAGGCCTATCTCAAGAAGCAAGAAAGGTCCCAAATACAGAACCTAATCTCACACCTAAAGGAACTAGAAACACAGCAGCAAAGAAATCCCAAATCCATCAGAAGAAGATAAATTGTAAAGAGTAGAGCAGAAATAAACAATATAGATTCAAAAACAAGTGGAACAGATCAGTGAATCTAAGAGCTGTTTTTCTGAAAGAATAAACAAAATTGATAGGCTCCTAGCCTGATTAATCAAAAAGAAATAGAGCAGACCCAAATAGATAAAATCATGCATGAAAGAGGAGAGATCACAACCAACACCACAGAAATACGAACAATTATCTACCCCCCAAAAACAAGAGCACACTTTACACACTGTATGTTTAGCCAGTTTGACAATAAATTACAAAATAAATAAATATTTTAAAAAAGAATATTATATGGGGCGCCTGGGTGGCGCAGTCGGTTAAGCGTCCGACTTCAGCCAGGTCAAGATCTCGCGGTCCGTGAGTTCGAGCCCCGCGTCGGGCTCTGGGCTGGTGGCTCAGAGCCTGGAGCCTGTTTCCGATTCTGTGTCTCCCTCTCTCTCTGCCCCTCCCCCGTTCATGCTCTGTCTCTCTCTGTCCCAAAAATAAATAAACGTTGGAAAAAAAAATTAAAAAAAAAAAAGAATATTATGAAAAATGATATGCCAACAAACTGGCCAATCTGGAAGAAATGGACAAATTCCTAGACACCCACAAACTACCAAAACTCAAAAGGGAAGAAATAGAATATTTGAACAGACCCATAACCTGTGAACAAATTTAATTGGTTATCAAAAATCTCCCAACAAATAAGAGTCTTGGGCCAGATAACTTCCCAGGGGAATTCTACCAGCCATTTAAAGCAGAGTTAATAACCTATTCTTAAACTGTAACAAGAAATAGGAATGGAAGTAAAGCTTCCAGACTCATTCTATGAAGCCACCAATACCTTGATTCCCAAGCCATACAAATACTCCATTAAAGGAAAATTGGAAGCCAGTATCCTTGATGAACATAGATGCAAAAATTCTCAACCAGATACTAGCCAACTGGATCCAACAATACATTAAAAGAATTATTCACCATGATCAAGTGGGATTCATTCCTGGGCAACAGGGCTGGTTCAGTATTTGCAAATCAATCAACATGATACATCACATTAATAGAAGAAAGGATAAGAACCATATGATCCTGTCAATAGATGCAGAAAAAGCATTTGACATAATACAGCATTCTTTCTTAATAAAAACCCTCAGGAAAGTCAGTATAGAAGGAACATAACTTAAGATTTTAAAAGCCATATATGAAAGGCCCACAGATGATATCATCCTCAATAGGGAAAAGTGAGAGCTTTCCCCTAAGGTCAGGAACATGACAGGAAGTCCATTCTCACCACTGTTGTATAGCATAGTGTTGGAAGTCCTAGCCTCAGCAATCAGACAACAAAATGAAATAAAAGGCATCCAAGTTGACAAAGAGGAAGTCCAACTGTCACTTTTCACAGATGACATGATACTCTACACAAAAAACCCAAAAGACTCCACCCAAAACCTGATGGAACTGTTACATGAATTCAGCAAAGTCTCAGGATATAAAATCAACGTACAGAAATCGGTTGCATTTCTATACACCAATAATGAAGCAACAGAAAGAGACTTCAAGGAATCAATCCCATTTACAATTGAACCAAGAGCCATTAAATACCTAGGAATAAACATAACCAAAGAGGTAAAAGGTCTGTATGCTTAAAACTATGGAAATCTTATGAAAGAAATTGCAGAAGACACAAAGAATGGAAAAATATTCCATGCTCATGGATTGGAAGAACAAATATTGTTAAAATGTCGATACTACCCAAAGAAATATACACATTAAATGCAATCCCAATCTAACTAGCAACAGCCTTCTTCTCAGAGCTAGAACAAATAATCCTAAAATTTATATGGAACCACAAAAGACTCCAAATAGCCAAAGTAGTGTTGAAAAAGAAAACCAAAGTTGAGGCATCACAATCCCAGATGTTAGCCTATACTACAAAGCTGTAATCATGAAGATAGTATGGTATTGGCACAAAAACAGTCATATAGACCAATGGAATAGAATAGAAAACCCAGAAATGGACCCACAAATATATGGCCAACTAATCTTCAACAGAACAGGGAGGAGTATCCAGTGGAAAAAAGTCCCTTTAGGAAATGGTGCTGGAAGAACTGGATAGCAGCATGCAGAAGAATGAAACTGGACCACTCTCTCACACCATACACAAAAATAAATTAAAAATAGATGAAAGATGTAAATATGAGACAGGAAACCATCAAAATCCTAGAGGAGAAAACAGGCAACAACCTCTTTGACCTTGGCTTCAGCAACTTCTTACTTCACATGTCTCCAAAGGCAAGGGAAATAAAAGCAAAAATAAACTATTGGGAGCTCATCAAGATAAAAATTTTCTGCATAGCAAAGGAAACAATCAACAAAACTAAAAGGCAACCAACAGAATGGGAGAAGATATTTTCAGATGACATATCAGATAAAGGGTTAGTATAAAAAATCGATAAGGAATTTACCAAACTCAACATCTGAAAAACAAATAATTCAGTGAAGACATGGGCAGAAGACATGAATATACACTTTTCCAAAGCAGACATCCAGATGGCTAACAGACACATGAAAGGATGTTCAACATCACTCGTAGTCAGGGAAATACAAATCAAAACCACATTGCGATACCACCTGATACCAGTCAGAGTGGCTAAAATTAACAATTCAGGAAACAACAGATGTTGGAAAGGATGTGGAGAAAGGGGAACTCCCTTGCACTGTTGGGATTGCAAACTGGTGCAGTCACTCTGGAAAACAGTGTGGAGGTTCCTCAAAAGATTAAAAATAGAATTACCTATGATCCAGCAATAGCAGTACTAGGAATTTATCCAGAGGATATAGTAGTGCTGATTCATAGGGGCAAATGTACCCCAGTGTTTATAGCAGTGCTATTAACAACAGCCAAATTATAGAAAGAGCCCAAATGTGCATCAACTGATGAATGGATAAAGAAAATGTGGTATATATATATATGGAGAGAGAGAGAGAGAGAAATATATATATAATATAGAGAGAGAATAAAAAAGCATTGTTTTAAGCCACCAAGTCTGTGGTAATTTGTCACACTGGCAACAAGAAACTAGTACATATTCCAATACCCCATCTTTCACCCTCAAAATTCACCACTGTTAAGAACTTTGTATGGATTTTTAAGGAATTTTCGATGCATGTACAACCATTCATATCACAAAAGAAATCATGCTATATGCATTGTTTCTGTTTAGATGGATTTGTATTTTTTCTCAGAGTTCTACAATCACAAAAAAAATTATCATCAGTTCTTTTACATACATCTTTAAATATATAGGAGAGGCATATCTGTAGAATGACTTTCTTGAAGTCAAATTATCAAATTACAGGTTATGAGCAATAACCTCATAGCTTTGGTAAATCCTGAAACGATCCTTTAGAAAAGTAGAACTAATTTATACAAGCACAGGTTAGCATGAGAACGTCATTTCTCCCTACCTTTACCAACACTCTCAAGGTGTAGATCTTTAAGATAGAGGTTTTTTGTTGGCCATAGATTGGGATTCTTCACTTAGTCCAAGAATATATTTTGTGTGTATTAATTGTCTTATATATAAATAGAGTGAATCAATTCCAAATTATCTTTAGATAATCTCTTATGACAAAAGCAGCAGTGAGAAAAGTGGCTTGTGGTTCTGCCCTCATCACTCACTGGATATGCTTTGGGCAAAATGCTTACCCCAGTTGCTCAGAAACCTAATTCTAATCAGATTTACCTGGGGAGCTTTTAGAATGCACATTAAGAATTTGTGCACCTTGGACTCTCTTGGAGTAGAGACTGGAAAATTTGCTTTGTAACAAACCCTTGAACTGATTTTTGCAACACGCGTAAGAAGCAGCTGATGGACTACATTTTGGAACCATTGACTCAATCACTCTAAGCCTAAGTGTTGTTTTCTTTTGTTAAATTCTTGCAATATAAGCTTGTCTCCCCATCAGGTTATAGTGGGTTGTAAGTATAGCTTGTTCCCTTGGGTCTGTTACTGGGATGGGATTGAAAGCAGCACATACCATACACCTGGGTGCCCCTCTGGAACTTTGCTGGCTGCTTTGATGACAAGACTGAATTCAGTACTTTCTTGCTCACTGATTTTACTTGTATTCATTTTCTTGCCTTATTTGTGAATATTAGGAGTGTGGGAAGGATTTGGTTAATCCAAGAATAATGGGCCAATTATCCTTTTCTTCTTGAGATTTTTCAATGAGCTAAACAAAGAACAAAATTAAATGGAAAAAAATTCATGTTATTATCATTTTTGGGTACAGACACAAGAGAAACTTCCTTAGGAGATGACTCGATAGACCCTTAAAATACTCACCAGAATAGTCAAATTGTTTGTTTCATATATAAAACACACTTACGGATTCCCAGGGGCATAGTCAGTCTAAGCCAGAAGTCACTCTTTTTTTTTTTTTTTAATTTTTTTTTTCCACGTTTTTATTTATTTTTGGGACAGAGAGAGACAGAGCATGAACGGGGGAGGGGCAGAGAGAGAGGGAGACACAGAATCGGAAACAGGCTCCAGGCTCCGAGCCATCAGCCCAGAGCCTGACGCGGGGCTCGAACTCATGGACCGCGAGATCGTGACCTGGCTGAAGTCGGACGCTTAACCGACTGCGCCACCCAGGCGCCCCAGAAGTCACTCTTTAACACGTACAAGTGTTTCTGCTTCCCAAAAGTCCATTGTGTTTGCTCAAAAACCCTTTAGATGTTAGTACTTCTTACTACTAATGTTACATAATTTACTTAAATTTTCTATAAGTTGTTGAAATATATATGGGAAAACTAAAATCTCTATTAAAACTAAGCTGAATGTTTGAAAAACTCCATAAATGCAAATTATTTTTTATTTGCTGATGATTTTTATTTATTGCAATGCATATTCATTTCTTAACCTTTGAGAAAAGAACTATATCTGTTTCTATAAATATTGATTTGCTGGTTGGAATACCAAGCTTGCTTTCTTAAATGCACAAGACCTGTTCCCCTTTCCTTACTTCCTTAAACCTCAGGCTTACCAACTAATCAATGTACTTAAAAGAAGAAACTCTTTTTACGTACAATAATATAAGCAAAATATAAGAACAGATACAGCAAAGTCAGGCCTTCCTTCAAAGAGCAGGCCCTTCATCAGCTTACCTACAATATTAAAAGGAAGAAGTGATTATAGAAAAAAGCTACCTGCCCTCCAAATATGATACCTTAAAGCATGATGGTCATAGTCATTATGACCATATGACCATTATGGTCATAAATATTGCCCAATAAATATTCTAAAAACTGGTGGTGGAGGGTGGGCAATTATAGTGAGAACTTCTCTCTTCTACTATACACACATCTTTAGAATATAAGGTTTTTTGAGGACAGGGGTGATACTTTCTATATCTTTGCATTCCTGGCTTCCTCAAAGTCTAGGTCTCAATAATCACTGGCTAAACAAATTAAAATGTAGGGAAAGAGGGGTGCCTGGGTGGCTCAGTAGGTGAAACATCCAACTTTGGTTGAGGTCATGATCTCATGGTTCCTGAGTTTGAGCCCCACTTTCAGGCTCTGTGCTGACAGCTCAGAGCCTGGAGCCTGCTTCAGATTCTGTGTCTCCCTCTCTCTCTTCCCCTCCCCTGCTCATGCTCTGTCTCTCCCTCTCTTTCAAAAATAAATAAACATAAAAAAAATTTTTTTAAATGAATTAATGTTAAAAAAAATTTTTAAAGTGTAGGGAAGGAAAGGAAACCTAGCTTGCCCTCTACCCTTGTATATTCTTGACTGAGAAGTCCCCATGTCCTCTCCTTCCGCATCATAAAAGACAGATTGACAGAAGAAAAACAGAAATTTAATAACATGTATGCATTCTGTATGCATACCCAGGAAAACTGAGTAACTCCCAGAAATTGGCTACAACATCACCTTAAATACCATCTCCAGCTAAAGACAAAAGAAGATGGTGTGTGTGTCTGTGTGTGTGTGTCTGCGTGTGTGTGTGTGTGTGTGTGTGTGTGTGCGCGCGCGCGTGTATAGAGAATGGGGCAGCCAGTTACTGCAAGTATTCAGACAAAACCCAAAATAAGGGTGTGGTTGTTATGCAGATTTGTTTTTGCCTTTTCCATTGATGACACTTTTCTAGAGATTTGGAACCATCCTCCTCTTCCTAGTTCAGAGAGAGAGACACTCTTGCAAATGGAGGTTTCCCTTATAAATGTAAATGTCTCTTACAAAATGATGACTTCTACTCATTTTTCAGAATTTCTCCTGTGTCTGCTATCTCTCAATAATAATCAACCCAAAATAATCAATATGCCAGAGAAGCATAATTTGGAGTGGTATATTTTGCTCCCCCTTCAAAAACACAATCACTTATTTTGAAACATTTTGTAAATCGCAGAACATGAGGTAAAATATATGGCATGCGTTGATTGGTCAAACGTATATAGAACAATTTTTATCAGCCCTGATTTACCAGGAGACAACTTAATGACAGAAAATAGTATTATTAACTCAGTATTATTAATTTAATGTGTGGCTATAATTTGGTATAACTATGATTGCCATGTGGTAAATTACCCCTGATCAATTCTTTCTAGAGAAATCTTTAGATTTAGGCACCGAGAGATGCCTAGGTTTTACACCTGGGATACTACTAATAAAACATATTTATAAAAGTGCAAATAACTAACTTTGTAGGTTACTCATTATGTGTAACACCTCCTTTGATTCTCACAATTGTCTGAAGTGGTTGCTGTTGCTTTGCAACACTTTGCAGGTAACGAATGTTGGCTTAGATATGTCAAATACTTGCTCCATACATAACCAGTTAAGAGTGGTGTAGCCGGTGTGCAGCAGTGTAAGAGCGCCTGACTCCAGGGGTTCCAAACAGACCAGGTTCCGCCTCATGCTGCTGATAAAATCCAAAGGCAGAGAAATGAGTGGTGGGGAAAAAAGGAAGGAATTTATTTCAGTGGGGCCAACTGAAGGAAGACAGTGGACTAGCATCTCAAAGACTGTTCCCCAAAATGCTGAAAATGCTTCCAGGTTCATATCAGAAAAATGTCAGGCAAAAGTGGCTGGGTATGTGCAGGTGGGCAGCGAAGGTCAAATCAATCATTGCCTTGGAGTCAGTTGCAGGCAGTGGTGGGATCCTGCTGGCTCAGGGCAGTCCATGTTGCTTGAGGGGGTAGTTTTGGTTACCTTTACGTGATGTTTTGCCCTTAGGGTCTTCAGCCTGAGCCAAGAGACAAAGCTGGAAAGAAGAACCTGGCTATAAAGATTGAGATCACAATGGGGCAGAGCCCTCTTTCAGTGGTGCTAAAATCTTAAGGTCTGGAGCAAGTGTTTAAACCATTAAACTATATTGTGCTGCCTTAATTATCTTAGGATATACCACTTTGGATGATTCTGCTAAGGAGTTGAACAAGTTTACAATATGACTTAATTAGCAAGTGATCAGTTTTATAATTTTTTTAATGTTTATTTACTCTTGAAGGAGAGAGATAGAACATGAGTGGGGAAGGGGTAGAGAGAGAGGGAGACCCAGAATCTGAAGCAGGTTCTAGGCTCTGAGCTGTCAGCACAGAGCCCAGTGCAGGGCTTGAACTCATGAGCTGTGAGATCATGACCTGAGTGAAGTCGGTTGCCCAACCCACTGAGCCACCCAGGTGCCCCAGTAAGTGATCGATTTTAGTTCATCAGGGGAGTGTCCCTTTGCTAAAGTATTTAGTAACTTTGCCCATTTATGTACATTGACTTAGAGTACTTGAAACCCAAGTTTCTTGGAAACTAAAGAGTGCAATTAGGATAATAAAGCAACAGGAGCTGCCACCATAGGTCTCATTATTTGCCCATCTAGCCCAATATTTGTGAGAAGTGCCATCAAAGATGACGTAAGGCAGGGTAAGGAATAAAATATGTGCTTAAAATAATTCTAAATTTTTGTCCATAGTCCGTTCCTTAAAGTAAGATTTTAAAATATGCCTCACTTTATTTATACTTTTAGTTTATGAAAATGGGCTAGTTATAGCAAATTTAACGCAGGGATTCCCTGTCTTCACATAGACCTTGAACACCAAGACTTTGAAAGGGAGACTTCTTTTACCAAACAAAGCTTTTCCCCAGAAATCCTAGATATCATTGCATATCTTTCAGTTCTCTTCTTGAAGTCTTTTCAGGGTTCTAGAAGCACTCCCAAATATTTGTCAAATTTTAAAAAACACAACAATGTTAAGAATCTGTACTGATACTTTAGTATCTGTAATTCCTATCATTATGTCTCAAGTAGCTTTTCACTACTCAAAACCATCCCACTGGGAATGGTGGAAACAAGTTACATCCTAGTGAAATGACTATCATTTGGATTGCTAAGGGAGAAAATGTACATATATGCAAAATAGATGTCTGAAGGGCCATACTTAAGAGCATAAGTATCAGAGCATGCATTTGAGTATACTTCAGAGTCTTTTGAGTAGGAATAACAGTTAATTCTTTTTCTAGGTTGTTTTGTTTTGTAATCTATATGCTGTGGGTCATATAAACAACCAAGAAGTCTCATCATTTAAATAACAAACCTGTATTGACTGTGAATACCTTGGTAAATTAAGCAGAAAAAATATTGCATAATTTCCCTCTTTAATTAAGGAATTTGGGTTAATGGCTGCAGCAGCTGTATTTAACATTTATGCCACATCAGCAATAAATTAGGGCCAAGTCTGAATGCAGCTAACTGCATTTCCAGCCTGAGTTGTCACAGTACAGAAAAGATGAAGATTTATGCTGCTGTTTATATTAGTCTTTCTTGTGGGCCTATTAGGGATATTTGTGTATACTTTACTCAGTCTTCCACTGGGCAATTTGATATTTCCCACACATTTTATGTGAATTGAGAAGAAGCAGAGGATATTTCATGGGAGGATTGATTATATTGAATTAGCTCTCATACATTTGGCTTTCAAGTATTTTTTAATAAATGTTTGTTTATTTATTTTGAGAAAGAAAGAGAGCACGAGTACGGGAGGAACAGAGAGAGAGAGGGAGAGAATCACAGGCAACCTCTGTGCCATCATCATGAGCCTGATGCAGGGTTCAATCTCACAAACCATGAGATCATGACCTGAGCTTAAGTCAAGAGTCAAAAGCTTAACTGACTGAGCTGCCCAGGAGCCACTGGCTTTCAAATATTTTTAGACAAATTTCCTTAAAAGTTTTGGTGTAAGAGTTATCATGCATATGACCCAAACCCTATTTAGTGGTTTCTAAAATAATATCAGACTCATTCAAATAGGATTGACTTAATGTTGGACCATGTTACCTGCATTCTAGAAATATTGATAGGTAAACATGGGAAACATGAACTTATTCTATAATGTGCTCCCTCAGTTACAGTGGGGAGAGATACATTTCAACAGGGTATTTATCATGGATGCCAATGTTGTATGGAGTCTTAGGCGAGAGCCTGCTAGAAGTAAAGCACAGAGGATGACACTAAGCTAGTTGCTGCACCAAAGGGACCAGTGTCTGTCTCCAAAATATTATCTGTTAGATTAGTGACCAATTTTAACTTCGGGTTTTCTTCCAGCCAAAGCAGAACCTGGCTTCTTATTTCTGTAGTTTGCTATATATATTGCTGACATTTGTCACCCTATACCTTCCTAGTACACTGACTTGAAGCCGCATTCCTCTGGAACTGCCCTGCCTTCCCCACCTGGCACTGAGCATGTTAATGGTTTCTCCATTTGTCTCAACTAAATCAGTGCCCTTAATAGGAGTATACTGAAGTATTACAAAAGGGATTCTAGCTCTATGTTTCAACTCCTCAGGGAATGACTACAAGTTCTATCTCCTGCCCACAGACTATGATTTTATATTATTCTTTTTTTTTTTAAATTCTATTTAGTGTTTTGTTCCTTGGAGCTTAGGATTGTATTTCATGAGTTAAAGAAGAGTCAGCTGAAGATGTTTTTGTGATATTAAAGGAGTATTTGGTTGGAGGCCTATTATCACCAGTGCACTGCTGAATATGAGAAAATCTTTTGTGTGCATGAAGGAATACACTTTGAAAACAGAAATGTAAGCAACAGAAAGCAATACACACACACATGCAAACATGAGCAGACACATTCATGCCAATGTATGCATATGTATTTTCCTTTAAGGAGAAGGAGTCAGAGGAAATTTCTAAAGATAATCTTTTGATTGTAATAAACATATCTTTTCTCCAAGTGACACAAAGCAACTCTAGTTTCTATCAGACTCAATTACTCAGTAAATATTTACTGAGCACTATTACATTGCATCAGCCATTTGGGGCACACCAATTGCCAGACACTCCGTTTCTGATGATGGGTCTACAAATACTTCACTTGAGTGTAAGAAATGAGTGCACAAAATCTTTTACTTGTCACCACAGGGTCTGTTTTCTTCAAGAACATGATTGGATTCATCAGCAACCAGAGGTTCCCTTAAGTAGATTGTTGGAAGAGGTTAGCAGTGGGACCCAACAGTTCAGTTCTGTGGGATTCTTACTCAGATATCAGAAGGGTATCCTCAGCCCTTCTCAGCCCTCTCAAATTGATGTCTTTCCAGACACACTGGAAATGATTCTGAAGGCTCATGCCTTTGTTCCTGCCACAAAAGTTAGTCATTAAGAGTTGTGTCACTTTTTCCTATAATTAAAACCATGAAACCTGGGCCATACCAGTTAGTTGAGGTGCTAAGAACAATGATTTGGCACTAGCAGAACTTTTAGAGTCGTTCCCTCCAGTGCTAGTTGAGAGCAAATTTATTTGTTTTTTCAAATATATATCTCTGAATATATACCAGACCCCAGAAGTAGATACCAGGTCCCCTTCTGTTCTCCAGTCTCCTAATATGTGCACTTACAATGCTGCCCAGGCCCAGAGGGGTTGTAAAACCTTCTGATTGCTTGTGGTACTGTTTTAGCTGAGCAGAGTGGGACGTTGTGTGTATGAGGGGCTGCTGAAATCCTGTGTTTATGTTTGGATTCTCACCAGTGATTACATGTTTCAGGCCTGTTACATGCAGCCACTGCATAGTTTCCAGAACAACCGAGAACTCTTTATCTAAATGCTTGATCACTCTGGCAAGCATGTAAATACTCCCTTCTCCCAGCTATCAAAATTCTATGTCATCAGCTGCCGTATTTCCTTCCATCTCCTTCGCAAGTATTTTCCATCTTATTAGGCCATGCTGATCTTTTCTACCTGTGAATTCCATTATCATCCATTGTCATCATTATCTGATACTCATATTTTTACACTCATATTTTACATTGAAATCTAGCATCTTGTCTACCTAACTAGGCTTGAGTTCTTCAAGGGAAAGAGCTGCCATGATATATATATATATATATATATATATATATATATATATATAGTATCATCCATATTGCCAAGCACTGTGCTATGCTCACAGAATGCACAAAAGTAAGTTGCTGGGTAAGCAAACAAATAAAGAAGTGAAAAGCAAGACTATGGGAGCTGGTGAAGCATTTTCTCAGATTTCACTGAAGATAAAAAATGATTTAAATCTGGGCTTATATTAAAATCAGACAGGACTCCTGACTAACAAAAAGTTTTGAAAAATTGAAATCTCCTACCAGGTTAAATATAGTTTACATGTGATCTTAGAGATCATCCAGGCAAAACTTTGATTTAGTGATTGTATTAGGATTCTTTAGAGAAACAGAACCAATAGGTGATATATGTAAAATAAATAAATAAATAAATAAATAAATAAATAAATGTATTTATATAATACATTTATATATATTTATATATATAAATTGTCTCTCTCTATATATATATTATATATATATATATATAATATTATTACAGAGGCATCTGGGTGACTCAGTCAGTTAAATGTCCACCTCTTGATTTTGGCTCCGGTCATGACCTCACAGTTCATGGGTTTGAGCCCGACATCATGCTGTGCACTGACAGTGTGGAGCCTGCTTGGGATTCTCTCTCACCCTCTCTTTCTACCCCACCCCTGCTATGTGTGCACTCTTTCTTCAAAATAATAAAATAAAATAAAATAAACATTAATATATATATTACAGATAACATATAACATTTATTATATGTAAGAATAGTACATGTATAAGAAGAGATTTATTATAAGGTATCAGTTCACCCACTTGTGGAGGCTAGACGTACCAAGATCTGCTTTTCTGCAAGCTGGAGCCCAAGGAAAGCCAGTGGTATAATTTGGTACAGCTCCTGAAGGCCTGAGAACCAGGAACACCTCAGGCAGGAAAAGATCAATGATGTTCTTTCTCAAGCAATTAGGCAGGAAGGGTTGAAATCTTCCTTCCTCCAACTTTTTGTTCTATTCAGGGCTTCAACAGATTGGATGATATCAATTCATATTGGGGAGAGCAAACTGCTTTACTGTTCAAATGCTAATTTCACCAGAAATACCCTCACAGACAACTCAGAAATAATTTTAGCCAAGTATCTGGACACATCATGTCTAGTCATATTGACACATAAAATTACCATCACAATAATGAAGTAACTGATGAGCACAGAGGTTGGTGACTTAACCAAGGTCACTCAGGCTACTGGCTAAGGAGAGAGTCATGACTCAAGTCCTTTTTCTGACTGACATCTTTTCTCACAGGTCAATATTTTGGAGATAGAGCAAACAATGCAGACAGTGGATTCAAGTGCTGCCCATGGTTGCAGACCATAGCCCATGTTTTCTCAGAAACGACTCCACAACACCACTAAGCTTAGTGTTGAATTTTTGATCCATGAATATTCTCATGGTTGGTTCTTTCTGTGTCCAGTTTTGAGAAGTGGAAATTTTATTTAATTTTAGACCTCATTATTTTTCACAAACGAGAAAAATTTACTGTTATTCTCAGGGTGTCCCATTCTGCTGGAAGCCTCAGAAATGTCATAGGATGTTCACTATATCTTAAAAAGGAGACTTTGACAAATTGGAGTGCATCCAAAAGGAAATGACCAGAATAGTAAGACATCTGGAAATATGTCATGTGATGAATGTGTCTGTCATTTCGTGTCCAAGGGTAGTGATGTTGAGTCTGAAAGATGTTCCCCTTCCCTGCAGGGCAATAATAACTTCCTTCAATTATTTAAAGATCTGCTGTGTAAAACTAGGATTCTGTATCTTCTGAATAGTTCAAGAGGGTGAAACTTGGGCCAATGTGTGACAGTGCAAAAAAGTTGACTTCCACTGTAAATAAACATATAAAATAGTTGGAGTTGTTGTTCCAGTTCTTTTTTTGATGCCACTGGAGCTGCATTGTGGGTCCCTTGTGAGCCAAAGCCAGTACCTCCATACCAATGAGGAGATAACCTCGGAGGCCTTTGTCACTTATGACTTGAAGATTATGTGATTATTTAGCACTGAGCTATCACCAAATCGATGACAGCCAAATTTCACCTAGCAATTCTCACTCACCTCACTCAGGTGAAGAGCGTTTTAGAAAAGGTCACGCTAGCGGTTCCTGGGGACTCAGTCGGTTGAGTGTCCAACTTTGTCTCAGGTCATGATCTCACAGTCTTTGAGTTTAAGCCCCATGTCAGGCTCTGTGCGGACAGCTCAGAGTCTGGAGCCTGCTTCAGATTCTGTGTCTCCCTCTCTGCTCCTCCCCTGCTCATGCTCTGTCTCTCAAAAATAAATAAACATTTGAAAGACTCTACAAAAACAAACAAACAAAAGGTCATACTATTAGAACCTACTGTTGATATTGGAACCCCTGGTCAACTGCTCATGCTGCAGATAGAGCTTAAGGTCATTCTCTACCTCTCTACCTAACTTACTAGAATCCGAAGCTTTCCCTACAGTGATGAAACATGATAGCTCTTTAGGAGGCTGCCTGCATTGATCTGAATGAAGGAAGTAGAATGTATTGAAAATAAATCCTTGTACCCCCAATCTTTATAGGTTAACAGTAGGTATTCAGGATGGCTTATATGAAACAAGTGTAATTTAATGAACTACAGCTTTGAAAGTGTTAGAAAATGGATTAAACCATAAAATGTGCCAGAGGTTTTAAAATAAATAAAGTAAGTCATGTTTCAGTGTATTTGAAATAATGTTCACAGCAAGGCAACAGACATAAAGTGAATATTCTTTCACTTCTCACCTTGATTAGAATAGAAACTACATACTTAACAGTTATTTTGAGAGTTAAATGTGACTCAAACTACCAATCTAGTTATAGTTTGTCTTTTATCTTTTTTTTTTTTGAAATTTCACTAGAGTAACAAAGCTTATATTTAGATTTAATACAGATTTCACTGAACATGCAAGTTCCAAAATGCAACTCATATTATTGGACCCTGCACTCAACACAAAACTTCAATTGCAGAGGATCACACTGCATCTTTCTAACCATCACACCAATATTTTGCCAAGTGCCGTCTGCAATGTCTTAGGTTTTTTATTTATACTGGAACTCATTTTGTTTGATCCAAGAGCTATTTCTAAAATGCCCGCAGTACACAAAAATGTACTTTATCAACATACAGTCCATTGCTTTAGAGACAGGAATATCGGCCAGGTGCTCTGTGGTAGTGGAGACCAAGACAAGTGATGTTAATAGATTTAAAGAGAAACAGACTTAATTCTAAGAAAAGTTATTTTATACTAAATGAATCTACCTGTCTTCAACGTGTGTAGCTAAAGTGAGATTTGAATGCTTTGCAATTCTTAGGTTTTAAAATACAAAGCCAATGGGTAGAGCAGCATGGGCTAGGTCAGAATCTTAAACTGTGTCTACATGACCTTCATAACCTGTGATGGGCCTACGCTTTCAGTACACCACTTCACTACCTTTCCAGAAAAAAAAAGGCAAGGTGGGTGGAGGAATCCCCCCTCCTCTTTTATTTCACATTTACCATGCACAGTGCATTGAGCCAGAGAAAGTGTCTGTGAAGACAAACCAAAGTATGACTGCCCCAGGAAGAGCTTATAAATGAATGAGAGAAATAGTTAGAACAGGAGTAATTTAAAAAAAATTGCAGTAAGTAGAAAATGCTATAAGAAAAGTACAACGATAACTTACACAGAACAGAGAGAGGACATTTCTAACTGAAAGTAACAGAGAGATTTCATCAAGGTCTCGGTAGATGATAAATATATGCAAATAGAGGGACAGACAATGATTCTCCTCTGAACAGAAATAGACACAGGCCTGTATTCAGAGAAAGGAAAATAAAACATTCAAAAAGTGGCTAATCATGCAATCTGAAGGACAAATAAGATTTAGGGGATGCAGGATGGGCTCTGAAGGTAGAAGATCCAAACCTGGTTTCTACTATTTAGTAGCTTGACTAAATAAAGGCTTAGGGTAACTGAAACATACTAATAAGGATAATTTCATAGACTTATTCTAAAAATGGAACCACTCCCAGTTGTAAAGATCTTTGCAGTTTGCAATCTACTTCTGCATTATGCATTTGCACATTGGAGATGAGTCTGAAAAGGTAGAATAAAGACAGTGGGAGTCTTTGAGCCCAGGCTAAGGACTCAGAAATGGGGCTCCCTTCACTGCCTCTGCCCTCATCTTTTGTAGGGAATGGGGAGCCTTAGGAACATTGTGAAAAAAAGATTGACAGGATTCTAGCTTTGATTTAGAGAGTTTAATCTGATGAAATCAGTGAAGGATTTATAAGAAAAGGAGGCAAAACCATTGGTCTGGAGGCAGATGACTCAGTTCAGAATCTGTTGCAGTAATAGAGACAAGAAGAGGGTAGGAGTCGTAGGTATAGAGAGGTAGCAACAAACACCCTTTGTTTTTCAGGAAAGTCCATCTATCCTCTTTAAATTGTAGATTATAGAAGAATCAAGGTCTGAAATAAGAGTTTCGATACTAAAAAAATTAACATTACAGTAATGTAAGAAAATTGGTTAGAAAGCATGTAAGCATTTTAGGAATAAATTGAGTAAGAATGAGGCTAAAATCTAAGAAGCCAGTTTGGAGGCAATCAGTAAGACAATAACCCAGGGGTATTAAAATTCTTGGATTCTTTCTCTTAAAACTCCTTTCCCCCCTAAGTATTGAACCATCCCTTCCCCCCCCCCACACACACACACAAACACACTTCTATATACAATTTATTTTCTGTTTACCCCTATGTGAAATTTATCTAGACTATTATCATTGTAACCCCCACTGTTGGATATTCTACGAGGAACTTCCATATCTGTTTATTGAAAAAAATCAACTTTTTTTAAGTTTATTTATTTATTTTGAGAAAGAGAGAGAGCGACAGAGCACAGGCAAGTTGGACGGGACAGAGAGAGGGAGAAAGAAAATCTTAAGCAGTCTCTGCCCTGACGCAGGGCTCCAACCCACAAACCACGAGATCATGACCTGAGTGAAAGTCAGATGCTTAACCAACTGGGCCACCCAGGCACCCTGAAGAGAATCAACTTTTCTGAATAAGTATTTTGGAAACATCATCAGTTAAGTTGCATTCTATTGTGGAGTCACTTACGTGTTTCTTTACAAAGAGGTTGAAGACAGCATTAGACAATGCAGGCAAAGAAGATGCTAAGTTGGCTCTCAGATGTCATGAAGAAAATAAAAACTGGCCAGTTCTTGTTAAACTCCATTCAGAATAGAGCCACATTCACCTAATGGGAAGAGACTATGCTTTTCCTGTGTTGTGAATTTTTTTGATTTCTTACTGAGTCCAAGTGAAACCATTATTAAACTACAATGATAATATCAACTCTTTGGAAATTTAAGTGAACCCCATATGAAATCAAAACATAATCTATCAAACTAGACAGGAGTAATTTGATAGAGTTTGAAATTCTGTTTTGAATGTGCCCCTATTAAGTTTTTCTCACAATGTATTAAGAGTTCTAGTTACAAAAAAATCCCTTCATATGCATATGTGTGTGTGTGTGTTTACATGTATATATAATGATTCCAATAGTTAAGACATGCTTCAGTAAAGGTGCTCATAATGGGAGAAATAGTGAATAGGTATGACCAATGCTGACTATTTTGTTAATGGAATCTGGAGAACTGCTTGTGGAATATATTGCTATTTGTAAATCTGGCTGAAAACGTCATAGATAAGGATATCCTTGTTTCATGGGTCCACCATTCTTAAAACTTATTTCTTTCAATATCTCATTGTGCTTTCCCATTTATTCATCAATGGAAAAAACTATGCTTTCAGAAAGATCTTCATCAGTAATAAATCCAAGTAACATTTAGCAATAAAATAATAGTTTGCTAAACTTTGGAAACAAGGACTTTCATCCTGTAGAATTAATAATGATTTTCCCCTGCAAATAATTCTTATTTTGACATATTTTCCTTTATAAATTATATAATATAGAAATTGAGTCATATATTTCCTTTTGTATTACTATTGACTACCTCAAATATCTTCTATCACACACATATTTGCTTGATTCTTCAAAAAATATTGATTTTCTCTAGATTATGAAAATAGGGTCTAGCATACCTGTATTTGAATCTCAGTTTTGCCACTATTTTTTTTTTTTGGTCTTTTTTTTTTAATTTACATCCAAATTACTTAGCATATGGTGCAACAATGACTTCAGGGGTAGATTCCTTAATGCCCCTCACCATTTAGCCTATCCCCCCTCCTGCAACCCCTCCAGTAACCCTGTTTGTTCTCCATATTTAAAAGTCTCTTATGTTTTGTTCCCCTCCATTTTTTATATTATTTTTGCTTCCCTTCCCTTGCGTTCATCTGTTCTCTGTCTTAAAGTCCTTATATGAGTGAAGTCATATGATATTTGTCTTTCTCTAACTGACTAATTTCGCTTAGCATAATACCCTCTAGTTCCATCCACGTAGTTGTGGATTTCATTCTTTTTGTTGCTGAGTGATACTCCATTGTATATATATACCAAATCTTCTTTATCCTTGCATCCATTTATGGACATTTGGGCTCTTTCCATACTTTGACTATTATTGATAGTGCTGCTATAAACATTGGTGGGGTGCATGTGCCCCTTCAAAACAGCACATCTGTATCCCTTGTATAAATACCTAGTAGTGCAATTGCTGGGTCATAGGGTAGTTCTATTTTTAATTTTTTGAGGAACCTCCATACTGTTTTCCAGAGTGGCTGCACCAGCTTGCATTCCCACTATCAGTGCAAAAGAGATCCTCTTTCTCCACATCCTTGCCAACATCTGTTGTTGCCTGAGTTGTTAATGTTACCCATTCTGACAGGGGTGAGGTGGTATCTCATTGTGGTTTTGATTTGTATTTCTCTGATGATGAGTGATGTTGAGCATTTTTTTTCATGTGTCTGTTGGCCATCTGGATGTCTTCCTTGAAGAAGTGTCTATTTATGTCTTTTGCCCATTTCTTCACTGGATTATTTGTTTTTTGGGTGTTGAGTTTGGTAAGTTCTTTATAGATTTTGGATACTAATCCTTTGTCTGATATGTCTTTTGCAAATATCTTCTCCCATTCTGTCAGTTGCCTTTTAGTTTTGCTGATTGTTTCCTTCACTGTGCAGAAGCTTTTTATTTTGATGAGGTCCGAATAGTTCATTTTTGCTTTTGTTCCCTTTGCCTCCAGAGACGTGTTGAGTAAAAAGTTGCTGCGGGCAAGATCAAAGAGGTTTTTTCCTGCTTTCTCCTCGAGGATTTTGATGGCTTCCTGTCTTATATTTAAGTCTTTCATCCATTTTGAGTTTATTTTTGTATATGGTATAAGAAAGTGGTCCAGGTTGATTTTTCTGCATGTTGCTGTCCAGTTTTCCCAGCACTACTTGCTGAAGAAACTGTCTTTATTCCACTGGATAGCCTTTCCTGCTTTGTCAAAGATTAGTTGGCCATACGTTTGTGGGTCCATTTCTAGTTTCTCTATTTTGTTACATTGATCTGTGTCTGTTTTTGTGCCAAAAGTGTTGCCACTTTTGAACCATATAACCTCAAACTAATTCTTCCACCTAAAAACTCTGAATATTAATGGCTTATTTAAATTTAATGAGGATTAAATTAACACATGCAAAGCACTAATACAGTACTTGGCCATTAGTAAAAGCCTAAAAATCATAACAATTTTTATTAACACTTTATAAATTTATAAATTAAATGAGATAATGTCACATATATATGAAGTTATACAAACACATATATTTAGGACAGTGTATTGTAAGACAATAAACAGTAGCTAAAATTTGTAAGGTACAAGATATTGGAAATATAGAAAAATGTGCAGATGAAAATAAAGTTACCTAAAATCTTATTAGCCAGTTACAAAAAGCCAGTGTTTAATTTATTTTGTTATGTATTAATAAATTCAAGGGAGTCTGTGCTAGGTGACATCAAGACACACACTTATTTTCAAAGCAAGGAAAATATTTGGGATTATTGATAAGTTATAAATAAGAACAGAAGTATGTACAGTTTTCTAACTGCTTATTTAGTATTGTTTATCTCATAGTAATGGCACTTTTTTGAAAAAGGGACTATAAGTGGAAAAAGAATTATTAGTTATGGTCATAATACCATTTTGCAAATGGAAAACACACATACACACACACCATAATGAAAGATTAAAGTACTATTTTTTTTTTTAATTTTTTTTTTCAACGTTTATTTATTTTTGGGACAGAGAGAGACAGAGCATGAACGGGGGAGGGGCAGAGAGAGAGGGAGACACAGAATCGGAAACAGGCTCCAGGCTCTGAGCCATCAGCCCAGAGCCCGACGCGGGGCTCGAACTCACGGACCGCGAGATCGTGACCTGGCTGAAGTCGGACGCTTAACTGACTGCGCCACCCAGGCGCCTAAAGTACTATTTTGAAATCACCTGGAACTGCTAACTGTATTCTGAATTCTTGTTACTCGAAGTGTGGTCAATGGGTCAGCACCATCAGTGTAACTTATGCTTGTGATAAATACAGATGCTTGAGCCTTGCCCTAGATTCACTGAATCAGAAATCACGATTTGATTAATGTACATATATCACTCATATGCCTTTAAATTTGAGAAGCAATGTTTTAAACAAAACCAAACCAAAGAGGGAGGAAAGAGAAATAAAGTCTCGTGGGGTTGCCCATATTTTTGCAGAATGATTCAGATAGGGGAAAACAAAAAAGAGTTGCTAGTTAAACTAATCACATCTTTAAGTAAATTTTTTTAATGTTTTATTTATTTTTGAGAGAGAGCTGAGCCTGAGCCAGGGAGGGACAGAAAGAGGGAGACACAGAATGTGAAGCAGGCTCCAGGCTCTGAGCTGTCAGCACAGAGCCCAACGCGGGCTTTGAACTCATGAACTGTGAGATTATGACCTGAGCCAAAGTCAGATGCTTAAGCGACTGAGTCACGCAGGCAGCCCCAGTGAGGACACTTTTAGAAAAAATATAAACTAATGCATACAGTTATAGTCTTTACTTGTTAAGGAAAAACATAAATAAATTTATTTTATCTTTATTTGTTAATGTTTATTTATTTTTGAGAGAGAGAAAGAGATGGAGTGCAAGCAGGGGAGGGGCAGAGAGAGAGAGACACAGATTCTGAAGGAGGCTTCAGGCTCTGAGCTGTCAACACAGAGCCCGATGCCGGGCTGAACTCACAAACCGGGAGATCAGGACCTGAGCCAAAGTTGGACGCTTAGCACCTTGAATCACCCTGGCGCCCCAATTTATTTCATTTTAAAATGGGAGTTGTTTTAATATCTCAAAAGAGCAGATATATATGAAAAATATTAATAATTAGTTTTTATGATTTTCTATTTATTAATTCTTTTTTTCTAATTATTACTGTGTTAAGTTTATTTATTTATTTGAGAAAGACAGAGACAGCACAAGGTGGGAAGGGGCAGAGAGAGAGAGGGAGAGAGATCCCAAGCAGGCTCTGCCCTATGAGCTCAGAGCCCGAAGTGGGGCTCCATCTCAAGAAATGTGAAATCATGACCTGAGCTGAAACCAAGAGTCAAATGCTTAACTGAGCTACCGAGGCGCCCCTACTAATTCTTTAAATGATTCCTTGGTCTTCCTTTCAGGAATGAATAAAAATAATGAATAATAATTAGTTCGAATATACTTTAACATGTATCCATTTATCCATACATTCATTAAGCAGAAATTTTTTGGTGCTACCTAGTTGAAGCTGTAATCCTGTCCACATGGATTCCGCATTCCAGTGAGGAAAAGAGATTACAGACAAACGAATGAAAAGAACGATTATAGGTTGTGATAGAAGGAGAACACGTTGGGGGTTCAGGAAACACCTCTTTGAGAGAGTGACTTGAACTGAGGTCTAAGGCATAAAAAGGTTCCAATTGCAGAGCATTCCAGGGAAAAGCAGAGTCCTTAGGTACTGAAACCAGAGTTTATTTATGAGAAGAACATGCAGAAGCCCGCCAAAATGAGAGAACAACTGTATGATATTCGAGGCATAGACTGTGGCCTGTTCATGTCAGAGCTCATAGGCCATGTGAAGATAATTGGGTTTTATTCCACGTACAATACAAAGCCACTGAAGAATTTTAAGCCAAGTGGTAAAATTGTGGTTTATTTCATCAAGTCTACTCTGGCTAGAGTGTGAGCAGTGGATTGTAAAGGGGTCATAAGTGGGATCAGTGAGAACAGGTACAAGGTTTTGCAGTGTTGTAGATGATCGATTATGGTGGCTTCAACTGGTGAGAGGAGAGAGCTGTATGGATTCTGGCTATATGTAGGGTTTGCAATTACCATGGAAAAGGAAGTTATTTCAAAAAGATCTTAGTGTTTCTGACTTAAGTACAAAGCGTATGTGTTAATTTCCTAGGAAGTAGGGACGACCTAGGAAGGTACATGAGGAAATTTAAGAGTTCCAGTTTGGAGTAAATTTAAAAGGTAGTAGATACCTTGGAGATTAAGATAATGGGCTCTGGGAAAGGTTCAAATCCCACCCTAATTGTTAACAGCAGTGGATCTTGAATAATTTAAACTAGGTTTCTGTTTTCCTATCTGTAAATATAGGGAGGTTAATAATATCTACCTTACTGACTTATTGTAAACATTAAATTAGATAATTCCTATAAAATGATAAGAGCAGTTCCTGATATACTGTAAGCAACAAAATAATAATTATCACTATTGTGAGTGCTCACACTAACAGTAATGTCAAGTAGAAAAGCTGACATACAAGTTTGAGTTTGAAGGAAAGTGACTGACATCCCAATTCTTTTAAGAAAGCATTACTATCAAATCAAAGTGTTGTACACCTTAAATTTACAGTGTTATATGTCAAGTGTATCTCAATTAATAAAGGTGGAAAAAAAGAACTTTTCACCTCATTATACTTTGAGTTAATAAGAAATATCCCGGGATAGCTTTTACTGTTTTCTTCGTAAACATACCTCTCTCCTTTACCCTTCTCTCTTTTTGTGTGTTGTGGAGGAGAGTTGACACAGAGTTGGGAAATAGCAGAAGACTCATCAAGACAATGAAAAGCCCGATTCTAATTCTAAAAATAACATTTCATTTCCCGTTTTTGACTTTACAATTATTTCAAAACTAGATTCTAGCTTTTAATTGATTGTATTGAAATTTCCTGCATAAATAGACCATAACTATTTTTTTTAATGTCTATTTATTTTGAGGCAGAGAGAGACAGAGCATGAACTGGGAAGGGGCAGAGAGAGAGGGAGACACAGAATCTGAAGCAGGCTCCATGCTCTGGGCTGTCAGCACAGAGCCCGACGCACGGCTCAAACTCAACTGTGAGATCATGAACTAAGCTGAAGTCAGATGCCCAACCGGCTGAGCCACCCAGGCGCCCTGACCATAACTATTTTTTAATGTTTATTTATTTTTAAGAGAAAGAGAGAGAGAAAGCTAGAAAGGGATGGGCAGAGAGAGAGGGAGACAGAGGATCTTAAGGAGGCTCTAGGCTATGTGCTGACAGCAGAGAGCCCTACACCTGCCCGAACCCATGAACCACGAGATCATGACTTGAGCTGAACTCGGATGCTTAACCGACCAAGTCACCCAAGAGCTGCTAAACCATAACTGTTTTTGATAACAGATTATGAGATTCCTCCGATGATAACTACTGAAACCATGAGGAATAATCTGAGATTTGCATGTTGACTTCATTGTCAAATTAACCTTTCCAATGGCAGGTTGATTGACAAGGTAAAAATACTTGCTCCTTCAGGTCTACATTGTAAAAAATTATAACACAATAACATTTTGCCTTCTGGAGTGAAAGACTGAAGTCTTCAGCTATATCAGTGTATTTGAACATGAGTTTCATCCATTTATCTATTTAATAAAAAAGGAAGTAATTTAATGAATACCTGGGTGGTAGATACTTCCTCACGTTCTGAGAATTCCAAGATAAAGATGACAATGTACTTCCTTTCAAGATGCAAGACCCCAAATATGTGAAGTGGATTAATCCCTATTGTGGTTCTTTAAAAGCTTTATAAAACAGGTGCTATGCAAATTTGAATTGTTATTGTTGTGGTCATTAATATATGAAGATCCTTCTAGAATCAAGTATCATTTTTTAACATGTTTTATTTACTTATTTTTTGATAACCTAGAAATAGAGTCATGCGAAGCAGGTCAGAGAAGAACATGGAGAGCGGCCACTGTCAGCATGAGGAGCCCAACAAATCAGCCTGGTAAGTGGCAAAAGTGATGCCTGGGTATCTTTTACTTTGTGTCATTACATCTGCCAATATTGTTTTTCATGTAAAAATCCCACATAGTTCACAAGCAAAAATAAGAATGCATCTAAAAGGAGACTGTGACATTCATTCTCTTTATTTACTTCAAAGACCTTAGGGAGATGGTATTCTGCAGGAATAGGCACGCATTTTGTTACAGACAGACATGGTATTATAGTAGTTTCATGACTTTGTGGCAGTTGCTTACTTCTTTGAGTCTTATTTTCCTTGTTTGAAAATGGAGATTATGGCAGTTATCTTATGTTTTCCTAAGAACTACATAAGAAATTGCATGTAAACAATTGATTTGTTTCCTTAGCATAGAAAAAGAGCTTAAAGATATAAGATTAATATTTATTGAATATTTTCCATGTGCCAAGTACTAAATGCTAACCACTTTACTGCATTGTTTCATTGAATACTCACAACAATGCTTAAGGGTAGAAGCTATTATTACTCTGATTTTACAGATGAAGAAATTGTACTATTAAAAATTATGTGACTTGTCTTTAAATCACATACTACTCTGATAGTTGTTTGCGTGCAGTCCTGTCTAATGCCAGAGTTTCTGTACTTGTATTCATTCATAAAGTCAGCAAACATTTATTGGCTATCTAACAAATGCCAAGCTTCTTTTAGCTGAGTTGCCATGCTACTCCCAAATGCTTAGTGCTTGCAATATAATAGCTGTATATTTATAAGAGACATTATAGCTTACAAATAATTTATGAGTAAGTAAAATTGTTTATTACTGGCACACCTTGTATGGAAGACAAAGTAGGGGTCACTATATATATTTTAAAGATGGAAAAATTGAGGTCCCTCCCACGAGATTAACTGGCTCACTGGATGTCTTACAAGCTCAGTGTTTCTCAAACTCTATGGTTAAGGGTCAGTTTTGTTGTTGTTGTTGTTGTTTTAGTTGTTATTTAAATTCCAGTGAGCCAACATACAGTGTAATTTTAGTTTCGGGTGTACAATACTGTGATTCCATACAATACCCAGTGTTCATCATAAGTACACTCCTTAATCCTCATCACCTATCTCATCCATGCCTCCACCCTCTAATAACCATCAGTTTGTTGTCTATATTTAAGAGTATGTTTCTTAGTTGGCCTATCTCTCTTTTTTCCCTTTGTTTGTTTGTTTTGTGTCTTAAATTTTACATATGAGTGAAATTATATGGTATTTGTTCTTCCCTGACTTACTTATTTTCCTTAGCATAAGACTCTCAGCTCTATCCACATCATTCCAAATGGCAAGATTTCATTCTTCTTTATGGTTGAGTAATATTCTGTATATCTATCTATATATCTGTCTAAATGTATGTATCTAAATGTCTATATCTGTATCTGTATCTATATCTATCTATGCATATCTACAACATCTTTATCAATTCCTCATTTGATGGACACTTGGTCTGTTTCCTTAATTTGGCTATTGTAGATAATGCTGCTATAAACATTGAATCTGTTGCAGACTGAATGTTTTTGCAAACATTAATTACTAGAGAAATAAAATGATCAAAAGGCAGACACAAAATACCCAAGCCCACATTTTTATTAATTGTCATTATTCTGTAGACATAAAATTATAAAATAGGTATAAAAATTTTTAATGCTTTCTCTCCATACTCTATTTTCCATACTCCTTGTGGTGCAGATTGGTTAGCATTCGCAGACTAACACTAGCCTGTAGACCAGACAGCAAGCCTTACAGCACCACTGATAGTCCTAATATGAGGCAGACCTAATGTTCAATCCTAGACCTTCGTTTTTCAGATGCAGCCCTTTTCATGTTACTTCATAGAGCCTCAACATACAGCCAGAAACCTGTATTATGGTCTAAGGTACAAGAAGATCAAATTCCTAATTGTTCAAATGAAACAAGTGCAAGAAGACTGACAATGACAAAGTATCTTTACAGAGTTATAGGAAATAATTGACATTAAAAAATGGAAAAACAATTGGAAGTTAATAGGAATGATTTCTTTTAAATTTACCTATCAGAAATCAAGGCTTAAAATTTTTAATAAGTGATGTTAAAAGAATTTCTCAAAATATGTTTTTTGTCTCTTCTTTTTTCATTCTGTCTAGTGTTGGAAAAGAGAAATTAGGTTGTATTTAGAATACTGGGCCTTATCAGTTGCCAAGCAGCGTAGAGACCTTGTATAACTCTAAGAGATAAAAGTGGCTCTTGGCCAGCTACAAAATGAAAATGAACTCATCTCACCACAACATTGAAAGGGCCTGAAAATAAATGTTACTTGTTCATTTCAAAAACTACTAAAGAAAATTGCAGCACTTTTGGTACACAGTAAGATGCATATTGCGTCAGCAATGAAAATTTACTTTGTAAGATGGTTTTGTGGCTTTCTCAGTTCTACTGAAATGGATCCAAATATTTACATGTGCTATTTTATTACATGCGCCATCTGTGTCAAAGTAGGATTGTACAGATATTCAAGAATAACTTTGGTTGTGAGTAAATATTAGAGGAAGATTAAATTTTTCTCCAAATGATGCTGGTGGATTTTTTTTATCATAGTTTAAGATGTCAGAAATATTTGTTCTTTTACAGTTCCACCAACTTAACAGTGCTTGATGGAGCTTAAAATGGCTATAAGGGTGTAGAGATGGTGGAAATTTATGACAACATTCAAAACTAGGACTTTCAGCCAATACATTATTATCTTCTGGAGAGACTTCCACATCACTAAATAGAAATTCACAATCTAAAGCAGAGCAAATAAAAATATGGCCTTAAATAATATAGACAGACTCTATGGCCTTCACTTACTTTTTTTTAAAGCTTTTATTTATTTATTTTGGGAGAGAGAGAGTGAGAACAAGGGAGGGGCAGAGAGAGAGAGAAAGAGAGAATCCCAAGCAGGATCCACACTATCAGCCCAGAGGCCCACATGGGGCTCAGACTCATGAACCATGAGATCATGACCTGAGCTAAGATCAACAGTCAGACGCTTAACTGACTGAGCCATCCGGGCACCCCAGCCCTTCACTTTCTGCACCCTGACTCACAGATCCAAGAATGGTATCACTGAGAAAGTTAGGTAGTCATACCTGTTCACTCCTCTTCAGTCAGTGCCTTTTTATCCATTTGAGGATTATCTCTCTTACTCCCTCTCACTCCTTACATCCAAGGAGAAAGTTAGATAGTCCCAATAGACATTATACATGCAGTGATAATGGGACTAGAGACAGTAGTACTGTGTGTGTGCATGTGTTTGTGTAATACTTATTAGATCAGGATCAGAGGACCAAGAATTGGGAGAGAAGATGGTCTATCAACATTTTAGTAGGAGTGCTTTATATAACTGCCTGCTACTGCTTAGAATTTGGGCCTGAGGTTGTTCACAATCTACATTTGAACAGTGAAGTATAGTAGATGCTTTCTTCTAAAAACTAAGTTATCAGTAGGACCAAGAGCTAAGGGTCAGTCTTAGGTCTTATTTGTTGAAAAACACTACCCTTCAATAGATTTTTATCACATGTTCCAGTCAGGAAACAAGCAATAACAACCATAACAAAGCTGGATAGTGATTATGTGACACAAGAAATGGAAAGCCTCAGAGGTAAAACAAATGTAAAACAATGAGTTAATACAGAAAAAAGAAAAAAAAATATTTTAGAAAAAATTTTGTCATCCTTACAAATGCATTGATTGACTTAGAAATAGAAGCCATAGAAATTGAAAAAGTTGAAATGCAAAGAACTGAGAAAAAACAGAAAATGTAACAGACGAAGTAAATCTGCCTTTGGAGGCAACAAATAATGTAATCAGCTTTGTGGAAAGCAAACTGAATAAGCACTCCTAGAGTGCAGAGGACCAGGACAAATGAGGAAATGATGAAAAAAAATTACCAATATGGAAAAGAAAAATCAAACATGCAGGCAATTATTTATGAGAAAAAGAGAAAAGGAATAAAAAAAAGCAGTCATCAAAGAATCACTAGGAAAAAAAAAAGGCTTGTTCAAGAAAGAAATAGGCAGGGTTTTAAAACTCTAGATTTTATTTGCTAAGATCTAAGATTTTTTTTTCATATTGCATCAGAACTTCCTATTCTTTATTTTTTTTTCTTTTTTTTTTTTTAAATTTTTTTTTTTTCAACGTTTATTTATTTTTGGGATAGAGAGAGACAGAGCATGAACGGGGGAGGGGCAGAGAGAGAGGGAGACACAGAATCGGAAACAGGCTCCAGGCTCTGAGCCATCAGCCCAGAGCCTGACGCGGGGCTCGAACTCACGGACCGCGAGATCGTGACCTGGCTGAAGTCGGACGCTTAACCGACTGCGCCACCCAGGCACCCCAGAACTTCCTATTCTTTAAAAGTTAGGAAAATCTAGGGGTAAACAGACAAAGATTATTGTGAATCTGATAGTCTTGTGGGTTTCTTTGCTTGATATAGTGCTTCATGCTTCTGGACTATACAAGCTTGGTCTATTCAGGTTTTCTTGTTTTCCTTAGACAATTTTGATAATTTGTGTTAACCTAGAGAAACGATCAATGTTGAATACTTTTCCATGCATGACCATACATTTATAAAAAAAAGAAAAGACTTGAGGGCTGCCTGGGTGGCTCAGTTGGTTAAGTGTCATAAGTCTTGATTTCAGCTCAGGTCATGATCTCACGGTTCATGACTTTGAGCCCTATCAGGCTCTGTGCTGATAGGGTGAAGCCTACCTGGCATTCTCTCCCTCTCTCTCTCTTTCTCTTTCTCTCTCTCTCTCTCTCCCCCTGCCCCACTCATGTGCCTGCTCTCTCTTTCTCTCTCAAAAAAATAAACAATAAAAAAGAAAAATACTTGAAGTCAATGCATCAGTGAAATAATGATTAATAAGTTATTTTAATTTTTCTATCTTAATCTCTTCTATTTTCTGACCTAGAAAAAAGTCATATCTCATTGGTTAATCAAAGGTTTTATTGAAATATACTTAAGAAAAGTGCACAAGGTGCACCTGCGTGGCTCAGTCGGTTGGGTGTCTGATATCGGCTCAGGTCGTGATCTCACAGTTCGCAAGTTAGAGCCTTGCATCGGGCTCTGTGCTGACAGTCCGGGTCCTGGAGCCTGCTTCGGATTCTGTGTCTCCCTCTCCCTTTGCCCCACCCCTGCTTGCTCTGTGTCTTTCAAAACTGAATAAATATTTAAAAAAAAAATTTAAAAAGAGCAGTGCACAAATAATAGGTAAACAACTCAATAAATATGGCATAGCCCACAAACATGTGTAATGACCACTCAAATTAGGAAATAAAATATAACCAACAAAATTGAAGGTGCTCTTTTCTTTCTGATCATAAATCCCAATCCTCTATAAGGAAACCACTTTTCTGAATTCTAATATTGTACATTATTTTACATTTTTTGAGTTTTATAAAAAGGACTGATAGAGTTTGTTCTTTGTGTACTTCTTGGATCTCAACATTATTTATGTGAGATTTCTATGTACAGGAGTAATTTAGTTTTCAGTGCTATCTGCTATTCCATCATGGCCAATCTTTAGTGCTTCCAGTCTTCTATATGCCTTTTGGGACATGCAAGTGCACATTTCTATTGGATGTACAATTACTTATATGGGACTTTTGTGTTCATTTTTAGTCAATAACTACTAATTTTCCAAACTGGCATACTAATTTATATGCCCACCAGCAAGGTATATGCATTCTGGTTGGTCTGTATCCTTACCATGCTTGGTAATTATCAGGGATTTTTATTTTATCCATTATGTTGGGTGTGTTGTGCTATCCCATTGTGGTTTTAAATAACATTTCCATAATTGCTGTTAATTGTGGTATTGCTACTCCACATCAACATTCTCTGGGTACTTCCAAACTAAAAGGCAAATGGAGATTTAGAGGAGGTATTAAGAACACTAAATGAAAATTTGATCTGAAGGGACCTAAAATTCCCCTTTACCTAGGAAATGTTTTAAAGTATTTAATAATGTCTGTTATTAAATGTATGGAAGCCTAGCAATCTCATTCAACTTAAAATCCAACTTACCAATTTTGCTGAACTTCTACTTTCCCTTTAGCTAATTAATGCAAAGCAATCTATCAATTTTGTCTTGTTTCATTGGTTACAAACCAATCTTATGAGAGTAGAATCACAGTTGGATGGTGATGATTGGAGTTTGTTGCAAGAGAGCGATTGCACACTCCATTTCCGTGTTGGGAAAACTAATTATTTGCCCAGCCATTTGAAACTAGGGATGACACATGGGCAATAGGCGTGGAAACAATCCAGGAGGGCAGCGTTCGTGTCAGATTTTGACAGAGGGCCTAGGTTTTTCACCTATGCAGCAAGCGTGACAGCTCCATCACTTTTCCAGGCATTTCCTCTGGTGGGCTGTGCAATGGCTCATTTGCTTCCAGCAGTTCTAGTTTCCAAACAGTGTGAGTGTTTGGCTGATGTGTTATTGAGACAATTTAGATGTGATACTAGGTTGTGAAATGGGATGTTTTATTTTTAATGAAACCATATTATCAGAAATGAGCTTGATCAGATTTGTGGTTGCCCGAGGCAGGGGTAGGGGGTGGGGGAGTTGGATGAATGTGATCAAAAGGTACAGACTTCTCATTAGAAGATAAGTAAGTACTGGATATGTAATGCACAGTATGATGACTATAGTTAACACTACTGTATGCTCTATTTGAAAGTTGTTAAGAAAGTAGACATTAAGAGTTCTCATCCAAGGATAAAAAAAACACATTTTTTCTTTTTTTTTTTTTTTTGTATCAATATGAGATGATGGATATGAACTTACTGTATTAATCATTTCACAATATTTGTAAGTGAAGTCACTATGCTGTGTATCTTAAACTTACAAAATGCTGTATGTTGGTTATATCCCAATAAAACTAGGGAAAAAAGTAATTAGCTAGATCCAAATGCACTATTGTAATGCAATGTACATAATATAAAATTTACTATTTTAACCATTTTAAGTGTATAGATATGTGTTAGTGGACATCTTCACATTGTTTTGCAATTGTCACCATCATCTATCTCCAAACCTTTTCCATATACCAACCTCAATCACATGCAAACATTCTACTACTTTATGGTTTTACCACCCTTATATGTATAGTGTGTATCCATTAACACAGATGTATAGTTATTTCTTATGAATTTGTCTTTTAAATCTTGTAGAAAACAAAGTGTGAAGTTATAAGCCAAAATTATAACAGTATTGTTATTTATATTGTTTTGCATATTTACTTTTACCAGAGAGTCAGTATGGTCTTTGTGTCAAACTTGTTCCAGCTACATTGTTTGGTACTCTAACATATGATTAAAGGGAGAAAAAGCTGATATTAAGAGTCAACTAAGTTGAATTTTTTTTTATTGGTAGATCAAATCTTCTTCATTTGTCTCTGAGTCTTACCACCAGAGTTAGTTTTGAATTAATTATTTATAAGCAATAATTTTAGTAATGTTTAATCAATGTCTAGCACCATTCCTGTGGCTAAGCGATGTGTGCATGATATAGAGGTGTCTGGGTAATTTTATTTATGCCTTCTGTTAGATTTAATAAAAGAAAAGAAACCCTGAATTTCAAGTAACATATTAGTGAAATCAATGCTCTGCTGAAAGTCTAAGGTAGTAAGCTATTAATTCATTTTCCATAGCCATCTTCTTACCCTAAAATAAAAACCTGACAAATGGCCTTAAATAAGAATTTCTGAAAAGCTTTATTAACAAAGAAATAAACATAATTGAGAGGAATTATGGAGATTATGATCCATTCATTTAGGCATCTCCATTTTCCCCAGTTGTGCCCTGATGTCATTTACAGATTTCTCCCCGAAAACATGGCTTTAAAACAGGAACACTTGTAATCAGTTTTACATAAAGTGAACTCTATGTTTAGCCTATGCTAAAGAAACAAAAATCACTGGAAATAATAGTCATGTGAAGCATTGGAAAAAAAAATTAGATGGAATTATTAAAAAGGGGAGAGTTCAGGGGCACCTGCGTGTCTCAGTCGGTTGAGCATCCAACTTCAGCTCAGATCTTTTGGTTTGTGGATTTGAGCCTCACATCAGGTTCTGTGCTGACAGCTCAGAGCCTGAGCCTGCTTCGGATTCTGTGTCTGCTTCTCTTTCTGCTCCTCCCAGCTCGTGCTCTGTCTCTCTCCCAAAAATAAATAAACATTAAAAAATTTAGAGTGGGAGAGAGAGCCAAAGCATAAGAGACTCTTAAAAACTGAGAACAAACTGAGGGTTGATGGGGGGGTGGGAGGGAGGGGAGGGTAGGTGATGGGCATTGAAGAGGGCATCTTTTGGGATGAGCACTGGGTGTTGTATGGAAACTAATTTGACAATAAATTTCATATAATAAAAAAAATAAAAAAATAAAAATATATAAATAAAAACAAAAAATTTAAAAACAAGTGCGGAGGGAGTGCTGAACTCTCATCCATTCAAACAACTATTACATAAAACTTAGATTTCATTTCTATTCATGCATATTTATTCTTCAAGAAAAATGAATGTGTAAAAACCCTTCTAGGCACATTATTATCATTTTCCTGGCAGAAGAAAACAAAGAGAAGTAGTTACATCATAACATTGGAATAGAATTTATGCCAATCACTCTATAGTGATACAGTGATATAGCTTGGATTCTGTGATACATAGAATTCCTTTGTTTATTTAATTACAAGGAGAAAAAATAACTGAACTTTGTGCTATGAAATCGGGGTTCATGGCATAGACTAGCAGGATTATGAAGTGAGAAAAGTTTCCCTGAACAGAATGGCAGTTTCTTTCCAACCCTGGATGTTAGAAAAATGTTTTGTCTTGATGGATTCTACAAAACAAAATCCTAGCAAGATACTGATCAAGCAAATTCATAGAAACATTCTTGATAAAGTGTCATTGATGGATTATTTTCTTATACAGGCATAATATGAAGTACATTAAAATGATAACAAGCTTGTTTCTTGTAAATTCAAATGACAAAAAAAAATAAGTCTTTATTAGGACAGGAAGAAGTGAATACAAGATACTTTTTTTTTGAAAACACTTTTTTTTCTCTTTTTTATTTCAAGTTTTTATTTAAATTCAAGTTAGTTAACATAAAGTGTAATCCTGGTTTCAAGAGTAGGAAATCACTTACAGTGCTCATCATAACAAGTGCCCTCCTTACCACCCATCACCCATTTAGCCAGTCACCCCTCCACCTCCCTCCATCAACCCCTATTTTGTTCTCTGTCATTAAGATACTTTAAATTTATAAGCTCCATTGACATTTTTCCCTGTCAACTATACTCAATTAAAACAGCTAATATAGACTTACATTAATTTAATTAAATCACTATATAATCCCTTAACTTCTTTTTTTGATCATTGAATTATAAAACTTTCTGATAAGTCAACTTGGCTTCTCCTCTTCATGGAAGCCATATCAAGTGAGCATTTTTCACACAACTACAAAGTACGTGCACACACACACACACACGTCTGTAAATTCAAGTAAAAGTCCATGATTTTGCATTTATAGCAGCTCAGATGACCTTTCGACAGACCATTCTCTTCTAACCTTCAAGGCTAAATCTTTTTACTTCATGTAACTTGGTCCTTTACTCACTAGAAATGCAAAATACTAATATACCTAAAATCCAGACTTTTGATCAGCCATATTGGAAGATAGGCAAATGTTTTCCTCCTTTTCACTTTTTATTCCTTTTTCCAATTTTTTTTTTTTTTTTTGCCTAGTGATCTAACGTCTTTTCCACTGACATCTCACTCCCTTAACAAATCAATTATATTTTAGGTATCAGATGAAAAGAATTTGATAAATTACTTCATATTAAATTGAAACTAATGGTTAGGCTCTACTTTATAATAGTATTTTCCTTTAGTGAAGATATTACATACCTATACAAGGAATTATAGGCTCTCATGATAAAAACTAGAGGCAATATTTATTTACTCTAAAATTTGTGTGATCATAAACTTTGTTGTCCAAACTAAGAAATCCTTGATAGTGAAAAGGACACTATTAATAATTGCACGGGGATAACAGTATAAACTGGGACTGTGCCTGGCAATTCAGAACATATGGTCCCTCAGCCTACAATGTCAATTCCTAGCCCTAGGCTTTTCTATCCAAAGTATCCAGCCCTTCATATGGTTCCCACAATTTGCAGACATATGCTATTTTGTAAAACTTCATTCAAAACAAATGGGGTGTATTGTCATTAAGGTATCCCTGAGATGACTTAGAAATTTTAGGCTAGGTAATTTTCTAGATTTTAGTATGGAAAATGTGGTTGGTATTAGTATAGTAGATGGCTAGTGCAGTATGTGGTCCCTTGAAAATGCATTGAACTTGATTTCTACTTGTTTCTATCCTTTAAAAGCCAAGTTACTGTATGAATTTACATTACTTCATTGAGCCTCTATTTCTTGTCTATAGAGTGGTGGAGGAAAGTAATTAGAATTGAGGATGCTTAAAGATATTTCCAGCACTGATATTCTGAGTCTGAGCAAGAGTTATGATAAACTTTCCTATTTCCAATAAATAATACCACAGACTAAAAAAATCATTTATATACAATTTATGTCAATTTTTAGATCCCTCTAATAATGTCTGAGGAAAAGGGGAACAAATCTTCAAATCCATTTTTCCCCTATTATTATATTTGTTTATGCACCAAGTGTGTTTGATCTCTGTTGAAAGTGAAATGCCATTGGAAATTCCACTATAAGATATTTTGGTGAGAATATGATGAATGTTGGTGCAGCATGGGACCCCGTTTATTGATTATGAAATGAAAATAAGGGTGCTACTTTTTGTTTTATTGATTATTAAAACATGATTTAAAGCATGTTGTCTGTAATAATTCTGTATTATACTGCAGAAAAGAATACCATTTTGGGGACTCTGGAATGATTTCTGACAATAATAAAGGTTATATAATTGTTCTTTCTTTGCCTATGCAGTCATAGATAGGGTTAGGTTCTCTGGAAAGACCATTCAGTTTCTCTGGTTCTAGGATTAAAAAAATAGCATGAGTTAGGAGTGAGGTTAAGCAAAGATAAATAAATATAAACGTTGGTATTAAGTTAAGGATAACTTTGGAAGAGAACCAATACAGGATTTAGAAGCTGACAGATCATATTTCAAATTTTGGCCCCACTGGTATTGGCTTTGTAACCTTATATCCAGTTACTTATCTTCTTTGGACCTTAGTTCCCTCATATGTAAGGTGGACTGTTGATATCTAACTCATGGAATAGTTATAAATAATACAAACAAGTAGAGCTGTTGCAATAACTTTAATGTCACATATCTCAAACCATTTACTGTTTCTTGCTTGAGAATCTGGAACAAATATGATCAGGAACTGCTACTTCAGCCACTTGTCTTTGGATCTTGTTATTTTTCGTAATCTTTGTACTAGACTCTTATAAATTGTCCCTGTGTCCTTGCTCCTCCTCACCCCAAATGAAATCATTAATGACCTAATTTGCAAGCTGTGCTGATGTCAGACAAGCTGATGTATCAGTTGGTGGGAATGACTCCTATCTTTCAGGACACCAGTGCCAAATATTTGGTACTTATTAATCTCTTTGCATCCTAAATAATCCAACATGCCTTTTTATTATTTTTTTTTAGTTTTTAGTCATTTGTAATAAAAATAAATGAATATGTGTCTAGTCTAAGTCATGGATACTTTATTTGACACAAAATGTGTTAAAATCTTTGACAGAATAAGTGAAAATGTAAGATGCCCTAAAAGGCTAGAACACACCATTTTATAGGAACCCCCTAAATAACTGAGAGTGAGGGATGAATGGCAGGGGGAGAACATGGAGGTTGTGAAAAGACCTGTTTGTATAGCACTTTAGGCTCCCACTGAGGTCAATCAAGAATTGTCTTATTATTATCTCAACATTGTGTAATATGCTCCAAATGCCCATCTTGAATATTATTTTGATTTGTATTCCTTTAGAATAAACTTCAATTTCCAGTACTATCTGCTATCATTGTATGTTGTTATAATGGTGAATCAAATATTTGTGGCAGATTAGATTTCTCTTTGTATTGGGAGAAAAAAAGGAAAAGAAGATGACAAGGAAGGAGAAGCAGGAGTGGATTTGTGCCCAAGTGTTTAGGATCATAGTATAGTTGCAATGGTATCTGGGTACTTTTAACCTATGGAGATTATTTTTTTAATTCACAAACTTTTAAAATTAATTTTTAATTAAATTGTAGTTATGATAGAGACCTGGGTTTCTAGACATTTTTAATCTACTTGTAATATGAGGTGGAGTTCTTGGTAACTTATCTTTTTTTCAAAGTTTTTATTTAAATTCCAGTTAGTTAACATATAATGTCTTATTAGTTTCAGGTGTAAAATATAGTGATTAATCGCTTCTGTACAATAGTCAGTGTTGATCACAAGTGCACTCCTTAATCCCCATAATCTATTTCAGCCATCCCCCAACCCACCTACCCTCCAATGACCCTCAGGTTGTTCTCTTTATAGTTAAGAGTCTGCTTAGTGGTTTGCCTCCCTCTCTCTTTTCCCTTTGCAATATTTATAGCAGCATTATCTACAATAGCCAAGTGTCTGTGGACTGATGAATTCATAGATAGATAGATAGATAACATATACATATATAAATAATGTATATTGCATATACATATATACATAATATATATTACATATATATATACATACATACACACACAGTGGAATATTACTCAACCATAAAAAAGAATGTTATCTTGCCATTTGCAATGATGTAGTTGGAGATAGAGTGTATTATGCTAAATGAAATAGGTAGGTCAGAGAAAGACAAATACCATGTGATTTCACTCATATGTGGAATTTAAGAAAGATAACATATTTTCTTAACTTCCCCACACTTGTCCTGCAGGCTGGAATAAACATCTTACCATAGAATACCATCCATCTTGAAACCCCTTGTCAAATACCCATACATTAAATAAATTAATTCCCAAGGGAGAAGAAAATATCTTGTTGTAAATGTACCATATTTAACGTTGTATTTTCATTGAAAGAACATTTTTCTACCTGCATCGCATGAAGATTTTCAGTTTGCTCATTTTTTCCCTACTGCACTCCATTCTTATGTATAATCCTAGTTGCATCTTTCAGTTTTAAGAAGTAGCCTCTAATCCAGATTTTAATAAGTCTTGCTTTACTGCAAAGCTGTTTTCAGTATTGGAAAATGCATTTAGGTGAGCATAGAGCTATATTTTTCTAGTAGTTCTCAGAAAGTTTGCAAACACACCAATATTTCATACATCCAGAGATCATTGGTTTTGCAACCTTGACCACCAAGAACATTTCTAAGATTGTAAAAGGATTCTGAGATTTAAGGACAGATATCACACCTCATGTGAGGTTTTGCACATAATGTATTTGCTCTTATATTAAACATAAATTTAACTAGTCCAATGACTTGGTTTTCCAGACTACAGAGAATTGGAGAGTCTCCTCAAGGTAGATGTACTGGCAGTGTCAAGAAGGGACAATTGACAGAATAGCAATGGATAAAATAAAAAACACTCAAATGTACAGATTTGAAAATTTACTACGGATATTGAAGTAAATCCCTTAGATGCTGAAAAATGAACATATGTTTACTATGTTTAAGAAAGACATGAATACATGATATCCCTTTTAAAAATAAATTGATGGGAGTCAGCTGCTGGTTTCTTTTGGGCATGTATTTCATGTTTATAAGTTCTCTTACGTGACTTCAGCAGATATTTTCTTTCAGGGTAAATAGGCAAACATACTGTCTTCACTTCAAACTGCAAAGCACATAACATGGTATTACAGTAGTGTAGAAACTTGAAGTCCTCTAAATATTTCTACTCTTTTAAGAATGCCAGATGATCATGTATTAATTTGGTAAATACAGTATTTTTAGAGAATCTTCTATGGACCAGGAACATTGAATCTCTGAAAACAACTGTGAACAAGACATTAACCTAACCAGGAGGAGCAAAAGTTTATATATGACCCTGGTCTCTCACTAATACTCATACCAAATGTCCCTTTACTCACAAACATTAAATGTGACACCTAGGAGAGGCTTAATCAGTGTCTCATTGATATTGATTCAACTTATAGTTCCATTTATTCTTCTCAGTAACCTAAATGAGGTGGAGATTACTATCTTCCCTATAGACCTTCAACAGGTCACTACATATCTGGAGCTCAGATTCATTAACTGTAAACTAGGTATATAAATACCTAACTTAGGGGCTTATTGTAAAGATTCAAGAAAAGCAATTACATGTGAAATACATAGTATTTGCATTGAGTGTGCTCAATCCTATTCTTTAATTTTTAAATTTTGTTTTAATTTTAGTTCCAGTGTAGTTAACATACAGTGTTATTAGTTTCAGGTGTACAATATAGTGATTTAACTGTTCCATACATTTCTCAGTGCTCATCAAAATAAATGCATTCTCAATCCCCTTCACCTATTAACTACCAGTTCTCTCTATTTAAAATCTGGGGGAGGGGGGTTATCTCTCTCTTTCTCCTTTGTTTTGTTTCTTAAATTATACATATGACCGAAATTATATGGTATTTGTTTTTTCTGACTGGCTAATTAGCCCTTAACATTGTACTCTCTATAACTCTACCATGTTGTTGAAAATGGCTAGATTTCCTTCTTTTTTATGGCTGAATAATTAATTCCATTGTGTGTGTATATAGATAGATATAGATAGATATAAACATAGATATAGATATAGATGATATAGACATAGACATAGATATAGATATAGATATAGATATAGATATAGATATAGATATAGATATAGATATATAGATATTTCTTCTTCTTTATCCATTTAGCTATTGATGGACACTTGGACTGCTTCTACAATTTGACTGTTGTAAATAATGCTGCAATAAACATAGAGGTGCATGTATCCCTTTTAATTTGTAGAGAGATTACTGGGTCATAGTGTGGTTCTATTTTCAATTTTTGGTTGCATCCATATTTTCTTCGACAGTGGCTACACCAGTTTTCATTCACACCCACTGTGCACAAGTGTTCCTTTTCCTCCACACCCTCGCCAACATTTATTATTTCTTGAATTTTTTATTTTAGCCATACTGACAGGTATGGGGTGATATCTCATTGTAGTTTTGATTCACATTTCCCTGATGATGTGTGAGGTTGAGCATCTTTTCATGTGTCTGTTGGCCATCTGTATTTCTTCTCTGGAGAAATGTCTGTTCATGTCTTCTGCCCATTTTTAATTGGATTATTTGTTTTTTGGGGGTTGAGTTGTATAAATTCTTTATATATTTTGGATACTAACCCTTTATCAAATATCTTCTCCCATTCAGCAGATTCTCTTTTAGTTATGTTGATTGTTTCCTTTGCTGTAAAGGAGCTTTTTATTTTGATGCAGTCCCGATAATTCATTTTTTCTTTTGTTTCCCTTGTCTCAAGAGATACATGTAGAAAGGTGTTGCTACAGCCAATGTCAAAGAAATTACTGCCTGAGCTCTCTTCTAGGATATTTATGGTTTCACATGTCACATTTAGGTCCTTAATTCATTTTTTGTTATTGTTGTTTTGGTGATATGGGCATTTTATTAATTACTTTTTTAAGTTTTTATTTAAATTCCAGTTAACGTACAGTAATACCAGTTTCAGAGGTACAATGTGTATAGTGTAAGAAAGTGGTCAAGTTTCATTCTTTTGCATGTAGCTATTTTTCCCAGCAACATTTATTGAAGAGACTGCTTTTTTCCCTTTGAATATTCTTGCCTACTTTGTCAAAGATTAATTGGTCATATAATTGTGGATTTATTTCTGGATTTTCTTTTCTGTTCTGTTGAACTATGCGTCTATTTTTATGCCAGTACCATACCGTTTTGATTACTACAGCTTTGTGATATAACTTGAAGTATGGAATTGTGATACCTCCAGCTTTGCTTTGTTTTTCAAGATTGCTTTGGCTGTTTGGCATCTTTTGTGGTTCCATATAAATTTTAGGATTGTATGTTTTTCTTCCATGAAAAATGCTGTTAGTATTTTGATAAGGATTGCATTATGTGTGTAGAGTGCTTTGGGTAGTAGAGACATTTTAACAATATTTGTTCTTCCAATCCATAAGCATGGATTGTGATTGTCTTTCCATTTCTTTCTGCCATCTTCAATTTCTATCATCAATATTTTATAGTTTTCAGAGTACAGATCTTTTACCTGTTTGGTTAAGTTTATTCCTAAGTGTTTATTGTTTTTGGTGCAATTGTAAATGGGACTGATTCCTTAATTTCTCTGCTGATTCATTATTAGTGTATAGAAATGAAATGGATTTCTGTAGGTTGATTTTGTATCCTGCAACTTTACTCAATTTATTTTTC
The DNA here is from genome assembly GCF_028749965.1 of Puma concolor. Lineage (NCBI taxonomy): Eukaryota > Metazoa > Chordata > Mammalia > Carnivora > Felidae > Puma > Puma concolor. Next base: position 52,163,190 of record NC_141679.1, on the reverse strand, counting down.
AGTTCTAGTGTTTTTTCTTTGGTGGAGTCCTTTGGGTTTTCTATATAATGTGTCATGTCATCTACATATAGTGAAAGTTTTACTTCTTCCTCACCAATTTGGATGCCTTTTATTTATTTATTTATTTATTTATTTATTTATTTATTTGGCTGATTGCTATCGCTAGGGCTTCCAGTACTATGTTGAATACAAGTGGTGAGAGTGGACGTCCTTGTCTTGTTTCTAACCTAAGTGGGAGGAAGCTTTCAGTTTTTCCTCATTGAGTATGTTAGCTGTGGATTTTGCACATAAGACTTTTATTATGTTGAGGTATGTTCACTCTAAACCTAATTTGCTGGGAGTTTTTATCATGAATGCCATTCAATTCTTTTAAATGCAAATTTCCAGAGGATCCAATGAAAGAACCAGAACATCATGGAAGAATATGTTTTATTTCTTTAGAGTTTAGTTATGTCATTATTCTCATGATGTGAGCATAATTTACTTTTATGAAAATCAATGCAAAATATTTTTGCAATTTACTGTTGGGAGTGTTGGAATAGAACATACATTTACTGGTGCCAGGATTTTATTTTATGGATGATTATAAAATAAATCCCTTTTTTTGCATTGGAATTCTGTAATGTAGAATCATATTTCACATTTGGACTCTATATCTTTTTAACAGCTTGCTCCTGATTCCAGAATCCCCTAAAAATAAGCATGTAGCACTTTAGATTTTTTCATAGTTTCTTTTGACTTTTTCTTTTCTTAATTTTCACCTTATCTAATTTTTGGGCAGTGTTCAATTTGGATGGTGTAGTTAGAATGTGAGCCAAGTCAGACCTTCAAGAGTGGGCAGTTGATCTAGGAAGTTTTGGGAGTAGGATGGGGCAGAAGGTGAGGATGTGTCTCTGAAAACTAAAGTAAGCCTGACAGTAGTCATTAAATAGGAACCAGGAGCACAGAGCCCAGGGAGCAAATAATAAGGAAATACTTAATGGAAAATTATTTTGGAGAGGGAACTTTAGGTCCTAAGAGGATCAGTGTAAGACATAGTTTTAGCTCCAAAGCCTCTTGAATTCTTGGCAGTATTTCTAGATATGAAAAAAGACATCTATTAACAGTGATTCAGTTAATATAACTGAAATGAAGGCATTCTTGATGATGAATAGGCTAATCATTTGTCATGGGATAAAAACAAGGTTGAATGAAAACAATAGGAAATTTAGTTAATCTGCAGGTGGTTTTTGAGTTCTGAACACATGTCTCACACTGTATTAGGCATGGGGAAGTATAAAAATGTAGTAGAGCATTTATTGAGCCTTCAAGAAATTTATGTTGTGGTTGCAAAGTATCATTCTTCATTCTAGAGAAAAAAAAAAAAACTTCATAGAAGTATTTGTGACAAATTGTTTGTTTGCTCCTGAGATATGTGACATCTGGTACATTATGTGAACTAAAGCTAAAAGAACAATTTGTTGTTCATCCCTTAAAAGTAATTCTACCAGTTCATAAATTCACATCAATTCAATTTTCCCAGTTGTTTTCTCCTTAGTACTATAAACCTGAGCAGCACTGAGAGAAATTGATAATTATAGTCCTCTTTGTAATTTGCCTTGTAAAATCTTCTCATTAAAATTTGCTTTGTGGTACCCTGCCTGGATTGATTGCTAATTCTTTTCAGTGAGAATACTTTGGCTGAGTTGTGTTACTAATCAAAATGTAGGGGTGCCTGTGTGGCTCAGTCACTTAAATGTCCAACTCTTGATTTGGGCTGAGGTCATGATCTTACGATTTGTGAGATCAAGCCCCATATTAGGCTCTGAGCTGACAGTGTAGAGCCTGCTTGGGATTCACTTTCTCCCTCTCTTTCTGCCCCTCTCCTGCTTGCATTCTGTCTCCCTCCTTCTCTCTTTCTCTCTCAAAATAAATAAATAAGCATTAAAAAAAAAATCAAAATGTATACCTTTAAGCAACTTGGGGCAAAGAAGTAATGGTGCTACAGAAGAAAAGTAAACCATTAATGTGAAATTATATATAATGTTCCTCTTTCTTTTCCATAATGGCAAAGGTAGTTTTAGATTTCTGTAAATAGTATTTACATTAAAGCTTTCTTTGTGACTAGATGACAATACTGAGATGACAACATTATGACATATGATTCAGTCTCATTAATATATCTTAAGACTTCACTGTGCACTTTGCCAGCATTTCAGTCCTCTTTGAACAGCCTTTAAAAAATTTACTATACAATGAGATGTATAACTGGTCCTGGGAAAGAGAGAAGGTTCTTTTCTTATGGAAGAGGAAGGTCATGCACAGAGACCATGGACACTTTTTTTTTAACATTGTGACAGATTAAGTTTTCTTTTATCTCCATAGCTTTATACATTTCCATGATGTACTACTTGACTGTTTCCTTCTGGAATTAGCTCTATGAAAGATCATGTTCACTTATGATTTAAGTGGTTACTTAATATCACTTCAGTAATTTTAGGAAAGTATTCTTTCCTCAAAAATTATAGAAAATGGTTAATGCTTTCATAGTTCTGGAGGCTCCAAAACTAAGGAAACGGTGAGGAAAATACAACATTTGGAGAAGAAAAAGTCAAACATTATTTTGAATACATGCACATGAAGAATGAATACAGGATGACTCAAAGCATGGGTGTGTGGTAAAACCAATGATCCTTCATAATGGATGTAGTTTCCCCAAAAGAATCCTTGTTTCAAATCATGTCTTTTATGTTTATAGGCATTCCTTGACTTAGAAGCTTCAGATTAACAAATATTCAATATGTATGTATATATATCTATATCTATATCTACATCTACATCTACATCTACATCTACATCTACATCTACATCTATATCTATATCCAGTTTGTGCCATGCATATCAAGGAAAAGAGTCTTCATGGGTTTCCCAGGTGATAGTTTGAAATGAAGAGAGAAAGATGGCCCAGGTTTCAATGTGTAGAACACTAAGTAGTTCTTCACAGAGCTAAAATAGTCACTTGTCTGTACTCTGAAGATTTCAGCAGACCTCTTATATGAAAAGAGACTTCAGAAAGCCCAAATTGTACTTTCAGTGTTCTCGTTAACTTTTTTTTTTTTTCCTTTCCTCCTTAGAAATACCTCTGAGGTAGAAACCATGGAGAGGATAGACACTCTCAGAAAAGCCCTTGAGGCAGCTGTAAGTGAGGCAGCCCATTATCAAAGTAACTCTTGGTTTAGAGGTAGAATAGAAACAAATGGATAGGCTGAGGAGTCAGGCCAACCTCTGTAATCATATTTAAGTTGCATCTTGGTCTTAGCACCAACTAGCATGTGACTTCAACGCTTATTTTAGTTTGCTTGTCTGTAAAATGGTAACAACAATAGTACTTACCTTACAAAACTTGATGTGGTGATTGATAGCACAATACTTATAAAACATGTAACCACTGCACTTAAAGTGAACACTAAACAACTACTAGCCTTACAACCTGAATTAAATGCACTAACGAATGCAAGTTATCATTTGAGAAACAAAAAGTCTGAGGATAAAAATGAAAGGAAAGAAAATATATGGGGAATATGAAATGTAGAAGTACGAAAATGCTGAGCTAAGTCTTTAAAGATGAATGGATCAATCTGGTACACAAGGGCTTTCCAGATACAAGGTCAGCATGAGCAGAAAGAACAGCACATGGTTAAAAAATTCCATGGTGTAGTCAGGGAACTACAAAGTGTTTAGTATTGCAGGTATGTGCTGTGTATGGTTGGGGGCAGGTGGGAGATGTGATTTCAGAGCTAAGTAAAGGCTGTCTTATTTATGTACGTTGTTTGTGCCAGTCCTTATGGAGAGTAGAATGCCATTGACTACTTCTAATCAGGAGAGTAACCTGGCCTATTCTCCCAGACTGCTATGAGAGTAAATATTTAAATAATAAATACAGTTGTGTTGGTGTAGTCCCTCCTTAAAACCGTTTCATTGTACTATTAGTATTTTTTAATCCACTTTTCTATCCACCCATCTATTTTCCTCTTAGGCTCCCAATTTTAACTGTGTCCTGCACTCAGGCATGGATTTTGATTGTGTGCTTTTCTTGTTTGTCATTTAAGAACGAACCTGTTTTGTTGCTTTTTATATGAGTATAACTTTCTTATAAGTACATTAGAGGTAGGGTGGATTTGGCATCATCAGCATCATGTAAACATTTAGGTAGAAAATCATACTAATATTCAGAATACTTTGTAAATTAAAATTTTCTTATGAAATATATTTAAATTTTTTTTCTTCAAAATGTATCCACTTGTACAAATAGTGTTTATCAGTTAGAACAAAGATAGAGCTACTTTAATAGCCCAATATATAAGAGCAGACATGCAATCTTTGCATTCTGGAAAAAGAAGTGTGAACTGAGGATCACTTCAAATGTTAATGTTTTTTGTCCTGTCACCAATACCTCTTGCCATGACTCTCCTCTAACTCATATTCTCTCTGTGTAGCAAGCATGATGATTTCCTATATACAGGCAGAAGGGAAATTTAATTTTAAACTTCAGGAAATGGAAAGGCAATAGAGAAAGTCAGTGAAGGGGGTTGAAAATAAACTAGAAACATCAAAGATAAAAACAAAATGATTTTGGTAATTCTTAGTGCTTATTCTTATTACTAATGGTTGCATTCTGAAATTCAGCTAAGGAGGCTGAGAGGTGTTGAAAATGTTTCGCATTGTGTTTTAGCAGATGGTTAAGTAGTGTTTTTTACTCTAACTCATTCATCTGAAGCTCTTTCATCCGTATTAAAATTGTCCCAAAGGAAAAAATAAGTTTCAGAAATGTTTGCGATCCTTTATTTTGGGGGGGAAATCCATTTTCTATGATTTCTGTCAAGTGAAAAAACCTATTTAAAGGAATTATCTGTGATAATTCACTGCTTTGAATTGATTCCTTTTGTAGTATTGCTTCCCACACTTTCATTTTATTTTATTCAGTTCAAGTGTCTTTATCTTGAAGTTTCATAATCAAAAATCTATACAAAGTATGTGCATATCCAAAATACCAAAAATCTGCTCAAAATGTAACCTTCGAGCACCTTCTTTTATTACAGACTTCCTTATCTCTACTCCACCTTCTGTTGTCCATTTTTTGCCTGCTCATTGATCATTTAAATACATTATTCTCTAGGGATTATATCAACCCTTGTCAAAATTCTGTCTGAGTTCACTGAATGTGGTATGTGTTGGAGGGGAGGGAGGTGAATCACATACACCCCTTAAAATTAAGTACAAGTGTTGAAAAACAATGTTAACAAACTATCACAAAAGGGAAACTAAGGACAGTAAAATTGGCTTGTGTTTTTAATATACTGGGATTTATTATTTGTGAATCTAAGAAACTGAAAGTTAATAACATGAGATAGTAAGACTAAAGTCCTACTGTGCATCCTTCCGTGTGTGTGTGTGTGTGTGTGTGCTCTTCTAAGTAACCTCTTTAAGAGGTTTTTCTCTACTTCTGGTGCCATTTATTTTTCAAGACCATTTTTGGCATGTTTTGTAAGAATCTATTTCGAAGTCCTTGGTCCATCTTAATCTTTATAGTCCTCTAATTTCACCAATCCAACCATGAATGCAGACAGACTGCATGACAGCTATAGTAAAAATCAAAGGTATGGGTCAATATTCAGTATCTACATGGTTCAGAAGAGCCACCTGAGGGATTTTTTTTTTTAAATGGCACTAATCTGAAAAACAACTGTAATGTCACTGGTGCTTAGTACAGAATTAGAAAGCTGTTTAAATAATGTGCCATGGGCTTTGAAGTTGGTTGCCAAAGAAGACTTTTAAAAATATCTTGAGCAACAAGAACATCAATGAAATAAAGGGCTCAGCACACATTTGGTTGAATGTATTTTAGTGTTAGCAAGAATTCTGGTATGATTTTCTAGAAATGTGAATTGGATCATTTTACTCCTCTTTAAATTTTTTTTCAGAATCCCTATAATCTGTGTAGTGATTTTAAAAGAGACTCTTAAAAAACTGAGAACAAACTGAGGGTTGATGGAGGGTGGGAGGGAGGGGAAATTGGGTGATGGGCATTGAGGAGGGCACCTGTTGGGAGGAACACTGGGTGTCGTATGGAAACCAATTTGACAATATGTTCGATATTTAAAAAAATAAAAATAAAAAAATAAACTTTTTAAAAGTAAATATCTCTAAAAACAAAGAGGAGCAAATATGAAATTTTTTTGTCTTTAAATTAAAAATGTATCTGAATGTTTTGTTTACTTCACAACTTTAGAGATGTTTCAAAATTTTACTATTAAGCAAAACAGACAAAAAATTGCATCATATTTCTCCTGTATATTTTAATACCACACTGATATTACTTTCAACATTCATCTGTTCATCCATTATGCTGAACCAAAAAATATTAATTGAATATCTGCTGTACAGTATAAATTATGGAATTGTATGTACCTCACTATATTTTATCTATTTATATGAATATCTCTGTTAATAAATTTAATTTGTTTAGAGCAAGGACTTTTTTTATTCACTCTCATATTCCATTGATTAGCATAGTGCTCAAAAGAAGCTACTGAGAAAATATTGAATAAATAAAAATGTTTTTTTAACAATTATTCACAAAAGTTTATGGAACATTGTATATCACCCTTTGATTTCTTATTCCAGTATGATCCCCCTCAAATATGTCCTGTGTATTTTTATAAGTCACTGATCTTAAATGCAAATCCGAAACTCTTCCCAATTTTGTATATCTAGCTTTCCAGTTTTGCACAGCAAAGTTCAAAGTCCATGAATTTATTTTATTTTATTTATGTTTATTTATTTATTGTTGAGAGAGAGAGAGAACACAAGCAGGGGATGGGCAGAGAGAGAGGGAGACACAGAATTCGAAGCAAGCTCTGGGCTCTGACCTGCCAGTGCAGAGTCAGAGGTGGGCTCAAACTCACAAACTGTGAGATCATGACCTGAGCCAAAGTTGGACTCTTAAACGACTGAGCCAACCAGGTGCCCCATAAGTACACATCTTTAAATGTTTATTTATTTGAGAACGATAGAGCAACTGCACCCTTGAGTGTGCATGTGAGATGGGGAGGGGCAGAGAGAGAGGGAGACAGAGGATCCCAAACAGTCTCCACGCTGTCAGCATAGAACCAGTTGTGAGGTGTGGGGCTCAATCTCACGAACCGTGGGATCCTGACCTGCACCAAAATCAAGAGTTGGACGCTTAACTGACTGAGTCATCCAGGTGCCCCCAAAAGTCCACATCTTGAGCAAGACATGTAAGACCTTTGATTGTCTTCTGCCTGTTCTCTCAGTCTGAACTTCTGCAGGTCCATTCACTTCCTTACATTCCATTTTGTTTCGAAAATTTGTATGTAGTTTTTTTTTTAAGTTTATTTATTTTGAGAGAGAGCAGACAAGGGGCAGAGAGAGACGGGGAAAGATAGAATCCCAAGTAAGCACCGTACCAGCAGCACTGAGCCCAATGCGGTCCTTGAGCTCACACACCATGAGGTCATGACCTGAACCGAAACCAAGAGTTGGACACTCAACTGACTGAGCCATCAGACACCCCTGTACACATGATTTTATATTTTGCCTAGACTTCTCTTCTTTCTTGGATATAGAAAATTCCTACTCATTCTTCAAGACCCACCTCAGTCATTTCCATGTTTTTTAAAGTTTCCTTGACCCCAGATGTAACCACTTCACTTGGCATGCAGTCATTTTGCCGAATTTATACTTTTATTGAGGTATTCCCCAAATCATGTTTCAAGGAAATTAGTTCTGTAAGATACCAACAAGTGTTACTGCAGAGAGAAAAAGAAGTAGGGAATATCCTCTGCTCCAAAAAATTTGAGGGGTTGTGTGTTAAGTAAAATTACAAAGGTGTATTTATTCCAGGAATAGTCAGAGCCTCTATAGTTCTGATATTCATGGTCAATTTTCAAGAGCAGACTATATAATATACATTGTTTCCCATATATATTTCTCTATGGAAACCATCTTGCACACAATACTAAACATCCCATGAGACTCAAGTATTCTACTAACTAATTGTAGTTTGTGAAAACTCTATTATTTTACTTAGTGTGATTATTTCCTTAGAGACTGTAGGCTTCTTAAGGTCAGGGTGTGTGTACTATGTATCATTTTTACTCTTTACTTAAGTAGAATGTGAATGATTTTTTTTATATAGACCTAATTTAAAATCAGATAGTCTAAATCGCATGTCATTATGGGGATAAGAAAAGTGTAATTTCTTCATCTGTCTTATTTATTGTGATTGTGTTTGAAGTAGTAAGTATGAACATTGGATAAATTACTAATTAAGTGAAGCATGTAAATAAGATGAAAATTAATTTTTTCCCTGTATTCTATATTTTTAGAAGTCTACATCTGCTCATTTCACCATTGCAGTATATTTTTAATAGTTAGAACACTTTAAAGGTAACATACACTAAAATTATATGTTTTCTTAAATATCTAAAATATCTCACATTGATAGTTATTTAATGTTTTTCATTATTTTGGACCTTTTCTGATGGAATTTTATAGAAAAGGGTCAAATTACATAAACCATATTTAACCTATATTTTAAATATTTAAAGGGCATGAATGTTTCTGAATTCACATCTATCTTTATAGTATATCTATCTTTATAGTATATGATTTAACAATGAAATATTCATGCAGATGAACAGCAAAATTCTGCTAAGGTGCAAACACAGATACATAGATTTATATTTAGCTTCCTTCTATTCTGAGTCTACATAGCTGATGAAGGTTTCTTTTCATAGGCATTTTAGTGAGCAACTGGTTGAAAACATTCTAAGACCATTGCTACTCAGTGTGAACCCAATTTAGCGCAATGTAAAGATTTTAATAAAAAAATAAAAATCCTTGAATTTGTATATTTTGTGAATGTTGATTGATTTGAAGAAATTTCTCTTGCTGTTTTACTTAACTCATTAATCAATTTGATCAAAGAAGTAAAAAGTTGACCAAATTTTTGCATACACATTCTATCTCACTTTTTAAACTTCATTTGCTGGTGTTAGACCATAGCTGGGAGGTCAGATGAACATTCTGTTGTCATTTCTCTTCTATTTGTTTCCCCTCTCAAATATGATTATTTTCTTGGCTGTTACTTTAAAATCTGGAGAGACAGTAATTTTAAGAGCAATCTTAGTAAGGAGTATTGCAGGTGGATCACTGAAACCCTATTCTCAAATAGAGTTCTTATGAAACATAGAGGAGCATTAAAGGCTCGGAACTAATGATCAATCTTTATTGTTGATTAGGTACATGATTCTATATTTTTGTTAGGCAATTTACACAAATTCTATACTTCAATTCAAAAATTTTATCTTCATCTCTTTTCACATTGAAGTTAACAGCTGTTGTCTCCTAAACTACTCTACAGATGCTCCATTCAACACATGAAAATTTCCTAAGACTGTTTCTGTTCTAAACAAAAAGAAGACTCAGGCTTATTCATGCAGTTCACCTCAATTAAGTGATAACAATCAATGAGGATAATGGGCCATTTAAATGCAAGTATTAATCATTCATTTTTTATATGACTTGACTACACTCTTTATGTTGAAGAAAAGTATAAAATAAAAACACCCAGACTATCTTCCAGCAGAACTAATGTACACATTTAAACATTCATGAAAATGTAAGTTATGTTTTTCATAGTGACAATTCAACTGACAGTCAAGAATACTATGCTCTATCCTAATAATATACGGATTATGGTGGCATAAAAATAATGTTTTTGGAAGACAGATATGGCCAACAATTACATGAAACATTCAACATCACTAATCATCACAAATCAAAACACACTGAGATATCATCTCACATCTGTTAGTATGGCTACTATCAAAAGACAAAAGATAACAAATGCTGGAGAGAATGTGGAGAAAAGAGAGCACTTATATACCATTGGTAGGAATATAAGCTGGTACACTATGGAAAACAGTATGGAGGTTCTTCAAAAAGTTGAAAATAGAACTGCAATATGATCCACCAATCCTACTTCTGTGTATATATATCGGAAGGAAATGAAACCACTATCTTGAAGAGATATTTATACCTCCATGTCCATTGTAGCACTATTTTTTTAACTCAAACTTTCTTTTTTATTATTTCATTTTATTTTATTTTTACTTTATTTATTTATTTTTTAAATTTACATCCAAGTTAGTTAGCATATAGTGAAACAATGATTTCAGGAGTAGATTCCTTAATGCCCTTTACCCATTTAGCAAATCCTCCCTCCCACAACCCTTCCAGTAACCCTCTGTTTGTTCTCTATATTTAAGTGTATCTTATGTTTTGTCCCCCTCCCTGTTTTTATATTATTTTTGCTTTCCTTCCCTTGTGTTCATTTTTTCTGTGTCTTAAAGTCCTTATATGAGTGAAGTCATATTATATTTGTCTTTCTCTAACTGACTAATTTCGCTTAGCATAATACCCTCTAGTTCCATCCATGTAGTTGCAAATGGCAAGATTTCATTCTTTTTGTTGCTGAGTGATACTCCATTGTACATATATACCAAATCTTCTTTATCCATCCATCCATTTATGGACATTTGGGCTCTTTCCATACTTTGGCTATTGTTGATAGTGCTGCTATAAGCATTGGTGGGGTGCATGTGCCCCTTTGAAACAGCATACCTTTATCCCTTGGATAAATACCTAGCAGTGCTATTGTTGGGTCATAGGGTAGTTCTATTTTTAATTTTTTGAGGAACCTCCATACTGTTTTCCAGAGTGGCTGCACCAGTTTGCATCCCCACCAGCAGTGCAAAAGAGATCCTCTTTCTCCACATCCTTGCCCACGTCTGTCGTTGCCTGAGTTGTTAATGTTAGCCATTCTGACAGGGGTGAGGTGGTATCTCATTGTGGTTTTGATTTGTATTTCCCTAATGATGAGTGATGTTGAGAATTTTTTCATGTATCGGTTGGCCATCTGGATGTCTTCTTTGGAGAAATGTCTATTTATGTCTTTTGCCCATTTCTTCACTGGATTATTTGTTTTTTGGGTGTTGAGTTTGGTAAGTTCTTTATAGATTCTGGATACTAACCTTTATCTGATATGTCTTTTGCAAATATCTTCTCCCATTCTGTAGGTTGCCTTTTAGTTTTGCTGATTGTTTCCTTCACTGTGCAGAACCTTCTTATTTTGATAAGGTCCAAATAGTACATTTTTGCTTTTGTTTCCCTTGCCTCCGGAGACGTGTTGAGTAAGAAGTTTCTGCGGGCAAGATCAAAGAGGTTTTTGCCTGCTTTCTCCTGGAGGATTTTGATGGCTTCCTGTCTTATATATAGGTCTTTCATCCATTTTGAGTTTATTTTTGTGTATGGTATAAGAAAGTGGTCCAGGTTGATTTTTCTGCATGTTGCTGTCATTCCATTGGATATTCTTTCCTTCCTTCTCAAAGATTAGTTGACCATACGTTTGTGGGTCCATTTCTGGGTTCTCTTTTCTGTTCCATTGATCTGAGTGTCTGTTTTTGTGCCAGGACCATACTGTCTTGATGATTAAGCTTTGTAATACAGCTTGAAGTCCGGGATTGTGATGCCTCCTGCTTTGGTTTTCTTTTTCAAGATTGCTTTGGCTATTTGGGGTCTTTTCTAGTTCCATACAAATTTCAGGATTGTTTGTTCTGGTTCTGTGAAGAATGCAGGTGTTATTTTGATAGGTATTACATTTAATATGTAGATTGCTTTGGGCAGTATTGACATTTTAACAATATTTGTTCCTCCTATCCAGGAGAATGGAATATTTTTCCATTTTTTTGTGTCTTCTTCAATTTATTTCATAAACTTTCTATAGTTTTCAGTGTACAGATTTTTCACCTCATTGGTTAGATTTATTCCTAGGTATTTTATGTTTTTTGGTGTAATTGTAAGTGGGGTTGATTCCTTTATTTCTCTTTCTGTTGCTTCATTGTTGGTGTATAGGAATGCAACCGATTTCTGTGCATTGATTTTATATCCTGCAACTTTGCTGAATTCATCAATCAGTTCTAGCAGTTTTTTGTAGAATCTTTTGGGTTTTCCATGTAGAGGATCATGGCATCTGCAGAGAGTGAAAGTTTGACCTCCTCCTAGCTAGGATTGGATGCCTTTTATTTCTTTGTGTTGTCTGATTGCTGAGGCTAAGATTTCCAATACTATGTTGAATAACAGTGGCTAGAGTGGACATCCCTGTCTTGTTCCTGACATTAAGGGGAAAGCTCTCAATTTTCCCCACTGAGGATGATATTAATGTTGGGTCTTTCACATATGGCTTTTATGATCTCGAAGTATGATCCTTCTGTCCCTACTTTCTTGAGGGTTTTTATCAAGAAATGATGCTGTATTTTGTCAAATGCTTTCTCTGCATCTATGGAGAGGATCATATGCTTCTTGTCCTTTCTTTTATTAATGTGACGAATCAGATTGATTGTTTTGCAGATATTGAACCAGCCCTGCATCCCAGGTATAAATCCCAATTGGTGGTGGTGAATAATGTTTTTAATGTATGGTTGGATCCAGTTGGCTAATATCTTACTGAGGATTTTTGCATCCCTGTTCATCAGGGAAATTGGTCTGTAGTTCTCCTTTTTAGTGGGGCCTTTGTCTGGTTTTGGAATCAAGGTAATGCTGGCTTCATAGAAAGAGTTTGGAGGTTTTCCTTACATTTCTATTTTTTGGAACACCTTCAAGACAATAGGTGTTAACTCCTCCTTAAATGTTTGGTAGAATTCCCCTGGAAAGCCATCTGGCCCTGGACTCTTGTTTTTTGGAAGATTTTTAATTACTAATTCGATTTCTTTACTGGTTTCAGGTCTGTTCAAATTTCCTATTTCTTCCTGTTTTGGTATACAGGAACATATACAGTTTTGGTAGTGTATATGTTTCTAGGAATTTGTCTGTTTATTCCAGATTGCCCATTTTATTGGTGTATAATTGCTCATAATATTCTCTTATTATTGTTTGTATTTTTCTTGTGTTGGTTGTGATCTCTCCTCTTTCATTCTTGATTTTATTAATTTGGGTCCTTTCCTTTTTCTTTTTCATCAAACTGGCTAATGGTTTATCAATTTTGATAATTCTTTCAAATAATCAGCTTCTGGTTTCATTAATCTGTTCTACTGTTTTTTTTGTTTGTTTGTTTGTTTGTTTTTGTTTGTTTCAATAGCATTAATTTCTGCTCTAATCTTCATTATTTCTTGTCTTCTGCTGGTTTTGGGTTTTGTTTGCTGTGCTTTTTCCAGCTCTTTAAGGTGTAAGGCTAGGTTGTGTTTCTGAGACCTTATTTCCTTCTTTAGGAAGGCCTGGATTGCTGTATACTTTCCTCTTATGACCACCTTTGCTGCATCCCAGGGGTTTTGGACTGTGGTGTTCTCATTTTCATTGGCTTCCGTTTACTTTTTAATTTCCTCTTTAACTGCTTGGTTAGCCCATTCATTCTTTAGTAGGATGTTCTTTAGTCTCCAAGTATTTGTTACCTTTTGGAATTTTTGTCTTGTTGTTGATTTCGAGTTTCATAGTGTTGTGGTCTGAAAATGTGCACAGTATGATCTCGATCCTTTTGTACTTGTTGAGGGCTGATATGTGTCCCAGTATGTGGTCTATTCTGGAGAATGCTCCATGTGCACTAGAGAAGAATGTATATTCTGCTGCTTTAGGGTGAAATGTTCTGAATATATCTGTTAAGTCCATCTGGTCCAATGTGTCATTCAAAGCCATTGTTTCATTGTTCATTTTCTGATTAGATGATCTGTCATTACTGTAAGTGGGGTGTTGAAGTCCCCTACTATCATGGTATTATTATCAATGAGTTTCTTTATGTTTGTGATTAACTGATTTATGTATTTGGGTGCCTCCACATTTGTAGCATAAATGTTTACAATTGTTAGGTCTTCTTGGTGGATAGACCCATTAATTATGATAAAATTCCCATCTTCATCTCTTGTTACAGTCTTTATTTTAACGTCTAGATTGTCTGATATAAGTATGGCTACTCCTGCTTTCTTTAGTTGACCATTAGTATGATAGATCATTCTCCATCCCCTTACTTTCAATCTGAAGGTGTCTTTAGGTCTACAGTGGATCTCTTGAAAACAGCATATAGATGGATCTTATTTTCTTATCCATTCTGTTACCCTGTCTCTTTTGATTGGAGCATTTAGTCCCTCGATGTTTAGAGTACTGAAAGATATGAATTTTTTGCCATTATGCTGCTTGTAGAGTTGGAGTTTCTGGTGGTGTTCTCTGGTCCTTTCTAGTCTTTGTTGCTTTTGGTATGTATGTATGTATGTATGTATGTATGTATGTATTTCATCTTTTCTCCCCTCAGAAAGTCCCCCTTAAAATCTCTTGCAGGGCTGGTTTAGTGGTCATGAACTCCTTTAATTTTTGTTTGTCTGGGAAACTTTTTTCTATTTTGAATGACAGCCTTGCTGTCTAAAGATTTCTTGGCTGCATATTTTTCTGATTCAGCACATTGAATATATCCTGCCATTCCTTTCTGGCTTGCCAAGTTTCTGTGGATAGGTCTGCTGCAAACCTGATCTGTCTTCCCTTGTAGGTTAAGGATTTTTTTGTCTCTTGCTGCTTTCATGATTCTCTCCTTGCCTGAGTATTTTGTGAATTTGACTATGATATGCCTTGTTGATGGTCGGTTTTTGTTGAATCTAATGGGGTCCTCTGTGCTTCCTGGATTTTGATGTCTGTATCTTTCCCCAGGTTAGAAAGTTTTCTGCTATGATTTGCTCATATAACTCTTTTATCCCTTTTTATCTCTCTTTATCTTCTGGGATCCCTATGATTCTAATGTTGTTCCTTTTTAATGAGTCACTGATTTCTCTAATTCTCAAATCATGCTCTTTTGCCTTAGTCTCCCTGTTTTGTTCTGCTCCATTATTCTCCATAAGTTTGTCCTCTGTATCGCTGATTCTCTGCTCTGCCTCATCCATCCTTGCCACTGTGGCATCCATTTGATATTGGAGCTCAGTTATAGCATTTTTTATTTCATCCTGACTAGCTTTTACTTCTTTTATCTCTGCAGAAAGGTATTCTAATCTATTTCCAACTCCACCTAGTATTCTTATTATTGTGATTCTAAATTCTGGTTCAGACATCTTGCTTGTATCTATGTTGGTTAAGTCCCTGGCTGTCATTTCTTCCTGCTCTTTCTTTTGGGGTTATTTCCTTCATTTTGTCATTTTGAAGAGAGAAAAGGAATTAATGAGGTAAAAAAATATAAGTTAAAAAAATTAAAATTAAAAAATTAAAAACAACAGCAGTGCACACACACACACACACACAAATCAAATAACTTATGCTAGATTCTAGGTGTGTTTTGGTCTGGATGTTGAAAGGGGCTTGAAAGGGAAAGAGGAAAAAAAAAAAACAGAAAGGAAATCATTTGAAAATTTGAAAAAAATGAATACACTGAAATAGAATGAAATGAAATGATGGAAGTAAAATAAAATTTTAAAAAATTGACACAAAAGTAAAAAATTTTTTAATAAAAATTGAAAATAAACATGTTTTTTTCTCTTTCTATATTCAAGAAATAGAAAAGAAATGAAAAACAAAAAAAAATAAAAATAAAATTGAATAGATGGACCAGTGAACTCACTGAAATATGATTCAAATTTTCCCCTAGAAGTCAAACTATGAAGTGCTTTATAGTCTGTAAACTAAGCAGGCAGAGAGATTTGTGTTCCTGAAGAGCCAGGTTGGCCCAGTTGGGCAGGGCTTAGTGTAATGGCTCCATTCTCCACTAGATGGCGCTGCTTAGCTTACTGAGGTGGAAGGGCTTGTAGGTGTGTGAAAATGGCGACACAACTCTGTTCTCCCTGATCAGCCATCAGTAACCCGTCCTATCTTCCGCCCACTCCCCGCTTATATACTGTCTGTGACCAAGCCCTAGGCAACACCTCCCTCCTGAGTTTTATCTCAGATGTGGCTGTTTTTCCTGACCCTTTATTTCTGAGGGACTGTGGCTTTGACCCATTCTGCCCCTCTGTGTGAGGTCTCACCTAGCAATGGCTGGGTGCCTGCAGCACCCAGGAACTTTCATGGGACCGTGCTGCTACCAATGCCTAGAGACTGTGGGTAGGTGCCAGCCTGCTCCAGAAAAAGTTCACCTGATCAGGTACTAGCACGTTTCAGGGATTATGGAAAATTCAATGTACATCTGGCACCCCAACTACCTTGTTCCAGCACAGCAAATGTGGTTGTTCTCTGGGGTCTCCTGGGACCTGGTGGCCACATAGCCTCTACTAAATGTCCTTACAGCAGTGTAACTGTTTCTCCCTGTGTGGCCTGAGGACCTCTTGGACTCCACCCTGTTCCTGGGAATTCACCCTTCCCACCAGAGGACTGCCATGTATCAAGCTGCAGAGCCTCAGACTCTGTGCTCCCCCTGTTTATAGAGTATTAATGGAATTTAAACCTTAATTCAAATTTAATCCTTTCTCCTTTCTCCCTTTATTTATTCAGTCCCTTGCAGTCGTTTTCTCCTTTCTCCCTTTTTTGTTCAGTCCACTCTTTCTTGTTATCTCCAGCTGCTTTTGGGGGGTGGGGGAGTGCCTTTCCTGTATTCTCCCCCCATCTCCGCCCTCTCTCCACAAGCAAAAACAGCTCCCTGCCCTCCACAGCTTCTCTCTCCTCTTAGTTCACCCCTCTGTGCCATGTACCTGCTGAGTTCTGTGGTTCAGGTTGTGTAGATTGTTGTGTTAATCCTCCAAATCAGTTTTCTAGATGTGCAGGATGGTTTAGTTTTGATCTCTGTAGCACTGTTTATAGTAGCTGAGACATAAAAATTTAAGTCTCCATCAACAGATGAATGGATAACGAAAATGTGGTATATAGACATATATATGAAATATTCTTCAGCCCTATACAAGAATTAAATCTTACCATTTGTAACAACATGGGTGAATATTGAAGGCATATGCTAAGCGAAATGAGTCAGAGAGAGAGTGTGTGGCAAATACTGTATGATCTCATTTATATGTGAAATCTAAAAAACATCCTCCTAGAAATAGAGTAGAATGGTGGTTGCCAGAGGCTGCAGGGTAGCGGAAATGAGGAGATGTTGGTCAAAGGGAGTAAATGCTCTGTCATAAATTGAATACTTTCTGGGGATCTAATACACAGCTTGATGACTGTTGTTAGCCTTACTGTATACTTGAATGTATACTTGAATGTTGTTAAGATTAAATATTCTCACCTTACTTTAAAAAAAATATTATTAAGATTAAATTTTCTCACCTTACTTTAAAAAAAATTATTATGTGAGGTGATGGATATGTTAACGAACCTTATTGTGGTAATTATTTCAAAATATACACATGATTCAAATTTTCAGGTTGTACACCTTAAACTTACACAAAGTTATATATCAGTTATATCTTAATAAAGCTGGGAAAATGACATTCTTGGGTTAGATTAATTTTTAAAGTATACTAGGTAGAAAAACATTTAACTTTCATATGAATGGTCAGACTGCAATGTTTAAATACTGTTTTTATTCAGGCATTTTCTTAATCTCAGAATTAAAAAAGAACAAAGAGGGATCCAATCTAACTTCCAGGTAATTGATACCATTCTAGATGTTTACGAATGAGGATCATGCCATCTCCCAAACCTACTCTATTTTTTTTTTTCCCATCTGAGTAGTACCTACTTTCTTAGGCTTTCTTTAAATTAATTATGCTTCATTAAAAAGGCAATTTGTTATAAAGGAGTGATAACCAAACTTAAGTGAACCTAAAATTCACCTAGACAGCTTTCTAGAATGCATATTCATAGGATACAATGCCCAAAATCTGATCAGTAGGTTTTGATTGTAACTTAGCAATCTGATTTTAAGAGACATCTCAGGTGAATCATACAGACATTCTACAGATCCCATTTCAATAACACTTCAAGAGACAATGATAGGCAGTCTAAGGAACCATGTCCAAAGGGCATAACAGTTCAGATGTATTTCAGACAACCCCATAAACAGGAAGTTTCAATCCAAAAGATGGACATAACAGGAAGGGTATACAGGTGGGTCATATGTAATGGTAGTCACTGTGTGTCTAGGGATCTGACAACAGTCCCATCCTCCCTCCTTCAACCCAAGAACCAGAGGGTAAGAAAAAGAGAGTCAGCCACAGCCAACTTTCTAACTAACTTTCTAACACAGGCAGAAACTACTGAATATTTCAGCTGGCTTTTGTAACTTAATTTGAGGTCTCTTTCGATGGAGTAACTAAGATTACTTCTGTACAATGAGTTTTAGAACTGTTATTTCTCCCATTCAAATATTTAGGTCTTAAATATGTAGTGAGGCTTTGACTAGATACACATAGATAGATAGGTATATATAAAGAGATAAAGATATACGATTCCATAGCCCACAAAATAAGTTTCTTCTAATTTTTTAAAACTTTTTTTAATGTTTATTTATTCTTGAAAGAGAGAGAGAGAAAGAGAGAGACAGAGACAGAGCATGAGTGAGGGAGGGGCAGAGAGATAGGGAGACACAGAATCTGAAGCAGGCTCCAGGCTCTGAGCTGTCAGCACAGAGCCCAACACGGGGCTTGAACTCATGAACCATGAAATCATGACCTGAGCTAAAATCGGAAGCTTAATTGACTGAACCACACAGGCTCCTCACCCACAAAATAAGTTCTGTCTATCTCCTTGACAGGCCACCTACATCCCTATACTACTAGTGGTATTTCTTTCATTTGTTCCTTTGTTACTTGCCTTGATTTGCTCTACCTTTCAGTCAAACTGGATAATTCACCATTCCCAAACTCATCCCTGTTATTATTGTGGCCATACTTTTCTGACGCTTTTCTATCTGGTGTACCATTTCCATATGCCTAATTCTACTAATCTTTCAGGGCCCAGCTTAAATGCCACCATCACCTGGAAGTCATTTGTTCTTCATGATCAGTAGGAATTGTTTTTGATTTCCACAGCATTTTTAGCTTTACTTCATTTCTGAGCCTTTCAATTTCTCATTTCTATTATGATTATCTGCATTTGGATCCTCCCCTTTTTGAAACTGTAAGTTCCTTGGGGTGCCTGGGTGGCGCAGTCGGTTAAGCGTCCGACTTCAGCCAGGTCACGATCTCACGGTCCGTGAGTTCGAGCCCCGCATCGGGCTCTGGGCTGATGGCTCAGAGCCTGGAGCCTGTTTCCGATTCTGTGTCTCCCTCTCTCTCTGCCCCTCCCCCGTTCATGCTCTGTCTCTCTCTGTCCCAAAAAAATAAATAAACGTTAAAAAAAAAAAAAAAAGAAAAGAAACTGTAAGTTCCTTGGAATCAAGAGCTGTGTTTTTTTCCCCCTCTTAAAATTTCCCTTAACATATATGTCTATACATACAATAAGTATGCAAAATATTTTTTAATGGTTGCCTTCTCTCTCCATTGTAACTTATCAAAAATCTTGAAAATGTGAGACTTGAAATTTCATAGGCAAAATGCTTTCTAATTCTTTACATGTCTATTAATAAAATCTAAAAATTTCATTATGGTAGCTTGTAAATGATTCTTGTGGCTGCTGTTGTTTAATTTTTACTACCAGTCACATCATTAACCATTAACAGTTGTAGGATTTTAAAAAATGTAACGTTGTAGTTACCCAGACAAGTCTTTCCTATTTTGCATTTGTACAACTTTCAAACCCATGTAGCATTTTATGAAATTTTTAATGTTGTCCTTTATTCTATCTTTTCAAGATATTTTTGGATCTTGATCAACTCTGCCAGGAAATAGGCTAGCTATCTCCCTCACTGTCCCCACTCCCTCATTCTCAGCTATAAGTAATGTGCTCATTGGAGAAACATAACTTTTCTGTCTTTAAGCTTCATTGATAAAAATGAGCAGGATAGGGAAAAGAATAGAGAACTCGCTTCTGATTAACATCAGTTGAAATTAGAACATTTTGAATCCTCCAATAGGACCATAATCCTCGATTTTATCCACAAAGATGTCTTGAGAGACATTTCACTGTCTTACTGTAATCAACGTCTATTCTTTTTATTGATTGATTGATTGATTGATATGCCAAGTTGATCACAGTAAAAAGAGCTGAGTTCCTACATTAATCAAGAAACCTAAAGCTCTGTGGTATAAACCAGTTAACAATTTTCGGTAATTTATATACCGTCCAGTGTTAGGTGTGCATTTATATTTTAATCATCTCTCACATAGAACACCCTTATTTATTTTTTTAAATAGTGAAAACATGGTTTTTATCTAATATGCTAGGTTTATACAAATAAGCAAATTGCTTCTAAGTTATTATTTTGGTCTCTTTTGCCCATGTTCTCAATTAGTGTTACCTAAAAAAAAATAAAAAGTAAAAATAAGTAATTAATTTACTAGGTTAATGTAAATTGTATCATCACAGGAGTTTAAGGTGTTTAAAATTATATTTTTAAAATGCTATCAATTTAGAGTGCCTACTATATTAAAGGTACTGTGTTTAGGGCCTTAGGCATGATATCTCATCAACCTCCATCACAATCTTATGAAATAAGCATTATTATTTCTATTCCTATTATTATTATTCCACAGAAGGAAACCTGAGGTGTAGTGTTCCACTCATTTATTCAACAGCTATTGATTAACTGTCTGTTATGTCTCTTGCACAAAGTTGGCCCTGTTTATACAATTTCATTGTACAATTTCTTATTCACATAATTTCATTGAATTTATGTTTTGATGGAAGGTGGATTTCCATCAACTCACTAGAGAAATACTAGACAAGTAATTAGAGAACATATCTGTTAGTTTCGATTATGAAAAGTGCTACAGAGAAATCCAGAAGGGGTATGAAATTATATAGCAGAGAAACCTGATCTGGTTGGTTGCAGGGTGGGGGGAGTCAGGGAAGGTTTTTGAGTCCACAAGTATAAGAGCTAAACAACCAAAGAGAGATTGGCAGTGGGGTTGGGGGAAGAGGGCAGATTATTCAGGGCAAAGAGAGGAGCATCTGCAAAGGTTCAGAGATGGGAAAGGAGGATACACTTGTCAGAAAATAGAGGGAAGTTAGTATGATTGCAGAGTGAGAGGGAGCATAGGAAGGAGACTTTGGATCTTACACGGTCTTCCTGCAGGCCACCTGTTAATTTTAGATTTGAGCCCAAAGGGAATGTGAAGACAAACGCCTTTTGTCTTCAAAAGTCTTACTTTTGTCTTCTGTATTTGTATTTTGTCTTTTGTATTTGTATTTTGTTTGTTTTAATTAGGAGTGAACTATAATCATATTTGCTCTGTGAAAGATTATTCTGGCTGCTGTTTAGAGCATGGACTGGAAAACAGCACAAAAGGATGAAGGAATACCATTTAGGAGGCTTTTGCAGGGGTGAAGGGGAAAGATAACAGTGCCTTGAAGTGAAAACGGTAGAGAAAAATGAATGAAGTAACGAGAAGTTTAGGAAATAGAATTGGCAAGACTTAGTAACTGATTGAATGAGGTGATGAAGAAAAAGGAAAAAGCCAAGGCCTGTTCAATGGGGTGGATGTTAATTAAATTGTTGCCCAAGGACGAACAGCTAATAAGTGTTAGGGATCTGGACCCTGTTCAAAATTTGTGCTCTTAACATTGTGGTCCTCTGCAACCCAGCTTAAAATGGCCAAGAGCTCCAGTATTTGAAATTTTACAATATGGCTTCAACAATATAAATCCTACAATATAAATGCTTGGGCATATGTGATAGCATCCTGGGGAGGCACCTGTAATGCAAAATGGACCGTGGAGCATATTCAGGTTCTGTTATTCTGAATTTATTGTGGCGACACTTCAGAGTAGCTGTAAAACTCTGGGATTCTTTCATTTGTGTTTTATTCTATAAACTGCTGGTAGGAATAATAAGCATAATAATAATACGTATAATTCAAGGTAAAAATGAAGAATAAATATTCCCTAGAATCCTTGGATGAAAGAAAAACTTCCTCCCAGATCATAAAATTATATATTTTCTGCATAATTTTATATCTTAGTCTGTCTTTTCGAATAATACTAAAATTTTGATGTGTCTTCTTAAATACTGTGTGACCATTTGTGCAGATCAGGAGAATTAATTACATATGAGATCAGGTAGAATGTCTCTTTTTTTGAATGCAAATACCCCCAGTAATGTGAAGTAGTAAATCATAACCCATAATATTCTTTTACCTTCTGGTTAAAAGTTAATCACGAAAAGAATTATAGCCACAGAATTTCATCTTTAAAAATGTTGCCACCAAGAGGTAACTTTGTCATTCGGCAGCAGTGGTTCATTTTTTCCCCTTTGCCTTCTTAAATTTTTGTGTAAGATTTGCTTCCAAAACGTGTAATTTCAAGTTTCTTCCACAGCTCTGAATACTATTTCCTATGCAATGTACTAATTTTTTTAGATGTGATCACATACAGACATGACATATTTTATTGAGATGAAACAAAGGGAATAGTAAAATATATGTAATTATTTTAAATGTTGCTAGAGCCCCACCTACAGTGACATAGTTTTATCTCCTTCACAGGCTACTGCTATGTACATAGTTATTTCTCAGGTTTATTCCTTTTCCAACAGACGCAAATCAGACGATGCCAGATTATGCCAGATCTGTGGAGGATGAACTAGGTTTGTGGCTTTAATTGCAATCCTCAGTGTATTTAGGCACTGGGGACATTGGGAAGAACATGGCAAATATCAAATGAGAAGTAATAAGTTGTTTTGCAGAACAGAAAGTTTATCATCCCTACCATGAAAAAGCACTCAGAATTGAGTGAATCAAGAACTAATGATAGGTTCTGAAAGTAAAGGTTAAGATACAGCACATAAGAACATATGCTTTCATTGAGAACATTATCATGGTGGAGTGGTTAAAAGCACATTGTCTGGACTCTGGCTTCCAGCACCATCATTTACTAGCTCTGTGACCTTTGCCAAGTTAACTTAAACAAGGCAATCACAGGGTTGTTAGAAGGCTTAAAGACATGACCCATAGAGCTCTTAGTACAGTGCCTGGCACATGGTTAGCACTGGATAAATGTTGTTGTTGTTGTTGTTGTTGTTGTTGTTGTTACTCTAATACACTTACCCAGCCATTCTTAGTAAGGACAGTGGTGAGCACTTGGTAGAAGATAGAAGCAGGGTAAATGGTACAAGAACATACCTTCTTTTTCATGTTTCATCCATTGTCTGTTTGGCCTGTTAACATACTATTCTTTCCTCTTCTGCTTTTGCACATGCCATGGTTCATATAAAATTATAAGTAGAGTAGTCCTTACTTTAAAGCTTATCAGTACATCCATTTTGGGGGTCTCATCTTTAGAAATCCTCAATTTGTAAAAAACTACATTGTTTAGGCTAATAATATCAAGTATATCAAGCATATTAAAGTGTATAGTATGTAATGAGGTTCTACCAAAGAAAACAAATTTTCTACCACTATATTTATATGCCTTTATAACCAGGGGATTATGATCTCATCTAATGAAAGACCATGAATTATAATAAGAATATATTTAAATGACATAAGAATTCACATATCAGTGATCACACTCCTGAATGAAATGTAGATTCGTTCAGGAAAAATGAATGTATAATTATTCAGCAGAGGACCCTGGGTTCTCCTGAATGCAATCTCTTTGTTTCCTTTGCAAGGAGAGTCTATATTTTAAAATGAAACGAATGTTAATGCATCTAATTGAAACATTTGCAGCTTTGGCTCTAAAACCAGGGAATTAATGAGGAAATAGAGAAAAGGGGTTCCTGGTGCACTGTCAGTGCACCAGGAACATAAATTGGTACAGCCACTATGGAAACCATATGGAGGTTCCTCAGAAAGTTAAAAATAGAACTATCATATATATGATCCAACAATCCCATTTCTGGGCATATATCCAGAAGAAATGAAATCACTATCTCAAAGAGATATTTGGGCTTCCATGTTTATTGAAGGTTTATTCACAGTTGCCAAGGCATGGAAACAACCTATACGTCCATCAACAAATGAATGGATAAAGAACATGTGACATATATCTATAATGGAATACTCTTCAGCCATAAAAAGGAGTAAATTCTGCCATTTGCACAATGGGACACATAGATGGGTCTTGAGGGCATTATGCTACTTAAAATAAGCTAGCAGAGAAAGACAAATATTGTATATACTCACGTGTGGAATTCAAAAATGTCAAAATCATAGAAACAGAGGGTAGACTGCTGGTTATCAGGGGCTCGAGGGTGAGAGAAATGGAGAGATATTGGTCAAATGGTGAAAATGTTCAGTTATAAGATGAGTAAGTTCCAGGGATCTAACGTACAGCATGGTGATACAGATAACAATACTGTCTTGTATATTTGAAACCTGCTATGAGAGTAGATCTTACATATTCTCACCATAACAACACCCCCCCAAAAAAAAGGTAATTATGTGAGGTGAAGGATTTATTAGCTAATTTTGCTGCGGTAAACACTTGCAATATACACATGTGTCAATTATTACAGTTGTATATCTTAAACTTACACATTATTATTGCCAATTATACCTCAGTAAACCTGGAAACAACAAAACAGGGAGCATAAGACAGAAGAATAGGTGATAAGAATTAAAGAAGGAAATAGGTAGGTAAATAGGAAAAAAAGAGTAGGTTACACAACATGGAACTGATTTTTTTTAATTGTATGTACTCTTAGCATAAAAAATTTAAATTATATAAAGTAAACATTTAACAGTATTTACATCTGGTAAAGGATCTGGTAACAGTATCTACATCTGGTAGGATTAGGGAGTGGTCATTCATTTATTCATTTTTTGCTAAATATTTTCCAGTTATTCTACTATGTATTTCATTTGTCCTTAAAGAAGAAATAAACAGAAATGCAAAGTAAGCTGACCAAATGACAATTAGTAGGGTCCATTTATTTTTATATTCTGTAAAACTGAACAATGTTTTTATTATGTTCAGGAAATATCACAGAGATCCCTAGGAAAATGAGAGCCTGCAGAATTCACACAAGTCAAGTAGAAAGACATACGCTTGTACAAAGGCATTGCCAGTGGCTGAAATGTTTTTATGAAGCAGTAAAACAATAATAAAATGGTCTAATCAATGTAAATTTTGAAGAGTATTCTCAATAAGAAACAGTGGATGAAGTTAGATGTGTCTGGCTTCAAGGAAGTCAGAGACAATTACACATTCTTAAACACAATAAGTTATAACAGCCTAATTTTTGCAAATTAGACACTTCTAGAGAGTTATTTGCTTGCAATAAATCTCAATAAGTGACTTGAATAATAAATGGTTTATTCACTTCATAAAAATGAGTAACTTACTCTTTATCAAGGAAAATAAATCAATAGGATAAAACGTTCTTTTCCCCTTTGTTGTTAGAGAAGAGGATGTTTATAAAAAGCATTGTATCTATAAATGCACAATGAAAACTCAGAAAATCAATGTCCAATACCTTTACAAGGTGTCAAGGGCCCTGTCTTGAGCGATTTCTCAATAGATAGTGACTAGACCTCTTGAATCAGAAATAACCTGGGAAATCTGACCTCTGAGCAGCAAATCAAACTTTCTGGAATCACAGTGGCATCTGTGTTTTTATTAAGTGCCCAACGTAAATTTGGTGTTCCCTGAAGTTTAAGAATATGTAATATGAACTGTAGGCTAAAATCCATAAAAGATTAGGGAAGCGATAGATTACACATTTCTCTTGAAACAAAAGTCTTCTTTATTTGAGTGAAAATTAGTTTAAGATGTAAACTTCCTGATGAAAAGGATGAGTAAACATACCACAAAAGGGCCAATGAGTTTGTAATGCTGTGCTTGTATACAGACTTTGATATATGCCTCTAGGCCATTTTTATTCAAATTGTTTTATATATTCTGAATTAATATGCAAACTGAGAAATCCTTAAAATACCTTCTTCTCATTTGCATAACTGATAGAAATAAAATATTCTTGTTAATCACTGAGGCATATGTAGTATGTTTCAGCTGATTAATTTCATTTTAATGTGATCTCTGTTTTTACCTCCACTCCATAGAGCACTCAAGGCTGAAACAGAAAAGCATTCTCTGAGACATTTATGTCTTTTAGTTATATCCAAAGGTAAATTATTTTTATTTGCAGAGTTTTTGTTTTCTTGTTCCTCTTCTATGTTTTTTTTTTTAAAGGCCTAACTTCAACTTAAAAAGCTCTAGACAATTTAAGAAACAAACAAACAAAAAAAAATACAAAGAACTCATTAGGACAATAGTTTGGGAATATCAGAAATAACCTTGTAGCCTCATAATTTAGGGATTACTTTTTCCAGAGTGGCAATATTTCCAAATTCCTCTGAGGAGCTTTAAAACATTTTTCTAGAAGCACATTTTTATAAATGTCCTTGTATGTTTCATTGAAAGTACACCTGTAACTTGATACAATCACACTATTTACACTTTTGTTTAAATCTTTGCCTTATGAAATATAATCACTTAAGTTTGCGAATTTAATATCCCAGAATTTTTTGAGCCTTCTATATCCCAGATATATCAGTACACAAAATGTTCATGCCCCTGAGTATATTTTTGCTCTTTAAAAACAAAATAATAAAAATTAAGATTTTGAGGATAACAAGTTATCACTGTGTAGAAGTAAGATATTAGTGGTTAGTATTAGTATTAGTGATTAGGTTAGTATTCTGTCAGTCATCCTGGGCTCTGTTATGCCATGGTAACAAATAAGACCAAATTTCAGAGTCTCAAAGAAACCTAAGATGTATTGCTTGTTGGTGGCATATATCCAGCATGTTATACTCAGTTCAGAATTTTGGCTGTCAGGGAAGCCACTCTCTGGAACATTGTTTGGCCCCATGGCAGGGAGAAGGAGATAGCAATATGAATCAGATATTGGATCTTAAAGTTGCCCCTAGAAGTGACACATATCACACTGGACAAAGCAAGTCACATGGCCACAACTAACCACAGTGGGCAAGGAAGTGCAATAATACCAGATGTCAAGGAAAACCACAAGTATTTAATAAATATCACTGTGACTACCACAAGGATACTGGCATATGGGGCAATTGTGTGATATTTTCCTTTATTCTTACTTCTTGCTGACATTAAAATTATCTTTCATACCTGTCTTTCTGAAATGTAAGGCAAAGGTATTAACCTTCAATGGCATTAGTGAAGATTTATAAGCTTAAATTATCCCCACTCTTTGCAAATAGCTGGGTTGGGAGAGAAAAAAAACTAGCTAGATGATGTCAGTTTTCAACAGCTACAGAGGTCAAGAGGCTAAGAAAGGGGGTCATCATGAGAGCCCTAGGCCTTTGGTGGAACAAGGAAAGAAGAAAACTAGATTACTGGAAGCAAAGCTAATGCTTCCAACTTTGTAATTTTACCCATACTCATAAGTCACTTATTTTGTATTCTTGTATAGAACAATTTTTTTTTTCATTGTTTTAAATATATCTGGGGGAGGAAGCAGTAGCTAGCTCTACAGTGTTAGCAATGAAAATTTAAACTGTTAAAAATGGTATGAGGAAAAATGAATTAATTGTCTGGCAGCATTTCTATGCTGCACTGACAGATTATGGAAGGGTCTTATGTGCCAAATATATTATGTTTGTCCTTCAGAACCCCTTTTCATCCTTCCCTACCTTTCTATACTCCCTGAAAGACTGGCATGTGTTCCTTCTTCACCCATTGGCTTTCTGAGTTTAAGCAATGGAGACAGTATCAAGAGATTAGAGATGGGAAGAAGAATGAGGTTAGGATATTTAATCCCAAATTGACTCTCTGCCAGGTCTTTCACAGAGTGGCTTCATTCCTTTACTAAATGCTACTGCTCCTATCAGGTGGCCCTGTCCATTGAAGCATGCTTTCAAGGTCCCAATAACCATTCCTTAATCTTTCTTCTTTGGGCCTTGTGGTAAGGACTTTCTTGTCTTTGCTAGACCTGGAGTACTGCAATAACTCTTCTTTATTTCTCACACCTTGTCACACCTTTATATTATTTATTTTTCTCCCCCAGACAGACTCTCCCATCTGTTTCCTGCCAGAGACCTGACTGAGCTAGTCACTATTTCCAGGTATTATGACATACATTTAGGTCCAGTGCCAATAGTCAAAATGATTAGGTTACAAAAGTCTTAGAAGAAATGAATCTCCATTAAGATTTCATATTCTTAGGATCTCAAAAGTATTTACTGTTGTATGAAGAATGGATTTAAGTCTTGACTTTATCAAATTAAAAAATGTTTAAAATTTTTGTAGTTGCCTGTTGTTACTGTGGAAAATTTGTTCAAAAGCTTCTGAGATACTATAGACTGGGCTATTGATTATGTTAAGAACAGAAAGAAGGACTAGGTATTAATAAAGCTCCAAGTTGGGATTCCTAGGAACTGCTCTTTACTGTGGATCCTGCTGGCAGACACAAATAGAAGTCCAAAGAATGAAGTAAGTGGCAAGAACATGAACCAGCCTGTCAGTCAATCAGTATTTACTTCTCTAAAACCTCACATTCTCCCAGTCCACTGTTTCTATTGATTTATCTAAGACTTTACCAAGTTTTGTTCATTCTGTTATCTTTTATATTGATTTTTATTACTCTCTATTGACCCCATTGTACATAATAACTGCAATATTACTTGGTCTTTTGTTGTATCACTTTCCTCCGTAGTCTGATGCTCCATTGTCCAAGGAGAGAACTGATTTATGCACAAAGTAGAAGGCATATTCTCATTATAACCCTATAAATCAGGAATGGAGATCAAGGGGCAGATATATAACCTTGCATTCCAACAACCAGTCTATGTTGTTCATCTTCCATTACATTCTCATTCTTCATTAAGTTCATTAGTCCTTTGCAGAAATCTTGAAGGGAGATGGAATGACAGTTGGGCATCAAACTTCATAGCTGAGTTCATGAGAAGTTATGTGGGGCAACTCCTGTTTTATCCATTGCCTCACTGAGTGTTTCCATAGACTTAGAAGATGAGGTGTTGCAGCTTTTCCTAATTTAGGAGTTTTCCTGGCAGCAAAGCACAACAACCTTACTTCTTATGCATGATAATACTTCTATTATAGATGTGATAGGAGTAATTCTTAGGTTACACACTCCTAAAACTTTTAGATCATCAAATTATGAAACAAGGTTAAAATGACTTATGATAAATAAGAATTGAGTTACTTTACAGTGAAGTTTTTTTCCCTTTAATTCATTTAGCATGATTTAAAGTGCTTATATCCTATAGAAGTTGGTCTCTAGTGCCTAACTCTTCTCTTTAGTGATTTTGTCTGAATACTTATGAATCAAATGCTTATCCTATGTTTTTTACTATAAAAAATTCTATGTGTGATATAGTCCTTTTCCCAAAAGTAAAATTTGCCAAAGAAAAAAAAAGTCAGCCTTGATAAAAGGTAATACATTTTAAAAAGTGAATGAAAGTGTGAGAAAAGAAAAATTTACATGTTATCTTTGTTCAGGAGAGAATATGGAGTGGTCTAAACCATCTGTAGAATGGTAAAATATATTCTTTATAGGTTATACCAATGCTTTCTCCCCCTTCTTTCCTTCCTTCCTTCCTTCCTTCCTTCCTTCCTTCCTTCCTTCCTTCCTTCCTTCCTTCCTTCCTTCCTTCATCCCTTCCCTCCTTCCTTCCTTTTTCTTTCTCTTTTTCTGTCTTTCTTTCTTTCTTTCTTTCTTTCTTTCTTTCTTTCTTTCTCCCTCCTCCTCCTTCTTCTTCCTCTTCTTTTCTTTTCTTTTCTCTTCTGCTTCTGCTTCTTCTTCTTTAATCTTAGAGAGAGAGAGAGAGAGAGAGAGAGAGAGAGAGAGAGAGAGAGATCATATGCAAGGGAGACGGGAAGAGGGAAGAAGAGAGAGAGAGAATCTTAAGCAGGCTCCATGCTTAGCCCCAAGCCTGATGAAGGGCTCAATCCCAGGACCCTAGGATCATGACCTGAGCCAAAATCAATAGTTGGACGCTCAACCCACTAAGCCACCTGAGCACTCCAACTCCCTTATTTTTTCTTTTGTGCAAATGTTAATATTAAGAATAGAACATTTGCATAGAAAAAAAGGCCAGTAAACATTTCAAAAAGAATAGAGAAAATCCAGGATGTGAATGAAAGTAGAGAATGAAATAAAGGTGGGTTCAAATGATGGATCAGAGAAGAAAGTAAAGGGAAACATTTGTGTTAGATTGTTTTAACCTTCCCATTTGAAGAAAATATGTTGACAGTTTTGGACCAGAAAGCAGAAGAGAGTGAGGTATTTATGGAGAATGTTGAAACAGAACACCTTCAGCTTGATAGAAGCCAAATGCAGAAAGAAAAAATAGCATTTCTCAAGTCTCTAATCAAGATTACTGTATTCACTTTTAGAAATAGATCTCCAATCTGTACCTCCTTTCCATCAGCACAGTGTTATGTTTAATGAGGTCTGTCTCCTCTTGCTGGGTCATAAAACCTTAACTTGAGAGGCCAATCTGGCTCAGCACAATACCTGACATACAGATTTGCAAATGATGTCTGTGGAAAAAATAAGAGGAAAGAACTATAGACAACAATCTCTATATCCATTGGTCTAGATCTTCCCATTTTATAGGTTTAGAATAAGGTAGCTGGGAGGGGAGGACAGAGTTGACTAACTTGGAATTTTTTTTTTAATTTAGAAAGTCTTCCAGATCATGTATTATATACTTTCTAAATTCCAACTCTAAATTTTATTCAGTAATGCCCCATCACCAAACCATCTTAGCTATTCCACCTCTGCAATTCACTGCTATTTCAGAGAGATGATAGCTATTTTGATGCTAAAAAGTTATGTCTAAGAATGCTCAATTGTTGTCTAGTCTTCCTGCCCCCAGATTTTTTTTTTTAAGAGAACCCAAGATTGGAATAAAAAAGATGCATATTCTTACAGGGCTATATAGTGTCACTTCCCACCTGTTCAAACTCTCTCTAGAATTTCAAACAAGTCTTCATACAACATTGGTTTTCTGTGAATGGAATTGTGATTAATCTTCAGTGTATTTGGCTGTTAAGTTGAACATACAGTTAAAGCTTAAGTTAACAGCCCTTTTATCTGCAATGTTCTATTATAGTAATTAATCAGAATAAAATACAAACATAAGAATCCTTTGTCTTAAAAGTGTTAAAGTATATGTTAGAACATTTTCCTATTCTACTTTCATGATTAATGTGACCATAAATGCAAAGAAAATGGAGACAGAATTCAGGTCTGAAAGCATTCAAACTGTCCTTCATTAGTTCTAAAACTACAATCAAATTAACTCATGTGAATAAATTTATTGTATGTATATTTAAATTGCTACAAAGTGAATCACAGTTAAGCTGAACTGGAAACTGTTATAGTTGCCTCTCTGAACAGTGACAAGGAAGGTTTTGCTTTGTGATTCTTCATCATTATTTCCTTTCTTTTTTTTGAAACAACAATTGAAATGCTCCTATTTAATGTGGAATAGTAAATATTTTGTTATTTTACTAATTAAATTGATGTTTATTAGGACAGAATAATTTATTGAAATCCAATACAATGGTAGGTCAAATAATGTCTTTTAATGTCAAAGTGGGCTTTTAGTACAGTTCAGTAAATGTTTCAGGAAATTTGACCCATAAATAAATCATCTTCCTCCTATTACTTCTTTCTTTTAAAGAAGATGACAAACCACTATATATTTACTTTTTTCTTATTAAGGCTTATATCATATCTAATGTGTGTGACCTTCTGATTTATCCCAGGCAAGAATAATCACCCTTTTCCTATGACCCTACAGTACTTTGTATATTACATAAGCATGATATTATTTCACATATTGTGGTTATTTTACATACTAGTACATTCACATTATGTTATGGTTATTTGGTTGGATGGCTGTCTGGATGTGTGTACCCTGGATTCTGAGAGCAGGGACCAGATTTTAATCATGTGTGTTTTCCCATCATCTATATGTTTAAGGAGAGAGGGAGGGAGTATGTGAGTAAAAGCTAACTTCAAAGGGAAAAAAAATGCCACATCAAGTATTTTTAAGCAAGAGGCTGGACATTTTTCCATCTTGCATCTGAGAAGAAATCAGCCTAAATTAGAATTCACTTCAGATAAAACATTTCAGATAGTCCATTTAAGTTAATTGAACTTCTGTTTATTACATAAAACTGCATCCAAAATGCCAGTGTTTCAGCCACAGGGCCTTTTGGAAGAGTCACAAAATATACTGCAAGGGGCCTCTATGAACTGGGAGAATGAACATAATTGGTCTTTTTTTCTAACTTCAGAGACTCTTTTCTAGACCTATGTAACAGTTGTTAAGCTGCAAATTCTTTTTCTGTTAAGTATTGTAATCAAAGCCCACATTACTAGAAATTTCATGAATTGGAAACTTGGTTAAGATATTAAAACTGTGTTTATTTCTTCCAAATAATAGTTTTATAGATTGGTCATTTCCAATTATTTAAGGGATTTACTTCGTAATTTGACTTTGGTGGTTCTCACTGTCTCTTTCTCCCACCCTTTCTTCTTCCTTTCTTCTGTATTTTCTGTGCCAGACATGAGGCAGATGATAGCAAAACACAGAGAAATTAATTTTAGTTTCATCCCAGTTGGGGAAGATACTGTATGTGGTAGGCTGACTCTTAGATGACTGGCAATGATTCCTGACTCAGTATTCATGCCCTTGTGTGATATCTTTCTTTTAAGTGTGTGCTAAACTTACTAACTTGTTTCTGATGAATAGAATGTGGCATAGAATGGGATGTCACTGCTGATACTAGATTATTAAAAGGACTATGGCTTCTGCCTTGGGACCTCTTTCTTTTCTTGAATCACTTGTACTGGGGTAAGCAAGTTGCTGTGTTGTGAGAAGCCAATGGAGCAACCCACTGGTACAGTGAAGGACTGAGGTCCTCAGTCCAATGGCATGAAAGAAATTGAGGCTTTAACAACAATCATATGAGCGGCTTGGGAATGGATCTTTCAGCTTCCATCAGGTCTTGAAATGACCGCAGCCCTGGCTGAAAACCGTGACCACAAACTAATAAAAGACCTTAAGCCAGAACCATCAACTGAGCCAATCTTAGGTTCCTGATAAAGACACCACGAGAAAACAGATATTTGTTATTTTAAGCTATTAAGTTCTAGAGCAAATTTGTTGCCCAGAAATAGATCACTCATGTGATAGTAAATGCAAACAATGCCATTATATATATATATATATATATATATATATATATATATATGTGTGTGTGTGTGTGTGTGTGTGTGTGTGTGTGTATGTGTGTATATATATATTTGTGTATATATATATATGTGTATATATATATGTGTATATGTGTATATATATATAGTAGTATGCTAAAGTCCTCTACAGAGTAATACGGGCAAACAAACTGAGTCAGATCTGTTTAGGCTATAGTGATATCAGAAGTCTCTGGGAAAGTGATGTTGGGATGAGAAATACATTATCCCAGAAAAAAGGAGTTGTGTGAGTAAAGATTCTGAGATATGAAACAGTATGACACATCAAGTAAACTGCAAGTATCTTATCCTTTGTGCTATGCCAAAATATAGGATGCAATATGGAGTACACATCTTGTATGCCATACTAGTAAGCTTGAATTTTATCTTGCGGGTCCTCGGATGATACATTGAAAACACATTTGGTGCCTTTCACCTACCTCATTCATGTGGCCAACACTCTGACCAGGGTCCTCTTCTGTCAAGCCTGCAAGCAACCTCAGGGTGTTTTTCTACACTGTGCTCCAGCCAGCTGTTCTCAATCACTCAATCAGCATTGGAATGAAGCATATGCATATGAATCTTTAAGAGTTGCAATAAACTAGGGGCACCTGGGGAGTTCAGTCGGTTAAGCCTCCAACTTCACTCAGGTCATGATCTAGTGGCTCATGAGTTTGGGCCCCACGTCATGCTCTGTGCTGACAGCTCAGAGCCCGGAGCCTGTTTCAGATTCTGTACCTCCCTCTCTCTCTGCCCCTCCTCGCTCGCACTCTGTCTCTGTCTCTGTCTCTGTCTCTCTCTCTCTCTCAAAAATAAGTAAACATTAAAAAAAATTAATAACAAAGAGTTGTAACAAACTACTTAAAATTACACACACACACACACACACACACACACACACACATTGTAGGAAAGCACTATCCCTCCTCTATCAACATGGGGATTACTTACTCAGAGTCCTTCCTGATGGCTTTTGGGAATCAGACATGTATATCTAACTCAATGGGAGCAATCTGTAGATATGTCTAACTTATCCTTGTAGGTGCCTCAGGGGATTGCAAAGGCAGTGATTTAATACATGTTTGTTGAGTAACTGCAAATCTCATTACATGCTGTCTAGGCTATCTTCAATTTCTTTCTTCTACCCCTCTTTTCCTTCACTTCTCAACTTAAATATATGAATTCAGGTCCAAATGAACACCATGGGCAACATTTTTGATAAGGTTAAGAAACCAACAAAGAACAGACAGAAATGAAAAATTATAAATATTTTAGTGGTGGTAAGGATAGTAAATAACTAGTTTTATGTAAAAACTTGACTATTTTCGCCACCAAATTCTACACAAAAGCTAAAGAATTCCTTGGGTTATTGCAAATTTCTAGCATTTCAGGTTGTCAGTTGAAAAGTGGAAGACCTCGGCCTATTGAACCACCCATACATATAATGTTATCACTTATTCAGAGCTCCATATTTTTAGTTTGCCACTACATATTAAAAAATGGTTAAGGAGAGGTGGGCTTCATCCACTAAAGAGACCATGATATTTCTTGATGCAACTTTTTTTTTAATCTGATTCATAAGCCAAAGGAATATATCTTTGGAACTAACACATTGCCCTTAGTCTGTAATGGAAAGAAGAGAGGGCTTTATTATTACTATATGACATTTTGGGGTTAACATTTAAATCCCCTCTGAGGTTTTGGGAAGAAAAAAGTCAGGATATGCAATGTGTTCCTAATGCACAGTGCCTTTATGGTATGTTCTGGAAGTTTGCAGAGGCAGAATAATAGCAGAAAACTCTTTATGTCTATCTCATTTTTCTTTAAAGAGATAAAAGTGCTAAGCCAACATTAAAAACTTACTGAGCTGTTAAGATGATTTATTAGAATGGTACCGTTTCCATTTTCCACTGCTATGATACAATTGTCAAAAAAGTATGTAAGTAAACATCGTGCTTTATTTCAACCAAAGTTATTTAACAAGTTAGATAGTTATGGTGAGATAAAGAATCATGTTTTCTCCAGCTACCTGCTTGTATTGCTAGGATTGCCTTTTAATTACAGGATAATAGAACAGAACTAGGATATACTCATAGTTTACTATTTCATGCTATTTTATATTCTCCCTATATGCAGTAGATATTAATTTTAGTATTATACAGTTGAAGAAACACTGAAAAAATCAAATTGGCAAAAGTCATCTCTAAATGGTAGAGGTGGTTTCAAATTAAGACTTGTGATTCTAAGGTTTGTGCTCCTACTGCTATAACCAAGGCAACTACATTTGAGTCCACCATGGCCCTGTTGCAAAGCAGAGTCAAGCTTTGTAATAGCCTCACTCCTCTGATTAAAGCTGAGTAAATCACCCACTTTTGAGTCAATTGAGGCTGATGACTGAAAACCCCACTGCATTGCCAGGTAGTTGATAAGGTCCAATTGTTTTGATCAGATGACTTTCTCAGCAATTAACCATTCTGATGAACCAGAGAATTGATTAGACATGAAAATGGCCTACTTTTGGAAAATGAAAACACAGTCTAAACCTTACAGTTTCCTTCCTTTATGGAGAACCGGCTGTTCTGCTTTATCAAGCAGAGGGCTCAGGCAGACAAGATTCCCCCTTCCACCCTTGCTTATTTTTCACATTGTGATTTTCTTAAACACTTTTCTCAAAGATTGCCCAAAGAATCCTCTCAAATATCAGAAACTCTTGCTCCTGATCCTGAGATGAAATATAAAAACCAAATAGATGGCTGTTTTGTTTATTGTTCTGTGAAATTACATTATTAGGAGAGGCATCATTTTAAATGAGGAAGTGATGCATGACTATAACTGGTTTCAACCCGTTACCTTTTTATGATTAAGGAATATTTTGCTGTGTTAAAAAATCCTGGGGAAATGATTGTATATGTTTCATGCTGCTCCTGGCCTGGCTGTACCTAACTGTATTACACACACACACACAGAGTCAGTGCAAGGGAAACACAGATGTGATATTGTTTGGGGGAGTGGAGAATAAGGTCTAGAATGTATTATCGTGATACTTATCTTGGATTGATTTTACATTCACTTAAGAGTCTGGGGAATGGGATCATGATATGCTTGGCAAGAAGGCAGTGTCAGGAAAGAAATTCAAAACCCAGGGTTTAAGAATGAGACATGCCTTTGCAAAATCTATCTCTATCACTTATTAGTTGTATGAATTTAAGCAAATGACTTAACCTTTATAAGTAAACAGCTTCAGCTTCTTTGTATTAGAAATCAAAATTATTCCCTCAAAGAGTTATGGTGAAGATTAAGGAGAGAATACATATATCAAATGCAAAGTACATCATGATGCTCCATAAATAAAAATAGCTATGGTGAAGAGACCTTACCCCTTCACACAGGCCGATATAAGAAGGAACATTTGGGGCGCCTGGGTGGCTCAGTCGGTTAAGCGTCCGACTTCGGCTCAGGTCATGATCTCGCGGTCCGTGGGTTCGAGCCCCGCGTCGGGCTCTGTGCTGACAGCTCAGAGCCTGGAGCCTGTTTCAGATTCTGTGTCTCCCTTTCTCTCTGACCCTCCCCCGTTCATGCTCTGTCTCTCCCTGCCTCAAAAATAAATAAGCGTTAAAAAAAATTAAAAATAAAAAAGAAGGAACATTTAATAGCAGGTGAGCTAGGTAACTTGCAAGAAACCCCTCAAGTTTCCCACTATTTACTTCTAGCAGAACCCTGAGAAGAAGGGAGTTCTTAATGAGTTTGTCTTTTCCTCTAGACTAAGTCTTTCGTGTCTTAACATTTTTGCATCCTTGTGAGTATATAGTATAGTGTCTGGCATACAGGGAGGATTCCTGTGTGGTTTTTAAATGAAAGAGAAACAGGAAATGAAAAGAATTTTGAAATCCAAAACATCTGAGAGATGAAAAACCAGAGTGCAGGTTTTCTAAAACACCGCTTGGGTGCTAAAGGCCTGGCTCTGTTTACTTATCATAATATGTGGTAGCTAAAAAGACCCCTGACAGATAAAGCTATTCTTGACCTCTCTACCCTCAAGACACGATGTATTTTGACATATCACTGAAAGCCTTCGCTAGTTAATACTGTGTACTGAATGATGGCAAGAAGCAGACCCTAAACTCCCTTTCTGACCTCCTTTGTCCGCAAATAAAGCTCCATTTTGTAGACTTGTCAACCATGTGATATTGTTCACAAAGCTTTATTCAGTCTTCATTCACCATTTATTAAGGTCCTACTACATGGCACACTCTGTGATAAAACAATAGGCATTCACTCTACGCTTGAGTAATGGGGAACCTCTTCCCTATTTGCTGATCATGATCTATCTCACCACTAAGCCTTTACACATACTCTTTCCCCTCCCATTTATTCTACAAACCTCCCATTAAATGTCCTTGTTTGCAAGAAATTTTCTTGGACCCTTTCATTCCATATGAAGGGTTCTTCCCATTTGATCTTACATAGCACTTTACTCTTCATAATATATTTGAGGTAATACAGTGATCATACATATACTAGTCAGTTTTCCCAATTAGATACAATGTCTCTTGATAGTGGAAGCTGTGATTTTTAAAAAAATTTTGTATCATTAGTCACTCGTAAAGTACCTGTCTTATAGTAAGGGCTCAACAAATGTTTGTATCAAGCAAATGGATGAATCAATGAGATGAAAATTTGATCTCCTTGCTCTCTGAAGGGATACTAACATTGCAGAGAAGCCTAGGTGAGAGAAAGAACAAAATAGGGGAAAGAGGGAGGAAGGGATGAAAAGGAGAGAGAAAAAGAGGATGCCTTTAAAAAGAAAACTACAGTCAAATATAATAAGAGTTCTGATAAAAATCTGAACCTCATGCTATGAGATCATAGAGGAAAGAAGGGAAGAAGTAACATCTGAGCTGGATCTTGACTGTTAAAGAGGGGTTTGGCAGGTAAGTGGTGGTCTGTGTTCTTGTTGCTAATCAAAACAGAAACGATCTAGGCATGAAGTCAAGGAAGAGGCCCTGGATGTAACTTCCTTCCTTCCATTCACACACCCTCAGATGGTATCTACTGAGCCTCACCCTTTTGAATGGACCTTAAACCCCCATTTAAGCCCTGTGCTTCTCAGCTTTTCCATCCTTACCTTTTACAAACATGGAAAAGGATATAAAAATTATTACAGCATACTGTATATTTAAAAAAAACCCTTCTATTGATTCCCTTTAAATTAACACACAACAAAAAAATATAAACCATTGTTTTGAGTTGTTTTTCTAGCAA
The DNA here is from genome assembly GCF_028749965.1 of Puma concolor. Taxonomy (NCBI): domain Eukaryota; kingdom Metazoa; phylum Chordata; class Mammalia; order Carnivora; family Felidae; genus Puma; species Puma concolor. The sequence continues at coordinate 52,124,663 of NC_141679.1, read as the reverse complement.
TGGTGGTAGACTTGTGCTATTCCATGCAAAATATTCCCCATCTTTTCCACCTTCTAAACTGATATGGTTGTAAATGTAACTTTTGATTCACTGAACTTACAATGTTATGTAAAAACATCAACACCAATGTTACTTATTTTTCAGATATATGAGTTCAGTCCTGGTATTGTAAGTCCAATGTATATTTCAGATGACAGTATTTTTCAGTAAATGAGGCAGTTACTTATCCCCCAGAAGTACAGAGTAAATTGACTTTATTTCTAGATTTCAGAAGTGGCACCTACTTGACTTTTAGTGCACCTTGTACACTACTGTCATTGGTCATCTGAATTTAATGAACCATTTTGGTCACCTTCCAAAGTTCAATTTTAAAAATTAAGAGCAGGTACTTTGAATTCCTGAATTGATTCCAACTTTTTAGGTTAATTTTCTATCCATCTAGCTAGCTAGTTACCCATCCACTGTTTTATGTAAATAAATATTCACATATATCATGTGCTTTAGGAAGCATTGTGTGTCTCTTCTATAGCCATATAAATATAGGCACATTTATTTCAGGGTGGATGTTTTAAGCCTTTTTTTTCAAAAATGTTTATTTTATATTATTGTATTATAGTGTGTGTGTGTTGTATGTGTGTGTGTTAATCTTCCATTTGACCTGCATAATGGCAAAAAGAAAAATTTCATTTTGAGTAATACAGTTTCAGAAATACAGTTCACAGTATCTTAAATGTGCTCAACTTCAAAGCAAATGACTATCTCCTCTGAAGTAAAGCAAATTATAGTATAGATGGATTTAATCATGAGATGAAAATATGGCTAAAGTGGATCTCAAAAAGAAACAGGTTGAATAGACATTTCAAAAAGAAATTTATTTGCATTGAACAATAACAACAACAACAAAAACCCATAGTCAGACTCTAAAGAAATTGCTCATTGAAGGAGTTTCCTTTTTGACTTCTTTAGACAGCCTTCATGTTGTTAAAATATATCTAATTATCATAGGTTGTAGGCAGCTGGTGCACTGAATATGAAGACATTACTCCTTGGAGAAGATGTCTTAGTAGATAAGAGCCCTGATTTTATTGTTCTGAATCATTAAATGCAATTTTCCTTTCAGTTTGCTTCTAATTAGAAAAATGGCTACCCCCATCCCAAAAAATGAAAAATAAATAAAAAGGCTATAATGTTGGGGATCACCCATATCAATGGAAATGTTCCAGGTCATGATAAAAGGAAAAAGACCGCAGCACTGCACACTATTGAGAGTATATGCAGTCATTTCTTTCGTATAGTAAGCTCTATGTGAGTTTTTTTTTTTTCATTATGAAGATACAGAATATAAAGGCATTTAAGGAAAAGAAACCATGGGAGTTAGAGGAGATGAAATAATATATTAGTTATATATTAATCAAAATCACTAGGGCCACTGCAATGTGCTGAAAAATTTAAAACTAAAAATTCATGGAATACCTACTACACATAAAACATTAAATGTTATTTTCTCTTCACTGCAGCTTTATAAGGTAGGTATTATTATCCTCATTTTTTTTACAGGAAAAAAGGAAAATTTACTCATTTGTCTAAGAACAAAGGCCCAATATTGGTGGGAAGGGTTCTAAAAATGGTCTGTGAGATGCTCGGACCTGACCCCTTAACTACTACAATCTCATGTAATCCCAGTAGTTATGTGTGGAACTAATTGACGTGAGTATAGGTAAATATAGTGCCTGATTTTACAGAGAGTGTAAAAAAGAAATCTAGCATGGTTGCAATAACTGGGTGCTAGGTGAAATTATAGTACAAAAATGTAGTAAATAATTTGCTGTTGCATGGATGTACTAAAATGACATGGGTCTATATGTCAGTTATTAATTGCTCTGTGAAATCCTACCCCCAAATATCGTGGCTTAAAAGCAACTACCATTAATTTAGTCCATAATTTTTCTGGGCATTTCTTTTGACTGGGTTCTGCTGGTGTTACTGGGCTTGATCATATATGTTCAAGTTGGTCAGCTGGTGTGTTAAATGGGGGCTGACTGGCCCCAGGTGGTATCACTCTCACGTCTAGCAATTGGCTGGTTGTTGGCCCAGGGTCCTTGGTTCTCTTACACCCAGTCTTTTCTCCAGCAGCCTAGCCTAGATTTATTCACCTAGTTCACAAAGAAAGGGCTCTTGAGGCTTAGAATTGGGATTTATACAACTTGACTTCTTTCATCTTATTTACAAAAGTTAAGGCGAACATAGTTTCAATGGTGACGCAAGACATTCCTGTTCTTGATGAGAAGAGCTGAAAAATGTTGTCACCCTTTTTGTTATCTGCCATGGCTTATATGGAAGTGATAGTACCAAGTGGCTTAATTTCCTTATAAGTTAGCATGGCATACAATGTGGAAAAGAGGAAAGCAATCAATGGAAATTAGTGGCATGGGTCCACATAATCAGCCTCAACACTGCTGCCAGAGACCTGGGAAAGACAGCCCTGCTCTGGCCAGGACACTTCATGATGTTTCCATTGAAATCCTAACCTGGAAAATAGAATAGTCAATGCACCTACTTTTTTTTTAAGTTTTCATTTAAACCTCAGTTAGTTAACATACAGTGTAATAGGATGCACCTGCTTTTGAAATTAACACCTGGAAGACAGGAGGAAGAAAAAAAAGGCAGTATGCTATTTCTGTAAATGAAATCCTAGAAAGGAACAAATAATTAAACATTCTAAACTTTTTGCCTTTTTTTGTTGTTGTTGAATTGATATTAGTCCTCCAAAAGAGATACCTTGTGTTTGTGAAAAACATAGAGCAAAAAATGATTCAAGTATTGCCTAATGCAATTTCCTTCATATGTGACAGTTTTATAAATATATATAATTATTATAAGATTTATTCCTTCAGAATTACCTTGGATAATTTTAAACCATGCCACTAGCCATCCCAGAAATTTTATTTTAAACAGAAGTTCAGCTAATTTAGCAACAGGCAGCATCGTTAACTGATTTGTCAAAGATGCATGGTTTCATGGATTTATTTTTTTTTAATTAATTAAGTTGGATAGTCCATTTCTTTTCTAGTGTCTCAGGAGAACTTGGAAAGCATGGAGTCTGTTCTGACATGCAGAATCTTAGGATATTTTCCTTATATAGCAAGGTACCCTCCATTACAAGCTCTCTTCAGAAAGGGAAATTTTTACAAAGATTTTATAGATTGCTACATCACCTCCAAATTTTCTCTAAATTCTGCACTTTTCAATAGTCATGATAACCTTTATTCCATAGTATTCAGAAAAACTGGGGCAGAAGAAGAGATATTTGATATTTTCCATGAGAAATCTTAAATTGTAATTTGGTGACATACCCCATCAACAACCATAGCATCTTCAACAATTACAGAATCTTTGAAATTTGCTTAGTCTTGCTGGCATTCATACTTCAAAATCTTAAGTCACAATGGCTTGTTTACCAGATGGGAAACTCTCATTCCTCTCAGTTTGGCTATAAAATAATGATAAATACAGGGAAAAGATATAAACTCACTATTTTACCTTGTGTAAAAGGTAAAAGGTGTGACTATTTTACTTTGTGTAAACCTATGGATTTGACATGAAGAAAAGGAGGAAAGGAGCAAGAGTAAAGTTTCCTGAATTTTATAGAGTTTACACCTTTGTATGTGTTTACACCTTTGTATGTGTTTACACCTTTGTATGTGTATGTTTACATCTTTGAATGTGGTTCACATTTCCTTTATAGAGAACGATGATACTAAGGTCCAGTCCTGTGACCTGTAGCCAGAACCACAGTAATCGACATCCTCACCTCACCCATAGCAGTGAATATAAATAATCCCTTTGCTCTGCCTCATTTTGTCTCTCTGGCAAACAGTGACATACATGTGCTAATTAATCAGGAACAATATATACGAAATTATAGTAGAACAGATGAAGCAAGGATTAAGCAAGGATTTATAGTGAGTCAACAAGTTTAAATTGAAATTTGTGTAATCATGAAGGAATGTTCCTATCTTATCTGTTAAATGGTGTTGCTAAATATCAAGAAAATGTCGTTTGATGCTTCCTGAAACTGATTTTGTAATTAAGAAGGGGCTTTTTGAGTGGTTCGGTTTAAATAAGAAGTTTAACAATTTTAACAAGTAAAAGATTACTTCTAGAGTATTTGGCCACTCTCTGATTTATATTTACACATCACCATGTTTGGGTATTAGGGGGATGGAATTTTATTTGGGCAGCCAGATTTTCTTTGTGAGGTTGCAAATATGGGAATATGAGAACTGTAAGAAATTGTATAGAAAGCCTGAGTGATAGACTCCCCTCTTTGAGGCCAGGCTTTCTTAACTTTTGACTTACTATATCGTTGCCAAATCTGCAAATGTGTCATTTGGTGTTGATTTAATTTTTTTCTTTTATATTCACATTTTTCCACAATATATTTATTTTATAATATTTTTATATTATATTTGCCAACTTGTATATTGATAGCCAGCTTACTTATTACTTTTTATGATCCATCTCTTTTTCATCCCATACTTCAAAAATTTTTAGGGGAATTTTATATATATATATATATTTGTATATAATTTGTATATATGTATATTATTTTATTCTCATAATATTATTGGCAGTATTGCAAACTTAGTTGCCTTAGAATAGAAATTTAAAAACTGCTAAATTATTTTTGAATATCATTTTTAATTGCTGAATTCCATTTGTTTTTCATTACTAAACTTGGTTTATTCCAAAATTGTAAAATTGCGAAGTAGTATTTTTCCCCCATCCATTTCCACACTGGAATGTGTTCTTAAAGGACGTTGTTCCATTTTAGATTCTGTGATTAGACACAGGATGGTCTAATGGAGTCAGCCTGGCCTATATACAAATCTTGTGTTTTCAAAAACCTAGTTAAAGAGAATAACCACTCTGAATATGTTTCCACATCTGAGAAATAGGAATAATACTAACTATAGAAGTGTATTGCAAAAATAATTTATGCAAAGTGTCTATCACTCAGCAAATACTTAATAAATATGTATTTCTTTGTGTTCCTACTACATAAATTTGAAAGAAAACAAAAAGTCAAGAATAAGTTTTTGAAAATAAGCAAGCACAAAGATCAAATAGTCTTTATATTATTGGCCCTTCAAAAATAAAAATGGGGGAACGCCTGGGTGGCTTAGTTGGTTGAGCATCCGACTTCAGCTCAGGTCATGATCTCACAGTCCATGAGTTCCAGTCCCACATCAGGCCCTGTGCTGACAGCTCAGAGCCTGGAGCCTGCTTCAGATTCTGTGTCTCCCTCTCTCCCTGCCCCTCCCCTGCTCATGCTCTGTCTCTCTCACTCTCAAAAGTGAATAAATTAAAAAAAAAAAAGATAAAGATGGAATCTCCTCTGTTCGTTTGTTCTGATATCAAAACAATCTATTTGTAAAATTAAAACAAAAAAAGACAGTAAAATAACAATATGAAAACATTAATCTAGTAATCTAGTAAAAGAATAACATATGTGAATCATGCAAATGTTAGAATTAATTAAAATTGGAAAATGACTAGTGTTGATTCATCACACTTATAGATCAAAGCAGAAAAATATATATGAGTATTTTGATTGATACTAAGAATACACTTGTTGAAATGAACAATATTTATTCCAGATTTAAAAAGATAATTCTTTAAATAAAAACTTGGAGGGAGGCACCTGGGTGGCTTAGTTGGTTAATTGTCCAACTTTTTATTTTGGCTCAGGTCATGATCTCACAGTTGTGAGTTTGAGCCCCACATGAGACTCTGCTGTGACAGTGCAGAGCCTGTTTGGGATTCTCTCTTTCCCTCTGTCTCTTCCCCTACCCTGTTCATGTGTGTGCTTGCTCACTCTCTCTTTCTCTCTCTCTCAAAATAAATAAATAAACTAAAAAAAAGTAAATAAAAACATGGGAAGAAAAAAAAAAGAAACAGAGAAACAAAACAAGATACAGACACTTAATTGTAGAGAACACACTGACCATTGTCATAGGATGGTGGGTGGAGGATGGGTTAAATAGGTGGTGGGTATTAAGGAATGCACTTGTTGTGATATGAGCCCTGGGCGATGTATGGAAGTGTTGAATCACTATATTGTACACCAGAATCTAATATTACACTGTATGTTAACCAACTGTAATTAAAATAAAAACTTGAATAAATACATACATACATACATACATACATACATACATAGGTAATTCTTTAACACAAGGAAAAGCCTATTTTAAACCAATATTAAGAATTATATCGAATGATGAAACAATGCAAACATTTCCTTTTACAATCAAAATTTCCATTATAAACAAGAGGTTATGGACACTAACTTTACATTTATTTATTTATTTATTTATTTATTTATTTATTTATTTATTTTTTAATATAATTTATTGTCAAATTGGCTTACATACAACACCCATTACTCATCCCAAAAAGTGCCCTCAATGCTCATCACCCACTTTCCCCTGCCCCTACTCACCATCAACCCTTTGTTCCCCGTATCTAAGAGTCTCTTGTGGTTTGCTTCCCTCCCTGTTTGTAACTTTTTCCCCCTTCCCTTCCCCCGTGGCCTTCTGTTAAGTTTCTCAAGATCCACATATGAGTGAAAACATATGGTATCTGTCTTTTTCTGCCTGACTTATTTCACTTAGCATAATACTCTCCAGTTCCATTCACGTTGCTACAAATGGCATGGTTTTATTCTTTCTCATTGCCAAGTAGTATTCCATTGTATATATAAACCATATCTTCTTTATACACTCATCAGTTGATGGAAATTTAGGCTCTTTCCATAATTTGGCTATTGTTGAAAGTGCTGCTGTAAACATTGGGGTACAGACACATGAAATGATGCTCAACATCACTCATCATCAGGGAAATACAAACCAAACCCACACTGATACCATCTCATACCGGTCAGAGTAGCTAAAATGAACAAATCAGGAAACTACAGATGCTGGTGAGGATGTGGAGAAATGGGAACCCTCTTACACTGTTGGTGGGAATGCAAACTGGTGCAGCTGCTCTGTAAAACAGAGTGGAGGTTCTTCAAAAAATTACAAATAGAGCTACCCTATGACACAGCAATAGCACTGCCAGGAATTTACCCAAGGGATACAGGAGTGCTGATGCATAGGGGCACATGTATACCAATGTTTACAATTTTACGTTTATTAAATATTTTGTATGTGCTAAGAACTGAATCTAAATACTCTCTTTTAATCTTCTTGTGTACTTTAGGAGAGTAGGTATTGTTTTCTCCCTTAGTTTACAGATGAGAAAACAAGGCAAGCAATTTTCAGAGAGGTAAATTGTCTAACATTACATAGTTAATAAATGGCAGAGTTAGGGCTTAGTCTAATTCCTTCTAATTCTAGGACCCATTCTCTTAAATATTAAGTGTTTTCAATCCCAGCAAGAACACTAAACACATGCTCAGGGCACCAGCTAATTAGGAGCACCAAATGTATTGTTGAAAGAATTTGGTAATTGCTACTTTGAAATAGCAGTCATCATAGGGAAAAAGAGTGGGAACTCTCTTACATTTCCTTACAATTATGGCTCAGTATAGCTTTATACTTTATGCCTGAGGGTCATAATTCAATCCTCCTCTTCCTGCCAAAAGAGTTAAGTTGTAGAGTTATCAGAGAAAATGACTACAAATTAATCATGTGTTTATTTATAATTTGATAAACAAATAATCATGTGTTTTATTCACAAACATCTATTCAGAACCTATCTTGTGCTACATATTTTCTCCAGGATGAGAGATATGGAAATGAATGCAGTTGAGTCTTTACTCTTAAGATGCTCACAATTTAGTGGGCAAAAGAGGAAGATATACATCATACGGTATAATATGTGCAAAAATGTGAAATCACACAACGTACATAAATATCACACAAGAGGTAAATGATAAACTATCTGAAGGTGAGGATATGAATTGATTATTTTTAAGGAAGTCTTGAGGGAAGTGACATTTGAATAGAGTTTGTAGAGATCAGTAAGATTTCAACCATGTGGAATGAAATAGCAGCTTGACATTTTTTTTTTTTTTTTGGGAAACATAAACCTTTTGTTACATAATTAAGGGATTTTTTTTCTTACCATATGGAATCATCATCCCCTAATAATTACATAATATATGCATTTCTGTATTAGCAAACTAATCAAATGATGATTTTAAAGTGAGTGCCATATTTCAAATATAATTAATTATCCCTGACATTAAGCCCAAGTAAAATATGCTAAAGTGACCTGCTTTTATTTTATCATTGTGACATTTAACTATGGCACCACATTTAAAATTAGGTATGCTCTACAATAATTAACTATAAAGAATTAGATAACTAAGCAAACATACTTATTTTTAATATGTCTTGAATTGCCATTGAATATAATTATAGAATTTAAGTTTTGGAAGGGATATAGAAAGATCATGTGGTTGTTTTCCTTGATCTTGGGTAGAGAAGAATTTGCTAAAAGTCATTCAATTAAGAGATAAGCATTAGAACTTGAAGTCAAATCTTTCTCTTTCCCTTTTTTCTCTTCCATATATTTTCTTCCACAGTGCCTAACCTTAGCTCATATATTTAATGAAATTTATAATTATAATGTATATGGATATTATATAAATATTCAATAAGGAAATAATGGAGAATTGCTTTTCAATATTTTTATTTTTATTTTAGAGAGAGAGAGAGAGAAGGTGCGTGTGCACAAGTGGGGGAGGGGCAGAGAGCGAGAGGACAGAGGATCCCATCCACGCTGAACTTTCTGTGGGGTTTGAACTCACAAAAACCATGACCAGAGTCCAAGTCAGATGCTCAACCAACTGAGCCACCCAGGTGCCCCAATAATGGAGAATTTTTTAAAGAAAATATAATTAATACTCCAGCAATTTATCATTTTACATTAATGAAGATTTAACCACCTACAAATAGACAGAGGCTGTTATAGTAGATATGACTTCCCGTTACCAAGTGTTTGCCACCACACTGCTGTACTTAGAAAGACTAAGGGAGAGAAGAAGTAGCTCTACACAGAGCGGTGTTTAAATGTGGTCTGTGGTCAGAATCACCTGAGCAGACGCCTGACCTACCCTGGGCTCACTTAAAAATATCTTACAGGAATGAAGCCTGAGAATTAGAATCTCTTCAGAGTGATTAGTCTGGACTCATACCTTGAAATCTTTTTTTACTTCAGTTTGCTTTGTGTCAACTATATGTGAATGTGTTCAGTTTCTGGGTATGTACTGTCACCTGTGATGTTCCATAAATACAACCGGAATTACTCATGCAGAAAGATATTGACAAAATTATCTTCATTCTTTTCTAAGTATATTCATTCATCCTTCAAGTTTCTTAGTACTATAATATTCTCTTTATATCAAATTCCCTATTATACATTTTTGATTGAAGGCACTGAACCATTACATAATAAATAGTCCTTAAATGAATGGGATGAGGATGGTGATTTTCTGGAGCCTTCCATTTATTTTGTTCTTACTTCCTTTTTTTTTCTCCCTAGTCCACGAACTATATGGAATCATCATCCCCTAATAATTACATAATATTTACATTTCTATATTAGCAAACTAACCAAATGTTCCACTATCAAATCTTTATTTGTGCTTTATTCTAAGTGAAACTGAATTGAAGTATTAGTTTCTTTCTCAATTTTTTTTTTGTGGTTCATCTTCAAATTAATATGAATATTTACTCTCTCCCATATACTTTGATATCTCTTTTTAACAATTTACCTCCTCTTCTATTCAGGAAAGGGATAAAAAGGAAGTCAAAGAGGAGAAGGAAAATGCATGAAAAGTATGAATGCCATAAATCTCTGTAAATTGGTTATTTATCTGCTTGTTAGGTTAGTATGGGAGTTTAAGATCTGAAATATGTGTTTTAGACTTAAAGCCTTAGGATACTAGCTATATTTTATTTTTTGTCTTGAATGGCACCAAATTCTAAAATAGCTGAGTCAGATGTTGGCTCACCGGCATTGGTAAATCAACACCATGTCTTGAAGATGTCAGTGAGGACTGTGTGGCACCTTAAATCCCTGACCCTGATATTTAGCTAGAATAGAATATAATTTAGGTGTTTTTTGTATTACAAAATTTCTTTACTTATTATGAAATCCAAAGAAGAGGAACGGTATGGGAACGTCATGTAAGAAAGTTTGTTTTTTCTCTATCATTGTTGGAATCACTGAAATGGGATGGCATCTGTGTTTTGGCCGTTCTCCTTCCCTAACTTTCTGCCTTGTTTGGGATGAATAATGAGACAGTGGAGGTATTTCTTTACCAACTATGTAATTATATGGATACCTTTTTTCTCTCCCCTCAATTTTCTTTTCCCCTTAAAGTATTCTTTTCCTCCTTAAGAATCATACATAAATAACTTTATGCAGAGCAACCCTATAGGACCATATTAACGCCTTTCTCCTACGATGTTGATAAGTTACTTCTTAGTTCTAAGTTTATATCTGACTCTATAATTCATCTTTCCAGACCAATTCCAGATTCTATCCCTACTTGTTATATGGTACACTGCACTATAATTATCTTTATGTATTTACATCTCTCCCTATGAGACTGGAGACTTTCAGACCAGAGTGGGAGACTTATTCATCTCTATGTAACCAAAGCCTAGGACTGTGTTGGCTTTAAAGGTTTTGCCTGTTGATGGAATAGGGTTGAACTCCATTGAGCTACATACAGCCATTCCCAATAGAGCTTGGTTTAACCTACCTGTTGACTTGAAATTTCCCTCTCCACCCATTCCATGCCCAAGAAAATTAGGGGTAATTTGGCTTTGTCAGAGTCCTTCACAGACTAACCATTCTCCCAACTGACATCTTTTATAAATTACACAACAGAATGTAATTGAAAGAGTCTGTTTATCTGAACTCTTTACTATATTGCAATAAAAAGTTTCTATGGGCAGTGATTTTTACTTCCCCACTAGGCCAAGAGTCATGGTTGCAACTTACACACTTATGTACTTGATATTTATAGTAAATTGTGTAGTTGTAAAGGGCTGTGAGGGTATATAAATACATATGTGAATGTCCATGTATTTATTAGCCCAACGAATTGAGTGCACACATATAATCTCTCATCTCTGAAGGTATAGTAGGAAAACATGTGCACTAGACTTACAAAGCATATGCTATACTACATGCCTTTATCTTAGTATTCACAGCTTAAATATAGTCTAGTAAAAGCAGCTTCGTAGAATGTCCAGCTCTCTGGGTAGAACCACTCCACTCTTCATTGCTTCCCAGACAGATTCTGACCTTTTCTAAGATACTTACAGTGAAGAGATAACATGTCAAAATTTTTCTTGATAGACATTTTGAGGGTCTCTCATATGGGATTTAAACTACATATGCTGGGATAGAAGGCATCCACTCATTGTAATTCATCTGGAGCACTTTGTAATCTTGAGTTTCCCTATCTCTTCCTAAAAATAATTAATGCTTCACAAAAGGTAATATCTCTTGAAGGAAATTTAATTTAAAAATCTATTTTAGTGATAGTAAGGTGATGACACACTTTAGTAAATGGGAGATTTTCAAAATATTCTGAGAAACAGAGCATGTGTGTGTGTGTGTGTGTGCGCGCGCGCTAAATTCAAGAACAATCACAAAGGAGAGAAACCATAGCAATTCTGTTCTTTTTCAGGAATGCTGTTGATTAAAATGATACCTTCTGTCCAAGCTTATTAATCTAGTATCTTTAACTAAAGTAGAAAATGATGAAGTATTTTATTTAACAGAAAATGTTTACTTTTACTTAAAGGATATCATTTTATTGTTGTACTTGTGTGAACAGAGAAACTAGATTGTCATACACCTGCTGTAGCTTCTTCTGTCACCTAAGAGTGCTGTGATGAGCATTTTGTCTAAGATTTTGATTAACTCATTGAGTAACATGAAAACCTTCAATCCTTAAAATCAATAAACTTTTTTTCAATAAATTAAAAACTATAAAGATATAGGGAGCTAATTTTGTTCAAAACTGATTTAATAGGGTATATTGTATTCTGTAAAAATTAATATCATAATAATGTCTTAAATTATTGTTGGCTTTTCTGACTATAATAGAGATCAAGCTATAGTTCATGTAAATATACAAAATAAGATAAGATTGTTGTTTATGAATTCATGTACTATTATTTTTAGCACCTCCTATGTGTCAGCCACTATGTATTAATGGATAAAACAGATATGATTATGACCCTCATGGAACTTATTGTCTAGTTATTTTTCTTTAAAGGCCCACATAGGCAAATAAAATAAAGAGTGATGGTTACAGAAAGTGATACAGGCTACAGTATGGCTTTCTTTAGCTAAGATTGTGAGTATTTGTGAAAAAATGACATTTAAGCTAAGTTATAGGACCTGAGGAATGAGCAACTAGAGAATATTTCAGGGGAAAGGATAGCACATCCAGAGATCTGGATGGGAAGAGCTTGGAGGAGTGTCAGTGTGACAGGAGCTGAGTGAAGTCCAGGGAGAGCATCATGATGCGAGAGGGCAGATGCAGGGCCTTGCATGCTACATTAAAGAGTTTGGAATTTATCATAATATAATCAGATGCCATTAAAGGTTTTGAAAGGTATTAACATCCAGTTTCATTTTAAATACATCAACATGGCTGCTGTCTTTAAAAAAAAGTTTTAGTATGTCAAAGTAGAAATAGACAAGCTGGAGGCTAAAAACAGAGATGGAACTAACATGCAAATTGATTTATATTCTAAATGCATTTTGAAGAATTTACTATTATGAGGGATTTTGGCACAAATCTGGGTTTTCTTGTCTGTTCTATGTTTATCTCTCTCTTCCATTATATGTATGTGGTGCTGTTGTCACTTAACAGTATAATTAATGACTAACCTCCCATTCCATTCAATAATTTTTGACAGCGTCATTTTTTAGACACAGAATTTCAGTGTTTACACATTCTGTATATGTTTACTTAAATAGCCTTCTTATTTTTTGAACTCTAGATTTATTTCCAATGTTCTACTCTAATAAATAACATTTCAATAATTTTGTACTCAAAAAATATTAATGCATATCCTTAATGATTTCCTGAGAATATATTGTTGGTGTAAAAACCATTATTTTCTCAGAGACAAACATCAATTATTTCTGCAGCAAAAACTATAGACACAGTGAAGCAGACTGGAGATAAGACTGTAGCATGGTCAGCTTGGTTCATTCATTAATAAATGACTCATTGACACTCTTCAGGGGCAACCCCCCATCCATCTCCCCTCTGACCCCAGCAGAAGATGATTCAAATTCAGCAGTCTAACAGATTACTACACATCAGGATCTTTCAGGATTTGAAGCAAATAGTTAGAACTGCAAATACTAAATCCACAATTACTAAATCCACAATTACATACTTTCTCTATTCTCTATTCTAAACCAGTTTATAGTTTGGAAAAACATTACCAAGCATTAACCCCATCATTGCTGCAATGGACTGAATATCTGTGTCCCCTCAAAATTCAAAATTTCAGACTGTAATCCCAGTGTGATGGTATTTGGAGATGGCGTGTTTGGGGAGGGTAATTAGGTCATAAAGGTGGAGCCCTCACAATAAGGGTGGGTGTCTTTATAAGAAGAGGCTAGAGAGTTAGCTAGCTCTCTTTCCATCAGGTGAGGGCACAGAAAGAAGGTAGCCCTCTATAAAGCAGAAAGGAGGTGCTCACTAGGAACCTGACCATTCCGTCTCCAGCTTGGATCTTGGATCTCCAGCTTCCAGAACTGTGAGAAATAAATATTTGTAAGCCACCCAGTCTATGGTAAATTGTTATAGCAGCTCAATCTAATTGAGACCATTGCCCTCTGCTTTTTGAGCAGATTTTAAAGGCCAGCAAGCACATAACAAAGAAACTATTTTGAAACATCTCTATATATGTGTGTGTGTCTAAATAAACACATACATATATATCTTATACATATAATGTTTCAGCTTATCAGTAGTTTTATGGGTTTCTATCTGCTTCAAGAGCTATATTAGAATGAATGGGGTTGAACTACAGTTTTGTGGTCCTATAAATGAAGTCATAAAAAATCAATGACTATCTCCCCCCAAAGAACATTAACAAAGCATAGTTTTGAAAGTCTTATTATTTTTAATTTTGGTAGGTGGAAGCCTAGAATAGGAAATCTTGGGGTAAAAATCATTTATAAAAAAGACAAGCTTACTTGTCAGAAATATCTTATAAAAAGTTAAGTTGCTGTTTTGATTATGTACAATGCTAAATCAGTGTTGATATATGTCTTGGAGGAGGCAGCTATGTGATTCGCTCTATTAAGAAACCCTTTTAATACTGGAATTAAATAAGTATTATTAAACTAATACTGATTAAATTATAATATTAATACTTCTTATATTTTATAAAGCCTCTTTTCAAAGCACCAGTCCTTTGGATAATTGTAATAATCAACATTAGTGGCAGAATTCTGACTTCTAATCATCTGAATCTTATCAAGTATCAACTTATACCAGACATAAGCCTAGCCTCTGCATGAAGTATATGTGAAATAGGAAGGGGCAATCCAAGCTCCACCTGCATAGCAAATGACACACAGAATTTATCTACATCCAAGCCCCAGTTTTCTATTTTAGTCCCTGACGTGATCTCTTGAATCCTTCAACATAGTGGAGCACAGCTAGAAAACCACTGTGGCACTGATAGAATCCCCTCCATTCTTTTTTCTCCTCATGGGGAAAATTAAGCCCAGAGAAAGCAATGGTTTTTCCATTTCTATGGAGCTACTGAGCAAGAGAGCTAAAGAGAAAAATTTTTTATATGTAATAGAGTTCTCTTTTCTGTATTCCTTAATTACATTTACCTATAGTTGTGTATATTCATTTTATGAGGGGAGAAACAGGTAGCATAGAATATGAATAAAGACCCATGTGTGAAAACTGGGGCAAGTCACTTTTTCTACCATAAAATGAAAGTGTAAGTTATAGATAAACCCCAACATATCTAAAATTAAATTATTCTACTTACGATTTTAAGAAAAATAAAATAACAAATTACAAGCTTATTATGAAAGTTACATTTTTCAGTGAAAATTCAAATTTTGTAGTGCATATTTTGTATTTTATTTCCTGTTCTTGGCTTTAAATATATTTTTAATGTAAAGTCTTAAAAAGCCCAGGACCTGTTCTCTTAATTTTGTTTTCAAATGGTTCATTGCTAGTATATAGGAATACAACTAATTTGGGGTATTGGCTTTGTATCTTGCTACTTTGTTAAATTCACCTATTAGTTCTAACAGGGTTTTTGGGGGGAGGAGGGGGTAGAATCCTTAGTGTTTTATATATATAATATCATATGTGCGAACAATGATCATTTTACTCCTTCCTTTCCAATTTGGATGTTTTTTGTTTTTTTTTTTTCTTTTCTTGTCTAATTGCTCTGGCTAGGATTTCAGTATGATGTTGATAGAAGCGGCAAAAATGAGTATCCTTACCTTCTTCCTAATCTTAGGGGAAAAGCTTTCAGTCTATTGCCACTGAGCATGAGGTTTGCCTTAGTTTTTTTATATACAGCTTTTATCACATTGAGGTAGTTTCTTCTATTCCTACTGTGTTGGGTGTTTTTATCATTAAAGGGTAGTGGATTTGTTCACATGCCTTTTCTGTGTCAGTTGAGATGATCATGCATCTGTTTTTCCTTCATTTCATTAGTGTGGTTTGTTACATTGATCCATTTTCACAGTGAAAAATTCTTGAATTCCAGGAATAATTTGCACCTGGTCATGGTGTATAATCCTTTTAATAGGCTACCAAATTCAGTTTTCTTTCCCTTTTTTTAATATGTTATTCATTTTAAGAAAGAGCATGAGAGTTCACGAACAGAGGAGGGGCAAAGAGAGGGAGAGAGAGGAGGTCAAGCAGACTCCATGTGCTGTCAGTCTGGAGCTCAATACCAGGCTCAATCTCACAAATTGTTAGATCATGACCTGAGCCAAAATCAAGAGTCAGTTGCTTAACCGACTGAGCCACCCAGGTGCCCCCTGAATTCAGTTTTCTTGAGGATTTTGTGTCAGTGTTTATAAAGGATATTAGTTTATTTTCTTATAATGCCTTTGTCTGACTCTGGTATCAGGGCAATGCTGGACTCAGACTGTTTGGAAGTGTTCCCTTCTTTTCCATTTTTTTGGAAAAATTTAAGAAAGATTGGTGTTCTTTATTCTTTAAACATTTTGCAAAAGTTACTAGTGAAGCCATCAGTTTCTTGGATTTTCTCTGCTGAGAGATTCTTGATTATTGAATATGAAAAGTTTCATTTACAATAGCATCAAAATAACAAAATACTTATGAAGACTTCTACAATGAAAACTACAGAGCATTCCTGAAATAAATTAAAGAAAATATAAATAAAAAACTTATCCCATGTTCACGGATTAGAAGAATTAAAATGAATAAAATGTCAGTACTAGCTAAAGTAGTCAACAGATTCAATGCAATAACTATCAAAATCCTAATGGCATTTTTTGCAGAAATTAAATAATCCATCCTAAAGTTCATACGGAACTTCAAAGGACTTCAAATAGGCAAAAAAATATTGAAAAAGAACAGAGTTGGAGGATTCACACTTGCTGATCTCAAAACTTACTATAAACTGTAGTAATCGAAACAGTATGTAACTAGTATAAAGACAGACATATACGTCAATGGAATAGATCAGAGACCCTGGAAATAACCTCTCTCATATATGACCAAATGTTTACTCACAAAGATGTTAAGATTATTCAGTGGGGAAAGGGCAGTCTTTTCAACAAATGATACTGGGACAGCTGGACCTCTCACACAATATAATGATGTTGGACCCTTACCTAACACTATATACAAAAATTAGCTCAAAATGAATCAAGGACCTAATGTAAGCTGCAAAGCAATAAAGCTCTTAGAAGAAAACATAGGACAAAATCTTCATGACATTAAATTTGGCAATGATTTCTTAGATATAACACCAAAGGCATAGGTAACAAAAGAAAATAATAGATAAATTGGACTGTATGAGAATTTAAAAATTTTATGCATCAAAAGCTACTATCAATAGGGTAAAAGGAAACTCTCAGAATGGAAGAAAATATTTGCAAATCATATATCTGTTAAGGGATTAATATCCAGAATATAAAGTATTCCTAAAACTCAACAACAAAAACCCAAACTACTCAATTCAAAAGCGGGCAAAAGACTTAATAGACATTTCTCCAAAGAAGATATACACATGTCCAAAGCACATGAAAAGATGCTCAACATCACAAATTATTAGGGAATGCAAATCAAAACCACAGTGAGATACCACCTCACACTCAATAGGATAACTACTATCAAAGAAACAAAACAAGTGTAGTTGAGGATGTGGATAAATTATAACCATTGTGCACTGTTGGTAATATAAAATGGTATAGCTGCTATAGGAAACAGTATATAAGTTTCTCAAAAAATTAAAAATAGATTTACAATATAATCCAGAAATTCCCCTTCTGGGTATATACCCCTGAGTATTGAAAGCAGAATTTTGAAGAGATATGTGTATGCTTATGTTCATGGCATTATTCACAATAGCTAAAACATGTAAACAACCCAAGTGTGCATGAACAGATGAATAGATAAGCAAAATGTGGTACATACATACAAGGGAATATTATTCAGCCATGGAAAGAAAATTCTAACATATGCTACAACATGGGCAAACTTTGAGGACATGCTAATTTGAATAAGCCAGTCACAATAAGAAATATTGTATGAAGTACTTAGAGTGGTCAAAATTATAGAGACAATAAGTAGAATGGTGGTTGCCAGGGTTGGGGAGTAGAGAAGACATGGTGTTATTGTTTAATCGGTATAGGGTTTCACTTTTGCAAAATGAAACAAATTCTGGAGATGGATGGTGGGGATGGTTGCACAACAATATGAATGTTCTTGATACTACTGAATTATACACTTAAAAATTGTATTGTGTATTTAAAATTTGCTGAGAGGGAGATCTTATGTTAATCTTATCATAAACACATACACAAAATAATAATAAAGGGACTGGGAGTAAATTTGGGAAGGTGACGGATATGTTTACAGTCTTGATGGTGGTGATAGTTTCACAGGTGTATACTTATCCGCAAACTTACTGAGTTTCATAGTCTCTGGGTCTGGAGTTCTCTCTTGTCCAGCAAGAAAGCAGGATGCAGGATTAAAAATGGGAGAGAGGCTAATGTCCAGGAGGAGACAAGAGCACTGAGTAAGGGTCCTTGCTCCATTTTTATTAGGATCAGAAGGCTTACCAGTGTGGTGGGCATGCACAGAGAGACAATTAAATCATGAACATTAACTCATGGGCATGGGGAAAAGGGGGTTTTGGAGATATGCAGTGTTAGGGGTCTGGGTCAATATACAACAACATTCTGGTGCTGGGTGGAAGGTTGTTTACAGCAAACATGAGGCCCCACCTCTGTTTACCTAAACAGGCCTAGGGGACAAGCAAAACAGAGTAAGCTACCTCAGCAGCTTTCTTTTGCTAATTAGCTCCTCTCTGGGCAACTTTGTGCTGCTGAAGTCTATAACCTTGTTTACCTATTTACCTATTTTGGTCCTTCCTTCCTGTGAAAGCAGCTTTCTGCTATTGTACTAAGTTGGGGAGCATTTCCACCCTGAATACCTAATCTTGTTTGCCTCATCATGGATGTTTTCATCCTAAGATTCCCTATCCCCATACCTTTGACCTATACTGGGGTCCTTTGCCTGTTTACCTAATCTTATTTACCTAATCTTGTTTACCCAAACTTGAGTGTGCACATCCTATGGCTTTCTAATTCTTTATGCCTTGTTAACCCATCGGTGCAAGCTCAGGGAATTCCTAAGCTTATTCCCTGCAACTGAGTTGTTATATACATTAAAAAGGCACAGCTTTTTATATGTCCGTCATTTCAATAAAGTGGTTTCAATGGTCTAGATGGTCAATTTTATGGTGTGTGTATTTTACCACAATAAAAAAAAAACTGAGGAGAAAAAAGCTAAGGACAAAATTCTTTTGCTTCTCTAGATCCTTGATTGATTTTGAAATACGGCCTAAAAAAAGGAGCATGTAATTCATTAAATATTATTTTTCAGGTACATCTGATTTTTATATAACTAATTGTACCACGTGTCTGTATACATCAGTTATAAAATTCATCTCATTTTTTAGAATAGTCTCCCCACTCAATTCATTGGTAACGATGTTTTATAATATTTAAAAGAAAAAAAGAAAAAGAATTCCCAGCGACAAGCAGCTGGTATTGAGAATGTTTGCAGCTAGCAGCCTTCAGGAGTGTGTCTTTATGAACCTCTTAGCAACTTTTGGAATCTCAGCCAGTTTTGATTGTCCTGCATGTCGTCACTGAGGGGGAAAGCTATTTGTAAGAGAAATAGACCTTTTTCTCATCAGTTAATTACTGTGTAGCTGTGGACCTTTACCTCATTTGCAAAAGTATTCTATGAAAAATGTTGAAGTTATTGCTTAACAATTGACTTTTCAAGTTTGTATTAGAATACACATGATTGAAATTTCAGGATATCAGAGTAAATTGTTAGAGTTTATATTGCAATAAAAATTAAGTAAAACATACACCATGAATTTTCCACTTACTGTGTCTGTTGTTCCAAATTTTCCAATAGAGATTCTAACCAAGAACAAACTTTCCCTTACTATGTTTTGTTGGTCTTCATCTTGGAAATAACAAGCCACTGGAAGTTCATGAAGCAGCAACCTCACATTCTCATTAATACCAGGACTTAAGTCTTAGGAAATCTCATGGGACTCATGACTCTCACACTCATTTTTGTTTTCTTCTATTGTATGCTTGTTTTTTTCAGTTGAGCAAAAAGTCTAAATAGTCTTTTAGCTGATCTGGGAAACATTCTTATCTTTATGCCTGTGCAGTCCTGTTAATGACTCTCAAGGATTTTTATTTTATTTTATTTTATTTTATTTAAATAATTTTTTAACATTTATTTATTTTTGAGAGAGAGACAGAGACAGAGACAGAGATAGCTCACAAGCAGGGGAGGGACAGAGAGAGAGGGAGACACAGAATCTGAAGCAGGCTCCAGGCTCTGAGCTGTCAGCACAGAGACCAATGTGGGGTTCAAACTCACGAATCATGAGATCATAACCTGAGCTGAAGTCAGATGCTTACCAGATTGAGCCACCTAGGCGCCCCAGCATTTTTATTTTAATATGGGAAGTGTCTTATTTTTAACAGAAAACCTCCATAAAACAAACAACTATTCAACTCTGAGTAGGTCACGTACCTTCGAGCTTTCTTGGTTAGTAATTTAATTGTATACATATTGTAAAATAAAATGAATAAATTATTAAGAAAGCTGAGTAAAATTTTAACCTTTGTTCTTTTCTGTATCTTTCCTATTCTTTCTCCTACTTCTCCTCTCTCTGTCTCTCATGCTTTCTCTCTCTCTTAATAGCAAAGTCTACAGTATTTATCTTCCTGGGCCTCACTTTCATCATTAGTGGACTGAAATTAATGAGCCAGGTGAAGTTTGACATACCTTCCACTCTGGCATGCAATGACTATGGTCAGTTCAGGAGAAGGATAACGACAGTGCCCATGCCTTATTGTTCATGGTGTCCTGGGCACCCTTCTGTATGATCTTCAGTGCTCCATTACCCTTTACAATGGCTTTGGCACATCTCACACACACACACACACACACACACACACACACACACACACACATACACACCACACTCACACACTTGCATATCTGTTGAGTCAGCATTGAAGTAATCTGAATTTTAAGCCTTTTTTAAAATCTGTACATCAGAATCTCAACTGCAAATTATGTTGAACCGTTTAACACTATTCAAGAAAACCACATCAGATTTAAAAAAGGGATTCAGGAGCACCGCTATCAATAGCAAAGTTCAACTTGAATTGTAAAATTCTATACATGTGCAGGCTACCATAAGGAATAGGTGGGATAGGTCTTATTTCTTCTCTCAGAAAGGAAAACTGAGGCAGATATTAAAATTATGTTGACTTGCTTTTCTGAAAGAGATATGCCTGAACCCTATGTAAAAGTATCACTTGAGTGAGAACTTAGACAAGCAAATAATCACTTGGCAGAAGCACAGAAAATAATTACCATTAGTAACTGGCACACAACATAAATTTTTTCTACTAATTCTCTGAAAGTTTTAATTTGAACATACGAATGATGCTTTCTTAAAAAATGCCTACATGAGGGTGTCTGGGTGGCTCATTTGGTTGAGTATCTGACTCTTGATTTTGGTGCAGGTCATGATCTCATGGTGGTGGGATCAAGCCTCATCTGGGGCTCCACAGTGAGCATAGAGCCTACTTGGGACTCTCTCTCCCCCTCTGTGTGTGTGTGTGTGTGTGTGTGTGCATGCTCTCTCTCTCTCTCTCCCAAAATAAATAAATAAACTTTAAAAAATACTTACATGAAAATAATCTTGTTGACAGGGGCCCAGTATGAGTTAAGGTGATATCCCTTATTCCTCACATCCTTCAATAATAAAGTGAATATGACATTGAAGAACATGAAATTCATTTCTACTAATGTTACAGAATCTTTTGCAGGATATGTTAGAAATTCAGACACCACCCATGAGGCAAATGTTCTAAATTTTTTTGTCCTTTATGAACTTCAAAGCAAGCTGTTCTCCTTTGTCATATTCAAGGGCTATGATTGTGGGACAGAAGACCATCTTCCTTTTCTGATGATTTTGAGAAATTTGAGAAACATCCCTGAGCCTGAGTCCCTTCATCTATAAGTAAAAGAGAAATCTTCAGGCTCTTCAAAATCTACCAGTCCATGTTCCAACTAATAATAATAATACTCAAGATTTTCTCAAGTATTTCTTATTTGGTATACACTGTAGTAAGTGCTGTCTATAAAGTGATCTCAGTTAAGCAATCATATAGAGGTAAATATTTATAATATATTTTATAATATTACATATGAAGAAACTAAATTTCAAAGGGAATAAATTATGTGTCCAAAGTACCCATGAGTTACTGACAATATGTGAACCCAGATTTTCTATTGTCAAAGACAAGTGCCAGTCTTACCAGCAATCACTCAACACTGCCTCCCTTTATAGACCATAGGGCTATTGAAAGAATTTTAAGGAAGGTAATAAAATAATCAGATTGTTTCTCTTTTCTGCTTCCCCCTCCCTGTGTCTCCTACTACTCCACCATGATTCATTTTGCCTCATCAACAATCAGACTGCCTGTACACTATTTCAATGCACATTGTTTTATAAGTTTGTGTCCTATTAGGATGTCTTGGCCTAGTAAGAAGCTTTCATCAGAGTGAATTTTATGGTCTCCTTGCTTCCATAGGGCCTTATGGGTGAAACTTTGGCATATATTTATTTGGACAAGTACAGTGTTTCAGTAAACAGTAATGTAAGAAAAAGGCTAACAGTTGATTATAATGAAATTAAGCATCCTTTTAAAATGGAACCATTTCCACTTCCCCCTCCCAGCTTCCACCCCTCCCTCCAGCATGTGTCATTTCACACTTTCACACTTGTTTTGCTGTCTACTGCAAATTAGCAGGAACCCTTAAGAAAATTTGCAAGTGTTGGCATCAAATCCAAGTTCCATTCTTCATGTTGTTTGTTGTGCTGTGGCCTTAGAAACCTCTTCTCTGTGATGAGTAGCATCTTGGCACAGGAAACTAGGTGCGCTTTGAAACCTGAATACTTACCTTTAATTTGGTGTAATCATTTCATTCATCAAGGAGCAATAATAACCTTTGCATAGCACCCTTACATGTGGGTGGTTACCCTTTCTGTTCCAACTTGCTGAGTTATGAAGAAGTTAATTTTTTCTATTGTAAGTGGTTTGTTCTATAACCTCACTCTGACTCTGGCTTCGTCTTACTGTTTTACCATTTTCCTCTTTGCCTCAATTTTTCTTCCTTCTGTCCTTTCTTCCTTCTTTTTTTCTTATTTATTTTTCCCTTCTCTTCTTCTATCTTTAATTTTTTCCTTCTTTTTTTTCTATTTATCTTATCTTGATAGTTTATACATCATAGCAAACCACCATAAATGCATTTTATTTTTTTAAGTTTATTTATTTATTTTAAAAGAGACACAGAGCACAAGCCAGGGAAGGTCAGGGAGAGCAGAGAGAGAGAGAGAGAGAGAGAATCTCAAATGGGCTCCTTGCTTTCAGCACAGAATCGATGTGGGACTCAGTCTCATGAACCATGAGATCATGACCTGAGCCAAAATCAAGAGTTGGACACTTAACGACTGAGCCACCCAGGTACCCCTATAAATGCATTTTAAAAATACGCACACACATTGGGGTGCCTGGATGCCTCAGTCAGTTGAGCGTTGACTTCGGCTCAGGTCATGATCTTGCCATTCCTGGATTCAAGCCCCACATCAGGCTCTGTGCTGACAGCTTGGAGCCTCAAGACTTTTTTGGATTCTGTCTGTCTGTCTCTGCCTCTCCCCTGCTTATGCTCTCTCTCTCTCTCTCTCAAAAATAAATAAACATTTAAAAATAAAAAAAAAATATGCACACACACGTCCCTAGAAACAAAATTTAGTGTCTTGTCCTCCTACTTATACTACTTAGCTCCTGCAATTGGAGATTAACTGAGTAACCTGCACCCAGTGCAGAGATGAAGAGATTAACTGAGGTTGTTGCTGGTGATTATCCAGATTGTCTACACTGTAGAACCATCATGAAGTCTATGATCCAAATTTCAGTAAACAATGCAGTTGGAAATTCATTTCTTTACAGAATTTTGGCTAGTTCAGCTTCTTTTATCTGGACTGATGTTGGTGGGATGAAAGGATTAAAACAGCTCTTTCACAATACCTTTTTATTGAAAGCATGTTTATCCTAGTTATATATTTAATTTGGACTTTGAAGAATAAATAGAAAATAACAAGAAGAACTATTTTCTTGGGAAATGCTGCCAATAGCCCCATGTTTGTTGAGAAATGCCAAAGCAAATCATACATACTGAGAATCTGGGTCATGATAGAAAGTTGTTGTTTTCACCTGTTTTTTTTTTAAATTGAGTTAAAAATATGAGTTTATTGTTCAGAGGTAAGAAAGTAGAAAATGCATATAGGGAATAGCAAGCTAATTGATCTGGGTAGAAATTATCATATATTTAGTACTTTTGGCAATCATGGGAGGCAAAGTTGGACAGGTAGGTAGTAGCTACATACTAAATATCTTGAATGTAAATCAAAACCAGTAGGTTTTGTATATCATTGAAATTTTGGAAACCAAAAAGATAAAGAGGATTTTAATGGGTTTCTGGTACAGGAGGAAGTGGAGCTGTGGAGAATAATTAGAAAACTGTTGGCATGATTAAAGGAATTAAGTACCATAGTGTACCAGAAGAAATGAAGAGCCATGATGCCTTGCAAATCAATAGCAGTCATTTAACAGATGCTTTTTGACTGAATGAATGAAGAAATGAGATAACCTTTAATCTACACTTGGTTGATAAAATTAAAAAAAAAAAAAAAAAGGGAAGCAAGGCCACATAACAAAGTGGGGAAGGGGTAAATATTGATAGGGATGTGGGAAGTGAGGAGGAGGAGTCTAAAATAGTCTGAAGCCTTTGGCTAAAATCTTTGTAGAAAGAAAAAAATATCTTATATTCTAAAAATAATTGTCTCTAAAACTTTTCAATGAGCAATTAAAGCAAGCACAATAGTATAGTAATTCTACTTTGTTTTCACCCTTTTATTTCTCAAATGAATGCATGTGAAAGAGAGAGAGAATGTGTCTCTACTTAACCATGTGGTGAATCCTGCAAAGCTAATAGTGATAAATATAAATCTAGTAGATTTTCCAGTCTTAAGGAAAAGCTAGTTAGAGGAAGGAGTTGGTCAGTGAGCATGCTCCGAGGAATAATGAGTTAAATTGACTTAGCAGTGACAGTGAGACCTGCAGGTAGAGGAGAGGGGCCTGAGCTCCTCTGAGAAAACACGAATAGTGACACAGCTTTTGACCTAGAAGTTTCAGAAGGAGTGCACTTTTGGCAGGACCCCGTTATATTTCAGTTGAAAGGACGCATCTTACCATCACAATGTTGAATAATGATGCAGCCCAAGCGAGAATAAAAAATAAAATAGCTTAAATTAAATATGCAACTTACTTTAATACACATTTAGTGTTCTTAGAGAGTTTTAAGCCTCCAGAGTATTCTGGTGTCAGTGAATCTAATCAAGAGTTTCTGCCTAAGTTTCCTAGGCAGGAATTTGTTTTGAAGAAGTGCCTTTCTATGCTCCTGTGAAGAGAGGCTCATTCCTCCTCATTGAGTTAGATCTCTTTTAATCTAATTAAGAATGAAAGCTCCTCTGACCTGCTCTATATGAAATTCCTCAGTTCAAAGATTCATAGGCCAAATCCAAAGGTATATTCCACCTGGAATTTTGCACGGGGGGGGGGGGGGGGGGGGGAAGGGGGGGGACAGCTAGGTTTCTTGTTCTAACAGGTTTGTTCTTCTAGACCTTTAAACAGATAATACTTTCTACTCTAGAGGTCACTGCAAGTCACTTATGGATGCAGTGTTTCAGCCTTACCATATTTACAGTGGCAACAGGTCATTATACAAAGTGAACTTACAATAAAGAACTGATGGTCGACATTTAGCCTGAATGCAGGCACTCAAATGAGGCAAATGCCCCGGAGCATTTCAAAAGAATGTGGTCCTTTCTCATTATGCATCCCAAGGTGGCAACATTTAGCCTCTCAATAGTCAAGTTTGAAATAACTCAACTCAGTAATGGTATTGGCTCTCTCGTACTTATTATTTTTTTCTTCTAAATATAGTCACATTTATTTTACTGTGACAAATATACAGTAATCCACTGTGAGAATCTGTTCCTAACAATTAGAATATTCTTTTCAGTAACACAATTTAGAGGAAATAAAATCTTTAAGGTTGCCAGGTTTTTTTAAGCTTATTTATTTTGAGAGAGAGAGAGTGAGAGAGCGAGCATGTGCAATCATGTGGGGGAGGGGCTGAGAGAGAGAGGGAGAAAGAATCCCAGGCAGAGTTCTGGCTGTTAGCGCAGAGTCAGACTCAGGGCTGGATCCCACTGACTGTGAGATCATGACCTGAGTCAAAATCAAGAGTCGGATGCTTAATCAACTGAGCCACCCAGGTGCCCCAAGGTTTCCAGTTTTGAAATGTTTGAAAAAGTACCTTTTGGATTTAATAATTTAAAAGAAAAAAAATATGTTAGTAAAAAACCCCACAAAACATAAGTAGGGTGAATAATCATTGGCAGGAAGTTCAGTTATTATGATGAGCTGAAAGGAAAAAAAAAAAAGAAAGATAATATGGAAAGAGTAAATTCACTAATATAGTGTTTTTTTAAGATAACTTGGGCAACATTTTCAAATGTTTATCAGCAAAAATAAGTTATTCCTATCCAAGTGTTGCCCACTTTCACTTGTTCTTTAAGGAGAAAAATTTTGGTATTTGAATCAGCTTCTGGACTTTCCTCTTTTAGGAAAAAAAAATAATCTAGGTAAAGAGATAATCAGAGAGATAACTAGAGAAAGCAGAGAGACTAAATTAATCTTTTTTTTTTTTTAATTTTTTTAACGTTTATTTATTTTTGAGACAGAGACAGAGCATGAACGGGGGAGGGTCAGAGAGAGAGGGAGACACAGAATCGGAAGCAGGCTCCAGGCTCTGAGCCATCAGCCCAGAGCCCGACGCGGGGCTCGAACTCACGGACCGTGAGATCGTGACCTGAGCCGAAGTTGGACGCTTAACCGACTGAGCCACCCAGGCGCCCCTAAATTAATCTTTATTAGAAAAAACTAGGGGAAGAAAAGAATTCATGCCCAGAAAAATACTTAGTTTAATTTAAAAAGTCTTCCCTTCACATCCAGAGGTGAATCACTGTGTCAACTGCTCACAGGTGTAAAATTGAGTAAGACCCAATGTGAGATATCCACTAGGCTCACAGTTTTATAGGCAGGAACCAGATCACTATTATTCAGACTCTGATACTTGCCAAAATAGATTTAAGTTTTAAGCATATTGCTTTGAGAGTCCAGGAGAAGATAAGGTCATTGTTTTTTTAAGGGAGGGGAGCAGTTTTGGGATAGTTCTTCAAAACAATGGCATTTCAGTTATTCTTTAAAGACTGGGTAGGGCCTCAGTAGGTTTAGAAGAAGTTAAATAATGGCATTTTAGACAAAGACTATCATCATTACTGTATCAGTGAGAATCCTGACAGGACAGAAGGCCGTCCCATGACGAGTTACCACTCCTAGCCCTAAGGAGCAAGCAGAGGGAGCTATCAGATCCTGAAGAGAATAACCATAGCCATGAGAGGGGGCTGCATTATGGGAACTGTGGTTTTTGAAGGGAGTAATGGGACTCAACCCTTTACCTTTCAAGATGGCAGAGCATTGGGAATAAATATCCCCAGGTCCCTCTCTTCCCACTATTGCTTCTCCTGCAGGAACTTCCCTTTGGCCTGATTGAACCAGAAGCCAAAGGAAAAGGAGCTCACTGATTAAATAGGTCCATGACTGTCAGCCTCCTGGGATATAGAAACAATAGCGAAAGGAGGAAGAAGATCTGGTGAGGCAAAGGGGATGATCATCTTTATCATCACAAAAGTTAACAAAATGTCAGAGTTATCCTAATGGATGGTTTGCATATGTCATCTCATTTATTTCTAACAATAATTCTAGTTAGTGTATCTTCTCTACTGGATACATTAAGAATCTGAGGCATTGAAAAATCAAAAGGGGCCCCTGGGTGGCTCAGTAGGTTGAACGTCCAACTGTTGATATCAGCTCAGGTCATGATTCCAGGGTTATTGGAACTGAGCCTTGCATCAGATTCAGTGCTGAGTGTGGAGCCTGCTTAAGATTCTGTCTGTCTCTCTGTCCCTCCTCTGCTCACATGCTCTCTTTTTCTCTAAGATTTAAAAAAAGGGGGGGGGAGGGTCACCTGGGTAGCTTACTCAGTGAGATTTTGGCATCTGATGGTTCATGAGATCGAGCCCACATTAGGCTCTGTGCTAATATCTCAGAACCTGCTTGGGATTTCTCTCTCTCCCTCTCTCTCCCTCTCCCTCTTGTCTTGCCCTCGCTCATGTGCATGTGTGCATGCATGCTCACTCTCTCTCTCTCTCTGTCTCTCAAAATAAGCAAATAAACCTTTAAAAAATAGGAAAAAAAAGAGAGAAAGGAACAGGAAAGAAAAGAAAAATCAAAGCAAAACAAAACCAAGAAAAAAAACCCCAAAAATCAACAATAAAGGAAGGGGACACAATTCAGTCAATGAAGAAAAGTATCAAAATGTAAACAGATTTTCTGGATGGTTAGATATAGGTAATTTTAATTTTTTATTATATTTTCTGCAATTATGTACTTTTTCAGTGAATATGTGTTACTTTGTTATCGGAAAAAAAAATTTTTTTCCAAATAAAGCTTTTTTTTTTTCAAATAAAGAAAATTTCCAGGTTGCCTATACTGAGAGATGAGACAAAGTGGACAGCGACAGTACCAGTGACCTACATGCACTGTAGCATCCCATGTGCTCCCAAATATGGCCCACTAAATTTAAATAAGTCCTATTTCTGGCTTAGGTAGGGTAATTTCAGTTTTTTCTTTTAAGTTTTTATTATTTTCCAGTTAATTCACATATAGTGTAATATTAGTTTCAGGTGTACAATACAGTGATTCAACACTTCCATACAACTCTGATGTTTATCACAAGTGCACTCCTTAAGCTCCATCACCTATTTAACCCATCTCCCAATCCACCTCCCCTCTGGTAACCATCAGTGTGTTCTCTATAATCAAGAGTCTGTTTCTTGATTGTCTCTCTTTCTCTTTTTTCCATTTATTCATTTGTTTCTTAAGTTCCATATATGAGTGTCTTTCTCTGACCTATTTCTTTAAGCTTAATATTCTCTAGCTCCATCCATGTCATTGCAAGTGGCAAAATTTCATTCTTTTTTATGACTGAGAAATATTCCATTATAGTACATATACCACCTCTTTTTATCTATTTATCAACTGATGGACACTTGGGCTGTTTCCATAATTTGGCTATTGTAGATAATGCTGCTATGAACATCAGGGTGCATTTATCTCTTTGAATTAGTATTTTTGTATCCTTTGGGTAAATACCTAGTAGTATGATTGCTGGATCGTAGGGTAGTTCCATTTTTTAATTTGTGAAGAACCTCCATACTGTGTTCGAGGGTGACTGTACCAGTTTATACTCCAACAGTGCAAGAGGTTTCCCCTTTTATCCATATACTTGCCAATACCTATTGTTTCCTGTGTTGTTGATTTTAGGCATTTTGACATGTGCAAGGTAATATCTCATTGTAGTTTTGATTTGTATTTCTCTGGATGAGTGATGCTGAGCATCTTTTCATGTCTACTGGCCTTCTGTATGTCATTGGAAAATGCCTATTCATGTCTTCTGCCAATTTTTCTTAATTGAACTATTCATTTTGTGGCTGTGATTGTATACATTCTTTATATATTTTGGATACTAACCCTTTATCATATATTTCATTTGCAAACATCTCTCATTCCATAGGCTGCCTTTTAGTTTTGTTGATTGTTACCTTCATTGTGCAGAAGTTTTTTTAATTTGATGAAGTCTCAATACTTTATTTTTGTTTTTGTTTCCCTTGAGACAGGAGACATTTTAGAAAGAAGTTGTTACAGCAAATATGAAAGAGGTCACTTCCTGTGTTCTTCACTCTGATTTTTTATGGTTTTAGGTCTCACATTTAGGTCTTTGATCCACTTTGATTTTTTTTTTTTTTTTTTTTTTTTTTGTATTTGGTGAAATAAAGTGGTCCAGTTTCATTCTTTTGCATGTTGCTGTCCAGTTTTCCCATTACCATTTGTTGAAGAGACTGTCTTTTTTCCATTGGATATTCTTTACTGCTTTGTCAAAGATTAATTGACCATGTATTTTTTGGTGCATTTATGGGTTTCCACTCTGTTCCATTGATCTATGTGTCTATTTTTTGTGCCATTACCATACTGTTTTGGTCAATTCAGCTTTGTAATATAATTTGCAGTCCAGAATTGTGATGTCTCCAGCTTTACTTTTCTTTTTCAAGGTTGTCTGGCTATTTGGGGTCTTTTGTAGTTCCATACACATTTTAGGATTGTTCTAGCTCTGTGAAAATTGCTTCGGAATTTTGATAAGGATTGTAATAATTGTGTAGATTGGTTTGGGTAGTATAGACATTTTACCAGTATTTGTTCTTCCGATCCAGGAGCATGGAATGTCTTTCCATTTCTTTCTGTCATCTTCAATTTCTTTCATCAGTGTTTTATGGTTTTCAGAATACAGGTTTTTCACCTCTTTGGTTAGGTTTATTCCTAGGCATCTTATTGGATTTTGTCCTCAATTCTCTTTCTGCTGCTTCATTATTGGTGTATAGAAATGCAACATATTTTTGTATGTTTATTTTGTATCCTGTGACTTTACTGAATTCATTCATCAGTTCTAGCAATTTTTGCTGGGGTGTTTTGGATTTTTTACAGAGAATATCATGTCATCTGCAAATAGTAAAAGTTTGACTTCTTCCTTTCTGACTTGTATGCCTTTTATTTCTTTTTGTTGCCCAGCTGCTGTGGCTAGGAATTCCAGTCCATGTTAAGTAACAATGATGATAGTGCAACCACATCTTGTTCCTGACTATAGAGGAAACACTCTGTTTTTCCCCATTGACATGATATTAGCTGTGGGTTTTTCATATATGACCTTTATTATGTTGAAGTATGTTCTTTCTAAACCTACTTTGTTAAGTTTTTTTTTTTTATGAATGGATGTTATACTTTGTAACATGATTTTTCTGCATCTATTAAAATAATACTATGGTTCTCATCCTTTATTTTATTAATATAGTGTTTCATGTTGATTAATTTGCAAATATTGAACTGCCCTTGCAGACCAGGAAGAAATCCCACTTGATCCTGGTAAATTATTTTTTTTACTGTATTGTTGGATTTGACTTGCTAGTGTTTTATTTAGAATGTTTCATCCATGTTCTTCAGGGATATTGGCCTATTGTTCTTTTTTTTCAGTGGATTCTTTATTTGGTTTTGGTATCAGGTAATGTTGGCCTCAAAGAATGAATTTGGAATTTTTCCATTCTTTTCTATTTTTTGGAATCATTTGAGAATAGTTATTAACTCTTCTTTAATTGTTTGGTAGAATTCACCTGTGAAGCCATCTGGTCCTGGACTTTTGTTTATTGGTATTTTTTTGATTACTGATTCAATTTCTTTGCTGGTTATAAGTCTGTTCAAGTTTCTATTTCTTCTGGTTTCAGTTTTGGTAATTTTACACATTTCTTCCAAGTTGTCCATTTCATTGGCATATAGTTTTTCATAATATTCTCTTATTATTGTTTGTTTTTCTGTGGTGTTGTTTCTTATTTCTTCGCTCTCATTTGTGGCTTTATTTATTGGGGTCATTTTTCTTTTCTTTTTAAGAAGTCTAGCTAGATGTTTATCAATTTTATTAATTTTTTCAAAGAACCAGCTGCTAGATTTATTGATCTATTCTACTGGATTTTGTTTTGTTTTTGGTTTTGTTTTTTGTTTGTTTTTAGTTTCATTATCATTTATTTGTGCTCTAATTTTTATTATTTCCTTCTTTCTACTGACTTTAGGCTTCCTTTATTCTTTTTCTAGCTTCTTTAGGTTTAAGATTAGATTGTTTATTTGAGATTTTTCTTGCTTCTTGAGGTAGGCTTATATTGCTATATATTTCCTTCTTAGGACCACTTTCACTGCATCCCAAAGGTTTTGGACCACTGTGTTTTTATTTTCATTTGTTTCCATGTATTTTTAAAATAATTTGATTGATTTTTTTTTTGGTTAGCTCATTGTGATTTTTGGTTTTTGTTGTTGTTTTTGTTGATTTTAGCATGTTATTTAACCTCTATGTATTTGTGGTCTTTCTAATTTTTGTTTTCTTGTGGTTGACTTCTAATTTCATAACACTGTCATCAAAAAAAGGTGTATGGTGTGATTTCAGTCTTTTTGTATTTATTGAGGACTGTTTTGTGATCTAATATGTGATCTATTCTGGAGAATATTCCATGTACACTTGAAAATAATGTGAATTCTGCTGTTTGGGATGGAATATTCTGAATATATCTGTTAAATCCATCCAGTCCAGTGTGTCATTCAAAGCCATTATTTTCTTGTTGATTTTCTATTTAGATAATCTGTCCATTGATGTAAGCTTTGGGGTGTTAAAATCCTCTACTATTATTGTTTTATTATCAATTAGTTCTTTTGGTTTGTCATTAATTGTTATATATATTTATTTGAGTGTTCTCATGTTGGGTGCACAAATATTTGCAATTGTTATATTTTCTTGTTGGATTTTCCCTTTACGATTGTATAATGCCCTTCTTTGTCTTTTTTCACACTCTTTGTTTTAAAGTCTAGTTTGTCTGATATAATTATTGCTACTCTGGCTTTCTTTTGACATCCATTTCATGATAAAAGTTTCTCCATCTCCTCACTTCCAATCTCCAGGTGCCTTTAGGTCTAAAATGAGTCTCTTATAGGCAGCATGTTGGTGAGTCTTTTTTTTTATCCATTCTGACACCCTATGTTTTTTGATTGGAGTGTTTAGTCCCTTTGCATTCAGATTAATTATTAATAGATACATATTTTGTGTCACTTTATTACTTGTTTTGTGATTGTTTATGGAGGTTTTTCTATAATCCTTTCTTGTCTTTGTCACTTTTAGACTCTCCTTTCCATTCAAAAGGGCCCTTCTCATATTTCTTGCAGGGATGGCCTAGTGTTCATGTACTCCTTTAGTTTTAGTTTGATAGGACACTCTATCTCTCCTTGTATTCTGAATGATAGCCTTGTTATATAGAGTATTCTTGGCTGCAGATTTTTCCATTCTATACTTTGAATATATCTTGCCACTCCCTACTGGCTTGCCAGGTTTCTGTTATGAGATCTGCAATTAGCCTTATGGGTCTTACCTTATAAGTTAAGGACTTCTTTTGTCTTGTTGTTTTTAAGATTTTTCCTATATTGCTGTATTTTAAAAGTTTAATTACAATATGTCTTGGTGTTGTCCTACTTTTGTTGATTTTGATGGGAGTTCTCTGTGTCTCCTCTGGATGTTTGTTTTTTTCCCAGATTAGGGAAGTTTTCTGCTATTATTTCTTGAAATAAATTTTCTGCTCCCTTTTCTCCTTCTTCCTCTGGAACTCCTATAATATGAATGTTGTATTTTTAATGGAGTCACACAATTCCCTAAGTCTATTCTAGTGTTGCATAATTCTTTCTCTTTTCCTTTTTTTTTTCAGCTTCATTTTTTTCCATTATTTTGTCCTCTAGGTCACTAATTTATTTCTCTGCTTCTTCCAGCTTACTGTTCATTGAATCAAGCCTGTTTCCAATCTTGTTTATTGTATTCTTCATCTCTGCTTGATTCCTTTTTAACTCTTTTATTTCTGTGGTAAGGGTCTCACTGATGTATTCTATTTTTTTCTCAAGCCCAGAGAATATCTTTGGTTATTGCTTTAAATTCTCAATCAGGCATCTTACTTACATCTGTTTCACTTAGATCTCTGGCTATAACCTTATCTTGTTCTTTCATTTGGTATAAATTCCTCCATGTTGGCATTTTGTCTAAGCCTCTGCCTTCTTCTGTGTGTGAGAAAAGCCAGGTAAGTCTCCTGCTCATAACAGTAATGGCTTTATGAAGAAGAGGGTATGTAGTGCCCAAGACCTGGCACTTCAGGGAATGTCTCCAGTGTATGCTGCTGGTGCTCTGCTGTTGTGTTTTGGCTGCTCTGTCCTTCAGGCCAGTCATCTGCAGAGGCTCTCTTTGACTTCTGTGGGCAATGTTTTGTCCCTCACCTGAATGTGGTGAGATTTAACTAGGGGTACTCTGGTCTGCTTCTGAAATAAGACCTGACACCAATTCCACCAGAACTGAGGCACTGCAGAACTCTTTGGTCACCAGATGTGGTGTGAATAGAGGTTTGTGCTGGTCTTCTGGGGGAGGGATCCACCAGGCCGGGACTGAGCTAAGCTTGAATGAGAAGGGCAGTCCCTCCAGAGTACCAGGGGGTGGGGCTTGGTGTAAGCAAGTTAGGGGGCCAATGTCCACACTGTACTGTCTCCTGCTGGTGGCTTTGTGTTTATCCTGAAGGGTTGGGGAGGAAAATGTCACAGGCCATCTCTTTTTTCATGGAGAGGCATCTGTGTGAACTCTGCCTCTCAGGGATGTGCTCCAAGAATAGCAAATAATCCCCCCTTCCTCATGTGCCCCAGGTGTTCTTCAGATTCCTGTTTCCATGCTATCTGTCCCTGGGTTGTTTGCCTGCCTTCTCTCCAGGAGCATCACAAGGGAAATGCTTGTGATTTAAAGGTCAGCCAAGCCCCCTGACCTTTAAATCTCCAGGCTTTAAGCCCCACTGGTTGCAAGAACTCATGAAATTCAGTTCTTATTTTCCAAGCCAGTGGCTTGGGGAAACATTTTTCTTGTGCACATCCCTGTATGCTCTTCTCTCTTTCTCTCCTTTCTCCATGACCATGGCTCCCTCCCCTCTGTAGCACCCAGGGTCCGTTTTTCCCCTAAACCAGGTCTCCACACTTCCTTCATTCTTCAGTGTGGTCTCTTCCCTCCTTCTAGTTTTCGGGTCTGTTCTCTCAGTCTTCATGTCAGTGTCTGGGGTATTTAGGATGCTTTGATAGTTTTCTAGTCGTGTTTGTGAGAGGAGATGAATGTAGGGTCCTCCTACTCTGCCACCATCTTCCTCCCCTTCTTCCCAGGGAATTTCTTCATGAAGTGTACTGATTTACCTAATGGTTATATAGTAACGGAAAGCAGATTCATAGGTCTCTGGAGCTGGGGGAGGAATGACAGAGGGACATGAAGAAACTTTCAGGGAAAATGGAAAGGTTTGTTATCTTGATTATGCTAATTGCCCTGCTTCTTCTGCTACACATTTTGCCTCCTTTTTAGCGGAGGCTGGAAGTGTTAAAGACACGTGGGAACTATCTTGCAGATTTGTTTTTGAAGCTTAGGGTACACTGAGAAAAAAGAGGCAAGAAACACAAGGGGAAAGATAGCCTGGGATACATTTGGGGGAGGATTGGCTCTTATTGTAAATGTAATATCACAGTTTCAACCCAGAGTGTTATAATCAGATCTGTGTCTTATAAAATGACCTTTATAAAGGTAATTATGAACTAAACAGATGATAGGTTGGAGAGGAGAGTGAAGGAAAGCAATGACTTACTGGGGAAAGGAAAAAGGAAGGAAGGAGGGAGAGGCGAACAGAGAAAGGAGGAGGACCAGGGGCTGAGAGGGTGAAAGGAAAGAAGTTGAAGGTTCTACTAATAAGACCGTTCATGACAAAAATGTGTTTCAGGGATGGTGATTTTTTGTTGCATTTACCACTTAATATTTTTTGACACCCTGATAATGATTTCAATACTCTAATCTCACTTTTAAAAATGTTTTATCATCTATACAGCATTATGTTTATATATAATATGAGGTTTTTCCTTCATGACTATTCCTATTTTCAAATACTAACATTTTTTAATAAATGGGGGGAGGGGAGAAAGAAGAATTATAAATAAGAGAAATAAGAATTGCTCTTTGTTTCATAATGCTGATAGCAAGTTTTTATTTTTTCTTTAGTTGTATGGTTCTAAGTGCTCGTAACAGGAGAAAATAGAAAAGGTTGGAGGGATCCCAGTCTGCATCATGACATTGACTACATCCATGTGGGTGGGAGTTCAGAATTACTTATGTTTCCCTAGTAAGGCCTTTCGTTACTTAAGTGCCAAAAATCTTCCATCATCTTCTCCAACCCTCATCTCAGTTTAAAGAACACTTTCTCAGTTTAAAGAACACTTTCAAATCTTTATTCATCACTACATGCCCGTTACATATGTAATTACTCCTAAAATATTCTAATATTATATTTCATCTTTTCTTTTAAAAAGGTTATTTATTTATTTATTTATTTATTTATTTATTTATTTATTTATTTTGAGTGAGTGAGTGAGTGAGCGAGAGAGAGAGAGAGGATCCCAAGCAGACTCTGCACGGATACTGCAGGGCTCAATCTCACAATGGTGATATCATGACCTGAGACCAAACCAACAGTTGGAGGCTTACCAGACTGAGCCACCTGGTGCCCCTATATTTCATCTTTTCATGCATAAACATTGTGCATGTGATTGTTAATAATGCAAACACGTTTCCATGTATTCATTTTTGGTAGGAACAGTCAACTTGATTCAATATCGGGTAAAGAAATAAGAAGAAAAGAATGATTGCAAAAGATCTTGTCAGGCTTTTCTAGAATGTTAAAAAAATAAAAGATATCTTTTAGACTGTTTGTAGTTCTGCCAAAAATTTATGTGCCCTCACATTTTGGTATTATTTATTTTTCAGAATGCTTTATATGCTCCCTTTCCCTGATTCAGGTTGTTCCCTTATCTCCCATCCTTTGTTCATGATATGCTGCACCTGCAGAAAGTTTCAAGTTCTAGAAAGCCTATTTCAGCCTTTATTTATTACTCTCTTCTCACAACTCAATAAAGGATGTCTTTGACAACTATTTGTTCAAGGTTTGAGCTGTCAAAACACTAGGCATAGAATGATATTATTGACAAAACCTTCACACAACAAATACATGTTGGGTTTCGCAAGGCACTTTTATATCCCTTAGTCCTATCACGTGTAATTCTTTAACAACACATTGTTTAACCCAGTGGTATACTGGTACGTATACCACTCTTCAAGGAACTCTTTTGGAAAGGAGGAGCCACGGTTGCTAGTTTCTTTGATCTAAACACACCCCACCATTCCTCATTTCAGTCTACTAATGTAATATCACTGAGCTTAGGGTCAGGAAGAGATGTTCACAATTGGCTCCCATTAGCTGGTATGCACACCACTGGAACTGAAATTCCGGAAAATCCATGAGTTGTGTAGGCTCCCACAGATAATAAAAGACTGAAGTGGCACTTGGATTCAGGTCTTTTGACTCCAAATAAATTATCTTCACAAAATATGCTGTTGTTCAAAGATAATGATTGTATCTTAAATTTGTCTTTCTGGTGCCAAAGGGTCACAATAGAGCCCCTCTGCTTTAGTGGCATTGTGTCCACATGGATGGACCTGCCACTACTACCTGCTTCTAATAAAATAAATCTGCAAAATTAAACTGACTGCTTTTGTTGGGCCATGGACTGTTTCAGTCTTATAAACCTAATGTCTAATACAAGTATGATACTGGTTACATCATTATTATAATAGTGACTCTTCAGTGAATACTTTCAATATGTTTATTATGGATATTACTTTAAAATGTTCCTTCTGTAAATAAATCTGAAGAATCTTAGAACTCTGGAAATAGAATGAATTTTAAGTGTCTTTAAGTTAAATTCCGTAATTTGACATAATAAATAAAATAATCCCTCCCCTCTGCCTTCTTGGGAACTCCTCCTAATGTTCTATGCCACCTCTATTAGGAAACCTTCCCTGACCATCATAGGAAGCACTAACCCTTTAATATTTTATACTTTACATTGGGGTGGAAATAGTATCACTTATGATTTCAATGTGTATTTCTCTGACTACCCTAAGGCTAAATGTTTATTAATATTTCCTGGTCAAGGGCACCTGGTGGCTCAGTCAGTTGAGTCTCCAACTTCGGCTCAGGTCATGATCTCACGGTCCGTGAGTTTGAGCCTCATGTCGGGCTCTGTGCTGACAGCCCAGAGCCTGGAGCCTGCTTCAGATTCTGTGTCTCCATCTGTCTCTGCCTCTCCCCCACTCACATTCTGTCTTTCTCTCTCTCAAAATAATATATAAACGTTAAAAAATCCCAAAAAAAGAAATTTCCTAAATGAATAAAAATATAATAAAAGCTCAGGTTGTAGAAGCCAAAGATAACAAAAGGTACATACTGTCTCCTTAGGACTTCTCTCTCAATCTGGTCCTTATTCACAGTTTTACCTGCTCTAAGAAGCTAATAGCAGGGATTTCTACTTCTCAGCATGCTTCCAGGTTTTACAAGAATAGTTTGCTGGCCCCAACTGCATATTCAAAATGCTACATTTTCTTTCTATCTTTATAGCTTAACTCTTTTCTGAATACAGTTTAATCCCTACTAACAAATTATTTTACATTTTAGCCAAACTATACCTAGGCCAACTCTAACTCCAAATCAAATTATTTAAGCAAGATTTCTGGAAAGGAGAACCAAAGAAAGGAAATGACTACAGAAAGATTTATTTATAACAAGATTAAGAAAAGGGTATCTGCTAAGCTTATGCTAGAAAGTAAAATGAATGAATTTGGATATTAAATTATCATTAGTGCTTTGCAGCTAATAAAATCCATTCATTTATTAAATGCTTTCTAAGTCCATGTAGTGAGCCAGATAACACAGTCCCTGTATATATCACCAATCCTGTAATAAGCTGTGGAGTAAAATAGCCTTACCTCCACACAACGTGGGGC
Source organism: Puma concolor (assembly GCF_028749965.1). Lineage (NCBI taxonomy): Eukaryota > Metazoa > Chordata > Mammalia > Carnivora > Felidae > Puma > Puma concolor. Next base: position 52,086,028 of record NC_141679.1, on the reverse strand, counting down.
ATGCAAATATTCCCCTTCCAGCTCCTATGGATAATCACAACACTGACTGACTTTTTGTTTCAGCCCCCAACCTGGCATTTATGGTAGCTTTCTTTTAATGTGCCAATTTAACTCCAATAATAATTTTCTATTCTTCCCAACTTATGACTTTCGTCCCTCAATTTAAATGTCATTTATTAAAGCCTTTTGGAACAAGTACATGTATGGCAGCACTCCATGCCATGAAGGGGTACAAAGGTTACAGTTTGATGAGATGACAGCTTTCATGGGAACCTTAAGGCAAATTCACTTAAAACAGACATAGATAATGATTGATGAGGATAATAATGATAGTAATAATAATAATAATTAATAATAGCAACCAGTTATTGAGTGTTCTGCTGGGCGTCTGACATAAATTCAAGTAATTTGCATGTCTTTTTTCTATTTTTCAGAATCATCTAACAAGGCAAGTATTCTGTTTGCTATTGTGTAGTAAGAAAAAAAAAGAGGCTCTAGGCTCACCAGCTACCAAGTCAGGGCCAGGTAGAGCTGCTCTGGAAGGGAACAGGTCCCAGCACTCCCCATTTGGAAGGACTCATCTGCATTACAGCATGCAAAGTAAAATACATTCACCTCTCACATTAAATGTACTTTTCCCATAAAAAATTTAAAGGTTTTTCAAGTTTGGGGCACCTGGGTGGCTCATTCAGTTTAGCGCCTGACTCTTGGTTTTGACTCAGGTCATGATCTTACGGTTCATGAGTTTGAGTCCCACGTCAGGCTCCAATGCTGACAGTGTAAAGCTTACTTAGATTTCTCTCTGTCTCCACCTCTCTCTCTGCCCCTCCCCTGCTCATGCTGTCTCTCTCAAAATAAATATACTTTTTTAAAAAAGGATTTTTCAAGCTTATTTTTGAAATCATTTTTTTTTTATAAATATTCTACTTAACTAATGATTGGCTGTGATTTCTCAGCAATTTGGGGCATACTTGGGAATTACCACCAACTTTATTTTCAAATATAATTTTTATGAGTATTAAATTTAATAATTATGGAAGCAAGAATAATACATGTTGGAGACACTGTATTAAATACTTATTATTTTCGGGTTTTTTTTTTTTATTGGACCAATCTTCCTTCCTTCCTTCCTTTCTTTCTTTCTTTCTTTCTTTCTTTCTTTCTTTCTTTCTTTCTTTCTTTTTTTCTAGTTTTAGACACCTTTGGTCCTCGACCCTTTGGCTTTAGTGTCTATCAGAAGAAATGACCCTGGGGGTGGGATTAGAATCCAGTTTTGTGACAAGACACAATCTATACTCTTTATCTTTTTCCTTAGGAAAAAAAATTGAAGACAACATGAGCTAGCACATACAGTATACTACAGAGCATCAGATCTATTAAATGTTGAAGCTGTTCTAAGTAATGCAGTGTGTAATGTTCCCATGGTTAAAATTATCTAATGTGGTCATATCCTCCATGGTAGACTTATATACTGTATTACACAGATCTGAAGTTTTTAATTTTATAAATCTTTTTGTCCCAAGAAGATCTTGAAAACTCTGGCTTCTATTCTACCTTTGCTGCCTCTTCCATAGAAGTTATTTGAATTATGCATATTATAAAAACTCACTAGATGCCAAATGATAGAATTCTTCTTAGAAAATTAAGTCTAGGCTTATGAGGAAGGATGTATTTACAGGGTTGCTGGAGAGACAGACATTCCTGAAAAGAATGTATAAACAAAGGTAAAAGATTCAGGGCATTGTTAAAAATTGTTTAAAAAATTATATATGTGGGGCACCTGGGTGGCTCAGTCAGTTGAACGTCTGACTTCGGCTCAGGTCATGATCTCACAGTCCATGAGTTCGAGCCCCACATCGGGCTTTGTGCTGACAGCTCAGAGCCTGGAGTCTGCTTTGGATTCTGTGTCTCCCTCTTTCTCTGCCCCTCCCCTGCTCATGCTCTGTCTCTCTCTGTCTCAAAAATAAATAAAAACATTAAATATATATATATATATATATATATGTAAATTCTTATCATGATCAAGGAAAGGAATAGGCTAGGTTAGAAAGGCTGGTGGTGAGTCATTTTCGTTTTCCACCAAATATGGAGTAAACCGAAACTCTTTTCCTCTCTGATCTCACATGCTCCTCTAGTCTCTGCCAGCTAGTCTTTGTGCTAGCTTCCCTCTGGAAAGCTGACCAACTTGCTAGTTCCCTGCACCTCAAGAATATTTCTACCTGAGTCTCTGTACTTGCTGGTCTGTCTGCCTGAAGCAGTGTTCTCCTAGACAGTTACATGGATGGTCCCTTAATTTAGACAGGATAACTCAGATGTTACTCCTATATAAACAGCCAATTCCCAATATAATACATACTATATGAAAAAAAAAATTACATATCCTGACCAGGTTATCCAAAACACCCAACTCCCATCTACCTCTATTTCCTTAGTTGGATTTAGTTTGCATATTATTCATGGCACTTGTAACTCAGATCTTTGCCATAAGATTAATTGTGTCAATGCATGCAAAGTGCTAAGAATAGCCATTGGCAGCCAGTAATCTCTATGTAAGTGTCTTTTGAATGAATAGTCAATCTATCACATTTTGCAGAGAGGAAGAAAATGAGTCTCAGAAGTGAGGTGCCACATACCTGTTGGAAGGGATTCCCACTTTTCTATTATGTAACCCAACGTTCTGTGTGAGTTATGGTAGTTAACTCACCCTTCCCCTCAGTCTCCTGCTGCCCAATGGACACTTAATTTAACTTAATCAAAATTTTATTATATGTTTTACCTGAGACAAGTGAAGTGGAATCTGATACAGAACACATTTCTGGCTTTATGACACAAATCTAAATATTGAAGACCAAAGGGCCCAATTTTAGGTCTAATGTTAACTTTTTACATGCAAAGAGCAAAAGTATGATGAAATTCTTGCAGTCACTAATAACCAAGCTCAATAAGTTCTTTTCCTTTTTTTCTAAAACACTTCTTAAGGCCAGAGCAGTGAGCTTGCCCTCCAGAAATTTGGACAAGAGCCCAAATGGACCAACTGTAAAACTTACCTGAATGGTAATATTTTATCTTAAGAAGTTTTAAAAGGTTTGCATTCAAATTTACACCATTTCTATGACTTTGAGTTTACTGTAGCCTCATTTACCATAACAATAGAGAAAATAGTATCAGAAGTGGAGTGAGTGTGCCTTAACATAAATACTAAATGTATGTTATTTCGTGTGTGTGTGTGTGTGTGTGTGTGTGTGTTAAACAGTAAATGGTACTCTAAGTTACTTGCCACTGAGTAACATTGACATCCCAGGGCATGAGCCAGTTTTGTCCATTGACTTGGTATGTCTCCTGTCATGCTGACATACACTCAGGAGACTGACTTCCCACTTTGAGCAGCCAGGACCTAAGTTTTATTTCACTTCTGTTATTTAGAGATGGCTTTACTTCCATGTCTTTGTCTGGTCTTTACTTCAATATAACAGTTGAAATACTTTTGAAATATACTTCATGTAACAATCCACTTTCTTGGCAGTGAAACCATTTTTTTCTTGTAGTTGTCTAATACATTGGCATTGAAAAAGAGAAAGAATTCCAATTTGAGGTAATATTGCAATTAATAAAATCATATTTTCCAGCACACCTCACATGAAATTTAACTGATAAAGTTTACCATTAATAAATTATTTGCATATTTTACTTTTGTTATGTCTTTTGTTTCTAAGGAGCACATAATTGACCTGGTTTATTTTGTGATTATAGAACTTATCGCAAGGAATAGAATGAAAGGGCTTTCATCTGTTTGCTACATGTGGGCAGTTATTTATGATGATGGGCCAGGACTGACTTTATGAAGTACATGTTAGTATTGTTTCTTATACCAATGATTCTGTTTTTAATAAAATAAGAAAGTGTGTTCTGTTCCCAAGTGCAAAGATAGGTAGGTGGTTGAGCTCTGATAATCTAATGAATGAGACAGCAATGGCTCTATGCCAATTGGGAGTTAAATACAAAAAGATGGGCGAGTTTAGTTTTTCTACCTTATAATGAAATTAATACATTCTCCACCTGTGTTCATTTTCCTAAGGAAGGAAATGACAAGGGGTTTGGACTGCGAATTCTATTGTTAATTCTGTTCTTTCTTTTAGCTACACTGTGCTCATTTGGAAAATGAAATGGATTATTTGCTTCACAAAGGATTTTCTTTCTTAATAAGAATCTATGCATATTGTATTGGGTAATAAAAAAGAGCTCTAGGTATAGCTCAATACTAATAATTTTTTTCTTACTTGGTACTTCTACCTACCTCCACAAATCTTCTGAGAGGTTTAGAAAGCAGAAGACATCGAGAGAGGAAAGATGATGTTCATCAGCTTTCTTGTATCTGCCTACCTTCTTAACTAAAAAAATCTTCTTCCAAAAAGGCTATGATTTTCGTAAGATTATATATACTTTAGGGATAAAGGAAGAAAGGAAGAAAATGAGGGAGGAAATGAAGGAGAAAGGCAGGAATATAGGAAGAGGTGGACAGAAAACATTTGTGGTGAGGGCAATGACGAAAGGAGGGACAAGCCTTAACTGTGATCTGATTCTGTTTTGTTAATGAAGACGCAATTCCCATTCGACCTGTAAGCAAACACTACATTACATATCCCTGGGAGCATTCATATTTGGAGAATACTTACAGTGAAGCCCTTAAAGACAAAAGGCCCGACAGACAATGGTGCATACACTCCGTTCAGAGTAAAACATTCCATTTGCAAGAGATTTTTGGATATATCAGACATGGCTTTGACATGGACCCATTAATTGTAAAGCTACTGGCTGGGTACTCTTACTTTGGCAAATCAGTCTGTGCCTTAGTCTTGATTTCCCCCAGAAAATGTGGCTCAAAGATTTTACTGTAGGGAATTTATTTGGAGTTAGTCCCAAGAATCATTGGTAAGAGATTGGGGAGTGAGACAAGGAAAAGACAGGAAGCAGTAAAGGATATATCAACTGACTTAGCCATCCTGATAACTGGAGTTGAATCCTCATGGGGAATTCCAACAGGCAGTGTGGGAACCCCTTCCTCACAGTTATCCCACCTAAGGGGCAAATGGTAAGGATATGCCAACTCCCATTAGTCATTATTTGATGGTTGCTTGGGCTATGGGAATGACTGCTAATTGGCACCTCTGGCTTGCCCTGTTACACTGGGACACAGTAGCCTCATAAGAAAGTCATCAAACAGAGAGATGGAATTGATGAAGGCTGGAAGTCAGGCTGATGTGTTCCACATGGTAAGGCTCTGGATCAGCATCTGACAATTGATCTTGCATCCCACTCTTCAGCTCTTTATCTGTCTTTTGTTACCAACCACCGTTCCCTCCCATCTTAAGGATAAATATTTGTTCTTGCCTTGTATTTCACTCTATTGCTGTCAATATGATTACGCCTCCTCTACCTTAAGGGTAAAATTTGCAGTTTTCATGGATTTGTCAATCAGCAAGACACTACTAGATCTGGAGCCAGAAGATACAGGCTCTAGTCCTGGCTGTTCGCTTTGCTAGTTTAGTAACCTACATTTTTAAAAAAAATTTTTAATGTTTATTTATTTTTGAGAGAGAGAGAGAGAGAGAGAGAGAGAGCGAGCACGAGCGGGGAAGGAGCAGAGAGAGAGGGAGACACAGAACCCGAAACAGGCTCTGAGCTGTCAGCCCAGAGCCCAACACCGGGCTGGAGCTCACAAACCGTGAGAACATACCTGCTGAAGTCAGATGCTTAACCCACTGAACCACCCAGGCGCCCCTAGTAACTTACTTTTAACCTCAGTTTCTTTACCTATGAAATGGAGATGTCATTTGCCCTGTTGAGCTCCCAGAGGACTGTAAGGACTAAATGAGATAATAGAGAGAAAGTGTGCTCTACTAGATATTGTTCTTCTTATCCTGTATTCTAGAATGTGAACTGCATGAGGGTAATAGTTGTGCTTTGTTCATTGTTGTGTGCCCAGTGCCTAGAAGGGTACCTGTTACCCTGTGCTGCAGGGTAACAGTGCTGCAAATGCAGCACTGATAGAAGAAATACTCCATAAAACAAGGTAAACACTGGAATAGATAGTCTAGAATTCACATGTTAATTCGGCTACAAGCTGGCCTCTTAATTTCAGGCAAGATTTTAATATGAGACTTTTTTATGTACAATTTATCAGTCAAATGTCTTCCACACAAGGTTGTCTTAAAAATTAAGATTTGTCCCATTATATATTCTCCCTCAATACCATTCACAATCTTACTCTTTGGGTGAGTATTGCCTACCTACAGAGATGAAAGAGATAATTTGTTAAACTACTCATTCAAATTCTAATAGTGAAATCAACAGTTTTTCCCTTTGAATACAGTTGCACTCATTCCGTTGCATTGATATTCTGCTCTGAATTAATAGACAATAATTCACTATAGAATTTTGTATTTCATTCTCAAATGCACCTTTAGGGAATACAGTTTTGACTAATTACCTTTTCTTCGATTAGGCATATCTGTGGCCACTTGAAATATTTTCAAATTAATACATGTCATGGTACTTACTAATTAGTACCTGGTACCATGCATACAGTGAGAGATTAATGGTGATAATGAGAGTAGTTGTGTTAACTCCCATTTACTGAGCTCCTACTAGGTGTCTGTCTGTATCAGGGCATTTTCTAAACATTAAGTCATTTCACATCAATCCTATAAAGTGACTGTGACTATTGCTATTTTTAGAGATGATGAAATTGAGGCATGAGAGGTTACTTTAGCCAAGGTCACAGTTCTTGCCCACAGTAGGACTAAGATTTGAACTCTGGTTCAAACAGAGGACTACATCCTCAGTAGGACTAAGATTTGAAACTCTGGTTTTCTGACACCAGCATTTATGCTTCATCCTCGCATTGGCTATCAATTGTCTTCTCCCTTTCAGATAACATACGATTGACAAATAATTTAACCTCACACCATCCATATGAGGCTAGAACTATTATTATCTCCACTCTAAAAATGCGGAAATCATAGGTCAGAGAGATGATGTGACTCATAACTGGACTAACAGCTAGTGAATAGCACAGATAGGACCCAGGAGTGTCTGAAGCCAAAGCCAGTCTTTTCCGAAATGTGTTGAATGTACAGCATGACTCTCTCTCAAAGAGTAGCCCTTCTTCCCTCATACATGTTGTCAACTGGATCCTAATTAAAAGAGTATATATCTTAATTGACTAAACATGGTAATAACCGAGGTGTTAGTTTTTAGAAATATAATCATGGATTTGACAAAAGTAGCTTCTTTTTGTGCATTATCTTCCACCTTTAACTCTTCAGTACAATGCAGTCCCCTTGCCTATAGTAGGCACTTAATAAATGTTGTATACATGAATCAGCTATGTAATGGTATATTCAGAGATAATTATTGAGTACCTCTATGTGCCAGAAGAGTGTCAGTCATTAATTAACAACATACAAGCAATAGAAAAACTATATATATGATCCCTACTTGTGGAAAGTCTTAAGTCTAGTGGGTAATATAAACATTAAATAAATACACATATACTCATACACACATACATAGTCATGCACATGCACACACACACACACCAATAAATATGTAATTACAAATTATGATAAAAGGAATAATGGAAAAGGACAGGGTATGACAAGAAACAATAAAAAAGCCTTTAGATGGAGAAAGCCTGGGCACCTGGGCGGCTCAGTTGGTTGAGCATCCGACTTCAGCTCAGGTCATGATCTTGCAGTCCATGAGTTTGAGCCCCGTTTTGGGCTCTGTGCTGACAGCTCAAAGCCTGAAGCCTGCTTCAGATTCTGTGTCTCCCTCTCTCTCTCTGTCCCTCCCCCACTCATTCTCTCTCTCTCTCTCTCTCTCTCTCTCTCTCTCTCTCTCTCTGTCAAAAATAAATAAACATTAAAAAAAAATTAGGTGGAGAAGGCCTTTCTGAGGAAATGGTAATTCATAAATAGTAGAAAAACTGCTGATTCCAGCTGTTTCACCCCCACCCCCCATCCCTTAGGCAGGAATTTAGGCACTGGATTTTTTAATCCAAGATAATACTATCCACGTAAATATAAGATCTAATTTCTAATGAGTTAAAACTGGATCTATGCAAAGAAGCAGGAGAGAACTTTCTGATGAGATAAAAATATCCTATATCTTGATCCGTGTGGTAGTGATTATTTGGATTTACAAATCTGTCACAGTTCACTGATTTTACAGTTACACTGTGTGAATTGTACTGTGCATAAATTATACCAACATAAAGTTGATTTGGAAAAAAAAAATGATTTAAGTTAAGGGGTTAATAAGCAAGCAAACCAAAGGTGAATCAGAATTATTCTGACAATTACCTGCATCTATGTTTTAGTGATTTTACATATCTGGCAGTCATATTGTTGAATCAGTACCTGTATATAGATTACTTTTCCATCTGTAACAATAATTCTTTCTGACTTGTCAAGTACATCAGACATTTTTTAAACTAATGCTTCTAAGATAGAAGGGCAAAGAAGATAAAAGCTTTTTCAACGATGTGGTTGGATTTTTTTTCATACTTTGGCTGCATTTGGGAGGCTTTTATAGCACAAGTGAATAATAACAAGAGCATCATGATAATACCTTTTGTTTATAAAATTCTTAGCTCTGAAGAAACCAAATTGCTTTGCATTCATGTCTTCATTAAATCATTTCTACCTGAGAGAAGTTAAATGTGTCTTCTCCCCATTTTACAGGAAACTGGAACACAGGCAGGTTTAGGAGATGGCAGACGTGTATGTATATATCAAGGTCTAGTGGGCTGTGATCACAAACTCCTTTCTGAAGGCTTTTTTTTTAGTTGTGCATTTATGTGGCATTCAAAGGAAACCTTTTTCTATTTTGTGTGCATATGTCAACATTTTAATAGCAGGAGAACAATGGAAGCTGTTCGTAACATGAAAGCTAGAAATACCAGCAATTCTGTACTTAATAGAGTGATACATAAAGTGATTTAACCAGATAATTATTAAATAATACATAGCTTCAGGGTAAACATCCATATGCATGGATGTGAATTAAGAGTTTACAATAATGTGTTCTTTCATTGTTATTTGCCAAACAATTCAGAATCTGTGCTGAAAGAAATAGTTTAATTTTGTAGTCACCTGCTGGATTTGAACAATGGGAGGCTACTTGCTCACAATGCATGGCAGTGTTGTAGAGAGTCAGTGTGGAAGCAGTGACCTGATGATGTAGAATACACCTCAGGCGTTTACTAGCCAGGCAACCTTGGGCCATCAGGAAGAGTTGCAAGCATTTGCTAAATAGATGAAACACACTAACATATAGTCTGGCAGATAGACACTCAAAAAAAATGTTAACTATTGTTAGGAAAATGGTTCATCAAGCTATAAAAATTGAATTTGAATCAAATAAAAATAGGAAATAGATTGCTCAGTTACAAAAAGACATAATTTTTCCAGACCACAAAAATATTTTCCATGTAGTTTAGCAAATTAACTCGGCAGTTTAGCAATGATCCAGACCTTGACATAGGGCGAGAGAAAGGGGATTATGGAATGTGGGACATGATGCCAGGGCTAGATTAAGATTTCATTTCCTCTAAACTTGGAAATGTATGTGCCTTCCATATGCAGTTCAAAATAAAAGCACTATTCAATGACACAATAAAATCTTAGATTTCTGTGAATTTAAAATGGTTTCTAGATTTTTCCAATTGCAAAATTCCAGATTCATTGATCACAGTAAGGTTTCAGTGTGTGTGTGTGTGTGTGTGTGTGTGTGTGTGTCTGTGTGTGTGTCTGTGTCTGTGTGTCTGTGTGTGTGAAGCTGAGATGCTTGGTTTCCATGTTCTCTAGGGAGACGACTAGGTTCCTTGCCAGATGATGCATTGGGGCTGACTATTGAACCCTCTAGGAAATGGGGCAGAAGTTGGGGTACTGATGTTTACAGGTCATGGGGAGTGACAGTGACATCACTGTGCCTTGTCATGCCCCAGAAAAGCTGGGAATGTAAAGGGTTGTACCTTTGTTTTAAGGTAAATTACCAATAAGCCATCTACACTCCAAGAAATGGCAAGAATCGTTGTCTTCCTTGAATCTTGACATTGAGTGAAGAGAAAAAAAATCCCAAGAATTTGAGTAACCACAGTAAGCCCTCATGTATGGTTTACAGCCTGAATTCATTCTACTTGGGGGATCCAAACAAACTCTCAAGCCAAATGTTTAGTTTTAAGTTTTTGCATCTTGATAAAACTTCTAAATCAGTAGCAGGAGAAAAGGCAAATTATGTTTGAGTGAATCCACATTTGGCTCAGGCATAAAAGATTTCCACAGATAAAGCTTCAAGGAAAAATAAGCTCAGAGTAAAAGATCACAAAATACACAAGAAATACCTTCAACAGGCATATCACAGATGAGAAACCCCATGTATCATCAGCCTCATTAAAAACCAGAGAAACATACATTAAAATCAAGAGTGATGGATGGGGCGCCTGGTGGCTCAGTCGGTTGAGCACCTGACTCTGGCCCAGGCCATGATCTCATGGTCTGTGAGTTCAAGCCCTGCATTGGGCTCTGCCCTGACAGCTCAGAACCTGGAGCCTGCTTCTGATTCTGTGTCTCCTTCTCTCTCTGCCCCTCTGCCCCTCATGCTCTGTCTCTTTCTCTCTCTCAAAAACTAAATAAACATAAAATTTTAAAAAAATAAATAAAAAATAAAATAAAATCAAGAGTGAGATACAGAATTTGAAAAAATTAAAACTCTTACAACATTGGGGCACCTGGGTGGCTCAGTTGGTTAAGTGTCCAACTCTTGATTTCAGCTCAAGTCATGATCTCATGGTTTGTGAGATCAAGTCCCACATCTGGCTCTGTGCTGACAGCAGAAAGCCTGCTTGGGATTCTCTCTCTCTCCCTCTCCCCTGCTCTCTCTCCCTTTCTCTCAAAATAAATAAATAAACTTAAAAAAAAGTCTTATAATATTAAGGCTTGGCAAGTAAACAAAATTTTTGAAGTCCATGTTTCAAAGAAACAGATTTGGAAAGCAGTTTAGTTAACTATAATAAAGCTGAACATATGCATACCCTGTTGCTCAGCAATACCACTCCTAGCTGTAAACCTATGAAAAACTATTGCTTCTGTGTCTCAGGGCTCCTGAGCCAGAAGACACATGCATGAATGTTAACAGCAGCAATGTTTATAATAGCGAAATTCTAGGAAAATCCCAAATGCCTATCAACAGTGGAATGAAGGGAAAAAATGTGGTATACTCACATAATGTAATACTCTACAACAAGAGTGAATAAGCTACAGCTGCACAAAACAACATGAATCTATCTTAATGACAAAACACTGACAGGAAAAAAGCAAATCTAGTTACATGAACTTGGAAGTATGCAAAGTAGGATGTTATGTTTCAGGGTAGTAACCAGTGTGGTAAAGCTATGAAGAACAGTGAGGCAATGATCACTAAATTTGGTGAACCAATTTATCTTTGGAGGTGGGAGGGGCAGTAGCTGGTATCAGCGATGGACCTGTGAGGTCCTTCAATTAATGGGAATCGTCTATTACTTACACCAGGTGGAAGGTACACAGTGCTCACTATATTGTAATTCTTTACCCCAACACAATGTTTATACAAATTCTTTTTTTTAAGTTAATTTATTTATTTTGAGGGACGAGGGACTGGGGCAGACAGATAATCCCAATCAGGCTTCCCATTGTCAACACAGAGCCTGATGCATGGCTTGAACCCATGAACCACCACATCACGACCTGAGCCAAGACTAAGAGTCGGACACTTAACCCACTGAGCCACTCAGGTGCCCCTATAAGCATTCTTATTGTGTTTTCAATACCTGTTTTTTAAACTGTGTAAGCTCTGTATACTTAAAATGTGTGTGATATCCTTTTTGTTCCCATATAAAATACGAAAATGTTATGTTTCCCTTTATTTTGGCTGAAATAAAAATAGTTATTTTGTTAATGATTTTTCTCACGTATTCACACTCACAAGTTATTCTAAGAAACCCTTACCTTATAAAGAAACTATCTAGAGTAGTTTGTTTTTAAAATTAGAAGCCCCATATTGAAGAATGTGTGACTGAACTTCTCATATAGCATACAAGGTACATTGAAAGTATCTACCTTTTATTAGTTGAAGGTGTAGTATTTCTTAGATTTATAGACCTTATTATCTCTATTGAAATGACATTGACCAATACAAAAGTTTCCTTTAGTTTTAGAATTATTCACTAGTATGTATGTTTGTTTGATCTTCTTTTGTAATTATTTAAAATATATTTTTGCAGTTGCCATGAGTTGGAAGAGGATATGTAGAGTATTAGGGAAACATAAAGCAAAGGAAAAGGAAGTAAACATACACATACATATGCAAGTTCCTCTTTCTCAGGTAGTTAATGTCTTTTAGCAGCAAATGAAGGTGCTAACTAGAAGACTGGCCTCTGTCGTGTGCCACAGTGTCAAAGGGCACAGGCAAATTCTGCACAATGAACTTGGGCAGTCCCTGATCTCTATAAGAACACTGTATGTCCTTCCCCTTTAAAAAAGAGAAGAACAGGGACCCCTGGGTGGCTCAGTAGGTTAAGCGTCTTCAGCTCAGGTCGTGAGCTCATGGTTGGTGAGTTCAAGCCCCACATTGGGCTCTGTGCTGAAAGCTCAGAGCCTGGAGCCTGCTTTAGATTCTGTTTCTCCCTCTCTATCTCTGCCTCTCCCCCACTCACACTCTGTCTCTCTCTCTAAAAAATAAATAAACATTTAAAAAATTAAATAAATAAGAGAACTATAACATATGTGATAAAATCTTTGCTAACAGGTGCTCCTCAAGCAGGCAGAGGGATATATGTCAGGTAGGCTATGTGTTATGTGCAAGGTTTCCACTAGTAAGTCTACCTTAATTGGAAGAAGAGACACTTCATGCTTGTTGATATTCCTCTCAAAGGTAATTAGCTGCTATCATGACTGAGTTCCCAGAAGGCCCAAAGCTGTAGTATTTTATTATTGACATTCTGTAAGAAAATATATGTTGAATTCTATTATGTCATTAAAACAAAAGTCCACACAGCTTCCAAGGATATACAGGTTTCCCTAATAAACCCTAACTGTCATCCCTCTTTCCTGTCTGGGTTTATTTTCTTTTGGCTTCTCAGAGTCTATGGCTGCGCCTTGCTGTGGTTATCCAGAAAGGTATACTAATGAAACTCATGCATATATATTTGTCTATGAGCATATCCTATTTTTTTATGGAAAGAAACGCAATTCATAGAGGATTTAGTACATTTGAGACTTCCAGGGCAAGATTATATTTTGAATATTTATCTTTGGTTCACTTCATTTCCTTCTGCTTCATAATTTTCCCTAAGCTGCATAGAACTTCTTCCCAGCCACAAAGGCTAATTTTATTTGTCTAGAAAGAGGAAAACAGCATTATGAAGCATAACAGTATTTGTGCCTTCTCTACTTTTCTCAATTCAGGGTAGAGACATGAAGTTGAATATAGCAATTCCTCCCTGCTAACCTTCAATTATGAGTTCTTCTTATATAAAATTAACCTCTGTGTGAATTTACTTCTGCATAACTTTTCAAAAGCTTTGACAAAGAGAAATCTTGTCTAGGTAAATCAAGTGAATTTTAAATCACTTCAGGTGAGGTTAATTACAATTTAGCAGGAACTTGGAGCTGGGAGTACCAAATCAGGTGAAGCAAATAGTATAGGTATAGAGATTTTGAGCATAAGTCTTTAAGATCATGAAAGGAAGGTAACGCTTCCATTAAAATTGGCATTAAAAACATGTGTGCCCATGTTAACTGCATGCCACGCGAAGGCAACATTCAAGAATGTGTGGCTAAGCATCTTGTTCACTCTTATGCCTCGGTTGCTTAACTTAGTGCATTACATAGTAGGGATTTAGTAAATATTAATAGAATGAAAGAATGAATAGGAGGAAGTAGATCACATCAAGGAAACAAGAAACATACTGTTTTGATTATGAACATAGCAACTTCTTTCTAGATATGTCTCCTCAGGCAAGGGAAACAAAAGCAAAAATAAACAAACTATTGGGGCTACATCAGAATGAAAAGCTCCTGCACAGTAAAGGAAACAGTCAACAAAACTAAAAGACAAACTACTAAATGGGAGAAGACATTTGCAAATGATATCTCTGGTAAAAGGTTAGTATCCAAAATATATAAAGAACTTATACAACTCAACATGCAAAAAACAAATAATCCAATTAAAAATGGGCAGAACACACGAACAGAAATTTCTCTAAAGAAGACTTACACATGGCCACAGACACATTAAAAGATGCTCAACATCACTTATCATCAAGGAAATGCCAATCAAAAATCACAATGAGATATCACCTCACATCTGTCAGAATGTGTAAGCGTTCTGACAGAATCAAAATCAAAAGAAACAAGTGTTGGCGAGGACGTGGAGAAATAGGGACTCTCATGCACTATTGGTGAGAGTGCAAACTGGTTCAGCCACTGTGGAAAACAGTGAAGTTTCCTCAGAAAGTTAAAAATGGAACTACTCTGTGATTCAGTAATTGCACTACTAGGAATTTACCTACAAAATACAAAAACACTAATTCAAAGGGATACATGTGCCCCTATGTTTCTTGCAAAATTATTTACAATAGTAAATTATAGAAGCAGTCCAAGTGTCCATCTATAGATGGATAAAGAAGATGTGGTATACATACATACATATATACAGTGGAATATTATTCAACCATTAAAAATAATGAAATCTTGCCATTTGCAACAACATAGATGGAACAAGAGAATATAATGCTAAGCAAAAGAAGCCAGAGACAGGCAAATACCCTATGATGTCATTCATGTGTGGAACTTAAGAAACAAGACAAACAGCAAAGGAAAAACATGAGGAGAGAGAGGCAAACCAAGAAACAGACTCTTCACTATAGGGGAGGAGAGATGGGTGGAGATAGGAGATATAGGTGATGTGGATTAAGAATGCACTTATCCTTAAAAAATACACTCATTACTACACTGAGTAATGTATAGAATTGTTGAATCATGATATTGTATACCTGAAACTATTATAGCACTGTATGTTAACTATACTGGAATTAAAATGAAAACATTAAATTAAAAAAAAAAAGACAGAAAACAAGAATCAGACTAATACCAGATTTTTCAACTACAATGTTGGATACAAGAAAACAGTGGAATGCTTTTCAAGTATTAAAAGCACTTAAGACCTGATATCCAGCTGTTATTTAAATGTGAGAAGATAGCCTACTTTATTATATACAGAGCCTATGAAACTGGCCAAAGATCCACACTGGGAACAATTTGGATAAAATATTTAAATAAGAAGATAGAGAGGTCTGCGGAGATATTGTAATAAATATGTGATGTTTTAAAAAATATTTTATTCTTGGGGCATCTGGGTGGGTCAGTTGGTTAAGCATCTGACTTCAGCTTAGGTCACGATCTCATGGTTCATGGGTTCGAGCCCCACATGGGGCTCTGTGCTGGACAGTTTGGTGCCTGGAGCCTGCTTCATATCTGTGTCTCCCTCTCTCTCTGCCCCTCCCCAGCTTGCATTCTGTCTCTATCAAAAATAAATAAACATTAAAAAATATATATTTTATGCTTTGTCAAATGCTAAGAGCAAAGAAAAAGATAAAATATATCTAAACTAATACAAAATTAAAAGTCTACAGAAGATGTGTTTTGAGGAGTGGAATTCAATGAATGTGATGTGTTTGTTTTAGAACGAATGGAAAAAATAAAGGGAGATGATTATTATTTTAAAAAGTATAGAACAGGGGCACCTGGTTGGCTCAGTCGGTTACACATCCAACTTCAGCTCAGGTCATGATCTCACAGTTCAAGAGTTCAAGCCCCGTGTCGGGCTCTGTTCTGACAGCTCAGAACCTGGAGCCTGCTTCAGATTCTGTGTCTCCCTCTCTCTGTACCCCTCCCCTGCTCACACTCTGTCTGTCTCTCTCTCACTCAAAAAAATAAATAAATAAACATTAAAAAATAATTTTTTTAAGTATAGAACAGAATGTCAAACTGAAGTAAATGAAAACGTAGAAGTAGATCCAAATATATCAATAACTACAATAAAATGCTAACTGAAAAAAGCCCATGTAATTAAATATATTTACTTTTTAAAATTGAAAACATTATAAATGAATTTGCATATATATATATTCCTTTTTATAAAAATGCCTATAGATACGACACTATGAAAAATGGAAGGAAGAGAACAATGAATGTAGAATTCTGATTGCTTTTTTTTGCTTGAGGGGAATCATTTGTTTGGGGCTGAGTAAGACCATGCTGTCAGTTTTCTAATTGTTGTTTTGATGATAGATTTCCTTATTACGTTATTAAAAATTACCAAATTAAAAAAATTATCTGAATACAGCTTTGAAATTATCTACCCGCAGTTTAAAATATAAATAAGGAGTATAGTACTCTTTATCACTAATTCAATATGTGCAAATTTCTATGTTATATTGTATAGCGTTTTATTTTAGTGCATATGAAAATATGTAAAAGAATTTTCATAGGTGTAATTCTGCCCTCAATCCATTTTACCTTATTTTATGCATTAGGATAAGATTGTAGCTTTTTCTACTCCAAAATCTTTTACCACAAGAATGCTAGGTAAACCTAAGCACCACAGGTGTTGGTGGAAGAAAATGCTTATATGCAACAGATGTATTTTCCAATTCAGAGCTCCCTTATATTAAAGTCACTGTTTAATTAATTTCACACAATATTATCTGGTTGACTTACTGCCTCTCTCTCTAAGCACCTCTGGGAATATCTGAAATATTGTACAGATGCTCTTACAGAGAATTACATTACTAAGTATCATTAGCATAAATCAACATTCAACATTAATTTAGTGGTTGGGGCTGGGAGGTGACAAACCCCTCTTTTTTTTCATTCACCTCCAAATTCCTATCTATGTTAAAGACTTCACTTGCTGGGAGATTCTCTGCACAGACTACCTTCTTCCCAGGTGGCATCCCCTGAGAAATCTGATTTCCTCTTAGTCTCTACTGCCTTTAATATGTTGGCTTTTTGGAGACCTTCTTCCAAGTAGTCCAGACTTCCTTTCATAAACCTTCCCATACAATAAGGTCTTTCATGGGAATTAAGGAAGAGAGAAGAAAGCATTCAGGGTGGAGAAGGGACTGTATATAAAAACAAGAGGCAGAGCAAAAATCTAAGATCAATGTGTACAACAAAAGATTAGAGATCTATGGTGTTTCAACTTTAAA
The DNA here is from genome assembly GCF_028749965.1 of Puma concolor. Lineage (NCBI taxonomy): Eukaryota > Metazoa > Chordata > Mammalia > Carnivora > Felidae > Puma > Puma concolor. The sequence continues at coordinate 52,068,717 of NC_141679.1, read as the reverse complement.
AATGAAAGGGTGAATGCTTCCAGCAAGGTAGGCGAGAGACTACCCTACGAAGGGCCTCAAATGCATGTAGAGTGAATGAGCTTCATCTTATAGGTGATGAGGTACACGTGAAGGATTTTAACCAGGGGTGTTGGCTCTGGATCGGGCTGGAGGCAGATCAGCTCTATGGCAGAGTAGAAGACCCTGCCTCCACTACCACCACCTTCTACAGTAGTGTTCCTATTCTTTATGTCCCTTTTGTTCTAAGTGTCATGTACATCATAAATCCCCACAAATCTTGTTTGGAAAAAGGTGTGAAAAAATCATGATTCCAAAGTAGCAAGTGCTTTAATTGTAGCAATTTCTCGTTCAGTCCTCATAGTATGAGGTAGATGCTGTTTATTATCATCCGCATTTTACCAATCAAGAAAATGAGGCATGGGGTCAAGTAACCTGTTGAAGATCACACAGCAAGTTGAAGAGCCCTATCAAGGGTATCTAAAAATAGAGCAAGTATTATTAGCCACTATGCTTTAGCACTTCCCATTTAAATATACTGTGTGGCTTGTAGAACTTAATTACAATATTTCTATATGAGGGTTTTAGGTATTGAAGAGCTACAGACTGTGTGTGAATGAGCCCCATGAGATTCAAGGCTTTGCTCTAAGTATTGCTGAGGTACAACATAGGAAATATAAAATGTATTTACTTGGTATTCAGCTGACTCACCCTGTGGATATTATGTTTGTCCTTAATAAAAATGAACACTTATTAATGTCCATAATGTGCTATAGGTGGCTAGCTAAACCCACTTAATATGTGATTTATTGATGTGATTGTTTTACAAAGACATACCTAATGACTTTTCTCATGTGAATCTTTCCATGTGAATTATTCCATGTGATAACATCTTTGAATACTAGACATTTGAGATGTTCTAATAATGCTTTAATATTTTGAATGTCACAGATGATAAATGCCACTAGCTGAGATAGTTTAATAATCTAAAACAGTATTAAAGATGAAATGGAACTGATATTTATTTTGTGTCTAATAAGTGTGAGGCACTATCTGTATATAATCTCACTAAGTCTCATTTTATAGATAAGAAAACTGGGGTTCAGAGAAGTTATGGAACTCATCCAGTGTTTTCCAGCTAATAAGTAATAATGCTGGGATTCAACCTCGGTACATCTGAAGCCAAAGACTGCTCTTTCCATTGTAATGTACTCACTGCAATATACTCACTATGTGTATTAACAATATGCAGACATCTTTGAATTTATTAGAAGTAAAAGGAAAAATGAAATCTACAAATCTGAATGATGCCCTAAGGCTTTTGACCTACAGGGCAGGACTCTTAATGATTTGGCCAAAAATCTTCCCCAAATTTGCAGCTTTGGGTTTCTTCTCTTTACAATAGGATGGTTAGGTTAGAAGTACAACATAAATGCCCATCTGGGTGATTTCCTCATTTGTCAATATATGATCAACTTTCTGCAAGCTGAGGACTTCCATCAGATACAATTGAGTAGACTATGGGCAGAAGATGAAGATTTCCTTTTAGAGCCACAATTACAATCTATGAATAATAATAATCTTTGAAAAGATTGTTGTCTATTTTTCTTCTTGATGGTGCCCATTCAGACATAAGCATCTTTTGTGTATTTGATATATATACGTGTACACTCCATCCCAAATTGCTAAGGACACATTTGAACTCCCTATAAAAGTAGTTATAATTATTCTATGGGCAGTCCTTGTGTTCCTTGAAATCTGCTATTTGCATGCATGGCCGCACCCAGTTCCAAATTACATAATACATCAACAGCCTCAAGCACACCAACCATGGACTGTAATTATTCTTGCAGCCCTTGGTATACAAATACCTGCAGAGACACTTTTTTTTTTCTATTTCTACCATGTTAATCAGAACTCTATTACTGAATTTCTGGCTGTTTGTTTTGCTCTGCACTTTCCTTCCAGACTTGACACACCAAGTTGTCAATTGTTATCTTTTAACTAGTGCCCTGAAAAAGCTGATGGGTTCTGCTGTAAGATTCCAAACACCATCCTATATAGCCATAATTACTGTCAGGGATCCTGTTTTGAACACACTGTTTTCTACCCGCCAGTGTTGGACTTCCTTGGGTATTGACTCAAATCAAGATGGAGTTTACCATGTTTCTTTGGATCTTGTATAAAGGAAACCCTTGGCCCTGAGAAAGAAATACACAGTTAGGGACAGGCCCCAGTCACATCCAGCTCCTGCTCCTTGTTCTTGAAAAGCCTGAGTTGCTGTAGACCCAATACATGTCCTTCATGTGAAATACACATCCATTTCTGCTTCTCTCTTTCTATCCAGTCTGTAGATTTTGTGCTTTTCTTGAGTCTCTAGTTTTCTTTCTTCTCCAATTTGTCCTACATATCATTGTCAGATCAATCTTTCCAGGATTTAACTTTATTTATACTACCTCTTTTTAAAAACACTTTGTAGCCTCCTATTGTCTAAAATACCTGAAAAATATTAAGCTTCACATAGAATACCCTTCACACTATGGTTCTTTTGGCCTTTCCAAACATACCTCCTCTGTACTTCCTCACTCCTACTCTAATATGCTTATCCAAATTGACTGATTTTTATTTTGTGATCACCCACCTTGACCCTTCTCCATACCTGAAGGAACCCCGCTTCCTACTTCTCTGTTTCCATTTACCAGTTTTTCAAGGCTTTTTCTTCCATGAAACTTTCCCCTTTAAAATTTTTTTGCATTTGAAAGAAACCTTTGAAGTCATTGAATCCAATAATTTATTTCATGATTTTTCTCCCCTCTAAAATATCCTCTGTTAATGATCATCTAGTTTATTTATGTTTGGTGACAGGGATATTGGTACCTAGGCTAAGGTACATACTGTGTATTACTATATATTGCCAGTGTCTTATACATTTTAGAGTCAAGTATGTGCTTCAAACATGTTTCCTAAGTGAATGAATAAATGAAGGAATGGTTGTCCATCTCTCAAGGCCAGCTGACTTTTTCTGTAAATGGTTGCATAGTGAACATATTTGTGAGCTGTATGGTCTCTGTCGAAATTGCTCGTCTTTGCTCTTGCAGCAGGAGAGCCAACATAAACAATATATAAAGAGCATAAAGAGTGGGGCTGGATTAGGCAGCCTGTAGTTTGCCAGACTCTGTCATTAGGCAATAAAAGCCATCTTGAGACCGTTTTTAGTATTCTTCATCATGTTACTTTGAATCTTTCCATCTAAAATTTTACGGTTCTTATTCAGATGTTCCAAAACAATTTGCATGCTTCCCCTGATCATGTTCAGTTCCTTCAGCCATACCTTATTTTATTTTGAATTTCTTCACTAACTCAGCCTTTCTCCCAGATTATGTTCGATTTGTTTGTGGATCTCATAAAATCTGGTTTCCAAAACAAAAGCAATGCTCCCTATTGATATGACAACTGAACACTAAAGCAGGTTCATTTCCTACCTTCCTTTATATACTGTGGGTGTAATAACAAAGCCTAAGATAGCACTAAAGTGTGTGGGAGACACATCACATTTCCTATTGATTCAAAAGTCATACTTCCATTCCGTACTCTTGTCTAAATCACTCTATGTTAATTGACATAGTGGGGAGGTGGTTACTTGGCAGAGCAGGATGGGAGGAGAGGACCAAGTAAAGAATCTCATGTTTTTCATTATATTGCTTTCTTACTTTATTTTAAAAGAATGAATGATGTTAAGGACTGGTTTAAAAATTATAAGGCACCTGTAATGACACAATGGCTCCCTGATTCCTAGGCCAGTGCTTTTTTAACCAATGACATTCATCAAATGCATCTTGTTACCTTTAGTTCATCACTCAGTTATTTGCTATATTTGTCCCATTTAGTTCTATCCCTTTTATCTCATCTAGTCACACCATTCACTCATTCTAAGATATGTATCAAGTACTAACCACGTGCCATTTACTGTGAGAAAAAGAGAGATGTCCCTTTTGCACGGTGCTTACAGTCTGCCTTGACATCAGGCCACAAATGCACCATGTGATTCCTGAGCAATCAACACAATCCACATTTTCTTGCTGTGACATATGATCTCTAGGATCTAGGTTGTGTATCCAAACATTCGCTTACTGTGGGATTAAGTCAGTTTTCCATATGTTCCCTGACATTTGTTTCAGGTTCATATTTTCATTCTATTCCTTCTCCTTTGTTTTCCACTTAGGTTTTGTCTTTCTCAGTATCCCTTTAGGTTCCCCTTGGGATTCTGGGCTTGGATATACCTTACTAGCTGTCACTTATTTAGAATGTGTCAAGCTGTATACCTTTCCTGTGCTTAGTTTGCCTCTTGAGACTTAACTTGTACCTCAGGTTGAGAAAACACCTTGTCTGGAAACAGATAACCCTTTGGAGGCGGGGTACAGACTAAACCCTGGCCTCCTGATTCCTTGTTCAGTACTTTTTAAATGATACTGCTTTCCCAGAGTTGTAGAAAGGCATGATTTCACCTTAGTTAATTTGGGTTCTATTTGCCATCTCTGTCAGGAGGACTAAAGCAGACGAACATAAAACAACCTGCCTTTACTCTCCGGCAAGTGCCACTTCAACAGTTCTTATAAACTGCCTACTCATCTCCAAACCATTTCTCTGGTTCCAGCCTGCAAATTCAGACAATTCCCCAACATCTCTCTGTTATTTAATTTCAAATATTCTTTAAAAAATGCATCAAAATTAAATTCTTAGAACATAATTTTCCACTCTGATATGCTCTGTGCTGGAGAGACCCTGGGGTTACAGAGTCAACCCCATGCCTTTATATGTAAGATACATAGTCTTTATCTGTTTGTTGGTCTGTGTTTTCATATGTACTAGCGTGATGTTAAATATAATATATAGCATGTCGCTTTCTGTACTGACTTCACTCAGCTATGCTCATTCTGGGTGTCATGGGCAAAAAGTTGACTCTCTTCCCTGAACCCAAAAATATTACTCATTAGGAACTGAGTAGTCACATGCTGTTGCAGGTTTGAGAGAATGCCAATTGTACTGGTCTTACAAGTCAAGGTAAGCTCCTTGTGAGTAGGTCGTGAACATCTCTGTATCTTCCACAACCCCAATTATAATGATTAATGAACTGATTTGAATCTATGTTGCTGTCTTCCTGAGGTTTACAGGTTTACATGTTAATGACTTTCCTTAAGAATAATGAATGGCCCCAGAATAAATTTAGAATGACCGACTGTACAGTCCTACAGAATTATCAATCATTAGGTGAACAATGGTCTTGTAGAGGTGTTTCTGGAAGTCTGGATGTCTTTAACTTAAAGCTCACTGTGTGGAGTGTCCTGTACAAAACCTGCTACTTCTTAGTAAAGCATCCAATTCTTTAGCTTCATGCTTCATTCAAAATATTTCCTGTGCTTTGCTTTATTGACCCACATCTCCACAGGGGATGTATAATGCAGTCCTGTGGGGGAGGTTCCTACAGGTTCCCAGTTATCACAAGTTGAAACTTTTAACATCCCTCAGATATTTCAGACTTTGTCAAAACCTAGCTCCCAATGGAATAATGTAATGATAACCTTTTGTCCAATAACCAAAGATGAGTAAGATAAAACTAAAGTTAGGAGGCATTCTTCTATGTGTAACCACTCTTTTCTGCCCTCTTTCTAGCCAGTTTCTTGAAATTTTCTATTCTCAGTTTTGTGTCAGAGCAATACCACCTAACACCCTGTGTTTATTTTTCCTGTGGAGCCCGTAATGAAGTATAATGGTAGGAGAGCATAAGTAAAGATGCCACATACATCGAGGCAGAAGAGGGTAATAATTTGATCCAGTCTTAAGAGTTGGTAGATGAGATCAAGTAATTTGTGATGCAAAATGTCTTTAGGAACAGAGTGAAGAGGTACAATGATTTGCAGAAAAGAGACTACAGAGACATGGTGACCACTGAGTTGCTCTGTTCACTGGTTGTAAAATCCTAACTGCATTCTCTCAAAACTGTAGAGAATTAGGTAGCTTGTGTGTTCTGATTGTAAAGGCTGCCTGAGGTAATATTTTACTGGACTGTAAATCGTTCTGACTGCATTTCATGCTTGATAAAATCCTTACATTTATGGTAGCAAATGTAAGCCTTTGTTCCATAACTAATCTTCTAAGTTTTTTGCAACAGAGAAGTCTTGATTTTTTTCCTAGAAAAATGGCATGATCAAAAGTTATCATTTTGTTCTTTGAAAATAGACTAGCATTGGGGCGTTTGGGTGGCTCAATCATTTAGGTGCCTGACTTTGGCTCGGGTCATGATATCACAGATTCAGTCTCTGTCTCTCTCTGCACCTCCCCTGCTCACTCTCTGTCTCTCTCTGTCTCTCTAAAAATATAAATAAACATCAAAAGTAAAAAGAAAAAAAAATAAAATAGGCTAGCATAACTGGGGATTTTGGCCAAATTAACCTTGAAATTAGCCTTGAGGTATGTTTTATAACATAGATAGAGATGTACACACATATATGCAGAGGCATGTGCATACATATTTTACTATAATATAAATTAGTATGTGTGTGTGTATAGATGTCTATTAATTTATCTCAGTCTGGATTTCAAGAGGTATAAATACATTAGTTTAATGTTCCAATGGCAGCGTAATTGTAGATACTGTGTAACAATGAAGAATGCTTTCTGATTTATAGGCTTAAACATATCATTATTGACTGTGTTTACTGCCTAAACAAATATATGTTTAAAATTAAATTAAACTGTTCTTTATGGGAAACAGGAAGATACAATGGATATGCTATGGGCTTAAGAGGCAGTCATATCTATGTTCAGTGCTCAGTATCAAGTCTTCTGAGTTTTGTGATCTTTCTTTAGGTCAGTTTTCCTGAGAGACACTGAGATGGAAGTGTTGTTTTGTTTTTTTTAAGTTTATTTATTTTGAGAGAGAGAGTGTGTGTGTTCACAAGCAGGGGAAGGGCATAGAGAGAATGAGAGAGAGAATCCTAAGCAGACTCCACACTGTCAGCACAGAGCCAGATGAGGGACTCGATTCCACAAACTGTGAGATCATGACCTAAGCAGAAATCAAGAGTCAGATGTTTAACCACCCGAGCTACCCAGGCGCCCCTGTGATGGAAGATTTTATGCAGGAAGTTTTCTGGGTAGTGTACTTGAGATCAACATCATTGGAGTTGTCCCAAGTAGAGAAAAGGGGGCTTGGCTTTTGTACTCCTATACTGGTGAGTCATTAGATGTGAGCTGCCTGTGGGACGGTAAATAATCTGGGTAAGGCAGCTCCCTTTGGTAGAAGGAGGGAAATCTCCAGAGAGGGAGTCAGCTGTGAGCCATCGGAGGCCAACACTTCAGGCAACTGGGGAAATGACTCCCATTTCCTAAAGGCAGATGTGGGCAATGTCCTGCAGCATCTGCTGTGTTTACTCCTTGTGATACTTGGCTTTTTTTTGCTTCATAAAATAAGTTTATTCTATCTGGGAACAGCTCCTCCAGGATTCCTTAGTAGTCACCTTTCTTGAGAAAACCTCCAAGAAGAAGATTATGGGGGACTACAGCCCCTGCCAGCAGAGCTAGTCTCAAGGCCACAACTGATACATATTGTCTTCCTATTGTCTTCTCTCTTCTACTACCCATTCTAGAATCCCTTCTTCCTCGGCTAGTACCTCTACTGATATATGTAGTTTACCTTGTGGGCTGGCACAGACCGTTACTGAGGGGTCTGAACCTCCTCACCATTCGCATAGGTCATGGCTGCTGTACTTGTCCATTGATTATCAAAAATAGGCAGGAAAATACTAAAGAAAATGCTCTATGAACTACCTGGTTACCAGAAGCTCTTCCCTTCCCTTGTTGTAGAACAGCAGCTCTACTTCCTCACGATGATCAATCAGTTATCCTGCCAATATGGTGGCTCTTCTTATTGCCAGACAGCTGACATAGGATGCTCAAAGTGATTGGATACAAAATACATTTTAAAGTTTAATAGGACTCCTACTGTGTCCCCTCACGGAAGCATTCTACTTCTGAAAATTGGGATCTCTAGATCCAGACCCTAAATTTGTGGAAACAGGAGCCACCAATTCCCCATTTATGCCACTGGGAGTGATGCTAAGTTCAACCAATTCCACCTCCTCTCCTTGGTTCCTAGACCCATGTATACATTCTGTCTACTGAGAATGAAGTACTAAATAAAGGTCTTGATCTGGAATATTTATCATATTCTTCTGGTGACACCCCATCATTGTCGGATACCATCTTCACACGGGTGTTTCAGCCATACTATCAAAAAGGTGTTGCATGGGACTATCAGGCCAGAGCTTCTGTGTCATGCCATATGTGTTGAGATGAGTAGATGCCATGAACATGTGCCTACTGCTGATGTCGAAAGTATTTCCACTGGGTGATATTATGGAGGATCATGTAATGATGCATCAAACACTATAGGTTGTCAGATTATGGTGCTAAACAAAGCCCTGCAAGCAAGTAAGCAAACACATATTTGGAATTTGCTTCAGTTTAAGTGGAAATGATTCACTGCTCCTTCTTAGGTGGAAGAAGTCCAGGGTCATAATCAGCTTTCAGTCAAGTGGCTGGTCCATCTCCCTGAGGGCTAGTGCTGAAATTGAGGCTTGAAATTGACCCCTATTGTTACCAGGCTGGACAGCTCATTAACCTTTCCATGTGTGGGAGAACAGAAATATTCATTGTGTGGCCTATATATGAAATAAATGGGTTCCACTGAAAGAACAAGGGAGAGGTTATTCTAAGACTTAGAAAAGAAATGAGAGAGGGCAGTGGAACTCTTTGGGCAGGGTATCAGAGAGTAAAGCTGAGAGAAGAACCAAGAACAGATATTGGAAATCTTCAAGCTGCATAAGACAGTTATCAGGTGGCTAGAATGTAGTCTGCTAAAAAAGAAACCATTAGTTTATATATTTTTGTTCTTGTCTTTTATTTCCTGTTTTGTTTTAGTTTCTGAATTTCTTTTTAATCTTAGTTTCTTTTTTGATCAAGCCTGGTAAATTTGCCAGGTTAAAAAACGAAAAAAGAGATCTGAGAGAGAGAACGAAGGATAACTTGGACTCTTTGGGTAAATAAATTATTTCAGTGATCCTAATTTTCCTCATGTATTAAAACGAAAGTAAAAATACCTGTCTTGCAATTACAGGATTTAAAAGCACGTCTGTAAAGTTCTTGTATATGATAGGTACTCAAGCACTGTTTATTAATATTGAAAAAATCCTAAACAATTACTGCTGATTTTCTAGAGAGTAAAGGATAGGGTCTCCATCCTTGCTTGGGGCCCTGGTTGTATAGATCTTGCAAAGTAGAGGTAAGGCAAGCAGATGAGAGGAGTTAAGGAGAGACCCAGTTCCCATCCTATCTAGGGGCTCACTTATTAATAATTTTCACTGATTGACATTGGATTTACCTTTATTTGTTTTGCTGGATTTCTTTTTGAAATACTATAATATTTGTGTTTATTTTTGGATGTCCTTGATTCTGTCTTTTTCTATTTTTAAAAATTTCTTTTCTGCTTATCAAAAAAAATGCATGTTCACTATAAACATTTCAAGCACTGAGAACTCATTAATCATGGGGGGAAGTTCCCCTTTCAACTTATTATTAAAAGATACTGTAAGTATTCAGTATCTATTCTCCTAGTTTTTCTTCTATGCAAAATCAGATGGTACATATACATAAATAAACATCTATATTTTAACAAAAGCAGAATCAAATTATATATACTGTTTTCACAACTTACTGTTTTAACCTAACAGTGTTTTCTGGGCATTTTTCCAGGACACATGGCATGAACCCGTCTTTTTAATAACTTTAATATGCTATTGTATTCTATTGTAGCATGAAGTATTTGGGAGACATTCAGGCTGCTTCTGTAGGTTTACACTATTTAAAACAATGTTGTAATGAGTACTTAGATACCTCTAACATAAATTCTAGAGGTGCAACTGTGGATCAGAGCGCATGAAAAATTTTAATCTTACTGAATAATGCCAAATTGCCCTTCAAAAAGATGGCGTTGAATTTCACTCTGCACAGAGGTTTATTCCCATTCTCAGGGTAAGGGTAAGAAATTCGATATTTGGGGATTAAGGGTTATAGCCAGTGTCTATCTGCCATGGAGCTGACTATGCCACACACAGACTAAGAAACACTGGTTTTGGAAAAGAGAGACTGCGGGCGAATCAATTCACCAATGTGCACTGATACCAGTGAACGAAAGGGAGGCTTTTGACAATGAGCTCATAAATAGATTTTTCAAGTCCAACAGACCTGAATTTAAACCTTACTCTAATATTTACTACTGTGTGATATTAGGTAAGTTACTCAATATTTCTGAGCCTCATAAAATTGGGATAGTAATATTATTTACCTCTGGGGCTTGGTGTGAAGGTTAAATGAGAAACGTGTAATTCACGTACACCTGCGTGAAATACACACCTGTTCCTACACGTGTCAACCTGATTGTGCCACACCTGCAATATAGCAATTATTAGCTATTGTTGTTGTTGTTATGATGATGATGCTTTTCCAGAATACATATCTGAGATCCCAACAGGATGTTTTATTTCAGTGCTTTTTCTCTCACCTCCTCATTCCTCAAAGAGAACAATGACTAGAAAACATTGGTTGGGTAAATACTGCATTATCATAATTACAATTTCCCTGAGAAAAGTGGCTTGCAGTTTGAATATTCAGCATCATAATTACAATTTCCATAAGGAATGTAGAACAGTTATTATAAACAACACAATAATCACTTGGTCCATAAGGGAGAACAGATTATTTGGGGAGCAAAGAGGGAGAAGAAGCAAAAGCCTATATTCTAATAAGCATTCAAGAATAGAAATACAGAATCTGAGAATAAATTGTAATAGCCTCTTAAGATACTCTTGTCTGAATTTATCGACAAATCTTATCATGATGGCAAATTTCCACGGGTTGATTAATTGCTGCCTATATATTTTCTCCTTACATGCAATTTAGTTTTATCATTTCTATTAAACATCCCCTCTGTATTTTTACTCATTGTCACTCATAATTGCTATGCCTTCCAAAATTTTAAAAAGCAAACTATCACAAAGTACAAAAAGCACAAAATATATTTTTAAAAAACTATTTAGGGAGAAAAAGTTTTATCAGAGTGTTTCTCTCTTCACAGTTAAATGTGTCTCCTTTGTCAAGGGGAAAATGGGTAAAAGTTTTTTTTTTTTTTTAAATGCTCTTTTTACTGCTGTGTTGCCTTAATTGGCTTTCACTTAAATTTTGCTATTTTTTTCTTGTCTTTTTTATTTTTTTAGGTGAGATGAGAAAAACAAAATGCAGCTTTCAAGGTTGGTACTTTTCATGATGTTTTAAAACCTCTTGTTAATATGAAACAGTATAAAAGAAGCAAAGCAAAATACATCCTTAGCTTCTCACAAATAGTGATTAGAGGACATTACGTTTTTATTTTTCTCATTCGTGGATGGAAAAGTACAACAGAGATTGTAACAGAATGCAAGATAACAATCAAATATAATACCTGATTAAATCCTTGTCAAAATTGTAAAGTTGGAAATATTCAATATTTTTCTACCTCATCCATTCATTTATCCATTCACTCATTAATCCATTAATCCATTTACCGTTTTTTTTTTCAGTAAATGCTTTGTACTTATGTATTGTATATAAGCCCTGCCATCAGATCTTCTACTGTGAATATTTTGTTGTCTTACCTTCACCATATTCCCAACCCTACACCCACTTCCAACCCTTCTCTCCATCTCTGGCAGCAAACTTTTACCTGTTATCACAGGTCTTCAAGTTAGCTTGCTGTATTTGATAAAGGAGCAATGTTTCCATGATATTGCTCAGCTAATAGGTGTTCAGATATGTCTACTCCCAAATAATTAGTGTAAAAAAGGAAATCAGTGTGATAATAAGGAAAAGAGTCTTCTGTGTATGATGATGTATTCTGTAATGTCTTTCACTCTTGTGCGATATATATTATTATATGTAGGTTGCCATCACATAGCTGAGAAGTATATCCACATACAGTAGTCTATAATTTAATCAGTCACCCTTCCTCAAAATTCTAATATACAGTTCTTTCCTTTTACCTCGTTAGCAATTTTAAGACTTTCTGACCAAGATAGATGTGTTATACTATAAATTTTTAAAAAGAACAAAGCGTTCCAGATGCACATGAAATGGCTCTTTGTAAGAACATCAGAAGTAGATTGAAGCAAACTTCATGGGAAGCAGAGACTGAAAATTTTCTGCTGACAAAGGGTTAGTAAGTGGAAAGTTGAAAGTACAGTAGTCCTAACATTAAAATGAATAAATATTGTTTTAATTTGGAGGGCTGTTTTCTTGTTCCATTTTAATGAACATTAGTATGCTTTATGTTTAAAATTTCAAAATTTTATTTATTTATTTATTATAGGTATGTATTATTTATTTATTTTCGGTATACTTACTTTAAAAAGGCTTTCTTAATTATTCCCTTATTGTCTTTGATTTCTCCAATCTAATTTTTAAAAAAATAAGGTCTTGAGGTCCTCAGTAGAAAATTCTGTAAACAGAGGTATTTTCAGAAACTTAACTGTCGTAATTGGGGAGGGACTCTAGTGTCTGTGTGCCAACCTAATTTAATTTTACTAATCTAGATTAAAATAGTCTAAATTATCTCAGCCATCAATCTCTTTAATTATAATACTTATTGGGAGGCAGTAAGTAGTGGTTGAGATGTTAGGCTCTAGGATCAACTTGCCCAAGTTTGAATCCTGTTTACCCATCTACTATTTGTGTGTTGGGTGAGCTTATTAACATCTCTAATACTTGCTTTCCCTTGTTGTAAAGTGTGAGAAATAGGAATCCTTACCTCATAAGGTTTTTAGGGAATACATGAGATGATTTACCTACAAATCACTTTGCCATATTGTAAGAATGCAGTAAATGATAGTTAGCATTATTACTTTGTTTCATTATCGTTATTGTAAAACGTTATTATTAGAGGTAGGCAGCATCTTTACTTCTCTGAATTAAATTTCTCTCATGGACTTGATCTTTAATGTTTCACCATCAGAGATGTATTCATTATGTGGTAAACTTTGTTCCATGTGAAAATATAACCTGGGATTTCCCATCGAACTGTGACATCTTGTGGCAAACCACATCTACTTTTGTCTAAATATAAGATTTTGAAAAATATCACCAAGGTGAGAGAAATAAGCAATTTGAGTGGTTGCTGTGGGGAGAAGAGAAACAATAGTAGTAAGGAAGGAGTCAATGCTTTGAAGGAGAGGTTTGGTACCAGCTTTCAAATCTTGCTTTTACAGAAATGAGCATTGCCTGTGCCTTTGTGTGCAGAGTCCCTTCATTCATAGTGATGAGGCCTGGTAGACAGAGGAGAGACTGCAGATTGGTGGGAAAGAGAAAACATTAAGGACAGATTGGAAATCATTCATCCATAGCAGTAAAAATGCTAAGAAATCTGAAGGGCAGAGTAGAAGAACAATAGAAAAGTAGGGAACTGGATCTCTTGGTGACATCTGTAGTTCCATATGTATGCATTGTCTATGTGTATCAAAATAGATGAGGAAAGTCAGCCTTCCCTCAACTAGACTGGCCAGTGATCTTATGCCAAGTCACCAATATACAAGGGTCATCCAACAGCAGCCTCTCAGTGCTGGAGCTCATCGTAAGCCCAAAAGCTAGAGATCTGAGTGAAATGATTCCACTTTGTTCAGTCTCCCTTAGAGAGGCAACAGACACTCCAAAGCCCACTAGATTGATGACATAAGGAAGAGAAATTTGCCATCTTCACATCCAAGCCCCAAGGTTCATTTTGACACATATTCTGTCAAGTATATATACATGTTAAACTTAGACTTTCTATAGGGAAATAATTCTGATCCATTGGAGAAAATGACATTTCTAATTCAGTCTCATAAAAAAATGCCAGGAATATCATAGTCCCAGCAATGCAGGATACTACTAAAAGTTCTTAATCTGGCCTCTGAGATAGCAAGATTCCAAATCGCATAAACACACTTGGATGAAAGGGGATTGTAGCTCTGCAGTGACAAGGTTTCTCATCTGTAAGGGTCTGAAACATTACCAGTTGAAATGAGATTATGGTGCCTACACTGGATTCCATGGATAAATGGTAAAACTTCATGATCTGCAATCTTGTGAAAGTACAGTTGTTAAGGAGAAATAAAAAGAAAACATATATATTGATGACTCCAGAACCACCTCCAGGAAATACTTAGATATTTGATGGAAGTGCCTCATTTCTGAACCTGCCTCAGACACCCAATCTATCCCTACAGTATCCCCTAGACTCTCTGTCACTTACATCTGCTGTATGTAGACTTTTCTTATGGTTTGCATTAGCCACTGGAGGTATACTCATGACCTTTTCATGAAAAGAAGTCACAGTTACAGATTTTTAGGTCTAAAAAATACTTCAACTATTACTCATTTTAATCTATTTTCCCTTGAGATAATGAAAGTCAGGCCCACAGAAGTTAAGCAACTCTTTTAAGTTACTGAGTTCACTAGTGATGAAATAGGGACCACAATCACATTGCTTAACTCCTTCCTTACCAGGGGCCATCCCAGACTTTTTGGTAAAGAAGATAGGAAGATCTTTTGTTTGGAATGGAAACTATTTCTGAAACTCTGCATTTGAATACCATCCTGTTGACTAAAATTATTATTCATCTCTTCCACTGTTAGGCGCTTCTCAGACCATCTCACTTCCCTGACTATATCATGAATTCCATAAGCTGAGAGCTCATGGCTACTATTTCTTTGTGTTTTACCATATTTATAGGATTCTAAGTAAATATTGTGCAGTTTATTTTGACTCTAAACCTTGTCAAGAACCCCTACCTCTCTTTCAGCTCTGTGAATTCCACTGACATTTGTAGAAGACCCAGAAAAAAAAAAATCTAAATCACTGAAGGTTACTAGAAAGCCAGCAAATATTATTGGGTTTAAGTTGAATTCTCTTTTGTTTTGTTTTTGCCAACTTCGCTACAGGAATGGAGAAAAGTAAATAGATCAAAATCAACTCATTGCCATAGTATGTGCTTGTGTGTGTGTGTGTGCGTGTGTGTGTGTGTGTGTGTGTGTATGTATATATGTATATATGTATACATGTATACATGTATATATGTATACATACGTATATATGTATATATGTATATGTATATATATGTACATATATATTTATATATATGTATATATGTGTAAATATGTATATATATTAGAATATGAGAGGGTGGTTAAAAAGTACATTTAAACATTTCATTTAGCTGGGATGACTTGGGTTTAATGATTTGCAACCTAAACCATTAGAAGTGCCAGTGAGAAAAGGAGACCAATTGAAAATATGAATGTATGTTTATCTCTTTAGCAGATAGCAAGAAGGGTTCGGAGGTTAAATATTAATGGACTTATTTTTTTTAAAAACATAGATGAAAGGCTACAAATAAAAAAACTAATTTCGTTTTTATTACAGATTCTGAATCTAATTTCCTTTTGTCCTTCCTGTGTATTTGAAAATACGATGTAGCTCTTATTTCCATGTCAGTGCTGTTTAATACTTTCACCCTGGGAGTGGTGTCTGTAGATTTGAGCACCACAAATGCAGAAGGCTGTTAATTACCTATTTTCTTGCACTTCTGTATCAAGTGTCATTCACAGAAACACAGATTAGATGATGATTATTAATTAAAGAGAAATTCCAGTATTCATGTGACTCTTTCAAAGATGACTTAAGGTGATCAGATTTATAAACCACAGAAACCATTTTCATAATTGCATTTCCCCATTTATCAGTGTATTCACAATGCAATGTTTCAAATCTTATCAAATGTCAAACCATTAAATTCCCCTTATGCCCTAGTTCTTGCAGGTTTTGTTGTATATATCTCTCTCTCCTTTTTTTCCCAATATTTTATAATTTAGTTCAACCCTAGTCTCTCTGACTAAAATCTTTCCTCTGTCCCTCACACCTCTCTGATTTTATCTTGGCATATACTCCAGGTTTTCTAATGAGAGAAATTAAAAAGCTAAAGCAACCTAAGACTTATCATTATTGGTTTGACAGTGCTTTCAAAGTAACTTAACATACCAAATAAATAAGCCTAATAAGTCAAAAAGACATTCAGAATTTTAATCTTGGGAATTGGCAGATTATAGAAATGCTAAATGTATTCGAATGTTAGCAAATTTTGTCCTAGCCATATATATTCTGTATATGAATACATAATACAAATACAGCACATGAACATGTATATATATGTCCAGCAATAAAGATGGGGATGGATGCAAATAACACTATTCGTTGGACAGAGGCACCATACATAGTGGACTGAGCAATGGACTCACTTCTAATTGAATCAGCTGATGAGGTAGGTGATGATTATTAGTATGTTATATTACTATAGTATTGCGTTACCTGGCTTTTTAAACTCTGAAGCTATATTACCTTGATAAAACTAAAAGCTAAATGTAAATATAGTTTTAAATATAAATAATTTGTAATTTATTCTAGCTCTAAATCTTGACCTTGCCACTTACCTTGGGGAAATCATTTCCTCCTTTATTGTTTTTTTTTTTTTTCTGGTTTGTTTGCTTAAATATTGGGTTTCATTTTAATTTTCCCCATTAAAGGAGCTAATTCAGGTGAATGATCCCAGCTTAATATCTGATGAGTGAGTCCTCCAACGTTCATTTCATTTCCCCCTTGAAGAAGCTGCAAAATGTGTTAGCTATTTTCAAATCGCAAAAGGAGTCTGACGTGGAAGAGAAATGTGATTAAGCCTATGGTTCCACGTGATAATATGAGAAACCAGAATGCAGAAGGAAACATATCCAGCTCAATATAAGGAGGAACATTACTGTAAAACATGGTTATCCCGGGGCACAGGTAACTTGTGAGTTCCTCCCAAGTACTCTTTCAAACAGCCGGATGATCATATAATGGGTGAAATATAGAGGAAACGCTAGCACCAGGAGGCCAACCAGTTTATGTTTCAGGTTTTTCTTTCATATAAACTCGATGATGCTGTGCCCTGTTACTGCTCCAGAAACGCAAAGACCACTAGGGAAGCAGGCTGTAGTTAGTATAGTAGCCGCAGGGATTGCAAGAGAAAACAACAGGCTTTGACTGCTTAAAGAAGTAAGAAAAATGTAAAGAATCACAGCAATCAGAGCCAAATTTGACCCCAGATTTAACATTGTGAAAAGTTCAGAGACCCCATAAACGGTGAGGGCTTGCTTTTTACTCTGGACCCCTAGGCACACACAGTCAGACCTGTATATATCCTCCGCCCAGGAACACCCTTCCTTTCCTCTGCCTCTTAGGTCTCTGGGCTAGCCTCAAACTAGGTATATTCCCTGTGGGAAGAAGAGGAGGGGAGAAACAAAAGGGGCCCGTGGCAGGCGGAACTTTGTACCTCCAGCTCTCATTCTTATTCTTTAACTCTGAAGGGTAAGGTTAAACCCCCAAACAGATGGAGAAACTTCCTTTGCCCTCCTTTTCTCTCTCTCCTCCCTAGCTTGGCTTTCTCCCAGGCCCCATCAGCTGCTCTTTTTCTCCTCAGCTGCCACCTCTGTGATAAACTTTCACCCAGGCCTGTTGGAGCTCCTTTTTAGGACAGAAGTGTGGCTCCAGGATCTTGCATCATAGGATGTTGCCGATTTGCTTTCTGGTAATGACTGTTCTTGTATTATAGTGACTGCTTCTGCAGCCCAGTTCCGGCTCTTAGCTTTGAGCCATGTTTCTATTGGCCATGCAGTACCTAGGCAATGAATTCCAGCTAATTAGTTCCAATTAATTTTTTACATTCTGGTCCAAGTGGCATGTCCAGTCTCTTTTCCTGGTCTTCCCTACCAAGCTCCCCTTATTCCAGCTGAACTCTTCAGATCTTCTCTACTGAGAATGTCCTTCCCTCTTCTTTCCTTTCTAGCACATATTGACTAGGTGAACTCAAATATCTCCTCCTCCTCTGTGAAATCTCCTCATACTCCCCTGTTCGAAACTAGACAGAAATCCTTCTTTGTTTCCAGGACATTCGGCCATTACTTCTATCCTAACACTTGACATGTTGTGGCTCATGTCTTTGTGAGTTTATCTTCCCTACTTGTTTTCCCCAAAGAATGCTATTCTTTTTGGTATTCACAAAACCTAGCATAGTGTGTGATTCATAGCAAGAACCAATAAATGTTGTCTGAATGAATGAAATAAATAAGTAAATGAATCAGAATATATACTACAGCGTATGCCTTTTTAAACAACTGATCTAAAGGATTAGTCATTAGAGAAAGCTTCAGTAGGCATCTTGCACATCTGGACAATTGTTATGCAAAATATTTACTTAGGAGGCAAAGAGATATTCTCTTTTCCTGTGGAAATATAAAAGGATTTTTGTTTCAAGGAAAATTACATTGAAAAAAAAAAGTAACTGTCTACAGTGCAAGAGACTAAGTTTCTATCTTCAGGGACATTCTCTTGTCTTTTTATATTACAAGAGTGAATAAGATTTAAACCAAGCAGCCAGTGTGATAATGTTGCCAGACAGCTAATAAAGAGGAAGATTATAGAGTTGTATAAAATGGCAGGTGCCTCGGCAGATTCCACATCTTAGGCATTAAACACAGAACAAAGTGCTGCTGTTTTCAGAGGACCACCAAAAGTGCTTGCTGTCAGCTTTAGCAGCATGGTGCCAATCTGACTGTGGTGCTCATCTTACCAAAAACAACAGGGAAAAAATAAAGCAGGCAGCAGTAGATGGTACTTGGAACAGAGAGACGGCATCTGAAACAAAACCAAACTCTCGCAAAAGAAAATGAAGAATTATTTCTAGTCGGTCACTTACAGAACATCCTTGGCTTTCACAGAATAGAGCATAATGTCTAATCATGTAAAGGATCCCAAAGCATCCTCTTCAGAGGGAGTCGACATTGTGGCTTACTTTCTCTTCCAGTTTCTCAGGGAGTTTAGGATTACTACTATTTTAAGATAGAAATTAATTGGGTGATATTTGTTCTGCTGACTCATGTGACCAGCAGGGATCATAACCATCTTTATCTACAGAGCAAACACTGAAAATGTTTTGCATTTTTGTACCTCAGGAATATAATTACAATTAATATTTTCTCTTTTGATCTTTCTTTGACAAACCATCTCCTCTTTGGAGATAAAGGCAATGTGGGGAAGAAAGTATGAATATGGGCTAGAAGAGAAGCAGAGAGACAGGTATAAGTTATGCAGTAGAAAAGTTCTAGGTTTGGAAAGGAGGAAGACAGAGAAACATTTCTAGCACTTACTAAGTGCTGAGCTTTGTGTGCTAAGTGCTTCACAGAGAATATATTACTGTATATATTTGTCTTAAATGAATAACTCAAAGTTAACAAAAATACCAGTGTATATAGTATAAAACATTTGTACATAAGACTGATTTTGTATATAAGACATTAATATCTGCAGAGGACCTTATCGGTTTACCCCATAAAACTCAAACAGCCCATCTTATAATGTCTGATTTACTTTCAGGTCTTAGGCTTGTGAGGCAAACCTAGGAGTCCAAATTATTTCTAAGAGAGGAGTCTGAGCTTACAAAAAAAGGCTGTGGAAACTCCCTAGCCTTCAATCTATATTTAAATAATTACCTTGTATAGTTTAAGTACATGCTAATTATCACATAATAAATATTTAAATGTGCTAATCTGCTCAACTCTACCCCAAACTAATCGTCAACCCCAAAGACATCTAATGAATGTAGAAATCTCAGAAATTCATCAGGAAGACAATAGTAGGAATTTTTTTAATGTACAGTTTGTCTGAAATAAAGGATTTCTTTTTCAGGTGACGATGTCCATATAGTCTTGTCTGACTGGCTAATGCCAGTGAACCCACTGATTGGTGGGAATGATTAATTTGTGAGCCTATCAAAGGTCAAATAATGACAAAGTCCTATGTTTCACCTTTTCTAGTCGGTGGTACTGTCTGAGTTTCTTTTTATTGTTAAAGAAACCCAAACCTCTATTAGTTAGCATGACTATTACCTGAAGGCTTATTACTGGGAGCCAAAGATAAGATATGGCCTCCATTGGCTCAAATGGAATTACATCCCAGCAGAGGAGCCGCCCTCTGCAGCTTCCTGGTAAACAATTACTGATTCAGCCTGGTTGTTGGTTTTCTTACATACTGTTCCTTCTCTCCATTTTCTCAGCCTTAATTTAGTTCTCCCTCCCAGTAGGACCACTGCTTGCCTATCTCAGTTATTTCACTGTTCATTTACCTGAGAGTCAGCTGGGCATGGGCTCTGGAGGTGAACTATCCCGAGTCGAAGCCCTGTTTTGCCACTTACTGTGTATGTCTTTGGAAAAGTTGCATAAAATCCCTAACTTGGAGTTTTCTTGCCCATAACATGCGGATGCATCCTAAGAGTTTCATGAATATTAAATAGGATAATCCGTTTGCCGTGCTTGATGTGCAGTAGGTACTCCTTTGGTATTGTTACCACAATTCTGTGATTATGCTGGGTTAGGGAAGAGATGCATAAGTGGTTTCCAAACTCACAGTTTCTCTGCACTTTGACCATATGTATAAGCAGTTCCCTTGAGTTCTGACTTAGAAAATAAAAATGCAACAGACATCTCTTCTTTTGTTCAGATGCTGGGAGAATTAGAACCAAATTAATACCATCAGATTTAAAAAACTTCTCAAAACACTGTTTTAATTGATTTTAGCTGTTAGAAGAATTACAGTCCAAGTCAAAGCCAAGTGACTTTTCTTGAAGGCTTAGTTCTTCCGTTACTCAGTCTTTGTTCTTGCTTTACCTATAATTGCACAATGTTCATTGGTATTTGACTTTTATATTCCTCAAATCCTTTTGAAACAAAACAATGAAACCATTACTCAAGCGTCCAGAAGTTCTGGTTTCTCTCTTTCATTCCTCTCCTCTTCCCTTTCCTTTCCTTCGCTTCCTCCCTTACTTTCCCCCTGCCCTCTCCCTTCTTCCCTCCCCTCCCCTTTCTTTCCCTTCCCTTCTCTCCTCCCTTCCTCTGTCCCTTCCCCTGTCTCTTTTCCCCTTCCTTACCCCCCTGTTCCCCCCTCCTCCTCCCCACTCCTCCCCCCTGCCCCTCATATAGGGCACTTAGGAAAATGATTCAGTTAGTTCGGTCTATACCAGTTCCCTGTGGGACCTTTTTAAAAGTGCATATTCCTGTGTCCAACTCTAGAGATTCTGATTCTATAGATCAGAGTGGAGCCAGGGATCTGTATCTTTTTTAATAAATACTATTCATCCAGAACATTCAGATTGAACATTCTGCCATTCTTGATAAGCAAGTAGGAAAGAGATGGAAATGAATCTGGCTTCCAAATCAGACTCAGTCACCATCCGTGCGACCTTAGAAAATCACCCAATCTGTCTATGATTCAGTTTATTCATCCTTAAAAGATACAGAAATCTATAAAGTCTGTCTACCTAAATCATAAAGTTTCTATAAAAATAAATGAAATAATATCTGAAACAGGAAGAAAAAAAATCTATTAAGTAATTAAATGACCATCTTGTTTCACAATCTAGGAATAGGATAATATAACTTTTTACAGGCAGATAACTGTTTTGTTTTGTTTTGTTTTTTGTTTTGAAAATCAGGTCCCCATAGATGTGAACTAACCCCTCCAGATGGAATAGATATACAGGATCTTGAACAGTGTGTTAAACCACAAGTCATGACTCATTAGGGGACTATGAAACAGTTTGGTGGTGACTCCAGCATTTTTAAAACAGGATAGGATAGGATAGGATAGGATAGGATAGGATAGGATAGGATAGGATAGGATAGAAAGGGAAGAGAGGGGAAGGCTAAGAAAAGGTACAAACTATCATAGCACCTTGCCCGTAGGAAGGAGTTTAGAGTAGAGTCTCTTATAGTCAAATGTATTTGTCTTTGTGCTCTCCTGTATCCTTCCCCTGCTTCCCTCCAGCTGATCCCTATATATTCTGACTCATGTTTGGACATCATACTTGGGAATGAAAGAGGTGAGGTTGTGGCTGGCATTGGAAGCACAGCAGAGTAGCCTGCAAACAGCATCCATGGGTGAGATGGTGTGAGAGAATCAAGAATATAGCGGGAAGGGCAGGAGAATATGTGCATCTCTGTTGCCCTCAAGAATCTTATGGAAGGCACTAGACTTCTCAGATCATGTAGAAAGGAGTGCTGGAGCAGCTTCATTTGGAAATAAGTAGATAAAATATCCTAGAAAGCTGGAAGAGGTGGGCAATCCGCTTGTGTGTACAAACGTTGTAATTATAAAGCACACTGGTGAGGGAAGGTAATACTTTGCTGGAGTTACTCTTTCTTTGGTGTACCACTCACTCTCCTATTCCCCAACTACCTCTATTGAAACCAAAGTCTGGGGCTATGATGAAGCATAGAGTCTTTCTCTGGCTGCCAGGTTAAGGGAATAATGCTCTACCATCTAAGAGTGAGCCTTGTAATTTAGATTTTCCCATTACAACAAAAACAAATAAAACCCTGTTGCTCTAACCTAGTAGCTAGGTACAGTTAAAATAATAAATTGTGTGCACTATTCAGTGTTTACACTAATGACCATCACTTTGTAAGTGCATATTATATGCTAAGGAGGCTCCAACTATAATCTCTGGTCTACTGGAACCTCAGGAGAAAAGTTGTAGTGTTGATGCTTTATAGATGATCTTACTGGAGCTCAGAGAAATTAACTAATTAACCTCAATTCACATGAGTGGCAAATGATAAAAGCAGGACTCACACCTAGGTCTCTATGGAACTTGCAGCTACATCTCACTGCCTCAGCTAATAGACTAGTTTCGGAAGGTCATCGCCATACAGAACACTGATTCTAAGAGGGAAGTGTGCCTGCAAAGTCAAGCAATTAGGCAAAATGCAAGTGGGCATTACCTGGTCAATTTCTGCTGCGAAGGCTCAATGTTTCAACATCTTCATTTTGTAACTATCTGCAATGTGTATGCATTGTACCTTTTTTTTCTCTGTGGATTCTAAAGGGACTTGAAGAAAAAGCAACTGCTCATTCTTTGCTCTTTTAAATATTAATTTTGTGTCACACTCCATAAATCTATTTGCATCCTGTCATCTAAATACTAGTGATTGAGATGAAAAAAGCATCATGCTAAAAAATGTATTTCTGATTACACGGAATATAATTAGGAAAGAAATAATTTCATATATTTTTGTAATTTCAGAGCCAGGGGTAGGGCAGGTGTGTGGGTATCTGAGAGGTGGGGGTTACTCTGGGATCCATGTTTTGTTTGTTTGCATTTTGCAGTTAAGAAGGTTGATGTTAATTTTATCCAGAAATTATGCTGTATGGAAGGAGGTATCGCTTGGAGAGAGTACAGTATTCTCTGGGCAACTTAACCCCAAATCTGTTTGCTGTGCACATCCGGTGAGGGTTCAGATGAAAGAAAGGGTGAGGCAGCTGGGGTGGACTCTCAGAACTCTGGCAGTCTGGGAGGGGGGCACTTCTCCCCAGTTCTTGTCCACATTGCATGGCTGAGAGCAGTTTGCTCACTCCCCTTCCCAAACTGGGAGAGGTGTAGGACATGTCCTCCCTCCCTGTAGTTGATGCTTTTGGAAGTAGAGTTTTGGGTTAGGTAGAGGAAATAGGCAACAGAACTGCTGATTTTCAAGGGCATCTAACACATGAAAATTTGCATTCTGTGATCCTCCTCACTCTCCCTGGTGTCACGGAACAATCTGGAATTAGCAAGCCTTGACAACAGCTAATGAGAGTGAACAGACACACAGATTCCCCTTTTGCAGTGGTTGGATTGGATTCAACCTTTACAAGACAGGCAAATCAGCCCAAATAACCTCTTTCTGGAATGAATAAAAAGATTTCCTCACCTCAAGTGTGCTAAGAAGGGAGTCAGTAAAGAAACTGAGCTATAATAATGACCATAGCAGCTAAGACTCTGACACCGGCCATATAGTTTTCGCGTCTGCTCTGCAGCATGGGTACCATCTGTCCCGCCACCTTCATCAGCATCTTCCCCATTTCATAAATAAGGGAACTGAAGCACAGACAGGTTACGTTTTCTTCCTTTGGCCCACATACCTACTCCAGGAGTCTTGGGCCCAGCTACTGTATCTTTCTCACCATCAGAGCAAGAACGGCAAAGTGCACATTTGAATTCTGAGCTTCTTTGACAAAGGGCCCTCATCTTGAAACCCATGGAGAAGGGCTTGTTTACATTTCATCACATTCGGGGCAGAGTATCTGGTGAACCGTTCTTTCCGTTTATGACTCATCAGTTCAAAACTAAGGGTTTAGCATCCGCTACAAACTAGACACTGTGATGTATGACAGGAAATATTGCTTGGTGGCTGACGTGGACCCTGGAGCAGGCCTCCTGGATTAGAATCCACTTCCCAGTTGTGACCCTGGAAAAATACCTTTGTGCTCCTCAGTTTTATCATCTAAAGTTAGAGATAATAATTATACCTTCTTCATAGGGCTGTTACAGGAATCAACTAAGTTAATTAATACAAATCAATTAAAATAGCGCTTGGCACAAAGTAAGAACTCAGTAACTTTTATTGTTATAACTACTACACTGTTCTATTTTTCACCAAAAAAAAAAAAAAAGAAAAATGGTTTTGATAGTTTGTTTTAATAGTCTAGATGAAGAGAGAAATATATTACTCTAAGTCTATCCTTTTTATGAAATTAGTTGAAATTTTAAAACATTAATTAAAATCACTACAAATGTTAAAACTTTCATTAGCTACCCTTTTGTGTCCAAAGAATGCATATAGACTTTTTAAATTTCTTAATTTAATTTATTTAATTGATATTGCTGATATATATCAATTCCCTACTAGGTTCTGGGAACAGAGAATGAAAACTCTTACACAAAATTTGTAGAATCCTTGTTCTGTGAGAGTTCCCCACTCTTCCACTTGATGTCTTTTTGAAAACATTAACATAAAATTGTAATTAACACTGAACCTGTCTGTAAGTGATGCTGTATAATGCAAGAAAAAATGATACCTCATTATTGTTTGACATATCATTTACTACATTTCTGCAGTTCATTTGCTCAGAGTAAAAAAGCATTATCTAAAGCGAAAATGTTGCTATATGACTATCTGTAACCCAATTCTTGCTTATATTAATTGTTTCCTCTCAAAGAGATTTCTGACTTTTGAAACACAGCAAATTTAAGATTCTGTTTTGGAGTATTTGTCATATGAAAACGAACATGTCTTATATACATGTTATATATACTGTTTCTAACCCTGAATATTTGCTCTACTTCTAAATTAATTTAATCTTATGCCATATAATGGAATTATTTTCTTGAAAAGACCAAGAAGTGTCTGTCTCTCAAGTAAAATAATAATTTTTATTTGTTTGCTTTACTTCTGTAGCTGAAGAGTGTCTAGAAGCTTACCCAGTAGAACGCTGTATTTTCTGGTTGTTCCCATTTTACAGATGGTTAATTTAAAACCTGAAGGATAAGTAAGCACAACTCACTTTGCAAACTTGAAAGATCCATACATTATTAGGTTTAAAGTACTTCATCTGTTTTAACTACTCATCATCCCGAGTGTTCACCAAGATCTCTGTTTCTGGAATAAATGGCAACAAATCATATATTCTGCTCTGGAATGCATTAGTATATTCATTTAGGGACATTAATTGCATGGGAGCCTAGCTATGTCTATTTAAATAAACACAATTTTACCTTCAAGTTAGTATATAGCACATTTAAAATTCTTGGAGCAGTTTTTACTCCCATTTCTGTATTTGTTCCAAGACATATGTCATCACTCAGTGGAAGAAGTAAACTTATCCCGTGTTCCTCCAGAGGTTAGAAATAGGATCTAATAGTAAAAGCTGCTAGGGGAAGCATTTCAGCTCAGTAGAAGGATGAGCTTTCTAATAATTCAAGTGGTCTCTGGCATTAGATATGGTCTGGATTTGAGGGGAGTTTTTTTTTTTTTTACATAGACCAAAATGTGGTGGTTTAAAATCTGTTCAAGGAAATGTCCCAGCTATTTTTTTTTAATTTAATCCATCATGGTCCTAAATTATTCACATTACTTTGTATTTCTAAATCAATTGTAGAATTGGTTTGATAATCTCCAAAATACATTAAGCATAGTGATTACTAATATAGTGTGTCAGTGGGATAAATTTGAAAGTAGTAAAGTTTGGAAATATTGAGGGTTTTTTTGTTATTTTTGGAAACGTCAATTTTTTCTAATAAGTGGACATAGTATGTCCCTCCAAAGATATCCTATCTAACAGTGTGGTAGTGACCACTATTGCAGTATGGGCAGTATTGTTATCGACCTTATTCAGGCAGACACTGGGTGATTATCACTTAGAAATGTGGTTCAGGATAACTCAAGTGTTAGGACTTTGATTATCTGATTTCTACATTTCCTTGTAACTCTAGGATTTTGTTTTGATTGTGGAAGTTTGTATCTAGCCTAACATTGTTTTCTGGGGAAAAAACACCTGCATAGTGCAGTGGTTAAAAGCACCAACTTTATGGTAAAACCAACAGACCTGGGATCTGATCCTTGCTGCCAGCTGGACGACCATAAGGCACTTATTCAGCTTTCTCACAGACAGTTTCTGTAGCTGCAGAAGAACCAAATCTGGTAAGTGAGTGGTGTAGACCAAGTGCATATGTGTAAAAATATCTCATGTGTAGTGGCTGTTCAAAATGTGAATTGGGTCTGTGTCTAAAGAATTGGGAACCTGTGTCTTTCAAAGGACAGGGAGACAAATAATTGAGACATGAACGCTGATTGGAGCTAGGAAAACAGCTGTGATCTCCAATGATTTGTTTCCATAGTGTCTATAGTGTCTATAGTGTCATTTGACCACTTTGACACATATTTAGTTTATGACATCCAGAAACAAATGTCTTTGTGACAGATGTATGACAGTTACAACACTGACAATTGTATGGAAGAGGGGTTTATGATTCATTGCTTTCTTTCAGAGATAATTCCATAATCTATCATTAGATCAATCGCTCTTTACAGATGCTAGAAGTGATTAAACATCCAACTAAACACTATAAACATGATTGCAATTTCCTGCAAATCTGCTTTCTATCACATAATCTCTCAGTTCATATTTATCACTCTCTGTCAGGCCAAATTCATCTGACCAGTAAAGGTTTTCTTGCACATTTGTGTGGCATGATGGTACCCATGCTTGTGGCAATAAATTAAAGCTCTGCTGATAGATGTTTCCTCTTCATGCACATATACACGTGCCTTTATGCAGGCCACGTTTCCCAAGGAGTACAGTGTGAGTTTTACGTGCTGAAACTACACAAAACAAGTCTTTCTTAGCCTGGGGTTTCGATGCTTCACCGGGAATCTTTGCGGGGCCTGCTGATCAGCATGCAGAACCTAGTTCCAGAGAAGTACACAGAGATCTCTAGGGATCTCACTACATCTGTAGAGGGAGAAAGGCTCCATATGTAATTCCACAGACCCATCCTCACTTGCTCTCCTAAAGAAACCTTTTGTTACTTCAGAAGTGAAAATAGATGTATGTTTCTGCTGGTGTCTAATACCTTTTGGCAGAGAATGCAGAAATGCTCAGCAGTTTACTGTAGGGGTCACATGTTATTTTGGAAAGGATAACTTTTCGGAACAACACATGCTCATACAAATACACACAGAAAGGTACGTTTGGGATCTGAGATTGGTAATGAATCCTGGAGCGATGAGAGAAATAATTGATGAAATATCAAGACAGGCAAGTAGCATTATAGATGTGAGTGCCTAAGAGTGATATGTTTATTTTATTTTTTAATGACTTATTTTAAGTTTATTTTGTTTATTTATTTTGAGAGAGACAGAGAGAGTGAACAGAGGTGGGGCAGAGATAAAGGGAGGCAGAATCCCAAGCAGGATCCACACTGTCAGAGCAGAACCCAATGTGGGGCTTGAACCCATGAACTGTGAGATCATGACTTGGGCTAAAATCAAGAGTCAGATGTTTAACTGACTGAACCACCCAGGTGCCCCTAGACTGATATGTTTAAAAGACCAGTTTCCTCTGGATTAAAGTTAGAGTGGATTTCTGTTTCTATTAGAGGCAGCTTCAGAATTTCCTGGGTAGGTCTGTTGGCACCATTTATAAGCGAGAGCCCATTTCCTTCTGGACGTGAGTTAAATCATGGTGGGAACTGCCACATTTACATGGCTCCAGTTGACAGTATGAATTCAGCAATATGAAGTAGGACACTGCTCTGGTTCCAGTTGGCATTTCACTTTCTACATGATATCATTAGATTCTATTTGGCTGCTTTTAGCTGTTTACAGTATATCTTATATCGAATTTATTGTGAATTAGGAGTTGATAGATGCAAAGCTGTATTAGAAGAATTTTCAATGTGAATTTATATGATAGGACAAATTTTTTTTTAAAAAGACTGTAAGAAACTCTTACTCTTTGAAATGCATAAGTTGTTTGCTATTTGGTCAAACAAGGAGATAAAATTTCTGTGAAGCTATATTGTAATCTGGGTGTTGCAGGTATTTAAAGTGACAAAAAATAGCTTGCAAGATATTGTTTTAAAAACTCATTGCACCCTCTTTGTCTTGAGCAGGAGTTTTGGCATTTCACTTTAAGAGCTACTGTTTGAAGATTGATGTATTTATGACTTGAGAGAATTTAAAAATATAATTGCATTTAGATTTCTGAAGTCTTAGAACTTCTAAAGACAAGACACAATCATTGGGCTATGTAATTTTAGAGTCATAGGTAGTATTTATGACATTTTCATGGGCCTATGCCTTATTTGCTTTATATTTCTTTGAGTAAGAAGTTAAACTTATTTTCATATTTACCATAAAATAAAGCAAAATTAATAATAATTAGCATCAGGGCACCTGGCTTGCTTAGTCCATAGAGCATGTGACTCTTCATCTCTGAGTCATAAGTTTGAGGCCCACATTGGGCACAGAGTTTACTTTAGAAAAAAAATAATAACAGGGGCACCTGGGTGGCTCAGTTCGTTAGGCAACCGACTTTGGCTCAGGTCATGATCTCACAGTTTGTGAGTTTAAGCCTCGCGTTGGACTCTGTGCTGACAGCTCAGAGCCTGGAACCTACTTCAGATTCTGTGTCTCCCCCTCTATCTACCCCTCCCCTGCTCACACTCTGTGTCTCTCTGTCTCTTAATAATAAATAAACGTTAAAAAAATTAAAAAATAGTAATAACAATGAATATCACCCTGGGGCATCCTTGTATTTCCCAAATTTATTGGTGTGAGCACTATCCCCCGAAAAGAAAAAGGTTATACTATATATTTGGAAAAACACAATGATGGGTCTTAACAATTTTAATCAGAATTTTTATGATGTGAACGACCTATAATATTTCCACTTTCATGAAAGATTTCTTTTACAGGTCATAATCCCTGTTGTTGTTTTTTTTTTAAGTTTATTTATTTTGAGATAGAAAGCAAGCAGGGGAGGGGCAGAGATAGAGAGAAAGAGGGAGAAAGAGAATCCCAAGCAGGCTCCACACTGTCATTGTAGAGCCCAGTGTGGGACTTGAATTCACAAACCGTAAGATCGTGACCTGAACCAAAATCTAGAGACAGTTGCTTAACCCACTGAGCCACCCAGGCACCTCACAATCCCTGCTTCTATTCACTGTACCTATAATCCTATGATTTATTTATTTACTTAGAGCCTTGCAAAGTAATTAGGCTTTCAAGAATAACCTATTCCACTTTGTTGAGGATCAGTGTCATACCTTACATCCAAACCTTTTAATCAATATTGTCATAAACGATAATGTTTAGCTACCTTAAGAGAGGAACAACATAAAGTGGAAACATCCTTGAGCTGGGCAGGAGACTTCACACTTGTCAGTAGTTAACACACAGCACTCTGGGCGTTTGTAATCACTGGGTCAGTATCTGTCTTGCCACTTGAGAGGTTCTCAACCTTGAATGCTCATTGGAATGATTTCATATCTTTAACAAAACAATACTGATGCCTGGGTGGTACTCTACAAATTCTTATTTAGTTAATCCTAGAGTGGGGTCTGGAGATCAAGGTTTTTAAAATCCAGTAACCTAGAATACTGTAACATGACCCAGGAAAACCATGCACTTGACTGCAAGGTTAGTGACAGGAGGACCTTCTCTTCCATGAATAACTCAATGTCTGGTACAGAGTAGAGTCTAAATATTGAACGATGGATGGATGGATGGATGGATGAATGAATAGATGGATGGATGGGTGGGTGGGTGGTTTGGGGCAACTTAACTTATCTTTGTGAATCTTGGGTATATAGATCTTTTAGTATGTATATCAGATAGGTTGACCTAAAAATCTTTTCCTTTCACTCAGGTGAATTATCTGAGAGACTATAGTAAGGTGCCTATCTAGTCATTATCTTCTAATTTAAAAGGATCTTAAAGGTTGCAACTGGGATTCTCAATGTATCCAATAAAGCCTGTAATAAGTTTAATAGGTTTTGCTAAATTAAATTATGTATTTTATCAACTCCCCTGTAAGAACTTTTATTTTTTATTCTTTTAAATGAACCATGGATTAACATGGTATATCCTAAAATACCTGTTTTTTCCTTGGAAAACAACATGAAGTTTATATTTTTCATCTGTAAAAATTATTCTTTTAGTTTCTGATAAATCCAGAAATCCGTGGAAGATGCCTTCAGCTATCCAAAATACTCAGTGATTTGTTTTAAGAAACATTCATTTTAACTAATCCTTCGCCATTGTCACCATTGAGCAGTTGGCAGTCTTAAGAGTCACAGAAACATTCAAACTTTATATTTAATGAGCCCTGTTTGGAAATTCATGTGTATGGTCCACATTAGTGATTATATTATAACAATGAAAGTCAAAACAGTTTGCTTTGCTGAAAGAGTATTGGACAAAGCTCAGTTTTAAGTTCATTGCTACGTGGGGTTTCATTCAAGTCTTGTTTTCTTTTGAAAGTCATCCTTCAAAATGCCTCGATTTTGTGATGGAATTTCGGAGGAATTAAACATGATCAGGTTCAGTTGTAATTATTACTCGATCTAACCCTCATAGTTTGAAACCAGGCTGCTGGGGCTACCCTATAGTTGAATGTGTCCTACTACTAGGTTGATGTGTACTAGTTTATGATATGGGCTAGACATTTCCAATCTTTCTAGGTTCATGATGCATCCTCCGCATAGTGTCTTAGTAATAGGCCAAATGAGATCTTTAACAATTCCATTTACCAAATAGTTAGGCTCAAATAACTTTCTAAGTATTTATGTCCCAACAACTTGATAGCTAGTTGAAAAAATAACACACATAAATTAAATTAAAAGAAAAAATACTTAATTTCATTCTTAAATAACCACACTTACTAAGCAGATGTTTGTACTTGTTAGACACTACAGTTTCTCTAAAATCTTAGAATCAGATTGAATGCTGTAACCCTTATCTCCTGCTCCAAATTGATTCTCAACTGATACTTGCTTTTTTATCATATCAATCATTAAAAACCCAGCTTCACAAAGATAGGACATCATCAAAAGGAATGAAACAAAGTTTAATGTTGAGATTGTGAACTACCACCAGCTAATAGTTTGTACGGTATTTTATATTTTTCTATTAATACTTTATTTCCCTTGAAATTTTAAAATAATTATGACACTTTTATAAGTTTACTGTAATGCCCTGGGTTGCTTCCATGGAAAGTGGAAAGTTTGGGAACAGTGGAGCTAAACTGTTTTTATTTTCCTTTTTTTAGAAAACTAGTTTCTCAGTTAGCCATACTTTATTCTGGAGCTAACTATGCCAAATGTTGGGCAATGCAATCTAAGGCAATATGGATTGCAAACTTAATTTGCTAAATCCTTGAGTTTTTATTAGCTGAAATCATTAAAATAGTATCTTCCTTTTTGAGAACAGATATTGGTGCCACTTACTCATTTATAGATTTTTTAATTAAATGGCTCTTTTTCCTACCCTGAGAATAAAGTTCAAACAAATTTCAAGCCAACAAATTTCATTGAATGCAAAAAAGCAAAGAAAGAATAAAAATAATCTCTAATCCCACCATTTGGAAATAAATAGCATCAATATTTGTATGTATTTATATCCAGACACTTTTTTTTTCTTAATTATAGATGAATAGACAGGTACATTTTTATTAACATTTTATAAAAATAGTTTTATACCATTTTATAGTCTATTGTACTTTATTCACTTAGTCATATAAACCGTATATGTTAGATATGTTTCCAAGTATGTATATGTGAATGTGTGTAGACATATATATGTATATGTAGGGATATATATGTAATGTGTATATGTATGTTTATATCCAATATACATAATATACATATTAATATACATATATATCCAATATGCATATATATATTCATCCTAATCTATATATTTATACACATAGATATATTTAGACATAGATGTGTGCATGCGTACATATATATACACATTAAAAACTTTCATGGCTACATGGTGTTCCACTTTTTGGTTGTATGTTGTACTACATTTTATTTAACCAATTTCAGTTGGTGGATATTTGGGTTATTTTGAGTTTTTCCTATTGCATACACTATGTAATAAAAGTGATAATCAGGCAGTTGTCTGATTATTTTCTTGGGAAGCATTCCTAAAGTCAAATTACCTTAAAGGATACATATATTAGAAAACTCTTTATATATTGCTAATTTTCTCTCAGAAAAGTTGTATAAATTTGGTTAGAAGGTGGCCCCAATAATATTTATTAATAATTCACTTTCTCCTCACTTGTTTGAATTATTACTTTTACTATATAATGAATTGTTAATGGCCATTGAGTTCAGTCTCTAAATTTTGTATTCTTTTCCATGAATCTCTTTGTCTGTAGTGGCTTCATTGCATAGTTATTTAATTATATTTCTTTATGCCTGATTTCAGTATACAATAATGTAGTTCCAAATACTCCTCCAACATATTTCACTGATATGTTCTAGACTAATCTTATCTATTGCTGTGTATTTGATTTGTATAGATACCTTCCTTATCACCTTCACCCCTCATTAAAATGCCTTTAGGATTTTAGTTACAATTGAATACCATTTATGGGTTAATTTTGGAAGAGATATCTGTACAATATTGTTGTTTTATAGAGTTATAGTTTCTGTCTACTTATTTCCTTTGATATTCCTTATGCATTTAAAAATTTTATTTATTATGTATTTCTTAAGCTTAATGGAATTTTTTATATTTTTGTTTTTATTATAAATATAATTTTCCAAATATATTTTCTTAAGAATATGTATTTGGTTGTAATTTATATGGACAAAATTGTTTGAAAAAATTCACACAAGTTATCTTGCTAAACTTATGTTTCATTATTTGTGTCTTTTGTTTACTCTTATAATGCATGCAAAAGAATAAAACTAATACTAATACAACTGATTTCTTATTTTAATTTGGAATATATCTGGTGTTTTATCATTAAAAAATTTTTCCAGGTAGTTTCATATAAATACTTTTCCAATTTAATTAAAGTTTCTTCTATATTGTTATTAGTGTTTTTATATGTTATTATTTTTATGAAAAAATATTATGAAAGAGCCTTTTCAAGTGTTTTAGGAATATCAATACAGATCATATTCTCTCCTTTGCCTTTTTAATATGAAGAGTTACTAATGTAACAGATATGTAAAGAGGAACTGTCTTTACATTACTAGGATTAATCCTTTTAATTAATGTGTTATTCTTTTAATATAATCCTGGAATGTACTCATTAATTTTCAGTTAAGACTTTTTGCATATATAATCCTA
This sequence comes from Puma concolor, assembly GCF_028749965.1. Classification (NCBI taxonomy): domain Eukaryota; kingdom Metazoa; phylum Chordata; class Mammalia; order Carnivora; family Felidae; genus Puma; species Puma concolor. Next base: position 52,034,823 of record NC_141679.1, on the reverse strand, counting down.
GTGAGAGTAGTCTTTTCTTCCCTTTGTGTTTTCTCATGGTCAGATTTTAGGGTTTTTATATTACCTTTTTAAAGCGAATTAGGAAAGTCTATATCACCTTATGTTAGTGCAAGAATCGGCATATTATGATGCGCAGTCTACCACCTGCCCACCACCTGTTTTTATAAATAAAGCTGTATTGAAACACAGTCATGCCCACTGGAGTACATGCTGTCTGTGTCTGCTTTCATCCTGTGGCTGCAGAGTTGAGTAATTGCAAGAGACTTGATGACTCTCATAGCCACTATATTTTTATTGTCTGACCTTTTACAGAAAAAGTATTCTCCCTCTGCTCTAAGATAAAGTTGCCTAGGACTTCTCCATCCTTAGAAAGTTTTACAGAACTTGTCTGAAAAATTAACTGGGACTTTACCAGTTATCCTCTTATGAGAGGATAGATTTTTGAATAATCTTTCTTTTTTTGTAATGCTTATTTCATTAGTGTTTTAACTGAAACTTCCTGATATTTTATGATTTAAATTGTTCATGACCAACATAATTTTCCAGGTTTTGATATTAATTAGTAAATATTGAATGTTTTCTTATATAGTTTCAAATTTTCTATTTTTATATTTTGCTTCTTCCTTTTTGAATAAGTGTTTAAATAGCCTGTTTTTATTCTTTTTTTAATGTTTTTTATTTATTTTTGAGAGAGAGAGTGAATGGGAGAGGGGCAGAGAGAGAGAGGGAGACACAAAATCTGAAGCAGGCTCCAAGCTCTGAGCTGTCAGCACAGAGCCTAACGCGGGGCTCAAACTCAAGCCATGAGATCATGACCTGAGCTGAAGTCAGATGTTCAACCGACTGAGCCACCCAGGCACCCCAGACTGTTTTTTATTCTTTATCAGTATTATGAAGTTGTCTATTTTGTAGTTCTCTTAAGGAACCAATTATTGGTATTTATCAAGACTACCTTTGTCTGTTGTATCTGATTTAATTTATTTGTATAATTATTATCTTTGTTAATTCCTTCTTCCATACATTTTTTGTAATTTATTTTTTTATGAATTTACATCCAAGTTAGTTAGCATTATAGTGCAATGATGATTTCAGGAGTAGATTCCTTAATGCCACTTACCCATTTAGCCCATCCCCCCTCCCACAACCCCTCCAGTAACAAACTCTGTTCTCCTTATGTTCATCTGTTTTGTATCTTAAAGTCCTCATATGAGTGAAGTCGTATGATAGTTTTCTTTCTCTGACTAATTTCCCTTAGCAAAATACCCTCTAGTTCCATCCATGCAGTTGTGAATGGCAAGATTTCATTCTTTTTGATTGCCGAATAATACTCCATTGTATATATATGTACCATATCTTCTTTATCCATTCATCCATCGATGGACATTTGGGCTTTTTCCATACTTTGGCTATTGTGGATAGTGCTGCTATAAACATGGGGGTGCATGTGTCCCTTTGAAACAGCATACCTATATACCTTGGATAAATACTTAGTAGTTCAGTTGCTGAGTTGTAGGGTAGTTCTATTTTTAATTTTTTTGAGGAACCTCCATACTGTTTTCCAGAGTAGCTGCACAAGTTTGCATATATTGTAAAGTATTTAATTGTCATTTTTAAATTTCTTAATTATAACAAATGCTTAATTGAGGTATTAAAATTTTTCTCATTTAAATATAAATGCATTCAGAGACACCTGGGTAGCTCAATTGGTTAAGCAGCCAACTCTTGATTTTTTGCAAAGGTCATGAGCTCAGTGTTGTGGGATCCAGCCCCACATTGGGCTCTGCACCAAGCATGGAACCTGCTTAGGATTCTCTCTCTCCCTCTCCCTCTGCCTCCCTGCTTCACCTCTCACTCACTCATGTGCACACACTCTCTATAAATAAATAAATAAATAAATAAATAAATAAATAAATAAGTAAAATACATTTGAGGTTATATGTTTTTTCTTTGATACCATTTTGACCAAATACCATTTTAATTTTGGTTGATTTTTTTTTAAAGAATTCTAAATTTTTATTTTGATATAATTATCCAGATGAGAATTAATTAATAATTTTAAGGTATTACTAATAATTTGTTATTTTTTACTATTAATATTAATGGTAAATTTTATTTAATAGAACGACTGATTTTTGACACCTAATGTAATTATTTTGCAAATATGCTATTTATGTATGGAAAAGAGTATATGATCATTATTTATGCAGTTCAGTTTCAATATATAGTACTAAATCAAGATACTGTTTTTCCCTATTTATGTTTTGAATAATTGATCTGTTTGACTTAGAACAGTATGTTAATCCCCCCACAATTTTTAATTTTGTGTTTTTCTAAATAGCTTCTAAATAGCTTTTAATTTTTGTATATGTTCTTCTAAATAGCTTTAATTTTTTTATATGTTCCTGCCATGTGCATAAAGGTCCATGTTTAGATCTGAATTCTGGTTTATAGGTTTTAACAGTAGACTATAAAAATCTTAGTTGTGAGTTTTGTTTTCTGATATTAATATTTTTACTTTCCATTTGCCTAATAAATACTTTTCCACAAATTTCTTATTATCCTTTTCAAGATATTATTTTATTTTAGGTATGATTCTAGTTAATATCAAATAGGTAAAATTTTCTTTTGATCATAAACTAAACTCATTTGTCTTTGAAAAGGAAAGTTTAAACCAGTCACCTATATTGTGATAATTGATGTTTTGATCTCCTTCCTCTTGTCTTATTTTATCTTATCTGTTGTAATGACTTCTTAGGATTTTTTTTGTATCCTAACCTTTTCTGTAATGGTCAAGTGTTCTCATCTTCCATGGCCTGCAACTAGTATCCTCCCACAGGAGGATAGGAGAGATTTCACATTCTAATAACTTTCTATATACCCTTAACTGTGGGAGATTTAAATATATATTTGCATATCTTTACCAATTTCAAGAATGAAACTGTATGAATGGATTCTTCTTTGGGTAAGATAAATACTTTGGCAAGTCAGTACATTCTCATCTTCAATGTTTTGTGGAAATAATCTGAAAGTATTGCTTTGTTTTTTTTACATTAAATAGCTACTTCAGGGATTATGTCTTCATATGTATTTTCAGATCAAACCCTAGATTAACACTTGAGTGTATAGGCTTCATGGATTTAACTGATATTTATTGATTACTTTCCATGTACCATGTTGTAAGAATTTTTTAAAAATTTTTTAATGTTCATTAATTTTTGAGAGAGAGACACAGTGTAAGCAGGGGAGGGGCAGGGAGAGAGGGAGACAGAGGATCCAGACCAGGCTCCAGGCTCCTAGCTGCCAGTACAGAGCCCGACCGAGGTGGGGCTCAAACCCACAAACAGTGAGTTCACAACCTGAGTCAAAATCCAACGCTCAACCAACTGAGCCATCCAGGTGCCCCCATGTTGTAAGATTTTAGTTACCATTGTTTTCCCATCATTCTACATATTTTCCCTTTCTTGACTCTTGACCCTTTGCTCTCACTGACTGATTGGAATACCTTTTCAGATGGATGTTATTTATTATTTCATCAGAAGGACACAAAAATTGTACTTGGTCTGTATACACATATACATACAAAATATATATAGAGAGTAATATATATATATATATACATAATATATAATATGTAATATATATAATATAATATGTAATATGCAATATATGTATATATAATATATAATATATAATATGTAATATATATATATTTTTCCCCCCCTCTCTGGGTGCCTATAGGTTTTTGTTTTTTTTTTCCTATATGCTTTGAATTTGGAACTTCACCATATACAGGTAAAAGTCTTTTTGCATTGATTTTTACCAGGTTCTTCATGACCTTTTAACTTTTTCCCCAATTCAGAGATAGTGTTCCCATCTTTTAATTTTATGTTCCAAGTATATTGGAGCTCTTGATATAGTTTCCATGTATATGATTGTATTTTCTCATAATTTCTATCTCTTAATCTAGCTTCCAAGTTTTTGCTTTCTGTTGATCCTTGATCTCATATCCTAATTCACTAATTATATACTTTGGAAACTACAAATCTGTCAGTAACTAGTACTGTGGTCTCTTTGTAAATATATGGAACATGCTTTCACTGCTATCACTGTTTTTAGAGTTCTCCTAGTTAGTCATAGCTTGTTATTGACTGTGTTTTTCTACTTTTAGGTTTTACTATTTAGAGTGTTTATAAAGTTCTCTCCTGCTTTATAATACCTCTGTTTCACTGGGCAACATTTCTTCTTAGTGCTCATATGATCTCTTTTGAACTATTGAGACTTTTCATTTTCTCTGTTTATTTTTCTGTCTTAGCCTTTTAGAAGAGATCTAGGTTGTTCTTCAGCTATGAAGTGGAATCTGTGAAGAATTAAGGTCACTGTTTCTGTCATTTTGTTGTTATTGTTACAAATAAATGTAGACACTTAATGTTGCAAACTTTCCTTGACAAGCCAAGGGGATAGTAATTTACAGAGCTAGGGACAGGGCTACAGGCAGGGAGAACACATTAGTGGATACAGGTGAATCAGTTTTGTTCTGGAAAGTTTTCCTTTGAAATTTTGATAAATCTGAAAATTTCATCCTTGGTTGCCATAAGAACAATTGAACCAGAAATGCTTACTCCTCCTTGATGCCCGACGGAGACATTTCATTTATAATGTTTCCTGGTTCGCTTACCAGGCAATTCTTACAACCTGTAGACTGAGTGGGTTGTGAACATGTCTGATTCCCAGCCCCCACAGATAAGGACAGCTTTGTGAAACTCTGTGTGTATTTTACAGAACCATTGGGAAGCTACCACCATCTGTTTCTCACTTGCACCATTTCTTAGCTAAGGCCTTAAGGATTAAAGTCTGTAAGTAAGAGCCTTAACCAGTTTTCAGAAAGAATATGGACTTTTTCTATTATGTTGATTAAGTAATTATAATGAGAAACTCAACAGTATTTAAGATGCCCTAAATCTCAAAGTTGAATTGAAATTCTTATGTCAGTCCCAAGTGCTTTTATCACCATGCTTATAAATAGGTTACCTATACAGGCCAAGTTGTGCTCAGCTTTGTTAATTTGCCAGAACTCTCCAAGCTTTTACCTCAACATTCTTCTCAGTCCTACTTATTGTACTATTTCCATTACAAAATAAGCAGGGCCAGAGCCCTTCAGACCAAGAAATGGAAGAGATGTGCAATTGTGTGTGTGTGCGTGTGTATGCGTGTGTGTGTTCTATCAATAGTATTTGCTGTTGGCAATTTATTTATAGACAATAGGTAAAATAAAAATTTAACTGGTAATTATCTCATTATAAACCTTCATCCCATGGCTTACTCTGACTATCCTGAATGATATTCTGGATTTCCAATCAGATAATCCTTATCTGTTTGACATCATGCTTAACTGTGTCCTAAGTTTTCTGTGGGAAACACTGATGAAAGATGATTGTCATATGGTTTGTAAAGTGACCATATGGAAATTCTGTGTTATGATTAGAGCAGATCTTTAAGTCCATTTTGCAATCCCTTGGAAATCATTGTCCATCCAGCAGAAGCTTTTTGCTGCCATCAAAAATCTCCTAATAAAACCCTTACCTAAAACAAATGGAAAACTTTGATCATCAGGAGCACCAAGACCAATTCTAGCTGTTTTGTCTGTAGGTTTCATTTAAATGAATAGAAACGGCTCACTCACTGAGGGTCATTTTTCTGGCCATCCCATTTCCTAAAGGAGAAAAAAAAAAAGTATGTTTTAACCTTGTAGAGTCTTTTGCAAACAATATTTAATTATTTTTAAACTACATTTGTGAGTTTTTTTTTTTTTTTTATTCACACAACCTCCTCTAGGATATGCTTTAATTAGTAACATTTCTCTCCACGTATATGGTGCTTATCTGAGGTTATTTTCTGATGGAAAAGCCTCTTTGATATTCCAGAATTGAACTCTTAACATTCTACATGAGAAGTCAAGCGGGGGGGGGGGGGGGGGGGGGGGGGGGGGGGACGGATATTCACCAAAGGCCTAAAGCTTAAAAAGCAGCCAGGAAGAGACCTGCCAGCAGGTTTTAGGTCCCAGCAGCAACGAATGGTGGTGCATTGCTGGGGCCAGAATTGCACATGTCTGGTCAGGATGGGCATGGGAGGTTGTGTGGATGAAGTTTCTGAGGTCGCTAAACTGGCCATGTAGCATTTGAGACACCTTTCAGTGGAAATATTTATTTGACAATGGCAATATAAACATAAAAAATAAAAGACAAGCAAAGATATGGATTCAAAGACAAGGTCAAACAACGCCAGAGAAGGAGAGCACAGACAGACAACTACAGAGAGCCATCATTTTTGTTGCAGATTTTGCTTTGTACTTCCTTGAAGTCCAGAAACGGGAGACTAGTCATTTCTAGCGTCAGCATTTTTCAGAGAGAAGGGTGTTAACATACAATATCTCAGAAGAAGGAGAGTCTTTCCTGACCAACAGTTTTAAAAAAACAATTTTCTTTCCTTTTGGGGGAATTGGAAATATGTCATACAGGAGGCTTGTACTTCCGGGCAACTTGTTTACTTACTCTCCCCCATGATGAAGACAGGTTGGTAATGTGTGATTCGTCACAGTGAGGATCTGAGGTTGGAAGAAACTTAGACATGTTATTCCATTGTGGGTATATGGGCAAGTTCTACCATTTACAATAATGGGATACTAACATTAACTTGTTTCTGTGAACATTATGGTAGACTGGTAAAAGCTAAGGATTCGTAGTTTGGAAACCAGTCCTGGGATATTTGCCCACTAAGTGTGAGACTTAAGGGAAGCAACACAAACTATAAAATACACATGATGATCAATTATGATTGAATTTTGGAAAAGATAATGTGAAGTAGAAAGCATTATACACCTTATAATTATGATCCTTTTAGGGATAGACTATTCTTTTCAGGAAACAGCAATTACTCTATAATTCCTGTCTTTTCTGAATATATTTATTACAAACATCATCTTTTGGTTTGGTTGTATTTTTCTCCAGTTGTTTTGTTAACTTCTTTCCATGGAGAAATGAGTCCTCATCACTATGAAATGGGTCTTTTCTTGGCTAGTGTTCAGTCTGCACTGTGTTTTAGATGTCACCATTACAGAGTTGTGTTTCACAAAACAATATCGCAACAATAAAGAGTTGATTTAAGTGAGTCTAAGTAACAAAATATAGCAGTAACACATGACTGAAATGTCTAGTAACGTATTTAGTAGTGAAATGAGACTGAACAAATAAGTAATATATGAGATAGAACTAAATCTCTATCCACAGTCTGTTATTAGAATGTCAAAACACCTTTTTCTAGTTACCTCTGTTGTCAGCATATTTTTTAAAAAACAGAGTTACAACTTTTAGATTTCTTATATGTGATAGAGACAGATTTTTGAATGGCCCAGGTATATATATTCTTTTCACTGAAGATTTGTCTCAGCTGAAAACTTCTTTTATATCTACTTATGTAAACTTTCTTTGTTCATTACACAACTAGATAACAGTATGTAATGAGAAATTAGTCCTTACTGTCCTTAGTTTTTTGTTTCATGATGTATTTTCCTTTATGGACTCATTAGGTTGTTTTATTGCTATGCATAATATTTGCCCTTTAAAGAGAATGGGAAAAGGTTGCATTGTGCTCTTGAACTTATTGCTAGATTTTCTAAGAAAATAATGGCATGAAGGAATGATTCTGTTACTAAAATATCCTTGTGATTACTTCATTTATTACTGTGCTGAGTGACCTAATAACATTTTTTTCTATTAAAACCTCACTATTTTACATATTTTCTGTAATGAACATCAGAAACCCATGCCTCTTCTTCATGCTCTGAAGACAGGTTGTATATTCTTTAGAGTATTTTTTTTTCTTTAAATTGTTTTGCACTGTTTAGAAATTAGCCAAACTCTTCCCAGTTACATCCACTACTTGAGTTTAAATAAGCCAATAGAGGGAAGCTCTTTACTAGGTCACTTTTGTTCAGAAAGTTTGTCAAGAATATGGCAAAAGAAAAAAAAAAGATGTCTCTTGCTTATAGATACCTTCTTTCCTCTCATAGAATTCCAAAATAAGCATTGTTCTATTTCTTTCGGTGTGATATATGTTAGAATAATACTGTTATGACTTCAGATCAATTTTAGTATATTTATAAATGCTTTATACTTCATTCAGAGGGTGTATGATGCATTTTTCAAGTATTGTGCATTTCATAAAGAGTTATGTCCTGCTGAGCTATTTCCTGTTTTAGTAAAATAACATTAGCTACTACTGAGGACTTATGTTTTTAATGTTTATTCATTTTTATTTATTTATTTATTATTTTTTTAATATGAAATTTATTGTCAAATTGGTTTCCATACAACACCCAGTGCTCATCCCAACAGGTGCCCTCCTCAATACCCATCACCCACCCTCCCCTCCACTGCTAGGAATTTACCCGAGGGATACGGGGATGCTGATGCATAGGGGCACTTGTACCCCAATGTTTATAGCAGCACTTTCAATAACAGCCAAATTATGGAAAGAGCCTAAGTGTCCATCAACTGATGAATGGATAAAGAAATTGTGGTTTATATACACAATGGAATACTACATGGCAATGAGAAAGAATGAAATATGGCCTTTTGTAGCAACGTGGATGGAACTGGAGAGTATTATGCTAAGTGAAATAAGTCATAAAGAGAAAGACAGATACCATACGTTTTCAGTCTTATGTGGATCCTGAGAAACGTAACAGAAGACCATGGGGGAGGGGAAGGGGAAAAAAAAGTTAGAGAGGGAGGGAGGCAAACCATAAGAGACTCTTAAAAACTGAGAACAAACTGAGGGTTGGTATCCAGCCCTCAGTTGGAACCCTTTATAGTTCTTCTATAAAGAATTCACCAAACTCCACACCCGAAAAACAAATAATCCAGTTAAGAAATGGGCAGAAAACATGAATAGACACTGCTCTATAGAAGACATCCAGATGGCCAACAGGCACATGAAAAGATGCTCAACGTCGCTCCTTGTCAGGGAAATACAAATCAAAACCACACTCAGATACCATCTCACACCAGTCAGAGTGGCTAAAATGAACAAATCAGAAGACTATAGATGCTGGAGAGGATGTGGAGAAATGGGAACCCTCTTGCACTGTTGGTGGGAATGCAAACTGGTGCAGCCACTCTGGAAAACAGTGTGGAGGTTCCTCAAAAAATTAAAAATAGATCTACCCTATGACCCAGAAATAACGTTTATTCATTTTTGAGAGACAGAGAGAGACGGCATGAGCGGGGAAGGGGCAGAGAGAGGGAGACACAGAATCTAAAACAGGCTCCAGGCTCCGAGCTGTTAGCACAGAGCCCGACGCGGGGCTTGAACTCACAAACTGCAAGATCCTGACCTGAGCTGAAGTCGGATGCTCAACCAACTGAGCCACCCAGGCGCCCCAGCTGAGGACTTATTATATGCCTCACATTGTGCTCGAGAGCTTTCCATAACTTATCTCATTGAATCCTTACATTAACGTTATGAGTTAGAAATTATCACCTTACATCTATAAGGAAACTGAGACTGACGTTAATTGTATTACTTCCTTCTTGTCACAGAGCAAGGGTCAGAATTCAACCTTAGGTGTAGCTGATAACAGAATCTGTGCTCTTCACTAGCAGTTTGTTTTGCCTGATGGTGAATCAACAGTGTGTCTATACCATTTCCCTGTTTTACTGAGCTGCAGAGGTAAGGCCAAGTCTTCTATGAAGCAGACTACATCTAGGAGGGAGGCTGACCAAGAGTAAGGGACAAGGCTTTGGGAGGCCATCCAAGGCCAGGTAGGGCCTGTAGGTACCTGTGGCTGAACAGGCTACAGGCAGAGAGGGCAGAGCTCCGGTGCAGTGGCCCCAATCAACAGAGTTATGCAGTACCTTTCATTGCGGTGAACGGAGCTCCCTGCTTCTGACAAATAGGGAGATGAGTTCTTGCACTAGATTCTCACATGAGAACATTCTCACAATGTTCTAACCATTGCCTGGAAACAATAAATATTGTTCACTACATTTTCCAGGTACTTGCAGATTTTATTATAGTAAATAAAATAGAAATTTATTTTAAGGCTTTGTTGAATTGAGTCTTGTCTTTAAATATTTCTTCAGTTGGTAAATGCTAATATCACTAGTTAACAGATGTAATTAAATTTAGGTTCAGAAATGTGTTGACATTAAAATGTGTTCTCACACTTAAAAATGTTTGCAGCCACAGCACTATTGAACTTATGCAGTCCTGAACATTTAATGAGAACTTACTATTTTGCTAGCCATTCAAGTTAACCCTTTATTTTTTTTTAAGTTTATTTATTTATTTTGAGTGAGGAGGGTCAGAGAGAGAGAGAGAGAGAGAGAGAATCCTAAGCACACTCTGCACTTATAATAATCTAGGTGATAAATTCTATCATTATCCTATTTTTCAGATGTAGAAATTGAACATCAATTTCAAATTTCTAAATACCACCTATTATAAATACTTTTTTAAAGATTAAGTGGATAACAAATTTAAAACCGCACAGTCTAAGTCAAAGGCAGTAAAAGTTAACTGATTATTATTATTAGTTGTAATAATGGTAGTGGAAGACAAATCATTATTTTATTGGTAAAATTTATTAGTACCTTATATCTTATCTTTTCTGAAAGGGGTGAAAAAGTTAGGAAAGGTCATAAAGGACATTTTGTTATGTCTGGTGAATAAACAAAGTCACATTACATTTTAAGAAAAAACAAAAGACTTGAAAGGAGTTTTCTACTTACAGAATGTGCTTTAGGTCATTTTCCAAGATTTGGGAGACACTTGTTTACTCCCATCTGCCATTGTTTTAATGTTTTTATAGTTTTGTTTGTTTGTGTGTTTGGTGGAGGGCTATCAAAAAGGTGTGGAAATTGATGGTATATAATTGAAATTCAGTACATGGAAAAGCATTTCTGCACTACTAGATTAGTCATTAAAAAACTTCTTCTGCATCAGTATTAATCCACTTCCCGTGTTTTTACTGTTTCACGGAAGGTAGATATTATAGTTACCAGCTAACACAGACATTCAAACATTTAAGAATTACCATGAATAGAGGTTGGATAGATAATCATACGGTGAACTTCAGTATTATGAAAATGAAACTTTAGTAACCACATTGAGCCACTAATAGCTACATGCAAAACTATAGTCAGTTTCAGAGTTTTTCTTGTAGTTTTAATTGTCTTCCTTCCCTAAAAAAAAAAAAAAAAAAAAAGAAAGAAAGAAAAAAAGTCATTCTGAATTTAGGGTGAAGGGGCCCTTTAGTTTGCAACTTCTCCAAAGAACTATCAGAATTCTGCATCATTTGTCCTACAGATCATAGGAAAATGTTTTGATTACCATTGGTGTTCAATAAAACTTTGAGGGAGAGAGAGCGGAAGAGAGAGAAAAGGATGAGTCAGGCCCCTAGTTTAATAATTCAGTAGAGTTACAAAGTGATTTGTCTTACTGTATTTTATTTTTAGCCTCAAATTTTTATTTTAATTTAGAGGGCAATTTTTCCAGCTAAATTCTAGTCTTTATTTTTGAGTATTGATTTATTTCCATTTTACAAAAGTGATACATGAGCTGTGTAGAAAATTTGTAAAATACAGAAAAGCACAAAAGACAGAAATAGCATTTTTTTTCATGATTCTACTGTTACTCTATAAAGTATGAGATTGTGCTTTCAGGAATATTATCTGTATACAGAGCTATGTATTCTGTATATAATATTTATGCTTTTAATATCCTACCTATTGTTTACAATATGAAATTATGTTATATTAATTTACATAGTATTTTAAACTATTAAAACATTTAAAGGCAATGTGCAAATTTTTAACTAAATTGAATCATATTTTATTATAGCAGAACAGTTGGCTATTTAAAGAATTACTGATACAATTCGTTCTGTGATTTGTGTGGCCAGCCCCAATTTTTTTTTTTTTTGGTATTTGTAAGTGTATATATTTTTTAAAAAAAGTATACTAGTAATAAGTAAAATATTTTAAATTTATTGCTATACAGCACAAGGTTTTTTTTAGGCAAAATTTGCACTGGTAATGATCAAATAGTTTTATGACGAGCATGCTTCTGAACCCAGAAATAAATGCACATAAATATACCCAACTAATGTTTAACAAAAGTGGAAAATCAGTGCAACGAAAAAAGAGTCTCTTTAAGAAATGGTGCTAGAATAATTGGGGACCAGTAGCCTCCAAAATAAACTTCAAACTAAAACTTTTGCTCTGCAAATGACTTTGTTAAGGGAATAAAAGACAAATTGCTGCTTGGGAGAAAATATTTCCAAATCCTATATCCAGCAAAGGACTCATAACCCTAATATATAAAGTAGTGTCTAAATTCAACAATAAAAAAAAAAAAAACTCCAATTAAAAAATGGTTAAAAGACTCAGACATTTCACTATAAAATATATGCGAATGGTGAATAAACTCCTGAAAAGATATTCAACATGATTAGCTATTAGAGAAATACCAACTAAAACCACAGTATGATACCATTACACATATACAGGAATAACAAAAGTAGAAGACAATACCAAATGTTGTCAAGAATGTGAAAATATATATCTCTCTTTTTTGTTGTTATTTTTTAACTTGTTTTATTTTTTGTTTTTTAAATTTACATCCAAATTAGTTAGCATATAGTGCAACAATGATTTCAGGATGAAAATATAAATCTCTCATATATATTGCTGGCAAATGGTAAAGCCACTCTGGAAATCAGTTTAGCAGTTTCTTAAAAAAAAAAGTAAATAAATGTATAATTGCCACAGCCAACAATTATGCTCCTGGGAACTTATTTATGAAGAAGAAAACGTGAAAACTTATATAAGAATGTCCTTAGCAGTTTTACTGATGATAGCCAAAATCTGGAAACAACTCAAATATCCTTCAATGGATGAATAGGTAAACTGTGGTACATCCATGCCAATACTATTCAGCAATAAAAGGGAACAAACTTCTGATACATGTAACAATTTAAGACGGATCTTAAGGGTATTATACTGGGGGTGGGAAAGCCAGTATCAAAAATTGCATATTGCATGATCTCTAAAGTGGCACGATTACAGAGATAGAGGTGATGTGTGGGATTGTTAGAATAATGGGGAAAGGGAGGAAGGCAGGACTATACAAGGCAACATGTAGTTTCCATGGGTGGTAGAATAGGCCTTTGTATTGATGGCAGTGGTCGTTATAGGAATCTGTACATGTGGAAAAAATCTCATAGAATTACACAGACATTTTACAAAATGAATGAAGGGAAAAAGTCAACTGTGTCTTTTCTGTGGGTCAACACTTTTCATTTAAAATTTTTTGTTTTGTTTTTTTTTGTTTGGTATTTTTTATATTTTTCAGCTTGTTAACTATTAGTGTGTATGGTTTCTAAAATCTAAAAAAGTCGTTTAATGAATTTTTTTTAAGAGAAAATAGAACATGTTTCTCAAACTGGGCAAAGATTACAGTTAAGGAAGCCCCACAGCCAGGTGCCCAACATTTCACAAATCCACAGGATAAGTACATTCTCCTGGAACATCAGTTTTCCTTGAAAATTGGGAGTGGAAGGTGTACAGAAGGAACTATTTTCACATTATACAAGCATGAATATCTTGTGTAATAGAATGTGAAATTCATGTATATTTTTGACACATCACAGATGATTGCAAAATGTCTTGGTTGAAGTAAATGCCTTAGGGCTACATATTTGAGCACTTCTCTCTGTGTTCATTCTTCTCGTAGATAAGAAAAAAGCACTCTTCTGCACGTAGTATATGCATGGAATTTAACAATGCCTTAAATGCTAAGACTTTTGTGGTTTCTATCCATTATTTGGTGGGTATTCGGAATGTGACACCAGCACCCCTCCTAGACCCAGCATTATCTGCTAGCCTCAGAAGTCCTAGAGAGGGTAGATCAGAGATGGTGGGTCGCTAGAGAATGAGGAAGATGATAAAAATAATAATAACTGAATGATTTTAGCAGAAATGAAGCTAATTTCACCAGCATGGATAGGCAAGAAACATCACATATCTTTATTATCTCTATACTAACTTCCATTCCTGGTCTTTATCTCACTGGTTTGGCAGGGAATTTTGGCTCAGTCATTCCTAGGCTTTTCCAACCAACCTCGCATCACCCTTGCCCTGTCTTTGTGCCTGAATTCTGGTGTTTTAAATAGTGCCAAGGCCTTAGGAGGCCTCTTTCATAGCTCTCTAGATACTGTCATGGTGCCCACTGTCCTAACCTCAGGATTCTTTCAGGTTCATGGCCATAGTGCTCCAGTGTTTACCTTGGACATGAGAGGACCAAGCTTAGCTCCTTGGGGCACTTTAATCCATACCTTTTGTGGTTCACCACGTCTTCATGCTTCTAATACAGCAAGGCACAGATATTTCACAGATAATTCCCATCCAACTACTCTACTTCTCAACCCCACCAGAAACCTATTCTGTAAGGATAACACTCATTTAAAATGTACTATATATATATATATAGTAACTCATTTATCCTTACAAAAACTCTGGGTGGTAGATACCATTATTATCCCACTTGTAGATGAGAAAGCAGGCACAGAGTTCAAGTATATAATTCCAGAAAATAAACATGTATCATTTCATTGAACTGTATTTTGTGGATATTTTCCAATTAAATTCGTTAATTACTCTCCAATTGAAAGGATGTACATTATAATTGGTTGAATAGTATTTATTTTATAGTTGGTTTAGCTTGCTAATTCGCCATCAAAAGAAATAGAAACATAGGTTATGAAAATAGAGGTTGTTTACTCATACTATCTTTTTTTTGCTTATTTTCCTAAAAAGATTGGAAGTTCTCAGGTGATTCTCTTTCCTATATTCATTGAATTTCCTGCAATACTTAATATATACACATCCATAATATCCACCTGGCAGAACAGTGACTTTGTGTTCAAGCAAACCTTCCAGGCAGAAGCAGTTCCTGCTTTTGCAAAGAAGCAAATCCTGCAGCACAAGGGGAAGCCTATAATCATATCTTCACATCTTCAAATATGAAATATAAATCAACATTAGATAAATTCTTGATAATTTTGCTAATGTTACTGTGCTCCAAATTGATGGTTCCTTTACTTTTGTGAAACAGTGAGCTGACAAAATTATATAATAAGGTCATTTGTAAGCAATATTTTCATTTCCTTTCCTCTTTCAAATGGATACAATGTTAGTTTTAATGCACTGAGAAGATGTCCACTCATGTACACTTTTTAAATGATTTGGAAAAAGGATGATACCATTTTAGAATGTCTTTCATAGTATTTATGTGGGTTTTAAAGAACTATGTATGCATAAACCAAAGGATATGGCAAGGCCCTGACATGATTGCATTTTGAAAGTTCATTAACAATACCCTTAGAGTCCATCATAGCCTTAATATGTACACTTGAGAATTGTCTGGTTTCAATTTAGTTTAATTTCCTGAATAGTAATGTACATTTTTTTATTTGATGTACTTTGAAAGTGAAGAGTGGGTTAGCACTGGATTAGAAGGAAAAAAAGTTTCCTCTCTAATCAGCCCCATCAAGTTAGCATTGTGGCTTGACTTTGCTAGGCAGCTCTCCTAAAGGTCTTACTATTTTACATTTGAATGTGCCTTGGCCTCCCACCTAGATTAACCTTATACAAAACGGCCCTTTAAAAGTCTCTGGTGTCCTTGTAGAATTGCTGATTGACCTCCATTATCCATACCCTGAAAGATCTCTTTCTTTTAAAGAAGGTTTAGAGCAGCTGTAGTTAGTTTTTATGGAATCAATGATTCTTCCTGTTTAATCACTTGTGTTCTAAAATAAAAGAATTTGCCTTCAATTGTTAACACACAAAGATATGGACATGATGCTCCCCTAACTTAATCACTTGTTTTTATGACTCATGACTTGTTAGAACGCTGATATTGTAATGTTTCCTGTTAGATGGGACTCCACGTTCCACCGGCTGATTTTTGAAGAAACCAGCTGGATTCTGATCAGTAAAACTGTACACATTAAAGATACATATTTCTGAATCATAACATTTTTGTTTTCCTGTTAAAACAGCTTGCCTTAAATTTCAGGGCTGGGGACATCTACCTGATCCCCATCTCCTTCTGCATTTGATCAGCAGCTCACAGAACTAGAAAATAATTTAAGTAAAGTCACTGAGTCTGCCCCTGCCCCCAGGCCAGTGGGTACCCCCAGCCCAATGCATGCCTTCATAGGGACTTTTCCTGGGCCAGAGTTTTATAGGTTTCCCTTGGAAACCCCTTTAGGAATTTAAATATTCTTCCAGGCATGATCCAGTTCCTTATGACTAAACAAGATTTGCTTCAATCAAAATCTATTCACTTCCTTTTGTTTTATTTTCTTTGGATGGAAGAAACAAGTCACAATTTTACATGAACACATCTCCATCTTGAGGTTGGCTGTTACTAAACTTTTTCCCATCCCTCTTCCCTATAGTAACTTAATTTTTATCCCATTTCAATAGGGCCGATTTATTTTTTTTAATTTTTTTTTTTGAGAGATAGAGAGAGGACATGGGTGAGTGGGGAGGATCAGAGAGAGAGAGGGAAAGAGAGAATCCCAAGGCGGCCCCACACTGATGCCTTATGCAGGACTGGATCTCACAGACTAAAACATGAGATCATGACCTGAGCCAAAATCCAGAGTCAGACACTTAACTGACTGAGCCACCCAGGCACCCCTCAACTGGGCCAATTTAGATAGTACCACAGTAAGAAGTACCTTTGTAAGATTTCTAAACCACTGAAGATATGTTTTGTTTTCATCTCCAGAGAACCTCAGATGTAAGTCGCAGGCCAGGTATATTTTGAAGAGTAAATTCAGTGTAGTGGCTTGAATTAGAAACCATAACCCCAGACTAGATAGCAATCTACTGGCCAGGTAACTGTGGGCAGGTCCTTAGAGTCTAAATCCTCTGTTTCATGATTAACCAAGCAAAGATACTCTATCTAATTCATTACTTTATTTTATATTTTATTAACATTTTCAAACATATTGGCTAACATTTTTTAAAGACTTTATATTTCAAGATAGTTTTAAGTTCATAACAGAATTGAGGGAGAGGTACAGACACTTCCCATATACTCTCCACCCACCCTCCCACCCCCCACATCCATAGCCTCCTTCTTTATCAACATACCCACCAAGAGTGGTACATTTGTTATAGCTGATGAATCTACACTGGCACATCATAATCACCCAAAGTCCATAATTTACCTTAGGATTCACTCTTCATATGGTACATTCTATTGGGTTGGACAAATGTATAATGACAAGTATCCATCAATATGGTATCATAATCATAATCACTGCCCCCAAAATCCTCTGTGCTCTGCCTATTCATCCCACCTCTCTCTCCCCCAACCCTGGCTATCACGGATCTTTTTACTGTCACCATAATTTTGTCCTTTCCAGAATGCCCTATAGTGTGAATTGTACATTATGTAGCCCTTTCAGATTGGTGTTTTTCACTTAGTAATATGCACGTAAGGTTATTCTATGTCTTTTCATGGCTTGATAGCACATTTCTTTTTAGTACTGAATAAGATTCCTTAGTCTTGATGTACCACAGTTCATATATCAATTTACTTACTGAAGGACACCTTGATTACTTCCAAGTTTTGGCAATTATGAGTAAGTCTGCCATAAACATTCCCGCGCAGGAATTTTTTGTGTGATTTACTACTTTTTTGAAGGAGATTGTTTGTATTTGAAAGCACTTTGAAAATTGTAAAACCCCATTCAAAGGTAAGGAATGTTTTTCTTGAAGGAGAGGAAGGGGATGAGTACTGGATTGAACAATTCATGTAACCCAGGGCATGACCCAGGGCATGACCTATGACCCTAGGGCCTAAGACTCAGCCAGGGCATGATCAAGGACCAGTCGCTCTAAGGTCGAGAAACATATCAGGCAGGGCCAGACTAGGGTGAGACCAAGTACACAAAATTTGAGGACTTCCTAGCACCATAGTCCTACAACTGATTCAGTACATTGTAAAGAAAAAACTCTGTTTTATTATGCTTAATTCCGTCCTTTTCCCAAATTTGTGTTCTATTGGACTCTGTTCCTCAAGGTGTTAACTTGTATACTTCAAAAACAGTGTTGTGCTCAAAATATGATTGGAATGCATATTAAGTTTCCTCTCAGATAATTGAGTTACATTAGCATATTACAAGCTCTGAAAAGGCCTACAATAATAAAATCTGTTTAATCTTACTTAACATAACAGCTTCCATTTTGTTTCTCAGCATTTTCAATCTTTCCTAAAACTATAAATACTGACAGGGAAAACCTGACCAGAATTAAGGAAAGAAAAGGTAGCTTGCCAGACAGTGTGGCTCTGAATTCTGTGTTATTTTAGTGTCAAGCAATAGCTCTGTTATTTAGTTGGTTGTATTATGGAAGACTCATTTTTAAGATTTATTTTATTAACCTTTATGAATGACTGTTAAAATTACAATATTCCTTTCATTGTGTTGGATACAATTCTAAAAAGCCATCACATTTGGTAGTTCCTTAAATTGTAATAAACATTTTATCAATGGTAAAACCCACATTATTGATATAATCACTAAATGTTGGGATTATTTCATATCTTGTATCCTTCAAAACAAAAACAAAAGTGAAATCCTTCTAAGAAAGAGTAGCACTATAGTACTACTCAGATTATATTTTAGAGTGACCCAGTCAATCAACAGTATTTATCTGAGTTGTTTACTGTGTTTGGGGCTTGGTGCTTTTATCATATTCTAGAGCTGAAAGTAAAATGTTACTGTAGAATCTTGAATGTTTAAAGATGTGTTAACGAAGGTTCTTCCAGAACTTTCCAGAAATAACTGTAGCAGTCTGTAATGCTCACCATTACTCTTACTCTTGTGCTTAGAAAGCAGCCTGGGTTTGCTATCTCTGACAAAGAAAAAACCCTTGGGTCCATGACCAATTTGGGGAGCAGTGGGGGGGCAATGCTGACACAATAACAGTATTCAGTTAAGTCTTAAGTTTGTGCTGGGGGAGGGTGGGTAGTAAGAGGATGAGTAACCTAAAAATAGATTACAGGCAAGAATAGGAGCCTACCAGATCTGGATACTCCTTGAAAAATCTGTCTCATTTTTTAAATGAGGCAGACAGAATTGATGAAATATGAGAGTTCATATATAAAGTACCAAAATCATTCTCTAGTCCCAAATTTACTCTCAGTGTTGTAATGATTGGGTAAATTTTGAACACCATATGTCTTTGAAAGTGAAGGTGAGAATAGAACATACTATAAAGCACCTAGCATACAAGAGGACATTGAGAGATGATGAAGCTCTCTCTGCCCCTTCTATCTACAGTAGGGACAGAGAAAAGCTCATCAGCAATTCATTATGATAGATCTTCTTTCGGCTGAATCATGTGTTCAAGAGATATGTGTTATTCATCCAATTATTCGTTCTTTTAGTTTTTCATGATTTTAATAAAAAATGAGTGAGTGGGGTGCCTGGGTGGCTCAGTGGGTTAAGCGTCTGACTTCAGCTTAGGTCATGATCTCACAGTTTGTGAGTTTGAGCCCCGCATCGGGCTTTGTGCTGACAGCTCAGAGCCTGGAGCCTGCTTCGGATTCTGTGTCTCCCTCTCTCTCTGCTCCTCCTCCACTTGCACTCTGTGTCTCTCAAAAATAAAATAAACATTAAAAAAAAATTTTAACAATGAGTGAGCACCTGCAATGTTTCAGGCACATCCCTGAGGATATGGAGATTTTTAAAAATGACTTTCTGGTAATCATTTATCGATATTGACTCATCAATGGTAACAAAGGTAACCTATAAATATGTGATGTTAGTAATTAGGAAAACTTGTGGAGGAGTGATGAGGACCCATTTGGGCACTCTACTTTCTGCTCAATTGTTCTCTAAACCTAACAAAACTGGTCGTAGTCAGCCCAGATTGACATAGTAAAATACCATAGACTAGGTGACTTAAAAACGAGAAATTTATCTCTCACAGTTCTGGAGGCTGAGAAGTCCAAGACCAAGGTGCTAACGATGAATCACGGGAATCTACCCCCAAAACCAAGAGCATACTGTACACACTGTATGTTAGCAAATTTAACAATAAGTTATATTTAAAAAAAATGATCAAGGTGCTTACAAGGTGAGTTTCAGTTTCATTCTGAGGTCTTGTCTCTTGGCTTGTAGGTGGCTGTCATCTCTCTGTGTGCTCACCTGACCTCTTCTTTGTGTGTGTGTAGAGAGAAAGCAAGCTCCATTCTCATGACCTCATCTAGCCATAATTACAGTTGACCCTTCAACGATGCTGAGGTTAGGGGTGTCGATGTGCATGTAACTTTTGATTCCTCCAGAACTTAGGTACTTAATAGCCTACTGTTGACTCGAAGCCTTACCAATAACATAAACAGTTGGTTAACATGTATTTTGCATGCTTTATGTATAATATACTGTATTGTTACAATAAAGTAAGCTACAGAAAAGAAAATATTAGGAAAATCATAAGGAAGAGAAAATATATTTATAGAACCATACTATATTTGTAAAAAAAAAATCCATGTATAAGTGAACGTGCACATTTCAAGCCTATTTTGTTAAGGGTCAGTTGTACCTCCCAAAAATATCATCTCCAAATAAAAGAGAATAGGAAGTTAGGAAGTTAGGGAAATTCGAGGGGAAGGAAAAAATTTAGACCATAGCATGCTAAAAAATAATAAACCCTATTTTTAAAATTAAAAATATAACTAGCAGAAGAGCTAAATACCTAGCCAATAATAATGGTGAGTGCTTTAATGGATTTATACACAAGGGCTTATAGGACCACAGAGAAGGGGTATCTAATTCAGGAAAAAAAGTCATGCCCTATGAAGTCTTGAAGGACAAATTAGAATTAGCTGGACAAGGAATGTGTGTACTGTAGTGGTCGCAGTAGAAATTGAAGGAAAAGACAAGAGGATGGGAAAGGAAGATACTCCAGACAGAACACCTAGGCCAATGGTGTAGAGCCTTTGTGTATATGCTGGCATGTTCAGGCTTGACCCAAGCTCTGATTCAATCATGTCTGTACATATGCGTTATACCACTAGTTAATTAGCATGAGGATTTTTAACTGGACAAGAGCCAAAACTTATGCATCGATGCCAGAAATAATGACTTGGCTGAAGAGACGTGTGCCACTACCTCAGCCCCATGCCCTCAAGTCTGAGCTCAGTAAAGAGAAGGAGGTTCATTCAGTAAGAAGCAAAACAGACTGCCTTCAAGAGGGTCTTTGGGATGCAGGAGAATAAGGAACTCGTCATGTACCTTGGGGGAGAATTGTCACAGGAGGAAGAGAATTGTCACAGGAGGACCTTTCCCCACTTGACAGAGCTGGAATGACCTGAGTAGAAATAAATGTATAAGGAAGTTTGGGCTTCTTTGGAAGTTGAGGACAGGGTTCAAGATTTAGGAGCCCTTTTTGTGACTTAGCAAGTGGCTGGAGCCTGAGTGAGGCACCAAAGAAATATTTGAGGAATGATTTTGTAAGAGATAAGGCCTGGTATTATATAGACAAGAATGAGAGCCTGCGAAGTTGAGAGTCAAGGGTATTAATTTTATTCTATTAATATTCCCTAAGTGGTGTTAATCAGGCTACTTAGGGTCAACAAAGTAAGAGATTTGTATTAGATGTTCTGTTTTGTTAATATCAGTGGGGCATTTCTCCTCACCTACCTACCTACCTATCACTTATTCATCTGATCAATATGTGATATTGAGATGGTATTTTCAGCTTACTGAAAAGTTAACTGACAGAATCCTGCTACTTATTTGCATTTGGATGAATTACATATGGTGTTCTTTATGTACATTGCATTACTTCCTTAATGAAGCAAATTAAAGTGATCTGGCATAATATGAATTTCCTCATGTTGTGCTTAGTGCCTTAAAAATCTTAATGATTTGTTTTAATGCCATTCCCAATACTGAAATTAAGGTTAGTATTTTAAATGATTGCCATCACTATGCCTGTTTTTTTTCTTTTTTTCTTTTTATGCATTTCCAAAGATGCCTTTTTTCCTTTTCTAATCTCTCTGGAAATGCCTCCCTGCCTTCCTTGGTTCTCAAAATAATACCTAGCTCCTCAGTGATAAGCATCATATATTCTGTAAGGATTCTGAAGATGTGTGTTTGATTGTGAAAGTATCTCAGATATTTTCCTTGCTCTTTATTTAGTTTTGTCCTTGCTTTCCAAGTAATCCAGATCTACTTATGGAAGCACAGTGGACTTTTCCATAATGATTGGCATAAATAATATCACTGACAACCTTTTCTTCTCTTGATACTTTATTACTTTCTTAACATCCATTCTCTTCCTATGAAAAGGCAAATGACAGCTTTCTTCAAATGTTCCCCATAACGCTCAGCTGAGAAGTATTATCTTCTTCCTGTTAGACATCCTATAAATGACAAAGGTTTCTTTTTTTTTTTTTCCAACAATTTCCCCTAGATCCCCTATGTGATTTTTCTCTTTCCTCATGTTCCTCCATTGTGATTCTTCTTGCTTCACATTTGTTGTTATTCTCCTGGTTAGAGCTTTTAGATGCCTACGTTCACAGAGTCAGAAGGTTTGAAAGGAGTATCTGGGATGCTGGCTGCTGAGACTGCAGGTTGCGCAGGCACATAACTAACTCTTCCTGTTTACAAGTGACTTCTGTGTTGCCATCAGGCTTTAGTAGATCCTGGCTTTAGTAGAACAGCTGCCAGCAGATTTTATCACATGAAACTAAAATTAATGAATTATTTTATTGCAGTACAAAGCCCATACCTGTGTAATATCAGGGCAGACTTGTCACAAAGATGACAGAAGCGAGAGTGCTTATTTCTATTTTTGAAACACAAACATAAAATTCTGGGAGGAAATTTGCCAGGTTGACTGTAATAGGAATTATGGCCTGTAGTTATTAAACTCTGGGACAAGGACCCTCCGTACTCAGGGCCTTCCACAGAGGGAGAGGTGGGGCTGGGCTAGGCCTGGAAGGAAACAAAAATGAGAGGGAGATTTTCCACCTAATTCACAAAATGAGATTGAGGAAGAATTTTGAATCAGGCTGGTACCTTCCCCTCACTTGAAGAACTACATTGCCAGCGGTTCTGAATGTCTTTCTTCCTGCCTACTTAACACTCATTCAGCAGTGGGTGGGAATGAAGGCAGCAGACTAATGGGTGTGAAAACTTGAATGATGTCCTTAGCTTTCCCCTAACACCTCTATCAATGATGGCACCTATGTGCCCAGGACTGACCACACAGCAAACAGGCCACAGTTACCACATATGTTACGTAATATACTGATTCCCTCGTGAATGTGATCTCCAGAGAATACTGAGCCTTCTTAATGTCTGTGGATCACAGAGGCTGTAATTTAGGATTAGAAAAATACTGTTGATGTGTTTTACTCAATGACTTATTTTTAAAATATTTATTATATATTGTGTGTCAGGGCACTGTGCTAGATTCTGAGGGAAAAAAAGCAGAAACAAAACAAAACAAAACAACAGTGAACAATTCAAATTATAGTTGCTGATCTATACAGACTTATATAGTCCAATGCAGAACCAGACAATAAACAAATAAACAACAAATAATTACTAATTGTGGAGAACGTTATACAAGAAATAAACAAGGGTAGTGATATAGAAGTACAAGTTTTTATAGGTAGGAATGTCAAAGAAAGTCAGATTTAAGTGAACACTCAAAGGAAATGAAGAATCAGGGAGAATAGAAAAAACAAGGTTAAAGTCTTTGAGGAAGGACAGACAATGGGATGCACTAAATGCTTTATCTGCGACAATATAGAAATAGGTTGTATGTACACATTGTCAAAGAAAATGACACTGGATAGAACCAGCCAGGCAAGGATGAATTTATTCTGAACTATTGCAATAGGAGAGAGAGACTGAGCTTAACTCATTGAAACAAGATAAATGAGTTTGAGTTTGTAAAACCTGGGCTGAGCTGGTGAGAAAGTGCTGGCGACATGAAACAGAAAGGTGGGCAATATGATTCGGCCATCTGTGTTTGCCAGTGGGGCTTGTTAGGCTCCTACCCTCCGTGGACACTGAGAAATAGGAGCCCAATCTTTCTTGATGATTACGTTTCAAAGGAATGGCTCCCAGGCCCATTCCTGTGTTATGGCACTGCCCAAGATTTTCCTGAGTTATAAAACTGAGAAGAGCTGGAAGAAGATTTATATCTCAAAGGGGAAGAGAAGGAATTTACAACTGCAAGTTTTGTAAAGTAAAGGAGCTAAAAATAAACAAAGGAGAAAGGTCATGGGTTTACAGTCAGGAAGAACTCTACAGTTCAGCCTTACCGTCTGAAGTTTAGTTAAGCTGAGTGGAATGGTAAATCTGTTTTGGCAAATATGAGAAAAAGAGAGAGAGATTGATAGGCAGAGACACAGAAACAGAAATAGAGAGTTGGAAAGAGAGGAGAAAGATTGAAAGAGAGAAGAAAGAGGAAGAAGAGGAGAGAGAGATTAAGGGAGTATGTGTATGAGAGAAAATGAGAAAGAGAGGGGAGGGAGGGCAGGAAGAGAAAAGGGGGAGGGGTGATATGACAAGAGAGAGAACAGAAGAGAGAATGAGGGGGCGGTGGGGTGGGGCAGAGACTTGTGATAGCCAGCATGGTGCCCTACTCACACTAACATGAATGCCTGTACCTGGTTCTCTCGCTATTAAAATCCAGTACTGAAACCAGTAGCAGACTCATGTTTTTTGGGGTGTGAAGCTTATAAAATTGGGGGTGGGGGTGGTTCATTAAGAAAAGGGATGAAAAATCGCTATTACAAAACTAGGAATTGAGCCTTGACTGGGCTCCATGCCAGCAAGACGTTCTGACTCCTAAGCTTCCTTAGCTTTATTGTTAATCCCTTCTGACTCTATTATTAACCTCACTTGTCCAACATTGTGCTTTTAGACAAATATTTTCCCCAGTGTATCACACCAATGCTTTTGACTGTATCAGTTCTTGTGACTTTCTATAGAATCTGCAAAGAAAGGAAGATACTTAGAGAGGTGATTCTATCATTCAGCTTTCCAGTTTGTTTCATGGTAACCTGTCTGCTTTGATCACCTGTCTGTGTTTGAAGGGTAGGCTTTATAGGTGTTTTTTTTTTTATAATGCCATGGATTAATTCTATCAGCTTTTTTACAAACTAGGTATCCGACTATTCTTTCTCACTCTCTTATTCTGATACATAGTGCTATTAGCCTTCGTTTTTTTAAAGCAGATGTGACTAATCGCAACTGGTTACTGCCCCGTGTCCATTATTCTGCCATAGTTCCCTGAAAACATATTTGCTTTGATGCTGTTTTTGAGTATTTGCAGCTTATTTTAAGACTGCTTAGGGTCTTTGTGACTTATGTCTTAAGTTCTTTTATCAGAATTATCATAGTTGTATCAGAAGACATGGAGCATGCCTACAGAGTATAAGTAGTCCTGAATAACATTAGCACACCAATTCTAAATTGGTATTTCCTTGAGGATGTTTCAGGAATTCCACAAATTTTCCTTGCATAGGTAACATATAAACACTGTATTTTAGAGGGTATAGTAATAAACAGCCCGTTCTCTGAATAGCGTTATGCATCAAATATTAATGCATTAGGGACCAACAGTACATGAACACATGCTTCCAAGTTAACTCCCTTTGGTGCACTGTTGGAATAAAGATTTCCCTGTCCTGTCTCCTATCACTGAGTATGAGATTTGAAGGAGATTTTTTTAAGCTCACTGTATGCATAAATCAGGATTTTCTCATCCTATACAACCAAAATAAATTGTTAAAATGTGTGTTTGTCAAGGCAACCTTGTTACTTCCATTGGTTGATTTCACAATAAGTAAATATTTTATCTCTGGAAATACAAATGAACAGTTTATTGAGGTTATACATATTATTTTATTCAGAGAGAAGAAAAGATTCTGCTGCTAGAAAATTGGAAATCATTATTCTGTTTAGTGACTCACCTCAAGTCACACAGCTAATGGTAGAGAATCAATATATGTCAGCATTTAAGATCCTGGCCTTGGATCCAGATAAACATATCTGAGTTTGAATTATGCCGTACATAAATTTCTGACATGCAAATTATTTATCTTTTATTAAATTCAGTATCCTCTTCTATAAAATAGAAATAGTAATACCTGTTACATATGGTTATTGTGAGAATTATTTATCTGATAAATATATTCTGAGTGGCTGCTGTGTCTGGGAACTGTCCAGTATACAAAGAGATTTCCTACTCTCATGGAATCTTGTGATTTAGTTAGGGGAAAGAGACAATAAATATATTTTTAAAGCAGTGATGAAAAATAGTGTTGTATGATAGAAAGTCACTGGTTCATTTTAAGTTGGATGACCAGGGAAAACCTCTTCGAGAAGAGGACATTTGAGCCAACATCCACTAGAAGGATTCATCCCTGAAAAGTAAGGGAGGATAAACATTTCACACAAATGAGATAGTTAATATCAGGCCCAAGACTAGAATGAGCCTGATATGTCTAAAAAAGAGAAAAAAATCCCAGTATGTCTCAGCATTAGTGTGTGAAGGGGGGGAGTGCTACAAGACAGAATCAGAGAGGAGGTTTAGTCACCAAGATAAGTAATTTGGATCATTCCAAATAGAATGGAAAGCTGTTACAATGATGTTATTTAGTTTTATTTACAGTAAATCTCCTTGGTGAATGTGTGAAGGCTCACGCATTGGATGTAAAGAATTGTTTTTGTTTTCCTCATCTAGTATGCCATTCTTCATCCTAACTTCAACTGAAATTCCTTTTGGGAAATTATCTCTTCTTTGGGGAATGTAGTTGTGTGGGCCCTGAAAATGCCCCAACCCAAGACATGTCCTGAGATAAAATGAGCATATGTTTCCATTCTGCAATCTGAATGTGAAGCAAGATTAACAGTGAAATTGAAAATGTGTGGTGTCTGTTCACACTGAATGGACACGGTAGTTTCTACTTCCTTGTCCTATGCATAGCTCTTACCTGGTTCCAGATCTGCTTCTCTGTCCTTTCCACTGAGTTTGATAATCTCCTAATATATTTCCAACACAATCTCTTTAGCCAGTGACAGTTTCAGTTGCTTGTAACCAAATCCCTAACTAATGTGGTACATCAATTCCCTGGAGGATAGTAGGCCCTCAATAACTGTTAGGATTTATGATAGAACTGAACTTGAACTCAGGCTTCCTAACTTTCAGTCTTCATCAAACTGGCTTCTGTATGCCTTTCAGGTAGTTTCTGCTTGACTACCAGCAGTTAATTTTCTCTACTTACAATAACATATTAGAACTTTTGGGATGAGTGTATCTTTGTAGCTTACTGTGGTAACATGTTTGCTAAATGTTTCACTTCTTGAGCAAATCTCAGACTTCTTCATTCTTAAATTTCAGGAGGCAAAATTTTTTGGGCATTTTCTCAGGACAGATATACACAGACACATGGAATAGCTAGTGTTCAACTCTTTGTTAAGCATTTCTTTAATCAAAGGGAGTGTTTTAATTTGAGTGGGAGAAAGGTGTGAATGAGTGCAAATGCATGAATTTTTTTATTATTAAAATTGTTTTAAAGCAACAAAAATTAAAGAAACCTAAACTCATTCATCCTAATAAATGTGATTAAAGGAGCTGTATTTTATGCCACCAATTGCCAGCTGCAAGACAAAGTGCATTTCATTACTGATGCTGTCAATCAGATCATACTGTAATTCTGTACCATAAGAATCTGTTTGTTACTTGAAGCTAGGAGAAGTGCTCCCTGAGTTTCAGTGTCCTGCCATGATGAAACAGGGCTTTTTAACAGCAAGAAAGAAACAGAAGGGGAACAGATGTGCAAAGGACTTGGCAGGTAAACAAAGCCCATTCTCAGTGTGGATTGAGAATCCTCTGTTGAATTGCATCTTTGAGAAGAGATTTTTTTTGAAGGGAATGAAGCTGCCATTCACAGAGAGAGAGTGATCTGGCCCTCCTCATTAAAGTATGCAACATAGTACTGCCTCTCTGCCTTTTCCATGTCTGTGTCCTGTGCCAAAGTTACTTCCCCCAACCCGTTTCTAGAACACATTGGTTAAAGCCAATACACCGAAAGGTATCTGGTTGTTTAATCAATTTCTAAATCTAATGCTGTATGACTTCATTCCTCAAGGGTCCAAGAGTAGTATACACATCTGGAAAGTAAATGTAATTGCTAAAATTGTTTCCAATTATGTGTGCTAACTCCAGCTCCGTTCACAATGTGTGTGGTTGCACAGGTGTCTCATTAATGCTTAAATATAGGGATTGACAGAAACAATTATAGTTTCCCTTAGACTTGTAGGAATCCTTCAGTTCACTGATAGAGTTTTGGGCTGAAGCTGGGAGACCTGAATTCTACTTCTGATTCTCATACTAATGAGATATGTGACCTCAAGCAAATTACTCTATCTCACTGGCTTCTTCTTTAAAATGATGGGAATAGGCTCTGTGACCTTTTAGAATGATAGTAATTATGTTTCCAGTCCAAAACTGGAACAACTGAGATGTGATGGGATTTTTCCTGGGTGTAAGAAATATATTTGGCCTACTAAAATATTGACATATTTGGAGTTCCACAGAAGGAATGCATGAAATCTAAAGCATTCAGGAAAGTCTAAAAAAATTAGGGGCATAGTATCACCATATTAATAAGCCCACCTTCCAGTTCTAGCATCTTGAGATTCAAGGTGACTTAGTGAGCCATTAGTACTTTTTTTCTTCTCTTTTTTAAAATAATCAGGTTTATTGCCGTATTATAATTTACACACAGTAAAATTCATTATTTCTGGAGTTCAGTTATATGAATTTTGACAAATGCATATAATAATATAACCATCAGTACACACACAAAAAAGGTAAAGTGTTTCTCTTATTTCAAAAAGTTGCCTCAAGCTTCTTTGTAGTCTGTCCCTTTCTCTCATCCTCAATGGCTGAAAATCACTGATCTGTTCCTACCTCTATAACTTTGCCTTTTCCAAATGTCAGTCCTATAGGTGGAATCATGCAGTATATAGCATTTTCATTTAGCGTGGTAAATTTGAGATTCATCTATGTTGCGCATGTCAGTAGTTTACTTCTTTATATTGCTGAATAGGGATTGCGGTAGGCAATGACCCTACTCTCATACCCCATGGATGACTACCCCCTAATCCCTGGAAACTGTGAATAATTTACCTATGTGAAAATTTACAGGTATGCAGATTTACAGGTATGATTAACATTACAAGGGCATGGAGATTTTCCTGGATTAAATGGGAAGAAGCCAATCTCACCATATAAATTCTTCAAAGGGGTAGAACCTTTCTTGGCTCTAGTAAAGAGAGAGGTGAGATAGAAGAAGGGGAGAGGGAATTTGAAGCATAAGAGGGACTCACCCTACCATTGCTGGCTTTGAAAATGAAGAAGAGGAGAGAACCACAAGCCAATGAATATGGTTGACCCTCCTATTACTTTGAAATTTATATGGAAGCCATAATTTTCCTACTACACATTGTGTTATGTTAAATTTGAGCTCACCTGGATCTCTTGACTCTTGCTTTAAAAGTTTCTTCCCTTTCTGTGTGTTTGGGCAGTTATTACTTCCCAATGGTTAGGTTATCTGGTGATTAGATTATATGACAATCTAATGATTATTTATTAGGGTAAATATAACAGGTAAGTTGTCACTCACTGTAAGAAGTTTTACATTGTTAACTGAAGAAATAAGCTTTTAAGTCAGCCCTTGATTCTAAGGCTGTGCTTGTCACTCACTGACCATGTGAACATAGCAAGTATCTGAGCTTCTCTAAGCCTCAGTTTGTGATTTGTAAGAGGGGGAAAATAATAAGGTTTTCATGAGGATTCAATATGATAGTTTCTTAAGCGTTTGCTTGGAACAGTGCCTGGCCTAGAGAAAACATTCAAGAAGTGAGGGTTTTATGATTATTACAATTTTTAATAACATGAACATTTCCAAGTATAGCTTTTTATGGCCACATATTTTCAGATGTTGGGATATTTTTTGTGGATCACACCTGCTAATTAAACACCACAGGGCTAGGGGCACCTGGGTGGCTCAGTCGGTTAAGCGGCCGACTTCGGCTCAGGTCATGATCTCGCGGTCCGTGAGTTCGAGCCCCGCGTCGGGCTTTGTGCTGACAGCTCAGAGCCTGGAGCCTGTTTCAGATTCTGTGTCTCCCTCTCTCTGGCCCTCCCCGTTCATGCTCTGTCTCTCTCTGTCTCAAAAATAAATAAACGTGAAAAAAAATTAAAAAAAAAAAATAAACACCACAGGGCTAATAATGCCAGGCAGAATCTCATCACTAGGACAGTCAATTTTGGTTTTTGCCCTTTGAAGCTTGATAACTGAACAAACCATTTTGACCATGGTTTTGGAGAAACACGAGCTTCAGTTCCAGCCAATTCAACGTCTCCTTCTACTGCTGATAGCTACAAATCCAGTGACTTTGGGGATGCCATTTAACCTCTTCAGACTTGGTGAACGAATCTCTTGGTGAGACTTCTACCAAGACCAACCCAGTACATGCTTTGCAAACATGAATTTTCTCTTCCACAAAAGAAATGTGGGGATTAACCAACAGTATGATACACATTCACAAATAAATCAATAGTGTCCAGAGAAATAAATTAAACCTCCTTCCTTTGCCTCTCTTAAGTGTTTTTGAGGGTAGAAGTGCTTTGAATCTTTTTGTTCCAATTGTGAAGCACATCAGTATAATAGCAGCCTGGTATGCACTCAGTGAACCTTGAAAGGATGTGGGAATCATGGCAGGATGAAGGGCCAGTACTGTTTTTTTTTTAATGTTTATTTATTTCTGAGACAGAGAGAGACAGCATGAGTGGGGAGGGGCAAAGAGAGAGGGAGACAAAGAATGTGAAGCAGGCTCCAGGCTCTGAGCTGTCAGCACAGAGCCTGATGCGGGGCTTGAACCCACAAACCATGAGATCATGGCCTGAGCCGAAGTCAGTTGCTCAACTGACTGAGCCACCCAGGCACCGCCCCCCCCCCCCCCGTAACTGTTTTAACTCTATTGCTTCTTGTATGGCTGCAGCATATGTGAATTACTTGCTGATGATCTTTTGATTTGACTTACTGCACAGATGTCTGAGAGAATGACCATTCAAGCTACCTCTTTATCTCTTCTTGTTTTGATATGCTTAATTCCAACAAAATCTGGAGCTGGATTTGACGGGATTGCATCATTGAGCCTCTAAAAGTTAGACCGTAGCCTTTGTGGCAGACAAAAGTGTGACTTAAATGAGCAGACTGGGAGCCTTTGAAAGTTAGTAACTGCTAACATTGCTCGCTGTTCTTGTACTGTGTACGAATTAATACAATATTTCATCCCTACCATCAACCCACTTTCATGGGAACAAGGACAACAGAATGGGGAGGAGGCAAATAAAATAAGTTCCTGTTGAAAAGATATCTTTTACAAAAATACTGTTTTTCAGATTAATGAAGTGGCTGTTCAATCCATTAAATTTCAACCGTACAATATTCAAATTTCAAATTATGTTCATTAGAACTCTCTTGGCCTACCTCAACCGTATTTCACCTAGAACAACTCTACTTTTAGCTATTTGACACATTCTACTTATAATGACAATCTGAAAAGTTTTCACTGGTAAAGCTACCAAACATGTTTAAACTAAGCTAGAAACATTTCTTAGCCACTTTTATAAGATTTTTAGTTAAGTCTACTTGGGATGCTATTGTGTGACACATATTGGAAAGAAACAAGTATCATCAGATAAAATTTTGCTTCTAGGTCTCCAAACTGAGAGAAATAATGTAAGCTCAATATACAATGTGTATTCTATATTGCGTTCAAGATAATTATACGGCTCTCTCTGACAAATACACATGTTGGAACTCATACTGACAAAATGCCCAGTGTGCTAGCTGAATGCCTCAAGAATAGCTGAGCTGAATCTTCATGGTTCAAAATTTCACTTTGGCCTGTGTAACTTTTCTTTTTTTAAGTGGCATACCTAAATGTAATGCAAAAGGTATGCTTCTCTGAGCTTTATTTTTCTAAAGAAGAGAGTATCTTCAACGTAAGGTTATCATGAGGCATGGATGCTGTCGCACATGTGAAATAGCTAAAAGAATGCCTCATACATAGTATATGCTCAGTTGCAGTGAAAGAGTTTTACCAATGAATGGAAGCAAAATAAGTAGGGGCCATCTGTATTCTTTGGGTGGCTGGCAGCTAAGCGTTAGCTAAGAGTCCCCATCCTAATTCTTACTTACCAGTCAAGTGTCAGATTAAAATGTTTATCTGGAAGGTCTTCTTTGACTTCTCAGTATAAATTATACACCCTCCTTTACACTCTTATGTACTTAGTTTGTGTGTGTGTGTGTGTGTGTGTGTGTTTTTTACATCTCCTTGATGTCTTCTGTTTGCATCATTGTACTAAGCAGGTAGGTAAGTGGTAAATGATAGAGCTATTTTAAACTTTAAATTCAGCCCGGCCCTGGAGCCTGTGCCCTTAACATCTTTATGAATCCTACATCTTCATTGTACCCTATGGAAGGAATTGTGTACTTTGAAGCTGATATGCATAGTTTTTACTCTAATAAAGACACTTAAAATAGAAATTAGGGAAGAATAAGGCAAAACATTTAAATGAAGTTCTGGAATTTTCTTGCTGGTCTCCATTAGGCATTCTTGTGCATTCTGGAGAGTGACACACTCCTCTTGGATAATATTGGTGAGATGATCTAAACCACTAAATAATCCAACCAATACTTACTGAGTCTCTCTCAGTTAATTGATCATCTCATCTTCTTTTTATTAAATCTAGCAATATGAATATGGTGTTTTTAAGTGATAAAAATAGTTTATATTCAAAAAAAAAGAACTGCTGGTCACCTAGAAAGGTTCCAGAAATAAAGAACATTCATGGAACAAGTTTAAGATGTAAATGTTTTCCTTATTAAAAATCAAATTACATCAGATATGCCAACGGTATGTCTCTATTGATCTATGACTGACAATGGTTGTTTGGGTATTATTAGAATATCATAAAGATTTCTATCATAAAGATTACCCCTATAATTTTTCCATATTTATTATTTGCCACTGTTTTCTACTGAAGTTCATAAATTCAGATTTTAATGTGATATAACATGACATAGCCAAAGAGCAATGGACTAGAGAATTTGATTTTGTGATGGTAATTACAAAACAGGCCAAATCACACAAATTGCTTTGGAGAAACCATCTAATCTTTTTGTATGCCAACTTCTTTAACTGTAAAATAAACTCATTGCCTTGAATATAGAAGGTGCTCAGTTATTTCTTGAAAATGGAACAGGAGAGAGTTAGAAGGGGAGGAGTTAGAGGACAGGGTTAGGTTTCTCAAGTACCTTAAAATTCAATGACTCTCTCATTTCTAAATTTTGTTTTGAGCTTAAAATTGGAAGATTTGGGGTTTTAGTGATCAACTCCTTGATCACCATAACCATGGATCCAGCTGCATTCAAGCGTAGGATTCCATGCTACAATCTTATTACAGGACTTAACAAGATTAAGTCAGTTCTCATTGGTCACAATGTTTGAAGTCCTCATGGTGTCCAGCACCTGAGTCTGTCTATCCACATTTTGAGGTCTTCTTCAAACAAGAACCGTTAACATACACACACAAAGTACCATCAAGCTGAGTGATAATATGGATAGGACTTGTAGTTAATATTCATTGGTTCTCCTTACATTTCTCCTAGTTCTCAGTTTACATTAGGGAAAGCATTTATTACTTGACACTGATTTCATTTAAAATTTGAACTTGAGAAGCAACTTTCTTCAAAAGAGAATTTAAGATAAAAAATGCAAAGTGTTTCTAAGAGTTTGCAGCCTCTCTGCCCAACAATCTAACAGTGAGCTGCCTTAAAGATGATGATGACAATGTTTGACAGATTTCAATTTCTTCTCGTCTTTACATGTGAAACTATAGGCATCTGAATCATCCCTTAAAAATGTCTATTGTCAACTGTTTCCAAAATGTAATGAACACTTTAGAGTTGAAGCTTAGCAAAAGCTTCCTTTACAAAATACCATATACTATTTTTTTTTTTTTTTTTTACTGAATTTTCTTCCACAAAGTATCAGAATCCTTTTGCTGAGCTTTTTGGGTCTTTCCAAAATTGTACCTAAGATTTTATATCTGTAAACAGAAACCCAGAGTCCCTTTGTTAAATATATCCCTGACTATTTTGTGTGTGAAAAACATCCTCTTGAAATGATTCAATTTCCTAGTTTAGTAGTTATGCTTCCAGATATAATTATGTATTAGCCAAGGATTTGAATCTTCTCACTTGTAATTATGTGGTCTCGTTAGGAAACTGGATGTGCAAAGGAAATCAGTGATTAAACTTTCATTCAGCATAGTTTCTTCATCAGTCCTTGGAACAGGTGTCAGGATTATTCTCTGTTGGTATTTTGCTTAGTACCTGGACTATTAATCAGTTTGTATGAGAAGTTGGGATGATATATTGTCTCTGCCTTAAATCCTTTATATTTTGTGGGTTGTCATGGCATTTAATGTAATAGATAGCTCCCTTTGGGTCATTAAAAGCAAGAAGGTCAGGCTTTCCTTTTTTCCTGACACAGCAGAGCTCTGATTAAGTGTAAAGGCACAAGGTGATTTCTTCCATCGTGAAATCTCCTATAGGATGAATGTAATATAAGCAATTATTTCAAATGGAAACAGCAACCTCAATAAGCCACTTGTGAGTTTATTTCACATTAGCACATGCTAATAAAACTATTAAAGTTTTCTCAGGCCAATAGTAATTGTACTCTATCTTATGTAAAGGCAGAAATATATTTTTGGTAGAGGGAGAGGGAGTTATTTGAACCCAAACTAATGATTTTGTAGATACTATAAAGTCACTTAATCAGAATAAAACATTACAATACTACACAGTACTGTGCATGCCCCTGTGATCCTCTTACTCAGCTACTCTGCAAGTTTACCATTAATTTCAAAATCTGATTCATAGTCATCCACTTTCATTAAAAAATGTTAAAGTCTTTTGTTTCCTCCTCAAAATTTCACTTATATTCCACTAGTCATTTCTCTGTTCCTTTGGACTATCCTCTCTTCCCCTCTCCCCCTACCTCCTTCCATCCTTCTCATCTTTGTTTAAATGATTCATGTTAAAAATAAAAAATACAGCAAATTTGTTAAGAGCCTATATCACAATATTCTTTAAAAGTCTGCGAGAGCATAGGGCTAAGCTGACCAAAAAATATTCTTTCTCAGTAGAGATACTTTTAAAGTAAAAAGATTGATTATGTAATCATTGCTATCTGGATGCAAGAAAAAAGAATATGTAGCTAAAGAGCATTAGAATGCCTGATTAACAGCTATTGAGTGGCTTCTTAATTTTAAAAGAGGCCATACTATTGTGAAAGTTCATTAGAAATTTCTTCAACATTTTATCAGGGTTGTAAATTTCTTCCTAGTAGAAGGGCAAGAGTTTCTCTGCTCAAGGAAATTCTGTTCCCAACAAGATTTGGGACAGTTTTTCTTTGTCAGCTACTACAGATAGAAAAGATTTTTTCAAAGAGATAATTAGATGAAACTTTATATTTATATTTCATATGTTTTTTTAAACCAGTTTTATTGAAGTGTTATTTAAATATAAAAACTGCACATATTTAAAGTGTACTTTTTTTTGTATGTTTTGACACATGTATACACTCATGAAACGATCATCACAGTTGAGTTATAAACGTATCAATCACCCTCAAAAGTTTTCTTGCATGTCCTTTTAATTTCTCCTTTCTGTTCCTTCTCCCCATCACCAGGCAAACACTTAACAGCTATCTGTAACTATAATTAATTTGAATTTTTTCCCTAGAATTTTATATAAATGGAATAATAGAGTTTATACTCTTTTTTTAGGGTGGGAGAATCTGGTATATTTCATGTAGCATAATTATTTTGTGAATCATTACTATGTTACATAAAACAATAATTCATTCCTTTCTAATACAGAGTAGAATTCTCCTATATGGATATAACACTATTCATTCACTTATTGAGGGACACCTAAGTAATTTCCAACCATTGACTAAAACTGAAAAGCTGCTCTGAATAGATGTATATAAATCTTTGTATGGACATATGTTTTCTTTCTTATGAATAAAGACCTAGAAGTCAAATGACTAGATTTTGTAATTGGTATATGTTAAAATTCTTAAGAAACTTCATGGGGCACCTGGGTGGCTCTGTCGGTTGAGTGTTCAACTTCAGCTCAGGTCATGGTCTCACCATTCAGTTTGTGACTTTGAGCCCTGCATTGGGCTCACTGCTGTCAGTGCAGAGCCAGCTCTGGAGCTTCTGTCTCCCTCTCTCTCTGCTCCTCCCCTGCTCATGCTCTCTCCCCCTAGCTCTCAAAAATAAATAAACATTAAAAAAAAGAAAACATATGTGAAAAAATTCTTGAGAAACTTCAAACTATTTTCCACTGGTTGCCAAATGCTGGAGGGTGAGGGAAATAGGAGAGATTGGTAAAAGAGTATAAACTTCCAGTTATAAGATGAATAAGATCTGCAGATGTAATCTATAGCATGGTGATTATACCTGATAACACTGTATTGTGTAAATGAAATTTGATAAGAAAGTAGAACTTAAATGTTCTCACTGACCCCTCCCCCCACCAAATAAATATGTGAGGTGGCAGTTGGTGTTACCCAAGGAAATCCTTTCACAATGTATATGCATATCAAATCAACACACTGTACACCTTAAAGTTACACAATGCTTATGTCAGTTATATTTAAAAACATCTGGGAGGGAAAAGTTTGGCTTAACACTTAGAAAATAATCAATGCAACCATATTAACTATACTAACAAACTAAAGAAAAATCATTATCATTTTAGTAGATACAGAATAAGCATTTGACAAAATCCAACATCTATTCTTTTTTTTAATTTTTTAAATGTTTTTTAATTGATTTTTGAGATAGAGAGAGACAGAGCATGAGCAGGGGAGGGGCAGAGAGAGAGAGGGAGGCACAGAATCTGAAGCAGGCTCCAGGCTCTGAGCTGTCAGCACAGAGCCCGATGCGGGGCTGGAACTCTTGGACTGTGAGATCATGACCTGAGCTGAAGTCAGACGCTTAACTGACTGAGCCACCCAGGTGCCCCCAACATCAATTCTTGATTTTAAAAAATACCTTGAACAAACTATGAATAAATCATAATTTCATCAACTGATAACAGGACACTACGAACAGCTATAGCTAATATCATTCTTAATGGTGAAAGATACTTTCCTCCTAAGGTCAGAAAAAAATAAGTATGTTAGCTCCCATAATTGCTATTCAGCATTGTAATGTAGGTCCTAGCTGGCTCAATAAGGCAAGAAATGAAAGGCATCCAAATTGAAAAAGAAGAGGTAAACTGCTTTTAAGTACAGATAATATGATTTTCTATGTGGAAAATCCATTGGAATCCACACAAAAAGTACTAGGACTGATTGATGTTTGTGTTTAACATAGTTGCAGAATTAAAGAACTACAGACAAACATTAACTGTAATTCCATATTTTGGCAACAAAGCATTAGGCATTTGAAATCTACAAAAAGCTTCAATACTATTTACAATAGCATAAAGTTATGTTGAATACATGGAGATAAATCTTGCACAAAATACGTGCAAGGCCTATATACTGAATACTACTAAACATTGCTGACAGAAATTGAAGAAGACTTAAATAAATGTAGAAATATACTGTGTTTGTGAGTTGGGAAACTCATTATTGTTAAGGTATAAATTTCCTCCAAAGTAGTTTATACATTTAATACCACCACAACTTCAGTAGGATTTTTTTTACAGAAATTGCAAACTGATTCCAAAAATCATGTGGAAATGAAAAGAACCTAGAATGGCCTCTATTCCCCCAAAACTTTTATTTATTTATTTATTTATTATTAAGTTTATTTATGTATTTTGAGAGAGAGAGAGACAACAAGCAGCGGAAGGGCAGAGAGAGGGAGGGAGAGACAGAATCCCAAGCAGGCTCCCCACCATCAGCACAGAGCCCAATACAGGCTCATATTGCAAAATGATTACCACCATACTGTTAGCTAATACTTCCATCACATCACATACTTAACATTTTGTTTTTGTAGTAAGAACATTAAATATCTGCTCTCTTAGCAACTTTCAAGTGTATGATACCATATTATAAACATATGCCATTACTAATCATAATCACAATGCTATGCATTAGACCTTCAGAGCTTATTCATCTTCTAACTGAAAGTTTATACTTTTTAACCAACATCCCATTATGTTCCTAACCTCCAGTCTCTGGTAACTATCATGCTATTCTCTGGTTTGATGATTTTGGCTTTTTAGAGTCTAAATATAAGTTATGTCATACAGTGTTTATCTTTGTCTATCTTACTTATTTCACTTAGCATAATGCCCTCAAGGTCAGGTCCATTCATGGTGTAGCAAATGACAAGACTTCTTCTTTCTCATGACTGAAATATGTGTGTGTGTGTGTGTTTGTGTGTGTATTTATAAAACATCTTTTTGCAATCATCCTTTGATAGACATTTAGGTTGTTTTTACTACTTGGTTACTGTGAATAATGCTGCAATGAACATGCGAGTGCAGATATTTCTCTTTTTTATAGTTTTATTTTATTTTATTTAAAAGAGAAAAAGAAAGAGAGAGAGCATGTGCAGGAGAGGAGCAGTGAGAGAGGGAGAGAGAATCTCCAGCAGGTTCTGCACTGTCAGCATGGAGCCTGATGCAGGGCTCCATCACACAAACCGTGAGATCTTGACCTGAGCGGAAATCAAGCCTCATAACTTCAGACACCGTTTTTCTATTTAAATTTTATTTTTCCTGCTTTCCTCTCTCTTTTGGTATTCTCTTTGATATGCTCCATGTTACTTTGGGTCAGTCTCCCAGGTGGGTCCTAGTAGATTTCCTATCAATCTGAAAAGCAGATCTATGTATCAGAGTTTTCAGTTGAAAGTATTGGAAAATGACCCTGGCTGTCTTAAGCAGAAAAAGAATTTAGCAGGAGATGCAAACCTCACAAAAATAGCTTCTGGAAAGGAACAAGAAAGCTTAGGAGGCTAGGTGCTGGGTAAATAAACAAGGTTACACTGCAGGAAAGCCTAGTGTTTTAGCCACCACTGGCACGAGTCTGACCTTAAAATGCACACACACACAGATACACACACACACACACACACACACACACACACACACAGACACACACACACTTTTTTTTTTTTTTTTTAATCTTTGTGTCATTCTCTCAAACATCCAAGCTTAGGTCATATTGGTTGAGTGAGATCACATCTAAGCTCCTCTCATTCCCCCAGGTAGTAGGGGAAATGTTTCTTTTCTCCAAGATTATCTTTATGTTATTAATACAACATGCAATAATAATGCAATAATTCAAGCTCCATCCTGTTTTCCTAGTAAAAGTCAGAGAGCTCATGGGAAGAGAAGTGTGTTGGTTTTTGGACAGCCAAAAAGAAAAAACATTACCCTGTCTCTCTTGTATTTTATCCCTCAGTTCCTGATTTTGGGATAATGTGGAATGTAGTGGTTAGAGGAAAGCAAGCATTAGAAATAGAAAAGAGAAATGGTTGACATGAACTTATACCTGGAAAAAAGCAAATTGATAGGCAAACAACATACAGACCATTTATTTATATCAGAAAGAACACGGCCTATTCAATCAAGAAGTCAGTCTCCCTTTTAGCTTTTGGGCCACCTGCCAGCCACTCACTGCCTCTGACTCCAGTTCTTCTCAGTCGCCAGGTGGGAATGAAAACGTCTGTCTCCCAGGTTTGTCATGAAGATGAATGAGAAAATATGTGGAAAGCGCTCAGCGTGGCACACTGATTTACGGTGGCTACTTGCCAAATACTTGTTAGTTTCCTATCCTTCTCTCTAGAAAACTATCTAACTCCTGAAAAACTCCACCATCACCACCTCTGTAACTGGGGCTACAAATCTCAAATATATTGACTGCATCCATCAGGAAGTGTAATTGCTATGAAACTCATGCTATATGTGGCCCTGTTATTGATGGTGGTCATGTACAGAGACATCAAGTTTCTTCTTGAAATCAAACTCATAATGAGATTACGAAGCCCCTTCATTTCTTGTTTCACATTCCTTGTACAGTGCTTCCTTACACCAAAGAGAACTTGATTCTTCCTTTTTTTAACGTTTATTTATTTGAGGGGGGAGGAGGGGCAGAGAGAGAGGAGGACAGAGGACCCAAAGTGGGATCTGGCCAACAGCAGTGACCCTGGTGCAGGGCTCAAACTCACAAACCGGGATATCAGGACTTGAGCCGAAGTCGGAAGCTTAACCACTGAACCACCCAGGTGCTCCCCCACTCTTTTATTAATGTTTATCTTGATTCCTCCTTTCTTACGATTGTTATATAATAGTCTTTCATCATGGTTTCTCTTTATTCTTAGGGAGTCTCCTTAGTAATGAAAACAATAAAGCTGTATTAGATAAAAGTGATGAAGATCATGTGTATATTGAATATTAAGTTCTTAAATATTTGAAGGAAAAATATTGATCATTGAAGGGGATCTCTCAATTTATGCAACTCGTGGAAGAATATTTCTTCCAAAATAGACTAATTGGTTTGAAATTAAAAGAGAAATAAGTGTAATAAATTAAAAGTTGTGGAGAAATAATGAGACATCTCAAAACTATGTTTTGTTCTAGGAGAGTAGTTCTTAAAGAGTAGTATGTCTAAGTGTAATCTGGGGAACTGTCATCTGCAGAATTCCCAATATCACTCCAAAAATGGGGAATTATTAATTCTGGGAAAGAGCCCAAGGATCCACATTATTAAACACACTTCTTGGTGATTTTGATGAGCTAGTTGCTAGGCTAGAGGGATTTTTTCTACCCCTTTTGAGAGACTTTTTGAAGAGAAAATTTTAACTACCCCGGATTTTGCAAAACTAGCAGTGAGTGATGACCCCTCAGTGGTTGTAAAGCAGGATCTCAAACCATTGGCAGAGGACCAAAACCAGTTCACAGATGTGTTCTGTCTGACAAAAATCACGTTTAGAATGTTGCTTGGAATATCCTTAAGCTCAGTTTGCTTTCTTCAGCTCACTTTTGTCTGGCTCATGGGCTTCTGGTTGTAGCTCACATTTAAGCGATACAACTGACCCTTAGACATTTGTTTATGAGCTCTGAGAATTTAAAGCATTGTTCTACAAAGCGTAAACTCAGATCGAGGTATTTGGGAACTTCCAGCACATGATTAAATTTGGTTTGTAAATTCTAATTTGACAAGGCTTGCCAAGCTAGGGTCAAATTTTTAAGAACTATTTTTGTATTCAAGTATAATATATTCTGAAGTGAAGGCATATTGGGTCCCTGCCCCTCTTCCATGAGGCACCAGTTCACTTCTCTGTCCACTTGGCCAGATGATGAGCAATACATGGGCAGGAACTGAATCTTTGGACTTGCCTTGTGATCGGAGCCAGCACATTACACAGAATGCAATAGATGCTTAAATGTTTATTGAAACGCAAAGACGGAAAAGAAGGGAGAGTGGAAGGAAGGATGGGAGGAAGGGAGGTAAAGAAAATGACAATGGAGAAAAGAAGAAAAGGAGGAAAGAAGGAGAAAAAACAGGAAAGAAAGGAAAAAGTACTGAGACAAGTGTCATTTGTAGAAAATTTAGAAATGTGACTAATTGGATCCCTCATTTTAGGAAAATACCAACAGGAATATGGACTACTTTAATTCTCAAAGTTTATAGAACATAGTCAAATTCAGAATTAGGCATCTTTGAGCCAAGATAGAAACGAAGAGAATTGTTTGTGTTTTAGTATCAGGCACTGTATTCTCAGATATTGACAGAATACCCTAAATTTTTCTTTTGTCACCCATGGGGCTTCCTGCCAGGTTTCTGAAGTAAAAATATTAAATGTGTATCTTGGAAGATTATTTTAAGTTTGTAATTACTTACAATGTAGCTAAACACCAAATGAGCATCAAAAAAATGCCAATGTGCTATTTATATTTTAATCTAATCATCGTCTTTGTCACAATCTATCATCACAGTCTTCTCCTTGTGTCTATGTTTTTTCCATTGGAAAAACATGGCTTTAAAGAGAGAGAGAAAAATGTCATCTGTTGCTTTCAGAAAATTAAACTCATTTAAAATTGAGTACTCAGAAATCCTGTTATTTTGTTTGTTGACTTTTGGTATCTTCTTTCCAAAATAAAACCTACTCAGAGCTTGGTTATTTAAAATCAGGTGAGTTGGAAATCTATAAAGTTGTTTAGACACCATGTCAAGTAAGCTGGGTGAGAGAGTGGTGTATTAGAAATACAGGTGTATCATGGGGTTATGTGCTCATCCAGATCCTACTGTGATCCTAATGACCTCTGGTATGTCACTTCATTTCCCTGAGACTCAGATTTCCATTTATATATTGAGCGCATCTTTCAAACTCAATTTATAAGAATTTGGAATTGACAGTACAGCACTATCAATTAACTGCATTCAAGCTCCATTTTTCAAAGCTTCTATGTCTTTGGACAATAACTTCCACTGTCTGATTCTTATTTCAATCACCTTGAAGTGGGTGTTATTACATTACTTTGCATGTTTTTTTGACAAAATTAAATGTGAAACCATATATGAAACAGCAATAGGCAC
Organism: Puma concolor; assembly: GCF_028749965.1. Lineage (NCBI taxonomy): Eukaryota > Metazoa > Chordata > Mammalia > Carnivora > Felidae > Puma > Puma concolor. The sequence continues at coordinate 51,991,997 of NC_141679.1, read as the reverse complement.
ATAGATTTTTTTGATGACCCCTGCCTGCTGGGAAATAATCTGTGACTTTTACATCTGACTAAATGAAGAAGAAGGAAAAAAGGAATTTGGAAGCAATCATTTTGTAAATAAAAATGGTAGCACCTTCTCTTTTCCAATATCACTGATAAAAGGAACATATTTGAAACTTCTAAGGCAGAAAGCCTCATTACTTTGATTGTTGGTAACCTACTTATTCCTATATTCTTGATGTTTGTGTGGGCAAATGAGTAACCTAGATACACAGCTTGCAAAATGCACCAAGCAGTCATTTAACAAATGCACTGAGCTCAGAGTGCTGAATGCTCTTCCAGTTCTGTCGGCTACCCAGAGGGCTGTGCAGCATGCCTCTATGGGGAAGATGAAGCACATCCCTGAGATAAAGTTTAAAGAGCAACATATCAACAAGTACAAATCAATAGTTTATAAAATGAGTGCCTAAGTGCTGAGGGGATCCTTTGGAAAACTTCCTTCAAAGCAATGAGATAAACTAAAAGGGTAGTGGTAGTGTGCATAAAGAAAAAGAAGACCAAAATTCAATTTCATAGCACTTAAGGCCAGACCAAGAAACAAGAAAATAGTGTTTGTGAGTGTTTGAATTTCTTCTACTTTTTTCAAATTTTATTTTGGTCTTGTTTTGTTTTAAATTCATGCACAATAGGATTTTATCAATAGGTTCTGTATACCATGCCCCTATCTAGAACCTCTTTGAACATTGTCAACAATTCATGAATACAGTATTGAGGTATAATTTATGTGCAGTAAAAAGCCCTCATTCAAAATTCGGTTTCAAAGAATACAAGTTTCAGGGCACCTGGGTGGCTCAGTCAGTTGAGCGACTCTTGGTGTCTGCCCAGGTCATGATATTAGAGTCCTGGAATTGACCTCGAGTCAGGCTCCATGCTAAACATGGAGCCTGCTTGTGATTCTCTCTCTCTCCCTCTGTTCTTCTCCCCTACTTCTCTCTCTCTCTCTCTCTCTTTCTCTCTCTCAAGAAAAAAAAAAATATGTTTCTTAAAAATAAGAATAACATTTATTTTTTATTTTTTATTTTTTTATTTAAAAAATGTAATGTTTTTATTTATTTTTGAGAGAGGGAGAAGACAGAGTGAGTGAGGGAGGAGCAGAGAGAAAGAGAGAGAGAGAGAGAGAGAGAGAGAGAGACAGAATCCAAAGCAAGCTCCAGGCTCTGAGCTGTCAGCACAGAGCCAGACTGAGGGCTCGAACTCACAAGCCATGAGATCATGACCTGAGCTGAAGTCAGATGCCCAACCAACTGAGCCACCCAGGTGTCCCGCATTTATTTTTTAAAAAGACTTGGTCTCAGACGAGTCATCTCAGTAATAAGCAGAGGCTCAAAAAATGTAAGATGAGAAAATAGAAGAAAATTATAATGTTTGGAAACCATACTGATTTTAGTAAAAATCACTTAATTTCCAAGAGTATTGTTTAAAGCATTATCTGTACCTTTTGTTTTTGTTTTCCTATTTGATAGCATATTTGAAAGAGAGAAAAGTAAAAAAATTTATTTTAAGTCTTTTTTTTTCTTCATTCTGAACATTGGTATTAGAATAAGGTTTTAAACCAATGTCATGGAATTAATATTTCTTACGAATACCCATGGACTTCTCTTTGAGAAAAATATATGCATTTAATTTTGTGTATCTTTTTGAGGAAACAAATGGAATAGTTAATACAAAAAGTGTGTGAAGCAACTTGTTGTACAACACCCCACCTGTTTATATATATATATATATATATATATATATATATATATATATATATATATATATATATATATATATATATATCTCCATGAACTGTGATGTAGACAGCACAGGATAGATTGTATGTGAAGCCCAGTACACACATCTGGGAGGCACTGACTCTATGTTGGATGCTAGAAACATCAATGTACAAGTTGGTTGGATTTTTCTGAACCATTTTGACAGTTAATTGGCTTATGGAGAAAAACTTAACAGTGATACAAAACCATCACATCCAGTAAACACTTTATGTGAGTGAACTGTGTGAATCAGTCATTTGATATTGTAGCTTTGTCTTTGACCTATAATGCTGTGCTCAGTGACAAACTTCAGAAAATCCCATGGTCTGTCATATATGAGTAGGATAAAAAATAAAGCCAATTCGTTTTATTTGGTCTAATGTTGCTTCCTTTCGTTGTTACAAATATATGCTAACAAATCAGAATAGAATAGATGACAGTCTTTTTTATGGGAAGAGAATGTGTCTTTCCATTTTGTATCCAGGCACCTAATCCCATACCTGGAACAACTGAGGTACTCAATTAAAATTTGTGGAATAAATAAGTGGGGTCATGGATAAGTCGGTTATCAACAGTCAGTGGAAAACCATCAGTACTGAAGGAAATACACAAAACCTGTCCCTTCAAAGAAGGGATCAAGAGCATCCTCTTTGAATAATGAAATAAAGCTCATTTTAGAAAGCAAGTAGCTACATTGATTTACTTATATTTACTTTTTTGTCGTAAGTAGCAGAACTGAAGTGTAAGAAGTCACACCAGGGCACAGATAGCTGCTTCTAAAGCAAGAGGCTTTCAAAATGTTTTCATTTAAAGTTAGTTTGGGAGCTTGGAGATTATGTTTATAAACACTTCCCTGTTGGGGCGCCTGGGTGGCGCAGTCGGTTAAGCGTCCGACTTCAGCCAGGTCACGATCTCGCGGTCCGTGAGTTCGAGCCCCGAGTCGGGCTCTGGGCTGATGGCTCAGAGCCTGGAGCCTGTTTCCGATTCTGTGTCTCCCTCTCTCTCTGCCCCTCCCCTGTTCATGCTCTGTCTCTCTCTGTCCCAAAAATAAATAAACGTTGAAAAAAAAAAATTAAAAAAAAAAAAAAAAACACTTCCCTGTCATTAGGTCCACCAGCATATGACATCTTTCAGTATCCTACATGGCTTCCAAGAGACCAAAAAGGATTACCACTCATGAGAACATATTTGTTTTATAAGGGAATTGATTTGAATTTTTAGAGCATACATAATGCAGAAAAGAAGTAATAATGATTTTTGGCATGCATAGAAACATTTTGCATCCATAAGTTGACTAAGGTTTTAACTTAACAAATACCAGGGCTTAAATCAACAGATTAGAACATTTTAGCCTTGTGTGTGCATGTGTGTGTCTGGATGTGTTTGTTGTGGAGGTGGGGGTCTGGGTGTGTCAGTAATAGTGTCCGCATTCCTGTTCTGAATTGCAGAATGATCGCTTAGTGTCCAGGTATACATTCCTCCTTTTAAGGATTTACTTTGAAATATTGCATTTTAGTCTGAAGTATGTACTTGACTTCAACCCGTTGCCTTCTTACCATTTCTGCTGAAATGGCACAATAGGATATCTCACTACTGTGCCTTTTAACGAAGTCTCCCCATTGACTTCTGGGAATACTTGAAGCTCTAATCACAGGTGCATGAGGATATATCATTTTGTGGCTTGTTAAAATCAGCTTTTGCACCTGTGTCCATGAATCTGCAGCACATAATCATCCACATGAGTCCCCCTACAGACTTAGAATAGCCTCTCAACCATTTCTGTTGCACTATTTAGAAAATAATAATAATTCTGGTTTTGTATTTGCATAACTAAATATGGTTGCTGTAGCTAAAAAAAAAAACAAAAAACCTAATAGTTATTAAAGTCTATCCTGGAAAGCCCAATAAGCTAATCTGTTCACTGGTTTCCTAAATTTCTGTTGAACAGAGTTATTTGTGTGGCAGGTACGAGTATAATAAGAGTTGTTGATTATGCATGTTTATTTTTTCCTCCTTGAATGGAAATCAAACATGCTTAAAAGTTTAAACACCATATTTAGTCATACGTACATTGATAGTTGAAACATTAGGTATGTAGTACACTGTCCCCAAATTCAGTCATGTAATTACTTCCCTGGGCTGTGGGCATTTCCTTTGTGTACAGATTCTGACCACAATATGTTCATGTTGGTTACTGTTTTATAGTCTGTGTCTCAACATGGATAAGGTAGCTGTGGAATATGCAGGACCTCATATATGCCCCTTAAAGGTGTTTCTCACATGCTCTCCTACAGAAGTGATGCACGTTTTTTACAGTGAATGTTGACAGTGACCAGAGTGTCAGAACTCACAAAGGAAACTATCCTTGATCTAAACCAACATGTGGAATTTCTTTAGCTGGTGATGAGTTTGGCCTTTTTGAATCTCTTTGCTCAGTTACCCTAAGAGTTCTATAGGTAGAGTCAGAAAATTATTCTGATTACCCCAAGTGGTCACCTACATGAAAGAGAAGGGGTACACACCAAAAATATGTGGGTTTTAATATCAATAATGTTTATTTATACCAACAGCTTAAATAGATCAATAAGAGGACCGTGCACTCTGCAAAAACACCTTCTGAAGCTCATAAACTTCAGTCTTCTGGCTTTAATGTTTATCAGTATCTTGAGAGGCATTTGTGGCCCTTCACATACTCTTTCATGATTCCATTATTGATTAACTAGTGATGCCTGCTAGACCTAGGTCATGGTTCACTATTTTTCCATTAAAATGAAGAAATACCTTGTTTGTTGCAGGTTCACTTCAAGCAGTTGGCTTGTGGGACTCTGAGAGATGCTGCCGCCCATGACATGTTGGAATTATCATGATCAACTACCCAGTTTGGATTTCAGCCAGTGGCCAGGAGCTTTGCATGATAGACAGCAAGGGTTGGATTTTTAAAAAGAGTAAACCAGGTAAGATTTGAAGAAGACATTGGATCATTTATCATTTGCTCTAAGGGTTTTAGTGTGTTGCCAAGATGCATTGAATAAATGTACAGCTTTTCTATTTATTTTCTAAGTCCACTGAACAGGTTGTTGAAGAATGGTACTCCCTTGGATTTAGGAGAATGTATAGAGTAATAATTGAGTCCATTTTTTCTCAAGAGGAGAAAGGAGTTATTTTAAGATACATATAAAGCAGACCCAAAATTGCAAGCTAAGGAGATTTCCTCTTTAAGTAACTACTCTGAACTATAATGGAATAAGCAGGTGTACTTTTGAAGGTGTTGTAGGAAAAGTGTTGCTGTTAAGTTGTTGTACTATACACATTATCGAAATGTGAGTGTCGGTTTATAGCATATGATCTTATAAATATGCCTCAGGGTTACTCTAATTTAGAAGATTATACCATTATTCTGCCATTTATTTCTTTGTAAGTATTTATCATTCCAATTTCGGTTCATGTAAGTATTATTTAAAATGGCGATACAATGACATCCTTCATTATTATTGTGGCTCTTAGATTTTAAAATGTTACGCTTTTATTCAAGTATTCTTTTTGCTACTTTTATCTATTGCATTCTGGAAACTCTTCTCAACCATTACCTATAGTTTGTCAGACCTTCTTATCTCTCTCCTTAACTGTCTGCCTCCTCCATAATATAATTTAAATCTGTTATCAACAATTACCTGGGAGAAGCAGGAGTCATTCTTGTGCTCTGACTTTGAGACCATCAAAGCTTTTTCAGATTCTTTGAATTTTAGGCATCCCAAAGCATGATTTTCTTTAAGTTCAATTATAGAAACAGAAAATATAAGTAAAATGCATTAATTGAGAAAAAAGGAGGGAGATTATTCTAAGTCACTTGAATGAACTATTTAAACCAATACAGCTTTCTTACTTTCTGAAAATAAAGTAGGTAGAACTCAGTCATCAATAAATAAATTATAGCCTAAGATAATTATTTGGATATAAAAGAGAACTTCTGAAGTGACTGAAAATAATTGATTCTTTAAAGTATAATAAATAAGCCTTCCCAATCCCATAATAACTTATTTGTCTGTGATGATATCAAGAGAGAAAAAATCAAAATACTCACAGATTTCAAATTTATTAGAAGTAGTATAGATGACCAGACTCATGGCAGAAATCCTTACTGATAAACTGAGTTGTGGACAATTGTCGTGCTTAGTGGCAAGGGGGAGTTATGCACACTTACAAGAGTTCTGCTAGTCTGTAAATAAAAGGGACTATACCTCAACCTGCTTCTGTGCTTTGTCGCATTAGAATGAAGCAAACGATTATAACAAGAATGCCTCATGATAGATTTACCTGTTTTATTTATTTATTTATTTATTTATTTATTTATTTATTTATTTATTTATTTTTGAGAGAGAGAGGGAGAGAGAGAGAGAGCAAAAGCAGGGGAGGGGCAGAGAGAGAGGGAAACACAGAATCTGAAGCAGGTTCCAGGTTCTGAGCTGTTAGCACAGAGCCCAATGCAGGACTGAAACCCACAAACCGTGAGTGGTCAGAGAGAAGTCAGATGCTTAGTGGACTGAGCCACCCACGTGCCCCAGATTTACATATTCTTAAATGTTTAAGTCTTAATATCTGAGTCCAAAATAAATTCCATCCTGATTGTGCTTATTTCTCTATTTTCAACAAAATTGGGTTCCATGTTAAAACATCAGACTTAGAAGAAAAAGACAAAAAGAAGGATAAAATGAAACCAGTTTTGAAGGGCCTCATGTGATAATGCAATTACTAGCACTTCTTTAATCTTGTCACAAGGAAGAGTTCTCCTGTACTGTGAGATCAGCATTTTTGTTCTTTAGAATACCTTTCTGAACTTTGTAAGTTAGCAATATAGAAAAAGTGTACAAGCGCTTTTGATCCAAGAAACATAACTTCTTTTCTCTTCAGTCAACCTTTTGAAAGTGAATCCTATTGATTAGGAGGTACAGAGATAGTACACTCTACTGTTCTGTATAAAAACATATATTGTAGAAGGGCCCCAAGCACATAAAAGATTTGACAGTGAATTCATGTATTTTCCCAGTGAAAGGTTAACTCTTTAAAAAGGAACAGAAAATTTATACATTATAGTTTTATAGCTTATATTAGTTTTAAATTCATTTTTGTTCTCTGTTGTAATGATGGTAGTTGTGTTTTTTAGAGGGATGCATGTTAGCTCCTCCATAAAGTTAAGAGTGTCAAGGCTTCCCAACTCTGCTTCTCACAAGTTTATAACAAAGCCATAACAATTTGTACTGTTCCTTAGCTTAAAAGCAATTTTTCTTTCTTAACTCATTTTAAAAGTAAAGGTTTGCCTAGCTCAGGATTACATTGTTGTATGTTTGTATGGAGAAGCAATATTAAGCAAGAAAGACAAAATATAAAAGGTGAGGTTTTCAAAAGCGCTTCTGATAACAGCATGCCCCATGTTATGGGATATGCAGTCTCCAGCATGATTCGCGAAAATGTTTACACAGCACCCATGTATGGTGAGAGCAATGGACATTCTTACCTGTGCAACTATTCTTATTTTGAGGTCTTCTAAGAACCTGGAGAACTTAGCGAGGCAACTGATTTCATCATAAAAAGTCTTGTAGGAATCTTAAATACTTTTAGCTACCTATTTATTACAATTCAGTTTTTGAATGTCAACAGGATGTAAAGCACTGTGTGGCCAGTAACAAATTAACAACCTTCCTTGCCCTGAATTCATCTAGCAGGGTGAAACTGCCATGTAAACAGCTCAACTTTGGGTGAAATGAACTAAAAAGTTTGATGATGTATTTCAAACAGAATTCTCCAGAAACTAAGATGAAGGACTGTTGTAACTGATAGGAGTATTCAAAGGTCTTGAGGCTTAAGAGGCATTTCAGCTGCATCGCTAAAAAGTAGGGAGAAGGGCACTCAGGTGGTTCAGTTGGTTAAGCTTCTGACTCTTGATTTCAGCTCAGGTAATGATCTCAGGGTTCATGGAATCGAGCCCCTCATGGGACCCTGTGCTAACAACGGGGAGCCTACTTGGGATTCTCTCTCCCCCTCTCCTGCTCATGTGCTCTCTCTGTCTCTCTCTCTCTCTCTCTCTCTGTCTTATTTATTCTCTCTCATAAAAATAAATAAACAAAAAAAAGTAGGGAGAATTTTAATTGATGGGAAATAGGTGTAACAGCATTCTAAGTTCAGGGAACAGTATGGCAAAGCCACCATGATGTAAAAATATATGTTACCTTTGGAGAATGGGAGACTTGCCCCTGGAAAGTAGGGAGACATACAGGAAGAGATGGAGGATATAGGTAGGGGCTGGACTGGAGTGTTTGGCGTGCACAGCTACGGTGTTATCATATGGACCTGATGTAATTGAATCTGTGCTTAAAGACACAGCATGGGATCCCTAGGGGCAAGGAAGGTATGTGCAGAGACAAATGGTAAACTCAGAGTATACAGTTCTATGAGTGCATAAATGTGTCATTTCTAGTGCTGCGTCACCAGTGCCTGGAACAGGTCCTACTCATCACTGATTCAGACTAAATGGGTATCTCTCAGTGATAATCCAGAAACTTCTACATTTGCAACTTTCTCCTTTTTTATAAGTGGTTTGAAAACTCTTAATACAAACCATGAAAAGTTAACGTACATGTTTTCCATCATCTACACGGGTAACCCACACACACACACACACACACACACACACTCACAACTCTCTCCCAGTATGTGCTTGAAATTAAACCTCAGATCCTGTTCCTGAAATTTATGCCTCAATTAAGATGGGGGCAGCTGCTACCCTACTTTATTTCCCTTTTGAGACTTTTATCTCTCAGGCTTTATCCTTCCCTTCATTGTTTTATCATCCCATCAATCACTGTTTCACTCCTTGGGAACGCAGTGTGCATCGCAGGCACATTTTTATGGCCAGAAAGCAAAGCTACCCTACTTGGCATGTAGTGCTTACTTAAACCTAATTAAATAATTCTGCTGAAAGTATGTCCTTTCCAGCACTGTGCACATTTGGCCAAAATGATAGGGAACACTTTAAAGCTGTGGAAAATAACCGGGGTAGGGAGCCTGAAGAAGACACAAATTGAATGATGGTGAACTTCAGCCCAACCTTCCTTGACATAGTCCTCTAATGAGCCGGGGTGCATTCACACTTTTGCTATAGGAAACTCCTAACTCACAGCCCAGCTTTCACCCCAATTATTTTGTTGAAAATTACCATTGTTGAAGGCTCCCCAGTAGTACACCAAATTCAGTACATTTTGTATGACTGAATCATCTATTTTTAGTGAACTTCTCTTGTAGTCTGGGAAAAATCCAAGAATTTCTTTCAAAATATGCATACCTAAGGAAATGTAGATATGATTCACTATAATGTAATATTTGTGAGACCAACGTCTTTGTCTTTCTTCTCTTAAGACCTTAATTTCAGGGACACATTCATTTTCAATAAACATATCTGATGAGTGAATGAATGAATATCAAAAATTGTGCTTGAGATCAAATTCATAACTTCTGTGTTAACAGCAGGAAATATAATTGCTCTCTTCTTAGTGAGGCCAGCTAGCGTTTGGTTCATCTTGCCCAGTGTTAGATCAAAGGCATCTTATAGCTTGCAGTACTGCCATTATTTAGTGAAAGATTTTTTTTAGGTTTAGTTTTGAGAGAGAGTGCACATGTGCAAGCGGGGAAGGGGAGAGAGAAGGAGACAGGATCCGAAGAGGACTCTGCACAGAGAGCCTGACATGGGGCTTGAACTCACAAACTATGAGATCATGACCTGAGCCAAAGATTTTTTTTTTAAATCATATGATGACAAAATTTTTTTATGCATATGAATGATTTAATATAAAATAAAGGATCAAGAAAAAAATTATTAAATGCCTTGTTGCTTTTATAAGTAAAGTATGGTTCTATTTTACAGTCACAAATTTTGAATTTTTATTTTTATAGATCCCAAATGCTTGGAAGAAAGAAGTAAGGCTTTCCCTGTTTCCATGCTATTGGGTGTGAATTTCTCTGGGTAGAAGTCACTAGACTACTGCTATCCTAGCAAGCTACCCTTTCATATTTCAAGAAGACAGGTTATAGCAAATTGTGGTTGTGAATATACTATCTCAGTTAAAGGCCCTGTCTTTAAGTAAAGCCTGGATTTGAATCCAAACTCTGACACTTACAAATTATATGACCTTGGGTAAGTCATTTATCATCTGAGAACTTTGATTCCCAACTGGTAACACGCACGTAGTAGTAGCTGTCCCATGTATAATTGTGAGGATTAAGTGAGATCACACATATAAAACACTCAGCAGAATATCTGACACATTATAAATAAGTGATATATATAAAAATATATCTATTTATAAATTACTGATATACTGATTTATAAATTACTGATATATAAAAGTTACTGATATTTATTATTATTATTATTACCACTAATAGTCTATTGTTATTATTACTACTAATAGTCTATAGATGTAGCAGTTCTACCTAGAAGATCATTTGTTTCAGCGAAATGTCAGAATATTTTATCCTTAGTCCCTAGAAGTAAATGATATGTAAAATGCTTAGCATTTACACATCTCATAAGCACTCAATTACTGTTAGTTGTTGTGGTGCTAGTTTTAATTGTCATTTTCCTATATAAGCACTTCTCTTCTTCAGGATTTTTGAGGAGATCTTGGGTCTAATCTCTTTATAGCAACAACTTCCTTCTTAGGATGATGGCAAGTCTGTGTATTGTGGTTAGTGTTATGACTTTAAGATAAGGCCCAATCCGTTATTGGTTATATTATAATCACGTTGCTGGGTGCCTTGATATTGAGGTGAATAGCATTTTCTTTAAAACCAAATATGACCAGAATGGTTTTTCATACCAAATTATAGTCTTTAGAATCAATAAAACACATTGAAAGCCACTAAAGGAAACATTAACATATATTTGACAGTAGCAAACAAATCATCCTGATCTGTTGACATAATTCTCTAATATGGAAATACTACTTTAACATATACTCATAGATACTGTCTTTAGAGGTCCCTGACATTAATCAAGCAGTATATATGTAATTATGCCTTTAACCTTTCCTTTTGTTACATGTATTTTACACAAAAATACTGTTATTAATTTTAAAATGAAAATTTAGGATTAAAACTACTTTTGACGTGGTAAAACAATACTTTAAAAATTAACTGTCATGATTAATTTCACAAAATGCCACCTAAAACCATATAGGAGAAGAACGGGGATAAATTAGAGACAATTCCATGAATTTCTGGCCTGTGCTTCATAGACTGTTGGTTTTGGGTGGCCCTATTCTTGTCAAAAAATGGCAGAATCTAGATAAATCAGCTGAGATGTGAGGGAAGACAAGTAGACTAGAAAACCGAGGGAGGGTCTGTTGAAAATGAATCACTCTGAGGTAAATAAAGGATTCCAGGCTTTGGCGAAGGACTTTCTAGGATTGGACTGTGAGTTTCTGCAAAGAGCCAGCTCCACAAAGATGCTCATCTTGCCCTGGCAGCTCACCGCTGCCCTTGGTGAGGGGCAGAGGAAGCCATTGGTGGAGAGGAGAGAGATTCAGGGATGCACCGTGGTTTGGAAGTAGCTGAAGTGATGGGCTGTGCAGTTGATTGGGCAGTCAAGAAGCAGAATCATGCCAGGGGTTACCAGCTCGATAGCATGTGTGTGATGTGTTTGAACTGAGTGGCAAGAAATCCCTGAGTGAGCACGGGGAACATTTCATTAGAAGGGAGTTATTTATTCTAAGGATAAGATTTAGCATGAAATTAAGATACTGCTGAAGTCAATCTTTACAAAGTCTCTTCTGCAGAAATATGATAACCAACACCTGATTATATCATGTCTCTTTCTACTGCATCCAACAGGACAGTAGGAATGAAATAATAATGGTACCCACCCTCAATTGAATATTGGGATCAATGTAAGTCTTTTATATCAATAACCCTGAAATATAGACACAGTTATACACATATTCAACATGAAGAAACCGGGACTTGGAAAGGTTAGTTACTTTTCCAAGCTCACACAGCTCGTATGTGTGAGGGCAAGATCTCCCAAGATCTCCTTTGTCTAAAACCTGTGTGTATTCCATTATATTATTATCCTATTTTTCAGTTCCTGAGACTGCTGTTCCAATCTTTATGCCATTATATATGCGAGTACATTTGCTGTACTATGTATTTTTATATTTTGTAATTTTTTCTTGCATATGTGTGCATATTGCTTTTCCATGAATTTGAAAGTTGCTTAAGAGGTAGAGTATCTCTTTTTTATGGAGGGCCCATTAGTGCTAGTCCTGGGCCATTGTGCAGGGCAGGGCCATTATGATGGGCCCTGATTCTGAGCACGTGTTTGCTGCTAATGATACCAGTTAACAAACTGGTTTCCTCTTTTCAACAGAGAATTTACATAGACTTCATAAATAACTCTTGGCATAAATGCCACAATTTATGTACCTGTAATTTTTTGAATACCTACATAAATGGCCACAATTAAAATAATTTGAGAAGGGCGACTGGGTGGCTCTGTCGGTTAAGCATCTGACTCTTAATCAGCTTGGATCATGATCTCACAGTTTGTGAGTTCAAGTCCCATGTCAGGCTCCATGCTAACAGCACAGAGTCTGCTTAGGGTTCTCTCTCCCTCTCTCTGCCTCTCTCTCTCTCTCTCTCTCTCTTTCTCTCTCTCTCTGTCTGTCTCTCTCTCTCAAAATAAGTAAACTTTAAAAATAATTTGAGTAATGTATTGTCTTTCATCTATGTAGCATTTCTTTCCTCTAACAGAGAGCACCAGAGTGATTTAACATCATTTTCCAGCGTGCTTTTTTGGAACACTGATCTGGAGGTGTATGTTCCATATACAAAGGGTTTTGCAGCCAATTGCATTTTGCTGGTGTAGTAATTTATGATAAGGACTGGCTCAAAAAGAAAAGGTTTAGGTTTACCTGCAACAATTGCCACTCCCTTCCTGAATAAATGGAGGATTGTTGGTCAGAGGAATATAAATGATCTTGAACCATCTTTTCCCACAAGATTACAACTCTGATGTTAAGTACAGAGGTTTTGGCCAGTCACATTTTTATTCTTTTTTTTTTTTTTTTCCCTCCCATTTCTTTTCCTCTCTTTTTTCCTCTCCTTCCTCCTTCCCTCTTCTTCCTTTTTCCTTCTCCCTCCTTTTCCCCCACCTCTTCCTCTTTCTTCTTCTTCCTCTTCTTCTACCTCTCCCCCCTGCCTGCCCCATACACACATACTCTTCCCTCTTTTTTTCTCTCCCCCCAACCTATGAGCATGCTAACATTTTCCCCTCTTTGGGATTTCCCGTGTTTTGATCCAAACATACCATCACCTCTAGTATATCCCTTCTCTAGATATGTTACTCTAGATATGAGGTTATAACTTTCTTTTTCATATCAGCCAAGTCTTTTTTTTTTTTTCAACGTTTATTTATTTTTGGGACAGAGAGAGACAGAGCATGAACGGGGGAGGGGCAGAGAGAGAGGGAGACACAGAATCGGAAACAGGCTCCAGGCTCTGAGCCATCAGCCCAGAGCCTGACGCGGGGCTCGAACCCACGGACCGCGAGATGGTGACCTCATATCAGCCAAGTCTTGACACTGTTCTCCATCTCCTTGTTTTCAACCAGAGAGACATTGTAATTTTAAGGCGACCCTTATAGATAGAGTTCCTTTTAGCAGGGAATTACTCTTCAGAGGGTAACCTCACTTTCATATTCTTGGTAGGAGAATTCTGTATACACAGCTACATTTTACACATTCAAAATGCAGCCCTAATTATGAAGCCAAAGCCAGTTAGTGTTAGGCTACATCATTAGCACCATCATTAGGAAACATTTGCTGAGAGCCTTTTTTGCGGGGGCACAAGGCCATAGGAAACAGTCTCCATTTCTGTCTGCTTTCACTTCCACATAGATTAAAGACCGTCGCTACTCTTAAATATTAACTTTACCCTGAAGGAGTTTATGATGCCTGTGCCAAGCAACACAGATATGTAACACTAGCAAAAAAGAAAAAAGACAGTACTGTAAGTGTCAGGCAGGAACTTGGATAGATGACAGAAACAACAGATTCAGAGGAAGAAAAAGTCCTGGGAGGCTAGAGGTCTCAGGGAAGCTTTATGAAGGAGGTGGATCCAGAACTGAGTCTCAAAGATTAAGAATTGTCTTTGGTTTTAAAAAATGCTTGGCTACAGAAGTCTTTTCACCTTTCCTTATCTTTGGTTTTGTCTTCCATCCATTCAAACCTACAGCTGAGAGCAAATAGCAACATGTCATTTCCATACCTTGAGGATAAAGCGCTATTTCTCAATGTGTCTCTTTTTGCCTCTTGAGACATTCATATGCATGCACTTTATTTGGTTCTTAGTGTTACTACACACACAGTGCTTGTTACCATCTGTCATGCATATCTGGCTATTATTTGTCCTTCTCAACCCCTTACCATACTTCTCCATAGTTCTCCTTCTCCATACTTCCATTACATCTGCTTCTGTAACCACAATGTGAGTCCTCTAAGGCAGAGATCAATTCTAACGTATTCCTGTTTTCCCAGAATGATTGTATCCCACAGAGCTGGCATGTATAAATGAACATACGCCTTTTCTTCTCAATCACATTAGGACTAGGTCACTTAATTTTTTGTCAGTTTTGATGACTGGTAATCCAACCTTACTCTCTTCTATGCCTTTGCTTAGCCAAAATGCCTTTATGGGATGGTTGAAAAGAACAGTGTGTTCTAGAATGTTTAGTATAAGTGTTGTGGGCTGCCAAATATGATGTAAATTATCAGGATTAAAAACAAAAATTCTATCTGCAACACTGGAAATATTTCAGATGGTATTTAAATGTAACTCGAAAATGTGATTTCATGAAAATGTTAGTATTTATATGAACAATTCAAAGTACATGGAAAACTAATACTGATAGAAAAATTTTAAGAGCTTAAATACCTTTTTATGTGTCTATGTTACTGGAATTTAGTTAGGCTCTAAAGCTTTGTAAATATCCTCTAGTAGAAAGTCTCCTACCCTACTTCTGAATATCTCCTGTATGTAGTTGATATAAATTCATTTATCAAATCTGATATGATGTAAGCCAAAAGAGTACAGTTATTACAGTATAATGTTTAAGCTAATTTATGATAATTTTTATTAAAAAAGTAACATTTTGTTTCCTGGATGAGCCTGCAGCAGAATGAAAACATGCTTCATCAGCGGAATGGGTAATATTTTCTCCAACTGATCTTTCATCCAAGGGAATTCTTAAGCCAGAACCTTCTAAAAGATATAATTTGGAGAACTTCCAAAAAAGAGAAAAAAATACCTTTCCTGAAAAGAATGGTAAACTATAGTGTGATCTCATTTGTCCTAAATTCTGCATATCATTCACCCACGAGCTGT
Organism: Puma concolor; assembly: GCF_028749965.1. NCBI lineage: Eukaryota > Metazoa > Chordata > Mammalia > Carnivora > Felidae > Puma > Puma concolor. Next base: position 51,976,762 of record NC_141679.1, on the reverse strand, counting down.
AGTTGTCTCACCCTTAGGTGATATGTCCCATAACTCATTCTAGTCAATCGGATGCATTTACTCCTAAAGGGACTCATATCTTGGAAATAACCTTCCTGTTTCAAACTGTGTTCTCTAATGAATGAGTAGGTAACTGCATTAAGTACCTTTCTAGTTGCCAAGTGTAATCATCTTCTACCTAGGCGAGTGTGTGGCTGGCCTCTGTATCTGGCATCCTTTGTGAAATGTAATCACGGGTGTAATTTAAGTGGAACTCAGGGACCGGACATAGAAGTTTCCTCAAATGCTTGGATTATAAATATCAATAGCAAATTCAGCTTGCCTTTTCCACAAGGCATTTTCTTTCCTATTTGGACACAGTCATGGGTTCAAACAGGAATCTTTCAAATGCAGAAACCCAGTAGCTGAGGTTTGAATATATCAGGGAGGTATTTGCAATTTAGACTTGGAAACAAATCTGTTACAAATGAGAATCAAGTAATTCCAAATGCATAAAGATGAATGTAAATATATGCCAGATCTGCCTTAGGATAGTATAATTCAGTTAGCAACAAACACACTGCTATTTGTGATTTCACTTCCCACTGTATTAGCTGATTATTATTAGTGTCCACATTAGTGTCTGTATTAGTGTCCACATCTCTATTTCCCTTTCCCACCAGATTAAAAACATTTTAAGGCCCAGAACTGGTTCTTACCTATTGTAGGAATATTTACCCCTAAAATAAGTCCTGACAAAAAGAAGTGATGATAAGTGAATGAATTAAAAAAAAAAAAAAATGCCTGACACCTAACAGTCCCTTAATAGGTATTTATGAATAAGTGAATTAATGAATGGATGAAAGAATGAATAGGCACATGACATTTTATCACAGTGGATATATTTTAATAGCCAGTTGAGGCTTTGGTCAAAACAAAAGGATATGCACTCTCTTATTTAGTTTAGTAATCAATTAGACTGACATTCAAATTTGAATATTACATTAAAAAAATTAGAAGTAAAATTCCTAGGGGCGCCTGGGTGGCTCAGTCGGTTAAGTGTCAGATTTAGGCTCAGGTCATGATCTCGTGGTTCATGGGTTCGAGCCCCTCGTCGGGCTCTGTGCTGACAGCTCAGAGCCTGGAGCCTGCTTCAGGTTCTGTGTTTCCCTCTCTCTCTGCCCCTCCCCAGCTCATGTTCTGTCTGTCTCTGTCAACAATAATTAAGTGTGTTAAAAAAAAAAAAAAAAAAGTAAAATTCCTTGCCAGCATTTCCAAATTGCACACTCTATTCTAATGTTTTAAAATAAAATTATCTTCCTACTGGCAAAGAGTGACATTTATAGTGTGTGCTAGGTATTTGTAAATTTCACCCTGTTCTGCCCATGCATTCACATCCCACCTACCTTCATTTTCAGTAACTCTTCCTGTTTAAAACAAAATTAAAACAGCTACTTTTCAGAGTTTGCAGGTCAGCAGATATTTTGTATTTGAATGAAATTCTTTAAAAGGACCATTTTAAATAATTTTGTAGGATATATGTTATATTGTTTATCTTATGTGGTTAGGAAAAAGGGATATAAGGGTTATTTGTTATAGACAAAACAATCACTGGGTTTTAATATTTAAATGTGAGTCAATTCAAGGTCTGACTATTCTAGGGAAGATTTAGGCACTTGCCATGTGACTGTTAGGAAAAACACACATTTTGCACTTATCCAAAAGGAAAGTCACTACAGAAAACTGGGTACTGGCCTGGCACATTGCCTTTACCCACTTAGAATTGCCTGCAGGGAGAATGACCCAGTTCTTTAATTGGAGAGCACCAAATGTATTTACTACTGGATATATAAAGACCAACCATTCAGATCACCATGACATCTAAACAACTTGAAGGTGCTTTACTTCTGCCCTGAACTCTGTACTTCTGCAAAGGGATGTTGTCTTCATTGAAACAAACTTCCAAGTAGTAGCTATACATAAAGGAAATCACACAAAGATGATCCTTAGGTGATCTAATAACTTCATCAGTAGTACACTGTGTTTATTGGTAAGAAATGAAATTCATAACCTTTTAACATTCTTGGGTTTCTTTGCATGCCTTCATTCCCATACTACCCTAAGTTTATATTTGTTACAGTCATGAAAGAAAAAAAAAAAAGATATACCTTTGAACATACTGAATACCTTTGTTAGACTGAGATCTCCTTTTGTCCCTGGTGTAACTACCCAAGTGATGAATATTTAGTACCTCCCCAATAAATGTTTGCTGAATTAATGAGCACTGCCTGCACACTTTTCATATCATCTTCAGAAGTCCATTCTTTGCCATTCTGTCTATTGCTTCATTTAACATTTCCCCCAAAATCACTCAGAAAATATTTATTAATATCTACAATGTCGTAACATAGTGTTTTCCTTCTCAGATCTTGTGATACTCCCTTCATTGTCCCAAGGGAACTTACAATCCAGATGGAGAGATAAGACAAAAAACACATAAATGACTAAATTATGACTTGAAGGAGTAAATGATTAACGGTAAAATGGATAGCATAAATGATATGAAGATAGTGTGTTCTGTGATTATGCCTAAGCTACATCCATTTAGAAGATTCGTATTTGGGAAAACCTGAGATTCCTTGGGGGCAGCTTCCAGAGCTGGGGACTGAGGGGCTTCCAAGAAGAAAAAATCTAAACGAAGAGAATCAGTAGACAAACCTGACCTAATAAGCAAGTCTTAGTCATCAGAGGGGCAGAGTGATGTGATGAGCTGGTTGAATTTGTCCCCAACATAGCATTTCCGTTCACAAATGAGTCATATGAGAATTTTAAAGAGAAATAAAGAACTGTGACATAGAGCTTAAATTCCTCTGTAATATGTTAATATTCATGAGATATTACTCTTACATCTATAAGGTCATGGATACCAAGTTTTTATCATTTAATAGATGATAGCAAATGGAACGGAGGCATTGTCTCCCACTTTGCCTAAGGAATAGTGTCCATTTGAGGAACTGGAGGGTTCCACTGGCTGCTCAAACACTAATCACTGGCTAATCACTGACTACCCAAACAAGGAGCTGGCTACTCAGCTAATTAATAGTACTCAAACAGGTAGGGTCTGGAAGTATCCCTGGTGTCATGCAGAGACATCAGTGCTCAGGGAAGGTAGCAGCACCTAACTGAAATATCAGTGTTACCGACGAAGAAGGAAAGGGTAGTAGTGACTCTTCATATTTTTGAGTCCATGAGTCTCAAAATACCTAGCGCAAGACCCAAGAGAGGATATGGGCAAATGGCATGTTACATACCGAATAGATATTTTGAGAAAGGTGAGTTGACTGAGCCACGGTGCAATCTGGGAAAGCTTCATGAGGCAGGATCTAGGTGTATAAGGAGAGAGGAAGATAGTGGGGAGAGGTGGTACCGAAAATGAAGATGAGCGAAGACAAAGAAGTATTTGTGGTCTGTATGGGAAACCGTGAACATAGCACTGTGACTATAGTGTGGGTGCATTAAAAGGATGGTAGACAACTACATTAGAAATGGATATCACGGGGTTCACCTGGGTGGCTCAGTCGGTTAAGCATCCCAACTCTCGGTTTCAGCTCAGGTCATGATCTCACAGTTTGTGAGATTGAGCCCCGTGTCAGGCTCCATGCTGACAGCATAGAGCCTGTTTGGGATTCTCTCTCCCTCTCTATCTGCCCCTCCCCTGCTTGCTCTCTCTCTGTCTCACTCTCAAAATAAATAAATAAACTTAAAAAAATGGAAATAAGTGCCAAAATTAAAGAAGCCTAGAGCTGCATTACATTAAAAATCCAAAAATAGTAGGTTCCTGATACGAAGATTTCAGAATTTTTGATAGTAAAATCCCTCTGACTCGAGCCATGCAGTGAGCACTTCACTTATCTTTCATTTTCAAAAGCTCTATGAGGAAGTATTATTTGTTTGTTTTATGCAAATCAAAATTAAAGCTTATAAAGTTTAAATAATTTGCCCAACGTGACACATTAACAGTTGAGCCAGGAGCCAGGAATCAAGAGCAGATATGTGTAGTTCATATACCATTGCCACCCTCTTCTAACTATACTCTGCTCCACACCCTGATCTCCATAGCATCAAGTCAGCATTGAATTTTTCCCACTCTGTTCTATGTCTTTGGATAATAGTGATTCCATACTATACACAGATAGGAAAAACATGAATGGGGGGTCTCTCACTTATTAAAATCCCTTCTTTTCACTTCACCTGACATTTTTTGATATTCACTTAACCTGACATTTTTTAAAGTCACAGGCCTTGATTTTTTTTTTTTTTTTTTAATTTTAGTACCTTGTGATGAATCTGACTTGAGTGGTTTGCCTTGGCATGTTAATGCTAGAAGAGATCATGTGTGTGGTATTTCTTGTGCCCTCAATAACTTAGGGGCAGAGTTTAAGAATTAAAGGAGATCATATGGGAGAAAGGAAATAGGTTTTATAAAGGAGGATGAGGCAAGTATAAGAAGTGTTGAAGACAGAAGAGACTGAAGTCACAGAGGACTGACATGGGTGGGGAACAAGTAGTCTTGACTTGCTCTATCTAGAAAATGGACTTCAGAGGAGACAAGACCAGCATTCTGAACTGAAAATAGACATGACTTGGGTCCAGAAATGAAGATGCCCACAATGACAGGAAATCGGTAAAAGCTTTCTCTACAGCTGAAGGAGGATAAACCTTCTATCTACTCTAAATGCCTATGAGCAACAAACTTAATTCATTCCCAAGACCCTGTTAAAACTGCTGTGAATATACTTGAGCACCACTAAGGGCATGAGCTACTGTTGAGGAAAGATGACAGTGGTAAATGCAACATCTTAAAGTTGGTTGGAAGAGAGAAATAACATACCATGTTGGGTGTTGCAAGAGGGTGCCATCTTTGAGGAAGCAAGCTACTCTGCTACCATTCCTACTGCTTCATGTAAAACTTGTTTAATCGCACTTCATCTTAACTGAGTGAATGTGTTTGACCTAGCAAAAGTAGCCCACAAAGAAACTGCATTTTAATAAAATTGTGTGTGAATTTGTCTTGGAAGTTTGAAATAATTGGGAGATAAATCCAATTTTAAGAGGCAAATGAAGAAAAATCTGCAATATGCGCAGTTCAGTTAGCATTATGCGTGTGGTTTTCTTCTAATTTATAATGGAGGAAGTTTTCCAAGTTATTTATGGACTCAGTGAAAAATTAAAATGTGCTATCAAATATATCTGGATGTCACTGTAACCCAAACATTAGTCATGCGTTTTCAAATTTCCGGAAAAAAAGAAAATCCTCATAAAAAGACCTTAGTTACTCTTGTAACTGTACTCTTACAAATGGAACTTAGAATAATACAATAGAGGTTTGCATAAGGGGCAGCAGTGGAACAGAGGAGAGAATGGCTGAAAATAAATTAGTGTCTTAGAAATATAATTTTGACAAATATCGTTAGAACTAATGTTTTTATGCTTTGGTCACTGATGTAATGCAATAACATGAATTCTAAATAATATGTTCATATATACCATCATCTACAGTAAATATTAATTCTAAATCCACTTTAGCTCTCAAATATGTCCAATTTTCCCCATCCTCTCTGCTCCTGGATTGATACAATGGTCTCTTAACTATTCTCTGTAGCTCAAGTCTGGCCCCTGCTCAGTCTGTTTGCCATCAAATGGGACTTAGCATTTGGAGGAAGATCGAGTTCCTTTTGTCCATTGCTCTCCAGGTAGGGAGATAATAACTGTGCCTGGAGCATTTGCTAAAGAAATTAGTTCTGTCCTCCTGTTGGTCCATAAAAGTGTAAACGTTGTCATGTCAGAAGATCACAGAGATTCTGTCAGGCTTACTTTCTAAATATCAATGCCAGGAACCATTCATTTAGCTGTAGCTCCTACTAAGGGATTAAAGCATTTCCTCCCTTTTTGTACCAATGGGACCCTTGCTTACCCAAAGTCATAGTAACAATTCTTCCACAATCCTAACCTCCTTTTATGCAGAAGGAGTTAATTAAATGAAATAGTAAGGAACAAAGCAAAATGGACATAATATGACAGAATTCAATCTGATGGCCTCCTTCCTCTGATTGGTAGCTTGGAATTTTTTGTGCAGTCCTTTCCTGACTTTCCTGGGCTCCAGGGTATTTGAGAGCTTTTCAAATAGTGCTCACTGTTAAGGGCTTGGTTAGCAAAAAATATTAAGTGACCATTTTCCCTGAATGGAAGATTCTGTATAGTTTTTGTGGCTTCCTTTTTCAAGTGTGGTTAATTTTAGCCCTGTTTCATTTGTCTATACAAAAGGACCACTATGCTTTTTCCTCTGACAGGATTAACTGATAGTTAAGGCCATAAAATCAGTGTAAATAGAATTATAAGAAGCTTCATTTACTGGGGCTGCATTCAAGAGCAAGATAACTAGGGCGTTTGGAATAAACATTCTTTTCCAAGGAGCCAGAGTACAAGTGGTAGCTCACATGATCTGCAAGAACCAATTTTATAGGTTGTTAGGAAGGAGTTATTTCCCTTTTAAAATAAAAGTCAGCCCACAAATATTTGTTGAGTGCCTACCAGGAGAGAGGCATTATTCTAAGTTCTAGTGATGGTGGAGAACCAGAAAGATGGATCCTAGTGATAAGGACTAATAAGAAGCTTACATTCTAATGCAGAGAGGCATATAATTAATGATGTCAAAAGAAACTAATTCAAGTGACCCCCAAAGAGGTTAAAGTCTTTAATAAGCTGATGTGCATCAGAAGCACCTAAAGACCAGGTAACTCTCCAAGTTGAAGCCAGGTTGGGATTTTATAGGCGGAGGACAGTTGAAGAGCTCCCTGAGTAAAAAGCCTTCAGGGGCTTCATTGGAGACCCCTCTCTTCTCTCCAACTGCCCCAGATACTGAAGGCATCAGAATGGATACAGCCATGTTTTGCTTTCTTCTTCAGCATTCAGAGTTCCATGGGAGGGCTTTTTCTAGGTCTGTTTCTTACCCCACCTGAAAACTCTGTGATCTTTTTAGAGGGCTGGTTTCTGGGAGGTTTCCAGTTTAAATTAAAAAATGGTTAAAGCTATTTAAATCTCCTTCTATCCAGGCATCTTCAATATTCTACAGATACGCTATTTACAAGTTCTGTGTGATCTCTGAGGAAGAGTATAACTTGTTTTTAATGTTTATTTATTTATTTTGAGAGTGAGAGCTGGAGAGGGGCAGAGAGAGGCTCCTTACTGTCAGTGCAGAGCCCACAGGTTAACTTCACAACCTGGAAGATCACAGCCTGAGCCGAAATCAAGAGTCAGATGCTCAAATGACTGAGCCACCCAGGTGCCCTAACTAATAACTGTTAAATGAAAATACCAGATTTCTCACTTCTTATTTAAAGAGCTATGTCTTACTGAGAACAAACTGAGGGTTGATGGGGGGTGGGAGGGAGGGGAGGGTGGGTAATGGGTATTGAGGAGGGCACCTTTTGGGATGAGCACTGGGTGTTGTATGGAAACCAATTTGACAATAAATTTCATATATTGAAAAAAAATAAAGAGCTATGTCTTTAAAAAAAAAATATTTAACGTTTAATTTTGAGAGACGAGCACAAGTGAGGTAGGGGCAGAGAGAGACAAAGACACAAAATCCAAAGCAGGATCCAGGGTCTGAGCTGTCAGCACAGAGCCCAATGCAGGACTCGAACCCATGAACCATGAGATCATGACCTGAGCTGAAGTGAGTGCCTAACCAAGTGAGCCACCCAGGCGCCCCAGGAGCTATGTTTTTCTTTATTGGGAAACTTCTAGACTGCAGATGACAGACACTAAAAATATTTGTTCCTCTCTAAATATGAAAATTCCTTCTAAATTATGCTAAATAATAATATAAAGCCAATGCCTTACTAGATAAAAGGCATTTGTAAATATGTGTCTATAAAGGTAGTAATTTGGCTGAAACATTCCCTAAAGAAACTAGGAACAATGGAGAAAAATTATTTTTCCCCCTGTGATCAACTCACGTCCTAAGTATTTTCTTTTTACTGTTTCTTACCAATACAGAGCAAGGGGGCAAGAGGACTTTGCTGCTGAAATGTAAATCACATGAATTTATAGGTTGCTTAATAATTGATGATAGGGAAAAATGCCAATGCTTTAATGATCTTACTTGAATATTTTCCTTCCTGTTTAAGAAAGTATATTGTGTAATAGCATCAGGTTTCAGACATTAATGGGCATGGGATCCACTCGGGGACCTGCTACCTGTGTGAACCGTGGCAAATGGGTAGGACCTTCTGAGCCTTAAATTCCTCATCTGTAAAGTCTGGATTACAGTCATAGCTCATGAAGTTTCTAACAGTTAAATAGAATATGCATGTAAATTGTAAGCTTGGTGTCTGGTACACAGTAAGCTTTCAATAGATGTTAGGCCTTAATATTAGTAGTATGATCACTAATTATTATCTTCCCAACAGAACAAATCCAATTCAGGAAGAGCCCTTTGGCAGAGCCTTCAAAACATATGCATGATCTGAAGCTCACCTACCAGCTGCTAATTTGCTTGTTTATTTCATTTGATTTTCCTTAGCTGCACATAAGGGAGGTGGGTGGGAGAAGCTTAATTTATTTGTCCCTTTTTTTGAAAATGTGGGTTTTGGCTCTCACACTATTTTGAGGCATGGTCTGGTGGTGGCAGTGGGGATATGCACACTTTAGAGAGGTGGGAGTGTTATGTAGCTCTCCTGGTGGCTCTAGCATCTTTCTCTCCCCTGCCCCCCACCCAGTGATGATCATAGGTGCTAGATTGCCAGTGCTGCCAGCCAAAGGCCTCTCCTCCCACAGATCTGGAAACACATGAAAAGAGCCATGACTCATGGGCTACAACTTTTTCAGCTGCTTGATATGAACACTGATAGGCTCGGCTCCCATGTTTTCATCACCCCACAGGCTAGCTGAGGGGGAAAGGGCTCTGTGGGTTTCAAATAAAGTGCTTCCTGACTGTAATTGAGAGCCACTGAGAGATTCCGTGGAGAGGTTAGGATGTGGTTCCTGTTCCTTTGCTAAAGTCAGTGGAGAGGATGAACTGGGGGGACACCAGGGTATCCTCGGATCCTTACAGGTATGGCATTTGAGGTATTTCAAATCTGTCTTTACAAAGTATCAGAGAATCCATGCTTTCCTGCATTCCATCCTTTGTATTTTGCACTGTTGTCTAGAACTGAACGCGTGTTATCTCTTGTGGTGGTGGTGGTTGTTATTTGGCTTGCTCTGTGGACTGGGTGCTCTGTGAGGGCAAGTCTTTTTAATCACTGGATCTCCAGGCCTGAGCTCAGTGCCTGATAGGCAATAAGTGCTTAACAGGAATCGTCGGCTGCATAGATGGATGGATGGATTGGTGAATGGATCAGTGAATGGCTATACTAATGAAACTGGGGAAAAGACAATACGCCAGCACAGTGGACTGTGTACATATGCAAATACTCTGTGATTAAAGGGTGGGCACGGGGGAGGAATTATTGATAAAAATCCTGGTTCTGAAATTCAGAATACTTACTTTGCTGGCAAATGTGAGATCCTATATTAGGCATGAGAGCAGTCACTTTGTCCTTAAAACCCCTAAGTAATTTGGGGGAGAATTTGGAATGAATGAAGAAAGTGTTCTGAAAAGTATAAATGGATGTCGGTGACAAACATGACATTTTAAATGAAAATTAAAACAGATTTGGTTTATATAAAAGTAAGATATGTTGAATCTGTAGGAGATTTACATGGACAGAAAGCTGAATGCTCCATTAAGAAAGAGATAGAAATTCATCCATGCACTCGTTGAAATAGTATTTTTTGAGGACCTACTTCATACTGGATACAATAGACCAACAGATGAATTGATCCGCATCACAGTCCTCTGGGCCTTCATGGTTCAATCATGTAGTAGATACATGAATAAGTGATTGTAATAGCAAAACAATGGAGGTGTGATTATGGCACTACAGAAACACAAGAGATGGAGATGTTTAACCATGCTCAGACAAATCTAGAAAGGAGCAAATGGTGACATAGGGACTATAATTTAAAGGATGTATGGAAGTTTGCCATGCCGGGAGGGGAAAAGAGGTGCTACATGTGCAGACATAGAGGGGCTGGGAAGAACAGGGTGCATTCTGGGAAATGCCAGTACTTGTGTGTGCTCATGACTTGGGGCTGTGGATGAGGAAGGGATGAGATGAAAAAGATAAATGGAGAAAATCACTCAGGACTTGTACACTAAACCTTGGATTCAAAATGATCCCTCCATATAGATGATGCATAACTAGAGAATGTAGTAATCAGGGATAAGTGATTTTCCAGGTATTGACATGTCTTGCCTAAAGAGTGTATTGTAATTCCACTTTGACAGGTGGAAAACCATGTTCAGTGGTTATGTAGTCCTGATCTGATGTGCTTTTAATTCTTTTGGGAAAGGCAGTTGATTTAAAATGTAATAATGTGATTTAACTTTATAGCCTTTTGTCAATTAGATATACATTATTTTATAAATCAGAAAAAATTCCTTGGAAAAAATATCACCACGGTTTTATTTTAGGCCATGTGGAGAATCTTCTTATACTCAAAATGGACTCTCTGACAAGTCAGAAATAAATCTAGGACCCCTGGTTTCCCACACATTGACTTTCTTATGAAATCACTCAGCTCAACAAATGTGAGAACCTAAAAACCTGGAAGGTGATATTTTATCTTTGTAGCTGTGTCATGCCAACTCTGTTCTAGAGTTATGTCACCAAGCTTTCCTGCAGGACTTTGAGTATCTAACTTATAAGGTTGTTCATTCTTTATCTCCAATAACTTCACAGATTTAATTTTATAATTTAGTTTCAAATTTTATTTAGTTTTAGCCAACGAAGTGTTTAACCAAACATCTTCCTCTTAAAAATCAGTTCCCCCAATTTTGTCAGTGCATGAGATGAATGACTGTAGAAAATCAAGAGCACATCTCCATAAGCTGCCTGGATTAGTCTGATATTTGTTGACCTATATTTTTAGAATCCTTATATGCAAAGCACTATTGCATTTGTATGTGTGTAGGGATGTGCAGAAATAACACCAATATTGGCAGATACTCACATAGTAGATACTGTGTTGTAAGGCATTAGTCTAAGTGTTTTTTATATATTAACACATTTAATCCTTGTGTAAAAGGAGAACCTCTTTAAATCCCCATTTTATAAATGAGAAAAGTGAGGCTAGGGAATATTAGTAAGTAATTTGCTTAGATCATAAGCCAGGAAATGGAGGAGGCAAGAATTGAGCTTGTGTTATCTGGGTTTAGAGCCTGTGCTCTTAGACACTGCACTAGACTCCATATCCTGGAAGGAAACTGAGACCTCCTGGAGTTCACAGTGGAAGTACGGGTTATTTAGCCATATGAGAACTACTTCAGAAATACAGAATAGGAAAAATCTGTGTCTGAGGTGATCATTAAGGACTCATAAAAGAGGAAACATTGAAACCAGACCTAAAGGATTGGTGGAATCTTGTCAGATCAGGGTTAAGATGGCACTGTAGGCTGGATATTGCCCACAGGAGCCCACAGGTGGAGGAGAACAGGTGTATTTAGAGGACAATACATGACCCAGTTTGTCTGGATTGATGTGGAAAGCCAGCGTGAAAGAAAGTTATTGGAGGAAAGTTATTGAAAAGGGGGGTTGTAGCAAATTCCAAAGAACTTTAAAGCCTGGATAAGAGAGTCTGAAATTCATTCTTGATGTAAAGATTTGGGAGTTTTATTAGTTTTTAAGCTAAAGAATAAAATGAGGGAAGATCAATTAGGCAGTCATGTAAAGGATTGATCAAGTGAAACAAGAAGATTTGAAAGGAGAAAATGGCTGTTACACTAATGGAGTTAAATGCTTCATCAAGAACAACAAAAACAAAAAGAACAGAGATTTATGAAGCATCTTAACTCTGAAATACAAACTGAGACAATCTGTAACTTTGCTATAGCAGAAAAGGTGCAGTTATGAAGTCTCGCCCACTCTACATCAACAGGACTTTTCCCACCATCTCGAAATCTGGAAGAACCCATTCTTCAGTTCCTCTCTGTACTCTGAAAACATGAGTAACACAATTCTTTAACATTTTTTTCTGTACTCTGGTGATAGGTTTGCCCAAGATAGATGTGCAAAGGAGCACAGTTAGTACATTATTTTAAGATGTTTATGGCTGTCCTGTGGTGCAGGATGATGATATATGTGCTACTTTGAGGTGGGCATTAATAATGGTCAGGGCTTACTCAGGGCACAAAGGACAGGAATGACTGAGTCAGGGAAAGGTTCACAGGCAGTTACAGACATTCTTACCTAAGTCCTTGTGATCTCTGAAGAGGCAGAGCACAAGGAGCTGAACCTGGTTTGAGTTTTGATTTTCTGGTTCGATTGCCTGTGGATCAAGAGGCCACAGACATCCAGATGTCAAGAAAATGGAAGAGAGAACCCATGAGATGTACACGCAACAAGAACTCTGAGGTGGAGAAGAGAAAAGAGAAACACTTTTATGTTCTTTGGACTTGAAATGATAGGGTATCTAACCAAATGTACATTTTCTAGGAAGCTGAGTTCTGAGAGCAATCTGGGAATTTTGAGGCTCATTCGCTCTGAAAACAGCAGGATCTGCATGGCTTTTTATTTCCTTTAGGTGGGTCACAATTAGTTGCATCAGAGAAAATGGTGAGAAGTTTCATCCGGAAGTTATAACTTTTTGGTAGTAATCATCTGAGTAAAGTTCATTCTCTGTGAAACATTTTACTATTCAAGTAATGTGCTGACTACTTCCTTACAATGCCCCAAAGTAAATGGTGCTCTTGGGGTGTTTTGTCAAATGGGGCCTGTTGGACTGTCTTGGTGCCTCATTTTACCCAAGAAGCAGCTTTAGCAAGCTTTAACTTAGGAGGGATTTTGAAATGATACATAAATCCTGAGCGAGTTGAAGAAAAAACAGACTGTGTTTAAATGTTATTAAACTACATTAAGTTTTAAAACTACGACTAAGTCAGCCAAACATGGAAATATAAGCCAGTGATGGAAGCATGACTGTGTTTTTCCATCTTCAAGCTTCAGTCAGATTATGTCAGATGCCAAACCCTTTTCCCACTTTGAATGTGACTATGGGATCAGTCAGTTTGTAAGGCACAAGATTATCAATAAGTCTGATGGTCTAACGCCTTAAAGCTTAAGCAAAGAGTACTGCCAGAGAACACAAACTAGGTCAGGTGCTCTGAGAAAGGTGCTAACAAGACCAAGGCTTTGTTTTGGGTCCATTTGTACCATTTTACTTCCCTTTTCCACTTGCCTCTCTTTTATACTTTTTATTTTAAAATAATCTTAAACACACAGAAAACTTGAAAGAATAGTGCAGGGCATTTACATGTTTTCTTTACTGAGAATCAACAATTGTTATAGTTTTGCCACATTTGCTTTATAATTCTCCATACATTCATCTTTTTCTAGAACCATTTGAGAGTAGGTTGTATATGTCATGCTTCTGTACCCTTTAATTACTTGAGTGCATATTTCCTAAAAACAAGAATATTCTCTTTTATAAATACACTGTATTTATTAAGGGCAATACTTCAAGCTATAGCCCATATTGAATTTGTCAATTGTCCTAGTGATATTATTTATAGTACCAATACCATATCCAGTCTAGGGTTATTCACTACACTTACTCTGGTAGAACTTTGACTAGCAGAAGAGGCTACAGGAAAACCATTTTCAGAGAATGTTTGGAAAGGGGCCATGAGGAGTCAGATTTATTGAGTGTCTTTTTATTTCCAGAAGATGGATTCCTATGAGGTAGTCTGTCAGTCAGTGTTCTCCAGAGAAACAAAGCCAATAGGATATTATTATATATCCTATTTATACATTGTATACATTTGTATATCTCTAATTTTATATTAAATGCATTAAATAATATATTCATATATAATACATGGTAATGATAGTAACAATTCAAATATTGTTGTGAACACAATGAAATGCTGTGAGCTTTCTTAGAAACTTGTGGTGTCATTATTCCTGATGGGAAAAAAATGAGATGGAATTTATCATTGCATAGAAAAATTTTAAACATCTATCTATCCATCCTTCCATCCATCCATCCATCCATCCATCCTTTGAAAGTACACAAAAGAGAGACATAAGTAATGGTTTCAGACCAGTTCAAAACCTGCAGGGCAGGGTAGACCAGAAACTCAGCAGGAGTTGACTACAGTCTTGAGGCACAGCTTCTTTTTTGAAGTGTTTTTATTTATTTTTGAGAAGCAGAACATGCATGTGCAGGGAAGGGACAGAGAGAGGGGGACAGATTTTCCCAAGTGGGCTCTGTGCTGAGAGCAGAGAGCCCAATGTGGGGCTCAAACTTCCAAACTGTGAGTTCATGCCCTGAGCCAAAGTCAGAGTTTTAACCAACTGAGCAACATAGGCGCTCCTGAGACAGAGCTTCTTCTTCCCCAAGAAATCTTCATGGCTGTTAGCCACATCTACAAGATACCTTCACAGCAACACCTGGCTTAGTGTTTAATTCAATAACTGGCCTAGACAAGTTAACTCAGAAAGCTACCAGAGGTAGAGACCATCCTCTACATGTTACGTATGAAGAGTCTTGAGACTTAGTACCACTGTTTTTATTGAGGACACTCATCATACGTGGCTGAACCAGAATATAAACCCAGTGTATCCCACTCCAAAAACCTGTGCTTCTTCTATGGCCATGGCTCCTCTTTTGCCCAACTTTAGCTTGAGATGATTTGGAAAGTGATGTTTCCAGTCACTGATGGTATATAAACATGGCCTGAGTGACTAGCTATCAATAATATTACAGAAATGTTTCAAGCCTGAAATAAAAGCTCGTGCTATGTGTCTTTTCAAATCCCATTTGCCTTTATGACTCTATAGTATGTTTTTAAAAATGTGTTTTAGGGAGCACCTGGATGGCTCAATCGGTTAAGCGTCAACTATTGATTTCAGCTCAGGCCATAATCTCATGGTTCATGAGTTTGACTCCCACCTCGGGCTCTGTGCTAACAGTGAAGAGCCTCCTTGGGATTCTCTCTCTCCTCTGTCTCTGCCCCTCCCCACCTTCTCTCTCTCTCCCTCCACCCCTCAAAATAAATAAGTAACTTTAAAATAATGTGTTTTAAGGTTGTTTTCTTATTGAAATATAATATTTTTTATGTGTAGATGCCTTTGTATTCAGTTAGTACCTCTCATCAGAATAGACAGGTAATTGCACCCTTTTAATTTTTTCCATGAGCTACATTATTTATAGTTTTCAGGGAATTTCAAACTAGTGCTACTATTTGGAAGATCTGTTAAGAGACCACAGAGAACAAATGAGACTTTAGAGAAAAGCCTTGCTTCTCACAATCAATTGTAAAATACTCTTAGGTAAATACAAACTTCATATATTCTAATGAGTCATTTGTATCCTTATACCTTTATTTTGAGGACAATTTCATGGCCTATTTTTTCTTGTTTTCCCTTTACTTTTTTATTTATTTAAATCCTAGTTAGTTCACATATAGTGCAGTATTGTTTTCAGGAATAGAATTTAGTGTTTCATCACTTACACCTAATACCCAGTGCTCCTCCCAACAAGTGCTCTCAGAACCCATGGTTTACCTTGACAGTTATCCTAAACGTTAGAAAAAGTTGCGTCCATTGTAGGGCATTTTAAATAGTAAATACCAGTCACAGAAGTAATATTCACCAAGCATTTTTAGATAACAAGTACATTCCTCAGTGATTTATAAGCATTATCTTATGTGAGTTATTCTTCATAACATCTCGAGGAGGTGAAGTACTATTGTTGCTTCCATTTTAAGGAAAAGAAAAAAAAAAGCCCAGAAAGACTGAATAACCCTAAAAGTAAGGTCCTACCAAAGTGATATGCAGATGGATATTTTGTTTTCTAATTTTTGCTTGGTATCTTAGCATAAATGGGTTTATTGTACATATAATTTAAACTGTCCTTTAAAAATATGAGTATTTCTATTTCAACAGATGATGGAGCAAAGTAATTAGATACCTTGTCTGTAATCACAAGCAAGATGGTTGTCAATTACAAAATTAATTTATGACCTTTTAACACCAGTCCAAAGTTTGCCCATTAAACTACAGCATCGCCTAATAATAAAACCTACTGTTATGACAGCTTAACATATGAAATTTCCCATTGCTTAGCAAATACTAATTGTCTGTATTGCAGTCTATAATTACCATCTCTGGGCAATTGCACGGTTCTTTGCTTGAGTAACATGCTGTCATCTAATCTTAAGGCAGGTTATTATTTTTTTCTAGATGTGTTTTTCACCTGGTAGGGAATAAAAGACAACTCTTTAGTCTGATTTAAAGCATTTGAAACCTAAATGAGTATTATTAAGAACACAGAAAGGACTACATGCCCAGATTTTTCTTTCAGATACTACTATAGTGAGATTTTGTGGATAGAAGTTTCCTATGTTGCAGAGACAAGTCCTGTTACATTTGCATCCAAGAAGTAATGATTGAAATATTACTGTAGGTATGTTGGAAATGCCATGACCTTTGTTAGTAACTGGTGATGTCAATATTCCTGGTAGGATTTAAGCATGGCTGGGGGACAAAACAAAACAAAACAAAAGAGTGAAATGGAATTTATCTTTGCCTAGAAGATTTTAAAATCCCTTCTAATTCAGATAGTTTTTAATTCCATTTGTCTTTCTTTTTACCTAATAGAGAGGACTCTCCTTATTATGCTTGCTATTGTGACCAAGTATAATTCCCATTTTAGAAATTACTATGTTCCCAAATGAAAAAAACTTAAAAATTACCATTTGAGGGGTGCCTGGTGGTTCAGTTGGTTAAGCGTCAACCTTGACTTAAGTCATGATCTCATGGTTTTTGAGTTCAAGCCCCACATCAGGCTCTGTGCTGACAGTGCAGAACCTGCTTGGGATTCTCTCTCTCCCTGCCCCCCTCTCTCCCTCTCCCCCACTTCTTCTTCTCTCTCTCTCTCAAAATAAATAAGTAAACTTTAAAAAAAAGTTACCATTTGATACATTCTGAATAGTGGATGTGGTCATTGTATATATGATTGTACACACATTCACTCTTTTTTAAATTGATTTATTTATTTTGAGAGAGAGAGAGAGAGAGAGAAGAAAAAAAAGCAGTGGAGGGGCAGAGAAAAGGAGAGACAGAATCTCAAGCAGGCTCCATGCCATCAGCACAGAGCCCAATGTGGGGCTCAGACTCACGAACTGTGAGATCATGACCTGAGCAGAGATCAAGAGTCAGATGCTTAACCTACTGTGCCACCTAGGCACCCCTACATACATTCACTCTTCAAGACAAATAACAATCATTTGTTAGTGTTATCACCATCTACTCTCTGAGCTTATGGAGTCTGAAGTTTCTTCAGGTCAAGTCCATCCCTTTTATGGTGTAAGTGTGGAAGCCTACTGCTCATTTTTGCTCTTACAGCTTCTTAAAAATTGGGTGCCCACAGGAGACAATAATTGCTGACTTCCTGCTAAAATTTGTAGAAAGGCAGTCACTGTTCTTGCTGGATGTTCATTTTGTGAGATATTAGTTACTGGTGCAGATGGAAGAGTTAACTGGCCAAGGCTTTGAATTAGGAAAGGGAGAATCTTGTTCTAATCGGGGCTGGTCATTGCTACATATTCACTGAGCTACCATTTGGCTTCTGGACCTTTAGGTAATATCCCTTTCAGCATTCTTTTTTAGTTTCACTTGTTAGTCTTTCCCTTCTTGAACCATTCCTCTTGGACTTTCAGGACCAATTTATATCCCCAGCTACATCTACTAATCTCCTTGTAATCTGAGGAAAGGCTTTTTTCTGTTTCCTTCAGTAAGCTTCTCTCTCATTCTGTCTTTCCCTGTGTCTGTTTCTCTCCCTCCCCCCTCTCCCCTGTCCATCTCTCTCCCTCCCTCCCAAAATGCTTTTCTTGTTTCCTCAGTAGACTTCATATGGCTCATAAATTCAAATTCCAAAGTATTGCCAAGCAAAATTATTACTCCTTCTCTTGTAGGGGTGGGAGGAATTAATCTCCAAACCTTTCTAGGATGTAAACGAAAAGATCCTTACACCCTTCTGTAAGTACCATGTAGAGAAACAAAAATAATTAGGCTTCCAATTGAAAGAGGCTGAATGTATATATCCTACCACAATCATATATTTTGGTTTAAGTTAATCTCAGCTAATTCTTATTTTATCCTGATTAAATCTCAAGTTTAGGAACCTCTGTTGATATTACAAAAGATAAATTGTGTATATTCTAACTAGCAGATTCAGTCAGGATTCTGGTACCAACACAAGGAGGTCAGGTAAGCAGCACCCTTTACACCCTTTACAGCACCTGAGCAAAGCCTTTTCTCATTAGGGCATGTTCTACATTGCATGCATACAGATTAATTCCAGAAAAGGTAAAAAATTTTAGATAATAAAATAAAAACAAAACCCATACACATCTACCCAGAAGACAAATAAAGGTGATATGGGACCAAATCTCCTGTGAATTTTGGCCTTAAAACTTAAATTTCTTAACTTATGAAATATTCAATACATTTTTTGAAAAGTCAAAAATATGCATGCTTAAGCTTCCAGGCTTCAGAAGAAAAAAGTAATTCCTCTTGGATATGACTTAGACACATTGTAGAAGCTTTGCTATGGTTGGCAAGTCAGTGAACATACAGATGAGAAGGGGAAAAGTAATACCCCAATGACTGTCAAAGATGTTCCATGTTGTAGTTCACAGCTTCTGTTAGGCTGTGGAACTCAGATTTATTTCTAAACCTCTCTGAAAAAGCTCTCTGGTGAAACTACTATTAATCTCAACAGACTGGGAAAAAATTCCTAGAAGATATTTTTAATGAAGCATACATAAGAAGCTTAAGTTGAGCAGAATATTAAAGAAAGAGTTGCAAATTCTAATGGTATTAGGTGTGTGTGTGTGTCTTCAATAATGTTTAGGCCAAAAGTTTTCTGTAATGGTATTTTAATATATTTATGTACAAATAGGTAGTATCTAATTTAATTTTAGATATCTTACATTTATGTTAGTAGAGACCTTTGTTCTCGATGTTCACTTTTGGGAAAAACAAGGTAAGAGTCATAAGAGTGGTTCCTCTGTTACAATGGAAGACAAATATTTTTCTCTTTTCTTATAACACTTAATTAGAAATATATTTTTTCAGGAAGCATTTTTACTTCAGTGAACATAGAAACTTTATTCAGTATTTTTCTAGCCTTTGTATTTTTGAAGTACTTTAAAATGAGCTTGATTAGACACACACTCTATCATTGAAGAAAAGAATCAATACAAGATATCATTTGCACTTGACAGATAGCACAGATGCATCATCAAAAGGGTGTATTTATTAGGAAAGAGGTTAAGTTGCCTGTTCAAGTTGGTCTTCCAAGTCAATGGAAGACAAGGGTACACAACTTGTTACCCTGTAGCTTTTAGTGTATTGCCTTGGTTGCTTAGCTCTATGTCTCTTTTTCATGTATTAGTCAACAACACTATAATTATCACGAATGGTAATTGCACACCAATAATTCATCTTCAAATGCAAGTACATAAAAGGATTAATGTTACACAGGCTCTACAATATTAAGAAGGAAAGGTCACTAAATGATGTATTAAAAGAATCATGATAACACACCAACAAATTAAGCCCAACAGGAGAGATCAACATTTGTTGAATAAACTTAATAAAGTCTTGTAGTTTATTGATGTTGCTCTTCCACTGGGCAAAAATAGCTCTAGGATAAGGTAGAGAGACAATAAATAATCGAGTGGATTAGACAGTTGCCAAAACACAGTGGAGATCAAGGTAGCTCAAAGTAAAGTTGTAAGTACAAATTTTAATATATCCATCATTGCCAAAATGTTATCTCAGTTTTGGAATTATTTTCTGAATTTTGAAGAAACAAAGATTATTTTTTTTCTAAATTCTGAATCACAGGCTTCTGGTAGTTATAATTTTAATGAGTCCCTGGGAGGTCATTTCACTAAAGACTTCTTTTAAGTCATGAAGTGTTCTTTCTCTGTTAAAGACCACTCTCCTGCAGGCTTGAATGGTGTTCTATCTTGAGGAATACTTTTAAATGACCGGGGGACATATAAATGTAATACCGTATGCCTGATATAGAAAAAATGGTAGGTTGAAAAGGTGCTCTAAAGGTTTTTATATTAAGTGTGCATTAAGTCAAATAAGTCTAAGACAGGTTCTATGCTATTTTGACATGTAAGATCAAAATGAATTCTACTTCCAGACTTCTAATCCAAGAAACTATATAAAGATAATGACAAAAATATTTCCACCGGTGTGTTGATTGCAGAATTTATTCCAGAACAAAAACAAAAATTAAAAAGCAACCTAAAAGTCCAACATAAGGATTGATTACATAAAAGATACTTTTTGTATGATGCAATAATATGCAGTCATTCACAATTATGCTTATGAATAATTTTAGTGACCTAGAAAGATGTTCCTCACAATAAATTAACTAAAAAACATAAAAGGGCAGAACAAAAATTGTACACAGCTGGATATTTTATATCTTTCCATTTTCTATATGTGTATCTAAAAATTCTGGGAGGAAATATACCAAAATATCAAGACTTTTTAAATTTTTTAATATAGTACTTATTTATTTATTTATTTTGAGAGAGAAAGAGAGAGAGAGAGAGCATGAGCAGGGGAGGGGCAGAGAAAAAGGGAGAGAGATAATCTGAAGCAGGCCCCATGCTCAGCACAGAGCCGGATGCCATGCTAGATCTCATGACCATAAAATCATGACCTGAGCTGAAATCAGGAGTCAGACGCTTAACCAAATGAGCCATCCAGGTGCCCTACCAAACTTTTAAAAGGCTTTTTGTGAACTGTTTATTCTATTTTTATCCCTTTATATATCTTCTAAATTTTCTACAATGAAAATAAAATGTAACCTTAATCAGCCTAAAACAATTAATATTTTTACTTTCTTATTATCATTTTAATGAATTGTTTCAGTTTCTCAAGTATGTCAACTTTGTTCTTTGGCGCTCTCTGTTTTCTCTGTCTGCACTGCTCTTTTCCTATTCTCATGGCTGGTTACTTTATATCATTTTAGGACCGTGCCCAAACATCACTTTCTCAGTGAAACTTTACAAAGCTGCTCAGTGGAATGTACCCTGCCACCATCATTCTTATTCCATTATCTTCATTTTCTTCATGGAACTATCTAAAATTATATCATTAACCTATTATTTAATCTAATTCTTTGTTTAGTGTCTGTCTTTTGCATTAGTAAACAAATATATGAGGGCAGCAGGAAACTTCTGTCTTGTTAATTTTAAGTCCCCACGTCCTAGAACCCTATCTGGAATAAAGGAGGCACCAAATTCATATTTGTTAAATAAAAGGAGGTGATGTTAAAAATTAAAACTTTACAATGTGTGTATAATAACAATCAGGTATATTGAGAAGAAAGGGACTAATGTAAACCTATTCTGTTTTGGCCATTGGTAAGGCAAAACCCATCTTACTTTTGAAGGAGAATATGAACGTTAAGAAATTTTAAAAATGAAGCGAAGAATGAGGATAGCTCATAAAATGAATGTCAGGAAGTCCTAGTCAGATACTGAAGTCAGGTCACAAATCTGTCTCTAAATCCGTGCTCCATATCTTTCCGTGTTGGGTGATGGACCCCTTTGCAGATCCAACAAAAAACCGGAAACATTTTCTCAGAAAAATTCTCATGCATATTTGTAATATACATGACATTTTTCTCACAGTTTCTGCAGAGCATTCTAATGGTGCATGAATTATACAATAAAAGCTACTTCTCTGTCCTATCTGGGAAACATAATAAGTTATAAAGTTTGGGATCCATTGAGTTAAAAATCTTCAAGAAGTTGAGGGGCACCTGGGTAGCTCGGTTGAGTGTCCAACTCTTGATTTTGGCTCAGGCTGTGATCTCAGGGTCGGGAGACTGAGCCTCACCTTAGGCTCTGTGATTAGCACAGAGCCTGCTTGGGATCCATTCTCTCTCTCTCTCTCTTCCCCCCCCCTTCTCTCTCCCTGTTCACCTCTCCCCCCACTCTCTCTCACTTTCTCACTCTCCTTCCTCTTTCTATCAAAAAATAAAATTAAAAACAATTCTTCAAAAAGTTGAAATTACATCTAAGAAAAGAGCAAATGTTCCACTTTAGCCTCTCAGAGAGAGCACACATCGCACATATGAGCACAGTTAGCTGTTACTATCTCTAGGCTAGGAAATGGGGTTGCGATGCTAAGGAACTTGCCAAATTGGAGAACCAGCAGAGTTGTGTTAGAAACAAAGTCAGAGAAGAATGTTTGTCCCACTACAGCAGGTCAATAAAAGTTTCATGGAAAAGATGGCATCTGAACTGTATCTTGATGAGTGATCATAATAATAAAATAATAGCTTGTGTTTATCGAGTACATTGCAAGTACTAGGCACTTTATTAAGTGTTTTACATATATCATATTTCCAAATCCTCACAATAATCCTAATTTCAAGGAAAAGTGAAACAGAGAGATTCAGTAATTTTCCCCAGAATATTCAGCTAATAAATGGTAGAGCAGAGTTTCAAGCCAGTCTGAAGCTGGCTCATCTTTCTTTGTCATTGTAGAGTACTGCTACCAGAAGAGTAAGATCTGAATCGCTAGAGAAGAAGGCCAAGAGACATTCCCAGTGAGAGGATGCTTTAACACCTGCACAGATGTTACTATAAGTCTAGAAACAGCTAAGTAATTTTGAGTGCTAAAAACACAACAAAACAGAATTAATTAATTCCCTTGCGCTATATGGAAATCTATTTTTACAACTATTTTGACATAAAATTGAGAAAAAGAAGTACCATTTTTCAAGATAAGTAATGGAGGGACTCTAGTAAATGAGGAACTCTAGTACATTTTTATTTTACATTAATTTATGTATTAGATATGGTATTCCATAATGTAAAATGTTTGTTTGAGTGACGGCCTTCAGGGAACTGTATCTTCTAGACAAAAGTAAGTTTTGTCTTTCAGTAAAAGGACAAATTCCCTGGCACCTTTATAAATAGGTTAAAGATTGGTATGATGGAAGTGAACCCTCTCATGGAATTTAAAGTGCCTTTAAAAGCTATCAATTGCCACAAACTATAAGGTTTTTCTTCATTGAGTGTCATGATGATGTAGTCTTCTACTAGATGTGAAATAAATACATATATGTCTATCTTTTATCTAGGCAGGTAAATCAAGTGCCCTAAAAGGTTGTCTATTTATTCTCAAAAACTGGTTGTAGTGTATTAAGAAATAGTTGAGAGAAAATAGGGGCAACCTTTGTGCACATTTTAGTTATTTTTAAATGCCATTTTATTGCCATATTCTAATAATACAGTGGTAACAGCACCCAAATATAAGTGTTCTTTCATATAATCTAACACATTTTAGAATTAATTATAGTACTATTAATATTAATGTTAATAATAACTAGAATTTATTAAGTAACTATTATGTATTAGGAAGTATGCCAAGCACTTGAGTGTATTATAATTTAGTTTCTAAAATTATGCTCTGAGGTTAGCTTTTTATTATCCTTTTATTAGCAAATGAGGACTCTGAGAATTGAGATCCAGGAAGCCATGCTAGGGCCCTGAGGCCACATGGTTAGAGTGGTGGAAATGGCATTTGGCCCCAGGTGAGACCCCAAACCCTGGGATTTTAACCCCTACCATCTTAATCAACCATGTCATTTGAATTTAAGAGTTTCTTCATTTAACATTTATTTACCTTCCAAGAGAGACTACTAAACCATGGTTACACAAATATAATGCGAGTAAGAGGAAACATTTAACTTACGGCTGAGAATACTTAGGAATATATTTACTTCTTGATTGGGTGAAGGAAATAATCATGTTTCCTTGCTCACCTATGATGACAGATTATCATACATTTAAAAATCATTGGCATACACCAGTCTTTGTTTTTAATTTCTACAAGGTCAGGGGTCATGCCTTCTATTTCTTTTGTGACATATCATTGTGTTTGGTACAGTACCTTGCAGAGTTAAAGCATTCAAAAAAAAAAATGTTTGTCGACAGCTTTCTCATTGGGCACCTGTCAGTAGCCTACAGTGTACTTTTTCAGATTTAATGAAACCATACTCTTGTAAAAAAAAAAAAAAGTGCATCTATTCTAATACCCCTTGAAAATCTATATACGTACTATAGTGACTTGAAAACATTCATTAATTTTTCTCTGCTTTGTTTTCTCACCTGTTTATTGATGAAAATAATAACTGTTTCTTTTAGCAAGTTGAAACATGAGGCAGTTTCTTAGATAATTGCTCTGAAAATGCTTACTAGTTGCTTACCTTTCACTTCAACAGGTAGCTTATTAAAGTTTTAGTCTTTAAACACTAGCTTCTTTTGTTTACTTTGCATATGTGAAATTGACACCATCTATTAATGTTTTTTCTGTAAATTAATGTCCAATCTACATTATGATTTTGTTGTAGTTGTAACAGCCTCCGTATTGACATAAGTAAATACCAAGTGACCTGGAGTCCTTCATCCAGTGCTTCTACTACTCGGCATATACCTCAAATTCTCCATTATTAATTTCCTAACTGGTATAAAGAAAGAGGGGGTGCCTGGGTGGGTCAGTCAGTTAAGCCCCCAACCTCAGCTCAGGTCACAATCTTGCAGTTTGTGGGTCTGAGTCCCACACTGAGGTCCTAGCCCCACATTGAGCTCCGTGCTGGCAGTGCAGGATCTGCTTGGGATTCTCTCTCTCCTCTCTCCCTCTCCCCTACTTGTGTTCTCTCTCTCTCTCTCTCTCTCTCTCTCTCTCTCAGATGAATAAACTTAAAAAAAAAGGAGTTGAAGAGATCATTTCCAAGGTTTTTAAAGGGTTATATTTTCTAAAACTATTATATTATATACTCTGCATATTTATGTTACTGTATATAGTAAATATAGTATTATTTTCACTGACTATTGTGATTTGATTGGATTTCTTAAGATACAACTCATGATTCAAGGTCAGAATAATGTTGGCTTAAAGTGGAAATATGTTCTGCTGAATTCTCTCAATTATGGTTTCTATTTTTTAAATAATTTATACTTTGATTTGTGAATTTGGGCATTAGGCTTAGGGGTGCAATTTAGTTGTTCTAAGGATGTTTGAAAAGTGGTATGCTATCTTCAAGTAAGACATTTACATGATTTGTTTTAAAATTTGTTGACTACAGTTTCTTAACCTCCATTTCGTCTATATAATAATCTCTGTATAAACCATTTCAAATGTTCTTTAGAAACATAAAAATATCTATTTAAAAATTACCATTATAAATGTTTGTGCTTGTTCTGAAAATTCCAGAACATATGGAATTACCTAATCGCTGAGAGATCTAAAATTTTAGAGTGGATTTAACTCCACATTTTATGGAAAATAGAGAAACAGGTATGAGGAGATTAAGTGAATTGTTCAAGGTCACATAGCTATTGAGTAAATAAATTTGAATCTCCTAATTCTAGGTGTGCCTGGGTAGCTAAATTGGGACTTCAGCTCAGGTTATGTTCTCACAGTTTGTGAGTTTGAGCCCAGGATGAGGCTCTGTGCTGACAGCTTTGAGCCTGCTTTGGATCCTCTGTCCCCCTCTTTCTCTGCCCTTCCCCTGCTCGTGCTCTCTCTCCTTCTCTCTCTTTCTCTCTAAAAAATAATAAAAAAAAACATTAAAAAAAAAGATCTCCTAACTCTCTCCAGCATTTCTTCCCTCTACAATCTTGCCCATAATCTCTAGCGTATTTTGCATCTCTGTTGTTTGGGATATACATATTTAGGATACACTGGGATATATTGCTATGTCTTCTTGAGGGATTCACCCTTTTCCCTTATATAATGTCCCTCTTGGTTTTGATTTTTTTTTTATTCTTAAATGTATCTGTCATTAATATACATTAGTGTCATATATTATATTATATTATATTATATTATATTATATTATATTATATTATATATTGTATGTAAATGTATAATATATTAATATACATAAAAATGGAATTAATATACACATCTAAATGAAAATTAAACTCCTTATCTCTTTAGGACAAGAAGTAGTTTTACAACTACCCTGAGAAATTTAGGCTCCTTCTTATTTTTTTCTTTTTTCAAAATTTGTATTGAGCCTTACAGAAAGAGAGAAGGCACCTTATTACAGGATACTTTGGATTTGTTTCCACACCACCACAATAAAATGAGTCAAGTGAATTTTTTTGTTACCCAGTGCACATATAAGTTATTTTTACCCTATACTATAGTCTCTTAAGTGTGCAGTGGCTTTATGTTGAAAAAACAACGTATATACCTTAATTAAAAATATTGCTAAAAAATGCTAACCATGCCTCAATGTTGATGGCTACTGAATGATGATGGTGGTGGTTGCTGAAGTTGGGGCAAATTCTTAAAACAAGACAACAATGAAGTTTGCTGCATTGACTTTTTCTTTTCATAAGTAATTTTTGCAGCACGAAATCCTGATTAATAGTATTTTACCCATGGTAGAACTTTAAAAATTGGAGTGAATCTTCTCAAAGTTGGTTGCTGCCTTACCAATTAAGCTTTTGTGTTATTCTAAATTTTTGTTGTCATTTCAACTATCTTTAAGCATCTTCACTAGGAGTATATTCCATCTCAAACAAATCACTGTTTTTGGTCATCCATACAGAGAAATTGTCATTCATTACAGTTGTATCATGGGATTGCAGCAATTCAGTCTCATCTTCAAGCTCCACTTCTAATTCTACTTATCTTGCTATTTCCACCACAACCTCACTTACTTCTCCACTGACGTTTTGAACCCCTCTAAGTCATACATGGGTTTTAGAACAAACGTCTTCCAAACTCCTGTTCATGTTGAAAATTTGACTTCTTCCCATGAATCACAAATGTTCTTAATGGCATCAGGAATCCTTTCCGGAAGGTTTTCAATGTACTTTGCCCAGATCTATCAGAAATCACTGTCCATGACAACTATAGCTTTACAAAATGTATTTCTTCAACAATAAGATTTAAAAATTGAAGACTCCCTGATCACTGGGCTGCAGAATAAGAGTTGTGTTAGCAGGAATGAAAATAACATGAACCTCATAGTACATCTCCATCAGAGCTCTTCGGTGACAGGGTGACAGGAGAGGAAGAGAGATGGGGGAACAGCTCAATGGTGGAGCAGTCAGAAAACACACAGCATTCATTGATTAAATTTGCCTTCTTATACAGGCATGATTTTTGACGCCTCAAAACAATTACAGTAGTAACATCAAAGATCATGGATTGTAGATCACCATAACAAAAATAATAATAATGAAAAAAGTTGGAAATATTGTGAGAAATACTAAAATGTGACACAACTACATAAAATGAACAAATGCTATTAGAAAATGGCACTGATAGATTTCCTCAATGCAGGGTTTCCACAGACCTTCAATTTGTAGAAAACAATATCTGTGAAGCACAATGAAATGAAGCACAATCAAATAAGATAAGCCTGTACAGCCAGGTGGAAGTGAAATCCAAGTTCCTCATGTGGCCTATATTGACCCTGATGGGGAGAGCTCCTCAATACTGCTGAACAGGGTGGGACTTCCAGCTGACCATTTGGTCTCCACTGACACCATGTTGGGGGTGGGGGTGGCCTCATCATCACTGGATAATGACGAAAGTCCTGACACTCCACTAGTCCTCTTATGATACCCCCTCAAGGGGAAGGGGACTGATACCTCATTACTTCCACATGGGAGTGAAAGTGCAGACTCCCCACGTGACCTCCACTGGCATCACGATTTACTGGCAAGGATGAGAATCTCAGCCTCCTACTTGATCCTTTTCTGACACACCTCTGGCAAGGGCGTTTGGTGTCTTTTTATAATCTCTCAAGATGGAAGCCTTGTTTCCTCATTCAGCCTTTACTGGCATGAGTGGAGATAGGACTATAGACGTTTCCGTGGTGTTGGCTGGAATAGAGCAGTTACTTTTTATAAGTTTCTTGCCTTGTGAAGCTGCCCCTTTCCTGGCCTTTTCACTAGAAAGAAGACCTTTGATGGAGATTTTTTGTTTGTTTGTTTGTACCTGTTGGTATTTCTGTGTTGCCATTTTCTTCAGTTCCAAGTGTGGGATATCTAAGGTGAAAAGGAAACCCAGGGAACTCACCATGATGTTAAATTCTGTGGCCAATCTGACTGTTCTCCACCGTTCACAGTGTTATGTTTGTTTTGTGTGTATGCCATGGACAAATAGGGAAAAGTACATATACTCCTTTTTCCCAGAAGGAGAAGTCTATCTGCATATTTTGAAAATAGTGACATGAAGGTCATTTGTGTTATAAAGACTCAAAAGGATGTTACTAATATCCAGAAATTCCCAAAACACTGCTTTCCTAACCACTAAATTTTAAGGCCCATGAGGTCAGGAGCTATTAATTTTACTCACTCTTGGGCAACTTTCAGTCCTTTGTTGTTGGTGTAAAGACAAAACATTTTCTTATCTTTATAATCAAGTTTTTCATATCTGAGAGTGAATGTTGAAGTGGAAGACAATCGGCATGGCACCCAAATGTTGCCGTTCCATTAGAATATTTGTAGCACTCTTCTTGAAAACTTAAGATAATTGTTTGATCCAGGGAAAGGTGGCCCCCTTTTGTTTGATTAAAATTACTTACTCCTCCTATTACTTCAAGGAAGAATTTAAAAGTAACACTTTTTAAAAATATAAAACAAGTCAAGTTAATGGTAATGATAGGGGAAGAATTTTTACTTCTGACTAAAAGAATGATACTCGTCTTTTTCTTTAATGAGAACAGTAAGTAGAAATAATTATTCATGCATGCTTGCCATCTCATTTAGCATTGATATAAAATTCTCTCCAATAAAACTCAAGTGGGATTTTTTTTGCAAGGTTGGACTTTAGGAGGTTTATAATTTCCATTAGGCTGTGAATTTGATTATTTAATCAACCTACTTCAATCCAGAAAAAAATCTCTTATGGCCCATTAATTTAAAGAACCTTCTTTGTAAAGCACATGATTATGAAATGAAAAAAAAGGCAGAAAAAAAATTAAGGATTGTCCTTATCGCTTCCCTTCCTTTGACTCTTATTCGTTGTTTTAAAGAATTCTTCTTGCAATTCACTTGCCGTAAGCTCATTAAATACACTCCTAGCCGTGGTGATTCTAGCATCTTGAATAATAAAGATTAATATGCTGATCCAAATTCAGTTACTGGCCTGAGCATACCAAATATATTAAACTTCCTTTACAGCATAAGAAGTGTATTTCCACCAGAAGAAATGTACATTTCTGAGTTTAATTCATCTAGAGGATTTTGAGTAAAAGTTTAAGATTTTCCTATGGTTAAAATAGCCACATGAGCCAAAGTGAATTTACATATAAACATTATATATACACATATATCTTATATATGATATCCTATAATACATATGTATGTATTATATGATGTATACATATATATGTACATGTATATATGTATAATATGTTGAAAAAGCATTTTCCAAAGTATACTGTGCTTCCTTTTTTTTTCCTAAAAAAATATCTTCCTAAGAATCATGTTAGTAAATATATAACTGTGTACATTAGTGACTACACATGTTTGCGGTGGGGTAAGAGGTATTCTAAATGACAACGTAGTTACTTATGTTTACTTACTGTTTAGCTATGCCATTAATAGATGACTTAGATTAATAATACCATCTCCAAGCTTGGGATTCCCAAAGTTAACTGAAGCCAGACATTTAATTCTAGTTTATTTATAGAAATTGCTGTTTCTCGGGGCACCTGTGTGGCTCAGTTTGTTAAGCATCCGACTCTGGGTTTTGGCTCAGGTCATGATCTTATTGTTTCGTGAGTTTGAGGCCTGTGTCAGGCTCTGTGATGGCAGTGCACAACCTGCTTGGGGTTCTCTCTCTCCTTCTCTCTCTGTCCCACCCCCCCCCCACTCATGCTGTTTCTCTCTCTCTCTCTCTCAAAACTAAATAAACAAACTTTAAAAAGAAAAAGAAAAAAAATTGCTGTTTCTCAACACTAGCATGGTTAAATGAGAGACCTATGTTAAGAGACTTTACTTGCTGAATCAACACAGGAACTTTTAATAAACACTAAAAGGAAGTAACTGTATATACCAACATATCAACTCACACCCAGTCCTATTCTATAATGACAAATATCATTTTATTTTCCCTTCTTCATCAAATCAGGCATAATTTACATGTGTAAATTATGAGATTTCCCAAAGGATTTCACGTGAGGTGTTTGGGATTGCCCTTCCTTTGTTTCCCATATATCACCTTAAAGGCAATGTCATCATGCCAAATATACGTAAGCATCTGATAATTTGACTTAAGATTTACCATGGAGTTCGTGTTGTCAAAAAATTTCAAAAAGGAAGAGGGTGATATGTTTAGATGTCCAAACTCACTATATCTCAAGTTTGTTCGATTAATTAGGTCTCTGTCTTGTTTTGCAAAAGATAGAGCAGAGGACAAAGGTATTAGGAAAATATATGTTGTTTATATCAGTGGAGATATGACACACATATATTTTACATGTCATAGTGTCTCTCTTATGAGTAATGTAAGCCCCTAATTTGTTCTCTTGATTATGGAATCATAAAAGACTAAAGCTAGGTTTGGATGGCCCTTAGAAGTATTTCACATTGAAAAAGGGTGACTGGCTATCAACAGTCACAGCAGTGGAACTAACACAGACTTCTTTCCAACTAACATTACCTTTCAGTTGTTTGTTCATGCTGAGTTTCTTGCAAAAGATGCCATATAGGAAAGAAACAATTTTCTAGAATCATCTGTTATGATGGGCTTTGAATTTGAGAATGTATACACATATTACATGTATTTATACATATAATGAGGAAGAGGATGTGTGTATTGATTTTATTCCATTTACTTTTATTTAAAATATAGACATTAAATATTAACATTGAAAATATTACGGAAACAAATAAGTGTAAAGGATCGGGTTAGACATAAGTAAAGCCTAACGCCTAGCAATCAGAATATTTTGGGTCTTTTCATGATAAGATGCTTAGCATCTTATACTGATCATTGAAACTGAGTGTCTTGATGGTTTCGTCTGTAAAATGCAGGCAACAGCCCCTTTTCTTTATTTACCTTACAGAGACATGGTGAGGGATAATAGGACTTTTCAAGGAGTTTCTCAAAAACCATTATAGAGTTTTACTGTATGTGGGAATATGTCCTTTGAAACCCATTGGAGAAGAGAGTGTTAGGTGTCCTGGAACTTAATATATCTTATCCTGG
Organism: Puma concolor; assembly: GCF_028749965.1. Lineage (NCBI taxonomy): Eukaryota > Metazoa > Chordata > Mammalia > Carnivora > Felidae > Puma > Puma concolor. Next base: position 51,945,383 of record NC_141679.1, on the reverse strand, counting down.
TTTCCAAATGTAAGATATGGCTGGAGACCATAATCTTGTTTTCTCTTTAATTTTAGAAATTAGGATAATTGCTAGCGGCACCTGTTGAATCAGTCGGTTGAGCATCCGGCTTTTGGTTTCCACTCAGGTCATGGTCTCGCAGTTCCTAAGTTCGAGTCCCACATCCCACTCTCTGCTGTCAGCCTGTCAGAGCAGAGCCTGCTTCGAATTCTCTGTCCCCTTCCCTCTGCCCCCACACTGCTTGCATTCTCCCAAAAATAAACAAGTATTTTTTTAATTTAGGATCATTCCTAAATCCCAGATTTCTACACTTCTTTTTAATAAAAAATATCAAAAATTTCTTTAACATTTTAGAATTCTTCAGTGTTTATACTTTTTAAATACCAATAGAAAACTAGTTTTCCCACATCACTATTCTAAAAGTTCAGATTTTCTTGGAAGTGGCATATCAGTGAATGGCTTCTGCATAGGGGAAAATCCTTTCTCCTTTATGCTCTGCTTTAAGCATATATCCTGAACTCCTTTCTCTTGCTGACCTCCTTTGCCCTGTAATTCAATGATATCCTTGCATATCTTTACTGTTTTTATTTGGTCATAGGGGTGGTATCATTCCTTTTCCCCAAGGCTAACCACTTTGTCTCATTTTTCTCTACCCTCAAGTGTTCTGCTGCTCAACACTGATCTGTTTTCCTAACTACATATCAAGATCTCCATGTTATGTGTCCTTACCTCCTTATATGATAGGTAAGGAAGAAATGTGTGCTAAATAAATAATGATCACAGTTGAAATTCTGATTACTTATCAGAAATACATGATTTGTTTCAGTAGTTAAGTTTTTTATCTTCCTGATTTGTTAGTCTAACTGGTTAAAAGCAAGCAAAAAAATATGATGGGTACCATTTTGATTTCAAAAATACATACTTAACATACTTAAGATTAACTGTGGAAGATTTATGTGGAGTAGTATCTAGAAAAAGCATAACGGACAGGCATACAAGAAATAAATGCGTATACAAAGGCATTTCCTCTATGGGACGAAGATGTTTCATAAATGTAAATTATTTCCAAATTAACTTGTAGATGTATCACAATTCAATTAAAATCTCAATAAATATTGTGTTTTTCAACCATGTAAAATTATTAATATAAAAACTGGGTGATGATATACAACATATTTTAAATTAGTAAGATGAGGATTTGTCCTATCAAACCACATGATAAAGCTACAGTAGTTAAAGTATAAGATATTAGGTTAAAAAAGATACTTGGCCCAGAAATAGACTTGATAGAATGATTTTATGTATGATAAAAACGACATCTATTCTCTTTTACATTCTAGTTTAGGAATCTGTGTATGCTTTTAATTTTTGAGTAGCTTTCCTAGTGGAGTTTACCTGTTTTATTTTTAAAGAATCAGTTCTTGAATTCATTTATCAATTCAACTTTTTCACATTTTAATTAATTAGCTTCTGTATGTATGTAAATATTTTGTTATTAACTTTTATTGCCTTAAGGTCAGATCACTGGCTTCTACAAGGTGTTCTTTTCTGGAGCTCAATTCATTTATTTTTATTTTGCAGTAGATTATTTACAGTTTTTATTAATGGTCTATAGACACATGAAAAGGTGAATTATCTATTAGGATTGTACATAATTCAACATTTATGTCATCAATCTTATTAAAATTTTATGACCTCATTTCTCATTTTTTATTTGGTCTATGCAAAAACTGAAAGAGAATGTATTAAATTTTCTAATGTATTTCTGTTTAATTATCATTGTGTTTTTTACAGTTTTGCTGCATACACTTTGATGTTAAGTTATTGAGCTCAGAAGTTTTGTGACTGTTACATCATTAGGGTATTTTCTTTTTATTTATATACCTCTTTTGTGTTGACTGTGTATTTGCATTATTTTTTTTATCTAAAATTATATGCCCACTCCTAGTGATTTTGCTGTTCTTCTTTACTTCTCTGATATTTGTCCCCACTTTTTTTTTTTGAAGTTTGTTTTTGAGAGAGAGACAGAGAGAGAAAGAGGGAGAGGCAGAACATGAGTGGGGGAGGATTAGAGACAGAGGGAAAGAAAGAATCCCAAGCAGACGCCCTGCTGCAGGGCTCTTTCTCATGAACTGAGAGACCATGACCTGAGCTGAAATCAAGAGTTGGGTGCTTAACCGACTGAGCCACTCAGGCACCCCATGTCCCTACATTTATTTTAAGTAATTTCCTTGTAAACCACATATATTAAGTTTACTTTCCTTTTTCCTTCTAAAGGTATCAGAGACTTTTACTAGGAAATTTAACACATGTTGATTGTCATAACCCAAAATTGTTTGCTTTGTTTTCAATACTTTAGAAAGTATGTATGAACTTCTCTCCTTAACTTTTTATTTTAAAAATCACATTTTTTAGTGAAATAAGAACAAAAATGATATTTTCGGTGTTTTGTATACTTTTACTTTCCTCATCCTCTTCTTTGTAAGTATGTATGTTTAGAGTTCCAAAATATTTTTAAATTACTGTTTTCAAATATTATTCTAAGAATTTTGACATATATTTATTCTCATACACATCTTCAGCTACTTTAAGATTTACCTAAGTAGTTTTTATATTTATCACAAATCAGTGTATAACATATCTCCCCATTTTTAGTTCAGATTACATTCTCAATCTCCTTGAATAGGTTCAGGTAGTATTTTAAAGAATGATACACAGATGTAATACTTCCTAAACTTTTGCTTTATCTGTGAATATCGCTATACTGCTATTAATATAAATAATAACTTTCTAGATATAAAGTTTTAAATCCCAACATTTTCCCCTGAGGAATTAGAGGAACTTAAACCAAAAGAAGGAATATATGTGTGGGATAAAGTCATGATATTGTTGTGTGCAAAAGGGATTAGAGTTAGTCTGTATAATTCCACAGGGCAAAACTAAGATCAAAGGGTAGAAACTATATAGGAAGTTGGCTGAGTAAAAAGTTGATCTCTTTAACACACAGAGCTTTCTAAAGACAGAAGCAGATCTATCTTAGAAATTCATATAATACAGTACAAGTATTACTGCAGTGACTTGTTGCCTTTCTCTCAAGATACTGTGCAGGGGAGTTTATGCTAGATGATTTTAAGAGGAGGGAAACTTTTCCTTGGATAATTACCTGACTCCAAAAATAATTCTCAGTAAATTATATTTGGTTGGAATCTAGATGAGTCTTGCTATACATTGAGTATTTATTTATTTATTTATTTATGAAGCATAATAAAGCCCCCATTTCTTTGGGTAATTAATAAATAGCCTATTATTTGTCAGAGTGTCACAGGCTTTTGCTACATGGTGAATGGGGAAAGCTTGCATTTCAGGTATTCTGTAGATGCTATGGCACCTTTACCTGCCATTTGTCCTGAGCTCTTCTTTGAATGCCACATGATGGTAAGCTATGCATCCATAGTGCTCACACTGGAATCCCCAGAAGGATTATAACCAAAACAAAAGCCCTCTGGTGGAAGATCTGTTTGTAACTCCATTGCATAGTATGTGGCCGTTAACTAGAGGGATTCTAAACAGTTCTTTTAGGAGCCATTTTATGCTTTTTTGTTTTTAATTGCTGAGTTTCGAATGTTACTTGAGTGTGTAGTCTAAATATTTAATGTTTAACATAGACAAAAAAAATAGAGAGAGCTGCTTTTATTGTTAAGGAATGTATACCAGCCACATAGAAGGGAAGAATAGAACAAGAATATAGAATCTGAATTTCCATTTTAGAGAAGGGTAGCTAAATATGCAGTGCACCATTCTCACTTTTAAATATGACATAAATTATAGCTGGACCAGATGGCTTGAAAGAACCTAGAGGAAAATGATAAAGAGATGTTGAACTTCTATTTTTTTTTTCCTTTCTGGGCTCCTACTCTATCTGCCCTATACAGGAGGGTGGCCATGATAAAGGAGGACCAAACGTTTATTAGTGTTTAAAAATAGCTTGATGACTTCAGGGGTCTCTGGACTTTAGTTCCTCTTCTGCCAACTCCTGTTGGATTTGTGTGCATTATCAGAGCTTCACATCCCTCATCTAAAAATTGGAGGGGTTTACCATTAGCTACAATACCATCCACTGACATATTGAGTGCTTGGCTATGTGCCAAGCACTGTGATAAGCACTTTACATGTATTATTATTTCTTGTCTTCACCACAAACCAGTGGGTTAGAGATGTTCCCCAAATGATACTGATTAGAACTTTGACCTGCCTCAGAGCTAACCTGTATACCTGAAAACAATTTAAATCTTAAGAACCCTATTTATTCTAAAATTTTAGGAGAAATTGACCTAGTACTTACGAATGCTGATAATGCTTTAAATTGCCTGTTTCTGAGGAAAACCACCGATGAGCTAACCATATTGTGCCTGAGTCATCCAGCGTTCTTTGACCACTAAGGGCCTTTGGTCTAATCTCCTCTGACATTCCATTTTTGTGGCTGTTTAGTTTGGTTTGGTTTTTAAGAAATTTACATTTTTACTGCATTTAAAACTGTCATTGTTTTCCTTTGGATTGTCATGGTGTTGTGTGTAGAAATTTATATTTTAGCTATTGGCAAAAATGTTGCAACATTTTATCAAATTGCTGGAAAAACACTGTTGGGTTTTTGATCGGCATTATGTCTAACATATACAGTAGTTTGAGGAAATTTGACATCTATAAATATTCTTTAAATATTCAGTCTTACCACCCAGGAACATGACATAGTCCTGTCATTAAGGTGTTTTGAATATTCCCCAATAATATGTTAGATCCTTCAGTAATGATATTTTAGATCTAACATATTTCTTATTAATTTATAAGTATTTCATTTTTTTTTCTTGCTATTCTCTTTCTCACCTGCTGGCCCCTTTGCCTGCTCCTCTCCCTGCCCCATCAAATGTGGACATTAAAAAACTTTTGTCTTTTAGTTTCTTAAACTGTGTGATTATGCTCTTTCATCCAGACCGATGATTATAGTCATCACCTATACAAAGGTGATTTCCAGTTTACCCACTGACCCAGGGTATAATTACCTGTGGCCTTCTCTACTAGGTATCATTAGTATCCCAAACTCGGAGTATTCAGAACCTAAACTCATTATTTTATTTCTGAGGATACATTCATACATTTTACTTCCATATTTTGGTTAATGGTTTTGTGATTACCATCTAAATTCAAAATCTTAAGAGTTAGCTTTTCCTTTCCTCTCACTCTCTTTTTCTATGTGCAATCTACAGTCAGGCCTTGAAGCTTTAAGTTAAGTTCTATGATGTTTCCAGCATCCATCCCTTTGTCTCCATTTCCATATAACTACCATGGACTGTCCTGTCCCCAGCTCTTATCTGGATTATTGCATTGGTCTTCAAATCGGTCTTCGTGCTTCCACCTTCTTTCCTTCCATCCCAACCAGATTGCCATCTTATTATTCTTTCTATGATATAACATCGGTTCAATCTCTCTTCTACTCGGGGCCATTCAATGGTCTGTAGTAGCTACTTACCTAACTTAGTATTAATTTTCTAATTTAGAAAGCAAGACCTCTTACTCCAATTTCCTTTCCATTCTCCTTTTCAGGTCAGTCTCCTCTTCAAGTCATGATACTATCCTGCAATTGGACTATTCCTTTTCTCTAGAAATGTCTGATAATTTTTATTTCTGTGCCCAGTATGGTCATACTCCAGCTGCTCCCTAGAGTACCTTCTTGCTCATTTCTGCCTAGTAAATCCTAGCTTATTTAAAACTGTGTGTTATCTCCCTCTCCTCATATCTTTGTTTTGGAAACTTATCATGGCATGACTCGAATATAACACTGTTTATATAATTGACTTTTCTCCATTTCTGGATTTTTCAGCTCCTTAACTGCAAAAATTTATCTGACTTACCTCCCATTTTACTCAGTGCTTTGTGTACATTTAGAATCTTCTAAATATTTATTAAACCAAATTAAATAGGCCTAATTATCACAGGAATTGTCTGTGATTCAGACTAAGAAGCAAATGCCTAATTTTTATTGGATTCAAAAGGTGGCTTGGTTAAAATAAAGCCCGCAATAACGCTGATTTTTTTTTTCATTTTGTCCCTTCCTAATTCAGGTTTTAATTTAAGGTGAGCAGCTGAAAACCTCTGATTACAAAATCCTGCATGTCAATGTGCTTTTTATAGTTAAAATGAGTTATTTGTTAGAAATGCATCATTGCACCTAGGTATTTGATTCAGAAGCCGTGATTTATGACTTAGACTGGAATTTTATAGGAACAATGTCATATAATACCTGAAAACGCCATTTATTTTCATTCACTATTTAAATTACACTTATACTAAGTTGCAGCAATATTTAAAAAGTAATATTCAGTGCTTCCCTACATTTGCCACACTTTTTATCAGAGTAGAATTGAATTCAAAATTATTGAATGGGAAACATTTCTGCCACAAAAATGTTACTGTTGAATAATTAATCAAATGAGAAACATGTTCAGGTATATATTTTTGTCTTTGTTCTGTGAATTTCATTTTTATTTTTATTTTTTTTTTTTTAATTTTTTTTTTCAACATTTATTTATTTTTCGGACAGAGAGAGACAGAGCATGAACGGGGGAGGGGCAGAGAGAGAGGGAGACACAGAATCGGAAACAGGCTCCAGGCTCTGAGCCGTCAGCCCAGAGCCCGACGCGGGGCTCGAACTCACGGACCGCGAGATCGTGACCTGGCTGAAGTCGGACGCTCAACCGACTGCGCCACCCAGGCGCCCCATTTATTTTTAAAATAAATATATTCATGCCCCTGGATTTTTCCTTTTGAAGTGGGATTTATAACATATCCCAAATCTAAACCCATAGCACATTTTACAAAAGGTAATATAGATACAATTTTCTGATAAATGTTGTGAGGGCCTTTTTTCCAAAATAGATTTAGACTGGAATATTCAGAGATGGACGTGTCTTAGCTAAAGATATTTATTTACTCTGATGGAAATCCAAACAAGGCCTTAGTATATTCTGGAGGAAAGAAACAACCACACTTCATATATATATATATATATATATATATATATATATATATATATACTCATATATATATGAGTGAAAACTTATGGTATCTGTCTTTCTCTGCCTGACTTATTTCACTTAGCATAACACTCTCCAGTTCCATCCACATTGCTGCAAACAGCATGGTTTCATTCTTTCTCATTGCCAAATAGTATTCCATTGTATATATAAACCACAATTTCTTTATCCATTCATCAGTTGATGAACATTTAGGCTCTTTCCATAATTTTTCTATTGTTGAAAGTGCTGCTATAAACATTGGGGTACAAGTGCCCTTATGCATCAGCACTCCTGTATCCCTTGGGTAAATTCCTAGCACTGCTATTGCTGGCTCATAGGGTAAGTCTATTTTTAACTTTTTGAGGACCCTCCACACTGTTTTCCAGAGTGGCTGCACCAGTTTGCATTCCCACCAACAGTGCAAGAGGGTTCCCATTTCTCCACATCCTCTCCAGCATCTGTAGTCTCCTGATTTGTTCATTTTAACCACTCTGACCAGCATGAGGTAGTATCTGAGTGTGGTTTTGATTTGTATTTCCCTGATGAGGAGTGACATTGAGCATCTTTTCATGTGCCTGTTGGCCATATGGAGGTCTTCTTTGGAAAAGTGTGGAGTTTACAGCCACACTTCTTAATGTAGTGACAACTAAGTACATTAGTGAATGTGAAATAAAGTTGAGATACCCAAAGAACCCCCTGACTCTGTAAAAAATAGTCAGGAATCTATAAGAATTATCAACATTTCTTCATCTGTTATGTTGTAAGAGGAAGTATTGAATATCTTAGTTTCATCTGTTGTCCAGAAATAGCTATAATTCACATAGTCTGTATTTTTAATTCAGACCAATAATTGAAAAGTTTAATATCTCCCCTTACTACCAATAATTTAAAAATTGTTTTAATGTTTATTTAATTTTGAGAGAGAGTGCAAGCAGGGGAGGGGCAGAGAGAGAGGGAGACACAGAATCTGGAGCAGGTTCCAGGCTCTGAGCTGTCAGCACAGAGCCCGACTTGGGGCTTGAACCCATGAACTATGAGATCATGACCTGAGCCGAAGTCAGACACTTAACTGACTGAGCTACCCAGGTGGCCCTACCAGTAATTTTAAAAAATTGCCTGATTAATTCTTACATGATGATGAACCACAGAATAATATGCTTTCTGTGTAAAGAGTAATTTTGACCCCCACACCTCCACCTATCCCCAATGAAGAGTAGGAAAGTTCTTTTGATTCAGATTTTGTGTCTTGTGGTTGTCTTTTCCTTTTTCATGTTTTTTTCCCTTTCTGGTAGCAATGTGCCTGTTTTTTTTGCTTTCCTGTTTGGCACTAGAGGTACAAATTTGGCATGCAATCAGTGGCATCTCCTCCTCCATTTCCCTGGAGCCTAATTGTTGGCATTTATGAGGTGTCTGATGCCAATTTTGCTGGTCAGAACTCTGGGATTTAAGTACCTTGTAAAATGGAACTATCTAAACCAAAACACATGGGAAGAGAACTTATTACTGACAAATCAAATGGATGAGTTCACAGTAAAGGGATCCTTTTCTTAGTTGACTTGAAAAATCTGAAAAATTCAACCCTTTTTTAAGCCATATTCAAAGCCTTTAGTCAAAAACATTTCTGAATACAATTTCAAATAACATTACTTTAATAAATACACACAGAAGTATTTTATTCTCTCATTTGGACCCATTTATGTGAATACTTACTATGTGTTACTGGTGCCCAAGTGTTTCCTTTCCCGTGGAATTTATTTTTGCCTGATAGGAGACAAAAAATTAAAGATGTGATTTCAAATGGTTAACCCATTGTGAAAAGCAGTACTACATTTTTAAAAAAAGGGTTCCATAGTGAAATAAGTTTGGAAAGTTTAGTATTAAAATTCACCCAGTTTTTGGGGCGCCTGGGTGGCGCAGTCGGTTGAGCGTCCGACTTCAGCCAGGTCACGATCTCGCGGTCCGTGAGTTCGAGCCCCGCGTCGGGCTCTGGGCTGATGGCTCAGAGCCTGGAGCCTGTTTCCGATTCTGTGTCTCCCTCTCTCTCTGCCCCTCGCCCATTCATGCTCTGTCTCTCTCTGTCCCAAAAATAAATAAACGTTGAAAAAAAAATTAAAAAAAAAAAAATTCACCCAGTTTTTTTCTACAGTAGGATTGGAATTCTTAATATTTTAATCTTCATTATGAATCTCTAAGAAGGAAATATAATATGTAGCATTTCACAATTTTATTACCCTGTGAAAACTTCTTTCCACACACTGTATAGCAGCTCCAGGGTCCTGTAGAACAAACACACTTTGTAGAGCACTTGTCTACAACATGCATAAGTAACTATGAAGGGTATAAATTAAAAATTCACAAGAAAAGCCACATATCTAGACTATGTTTCGTGATAACTTTTTGAACGAAGTTAAAATCATTTGCCAAAACAGAACTTTAATATAATCTTGATACAAGATCTATGTGACAGGCATTCTGTAGGAAAATTGTAATTTGAAGAATATGTATTCATATTGCCTCCAATAAGAGAAATAAATATATTGACAATTTGACAGCGATAATACAAAGTTTTGCTTGACATTATTTTTCCTGTTTATGTGACCTTAAAAAAAGAATTTCTAAAGTAAGGAATGAGGCAAGCATATCTATCATTTTGAAATATAAAGGAGTGTAACTGAACAGGAAGCCCCAAGTTAAATATCCATTCTTCAAACAGTCTAAAGAAAGAGCAAATATGGCTAAAGCAACTGATACTTCTGAGTGTTAAGCTTCTTGAAACAGAGATTCTTTCCTTCTAGCTCCCTTTTATATGCCCACGATCTACAAGGATGCCTGTGCATAAAGGCATTCATAAATATTTCCTGTCTACTCCAGTTGGAATTCAGAGGAGTAGCAAGGGAGAGTTAATAGGATGTGGTTGCTAAGGTACCAGTAGTGACTGACTGGGCCAAGTCACCTAGACTCTGAAAAAAACCAATCTAGCTGTAGATGATGCCTGATAAACCTGAATGTTTGTCTGGCTGAGATGATATCCAAAAGAGTAAGTGATTAGAGCTTCTGGCCAATGATCAGCAGTGCAGAAGAATTTTAGGTTGTCCAAGCTCATGGGCAAAGTGTGGTCAAGGGCAAGGTCAAGGTCCTTGTGTCTGTAATGACAAGTCAGTCATCTGTCTGTCAGCGTCCAGGAAGAGAATAGTCAAACATTGGCATATCAGGATCTTGTGTTCCTCATCCAGTGTTCAGGGAAGAAATCCGGTTATAGGAAATAGGGTTGTGGCAAGGGATATTGGGCTGTGAAATGACACGAAATTCATGGAGGCCATGCTTATTCACCCCTGTTCTTCATGGTGGAGAGCATGTGACTCCCCTACTTCAGGACAGGTTTAGTTTTGGTGACACAGGTAGATCTGATTTTCAAGCTGGGAAGTGGACTGGCCCTGATGATTAAGTGGAGTGTGAGATGGAGTTCCTGAAGATGTAGTCTGCTTTTAAGTGCACACTTACCCAGCTTTCAGACTTTGCTTTTCTTTGAATAGACTCTGTCTGCATTTATGTAACTAAAAAAACTGAATTTGAAATTCAAGATTAAATTCTTAATTTTACATAGGGTTAATATCACATCGCAGAGCCAAAATCCAGACTCCAATCTATAGATCTAGGTCTGCATATCTGTCACTCTATCTTCACTCTGTCCCTTTCCAAATTAGGTTTTGTATTTAGTATATATTTTGGGCCATTTAAAAAATAAGCCTTTTTCTAAGTTATTTCATTAGAACGTGCGATTTACTTATCACCTCAATTCTCATCATAGATAATTTTCCTATTTTTATTTCACTTGGATATGTTATTTCTAGTAACAGAGTATCACAAAACTACATACCCTGTCTTTTGTGAACACTATGTTTTTCCTTGTTAATCTTACACATTAAAAGAAGTTCCTGTTTAATGTAGTCATGAATGTTCTCAATATTTGAGAGACAAAAAGTTAGTTTGGGGAGTGTCTTTTGGACCAGTATGCAATATTAATCACCACGTATCTTTTATAGAACTCAAAATGTGGAGGCTATTTTGGAAATCAGGGCAATAAAAGAGATAACCTCAGTTTGGGAAAATAAGGAAATTAGAAGAAAAATATAAAGAAAGCATTTCAAGAAAAATTGTTTCCAAGATTCCATTTTAAAATAGTGACTTTTCTATGATGATATTTGCTTATACAGAGTAAAAATGTGAGTATTCTGTGCAAAAGGGTATGAATTGATCTGCTATATTACAGAATGTACTCATTTATAAAATCTTGTTTTTCTTTTTTGATTCCACTTGTCTTTATTTTTTCAACTTAAAAACTTGAAAAAAAATTAAGTATATTACCCTAGAGAGACATAGGAATTATTTCATTTATGTTTGGTATTTGTTAACTTAAGGGCTAAATCACGTAATCAGTTTTACTGGGATTTATTTCAGAAGTTCACCCTGAAGAGGGTACTGTGGTTTAAAATATATATATAAAAGGGGCACCTGGGTGACTTAGTCAGCTAAGCATCCGACTTTGGCTCAGGTCATGATCTCGCAGTCTGTGAGTTCGAGCCCTGTGTCAGGCCCTGTGCCAACAGTTCAGAGCCTGGAGCCTGCTTCAGAGTCTGTCTCCCTCTCTCTCTCTGCACCTGGCGCTCTCTCTCTCTCTCTCTCTCTCTCTCTCTCTCTCTCTCTCTCAAAAATAAATAAACATTAAACAGTTTTTAAATTAAAAATTTTTTAAATATATAAAACTACACCACTTAATCCATATGTATACTACACGCATACATACATATCAGCACTGATGATTGTATAATTAAATTAATATATGTCTCTTTATCTCTTCCCATTGATCTAAAACAAGTGTATTACAGTTTTTGTACCATTTTCTATCTGCAGAATGCAAAGAATGTTGGCATAACAATTGGACTTCTTATTTATGTAAGAGAATGAAGTTTAAAATATCATATGAATACCTCCAAATATCTTTTTTTCTTTCATATTATGGAAATTTTCTCATTTATTAATCCACTTCTTAGAATAGTCTTTTTTAAAGATGGCAACTATGAAATTCACTGACTTCAATAATGGTCATAAATGAGCCATCTAAATTCTAAAAAATATTGCTGCTATTAGAAGCTCTTATTGCGTTTTATTGTAAAAATTCCAGTAGATAATCCACTGTATTCCATAAATGCTAAAAAATGAATATTAAATCATGTATGCAGGTATAATTTTTTGTTTTGCACTCTAAACCCACATAGTTATTCCTACTCTGCGATTTCTGGTCAGTAGAATTCATCTGTAAAGTTCTTTGTGTTGTCAACACAGCAATCAGATTGAAGACACTTTCACAAAGCAGTCATCTTTACAATTGCCATTTCTGTAGTAGTGCACATCAAAACAAATTATATCACGTATTCTGTTTTCTTGCCTTCTTTCATTTAAATACTTGATAGCACTCTTCTGCTAACCACACTTCCTTCCAAAATAATTGAAATACTGTGCTGAGAACTTTAGAAATGCCCAGCAAAAGTCTCAATTTTGCTTTTAAAGGTCTGAAATGTCATCCTGATAGAAAATGTCATCTGCAAAATCCTGAATTAGAATAGCCATCAATGGGTTGTGTACTATGGGGCCACATTTATTTATTTTGACTGTTATGGATATAATAAATCATTCTAAAATAATGTTGACATTTATGCATTCCACTAACATGGCAGTTTAACAGCCTTTTCCATATACCGCAGCTTGAGTTAGGGATTTGCTATCACATTTTCCAGCTTACTTCTCCCAATCTTAACACAGCAGACAGTGGTAATGTCAACTGCAGAAGTTCCAAGAGAGAAAAAGATAGATAATGCATTCATTTTTATGGGCGATTTTAAAACTCATGCCATTGAGCACATTTCTCTGAATGGCTCTCATAGCTCACAGTGTTTGCTTCTTTCCTTTTTTTTTTTTTTTCGGGCTACATGAAGCCTTTTTTGTTATAGGTATGGCTTTCGATTTGATTTAATCCTGCTTTCTCTGCATACCAACAGGTGTACAGAATGCATTAGCAAGAAAGACATCATAATTGAAATCAATACCATGACTTTGAAGACTGTTTACATGATGAGTTGTGGTCCTGTGTATTTTATATGCTGCCATAATCATGTCAATGTAATGCATTAGACACTTCGATCAATTCAGTTCACACACACACACATACACACACACGCACACATGCATGAAAAATGCTTAACTCACATTTCTTTTATACCAAATTTATTGTTTAGTTCTTTGGCTTCCCAGTTGTTTATAGACACTGAATCATCAAACACCTGAAAAGAAGAGATTCATTTGTTTTTTCATGTCAAAAATGTGATTTAAGCATCACAATGAAAAAAATCTTTGCTTTAATTATAAAGGTTCTAATTTACGTGTACAAATGAGCATGCATTTCAACTTATGACTGATATTTGCATAACATTATTCCATGTGGACTTCTAATCATTTTTGACTCTTGAAACCTTCATGGTAATCATTGACTGCCCATATTTTCCTATACTAATTCATTAGGTCGGCTTTTGCCCTTCTACCACATGCTGATTCCTCAGGCACAAACCTTGAAGTCTTACAGATGTGGAGTGAAGGGGAATGATGACTTCTCTGTGTCTTATTTTGCTGTAAGAAATGTGTACATGAATTCTAAAGGAGGACCTTAATACTGGATACCAGAACCAGACTACCCACGTTCAAACTTGTCTTTCACCATTTGGTAATGTCTTCATTGGCTGACATCCTGGCCCTGGTAGTGGAAAAGCAGCAATGGCAGTTACATTTAGGGTATCCCTGCCTTGCTGATAAGCCAAGCAACCATTAAGAGAATTTTGGCACTTCCTGTAGAAGCAAGAGTATCTCTGCTTTAAAAATTCTCCATATTATTAAAAGCACAGTAGGGATGTGTAGAACATGCCATTTGATCCGCCTGGTGCTCACATTTAAACTCAGGTTTTAAGAGCCTTGGAATGTACCCTTACTGTGTGATTATAATTAAATTATATTTTGCAGACAAGATGGAAAAAGAAGCTTATTTGTCTCCATTTTAAGATTAGTATTGTTTCCCATAGAGCACCAGATTACTCCAAAGACCATGGAATGTATGTACAACCATTGGCCCTACTCTGATTGAATTTTCACTCAATGTACATAATTATGACCTATAGCTTTTCTGATTATTTTACATATTCAATAGTTATTTTCATACTTGTCATCATTTTCTTAGTGTTCTGAGCTAGGTTCTATTTTAGAGCTGCATTTCTGTGGGCTCCCAGTATGGACTGATGTTAAAGAATATGAAAAAAATCACCCAGACAGAACTATAGTACCACCTTCATACTGTCATTCAGACAGAGTTGGAAAAGTCCCCATGGGGACACTTCTGAAATACACTCTTAACATTTTCTCTGGAGAAAATGAAACTCAGTAGTTGGAATGAAACAAATTTTCTTTGAGGAGGTGACAGAATCCTTTAGTGTACTTTCAAGTGTAAACAAAACTTTCTACAGATTGATGCAACACTATTGGATAAAAAATGTTCACAAATGATTGAATATTGTATCTTCAAGACTTCAGTAACTGTCAGCTATTGGGAGAGTAGATATTCAGACCACTGACTCTGCAGATGTCACAGTCCATCCGCAATTTTTATTTCACTAGCTTTATATATGCAAATATAAAGGAATCCTTAATCAAGAAGAGTTTATTTTGTTTACTACTAAAGATGCCAGCGTACTTTTAAAAAACTCCATCTTTAGCTCTTGCTGTCTCTATCATAATGTTAAAATTATATCTGCCTATCTAATATCTGAGAGAGCTATTGAAATAGGAAAAATATTTTTTTCATTTTGTTGAATTTCCTTATGTCTTCTGAGTGTAAATGTCAAAAATAATATATCTCTCATAAACACCTTTTAAGTATCTACCTAATGGTAAAGTTATGTCCATTCTTTTTAAATATGTACACTGAAGGATGAACCAAAGACTATTACATACTTAGAATGTAGTTGATAATTGCAAAATGCAAGCTGGAGGGTAGCTGTTCTTTACATTAAAAACATTCACCCTACTTTGTTGATAGTAATTTTGAAAAGCCATTTTCCAGAGGTAAATTAATCCAATACTATGCATTTAATAAATAACAATATACAGCATTTAAGATACATGTACAGGGGCGCCTGGGTGGCTCAGTTGGTTAAGCAACTGACTCTTGATCTCAGCTCACATCATGATCTCAGGGTCATGAGTTTATGCCCTGCATTGGGCTCCATGCTAGGCATGAAGCCTTCTTAAGTTAAAAAAAATTAACAATAATTAAAAAAAAATAACGTTTGTTTGTTTTTGAGAGAAAGAGACAGAGCGTGAGTGGGAGAGGGGCAGAGAGAGAAGGAGACACAGAACTGGAAACAGGCTCCAGGCTCTGAGCTGTCAGCACAGAGCCTAATGCGGGGCTTGAATTCATGAGTGGTAAGATCATGGCCTGAACTGAAGTCGATGCTTAGCTGACTGAGCCACCCAGGTGCCCCCCCACAAAAAAATAATAATTAATTTAATTTAATACGTGTATAATTCTAGATAATATAATGTCCAGTGATTCCCAGAGATACTTATTTTTATTAAGTATTTGATAAGTGGCTGCTTATAAACTGAGCTAGGTAATTTTACCTTTATTGACCAACAGAAAAAGAACAGGAAGATAAATGAATGTTCCACAAGTGGCTTCTGCTTCCTTTAAAAAGACAAAAAACAAACAAACAAACACAGAAAAACCAGGATCCAGGAACTAAAAGAATGTATGTGTTTCTTAATAAGCCTCTGTTCTACCACCAGTTGCTATAGATCCTCAGGAAACCAGGCAAAACAAAGGCATGCTGATTCATTTCATTTTGTGTCTGTGTGCTTATCTGTTTATTTTCCTGAATTTCTTTGATCACTCTGGCTTTTCATTTTCCATATTTTTGTGGCTGTATGGACTATTTCTGAAGATTGGCTCAGCACATCAGAATCCCATCCCTCCTGCCTTGTTCAATTTCCTATAGAAAAACACAGGGATTCTTAAATAACTATACTCCCTTCCTCTCTTATTGAAGCGTCTCCAACGAAATGAACTCTCTGGGAACTTTCAAATGATGAGGATGAATAATGTTTATGCAGTTTTATAGGCCTGCATATATATATTGGACTATCCAAGATTAGAATCTGTTGAAGTGGATAAGTATCAACACTGCAGTATATCTGCTATGTTTTGCTTAAGAATGTTATTACACAGAACAAAGTTTTGTATACAATGACAGATTCAGGGTGACCATAAATGAAAAATATTATAGAACGAGTGTTAGCTCTCTGGATATTTGGTTTGCCTGTTTGGGCATATGTGTATGTGTATGTGTATGTGTATGTGTATATGTGTGTTAAGATCTAACGCAATAATTTTCTTATTAAATGCTTTCTCTTCTGTGGCAAAGGATTAGTTACAAACAAATTCCTTGATGAACAAATTTCTTCATGTCCCCATTGAAAGTAATTTAGTTCAGGGCTGTCTAATAGAAATGTATGCATTAATAGAAACATTCTATACCTGTGCTGCTTAATATGGTAAAGCTACATGTGGCTTTTGAGTGCTTGAAATGTGGTTAGTGTGACTAAGGATTTGAATTTTCAAATTTTACTTAGATTTTTTTTTAAATTTAAATTTTAGTTAGTTATCATACAGTGCAATATTACTTAGCCACCAAAAAGAATGAAATCTTAACATTTGCAATGACATAGATGGACGTAGAATGTATTATGCTAAGCAAAAAAAGTCAATCAAATTTTCTTTAGTTTTAATTAACTTAAATTTAAGTAGCTATTTTTAGAGGTACCTGGATGGCTCACTGAGTTGAGCATCTGACTTCAGCTCAGGTCATGATCTCACGGTTCATGAGTTCCAGCCCCGCATCAAGCTCTGTGCGGACTGAGCCTGGAGCCTGCTTCAGATTCTATGTCTCCCTCTCTCTGCTCCTCCCCTACTCATGCTCTTTCTCTCTCTGTCTCTCAAAAATAAATAAACTTTTAATTTTTTTTTAAATAGCTATTTGTAACTGGTGGCTTCTGTATTGAATAACATAGATCCAGTCGATATATAAATGAGCTTGATGTGATTAAAATCATTATTTTGTATAATGTAGCTGAGTATCTTCAGAGATCCAGACCTAAAGGGGGCCCATAATTCTTTCCCAGAGAAACCAGTAATATTAATAAAAGGAACATGTGGGAAGTCATACTAGGTCAGAGTTTAGGCTTTAGAATGTAACAGATAAGCTCGAATTCTGTCTCTGAACCTCACATGCCATGTTACCTTAGAGAAAATGGTCAAATTTCCTTGAGTCCTTGTTTTCCAAGTTGTAGTTGGGGCTATTAATAATGAAATTGTGTCTGTAACAGGCTTATCATTCAACACAGAGAAGTAATGATGGTAATTATGACCCCGGTTATGATGGTGTTATCTTCATACAACTGAACTCATTTAATCCTTATGTCTGTTAAAAATACTATTTTCCATTTCCGCACTTGGGAGAACTGAAGTTCAGAGTTATTATTTTCAAGATTACTTAACCAGTCCAAAATTTGAATTATAAGTCTAGTTAAAAGCCTATTCTTTTCATTCTGCCACAATTGTCTCTATTGGTAGAACCAGTTAGACCTCCAGTTAAAAGTCTAAACTAGTCATTCTCAACTACAAGTATATCACTCCGAAGGTGATATTTAAATCATATTTATTCATAAGAATACTAAACTGAACTTTTAAACTGGAGGAATGAAGAAAGGGAAGGGAAGGGAAGGGAAGGGAAGGGAAGGGAAGGGAAGGGAAGGGAAGGGAAGGGAAGGGAAAGGAAAGGAAAGGAAAGGAAAGGAAAGGAAAGGAAAGGAAAGGAAAAAGGAAAGGAAAGGAAAGGAAAGGAAAGGAAAGGAAAGGAAAGGAAAGGAAAGGAAAGGAAAGGAAAGGAAAGGAAGGGAAGGGAAGGGAAAGGAAAGGAAAAGGAAAGGAAAGGAAAAAGGAAAGGAAAGGAAAGGAAAGGAAAGGAAAGGAAAGGAAAGGAAAGGAAAGGAAAGGAAAGGAAAGGAAAAAGAAAGGAAGGGAAAAGAAGGGAAAGGAAAGAATAAAGCAAGCAAGAAAAAAGAGAAGTTACTCTTCCAGAATCCATATTTGAGGAATATACATTTGCTCATTTCTGAGAGAAGGCATGGAGGAGGTGACTGAGAGGGAGAGAAGGGGAATTTCAGAACACATGAATATGAATGAACTATCTTGAGGGTTAAAGCCCTTTCTGGTTCTGCTTACATCTTTCAAGCAGGAAATGCAAGATAAGGGTTGCAGAATATAGATTTCTGTCTTTTAAAAAACAACTCTGTCCATGTCTTTTCATTACCACCATTATGTCCAGCATCAATTAATCAAACTAGTAACTCCTTCCTCCTTGGAGTGGAAATAGAGAGACAAAACTCCGGCCATAAGAGGAGTCAAGTCACTTCTACATTTGACAATGCCAGAAAGACCTTGAAAATATACCTTCAAAATTAGTGTATATATTCTGATACCTGAGTGCTTAAACCTTTTGACAAGTGCTCTCTAGAGATGAGAGTGATTTATGTTATAATTCAGTGCCAGGAAATAAAGTTGCCTTCAAACTCCAGAGATGGAATTGACATTTTTCTTGGTAAATCCAAGAAATCTAGGTCATGATTCCTAACTGATAAATAACTGACCCTTGATGGGCTATAGTAATTAATTACAAGAGCTTGAAAAATCTATGTTTGTTAGTCCATGATTGGCAGACTGAATAAATAAACATTATGTATCCTGCACATATTTGTCACAATTTGTAAAATTTATGTATTTAAATTCACATCAGTTAATATACAGTGTAGTATTGGTTTCAGGAGTAGAACCCAGTGATTCATCACTTACATATAACACCCAGTGCTCATCCCAACAAGTGCCCTCCTTAATGCCCATCACCCATTTATGCCACCCGCATCAATTCTGTTTGTTCCCTGTATTTAAGAGTCTCTTATGGTTTGCCTCCCTCTCTGTTTTTATCTTATTTTTCCTTCAATTCCCCTATGTTCATCTGTTGTGTTTCTTAAATTCCACCTATGAATAAAATCATATGATGTTTGTCTTTCTCTGACTATTTCACTAAGCACAATACACTCTAGTTTCATGCACATTGTTGCAAATGGCAAGATTTGGTTCTTTTTGATCACCAGGTAGTATTCTAGTGTGTGTGTGTGTGTGTGTGTGTGTGTGTGTGTGTATGGTATATGTATATATGTATATATATATGGTATATGTATATGAGTGTATATATATATATATACACACATACATACACACAGTATTCTATTGTGTGTATGTATATATATACATATATATATATCAAAAAACTGCTAGAACTGATATGTGAATTCAGCAAAGTCACAGGATATAAGATCAACATACAGAAATCATTTACATTTTATACACCAATAATGAAACAATAGAAAGAGAAATCAAGGAGTTGATCCCATTTATACTTGCACCAATAAAAACACGTAAGATACCTGGGAATAAACCTAACCAAAGATGTAAAAGATCTGTATGCTGAAAACCATAGAAAACTTACAAAAGAAATTGAAGAAGACACAAAGAAATGGAAAAACATTCCATGCTCACAGATTGGAGGAACAAATATTGTTAAAATAATGATACTACCCAAAACAATCTACATATTCAATGCAATCTCTATCAAAATAACACCAGCATTCTTCACAGAGCTAGAAGAAACAGTCCTATAATTTGTATGGAACCAGGAAAGACCCCAAACAGCTAAAGCAATCTTGAAAAGGAAAACCAAAGCTGGAGGCATCACAATTTTAGACTTCAAGCTGCATTACAAAACTGTAATTATCAAGACAGTATGGTAATTACACAAAAACAGACACATAGATCAATGGAAAAGAATAGAGAACCCAGAAATGGACCCACAAATGGCCAACTACTCTTCAACAAAACAGGAAAGTGTATCCAATGGGGAAAAAAAAGACAGTCTCTTCAGCAAGTGGTGGTGGGAAAACTGAATAATGACATGAAGAAGATTGAAACTGGACCACTTTCTTACACCATACACAAAAATAAATTCAAAATGGATGAAAGACCTAAATGTGAGAGAGGAAGCCATCAAAACCCTAGAGGAGAAAAGAAGAAAGAACCTCTTTGGCCTTAGCACAGCAGCTTCTTACTCAACATGTCTGCAGAGGTAAGGGAAACAAAAGTAAAAATGAACTATTGGGACCTCATCAAAATAAAAAACTTCTGCACAGCAAAGGAAGCAATCAACAAAACTAAAAGGCAACCGATGGAATAGGAAAAGATATTTGTAAATGACATATCAGATAAAGGTTAGTATCCAAAATCTATAGAGAATTTACCAAAGCCAACACCCCTCCACCCTCCCCAAAAAAACCATCCAGCAAAGAAATGAAATGGGCAGAAGATATGAACAGACACTTTTCCCAAGAAGACATCCAGATGACTGACATGCACATGAAAAGATGCTCACCATCACTCATCATCAGAGAAATACAAATCAAAGCAAAACAAAACAAATCAGAGAAATACAAAACAAATGAGATATCACCTCACACCTGTCAAAATGACTAAAATTAACAACTCAGAAAACAGCAGATGTTAGTAAGGATGTGGAGAAAAGGGACCCCTTTTGCACTGCTGGTGGGAATGCAAATTTGTGCAGCCACTCTGGGAAACAATATGGAGGTTCCTGAAAAAATTAAAAATAGAATTACCCTGTGACCCAGCAATTGCATTACTAGGTATTTATCCAAAGGATATAAGAATGTTGATACGAAGGGGCACATGCACCTCAATGTTTATAGCAGCACTATTTGTTACAACTTAGTATTTTTATTTTTAATAAACTTTTTATTTATTTTGAGAGAGAGAGAGAGAGAGAGAGAAATAGAGAGAGAGAGAGAGAGAGAGAGAGAGAGAGAGAGAAGTGGAGGCGGAGGGAGAGGCAGAGAGAGGGAGAAAGAATCCCAAGCAGGTTTTGCACGGTCAGCACAGAGCCCTATGTGGAGCTCAAACTCACGAATCACGAGATGATGACCTAAGCTGAAGTCAGACGCTTAACTGACTGAACCACCCAGGTGCCCCATGTTACAACTTGTTAAAAGCTTAGAGATGTGGTTTGATTAGGAAAATAGATATTGATTTAAAACAAGAATTCAGAATGCTTATAAAATTACACATCTTCTCACTTAACTTATATAAGAAATACTAATAATGGCATCATGAGGGAAGCCTCATCATTAAGAATTTGGTTTGAATAGTAGACTTTTAGGCTAAAGCTCAGTTCTTGGCTCTATTAGACATTCCTGGTAGCTTCCTGAGGATGATGCTCCTTTCTTGTTTATATGATCTTTACACTTACATTTGGAATTCCTGTCTTACTGGATAGAAGTTGCATGAAGAAATTAATTTTAAAAACATAGTATTTCCCCCAAAACCACAAAGTATCCATAGACTCCATCAGAGGGTAGATGTGAGAACAATGTTCATAGAACTGTAGCAGTTTTGCAGCTGGTTATTCTGTTCTCTACACAAATTCTACATAAGTGTGGAAGCTTTTGATTCAGCCATATTAAGCATACACAGCAGATTTTCCATTTAAAGTAATATAGTTACATTTTTAGAAGAGTTACAAAACTTGCTATTAATTGTAATACTATAAAAATATCACTTGTGCCATCTCCTGGCTTGTTAGCTCAAATGAATAGCATCTAGTATAAAGAAAACAAGTTGTTTACTTTTTTTATTCTTCAGGCTCAAAAGTTTCTGTATGTTAACATTACCACATTAACCTGACTTTAATGATAGAAAATGACAAAATTCCCAATTACTCTATCAGGTTCTGTTTTACAAATCTGTGGTCCAGGGACTACTGAAGCATGAAGAAATTGTTCAATATATTTGTCTTGAACACTATTAATTTAAAATCCACTGATTCACAGTAATTAAAAAACTACCAAAAAACAAAAGTCCAGGACCCAGATGGATTCACAAGTGAATTCTATCAAACATGTAAAGAGGAATTAATACCTATTCTCCTCAAACTATTCCCAAAAGATAGAAGAGGAAGGAAACTTCCAAATACATTCCAGAAGGCCAGCATTACCCTGATCCCAAAACCAGACAGACACCACAAAAGCAGAAGACTACAGGTCAATATCCCTGATGAACGTAGATGCAAAAATTCTCTACAAAATACTGACAAACTACATTCAACAATACATTAAAAGGATCATTGAAAGAGAAAATAAGAAAATAATTCCATTTACAATTGCACCAAAAAGAGTAAAACACCTAGGAATAAACTTAACCAAGGAGATGAAAGACCTGTACTCTGAACTATAAAACACTGATGAAAGAAATTGAAGATGACACAAACAAATGGAAAGATGCCTCATGCTCATGGATGGGAAAAATTAATATTGTTAAAATATCCATACTGCTCAAAGCAATCTGCAGTTTCAAAGCAATGTGTGTCAAAACACCAACAGCTTTTTTCACATACTAGAACAAGTAATACTAAAATTTGTATGGAACCACAGAAGACCTCAAATACCCAAAGCAATCCTGAGAAAGAAGAACAAAGCAGGAGGTATCACAATTCCAGATTTCAAGTTATATTTCAAAGCTGCGGTGATTAAAACAGTAAGGTACTGGCACAGAAATATACTCTACACATAGATCAGTGGAACAGAATAAAGAGTCCAGAGATAAATGGATCACATTTATATGATCAATTAACTTATGATAAAGGAGGCAAGAATATATAATGGGGGAAAATCATCTCAATAAATGGTGCTGGGAAAACTGGACTGCTACATGCAAAAGAATGGAGCTGGACCACATTCTAACACCATACATTAAAAAAAATGGATTAAAGACCTAAATGTGAGACCTGAGGCCATAAATATCCTAACATAGAGTATAGGCACCAATTTCTCTGACATCAGCAGTAACATTTTTCTAGATATGTCTTTTCAGACAAGGGAAGCAAAAGTAAAAATAAACTCTTGGGACTACATCAGAATAAAAAGCTTTTGCATAGTGCGGGAAACCATCAATGAATCCATAAAGCACCTACTGAATGGGAGAAAGTATTTGCAAATGATGTTTTGAAAATGATATAGTTGATAAGGAATTAATATCCAAAATACATAAAGAACTTCTACTACTCAACACCAAAAAAAAAACAAAAACCAAAAAACAAAACAAAAAAAACCAGTCTGATTTAAAAAAGGGCAGAGAAACTGAATAGACATATTTCCAAAGAGGATATACAGATGGCCAGCAGACACATGAAATGATGTTCAACATAACTAATCATCAGGGAAATGCAAATCGAAACCATGATGAGATATCACCTCACACCTGTTTGAATGACTATGATCAAAAAGACAAGGGATCACAAGTGTTGGTGAGGATGTGTAGATAAAGGAACCCTCATGAACTGTTGATTGGAATGTAAATTGGTGCAACCATTTTAGGAAACAGTATGGACATTCTTCAAAAAATTAAAAATAGAAATATCATAGAATCCAATAATTCCAATACTGGGTACTTACCCAAAGAAAACAACAATATTAATTTAAAAAGGCATATGCGCCCTATGTTTATGGCAGCATTATTTACAAGAGCCAAGTTATGAAAGCAACCTAAGTGTACATTGATAGATGAGTGGGAAGAGAAGATGTCACACATACACACACACACACACACACACACACACACACACACACACACACACAGGAATACTATGCAGCCATAAACAAGGTTGCAACAAATGGATAGACATAGAGGATATTATGCTAAGTGAAATAGGTCAGACAGAGAAAGACAAATACAATTAGATGTCACTCATATGTGGAACTAAAGTAACAAAACAAATAAATAAGAAAACAAAGGGCAGAATCCAACCTATACATACAAAGAACAAAATGGATGCCAGAGGGACAGGGGGGTGGGAAGATGGGCAAAAGGGGTGAAGGGGAGTGGTAGATTCAGACTTCCAGTTATGGAATGAATAAGTCATGGGAATAAAAGGCACAGCATAGGGAATATAGTCAATGATACTGTCATAGAGTTGTATGGTGACACATGGTATCTACACTTGTGCTGAGCACAGCATAATAGAGAGAGAAATTGTTTCACTGTGTTATACACCTGAAACTAATGTAACATTGTGTTCCAACTATACTCAAAAATAAATAAATAAATAAATAAAATAGAATAAAATCTGATTCAGTGCCTTAATTCACTGGGAAGCATGGTTAGAGCTGTAGCCACTACCAAGAACCCATTAGGAATTGGGGAAACATTGAAATAACTAGGCTCTGAGTTTAACACAACCAAGTCAATGTGATTTACTCATGCCACAAAGAACACAGATTTTTGCCTTGAAAGAGTGAAAGAAATTCATTCAGGATTTTGCTTGTCTGCATTGAAATGGCTTTAGAGCAAGCAAATTGGAGGTTCTTTTAAATTATTTATGCCTATAGCCCTAAAGCTAAGAAGATAAGTTGTTAGAATTTTTTATTTTTGTGTGAATAGTTTCACAGCTTGTCTTCCCATGTTTATAAGCCTGGAAGGGTGAATCTGTTTTCTTATCTGTTTAAATAAAATATAAAATACACTGAGAAAGGTGTTCATTTCCTAAAATATTACCAGTCACTGGTTAACAACACCATACTATTCATTCCACCACACTCCTAAGATCCTCTAGAATAATTCTGATTTCCTGCAGATGCATTCTTTCAAAATGGGGAATTTATTAACTATATACTTATCCTTTAAGTTCCTTTAAGAGATATTTTTATCTCCTCAAACTAGCTCAGTGCTCACTCATACTTCAAAATATTTTCATTAAACTGAACTATTACTAAAGGTGATTTGATGTTTATACTTCCATTAAGATAAATCCACAAGTCAGGAAAAAGAATTCTTTTTAAGACCAACAGACAGTAGATCCTGATTTTTGTTTTAGAAAATATGGCCACTGTAACCAGAGAGTACCAACAGGGTTGTGAGACTAATTGCAGTATGAACACAATTCCCAAAGGAAACTAAAGCTAGGTTCTGTTAGAAAGTGTTCATAAAATTTATGTGTTCAATACAGATAAATCCAACTAACAGAGTAAGACAGAAAGAATGTTATGTACAATGAATCTAACAGAATGTTACCACCACCAAACCCAGGTATCACATATATCAGATGTTCAATATATGTTTGATGTATGAAAATCTCTAATGTTAAAACTAAAGCCAATATCATCATAAAATGTTTAGAGGGTGGATCAACAAAATCCATGAGAGGGTGCTTTAAAAAAAATCTAGAAAAAACATGGGAGATTGGATGCACAATTTCATAACTGCTTTCAAGATTACATATGCTTATTCTAGAGATTTTTCTCTGTGTGATAAATGGATGAAAAAGAAATATGGCATATGGAATGCATGCATTATCTCTACTTCTCTCCTGAAACTTCATTAATTTAGCTATACAGGAATACACCCAGAAATGACAATGAGGAGAGAAGAGGTCACAGCAGAGAAGTGGTATCAATGAAATGATGGGAAATAGAAATTAAATAGCCACATGCTAAGGACTTGGCAAAGCAGAGGAGCTGGAAGTCTAAATGTCAGCAAAGAGTGAAGCAGGTGTGAAGTGAGGTGATTCAGGTTGTAGATCCCCCAGATGCTTGGAAGTTATAGACGTCATGTGCTATGAAGACATGGAGAAAGCTGAGATTGAAGATGAAGTCTTGTTTCAAAGACTATATGAAAATTAGAAGCCCAGATCTGTTCACCCATCCAAAATCGTTTGGGAGCTTTATTTTTTATAGAAATTAAATTAAGAAGGCTCTGTAGTCCAGGAAACCATATACAATAAAGAGAAGGGACCATTCTGAATGCAGGGAATTAGAAATAGCTGTGACTTTCCCTCCAAAACCCACTGTGCCCCTCGCCAAACTTTTCCCTTAGCCCACCCCCACCAGAACTTTGCAATAAGGCTTATAATTCCAATCTCCTCTTATCTCCTTAAATATGAGATTGGAAAATTATTCTCTAGAGATACGGGCAATGAATAAAGAAGATCCACCACAAGATGCATTGCTGTAAAATACTTTAAATGAGTTTCAAAATATTATGATTTGTATCAAAATATTAAGGATTACATATGATTCCTCCTGGGGTGCTGATAGAGTAAGGGACAATAGTTTTGGCCCTGAGGCTTATAGTCATTTTTAAAGTCAAAACTAAAAATTGTAAACATAAAGTCTGTTTTGAATGCATTTGGAATATGAATTGACAATTGTATATTTATAACCTTGAAACATTCTTAGGCACAACTGTAAGCATTCCAACATTAGCTTTAACAAAAAATAAATCAGCCACAGAATAATGGACACTGGTGGACAAAATAATGGTCTAGTACTTGTGTAGAAAGGGCTATGTTTGGAGATCGAATTGGAAAGTAGGTCTACCTGGTAGCATTCATGTAAGCCAAAAAGCAGGCCTCAAATGCATAGAAATATTATCTGGGCCCCATGAGGACATAAGCAAAAGCCAAGTTTAATTAAAAGGAAGGAAGGAAGGAAGGAAGGAAGGAAGGAAGGAAGGAAGGAAGGAAGGAAGGAAGGAAGGAAGGAAAAACAACTCAAGTTTCTCCTTCAGTTCTTAAAATACTGGCAGACCCTGAAAGCCTATTTTCGGAATTAAGCATAGGTAATTATTTTTAGGCATGGAATCAACAGCTCATGTCTTCAGATTCAGAGGTTTCCAAAATTGGTTTATGGACTTTTCTCTTGGGCTCCTATAACTCATATTCCAGAGCTGATATAAACATAAACTTAAAATATGGGAATCTCTATTAGCTTTTTAATGAATCAGAATGGGGATTGAAAAAAATAAAGATAATTTAGAATGGAGATCTTTTTTTGTTCTTAGATTGAATATGAGAGTAGAGCGTTTTTTCTCCTAATGAGAAATTTATTGGTCAGTTTTACATTTTATTTTCATGACAAATGCCTGTTTATCGTAAGAAATCATACAAGTCTTTAAGAAAAGAATAAAAAATTAAGAAAGACTTTTAAAGGCATTAATTAGCTTACCTGAAATCTTTATAAATTCTTTATAATTTATGTAAAGTAACAAAAAGATATGAAATTGGTATTTAAGAATCCTAAATGATATTAACTGGTCTAAATCTTCTTACCAAGCTGTGATTATTCCAGTTGACTAGTTTCCAGTTGGAAATTGGGAAATAATTACATTTGACATGAATTTCAATGGTAACCTTTCTTTGAATGCCAGTTATTTATAGGTAAGCATATTAAAAATAACTGTATTTAGATAGAGTGAAAAATTATCATAGATATGTTACCAATAGTGGCAAATACATAATATATGGGACTTAAATCAGACCATGTGATTAAACTTTTAATTTTTGATGGTGTAACTTTTAAGAATTTTTCATATATTTATCAGTGAAAATAAGATAAATATTTTTTTATCTGTATCCCAAAGGGTACACCTAATGTGTCTGAAGTTGATTAATATTTCTGGTCTAAAGTGAAAATACATAGTTGGATCTTATATGAACAAAAATTATCAAAATGTGCAAAAATAGTTGGATTTGCATGACTACCATGCTGGCAGAAAGGAGTAAATTAACCATTGAATCAGTCAGTAGTAATCTATAAGGTATTTCAATAATTCATTTAAACTAGTGCATAGAAGATTCCTTGTAAGAAAGCTGTAGAAGGAAGTGCATTTCATCCTTCTGATCTTAATGTATTAATGCTTCAGATTGTCAATACTGGTTTGTTCTTGACTTCTCAAGTTTCTCAAAATATAAATGTTTTGTGACTTATGTATTTTGAAGAGATAATATTTTACTAATATATGGAAATATACTTATTGATTAAATATGCAAATTCCAGAGATATTCTAATTGGATATTACAGAAAACCAAAGAGGCAAAAAAAAAAAAAATTAAATAGTTGCTATCAGGTGGTGATCTTTATCCCCAGAGAGATTGCCTTTAGCAATGATTTCTTTTGAAAACTTGGATGGTAGAGACTGAAATGTTTCTTAAAATGACTGGCATTTACATCAAACAAATAACACTGTTTATTTTTTTTTCAATATATGAAATTTACTGTCAAATTGGTTTCCATACAACACCCAGTGCTCATCCCAAAAGGTGCCCTCCTCAATACTCATCACCCACCCTCTCCTCCCTCCCACCCCCCATCAACCCTCAGTTTGTTCTCAGTTTTTAAGAGTCTCTTATGCTTTGGCTCTCTCCCACTCTAACCTCTCTTTTTTTTTTCCTTCCCCTCCTCCATGGGTTTCTGTTAAGTTTCTCAGGATCCACGTAAGAGTGAAAACATATGGTATCTGTCTTTCTCTGTATGGCTTATTTCACTTAGCATCACTCTCCAGTTCCATCCACGTTGCTACAAAGGGCCATATTTCGATCTTTCTCATTGCCATGTAGTACTCCATTGTGTATATAAACCACAATTTCTTTATCCATTCATCAGTTGATGGGCATTTAGGCTCTTTCCACAATTTGGCTATTGTTGAGAGTGCTGCTATAAACATTGGGGTACAAGTGCCCCTATGCATCAGTACTCCTGTATCCCTTGGGTAAATTCCTAGCAGTGCTATTGCTGGGTCATAGGGTAGGTCTATTTTTAATTTTCTGAGGAACCTCCACACTGCTTTCCAGAGTGGCTGCACCAGTTTGCATTCCCACCAACAGTGCAAGAGGGTTCCCGTTTCTCCACATCCCCGCCAGCATCTATAGTCTCCTGATTTGTTCATTTTGGCCACTCTGACTGGCGTGAGGTGATATCTGAGTGTGGTTTTGATTTGTATTTCCCTGATGAGGAGCGACGTTGAGCATCTTTTCATGTGCCTGTTGGCCATCCGGATGTCTTCTATAGAGCAGTGTCTATTCATGTTTTCTGCCCATTTCTTCACTGGGTTATTTGTTTTTCGGGTGTGGAGTTTGGTCAGCTCTTTATAGATTTTGGATACTAGCCCTTTGTCCGATATGTCATTTGCAAATATCTTTTCCCATTCCGTTGGTTGCCTTTTAGTTTTGTTGGTTGTTTCCTTGCTGTGCAGAAGCTTTTTATCTTCATAAGGTCCCAGTAATTCATTTCTGCTTTTAATTCCCTTGCCTTTGGGGATGTGTCGAGTAAGAGATTACAAATAACACTGTTTAAAAGCCTTATACTTAGGGGTGCTGAGGTGGCTTAGTTAGTTAAGCGTTGGACTTCAGCTCAGGTCGTAATCTCACAGTCAGTGAGTTCAAGCCCTGCATTGGGCTCTGTGCTGAAGGCTCAGAGCCTGGAGCCTGCTTCAAATTCTATGTCTCCCTCTCTCTCTGCCCCTCCCCCACTCACACTCTGTCTGTCCGTCTCTCTGTCTCTCAAAAATAAATAATTTTTTAAAAAATTTTTAAGCTTTATACTTAGTACCAAACTGGGCATTGTCATATTTTTATATTTGATTTCAATATTATTAAGTTTACAGAACTCACATCACTCTTGGAGATGTCTTCTAAAAATTCTGCTGGTTACTCAGAGAAGGCTTTCTAGAGTAACTTCTTTTTATGTGATCACTACACTCAAATACCTTACTTTCAGCTTTATAGATCAAGCAGTCAATTACAATTATAGTCAGAGATTATCCAGCACAAGAAATCTGGCTTGACATACTGAAATTCATAAGATATAGATACTTAAACCAAATTCCAGTGTATTTATTTATAAAGACTGTCTGGTGACCTGAGCTATAGTATCAATTTCAATGGAAGTCAGGGTATCTGAGAAGTTAACGTTAGACTGCACTTCTTTGCTGAGCTTGGACTCAATAAAAAATTATATATATATATATATATATATATATATATATATATATATATATATATATATGTTTTATTTCTTCTGGACAATGAGGAGGACTAATGAATCATCTACACTTCATCATAGAGTACAACTCTCTAGTGACTAGAATATTCCTGCCACCAAAATAAATGATTCCCTACCTGGTTGAAAGTGGTAAATATTGCCATTTTTTTCTCTTCATTTTTCTTTTAATTGAGTAGTATTCATTCAATAACTAGTTAAGTATGTTAATTTAATGGGCTAAATTAAAATGAGTTCAGTTTAATAACTAGTTAAGTAACTTAAAATATGATGTTCAAGGTAGACAAGACTTCTGTCTTCAAACAGTTAACATACTAGTTAGAGATCACAGAAAAACCAAAGGTGTAGTAGATTAAATAGATTACTATCAGGTGGTGTTGGGTGTTATGGAGGAATAAATATGAAGATGATCATACGACCAAGAATAAAGGATTGCTATAGGTCAGGGAAGGCATCTCTGCCAATGTGCCATTAGGGCTAAAATCCGCAGGACAGGTAGGATCCAGATGTGAGTATCTGGAGAAAGGAATTCCAGGGAAAAGGACCAACAAAACAAACATGCATGTCGGAAAAGGAAACATTTGGGTAAGAGATATTCATTCCTGACTCTACACATGAGATCATCAAGTTATGTCAACATGCTATTAAAACACAAATATTTCTGACTGCCTGCTTGTGAGTTAAATTTAAATCAGATATAAACCCCAAAAGATGGGGTCTTTGTCATTTCTGTGTCCCCCATTACCTAGAACAGAGTCAGCTATGGCTTTGGGATTGCAAACTTAACACATATTGTTGAAGTGCATTAATGGTCACATATCAAGGTCATTCCTTGTAATTCAGTAGCAATATCCTTTCACAAAATTACACAAAGGACCAGTCTACTGGGCCCATTCTCTGCACAACTGGCACCTGATTTTGACACTGACATATGCCCTTTAAACTCAGGGGGGGAAGTCCCCATAATTCACATGAACCCCAAGCATTTAGATAGCTAAGGAAGCTAGTACCCATTTTTCCCTTGAAACAGTTCTCAAAAATTTCCGAAGACCCACTTCTTAACAATTCCAATAGTTTCTTCTGTTTCCAGGTGAAAAAAGCAGTTCTTTGATATCATTTACAGAGGTGCCAGTTAAGACCACTTATTGAACAATGAAAAAAAAAGTTAACACTAAATACAAAAGTTCTCCTGGAGAGAGTTCCATTTTAAATAAGCAATTAATCTCTTTAATACTTTTTGGATTGAAACCTAGGGGGCTCCCCAGGGTGAGAATGGTTGATCTGTCCCTACCCATAGCTTGTAAAGAGAAATTTGAATGTGACCCCAAACATGGAGAGCAAGGAGAGACAAAAGCAAGAAGCCACTCCACATTGGTAGGTGGCAGTTTTAATAAGCAAGGAAATTTACTTGCAAGGCTTGTCTTAGGTAGCTGTAAGATGAATAGCTCTCCACCCCCAGCCACCTGATTCTTAAATGTTTATACAGAAGCTTTAATGGGTTCATGAGTTCAGTTATGTGTACCATCCAGATGGTCTCAAAAACACATTACTATTTCAAGGTTGTGTCCTTGAAGTGGCTCCGGCTAGGTAAACAGTGGGCAGAATATACATTCCAAGGACAGGGGAGGGGGTGGGGAGCTTTAAATTGCCTGAGTCTGGCTCTTAGGTCAACCAGTAGGCCTGTCCTCTCAATGATCTCTTCCAACAATACTTTGGTGAAGACAACCTCAATGCAGGTTCTGAAACTCAGGGATGGTCATTCAATGTTATGCCCATACACCAGCTACACGCAATATGTGCCTAGAAGGCAGTTTTGCCATATGGCTATGTAAGGATAAATGTAGCTAGCAACTAACTGAGAGCATGACCAGAATAAGTAACTATGGAAATATAGTGAGAAAGATGACACAGAAACAAAAGAAAAGTATAATAATACAGTTGGAGAAGGAGCATCACTGTTTTACAATTTGTCTGGGTCCTCTTGTTACAGAACAAATGTGAAAACAATACTCATGATTTAATGAGATAACTAGTAATTAATCCTCTACACAAACAGTTCCACAAAAGATTCACAAGGAATACATACAATAGAAAAATGATGGTGTGTGTGTGCATGCGTGTGTGTGTGTGTCTAGGGGAGATATATAAAGATGGAGATATAATTATAGATACATATATATGGATATGAATGAGGGCTAGGAAAAATAGAACTAAGAAAAAAAAATAGTTGCTGCAGTGACATTGCAAACCTGGCTTTGAATATCCTGAAAACCAATATTAAAGGGCACTCCATGGAACACTAGCCCCTGGTGACATTCAGTAAATAAAAGTGCTCAGTGTCAAATAAGTTTTTAAAAGGCCAAATACACTCTGTGATCCTTTTTGAGGACTCAAAGTGCACACTGGAATATTTAATATCTGATGAACCACAGGAAAAAAATTTCATGTTTTTTAGCCTATTGTTTCCCAAACATAATGACCACGTAATCTATTTGTATTTGTTTGTTTCTTTTTACACCCATTATATTCCCATGAAATCGTGTTCCACTAAACACTCTGTGATCCAGAGCTCAGTGCTAGTAGCTTTCAGGAAGTCAATAAAAAGTGTTGTATTCTGGGGCACCTGGGTGGCTCACTCGGTTAAGCGGCCGACTTCAGCTCAGGTCACGATCTCGCGGTCTGTGAGTTCGAGCCCCGCGTCGGGCTCTGGGCTGATGGCTCAGAGCCTGGAGCCTGTTTCCGATTCTGTGTCTCCCTCTCTCTCTGCCCCTCCCCCGTTCATGCTCTGTCTCTCTCTGTCTCAAAAAAAAATAAATAAACTTTAAAAAAAAAAAGTGTTGTATTCTAATTATAACCTTTGGTGATGCAGATATGTCTATTTTATTTATTCCATTGGCAATAATACTTTGTATGATATGGCATTTTTCTTGATTCTATTTATTGAGCATTTTATTATTGTCTTATTTTATAGTATATATTTCTTTTGGGTCCATTTATATTCTTTATGGAAATCTCTGATGAGAGATTAACTAATTAAGCAATGCTTATCCCAATTCAACCATGACTTTGATTTTCAGAATCCTTCCATATGTCATTATGGGTTCCTTACACTTCACCTGCCTCAGAAATAAAAGTCTCTCCAGTGAATTAAATGAATTATGCTGTATGAACACATCAAAATACTATGCTGTCATTTGAAATCATCTTTCAGTTCCTCTACCTGTTACATGTTCATGAACCTGGAGTCCAGGAGGTCAGTCAGATTTCTAGTACTTTTGTTTAATTTGACTTAATCTATCCTACCTGAAAAAGCATGGCTTGTGTATAGATGGAATATTTTGGCAGATAGGGCAACTTGCTGCCACTAATCCTTGTTCATCATGTCATAGAATATTGTTCAACAAAGTATCATCTAAATTTATTAAAAGAGGAGAGGAGTTAAGATGAGGGAGCAGCGTGGAGATCCTGAGCTTGTCTCATCCCTGAATTGCAGCTAGATCAGCACCAAGCCATTTTCAACATCTAGGAAATTGATCTCAGGATTCACACAACAATCTGCATAACTTGAGAAACAGAATTCGGCAGGTGTGAGGTGCAGAGAGGCAAAGTGTAGATGAGAAAAGCTGCAGAGGGTAGGGAGCTGTTTTTGCAGAGAGAAGACAGAGAAAAGAAAGAGGGAGAGTGCATCTCATCAGGATCATGCAAGAAAAGTACTTCTCTGAAAGTAGCTGGAGGCAAAGAGAGAAAAAGAGTGAAAACACTTACAGGGTACTGGACAAGAAATCTGTTCCCAAAAGCCATTGATAGGAAGAAAGGGAGAGGTTTTCAGTACCACCAGGATTCTATAAACAGTAGAACACAGAGTCTGAATTTTCAGAACTCAGTGCCTGGTGGTGCTCTGGTGAGGAAGTAGGGCAAATCCCCAGGAGCAGGCAGCATGGTCTAAGGAGTCCATGTGCCACAAGGAGAAAAGAGGTTCCCCTGCCTATAGTGTTTAGTAGATGCCATACCATCTCCCCACAGACAGAGGTCCAGCAGACCCCAGAGAGCAGCCACGTTTGCTGGTTTTGGGACAAAGACGCCAGAGTGCAGTGAAATCTGGCGCCAGCTGTATGTTGTGCTTCGCCATAATCTCTGAACCTCTGGCACTGCGTGATCACATGAATGTTTTCTGGGGCAAGCCAGCACCCAGCCATTGTTCAGTGAGACCTTCCCACAGAGAGTTGGCAGAGGCCCAAGCCACAGGGTACTCTGAAGTGTGAGGTTTTGAAACACAACCCCATCTGAGATAAAACTCTGGAGGGACAGCTTGGAAGCAGAAAGGGTAGAGGTGGGGTGGTGGATGAGGCCTGAGTCAAAGGAGCAGTCTTTGGTCCCAGTTTGGTGAGAGCACAAAAATCCTGTACCAAACACTAAGGAGTAGGGTGAAGCCATTTCCACCTCTACTGCACATGAGCGCCACACTGATCCACCCCAGTAAGCTAAGTAGTGCCACCTAGTGGAGAACAGAGCTGTTACACCAACCCCCACCTAATTGTACCCTACAAGCACATTCCCTAGAAGACCAGCACAAGTCATTCCACCTGCTTAGTGTATGGATTATAGAGTGCTTCACAGTTTCAGTTCTTGAGGAAACTGGATGTAACTTCAGTCACGTTTCATTCTGTTTGCTGGTTCCTTTATTTGTTCATTTTCTTTGCTTCCGTTTTTGCTTAAATTGTTTTTTCTTTCTTTTTTTCTTCTTTCTTGGATACAGAGAGAGAAAATTTTGTGTTTTTTTTTTTACCTTTTTTATTTTTTAAAATTCTTATTGTATTTCATTTTGTTTTATTCTATTTTATTATATAATTTTTTTTAATTTTTAAATTTTTTCTTACTTTTCTTTCCCTTTCTCTCTATTCTATTAAGCTTCCTTCAACAAGAAAACCAAAACACACCAAGGATCTAGCTTCCTTTATTTAAATTTTTTTGTTTTTTTATTTTTTAATATTTATTTTTTATTTTATTAATTTTATTTTTCCTCCAAAATGACAAAACTAAGGAATTCACCCCAAAAGAAAGAACAGGAAGAAATGACAGCAAGGGGCTTAATCAACATAGGTATAAGCCAGATACCTGAACTCGAATTTAGAACCACGATAATAAGAACACTAGCTGGGGTTGAAAAAAAAGCATAGAATCCCTTTCAACAGAGATGTAAGAAAGAAAATCTAGTCAGGATGAAATTAAAAATGTAACCAAGATACAATCTTGAATGGATGGCATGACAGCAAAGATAAATGAAGCACAGCAGCGAATCAGCGATATAGATGATAAAATTATGGAGACTAATTAAGCAGTAAAAATGAGGGAAACAAAGGTAATGTATCATGGTACAAGACTTAGAGAAGTCAGAGAATATTATGAGCAATTATATGCCAACAAATTGGGCAATCTGGAAGAAATGGACAAATTCCTAGAAACATATAAACTACCAAAACTGAAACAGGAAGAAATACAAAATTTGAACAGACCAATAACGAGTAAAGAAATTGAATCAGTAATCAAACTCTCCCAACAAACAAGAGTCCAGGGCTAGATGGCATTCCAGGAGAATTCTGCTAAACACTTAAAGAAGAGTTAACAGCCATTCTTTTGAAGCTGTTCCAAAATATAGAAATGTAAGGAAAACGTGCAAACTCATTCTACAAGTCCAGCATTACCTTGATTCCATAGCCAGACAAACACCCCACTAAAAAGGAGAAGAAATACCGACCAAATTTTCTGATGAAAATTGTTGCAAAAATTCTCAACAAGATACTAGCCAACCAGATCCAACAATGCATTAAAAGAATTATTCACCATAATCAAGTGGGATTTATTCCTGAGATGCAGGGCTGGTTCAATATCTGCAAATCAATCAATGTGATACATCTCATGAATAAAAGAAATAAGAACCACATGATCCTCTCAATAGATGTGGAAAAAGCATTTGACAAAATACATCATCCTTTCTTTGATGAAAACCCTCAAGAAAGTAGGGATAGAAGGATCATACCTCAAGATCATAAAGGCCAAATATGAAAGACCCACTGCTATATCCTCAGTAGGGAAAAACTGAGATCTTTCCCCCTAAGGTCAGAAACATGACAAAGATGTCCACTCTCACCACTGTTATTCAACATAGAGTTGGAAGTCCTAACGTCAGCAATCAGACAACACAAAGAAATAAAAGGCATCTAAATCAGCAAGAAGACTGTCAAACTTTCACTACTCTCAGAGGTGGGTCTATTTGGAAGACCCAAAAGACTCTACCAAAAAAACTGCTAGAACTGATGCATGAATTCAGCAAAATCACAGGATATAAAAATCGATGTACAGAAATCAGTTGCATTTCTATACACCAATAATGGAGCAGCAGAAAGAGAAATCAAGGAATAGATCCCATTTACATTTGCATGAAAACCATAAAATAACTAGGAATAAACCTAACCAAGGAGGTGAAAAATCTATACACTGAAAACTATAGAAAGCTAATGAAAGAAATTGAAGAAGACACACACACAAAAAAATGGAAAAACATTGCATGCTCATGGATTGGAAGAACATATATTGTTAAAATGTTGATACTACCCAAAGCAATCTACACATTCAATGCAATCTCTATCAAAATAACACCAGCATTCTTCACAGAGCTAGAACAAACAATCCTAAAATTTGTAAGAAACCAGAAAAGATCCCAAATAGCCAAAGAAATCCTGAAAAAGAAAACCAAAGCTGGAGTCATCACATTTCCAGACTTCAAGCTGTATTACAAAGCTGTAATCAACAGAACAGTATGGTACTGGCACAAAGACAAACACATAGATCAGTGGAACAGAATAGAGAACCCAGAAATAGACTGACAAGTGTGGCCACCTAATCTTTGACAAAGCAGGTAAGAATATCCAATGGGGGAAAAAAAGTCTCTTCAGCAAATGGTGCTGGGAAAACTGACAGCGACATGCAGAAGAATGAACCTGGACCACTTTCTTATACCATACACAAAAATAAGCTCAAAATGGATGAAAGACCTAAATGTGAGACAGGAAGTCATCAGAACACAAGAGGAGAAAACAGGCAACAACTTCTTTGACTTGGCCACAGCAGCTTCTTATTTGACATGTCTCTGGTTGCAAGGGAAACAAAAACAAAAATGAACTACTGGGACCTCATCAAGATAAAAAGCACAGCAAAGGAAACAATCAACAAAACTAAAAGGCAACCGACAGAATGGGAGAAGATACTTGCAAATAACATATCAGATAAAGGGGTAGTATCCAAAATCTGTAAAGAACTTATGTGTTTATATAATGGAACATTACCCAGAAATTAAAAGGAATGAAGCCTTGCCATTTACAATAATGTGGATGGAACTAGAGTATATTATGCTAAGTGAAATAAGTCAGTCACAGGAAGACAAATATCATATGATTTCACTTATATGTGGAATTTCAGAAACAAAACAGATGAACATAGGGGAATTGAAGGAAAAATAAGATAAAAACAGAGAGGGAGGCAAACCATAAGAGACTCTTTAATACAGAGAACAAACGGAGGGTTGCTGGTGGGGTGTGGGGTGGAAGGATAGGCTAAATGGGCAAGGAGCATTAAGGAAGACACTTGTTGGAATGAGCATTGGTTATTATACGTAAGTGGTGAATCACTAGATTCTATTTCTGAAATCATTATTACACTATATGTTAACTAACTTGGATTTAAATTTAATAAATAAATAAATTTATTGAATGACAGAAAAATAAATAAACTCATCTTTTATAGGAATACTTAATGTCACATAATTTTTTCACTGTATATTATCGTGTAAAATATAGCCTTAGTCATTATATGTCAAAGGCTATAGATCTTATTGTAGTTTTAAAAATGGAATAATTCCTGGGGTGCCTGGGTGGCTCAGTTGGTTGAGCATCTGACTTCAGCTCAGGTCATGATCCTGTGTTCATGGGTTCAAGCCCCTCATTAGGCTCTGTGCTGACAGCCTAGAGCCTGGAGCCGGCTTCAGTTTCTGTCTCCCTCTCTCTCTGCTCCTCCCCCACTCATGCTCTGTCTCTCTCTGTCTCTCAAAAATAAAATAAAACATTAAAAAAATTTAAAAATGGAATAATTCACTGCCTTTTGTTTATCTAATTATCTGGAAATTTGCTTAATGCTTAATTATTTATTGAGCACCTACTAGCCCTACGTACTGCAATACATACTAAGATTACAGCAGTGAACAAAACAAAACTCCTTAAAGAGTTTACATTATAGTTCACACTAAACATGCACTGTTTTGCACATTAAAAAATAGCTTAGAGGGGCGCCTGTGTGGCTCAGTTGGTTAAGCGTCCGACTTCGGCTCAGGTCTTGATCTTGCGGTCCGTGAGTTCAAGCCCTGCGTCAGGCTCTGTGCTGACAGCTCAGAGCCTGGAGCCTGTTTCAGATTCTGTGTCTCCCTCTCTCTCTGACCCTCCCCGATTCATGCTTTGTCTCTCTCTCTGTCTCAAAAATAAATAAACGTTTTAAAAAAATAGAATTATTTTAATGAGTTTTCCCACTCCCTGTTTGTTTACATAAATTTAGATAGAAAATATATGTCTGAGAAATGTCCATTACCGCAGATATTCCAAGAATATTATTTTGTGTCATGACCCAAGCTTAGGAATAGAGAGTTATAACTATTATTTATTTACCATTTAATTTGTTCTAGGCATATTTCCTATATTTCTCCCAGCTCATATTATTCCTATTTTACATTTGTGAAAATAAAGGGTCACAAAAGTTAGTTTACTCGTCCAAGATTATATACTAACAAAAGATGAAATCACAGGAACAGGATTTGAGCTACGGTTTTCTGCATTGAAAGGCTTTGTTTTGTTTTGTTTTGTTTTCCAGGCAATATATGGGACTCTGAAGGAAATGTTAGTGTAACGTCTTTCTGGTGGAAAAGCCAGAAAAAGCTTTGCAACCACCTCTAAAAACTCATAAGTGAGCTTGCACTTCCAAGTATTTTAGTGGCTTTCAAAGAGTTGTTAGCTGATAAGCTCTGCATCAAAATTCCCAATTGTATCTGTTAAAAATACAATTCACCAGCTGCCATCTTGGCCCTGTTGAGTCAAACTTTCAAAAAGGGTATTATATATTCAGCTGTGTACCCTTAAAATATCCCATGTTATAATTCTTAGCCCCTAGTAACTCAGAATGCAATCTTTCTTAGAAATAGTGTCATTGCAGATGTAATTATCAAGCTAAGATGAAGTCATACTGGAATAAAGTTGGTCTCTAATCCAATTGAATGGTGTCCTTACAAAAAGGCGAAACATGTACACAAACACACAGGAAAAATGCCATCTGAAAATGAAGGCAGATATCTACAAGCCAAGAAATGCTAGATTACCAGCAAAGCAGCAGAAGTAGAAAGAGAGAAAGAATAGATTCTCTCCCACAGCTCTTAGAAGGGATCAACTCTGGCAACACCTTGATTTTGGACTTCTAGCCTCTGAAATTGTAAAAGAGTAAATTTCTGTTTGTTTAAGCTATTCACTTTGTGTTACTTTGTTACAGCAGCCCTAGCAAACTGATGTATGGGAGAACCAGAATTTTAGAGCAAGTATGCCAGGTGATTCTGATGAACACTAAAGTCTGTGGACCAATGAACTAGAATCAGCTCATCTGAGAGAGAGGAGGACAGCAGGTGCCAGAGCAATGGAAAATTTATTTTAAGAATTTAAAGGTACCAAGGGAATTTAAAAGGTAGAGAGAGAAGGAGGAAGAGGAGCAGGAGGAGAGGAGGAGAGAAAAGGAGTGTGGGGGGAGGAGACATCATCAGAGGGCAACCTGGCTCAAGTGACACAATTTCTTCCTCAGGAAAGGGAAAAAAGAAGAAGGAGAAGGAGAAGGAGAGGAGGAGGTGGAGGAGGAAGGAAGGAAGAGGGAAGGAGGAGGAGAAGGAGAAAGAGAAGGAGAGGAGAAGGAGGAAGAAGGAAGAAGGAAGGAGAAGAAGATGGAGGAGAAGGAGAAAAAAGAAAGAAAGAAAGATGAAAGAAAGAAAGGAAGGAAGGAAGGGAGGGAGGGAGGAAGGAAGGAAGGAAGGAAGGAAGGAAGGAAGGCAGGCAAACCAGAAACACCCGGGTCTTAAAGATAGCTGTATGATTTTGAATCAAGAGGCAACAGGGAAAAACAAACAAACAAAATTCTGAAATCTTCCAGCCCAGTAGCTAAAGCTAGTAACCTGGTCAAAGTTCTTGCACAGTGATTTTTTATTAAAAAAATAATTTCTTTGTAGAATCACCTTAGTATTTAAATGGATAGAAATTGATCCATTGTTTTTAACCAACATTACTTCGAATAACTCCTTTTTATTTTCTAACATTTTATAAAAGGAATTGTAAAATGCTGATATTATTCTGCACAGAAAAATTTTTTGTAATCAAAATAGATGCTTGATGAGTACTTAGTTACTTATGTTATTCTTTCTATATTAAACAGATCTATTACAATTAAAAT
The DNA here is from genome assembly GCF_028749965.1 of Puma concolor. Lineage (NCBI taxonomy): Eukaryota > Metazoa > Chordata > Mammalia > Carnivora > Felidae > Puma > Puma concolor. The sequence continues at coordinate 51,904,680 of NC_141679.1, read as the reverse complement.
ATTCCACTTCACAGAACAACTAAACTTACATGCAGATTTTTATCAAGAATACTTTGTTTTTTTGTTTTTTTTTTTTTTCACTGTTTATTTATTTTTGGGACAGAGAGAGACAGAGCATGAACGGGGGAGGGGCAGAGAGAGAGGGAGACACAGAATCGGAAACAGGCTCCAGGCTCTGAGCCATCAGCCCAGAGCCTGACGCGGGGCTCGAACTCACGGACCGCGAGATCGTGACCTGGCTGAAGTCGGACGCTTAACCGACTGCGCCACCCAGGCACCCCAAGAATACTTTGCACAAAAAGAGTCATGCCTTTGGAGAAAGTATATTCTGATTAAATACTTATTTTTTAGGAGGAATTGTATTTTTGAAGGCATATGTAAATGTTTGATTTTCCCTTAAAAAACTGTCTCTGCTTTGGGAAAATCATTACTCTAACCTACATGGCCTAGTTCTCTTTTATACAATGAGAATGCTACCTCAGATAAAGCCTATGTGATTCATCTTAGAAACGTCTTATTTCATCTCCCAAATTTGTAGGCCTTTTATTTTCTTTCTAAAAGGAATAAAATGATAAAACTGGAAGGGAATTTGAGAAGTCATTAAATGCAACTCAAACCTAGGTAACACACTTTTTGTTTATTTTTTTTATTTTTTTTTAAATTTTTTTTTTCAACGTTTATTTATTTTTGGGACAGAGAGAGACAGAGCATGAACGGGGGAGGGGCAGAGAGAGAGGGAGACACAGAATCGGAAACAGGTTCCAGGCTCTGAGCCATCAGCCCAGAGCCTGACGCGGGGCTCGAACTCCCAGACCGCGAGATCGTGACCTGGCTGAAGTCGGACGCTTAGCCAACTGTGCCACCCAGGCGCCCCCACACTTTTTGTTTAAAATAACCCCAGAAGGAAAGTTACCTATCTTAGTCATGACTTTTCAGTGTAAAACTCTATTAGCGGGAACTACATTAGCTTAAATGCTTATTCAATAAGGGAGCCCCTAATAGCTCTGGATTATTTGTGAAGGTAGAACTCCTTTTTGCTTTTAAAAATCCCCTGTTGTGGAGAGTGTTTTGTTGTCATTGTGTTTGCTTGTTTGTTTTCTAATCAGACTTCATTTTACACAGGGAGTTTCCCTTTCTTCCTAAATTAAGTTTAACTGACATTTGAAATTGAATTTCAGTTTATACAAAGTAACCATGAAGGTCTTTATTTGGTTATCTTTATGATTTGTGGTTTTGGAGTCTTGTAGTAATACTTTAAATTATTATGTTTACAATTCTGATTATCATATATGTTAATTGTTTTGGGGAACTTGTATTTTCACGTATTTTCTGGAATTAGATTCAGTAGGATGATATATCATATTTCTCTTGATTATTGGTATAATGTAAGTTTGAAAATAGGAAATTTATTAGGCATTTGTCAGTTCAGATTATCAAAAACAGTTAGTGATGGAGACAGACACATTCATTTGCAATGTAAGAATCAAAGCTGAATTACCTCAAAATGAAGAAAGTTGCCCATAATCTTCCAAACTACTGAGCATAATGGAAAAAATAACTCTGGGATTTAATGGAATGCATGCCTTCATTACAAAGCATCTACTGATTACTTGTAATGTGTCAGTGATGTGCTAAGCAGGCAGTGAGAATAAAGATAAGTAACAATCTACAGGGAAGTTAGATAAATACGTAAGAGATTGCAATGCTGTGGAATAAGAGACATGATACATGTATGCACACGGGGGTAGTGTTCTGGCAAAATTGGGTTTCACAGAAAAACAGGATTGTAGGTGATGACTTTTTTTCAAGCCATACATGGAAAAGAAATCATCTAAGAAATCTTCATAATATTCTGAGCAAATCGTTCAATAAAATTTTTACTTTCATTACAGCAAAGAGAATTGTCAAACTTTTATAACTTTCAGCAGAGACTGAGCCAGAGCACTGTCAGGAAATCATTCAAAAGATCCTAAAAATGTAGATGGGACATTTAACTGACTCTGAGATCCTATGATTCCATGAGATTATATATGGACATAATGGCACATCTGTCCTAAACTTTACCAAACTAGATGTTGGAAATGCACTAAATAATAGGGTCATCTTTTTCTTAGCAACTGCTACCAGGTCTCCTTGAGAGTTGTCCTTAAAAAAAAAGAAGGGTAAAGAAAAGAAACTAAAAAGTATCAGGGGAAAAATGATAATGATTTTTTTTTAATAATGATGATTTTTGATGGTAGTTGAGACCTTTCAGCAGCTGGAATTTCCTCAAGACAGTTCCATTTTACTTTATTTCATTTTAAGATTGTATTTTTTAAAAATTTTTAATCAACTTTATTGAAATTAATTTGCCTACAATAGAAGTCACCAATTTTAAGGGTATAATTCAGTATTTTTTTTTTTTAATTTTTTTTTTCAACGTTTATTTATTTTTGGGACAGAGAGAGACAGAGCATGAACGGGCGAGGGGCAGAGAGAGAGGGAGACACAGAATCGGAAACAGGCTCCATTTTGACAAATGTATACAGCTGTGGAATAGCCACCAAAATCAAGATACAGAACATTTCCATAACCTCAAAACTATTCCCTCATGCCTTTTTGCAGTCACCCCCTTGCCACAGTCTAGCAACCCAACATCTTCTTTATGTCATTGTAGTTTTTTAAAGACTTTATTTGTAAGTAATCTCTACACCCAACATGGGGCTTGAACTCACAACGCTGAGGTTAACAGTCTCATGCTCTACTGGCTGAGCCAGCCAGATGGCCCAAGACAGTTCCATTTTAAAAATGAGTTCCATGTTTAGCATAGTTAAAAAAAAGAAGAATGGCAAAATGTCAAAATGAGTTGAAAATGGAAACATTTTTTTTTCCATTTTAAGCAAACATATGTGGTTGGTGAAAAGTAAATTCACCTCTGTCTTTACTCCCACTCCTCCTAGAAGCGACCTCTGTGACCAGTTTCTTACATGTATCCATGCAAAGAAAATGTATGCATACTTGAGCATGTGATGTAAGTAAATGAGGCGCACCTTTATAAGTAATACGAATGCTAACTCTGTACATATCATTCTGTAACAGGCTTTCAGCAATCTTTTCATATCTGTGCATATAGGACTCACATGACTTTTAATAAAACATTCTAATTTACCTTGAGAGACCACTATTGATGGAACTTTAGATATTTTTACTCTGTTTTTCTGTGTCATTCCTTAAATACATTTCTATGGAATAAACTCCCTAGACAAAATGCTTGAGTCACAGTGTTATGTGCATATGTAATTTTGATAGTTATGCCAAATTATCATGCTAAAGTTTTAACCAGATATCTCTCCCATTTACACAGTGTGTCTACCAATACCTTTATTAGCATGGTGCATTATCAAACTTGTTCTATTTTTCCCAATCTGTTATACACACACACACAAAAAAATCCCACTAATTTTACTTTCAATTCTTTTATAATAAGTGGGGATGATCAATAGCCTTTTGTGTTTTTTTTCTATCCAATGAGTCTATTTCTTGTTGGTTTGGGAAAGCTTTGTAAAATAATTGACAGCCCTTTGTAGTATGAATTCTAAACATTTTTTTCCTGGTTTGCTATTTATCTTTTGACTTAATAAATTTTATGCCATGCAAATTCTCCTGAGTATTTATAAATTGAATTTATACATTTTCCTTTTAATAGTTTTAAAGTGTTATATAATATTTAGAGAAACCTTCACAGATCTGAGATTCCAAAAGAATATGAGGAATAATCCAACTTTATTAGTTTTCCAGATTACTGTAGACTAATAGCATTTTATTGAACAATCCATGCTATTCCTACTGATTTGCCATGTTCTTTATTGTTTTTATTATATACTGTACTACATTTCATTTCTTATCCTTTTAATCAATTTTACTAATTTATACTATACTGTTTTAGTTATTTTAGCCTTATAACATGTTTAAATATTATCTAGACTAACTTCTTTTAATTATTCTGTTCATTTTCCTCAGAAATTTCCCAGATAGTCTTGTTTATATTTTCCCATATAAGTTTTAGATTTAACTTGTCTAGATTTTTTTTAAAAAATCAATTTTTTAAGTTTATTTTTTAATTTATTTAGTAATCTCTACACCCAATGTGGGGCTTGAACTCAAGACCTTGAGATCATGAGTCACATGCTCTGCCAACTGGACCAGCCAGGCACACCAAGAAATCTAGAGGTATTTTTATGAAGATTCCATCAGTTTTTATAGATTAGCTTAGGAGCACAGACATCCCTATAATGTTGAATCTTCCTATCAAGAAAATGGAACAATTTTACATATGTTTAAATCTTTTTGTTTCCTTGTCAAATAGAAGTATTTAAATGAATTGAGTTTAAAATTCATTTAAATTCTTCTTACTTTTTGTCAAGTTTATTCCTAGATATACATTTTTGTTTCCATTGTAAATTAGTCTTTTCCTGTAATTTTCTTTGTAAATGGCTAGTTTGTGTGTGTGTGTGTATGTATAATATATATGTGTATATATGTATATATATATATATTCCAACATGCTAATTTTGAGCAACTACCTAACACAATGCTCTTAACTTTTTCTAGTTGTTTTCATTGACAGATATGTTTTACAAAACCCTTCATTTCTTTCTATAATTCCAGTGTGACTTTGTTTTACATACATTTCTCAGGTAGCATTTACTTGGAGTTTTTTTTTAATTGAATTTATTGGCTTTTCCTTCTAACTAAGGCATTTGGCCACTTTTTGTTAGGATACATAAGTTAGGTTTTCATTCTATTTTTATGAGAGAAATATGACTAAGGGATTGAGAGAGTGTACCCTGGAGTCAGATTACTGGCTTCAGATACAAGCTCAACATCAGTTAGCTGCAGCACCTTTGGCAATTTATTTTACTTTTCTTGTCTTGATTTCCTCATCTATAAAATAAAGATTTGGGGCACCTGGATGGCTCAGTTCATTAAGCATCTGACTTGAGCTCAGGTCATGATCTCACAGTTTGTGTGTTCAAGCCCTACATTCTGCTCTGTGCTGACAGCTCAGAGCCTGGAGCCTGCTTTGAGTTCTGTGTCTCCCTCTCTCTGTCCCTCCCCTGCTGGTGCTCTGTCTCAACTCACTCTCTCTCTCTCTCTCTCTCTCTCTCAAAAATAAATAAGCATTAAAATTTTTAAAGAAATTTTTTTTTTTCAACGTTTATCCGTTTTTGGGACAGAGAGAGACAGAGCATGAACGGGGGAGGGGCAGAGAGCGAGGGAGACACAGAATCGGAAACAGGCTCCAGGCTCTGAGCCATCAGCCCAGAGCCTGACGCGGGGCCCGAACCCACGGACCGCGAGATCGTGACCTGGCTGAAGTCGGACGCCCAACCGACTGCGCCACCCAGGCGCCCCAAGCATTAAAATTTTTATAAATAAAAAAATAAGGATTCTACTGGTATCTTTCACAGAATTGTAAGGATTAATTGGGCTAGTGTTTGTAAAGAATTTAGAAAAGTACTTGTCACATGCTGTTCGTTACTATTATATTTTATGCCATAATTCATTGTCTATATTCAGTTTCTTCTCTTATATATTTCTTCTGAAAATATGGAAGGTTTGGCAGATTGTTTTTTCCAGAAATGGCACCAACAATCTCCCATTTCATACATTCTTGCAATTTTACTTTGACAGTCGCCTTTTGGAAAGATGGGGTCTGTGTCTCCTCCCTTTGAACTTGGACTGGACTTTGTCTGCCTTGCCCAATAAATTAAGGTACAAGAGATGCCGTATGATTTCCAAAGAAAAGTCACAAAAATTCCAAGCACTTCCACTTTACTTTCTAGGGTTGATCATTCTGGAAAAAAAGCAGCTTCTACACAAGCAGTCTGATTGCACTGAGACTACCAGACTGTCATGAAGAATTAACCAGCTTATAGAGACCACACAAAGTGTAGGGGACGCCTAGACTGGTTCTAGTTGCCCTAGATTTTTGGTTGTGCCAGCTCCAGCCACCACATGACTGGAATAACGTAAGGGACTCTGCATCAGAACTGCCGAAAGTCATTTCCAAATGCCTTACCCACAGAACAGATGAGAGATAAAATGATTGTTGCTGTCATAAATTAATGAGTTATGAGATTTGTTGTATAATAGCTAAAGAGAATGAGCAGTTTGTATTCTGGTTCTAGTGGTTACACTTAGATATCATGCTTTTCTATGTATTTTCTATTTTCTGAGAGATTATCTGTTGGCTCCTTAGGATTCTTGATGTATTTAATAGATTTCCACCTCTTGCCTTATTTTACTGTCCAATTATTATAAAGAGTTTTACTCGGCGCTTACTTTTATACCTTTCAAACTCCTTAAATTTTTGCTTGCTATTTACTTAAATATCTCTTAGCCCTAATTATACCACTTACAAGAGTATGAAGCTAGCTTTTCTTGCTAAATCATGTTTTTTAGCAACCTGCTTACTGCATATATATCTTAATACACTATCTTACTGCTGAAAATAGTTACAAGTAGAGATCTCTTCAGTAAAGTGGTTTTCAAAAGAACATTTCTGCTGACAGCAGTAAACATTAATGACACAGCAGTATCCATTGAAAATGCATTTTGAGTATCTGCCATTCAAGTAATCTCTTATTTTATTTCCACATATATTTAATATTTAAGAAATCATAGGAGACATTCATTTAATTTTTCACACATTGCAAATAACTTAGTTTAAAAAATGAAAGAGCAACAACACATATGTGAGTTTGAAACACATATTCCTAATTAATCATATTTTGCATTAAAATAGCACAGTAAATGGAAAGCAGTTTTGGTAAATGTGAATCTAGCTGTTATAGCTAAGGATAAATGGGACTACACTGAGGAAAAGCATTGGGGTTGAAACCATATTTATAATAATAACAGTCATAACATGAAAAATATTTCACAAAACATTTGAAATCTCAGCATAAATTTTGAGAGCATCAGGGTAACCTATCTTTGCATCCTGATTCCTCTAGGAATAAATTAAATTTGTACTATGCCAGTAACCATCAATTGTGAGCCATTCAGCAGTATATATTATGACATACTAGTTAAATTCTTCTCCATCTCCACAATTATCTCTTGCCCTTAATGTCTTTAGTATGTGACTCACTGGATACTGTTGGAATTGTTTTTTCTCATGCTCCCTGGGAAGGAAACAGCAGCTTCAAAGACAAAAATTTTAACACACAAAAAAATGTATTTTCAAAATTATTCAGCCTACACCACATATCAAATATTGTGGGTTTGTGTATATACTGTTTCAAAAGAGATCCCAGTTTGGCCACTCTGATAAACTGATTAATCAAAAATAAAGCCAGCATTGAGCATAAATATTTAGTGTTTTTTAAAAAAATTATGACAGATAGATTTTTGCAGTGATAATGTTTACAAGTACATAGAGACAGATTGGCTTTGGTTAAATAATCTGCACTAAGAGACATGTCACCACCAGAGTCAGGCTAGGGGGGTATAACCAAAGATGAGAGAGAGAGAGCGTCTTATTTAGATATCAAGTAAGAAGTTGGATATACAAATCTAGTGCTCCGTACAGAAGCTCAGGATGAATATGAAAATTTGAGAGTCATCAGCATATAGATAGCATGTACAGCCCAAGGAGTAGAGGAGATAACTAGACAGAAAATAGAAGGTGACCTAAGACATACACCTGTGCAACATTTAATGGTCACGTAGGGGATGAGGACCCAGAGAAATAAATTCACAAGTAGACCAATGAATCAGAGGAAAATCAGATCATTGTAATTTTATGAAAGTCAGGGGAAGATAATGTTGCAAGAAAGAAGGAGTGGTTAGATCTATGGATGCAGCTGAGAGGTCAAGAAAGATGAGGATAGAAATGTCATCACTGGATTTATCATTGAGGTTATTGGTAAGATTTATTCATACCATATGTTTTTCCTAAGCCTATGTAATGTTCCAGACATTGAGCATGGACATAGTAAATGCTCATTAAATATTTGTGAAGAGAAAGAAAAAAGGAAGGGGAGGCAGGCAAGAAAGGAAGGAAAGAAGGAGGCGGGAAGGAGTAAAAAGAGGAAGGGGTGCCTGGATAAACAAGGTGATAATAATAAATTGCATTCTTCTTGCCTGGACAAAAACTGATACTTGATTTTGTGAGATGTTGATTAGGGAGTGAAATCAAAGTCCAGGAAAAAGTGGAAGGCTGCAAACTTGATTGTAAAATACCTTCTCCATTTACCACTATGACCAGGAGTTATTTCAGTCATTTATCTTTTTTTACACAGAGTTGTCTCCTTGGCAATAAGCCCAGCCTTGCATGCCTAGAGCAAGCTTAGCCATGGACCGTTTTCATGCTTTCTCTTAAACTCTGTTCAGGGGGCTATGATTTCAGATTGGCCATTTATTTTAAAGAAATTAAGAAACAGAGACTGAGCACCTTCTTTGATGCTTAAGACAGGCTGCCTTCAAAATCCTAATTGGCACCTGGCTGATAAAGAGCAAGATAATTTTCTCCACTTATGCAATTACAGATCATTTGGTCATCACAGTACAAAACCACAAGAGAGTAGACATCTGTTTGGTTCTTAAGTTCTCATAATTCTTTAATATAATTGTATTTTTATTTAGATGTTTCTTCAGCACAATTATGTGTCATCAGTTAATTTGACCCAGTTGTGGTATGCCCTGCCCCAGCTTCTACTGATGAATAGCTTACTTTGTACCTGTAGGTTGAATAAATAGAAAAACTTCAAGTACCAGAAATTTTGATTTCCATTGACACAGTCCTTTTTTGTTTTTGTTTTTAGGATATTGGTGAGGTTATAGAACCCCATGAGACGATGCATAAGCTATGGATTTCCTCCCTAGAAAAAGACAATCACATCCCAAATTTTAAAACTTGAGGGAGTTTATCAACTCCATTTACAAACAGATCAGCCTAGAAATTCTGAAAGTGTGGGGGAGATAATCTGGCATCTGAATCAGTGTGGACCTGAGGAGACTATTGAAAACATGGCTTTCTTGGCCATAATGAGTCAGAATTTCTACATTTCTTAAAGATTTGAAACTTTTATAATAGTACAATGTTAGTAACCCAGGGGTTCATGGATTCTGGACTAAGAGATCTTAGTTAACTGCACCCCCTCTAAGTAGATCTGTTCTAAACAATAGAAAACGCTGTGTCACTTAATTATTTTCATTACTTCTTCACTCTTCCCCCATCACTACCTACTACCCCTCAAACACACACCACATAAGCGTGCATGAGTTAACACACACACCCCACAAACACACATGCTCATACACACGCCTAGTGCTGTCTTGATCAGAACAGCTTCAAGTTTTCTGTTCTTCATGGAATATTAGGCACTGGTTGAAGCACTGAAAATTTAATCATCTCTTAAATCTTGCTTCTTTCTATTCTGATATAAGAAAAATGATCACTGCTTTAACTATCTTTCATTTCTGAGTGGCTTCAGAAGGTGTATAAAGATAACCTCAGGAACTCTGTTCTGAATCTTCAGGACAGTCTGTACCTAATGCAAAAATTGGCCTCAGAATGTGAACTTTCTACTACACAGTCTCTAATCTTTGCCACGATTCTCTTTGTAACTGATACAAATCTTTAGACCCGTTTATTATTTTTTTCTTTCCTTATTCCCCCTTCCAAATCTTAAGCAGTTGCTTAACATAGGCTTTTTCTTTATACACCATTAAGGATGGATTGTGTTCCAAAAATTAATTTGAAAGTCCTTTGTTTTAAAATTTGAACACATCGTGTTGTGGTAATCATACATAAATGATGGTGCTGCCATCCCAGCCTAGATGGCCTCTTTGACCTAATTATTTCTTGATTCTGGTAACAGGGAACCATAGCTCTAGATATGGTCACCATATCTGCATTTTCTTTGGCTTGTCTCCATATTCTAAACATTGTCCTTAGAAACCATCAGAATGTCTAGGAAAATCTTGTCATCTTTCTGTCTCTTATATCCAAAAGCAGTGGGAAGAAATTCACTCATCCCAACTTTTGGTGATAGAGGAAAAGATAAGAGTGAATTTTAATTCCTTAAGGCTGAGCCTCTCCCAGGCAAAGTTAGAGGAGAGATAGTAGTCTCAGACCTCTCACCTCTGGTCCCATCAACTCTGCCCTTGTAGTGCCTCTACTTTAGAAGGTGGTGGTAAGAGCCTGGCCATTCCTAAGTAGGGGCTGTTTATAAATATGATGTTGACAAGTCAGGGTATGCCGCACCTGAGAGAAGGAAACAATTTAGCTTAAATACGTACATATATATATATATATATATATATATATATATATATATATATGCTGTATTTTATTTATCAAAAGGAATTATCTGAACTATTAAAAAAACAGGTAGTGCAGTGTAATGTTCACCCACATGGAAAGAGAAGCCCTGAGTGAATAGGTAAAAAGGAATTAGGAGTTAGTGTGGGGCAGCTCATTTGAAAAGCCCTCCAGCCATCTAGTTCCGTACAAAGGCTCTAAGCTTTGGACAGCAGAAGAAATGATTTGGCCTAAAGAAGGGCAAAGTAGAAACATTTAGAGTCCAAAGCAAATAGCAGAGAAAAATTTAAAGGGATTAATGAACCTATTCTAAAGAGCAACTAATTACAAGCTTGGATAGCTGAGACCAGAAGCTATGAAAATGTCTGAGGTGACTAGTATAAGGGAGAATGATAAAGGAGTGAATCATCATTTGGAATTATAAGGCAATTATCCAGTACTAAGGAGTTTCAGTGCTTTAAATTCTTTTTCTAGTTTTAGCATGAAATTAAATCAGAAGTTTAGACCATGGAAAAGCCTTAAAGATCATGCTATCATATATGTATTAAGAAGTAATTGATTGTGCGCCATTGTTTAGTCAGCTTGCATGTGTTTGCCTAACACAAAAGACTTGTAACTCCTTCCTTCTCTTTAATTTTAAAGCATTTGTGCCCACCCCAGATCTTTACTATGAACTCTAGATTTGAAATATGTGCTGCAAACTTAGAATGTCAGAAACCAATCTGATCTTCACCCTCAAATTGTTCCTCCTGCAGTCTTCCCCTTTTTGTTTAATGGCAGTTCTCGTCATCTAGTAGTACAAGCCCAGAACCTGGGAGTGGTCTCTGAACCCTCTCTTTATTTTCTGTCAGGAAATCCTGATGACTCTTTCTTTAAAATGTCCCCACATCTGCCTTCACTGTGTCTATCCCCATCTCAGCCACCATTATCTGTTTCCTGGATGACTGCTATAGTTTCCAGTCTACTGTGTCTACTACTGACCCGTTGCATCTGTTCTGAACACAGAAGCCAGAGAGATCCTGTTAAGCATATGCAAGATCATGCCATTTCTCTGCTCTAAACCTCCAATAAAAGGTAGAGAAAAAACCACAATAGCCTATAAAGTCCTGGGGATTTTGTCTCAGTTGTTTCTCTGATCTCATCTACTGCTAGGCCTGTTCTTATTCATCCTCTCCAGCATTCTGGCTATTTGTCATACATGCCAGGGTCGTTTCCACCTCAGGGCCTTTGCACCTGTGTTTCCTCTATCTGGGACGCTGTTTTTCCCCAGATATCTGTTTGGTTTCCTTCTCTTACCTTTTACTATTCTTTCCTCACTTAAATCTTCCTGGACCACCTTAAATAAAATTACAGTTATATACCCCCCCCCACACACACATCAATACTTCCTAGTCATTTTAATTATTATTTTCTCCATAAAACCTATCTCTGTATAGTGTAATATATATTTTTCTTGTTTATTTTGTTCATAATCTGTCTCATCTGTCTGGAACATAAGCATTATGGGAATAGGGATTTTTTTTCTGTCTCTTTTTCATTGTTGAATCCCTGGGACTTAGAGCAGTACCTGGCCTACAGCAGGTCTTCAAAAGTATTTGTTTAATGAAGTATGTCTCCCATTTATGATTGCATTAACCTAAACAGACACTGGAGCAATACAACTTCACTTGCTGTACCTCATAGTGTCAGAGAGTAAGACAAGAGCCTCCATGGGACTTACCCTGTGTACTGTAGGATCCCCTTTTTATTTAAGAAATATTAGCTTGCATAGGAGTCTCCATCTCTCCAGAATATTCTAGTTCTATTAGATGAGGTCAAGGCAAGCACTGAGACCAGGAGGGATGTGAATGACTGGGTGAAAGACAGATAAAATGAAGGATTATGACTCTCTCCTGGTAGTTCTTCTCTGATCCAGCACCTCAGATGCTGTAATGCCATTTTTATCCCTTCTATCCCTCTAGAAGAAGTACAAAAGAAACCTGAACTTGTTCATGTTTGTGTGGACCCCATGGATCCTAGCTGAGAAAGAATACGGTACTCAGAGACTCCTTGGAGAGAAGGAGATGTGTTTGTGAACCTCAGAGGGATGGATAGGTATCAGATGTGCTTCTGTCAAAGGTCTAGTCATGCAATAAGGTCAAGAAGGCAAGGGCATGAAGCTGGATCCAGAATGGGATGAGGGGTTCTGGAGTTACAGGGTGAATAAAGGCTTTAGCCAGATAAATGGAAGATGAAAGAAGATAGTTGGGTACGGACAAGTCCTCCAAAATCTAACATCTGTGATGGTAATACTTTGCTCTCTGATTTTATCAAATCCACCTAGATAAGATCATTTAATGATTAAAATTTAGGCTTCCTAAGGTGGAGAGTCTTTTATCTCTTCTATATCTCAAAATATACTCTTATAAATTATTCTTATGTAAGTTGCCAGACTGTAGGATATAAAAGTGCAAATTTCCTGACCACTACTTACAATAACTGATTTCGAGCATGTCTAAAAACTGTTTCGAAAAGTCCTCCAGGTAACTCTTATGGACTATAAAGTTGTAGGAGTGTCTTTAGCCATCAAAGCTTCCAATATGACTAAGGGACAAAAAGTCTGTGAGTGGAAAGAAGTGCTAGAAATTGTATTTTAGCAGCTCAGTTTCCAAAACTGCATTCCAGTCTTCTGATGAATGTAACCGCCAAGGAGTGGAAGGGGAAGACTCTTTTGAACACATACATTTGGGCAAAAATTGGTTCAATACCATTACTATAGGGCTTCTCAGAGCCACTGATGACTTCTACTAATTATTATATACCATAAAGGGAATAAAATAGGCAGCATTTTCCACACTTACTTTTTTTTTTTTTTTACCATTATACTGTTTAATCAAGGGGAATCATGTAGAATGAGTATTCTAGGAAACACATCTGATGAACACTGGCATAGTGTTATGGTATTTACAAGACAGATTTTATTACAGTTTTAAAGGCCTGAAAGAATGCTTCAAACATTCTGCATTGTGTATAGTATTGAAAAAAAACCCTAAAATTTACATGCAAGACATTATTGTTCACTCTTTGTTTTTTGCACACTGGTGAACTCTGATTGAATGTGTTATCACTACCAAATTTAGTTACCCTTAAAAGGAGATCCAGAAGAGGGTAATGCTTAGGTCAAAGGAATAATTTTCAAAAGGTGCTGTTTTGGGAAAACTGGTACCTAGGATGGGTACTACTTCAGAGTAGCTGGGCCTTCCTAACAGTTCTCAAAGCAATCGCCTACTTCACCTACCCATACATCCAGCTCTGATCTTGTCTCTTCAAAGTTTTGGAAAGAGCTTATTTTTTTTTTTTAATTCCTCCTGTCCTTCTTTAGCCATAACACCTTTAGTAGGCTCTCCAGAGAAGGAAGAATTTGTACATGAATATTTGCCTCCTGGGTCAGACAAAGCAGCAGGTGTTTTCTTGTACTATGTGTAGAGGTAGTTATTTTAGGCCTTTTTCATTTAGCTTTCTTGTTGAAAGTTTGATGTTGAAGTTTTCTATTGTCATTGCTTTCTCCTTTTAGAAGAAATTTCTATATACTTTCTGAATTATATCCCTAGCCTATCTCTCTCTACCTTTCTCTGTGTCTCTATCTGCCTGAGTCTCTCTCTCTTTCTCTTCCTCTTTTCTCTTTTCCCTCTCCTTTCCTCAATCCAACTTTGTCATTCATTTAAATAAACCATACTTTCAAGTTCAATTTCAATTTTTTTTTCAAAACGTTTATTTATTTTTTGGGGGACAGAGAGAGACAGAGCATGAACGGGGGAGGGGCAGAGAGCGAGGGAGACACAGAATCGGAAACAGGCTCCAGGCTCTGAGCCATCAGCCCAGAGCCTGACGCGGGGCTCGAACTCACGGACCGCGAGATCTTGACCTGGCTGAAGTCGGACGCTTAACCGACTGCGCCACCCAGGCGCCCCTCAAGTTCAATTTCAAAAGTAAGATTTGTGAAGAATGCAACCTTTGACAAAATAGTGTAGTGGTAGAAGTGGTAGCAGAAAAATAGCGACTTTAGTGTTGACCAGATGAGCCTCATCATGTCATTTGTTAGGTATGTTACCTCTAACAAGTTATTAAGAGCTACAGTTACCATAAAAGATGGTGGAATCTAATTTTTGGGAGTATAGAGAAAATTAAAACAGCATATATGAAAGTACCTGGAATATTGTTTGTTTCCATTCCGTCTCTGGAAAAGAGGAGGCTACCTTCTCCTTTCTAATTCATACTTCCTATAGGGAACCTCTCATTCCTGATTATGCTCCTGAGTCCCCCAGAACTCTCCCACATATGTTGTAGAGAGCGACTTCATGGAAACCGTTCCTGGAATTGTTCTTTAATCCAGGAACATTATGACCAATAAATTTACTCTAAAGCACCAACTTCAAAAGATTAGTAATGTCTGCCTAGAGGGTTGTATTGAGAAGGGTTGTGAACCCAGTTAGGGCTCTGAGAACAGGAGCATCATGACTGGTTGGTAATGTCTGTCTTTTGCATGAGAAGGAAACTGCAACATATGAATTTTCCAATCCTACTCCAACTGTTTTTCTTCTTTTTCCTTCCCCAAATTTTACTATGATGAGCCCCATCTTCTTGGGCTCTTCAAGCAGCCTTCCAAAATAGCATATTTTTACATAAGCTCCTTCCCAAGAAGATACCAGTGTGGGCTGATGGTACCCTGTATACTTCCCTGCATGGATACTTAAATATTTACAGGCTTGATCTCAATCTGATGGTGGAATGCCATGCAGTGTCCTTGCCACAGTTTTCTGTAGCCACATTATGGAACTCTCATCTATAAGGTCTCTGCTGCAATGACTCAGCTCTGCCATTGCTGCATGAAAGCAATCATAGATACAAAGCAAATCAATGAGTGTGGCTGTGTTCCAATAAAACTTTATCTACAAAAATATGCAGTGAACTAGATTTCAACCATGCATCATAGTTGCTGTTCCCTGCATGAAAGGTATATTCTGTGCACACTAACTCAGCAGTGATTCTCTGTTGTAGACTCTGGGTCTGGAGTTCCCTCTTGTCCAGCAAGAAAGCAGCACACAGGATTAAGAATGTGAGAGAGGCTAATGTCAGGAGGAGACAAGAGGCCAGAGTAAGGACCCTTGCTCCGTTTTTATTAGGATCAGAAGGCTTACAAACATGGTGATGGGTGTGCACAAAAAGACAATGAAATCATGAACATTAACTCATGGGCATGAGGGAAAGGGCATTTTGAAGATATGTGGTGTTAGGGGGTTGGGTTAACACAAAACAAAATCCTGGCACGTGTTGGAAGGTTGTTTATAGCAGACGTGAGGCATCACCTCTGTTTACTTAAACTGGTCTAGGGGACAAGAAAGACAGAGCAAGCTACCTCAGGGTCAAGAAGACACCTTTCTTTTGCTAATTAGCTCTGCTCTGGGCAACTTCACCCTGCTGAGGTCTATAGCCCTATTTACCTGTTTACCTAATTTGTTTGGCCAAAGCAGCTTTCTGCTATTGTAAATTTGGGGGGGGGGGGTTTCCACCCTGAATACCTAATCTTGTTTACCTCATCTTGGATGTTTTCATCCTGAGATTCCCTATTCCTATACCTTTGTCCTATACTGGGACCTTTGCCCTACTTGTCCTATACTGGGGGCCTTTGCCCCATTTACCTAATCTTGTTTACCCAAACTTGGGTGTGTACATCCTATGGCTTTCTAATTCTTTATGCCTTGTTAACCCATCGGTGCAAGCTAAGGGAATTCCTAAGCTTATTCCCTACAATTCTGGATGCTGGGACACAAGAATTGGCCCTGCTGCTGACATTGTCAGAGAAATCTGAATAGGCCTTAATGTTTTGTGACTTTCAATGAACTGTAAGCAGGGTTTGGTCCTTGCTGTCAGTTTGAAACCTTTTCACTGGGCTTCACAAAATTCCCTATGCCCATGGTTCTCAAACTTGAATGTACATCAGGATCATCTGAAGGGCTTACTAACACATAGATTTCTGGACCCACCATTGGCATTTCTAATTCAATAGGTCTGGAACAGGGCCTAGGAATTTACATTTCCAACAACTTTTCAGTGGATATGGATGCTGCTGGTCTGGGGATTACACTTAGGGAGCCACTGGCCTAAGCCATCCCCTTTGCCTAGAAAATCTGAGGTGTTTAATAATGAGGCATTATTCAAACAACAATGAATGGAATTGATTAATCCTCCAAACCCTGCTCATAGAAAACTTCTTGTTTAATGTTTCTGCTTGACAAATTATTGGCAATTTTGATGCCTATTGCAGGCAGCTCAGAAAGTATAATCTGAAATCAGTGGATGTGCTGGTTGGTAGTAAGAGCAACAGCCCCAAAGAGGCCCAGTCCTAGACTTCCTGTGCTTGCTGTTTTCCTCCCCATCCATCCTTCTCTGCTGGACAGTGGTAGCAACTTACCTTAGTCTCTACAGCAGAGGGTTAGGAAAATGAGTCTCCATCTGAATGGAGACTAACAAAAATCAAAACAGTAGATTTCCAAACATATTAACACAATCTACATTTCTCATGTGATTTTTGCTTCTACAAAAGTGCATAGGAGACTACGTTGGCATATAGCTTCCAATTTGAATAACCACATTGGCTGGACTAGTGAACAGTCTATTGTTTATTCATCCCTTCCACAAATAGTGTGCATCCTTCAATGTGTGTGTGTGTGTGTGTGTGTGTGTGTGTGTGTGTGTGTGGTGATACTCCTGGAGTTCTCTTTTTTGGGAGAGGATAGGAAAAAAAATGATATTAATTGAGTAAGTGGAACTGGCAACCATCCTGTTGCCTACAAAAATCTTCTACTCTCCAGCTATTGCTTGATTTCTATCTTTTGAACCATGTTGTTTAGCTGACCTTTATGCTGTTAACAATCCTTTATACCTGAGTGAAACTAAAAAGAAGATGAAATGGGAAGGAGAACACAGTGAAGGGAGATGAAAAAACAGAATAGGGAGGCAACGTCAAGGACCTTTCTGCCTTTTGCTAAGAAAGATTCTAGCAGCAAGCATGCAAATACTAAACAGAGGGGAGAATTTGTAAATGCTTTTCACACATGTGTATCTTTATTCTCACATGCATAATAGATATGTGGAAATTTCATTTACAATCCAAAAATACAAAACTTCACACTCATTAATAGGACAGATGCTCCAGCAAAGTATTGCTGAGTTCACCAGGAACCTTCCTTATCTCTGACAATATGCCTGACCGCATAGCAACTGAAAGAAAGTTCACCTGAGTGAGTCAGCACCTGCAATGGAGGCAGCCCAATGGTAGCTGATAAAACAGACTCTCCCCTGTTTTCCCAGTGCTTTTCCAACCTTGAAGAGCTGTCTTTGGCTTATAGAAAAGTTATCTGCTTTTACTTCCCTAAACCACAGTGAAGCAGCAGAAGACTGCTGCTCACCCAAGGTCACATCGCGAGTGGCAGATCAATGATCAGGATAGAAAATACAGATAGGAGGGCTAATACTGTTATAGACTTCTGAACCTGTGATTACCTAAGTTGTTCTTATATTAATACACTTAAAGAAGAGAATAGATGATTCACTTCAAGCATTTAATTTAGGAGTTGGTTCTTTTTTTTTCTCCCTCATTTAATATACCAAAGAGTTCTAGCCACAAATTCCTGTCTAATTGGCACTCTTAGAAACCATGTTTTTCCCAGTGAGGAAAAAAGTAAGAAAGAAAGCAAAGTGAATAAGTAATCATAAGCCTGGGATTCTGTATATTTCTGTAAGTAACTATTTAAGGGGAAATCCTATATATCCATTTTATGATATAAAAAAAATGAGTTAAAACAGAATGCTTCCACACATACACACAGTGGTCCAGCTCTAAGAGAATCTATTGGCCATGCTATAAATCTTTTCAAGTATCGGTTTCTAATAAAATATGAGAAGACCTTTAAATAAGTGGTTCTAATAGACACCAATTCCATTTATTTAAAAAAATTAACACTCCAAGCTGCTACTCAATTCATTTTATTTTATTTTTTATATGAAATTTATTGTCAAATTGGTTTACATACAACACCCAGTGCTCATCCCAGCAGGTGCCCTCCTCAATGCCCATCACCCACTTTCCCCTCCCTCCCATTCCCCATCAACCCTCAGTTTATTCTCAGTTTTTAAGATTCTCTTATGGTTTGGCTCCCTCCCTCTCTAACTACAATTCATTTTAGTTGGCTCTATTATACCTTCAAAAACTATATAATCCTTTGAATCTCAATTCATCTCCTTTCAAATCTATTTGGCTGATGTTAAAGGTGAAAACCGATATAGCTCAATGGAGCATGGATTCAGAAAAATTGAAAGTGGAGTATGTATCATTTCCAACTTAGAAAGAAACTAATAGAAGTAATTTTGCTGCACTAGATTATTCACTTGACTCCTCTTTCCCACTGGAAAGTTTCTTGGATTGGAAACCCTCCAGCTATCAATAATAACATCCATAATATGCATTTGACTAGAATCAATTATATTGTCATCACTAGAATAAAAACACAAGAATCCAGCTATGAAAAGAGCACATTTATAGAAGAAAACCCACAGTCTAGAGGGAACATAACTTTCAGTGTCAACTCTAACTTGTGAGGATGGAGAGCAAAGTGTTCTCTAAACATTGAGAAGATAATTTCCTGTTATCACCAACGCTTTGTGCATGTTCCTTCTTTGCTTATCAAATCTTATTTCTGTAATGAATATTAATGCTTGTAGTACTTTAAAATCAAAACACCTCTGGTGTGTAAATTAACTGAGAGACTTTATCCATATTAGTATTTAGCAAGCTTTTGCAGAATTATCTATTGCCATTTTGCTACATATTTTGAATGTGTATTCCATTCATATGCAACATTTAATCCTACAAGTTCAATGAGACTGTAAGCTGTGGTTTCAAGTTTCCTCTTGCTATTTAAGAGCAAGACTAAGAGCCCAGACATTTTAATATAACGTATACACTGTCTTCTCTGAGTTGTAATTTAAGTTTTATCATAACACTGCGGGATCTGCTAGTGTCTGCAGCTTGATTTCACCCTATGGTTTATGCCCTGAAGTGTCAGGCAGATAGACAGCACTGTGCCAATCAGTTTCAGCCTGTTAAAGCTCAGGGAGCAAGGCAGAGATAAAGTGATGGAAGGCTGATTGTTGGCAATGATTTACAAGTGGGCTTCATGGCCCCAAGGCTTCAGGATCTGTCCAGAGGGCAGTAAAAGGAAGAAAAATCATAATTTGCATAGTTTTTTGTATGACTTCAGAACACTTGGTGGAGATTGGGAGGTCTAAAACAGATGCCCCCTTTTAAAAAAGAAGAACGAAAAAGCAAAGAATACGTGGTTGGCTGTAGAATACATGAATTACAGATCTTCCTTGACTTATGATAGGGTTATGTCCCAGTAAGCTCATCATAAGGTGAAAATATCATAAGTCAAACATGCATTTAATACAGCCAACCTACTGAACATCATAGTTTAGATTTGCCTACCTTAAATGCACTCAGAACACTTACAATACCATTATTTGAGCAGAATCATCTAACACAAAGCGTACTTTAAACTCAAGTGTTGAATATCTCATGGAATTTATTGAATACTGTACTGAAAGTGAAAAATAGAATAGTTGTATGGGTATAGAATGGCTGTAAGCATATCAGTTGTTGACCCTCGCGATCGTGTGGCTGCCTGGGAGCCGAGGCCTGCTGTCACTGTCCAGCATCATGAGAGAAGATCTTACAGCATATCACTAGTCTGGGAAAAGATCAAAATTCAAAGTGTGTTTTCTACTCAATGGTATTGTTTTTGCACCATCATAAAGTGAAAATATGAAGCCGAACCATCATAAGTCACAGGCCATTTATATTGGCAGTGTCAATAGTGCATAGTGAGACCTCCAAATCACCCACGATTTGGGCTGGAGTTTCCTGGCCTGTAAAATGGGGATGCTGCTGAAAATTACCTCAGAAAGTTCTTTTAAGAATGTGTTGAAATGCCCAAAAGGACACCCGGTCCCTTAGAATTCTGAAGCCATTCTTTTTATTGCTTCTCTTATTTTATTGCCACCGCTGTAAATCATAATATTTTTTGACATTTAATATGTTTCAAGCATTAAGCCAAGGTTTACGTTCATCATTACGTGTAATCTACAAAAGAATCCTATGAGACAGGTACCTACTTCTTTTATTTCCACTTAACAGAGAAAGATGCTGGGGCTCAGAAAGGTGCATAGAAGTTAGCAATGGATTGGGGATTTGAACGTATACATGTTAACCCAGAAGTTCCTGAAGCATCTGACGTTAGACAACTAGAAGGAATAAATTAATTCCCTAGAAGCCCTGGGAGTGACTGGGATACAGAGTGAAAAATCTTTTAGAAATTTGGCCAGTTCTGATTCAGAACTTTTTGTAAGCCCTATTGCAACAAGCTAGTTATACCCCAAGTTTTCTGTCCTGTTTCTGTTCATATGTGTACTCAAATCCCCATCCTTTATGAAGTTGTCTCTAATTGTATCTAAATACGCAGCACAGTGGTAAAATATTATCAGAAGATAACAGAAGGAATCCTTCATGTTGAAATAAGAAATGTACATTTGATAGTGCCATCTCCACCTTTCCATAATAACATTTGCATTTATACAACTCCTAAATTTTAAGGGATACTTAGGACTTTGCAAATGCTACCTAATTATATTAGATTCAGAAGGCTTGGCAAGTGAGTATTATGGTGCTACTTTTACAAGAAAGGCAAGAAAGATGAGGCCAGAACCATATCTTGACTCATATTTGTGTGCGGAGTTGTAAGGAAAGATTGAAAATGTGATTATTGTGTTTTTAATGATGGAATAGCATATGTGAAGCACAGGCCACTGACACCAAGCTCAAGAATGAAGACTGCCTGTGTTTTTGTTTCCTATAAAAGTACAGATAGCAGTGAGCACTTGTCTACATTAAGCCATCAATCAGGAAGCATTTGTGGTGAGTCTTTGGTGTGCTGAACAGATCCTAAATATTCCTGAGCTTTAATTTCCTTATCTGCAATATAGAAATAATAAAAATATCTGCCTCATTGGGTTGTTGTAAGAATTAATTGGAAGAATGCATGCAAAAGCATTTTGTAAACTCTAAAGTATTATACAAATGTCAGCCATTTTATTAAATTCAGGCAATTAAACCTTTATTGAGCATAATCTACTTGGTGATAGAAATCCTAAGAGTAAAATGTAGGTTATTTCACCCTTAATGATATAGCTATCTAATAGAGAAGATATGCATCTTATCTAAACAATTTAAATTTGTTATGAAAACTGCTACTGTAGATAAATAGATAAAGTTCTGTGGTGCTGTAGAAATAAGGGTCACAATTAATTTAGGGAAAAGAGGTTATTTTGGGGGGAAGTTTCAAGGAGGCTGGCATATTGAGATTTCTCTGAAAGCTGTGATGGAATTTTTTTGGAGGAGAAAATCTTCCAGGTAAGAACATCCTAGGAGGGCATCCATACAGAAGCACAACAAAGGAGTCTCTTGTGACTGGACTGCAGAAGGCATGTGACGAGCTAGTAGGAGATGAGTTTAAAAGACAGGTTTGAAGGTTAGCTGTGAAGATTTTTGAATGCAATACTGAAGAGTTAGAGTTTTATCTCTAATACTAGGAGATGCCATGGAAAAATATTTTCAACCAGAAAGTGACACATAGCTCACTCTCCCCCACGCCCCGCCTCTCTCTCTCACTTTAGAAGACAGGTAAGAGTGAAGGTTGTGTCATTCCTGCCCTTAAGATGTTTGTCTTCATACTGAGGATGTGATATCAATATATTCACAGGCATTTTGGCCCCTTAACCTTCACTATCAGAACTGGAACCTAGGCTGAGACCAGACCAGAAGCTTCATCCAGTATAGCTTAGAGTTATTGGAGATAATACAGGTCATCTACAGATCAAGTGTCTAAGATGGAGAGGATCTAGAAATAAACACCTTAATAAGAGTGAACTAGATCTGGAACCCTCCTTAGACTAACCATAACTAATTCAGTGTTTGCCCTAATGACTTACCACATACGGTCCAGAAGTGAGACTGTCCCTGAACTAGGATCTTATCTCATAGTCATTACATTATAAAGCAGATTTTTAAATATTTGATATAGCATTTATATTACATGAGTGGTAATAAAATTTCTACAATAATGACATCCATTCATTAGGTTACCAGTGTTTCATTGAAGGTGTTGTATTGGATTGTCTGAATCATGGAAAGGTTAAAACTAGATTTCTAAGAACCTCCCTCTCCTGTGGCTCCATGTCCCGGTCTGCCAATGAGAGGAACTTGGGAGAGCTTTGGAAGGAAGAAAAGAAACAGGGGACAATTTTCTCTGGAGGCAGTTACAGTTAGACACAAGGCAGGTGTAGACTTTGAAGTGGCCTCAGGGTTAGCCTCTTGAAGATCATCTGCATTAGGCTGCAGACTGAAATAGTTTGTGGGTGTCGTCAGAGGTTATTGAGGCTCAAAGAAGCTTCTAGGTGACCTACTGAGAACCACAGACGGTGTTGCTATAGGTTGAGATTTTGGATGACAGTCAAATTTGCTTTCTGGGACCTTCCAATGATATGTAAGCCTCAAGTTCCCTATGTTAAAACCTGCTATACATGGAATGCGTAGAGTGAATTGAATTCTTCTCAATACACTCACTGATGCGGGTGTGGCCAGGTAGTCACCTTACACAATAGAAAGCCACCTGCCAATAGGTATTAGTGATTATATATATCCAGGAAATCCTACTTCTAGGAAGTGATCTCAATTTATAATGAAAATGTATGCAAAGATGTATGTGCAAAATTATTTGCCCCACATTAAGAAATACTCTTTGCATCTAGTTCTGTGCTGGTTTCTGAGCACAAAGAGATGAATAAGACTCATTTGCTGCCCTCATGGATCTCAAAGCACAGTCAGATGTAATTTACTCCTCTTCAGGGCTAATCAACCATCTCAGCTTCATAGCCCACCACTGTCAAACCTCAGCTACCTTATCTAATCTTACATCTTATTCTTTTCTAATCCTTACTTCCTGTCCAGTTTTAGTCCTTTCATCCACTGTCATCATGTCTTCTTCCATACTCTCCCTCATCCTGTTCCCCTACCTGGAATATTTTCTCTGCCCCCTACCTATCTGAAGCATGTATATATCAACAAAATCAGTTTCCACCTCAAGAGGCCCATGAAGTCTTATCTGATGACCATAGTTTATATACCCACATCCCTTTTTCTCTGGTATCTTACTGTACTTCTATTCAATATCACTTAGCTGTTCTCAGATTAGTTTGTGTCTCCTTTGTCTCAACTGGATTATAGATTGCTTTGTGAAAGAACCATGATTTGCACAGTATTTCTAGAATTGACATAAAACTCTGGGGACATTGGAAAATACCAAAGAGAATTTTTTTTTAATTTTGTCTTTACTTTTAAAAAAAAACAAGTTTTAAGATATTGAGGTACATGTATCTTTGCCAAAACATTGCAAAGATATTATAGAGATTTCGCTATGCTCCTCAGTCTCCCCTAATGTTATTTTCATATGTTGCTATGGCACATTAGCCAAAACTAAGAGCAAACGCTGGTTCATTACTATTGACTAAACTCTGGCCTGTCTTTCACCAGTTTTTTCATTAATGTTCTTTTCTGTTCCAAGGTCCAATCCAGAACTCTGGTTATAGTTTTGCCCTATGGTTTGAAAATAAGAATATATGTATAACTTGGATCTTGATGACCACATTATAATAGCCTTGTTGCTTGTTTGACCATGTTTGACCATGTTTGAATTTACAATAATACCAAATAATAATAATCTTATTGCTCCAGACTAATGAATAAAGGACAGAAAGTTACTGAATAGGAAAATGAAGCTTTACCACTAAGTAAATGCAAAACAATGCCACTGCATCATCAATGGCTACACAGAATTTTAAATAATGAAAAGCAGTCAGAAAATTTATTTTTTATTAAATGTACAAGTTTTTATCAAGCACTTACCATGTGCAGGCATCTTACATCAAGGATAGAGTGATTAACAAAATAGACAAGGCATCTTTGCCTTCCCCCTGCCCCTATTCTCATTGTCTCTCTTTCTCCCTGAGCTAACATTACATAAACCAGACAATATACACATGTGGAAAAGAAAAAAAAAAAAAAACTTCCCTTAGCAATGACTTCCATGTTTTAGTGTTTTTGTTACAAATAGTGGTTTTACTTTCAAAATAGTAATATCATTAATTGTCTTTTATTTTGTTAATTTGAATTTAATTGAAAATTCAGTCTTATGTGCATTTACTTTTTAATAATTTATTTTATTTTATTTATTTATTTTTGAAAGAGATATAGGGAAAGTGGGGGAGAGGGGCAGAGGAAGAGAGAGAAAGAGAGAGAATATCCCAAGCAGAGCCCAAGGTGGGGTTCAATACCATGACCCTGGGATCATGACATGAGCTGAAATCAAGAGTTGACGCTCAACTGAGCCATCCAAACACCCCTGCATTTAATTTTTAAATGTTCTTTTTTTATATAGTTGTGTAAGGACTTTAAGGATTAACAATTTCCATCTGACCAAATAATAGTGTAATTTGACATAAGTTTATTCAGATTGCATGACAATTTTTTCCATAAAATAAATCCTGACTTTGGGGCACCTGAGTTGCTCAGTTGGTTAAGCATCCGACTTCGGCTTAGGTCATGATCTCATAGTTTGTGAGTTCGAACCCTGTGTGGGGGTCTGTGCTGACAGCTCAGAGCCTGGAGCCTGCTTCAGATTCTGTGTCTCCCCCTCTCTCTGCCCCTCCCCTGCTCACACTCTGTCTCTCAATAATAAATAAACGTTAAAAAAATTTTAATAAATCCTGAATTTTAAAAACATTACTTAACACATCATCTGTATTCCTTGTGGCATAATTAAGAATTAGGCATACTCTATGCTCAATAAAACCTTTTAAATTGCTAACAATAACAGGATATATAGAGCAATTAGCAAATTAATGGGTTTCTATTTGTTTTTCTATTTCAAAGGCTACCGTTTGGAGGGCTTCTGCTTTGCTTAGCTTTTAATATAGAAGTTTGAATGACGTGACCAGACAGAATTGCTTTGTCAAAATTCCCAGTTGGTCAGACATATGGACTGGCCATTACAGGCATTACTTTCATGAATTTACCCTAGTCTAGGGTCTTGCTCTCTGTTCTGCAGGCCCAGGAATCTGATTCATAAGTGCCTAGAGCATAAGAGTAAGGTTCTCTCCCTCTGTCTCTCTCTCTCTCTCTCTCATAGAATAATCTCTCATCATAACACCTTATAGTTGATTTATAAGCATAAGTTTGCTTTCGAGCACTGGAACCAGATCCACAAGAGTTTGTTATATGATTCAAATGTCCAGTGATATCAGGTTTAGGAAGTTTAACTCACTCATTTCAATGATGAACACACATCCACTGGCAGAACCAGGAGGATGAAGCTTTGCTGAGGGTTCCCCTTCTCCTAGAGACAGTTTGGAAGGGCTCTTTGCCTCTGTGGACTGTTATTTTTCTCATTTTGTCATTGATAAACCTACCCTCCTCTCACCTCAACTGACTGACACATTGTGTCACTAAATATGTTCATCCATTCAATAAACTTCATTATAACTTACAAGTCATTCTTTAACATTTCTTCATTGAAGCACTAACTTCATAGCCAGTTTGTGAGTTTCTTTTATGAATCAGAGATGGACTAAGTATGTGTAGATATGGTTCCTACTTCATCAGAATGTATGGTATATTGGAAGATACAAACATGTGTTCAGGCAGTCATCTACAGTATGGCATGTGTTGTGATGCAAGTGTAGGATGCAGTGAAAGAAACTAAGAGAAGCACATAATAATAGACTTAAATCAGAGTCATCTCCCTGTATGAGGTTACATTTAAACTGAAATGAGACAGTTGTGTGATAAATAGTTTGAAGAAGTGCATATGTTTATGTAGAGTGTGTGTATGTGTGTGTGTGTGTGTGTGTGTGCGTGCGTGCGTGTGTGATGGAAAGAGAAACAGAGCAAGAGATGTGGGACAAAGAAGGAATGGCATGTATAAAGTCTCATGAACGAGTGGCATTTTGTAACCTGAAAGCAAGTCATTTCACATAGTGCTATTCTGACCTATTATGTGTTGATTTCAGTCTACTTCTCCATCTTTAAGAATGGAACATTTCTTTTTTTGCACGTTTACAATTAATGCAGGGATGAAGGCTCATAATTCTGAGTGGGTTCTCATTTTAGAAATGTTGTAGCTCACACCAAGCAGCTGTCACCCTAATTAATCCAAATCCTCTACCAAGAAAATGGCCCTTGGAATAACGTAACAGAAACATGGTATATGCATTTTTTAATTGTTCTGTTTGTCCATAAAAAGTTAGCCTTGGTAAGCCCTTGATTAGTGCATCCACACCAATACCTTAGCAAATATTTATTTTATTGTCTTTATTTTAAACAAAAAAATGTCAACTTTTTACATTATATATTTCTTTAATTTGGGTATGATTTCCCTTAGCTTGGTAGACTATAAAGGATTAGTAAAATCTTTAAGCAGAGTTTGTAGAAACCAGCTAACTTTTATACTAGCCCTGGATTTTAGCCATTGAAAAAGTAGGTGGATAAAGAAGTTAAGATTTTCTGACTTTAAGTGAATAATTTATACTCCCTAAAGATAAAGGAAATTACTAGTGGCTAAACAAGATAAAACACACCAGGCACAGTATACAGGAGATTCTTAATATATACATACTAGACTAAATAAATCAATGAAAACTATTTCCTCACTAGTTATACACAGAGTAAAACTGAAACATTATTTTTTTTAAGTCTATGTATTATTTTGAAAGAGAGAAAGAGAGGGAGAGAGAGAGAGAGAGAGAGAGAGAGAGAGAGAGAGAGAGAGACTGAGAATCCCAAGCAGGCTCCAGTGTCAGTACCGATCCCATGACCCTGAGATCATGACCTGAGCTGAAATCAAGTGTCAGCCTCCTACTGACTGAGCCACCCAGACACCCCAAAACTGAAACACCCTAATAATCATTCTGTCGTTAAAAGGCCTGTATGTCAAAGTACTTGCATCGTATGGCATTTCTAGATTGGACTGGTGGTTCACAGATGGTCCTATCCCCTCTGCATCTCTCTTCAAAATGTACCTTCTTTTCCTGGCAGTGGATGGGTTGTTCCTGTTATGGTCTCCTGGCTTCCATGTACAAGCCAGAAAGTTGGTGATATCTTTTTAAGCCTCAACAAGAAGAATATTTTTTTTTTATTTTTTTCTCTTGTTATATCTCACTTTCCAATTTTCCACTCCCCTAGAGTTCAGCTGTCTGCCTCACAGTATGGTCCTGCCATATAAGAGAAAATAGCAGATATAAATGCATTTTAAGGAGAGTGATCTTCCACATCTTTCCAGAATGGAAAGGAAGAATGTGGGCAATGTGAAGCAGGTGAAGCAGTGATTTCGGTAGCGTATTATTGGATGCTCCATGGTTTCCCACTTTCATTCACTGATAAACTCCAATGATCCTAACATGTCTCATTTTTACATATATAAAATAAACATTTGAAATCTTTAAGCTGTCTTTAAAACTATAATCAAAGAGAATCTTTGAAGGGGAAACTGCCTCTGCTGAATTAGAGCCTTCACCTGGGGGTGCTCAGTTGGTTAAGTGCCCAAGTCTTGGTTTCAGGTCAGGTTATGATCTCACAGTTCATGAGTTCAAGCCCCATGTTGGGCCCTGCACTTCACAGCATGGAGCCTGCTTGGGATTTTCTCTCTCCCTCTCTTTCTGCCCCTACCCTGCTCATGCTCTCTCTCTCTCTCTCTCTCTCTCTCTCTCTCAAAATAAATAAATAAATAAACTTAAAAAATAGTTTAAAACAGGTGAGCACCTAGAGGCTGAATCTAATAACCACAGTCAAAGAGAAGAGTTTCAAGCTTGGAATGACATATGCTGGACTCCAGGAGTTGGCATCTGCCCCAAGCCCCTGTTTCCACAGTCCATGAATACATGTGAGCTATAGGCCATAGGCAAAAGGCAGTATTTCAGCCAGTATTCTTTTCCTTAACATTCATTTGTAGAAGATGAAAACGCAAGACATTTCTGTCAGACTGAAAAAAAAGGAGTTGGAGCTAGAAGAAAGCTTCAGGGGAAAAAAAATTTAAAGAAATCCATGCCTAAAGACAATGAATTGAAGCCAGACCATACATTTTCATCACTGCAAACCCTTGGAACTCCTTTCTCTATCCTTCCCTAAAATTTCTCTCCAAAGCTCCTTTTTCTGCCTGTAAATGTGTTAGTTTTATTATGGATTTATGTTAAAAGGATTGATGTATTTTCATCACAGAAACATTCAGCATGTAGGTTAAGATTACCTCAATGTTAAGATGTTTACAATGAAAATAATACTACTTTCTGCTTTGTAGGCTTCTTGTATGAAGTCTGTGACATAATGCAGGGAAAGTGTTTAGCACAGTACCTGGTGAATCCTCAGTAACATCCGATATAGCAGTGGCAGCTGATGCCATGGTGTAGATGCTGTTTTCACTGCAGTTCAGCCATCAGAGCTTCACAAAAACCAGAGCTGTGTTTTGGGGTTTGTTTGGGTTTTGTTTTGTTTTGTTTTGTTTTGTTTTGTTTTGTTTTGTTTTTGTCACAGCAATGTTGGAATTGGGAGAGCAGAAACATGACAACAAATTATTGAGTAGGGAAACTCCAGTACATATGGGGATAGTATGAAAACCCTGCAGTCCTGGATTTTAGGACTTCTGTCCATGCCTGTAGTTTATCTTTTACCCTCCAAGCCTCCCATCCTCTGTGACGCCTGCAACAACCCCTTTCCATGCTTTCATGGGGTTTTAGGGTAGGTGGAGGATTTTTCAGGTACAGCCTCCACCCTGCTCAAGCATGCTTCTAATTAAAACTGTTCTGGTTGCGAGAAGCAGGAGTTTGAAAGGTATCTAATAAGGAATAAAGAGCTTGTTAATGAAGGACCTCCTAAATCTCTGCCTCTTTTCTGCATGTTTGTTCCATTCACTTCCTTATAGACTTGGTGTTTGTTTCCTCATAGTCTCTGCCCCCACCCTCTCTCCTATTTCAGGTTGTGCTTGGTTTTGGTTTACTGTGGTGATGATGGTCTTGCTTCTTGTTACAGTAGAAATAGGAAACTAACAGACCACCCCTTTCAGAAGTAGGGGCAGTCATTAGAGGTTGTTAATGCCAGCCACCTTCCTCCATAATCTCAGGAATCTCAATGAAATCAAAAGTAGTTTCTTAGGACACCTAGGTGGCTCAGTTGCGCATCTGACTTGATTTCGGCTCAGGTCATAATCTCATGGTTTTGTGGGTTTGAGTCCCATGCCAGGCTCTGCACTGACAGTGTGGAGCCTGCCTGGGATTCTCTCTCTCTCTCTCTCTCTCTCTCTCTCTCTCTCTCTCTCTCTCTTCCCCTCCCCACTTGCATTCTCTCTGCCTCTCTCAAAATAAATAAAGAAACTTAAGAAAAATTTTAAGTAGTTTCTCAGAATTTAGGGACTTCTTGTCTTACATATTCTAGCTTTTTTTTCTGTCTCTGAATAGGCTGAACAATAGCCACTAGGTTCTTCTATTTCGGTAGAAGCTGACTTTGTTTCTTGAGAGTAATAATAACAGCTACTTCATGTTTGTGAAGATTAATTTAGATACTACATAAACTTAAAGTGACTTATAACACTGTCTGGCACATAGTAAATGCCAATTATCAGCACACTACCAATAAGAAATGAAATCTTGATAGTGGTTGCTGAGACAAGTGACTAGATTGAATGAAGTCTAAAGGCCGTGTACTTGTAGAACATCTTTCGTACCTCAAATGTTTCCATACATGTCACTCCTTCAGGCTTCACAACAACATGGCAGGATGTATTATCTCCATCTTATAGATGAGCACTGAGAATGTAAATAACTTTACTTGCCCAGAAGTGGGAGTGTCAAAACTAGACTTCAAATGTAGGTCATCTGGCTTAAACAGCAAGCCTCTTTGTAGGTCATTGTGCAGACTCTTGCAGTGCAACAAACCACTAGTCCCTAGAGCACTGCCCACATGCCTAATGCATGACATTTTAAAAGCTGATAATGGATGTAAAAAAGCTGGGAAACACTTGAACATAAAAGCACTGAGTTTGTGAACATCTGTCAGAGATTCACTAAATGGGCATATTGCTATGGAATGAATTGTGTTTCCCTAAAATTCATGTGTTGAAGCCCTATCCCCCATGTGACTGTATTTAGAAATAGGACCTATGAGGAGGAGATAAAGGTTAAATGAGGTCATAAGATTGAGCCCTAACTCGATAGGGCCTGTGTCCTTATAAGAAAAGGAAGAGACACCAGAGTTCTCTCTTTTTCTTCACCATTGAGGTGAAGACTATGAGCAGCTGACTATGAGCAAGGAAAAGAATCCTTACCAGGAACCAAATAAGCCTGCATCTTGATCTTGGACTTCTCAGTCTTCAGAATTATGAGAAAATAAACTTCTGTTAGTTAAGTCAATCAGTCTGTGGTATCTGGTTATGGCAGACTGACTGGACTAAGACACACTTATCATACTGGCATCTCCTCTCTTCCTCTTGGTACAGTTACTCTGTTTTTTTTCTTCTTTCGACTTCAGGTATTTCAGTCGGTATTCCTATAAATATGAAACACTATTTCTCATTTCATATCTAGCACAGCTGCATTCATTCCAACATTTTTTTGAGAGTAAAACCTGTGTTGCATGACAGAGATGCAAAATCAGGAAGAATAGATGCCAAGTATTATGGTAGAGCTTCCAGAGTAAAAATGTAGGATGTGTGTATGTGTCTGTGTGTGTGTGTGTGTCTGTGTGCACACGCATGTATGTGTGTGAGATATATGAGCAAGATGAAGAAGACGAAAGGGTGACTTAAGAGGCAGAATTAACATCAGAGGTTGAACAGAATACAATGTCTGTTTACTTCAGGCTAAGGGCAAAACACAACGCTCTTGGGTGAAGCCAAGGGAAAGAAAGGAACAAGGGCTTAGTGAAGGTAGTAGGAAAAAAGGTCCAGAAAGTTGTCTTCTGCCCTTCTAGACAATTTCTTTCCTAGACTAACACCTGATACCTTTTCTGGCTCCTACAAAAGATACTTCTACATCCTGATGCTTCAGATAGTTGACACAACAGAACCAGGGTCCCTCCCCAGTTCTGCTGTTTAGCCTTGAAGCTCCATGCATGCACAATGATACTTAGAGAAGCAATGCACACTTGTGGGCACTTAAAGGAGAACAGATAGAAAGGTTCAGCTATGGAACTTTTCTAGGAGCTAATCTTACTTTGCAAATAGCCTATTTACCACTGGAAGGCATCAATGGATTTATTATTCTTTCTTGAACTACAAATTCTTTCTTTTGTTCTGGGGAAGGGCATGCACTATCATCAGATTTTCTATGCTTCTTCCCACCCTTAATGCCACTATGTAGGTTGAGTCCACTATCACCTAATGCCAAGTTAACTATTGCTAGTATCCACATTCCAATCATTCTCTCCAACATTACAGATATGATCTTGTGACTCCCTATGTAAAACCCTTCAGTGACTCTCGCTTGTCCTCTGCATCAAGTCCTTTATGTTCAGGGTGTCCTAAAATACCCTTTAAACTTCCACTACCCTCAAATATTTACAGTTCCCAGAAGGTAGCAAGCTCTCCCTTATCATCAGTTACTTTGCACATGCTGTTCTCTCTGCCTTTCCTCACCTGGGTAGCTCTAATATTCAAGTCTTCATTTAGCTATTACCCCATCTCAATTAGCTTGTCTTCATTTCACAGCAGAGGAGGAAATTCCTGTGTTTCCAGAACACCCAGAACTCTCATCACATTGGAGTAGGATTGTCTGTTTATTTCCAGTCACTAGAAGGTGGGTACTGATGGCAGAGACTATTATTGTCCATTGTTCATTGTAGTGTTCATTATATTCACCCCAACCGATGTCCTTTCTGTGCCTCGCCTATATGTTAAAACACTCTGCTGGCTGCTTATTTGTTAATTCATTCAAACATTCATTCAGATGTATGTATTTAATACCAGGTATATGTCTGGAACTGTTGAGATCGCTGGGGACTCAGCAGTGAACATAACAGAAAGTAATTCTTGCCCTCATGGAACTTGCATTGTTACGAGGCTAAGGCAGATAATAACCAAAAGCAGTAATGAAAATATAGAAGATATAGATCAGATAGGGAGTGCTGATAGGTGGAGAGGGGCACAATCTTAAATAAGATGACCAGTAAAGGCCTCACTGAAAAGATGACATTTGAGCAAAGCATATAAGAAAATTAGATTCGTGTTCGGGGGAAAAAAAGCAATCCAGACAGAAAGAATTCCAGAGCAAAGTTCATGCTATGATTTCTCTCACTTGGTAAATAAATAAACAAAACAAAGCAGATAACTCATTTTTTACCTCACTCTCCCTTCCAGCTGCCATTTCATCTTTCAGTTCTGGCTTCCATATTGTATAGTCTATGTCCTTAACTATATATTACATATATTTATTTATTTGCCTCATGTCTGTCCCCCTAATAAATTGCAAGCCCCATAAAGACAGGGATTTTGTCTATTTTATTCATTGCTACATTATCACGATCTAGAATCAGAATCTAGAATGGTGCCTAGACACAATAGGCAGTTGATCAATAATTTTTGAATGGATAAAATAATGAATAATTTTGAAAGAATCAATAAGTTAGAACCCCTATACTTATTATATGTTATTATTAAATATATTTTCTTCTGTCCCCCCCCCCCCCCCCCGTAAGTCTTCATTTCTAAAAGCTTCATTTTGGCTTCTGGACTACTATATTTCAAATACAATGAAAATAAATCTTTTCTACCAAAAAAATTGCCCTTTACTGTCTCTCACCAACTCTACTTATTTTAAAGAATATTCCAATGTTAGCCAAAAAAAATTAGTGTATGGGTAATGGCTGATCTGGTATTTTTTTGTTCTGTGTGCTGCTGCCTCAACTCTATGGAAGAATGAGTTAAATTTTCAAAATATACAAATCAAAAGTGGGGGGCACTTGGGTGCCCCAGTCGGTTAAGCCTCCAACTCTTGATCTCAGCTCAGGTCTTGGTCTCAGGGTCGTGAGTTCAAGCCCTACATTGGGCTGCATGCTGGGCATGTAGACTACTTAAAAAAATAATAATAAGGAAAATGATAGAGCTCTTCATATCCTTTAAGACATGATTACAAAATGTTAGTGCATATATGAGTCAGAAGTTTGTATTTTTTTTGTTTTGTTTTGTTTGGACAGGGTATTTTGTTTGCCTGTTAAAAGCTTGAAAGAATTGAACTCATAGATGCAGATATATGGTTCTTATTTATTTATTTATACATTATTTTATATCTTGCATTATATATTAATTTTATTTATTTATTTAATATGAATTTTTTTAAATATTTTTTCAACGTTTTTATTTTATTTTTGGGACAGAGAGAGACAGAGCATGAACGGGGGAGCATGAACGGGGGAGGGGCAGAGAGAGAGGGAGACACAGAATCGGAAACAGGCTCCAGGCTCCGAGCCATCAGCCCAGAGCCTGACGCGGGGCTCGAACTCCCGGACCGCGAGATCGTGAGATCGTGACCTGGCTGAAGTCGGACGCTTAACCGACTGCGCCACCCAGGCGCCCCTATTTAATATGAAATTTATTGTTAAATTGGGTTTCTATACAACATCCAGTGCTCATCCCAACAGGTTCCCTCCTCAATGCCCATCACCCACTTTTCCCTCCCTCCCACCCCCCATCAACCCTCAGTTTATTCTCAGTTTTTGAGAGTCTCTTATGGTTTGCCTCTCTCCCTCTCTAACTTTTTTTTTCCCTCTCTAACTTTTTTTTTTCTTGTGGTTCATTTTTTTTTTTTTAATTTTTTTTTTCAACGTTTATTTATTTTTGGGACAGAGAGAGACAGAGCATGAACGGGGGAGGGGCAGAGAGAGAGGGAGACACAGAATCGCAAACAGGCTCCAGGCTCTGAGCCATCAGCCCAGACGTCAGGCTCGAACTCCCGGACCACGAGATCGTGACCTGGCTGAAGTCGGACGCTTAACCGACTGCACCACCCAGGCGCCCCAACTTGTGGTTCATTTTTAAATGGGATAAGGTATGTCTCAAGGATAAGACGTCTGAAGGAATACTGGGTGGCAAAACCATACATGGTTATTCTAATGTCGTTTGTGAGAACATTTCCCATTGTGTGCAGATGGAACTGACAGTTTTGTTTATTTATTTATATTGTCCAAGTGTAGAGCATGTATATTCCTGTTGCTTTACTTTAGTGCAATTTAAGTCCCAGAAATCTTTAGGTCTTGGCTCCAACCATTCATATAATCACTTAAACTGGCTAGAAAAACCACCTCCTTACTCCTATGAAGAACTTTCCAAATGCATAGGGAAGGAGATGACTACTATGCCTAAACTAATTGTTTGCAAACTTGGCTTTCTATTAGAGTCACCTGGGACATTTTTAAATCCATCAGATGCCAATTTGAACAATTTCTGCTTTAGCCATAATGGCATGAGCTACAACAGACTTTTCTCTCACCATAATCAATTAGAAATCATTGACCATCTTTGGTGTTCAGTAGATACCCCAAAAGAGTCACATCCAAGTAGGTAAATAAACTAGCACAGACTAGTAGCAGAAGAAGTAGTAGTAGTTATTCTTAATTTAGACAGGACTTGATAGAATCTAAAAGCCCATTTGTTTTTCCACCAGATAGAAGAACCCAAGTTTAGAATTTGGGAAAGAAAAAAAAGAAAGAAAGAAAGAAAGAAATTGCTAATACCATTGATTAGAGAAAACCCCATTAGATATTTGGGGGGGGGTGTCAAATTCTACAGTTCTGGAAAGCAACACTTATTCCATTCTCAAAATAAAATTAAAAACAAATCCATCTCCTGTGTCCTGCCTCATCTCAATAAATTATAATCACATTCTTTCTTTACTGTCTGCCACAAATGCCCTAAAGTCTTCCTGAGCATCCTTCTAACACCAAATAAAAATAAATCATCTCTCCTTTGAACCACTGTATTTGAATGCCCCATGGCTTCTAAACCTTTGTGAGTGCATGTGAGAGTGTTTTAGTATTGTGAAGTAGCAATTGTTCACAATAATAATTAATTCTTGATCCCTGTGAGATAGTTACTGCTCGAAGCATGTGCACCTTATTTCATTTAATCTTAACAACAAACACATGGGATGAGAACCCTTCTATATCTTTCTTTCTTCACCGAGGAAGCTGAGGTTGAGAGAGCTAGTAAGTAACAAAACCAAGAGTTATACACAAGCAGTCAGGCTCCAGAAAACAAGTTCGTTGGATCCACTCTATTGTGAGTACGTGGTTTCTTTTTCTTGTTTAGAAGCTCCTTGTAGACAAAAGCTATGTCTTTTTCATCTCCATATGCTCTGTACTTAGCACAATGTTTGGTTTATAGTTGGTTTGGGGGGGGGGACGTTTGTTAAATGAATAAATGCATGAAAATTATAAGTATGTTTTGGAAGGTGATGCCTAAAGGGTAAGAGGCATATTATTGATGTGTTTGGTGGTTTTGTGTTTGGTAAATAATAGTTCCATTGAATTGCTTTGATTTTTTTTTTTTTAGACTATTCTCTTCATTTTGTTTTCCCATTAGGCTGGGATTGTGAAGAAAAATAAAGTTTTTGACATATAAAATAGATTGTTTTCAGAGCTAGCAAATTTAGTGATCAATTCTAATCATTAAGTATGAAATTCCTTTAGTATACTTAGATTTGGCAAATGGAGAGAGGAAAATAGCTAAAGTCATTGAAAAGAAGCCTTCCTCAGCTTTCTAGAGGAAAAAATGCCAGTTCAAAATGGATAAGGAAGAAATGGAAAACAATTATAGGTAAAACCACAAGCTTTACAGGCTCAATGATTTTTTTTTTAATTTTATCATTCATTTTATCGCATTTACTTTGCTTTCCCCTACACCTGAAAATGAATGGGGAGTGGCATGGTAATAATGTATTTGGGAATGCAGATTTTTTGGTTAGGCTACTGTATGACTTGAATGAACAAAACTAAGCATCTTCTGTGTAAAACCAGGAATAGTGGAAAGTAGATCCAAGAATTATCTCCCATCCTTTTTGTACTTGACCTTCCTCCACAATCAGACTCCTTAACCCCAAACTTTGGGCCCTGGATATCCCAATACATGTTATAGGGTCTCTGCAATGAAGTTCAACAAAGTAACAAGATTTAGTGTGCCATTAACAAAGAGTTAGCGTGAAAGAGACCAATAAAATACTATTGATTCACTTCTGTTTTGAGCAAATGTTGTACAGTGAACTATAAAAAAACATTGTTCTTTAGAGAGATGGTAAATTTTATGACTGCACTTGTTCTTATTTTAGAAATCTGGGTTTGCACTCAAAGTAGCTTTGTCAAAATTAGAAAAACTAACAATGAAAAATTAAGAGGACTCCATGTCTACTTTCTTGTTCAAGAGACTAACTGGGAAGAAGACTGTCCCAGCCTAAGAGTTGAACAGGGATGATGTTGGTGCTTCGCTGTAGCAGAGTCCAAATGACTCTAGACAAAACTGGACCAAGGAACCTGTGGGTGTCAAACTCAAGCTGAAAGACAAAATTGTTAGTGGAGGAGAAATGGCTAGCAATACTCAATGTGATGAGTGAAAGTCTTCTGTCAATATACTAACAAGAGACAGGGAGCAAAGGACATATGGAACTGGGTCAGGAGAGTTGAGAGAGTTGCTCAAGATTTGGTGCTCATACCTACAGACAGGATGTCAAGAACTTATCCTGATGGTATGGTGCCTGCTAACCATGTATGTGGGAGTGGACCAGCCACCTCAAAGGCATAAAGCTATCCAGACACTTTGCCTATGTTACCTCCTGATGGCTTTCCCAATTGCTGGATGTCAAGATGATTTTTTTGTGTGCTCTCAAGACATTTATTTGTCATGCTCCAGTGTAATTCATCATTATTCATCTTTTACCATAGAATGACTTTAGAAACAATTAATCTGGTTCAAAGTTACAGCTTCCATACTTTTAAAGCTATGTATCATTGAGCAAATTACTTTGCATTTGTATTTTCATCTGTAAAACAGAGTTAATAAAAGTTTCCAAATCTCATAACATTTTTAAGGAAAGTTAATGATAAATACATGAGAAATTCTTAGAATTTTCTGGCAAAGCGTAACATGAAAAATTATTTTTTATTAATATACTCATTATTATCATCTTATATTTTACCATAGTGCCTGACACATTGCCAGTGATCTGTAAATATCCAGTGAATACAAATTCACTAGAATTTCATTCATGTGAATGAAATATCATGAATCCTAAGTTTATAAAGCATTTGCAGAGGTCAAAATATATACCTGTAGTTCAAATGAAAATGAACAATTTAGATAGGCACCAGCTATTTCTTTAGAGTTGTCACTTTTGATAACATTTACCTATGGTACCACTAGTAGAATAGGGCTTCATTTTTTTTTTATTGAATTTAAGCAAAGAATAATTCCCAACATTTATAAAGTTTCCTTCCTGATTAATTTGACATTTTTGGCTTAGATAAAAATAGAGGCAGAATCATTTCCTGAACAAATGAAAGCTGAACTCCTTGGTTGCAACTTGATCAATGTTACAAGTCAGGGCCAAAACACATCTTAATTCTGGGCTGTTGTGGACTTTGTTACTTATACCAAGAAGTCAAATCAGTTGAACAATTGTTAATAGAGTTTTAATAAAATCCAGTGAATTGTAAATAGGCAAGTTGGAGCTTGTTTAGGCAGAAAATTGGGCTGTAGGATTGTGGTGTGTGTGGTAATGATGATTGAATTAGGCAGACTCTGTAGTCCACAAAGGAAAAGTAACTATCCACCATGATCTGTACTCTTGATATTGTTGATGGATCTTTGAACATGTATTTTTATTTTTATTTATTTTTGTCTTTAAGAACAAGTAAAAAAGTTATTGAGAGAAGCAACATATGGTACCATCACACATTACTTTTAGGCCTTGTGACTCACTTCTCCCAAATCTTACCATCTGAATTCAAAAGGTTATTTTGAGTGAATTTTAGAATCTTCTGTCCTTTGGAAAAATTTTAACCTTAGCATTATTTCAAATATCTACCCAGCTGGCTCAATTGGTGGAGTATGCAACTCTTGATCTCAGGGTTGTGGGTTCAAGCCTTCCACTGGGTGTATAGATGACTTAAAAAAAAAAGATTATTTCAAATATCTTTATGGTCTATTTAAAAAGGACAGAAAGAGTTTCAATTTACAACTCATTAATTTCAGGTTACAGTAAGTATCTACTAATTTTAACCTCTTAGCCTGATGTTCCCCCTGTAGCTCAAAGTCTGTCCTACCTTTGACTATTGCTCTTTTCTTAACTACCAGTTAGCTCCAGATTATGTGGATGCCTCCTTTTCAATGTCTCTCAAATGTGTGGAATATTTATAATAAACTTATTAAAGTAATCTTTTGCCTCTGGTTTCTCGTCCCTCTAATTGGCCATACATATTTTTGCTAGAATTGTTTTCTGAAACATGAATATAAGTGTAACTTCCATCTCTAAAATTTCTGATTTACCTGTGTTGCCTAAAGAATAAAATCTAAACCTCTAAACCTGTTACTTAGAATGTTTCAGCACTTGGCCTTCCACAAGCAACTCCTGACACCTTATCCTCACCGGTGTTGAATCATGCACCAAAAGGTAGTCTCCCTGTCATTCTTCACTGTGCCATCCTGTATTTTTTGTTTAGTTAACATGCACCTCTCTAAGCCACATGTAAGCAATAGCTTCTATGGGCAGTTGCTGGGATCCCAGAACCCCACCCAGACTGCCACCATCCAGTCATCTCCAGAGTAGAGAGTAATACATAAGAAGATACAAATAATGCAGAAAAAAAATATAAAATATCTTCCTGAAATGCAGAGTGCAATGTATAGTAAAGGAATGATTACATTTCATATTAAAATAAGCCATGTAGTAGACTTGTTACTGCTGTTGGATCTCCCTAGTATTCTGTCCTGCAGTGGGGAAAGGCTTACTCCTTGACTAAAGCCATGTAGTTCTGAGAGAATTTCTGTATTACACCATTTCTCTGCCTCAGTAGCTCCAGTTTTTTGATCTGCTGTGTATCTGACCCAAGCCAGGTGAATCAGTCTTTTCCTGTAATTTTTCAACCAGTTTCTGGAATTTAAGGACTTCCTTTATGCCAAAGGTAGAAGATGTGAGGTAAGGGAGCTAGCAGTTATTTGAGTAAGTGAGCTTTAGAGGTTGAAGCTTTATTAGATTCAAAGAGCAAAGCTGAGGATGAGGGGTTGGCTGTTTTGTTGTGGCATACTTAGAAAATTTAAAAAAAAGTATATATTTCAGGTATACAAGGTGATGTTTTGATAAACATATAGAGTGAAATTATTGCTCTCAAACTAATTACCATATCACTTCATATAATTATGGTTTCTTTTGCATGTGTGTGTGTGTATACTAAGAACACTTAAGACCAACTCCATGAGCAAGTTTCAACTATTTAATACAGTTGTATTAACTATAATCACCACGTTGTACATTAGATCCCCAAAACTTATTCATGTTGTAGCTTGAAGTTTGTACCCTTTGACAAACATTTACTCCTTTCCCCTACCCTCCCAGCCCCTGGCAACCACCATTTTACTCTTTGCTTTTATAAGCTCAACATTTTTAAATCCCCCATATAAATGAGGTCATGCAGTATTTGTCTTTCTAGACCTGGTTTATTTCATTTAACATAATGTCTACCAAGTTCATCTATGTTGTTGCAAATGGCAAGGTTTCTTTTTTAAAGCTGAATAATATTCCACTGTGTATGTGTATATGTGTGTGTGTCTGTGAATATATATATTATGTTTCTTTATTCACCCACCCATGGGTGGACATTTATTATTTCCATATCTTGGCTGTTATAAATAATGCTGTAATGGATATATGGGTGCAGATATCTCTGCAAGATACTGACTGCTTGTCCTTTAAATATTTGTCCAAAAGTGGTATTGATGAATCATATGGCAGCTCTATTTCTAATTTTTGAGGAGCCTCACCAACACTTGCTCTCTTTTGTCATTTTGATAATAGCCATTCTAACACGTAATAGTGAAACATTTTGAGGAACACTGTTTTATGAAACTTTGGGAAAATTATATGGATACTGTTTTTGGGTAAAGTTTAACTGGAAGGAATGGATTGTTAGTAGTGAATATAATAGAAAATGCAAGTTTTTACAGAGATGTAATGAAATGGTGAAAACTGCCAAAGGTGAAAAGTTCTAAAGTAGCATTTGGTAATAGTCTCCCAGAATCTGCCTATGAGAGGAGATAAATGGTGTCTGAATTCTGCATCCTAGAAAGTTACTGTCTGCTAGCTGGTTGCTATTCTACATGAATCCTTCTCGCTTGATTTGCAATATAAGTGAAGGTGAGAAATTGTAATAATGGACTTCCTTTCTAGTTTTAGGAGGATTACCTGATTTTTGTCTCAGGTTTTTTCATCAGCAAATGAGGCTAATACTATCTTTTGGTTGCTACTGGTGCTGAATGATTTTTAATGAGTTTGTGTTTAAGTACTTTCACTTGCTTTCAATGAAAAATCATTAGTTGCACTTAAATGTTGTGTATTTTAATTGGCAAAATAACCTGGATAACAATATTCAAGTTCCCGGCCAACATATTTTTGCTCTTAATGGTATTCATATCATCATGCATCCAAATGCCTTTTCCCTATACTTTAAGTCTCTTTTACCCCCAAGTGGTGCTGGGGAACTAGGGAACAATAGACTTTCCTTGAGAAATCTTATGGCCCAAAGATATATTTATACAACTGAAAGCCTATTAGAAATTGCTCTATGTAAATATTATACATTTATATTGTGATCTTAACCTTGTCTTCCATGTTCTTCAACCTTTGGCTGAACATTGGTCTAGCTATTGATGCAATGGATGAGATTCTGTGAGGCCAGATTTAAGTCCCCTTCTGCAAACACTGGAAAGATCAAAATTGGAAGATGGAATAACATCAAATACTGGTCATGGGTATGAATGTCTAAAATGCTAGGAAGGGAAACAAAGGATAGTATCAAAGAGACTAATAGACTGGGGTATGGAGCCAAAACCAGCAGTCAGTATGGTGCTTGACACTAAGTTCATTCGGTCATTCATTCAGTCTTTCATACAGTAACCATTGTTAGATACAGCCAGACACTGAAAGTACAATAATGAACAAAATATGAAAACTGTACCCCTCTTTATAAACCATCATTAAATATTTGGTAAGTAAATGAATGGGTAGGGAAGAATGAATTAATTCACATTTGTAGAGTATCAAATCATAGATATGAAGAGCAAACAGTAGAAGTAAAGGTGTAACAGAAAAGACAAATTATAAAAAATAAATAAAAGACAAATACTGATTTTTGTCTTTATGGGACAATTTAGCCATGTGAATTGATGAGTAGAACCTGATATAAAGGAACAGAAAAGTAGCAGATAATTAGGATGAAATTTTGTCCAATTACTGAACATTGGTGAGGCAACAAATACGTTAGCACTAGAATTTTTTTTCTCATTCCTTTTATTTTTTAATGTGATAGGTCTACAGGACCATCATCCCCTTTAATGAATGGGCCACTTCACAGAAATCACTGTAAGCCAGAGCCCTCTCTTGAGATACCACACGAGGTGGACACTATTTCTGTTGGACTCCAATAGACTCCAATCAGTGCAATTAATATCCTGACATGCTCAGTTCAGCAGATCTTCCCTGCCTCTTAGAACATTAGACAATGATCCTATTAACCTTAATGTCCTAGAGTAATTAATTTTTTTCACAATTGCTGTAGATTCCCTTTTATAAGGCAGCACATTCCCCGGAAGTTGTTAGGCACTCATAATATGATGTCAGCAATCAAATGAACCAACATCTCCCATTCAATGGGTCTGGGTTCAGAGCTTCCAGTCAGCTCTCTGTTTTGAACGAATATCAGTCACCTTTTCATAGTTAAAAAAAAAAAATCTCAGTTACCCCACAACTGTAGGTAATAGGCTATCTTACAAGAGAGGACAAAGGAACTGTCTGTGTTCAATTATAGCAGATGTTCTTAGTTACCTGAAACATAGTTGAAATAAATGTTACTGACTTTATTTAGCTAAGTAATCAGGTAAAGCAGGAAACACGCCATTTGGTTCTTGTTGATCAGATTTCCAAATCCTCCTTGGAAATCCCAGAAAGTTATCATGGAATTTAAAATTTCATTTGTATTTTTTTAGTAATCTTTTTATTCTAATAAAATTTAATATCAGAAAAATGGTTCATATGTCAGTTATCTAAAAAAATAAATCTGCACATATACCAATTAAAACTTATTTGAAACAAAGAATTTATTAGTTTTTTTTTTTTTTTTTTAGCTGAGAGCACTTTGACTTTAAAATATGCCATAACAGGGGCGCCTGGGTGGCGCAGTCGGTTAAGCCTCCGACTTCAGCCAGGTCACGATCTCGCGGTCTGTGAGTTCGAGCCCCGCGTCAGGCTCTGGGCTGATGGCTCAGAGCCTGGAGCCTGTTTCCGATTCTGTGTCTCCCTCTCTCTCTGCCCCTCCCCCGTTCATGCTCTGTCTCTCTCTGTCCCCAAAAAAATAAATAAAAAAACGTTGAAAAAAAAAATAAAATATGCCATCACATAGTTCCAGAATTTTAATTCTCTGTGCATTTACCTCATTTATAATGCCTGGAAACCTTGTATAGACAACTTTTTTAAAGAATTCATAGAACAAAATTAAATACTTTATTATATATGCCAATTGACAATCTAGGTAGCAAAATAAATGTTTTCAACCATCATTTTGATACATCTGTGAAGCCGTTATCTCCTTAAACCAAGCATGAAAGTGATGGATTCTCTGAGAATTTATTGATTATTCAAGTCTGTCCTCATGTACATGTCCATGCAGCTTCTAATTTAGCTTTGCTTTATTATACTCTTTTCTCCTTGCTCTGACCTTTTTATGTATTGTATACCTTTCTATCATACACACAGACACACACACACACACACACACACACACACACACACACAGACACTTTGGAAGCAAAATGAGCTTCTTCCTTAGTACATACTGTGTGAAGGACAGTTGCTTAGCTGAATACTGACTGCATGGATTCCTCCCCTGTGTAACTTCTCTTCAGGAATTACTGTATACCTATATACAGAAGCTGTAAGTGGAAATAGCAACTGCAAGGGTAATCTTCTCCTGTGTATGACCTAATGGTCCTTCAGTGCCCGCTGCCATGGCCTTGTCTATCAGACATGCTCTGATGAGCTCTGAGGTACTTTTAATCCAATTTTGAGAGAGAGAAACTGGCAAATGGAAGGAAAGACCCTATGAATGCTAAGAAAGGAAATGGATAGTAGAAGTGAAGCCTGCTTCCCTTGGCCTCCAGACTCCCCCAGCAACCTTAAGAAACCCTCCTTTATCTAACCTTCTTTTTTTTAATGTTTTATTTATTTTTTTGAAAGAGAGAGAGGGAGAGGGGAACAGAGGATCCAAAGTGGGCTCTGTGCTGACCGCAGCAAGCCCAATGTGGGGCTCGAGCTCAAGAACTGTGAGACCTGAGCCAAAGTCAGATGCTCGACTGAGCCACGCAGGTGCCCCTATCTAACCATCTTTGAGTATCTTTTCTTTTTCCCAAGAACTCTTCATTGGCATATCAGAGGCTTGTGCTTCTAATATAAAGATCTCTTCTCAAGAAATTCTTGTTGATAAACTTGGCTTGGATATGGGGCACTTCATCAGAGGGTCTTCTATTGTCTGCAGAATGTGACAAAATGACTGATTATAAACCCCAGTTTTCAAAAAGAGACACCAGAGTGTCGAGGGTTTGCATGGGTGTGGTCTTTCTGTTCTGGAGATATTCAACCTCAGAAATTTAATTCTTTAATTTGCTCCCAGAATTCTGAGACTGAGGGACTGAATATCCGTA
Organism: Puma concolor; assembly: GCF_028749965.1. NCBI lineage: Eukaryota > Metazoa > Chordata > Mammalia > Carnivora > Felidae > Puma > Puma concolor. The sequence goes on along the minus strand of NC_141679.1, from coordinate 51,860,226 downwards.
ACTAAGCTTACTCTAGAGGAGTAAACTAAGAAGGCCAGTACATTTATCTACAATAAGGATAACTGCCTTCAAAGAGCTTGAGTGTTCATTATCTAGGATGATATCTCGGTCAAGTATGTGGGAAGCCATATGGATAACCAGGAGTTTTGGTGAGCACATGGTCATGTAAAGACAGAGATATGATATCTTCAGACAGTTGTTCAGGGAGTTCATGTGCTAGAAGTAAAGAACACAGAGTTTGGAATCACAGAAGCCTGCATCCAAAACTTCTGTTCCTCTAAGAGATTATTTTAAGCTACCTGATCTTCAGTCTTTTCATCTAAAAATGTAAAAATAACTTCTAAGAAAGAGTTGAACTACTTAAATAACACATATAAGCAGAGCCCAATGTGAGATTCATAGAAAGTGCCCCTAAGTTGCAATATTAGTTAGCATTATCATTATCATTATCATTAGTGTTAAAATGTACCCAAGCAGTGTAAAGGTACATCTTGTTCCATTAAAGAGTTCATTTATTTATTTTTAGCAGGTGGAATGCTCCATCATCTATGTGATGCAGAGACTCTTCTCTGGATATTACTGGCTTAATGCTAATATTATACCTGGCTGATTTTCATTTTCCTAGACTCAATGCAAATTAGCAATCCATTTCCTTTATGATGTCACAGAAAATTATGCTAATGATATTTTGATTTACCAAAGATTCCCCAGACATCTTATTTTCACTAAGAGCAGTTGAGTCTCTGACTTTCATTCGCAAAATGGGAATTAAAATGCCTGTGTGATAAGATAGATGTATTTTGTGACTGAATGAGAGAATATATTTTTAAAATGCCTAGCACATTGCCTGATGAGTAGTTATTCTTTAACAATGCTAATTGAAGCTACTGCATATTTAAAAACCATACCTGGGAGTGGTTGCTGTCACTGAATTATATCGACTACTGTTGGTTTCTATTAAAGGGAGTAGCATCTTTTGGCCTGTTCTCAGTTTATGGAGAATATTCTATATTGTGAAGCCACCATGTCTGAAACTGTCTCTTCAATGTATATTTAAGAAGCACATAAGAGGAAAAGGGAATAAGTCCCAAAACTTCTTAGAAACTTGTTGCAATAGAGATGTTTTTTTTTCTATTTTTAGTGAATAATTACAAATAAGAGATTCCAATCAGTAGTGGTTAGTCATCTAGCTAAACTACCTTATACCCTCTATTTCCACAAATCCAGACCCTATTTTTGTCTTATAATTGTAAGCAGTTGTATACATCTCCATGTGATTTAATATTCTACCATTTCAGTAGAGCATATTTTTAAAAATTTGATTTCTACAAACATATGTTGGGCATATTCTATGTCAAGCAGGGTAGCATTATCACATTTTTATCCTACAAAGACCACTCTGACCATTGTATAAAAAGAAGGAGGTTATAGGGGCGCCTGGGTGGCGCAGTAGGTTAAGCGTCCGACTTCAGCCAGGTCACGATCTCGCGGTCCTTGAGTTCGAGCCCTGCGTCGGGCTCTGGGCTGATGGCTCAGAGCCTGGAGCCTGTTTGCGATTCTGTGTCTCCCTCTCTCTCTGCCCCTCCCCCGTTCATGCTCTGTCTCTCTCTGTCCCAAAAATAAATAAACGTTGAAAAAAAAATTTTTTTAAAAATAAAAAAAAAAAAAAAAAAGAAGGAGGTTATAAAAAGTGGATGTGAGGAAATAGGACTTTTTAGGATTGTGTGCAAAGAAAAAGTTAAAGTTTCGTTAAGAACATAGGGACCCCTCTTGTGGGCATAACTTTTCATGACTGATCCTTTGATTTAGCATGTGGCTTCTCAGAGACCTTGTTTTCCATTACTTGTAGATTCCTGGCTATGATCCCTGCTGTTAAATTTGTGGGAAATCTAAGCATAGAGAAATTGAATTCTTAGAGTAAATTTATTATATTATAAAGGTAAACTTGTTTCCCCAAAGCTGGAAACAATTACCTGTCAATGGTTTACATATTTTTTTTTATCTTTAATGAATTTTAATGCTCTCAGATAGAATATCTACAAATAAATAAACTACCAATAAATAAAGTACCAATAATGAGAATTTCTGACTGGAATTCACAGGGGAGAATTAAAATCCAATAAGCAGTTGCCATATATTGATATTTTTTACTTCTGCATTTTAATAGTTTAGGGATTTAGTGATTGAAATATAAAGCAAATTATTTCTAAAACTTCTAAAAGTAAGAAATGAAAAAAGTTCAGTTGGCTGTTGTTAGTTTGTTTCTTCAATTTGCTTCATTTGAGAAAAACTCTTTCATTTTAACCCAATATTGTGTTCTTCCTTATAATTCAATATTAGGGTATTATTAGGATGAGATTCTTATCTCTGTAAATGTAATTGGAACACATATTGCAAGTCCATAGGTGTTTGAAAAGGGAATGCTCCAAAATGGAAATTCATGAACTTTGATGATAAATTGAACAGTATCATTCATTAGAACACAAAGACTTTCTCTTCATTATGGAAACACAGGGATTTGATACAGGTAGAAGGTAATTTTGATGCCCAGAAATATGGTACATGGTGAATATAGCCTCATTTCTTCCATAACAGGAAAATAATATACAATCTGTACTGTGTCTCTATAAATAAAAACCCACTCAGGTATGTGTCCAAACAGACCAAACAATACAGAAATGGAAAGACCGTATTTTTTTCCTGGATTTTTTTTACATCTGGATCAGCATGTGCTTATATTTGATTTATAGCCTTTACAAATTGAAATTTGGCCCCACAGGGAAGAGAGTGAGCTTTAGTTTGAGTAGACAAACTGTCTTAGTAGTCTGGCCCAAAGTCTGAGTTTTTCTTTATAAGTGAAGAAATAACACAAGTAAATAAATTGTTATGGTAATAAATGGGCTCTACAGTCATGTTTTAGATGGAAATTTGGATTTTGCCATCCAACTCCCATATGCACCTCTTCCTTCCCTATACCCCAAAAAAATAGTGTATCTTCAAACAGAAGCACTTAACTGTACAGTGATGTTTGTCATAGCACTAGCAATAAAATGGAGTAATGGAAGCACTTTCAAGTCTTGATTCTCCATTACTAATTGTGGATCTTTTTTCCTTTCTAAATATTACTATTGTCATCTTTAAGTACAAATAATCTGAGCACTAAATGAACGTGTATGTGAAAGTACTTGGTAGACCCCCATTCATGAAGCTGAGATAAGCCTAGCTTGTGTCAATCATACTTGCTTTCTTCAGTGTGAATTCCTTACGTATACTCTCCATTATTGTTGTTGTTGTTGTTATTGTTGTTGTTTGTCCTTGCCTCCCCCAGGATATAGGTGATGCCAAATAACATAGCTCCAGTATAAAGGAATAGAGGAATATTTTATTCGTACTTCAGTATTTTAATCACAAATACATTATTTTTATAACTTTATTAATATTGAGCATTGCCAGTTATTTACCTTTTTTCCTCATTGATATTTAGGCATTTTATATATTATGGATATTAGTCTATTGGCTTCTAATTATTTTTAAGCTACATTTTTTCAGTCATTAACAATTTAAGGTAAACTAATAGATGGTTTTGACTTTTATTATTTAAATCTATCAGTGTTTTTATGACTCTAAGATTTTGTCATAATCCAAGCATTTCCTACCCCCAAGTTACATCCACTTACATTTTTTCCTAGTACTCTTGTATTTTTATTTTTGTGTTTAAACATTTGATCCACTATGGAATTTGAATAAGGAATAAAGTGAAGTACTACCTTTACTAGTTTCAAATAGCTTCCAGTTGTCCTAGTGACATTTACTTGAGAGCTATTTTCCTACTACTTTAAAATGTATTTTTAAACACATTAAATTCCCGTATATACTTGGATTTATTTTGGAGTACCCTCTTAAGTTGAGGACTAAACATTGATCAATCTCTTGTTTGACAAGTACCATAATCTACTAATATAGATCTTATCTTTGGTAGAGTTAATAAACCTTCATTATACTTAAGATTTTTCTGTACATTATTATGTATTCGTCTTCTAAATAAATTCTTTAGTTTTGTTGGTATTTTTATGGGAAGGAAGCATCTCATTTCTACATTAATGTAGGAAACATTGATATCTTTACAACTTTGAATCATCTACTCCAAGGACAAAATATGTCTCTCTATTCAGTTCTTCATTAGTTTATAATTTCTACAACCTCTACATTTCTTAAGTTCATTCTCAAGAATTTTTATGGTCTTATTGCTATAGTAAGTAGGGTTGTTTTCATTAAATTTTCTTACATATCATTGTTTACAATGTAAAAAAAATCTAAGTTCTTTTTTTTTTTTTAATTTTTTTTTTCAACGTTTATTTATTTTGGGGACAGAGAGAGACAGAGCATGAACGGGGGAGGGGCAGAGAGAGAGGGAGACACAGAATCGGAAACAGGCTCCAGGCTCCGAGCCATCAGCCCAGAGCCTGACGCGGGGCTCGAACTCACGGACCGCGAGATCGTGACCTGGCTGAAGTCGGACGCTTAACCGACTGCGCCACCCAGGCGCCCCCCAAAAAAAAAAATCTAAGTTCTGTTAAAATCAAATTTATTTTATTGTTTTAGATTTTCTAGTTGTAATAATCATATCATCTTTAAATGATTACAACATTTTATTTAATCATAATAATACTATTGTCTAGGTATATTTGTTAGCATATCCAGAGTAATGTTAAACATCACTGGTGATAAAAGAGAGGCTTAAGTTCTCTTGATTTTATTAGCATTGCTTCTAGAATATCACTTTTAAATCTAAACATTGTATTGACCTTTGATATTTTATATATATAGTGTATATGTAGCTGTATGTGTTCCTGTATAAATATAAGTTCATATTTAGTTAATTATTTTATAATCTTCATTTATTAAAGATTTTTATGAGGAAAGAATGTTGAATGTCATCAAATGTCTCTTAAGCATCTTTTAAAGGAATCATATGGTCTCTCTCTCTATGGATCTCCAATAGTCAGTTACAGTTATTGGTATCCTAATACTTAAATATCTTTGCTTTTCAAGAATAATCCCAACTTGGTCATAATTAATTATTTTCATAGTATACTGCTAAATTTTATTTAAGTTTTTTTTTTTTCCATTGGTCATAGTAAGTGAAATTAGTGTATAGTTATCTCATTTGAGCGTGTTGGATTTCTCAGGGTTTGGTCTAAGTGTTTCTCTGCCTTTGTAAATAACAAACCTGCCTTTATTATTTTCTGAAATACCCTAAGTATTATAAGAATTATGTGTTCCTTTTAAGGATAAAACAATTTAATGTTACAACTAAGTTTGACACTACTTCAGGAAGTAACTTTTGGCAACATTCTTAATATCTTCAAGATTGTTGACCTGTTAAGGGTTTTTATCTCTTCTCATGTCAATTTTGGTAGTTTATGTTTTCCTAGAAAATCAATCATTTTATCTAGGCTTTGAAACATTTAATTTTCTTTATAGTTCAGATTCTTTCCCCTTTCTCAAACTATGATCAGTATTTTGTACTTTCTTAGTGTTTCTAGATTAGACTAGCTAGCGGTTATTTATTTTATTAGTTTCTTTTAAAGTACAAACCATAGCAGTGCCTGGATGGTTCAGTCACCTAAGTGTCCAACTCTTGATTTTCGCTCAAATCATGATCTCATGGTTCATGAGTTCGTTTCCCATGTCAGGCTCTGAGCTGACAGTGCAGAGCCTGCTTGGGATTCTCTCTCCTCTCTCTGTGCCCTTCCACTGCTCTCTCACTCTAAATAAATAAACAACTTAAGAAAACAAACTATAGATTTTATCCCTCTAACTTATTAATTTTTGCTTTTGATTTTTACTTTTTCTTTCTTTTCTATCAAATCTTCAGTATAGAGCTTCTCTTATCTTACACCTGACAATGGGTGAAAAGCAATGTGAAGTCCTAGGAGTCTTGTTGCTTTAGTAGCATTGCTATTTTCTTTTAATATAATTTATTGTCAAATTAGCTAACATAGAGTGTATAAAGTGTGCTCTTGGTTTCATGGGTAGATTCCTGTGATTCACTTACGTACAACACCCAGTGCTCACCCCAACAACTGCCCTCCTCAATGCTCGTCACCCATTTTCCCCTGTCCCCCATATCCCCCCATAAACCCTCAGTTTGTTCTCTATATTTAAGAGTCTCTTATGGTTTGCCTCCTTCTTTATTTGAAAACATTTTTCCCCTTCCCTTCCCCCATGGTCTTCTGCTTTACTTTCTCAAATTCCACATATGAGTGAAAACATGGTATCTGTCTTTCTTGGACTGACTTATTTCACCTGGCTTAGTATCTTCCAGTTCCATCCATGTTGTTTCAAATGGCAGGATTTCATTCTTCCTCATTGCCAAGTAGTATTCCATTGTATATATAAACCACATCTTCTTTATCCATTCATCAGTTGATCGACATTTAGGCTCTTTCCATAATTTGGCTATTGTTGAAAGCACTGCTATAAACATTGGGGTACATGTGCCCCTATGAATCAGCACTCCTGTATCCTTTGGATAGATTCCTAGTGGTGCTATTGCTGGGTCGTGGGGTAGTTCTTTTTTTAATTTTTTGAGGAACCTCCACACTGTTTTCCAGAGCAGCTTCACCAGTTTGCATTCCCAACAACAGTGCAAGAGGGTTCCCCTTTCTCCACACCCTCATCAACATCTGTTGTTTCCTGAGTTGTTAATTTTAGCCACTCTGACTGGTGTGAGGTGGTATCTCATGATAGTTTTGATTTGTATTTTCCTGATGATGAATGATGTTGAGCATCTTTTCATGTGTCTGTTGGCCATCTGGATGTCTTCTTTGGAAAAGTGTCTATTCATGTCTTCTGCCCATTTCTTCCCTGGATTATTTGTTTCTCAGGTGTTGAATTTGGTAAGTTCATTATAGATTTTGGATACTAACCCCTATCCGATAAGTCATTTGCAAATATCTTCTTCCATATTGTCGGTTGCCTTTTAGTTTTATTGATTGTTTCCTATAAAGTGAAGAGGATTTTTATCTTGATGAGGTCTCAATAGTTCATTTTTGCTTTCATTTCCCTTGCCTTTGGGGATGTGTTGAGCAAAATATTGCTGCAGTTGAGGTCAAAGAGGTTGTTGCCTGTTTTCTCCCCTAGGGTTTTGATGGTTTCCTGTCTCACATTTAGGCCTTTCATCCATTTTGAATTTATTTCTGTGTATGGTGTAAGAAAGTAGTCCAGTTTCATCTTCTGCATGTTGCTGTCCAGTTCTCCCAGCACCATTTGCTAAAGACACTGTCTTTTTTCCATTGAACACTCTTCCCTGCTTTGTCAAAGATTAGTTGGCCATACATTTGTGGGCCCATTTCTGGGTTCTCTATTCTATTCCACTGGTCTGTGTGTCTGTTTTTGTGACAATACCATACATTCTTGATGATTACGGCTTTGTAGTAGAGGCTAAAGTCCAGAATTGTGATGCCTCCCACTTTGGTTTTCTCTTTCAACATTACTTTGGCTATTCAGGGTCTTTTCTGGTTCCATACAAATTTTAGGATTGTTAGTTCTATGTCTGAGAAGAATCCTGATGCAATTTTGATTGGGCTTGCATTGAATGTGTAGATTGCTTTGGGTAGTATCAACATTGTAACAATATTTCTTCTTCCAATCCATGAGCATGGATTTTTTTTCCCATTTCTTTGTGTCTTCTTCAGTTTCTTTCATAAGTTTTCTATACTTTTCAGCATACAGATCTTTTATATCTTTGGTTAGGTTTCTTCCTAGGTACTTTATGGTTCTTGGTGCAGTTGTAAATGGGATCAATTTCTTGATTTCTCTTTCTATTGCTTCATTATTGGTGTAGAGAAATGCAACTGATTTCTGTATATTGATTGTGTATCCTGCAACTTTGCTGAATTCATGTATCAGTTCTAGCAGCTTTTTGGTGAAGTCTTTGTTATGTATATTGAAGGAAAAGGGGTTTTAGAGGGAATTTTATAGAGTGGTATGATCCTCTTGGCTACTGCAACCTTATGAAAAGGATGTCATCAGTGAACTTTTCCAGAATTTCAGACCCCCCTCCACACACACACACACACACACACACACACTTACTACCAGTTCTGCCTACTTGATGTCTGATCTTCTTTCACTTTGGCCCTAACCTGATATGTCTAGGGGTGAATAAAATACAGCCATAGAAAATGAAAGATCCCCACGAATATATGTTAATTACATTTTTACTCACATGGCTTTCCTGAAAGTTAAATATCTCTGTCATTTGGTGGAGGTGATCTAATTTCTTTTTTCTGGAAGTCTTATTAGGTGTGTGACCTTGCATAGATCACTTAACCTCTTCAAACCAGTTTCCTCGTCTGTAAATTGTAGATAATAATAGTTTGTATCTCCTAAGGTCATTATGAGGATCAAGTAAATTAGAGGAGTTTGTATTTTGGAAATGCTTAGAGTGCCTAGCAGATCCCAGCATAGAGTGAGCACTGTTGATGTCTTCATTTCAGAAAACACTGAGGGGTGCCTGGGTGGCTCAGTCAGTTAGCGTATGACTTGGGCTCAGGCAATGATCTCATGGTTCATGATTTTGAGCCCCTGCATTGGGCTCTGCATTGACAGTGTGGAGCCTGCCTAGGATTCTCTCTCTCTCCTTCTGTCTCTCCTCCTTTCCCCTCTCTCAAAATAAATATATAAACTTAAAAAAAACCTAAAAATAAAAGAAAAAAAGAGAATGTTGAGATCACTGTAGATGGTAGTATGGTAAGGTGATTATGTAGAAATTGGCGTCGGCTCATCTCCTTCCAAATTCTGACACCTCCTAAAGGCAAAGATTGTTGGGGAAAGAGGCCCAGAGATAACCACTCCATTGACTATTGAGGCAGTTTAAGACTGACTGCTTGCTCTTAAGCTGTGGGCAGTTAGATCTGAAGAGGACCAATGGTGGTATAGCTAGTAGCTCATAACCCATGAGGGATGTTTGGTCCTGTTGTGATTGGAGCCCTAGAGAGGGCTGACTGTGAAAATACTTTCTCTCAAGATGCTGTTTAAAAATAAAAAGTGGAACTTTATTTAAATCGTTCTTGACAGTGCTGTACAAATTTGTCCCTTCCCATCTGTTTGCTCAACAAAGAGACATGGAGATCAGGATTAACCTTAGCACAGAACAAATTAGCCAAAGGGGCTCAGGCCCAGATAATTTGGGAAATATAAAGTTTTATTAAGAAGAATTCTCATCCAGGAACGTTGAAGTATTGAGCCTGGGAGAGAATAAAGGAGTTTCTGCCATTTCTGCTGAAACTACTCGTGAATAAAAGAAAGAAAAGGAAGAACTTTTTACAATGAAATTGTACACAAAATGTTTAAAAATGCTTAAGACTGGGAACTTGAAGACCCTCTGCTCAAATTTCATATTTGGTGAGGCAAGAAAGAAATTCTGTGGGGGAAGAGGAAGAAAGAAAATTAACACATGGTATGCTCATATATGGAACAAACCTTTTCCAAGTGTTCACAACAGTAGGTCAGAGGCAGATCTCCAAACTGAAATAGAGTACAGACATCTAGTCCTAACTCTAATTATGCATCAGAATTCCTTCCTTAAAAAGAGATGATAATGTGGTACTCTTGAGAAAGCATTTTGATATTATTATGCTATAAAACATAATACTATTCTAGACTATTTCATATTCTGCAGCATTAGAAAATTGTTTAAAATACCCAAAGCATGCAAATCCATAGTACCTCATAGCTTAAACTATAAATTGTCAAATGTATTAAAAACACTGTGCAGTTATCACTGACAGATCACTGCATCCCTCCACCCCAATCCTTGCCTTCCTCCCTATCCTACCCCCAATATCTTCAGCTTCTAGTAAACATTGGTGATTTCTACCATCACTTTCTTTTGAAACTTAGAGTGGAGCATTTCTTTTTACAGCCTAATAATTCTGGTTCACAGAACATCATGAGTATAAAATGACTGACTAGAGAAAGGAGAAGAAATGCTGGATTGTTCTCCTTGGATGGTGTCCTTCCTGATCTGACAGCTCCCATCCTCTTTTCTGCTTCTATTCCTCACTGAGTTCATTTACTTAAGATGGCTGTTTGCCTGTGTATTGAAATCTCACCTTTCAGATGTTTCTACTGGAAAATACCCTCCCCACTGGACAAACATGGATGTAGGAGTCCATCTGGTTTTGCAACTGATTAAACCCAAGCCCACACTAATAATCCTTTTGACAATATCACTGAGCTTGCTCAATCATATATGGATCATATACTGTCTTACATAAGCTTCAACTTGCTTGTTATTCATGTTGACCAAACAAGACAGATCTCTCGGTGAGCAGGAGTTTCATCTTCTGTGGTTGTTGTTGGGCAATAACCACCTCCCTTTAACCCACCCCCATCCTCCAGTACTTAGCAGAGGCTTAAACAGTCAGTTGCCTTTAGGCCATTCTTGGAGAACTGAACTAAATATACACCCCAGCAGATACCTTTTATTATCTTACTTTCCTCCCAAACTGAAATTGATTCTTTGAAAGAGTACATCTTGAACTCTTATTCCTGTAATTATGGAGGTGGTTATACTAAATCCTGGAACCAGAAGAATCTCAGAAGTGCTTTTTAAAACTTCCTATTCCCAGACTCCTACCCTGGAATTTTCTGTTTCAGTGGGTTGGTATAGATTCTGGCAATTTGTATCTTCAGCAAGCAACCCAGGGGATTCTGGCTTGTAGCCACTTTTGAGAAATAGTGAATTAGCCAAGATAAGCCTATATCTGGGAAGTCTTGAAAAAGTATTTTTCTCATTTTAAATACTTACTGTTTACCTTGAAACTCCAAGGAAATAGCATATATTTCTATAACACAAGACCATTTACACAATTACTGAAGGACTTCAAATATCAATTAATTTAAAGAAGATTATAAACTAATTTATCTAGGGGAGCCTGGGTGGCTCAGTCGGTTAAGCGTCCGACTTCAGCTCAGGTCATAATCTCACAGAGTTCGAGCCCCATGTCAGGCTCTGTGCTGACAGCTCGGAGCCTGGAGCCTGCTTCAGATTCTGTGTCTCCCTCTCTTTCTGCCCCTCCCCTGTCCGTGCTCTGTCTCTGTCTCAAAAATAAATAAACATTAAAAAATTTTCTTAAAAAAATAATTTATCTTTCTGTCCAGTTTTCATCCATTGATCTACCTACGTACTAATCTATTTATCTACATCCTCTATATCTACTGTGAACCTTGTTAATTTAAGGCATTCCAACACTAATAATTTATCCTTCCTAAAGGTGGCATATGCTAGGGCAAGGAGTCAAAACTGAAATTTTTGTAGAAACTAATTTACCCAAAAGGTTTAAGAATTACATCTTATTTCATCTGTTTTTCCTTATGATTGAAATATCTCTTGGGGATCTGAGTTCCTTCTCCTTCTTAGGAGTGATTTAAGTAATCTACTAGTTCTTTTGATTAGAAAAATGTACTTGCTATTGATGCTAAAGCCTCATTTTCTCTTTTTTCATCACCAGGTTTTCTATTTATGTTTTTGTTCTATGCTAAATACCTTTTTTTGTTGATGTTTATCAGTCATATGTAAAACTCAACTGAAAACTTTTTTTTTTATTTTCAGTCATTACTTAGTCCATACTGAAAATATTGAGCAGTTTCATTCACTAGTTCAACTATTTCCTTAACCATCTTAACTATTTGCTCATTTGCCTGTTCATTCCATATTTGACTGCTATGATCCTCTGCCTCTTGAAACTGAAGAGATGGGATTTTACTAGTCTTCTGTACAAAAGGGGTTGTCTGGGTGCCTGGGTCGCTCAGTTAGTTGAGTGTATGACTCTTGATTTTGTTTGTTTGGCTCAGTCCATGATCCCAGAGTGGCGGGATCAAGCCCCACATGGGGCTCAGCACTGAGCATGGAGTCTGCTTTGCATTCTCTCTGTCTCTCCCTCTGCCCTTCTCCCCAGCTCATTCTCTCTCTCTTTAAAATAAAAAGTAGATTATTTTTAAAAAGGGGGATTATCAACTTCAAAATGTAAAGTATCTGCACAGAGTCAAAACAGCACTTATCCTTTCTCCATCTAAAATATTTGACTGGCTCTTCATTTTCTAGTCATTACAGTCTATATTTGACTTACCACTTCTGCTTTCTTTGACTCTCTAGGACTTTGAATCTTGATTGCTTTAAATATTCCATTGAGACACAAAGCTGAAGGATCAAAAGAGATATCAAATTGGGTATTTTCCCCAAATTTACTGCTTGTTGCAGTCATACCACATGAGAGTGATTATGGGGTAGGACTCACTTGCCACTCAGGGCCCCCCCCCCCACAATGCCTTCCAAGCTGGGATCTGGACAAAAAGTTCATTGGGAGTCCTACTCTTAGCTTTGTAGCTGCAATAATTCCATTTTTGCCAATGCATCTAGAATTGATCAAATGGAAAGCTACTTGAATAGCTTTTTAGTAACCAAACTTCATGTGAACCACCTAGAAAGGTATTAATCCATAATGAAAATAGAGACTTCCAGTAGAACTACGGTGCTTAAATATTCCATTCAGCACACGTACTCAGGTTAGGAAAACCAGAATGAATAAACAAAAGAAGTTGTTTATTTGGTGAGCAGGGAAGCAAATGTTTTGAATTATTGGTGATCTCAAGAGCTAGTATTTTCAACCTATCAAGGAATATTTCACTGATAATTCTGTCAGTGAAATAAAAACCCTCAGGATGGGCGAGTCAAAGAAGCTTATTCTTAAGTCACTGCTCACCACTGATGAAGTCAAAATTATGTTTGCTCTGTTTTATTCACCTGTTCTTTCTTCAGGTATGTAAGTACTACTGATAAACTGTTTTCTTTGACATTAATCATCTTATGTACCGTTTCCTGAGACAGATCCTTTGCTACATATATGAAATATACTAGGTTATTTAATCATTTAACTGAATAAAAAATCCTCAGTCACCTTTGGAGAAAGGTGGGTCAGAAAAGGTAAGTCACCCAATGCTACACAGCTTGTAGGTCAAATTATCAACAACACCTGTCACTAAATGTCTTTCTTTGTTTAAAATACTTAGAGGAAACACTACACATATTTGATGTCATGTGCTAGCCTTCCTGCTTTAACTCTTAGAGGGTGAACTTACTAGGAAATTCTGGAAACACCTTATCACTATCCATATACATTAATAATTGCCACAGTGGAAGAAAGTAAACCCCAGTCAGTTTCAAAAGAAAAAAAAAAAAGTAGTCTTTGTGATACATGCAAGAAAAGTAAAAAAGTTATGCACAAAATAACTTTCTGTTCCTAACTCATCCATAAAATTCTTCTTAATGTCTCAGCAACCTAGAGACATGCTAAAGAAGTGTATTACTTTTTTTTACTTATAATTTTCCATTATGAATACTACCTGGTTAACAAGTATAGCTAAAGACTGTGCTTGACCATGAAATACCATTACATGTATAGACTAATATGTAGAGACTGGAATGTATTTCATGGTGTAATTAAGTCTGTAAAAGTTAGTAATACAAATCAATACAGAATGACTCTTGGATCACTTGAAGTGTTATGTAATGAAACATTAAGGTTTGGGGTGAATGCTTTTTTTTCATGTGGGTTTTCCAAAGCATTGCAGGAGAGTGGGCTTTCCTAGCTCCTCGCTCCTAAATGCCACCAGCATCCTCCAATTTTGCAACAGTCAGTGTCCCTATACCACATTGACAAATAACCCTCCTATAGTTGACAGGGGTTCTGCCCTCAGTTGAGAACCACTGAAAGGAAGTATAGTTTCTAAAAATTCTAAAAACGAGGGCCAGGCCTATAATTAAGAAATATTAACAAATGAGAGTCTGTTCTATTTCCCATTTCCGGCTAATATCATGACCAAAATAAGTTAACATTTCTGTAATCAGCTAACAAACACTTTGTTTTCTCATTCAGGTTGAATAGTTAAAGCAATTTTCTGTATTAGGATACTCAACCAAATTTTAATTTGAACATTACTGGTTTGGGCTCAAAGCAATGTGATGTTTGGTATGAACTCTGTTATATTGATAATTACTAGTGACCTTATTAAGTAATTATGAAACAAAGAAATTAGCAGAGAACACTTGTCATTTATTTAAGAAAACAATATTGATTACTCTACCATGTGTGAAGCCGTGTAATAGACATTAGAGATACATACATGAGTAAGAATCCTCTGTTTTCATGGAGCCTACAACTTAGTATGAAAGGCAGACTATTAGCCAAATAATTACCAGATAATTTGCCAAGTAATACAGAAAATATATGTACAAAACACTATGGGAAAATTCGGGGAGTGGTGGTAACTCTGTGGGGTTAAAGAGCACTTCCAAGAAGATAATAATTTCAGCCAGGTTTTAAGGTATGAGTAGAAGTTTCTCAAATGGAAAATAGCTTGCAGTGACTCAGAACTTTATGGGAAAAGACATAGAGGGTTTTTTTTTTTTTTTTCAAAATTATATCTTCCTTACACATTTCTTTGTTTTAATGTTTACTTATTTGTGAGGGAGAGAGTCAGAGCATGAGTGGGGGCCGGGTAGAGACACACACAGAACCCAAAAGTTGGCTCCAGGCTCTGAGCTGTCAACACAGAGCCTAATGCGGGGCTGGAACCCAGGAACCGTGAGATTGTGACCTGAGCTGAAGTCAGACACTTAACTAACTGAGCCACCCATGCACCCCAGCAGTTCAGTGAGGATGGAAAAGAAAAAAAAAAGTCAAGAAATGAGACTTCAGTGATGTGTGTACATTCAAAGGAATATGTGATCAGAAGTACAGCTTCTCTCCTTTGGTAAACATGACCTCTGAGTAATTTAACATGGCAGTGACAAGTTACACAGTTTGCAAACGTTAAATCACTCTATCATATGCATTAACACATCTGGTGTATTCAGTAAACACTTCTGAGTTTGTGTTACAGATTAAACTTTTCAATTTTTGTGAAGTTAAAGGGGAAAAATGTTTTTGATTACCACTGGTTAGATTGTCTTGGCCTCCCTAGGCTCATTGTCTACAGGGAACATTAAAGAAATTTTCATGATAACCCAGAAGTATTATTTATTCATTTTGTTTTGTGAGATAGGCTAGTTAAGTCCAACTATTTAGGTCTTTAAGATTCAGGTTTTCTTAGATGGAAGAGTAAAATTTTGTTTTGATTGAAGGACCAAGGTTATCTTGGAATTGTTGTCTATTTCTGCATGCACATCAATCTCATATAAAAGTAACTTTTACTTAAAAGACCTCTCAAGAAATTTAAGGAAAGTGTTGGTAAAGTGAATTGAATGGCATGCCATAGATGTTTTTTGATAATTGCAAGACCAAATGTTATCCCAGGGCGTTAATGAGTGAGTTCAGTGGTCCTTTTGGATGACTGAGAATGATTCAATTTGACCTTTTTCCCCCAAAACAAAAACATAAAATTTTTTATATTTATACCTAGAGTGTTCATTATATTTTCACTTAAAAAATGTTTTTGTGATACCTTTCTTAATTTCCAATATGCACATCTCAATGTATTTTATAAGCAATTTCTATAAACCTTTCTGGCAGCAAAATTTCTTTGCATTTTAAATTAAATCTCACAGTAAGAAGTGAAGTCAGTGAAAAGAGCCACGTACAGAATCTAAGCATTTCCATTGTTAACCATGGGAAATGCTTCACTTTCTGTCCTTTAATTAAAATCTACATTTCTTATCAGTTTTGCTTCCTGCTTTTGTACCCCAGTGAATATACAGTAATGTAGTTGATATACCAGGCTTGTATCATAATTGGATGAATAGGAAAAGATAATAAATTTAAAAGGATGTATTCCACTCCAGGAGACCTTACTTCATAGGCATATATACCCACCATGTGTATATACTATATAAATAAGGGTGTATGGATCTTGTGTTTAAAACCAGCTCCAGAAAGCTGTTGGAAGCTAAGATTTTGTTTGCCAAGAGCAAGTTGCCAGTGCTAAGGTTATGACTCTGGTGACCTTTCCGTAATAACTAAGAGGCCAATATAGTCATTGCTAAAGTCCAGACCCTGCATTGATGAGTTGTACATGTGTGGCTTTCACTCTGCAGTGATAGATAATGATGCACTCAGCCAGACTGGTCCAAGTTTTTTGATACTTAAGTAACCTGAAAAATAGCTTCAGGTGTGATTGAACAGACCACTCCCTCCTAGAAGCCAGGCCTTTTTAAGGATTACTGATAGAAAAGGGATAAAATTTCAGTGAAATTGACCATTAGAGGAGAAATAACCTATCCTTTACTTGGACAAATAACAGTGCTTAAATATTGGAGATGAGGGGAGCTTTCTCACCTTCCTTGTCCCTGGATTTTTCATTTGTGAAATGTAAGAAAAGATCTTGCCTTTTGGAAGTCCAATCTTGCACAGATTTACTGATTTATATACATGGAAATGGCCATGAATGTATTAGCTTATATAAATTCTTTAGGATTGATTATTAGAACAGTTATTTTAGATGCTTGTTAATTTTATCATCATTAACCTTTTATATGATCTTACAAGAGACTCAAGGACATGAGTATTATTACAAAAGGAAGTGAAATAAAGTTCATGATTATTTTAATGGGTCACTGAAAAAAATGTCTGCTTTTCAAAGCAAGGCTATAATTCTTTAATCAAAGACTGGGGGCAAATAAAAGAAAATTACACTATCGCACTACGTCACTTAATTTGGATTAAAATATAAAAAATGGCCTCATGGGAAAAAAAATGCATCAACTCTGCATTTGATGAGAGGGACAGAGTTATAAAATCCCAAACTCTGTCATTGATTGTATTGGAAAGGCATCTTTGTTTGCCTCTCCTTTTGGATACATGTAGACAAAGCACATTTTAAAATCTTCAGCCATGTCTGTTAATAAAGATAAGGATTTCTAACTTATTATAGATACTATTGAAGTAAAAGCAAAAGAAAAAATATCAGAAGAGTTCAGGGAGATATACTGAGCAGTAGTCTAAGTTAATTCATGATTGGTTTGCCTTTAATCTTTGGAAAAAGTGACCTAAGTCAAATGGTAAAGACTGAGGGTCTTGAGTCAGATGGGGCTACGATCAGACTTTGGTCACTGGTTACTTTGATTTTAGGTGTCAGAGTGATCTTGAGCAAACAATTTATTTGAAGCCTGTTTACTATTAAGTGAGGATGATATGTACTTTCCAGGGATTTTATCAGGATAAACTGGTAGTATATAAAGCATTTAGCAGCAAAGAGTTGGGCACTCAGTAGCTAATAGTAGATAGATGTCTTAGAGGAGTTTTATTTCTATTTCCCAAAAGTGGGTAATTTGTTAAATGAACAGAAAAATACTCACATTGTGTTTCTTATGTTGAGCTTGTCTATTCAGGCTTGAGTGATTTACTTTTCATATATTTTCTAGAAACTCTTTCTCTTACCTCATACTCAGCATGAAAAAAACACTACTCTTTCATGATGGAAGTGGTAATTAACCTGCCACCAGGTAGCTGGATGATTATTCTGAGGAAATAGTACAAGACTGGGGACTTCCTGTTGGTCTCTTCATAGTGGATTGAGCACTAAGCAGTAGTCTTAGCCAAATCAGCCTTGGTAAGTGGATGTCCATATTGCTGGGCCCATTGATAACCCACATCTCTGCCACTGGGGCCATTTTGTCCAGGAGCCACTGGGCGATGACAGTAATGGCTGGGGAAATAGGCTGACTGACATTAACTGAACAGGTCATCCTATCCAATTGATTATTAAAATGTTCCTCTGCCAAGATCATTTGGTAAACATTCATGTGGGATACAAATATCTTCATGTTTTGTGCCCATGAGTAGTCTTTCCATATACCTCTTACCCAAATTTTATTGTCAGCAGTTTTTCTTTTTTTATTTTTAATTTTTTTTTTCAACGTTTATTTATTTTTGGGACAGAGAGAGACAGCGCATGAACGGGGGAGGGACGGAGAGAGAGGGAGACACAGAATTGGAAACAGGCTCCAGGCTCTGAGCCATCAGCCCAGAGCCCGACGCGGGGCTCGAACTCAGGGACCGCGAGATCGTGACCTGGCTGAAGTCGGCCGCTTAACCGACTGCGCCACCCAGGCGCCCCTATTGTCGCCAGTTTTTCAACCATACTCCTTTCAAGTCCCTGACCATCTAGCCAAACCATTGGCCATAGCCCATGAATCTGTATAAGATCACACATCTTGCCATTTGTCCTTCCAAACAAAATGAACAGCCAGGCCGCAAGGTTCTACTCACTAGAAGGATTTCCTTTCACCAATGTCTTTCAGGGATGTCTAAGCTTATGGTGCTACAGCTGCCCACTTTGGGATGATGCCTTCATATTCTACAGAGCCATCTGTAAACCAGGCCAAAACGTGTTCTTCTGTCAACCAATATTAAATTTACTATGAGGCCATATCAAAAAAAAGTAGTATAGCAAAAGAGGGAATCATTGACATTTGGGCTACTTCTTCATGTAATTTATTTGTGTCTTCAGGGTTTTCTTGGCCTAATCTTGTATATACCACTTCCATTTGATAAAATGTTGTTGTGCATGCCCAATTTTATGGCTTGGTAGGTCAGATAAAACCCAGTTCATGATGGGCAACCCAGGTTGCATGGTAACTTGGTGGCACATGTTTAAGTGATCAATTTCTACTAAAGCCCAGCAGCAGGCCAAGAGCTATTTCCCAAAAGGAGAGTGATTTTCTGCAGAGAATGTCAGGGCTTTGTTCTAAAATGCTAAGGCCCTGAACTGTGATTCACCTATAGGGACCTGTCAAAGACTTGGAACAGTATACATATCTGCCATTAACACTTCAAGCACCATTGGATCTGCTGGACCATATGGCCCAAGTGGCAGAGCAGCTCAACGCTGTCTGTCTGTCTGTCTGTCTCTCTCTCTCTCTCAAAAATAAACACTTTAAAAAATAAATAAATAAATGAATGAATAAATAAATAAATAAACAAACAAACAAACAAATAGGATAAATTGACATATCCCATGCCACTGGATCCCTAGAAATTTCACTGAGAAAACAGGCCCTTCTCTTTTATGCAAATATCTTACTATTACTACTTCTCATTAGATCCAATCTGCATGATGTCATCAACGTAATGGACCAATATGATACCTTGTAGAAGGCATCCCTGTGATAGAATGGGTGTGAGAACACACTGGGTCCACTGTGATATGGACCTAAGCTGAAACACCATTGACCAACTGACTTCTATAAGCCCCTACTCTGACTGTTGGACCACAGTTACATGCTGGGTCACTGATAAGTACTGTTCAGAGCCACTGTCCAGTAGTGCTCAAAATGTCTGATTATTTCTTTTTCTCCAGTGCACCTTGGTAAAGGTGGTAGGTCCCTTTAGGGATGGCTAGGAGAAATATTAACAGTATATATTTTGGATAGTGTACTAGGTACCTTCCCTGAGAGGACCCACTGGTTCTTTCATTCAGCTAGTTCTGTGTTTGCAACCTAGCTCAATTCAGGGAATTCGTTGAGGGGCTGTGATTTTGTTTCTATGACTTGGATTAGACCTGTATTCACTTGACTTAAAACTTTTCTGCCTATATAGATCAAGTGATAATTTAGTAGACTTTCTCCCTGTTTTACTCCTGGGAATACTATGACCAACTGGCCAACATATTATGTCCAAACGGCTACTTGAGTTTGCTGTCCATTGAGTTGCTGTCCAACTATGTCTACTTTGTATTGGGGCAGTTGAGTACTACCACTTAGCCTCTGCCACCCAGGATCCAACTACTACCATTGCATTTAAATTTTCCAAATCCGTGACTATAGTTTCCACTATAAATGAGTTTCCACTATTTTCCCCTGGCCTACAGAGAATAGTGATAACAGAGGTCTTCAAAAATGGACAGGTTCTACACACAAATTTTTATCTTAAGTATTGGTAAAGGTATGTTTTCTGGGCCTTCCCAGTGTGGATGAAACTCTTACATGACAAAGCCACTCTAATATTCCAATCTCCTTAAGCCTTTGACTTCCTTCCCCTGCATTAAACCAAAGTAGTTCTGACATTTCTAATTTACTCACTGTGGGCTACCTTTTGGTCCATGTTTTAGCTAACCAACCAATTTTTTAGAGCTCTGCCTAATTTCCTGAGCTTCAACTATAATGCAGAATCTGTGCTTAATGAACCAAAATCAATAAATTCAGCCTGATCGAACTTCATGTTCCTTCCACCATCAACCCACCATCTTAATATCTCTTCTCATGTATGTTTCCCAGATTTTAGTCTTAATAAGTTAGAAAACTCAAATAGTTCTTTTGGAGCATAAAGCACCTCCTTATGGGTCACACTATGTACCTCACCTTTAGAGACCTGATGAGACTTGAATCTACTTATAGGCCTAGAAGCAAAAAAAGGTGATTGATGGGGGTCCTGAGGGGAATCAGCATTGTATTGCATGGCAACTGCCTTAGGGAAGACCATTCTTGTTTCTTCAGGCAATGCAGAATTAGTCCCATTAGATGGGAGTAGAGAGGCCACTATTCCTGGGGCTGAGTAGGCTACTTTTACTGGATGTGGAGGGCTGCATCCACTGGAGGTGGGAAAGTCTTCTTTGACTGACACAGAAGATTCATGAGGGGCTAAATGCCCCCAGCTTCATCAGGGTCTTTTCACATGCCCCTCTCTAATTTACAGGATCCTATCTTTTCCAATCAATGCTTTATTTTAATAGTAGAAACTCTGCAAGGCTGGAAGTTCAGCTTGCTTTGTAATTCAGCCAGTTATGAGATTCCATTTTCATTTTAAACAAGCTTAGCCCTATGGGTACAAGGAACATGGGTCTCTTTCAGGGCACAGACAGAAGGTTTCAGGTCATTTATGCAGTGCTTGAGCTGGGAGTTCTAAACGCTTAACTCTTTTTTATTTATTTATTTATTTTTTACCACTTTGTTCAGTGACATTAGGAACAACTGGCCTATCTTATATTTGTTAGTTTTCTAGAACTGTTCAGAAGTATCATATACACAGCCACTTAGCTTCGTGCTTCTTACATGATTGGGAATATTCAGTGGAGATATTTTGCATACCCCCCATTTCCAGTTCATGCCATGGATTATGAGTATTCTGTTTACTACTAGGAATAGCCAGTAGCAGCTTTAATCACATTAGAGAGCCAATTCCAGAAACCCAAGAACCAAATGGGAAAACTAATCTTTAACATTCTCTTCCTCTAGAACCACTCTTATCAAAATCTATATCATCATAGTTCTCCAGATAAACAGAACCAATGGGATAGATGGATATATATATATGTGTACATATATATACACATATATGTATATATATATGTGTACATATATATACACATATATGTGTATATATATGTACATATATATATGTATATATGTGTATATATATATACACGTGTGTGTGTATATATATACACATATGTATATGTATATGTGTATATATATATATAATTACATGGATAAATGAAATTAATGATGTGATTACTAGCTTGATAAATCAAGATAAAGACAAAGTTTTTTTACATGTTTTTGGTGGGGTTTGTCAGCCTCTACAAAGTGAAGTACTGTATGTAAGTCCTAGCACATTAGAACTAGAAGAAACCCTAAAAATAAGTTATTTCTCCTTCCTGTAGCATCGGACTTCATCAAGTGCTGGCAGCCTGCTAAGTGCTGGACTATACAGGCCTCTGTTTGGGGGACCCTTACATTTCCGTGAAGGGAGAATCTAAGTGAACAAAGTAAATAATTAGATAACTGTGGTTGTGATAAGGGCTATCAAAGAAAGAAATAGGATGGTGGAACAAAGTATCACTAGTAAATACTTTAGATGTCAGTGAAGGGTTAGAGGCAAGGCTTTTTTATGACAATATGTTGAGCCTCGGCTGTGGGAAGTTCTAAGGAACCATGTATGAAGTTGAAGGAACAGCCATATAAATAAAAAGAGATCAATGTGGCTGATGGGAAAGGAGAAAGACTTGAGATTGTTAAGAGAGTGGGAGCCAGTGACATAAGACAGACAATGGCAAAGAATTTAGATTTCACTCTAAAATCCATCAGTGGCCATTGGCGGGTTTGAAGAATGGTAGTGACCCACTATGATTTCCTTCTTTTTGCTGTGAATTTCATTTTTGAGTAGATATTACCACCACAGGGTTCATAAATCAATAGAACAAGGTTTTGTTCTGTTGCCTCTACTCATTACTGTCTTCTGAGTCCATTTCTGCTTTCCATTATTCTCTTGTATGCTTCCTTTAATCTTCCTTCTTCAGTAATTTTATATTTTCTTCCATGGAAAATTTCTTGAGTACTCTCTTATATTCCATCACCTGGTGTTTGATCTTTTCTCATTGTCCAAACATTTCTTCCTTCAGTTCTTACATTTCTTGATTAGTCATTGTTTATGGCAGTCACTTCGTAGACATTAGTCTATGGTGAAATATTTAATTACATCGTTTCTTTTCTATCATGATTTTTTTTTGAGAATATTTTTCATCCATTGTTGTATTTTGCTGCTTCTTACCACCTTGTTCAAAGAATGTTTGTAACCATGCCATGTCCATTACTGTTCTGTTACTTGTGTTTGAATAGATATGACTTCACTGAATCAGCTATTTGCAAGAGGTCCCTAGCTGATGGTGTAAGTAGACTTCCAGACTATAAACAGTGACCCCTTCTCCCCAGATTTAAACTGTTTCCCTCCTTTATGAATCCTCTGTGTTTTGGTAACATTTCCTTGATAGGCCATTGCTATTAGACACATCATCTTCGCAACTTCTCCCTAATGACAGCCTCCTTTAGTCCTATTTACTGAGAGTGGTATGCAAGGGAGAAAAAGTAATCCAGGAAGGTCTGATCAACTTCAATTTTGTGGAGCAGGATGGATGGTGGTACAACACATTGAGAGTTCTTTTCAGACATGCCATTTTAGTATGTTAGATAGTACTGTAAGACATCTGAAAAAGAAATGGCAAATCTGGAACTAATGTGATGGTCCTGGACAGGAGATTTAAATTGGGGTATCAGTAAATTGCAAATGGAATTTGATGAAACATGGAATTTGATGAAATCATATCTGGAGAGGATAATGAATATAAAGGATCCAATACTAAACCTTAAGAAGACCAACATTTAAAAATAAGGGAAGGTAGAGGATCCAGAAAAGAAGATTGAGGAGGAATGGCATTAAGGTAGACAGACAACTGCATTTCACTCAAAAGGAATTTGAGTTCTGTGACCCATGCTTCTAAGCTGTGTGTTGGTGTTCCCTGAGCTTGTCCTTGAACAAACTGTTCCTCAGTTCAGTGATCCAAGATAATTAAAATTCAAAACTTCACTCGTGCTGTGTAGGTTTACCTAGCAAGTAATATTTCTAATATCTTAGACTTAATTTTATAGATTGTCTTTATGTTGTTAACTTCAATTTTAGTCCAGATCCTTTCTCAGAGCTGATACATCATCCTTCTAATTGACAGTGCTACTTAAATGGCTAATGGGATTTCAACATATATTTCCATAATTATAAATATAGAGCATACCTTTAATATGGAAAATAGGTAATTATTTTTTAGTTTTTTACAACAAACCATAGTAATACATCCCCTCCCAAGTTTAAATAGATGATACATCATAGTTTCAAAATACATATATAGTATATGATTAATATATCTGGCACTTCCTAATATACATATTCAAGAACTAACATAATTCAATCTTTTATATACTTTTTGTTTATCTTCCTAATATCTCCAAAGGTTACTTGTGAGCAGGACAATCTTAGCTTTCTTGAACAGTTTTGTTCAAATAATCCTCTTAATAAATGTCAACTGTTCTGTGGTTTGATACGAGGCAGATGGCTAGTTCTGCCTTTCTCTGGATTTTGTGACATTTAAGTTGCTTGTTCTTAGGATATTAGCATTAAATGTATGAACTGAAAGCCTTACCTACAGCTTACTTTGTTTTCTTCATGAATGTGGAGATTACCTTTTGATAGACAGGAGTGTCTGCTCAAATTGATGCAGTGTCTCAGTTTGGAACAAGTGTCAACTGTCACTATTCGCATAAGTGTTCAATGAAAGCAAACAGGTCAGGGTCATCTTTGTTTCCCCCTTGAAAGTGTATCATCCAAAGGAAGGGCATGAAATGCTCTAGGACCTTAATGACACAAAGTACTTTTCACCTCATGGAGCAACAGAGTGAAACTCAGTCTTTTCAAGGAGTCAAAATAAGAAAACCAAAAGCACCCGTAGTTACATTACGTGTAAAAGCACTGATTTTTTTAAATGATGGGCTTTGACATAAATGAGTAAGATTGTATAAAGCAGTTAACTAAAGATTTTATTTTAAGTTATACTTAAAATTTTCTGTCAAACCATGGAACCTGAGGAAATCCAAAGTACTAGCCATAGAAATGAAAGTTATCTAGTTGAAGTAACTGAAATGATTATAACTGATAGCCATAACCCTTGGCATCTTCCTTCTTGACTAGAAGGTCTCTTGATCATGATTTTGATTGGCGATATAATAGGATTGGAGGAAATCACATTTATTAAGCTATGTGAAAGTTTTTTTAAGACATTATTTCATTTTATTCTCCAACAGTTCTACAAATAAGTTTGTACAAAATGAGTTTTATATTTTTATAGGCCATCTAGAATCACAAATATTTAGAAATGGTTTTTAGGAACTCAATCAATATAATCAACTATAAAAGGAAATCAGGATCAGTGGCAACACAGATCGCAGAGAGGTATAATATGGAAAAAGATCATATGTGCATAGGCAAGCTTTACATGTCTCTGGATTTCCTAAAGTAAGGTTATTAACATTAGGCTGCATATTTAACTGAACTTTTTGGCACTCAATCTAATTATACTTCTTTTACAATGGAAGGGATTGGGGAGCCTGGGAGGTTGAGTCTGCTGAGCATACAACTCTTGATTTTTGGCTCAGGTCATGATCCCAGGTTCATGGGATCTAGCCCTGAGCCACACTCAGTGTGGAGTCAGCTTAAGGTTCTATCTCCCTCTGCCCTCTCCCCCACAGACACACATGCTCTCTTTCTCTTTAAAATGAAAACAAAAACAATAAACAATGGAAGGGATTTAAGTTTAGAGAAGCTACTTAATGTGCCCCAGGGCACAAAGGTGAAGGTAGAGCTAAAATTTTTTGTTATTATTATTATTTTTTAAGTTTATTTATTTATTTTGAGAGAGAGTAAGAGCACATGCTGCGCAGGAGCAAAGGAGGGTCAGAGAGGGAGAGAGAGAATTTCAAGCATCTCTGTGCTGACAGCACAGAGCCCAACCTGGGGCTCGAACCCACAAATGGAGAGATCATGACCTGAGCCAAAGCCAAGAGTCAGTTGCTTAACCCTCTGAGCCATCCAGGCACCCTTAAGATCTGATTATGGATTTCAAGCACTGATCTCCTAAATCTATGCTCTATCACAATGTACCAAGGAGGTTTCATTCTTTTATAAACTCAGGTTTCATCCCAGGTGTATCTTTCCTTTTTCAACCTACTTTTTCTCCCAAAATTAAAATTTCCCTGGAAGCAGCTTGGAGCTATGATACATTGACAAATTTTGTTTTCTTTGATTCTTTCCAGCTGCTACATGGTGGGTCAGTAACCTACTCTTGTTGGAATCTGTGAGTAGGGATATATTAAGGGCCATGCCCTATAGCATCTAATTATTATGGGGATAAAACTAATATACATGAAACCATTCTAGAACAATTAGTAGTTGACCTCTCTTATTTATGCTTCAATAATCTATCTGCAATTTACTTTTTCAGCCTTAGATCCTCCTCCTTCCCTACATTATATTCACTTCATGAAATATTTATTAAGTATATAGTTATTATGCTAGGCATTTTGGGGAGATAAAAAAGATGATTTAGATAGTCTTTACTTCTAAAGAGCTTAAATCTATTGCCAGTGATAAGCCAAGTACAAGCATATAAAGTGGAATAAGTTAAATGGCATAAAACAAATACAAAACGTAGTGGGATTTCAAGGAAGAAAATGTCCATCTGATGAAAAGGACCCAAAACAACCTTAGGACCTGGGTGGATACTTTATCTAGGCCTTGAATAGTGTTGGCAAAATACATGACATCTGTACTGCCACTCCCAAATTCACACCTTGGTTGACGTCACTAATCATTTATGGAGGGCTTTGTTTCATTTTTCTTCCTGGAAAATGACTTCAAAATCTTTTCCCACATGTTACCCCCCCCCCCAAAAAAAAGCCTGTAAGTTTATCCGAGTGGACCACAAAACGAACTTACTTGCTTTTTTTAAACTTCATTACGAGTATATTTGGGGGTGGGGCACATGATAGGCTAGAAGATAAAGAAACATTAAAAAAAGCAGCAATGAGGAGGAATAGACATGTTTGGGAAATCCCAAGTCTATCAGGTTGACTGCTGTCAGCCTATACATGGAGATAGAGAACTGAAACACACAGATGTGGGGCTCTATTGTGGAAGCCCCAAATGGTTGTATTGAAACAGATAAGCATAAGATTTATTCTGTAGCCAAACTAGACTGATGAAGAATCTAAACTTTTTTTCTTATGTCAGTACATTTGGCCCACCATATCTGCCAATCAGAATATGTCTTACTTTGCTCTATTATCCCAAATTTTGGTCTAACTAGCTTTAAAGTAACTCCCCCATCCTTTAACTCCAATACTGTGGCACAAACTATTATCCTATTTCTAAATGCCTTTTATAGTGTGGTTTCGAATACCATTGGTTATATTAGCACATGTACTAATGTGTACTACCTGGTGTTCCAGATAGGGGTATGAACAATGTTCTATTTTTACAGATTATCCTAATAGAGGTTAAATGGTTGTCAGTGGACACATGGTAAGAGGTTCTCAAAAACTTGACTAAAATTTACATCTGGAAGAAAAATAACTTCAAGTTTAGCAAGTCTGCCACTGCTTTCCAACATACCCTCCTCCTTGTGAAAAGCTTAAATAGATGCTACAGCCTCAGAGCTGGAGGGAGAGTTGAATATCAGACTTATTGGTAGCTGACCTTGAATCCAAAAGTAATACAATCATAGCAGAACAAATACAGCTGAATCAGAAAATAAGCAGCAAGTTTCAAAACTCTGATGAGGAGTCTTAAGATCTATTTTAGAGGGTCTGGAGTTCACACTCATGGTTAAAACTAAGTCACAACTCTAAATCTGGAAAAGTCCTCTATTGCACACAGGAATCAACACCAGAATCAACACAATCCCCAAGAGTTTACTGGAAGATCAATATATATATTTTTGGGACCCTGAAACATATGAAGTAGTCTGAAAAGGTAACTGTGTGGTTTCGTATTTTAGGGGGAAAGAAATTCAACTAAAATAGAAGTCCATTGGAACATAAGTTACTGTACTACAAAGATTCATATGTTCTGGGTCAAATCAAAGACCTGTTTAGAGTTATTTCTCATTCTATAAAAAGAAAAGCCTATTTTTCTCCTATCTGCTTTTCTTTTTTTCCCAAGTATTATATTATTAATGTTTTTAATTTTATAAACCAAAAAAAAAACTTAATAACCCAGTCATAAGTCTTTTATTCTTTTTTAGTGTTTGTTTTACTTATTTAGTTTTTTTATTTTTTAATTTTATTTTTTTTAATTTACATCCAAATTAGTTAGCATATAGTGCAACAATGATTTCAGAAATAGATTCCTTAATGCCCCTTACCCATTTAGCCCATCCCCCCTCCCACACCCCTTCCAGTACCCCTCTATTTGTTCTCCATATTTAAGAGTCTCTTATGTTTTGTCCCCCTTGCTGTTTTCATATTATTTTTGCTTCCCTTATGTTCATCTGTTTTGTCTCTTAAAGTCCTCATATGAGTGAAGTCATGATATTTGTCTTTATCTGACTAATTTCACTTAGCATAATACCCTCTAGTTCGATCCATGTAGTTGCAAATGGCAAGATTTCATTATTTTTGACTGCTGAGTAATACTCCATTTTGTGTGTGTGTGTGTGTGTGTGTGTGTGTGTGTGTGTGTGTGTGTGTGTATACACACACATACCACTTTTTCTTTATCCATTCATCCATCGATGGACATATGTGCTCTTTCCATACTTTGGCTATTGTTGATAGTACCGCTATAAACATGGGGGTGCATGTGTCCCTTCAAAACAGCATACCTGTATCCCGTGAATAAATACCTAGTAGTGCAATTGCTGGGAAGGGGCAGAGAGAGAGGGAACCATAGAATCCAAAGCAGTCTCCAGGCTCTGAGGTGTCAGCACAGAGCCCAGCATGGGGCTCGAACTCATGAACCACAAGATCATGACCTGAGCTGAAGTCAGAGGCTTACCTGAGCCACCCAGGCACCCCATAAGTCTATATTTTTTATATTATTATTACCAGGAATAGCTGTACACCACATATTTGTATACTTAGTCAATGAAAATTTCCAAATGTGAAACTGGACCACTAATAAAACCTGATGAGCTATTTTTAAGGGATGCCCCCTCCCCATATTGTCCTAGTTCAGGTAGTTGATGTTATCATAGCTGTTTACTTACCAGAAGTGTATTGGGAAGAGTTAAATAAACGGTCCTAGATCCATTCACCTAAGGAGGATTTGGCCTATTCTGGGAACTGAATGAAAAGATATAATTGGGCAGGCTCCTCCAGTGATGAGGTATGTAGGCTGATCAAGAGTCACAGTACTATGTACCAGCTACTGCTATTTCAAGTTACATTTCCATCATTTAAGAGAACGTTCAGTTTTTGATAGAATTCTTGCTGGGGAGTCAGGAAACCTTATCCCAATGCCTATTCTGTAACTCACAAGCTGGATGTCCTTGCACAAATAACTTTCCCTCTCTAAAGCTCTCTTACATCTATGAAATAAAGGGGCTGAGCTATATAATCTCAAAGGTATTTTTTTTAATCTATCATCCTACAACTTTATTAAACAAGCTTGACATCTGACAAGAGCTTTCTAGAACATTTAATAACACACTGTCTAATTGGGTTCTACATGTGGAGATTTTGGACAATAGAAATCTGATTCAGTCTTTTTAAATGGAGACCCTTAATGAAAAGGCTATGTGATTGAATTTCCTCTTTTGGATTTTGAAGAATCATACCTTCTTCATTTGTTTCCACCTTATTGTCTAATGCAGATTTCTTGACTCTCTTCCAGTCTTGGATTCTTTCTTTTAGCCTCCAAATTTATCAGCTCTGATTATAGTGATTAAAAGCAACAGAAGGAGAAATACATAAAAATAGTAGCCCACATATACATATGTGCAAATATATTCACACACAATCTCACTTAAACCTCACAAGAATTCCCTTGGTTAGACCTCACTGTCCCCATTTTGTCCATATAAGTCAGGAACTTTCTCAGGTCACAGAGTTGGTCAGTGGCAAGCCACTACTCCAACTCAGGTCTTTCCAACACCAAACTCTGCACTGAACCAGAAGAATCACAGCAAAAGTGGCATTAAGTATGTAAATACTAATTTTATTTCCATGCCACGGAATTGCTCTCACATATGGCAAGGAACATGGTGACAACACACCTTAGAGAGAGGACTCTTCATATGCCAAGGTTTGCATTCTGTAGTCTGTGTTATCTTATCTGATGCTATGTGAAGTGTCCTGTTTTCTAATTCTGTATTTGTGGCATTCCAACCAGGAGATATTTTTTATGCTCTCTATGTACTCTCCAAGGAAATTTCTTTAGGGTAGTATACAGTCCAGCATTTTCAAATCAAGCATTACAGTTGAGAGTTATAAAAGTAGGACTGTTGTCATAGCTACTTTTTTCAATTGGCTAGATTCAAATACCAATGGCAAGAAAATCCAGGCAATATAACTCAGGAATTAAGAGTTAGTCTCTGGAATTTGACTGCATAGTTATGATTCTGAATTTACAACTTCCTAGCTGCCAAGTATTGATCACTATGCTTTACTTTCTTCACCTATAAAACAGGGATTCAAAATAGTACCAAGCTCACAGTGTTGTAGTGAGGATAAATGCCCTAATACAGTGCCAGGCACTATGTAATTACTTGATGCATTTTTGCTTAAAATAACAACCCTTAAAGTTGTTCTTTTCCACTGGTACATGCTGAGCACCCCTTTGTCTCAAGTGTTTCCTCATCCCTCACTAAATTAATAGTGAAGGAAGTCTGGATAACCATGGAAGCCATAACACAAAACAGAAATAGTCAGGGTTTTGGAATCTTCTTTATTTACCTATTGTTGTATAATAAACCTCTCAAGACCTTAGTGGCTTAGAACCACAATGTCCAGGTTTTTTGCCACATAATTAAGCACTTTGGGCAGGGCTTAATGGGAAGAAGTTCATCTCTGCCTTATTTAGTGCTGGCTTTGGCAGCTTGACTGGGGCTAGTGTAATAACTCATCTAACAGGACCTCTCTGTTCAAACAGTGCAGTTGTACTGAACACAGGCACTGTCTTTGAAGAGTGAAAACAAACATCGCTTGCCTTTCTCTTTTGGCCAAAATTCACAAAGTCATCCCGCGTTCAAAGGAAGGAACTTTGATTTCCACTTCTACATGGGAGCAGTGGCATATACATACAAGGAAGGAAGGAATTGCTAGTGGCCATCTTTGTGGCAGTATCAGAACTGAGCTCCAACATAACTGCTTCTACTTAATACCTAAGGGACTTCCGTAAGTCCCAATTTTCTCATCTTTAAAATAGCTCCTTTTAAGACTACAAGGACTAGTATAAATGATGCATGTAAAGTATCCAACATAATGTTTCATTCATAGAAAATGCTATGTACATATTTATTTTTCTTTTCCCTTAATGCTCTCCTGAAGAATGTTGTTTCTGGGGCGCCTGGGTGGCGCAGTCGGTTGAGCGTCCGACTTCAGCCAGGTCACGATCTCGCGGTCCGTGAGTTCGAGCCCCGCGTCGGGCTCTGGGCTGATGGCTCAGAGCCTGGAGCCTGTTTCCGATTCTGTGTCTCCCTCTCTCTCTGCCCCTCCCCTGTTCATGCTCTGTCTCTCTCTGTCCCAAAAATAAATAAATGTTGAAAAAAAATTTTTTTTTTAAATAAAAAAATAAAAAAATAAAAAAAAAAGAATGTTGTTTCTATAAAGGAGAGTATTATCATATTGGTCACCACTGAGCTGCTCTACTTGAAAAGCTATTAATGGAACTAAGTTAATGCCTGAAAATAGTGTCACTGTCATGGGTTTTTTGTCCCATATATTTAAAATTGATGCTTGTTTGTTCTGTCAGTGGCTTGTTAATTCATATGGCAAATCTCTGCCAACTGAGAGTCACAAGCCTCTAATTGTTGTGTGACTGCCTCTTTGAGGTACCCCAAAGTGAACTTAATCTCTGCCAAGTAGCGTGTTAATTTAACTCAAACCATCTCAAACACATAATTCCTATTTGGGAATATCATGCAGCAGGTTTCAATGGGTGTGGTAATAAAGGGACAGAGACATCAGGGAGATTCACTATAAAATGTTAGAGTTCCATAAACAGCTCTCATTGTGTTATCAGTCTCACTGAACAGTCAGGACGGTTTTTGTGTACTTACAGCTATCATTATTGGCTATATTCTTCTGATTGAACCTCCTCCAAATATCCTGACAGATGGGATTATTTAGTAGTTACACTAGGTTTCATATTTTTATGATGGCCACAGTCCATGAAATACAGGTATCTGCTATTTTGAACCTTTAGAAATTTTATTTGAATTCACTTGGCTAAAATAAAACACAATATGATAATAACACATACTTTGGCTACAGAATGACGTGGAGGAATTAGCATCACAGACTGTTGAAGAGGAGAGTGATTTTGTTTCAGCCATTACAGAGCTGCTTAATATTGAAGCCTCTTGATGTAAGTCAGCCATGCTAAGATTAATTTGAATGATGTGAATTTGAGATCCTATTGGTATGGCGTCCAGGGGCAGTTTGGTGGGTACTCAATTTTCACTAGAGGGCATTTATCACAGATGATGGGATAAATATGCTAGCAATTAGAGACATTTGGGGAATGTAAAAAATGGACCTCTGGAATTAGATTTAGATGTAACTGCTCTGTTCTCAGTGATTGATCAGCTGTAGGCAGTATTATAGTCTTTCATTAATGTCACTATTTAGTTTCATGGATTCAGCCCACGCTCTTTTGTTTCCCCAAAAGACAAGGTCACTTAATTTCTTCTCCTGTATTTCTCTTCTTATTTCCCCTGAGTTCTGGGCTTGAAAATCTAAGTGCACCATAATGATCTGGAACTGAAACCCCTTCCTTCCCAGGGATGAGACAATAAGAAAATCTTGTACTCTCCAGCATATGTTAATAAGGTTGCATCTAATTTGGCTCTACAAAAATACTAGAGGAACCATAGTAACCTAGTTTCAGCGTTTGGACAGACACTGTATCACACACTGTTTCCAAAAGCGATACTAAAATATTCAACAAGTAAACATGCTAAAAGAAGCTTTTGTATGTGTTAATATTTAAGCTGTTCTGTGTATAGTACCTTCTGAAACAAACACATTTGTAAATACATACTGCTGAAACAAATAAATAGATGTCTCAAATCAAAAGTTATTTTTAATTTTGTAATAAACCACATGCCCCTTAATTACTTTTAAACCAATAGATTGTCATACTTCTCAGGGTTTTTAAAGGTCTTAAGAAATTTGTTGCTCCACCTCCCTTCTAGTATTGACCAGCTTAAATAGCTAAATAGCCCATGCACACACATTTTTCCTCCTCTTTCTACTTCCTACAGTGTGTTTGCTAAAAATATGTATGTACTTAACTGTGTTTTCTGGCTCTAAAATTTCAATGTTCTATCAGAAGCACAATTCTCTGTCACAATTAAAGATTTGAAAGGGCATTTAGGAGACCGCCAGCTGCCAACCTCCATTTTACGAATCTATCTCATCCTGAATGTTTAGTGTGAATGATATATAGCCCTCTGTTTTATAACACAAAAGTATCATCATCTTTTGAGCAGTCACCCCTTGTAGGATTGCTGGTATTACTAATATTTATTCACTATAGATTGCTTGAATTGAATGAAAATCCAGGGTAAGGACCACAGAAGAAAGATGCCTATATCCTTTGGTCCTGTTTTTATTTTCCTGCATTTGCTGGACCTCCTTTTAACAGCTGTTTGGTGTTCCAGCACATTGCTAATGAGTGTTAGCAGCTGCCTCACTAGTTATCCCATTTCTCAGATAGCCAATGGGGTATTACCAATGAGGCTAGTATTTTAACTCAGGAGAGGAAAGAAGTTTGATCTCTGTTTACTCAGAGATAAATAAAAAAATCATATCTGGACCATATGCGTGTAACTATTAAAAAGGAAGGTAAGAACAAGATAAATATAGCTTGTCCCTGAGGTCCTTTATTGTTGTCTCTTAATAGGAGTGTGCAGATTGTATAATGTGCACTATTATAAATGTAATATGTCGGTGCTCAAGAAAACCTTCCTTTCTTTGCACCTATTTGATTTTGAGATTACTGGTGATGGTAAACAACTGAAGTACAATCTTCCATGAGTATAAAAAGAAGTAAACTAGTTCTCCCAAAGTCTTACCTTAGATCTTGTTCTTAAACTTGAGTATATAACTTTAACAGGGTAATTTCAACATGGTTTTTAAAGTAAGAGGGTGGAATCAGATTTCTGGAATCTAGCTGGGGTTAGAACTGTCGATTATGACCAAGGTTCGTGGCCGCTGAGCCATATGGGATCCTTCAGACTATTAACAAACACATGTTTTAAGGAATAAGCCACTTGTCCTTTAAGCCACACTACAAATGGTATCTCTATGATAGTGGGGATTGTATTTATGCCCCTCAAAATAGATTAAGACAAAGCTGATCCCATAATATAGCCCATAAGATTGTGGTTTTTTTTCTATGCCAAGAATTAGATATATTGTTAATGTCAATTTTGAAGAATCAACAGTTACTTGTCTGTCTTTTATGAAAGGGCTCCCATTTTGCTTAACCAGATCAATTACAAAAGTGTTTTGAGTGGGGGTATGTGCTAAACACAATACTCTGTGTTATGAGGACAACATAGGCAAGTGCACTCTTTTTTTTCAATGTATGAAATTTATTGTCAAATTGGTTTCCATACAACACCCAGTGCTCATCCCAAAAGGTGCCCTCCTCAATACCCATTACCCACCCTCCCCTCCCTCCCACCCCCCATCAACCCTCATTTGTTCTCAGTTTTTAAGAGTCTCTTATGCTTTGGCTCTCCCACTCTAACCTCTTTTTTTTTTTCCTTCCCCTACCCCATGGGTTTCTGTTAAGTTTCTCAGGATCCACCTAAGAGTGAAACCATATGGTATCTGTCTTTCTCTGTATGGCTTATTTCACTTAGCATAACACTCTCCAGTTCCATCCATGTTGCTACAAAGGGCCATATTTCATTCTTTCTCATTGCCACATAGTACTCCATTGTGTATATAAACCACAATTTCTTTATCCATTCATCAGTTGATGGACATTTAGGCTCTTTCCATAATTTGGCTATTGTTGAGAGTGCTGCTGTAAACATTGGTGTACAAGTGCCCCTATGCATCAGTACTCCTGTACCCCATCCCCAAAGGCAAGGGAATTAAAAGCAAAAATGAACTACTGGGACCTTATGAAGATAAAAAGCTTCTGTACAGCAAAGGAAACAACCAACGAAACTAAAAGGCAACCAACGGAATGGAAAAAGATATTTGCAAATGACATATCGGACAAAGGGCTAGTATCCAAAATCTATAAAGAGCTCACCAAACTCCACACCCGAAAAACAAATAACCCAGTGAAGAAATGGGCAGAAAACATGAATAGACACTTTTCTAAAGAAGACATCCAGATGGCCAACAGGCACATGAAAAGATGCTCAACGTCGCTCCTCATCAGGGAAATACAAATCAAAACCACACTCAGATAACACCTCACACCAGTCAGAGTGGCCAAAATGAACAAATCAGGAGACTATAGATGCTGGTGAGGATGTGGAGAAACGGGATCCCGCTTGCACTGTTGGTGGGAATGCAAATTGGTGCAGCCACTCTGGAAAGCAGTGTGGAGGTTCCTCAGAAAATTAAAAATAGACCTACCCTATGACCCAGCAATAACACTGCTAGGAATTTATTCAAGGCAAGTGCACTCTTAAAAGAAGTTAGGTTCCATCTCTTTGGAAAGCTTCCTAAATTCCTGAGAATGCACTTTGGGAAGGACTTACCTACAGCTGAGAAAAGAGAGAGGAGTAAGAAGACATGGAAGGACCAGGTAGATTAACAGAACCGATGCTGTCATCAAATCCAGATTGCCTGTGCATTCACATAGCCAAGTAAATCAAGGTGGTTTGTTTTTGTTTCTACTTTCAGCTTCATTGAAGTATAATTAACAACTAAAGTTGTAGGATATTTAAAGTGTATACTGTTGTGATTTGGCATACGTGTACATTGTGAAAGGATACCCCCATTTACTTAATACATCCATCACCTCACATAGTTATCTTTTTCTGTTGGTGGTGAGAACAATTAAGTTCTACTCTCTTAGCAAATTTCAGTTATACAGTACAGTGCTATCAACTATAATCACTATATTTTACTTTGGATCCTCTGAACTTATTCATCTAACACCTAAAAACTAGTAAGTACCCATCACCAACTCCTGGCAATCACTTTTCTACTGTGTTTCTATGATTTTGACGTTTTTATTTTATTATTACACAGTAAGTGCAGGATTTCCTTTTTTGTGGCTGAATAATAATCAGTTGTAAGAATATTCCATTCTGTTCTCCATTTTCTTTATCCATTCATCCACTGAGAGACACTTAGGTTACTTACATGTCTCAGATACTACGAATAATGATAAAATATAAATCAAAGTGTATAGCACATTTTTTAGTTGTTTTCTTATCCATATTTTTCTAAATAGATTGATAGCCTTTTGGAAACATGAATGTGATTCTCAGTAATCCCATCCTTGAAAATAGGAGAAATATTACTATTCTTAGTTTTAGTTTTAAAAAGCCTGAGAATTGTGAAGTCCCTTTCCTCTATTCAGCATTATTCAAGCCTTGTCAACTATTTAGTTCAACGTTGGTTCCAACAAGAAGTAGGTGAACACAAAAATGAGAAAAAAAATACTCACCAGTAATACAGTATTTTTCAAATGTTAAGAATTTGGCCCAAAGACTTAAAACAAAAAACCTAAAGAATATAAAAGAAATTTCTTAGATGCCATACATATATTCTGATAAATTGAATATTTCTAATCCTATCCTCAGAAAATAGGTACCAGTGAGCATGTATTCTACACACTTGCTTCCCAACAAATTTCACAGAAGAATTACAATAGCTGGAAATGTAATAGAACTCTCAAAAGTACATGAAATAAGACACATCAATTACAAAACATAATGTGGTTTTGTTAATGCCATGATGGTGGTATTGGAATGGAAAAGTTGAGAAAAGGCCAAGTCAGCATTAATTTGAGGATGTCCTGCTCTTGACTCCCAGGAGAAGTACAGAAGGGGAATTATATGCACAGTGTTCATTCACACTGAAACCCATAGAGCTCCCCTTCTGTAGCATGGTGGGAAAATAAGGGTTCAGGAACCAAACATTTCTGTCCTATCCCTTTCTGGACCTGTGAGACTTGACAGGTGAGAGAAACTTAATAATTCTCTGTTCCCATATATAAAATAATAATGTTGAAATCAACACTACGAGATGTTGAGTTTTGGTGAGGTTTTGTATTTGGCACATAGTGGATACTAAACACGTGTTATTTTCCTCCTCCGAATTCCTGTGTTTGCATATATAGTTTGGTTTCACTATAAATTTTCAACACATTTTAACAATATTAAAATACTGCACTACTAATATCACATAGCGTGTGTCTTTCTTCGCTAAAAATTGCTTGTAATTGCTTTTCAAGCTAGTTATTTATCCCTCAAAGCTGAACACTACAAAAACATACACTACTATGTGCTATGTTTGCACCTTCCTTACATACTATCTCAAGACACTTGAAGATATTAAGGTGAGGAAATGAAGTAAAGAGAATTGTTATTTGCTAGTTTCACACAGAGCAGGAATTTTTTTTTTTTTTTTTTTTTTTTGTTTCTGGTTTTTCCAGGTAAGCCAAGTCCTTTGCTAGCTAATCCTCTTCCATACATAAAATGAAGGTAATGGCCTTTATTTTGGGGCAATTATTGTGAATATTTCAATTCTTAGGAATTTAAAAGAGAATTAACTATTAGATTTTTACAAGATAGTTATTTTTAGTAGCACAAAGGCTATATACATAATTCAGTTCTTTAGTTTCTGTGCCTATTTTCACTAATTGATATTCTAGTGGAGTAAAGATAAGAAATTAGATTTCTTAAGTGCCTGGATTTTCTCTATTCACTAGTTTTTAGAAGAGTTTGCTCCCTCCCTTAAGTAAAACAATCTTCTCAAAGATAGATTTCATAAATCTTTGAGTATTTCTCTGAGGAACATTCTTGTAAGGGGCACATTTTAGATTCTATTGTCCTTTTGTCTTTCATGGCTCTCTGCCAGCAGACACAGCTGATTTCATTTAGATTGCCTATCTGCAGCCTGCAGTAGCTCCAAGCACAAAAAGGACTAGGTCCTTTTGTTTTCCTGAAGGTTCCATGGGAGTACCACCAAGTCCAACAAAAAAAAAAGGGGGTAGGGTTGGGGGGAAGAATGCAAAAAGAAGTTAAGTATAATCAAAGACAAAGGATAGACAATTTGAGTAGGTTAAATTCCTTTTAAGAGCAGGGAAAGAACGTTAGTCCTAAAAGAGCATGTGTGAGTTATGCCTTCGTAATATATGTGAAATAAAACCAAAAACATCTACCGGTATTTAAAAGCTACTTTCACTTTCATTACAAATAAGTAAATTTCTGTATGCTGTGAGAAAAATAAACCTCTGTACTGAAAGATAGCATAACATATACACTCTCTTCTGAGCACTTTTTCCCTATTTTTCCTTTCCTTTTACTCTTGCTTCTTTCAAGGACTGGTTTGTTTTACGTGATTTTTTTTTTTTTTTTTTTTTTTTTGCCATGAATGTACAGTCCAGATTTTATTTTGGCCACGAATACCCAAAATCATCTATTAATGTATTTAAATTGTAACTTTGAGAGAAATAAAAAATTCAAATGGTGGGGCACCTGGGTGGCTCAGTCAGTTAAACATATGGCTTCAGCTCAGGTCATGATCTGACAGTTTGTGAGTTCCAGCCCTGTGTCGGACTCTGTGCTGACAGCTTAGAGCCTGGAGCCTGCTTCGAACTCTGTGTGTGTGTGTCTCTCTCTCTCTATGCCCCTTTCTGCTCATACTCTGTCTCTCTCTGTCTCTCAAAAATAAATAAATGTTAAAAAAAATCTTTAAAAAAAATTCAAATGAAACAGATTGTAAGTAAATCGATATGGAACAGATCTTTTTTGGGTATGATGATGTGAAGGTTTTCTCTTTCTTTCTTCGTTCTTCTTTCCTTCTTTCCAAACAGGTTTGCTTTTATGTCATCTGTTTCACATGAAATACTCACTATTGTGTGCCCTTAAATGGTATGTCACAAAAGCTCATACAAAAGCTCTCTGATCTGGGCATGAAGAACCTGGTAAATTGAAACAGTAGGCTTTTCCCCATAAGCTGGTTTGACCTGTCAGAAAGATAATTATGCGTTGTTTCCATTAGAATTGAACAAGGACCCATACTCTATTAATTTTTGTTTCCATTTTGAATCTAAAATTGCTCTGAATGATAATCACTATATTGCCATATCAACTGAAAATCAAACTACTATTTGGTGGAGCATTTGAATCCAGTGGGGTGAAGAGAGGGAGGGAGACTTACAGTCAGACTTGAAATTGTGGGCCCCAAAAGAGGACCCTTTAACATTGAAAATCTCCAACAAATTCAGTGCTACCAAGTTGTGGGGTTTTTTGTGTGTGTGTTTTTTCCCCTTTCTATAGCCTGTTTTCTTTGGCATTAAGCCACTGAAAATTAAGACCCAGTTTCCCTGGCAACAATAACGGTGCACAAGTCTTCACAAGAGCTCCCTCATTCAGATTGTTAGCTATACAAATAAAGTTCCACAAAGAGATTGCCTCAGAATAAAAGAATAAAAGAAAGACTGTCCCCATCTATTGTGACAGGCGCTAAGGTATTATTCACAGTACCTCCAATTGGACAATGTGTTTTTGTGATGAACTAAATTACCTTAGATTGGTTTTCCACATCTTTTTGTGCTTGGGATAGCAGCCTGGGCTTTTATAGTCTATTTAGTTCTCTCCTTAGTTCCATTTGCATCAATCCTATTTCTTTCCAGTTTGTTTTAGGGAAAATTTACTTGTTAAGTTGCCATTTTACCTTTTAAGGAACCACTCCCAACTGAAAGTTAAGTATAGCTCAGAGATTTCAAAATTAAACCGCATTTGTTTTTCATTTATTCCACCTTCCCCCATCTTCTCCACAATATGTATATGGGAAGAAAGGAAATACAGTATTTTAAGCTGTGGTCTGATCTGTGAATTCAGGTTCAATTGCTTAAGATTTGACTAGAAATCTGGAGAGATTTTTGTTCCCTGGTGCATGTACCCCTATTTCTAAGAGTAAATATAATACAGGTGATTGGTTTTAAATTTTACTCAAGACCTATTGATAAATAGTTTAGACTTTTAATTAATCATGTCCTCTGTAATGTTTTCCAAAAAGAATCAGACTCATTAGCAGTTTTTTTAATTAATAAATCCAGAAAGGGAGTAACACATCTTCCTAAAAGGAAGAATTAGATATCACATACAAGGTATGGTACAATTAATAAAACTTACCATTAATTGAGTGTTTATTCTGTATCAGTTGCAATGCTAAGTACTTTAGATATCTTACTTAGTCGTCACCTTATTAAGTTATCCCATTTCTATGATTTATATATGTATTATAATGGGACAATGATTATTTTAAAAATTAAGAAATAGACACTTACATTATATGAACTTGCCCAGGGTTGCATATGATTCAATTGCAGGCATTCTAGTTTCAGAGCCTATCTTTAACTACTTCATTATGACTAAATATCACATTTTAAAGTGATTTTGTCTTTTATAGTAAAGAAGTAAGGTATTTTTCAGTAAACCTGTCCAATTCTCCATTTTTTGAGAATAAAACTCGCTAGTGATTGTAGATTATGGATGGAAAGAATCTAAGATAAACCAGCTTGAATATAGCTTGAACTCCTAACCCC
Source organism: Puma concolor (assembly GCF_028749965.1). Taxonomy (NCBI): domain Eukaryota; kingdom Metazoa; phylum Chordata; class Mammalia; order Carnivora; family Felidae; genus Puma; species Puma concolor. The sequence continues at coordinate 51,819,925 of NC_141679.1, read as the reverse complement.
TTTTCAACATGGGTCTCTAATTCCCTGAACCAGCAGAAGACTGCATTTTATACAGACAGTTGCTAATGCATGCACATTGGAATTCCAATACAGATCTAGGTGGACTGATTGATAATAATTTGGGAACTGAGACTTTATCCTGTAGGATTTTTCAATTATTCTTTTATGTTCATTCCATAGGAATTCAACTCACTCAGTCCTAATTTGTTGAGACAATCAATTATTTTCTAAGACCTTAATATGTGCAAAGCTTTAGGCTTAGGAGCATACCAAGATGGCCTAAATATGATTCTGGCATTCAAAGGGTTGACTTAGAGCACTGAGTGACATAGACTATAAGGGGGAAATAACTGCAATAGGAATAAAGACATCTGGATGATCTATGTCTCTTACCTACCTGAGTGAACTTATGTGACATTTATTGGGCCTCAGTTTTCTCATCTATAAAATGAGGTTGTCTCACCTTTTTATCTTTGACAATCTCTGATTCTAGCTTTCTAAGATTCGATTTTCCAGGTTGGGAATGCTGACAAGGGTCTTTGGGTTTGGTCATTGCTATCCTAGGTGCTTAAACATTTTGACACACCTGTGGTTCCTTTCAAGACCCAGAGTTTTCCAGAATTTATTCCAAGTGGGTTCTTCCATTATCAGAGACTCAGAAAAGAACTTCCTTTAAAAAAAACACTACTTTTGGGGTGCCTAGGGGGCTCCTTCGGTTGAGTGTCCAACTCTTGATTTCAGCTCAAGTCATGATTCGAGGTCTTGGGATCAAGCCCGTGTCAGGATCCTTGTTGAGCATGGATCCTGCTTTAGAGTCTCTCTCTCTCTCTCTCTCTCTCTCTCTCTCTCTCTCCCTCCCTCTGCCCCCTCCTCTGCTCATGTTCACTCCTCCCTTTCTCTAAAGTAAAAACTAAAATAAAATAAAACAACCCCCACTACTTTTTTTTTACTTTATTTCCAAAGGTAGAATGTTTTAACCAAGATTTTCCTGAGGTCAGGCTGGTAAAGATTCAAGGACCAAGGGCAAATTATACAATTAATTCCAAACCCTTCACCACAAATATGTAACCTCAAGTTCTATATAAAATGTCACAGAATATTTTGCCTTAGGTCACTAAACAGAAGAGGATTATTCTGCAATTAACATCCCAGACTCATGTTAAGGATTGCTTTTATCGTGCACTGTATTCATTATATATTTATGTTTTGTTCTCTGCTAAATGTATATTCCATATATTAGGTAAGAACCTTGCATGATACATTTTAATAAACCTCAAAAGGATGAGCACAAAATAATTAGTACTTACTAGCTTTTATAGTAATGACTGTATATACACTTGTGTATGTGTACTGCAGTTAGAATTTATTCCTGTATTGATCTTTGAAGATTACATATCAGCCAGTAAGCCTTCCAAAAATCATGATAAACAATCTTCTCATCCCGCCCCCCACTGTCAAGCTCTCTGATCCTTATATCCATTCTTACTACCCCCAAAATTGGATAGCTTTTGGAATATATTATTAAGCTGGTTTTTGTGGGTTTTTTTAAAGTTTATTTATTTACCTTGAGAGAGATTTAGAGAGAGAGAGAGAGCATGAGCAGGGGAGGGCAGAGAGAAAAGGAGAGAAAGAATCCCAAGCAGGCTCCACGCCATCAGTGCAGAGCCCAACCTGGAGCTTGAACCCACTAACCTCAAGATCATGACCTGAGCCAAAATCAAGAGTTGGATCCTTAACTGACTGAGCCACCCAGGCGTCCCTGCTATTGTACTGTTAGAAGCACTGTTTTATGTTCATTATGCTAACATTATACTTACAATTCATTTTTGATGAAAAAAATCAGTAAGGTTTCTTAAAACCTAGAGATAACTTGATATTTTGTATTACATGGGTGGCATGACACTCCAGTAGTTCCAAATCAATCTAAATAAAATGTGCTATCCACTTAGAAAAGTAAGACCTGCAGTACTTGTCTGTCAGTATTCCACGTTCACACTCCTGTACTCTCCAGACTCTCTCATGCTCTGTGCCTTTATTCTTGCCATGCCCATTTCTTCTTACTGTTATATTCATCAGCCTAATCTTACTAGTAAATATTCAGTCATCCTGCAAGATGGGACTTAAATATCACTTTCACATATGATGACTTCGCTAGAAATTATTTACCCCTCTCCTTACATGCCCCTAAAAATTCTTGTATATCTCTATTGCAGCTTTCTTTCCTATTTCCAGCAATGGGAGATAAGTCTTTTAAAAGCCTTTTACATGTTACTTTGTAAAATTAATGTTGATTGCACTATAATCACCTTTTCCCAATCTGCCCCATTTCTAGTAGATTTTAAACTTCTTGGGGAAAGGGGTAGTGAATACTTGTTGCATGAATAAGTGATTGAAGGAGAGCAATAACCATGACCTAGTCACATTCACTGTGACGAGACCCTTCCTAAAACAGGTTCTAATTTAATAAGATACATGGTCAGAGTTAAAAGTTCCCTCCAGCCATTTTTCTCCATGTAATTCCAGGAAGCTCACAGAAATAGAAGTTCATAATCTTAGCCTCTTTCCCCCCCATTTTTAAATAGCATAGAGTAGAAGACAAAGCACAGGCTTAAGTCTCAGATAGACCTGGATGGCTTTGAGGCTGATATCCATGTGTGAACCTCAGCAGATTTTATACCTTGCTGTGACTCAGTTTCTTCATCTACAAAATACGATAAAATACTTATTTCACCGGGTTGATGTATTACATGGGAAAATCCAACAAAGTGTTGGAATGATGCTTGACACTTAATCAACAATCATCCTTGAATATTGATTTTCATCCTTTTGAGACCTTGGCTGCCAGAAACTAATAGACCCATGCTGTATTCTGTACTACTCATTGTCTTTCTTATTCTTAACAAACCTAACAGGAAAAGTAACCTGGGCAGCTCTGAGAGGCCTCTGGCTCAGCAAGTTACACTCCTGAGTGAAAGTCTAATGCTTCCTTCTCTTCACTCCCCCTTTGTTGGGTTTGATGTTACTCTCAGACCTTACTAAGTGAGAATGAAGGTGCCATGGAATGTGTATAAAACATCAATGGCCAGTGTAAGGAGAAAGGAATTTTCCACTGCACTCTCCTTACATGGAAGTATAGCAGAGCATTAAATCATTGCATCAGGCATGGCATGCTGTTTAATAGTTGTAGCATACTTGGCTGCCTGAAGACTCTTCAAAGGTAATTTTATCTGAGAAGAGAGAACTGGCTTACACCCCTTTCCTCCAGTCTTTTCATAAGGGAAACAACCTAATTACAACTTTGAAGGGACCTCAGAGTCTATGTTCCCTTTCAAAGATGGCATTCGGCATTAAGTCACTGGCATCGTAGCTGGAGAGAGCTTTCAGAATCAAGTGCAAAGGGAAAGCCCATTCAGGGAGAGCTCTAAGGCCTATATCTACCCCCATTTGATCAAGTTTCTGGCAGTGCAGCTGACTTTTTGCTTGCATTTATGTCTGAGCATCAATGAATTTGCACTGCTGTTATTCTCCTATCTGTGTTCCTTTTAGAACAACTCTTATAGAAGACTATACCTCAGGCTCTTCGATTTTGTCCTGGAACATGAAGCCAGTCTCTAAAATGACTTTCTTTTTCTTAGAAGAGATAAGTATAGGGGAGGTTTCAGTAGATCCGAATTTTAGGCTTTGATGACTGACCTATTTTTAAAAATGGTCAAGCATATGGGATGTTTTAGCTAAAAAAAAAAAAAAAAAAAAAAAAATACACTACACAGTGCCCCTAGAAATGAAGCCTGAATGAGGTCAAGCAAACCAACTAACAGAAGTTTACATCTGAAATTGTACCAGACAATTAGCACTGGTCCTCCTTGCTTTGTGCTCTATGTGTTTAGGAAAAAGTTTAGCCTTTGAAATTACTATGAAGAAACACACTGTCCTATAACTATTGGGGGTAAGTATACAACTATTAGAGGTAAAACAGTAGGAATTTTTTGAAACAAATAGATGGGGTGGTTCAAAAAATTTCAAAGTAGAGATGGTCATAGATTTTTTCGAAGGAGAAGAAACAGAGTTACCCCATGATTTACAGGTTGAATTAAAAAAAAAGAGATACAATGTTGAGTAACTTTCCACAAATTATTTTATATTCCAAAATAAAAAATTGGAATTGCTAATAGTGAAGAAAAGCAATTAGAATGAAGGCTTGAAAATGATTAAAACTATTTTTGTAACTTTTAGACACTAAGAACTATGACAGCTGCTAGAGATAAAAAAAAAAATGGAACAAAAAAATAAATCCCTGCTCTTCTATAGGTCTGACTATTGAGTGGAAGATACCAAACAATCATACAAATGAGTGTAAAGACACAATTGTGATGAGTGCTAAATGTGAGGGGTTGCATGGTGCTATGAAAACACATAACCAGGAGTGAAGTGAGATTTGAAAAACTACAAAGAAGTAGAAGAATTAACCAGGAGGAGTAGTTAAGGAATGGAGGAGAGGTGCATGGAGCATTCCAGAGAAAGAAACACCATCAGAACATCATGAGAAAACTCATAAATTTTTGCTTGTGTAGTGAGTAGTTGCATAAGCACGAGAGACTTAACTAAGATAGGGAAAGAAAAATATAAGTAAATAGCACTTGTTTTTTCCTGGACAAGTCACTTTTATTTGTACTATTTTATTTAATCCTCCCAATAGCTCTGTGATATAGCCCTTCTGTCCCCAATTTATAGATAAGGTTTGTATAGTTTAAATAACTTGAGAAGGCTTCACAGCTAGTGAACAGAAATGTTGGATGGTTGAATTTAAGAATACATTGTGGGTTTTCCTGGAGATGGCAGGGAAGCAGAGAGAAAAAGAGGGATCTGGGGAGAGACGCTGAAAGAAGAAGAAAGTAAGACAAGAACAATGAATTGGGGATGTGTACATGAGTAGGAAATAGGCAAATCACTTGAGAGTGATGTAGCCTCTACAGTAAATTTCTAGGTCAGGGGTGAGATGAAATAAGTCTACCTCTTCAAAATCTCATTCTCTCATATTCTTTAATGTTATCCATGTGAGGGAGGGGGTGCACTAGTTAATTATATTGTATTATATACTTGAAAGTTGTTAAAAGTATATTTTCAATGTTTTCACAACAAAAAAGAAGTGGTAATTGTGTGACATGATGGAGATGACAGACCACATTATGGTGGTAATCATTTTGCAATATGTAAGTACAGCAAATCAGCACATTGTACACCTTAAACTTATGCACTATTATATGTCAATTATATTTTGACAAAGCTGGAAAAAATATAGTAGTTGAGGAGGCTTAAACATTATAAATTGATTTTCTCTGGTCTGGAGTCCAAGATCAAGCTTATGGCCTCATGTAGATTTTCCTGTTTGTGCACATGGGAGAGAGAGAATGGAGAGACAGAGATCTTTATCCTCATGTCAGGCCACCAGTATTATCAGATGGGGGCCCATCTTTCTGACCTCATTTAACTTTAATTGCCTTATAAAGCTCTAATGTGACTATAGTCACATTAAGGGTTAGAGCAGATGAATTTTGGGACTCAGTTCAGCTCATAGCACCTCTCCATCTTTCTTTTATTTATTCGCCCTATTGAATTCAGAGTGACAGTTATCACTACTTGGTATTTTTCTTGTTCATTTATTTATCTCTTCGTTTTTCATTATTATTATTTATATCCCCAAACTGACATAAAAGGTTCATTGGTACACTGTTTTGCCTTGTTTGTCATGATACTCTGAGAGCCTAAAAGAGTGCTTAACACAAATAGTGTTAAAAAAAAAAAAAAGCTTACTCTATGAGAACTTCACCAGAGAGCACATTTTCTGAGTACTTCCTAATAATGTGACTTCTCATTAGTACAAGAAAAAAATACCCCCTGATGTTTCAGAATAGTTCTTCAGAGGGAAAACAGAAGTAGAATATTTTTGTCTTCAGCTGTTCATGCATATTCTTACCTTCTCTCTAGATATCCATTACTGCATACCCAGAGAATAAAGTGTGCCAATCTGACTTCCGAACTCTAATTGCAATCAGGTTGAAATGATGAGTGAGTCTGGGTCCCCATGCTTCCGAGATTGTGCATACGGCAGATTGATCTATGCCTAAAGGAGGATGTTTTCAGTTATATAGTGAGCCCAGCAGTTCAGTTAAAAATGCATATTAACACATTTCTTTTTTATTCTTTTTTTTTTTGGGGGGGGGGTTTGGCAGAGAGTCTACCTTTATTTTTACCATACTATATTTTATCTTTTGACTATAATGTATTTCTTGAATGGAAATGAAATAACATTTCTTTCATTTTTTTGGAATGTGAAGTTTGATCAAATTGGCATTAACAAAGAAGGAGGAACATCAAATTTTGTTAGGATGACTCAGCTAATTTATGGTAAATTCAAGAACTTGTTCCACCTTTGTGGAAAGAGATAGAAAACAGGAGTAGACAATGACTGAGATTATTTTTACCACAAGATTAGAGAAGCTAGAGTATTCTCTCTTAATGATAGTGAAATTATCATTGAAAAATATACACATTTGTGGCACCTAGGTGGATCATTCAGTTGAGCGTCTGACCTCAGCCCAGATCATGATCCCACAGTCCATGGGTTTGAGCCCCACATCGGGCTCTGTGCTGACAACTCAGAGCCTGGAGCCTGTTTCAGATTCTGTGTCTCCCTCTCTCTCTGCCCCTCCCTTGCTCTCTCTCTCTTTCTCACTCAAAAATGAAAAAAAAACAACATTAAAAAGAAAAGAAAAGAGAAAAAAGAAAAGAAAAGAAAAATATATATATATATAAATGAAACGTTCATTAGAGGAAGTGCCCCTTAACTGTGCTCTATGCTGGGAGAAGGTCAGGGGGAGGAATTGATGGCAGGTTTGTGCTTCAAACCAAAAATGAGGTCATAAGAGGGAGAATGCGATTTATAAGAGCGTTCATTTGAATCTTCCTGCTAGAGAGTGGCCCTGAGAAATGCAGACCTGGCTGCTGGTCAGGTTTGCCATCTCTGTTCCTTGCTGGCTTTTGGCTATGGGGGCATGAGGTAAATGAGACCATGTATCTCTGAGCATCCAGCAAGCTAATTTTGATGTGTTAACATGGTGGCTCGGGGTTTTAAGAATGAATACATGCAGGTAGAGCATCTTGGGACCCAAATCAACATAGATAGCCTCACTTCTACCACATCCCACTGGCCAAAGCAAGCTGCAGGGCAGCTCAACTCTCAGCTCAAGGGAGGGTGATAATAGACTCCATCTCTTGATGAGGGGAGCTGAGAAGAGTCATGATCATTTTTGTTATCTGCCACAGTGCATATAAGTAAAAATGCAGCTGCGTTTTTCTTTACTTTTTAACTTAATTATGCTTTTCAACTGTCCTTAAAAGTTCAAAGAGTCTTAGGTTCTATTTTTATAGGTCACATATTTTCAAAGCAGAAATCTGTACTAAGAATTCTTCCTGAACTTGTAGATAATATAAATTTGGAGAAGTGCTAATGGCCTAGCTAGAAGTATATTTTAGGTTGAACTAAGCAGAAAATGCAGTAAGGCAAACCACAGAGTATGTTGGATTCAGTATGGATCCTTGGGAGTTAACATTCCAGCTTGGCTTTTCAAGCAGTGATCCTAAGAATAAATCACTATGGAACAGGCTGTTTCTACAGTCCTCCAGTTTCCCAATCTCAGTAAATGCTAAGGTAAATACTGGACCACCAGGCTTCCATGGAAGCATGTCATTTAATTTTTCCTGTATCCCATTTTTAAAGTAGGCATAGTAGCTACAAGCTGTTATGAATAAAATCTTGGAATAAAAGCTGATGAAGATTTTTTTCATGCCTATGAGTAGTAAGAAGGGATCACAGTCATATGCCTCTTTATGGTTTGAGATGTCCAATTTATCACTGATGCTGTGGGTTTTAAGTGTCTGTCAAATCTGAATTGAGCTTATTTTTAAGTTCCTCAATTAAAACAACAACAACAACAACAACAAAACCTTCTTCCCAGCTGCAGTCTCACTAATCCTTGTTTTGAAACTAATTAAACACATACAGCATATTTAAAATAAAATTGGTGATCTGTTTGCCCTCTTCTTGCATCTATAATACCTCGCAAATGTTCTTTTGCTTAAGGCAAGTTTGTGTTTTAGGAAATAAAGATCTCTTAAACAGATTTATCTTTTACCTCAATCCTGGCAGCTAGGGATCCCCCTTCTCTGGTTTGTGCTTTTCAATCAGAATTAATACTTGAATTTAAAATATTATTGTTATTTCCACCATAGCCTTCCACGCTGCCGGTTTCCCTCATGGCCGTTTTGATCTATCATACAAGCATATATATACTGTTTAAAATTGAAAGCTGTCTTTTCCCTTAGTCCCACCAGAAATACTTTCTAGAAAAAAATACAACCTTTCCCAGGGCTGCTTCTAAGCTGATTTTAATTGACTGCTCCAGCCCAGGGACAGATGAAAACAGTTGTGATTCCAGCATGGTCTCTGTGGCAGCCCACTAAAGCATTCAAAACACTCAGTGGGAGGGATCAAGGTGAGTTGGAGGCAAAGCTGATGGAAAATTGGAAGGCAGAGGCTTATATTTGTCACACCAGTCTACAGTGGCATGTTCACCAGGGCTTTTAATCCTGGTGCATGCTCCTAAATGTCAAAATAAATTATCCCACAAAAAACAAGTGAGTTATCAAGGTTGACTGTTCTTGACTTCCTGACTTTTCACAAACTCCTTCTCTTCCAAAACTAAATTTATCATTAGTTCAGTTCTGATGGCAGGAGAATATAAACTTATGTGGCTTTTAGCTCTGTGTGCTGATGAGGTACCATTGCTGAGAGATACAACATACACAGGAACAACTTAGACTAACTGCTCCCAAAATAGTTTAACTCTCCCAGAGACAAATACTCCATTGTTAGTGGGCATTTTTGTAACTACTACCCAGGAGATTTAATTGAAAAGCTTAAAACACATGGAAGCAGTAGGAGAAATCCCCAGGAATTTGGGAATGATGAAAAAGTTTAATCTTTGTCAATGAAAAGTCATTCTAATTTACTCTGCACACTGTGAGGTATTAGGCTGTGTGCAGCATTGACAATAGCAAGCAATTAGAAGCCTTTTTTCTCCCCCTTACCAATAGCCTTGAAGTGACCTAGTTAAAATCATGTTTATAGTTTTCTTTCTTTTTTCTTTTTTTGAAGTGCTGTCTTAACTTTAATTTTGTAGACCAACATTTGGTTTCTCTGTTAGTAGGAATATATAGCCTTTGGCAAATTCAGGACTTATTCATCAAAAGCTGAAAAAAAACATGGTTCTATGCTCAAGATTTGCCTTTGGAATGGGTACCTCATCAATGGAATAGTTAAGTCAAGGTCTAACTATAGAGAGAATGGGTCCAGAAGTGGAGAGGGGGAACAGTACTGGTGTTGGATTAGAGGGAGCTACAATGGATTAAAAACCAGCATCATTCTCCTGCTTTCTATTATTGCTTTATGGCTTTGCTTTAAAATGCCTCCAAGTAACTTCGTTTTATCCTTTCTTTTAAACCACATGAGAACATATTACTCTCCCCTCCAACTTTTTAAAATTGTATAACTTTAGAAGCTATTCAAGAGGGACAGTCTCTCTCTAAGCTTCCTCTCACCTCTACCCCCCACATCTTTACTCATTCGTGTTGAATGATGTAATTACTCTAAAATACCCTGTCAAATTGCCGTTTTAGGGTTCAGGAAGAGACAGCAAATGTAAAAGCAGAGCTTAGAGTGAAAGAAATCATAAACAAAGCTCAATCGCAGAGCCCTCAATCTTAGAAGTTAGATATAAAAAGAGATTGTGGATTAGAAGTTGAATCAACTCAATGAAGACAGAACAGGTGAAACTGGATGAGAAGTGATCTTGCCTGAAATGAAGAAGGTAACTGTAACCGTGATTTCCACAGGGGTCCTTTTGCTTCAGTTCTCAATTGGTGAGAAGCCATTAATGGCCAGAAGCAAGCCTGACAGTAGTGTGGGCTGACAACATCATCTGAACACTGAATTTCCATTAGTTTTCTTTTTGAGACTCAAATGTGACTATATTTTATAACCTTACAAAAGAGTAAGCTTTTAATTCCTCACTCTGCATGTGTTCATTTCTCTGCAGTTCGTATTACATTGTTCAAACTTGTGTTAGCATTACTACATTATATTTTGATTTATCTACCATTGCTTCTGTCTGAGCCCCACTAAACTAGGAGTTAGTTGTTTGAAAGCAAGGAGTATTGCCTTATGTTTGGATATTTCGTGTCTGACACACACTGACAGCCCATAGTAGGAGTCTCTTGTTTCTCTAGACTGGGTGGTCCCACTGGTGTTACTGTGGGAGAGGCCCTCATATGGTATTCTTTCCTGATTTAATTCATTCTCTGATTTATCAAATAATTTTTGAACTCCTGTTATGTTTCAGTACAGTGCTAGGTGTGAAGCATAAAATAGTAAGTAACGCAGCCCTTGCCCCCTGCAGCTTACAATATAATGGAAAAACAATTGAAACAAACGATTTCACAAATATTTTGGATGTAATTGTATTAAATGCTAAAAGGAAAATTACACAGAGCTGCAAGACTAGAAAATACTGCAGACACTGGGGGCAAGAACATGGTGGAGAATTGATAGTAGGGTCACACTTGAATGTGCAGCTCTTGGTCAAGTAAAGAAAAAGTGAAAGAAGATTATAGACAGTGGGAGCAGCATAATGGAAAGGCCTAATCTGGACTATTAAGAGAGACTAGGCCTTGATGATTTGGGGATAGAGTGGTGGGAAGTGAAACTGGAGATGGTTTGCCGAGACCAGACCCTTCCTGGACTCAAAAGCCAGTTTGTCGGGGCACCTTAGTCGGTTAAGCATCCAACTTCAGCTCAGGTCATGATCTCAGTTCGTGAGTTCCAGCCTCGTGCTGACAGCTCAGAGCCTGGAGTCAGCCAGCTTCACATTCTGTATCTCCCTCTCTTTGCCCTTCCCCTGTTCACACTCTGTCTCTGTCTCTGTCTCTGTCTCTGTCTCTCTCTCTCTGATAAAATGAATAAAGATTAAAAAAACTTAAAAAAAAAAAAAGCTAGTTTGTCAATATGGGTCCATTTTCCAAAGACATTGTTAGGGTTTTAAGTGTATTAAGAGATTAGTAGGATCAGAAGCGCCTGGGTGGCTCAGTCGGTTGGGTATCTGACTTCGGCTCAGGTCATGATCTCGCAGTCTGTGAGTTCAGGCCCCGCGTCAGGCTCTGTGCTGACAGCTCAGAGCCTGGAGCTTGTTTCAGATTCTGTGTCTCCCTCTCTCTCTGACCTTCCCCCATTCATGCTCTGTCTCTCTCTGTCTCAAAAAATGAATAAATGTTAAAAAATAATAATAATAAAAAAATAAAAAAGAGATGAGTAGGATCATATTTACATTATTAAAATAATTCTGTCTTTAATATAAAAAATAGAACAAAATAAACGTTCAGTGACAGGAGGGTATTGTGATGACCCGGGTGAGATACGGTGGTGGCTTAGGCCAGAGTAGTGGCAGTTACATTGGAGACAATGGACAGTATCCATATATACTAATGGACTAAATCAGCAAGGCTTATTCACTGATTATATGTAGGAATTAAGGGAGAGGATCAAGCCTAGGTTTCTTCCATTCTTTATCCACACTGTATTTAAGCTTCCCTCATAGAATGAACACTATGCTATAACAAAACAAACAAACAAAACAAAAGGTCAGATGAATTGTGCAGATATATTTTTTTAAAAAGTCTTTTTTGTGTATTGTTACTTTGTTGTAATGATTCAAATGGCCATATTATAATTACTGCTGGATACTTAGCCCCACTGATACTCTTAAAGTATATATGATAGGGGCCTAGGCTTTTGTATGTTGGAGGTGACAAGATAGAAAAAATTCACCTTTAGGAGTCCTTGCCTACTTTGTTAATCTAATCAGTAATGTTATTAATGCTGTTACCCTGCCTGGTACTTAGGGTCTTTCTATAATTTGATCATAATGTTTTGAATTCAAAGTCAGTGTGACCTATAACTTCTAAGATTTCTTTTTTTTTTTTTTTTTTTTTTAAATTTTTTTTTTTAACATTTATTTATTTTTGAGACAGAGAGAGACAGAGCATGAACGGGGGAGGGTCAGAGAGAGGGAGACACAGAATCTGAAACAGGCTCCAGGCTCTGAGCTGTCAGCCCAGAGCCCGACGCGGGGCTCGAACTCACGGACTGCGAGATCATGACCTGAGCCGAAGTCGGCCGCTTAACCGACTGAGCCACCCAGGCGCCCCCTAAGATTTCTTTTAAATTTGCGGAGGGGGCTGGGGTGCCTCATGGTCATGAGATCGAGACCTGTGTTGTGCTCTGTGCTGGGCACAGAGCCTGCTTAGAGTTTATTCTCTGTCTGTCTCTCTGTCACTTTCTTTCTCTCTCTAAAAAAAAAAAAAAAAAAAAAGGGTCGGGGGAGGGGGGAGGCTCTAGCACCCTTACAGCATGAAACACATTTCAAAGCTAACTGTAAGACTACCCTAAACCTAAAGGTTATGTAAAATAGTCTTCCTCTCATGTCCAAAATACAAACATATTCTGTTTCGTCTTATCACAGCATCACCTCATTATCAAAATATTCTGTATCCCAAGTAAGCTATGGACCCTTGTCAAGATGGGTGCAAGCTCTGGCGGCTCCACTTTCTTCATTACATATGATGTTCTTACATTCTTGTGAACTCTCGACATCTTATAATGTATAACACCTACCAGTTGGCACTAGCATCATCTCCATATGGAGCTAGGAATTCCTCTTTTAATCCATATGTGCTTTCACCAGTGACCAGCATCCCCACATTAAAATATCAAAGTTACAGGGAGGATATCTACCACACAGAGGAATGGAGAAGAATCCATGCCCTGAGGGTAAAACTGTGTTAAATCAGGAAAGGCTAGGTGCTAAACCATCTATAATCTGACATAGACACATTATATTGAGGAACAGGAGTGAGCTGAGTGCAGGCAAACCACTGGGGCAAGCTTAAGAAATAAACAGTAACAAAGAAATGTGTAACATTACAGAATTTTAAAAATCAGTTTCTAGAACAAATGAAGAGAAGCGTTGGTCAAGACCCATTTATAGACATCCCTTAAACTAGGGGTTCAGCCTATCCACCCCCTTTCTTGTAAGCTTCCTCAGTTTTAAGCCCACCTTTATGTCACTTACTACCTGCTGGCCAAAGGCAGGGAGGCATGGACATCTTGTTGAGGTTCATAATTGAGTAGTTGCAGGGAGGAAGTGGGGATTATCTTTGTACCAAATGCTAATTGAGTTGTAAAGCCAGCACAACCTGTCAGTGGTGGTGGACCCTGCTGGACCTGTATGTATTCTTATGCTGAAGTATGTATTTTTCTTGAATGGCATTTTTTTTTCTTTTTTTTTTTTTTAATTTTCTTTTTTTTTTTTTTTTTTTAACGTTTATTTATTTTGAGACAGAGAGAGACAGAGCATGAACCGGGGAGGGTCAGAGAGAGAGGGAGACACAGAATCTGAAACAGGCTCCAGGCTCCGAGCAGTCAGCACAGAGCCCGATGCGGGGCTCGAACTCACGGACCGCGAGATCATGACCTGAGCCGAAGTCGGCCGCTTAACCAACTGAGCCACCCAGGCACCCCTTGAATGGCATTTTTTAAATGTTTCTTTTTATTTATTTTTGAGAGAGAGAGAGACAGCATAGGGAAGGGCAGAGAGAGGGAGACAGGGAATCCCAAGGAGGCCCCATGCTGTCAGTGCAGAGCCCCATGCAAGAACCAACCCAGGAACCTTGAAATTATGACCTGAGCCAAAATCAAGAGTTGGATGCTCAACTGACTGAGCCACCCAGGTGCCTCTTGAAAGGCTTTTGCAGGTCATACTGAAGGTGTTCCTCTGCCTTCAGGGAGAAATAAGATTTTTAATTTCTTTCAGATTCTGAGTGAAAAGTTTCCTGAGTTCAGACATAGTACAAATGGTAAACTTTTAATTGTGGAATTCTAATTAGATTGCTATTAAATTTTTAAAATATCATGTTACAGGTTTAGATATATATGTATGATTATCTTCTCATTACTTCTGCAATGGATTTTATGCAATTAGTGTCCGTTTAAATCCTATCTCCTAGTCCCACTAAGAGGCCACCTAGGGTGCAGTATGCTTCCAAGCAACTTTACATGTGAGGACTTCTATAGCTCCATCATAGGGACTTCGCATTTAACTTGGAGGGCCTGATGGAATGGGAGAAACCGTATGGTGTGGCACAGTCCTACTTTTTGGCGTGGTATCATCAAAAGCAAGAATTCCCTCTGCTGCTGAAGGTCCTTCTAGCTAGACTAAGAATCACATTGACATGAGACAGACTAACAAGAGAAAACAAAATTTAATTTTGTACATACAGGGAATCCATACAGATACGGAAATTCCAAAGACAGACAAAATGAGGTATATATGTCATCCTGAATTAAGGAGAAGGGTGTAGGGGTCTGGGACATCAAAGGGAAGGAATGTAATTTACAGGAAGATGAAAAGAGTAAATGTGTAGTAAACAAAGCTTTGCAGGGCCGCTCAAACAGTGAGCCAGAGAGGACTTTGATCTAACTAACAGGCCTTGGGAGGTTCCTCCCTGCCTACCATGCCTAGTTCATACCATAATGTAGATATCTATGGTGATAGCTCTCTTTCCAGAGCAGTCTTCTACATAAATTATATTCAGGCAGTCAAGGAGGAAGTAAAGGGCTTTTCCTGAATCTTATGTGTTTTCATTACTTTTTTAATTCAAAGTAATCTTCATGCTATACCAGCCTGCCCTTGCTTGGCTCCTACGGTTTCATTTCAAATGTTATTAATGAAAGACATGAAAATTGAGTGCTAGTCTCATGTGTAGTGTATTTACTGTTTTAGATGCTTAATGGGGAAAAAAAAAAAGATCAATAACATACATAGGACTTTTCCCATAGGTTATCAAATGCATGGTTATTATAATACTGTCAGAAGAACAGATTTTTTTAGTATAAAACATATAGATAAAATGAAATTGTTTATCCTCTCTGTTGCTTCATCTTGCAAAATACAGCTACATAGATTTTTTTTTTGTTTTTACCAGGTTTAGAGACTATGTCTAAGATGGTCTTCCTTATAATATAAACCATGGCATACACTGAATTCACTTTGGGAGATTCTGGGTTGTGGAGGTGAGCAAGGAATCTTACAGAGATACAGACAAACTACTTCTTGTCCCTTCCTATAGCTCGCTAAAATATGAGCAACCACAGGGATGTGTTATTTTGGCAATAGCTAACATTCTTCCCAGTGTCTTATCCGAGGTAGTCTTTTTAATTAAGCTACTCTTCCTCCTTTGGCAGTCAATTTATATATCTCACAGCCGTGTTCTTCCCTAATTAGGTCATATCCATTATACCAAATTTTGTGAAAATAATTCTGGGACTCAGGAGATATTTCACACTAATTATAAACAGCATTTGGCCATTTGGCCTTTTCAAAGAGCTCCTTGTTCAAATCATAATTATTGAGTGTCTACCGTGTGCCAGGTCCTCTGCTGGGTACCAGACCCAAGATGTGTTTAGAGGATTCGGAATTTTCAATAAACATGGCGAGTGACATAATAGTGATCTTCCTCGAGCATGTATCTTCATTACAAACTCCTAAAAGATGGCTCTGGCCCCATCTCCAAAGTCGTGCATGGTCACAGAAAGTTAAATAAAACATGTTTAGCTTCTGGGAAAGGCATTCACATTTCAAGATCTTTCCAGGACATGGTTAGCAGTCCTTGTTTTCTCATGCCTCGGTCCACCAACACTGAGGCTCCTAGTTGAGAGTGTACAAATGACCCTGTAATGGCAAGGGGTTTTTGAGGCTAGTAACACACTGCATTTTCAGCCTAGAAGCTGGTGCTTTTAAAATGCCATTTTCCAGAAACAAAAGGGTTTCTTGAGTGTTGAAAACGTGTCAAATGTGACTGATATTAAACATTAAATTGGAAAAATATTAAAAGTTTTGCCAAAGGTGACAGTTGTAGGAAACTGATGTTTAATGAGTACTTACTGTGTGCTAATTGCTGCAATAAATACAATCTGTGAATGACTTCTTTTAAGACTCACTGTGACCCAAAGATGTTGGTATGCTGAAAGCAAGTTATACTGCAGTGCCATAGCCTGATTCACCCACACACCCATCTTTGTCATTATCAGAACAAAGGAACCTTTGCTTCTTGTCAGGTATTGCCACTAATGCTCCTGGTAATGACCAGGGATCTTTTCCACTGAGGTGTCTGCAGCAGTATGTCAAGGAAATGAGTCCTTTCATTCTAGAAGAAAATGTGCTGTATAAATTGCCTCTTACATTCCTATCTCTTAGGCGACAAAGTCTTAGAACTAGTCTCCGAATTCATGTGGAGGCAGAACCCAGGCCCCTTGAACACTGCAGCTAGAAGAACTAGAGAAAGATAAAAAGCATGGATTTGGAGGTCTGACAATCAGGTTTAAATCTTACTTCTACCCCTTGCTAACTCCGTGACCTTGGACAAGTTACTTAGCCTCTCTTGGCATTACTTATCCCTGCCATGGAGTAGAAATAGTGATAGCAGTTAACTCATGAGGTTGTGATAAGAATTAAAAGCATGTAGGGGCGCCTGGGTGGCGCAGTCGGTTGGGCGTCCGACTTCAGCCAGGTCACGATCTCGCGGTCCGTGAGTTCGAGCCCCGCGTCAGGCTCTGGGCTGATGGCTCAGAGCCTGGAGCCTGTTTCCGATTCTGTGTCTCCCTCTCTCTCTGCCCCTCCCCCGTTCATGCTCTGTCTCTCTCTGTCCCAAAAATAAATAAAAAACGTTGAAAAAAATTAAAAAAAAAATTAAAAGCATGTAAAGCATACAAAGCACTTAGTCCAATGCCTGGTGCATGGTAAGGGCTCAATAAACTGTTTATGTGCCTGATGTTATAAAATGTTTACTATCATTTAAGATGTGACGTTCTTGTTATTGTTCACACAAATAAGGAAAGAAGCTGCTTGGTCTTGGATAATGAAAACTGTCTTTGAGTTTTTTTTAGGTTTAATCTGAACCCCATGCTAAGGACTCTATTTCTGTGGTCATTGCTCAATTGCATTCTATATGTTTTTCAACCCTGAGGGAACGTGGACTTGAGATGTCCCAGGGCTTCATCCACACACCCCAAGGTGGAGTGTTGGGTGGGACAGAAGCCACAACTAGACCGAATCCTGACTACTATGGTGTTTGTAAAGATAGAAGAACTTGGTTCTAAAATTTGGCTTTTATCAAGGTACCCTGATGATAAAGGCCAGAATCTAAAGGGCATAGCTGTCCCAGCCAGGGTCTAAATGTGCATCCTAGATGCAGGTCTTGTGTGTTGTCTAGAACATATCTGAATTTCAGGTGTCGTCACTACATACAGACATGTAGATAAGTAGATAGGTAGATAGACATGTTCATATGTATATTTATTTACAAGAACATTTTTTTGTAGGCAATTTACTGATATGGTAGGCTTTTATTCAGCAGTTCATGAATTGGGGAGCATCCAATCTAGCTGACAGAAAGGAGGGTAGAAGAGCTATACAAGGTCAGAAATTGTTTTAGACAAAAGCATGAAGGAACAAGGAAGTCATACTAGGCACCTGCTGATTGGTTACAGCAGACTACTTTCTCTTCATGGAGCAAAGGAAGGTCTTGGAGCTAGGTTAGGTGCTAAGCAACTGATTTGTGAGAATAGGCATTTCTCTTCTAGGAAAACCAACACAGAAACTAAGCTTTGCTTTGCTGATGTGGGACATGGCATTCTGGACAGTTGACTAATATATATAATAGATAAGTTATATATATCGAGATCGATATATATATATCGAGATATATATATCTCGATAATACATATTTATATATTAATATTAATGGTTGGGAATGCTGTAGTCAAAGGGTTTCTCCCACTAGTGTTAAAGGCTTTTCCTTACTAGCTATGTCAGAAAGTGGGGCCTGTTGAAGGCTAGCAGCTATGGCTGGTGGCTGGCCACTCATGTCACAGATCTGGAAACATGAAACAATGAGCTGCTCTTTCAGCTTTGATTATCTCAGGAACTAGGTGAGGGCTCTCTGTGTCCTTGGCTCAAAGCTGCTGGCAATGGCATGGGGGTGGGTGGGGGGCAAGAGAATAGAGATACATGTTGGATACTCTTGGTATATTTCTGCATCTCAGTGCTGAACACTCCATAAAAGGATCTATTCTATGATTAACTCAAGAAGACAACAAAAGAAAAAAAGAAAAAAAAAAAACACCCAGATGGGATCAAGATTGCATGAAGAGTGGAAGAAGCTTACTCTTATTGATAGACAACCTTTCAAACATAGGAAACCCAAGAGAAAAATAATTTCCCCATGGATATGATACACTTCTATTTCTACCTAGAAGTGCTTCTTTTTTTTCCTGCAAATGAAATATTCATAAAAATGATGGTTAGGACAAATACTAGTAAAACACAATGTTTTAAAAGTGCCATGTGTTCTTACTGTACAATTTGTGTCTTGTTGCAATAAGACACAAGTAACAACCTCCAAACTAAGGGGTTTAATGGGACCCCTGGGTGGCTTAGTTGGTTAAGCATCAGGCTCTAGGTTTCTCCTCAGGTCTTGATCTCGACATTGTGAGTTCAAGCCCCATATTGTACTCTGTTCTGGGTGTGAAGCCTACTTTAAAACTAAATTTAAAAGGTGAAACAACCACTAGCTATTGTTTGTGATACCTGAATGACTTGGCCCTCTTGTTCTCTGGTTCTCCAGAAGGCTGGCCTGGACCTGTCCTTGTGGCAGAGGTACAGGAGAATGAGCACAAGCATGCAAGGTCATGTAAGACTTGAGATTTAAACTGGCACATTGTCACTTGACTACACTGTAGTTGCTAAAGCAAGTCATGAGGCCAGCCCCAATCCACAGGTTGGGAAAATTCATTCTTTTAATGGAAGGAACTTCAAAGTTATGTTGTAAGTGTTATGGATACAGGGAGAGAAAGAATTAGAGCCATTTTTGCAATCAACCTAGCATATTGGCTATTTAAATTTTCCCTGTACTGAAGGGAAGTTCAGTAAAATTATAGATTTGAGGTAAATGGTAGAGAAACTGATGAAGTGATTCCACTAAAGTCTTACAAGCATGTGACCAAGTTGGAACTCAGGTTTTTGCTCTCTCAGTCAGCCAGGGTTCACTGCATTGTTCATGATACCATCTGAGCTGTGTTTTTCTCTTAGAAAATGACCATAAGCTCACTTTTGACATATGTAAACTCACAGTGTATAGCTTCGAGATAAAGTATGCCTGAGCTAGCTTTAAGATCTCCTTACCTTTTCTTAGGCAGGAGAAATGAGATTAGGACCTCGTGGAGCTCAGCTTGGATGTATTGGAGTGTATTCTTTGCTTCCAATGAGGGAAAATAACAGAGGTGTTTGGGAAGGAAAACTGCATTTTAAAGTTAGTAATACTGGCTGACTATCTTATAAAAACTGTATCTAGAGAGTCCAGATTTTAAGGGGAGAGCAACAGAATGTGGGCTGTTTCTATTCTTCCTAGTCTACTTTTCTCCTTTTTGAATGTGAACCAGCATTATCTTTTCACTCTGAAAACAGTGCAGCATTTCTCAACAGGGTTTTTCGGGTTTGGGGGGCTTTTTTGTTGTTTTGTTTTTTTGGATTCATTTGTTTTGGGGTTTTGTTTGTTTGTTTGTTTGTTTTTTCCAGCTCAGAAACATTTGTGCACACATGGATGTTTTATTATTTCAAATATTTATTTTCCAGATAAAGTAATATATGATTGTGCTGTGACATAAAAGGTTTTCAGTGGGAAGTTAGTTTGCTTCGTGCTTCTGTCCCCCAGCTCCTTCTAAGTGGGAGATACTCCTCTGGAGTTGTCCCATGTAAATATAAGTGATGTAAGTATTTGTATAAATCTGTTTATTTTTCTTAATATAAATATGAACACACTACACACACACACACTGTTTTTTACTTGTGTTAAAAAACAAAATTCAATAAGAGCGTTTGAAGATCCCGTTGGCTTTACTAAATGATTCATGATTTGGGCAGCCTTCCATCTAGCAAGCAGAGGGGAACTCTGCTGTGCCACATATAAGAACATTTTTTTAAATTGTTTTTCATGTTTATTTTTGTGAGAGAGACAGAGACAGAGCTCAAGGAGGGGAGGGGCAGAGAGAGAGGGAGACATAGAATCCGAAGCAGGCCCCAGGCTCTAAGCTGTCAGCACAAAGCAGGATGGCAGAGCTCCAACTCAGAAACCTTGAGATCATGACATGAGCCAAAGTCAGACACCCAGGTGTCCGACTGAACCACCCAGGTGCCCAAAAGGTAGGTTTTTAAAGACAAAGAGAGGGCATTAAAAAAAAGAAGAAAGGAATAGTATTAGCAAGGAATGCATTGCTAAGGCAAAGAGAGGGCATTTAAAAAAGAAGAAAAGAATAGTATATTAGCAAGGAATGCATTGCTCCTCAGGGCAGCAAAAGGGGTCTATCAGGAAATTTCCATCAGCATTGACCAGGAAATGCCAAGTTTACTGGTCAAGCTCCTGTGGTGGTACATCTGCAGTTAGGTATTAAGTCTTTGTTCACTGCCTTAATCTAAGTGATGCCATTTTGGGCCTGTGGTTTTCTTTATGACATTTGGTTTACTTAATAATTTACCTTTAGAGATTTCCTTATCTCTGTACATAGAGAGCTGCCTCAGTTTACTTACAAACACATAACTTTCCTTAAGTATCAGGCTGCTTGGTAAAATACTTCCCAGGTGCCCCTTAAATTGTTTCTCTTTGCCAGTTGACCACATGTTATTCTTGCGGACTTCCTTTCCCATATTGGCGACTTTATGTGTCCCAGATGAGTCCTGCTACCTTGATCACTCTCATGAGCTAACCAGGTATCCGTCCTTTTTTTTCATGTTTCACTTTCTGGGATAGCTGGAATGTTGTCCGTGACACAGGGCTGCTCTGCCTCAGCTTTACCAATCAGGTGTAAGGCTGACCATCACTAGTTCTAATAATAATACACAGAATAGTCACCTTGGACAATGTCACTTCTCAGCTTCTAACTCAGTAGGATTTTTTTGTTTTTGTTTTTTGATACATCAGAAATACATTTCCTCAATGCTAAACAATTAATCTTACTCTGCTGGCGTTTTCAGTTAAAAACCAGACTATGACAGCTGTAGTGTCTCTGAGGCCCTCAGAAAAGATACTAAGATGTAAGAACCATTAAAGATTGATACCTTACCTTGTCTGTTCTTGTGTATCCCAAAGGTATGGAAGGTGCTTGGAATGGGTCATTTTGAAGGTACCCATTTCTCCTACAGTTTTCATGGTCTGGGAGTTACAGATAAAACAAGATTTCTCAGGCTGGGACTTTTACATCTCACTGAAGTCAAATTTATAACTGATAAGCATTTTATATACTATAACATTTAATTGTAAATTATGGTGTAATGTTTCTGACTGTAACTTAAGGATCAGCTAGACTCTGTGAACTGGGACAAGTTATTTGACCTGTCTGTGAATCTTTATCAGCAAAATAAAAATAATGCTTTAGAGCTCTAAGTGTATTTTGAAGTTTAAATTAAAATACTGTGTGTAAAATTCCCACAAAGTGTCTGATACAGTAGTCAGTGGCAGCTATAACCTTAAACCAAAGCCCCATGTACCTGCTCCTACAAAAGATTTTCTCATACATTCACCCTCCAGGGCCCCTCAGCTGTTTCAAAGCTTTCCCAACCACTGGCTTTCTTTATTTCCAGGGGAATTATTTATACAGACTCTCTAGCCCATGAATCTCCACAATGCCCAGTAGTGCTCGATATAGTACCTATTAAGGGCAAGTCAATGTCTTTGGTATTCACAACTAATCAAAAGTGTTTCATTTTGTTTGAGCTTTTGATTTTGTTTTTTTGAGGTAAGATGGCAGTATATAGATGAACAGGATTTGTCACCAGAGGGTTTGGTTTCTAGTTCTTTCATCTATTCTGTAACATTAGGCAAAATGAGTCTTCATTTCCTCATGTTTTACATGAGAATAAGAACACTTCCTTCATAAGTTTTTAACACAGTATCTTAATAAATTTGAGGAATTAGCTATGATAATATTAATAAGTACCTGACACATACTGTGTGCCTGTAAACTAATAATTTATTTCCTTAACTTCAGCCCGTGTGCTTGACACCTATTTAGTTATTTCCTTGGGATGGACATAGATTGTGTTTTATTGCAAACATTTTACTTCTCTTCTTCCATCTTGAGTTGTTATATGACCTCAAAGTATGTAATAGATGCTAAGTAAATGATACTTTTAAATTCTCTTTGAAAGCCAAAAAATACAGAGTTTAATTAAAATGATTCTGATACCAACAAAGGTTGTCCTTTTTAGGGAAAATTTAATATCCCAAGCCAGACTAAAACAAATTCTTTAAGACTGTATGCTGTGAGGGCTGTGAGTAGAGCCACTTCCTTTTCTGCCCTTGCTTTTCAGAATGTACCGATTCTGTTTTAATTAATAATTCATCAGATTATACTCTAAGGTCCAAGAGGGCCTAGGAAGATAGGCATAATACAGTAAAATGACAGCATAATCATTGTTAGTTAATTAAAAAATGGATCCTAATCTTGAAGTGACATACAACGTACAATTACTTGGATATGAATTTCTCAACACATGTGTCCTCTTAACTTTTCTTTATTCCTTCCCCACTTTGACTTCTAGGTCAGTTCCAGGTTTTGCTGTTATTACAGTTAACACTTTTCAATAAAAATTGATCACTATTGATTAATTAATATATCTGATCACCTTCTCAGGATTAGACATCCATTAGATTTGTTATGCATGTTCTTAATGTAGCATCAGTATCCAAAGTTGAGGAAGAGTGAGAATACACCTCAAATTGATTACATACTTACTCTGTGCCAGGCATTGTGTCTGGTATTTCACATGTGACATTTTATTTAATCTTCATAGTTTATCCTGAAACTATAAAGAGAAGGGGACTCCAGGAAACAAAATTCCTGGCTTTTGCTTTGTAATACAAAGGAAATTTTAGAATGCGATGCATTTATGCCAATTCAATAACCAACAGTCAGGGATGATCAATCTTTTGGGAGGAGGAAGTGGCATATTTTTATTGTAATCTAACCCCTTAGAACAAAAGCATCTTATGAAAGTAGGTTCTAAATAACATCCAGTGGCTCAGCCATATAAGATTTATCACTCCTTGGAGAACCAGACTTATTCTACAGAGTCAAAAGGGGCCGAGGCTAAGGATTACAGAGTTTCACTTGGCTATCCTGGAGCAAGTGTTCAGACTTCCTGTCTGCAGGGACATCGGTGCTTGCTAAAAGCATCCGCTGTTTGGGAATCTTGTTCACAGAAGATGTTTAGCAAAGCATGTGGGTTTCAGAATATAATTCTACTCTTTTTTTTTTAAATGTTTATTCATTTTTTGATAGAGTCAGAGCATGAGTGGGGGAGGAGCAGAGAGTGAGGGAGACACAGAATCTGAAACAAGCTCTAGGCTCTGAACTGACAGCACAGGACTGGACGCAGGGCTCGAACTCACAGAGTGTGAGATCATGACCTGAGCTGAAGTTGGACGCTTATAACCAACTGAGCCACCCAGGCATCCCAGGTATAATCCTATTCTTGAAAGAAGGCATTGAAAACTGGAAGGTGCTTCCAATGTACTGAGGAAGCCAGCAAGGAACGAGAAAGATAAAATGTCACAGGTAAGAACTAAGACAGAGGTTAAGCAGCTCTTCCGCTCAGGTCATGATCTCGCGGTTTGAGCACCCTGTCTTGCTCTGTGTTGACAGCTCAGAACCTGCAGCCTGCTTGGGATTCTGTTTTGTCCTCTCTCTCTGCCCCTCCCCCACTGGCTCACACTGTGTGTGTGTGTGTGTGTGTGTGTGTGTGTGTGTGTGTGTGTGTGTCAAAAGTAAATAAAAAATTTTAAAAAGGAGGGAGTGGGGGGCACCTGGGTGGCTGGTTAAGCATCTGCCTTCAGTTCAGGTCATGATTTCACAGTCTGTGAGTTCGAGCCCTGTGTCTGGCTCTGTGATGGCAGATCAGAGCCTGGAGCCTCCTTTGGATTCTGTGTCTCCCTTTCTCTCTGACCCTCTCCTGCTCAAGCTCTGCTTCTCTCTCTCTCTCTCTCTCTCTCTCTCTCTCTCTCTCTCTCCCTCTCTCTCTCTCTCTCTCTCTCTCATATAAATAAACGTTAAAAAAATGTTTTAAGATAAAATAAAGAAGTTAATAAAACTGAGATTAGAGACACCGAATAAGACAGGCTTCAAAAGCCCAAGTTTAGGTTTGCAAAGCTTGTTATTTGCCTATTTATCTACCGCCATTTTCAAAATGTATCTTTACAAAGCTCTACCCCAATGCCATGCCCATGGTTTATAGTAAGAGGCCATCCTCCCAGCTTTGTAAGAATGAAAATGTTTTATTAAGATGGGACTCATTTCCATGCCAAGATAGACCTAGAGGTTTGCCCCTAAATCACACAATCAACAGGATTTTTTTTTCTAATCTGACACTTTGTAATTGTATTGAAAGTTTTGTGTTCAGTTTGGGTGCAGACTGGTTATTAGAATCTTGCTGAGATGATGTAACTTTCCATTACCAATTTGAGATGAGGTCTTTCAAAATCAGCAATTAAAGGTCATGGCCCTAAAGTTTAATCTCTTTTAATAAAGTTTCAAAGGATGATTTTCTATTTCGTTCACCTTTGATGTGCTTCAAAGCCCAACGTGACACAGGAGCACCCCACCTGCTTCTGGAAGGAAGGCATACCTCAACAAAATGAAATTATTGAATCAGAAGTTGAGAGTGTGATAGCACATGTCATGCATAAAGATCAGATTTAATTAAGAAGGTTTCTATGATCAAGAAGTCCAATGTGTAATCAGAAAGCAGTACCTTAATTGATACTTGACTCCTGTCAAATTCTATTTGCATGGAAATAATAGACATTCCCTCAGCGTTTTCACTGTATATTGATTCTGTACCATTGTATACATTTGCATTAGCTACTTTTGTGTGATATGAAAAGAAAACCGTGCTTTGATTTAAAAAAAATGCCTTCATTCAAAAAGAATCTATTCTGCGTTACACACTCATCCAGGCCATTCTCATGCATTACTTGATTTAATCTTTACGATACCTCTCAAAAAAAAAAAACAAAAAAACAGGGATTGCATTTCCCATTGTACAGAGGAGGAAACTGATGTTCAGCTTCACTGAGTAAGTCATCCAAGGTCACACAGCTAGTAAATAGTGAGTTGCAGAGCTGAGATTCAAAACAGCTCTGTTTTTTTGTATAGCCCATTCTCCACTCAGAATGCCGTAAAACTTCTGAGTTTTGTATTTGAAGTTGCCATGAATTATAATGGAAAAGAACGCTCTTCTTTTAAAATTCTGTTAAGTTTCTCAAGATCTACATTTGAGTGAAACATATGATACCTGTCCTTTTCTGACTGGCTTATTTCACTCAGTATAATACCTTCCAGTTCCATCCACATTGCTGCAAATGGTATGATTTCATTCTTTCTCATTGCCAAGTAGTATTCCATTGTATATATAAACCACATCTTCTTTATCCATTCATCAGTTGGTGGACATTTAGGCTCTTTCCATAATTTGGCTGCTGTTGAAAGTACTGCTATAAACATTGGGGTACATATGCCCCTATACATCAGCACTCCTGTATCCCTTGGGTAAATTCCTAGTAGTGCTATTTCTGGGTTGTAGGGTAGTTCTATTTTTTTTAATTTTTTTTTTTTTTTGAGGAACCTCCACACTGTTTTCCAGAGTGGCTATACCAGTTTGTATTCCCACCAATAGTGCAAGAGGGTTCCCCTTTCTCCACATCCTCGCCAGTATCTGTAGTTTCCTCATTTGTTCATTTTAGCCACTCTTGAGGTGGTATTTCAGTGTGGTTTTGATTTGTATTTCCCTGATGATGAGTGATGTTGACTGCTGATACATAGGGGTACATGTACCCCAATGTTTATAGCAGCACTTTCAAAAGCAGCCAAATTATGGGAAGAGCCTAAATGTCCATCAACTGACGAATGGATAAAGAAACTGTGGTTTATATACACAATGGAATACTAGTTGGCCATGAGAAAGAATGAAATCATGCTATTTGCAGGAACATGGATGGAACTGGAAGGTATTATGTTAAGTGAAATAAGTCAGTGATAGGGAGACAGATACTATATGTTTTTACTCATATTTGGATCTTGATAAACTTAACAGAAGACCATGGGGGAAGGGGAAAAAATAGTTAAAAACAGAGAGTGAGGGAAGCAACCATAAGAGACTCTTAAATACAGCAATCAAACTGAAGATGGATGGGGAGAGGGGAAAATGAGTGATGGGAATTGAGGAGGGCACATGTTAGGATGAGCACTGGGTGTTGTATGTAAGCGAACCATGGGAATCTACCCCCAAAACCAAGAGCATGCTTTATACACTGTATGTTAGCCAATTTGACAATAAATTACATTAAAACAAAACAAAGCAATAGCCCCCACCCACTGCCTCATTATAGATGGTCTCTCCTTTGCTGTCCTGCAGTGTGTTCAATAAACTTCTATCTGCTTTGAAAAACTAAATAAATAAAAAATAAAATAAAATTCTGAATGTTACCATTGGGCCCAAAGAAACATTGCCATTATATATCCTCATAAAAGCCACAGCCAACTCTAAAATTAAGGCATTTTGCCCCCTATTTTATTCCCTTTTTTGAGGATTTTGCAATGGTTCACCCTAATAGGTGATTTCTTCCAAATAATTTTGTGTAAAAACTAGATAAAAAGGCCAGTGTCAAAAAAAAATTTACTGTAGTTAATCTCAACCAAAGGTGATTTGCCTCACCTCCTCTCTGAGGATATTTGATGGTGACAAGTGGAAAAATGCAATTGTATCTGGTAAACAAAGGCCAGGGATGCAGCTAAATATTCTCCGATGCCTAGAACAGCCCATACAACAAAGAATTGTTTCACCCAAGATGTCAGTAGTGTTGATGTTGAAAACCCTGGTTTATAGTGTTACGCCCCATTAGTGAATCCTCCAGAAAGGAAGTTCTGGACTCAAACCAATGAAAATGCAATTTGTCTTGTGTTCCAGGTGGCCCTCCCTCCCCCCATAAATTTTTTTCCACTTGCTGTTGTCCAACCACTGATGACTTTTCCATTTCAGAGGTCCAAAGATGTTCTCCTCGTGGCCTCCTCCCATCCAAGCTAAAAGTATCTGCTCTAAGTTGTTTTTCTTGATTAACACTACACTTTTGATGAAATTTAAGTACCCATACTTTAAACCTTTCTTCACTTATTCCAAGATCCATGCATTCAACAAACATTTATTGACTACTATGCACCATGCTGTGTTCTAGGTTTTAAGCAGTTACAGATAGGACCCCATTACTGCATATGCTCTTGTGAAAGGGAGATAAGCAGTAAAGAAATAGACAAGATAATTGTCATACAGTGGTGCTTGCTTTGAAGACAATCAGATAGGATGTTCTGATAGTAACTGGGGGAGGTAAAAGGAGTTGTCATTTAAGAGGTAACATTTAAACTAAGATGCAAGTGACAGGAAGAAAACCATTTAAAAGTCTGGAAGCAAAGAATTTCAGACAAGGGAAGTAGAAAAATCCAATCAGGTGTTCAAATGAATAGAAGAAAGCCATCATGCTTTGATTCTAGTGAATAAGTGAGCATAAGCGGAAAAAGGGCTGGAAAAATTATACCAGACCAGATCAGGTAGGGTTCATATGCTACGGTAGAAATTCAGATAACTTTTTATTGGAATAAAATGCCATTAGAGGATTTTAACAAGGACATGAGAAAATCTGGTGTGTGCTTTGGAAGATGACTTTGGCTATTTGAAGAATGTCCTATGGGAGGCACAAGTGGAATTGGGAGTCCCAAGGATGCTTTTGGAAATGGTGGGAAATGTTGTGTGTAGCAATGGAGATGGACAGAATTGGTTGTTATCAGGAGTTACTTTAAAGATAGGGCTGATAGACTTGATGATGAGCAGGGTGTAAGGGGAAGATAGATCAAAGGTGATACGTAAATTTTTTGACTTGGGCAACTGGATGGAGAATGATGCTATTCACCGTGATGTAGCACACTAACAGCTGAACATATGAGAAGGAAATGTTTCATGGTCTGTTTGAAACTGTTATGTTTGTGACATTTAAGTAAAGTTGTCAACAATTTGAGATAGGTGATTCTGGAGATAGCAAGGAGATCAGAGATGGAGGTGTAAATTTGGATGTTGGCGTCATGCAAATTGCATTTTAAACCTTCAAAGTGAAGGAGATAGTCTGAGAAGTGTATATATTTTGACATCTATCCTTGATAAAAAGAATTGCAAGTATCAACATGTATACAAGAGGTACCACATGGAGCAGAGGCCATCTGAAACATTATGCCCACTTAGTGTGCTCTAAACCAAACTGTGTGTGTGTGTGTGTGTGTGTGTGAGAGAGAGAGAGAGAGAGAGAGAGAGAGAGAGAGAGAGAGAAGAGTGTAAAAGAAGGTGTGGGGGGAGAGAAAGAACAAGTTGTAAAATCATGATGTAGTATAATAAATGTGAGGTAACATGATTAGTTCTTTTAAAGTAACTGACAAGAGTATCAGAAGCCTATACTATCTATAACCTACACTATACTGAAATAAAAAGAAAAGGTTTAGAATGCCTCTGGAAAGGTTAACTTATGCTCATCAAGTACTTTCCAGAGTCTTTTTGATATAGGAAGTAGAGTCCTTGCTTTTTATCATCACCTTCTTATATTGAATACACTCTTCTAAAACCCTAGTGTTTTTAACCTGCCAAGTTGTCAAATTTTGTTTGGGAAGTCATGTTTACATCCAAATGTTAGACTCTCTTTCTAGGCTATTGAGACTGTTTCAAAACTTGATTCTGCTATAAAATGTAATAATTGTCTTTCTAGTTTTTTGTTACCTCTAAGTTTAATTAAAATGTTGGTCAGGGGGCGCCTGGGTGGCGCAGTCGGTTAAGCGTCCGACTTCAGCCAGGTCACGATCTCGCGGTCCGTGAGTTCGAGCCCCGCGTCAGGCTCTGGGCTGATGGCTCAGAGCCTGGAGCCTGTTTCCGATTCTGTGTCTCCCTCTCTCTCTGCCCCTCCCCCGTTCATGCTCTGTCTCTCTCTGTCCCAAAAATAAAATAAACGTTGAAAAAAAAAAAAAATTAAAAAAAAAAAAAAAATGTTGGTCAGATGAAAACCAAGGACCTGAAAGGGTTCCCCATTTCACCAAAGGTCTCCATCTTGTTAGACAATACAGTTCACTTTGGGTAATAACAATTAGTCATGCACTAGATATTAAACACTTATTTTCATCTTTGCCTCCATTTTTTAAATACAAACTATCTAACTGAAATGTGTTCCCACTCTAAGAAGTCACTAGCAAAAGAGTCTAGAGGTGTTACCCTCAAATCAGTTAAAGTCAGTATGATAGAAGTTGTTGATAGAGAAAATACGGGACCTCCCAGGATTGCCATTTCTTTTTTAATTGCTCACAAATGTATTTTTAATGTAGTCTATTTTAAAATAATATTTAAAAATGTCTTTAAGGTCACTAAGGTGTTTGGAAAAGAAACTGTTCTAAGCAGTCTTTTAGTGCCTGTTCTGCTCTAGATGTGCCTCAAATGTTGCTGACAGCACTTGTACAATCTTATCTTCAGTTGCATCTGGGAAGGAGACACATGCTTCCTGAGAGTTATGCCACCAGATTGGGCTTCAGTATCTTCTCACTAGTGTGTGTCCCTCTCGGACCAGCTTGATCATCCTTCTGGCAGAGACAATGGACTCAAAGTAGAAGTAAAGGAGTTTGCTTTTTCTGTCGATAAATACTTCACCAGCATATTTTTAGGCAAGAGCTGTATTTATTGTGCTTTGAGTTTCAAAAAAACATGTATTTTCAGAGCCTGGGTGGCTCAGTTTGTTAAACATCTGACTCTTGGTTTCAGATCAGTTCATGATCTCACGGTTCATGGGATCAAGCCCCGCATCGGGCTCTGCACTGACAGTGCAGAGCCTGCTTGGGATTCTCTCTCTCTCTGTCTCTGTAAATAAATAAACTTTTTTTTTTAAATGTATTGTTTACCACTGCTTAACAATAACATACGTGGCAGATAAATTATAAGCCCATCCTTCTCTAGACCTCAAGCCTAATCATCAAATCAGGCCTGCCCTTTTCCTTCAAAGGAGCAGTAGGCTAGATTCCTTTGACAAAGGGAAGTAGCTGCAAGGTGAACATGACTTGAGGATGCTTTCTTCCATTTTTAAATTTCTTATTTTTTTTCGGTGCTTTCTTCTTTGTTTTTGGCATCAAAGAAAAAGTAGCGATGGCTAAGGATCTCTAGGTAACATTGGAGTGACCATTGGTTATTAGTTTTTGCAACTGTTTGATTCAATTTAGTTGGCATTTCAATGAAAATATTCTTCCCCAGTGGTGATGAAATAGCACCCTCGTGATGTGATTCCTTCATAGCCTAAGAGTTTTTGCTTACTTTCTCTGTGAAAAAAATAAGCCTTTGGTTTTGACTCATTTAATTGATAAAAATATGGGTGAGTATAGAAGACCTTAAACAGTATTTTTCAGTAAATGAATTCATTCATGAATGAGTAAATATAGCTAATAAAATATGACAAATAAATGTCATACTTATATGTAAATTCATAAGTTGTCAAATTCCTATCACTTACTATAGGATAGTAAGTAAAATATGACCACATTTTAGTAAGGCTCACTTGAGTAGATGAAAATATATTTCATATGTGATTTTTGGAAATGAATTAATCATAGTCAATGAACTCCATCCTTTTGTTCTTAACTCTTACTCCCTTTTGAACATTTTGATTTATTAAGTTGTGGGCTGAATACTCTCTCATTTATTCTACAAACAAGTAGTAAGTGTATAACATGTAGTAGGAATATATCTTGGTGTCCCATTGACTGTCAGTACTCTTGTGGTTTCAGAATTTTTTCTGGCCTTTTGTCAACATTGCCAAAGTGTTTCTCTCTTAGAATAGCTTACTGTGGTTCTGTATGAGATAGAAACCTCTGAGCTGTAAAGTCAAACTTTATTCAGACATGTAAAAAATGTTAGTGAAAAACATCCTTAAGTGCTACCGTTGCTATATACTTCAGTGTCTTGTGTTGAAGACCAAAACAAAGGATGAAAGAACAGGCTTTAGAATTTCAATGAACTCCTTGGTTTAGCTCTTAAAAGCAGCCAGAGGAAAAAGATGGCTCACCTACAAAGAATCAGCAATGAGTTACAGGTAACTTTTCAACAGCAATTGTGGAATCCAGAAGACAATTGTGGAATGAATCTGGAATGTGCCACAAAAGATAGCTGTCAATCTAAAATTTTAAACCCAATGGAATGCTGTTTTCAAGACCCAGGGTGAAATAAGTCCAATCATAAAAAATTTTAATAACTGAAGTTTGCTAACAAAAGATCTTCACTTATGAAGAATAATTTCAGAGAGAAATAAGTGATACTGGAGAAAAATTGGAGATGAGAAAAGAAAAGTGAGCAAAGAAAATAAAATATGTTGGTAGATTTAAGCAATATCCTTTGAAAACAAACGTAATAGTGTGTAATTTACAGGAGTAAAATGAGAGAGGGGGGAAAAAAGCTGTTGAAAAGCAATATAAAGTAAGCCAGGAGGAGGTCAGTATTAAAACATCTAAGATCCTTTTACTGTTTGAGAGGTGGTTAAAGATACTGATTAACTTTAGACTACATTGATTTGGCATGTTGACACTTTTAATGGTATCCCCTAACAGAATGGAATTATTGTGTATACATATCAAACCAGTAGGGGAAAATATTGAGAAAAAAATTCACTCAATCAAATGCATTTCCAATTAAAACCCTAATATAATTTTAAGATGTATACAGAAAAGCAAAGGATCAGGGAAAGCTAATTCATGAAGAAGAACAGATAGTTCTAGTACCAGAAATCAAAAACTGATTAAGAAACAATTGTAATTAAGTGATGCCTGTCTGGCTCAGTTGGTGGAGAATGTGACTCTTGATCTCAGCGTTGTGAGTTTGAGCCCCACATTGGGTGTGGAGCCTACTTAATTATTTTTTTTTTGATTTTTTTTAAGACATGACACAGTAGAAAGAATAGACAAATAGACCAAAGAATAATATGACAGACAAAATACTGAAAATAAATGAGGGAAAGATGAGCCACTCAGGAGATACTCCTGAAACAATTGTTAATCCATATGAAGAAAAAAATAACTGAATATTTCCCTCTAACATATGACACAAAAAGCAGAAATAATAAAGGAAAAATTAACAAATTTGACTACTTAAAATGGCAAACTATTCATCAAAAGATACGAAAAAATGAGAAGAGCAGCCACAAAATAGAAGGTATTTCAAGCATATAAAACCAAAAAGGAATTTGTATCCATAATATATAAAGAACTTCTTCACTAAGCAAAAGACAAGCTTCTTAAAAAACATAAAGGCAGAAGAATAAACAGGCATTTCATAGAGGAGAAAACTCAACACAGCAATAAATACATGACAACATAATTAGTCTCATTTTTAACCAAGGAAATGCAAATTAATATCACAATATGCTACTGTTACATCCACTAAGTTGGAAAAAAATTTTAAGCAGAACAAGCAGTTTTGGTGAGGCTATGAAGAAAGAACTTTCATATATTTCTAGTATCTGTGTAAATTATCCAGGAGAATTGCTGATGTGCACATTTAATGAACTAGCAATTCTTTTCATATATATATATATATATATATATATATATATATATAGGCTAGAAACAGTCATATATGTACAACAGAATAAATGTACAGCATTGATTATAATAATAAAAACTGGACATAACACAAATATCCAACAGGAGAATGAAGAGATAAATTTTGGTTCAGTGTTAACTAAACATCAGTGAAGTAAATGAAACAGCCACTTACATCAACATGAATCTCATAAATGTAATGTTGAACAAAAAAAAAGTCAGGAGAATAATACATTTGCTTGGATTCTCCTTATATAAAATTCAAAAATATGCAAAACTAAACAATATTTCAGGCTCCATACATATGTATTATAACTACAAAGAAATGCCAGGGAATAGGTTCTGAATGCTGATGACCTATAAGGGGAGGGGAGGGAATGGCTACATAAGAGGATGCAATGATATATGAAATACTCTGTTTCTTAATGTAGGTTTTCTTTTAGCCCTTTTCATGCATCTTCAATAGAATACATTAAATATGATTTCATAAGTATAAAATACTCTATAACTTAAAAATTAAATTCCATAATTTAAGAAAATAAAAAGTTAAATGACCATTCACCAGTGTTATTATTTATCCTCATATAAAATAAAACCATGACAAATCTTCTTTTAAAGTATATTAGAGTCACAGTGTTAATCTTTTTTCACCTGATAGATTCCTAAATTTTTCCAGAAAAAAAAAAAATCAAAATACAGTACATACAACTGTCATTAATTAGCCCATGTATCTGGCATTCTTATCTCCAAACCTTAGTTTCTTTATCTGTCAACTGAGGTGATTGGATCAAGAGACTTGGTAGTTTTTCCTGCAGTAAGTTTCCATTGTACTAGTCTGCTATACAGTTTGAATTACAAAATGTGGTGTTCTGCAGGCAGCTATGTCTTTTATCACTTGTACCTGCAATGCCTAGGTAAAGTACCTGGAATATGCTAGATGGTCAGATAAAGATCAGTGGAATAAAGGATTCTGGCATTATATGCTAGTGAATGTTGGGCATGCTAGCATCTCATCATATCCTGGAAATCATTATAAAACAAAATGGATGGCATTACACCACCATTGTAGGGATCATGAGTAATAAAGTTTCAAAAAGATGAACCTTTCATCAATCTTAAGATAGACACTTTTCACATTTTGTCTTCTCTGAAATCAAGTTAGGTCTTAAAGTAGATGAGACCTTTTCAACTGTTGTCAGGCAGACAGCAGTTGGGATGCAGTTGTCATTGCCTGACTATAAACAAACTAAGCAATTATTCTGGATGGTATGATAAACAACAGAATTCCCTTGATGCTTCAGTCAACAAATCATATAAGGAAAGAATGAATCCTCCTTATCCTCTCTGAAAAGTCTCCATTGATATATTCTCATAAAATCAAGAAAATCCAACTTTAAAAATAATAAAATGGATATCCTGATATTTCAGAAGAAAATCTTGGAGATACTGTAGATAACTCTTCTAAGAAAATCTCCATCAGGGGCACCTGGCTGGCTCAGTTGGTATAGCATATGAGTCTTGATCTTGGGGTTGTAAGTGTAAGCCCTACATTGGGTGTAGAAACTACTTTAAAATAAAATCTTTTAAGAAAAAGAGAGAAAGAAAGGGGGGCGGGGAGGGAGGAAAGAAAGAAGGATGGAAGGAAGGAAGAAAATCTCCATCAAAAAATGTTCTTGATGGCACAGAAATAAAGATTGATTTGAAAAACACAGAGCTAAAGAAATCAGAGTTGAAAAATAAGTCCGAAGGGTTGGATGCTAAATGTAAATAGACTTGAGGAAAACCTTAACCAATATATATGGCTTATACTTTTTATATATAAGCCAGAATATATTTTTTAAAAGTTTTTCCTATCACTGGTTTAGTTACTGATGCTATCAAGACTTAAAGGGCCAATTCCCACCCAAATTTAAATTGATTTAAAAGGGCTAAATTAATTATAGAAACTTGGAGCCAGGGAGGGGCAGCAGAGAACTAACCTAAAAAGAGGTTTGTCTTTTATATGAATGATTCATATATATGAACTTACGGCATCCCCACAATAAAACTGGGGTAGGCCAGGCCATTTATTTCTATCCTTATTCAACATACCAGGAAAGAGAAAGACAGGAGAAAGTAAGTGTCAAGTTTGAGGTAGCCCAGCTAAGGGGTGGCCTTTGACTTGAGCTAAGAAGGCGGGTTGGGCTTGTATTCATTCTTTTCCTTCAAATGCTGGTAAAACCTGTGAGAAGTCTGGTGGGTGATCAGGAAGAGAATTCGAGATTCGATCTGTTGAGATCCAGATCAGCTAAGCCCAGGACTAGGATATGTGGTGAAGATGTCATGAATCAGGATGAATATATGAGCTAAGAAGTCAAACCAAAGGCCAAGGGAGCTTAAGTAAATACCCATCCAACATGTGATCAATGATGAACAGGAGACCAATCTGAACCGAATTCAGATATGTGCCAATGATGATATCCCAGAAGCCATGTTGTTCTATGAGTGGCCTAAAAAGCACCAAATGTACTGGTAGGGTCTCATTCCCTAGCCTTGAATATATGTTTTTAAAAAGGAAAAAAAAACAAAGAAAGAAAAGAAAAGCTCCTGATACCTCAGCAATATTTGAGTGAGACAATTTGATATTGGTGAAGATAGAGATGAAATGATCAAAAGATATTTGCTGTGTTTCTACCTTACTTCCTAGCAATTAAAAAAAAAAAAAAACCAAAGGGGTAGTTTCTCCTTCATTTACCAAGTGGTTATAGTTTAAAAGCTCAAGTCAGGAAATGGAATATTTCAAAGCCCTAGTGGGAAGGCATATATGATTCTTCACTCCAAAGAAATTGCACTAGACCTTTTGGCCTGATAGGTGTAGTCTAGGTGAAGTATTACTTTGTGTTGTCAAGATTCATTTCTTGACTGAGCAGTCACTTCACAAAGTGAGCTCTGTGGTTGGGATTTTGAAGGCTTTTGCTTCTGCTGAAACTCAGAGGTGGGGAATGTTCTGAGGCAAACGAGTACAAACTCTACTTAATATTCTCCTGCATGGCTGCCTCTTGGGAACATCTCTGAAGAGGAAGGTCAAAAGGTGTGCCTATAGCTGTGTTTTCTTAGGGAAGGTGGCTCTTAAAATGTAGAATAGAGAAGTCAAGCTTCCAGATCTGTCCACAGTGCATGCAAGATATCAACAGCAAATGTCAATAAATAAAAATGTTAAAATAACCCTCTCCCAGAAATCACAAGAGAAGGAAAATAAAGGGATTTCGCCTTCTTTATTACTCATTAAGTAAATCCTGCTTCATACTAGGTGACACAAGAGAGGGTATTTGTGAGTAAGCACTTAGGTGTAGAAGGATGAAGATAAGATTGACCTTTCTTGTTCCAACAAGCCTATGTTTCACCTAGACAATTACACATATGCTTTCTGAGGACTTATGCAGCATATACTAAGATACAAATACATCGGCAGCTGAATGGTTGAAACTCATAAAGTCATTTCATGAACGGTCTGTCTTGGACTCTTTTTGTTTTCACTCTGGGGTAACAAATATAATTCCAGAGTACATTTTTATATCTATATCTATATTCATATCTGCATTGTATTTATTCTCAGAATGAAGAGAATGCGTTGCAGACAGGACTTAAACTTTAGAATTAATTGGACATGGAATATAATATAAATCCAGTTTTATCATTCATTTATTGATTGATTCTGTGGAAGGTACACAATATCTTTGAGGCTTGATCTCCTTATCTATCAGGGAGAGTATTATAATGTATTTAAGGGAATTGAGTAAGTAACTAATCTCTGTTTGGTCTTTAGGTTAAAGGCAGTAGGTTGCCTATCTGTTCTTCCCATGGTAGCTCCCACAGACACACCTTGAGCTTTATCTCCCCTCCTTCAGGATGGCATTTATAGTATTTCTATGTTTAGAATTATCCTTTGCTAGCTCAGTCAACATTGAGCACTTAATGTATGACAATAACTGTGTTCTAGGCACTTAATAAAAGAGACAAAACCCCTTTTCTCTGGGAACTGACAGTCTAGTGGACCTGCTAGACTCTCTTTATTTTCCTTGCTTGCACCTCCATTCCACCTCTCCTCCAGACTTCACTTCAAGAGTTTCCCCTTAGGTGAAAGTTTTTTTGTGTTTTATTTATCACACACAATCTGTGTGTCCTCTGAAGTTCTGTACCATTTTCCTGCTTTTGCTGCTAGGTGGCTTTTTATTGTTAGCTTCCCTGTAGAGTTGTTGTTTTTTTTGTTTGTTTGTTTTGTTTTGTTTTGTTTTGTTTTTATGTGTCTTTCCTAACTGCTTGTTGCTGGATGGTGAAAGGTCTAGAATATATGCTTTCAGAAGGGAAGCACAATTCAGTGTGTTTTATTCACCATGTGTCCCCAATAACTGTAGTGGACAAATAGCACGTTCTCTATAACTATTTTGCATGAGTGGATACCTTTGTATCCCGCACATTACTTTGCTTTGATATAGAGAAAGAATTGGATTTGCACTCAAAATTCCTGGATTTAAAACTAAGCTCGAGGGCCACCTGGGTGGCTCAGTCAGTTAAGCGTCCAACTTTGGCTCAGGTCATGATGTCGTGGTTCATCAGTTCAAGCCCCGTGTCGCGCTCTGTGCTGACAGCTCAGAGCCTGGAGCCTGCTTCAGATTCTGTGTCTCCTTTTCTCTCTGCCCTCCCCTGCTGATGCTGTGTCTCTCCCTGCCTCTCAAACCTGAACAAATGTTTAAAAAAATTTTTTTTTTAAAAAGCTCAAAACTGATTTTCCTTCTGAGACTCAGCTTCCTCTATAAGATGGTAATAATATTTTTGCTTTACTCACATAACAGAATTGTTTTTGAAGATCTATTAAGTGTGATATCTCTGGAAAAGAACTTGTTTGTTCACTAGTAAATGAGTACAGGTTATTACACCTAAGCCCATAATGATTACTGTTGAATGAATGAATATATTAGAGACCGAATGTGTGTATTATAGACTAAATGTATGTATTGTATAACGTATGTGCTCCCACTAAAATTCGTATGTTGAAGCTCTAATTCCCAACATGATGGGATTTAGAGATGGGGTCTTTGGAAGAGAATTAGGGTTAGATGAGGTTATGAGGGTGGAGCTTTCCTGATGGGGTTTATCCTTTATAAAAAAAGACGTGAGAAATAGCTCCTCCCTCCCCCATGTCACCTCATGTGGGGCACAAACAAGACACATGAGCACATAGGGAGACAGCAGCCACCAGCAAGGTAAGAGAAAAGGGCTCAGGATAAAATCTACCTTACCAGCCCCTTGATCTTAGGCCTCTCAGTCTCCAAAACTGTGATAAATTTCTGGTGTTTAAGCCACCCAATCTGTAGTATTCTGTATGGCAGTCTGAGATAAAGCATGAATGCATAAGAAGGAAAAGATAGGTTTTTGTGAAGTCTGGGCAATTTAGGGATTCAATCAAAAGGTAAATAAAGGCACTCCGGAGGTGACACAGGCTTCGGCCATTTCAAAGAATTAGTTGATGCTTAAAAGTGTTGTGCTATAACTTTACTGAGTGTATTTCCTGAGATCAGCTTTCTCCTACATTCAGGACAAAATGGAAAGAATTAAACTGTGTATTAAGAGACTGAAATCTCAGCAGGTACCTTTGGGCAAGTCACTTTAACTCTCTCACTGTCTACTGTCTTATCTATAAAATGAAGATTAAAATGCCCAACATGTCTGCCTCCTGGCATGGTGGTGATGACCAAGAAAGTTTACGTGTTGATGAATGACTTATAAACTATTGTCAATCAAATGTGAGGTATTATTAGTAATAGCTTGCCATTAAAGACTCATGGTTTTTGCCACATCCTTTGTTTCTCAAAATTAACGTTCTTACCCAAGATTTACTTAGGATCTAGAAATTCCTAGCATCCTAGAATTTAATGAGGTGTTAATTTCTCAGACCACACAACAATCCTGTGGGCCATGTTTGGCAGGGAAAAACTGTTCCACAGAGGCAAAGGAAATCGTCCAGGGTCACACAGCTTGCTGACAGCACAACTAGGTTTCCAACACACATCTAATAACTGCAGATAGGGACCTCTTTGCATTAAAGCCCAAAGATCTGAGCCCTCTTGTTTTCAAATACCATAGGTTTTATTGTCAGTGAGACCTAGTTTCTCTTATTATCACATTCAATGCAGTAATGATAATATCTGAGATTTTATGAAATCTTTTACCCTTTAATATAAATTTTGGTAAACGTACAGTATTCTTATTGGCGACTTATTTTACAGGTGCAATTAACAATGGGTCCCTGGAGATCAGATTGGCAGGGTACCTGTGTTGCTGATGGATAATTTTTCACACGGATTTTTATTTTTTTTTTTATTTTTTTTTTCAACGTTTATTTATTTTTTTGGGACAGAGAGAGACAGAGCATGAACGGGGGAGGGGCAGAGAGAGAGGGAGACACAGAATCGTTAACAGGCTCCAGGCTCCGAGCCATCAGCCCAGAGCCTGATGCGGGGCTCGAACTCACGGACCGCGAGATCGTGACCTGGCTGAAGTCGGACGCTCAACCGACTGCGCCACCCAGGCGCCCCTCACACGGATTTTTAAATGGCCCATTACTACAAAATGTTTTATGCTTATAAATCATAAAAAAAAAAAAAGGTGTGTGATCCTGCATCTTTGGAACTTTCAGTGCTGGCATAGAATAAGAGGACTGAGGTGCATATTCCTTATCTGTACATACTAGTTATTAAGTGAGTAAGTTATTAAAAAAACAATATAGGTAGGGAGGTCTAGATTGCATTTAAGTTTCTAGAGGAAGGATGGTGATGAGGTATAGAATTTTAAAATAGGCTTTTGAATGTAGTCTATAGAAGGCACATGGTAGAAGTTAAGAAGAAATTACTTCACTAAGCACCATTCTTTTGTAGAATAGTAACAATAGCAAAAAAGACATTGATGACCTCAGAGAAACATGAATAACACATGATGGCTCAGATTATATTGACAGCCTAACCTGACTCCCAGGAATTTAGAGCAAATTTGGTATGCAGAAGCCAGATGGGTTTCTTTAAGACCCCTTCTATTTTTTAAAGATCTTGTTAAGTCAGACTTGGAGGAAGAACAGAAGATACTTTTTTTCCTGGAGTGGAATACATTTCCCTCCCTGTAAATCTTGTCATTCAATGGCAGTTCAATAAGAGGAGACTAAGCTCGGGACTTTAAGTGTAGTGTGGAAAGGGACCTGGCTCAGTCCTCAGGAGCATTCCTATTCTCCTAGCTAAGGTTTCCATCTAGGAAGCCCCAAAGGGGCTGACTGAGGTCATGATACAATTTTAGGACCAAAAGGAGCAAAGAGCCCAACTGAGAAGCTTTTCCTTTAAGCATAAGATCATGATTTCTTACTGTGATAGCTAGCCATGGTGCCACAGCATAGATCTAAATAATTGTGATTAACAAACAAATAAAAGCCAGGATTGTTGGTATTCCTTTGCCCAAGTGAAATATAAGCCAACTAGTTATATTTCTCAGACTTTGTTCTCTCCTCCTGATGACAAACATATTGAGAATCTGATATGTGCTTAGCTGATCTGATAATCAAAATTATGAAGAAAATTGAGGCTGTCCTTTGGTATCCAGTCAGTAAGTTTCATTTGCTTAAAGATTAGGTAAAATAATGTCACAGGGTGCCGGTTCTGCCACAATGAATGTCAACAGAGGCTTTGAACAAATCTGGCTGCTGCATCCTGGTACAGGACACACCTCTCCAATACACTGTTCTGGGTATAGAAGAAGCCACAAAAGAACCTCTTTGGCTACTTTTATTCTGGGTAAACATACCCAAGATCTCTATCCAGAACATTACTGCATGGAAGTGTGTGTGCACATGTGTATAACTGAATCAAAGTTCTTTCCTGTACCTGTGAACAATTGAGTATGGCTCTGCTTAATTTTTGAGCTGCTGTCATAATTTTCTTATTCATCAGAATTAAAAGTTTATCATTATAATCACTATTGTAATCATCATCATCACCACTAACAATTATGAGTCTTTTACATGAAGATAAAGGTGAGTAGTATTACTCTCATAGGTAAGGTAACTTTGGTTTAGAGACATAAAAGATGTTTACATAGGAGAATTTTGGCAAAGTCCCTGTTCAAAGTTAGGGTCTATGGATCCAAATGGGCTTCATTTTACCATCACATCATACTGCATCCAACACATGCCGGCCCCTGGAAGACTTAAAACCTGAGGATTAATGGAGGAGTTTTGCTTCAGTTAGGAACCACCATCTTTTTTTTTTTGATTTTTTTAATGTTTGTTCATTTTGAGAGACAGAACAGAGCATGAACGGGGGAGGGGCACAGAGAGAGGGAGACAGAATCCAGAACAGGCTCCAGGCTCTGAGCTGTCAGCAGAGCCCAATGTGGGGCTCGAACTCACTGACTGTGAGATCATGACCTGAGCTGAAGTGGGACACTCAACTGACTGAGCCACCCAGGTGCCCCCCCCCCCCTTTTTAAAAATAGTAACCACCATCTTTAATCTGACCACCTTGGACTCTTAGAAGATGTATAATTTGAAAATAAGGAGATACTTTAGATCATACATGTATGTAAAGGTAATAAAAACCCTACCACATCAAATATAAATCATTGCCCTTTCTATCACTCAGCTTTTAAACAACTTGTGTTTTTGGGTGATTGCTGCCCACCCACCATCTCATTCACAGTAACCCCTTCTTAAGCCATTCATACCCTTATTCAACAAATATTTTAGAAAGCACCTGCTTTATATCAGGCACTGCTCTAGGGGCTAAAGAAATGGCAGTGAAAGAACAAATACAAAGTCTCATCAGAATTCAGAATAAAAATGTGATGATTAAAATTGATTTTCAAACAGTGATTGGTTTATTTTACTTAGAGTCCAGAAAAAACACTAGTTTTTCTCTTTCCCAATATCACTCTGAATCAAACCACACCCACAACTGAGTCTGTGCATGTCCTGCATGCAGGGCATTATGCTAGGTTCTATGGAACTATCAGAAAAAAAGAAGTTTTGCTCTCATGTAGCAAGAGTATGAATGCAATGTTTCCAAGAATTGGGATTTTTCTAAAACTCTTTCTAGGATTCATTCTTTATAATATATCCATTAATGCCTTAGCAAATCACTGCTTGATAAATTCATGAAGCCCTGTGTGTCTTACACGTGTTCCATGGTGTAAGTCTTTAGGGATTAGGCATTTCCACCTGCCAGTGCCGTGCCTAGCAAGATCTGATGCAAAAACTATTTCCCTAGCATGCCAATTGGCAAAGGCATGACATTAGGTTTTGTTCTGGCAAACAGATTAGCCCTCTAAGGGTTAATTAGGAAGACAGCCCCTTTCAGGGCCTAGTATTGTTTACTTCAGTCGTTTTCATGCAAACTGCCATGTTTCACTTGGGTACTAATTGTGCCTGATGGACCCATTATTTTGTAATCAGAGCAGTTCCTTAGCTAGCTCTCTGGGGGTTAATTAAATGGATGAGGTAGTGCCCCGGATATTACTAGCAGACAGGACCACTTGAATTTCTCACCAACCGCCTTGGAAAAAGTCCTGTTACTATGAACAGTCGGGTTTCGCAGAACCAGTGGTGCCTTCCACAGTTGG
The DNA here is from genome assembly GCF_028749965.1 of Puma concolor. NCBI lineage: Eukaryota > Metazoa > Chordata > Mammalia > Carnivora > Felidae > Puma > Puma concolor. The sequence goes on along the minus strand of NC_141679.1, from coordinate 51,777,357 downwards.
AGTTTATTAGGTTACTGTACCAAGACAAGCCCAGCTGATCCATCACTACAGGCCTACCTGGCTTAGCCCTGTTTTGCCTCAGAGGACTTGTGCCAATGGATTCTGGAAACCCAGCCTGCATATAGGCAGCCTGTTGACTGCAGAAGATGATTCCAGCCCCAGGTTAAATATGTACACCTCATGGAAATGTCGGTGTCTTCAAGCTGAAGGCACTTAAAAGCTAGAAGAGCGGCAGTCTACCCTGAGACACTGTATTAGACACAGCAAGAGACCACAATGATTGGTAAGGTGATTAGACATTGCTCTGATGTTGTTATGTCACTGCTGTGGCCAATGGGGGCTGACCTTATAATCTGCCAGTTCTCTTCCCCTTGTGGTTTTTTTTCCCCCTACTGAATTCCTAGCTTAAGAATCTTTGTGTGAAATGATCGCACATTAGTTTTTGTCTCATGTTATTCTTTTTTTTTTTTTTTGCAACAAACCCACTGGGATTTAATAACTAGTAGAGAATATTGTGTACTGAGGTGTGGATGAGGAAATGGTGAATTCTAGAGCTCAAATATCTAAGCCTTTCTGTGTTTGGGACCATTGGAGAAGACAGCAGACCAGAAAAGGGATTTTCTTTTTCTTTTTCTTTTTCTTTTTTTACATAAGGCTTTATGCCCAGACCCACAATAGCACTTAAAATGAAATCTTTCTGTTGCATGTAGCAATGTCCGAACTATAATCATAGGTAACTTAGGAAAATGGTCTTTTCCTAAAGTTGTCTATGGAGTTAGCTCTTACACAGTCTTTATGTCAGGACTATGGTGGTTTGCTTGTAGAGAATGTAATGTGGTGGGAAGTGCACATGATAGAGTGTGAAGACCTAAATTCAGTTCTTATTTCTTCCTTGTATTAGTTGCATGATTGGAGCATTTACTTTACTTCTAGTCTCAATTTCCTTACTTTAAAATGTGGATAATTATACTGACCTACTTTCTGCCATAGGATTATTGTAAAAATCACACAAAGCAACTGCCATATATTACATGGCCCAATTAATACTATGTAAATGAAAGACTGGCAGGATTAAAAAATATGCATAGTCCAGAAAAAAATGTTCCAAATGTATTAAGCATTAACAATCAAGTGTAATGTGTAAGCCTTAAAAACAAAAGAATCTGTAATGATGGATGACATTTTATTATATTCCTCCATTTCTATACATACAAACAAAAAAGTATGAATTGTTCGTAGCTGTATTTAGCAATTTCAATATTTTTCCAGAAACTAACCTGATACTGAGGCTTTTTGCCTTGCCTCTATGATACCTTTCTATCAGAGCAAGAAAAATGTCAGAGAAAGTTATGTCCATCTGATGTGGGTAGAAATCAATTGTAGCATTAGGAGTAAAGGTAATACTGGAAATATATTAGGCATGTGAAATGTCCAGAACAGGCAAATCTGTAGAGACAGAAAGTAGATGACTGGTTGCCAGAGTGACTGCTAATGAGTACAGGACTTTTTGGGGAATTGATGAAAGTGTGGTGATGATTGCACAACCCTATGAACACCCTAAAAACCATTGAATTGTACATTTAAAATAGGTGCATTGTATTATATGTAAAATATGTCAGTAAAGCTGTTATTCAAAAAAGTACATTTAGAAATTTTATATATATGTATATATAATTATATATGTATAATGCATGTATGTGTGTAAGTACATATACGTATTATGATATATATTAGGACACATGGTGCTAGAACTGGATATTGATGAACGTATGGCCCTGAAATGGAATATACTGATTCCTCAATGAAATCTTTGAATAGAAAAAGAGGAAGAGCAGAAGGTAGTTATCAATCCTGTAGCAATACAGAGTAATACTAAGGACTGCATTCCATGGGAATCTGGCAAGCTGTATCAGCTTCACATCTGAATCTGATATCTGACCTCTCTCTTCCAGTATAGGGTTTTTTTTTTTTTTATCTGTGTTTGTAATGTTTAAACATCTGAACACTATCAAGCCTGTCCCTCTGGGAAGTTCCAACAAAGCATTGGTCTTAAGACTTTCTGGCAGTGATACAGAATACCTTTATGCCCTTTCATGCCCCCAACTCATCCCACTTACTCCCAGTGCTTAAGAAATAAACTATATATAAAACTCATAATTACACATATCATATACTAACAATATATATTAAAATATAGTAAATATATATAACTATTATATATGTATATATAACTATTATACATGTATATATATACATATATATGTATATATATATATATAAAACATACCTAGGAAAATGTAAATGTTTAATAGTAGATTACATTACATTGAATAAGGTGTATTTTTTAATGTCTTAGGAATTGCAGTGTCTTCATCTCATCAGCTAATCTCAGCCAATCTATTACATTTTAAAAAGTAGGTTTAAGTCCATATTTTAAAATTCCTTGATAAATTTGGATTTTTTTTTCCTAATTAGACTTACTGTGTTGACCTTGTAAATTGGCTGGAAGGCTATATTAGAAATTACAGGAAAGTCTCTTTTGCAGTTTGCCTATAGTTCATCTGTGTTTGTATAATTTTTATTTCTGCTGTATCTTCAAACTGTGGTTTGCTGGCAGAGTGTTTTTAAAAGCCATTTATCTATTTTGTGACATGTAGTTTAAGCCCAGGAATAGAAACTTTGGACTTAAATTAAGCAACTGAAGTATGTTGAAAAACCAGGATTGAATTAGGTCATCACTTTTATACCTATGTATGGTAGCACTTCCTCTCTTGCCTTAAACTACCTTGAGTACCTTTTGCAATATAGACTGTGTATGGAAGACAATGAGTATTTTAGATAGCTGTAAAGTTTTTCTTAATTAGAAAAAAAATATATGAATATAAATTCTATTTTCTTTTGGCATGGTAATGATTGTATTGCACACCTTCACTCCCACCGTTAGTGAGAGCAACCAATGTTGGAGTCTACTGGAATAGAATAGATTTTAGTGATGAAAGCATCAAATATTTTGACCTATTAAGGCTTTTAATATCAACTAGCAGCTGGAGCTCTTCATTAGCAAACATAAACAGCTAAGAGGGATGATTTTTGAATTGGTAGAGCTGTTTATTGAGAACTGCCTAAATGTCAGGAATTATGCTTATCTCCAGAGATATAAAAATGACCAAATCATTTTTTTTTTGCTTTAAGATAGCTCAAAGCATAATGGGGGTCAAGATGCAGTGTGGTATGTCTTATGATATAACAGTACATAGGAACAGAGAGGGCATTAGGGAAGGTTGGCAATGATTGAGATTTCTCTTGAAGAATAAGGAATTAACTTCAGGTAAAAGTAGGAGAAGAAGAGCCTGGGAAGAGAGAAGATTCTATTTGTTGTTCACAGAAATTATCTATTGACCACAGTCTCAATGAGCAGTTAGTAAGTGGGAGATCTGGTGTTCACATCCTTTTATTCTGGATTCTCAACCCTACTGCTTTATAAATTACATAAAGAAGAGAGATCTCTTTTTCACTTGGACAGTTCTCTTAATACGCCTTGTTAACTGGCAAGCACTGTGTACAAGGCCCATTTTAACAATATGGACTGGAATTTCCCAAAGTGTATCTTGTAGAACACTAGTCCCTGACAATGCTTAGTGACAAATGATTCCATGGTTAAATAATATTAAGAAAGGTTGAATACTGTCTCCTTTTTGTAGATTGACAGTATCCATTAACATAGAGTTTTGAGGAGTCCTGCAAATAACAAGTCCTGCAAATAACAATTCATTTTTTGGTAATGAATTATCAATTACCCCATTTGTAAGTATAACACTTGTAACTTCAAAAGTAGAATAGCAAACGTTATATCAACCTGTAGATTTTAATTGTATTTCATAGTGCTCTGCAGTCATTTTATATAGGGTTCTCTATGGAAAGTGCTTCTAAGATTAACCTAAATTAAGACAGTCTCTTAACATCTAATATAACATAGTATTTTTGAAAAACAATGTAGCATTTTAATCTAAGGTCATATCCATTCCTGTCATTCTATAAAAAAATAATGGGCTGAGTGTGAAGATGCTAAAGATAGTATGACACTTCACTGTAAAAGAAATGCCAGCATATCAACTTTCTGTATAAATCTTTGGAGTTGCAAGTGACAAAAATACAACTCAAATAAGCTTAACCATGGGCCCTGGTTCTTCTCCATACACCACCAGAATGGCTGGTGTCAGCTTCAAGATCATTCTTAGAGCAGCAGATCCCAAAATATGTTTTCCTTGATAGATCCTGCCATTGACTGATTGGCTTAGGCTGATCACTTTGCCAGGAACAGAGTTGTCCAGTCAGGTCTGGGTTATATGCAAATCACTGGATGGGAAGGAGATTATATGAACCACATGAACTCTGCATATTTATCAAAGGATGTGGGAAGGGTAATTTTCCCATGGAAAGAGTGCTTAGGATGAAAACATAAACTCTTCACAGTTGCCATATCCTACTCTGAAACCAATATAGGTTGTGACCACATAGATGAAGCAAGATTTACTCAAATTATGACCAAAGGCTTCAAATAGGACTAAAGAAAGCTATTTAAAATTTTAAAAGATACTGAATTTTCAGAATATATCTCTTAAAAAAAGATAAATTTTTAAAGTAACATAGCAGATGGTTAACAAAGAAGAATTCAGTTTTTTCTTCCATGAAAACCTAACTTAAAAGCAAGCCTAGTTTTTTTTTTTTTATGCAAGTCCATGATAGTAATGAAAAATGATGAGAAAATGTATTGAAGCCCTTAATGTTCCAGTGAAGAGTCCAATTCAGTGTGGAAGCCACAAAAGTACTTCACCCTTGATTACAGTTGGGCCTTCTTCCTTTTCTAAGTTCTTATGCTTTATGCATATAGACTTGACATAAATGTCTTGAGACCCAACAGAGATGCAATATTGAGTATGAAAGAAATGGGAAAGGCGTACGATCCATTCAGAGTCCACGTCTGGGACTTATTCCTCTGAGCAGCCCTTCTCCACCACCTATGCCTTCCTTCTCTATCAGGATGCTATCAAGCCACTTAAAAACAGAGGAGAAGACCATGTGACTACAGGGAAGAGGAAGAGAATTTGAGATCTTCTCTGTCATAAGGAATTAAACCTGCAAGAATGTAAGAAATAAAGCCAATTCATACAGGAGGATAAATCATAAGGAAAAGAAGAAAAGAGTTTTCAGCATTTTGCTTTGAAATGCATTCTGTAAGTAAAGCATACTATGATTTCTAGAAATTCTTGATTAAAATCTACCTTCCCTCTGGGAGGCTACGCATTTTATTGTTAAGGTTTATTTCAGGGAGGTGGAGGGAAGGTTTGTTTTCATCAGAAAGCAAATTAAGTTTTAGTAAAGCCTATGTGAAAGGTGTTGACATTTTAGAAAAATAGAAAGGAATCTCTCATTTATATAATAACCTTAGGCAAGTGGGAAAGACTGAAGAATGTGTGAAAGTAGTGTTCAGATAGTTGAAAGGCTATATTTATAAAATAACAGTATTAAAAAACAAAGACTTAGATGTAAGTGTAAAAACTTAACACTTAAAAAACCTTGGAAATCATAATTTATAATATAATCATCTCTATTTATGATTTGATACCCATGGATAATATCAATATGATTTTTTGGTTTTTACTTATAAATCTATTTACTATAATTTTCTATTTATTAGGAGAGTCACTGTTCACCAAAAGAAAGACAAACTCAAATCATTGCTACTCCTTCTTTACTTTAGAGGCAGGAATAAAAAGAAGCACTGATAAGAATTTTAAGTTTCCTGTTTCTAAAACTTGATAAATATTGGCTATAGAACTTCAAACTTCATCCAATAAATATAACATATATTAATTCTCTAAAATTCATAACATATTGCGCGTCAGTTAAGGTATAGACAGGAAGAAGTTGGTGTATATGCATGTGGGTGTGGCAGTAACACAGGGAGACCAAGGCAGGTCTTACCAAATGTCTGTCTTCTGATCAATTACTAATGACCTTTTGACACCTTCTGGTGCCTTTAAGTAAAAATGCTAAAAACAGCCAAACTAGCAAAAATGCAAAGTCACAAGGAAAGACTAAGATGCAACCACAGTTCCTCTAGCTCAAATGAGAGAAAAAGAAGGTGAGAGAAGATCTAGATTCTCCATGAATTTGTCTCTCATTCTTCTCTTGTGGTCAGCATTTCTCTTACCAACCTGATAAGTACATGAAAGGAAAAGGTCACCAGTGCATCTCGGAACATGGGCACCTTGAGTTCAAATTACAGTCTCCTCCCTTCTCCCATCAGAGCCCCGCCCCCACATCACACTTAGGTACAGTTCTATAACATTATCAATTCTATTCTCTGGATTGTGTTTTCTACCTGCTGGTCCACCACTTGTTTCTGCTCTTCAGGGAATGCTGGGTCAGTGGCACAAGGTGGGCTAAGGTTGCCCTGTGTAAAAAGTGTCTGTAATAAGTTTACATTTTTAAGTAATAGCATTGGCTGGTGAAGGGGGATAAAATTTTCACCCAAGTTACAAATAGATCAGACATCTCCCCTAGTTCTGAAAGGCTAGATATCTATGAAGGTTGTTGTACATAGAGTACCTTTGGACAAATCTCGTGAGCATGGTACATTGGAACATTGGAAAAGAGTTTGCTTTTTTTGGTGTGATGAGCTTTATCTTGAATCACATAATTATGTGACCCCAGATAAGGAATTTCGAGCTTCATTTTCTTCTTTTTCTTATCTACAGTAGATATTAGCTTGCTCATTCAGTATGTATTTATTATAGCAAACACTTTGTGACATATTCTATACAAATTACTAGAGATACAGAAGTGCATATAGTGGACCCTCAACAACCTGTAACTGATAGTAAGCACTGACTATATAGTACTTGGCCTTCCTTCCCTCCCCTGACCATGACTATTGTTAATTAATAGTTGTTTGTATTTTATTGAATATCTTTCCTGGGGCTAGCTATTGAAAATAATACTGCTATTATTATTACTGATAATAATAAATCAGGAGCCATAATCCAATTTGCAAGCAACTTATGGTCCATCTGGGAAGACATAATCAGCTTTGAGAATCAAAAGTAGCTGAGATTATTCCCTGCCTTTAGCATTTATATCCCTGCTTTTTAAAAAATACCAGTATCCAATATAGACCTATTATATCAGAATCTTGTCTGAAGTCTGGACATGACTTTATTTTAAAATTGTCCAGGTGATCCTAACTCACAGCGAGAGTTGAGAACCTCTAGACTAGAGGTTTAGTTTGCAACCCCTGACACTGGCCATAATGCCTTGATTGTAAACACTACCTGAACCTGCAACAAACTATGGTATTCCAGAAAAGGACTCAGAACCAAATTTGAGTGCAGATTTTTATTTATGCATATATACAATAAGTGAACTACAGTATGAATTATCTAGTGTCTGAAAGCTCAAATAACTTTCACATAAAATTTCCAAATAATTGGTATTTTCCTGTGAGGACACACTTTCATGCCAAATTTATTGCATTTGAGAACTAATAGACATCCCGTATTTCCCACTTACCTTTGATCTCCTTGGGGCTTTAATTCATCATCTGTCATTGTGAGACCCTTTCTGTCTGAAAGCTTAGGAGTGAATAGCAGAGGTTCTTGCTCTGAGAGCTAGGATTGCTCAGTCCTATCCTTGAGGACCTGTGCCACAAGTTCACATGAAAAATCCATGCTATAAAATTAGGTGTCGAGTGCTGGTGATGAAGGACCTCCTGGCTGCATTGTGTCCTCCGTGGCAGATGGTGCTAGAGCCAGTCCTGGCCTGTCTGTGTGAAATGATGCGCTCAATAGTAACAACCAACAGTCCCAGAACTATGCTCTTTGACTTGGTGGAAGCCCCCAAATTCCCTACAGTGGATACTGCTTCCTATGCATGAGGTGTGAGCAGTGTGCTTTGTGTTGAAGCGGAAATAATGTTCAAATGATAGCCTAATAAACTAGTCATTACTTCTAATTGCTGGTATTAGTACTTTAAATTTCTATTCTTGAGGATTATTGTTGTATTCATTATTAAGCAGTTCTCAAACTTGAAGCACTTTCCTACTTTGTCAAAGATCAAGTTGCCATAGGAATATATTTGGGCTTTTTCAGAATTCATAATTTTGTTGTTCAATTCACTGCAGAGAACTGCGTGCTTCTTTAATGAATTAAAATTTAAATTTGGAACACTGGCTGGGCCCAATTCACCCACTGCTGATTCAGAGCTCCTTAGCATATCAAAGTGATGAGATCACAGTGCAAGAGACAACCCAAACTGTATAATGAGAGACAGGACACATGGAATTGGAGGCAATGCCTACAGTGCCCAGGGCAATTGTGACTTTGAATATTCTATACTCAGTTTTATTGTTAAATGCAAGAATTTCAACATTTCACTGTGCAAACTCTGCATCCCAGACTCTTAAATATTCTTAACCTATGTATCCTTTTTTTGGGGGGTGGGGGGAGGTGGGCAGAGGATGGCATGGTTCTATGACAGGCACACCTTTATTCTTGATCATAACTCTGTTTAAAACACTACATCACCTTGCAAATTTCCTCAAGTTCCAGTGATGCTGTTTTACTGGAAAGAAGGAGGCTGCTACAGAAGAAAAATGGTACTTTGGAATTTGAAAGGGTATGATTGGAATGCAACTGTTATACTAGGCAAGGTTTGAAATCTTACCTCGAGACTCCCTTTGGGGTTTACTGTGAAAATTAAAGATCAAAAATGAGGTTTGAGTGAGATCATCAGGATATAATCAGATCTAAGAGGTAGAGATTTATATCTGTTGTTCCCTGCTTTATCACCAATGCCTAGAACAGTGCCTGGTATGTAATATTCATTTAATAAATACATTTTTGGATAAGTGAATATCACATATACAAATAGCCAAAAGACCTGTTGCATATGGGTATTCAACAAATGGAAGTTGCTAGGATTGTTTCCAGAATTAATGAGAGATATGAAAAATAATGTGTACTCAGTAGACCAGATGTAAGAACGTAGAATGCTGTAGAGAGATACTTTGAAAATAGATTAACTTTTCTGCAGGAGACTGAGGATTTGTCATATTTGTTACGAACTTGTTCCAATAATGTCTGAGTGTATCCTTTCTTATGGGCTTGGTCTTTCCATTGGAGTAAACAAAATTTATACTGGCTGAGAATGCTGGAGTTAGGATGATGTCTGTTTTTCTGATACCATGAAATGTGCCTCACCTAGCTGTCACAGCCAGAAGTCCTCCTGAAATGATGGTTGTCACACAGCATTATATATAGGTAAATAAAAGCATGGAGAATATCTTGGAGAAAGGGGTTAGCTAAAAACAGAACTGTGTTTCATCCTTTTTTCAATTTCTTCTGATAGGATAGCATACAAATGTTCAAATTTGGTGATTTTACCTGAAGGAAGAAGGTAACAAAGTGAACATACAATACGCTTCATCTAAAATCACCAAATTTGAACATTTTCCCACATGCACACAAGTGCTCTCTGAATATATATTCACAGACCTATATAATAAATACATAAACATTTTAATGGCATAAATATTTGTAAATAAATTACAAACGATGGCATATTGTTGCGACTATTTAACTGTTTCAGCATGTATGTGTGAGTACCTACAATTCTCTTCTACATAACCATGAAAACATTAGTACATATAAGGCATTTGACAGTGGTAGGACAACATTATTTATGATCCATACTCAAATGTCCCCAATTATCATAGTGATATCCTTTTAACTGTTATCCCAGAGTGGGGAGTATTAGTATTAAGGGGTGCCTGGGTAGCTTAGTCGCTTGAGCGTCCAACTCTTGGTTTGGGCCCAGGTCATGATCTCCCAGTTTGTGGGACTGAGTCCTGTGTCAGGTTCTACACTGACAGCACAAAGCCTGCTTGGGATTCTCTCTCTCTCTCTCTCTCTCTCTCTCTCTCTCTCTCCCCTCCCCTGCTTGCTCTCTCTCTCTCTCAAAAAAAAATAATTACAAAAAAAAAATTTGCTAGGTGAATGCGTGGATGATGATAATGCCACAAAGCGCTTGATGCTGCCTTGTTGCACATTGCTAATGTGCATAAGGATTTTATATACATTTATCACATTTTCAGACACAAATTTTCAGTTAAGAGATAACTAAGTCCATGACAGAATGAGAATTCAAAATTATTTTTAATTTATAATGGGAACAGTTTAAAATTTTTAAATAATGTTTACTAATAATTTAAGGAATACTAAATTAAATAGTTTAATAAAAACATAATCCTCCTCTATTAGCACCTCCGCATTTTCCATTTTACATACACATGCATTTACCTTTTTACAGTCAGAATAGCATATACCCTAAAGATATAAAATGCAGAAGTACATGTATGTTGCTTTTTTCATTGATTATGTTGTTTTAAACATTTCTATGTATTCATAACTATTTTAATTACTGCATAATATTTCAGTGAATTGATTTTATTGAATCTCTTCCTCTAAGACATTTATGCTTTTTTTTTAGTCTTTTGGAATCATACATAGCTGTTCTGTGCATACACTTTTGTTTCTGTTGAATTATGTCGTTAGAAGAAATTCTAGAGACTAAAATGACTGGATAGGAATATATTCATCTTTTTTATTCTTCAATTTTGCTTTCCAAAAGTAGTATATCAAATTAAATGGTCACTCTAAATAAATGAAAATAACAGATTGCCTACACTTTGACCAGCAATAAGAACAATGTTTCTAACTTATTAGCTACTTTAATAGGCAATGAATGGTAAATTATCTCATCAAGGATGGTCTTCATCAAGGATGGTCTTCTCCCCTGTGTTTCTTTATTATTGATATTTCACTATGTATTTTTGTATTCATATCATGGATTGTTTTGTTTATAGGTGTTTTTTTGTATTTTAGTGAGTGTCTCCTCCTTTGAGGTATTTGAGCAGAGACCAAGTTTACAGGAAAAGATTGCTAAATTACAAAGGAAGTTGATCTAGATTAACGATTTCTATTTTTACTTATTTATTTATTTATTATTTATTTATTTATTTATTTATTTAATTTACTTGTTTGTTTATTTGAGAGAGTGAGTGGGGGAGGGGTAGAGAGAGGGGAAGAGAGAGAGAATCTTAAATGGGGCTCAATCTCATGACTGTCTGTGAGATCATGACCTGAGCCAAAATCAAGAATTGGACACTTAACTGAGCCACCCAGGTGCTCCTTTTTAAAATTTATTTATTTATTTATTTATTTATTTATTTATTTATTTCTGAATGAGAGAGAGAAACAGAGACAGAGAGGGAGAGAGAGAGAGAGTGTAGATGAGTGATTTCAAAGTGTAGGTTGAGGACCACTAACATCAGCCGGAAACCACAGTTGTTAGGCATGCAAATGAGTGGAGCCCACCCCAGAAGTCAATCAGGTAGCAATCTATGTTTGTTTTTTTTTTTAAGTTGACTATTTATTTTTGAGAGAGAGAGAGAGAGAGAGAAAGAATCCCAAGCAGACTGCGCACTGTCAGCGTGAAGCCCAATATGGGGCTCAAACTCACAAACTGCAAGATAATGACCTGAGATGAAATCAAAAGTTGGATGTCCAACCAACTGAGCCATACAGGCACCCAATAGTCTGTTTTAACAAGACCCCCAGGTGATACTGATGGATGCTCAAGTTTGAAAACTACTAACCTAGATGAACTCTAATGTCCTTTACAACTCTAAAGTTTGACTCTTAATTGTTTATCACACAAAAGTAAACTATATTTGTGAATAGATGAGTTATGTACTGCATCTAAAGCAAGTTAATTTTTGAAATAACAGACCTCATTTTTAAGTGGTGCATCCAATAGATGGCTTCATGATGTCATCCCTAAGAAAGTGTTTCAGTTGAACCTCAAGTATCCCAATAAATGCATAAAAGTCTCCAATACATAAATACCAAGCTTTGTCCATTAGTGAAGGCATAGAGCACCCTCATTGTATACCTATTTTTTTTTAATTTTTTTTTTAAATTTTTTTTTCAATGTTTATTTATTTTTGGGACAGGGAGAGACAGAGCATGAACGGGGGAGGGGCAGAGAGAGAGGGAGACACAGAATCGGAAACAGGCTCCAGGCTCTGAGCCATCAGCCCAGAGCCCGACGCGGGGCTCGAACTCACGGACCGCGAGATCGTGACCTGGCTGAAGTCGGACGCTTAACCGACTGCACCACCCAGGCGCCCCTACCTATTTTTTTTTTTAAAGCACAGATGTGTAAATGAAGGAAACATTGAGGAATGATCCTCATTTTCCTCTTTCTTTTTCCTCATCAAACTGAATTGAAGTCCTCTGAGGGTGGGTAGAATTAGATGGCAAAATTCAATTTCTTGTAGCTAGGGCACAGTAGATGTTGAATTCCCCTTGCCACTTACCCATGTGTTTCTCCCACCATGCTGTGAATTCCTTTGGCATTGGGACAATGTCTCATCTATCTTTGTATCTACCATGGTGCTTAGTGCAGTGCTTGTGAAACATCAGTGCTCAATCATTGTTTATTAAATGTCATGTATTCCATGTGGTAAATTCCCAGGTTTAAAAATATGTTTTCCATATCAAATGAAAGTATTATGATTAAATAAAATAGGGAAGCATAGAACCCTCGGGTCCCAAAACTAAAGACAACCATTATTTACATTTTATAGTGATTATTCTTGATCTTTTTTCCATTTTCTAAAGCTTTGTTCTACATGGCTATATAATCTAACTTGGCATTAAATTTTAAATTCTTTTTTCCCTTTATCATTGTGTATTAAGGAATCAAATTACATGATACAACTACATGTGCCAAGAGAATACAGATTTTCAAATTGCTAGAGCTGATTTAATTTTCTCATCAACCTGGTAAGTAGTTGGAACACTTAAACTTGACGATTGATGTCTTAGTCTTTTCTAGCTTAAACAGCCTGTGTCTGTGAAAGAGTCAGTAAAGTTCAACCCTCTTCCTTCCTCAGGATTGGGTTAAATCTAAGCATATTTCAGATTTCCTTCCCTCCCTCTGCCTCTTTACAAGATAGCATCTGGGAGGATTTTGTTTGTTTGTTTGTTTGTTTGTTTGTTTGTTTGTTGGGAGCAGGGAGGTGAGGTGGACAGGTAAATGGCTTATGTGAGATCATGGTATTGGGGAAGAGTTTTCAGGTTTTTCTTTTCTTCCAAAGCCTACTTCTGCCAGCTCACTGGCCACCTCAGAACCCTCATATCCACCTTCCTGAGCTTACTGAGACAGTGAGAATCCAGAATGGAATATGCATGAAGGATTTGGAGGGAGTCAGGGAAACTGCTTTTATGCTCATCTATTGAGCCATCTTTATTAACCAGTTTTACACCATCTCTCCTACATTACTTTGGATGTCATCTTGAGTTGAAGGTGAGGTTCTTCCAAATGGACAAAAGATAACAGCCCTGTGCCTTCAGCTTTCTCTTCAACATTGGGAAGAGTCTTCCCACACTTGAAAACATCTGCTTCATAGGAAAAGTCAAGACACATGAGCTTCTCACCTACCTCTCCTAATTCTCCCTTCTTTCTGGACTCTCCCTTGTGTCAGCATGGGTTAAATTGTTCCCTCATCCTGCCTGGTTAGAACTACCGTATTGTTGATTCCACATTTTCCGTGTACTTAAAAAAATGAAACCAAACAAATCTCAAAACATTTTCTTGAGGCTAAACTCTTTTTTCTCCCAGTGCTTATCAAAATAAGTGTACTGTTAATACCTTTTACCTTTTTACCCATCCTCCCACCCTTCTCCCCTCTGTTAATGATCTGTTTTCTATAGGTAAGAGTCTGGTTTGGTGTTTGTCATTCTTTTAAGTGGCTGAATAATATTCCGTTGTGTATGCCGCATCTTCTTTATCCACTAATCTATCATTGGACACTTGGGCTGCTTCCATAATTTGGCTATTGTAAATAGTGCTGCAATAAACATACGAGTGCATATATCCTTTTGAATTAATGCTTCCATATTTGAGTAAATACTTAATATCGAGGTTACTGGATGGTAGGGAAGTCCTATTTTTAATTTTTTGAGGAAACTCAATACTGTCTTCTGCAGTGACTGCACCAATTTGCATGCCCACCAACAGTGCACAAGGGTTTATTTTTCTCCACATCCTCACCAATACTTGTTATTTCTTGAGTTTTGATTTTTAGCCATTCTGACAGGTGTGAGGTGATATCTCATTGGTTTTGATTTGTATTTTCCTGATAATGAGTGAAGTTGAGCATCTTTTCATGTGTCTTGTGGCCATCTGTTTCTTCTTTGGAAAAGTATCTGTTCTGTCTTCTGCCCATTTTTAAATTGGTTTATTTCTTTTTTTGGTTCTGAGTTACAGAAGTTCTTTATTTTGGGTACTAACTCTTTATCAGATATGTCATTTGCAAATATATTTTCCCATTCTGTAGATGATCTTTTAGTTTTGTTGGTTATTTCCTTTGCTGTGAAGAAGGTTTTTTTTTTCTTTTTTGATATAGTCCCAATAGTTTTTTACTTTTGTTTCTCTTGCCTCAAGAGACATATCTAGAAAAAAATCTTGCTATGGCTGATGTCAGAGAAATTACTGATTGTGCTGTCTTCTATGATGTTTATGGTTCCTGGTCTCAAATTTAGGTTCTAACCCATTTTGAGTTTACTTTTGTGTATGATGTAAGAAAGCGGTCCAGTTTCATTCTTTGGCATGCACCTGTCCAGTTTTCCCAACACCAATTGTTGAAGAGACTGTCTTTTCCCCATTACATATTCTTGTCTCTTTTGTTGAATATTAATTGACCATTTAACTGTGGGTTTGTTTCTGGGCTTTCTATTCTGTTCCATTGATCTATGTATCTGTTTTTATGCCAGTACCATACTGTTTTGATTACTATAGTTTTGTACTATAACTTGAAGTCTGGAATTGTGATACCTCCAAATTTATTTTTCTTTTTCAAGATTGCTTTAGCTCTTCAAGGTCTTTTGTGGTTCAATACAATTTTAGGATTGATTGTTCTCATCCTCTGCAAAATACTGTTTGTATTTTGATGGGGATTGCATTGAATATGTAAGTTGCTTTGGGTAGTATAGACGTTTTGACAATATTTGTTTTTACAATCCATGACCATGTGATGTCTTTCCACATGTTTGTGTACCTTCAATTTCTTTCATCAGTGTTTTATTGTTTTCAGAGAAGAGGTCTTTTATCCCCTTGATTAAGCTTATTCTGAGGTATTTTATTATTTTTGATGCAATTGTAAGTGGGATTGTTTTCTTAATTCCTCTTTCTGCTGCTTCATTATTAGTGTATAGAAATGCAACAGATTTCTGTAGATTAATTTGTATCCTGTGACTTTGCTGAACTCATTTTTCAGCTATAGTGGTTTTTGGTGGAGTCTTTCAGGTTTTCTGTATATAGTATCAGGTCATCTGCAAATAGTGAAAGTTTTATCTCTTCTTTACCAAATAGGATGCTTTTTATTTCTTGTCAGGTTGGTGTGGCTAGGACTTCCAGTACTATGTTGAATAAAAATGGTAAGAGTGGACATCCTTGCCTTGTTGCTGACCTTAAGGAAGAACTCTGGTTTTCACCATCGAGTGTGATGTTAGATGTGGTTTTTTCATATATGGCCTTTATTATGTAGAGGTATGTTTCTGCTAAACCTGTTTTGTTCAGGGTTTTTCATCATGAATGTATGTTGTACTTGGTCAAATGTTTTTTCTTGCATCTATTGAAATGATCATATAGTTTTTATACTTTCTCTTATTGATGTGATGTAGCATATTGACTGATTTGTGAATATTAAATCAACCTTGCATCCCAGGAATAAATCCCACTTGATCATGGTGAATGATTTTTTAATGTATTGTTGGATTCTGTTTATGAGTATTTTGTTGAGGATTTTTGCATCTATGCTGATCAGAGATACTGGCCTGTAGTTCCCTTTGTTAGTGCCATCTTTATTTGGTTTTGGTATCAGGGTAATCTTGGCCTCATAGAATGAATCTGGAAGTTTTCCTTCCTCTTCTATTTCTTTGGAATAGTTTGAGAAGATTAGGTATTAACTCTTCTTTAAATGTTTGAAGAATTCACTTGGGACTTTTGTTTCTTGGAAGTTTTTTGATTACTGATTCAATTTTATTGCTGATAATCAGTTTGTTAAACCTTTCTCTTTCTCTCTGATTTAGTTTTTGTAGGTTATATGTTTTTAGGAATTTATCCATTTCTTCTAGGTTGTTCAACATGTTAGCATGTAATTTTTCATAATATTCTCTTAAAATCCTTTGTATTTTTGTAGTGTTGGCTGTTCTCCTATATTTCTTTTTTTTTTTTTTTTCAACATTTATTTATTTTTGGGACAGAGAGAGAGACAGAGCATGAACAGGGGAGGGGCAGAGAGAGAGGGAGACACAGAATCAGAAACAGGCTCCAGGCTCTGAGCCATCAGCCCAGAGCCTGACGCGGGGCTCGAACTCACGGACTGCGAGATCGTGACCTGGCTGAAGTCGGACGCTCAACCGACTGCGCCACCCAGGCGCCCCTGTTCTCCTATATTTCTGATTTTGCTTAACTCCTCTTTTTTTTTTTTTTTTTGAGTCAGCCTAAAGTTGTGTCAGTTTTGTTGATTTTTTTCAAAGAACGAGTTTCTGATTTCATTGATCTGTTCTTTTTTGTTTGTTTGTTTGTTTGTTTCTGTATCATTTATTTCTGCTCCAATCTTTATCATTTCCTTCCTTTTGGCACTTTTAGGTTTTGTTTATTCTTTTTCTAGCTCTTTTATGTATAAGGTTATATTGTTTATTTGAGATTGGTCTTGCTTCTTGAGATACACCTGCATTGCTATATACTTCCCTCTTAGAACTGCTTTTACTGCATCCCAAAAGTTTTGAACTGTTGTGTTTTCATTTTCATTTGTTTCCATGTATTTATTGATTTCTCCTTTGATTTCCTGCTTGACCTATTTATTGTTTAGTAGCATATTATTTAATCTCCATGTATTTGTGGTCTTTCCAGATTTTTTTCTTGTGGTTGACTTCTAGTTTCATAGTGCTGTGGTAAGAAAAGATGCATGGTATGACTTCAGTCTTTTTGAATTTGTTGAGAATTGTTTTGTAGCCTAGCAAGTGATCCATGCGGAAAGTATTCTATGTGTACTTGAAAAGAATGTATATTCTGTTGTAGGGTTGAGTATTCTGAATATATCTGTTAAATCCATCTGTTCTAATGTGTCGTTCATAGTCACTGTTTGCTTGTTGATTCTATGTTTGGATGATCTGTCCATTGATGTAAGTGGGGTATTAAAAGCACCCTACTATTTTCATATTACAATTGATTATTTTTTGTTAATTATTTATTGCTTTATGTATTTGGGTGCATAAAAATTAATAATTCTTACATCCTCTCGTTAGTCTTCCCTTAATAATTATATAGTGCCCTTGTTTATCTCTTGTTACAGTGTTAAAGTTTTTTTCAAATATAAGTATTGCTATCCTAGCTTTCTTTAAACAGCCATTTGACTGATAAATATTTTTCCATCCCTTCACTTTCAATCTGCAGGTGTCTTTAATCTGAAATGGGTCTCTTCTAGGCAGAGATGGGTCTTATTATTCTTTTTATTTATTCAGTTACCCTATGTCTTTTGATTACAATATTTAGTATATTTACATTGAAAGTGATTATTGATAAGTATGTATTTATTTATTGCCATTTTTTACTTGTTTTATTGATGTTTTTGTAGTTTATCTCCATTGCTGTCTTCTCTTACTTTTTTCTCTCACCATAAGTTGACTTTCTCTAGTGATATGCTTGGATTCATTTCTCTTTATTTTTATATATTTGTTGCTGGGTTTTGATCTGTGATTACCATTAGGTTTGTATATAGCATCCTCTGCATATAGCAATCTGTATTAAGTTGATGGTGGCTTATGGTTAAACCCACTCTTTACTCCTCCTCTTCCTATGTTTTAGGTATATGGTACTATACTTTACATCCTTTTATTTTGTGAGTCCCTTGACTGATTTTTACTTATTTTTACTGCCTTTATGCTTCCTACTTTTCTTATTCTTACTTATGGTCTTTCCTTTCCACTCAGAGAGTCTCCTTTAACATTTCTTATAGGGTTGCTTTAGTAGTCATGAATTCCTTTAACTTTTGTTTGTCTGAGAAACTCTTTATCTCTTCCTCTATTCTGAATGATCTAGCCTTGCTGGATAGATCTGAAGATTTTTGGCTGAAAAATCTGAAGATTTTATTTTCAGCTCTTTGAATGCATCATGGCACTCCCTTCAGGACTGCAAACTTTCTGCTGTAAAATCTGCTTATAGCTTTATGGAGTTTCCCGAGTATGTAGCTGTCTTCTTTTTTCTTGATGCTTTTAAAATTCTCTTTAACTACTATATGTTTTGGTGTGAACCTTATAATGCCAAACTATTCATGTGAAAAAAAGGGCAACTTTGAAATTTGGAAATTCCTGCTGTTACTTCACAAATGTGACTTTCAGATAGTCTCCTAGGAAACCAATGATATCTGAGGCAGTGTCCATTTCTTGTTCCCTGGGATAGTACCCTCATTTCTCAGCTACAACTTAGCATTTTTAATTGAGAGGGAAATATAGAGTGTCCATTTAAAATGTCTGAGTATTAAATATGTTAAAATTATATCAAAAACATCCCAGCATGTCATGATGTTATGCACTGATCACTGTGATAGATGCATGTATATCAATTTATTTAGTCTTTGAGTTTAATTTATTCCTTTATTCTCATTTTACAAATGATACAATGAAGTTCAAAAATAACTTCCCCTAGGTTCCCCAGAGAAGGCATTCGTTCAACTATATTTAACCAAAAGCACACACCACTGTTTATTTAACTACTTCTCCATATTTGGACACTTATGTTGGCTCAAGTTGTTTTAAAGGCAGATTTACAATCTCTAGTACAAGGAACAGGAGTTTAGAATTCAAAGGTTACTTGAAACCCTGTGATTAAAAACTTAGATTGAAAGATAAGTAAAAGATATATCACCTATCAATTGCAATTTGATGACCTTAGTTGAGACTTGATCCAAACACAATGTAAAAAATAGAATTTTTTTAAAAATGGAATTAATTGGGGAAAGTGAACATTGATTAAATGGATATTTGATGATAATAAGGAAGTTTTGAGTTTCTAGCTTTCACTGACTTTTAAAGAGTTTTTAGAGATATATACTGAATTATTAAAAATGTAATCAGGTCAGGATTGTTTCAGTCTAATACAAGGGTGGAGGATTGGGTGGAGATGAGGAGGGCAGATGAAAAAAAATTGGCCGTAATTTAATCATTGCTGAAGTTTGGTGATGGGTACATGGGAATTCATTATCTCATTCTTTTGTATATGCTTGAAACTTTTCATAAATATTTTTAAAAATAGAGCAACAGCTACAATAGCATTTCCTATGCTTTTTAAGCTTTGAACAAGGAAGTGTTCTTTTTTTAATATTATTAAGCAGATAGGCATTTGCATGATTTTGGTTCCCATCTCCAATTCTCTGACTCCTCACCCTCAACCACATTTCTTTTACATACTGTATATCACTCAACAGATTACTTTTGGGTGAGCTTTCTCAAATGAAAATTCTTCCTCCATATGAGGTATAAAGAGTAGTCAATGCTCTTAAGTGATGTGTGTATGTATGTGTTGAGGACACATGATCAACACACTTGGTAAGCAAGCTGGTTCTCTGAAATAGGACTTGCCAGAGCCTTATTATTCCACCCTTACTACAATTTTAACATGTGTCTGAGGAAGTGTTTCCCGTGCCAGGCAGCAAGGAAATTTGAAAAGTGCCAGCTTCAAATGCCCAAGAGGTACACACTGACATCTTCTACTTGTCTGGTCAGTGCAGCCAGACTGTCCCACAGAGTGTCTCATTAGCACCAGGGGTTAGATCAGGCAGGGTGCCCCTATTTTTGCATGGGTGCTTCTGGGAACTGTTTTTATTTGATTCATGAAATGTACTAAAATTATATTACATTACATTAGACCAGAATGTACTTGTTTTCTGTGGAAATGTTTACACTATTTCTGCTCCTCACCCCTCCCCCATGCTACTGCACCAGGCATCTGGCAATTCTAGATCCATAAGAGAAGGCAACATTAATTACTTTTCTCCGATATTATTAAGAATTGTCACTTATATAATTATTAATAGTTGTTAAAGGGAAGAAGGAGGAAAGCAGTCAAACGTAACATACAAGGAGGAGAAGGGGAGGGAGAGTAAAGAATGTAAGGTATTGTTCCTTGCAGAACAGGAAGGAAGCAAGCACATTATCATCTTGAGATTCTAGTGGGATTTTGAAATGGATACAAAACACTGAAAAATAGATTAAAGGTGTGAATTTTTCCATAAGGCACACAATGAAATTTAATGTGTAGAAAAAAATTCCTTTAAGCTTTATAGTTCCCTTTCATATCCTGTACAAGCTAATACCAGCATTCAGGATGAAAAAGGCTGGCCTTTGGTTAAGTAACCTTCTTTGCTATAACATCTATACAAAATTCAAGGAAACCAGAGTATGTCATTAAAAATATTCACATGACAGTCAAAGACCTATCTCATCATCAAACTGCCAATGTATACCAGTGACTTTTTCATATCTTTTCCTCCCCGAGCCCTCTTGTTGGCCTTGACAGTTTTATATAAGTTGACAGTTTGACTTGGAACACACTGATTTCTGCAGAGTAGAGCAAGAAGGGCCAAATGGTAGGTGATGATTATGGTGGATTAATAGGTATTAATGGGGTGAATTTTCTATTCTCAGTCTTTCAAAAACAGCTATTCCCACAACAAGAAGATGTTTCCTGATGCAGCAGGACAGAACATCAACAATGCAAGGCAATGGTGACAAGACAGATGTTTTACAGGCAATAAACGTAGCAAAGATTTAGCAACAAAATGGTAGCTGTTGGGTTCTTGTGGGCCAATGACATTCTGGCTTTTGACCATTTCTCATTCTTGAGGGATAGGGGTAACGTCAGCTGTAGATACTTCCTGATGAAAGAGGGCATAGATAAGGATTTAAAGAATGACACTGCCGTGGACCCAGTTGCAGACATTCCATAGCACTAAGTTGAGCCTCCATCATTCACAGAGCCATTATTTTAGAACCCTCATGTATAGTCTTAGCATCTTACTCCACGTATCATAACAAAGTAAATCAGGTCAGTTCATAATGAAGTAAATTAGGTCACTTATCTTATTTCAAGAGGTGGTCCTACAGTCAGCCTTTCAAAGTCAGGAAGTTAGAGTTTTAAATGGAAAGCAAATGTGGAAGAAAAGGAAGTATGACCTATGTAGACCCTAACTCATTTGTATCCACCATTTTCACCAGACTTGGACACTGACTAATATTTGTACCAGTATTAAACTGGGTGCTTAATATACTTTATTTAATTAAATCTTCAGAAGCATGTAGCGAGGTAAATTTTATTCTCCCCACTTCAGATAATTTCTGTAACTTAGCCAAAATCATACAGCTAGGAAAGTCAAAGTCATAGGGCTAAACTTATAAACCAGCTCTGTCTGAATCTAACACTGTTTTATTTCTACCATACCTCATTGGCTTAGTTACTGCAAAGGAGGTGGTGCTAGAATAGTTGGTGGGTTTTGAAAGAAGAAATCTTTTTACTTGGGGTTGACGCCTATGTCTGCACTCCTCACTCCAAGTTGAACAAGTTGTAAAAATTTCCAAATTGCAATAATCACAACTACAAACTTGTATGTTGTAAGGTAAAGTGCCATGAAGAAGGAAAAAAATACATAAATTATAATCTGTCACTACATACGCAGCCCTGAGAGAATATCTAAGTTCTCTGGGTCCAAATCATCTCTGCCAAATATGAAGTGATTTGATTAGATCAAGTTCAAATTATCCTTTTTTTCTGTAACTCTCTTTTTTTGTTGTTGATAGACTGTAAGCTTTGGTAAATCAGAACTGAGATTTTAAAAAATCAGAAAGTTCATTTGGATTGGATTTTAAAAATCCCCTTCTTAAAATGACCTTCTGTTTTAGCCAATATTTGCCATGCTGTCTTGCATACTCTCTCTCACGCATACATCCACATATGTGCACAAAAACACGCAGCACACCTTATACCCTACACAATTGGTATTACTATTTTTACTCAAGGGAAATTCAGAGTAGATTTTATACGCAAAGCACACACATAAGAAGTGGTTTCCAGAAGTTCAGTTATTCAGCACAGTTTGAATATTAAGACAACAGCCTAAGTGTCCATTCCACTGTTCTCTACCATTCCTTATGAACTCATGGAGGGTTGTTGATCTGGACCAAAGGCCAGACTTTGGCTTCTTTGCTATGAGTCTCTTCTACCTCCAAATTCTGGGAAAACAGTTAACAAAGTGTTATATGAAGAGATAGGTGTTAGATTTAGACAAAGCAAGTCTTGGCTATCTTTTGAAAGGACATTTTTTCAGCTTCCACAGTGGTAACTTTCTGGTATTTCACTGTATTTAGACCCTGGGTTCTATGGAGGAAATGTTAGCAGCAGTCCTCTGATATGATTATACCTAGCCAGAGAATGAGACTCCGCTTGATGAAGCCTTCCTACCATAGATACTGTCAGCAAGTGACTGTCTTTCCTTCCACATTGAAAACTTCTCAAGGGCAGAACATATACTGTAAACATCCCTTTATTGTTGTAGCACCCAGCTCAGTGCCCGATATGTAGTGGGCAATACATCAAGAAAATAGCGTGTATTTTTGTAGTAGGGAAAAAAAAAAAACATTAATTTTGGAACCAGTCATCCCCAGGTTCAAAGTTGTGGTTCTACTAATTAGTCTGTGTGTTATGGGAGATGGTGGTTAAATTCTCTGAGCCTCAGGTGTTTTGTCAGTAAATTAGGATTAATAAAAAACTTCCTTGGAATGTTGTTTAAGGTTTGGAGGCAGCTTGGGCAAAGTAGCTCTTGAGTAGTAGGAGCTCAAGGGGTGATAGCCAACAGCAGCAGTCCTTAAGGTAGGCAGCACTAAGTCAATGTTGGAACAATAGAATCATTATAAAAAGTTGGATTATAAACCAATGTGTCATAATAGAGCAACTGTCATGAATCTATCAAGAAGAAATTTCTCATTTAAAATGCAAAGAAAAGTATTTTAACAATTGAGTGATCTGTCTTATGCTCGGGAAAAAAAAAAAAGGCTTCAAGCACTCTTTGTTTGAATAACCACTTAAAGTTGAGAATAAAGTCACACTAGACCATTGCTAGAAAATTGCCAACTCAACAGGTTTTGAAATCTGGGTTCATTTTTGGTAGTGAAGCCTTCCCAAACACCAAGCCACATTGTTCTGTTTTGCTTCCATCAACAAAAAAATAATAAGGCAAAGTGTAGTGTGTAAGGAGGCAATGATAATCATTCAACATTTGATTTATACTCTGAATGGAGCAAATGTAGCAAAATGGTTTTGAAAATTTTGCTAGGACCAAAATAAAATAGCTTACCTTATCTAATGCTGATTAGCATATGGGCTCAAGCTTGGCATGTGTTTTAATAAAGTTTCCATTTTGGGGGAATGTGGCAAATGTGTGAGGAGGAGTAAATTCAGCCCTGTGTGACCCCATGGAGCACTGGGTCAGAGAGGGAAACTTTCCTAGACAAAATCTAACAGAAATTGACATTCTTGTGAGCCCCAACACCAAATAAGTGGGGCACTGGTATTTGTATCTATTAAGGAACAAAATTTTAACTCAGAGACTATTAGACTAAATAGTTCGTCTGGTCAAATGACATCAGGAATTTGAGATTTTTCATGAGTAAGTTAGCCCTCACTCAGAGAGTATATGTGATCAAGTCACAAATATTCTCATCCCTTTCTCTTCGGCAGTGAATAGCAGGTCAGCCCAGATATGAGGCTGTTTACACTCAGGGTCCTAAAGTCTTATACGTACTCAGTGGAATCATAAGAGATCCCACTTGAATTGCACGTACACACACACACACACACACACACACACACACACACAATACACACAAATGCTTACATGCACACCTCCTATGCTTCAAGGTGGCCTAGCTGGCATTTCTTCTTAAGCTTTCTTATATTTCTTCTCTTCTTCCCAACCATGAATTGTGCTTCCTCTATAAGAATGTATAGACAGTAATGTGTTCTCTTGCATTTTGCCTATGTGAAAGTCTGATTCTCTTTGCAGTTAAATTCTTTATGTGTGCAACTTTAAAAACTTTTTAAATTATATAGTCAAATCTATTGATATGTACCTTTGTTAGTGTAACTTTTTAAAATTAAGGCCACAACCTTAGTTTATTGAGAAGCATTTATAGAAAAGTATATTTCTTGAACGTTCAGTTAATGGAGCCCCACAGGCAGCTTGTATTTGTGTTTCAATTCTGTGAGTTGGAGGAACAACAATGATATACAGAGGCCCTCTTCTCCTTTTCTACTAAAAGAGATCTGCCTTTGCCCTAAACTTCTTTTCCTGCCCTATTTTCTCAGGATGGTCTCTCCATGCCAAGCTCCTACTTTGGCATTTTGTAGTAGAGAATCAAAAAGAATCATGGCCCAGGAGAAGGAAATTCAGACAGTTCATTTAGAAAATATTTAGAAAAATATGCTAGGAAGCAAGCAACCTTGGTGTTATGAATACAGAAAACAAATAGGAATTTTAATATATTTAATACATATTAATACATTGCTGTGGTTTGTGGATATATTTCATGAATGTTTGAAAAATACAGGTAAAAACTCCTGTGTTTTTTGGAACTACATTGTTGGAGTGTTTTTCTGTGACCTCTACATGGCTATAGACAACTACATGTATAATAGTTATATAAGCAATGCTTTTACAATTTATGAAGATGAGCATGTGCACATCTACATAAATTTCTATAATACATGTTCCCAATACCTCAGATTCTTGGTTTCCCACATCCTTTTCTTTTTCTCATTAGAGGCCTCTTCTGGTCTCATAGTGGTTTCCTTTTCCCCAGCCACTTAATGAACAGTTACTTAAGTGAACCATGATAAATGTCTATCCTAGCATGATCTCAAATTAAATTCATTATAAATGTTGGGTTGCTTAGGCTAAAATACTCTTATCATCCCAGAAAATGAAATTGCAAGCGCATTTTTCAGAAGTAGCTAAGAGCCCTACACTCATAAATTCACTCGTTATTAAGGTTGTGTAGCCTGGTGGTTAAGAGCTCAGCTCTGCAACTCATTCTCATGTTTCAGTGCTAGTTCAGTTACTGATGTCTGTGTCATCTTGGAAAAATTACTTGACCTTGCTATGCCTCAGAATATCCCTAATGCTAACCTCACAGCGCTGTGGTGACATTCTAAATGAGTTATTTAATGTAAAGAACTCGAGTAGCTGGCACCTAACATAACTGCCTTGCAAGAGGAGGTAGTTTAAGAAGTCAACTTGGAGATACTGCATCAAAAGTTGGTAGAGTTGAAGGCGACGATATATAGTGATCCCTATTTGAGTTCCTGAGTTCTTAGTTTATTCATTCACTCATTCAGTGATGATTCACTGAACCCCTGTCTGGGAAGTTCTGGCATTAGGCCAGCAATCATGGCACAAAAATGAATAAGACACAGTTGCTGCCCCCAAAAGTGTTCATAGACAACAGAGAGAATAAGCATCTAACAAAAAAATTTTAATGCAATGGGGAAGTGCAATGAATAAAAAGCCTATAAGGTACAAAGCCAGTGCAAAGAAAGAAGTAAATAAAACTATCCAAGGGATTGGGAAGACTTCCTGAATGAGATAAAAGATTATCTGAGCTGTTGAAGGGTGAATAGGCACCTACCAAGCAAACAAGCAGAAGAAATCAATTCCAGGCAAAGTAAATAGTGTCCAAATTTATGAAACAGTGAGCAATTTAGTCTGACTAGAGTCTATAGTTTGAGTCAAAGAATGGCAATAGATGGTGCTAGAGCAGTGGACAGGAGACATGAAAAGACCTTGTGGGTCTTGCTAAGAACCTAGACTGAAGTCAGAGAGGGCTGCTGTTGGTTGCAAAACTAGTGTTCGTGTAACCATAGGTCCAACTCAGAGTTGTCTCCATACCTGGAGCAGACATTGGTTATGACCAGTCCCTTGCTTGGTTCCACCCAGACTCCTGTTTTCCTATATTAGCACCACTTGAATGGAGTGCCAAAGTTTGGAACTTTGGAACCAAGAACTCATCCAGAATAAGCAAATTCATCCACAGATGAATGAATTACACACAGATGCATCAAGATGTGTGCAGAGGCCCTGATATATAATGAGCATGACACCTTTCTTATTTAAACACCAGTTCCTCATTTGCAGAGATAGATAGTTTGCTATTTTCCAGGCCCAAGTTTTGTTTAGAACCTTTTGTCCAGACTAAGCTAACCATCATTTCCTGTTTCTTTTTTTTTTTTTTAATGTTTATTTATTTTTTAGAGAGAGAGACAGAGTGTGAGCTGGGGAGGGGCAGAGAGAGAGAGGGAGACACAGAATCTGAAGCAGGCTCCAGGCTCTGAGCTGTCAGCACAGAGCCCGACGCGGGGCTCGAACCCACAAACTGTGAGATCGTGTCCTGAACCAAAGTCAGATGCTTAACCAACTGAGCCACCCAGGCACCCCCATCATTTCCTGTTTCTAGAAATATTCTTGATTATCAACACTTCCTCTGAATTTTTTTAACTTCCTAAAGAGCCCTTTCCCCTAATTCATCTTCAGTCTGACACGTCTATTTGCATTTTTCCATTCATGATACTCAAGTGTCCTGCTGAGAAGAAAACTCTTTCCTCCATCTAAAGAGATACTCAGGAGGCATCTTGTTTTATTTAGGCTGTGTCAATCTTTGAGCTAACGTATTTTCCCTTTGATTGCCATCCTTTTCAACTTTCCCAAAGCAGCACTTTTTCTTTGGACATTTCTCAAATGAAAGCCATTTTTCGCCAAAAGATTATTGCCTTCATCGATTACAAACTCTGCCCTCTAGACAAAGAAATAGCCATAGTCTACTAGAGCTAGATTGCCAACTTCAATCTTTGTGGTTTTCCTGACAACCATGGTTTAGCTAACCAGGAGCCCCAGGACAGAATCTGGCTCTCCAGATAAAGCTTGCCCTACCCTGGATATCACACACCTCCACCCTGTCGTGATGGCCTCTCTTCTTTCTCATCATCTGGAGCACCCATGTGTCCTTTTGCTTTTGGTGAAAATAAATAACTAATGCGGAAATTGCTGATAAGAAGATCACCTCAGAACAGTACACAAGTTCCACATGGTCTAGAGTTCCCCTTTCAAAAATTTGCCTTTTCACCTACAAAACAAAATAAACCTGCTTAATGTGTGATGCTCTGGCTTCTACTATAGTTGCTGCCTCACCAATACAAAATCCCCTTTGTATTGGTGGGGCTCATTTAAATTTAACCCTTTTCTGACATTCTCCCGGAGGATTTCCTATGTCTCAAAGCACTTTACTAAATAAAGGAACTACATTCTTCTTTGGCACCGTTCCAACCAGAATTAATTTTCAAAACTGAAGGATGGGAATTGAATGACCACATCAGATCAATACCCTGATGAATATTAGTATTATAATGCATGTGTTATTCTGCTCTTTCAATTTCTGCCTTGTTTAAATAATAAAAGATTAAAAGCAAGAGGCTCTAAAAAAGCTAATAAGCTTTTACATTCATACAGACCTTTCTCACTAATAAGTAACAATACATTTTCAATATACATATCCCTACTGTGATGTCAGTCCTGTATGTTTGAAAGATTGACTTAACTTCAATTTTAATGCCCTAAGACAGTCTTCAAATTTCAATAAGAATGTTGCCCCTGAAATGCATGTAATTATTAAGGGAAAAATCAAGATACTTAAATGTTTCAAACTGAAGACAAATGTGTATAAGATTTATTAATTATGAGGCTCTGTGCTGGATAATAGCATATGTGGCTGATGGCCACATTATGTTGAATTTAACAAATTCTACTAGTTCCTGGTTACTAATGCTGGATTCTATTTTACATGGTAGCATACAGAATCACTACTATAGTTGTCTGAAGTTAGTCCTATTAACTGTCAAAGGCCTTCACAAATGAGACTTTGCCCTTGAAATTATTTATTGAATTCTATTGAGAAAGCCATTGATATCCACAGTGAGAACACAGGTTCCAAATTCAAAGTAATGTCCCTTAAAATATGTCCTATAAGGAAATTTATGGTTTTATCCATTTTGCCTATACAAATCCCTCTGAAGCATAAATCATAAAACAGAAAAGAACACGTATCAACTGAGCAGCACTGTGCTGACAAGAACTAGGAAAATAAAAGCAACTTCAGACCATTGTAACCAAAAGACCCTGAGGGCTGAATTTTCTCGAGTGCAGGTGCTACAAGCTAATAAATAATTTTTGCTTCTTTAGGAAATATTTGAATATCAAAACAGGCACATTAGTTAATGAGATGCATCGATGTTCTGTGATTTGCAGTAGCTGTGGAATGGAAAGGAACTCCAGTGGTAGATATAGTCTGCCCAGTGCTCATAGCTAGCCCCAGACTCCTGTACATTCAAAAATCCACAACTAATACTTCTGAGCATTTCCTAACTGACCCACCTGAAGAGGTGGTTTGCTTTGGCTTCTAAAGACTGGAGCGACACAAGTATGAGGAAACAAAGGGTCTCTCAAGACAGGACAGCAATTATTAGCTTACCTAGTGTTTTTGAACACTTAAGAGAAAAATGACAGGTCACTGGCTGTCATCCCTGAGAACTTTTTTTGGGAATAAAACCTTGTTCTCCAAGCCAGAACAGGATGAATTTTCAGTGTGCTCTGCAGCCTAGAGATACTATCATTGTTTTATAGACTGAATTGAGAATCCCTATCATTCAAGTATCACACATAAGGATACTTGAGTTCTTTGTGCATTGCTAAAATTCTAGGCTTCTGGGACACAAAGAAAAGCCAGGCGCCAGGCTGAGCTTTCCTAACTAGGAATGTGTGTGTGTGTGTGTGTGTGTGTGTGTGTGTGTTCTCCCAACTAACCAACTGCTTGGAATAGATATATTTTGGAAAATGAACAGAAAATGCTCCCCAGCAAAAGTGCTAAATGGAATGGGCTTCTGGGGAAACATTCTGAGTAGGACCAGGATCCCAAAGCAGAATTTCCAAAGGAAAGAAAATGAATAATCAGCTTTCTTCTGCCCTTCACAGCTGCCCCTCTCCCTATTCAACAACTGGCAAAGGAGCTGTGTTGTTACAAGATGTCCACTGGGGAACAGAGCAGCAGCTGGTGTGCAGGCGGCTGAACGCCCTAGCAAGCCCTGGCCCCAGGAAGCAAACACCTCCCAGGTTTAAGGTAGAGCAAAAGGGGAGATACATCTGGCTCACTTAGGAAGAGGCTGCTAGGCTATGGGGAGGGCTGAAGACCTCCAGAGCAAATGAAGCTTTGCGAAGGCATCTCTTAGAAGGAATACCTGCCGAAGTTCATAAAAATAAACCGCCCCTTCTTCGAGAAAGTGATATTTGAAGTTGTGTTTACAAGAATAGAACTCACAAGGGCCCAGAGGAAAGGGACAGACTGGGGCGGGGATGAAATCATTATCTGCCAAATAAATGCCCTTCGAGGAGACTAAGCACATGACTGGGCCGAATTCATGCCAAGCTCTGACTAACTGAACTCAGCAAAATCTTCACTCTTCCTGATAAATTTGGTAGATGATCCTGGTTATTTCTTCATGCTTATTAATATTTCACAGATGACATGAGCTCATTATGAATAGTATTAATCATAGGCAGAATGGAAACAGTTCAAAAAAATTAAGGTAATTATTGGGATTTTGCCAACATGAAAGTAAATCCCATCCTCAAAATATACAAAAAAGAGGAGAAAAAATCAGCCCATGATGAAATTATCTAATTGATAATTTTGATGTATTTACTTCCCAGGAGGCTTTTCAAACCATAACATGGCAAAGCGCCTGGGTGGCCCAGTTGGTTGAGCATCCGACTCTTGATTTCAGCATAGGTCAGTGATCTCACAGTTCCTGAGACGAAGCCTGCGTGGGGTTCTGTGCTGAGAGCATGGAGCCTACTTGGGATTCTCTCTCTCCTTCTCCCTCCGCCCCTCCCCTGCTCACACATGTGCATGCAGGCACATTGTCTCTCTCTCTCTCTCAAAATAAATAAATAAACATTAAAAAACCCTGTAACATAGCCACTTATACCTCTTCTGCTGTACCCCTCGCTACCACCTATAAAGCTGCCTGCCTGACGTTTAGTATGGCAGAGCAGTAAGCCTGTGCAGAGGGACAAGAACCTTTGATAACTGCTACTAGGCAGTTATCCCCTCACCCCATCCCACCAGAATTGCCACAGTGTCTCCAACACTCTCCCATTTCAGAGGGCACTGAATCTTTCCCCATTCCCAGCTCTTCACCTTCCCTGGCATTCTTGCAACTATTTCTTAATTGAGTGAATATTGTTCTGAAGACACACTACTAATTCAGTGAGCATTTGGTAAAAGAATTCAAGCGTCCCTATGTAGTGTAGCGCACGCTGCTGTGCCCATTGGACGTGCGCAAAGGGAACCAAAGGTACCTCCATCCTCACATAGACCATTGACACCATCTAAATAACTAATGAGATGGTGGAAGCAAATTGAGAATGGTACAGACTTTGAATTATTCGTTGCATTAGTACTGGCTTCTGCTTGTGCTGTGTATTCTAGTTTTCTGGCGTACTGCTCATCTCACTTGAGAGCTGAAGGAATTTCATTTCGATAAATAACCACAGAAAGGAGGAAGCTACAAAGGCTGATCTTCTAAAATGTTCAGGTTCAGAGCTCTTTCTCAAACAAGATAAGGCAAAGCCCGGTGGAAATCCCCATTTAACATTGTATCTCTTTGGCTGTCCACTGTTTCCTCCGTGTCACAGGCACTGCTGCCTGGATCAGTTATGACTCAGCTAAACCAAAGTATGTTGGGATGCCACAGGATCTGCCTATGTACTTGTATGTTCAGCAGTGGATCATGAGTTCTCATGCCATGGTTCCAGGTTTGTCACTTAGTTCTGGTGACCTCGTTCTGTGATCTTGGGCAGGTTGCTTGACCACTCTGGGTCTCAGTGTTTTCATCTGTAAAAGGGGCTAAGAAAATCGATTCTGCCCATCTCAGCAAGCTACATTAAGCCTGCGTGCGAGTGCCTGAAGTACTCTCGAGTTGGAATATTTTCTCTTACCTCTCTGCACCTAAATCCATGAAGAGTTGCCTGCCTGGGTGAGGCGTGAGCAGTTAGTTATGTGAATCATATTAAATTGTTGACAAGGACAGCATCTCCCTCTGTTTCCTCCCAGGGATCCTTTCTACGGTCAGCACTGCTGCAGTCCTGGAGGCTGACGGGAGTGCGGGCAGTGAGAGACAGGGCAGTGTGTGCACTTTCATAATATAAATAGAGCAACAAACGCCTCCTCAAAGGAAGTACCAAGAGAAAACAGCCTGCACCTGGCCCTGGGTTTTTTATCATGTTGTGTTTTTTTTGTTGTTGTTGTGGGTTTTTTTTCCCAAAGAATTGGATTAGGCTCCGTGTGGAATTGTGAATGCCCATACACCTACTTCATAACAGGACAGCAGAGCAATCTGTTTTCAAAGGCCAAAGCTGTTTTTTCGCCCCCAGCTCTGCGGTTTTTCTCTCCTCTCTTCATCCCGGTGAGGATTTTTTTTTCTCTTCCCTTCATTTTGAGTCAGCAGCCTGCTGGTAACAAAGGTACCCAGCTGTTCTCTGAGTTCTAATCTCCAAACAACTTTTAATAGGGATTGCCTGCCTTGCACGCAGTTGGCTACCACAACAACATGCCAGATTGCAGGTATTTTAAGGAGGATCCTGAGGATTATGATGAAGTGTCATTTTGCCCAACAGTTTAAGAATAGAATCACTAATATCTCCCTGCAATGATTTGTTTTCCTTTGATAGATGAGTGTGTTCCAGACAGCTTGCTGCCCTACAGTATAGAACTGAAAAGGAGCTGGCAGGCCTCTCCCGGATGTGCCCAACCAGCCCTGGAAAAACAATAATCATGGTTAACAACATACAGAGCGGGTAGCTCACTGTCCCCATTTCATAGATGAGGAAACTGAGTTTTTGAGAGGTTAAGTAAGGTTGCATTGCAAGACCATGGCCGACCCCAAGTTCCCACGAAAACAATTTGTCAAAATGCATCCACTTCTACTGAAGTGGATAGAGGCGTAGACTGCTCGATTTATGCAAAGCCAAACAAAATAAACACATGGTAGGTGGTTCTAGTTTTTTTTTAATAAGAGTCTCCAAACCCTAACAAAACCCACCACTGATATTTTGAATGTAACAGAGAAATTACATCCTCTGTATGGGCTGTCTCCAGAAAGAGTTACTACTTCTTGAATTTTAATAATCTGTTCAGAGCCAAAAAGGAGCTTGGTATGGGGAGAACTTGACCTAACATTATAAAGTCTCCATCAACTAGACTCCATCAATGATTCTAGAACCAAACCTCAGAGTTAGAAAAGTAGGGAAGTGATTTTATGGTTTAAAACCTTGTTCTCAGGAAAATTTCTTCCCTGCTCCCTACCCACCCTCCTGCTCCCTCAGACCCTCTGGCTCCCGCAAAATGCAGTGTGGGCCTGGCAAGTTCAGTTTGTCAAAGATGTACAAGTCAAATACAGGATTCAGAATTTCTACTGATGAGGACAGGAGGGTGGGCTGAAGTTTAGCCTTGTTCTGACTCAGAAGATAATGTTTGCTTAGCAAATTAATAGGGTAAACACACTTACCATGGAATATTTAAGCTACTTAAGAGAATAAATTGCTTTCAAGCATCCATTCACATGCAAATGATTGATACACTAATTATAAGTCATTCTTATCTCTTCATTAAAGCCTGCTCCCTAAGGACCTATATCAGGTACAACTTCAAGTTACCATTTCTGAATATAGAGAACAGCATATCTATCTTAGGAAAACAAACTATTTTAATTCTGATTTTCCATTGGATTATACAGGCCTCTGGCCTTCCTACCCCCAAACTGAAATGAAAGAAACATATATTGAATGCATGCCACATGCCAGGTACTATTGGGCACTGGCAATCCAGAAGCTGGTAAGATAGGATTCCTGTTTAGAAAAGGCCCACAGAAGTTTAATTTTTTAGTTTGTTCTCAGGAGGTCATAAGTTTTCCACTCATAAGTGTTTAAGACCACATGGGCAGCACTGGGGTAGAAAGAATTCAAGCATGACCAATGCTATCTACTGTCCCCTGAAAAACACGACTCTGGACTAATCTGTACTGCATAGACCAAATAGGTTTGTTAGCTGCCATGTAAATGTTCATATTAGCACATATTAAGAAATTGAAATTTTATTTCCTTGATTGATATTGCTATTCAATGTGAAGTAGAAAGACTTGGTACCTTTTAAAGAAAAAGGAAGAGCCTGATTCTCAAGGGCAGCAATGTGTCTTGTCACCATCTTTGGAGACTGAAAGGATCATGTGAGAGTTTTCCAGTTCTGCATCCATCGTCTTTTAAGCATCAAACATAGTTTTGTGATATCCGTTCCGGATCCATCTCTTTTTCATTGGGCTGAGTACATTTGCATGCACTGTTGAACAGCATACACTGATTTCTTTATCCTTAGGTTGTTCAGCCCAAAAGCCTGGGCATCAATCTTAAGTCCTTTTTCTCACACTGCCTATCAGGTCTCCCTCAATAGATGCCCAGAATCTGATGGCTTCTTACCTTCCCCCTCACATGCTGGTGCAAGGCACATCTTCTTTCAGTGGATTGTTCCCATAGTTTTCTAAAGCCCTCTGTTTCTGCTCTTTCCTCCTTGGAATCATTTGTTACCCTTTAAAATTGGAAGACAAGAGGCATCTGGGTGGCTCAGTTGGTTAAGCGTCAAACTTCAACGCAGATCATGATCTTACGCTTTGTGGGTTCAAGCCCTGCATCAGGCTCTGTGCTGATGGCTCAGAGCCTGGATCCTGCTTTGGATTCTGTGTTTCCATCTCTCTGCCCCTCCCCCCCTCATGCTGTGTCTCTCTGTCCCTCAAAAATAAATAAACATTAAAAAAATGTTTCTTCATTGTAAGACGTGTCAAACCCTGTGATGGTTTTACATGTAATGCCAGGTCTTACAGTCTATAGAGACCTCCACGAGTTGGCTCATCTTACTCACCTGTTTCCCCACCCCAGCACCCCACCCCCATTCTCTCTCTTGCTCCCACTTCCTCCTTGCTGGTGCTCAAATATGCCATGCATGCCTCCATCTTGAGCCCTTTGCATCTGCTGTTCCATTTGTCAGGAATGCTCTTCCTCCAGGTATCACCACACCTGCTGCCTCCCTTCAAGTGTTTGTTCAAATGTCATTTTGCAGTGAGGCCTTCCTTGGCCTCCTGTTTAAAATTATCGCCTCCTTACCTGGCACTCTCTTTCCTCCTTCCCAGCTTTCTTTCCATGGCACTTAGCACTGACAGACTATAGGTGTGTCCTCATTCTTTGGATTTCACACACATCAGAATGTAAGCAAAACGAGGCTAGGCATTCGTGTCCCTCTGGTTTGCTGTTCTCGTCCCAGCCCCTAGAAGAGTGTCTAGCACATAGGTACTTACTAAAGCCCGTGTAATTAATTACCCTTTGAATTAAGGGGCATCTTGTTAACTCCTGCTAAGGCCCTCCCTGCACGCCAAGATGTACATTATCAGAGTCTCTGAGGGTGTGACGGAATCATGTGTAGTTTGCAAACGAAATAATGCTATGTCCCGTTGTTTCGATTTGTTTCCATTTTTAAAAGACGACGTGAGTTTATAATATTTCAGAAATAGTAGCTAAATGTCTCCATGGTTTCATTTGGAATCTTTGTCTGCCTTTTACAGATTTTTATTTCTTCCATCATAAACAGACCAGTCCCTCTCATTTTCTGCTCTTACCAGTACCACCTTCTCAAACTACATTCTGGTCTGTTGTTTATAATGTATGGTAGGGCCGCAACATATTAGAATTTTGCCTCTAAGAATATTTATTAGCTTCCCTCAGACTGCAGTGATGGTGCATATTACCTGAGCTTCAGTGATACAAGGACCCTGCACAGCCACTTAGTGTCTGCTGTTAGTTACTTAAAGCACATTGGCTGATCAGTGCTTCCTTTGTTTGACATTCCCAAACCATTTTATGTATTTGTGATTGCCAGATATTTAGCTCGTGAAGCAAGCGTGTCTGGGCCTTGTGTCTCATCTTGGGTGCAATAGGAGTTTTGAAAGATTTTTTTTTCTGACTTCCTTAAATGCCAGTGGGTCTATTAGAGTATTGTACTTACTCGTCCATATGTAAATATCTAGTGTGTCAATTCAATAAAATTCAACATCTTTGATAAAGGGAAATTAAGATGAAAAAGTAGAAAGTGGGGCACCCGGATGGCTCAGTCAGTTAAGCATCTGACTTCGGCTCAGGTCATGATCTCCCAGTTCATAGGTTCAAGCCCCACATCAGGTTCTGAGCTGACAGTGCAGAGACTGCTTGAGATTCTCTCTGTCCTCCTCTCTCTCTGCCCCTCCCCCCGTGTGTTTTCTGTCTCTAAATAAATAAAACTTAAAAAAAAAGTGAAAGGTAAATATACACTTGGTTTTATACTTTTCTATCTCAGAATCTCAGAAATGGCTTCACTCAAGGAAGGTGTTTTCTAAAGCCTCTGTTTGTGCTGAGCACAAGTTACTGATGCCCAAGTGCACACCTACTGCTACTTCCCCAAACTTTGACTTTACCTTCAGTTTCAGTGACAAACAGGTATGTCCTAAAATATAAGAAGGATTTTACAGGTCAGAATAGCTTCTCCTTAGAGATCAGGTTTACTCCTATCTTCTGATCTTTGGAACCTTGCATCATCCGCTCTGATTTCTGGGTTTCCAGATTCATCACTTGAGATCTGTGTCCTCCTTCAGTAGGAGCCTGACTACTTACCTGGGGACTATTGAATGATGGCACCTTTATAGCTTTGCTCTCTGACCGACAACCTTGATTGAACCAACAGGAAATGCTTTTGAAGTCATGTAATTGCACATTAATAATTAATAATAATATAATTTGTCGGACAATGTCTAGTTGCCAGGAACTATTCTAAGTGCTTTCCACACAGTGTTGCATTTAATCTTCACAGCATGTCATGATATTTACCCTTACTCTCTAAAACAGTTAACAATTCCCATTAGCCAGTGATGAAATTTATGTGAAACCTATATCAGCATATGCATATGTATATGAGTGAAGAGAAAATGTTTATTTAGACAACAGGAAAAAGGTATTTCTATTTTTAAGTAGTAAAATAACCACTCAGAGAAGTTTTAAAAGAAATAAAAATCTGAAAGCAATCTAATACCTTTATACTAAGTATTAGAAAATTTTTTAAGAAATTTTTACATTTATTTTTGAGAAATGGAGAGAGAGAGAGAGACAGGAGGGGCAGAGAGAGAAGGAGACAGAATCCAAAAAGGCTCCAGGCTCTGACCTGTCAGCACAAACCCCAATAAGGGCTTAAACTCACTAACCTTGAGGTCATGACCTGAGCCAAAGTCGGATGCTTAACTGACTGAGGCACCCAGGCGCCCCTATAAACTTTTAATATCTCAATATATGCTTTTTAAAGTTGTCTTTTATTATTGTGTATTCAGGACACTTCGCTATCTCCCTGACAGCAACTTCCTGTCTTATTTTTGACTGTTCTTTGCATTGTCAGTGTGGCTCCCATCCTAGCTGCTCCTGCTGCTGGTAATCTGAGTGCTAAACTTCCCCACCTGCCTCTCAATTTTGAAGCGGCTTAGTCATTTCTCCTGCCAAATAGATCAACAAGACTTGCATCTTCTTTCTGTCTTCTGAACAGCTCTAGGGAGTAGTGCCCTGCCTGTTTTTAATTTACACCTTAGCGATTTTCAATGTGTTGGCCACAGATGAAAAGCAGCAAAACAGTTGGGACACTTGTTAAAATTCAGATTCCTGGATCCCACCCTCAAGAAATGATGATTGGTGGGTCTGACCTTGTGTTTGTCTGATAGTCTCTAGTAATAATAATATGCAATAAAATTTGAAAGTCACTGTTTGAGATGGAAAATTGTCTTTACTTTTAAAGGGGTCTTATTTTTTGGATGTTTTAAAATCACCAAACAAAATAAGAATTAAACAGATTTCTTCATAGGGAGAAAGACACAGTGCTGGAGTTTCTCTACACAGAGCCTTTTTATATACTTCTCTCATCTATGCCTGCCAGTCCTATTTATGAAAGCTTCTGTGAGCCTTCCAAGTAAGCATCTAATAAGTGCTTATCTGTGCAGTGTTTGATGGGCCTTAGGGCCTGCTACACCAAAATTAAACCGGTCCCATATGTCCCAAAGAGGTAAATTTTGGATTATTACAAATATGTGTTGAGTATGTGTGTCTGTATACACACATGCATATGGATTATGTGTGAGTGTACATGTGCAGGTGTTACCTTAAATGATCATATGTGTATCAGTAGAGTCTCTTGTGGGTATTGTGTATATACAGTAGATATAGAAACCCAAATCCCACTTCTACCATTTATATTTTAAATGTCCATAATATCAGCTCATGATACAACTGTTGCTTTGGCAGGCAGAGGAACTTGAAAAGCTGAGAAAATGGAAGATGAGAATGGATGAAGTATAGATTTTATGTGGTGGTATTGTACCTGCCTAGTTATTGAAAAGTTATGTTAAGAACCTACCCACCCTGGGACACCTAGGTGGTTCAGTCGGTTGAGCGTCCGACTTCGGCTCAGGTCATGATATCGCTGTCAGTGAGTATCAGGCTCTGTGCTGATGGCTCAGAGCCTGGAGCCTGCTTCGGATTCTGTGTCTCCCTCTCTCTGCCCCTCCCTCACTTGTGCCCTGTCTCTCTCTCTCTCTCTCAAAAATAAATAAATGTAAAAAAAAAAAAAAAAAAAGAAAGAAAGAACCTACCCACCCAAGCCTTCCAGTTTCATTCAAGTGTAAGATCTTTGGTATGTTTTCCATATAAGCCCAACTCAGCCTCAGAATCATTCTTAACACAGTGGTCAAAGGGGTCAATACCAGCCAATCAAAATATAGCATGGCTGATGAAAACAGTTTGGAGAGAAAAAAGATAAGCACTATTGTTTTTTTCTTGCATTCTTGGAGCTTAGCATACTTGTTAATGCCTAGGTTCTCAATAAGTAACTATTAAATAAGTGAATGGTTTAAAAAAAACTTCATTGGGAATAGTTTTATGACTTACAAGTTTGATTTCCTGTTTAGTTTGATGTTACCCATCCCTCCTAAACAGCTTTTGGGGGCTACCCTGGACATAATTGGCGTTCTTTCTTGGATATGTTGAGGCTACTATTTACAGTAGCTGAGTTTTTAAATCAAGAGGACCACAACCAATTCCTGTTTCCCAAATATATAGAAAACTGCTCAAGAACAGGGATAAGATGGTAGCTCTCAATTCCTAAAGAGGCACAGTGTGTCTGTTACTGTGATACATGCTTTTCATACACCCTTCACATTTAATCCTGGTAGAAACTTTGTGAAATAGAATTTATTTTCTTCACTTAAAGGTGAGAAGCAGGACACAGCAACTCAGTGACTCCATCAATAGTACTAGATTGCCTCTTAGGTGCTGTATCATATCCATGCTTGCTTAATTGCCCAGTATGTGTCTTAGGTCCCCACACATAACAGGTACTCAAAAATTTCTTTTCTCATGTTATTTTGTTATGCTCAATAAACTGGCACAAATTCTTCGTACTCTAGATAATTTTAGGCATGATTTCGGGCTACTCCTCCATCAGTATAGCATGGTAAGTCAGATCATGAACTCCTACAGCCAAATTCCTGGGTTTGAATCCTTGAGCAAGACCTTGAATGTGTCACTTAATTTCTCTGCCTCGGTTTGCTTGTCTGTAAAATGAGGGAACTTGTAAGGATTAAGTAAATTGATATGTGTAAAGTGATGAGAAGAAATCTGGCATAGAATAACCCCAGTTAAGTGCCTTCTAAGATTATTACTAGCATGGGGGCCTCACTGTTGTTCAGTGACTTTTCTGTTAAGTAATGTTCTGGGGCACTTGGCTGACTCAGTTGGTAGGGCATATGACTCAATCTCAGGGTCGTGAGTTCAAGCCCCATGTTGGGAGTGGAGCCTACTTAAAAATATAAGTAATGTTTTATGTTGCAACACCTATAGGTCAAGGTTATGTTAGTTAAG
This sequence comes from Puma concolor, assembly GCF_028749965.1. Classification (NCBI taxonomy): domain Eukaryota; kingdom Metazoa; phylum Chordata; class Mammalia; order Carnivora; family Felidae; genus Puma; species Puma concolor. The sequence continues at coordinate 51,738,047 of NC_141679.1, read as the reverse complement.
TCAAGGCTGGCATGGTGATTGCCCCTTTAGAGGTGGCAGGCTGTAAGGAAAGATGGATAAATAGTAAGTGCAGTAGGCTACAAGGAGTCTCATGCTGAATTAGGGCCAGGGAAGCAACACGCATAGCAGAAGGTCCAAGTTGTGAAAAGCCTTGAATGCTGATGTCACCAATAAGATTTTAGATAAGGGCAGGGCATGGTCACACAGGCCTCTGAGGCACTTAAAAGTGGCAATAAAATAAGTGAGGGATTCCAGGGGCAGACAGGGGGACCAAGAAAATGATTAGGATGTGGTTATAGTAGTTGAAGTTTGAGGTTATAATGTCCTCACCCAGAAATATAGCAGAAGGGAAAGAATAGAGAGGTACAAGGAATACCATAAAGGAAGAAGCAAAAAGGATTTATTAACTGATTAGGAAGAAACTAGAAGGGATTGCTTAGGGACTTCCAGCTGGCTAGTTGCAGAGATGGAACCTAGTGCAAATCTTCTGACTTGGGATCCCCATGGTACGAGTGCAGGTGTAGAAAGCTTTCCCAATACTGGAGGTTCTCAAAGCGTGGTTCCAGCACCATCTGAGAACTCATTGCAGATTTTGGAATCCTACTCCCATGAACCAGAACGCTTGAAGCCCAGCAGTCTGTGCCTTAACCAGCTGCTCAAAATGTTTGAGAACCACTGTTCTAATTGGTTCACTCAGACTGCAACTACTTATAGAGGGCTTATTATGCCCTAAAAGGATGTATCTGTGAGTCAGAGTCTAGGTTCCCTTAAGGAGCTTACTAGTCTATTTCGTGCAATGACAGAAAAGTCAAATATTACAAATAACCAAAAAAGTACAGAAGCAAAAAAGTACCTAAGCACATTTATCAGGAGGACTTTACCTTGCCGGAAAAAATAGGACAATTTCCTGAAGAAGTGGCACTTAGGATGAATTTTGCGGTAAGAGCAAGACTTTCTCAGGTGAAGGCCTGCAGTTATGGGCAAGTGAAAAGTAGCCTTCTTCGCTAGAGCACAGTAAAGAAGGGGGCAGCAGGCGTGACAAGGTTGAAGCATAAGCGGAGCCCTGATCATTCAGGCTCCTTGGCTTTCATCCCATTTGAAATAGAAAAGCCATTGAAGGGGTTTCTGGAGAGGAACAGCTTGATGAGATTTGCATTTTTAAAGACCACTTTGGCTCTATTTGTGTAGATTATACTTAATACCACTATAGTCTACACAGGTATAAATTCAGCCATCCTTAGCAGTGCCCCTCGATAGCCACAGAAGTCTCCAGTTTGGCCCTCTGCCTTCCAAGTGGGAAGCCTTGCCCCAATGCCTCCCTTCATATCTGCGCACTTTCTGACCCTACAACTCTCCTGGCTACTTCAAAAGCAATTAGTAAGTTTGAGTTTTAAACTGGCCTCCAACCATGAAACCACCAAGACTTTCAATTTAATTTCCCTTTCATGCCCATTCACACCTTGACTCCTTTCGAGAAAAACCAACTATTGATACTGATAATAAGCTCATTTTATGCTTTGGAAGAAAAAAAAATACTCAGCTGAATTCACCATTAAATACACTCCTCTCATGATGGAGTCTCTACATTTAGTCAGGCTCCTATTAGCTGAGAAAAGAGTGTCCACTGAGGTATGAAATGTTTATTGTAGCTAGTTCCTGCAAGTGCTGCCAAAAGAGAGATAGTATTTTCAATGGCCAAAAACTGCAATGCACGGGACATGAATTATGTATGCCTGTCTCTTTAAAACAAATCAGCATAAATTATCCCATAGCACAGACTGCAGGAATTGGGGGCCCCTGAAAGAAATATTTTGTCTTGGTCTTCCTGGCATCAGAAACTTGGGGATGTGAAAAGGAGCGACTGAGTGAGATTCCAAATCACAACCTTCCATGTTTGAGGGGAAAACAGGGTTAGAATGCGCAGTGACCTGCGTTTTTCCGAGCATCATCTGTCAAGGTACCAGTAATCAACATGTGATTATTATTCTCATCAGCCCAAAGCATGAAAGTAAATTGAGTGAAAAAAATCTTCACATTATGTGAAATGATGACTGCCTTGGAGCCATAATAAACAATGATCTTGCCCTAGTGCTAGGCAGCAAAACAAATGAGGGCTGCCTGCTATTGGTGTAGTGCCAGAATCATTCCCAGATTCTGTAGCCACCAGCCCCTCCCTTCCAGTAAGGGCCTGATTTCCTTGTCGGGGCTGGGAAAATGCTGGTCAAATTGCCCCGTTAGAAGCAGCCTTTGGCTCCACACTGGGGAAGTTGGCTGCCTTGCCCAACCCCCCTCTACTGAAGTCAAGTTCACATTCACCCCTTTGCTCCCCAGAAGGAAGAGGGTGTCCATTAAGTGGCAGTGACTGTGGAACACGGAGAGGCACTTGTTGCTTACAAATGTTAATTGTCAGCCAGGCTCTAGGCAGGCTAGAGGCAGCAAGAAACACAATAGAGGTGAAGGAATTACCGAGGAAAACTCTGATCTTCCTAGAGAGAGTGAGGTTGGGAGTGAGTGAAGCATCTGTAAGGACTTTCTGCTGGTGGTCCTGTTCTATCAAGTCCTCAGCAGGGCAGAGAAATTCTAAGGGTAGGTCTGAATGTACTCCAAAACAGCTGGGAAGGGCCGCTGATCACTTCCTAGAATGGCTGCGGTGGACAAGTTCGGGCTTGGATCTCCCTTGCCCCAACCTGCCAAGGAAAGTCAGCAGTCAGCCCTTGGGGCACCTTTGTACGAGTTAAATGCCATCTCTTCTTGTCTCCTAGGTTGAACACCCATGAGTAGAGCACAGCCTTCACCTCTTAAACAACAGACTCTGAAAACACTTATATGTTTAAAATCATATAGTTTTGTTCAAAGGTATCACCAGATATGCCTAATTATAAAAAAGAAGAGGCTATTTCTGGTTCCACTTCCAATACAGAAATTGGAAGCTGTCACTCCTGTTCTTATAACTATAAAAAGCTAAACAAAATGAAAATCAGTGATTTTTCTTGGACCCATCAGAGAATTGAGGAGGCAAGGCAAACTTCCCCCTGAAACCTACAGAGAGAGGACGTCTTAGTTCAGACTGCTATAACAAAATTCCATAGACTGAGTGGCTTACAAGATTGACATTTATTTCTCACACTTCTGGAGGCTGGAAAGTCTAAGATGAAGGGGGTGAAGATTTGATGTCTGTGAGGACCCACTTCCTGGCTTACAGATGGCCGCCTTCTTGCTCATCCTCACATGGTGGAGAGAGCACACTCTAATGTCTTCCTCTTTCTGTTGTCCTTTCTATAAGGATGCAAATATTCAGTCCATAACTGACTCTGAGGACTCATAGCTGAGATTTGCTTAGCTGGACTGAAGCTTCTGGAGACATAAGCTGGTAGGAAAACTTAAATGGGAATTACAGTAAATTGCTAGAGGCAGAGTATAAGCTAGCTGAAGAGTGAGAAATTCTTAGGGGCCACAGTCTTAGGAGGACCTCCATATTTTGTGGATTTTAACTCCAGAAACCTTACTGGGTTCTCACAGTGAAGGGGAAGAGTAACTATTGTGAACTGTGCCCACAGCATTCTCCATAGCAAATGTCAACTGAGGAAACAAAACAAAAAAAGCCTACCAGAGCTTTATCCCTCCAGGGGAAAGGACATTTCTCTGACTCTGGCACTCGCTAGCTTTCCTGTTGACCTGAGGGTTAGAGAAGCTAAAAAATACATGTGAAGGTCAGAGCCAAGAAGCGTAGTACCACTAAAAGGCTGAGATTTGTTCATAAGATTATAGAACATTTCTCCTCCTCATACATCATCACCACTAAGTATCCTGGTATAATTGTAGTGGATTACAGCTAAAAGAACTGCAAGGCATAGACTATTTTAGGAGGCAAAAGCAAAGTTATTTGAGGAACTTGAAGCCTCTGGTACCTGCAGATCCAGTAAACATTAAAAATAATCCAACTGCTAGCCAGAGAAAAATCAAACTCCTAGGTAAATGCTTATTTACCTCAGTTCCTATTACCTGATAAATCATGTCCATCTCTCAGCAAAAATTACAAGGCCTTTTAAAACTCAAAAACAAACAAACAAAAGAAAACAAAAACAATTTAAAGAAACAAAGTAAGCAACCGAATCAGATTCAGACATGAAACAGATTTTGGAACTAGAGAATTTAAAATAAATATCTTAAAGCCTTTAGTGGAAGATGTAGAAAACCTGCAGAAATAGGTAATGTAATCAGAGAAGTAGAAACTGAGAGGAAAAAATCAAAAGGAAATGCTATAAATAAAAATAAAATAAATCCTTTGATGGGCTCATTAGTAGACGACACAGCCAAAGAAAGAAACAATGAGCTTGAAGATATGAGGTCCATAGTAACACAATTTTTTTAATGCAACTTTTATTGTTTTTGTATTCCTAAAGAAAAAAGTTTATGGAAGGAAAGTTAGAAAGTATAGACTAGCAAAAAGAATAAATTAGGAACCTGCCATAAGTCCACTGCTTCAAGATAAATCCTGTTAAATTTTTATGTATCTGACCAATGTTTTATTTGGCATTTCTTTCACATTCATAGAGTAAATATGTCTGGTTATTTCTCACTTATAATATTCCCTGATACTGTCTTTAGTTCATTTAATTGGTGTGTTTTGTACTTCTCCATCCAGAGTACCATGAAGGACCAGATCAAGGTTCTGTTTTCTTTTGTTTCCTCTCAAAGTACTTAACCCAATGCTCCCTAATCATAGTGAGTTTTTAGTGTATGTTTGCTAATCCATTGCTAAACAATGGAAAAAAGAATTCCCCTATTTCCCATAGTTGAAAATGGCTGTTTCTCAGTATAATGGCTTTTGCCTCCAAATGGAAATGTTCCGTTTGTCAGACAGAGATCATTTTTCCTTCCTATTTCCAGATAACACATCTAAGAATTAAACCCTTCATCATCAAAGTAAATTAGGGGATGAGAGGGCTTGCAACTTAACGCTGTACCTCAGATGATCTGGTGTAAGTGTTTTCATCAGTGGGAATTTGATCAGAAACCTTGGGGATAATGCGAGGCCTCTGCTCAGAGTGCTGCCTAAGCCCCTGCCATTGTATCTACTAGCAAGGTTAATGTAATTTTAGGTCCTTAAAGCAAATAACCTAATAGCCATTCATAGATATTAGCCGGAATGCAAAGGCAGAAGCAAACAGAATCTGAAAATGCAGGTAGTTGGTCACAAAATTAAGATCAAATTCCACTTCCCCAAGGACACCTTCTTTGAACTTGAGAAATGATACATTTCCTTAAAGTATCCCTGAGGTATCTTTTCAGGGGTCTTTTTAAATTTCCCTTCAAAATGGGACACAATCTCTAATTAAAAATTTTTACGATTATTTGCCTTCTTCTCTTGTAAAGTCAGAGTCCGATTTGCTCACCACTGAATCCTAAACATTTAGCAGAGTGCATGGTATGTAGTTGTATCCAAAGTATACTTGTTACTAACGAATGAATAACTAAGAGTTCAAGATTTCTTTACATCTCATCTCTCATCCAAGCATATAAGAGAAGTTGGAATGATCATCTAAGTGGGGCTCCTCCTGAGAATAGAAAAAGGACAGAAACACCTCCAGCTTTGTGATTATTGCTCTCATATTCTACTTACTATGTTCATCAAAGCAGGATTACTCTGGTATCTCTGCCCCTTCATGGAAATGATCTTTGATTCTAAGGCCTGTTTTCCTAATATAATGAGGGTTTTAAAAATTGCCAAATAATCATTGTTAAAATTTGCCAGATGGTCTTAAACACTTAAAAGTTTAGAGATGGAAGAAAGAGTAGTGGTCTTCTCTTCTCAGTTAAACATCAAACCTCAAAATTCTTTCATTAGTGATTTGCTCTTTAGGGACTTGGCTATAAAAATTCTGTGTTAGTTTGAAATTTTCAATACATGATGGTCCCATTTGGTGCTTGTCCTATGCATATTCATAATCAAAACTTTTAATGTCCGTTAGAAATTGTGGACTCAATTCTGTACATAGTTCTGTGTGTACTGACACATAGAACAAATGCCTAGATTTATAACCACCATCACAGACAGAATTAGCTCATGGGATCCTTCATAGTCAGACCCTCTACACATTGCCATGTGACACAACAATCCAATTTCTGGGAATTTATTCTAGAGAAATGAGAACTATGGCCACATAAAAACTAGCATAAGAATGTTTATGATAGCATTCATGATCATCAGGGACTTAAAACTAAAATCTTAACATAAACTAAATATTACCTTTGTTACATTCTATTTTTTTCCCTGCCCCAGCATAAAACTATTAACTACTATATCATCTGGAAGCTGCTTATCATTTCTCATACTCCCAGCATTTGCTAATAGGATGGTTGAGAGTGCCATCAAATGGATCTAATTCAAGGCACTTGAGTGCAGTTAGATAATATTCTGATGTTCTTGTGTGCTCTAGTCTAAGGTGCCTGCGCATGTATGAAGCGGCCTAATGGATCAGTGGCAGGAATTAACAAAACCCTAAGTAGCACTTCTACCAAGGGACTATTAGGCAATTATAATTAAAAACCATTAGTCATTGGAATTTTTCTCAGTTTTCCCCCTTTGGTGGGTGTTCTTTATTTTCTTCTAGCTCAGTTGGCTAATTCTAAAGAATGATTTAATTTTCCAAATGCTCAAGAACACCAGCTGTGTTCATGTGTTTCTAAGAGTGATTTAATAAAACCTTTAAATTAACTTGCTGTAATTTCTGGGTGGTAACCACATCCTTCACAGTGGTGGCAAGAAGACTGTACATGCTAGAAATGGTGATTGATATGTGGGATCACAAAATACCAAGGCATGAAGAACTTCACTGCAGAAATAACAGAGCAGAATATCAGGTCATGTGCCTCCTCACCTTAGTGATGTAACTAGTGCTTTCTAGGAATTGAAGAAATAACTGAAAAGAAAATAAGGGCAATGAATGCCGCATTCTTTAGTTAAAAATATCCTTATATCTAAAACTCAGAAGATTAGTTAAAACCCTGTCATCACCCAATTAGCAATGCTAAGAGAATTATGGCAATAAATGACCTTGCAATTGATTTACTTGATTCCAAGTACAAGGCTGTGTACAGAAAAGAAGAATCTTAAGTTTATTCTTTGTGGGAACACTTTACTTCCTATTAGCTAGAACCCTTCCATAAAGCAAGGCAAAGCCTTCAAAGTGGAAAGCCAATGTAGACATTAGGAAACTAATGATAGAGTTAACTAAGTCAGCCTCTGCTAAACTTGTACCCATATTTTCCACACTCCTCTGGACAGGTGTATTTAATATGTATAAATAGTAATAAAAGGGTCAAGTCAAGGGGCACCTGGGTGGCTCATTTGCTTGAGTGCCCTGCTCTTGATTTCAGCTCCAGTCATAATCTCATGGTTTTAAAGATCGAGTCCCGCATGGGGCTTTGAAAGAAGAGTCCTGCATGGGGCTCTGTGCTGACAGAATGGAGACTGCTTAGGATTCTCTCTCCCTCTCTCTCTGCCCCTCCCCTCCTCCTACTCTCTCTCTCTCTTTCTTTCAAAAATAAATAAGTAGGAGTGCTTGGGTGGCTCAGTCGGTTGAGCGCCCGACTTACGCTCAGGTCATGATCTCAAGTTTCATGAGTTCAAGCCCCACATCAGGCTCTGTGCTGATAGCTCAGAGCCTGGAGCCTGCTTCGGATTCTGTGTCTCCCCCTCTCTCTGCCCCTCCCCTGCTTGTGCTCTCTCTCTGTCTCTCAAAAAATGAATAAATGTTAAAAAAAATTAATAAACAAGCTTTTATAAAAATAGGATCAAATCAGATATTTGGATGATTGATTACTGGATGTAGGGATGGATGGATGGATGGATGGATTCCTAACTGATTAGGCAGAAGGACTGACTGCACCAGTTTAACAAGAGAGCTTTCCCTAAGTATAGCAGATGAGCAGATTAGCTTTACTTTGGTGCTTCTTTCTCCCACTATTCCTATTATAAATTCTAATCATCAGGAATGTGGGAAGCCATTCTCCTGACTCAGGCTGAGGGCAGGAAGAAAGAAAGAACAAAACCAAAGAGCCATAAAACAAGAATAACAACAACAAACACAAAGGAAAAAGAAAATCAGAAATAGAAAGCAGAGGGGCGTCTGGGTGGCTCGGTTGATTAAGCATCTGACTTCGGCTCAGGTCATGATCCCGCAGTTTGGTGGTTTGAGCCCTGTGTCAGGCTCTGTGCTGACAGCTTGCAGCCTGGAGCCTGTTTTAGATTCTGTGTCTCCCTCTCTCACGGTACTCCCCCACTCGTACTCTGTCTTTCTCTCTCTCAAGAATAAACAAACATTAAAAAAATTTTTTAAAGAAATAGCAAAAATTGGAAAAAACTGTATATCAAATGTCTTATCTGTCACCACCCTTTTAAAAACATGATTGTGAATAACACTCCAGTGCCCAGAAAGGACACCCAAGATATCCTATGCTAAGATAGAATTCAAATATTTTATAGCTTTAAAGTTTCTAAAACAATAGTTCTCAACTTGCTAACCCTGAACCGACAATGTCAAACCTACCTGTCAACTTGTTAGAAAAGCTAATTGTCAGGCAAGCCCCACTATATATCTACACAATCAGAATCAGGGTGGAGCCCAGCATACTGTGTGAATAAGCCTTAGAGGTGATTCTAATGCTTTCCAAAGAGTGAGAATCACAGGAAAGCAATAGAACCTTAAAGCAATGGTGTTTCTTTTAATAATCAATTTGAGATCGACAGTTTTTGAATGGGAATACTGTCAATGGCAAGAAAAGGAAGTCTCCCTGGGGTATTACTGAGTGTTGTCCAGGTAAGTGACAGCTGTGAGCAAAAGATCATCTTGGGAAGCTGTGAACCCTAGTTAATATAAACTCTAGGTGAGTCATTGTGATGCTGTCAGGCTAGGTCCAAGCACCCAAGAGAGTCCTTGGCTGCTTGCAGGATAGAAAGCACACTCGAGCCAGTGGGAGGTGAAAGCAGAGTTTATTGAAGGTATAGAGTGAGTGCAGGTGCGAGTGTCTGGAAGACTCACGAAAGGAGGGAGTCTTGGCCTTGCTTGGGATCTGGGGGGTCTTTACTGAGGATTGTGGTCTGTTGTACATGTCCTCTCAGGCATCCAGGAACTGGTTAGAACAAAGATGAGGGTTCAAGCCAAGGGATCTTGACATGGAGATATCTAGTGCTGGTAGTCTGGAATATGCTTACGATAGCTTTGGTCATTCTCAGCTGGTCCTTCCTTAAATGTTTTCTATTCCAGGGGCGCCTGGGTGGCTCAGTCGGTTAAGCGGCCGACTTCGGCTCAGGTCATGATCTCGTGGTCCATGAGTTCGAGCCCCACGTCAGGCTCTGTGCTGACAGCTCAGAGCCTGGAGCCTGTTTCAGATTCTGTGTCTCCCTCTCTCTGACCCTCCCCCATTCATGCTCTGTCTCTCTCTGTCTCAAAAATAAATAAACGTTAAAAAAAATTTAAAAAGAATAGAAGGAGGAATAGGCATAAAAAGCAAATTTTTATGGAGTCTTTGAGTTTCCCTATCTCAATTGAATATAAACTGTAGAGTAAAGTGGCTTAGACAGGCTATGTAAAGGGGTCGGCAAGAGACAAGTTGGCTCTTGCCCTAGAGGGATTCTTTCATGAGCATGAGATCAGATTGAGTAAGTGTGCCAGATTATATGATCAGCATTACTTTCCATTCACTGTCCTTGAATGGACCTTGGTAAAGGTAGTAGAGAGGGTAAAAACTAGAAGACCCTGACTTTGGCTAACAAATGCTCCATTATTTTTACCCTTGAAGGGTAAACTATGAAAAATCTATAACCCTTTTGGTCACATCTAGAAAGGAAGGTAAGCCAGCACTTTACAAATTCTCCATCCTCTCAGAAGTAGGAAGGGCAAAAAGTCAACATGAGAATAACTCCTACCCACCTTCACACCCTCCCCATGAATGAACTCACGTACATGTGAACTCAGAATTGCCCTTCTCTTCCACTCCTACCCATACCTGTACCCCAAAGACAGATAGGGAAATGTGTTTTATTTTGCACCATGATAAGAGGAATCTAATTCCCTGTAGTGAGGTTCTCAACCTATATAGGAAAAAAGAAAGGTAGCATTGTTTTGACATGAAGCTGGCATAAAAGAAAATAATCTAGCTCTACTGGGCTCTAGAAGAATTACATTTCATAATCCTGTTATCGTAAGAGTGACAGTGTGCCTATCCTAAAGAAACATGGGGTTTCCAGGTGTGACGCACATTTTCCAGGACTGTAGGACAGGTGTTGGCGCATAGGAGCTGTTCCTTGGATCCAAGTTCAAGTTCTGTCTGTCTTTTCTGGCTGTCTACCATAGGAGGAATCTTCATCAGGCCACTTCTCTCGCTGGAAATACCATCACAAATGATTAGCCTGAGGCTTCCTCATAGTTTGTGACTATGGCTAGAGTATTTAATCTTTCCTTGAAGAATGCCAATGCACAGACCTCAACAATCTCTAGGGTGATGAAGCTTCCAACCCACATATACAGGAAATCAAATTCCATCACTTCTAATGCAGAAGAATGGGACAAAGACATTTCTAACCTCACCCATCTGCCTCACTTTCTACTGTTGAATCACCAAGCATTTATGTGTGCAGCAAACTTAAGATCAGGGTCGGGGCAGGGAGGTAGAGAGGAGTTAGCATCACAGAAATGCTTACTTCTTCCTGTTCTTAAAAACCTTTTCACATATCCATTCATGTTCCCAAGTGAGGGATTCTTATTATTTTCCCTGCACCCCTATACTCCCAAATTCCTGCTACTCTCCAATATGGAAGAATTTACACAGTACTTGGTTCCTTTACTCCAAATACTCACACCTTTAGGGACTCATCTACTCCCAAAGGACATTTAAAGGAATTTTCCTAAACAAATGTATTTCTTTCCATCAGAAGAATTCTGGTGCCATCAGTTAATTTTTTTTTTTTAATGTCACAAAAAATCTAGCCTTTGTTTCTCAGTGTTGATCTGAAAATCAATTTGACCCGGTTCTATACTTTTGACATTATTCCTTATTCTCTTGCATCCCTCCTCACTCACACCCCATATCCCCAGACCAACTGACTGATTTAATGTCCTTGATCTTCACCCAGCTCTTCCTGGAAGCATGCATGGGTCACACCTGCTTGAGTGCTTAAAACCCCATGATGGTAGGCAGTGTGCAGTGAACACTATAATGTTAAGGTTGGAAAGCATCCCTGAGCCCATTTAGATTGCTTTCTTTTTTAATTTTTTTAATGTTTTTTTTTGTTGTTGTTGTTGTTGAGAGAGACAGAGACAGAATGCGAGTGGGTTGGGGAAGAAAGAGAGGGAGATACAGAATCTGAAGCAGCTCCAGGCTCTGAGCTGTCAGCACATAGTGTGACGCAGGGCTCGAACTCACAAGCTGTGAGATCATGACCTGAGCTGAAGTCAGACGCTCAACTGACTGAGCCACCCAGGTGCCCCTAGATTGCTTTTTAAACAGTGTTCTATGGAACACCATGGAGCCCACAGTGTTCCTGCCTGAGGATGCTGCAGGAGCTACCTGAGAAACCTGCATGGGCAGGACCTAGAAACACCACTCCCATTTCAGCCAAGGATATTGGGCTCTTTTCTCCATTATACACTGAGATTCCCTGTAAGAGTTTATTTAAAAAAGAAAAAAAATTTGGGCGCCTAGGTGACTCAGTCAGTTAAGCATCTGACTTCAGCTCGGGTCATGATCTTGAGGTGTGTGAGTTAGAGCTTGGGGCCTGCTTTAGATTCTGTGTCTCCCTCTCTCTCTACCCCTCCCCTGCTTGTACTCTGTCTATCTCAATCAATCAATCAATAAACAAAGTTTAAAAAAACAAAACAAAACAAAAAACCTTTATAACGTTTGAAAAATAATCACCTGGAATAATATTGGTGAGGAAACTGAGACTCAGTGTCCAGACTGCCAACTAGTTAGGACAGAATCTTGCTGAGTCATTGTTCTCACAACTCAAAGTACCTCCCTATAAATCAGTTATACTTAACTTTTCCTCTGTTAGAATGGTTTTATGGCCAAAATTTGTTGACTGTACATATTTTTAAGTGTACAATTCAGTGGTTTTTAGAATATTCAGAGAGATGTACACTTATTCACAATTGATTTTAAAACATTTCTCTCACCTCCCCCTCACCACCACCAAGAAAACCTTGTACCCTTTCGCAGTGACCTTTCTATCTATTCTTTCACCAACATGCCTCAGTCCCTGAAAAATAAAAATTAACTTTCTGCCACTGTGAACATTATATATGAATGGAAACATGCAATATGTGGTCATTGGTGACTAATTTCTTTCACTTGTCATAATGTTTACAAAGTTTATCCATATTGTAACACGTATCATGATTTCATCTCTTTTTATTGCCAAAAAATAATTCTTTGTACAGATACATCAAATTTTTATCTTTTCATTCAGTTGATGGACATTTGGGTAGTTTCCACTTTTTTACTATTATGGATAATGATACTATGAATGTTCACATACAGGGGTATTTTGTGGATATATATTGTCATTTCTCCTGGGTATATCCCCAGGAATGGAATTGCTGGGTCATATTATAAATCAATGTTACCATAGCAACTTTTTGAGAAACTGCCAAACTGTTTCCCATAGAGACAGCACTGGTTTTTATTCCCATCAACAACGAATGTACGAGTGTTCCCACGTCTACACATAATTGCCAATATGCTTGTTGTTTGTCTTTTTTTGTTATAGCTATCCTACTGGGTGAGTGACATTTCTCTGTGATTTTGATATGCCTCCCCCCCCTCCCCCCGCCCAGCACCTAATGATGTTGAGTATCCTTTTACATACGTAGTGTATGTAAAATATTACATACTTGCATCTTCTTTGGAGAGGCATCTGCTTAAATCTTTTGCCCATTTTTAATTGAGTTACTTATCTTTTTATTACTGAGTTAAAAGCATTCTTTATACAGTCTAGATTAAAGCCCCTTTATGTATGACTTACAAATATTTTCTCCCCTTCTGAGGGTTATCTGTGTACTTTCTTCGTGATAGTATTTGTAGCACAAAAGTCTTTCATATTGATGAGGTCCAATTCATCTTTTTTTTTTTTCACTTCTGCTTTTAGTGTTGTATCTAAGAAGGCTTTACCTAATGCCAAGTCGTAAAGGTTTACTCATCCTTTTTTTTTTTCTCAGATTTTATAGTTTTCACACTTAAACTGAGGCCTATGATCCATTCAGAGTATATTGGGAAGTAGGGGTCCAACTACATTCTTTTGCATATGGCTATCCAGTTACCCCAGGATTATTTATGGAAAAAATTATTGTTTCTCCTTTGAATTTTCTTGGCACCTTATTAAAAATTGGTAACTGTAGGGGCGCCTGGGTGGCGCAGTCGGTTGAGCGTCCGACTTCAGCCAGGTCACGATCTCGCGGTCTGTGAGTTCGAGCCCCGCGTCAGGCTCTGGGCTGATGGCTCAGAGCCTGGAGCCTGTTTCCGATTCTGTGTCTCCCTCTCTCTCTGCCCCTCCCCCGTTCATGCTCTGTCTCTCTCTGTCCCAAAAATAAAATAAACGTTAAAAAAAAAAAAAAAAAAAAAAAAAAAAAAAAATTGGTAACTGTAAATGTAAGGATTTACTTTGGGATTCTCAGTTCTATTCCATTGGCCTGTATGTCTATCCTTATGTTATTGCCACAGTATTTTAAGTGCTGTTACTTCAAAAAATTTTTCTTATTGAAGTATAGTTGACTTACAATGTTGTATTAGTTTTAGGTATACAACGTAGTGAATTGACAATCCTTTATGAATGAGGATAAGTGTGGTTGTTAGACTGTTAGTAGTAAGTTTTGAAATTAAGAGTAGAAGTCTTCTGACTTTATTTTTCTTTTTTAAGATTGTCTTCACTACTTGTGTTCTTTATTACTGTATATGAATTTTAAGATAAGCTTTTCCATTTCTCCAAAGCAGGTAATTGGGTTATTGATAAGGATTACACTGACCCTGTAAATTATTTTGGACAGTATTACCATCTTAACAATATTAAATCTTCCAATCCATGAATGTAGACTGTCTTTCCATTTATTTAGGTCTTTTAAGATTTTTTCGCAATGTTTTATATCTTTGCGTTTGTTTTGTTAAATATAGTCCTGGGGCACCTGAGTGGCTCAGCTGGTTAAGCATCTGACTCTTGATTTCAGTTCAGATCATGATCTCAAGTTCTTGGGATCAAGCCCCACATCAGGCTCTGTGCTGACAGCTCAGAGCCTGCTTGGGATTCTCTCTCTCTCTCACTCCACCCCTCCTACTGCCCCTCTCCTGCTCAACACTCTCACTCTCTCTAAATAAACTTTAAAAGATAGATGATAGATAGATAGATAGATAAAGTCCTATTTTATTCTTGATGTTACTATAAATGGAATTGAATTCAGAATTTAATTTCCAGGTTGTTCATTGCTAATACATAAAAATGCAACTTACATTTATATATTTATATTGATAGTGTATCCTGAGTCACTGATGGACTCATTTACTCTAATTGTTTATGAACAATTTCCTTTGAATTCTCTATATGCAAGATCATATGGCAAAAAAAAAAAAAAAGATAGTTTTACTTCTTCCTTTCCAATCTGTATGTCCTTTATTTCTTTTTCTTGCTTAATTACCCTGGGTGAAAACTCCAATACAGTGTTGCATAGAAATAGCAAGAGTAGAATTATACTTAACTTTGATATATTCATTGTGATTTGGGAGAAGTATAGCTATGCCTTCCTAATTATATTTGCATAGGTTACAGTATATAGTATACACATTATTTATCATATAATTGTATGTATAATACTGATAGATAAATGTATATTTTGTAAGAACAGATATGTTACAGCTACTGGATGGATAAATACTAGAATACTGAGAAAAATCATAAGGGAATTAAGTGAAACTTTAGTGTTTTCCATTACTTTTCACATCAACAAAGAATGTTTGAATTTCTCCCTACTTTATTACTTGTCACAGAAAGTGATCAGAGAGTGGGGTGGAGTAATTCTCCTGACAGATGTTATGAGCTGGGAGCAATGCTAGAACATATAATAAAAGCCCCTGGTTTCACCAAAAATGGTCATTTGGCAAACATGCATGGAGAATCTACATGTCCAAGTTCTGTGGAAGATGGCGCATGAATGTTATCATAAGTAGAGAAAGAGGTCACCCGCAGAACCTTTTGGACATAAGGCTGTTCATGAGTGGCATCATGATACAGTAGAAAGAAGACCAAACTTGGAGTCGGAAAACCTGGTGTCTAATCTTGATTTCTTTTGGTTTTGACCAAGTCACTAATTAACTAGAAATTGGTGTTAGTTGTGCACATACAATGTGATAATCCTTAGGAAATGGTACATTGCTCTGCAACTGCCAGGAATGGCTATTGCAGTTATACAGACTCTTAATAGGTATGAATCTGTTGGAAGTTAGCTATAACAGTGATAAAAAATCATTTTCTTTCTATTTTTTCCAACATTTTGTTCTGTTCATAAGGGCATCTGGTGACTGATAGAAGTTCCACCAAGGGCATTTCATTTTAACTCTCAATAGAGTAATTTAATACTCCAGAAATAAAGATAAGTGGGGTTATCCTTTTGGAAAGAAAATAATTAAAAGGATATTTTCATAGTCAGGCTTACTGCTTATTTTTGGAGTAGGAATCTGAAGGCTCTATTTGACCAAGGACAATTTCTTTGCTTTTGTCATGCATAGCTCTTTTTGCCTTTCCTGCCTACTTCTTCTACCAATGCAATTGTTTTCAATTCTCCTATAAAGCACTCTCTTAGGTTTCAGTTATTGTGCATATCACCATTTGCTGGGTTTTAGACTTCCTTGTGATACAGAATGTAATGCACTGGACAAATTACTCTAGGTTTTACATTTCTTAAATTAAGGAGTTGTTTTAGATGGCATGCCTCTGAGCTTTTTTCCTATCTAAAATCCTTTCTATGTGTAAAAGTCTGTTATTCTATGCTTTATAAGTGATTTTGTTTGAAGAAGGAGTTCCTGGCTTCAAAAAAGGATTTAAATACAAACTAACAGACTAGTGAAATACAAGTTTGCATGAGTCACAAAAGGACAGATGTCTTGTCTGTTGACTTCATCATCTCCAGCACTTTGGTGCCTAACACATATTAGGTGTTCCGTAAAAAATTGTTATGTGAATGAATGAGTGAATGAAATGAATAAGACTACCTCATTATATGTGGATTAGCTGCTCCCTCAGTTTGTTCAGTCATAAATATTCATCAGGCATTGCTGTTCAATGTTAGTGGAAGGCATTTCTAAGACTTGGAACCACGGAAGTTGATTGTGATAAATTATTTTAGTATTCCTTGATCTACTAGTTAGCTCCTGAACTGGCTGATTCCTTGAAGTTTTCATTTCATACAGGATGCCCTTAAGAAAGAACACACAGTAGGAAGTGTTCCCTAATAGTGTTTTCATCTTTCCTTGAGAATTCATTGTAGACCTATTGGGGCAAAAGATACTGTGGTTAAAAGGGTTTGTTGGAATTAATATGCATCATCATCAAGTTCCTGATTAAAATTGCATTCCATGGACAACTTGGATTTCCTAATAAAAAAAAAATCTTGCTGAGTCTCTGGAGTTGAGCTTGTGTTCTATTTTTTATAGTTCTGATCTAATGCAAGCCATTTTATACAGTTCCATAAATTTTTCATCTTGCTCTCAATGGCAGAATACGAGCTGTATAAATTATTTCAATCCCAAATCATTTGTAAAAGCAATCTCTTGACGATTCCTCCCTCTCATAGCCTTTCTTTATTTTGATCTCCGGTAAGTGTGTGTGTGTGTGTGCGTGTGTGTGTGTGTGTGTGTGTGTGTGTGTGTGTGTGTGTGTTTAATCTTAGGTAAGGATTTCTTCCTTTTAATTCTCAGAAGACCCATGTTTTCTGTGGCTTTTTCCCCCCATTTAAAATTGACTTTGTGATTGTGTTTCAGTTTTGCATTCAGAGTTACTTGTTTTGATTGATAAATGTTTGCAAGAAATATAATCTCCTCTTATGCTTTTCTCTTCTTTTTTTTCCTCCCAGAAGGAGCTTTGCATGGGTAGCAAAGCTCTCCTGATAACACTGGAAATAAATCTTAATGTCTTCGCCCTGTGATAGGCCTAGACCTTATCATTCTTCTTCTACCCCAGTGATAATTGCTTATCTGTACATACAGGCCTATTCATATGACTCTGATGCCATGGGGGTTTACATCTCCAGGAAGATAGACAGGAAGTGCAGTCTGCTGAATCCATTCTTAATAGCTTTAATAGAAACCAGACAAAGAAGGGATAGTGGGCCAGGTTGACTATCTCAAAATGATAAGACCATCTATGCATTTTGGGATGCTTTCTCATGAAGTCTTTTTTTTCCTCTGCTCTGAATTGGCTGCCCTGGAGAGGTGAGGATTTGCAAAATGCATTCCTGTCAAAGCTACAATCAAAATAAAAGATTATATATGAAAAAATATATCCAAACTCACTGCCACTTTTACTTTGCTCAGCAACTGAAAAAGGAATCTTAGAAATCACCCAAACATAACACACTCAAAGTAGACAGGCCTACAGCCCAGCAAGACACTTTGGAGTAGCCACATTCTTTGAATAAAACTTGGGGGGAAAAGTAAAGATTGAACTTTCTACATACAAAATAAATATACCAGTTTGGGACATTGAACTCCAAATGTCCCAAGATATGTGGAGAATTAGATATAGTATAAATGCTATGGAGAAGAAGGGAGGAGGGAAACAGAACTAGCAAAAAAAAAAAAAAAAAAAAAAAATGGAAGAAGGAGGAGGAAAAAAGAAGACGTGAGAAAAATTTTGGAATCTAATCTCATTTGTTCTCACATCCTCTCGGAGGATTTTGGAAGCACAGAAATAATTATGTCCACACCAGATCAAGATAAGAAGCCTGGCAACCAAATCACCTAAGATTAAAATGGCTGCTTATGTTCTAAATTTAAAAAATGTCCATGGTGGGCAGAGAACATTCCAGAAAAACGGACAAGTTCTGACATGACTACGAAGGAGGACCACTGAATTGGTATGATCTCAGCTAATCATACCATTTTTAAAGTAAAAACCCAGTTGAAAGTCACATGCTGTTGGAAAAAAAGTGGTTAAATCTTTCCTTTTTCCAACTTAGGGAAACCACAGTAACCTGCCACTTTCAAAAACACTGCCTATTTATGTGCATAATGGAAAATTCCTCTTCTTGCATAACAAAGGCAGCCTAACTGCAGGTGTCTAAATAAATGCCTTTCAGGGGTGCCTGGGTGGCTCAGTCAGTTAAACTTCCGCCTTTGGCACAGGTCACCATCTCACAGTTCCTGGGTTCAAGCCCTGCATTGAGCTCTGCTGACAGCTCAGAGGCCTGGAGCCTGCCTTAGTTTCTGTGTCTCCCTCTGCCTCTGCCCTTCCCCTGTTTGTGCTTTGTCTCTGTCTCTGTGTCTCTCTCTCAAAAATAAATAAACATTAAAAATAATTTTTTTCATAAATGTCTTTCATATCGGCCACTATTGAGTATTACTGGGTTTCTTAGTGATTTTATAAATTATGTCAGATGAAAATACAAACCTCTTTCTTGCCTATGGAAGTTTTGCTGTGGGGAAACAACCAAACTTTAAGAAATGTGATTGTCACATTATGGTCTAAACTTTAATTTTTAACCCACTATGATTATGAGGCAGCAAGTTTTCCTCATCCTGTGTAACTTCCAATTGATTACCAAGAGTTTGGGTACCTTCACATCATCACTTGGAGCTGGGTTTTCTTAGAACCTCACAGGAGTCATTAACATGCCTTTGCACCTCATTCTTTGTCGTTATACTAACTAGACTGTGAGCCTGTTGTGACAATGATTCCATTTCTATTTCTTCTGAATTCAACAGGAATTAGGAATAGATACGATCCACTTGTCCGTTCCTTTTTCTTCCTGTCTGATTTTCCTCTTCTCTGCTAGATACTGTCTGTGCTTTAATTAATTCTTTTCCAAATGGCCCTGCCAGTTTCCCTCCTCCCTCCAGGAGAGTTGCATTAAGATAAGAAAAGCATTCGAATGGAGTCAGAGTCCTAATGTTTAGTGGGGTGTCTGCAGCTAAGTAGCAATGAATGTGACACTAGGGAATTCCTTTGAAACCTGTCTGGGCCCCAGTTTTCTTATCTGTGATTTCAGAGGGGTAAACTAGTTGAGCTCTAAAGTTCTTGTGCTCTGCTATTCTATCATTTGTAATCATTTCTAAGGTATCTTCTGATTTAGAAATTCTGTAAGTCTATGGCTCTGTTAGATCAGTTAGCTGTTCACCACTGCTCTCTGGAGCCCTAGGGGTTGTGTGGAGGTGCCTTGGAGCCTACTGCGGTGTGTGTGGGGCGGGGGAAGCAAGCAGACTGCTTCAATCAGAACAGCTCACTTTGATCTATTTTAGATATTGGTCTTCCTGAATATAATTTCGTTTGAAGAAAGGATTCTATGGTCTCTTAAAGGAGTTTTCAACATCTCTGTACTAGATTAAGAATCTTCCTTTGAAATTGTGTAAAAATAAGTTGATGGTGATTATGGATCCTAAACAGATAATGTCCAAATTAAAGATTGAAAGGCTATGTACTGATCAGCTAATCTAAAACAGTTTATAACACTAATTTGCAATTGTCTTGAAAGTGATATCAGGTTTAAGCACTGCTCAACTAAAAATTAAGTTAAAGTGTCATAAGAAGGAGTCTAGGCAGGTGGAAATATGTTTTCTATTAATTTTAGGTACTGCACAATGCAGTGGCTCCCAACTGAGAGTCTGGCTAATGTTTCTACTAGGCTATAGTGAAGCATAATTGTAAGAATAGACAGGAGTTAGATTCTTTTATGTGTGCTTTCTTGGCAAAATTTTAAAAAACTTGTCAACTTTATGGTACTTTCTCCACTTATTAAAATTCTTTAAGTCTCTAAAATGCAAAAATGTCAGAACTAGCCCTTATAAAATTTAGCACAGTGTTAGGCATTCAGGTGGCACTCAGTAAATGCTTGTCTGATTGAATAGGGTGTCAAGAATGCAGTGATTGTGTTCTAGTCAATAGAGTTAGATACCTGATAAACATGGAATGTTTATCTAAATGTCCTTTGTCTAAAGAGAGGATTTTCTACAATACCTTTATTAAAGAATTTGGCCAAATCCGATTGGCTCAAATTTTTTAACTTTATAATGAATGAGCCAGAAGGAAAATATCTGATCTTCCTTCTCATTTTCTTCTTCTTTGTCCTATCCCTTCTGTTAGGCCTGTTCATACTACTGTTTGCTTCCATGCTATATTGTGTCTGTCTTCTGAAGGCTGCCCAGTAAAGCCAACCATCCTTTTTAATGTTGTTTCAGTTAAAAACATATTGCAAGTTAGAAAAATTTGCTTAGACGTTGATTTTTTTGGAATTTTGCCATTCTGTGATTTGAATGCTGCTCCTACTTCTCACATTTTAATATGATCCCCTCTGTAGCACTTCTTTAGTAAACATGTGGTATTTAGGCTCTCTTTCACTTACATCTGATCTCTTCATTGAGCTTATCCTTGTAAGTATCTAAAATCAATATCACATCATTGTTGCATATCTGAGAAAGATGTTTTAGAAAACAATTCAATCCCCTCAAAAGCTCATTTCAAGTACCATAACAACAATTATTTGACATCATGTATAGAGGATCTAATACTGAATGAGAGGAGAATTTTGTCATTTAAAATCTATTCTGCCCTCTAACTTTTTACGTACAATTTCCATTCTATGTTAAATAACATGTACTTGAGAATTCCCAAGTCCTCAGAGTCAGCATCTGCCTCTCTCTCTCTCCTAATGTTCCTTTGGACAGTCTGTCTTTTAATGGACTTAGAGATACCATTATCACATACACTGACTTCTCTAACATTTCCAAGGAAGACTTCCAGCATGGCATCCCAGATGCCATGGGCAGCGGGCAGTCCGTGCCAGGGAAACATCAGAGGGAACAGGTCACCCACCATAACTATATTACCTCGAGGACAGAAGTTTAATGGGCATCCTTCATAGAAAATCTACCCCACCCTCACATGCACACCCTCATGCTCTCACAGTTAGGCACCACGATTAAGTGGAGACAGGGAAATCAAATGTGAATTGCAATTGTGTGCGTGAATACTGCACGCACAGCATAATTTTCTCTTTCCACCGAAGCCTCTCAGCCAGGCATTCATCCATTATCCTTGATGTGCTTTATGCTTTGTGACACTGGCCTTCCTACACCATCTGCTTTCTGTCTTGTTTTGTGTGTGTGTGTGTGTGTGTGTGTGTTGTTTTGTTTGTTTGATTTTCAGTCACCATGTGGTCACCAAGGGAGTGAATGCCTTTGTTTCTGATTGCTCTCTAGGCCTGGGGCCATTAAGAGCTTTATCCAAAGTATGGCAGGATACTGGTTTTGGTGTTCTTCTATACAAAGAAGTCCTTCACTGGCCTCTCTTTTTCTTTTCAGACCTTTATTCCTCTTCCTTCTAATTACCCAATCAGTATGTCTGAATAACCTGAGGTCCAGGGCCGAAGGTGTCTTTCCTCCTCTAGATATATTTGAGGTTTGGCTCTATGAACCTTTTCCATCTTGATTCTGCATTCCTGAGTATGCCTAAATTCTCTACTCTCTATAAGATTTTAACCAGCACAAAAAGTATGTAGGAACTCTGGGCTGACCCTGAAATCTATACCCTCTAGTAGAATCTGAGGTACTCAAGGTATATAAAAATAAATTTCTACCTAAGACGGTCTTTTGAGCTTAGCATATTTTCCACTTATATAGTGTGACAACAAATCACCTCCAAAATGTAGTGGCTTAAAATAATAATTTGTTTTTATTTTTCATGCACTGGTAATTATAGACCTCAAATGGGCAGTACTTGCTTGGGTTCTTGTACACCTTCAGTCAGATGATGGCTGAGACAGAAGTCATCAGAAGGCTCCCTCACAGATGCCTGGGCTGGAATGGCTGAAACAGCTGAGGGCTACATGAAGCTTCTTCACATGGCTAGCTTAAGTTTTTGCATAGCATGGTGGTCTAAGAACACTTAGGCTTCTGACATGGCAGCGGGCCTCCCCAGAGTGGCGTTCTGTAATGCTCAGGTAGAAGCTGAAAAACTTCATATGACCTAGCCTCAGAAGCCACAGCACCATTTTCTTTATATTCTATTGGTCACGTAATCATTGGCCAGCTCTAATTCAAGTGGGAAGAAGAAAGGACCTTCCCTTTCAAGAGCAGAATGGCCATGTATATGGGGATAAAAGATGTCAAAGCCTTTGTCATCTTGGAGACAAGCTGTCACAGTAGGTATCAAGTAAAGTGTATTATAAACAAAAAGTAACGTATTCTAATTTTTAATAGCAATTTTTTAATTCTAATTTTTAAATCACAGACTTATGTCCACTTTAGAAAAAAAGCTTGTGTAAAGTTATTTCCTGAAATCCGTTCAGAATAAATACCTTGGAAGCCTACACTTTGGAAGGAGTATCAACTGCTCCACTGAACACAATTTGAGAATGAATGACTTACTTGGTAGCTGGAAAATGACAGCATTAAAAGTAGTATGCAGTTTGCTTTAGAACCATTAGAACTTAGAAAACAAATGCTGGCTTTATGAGTAGCTTTCAGACAAGGCAAAAAACAGACCTATTTTACCAAAGACATCTTCATTATGGTTGAACCCAAGCTGGCTTAATTTCTGCCTAGTTCACAGTGCAAACTCATAAAAATATACTGCTTAGCACATAGTAAGTGCACAATAAAAAATAGCTTTAAGTATTCAATTAAATACTAGAGCATCATAGTCTGAGCAGAAACAGTACTTAGTGATGCATTAGACAACTTTATGTTTTAAGGTAGGAGTCTGACACTCAGCAAGGGGAAGGTTGCTGACCGAAGTCACACAGTTTTAGGAACAGATCCAGAATGGAGTTTATCTGGACTCAAATCCTCTCACTTGATACAAAAGGAACCACATCTCAAAGTGCTTAATGACCTGGGAATTTTACCTCAAAATGAATGCCATTATATTGCAGCTGGAGTTTTGCTGAATTCTGCGGAGAACAGCTTGACCCTCAATTAATGAGTGCATGCATGTCTTGAGTGTTTCACATCTGCCAGGTGGGTGTAAATGTGGATAATTAGCCCTGACCTTGGGCAGACTGTGTGGTTCACCCAGTTAAAGATATTGCAGAAAGTTGTCCTGGGCTTTGATTAAATTTGGTAGAATACCAGCAAAAACCATTATGTGTCAGAAGTAACTTGATGGTTTTGTAAGGAATCTTGCTGACTATAAGTATGTGAATATTACATTCCTCTTTGGGAGATTAAAAATTCAATTTGATATATGCCTACACAAGAGGTGTTTTGAAACCCAAGTCAACTAAAGCAGAAAACAATAGATATGTATGTGTGTGCCATGATAATATAAATCGATCCTTTAAAAAAATTAGGTGTCTATTGAGTTCTTCATATGTTTATGGCCCTGTGCTACTTACTAAGGGTAAGTGGTAAAAGATCAACTTGCCTCTCTTTAAGGAATTTACAATTAAGTGTACGAGTAAAGGCTAGTACACATAAATATTTAGACACTAAGAAACAATTGATTACTAACCTATGCTTAAAGAGGCAGGAGAGAAGAAAGGGGAAAAAATCATCCATTTAGGGTTTGTGTTGACAAGAAAGACTACATAGAAGGAGTATGCACTCCTTTGAGATGCACTTTTAGTGATAAATAGGATATGAACAGGAAGAAGTCAAAGATAATAACGACATATTGTTTATGAAGAACCAAGGATAATCCTTAAATTATCCACAATCCAGCCTCAAAATGCTAGTTACCAAAAAGAAAAAAATCTACGTCTTAACCTGGGATACGTGTGAAATGGAAAAGAAAAAGAAGAAAAAGTTACCAAATATGTTGTATAATATTAAAAGAACCCCAAATTCACCTATACTTCAAACATTAGCCCTTTGTCCAGAAAATTAGCGATGCCCATAAATTTAGCATATTGGTCAGTATATGTCTTGCATTATCCATGGTCAAGTGATTAATGCCTTTTATCCAGAGAATTATTGATTCTGCGGTTGGCTTCCTATCTAATGACAACATATTCCAGTTAATAAAAGGAAAATATAGTTCCCATCATTGCCACATGTGGTCTTTTCAGTGGCATTGAGACTGATCCTGACATTGCCTTCATGTTCCTATTACAGGAAGTCTGTCAGGTTTTTGTGCCTTGTCTTAATTAGGCAAGATCTATTTTAGAAAGTGATGCTTCACACGAGGTTCCATTAGCTTAGTTAATGCTTCCTCATTAAATTTCTTATTTATTGCAAAAATTAAAGAGAAAGTAAAACAGAAAAATCAACCAGAAATCTGCCATATTACCCTATCAACTTCCACTGTCTTTTCATGCCTATCCATATATGGGTCTGTAGTATCAATCCAATGAATTATTTATTCATTTTCACTTTACATTATATCATTAGGCTATTTTATATTGTCACACAAACCTCTAAAATTACTAGTTTTCTGTCTGCTTTGATCACTCCTTCCTCTCTTCTCTCATAGCATGCTGTTCTCACCTCTCTTATACTATTTACCCTGTTGTAGAACTGTAGTTTTTAGGGTTATTTTGTTTTGCTTTGCTCTGCTTTTCTTCTTTTCCTTATCTACCCACCATTCCACCAAGAGATCATTTTCCTTTGCCTCTGCTCTAGCAATTTGCACAGGGTATGGTGCAAAGAATAAATGTTGAATAAATTAATGAAGGTTGTATATCTTACTCTGAGCCAAAATATCATAATTTAGGTAGCTATTATTTCTGTGGCTGAGATGTGAATGGTTTACTATTTTTTCACCTATCTTTAGCCCTTCCTGAGATTAGGATTCAAATGTTAGAATATACAAGGATCTTAGAAGGTATATAAAGTGAGTGTTGTCAGTAATAGGTTACAGTAAAGGACAGAAGGGGTGTTTGCAATCAAACTAATGGTGAGTTATTTGGGCATACAGCCAACTGTATTATCAGTATCATGTTTTCCAGTAACTCAACAGAAACAGAAAAGTAATAGAAATCAATCTGAATACCCAGGATGGGGATTTCCCATCACCAGGTTATGGGTTTGACTAGAGATAGCAGTGAAAATGCATGTATGCTTTCGATAACAACTGGAATCTTGTGATTGAGAGGCAGGTGAAGGAAGACTGGACACAAAGACAATTTTTTTAAATGGAAGATATCTGAGATGACTAGTGGCAAGCATTGAAATATATATTTTAGTATGACTGCCTGTTCCCCACAAAATAATGCAAATACCTAATAGACTTTCTTGGACAAAAAGAACATAATATGTGTTCCTCAGTGTTTGTCTTCAAAAATGCTCTATAGGAGTCTGGTGAGGTGGGAGAAACAACCAGTGGCAATGTCTGCCAGATGTGAAGTTATATCATCCCTATGTTTGCATAACCACTTAGGAACACTTATGTTCCTAAGTGTATGACATTGCCCTTCATATTGTCTCGTCCTCCCTTTCTGTCTAGATCCTTTCCTGGGCAGCCGATTCTAATGTTCTAAAAATAAAGCTATTCTCACACTGGCATCTGCCCAAACCTGAAAGAAGTACACTATTGTGGTTGCCAGTGAAAAACAATGCAAGTAGAGCCTTGAACTATCTTGTTTTGATTTATCATATGAGCACAGATCTTGAGGGCTTATGGGACAAACTTAGAGGTCATATAGTCCATATGCTTGCTCTGAGGTAAAAAGATCAAACCACAAATGAATCCTCCTGGAGAGAAAAACTACACCCTCTGTAAGCCCTTCAGAGAAAGCTATAGACAAGCTCAATAGGACACCTTAATGTGGAGAAGCCCTTCTGTGTGTGTGTGTGTGTGTGTGTGTGTGTGTGTGTGTGTGTGTGTGTGTTGCATTTGCGTTGAACCATAGTCCTTATGCAGTGGTGTGAGTACCTGCACATAAATGCTTTGAGGAAGAAAAGCAGAGCTTAGAATAATTAGGGTTTGCATTATTTTTCCTTGATTTTTGATGCTTTGTTAGTTCTTCTGTGTTAAGTATGAGGTTTCCTGGGGTGGCCCTGACCCGTCTGTATTCAGTGAGAACTAAGCTGAGAGAGGCTACTTAGCCATGAAGAGTGGCTCTTTACAACAGTGCCCCGAACTCTTGGGCTTCTTCAGCAAATCAAAATTAGTTCTCTGTTTTTAGGCACAGTGAGGAAATAGATGCCAGATAGCAGAGTGAGTGTGTGAGGCTTGTTTCCATGACACTCTGAATATCTCATTCCTACAGGGAGCAAGGAGCTTGATGCCTGTTGTCAGAGATCATGTGGTAGAGCAGAGTGGTTAAGCACACAGACTCCGTGTCAGACAGACCTGAGTTCTAATTCTGACTCTTCCACTTACCAGCTTTGTAACATTGGTCAACTTAGTCAACCACCGAATACTTTAATCTCCTCATCTTTGAAATGGGGATGTTATTTCTTCTCACAAGACTGTGATGAAGACTCATTGTGATAATATACATAAAGTGCTTAGCATAGAGGATAGTTATTGCTAGTAATTTTTCTTTTATAAATGTTCTTCTAACTTAGAAAAAAATGTAATGTTTATTTATTCTTGAGAGAGAAAGAGACTGTGTGAGCAGGGGAGAGGCAGAGCAAGAGAGGGAGAGACAGAATCTGAAGCAGGCTCCAGGCTCTGAGCTATCAGCACAGAGTCCAACGTGGGGCTCAAATTCACAAACCATGAGATCATGATCTGCCCGAAGTCGGACGCTTAACTGACTCAGCCACCCAGGTGCTCATCTTCTTTCCTTCTACTGATCTTTTCTAACATTAGTAGCAATATAGGAGGAACAGGTTTAGGGGGAGAACATTAGACTTAAAGTCATAAAACCTAAGTCCAAATCCCAGCTCCACTGCTTTTTTGTATGAACTTGGTCAAGTGATGTTACCTTTTCATGTCTCTATTTCTTCATCTGGCCTAAATGAGAAAAATAACTGTCTCACTGGGGTTAGAACTAAGTGAGACAGTGTGTATGCAAGTGTGCAGATAGTGTTTGACCCATGGTTGTTTGTCCTTTTGTTCTGGTCATAGGTCTTTGGCTATATAATGAACATAATGTTGATACAATTGCTGCATAAACAATGATGATGCTGGCCTTTCTCAATGATCTCATGTCTGCCCAAAGCATGTTGTCACCCAGTGCCTACCAGAACCTTCCATTAATGGTGTTTCTGTATACATACGCATGCCCACCTCAATCTGTCATTCATTCAGCATGTATTTATTAGAAACACTCTGCATACTTTAAAAATGAGGCAGTGGATAGGACAAAGCCCCCGTCTGAATGGAATTTCTATTCTGTCGGGAAACTACATGATCAAGGTAAATAAACATACAATACAGTTTCAGAGAAGGAGAATGGCTTTGGGCACTAATAAATCAGGGTGAGAGCAAAGGATAATAAGAGGACCTTGGATGGGGGCCTGAACTAAGTGAAGGAGCAAGCCATGCAAAAGGCTTTCTGGGAAGGCTTTCCAGGTGAGAGGAAGAGAGATGGCATACATCTCAAGGTGGGAAAGATCTGGCAAAGTTCAAAGGTATTAATAAAGCTAGCATAGTTGCAGAAGAACGATTAAGGGATGAAGACAAACCTGAATGTTAAAAATATAGGGGCTCCTGGGTGGCTCATTCCATTGGACGGCTGACTTTGGCTCAGGTCATGATCTCACGGTTCGTGAGTTCAAGCCACGCATCGGGCCCTGTGCTGACAGCTCAGAGCCTGAAGTCTGCTTCAGATTCTGTGCCTCCCTCTCTCTCTGCTGCTCCCCCACTCTCTCTTTCTCTTTCTCTCTCAAAAATATGCAAGAGTCTCTGATGTGTACTTTGGAAACAGTGAGGTTGAAGAGTGACCTGATTGCCTTGGATACTGCATGGAAATGAGAAGGGCAGGTAGGTGAGAGGCAGGGTATGAAGAGGCTGTTGCAGTCTTTGAGGCAAAAGATAATTATGGTTTGAATGAGGGTAGCAGGATGGAAGAACTGCAAAATAATATCTCAAGTTTTATTATTTTTTAAGATAGCACAGTCAATCCATTTGCTGATGAATTGAATCGGTGTGGGGCAGAGAGGAGGGGAGTGTGAGAAAGAGTAATCAGGATAGCTCTTCTTGGTTTTTGCCCAGAGTAACTGGATGCTGGGTGGTGCCATGGATAGAGATGAGAAGAGTCAGAGAAGATGGGGTTTTGGCAGAGGTCAGTTGAATTTGGGTCTTTTTCTTTTGGATAAGAGTCATAAATGAAGTTGGACACCTCATTCCAATATAAATTGAACTTAGTAGCTCCACATGAATTTATGATATTTTTCTAAGACTATAGTCTGAGCAATAGATAATAGCATTCATGTATAAAGCCAAGAGGTTACTTACACATGTAATCTTATTTCTCCCAGGGCCAAATGATTTTTTTTTTTTGGCATTCAGAGTAAATGGTTGTAAAATAAACATTTTGTTTATTTATTGTAAAAGTGATCTAGAGTTATTATCTCAGCTGTTTGGAGCATGGGACTTTCAAAGCTAAAGTTCAAATTCTAGTCTGTACTTAAACCAATTAATTTTTAAAGTGAGAAACTGTTCTGTGACTATAGACATATTTTGCCACCTTGAAAATGTTTATCATTCAAATTCAAAACTAGTAACTAATTACCAAGAAAATCTAGAGTGACAGAAATTTGGCTTATTTTATGTCATATCATTTATCCTCATAAATACCCTTTCAGGTGGGCTTTTGAACTCAACTGAGTAGGAGACTGAGATGTAGAAAGGATAATAGGTATACAAGCTCACAAAACAAGTTAATCCTAAGTGAGATGGTATGAAAAAGTGGCAATTACTACATCCCACCCTCACCCTATAGACGATCTCCCCATGAGTAGTTTTTCCTGAGTCTGAGTTGAGAAAATGATCTGCAGGGAAATTTCTTCATGTCCTTTATCATCTTGGGTGGTGATAGAGCATCCCAAAAAAGGTACCATAGATTTTCTACCTTTGTGCGTATCTCACTCTCTTTAGCTTCTTTCCCTGTAGTCTTCAACATCATCCTGTCACATACTTACCTTTAAAATGTTGATTTTAGAGGCACCTGGGTGGCTCAGTGGGTTAAGCATCCGACTTCGGCTCAGGTCATGATCTCACAGTTTGTGGGTTCAAGCCCCGCATCAGGCTCTGTGCTGACAGCTCAGAGCCTGGAGCCTGTTTTGGTTCTGTGTCTCCCTCTCTCTCTGCCCCTCCCCTGTTCATGCTCTGTCTCTGTCTCAAGGATAAGTAAACGTTAAAAAAATGTTGATTTTAGAATGTATGGTTTTGCATCATTTAGAGAATAGTTTTGGAGCCTTTGGGGAGAAAGTGCTCAAGGAAGAAGCTCTCCTTGCTCCAGTCATGGTCTACTTTCACCTCACTTCCCCTCAGAGTCAGACCTGTATTTCTCTTCTTTCACTTGGATTCTTGTGCTAAACCAGAGAGAGGCCCTCAGCCTTTCTGGCTCATCGTAGGCCCTCAGTAAGTATTGTTGAATGAATGAATGCTACTAAGAAGCCCCGACTCCTAACATTCTGGTTAAATTGTGCCCTCACACCCAACACATAGCCTGGGAGTATTAAACTCATTCCATAATGGCCATGAATGGCTCCCTTCCTCATGCCTGCTCTTACATCTACTCCTGCTTCCATGGTCACCGGTACTTCTTCAAAAGTACTCTGCCCCTTTGCCTCAGTCAATCATTTCTTAGTGGTTAGTGATTTTATCCCTCTTTTTACTTTTCTGTTTTTTGGAGGATGTACTGAAGATTGTGGGGGGAGGGGCAGAGGTGGGACATCACACCAGGCAGTGGGCTGTCTTCTGCTCTTTCCTTCTGTCTTCTCATGCTCTTTCCCTTCTCTCCCTCCCTCTCCCAAATCATGTCCACCCAAAGGCTTATAATTCTGCCCACATCAGGCCCCTCAGTACCTCAACATCTACCACCCAGCAAAATACTTTCCCCCAAAATGCAATTCCCTTTCTCAGAGGAATTTCTGAAAATAACATTGTCTCTCCTCTGTTATAAACATGGTGTGAAAGCTTCCCAGTGGGAAGAAGTTTCTCAAGCTAGAGGGGGAATTGAAAATCCTCAGTTCCAGTCAGTCAATGACAAAAGAACATGTTTAGTTTGATTTTTACTATCAACCTCTCACCACTGCAATTTTTACCTCACTGCTATCTGTTTGCACCCGATATGTTATCTACCTTTCTTCTGCTCTGTTAACTGAAATATTCGGGAAAGTGGTAGGAAACTGCAAGATGATTCTGCATATAAAGACTATTTTCTCTAAACCACTGGAAGAATAGTAAAATAATAAAAGTTGTAAGAGCAATAACAATAATAATAAAGACTAATTGGGGACCATAATTTTTACCAACTGCTATATGCTTTACATTGTGCTCAAGTATTTTCTTTTTTTTTTTCACTTCATACCAGTAATACTCCTGATAATACCTGAAAGGCATTATCATCTTTCCAGATGAGGAAACAAAGACTGAGGGAGTTGGTACCATTACAAAAAATGCAAAGATGTACAACTAAGTGTTAAGATCAGGGTTCAAGCCAAGGACTTTGAGAATCTGATAGCAGTATCTTGTTTGTATCTAAGAACAAGAGGGAAAAACAGGGGTATCGTGACATTTTTTGTTGGATGCATACTGTGAACCATATGCCTGATTCCTTGCCCTGCAGCTGCTTAATTATTTTTTTCTAAGAGGAAAATAGGATCACGTTTATTTTCTCATTGCCCCAGCTTTGTTGAGGTATAATTGGTATACCAAAAAACTGCGTCTAATTCACATATACAATTTTGTGAGTTTGGACACATGTCTACACTCTTGTTACCGTCATCACAACTCAGGTACTAAATATTTCCATCACCTCCAGAAGTTTTCTTCTGTCCTTTTGTTCTTTGTTTTGTGTTAAGAACACTTACTTGGAGACCTACTCTCTTCACAAATGTTTAAGTACACAATAATTTACTGTTAACTATAGGTACTATCTTGTACGGCAGATTGCTGGGAACGTACTCATCCTGTATAGCTGTAAACTTTGAAATACTATTTTGACTAACTAAAATTATCACATATTCACATCAAAGCACATTCAGAACCAAAAAGTGGGAGAAAAATAAATCCATGTTGTATACACATGATGCACATAGCTGATGTGTTGTGACACCCATCTTGAGGAGTGAGAAGCTACAGTTAGACACACCCTCTCTTCCCATTCAGAAAGAATGTCCTAACAGTTCTGTTGTCTCATTTCCATGTATTTATATCACACCTAAACTGTCAAACTAAAATAATTCAGAGTCAAGACACACATGTGCCGAATTTCTCTTTTTAAACAGAAATTCTTACTTCAGTTAAACTTCTCCCCCCAAACACCATTGTTTACAGCTTTTATTTTATAATTAAATACACTATTCTCTTCTCCTTAACATCTACTGTGATAATTATAACTTGAGCAAGTCATTTAAGCTAAGTCTTTCCCCAGTTGTAAAATGGGAATTCTACTAAAACCACAACATGGGGTGTTGCAGTGATTTTAAAAAGTAAAAGAGGATGAATATAAACTAATAGATCTCAGTAAATGCCAATCTCCTCCCCTCCTCTGTTTCTAGAATGTAACATTTTAAAGGGTAAGAGCTAGCCATGATCTCTGCTTCAGAGTTCGAAGCACATAAAGTAGATTAAATATTACGCTGATTGTGTCAGTGTCCTCGAATTCCATCTCCTCAGCCCAGAAAAGACCAAAGCTCTTTCTGTATTTTCCCCAGACCTCAATCTAGAGAGACCAAAGCTCAGGCCTATTGACTGCTAGTTTCAGCCACCAGGTGGCATAATAATGAAAGAATAGACTGTAAGGTATCTTCCTTCTAACTCGGAGCTTTGAAGAAGTGTTGAAGTAGGTATTTGTACTTAACAAGACAAATGTTCAGAAGATCCGATTCCATTTGCTGATACCATTTCCCCTGGTAGATTTCAGCCAGTTGTGCTACAGCTTATTGCTCACCTATTAAAGCCTGGTTGGTTCTCACATCCAAGATGCATTGGGAAGGTCCACATGTAGCCTTCCACTGCTAATACGA
This sequence comes from Puma concolor, assembly GCF_028749965.1. Classification (NCBI taxonomy): domain Eukaryota; kingdom Metazoa; phylum Chordata; class Mammalia; order Carnivora; family Felidae; genus Puma; species Puma concolor. The sequence goes on along the minus strand of NC_141679.1, from coordinate 51,705,764 downwards.
TTAAGCCAGCAGTTGCTGTAAGGTTCATAAACCTGTGACCCTCATAGATCAATTTCAGAGCAGTATTGTACTTAAATGAACATGGTTCCAGCAACCAAGAATAATTTTAAAAGAACTCAAACTAGCATGATTCTATATTATAAAGGGGACAGGAAATCCCCCAGCAATAAATTTTAAAATCTCTTTGTAGATTCTTCCCAATCCACTGCCCCACACAACTACAGCTCCCCTTCCCAGACCTGTGAAAACTCCCACAGCCCTTGGTTTTGTTTTCTCCTATTTCCCTCTCTCCTGTCCCCTTTTCTATCAGTTTACCCCTGCAGAGCCCAGGAACTGGCCCAAACTACACCCATCTGGGGCAGAGGAGGGACGGAGAAGGGGAGGTTCTGATGCAGACCTTGCCAGAAATCTCTAGTGCATAAGAAGAGAAAAAAAAAAAAAATCTGAGAACACTCTACAATTAATCACTTATAGTTCTTTATAAATTGGATTAAAGCCCTTTGTCAGATACATATTTGCAAAAATATATCCACTCTGTGGCTTATCTTAACTATTTAGGTTTTTTCAAAGAGCAGTCATTTCTAGTCTTGGGGGAAAAAAAAGAGGACATTGGCAATGAAAAGCAAACCCTAGCAGAATGTGAACACAAATTAATTACCTATATCTCAGCATATTGTAGCCAAATTTAAGTAAATGCAGCAAGCTCTGCTACAAATTGCAGAAGGGATAATGAAATCCAGACGTGGAAAGCACAGAATTGGAGTCTGAAGGGTTCATTCCAGTGTTTGTGGTGACTCCAGTTAGCCTATGAACTTTCAAAGGGGACTTTACCTCTCTGAATCTTCATTTGCTCCCTTTTATTGATATGGAAACCAAGGCTTTTCTTAGATGAATGACCTAAGGCCACATAGCTACCAGCAAAGCAGGAGAGCCCCAGGGAATGCAAGAACCAGGTCCTTCTATGCTTCTTTAGCTCCCCTACCTACCTTACAGGGCTTGGCACAGTACTAAGCATTCCATGACTTGGGGATGGATGCCAGACTTGAACTCAGTTTTGTAAACCCCGAGTTAACCTGGGACCTATCCCACTTTGTACATCACCTCCTCATGGTGCCTCTTTTCTGCTGAGGTTGCACCTGCGTCGGACGATTGAGGAGCACTTCTGGTCCTTGCACTTAGGGTGCAGAATACCAGTCTTCACCTGTTTTATGGTTTTGATGATGACAGTGTCTCTATTAATAAATATTGAGTTAGCACTTGGACTTACAGAGCCTCCGAGTTGCACATATTTTCCATAAGTAGGCGGCAAAAAAAAAACTGTTCCCACTGCTCTGAAATTATTTCCTCATTTTTCTGAGACATAAAATCACATATTCATACACTTATTGCTAGCATCATGATTTATGAAGACATTTCAAGAATTGCTTGGATTTAATTAGAAATTGTTATTTTCAAGTGTTATGTTTTTTTAAGTGTCGCATCCATTGTGGGATGGAGTCGGTAACAGAGGAGAACAAAGTAGGGAAGACACAATGTAGATTGTGTGCTGCATCCACAACTGATTCATGCCATGGGTATGGCACTTTACAGTTTACATAATGCCCTTGTGTTCTGATTAACTCCTCTCATCTGTCACACGGGGTTGATATTATTAACCACAGCGTACAGATAGGAAACTGAAGATGAGCATCATTTAAGTGACTCCTCCAAGATCACAGAGCTGGGTTTGAGATTCACATCTATGGTCTCTGCTTTCAGAACAAATCTTGAGCCAGGATAGTAGCATAGTTAAGAATGTGTCCTCTGTACCTGGACTGCTTAGTATTAACATCCCCATTTTGCCCTTTATCAGCCTGGCAAGCAAAATGAGGCAAGTCACCTAACCTTTTCATGCCTCCGTTTCCCATTCTCAAAGCAGGAAGAAAATGGAACCTACCATAATTGAGTTAATGCTTGTAATGTTCCTATGACAGAACTGACCGGCAGGCAGCACTGAATTGAGTGTGTGTGTGCATCTGGGCCTGTGGGTGTACATGTGTACGCGTGTGTGTGTCCATTTGCATGCCAGTGTGTGTTTTCACTGGTTTGAACTGTTGCTCACGTTTCTGGAAATCTCTCACACATTAGTTCCTTAAGTACGTTTCATTTCCTTTATACCAAAGAGCTGATTCCAAAACAGTGGCCTAATTATGAATTATGTGTAGTATATTCATGAGATTGTGAATATGCATCAGACCACGCATTTGGGAACAGGGTCCCAATGTGCAGAAGAGAAACAGAGAAAAAACTCTGACCTCTAGTGTGATCTTCATTAAGACGCTTCTCAGAGTGAATTGCCACAGTAACCCTGCAGCCCACAGCACATAACACAAGTTATAATTTAAAATTTCATGCAGGAAGGAAAAGTTAGAGTTCTCACAAAGAGTCTGTAGATCAAACACAAGATGAGAACTAAGTGTTTTCCCAGTGTATCAAGCATGGAAACAGGCGGTGTGGCTTTTGAGTTCCTTCCTAGTCAATTTTATTGATTAAACTTCACGCTATCTAACGTGCTGCATGTGGCTTGGATGTCTAAAACCGGCTTTTGAACAAAGTGAGGAGACTCAATCCAAACAGTCAGGGAGTAAAAATACTGGGCAGAATTCTGTTGTATTTGCTTTATAGCCTCTAAAAACCAAGGGACCAAACTGAATTGCAGAAGGTGGTGGGGTCGCGTGTGCTAAATTCTATCACTTGACCTGGAGGCACCATGCTGACTGGTTGGTCCTCCACTAATCTAGATGGACGTGAAGCTCTGCTCTCTAAACGAGGCAGGAGCTGCGGCCCCAAGGCCTTCCCTTCCCGGGTGGGTTGAGTCAACTCCTAGGCTCACTGTCTGGGCACATTTCCTGCCAGCGTCATCATTCAACCTTCCCCATCTTCTACACTCAAATAAGGGCCGGCTACAAAACTACCCTCCTCCTGCCTCCGGGAGATGGTGTGGGATTACAGAAATAACATGAACTTCAGGGTCAGAGAAAACCTGGACTGTCTGAGTCCTTGTTTTCCTTTTTATTTCTTGTGTGATAAAGGGCAGGACACTTAACTTTGCTCTGCCTCAATTTCCTTATCTGTAAATGGAGATAATATTGCCTTACAACTTTGTTAGGAGGATTAAGTGAGATATAAACGGGAAAGTGTTTAGCACATACCAGGTACTTGCATGTTAGTTCAGAGAGAGAGGGAGGGGGCAGAGGGAGAGAAACAGAAGGCAGTAGTATTAACTGGCTTTTAAAGGGAACTTCTGGAAATATACAGATGGGTGTCTGACTTGTTAATAAAATTTTAATTTGACTGAGATCAATGAAAAGCTCCATGTGTTGACTACAAATACATACTCATCAGCAATTTCAAGGCAAATCTATCAGGGTTATTTCCTTTCATTAAAGAGCAATATAAATATTGATCAACTCTCCTAATTGACCTGTGGTTTGCTTTCATACATTAAACTTCTGTTCTGCACTGAGGGCACAAATCTCCCAATTACCTTTAGTTCATAATTCATTATGTCACATTAGAAGCTAAACAGAAACACAGAGTCCTCATCAAGAAAATAGCACTTCAGGATCCTTTTGCCTTCTGCATTCCCCGCCCCCCCACCCCCCATCCCCACCCCCCATCCCCACCCCCACCTGCCTAAGCCTCTTCCCAGATGACATGGGCCAGGGCTAAGGGAATATCTTCAGCCACCCCAAGTAGGCCAACTTCTTATATGTGAAATTAAAGCAACTGTATGGCAAGGCCAAGAAGCAGCCCCATCACACAGGATGAGAGATGAGAAACACACCGACTAATGAAAAACAAACATTAGGCTTGAGGACACAAGGAGGGCTGGAAAAATGCCAAGGCAAACATCTGCTGTTTCACAAAGATGGCTAAAGGCACGCTAATCATCTTGTCGATGGCGGTCAAAACATTGAAGATACTTTCTTGAAAGGCAATGGCAATATGTTCTGTCTCCTGAACTCAGGGAAACGAAATAATGTGCAACGCTGGGTGGTCAGAATGCTGAACAGTGTGCCTCCAGTGGCTATGTCCTGCACCATCTTGCTAGAAAAGCAGTTCACTTTGAGGGCCTCAGATTTAACCTGCAACATGGATTATTCATAAATTTTCTTGTGAGTTCATTTCCAGGGGAATGAGTGAGCGGTGGCATAAAAAGGTACTTGGCATGTTGCAGGTTTGAGGACATTACAGCTAGAGCCAGGCCTTTGTCTTCCTCTGTGTCAAAGGAAGAGATAATAAAGGAACACATTATTTTCTTCCTCCTGACTAGACAGGGATCCTTCCTTTGCACCTTGGCATTTTGGTATCAAGACAAAATTCATGTTACCCACTGAAGGAGAAGCGAAAGCACTCAGAATATCTGTTGATGGAGAAAGGAACTACATACCCCAGGGTCCGGCCCCTTCGTATGTCAACACAGGATGGGAGGTGGAATCCGGCAGCCTTAATTAGTGAAGTGGCGATTACGACACAGCAGAGCTGTGATCTCTCCTTTGAGGAGCCACATTTTCATGACCATAAAACATCACTGATTTTCATCCATTCTCAGGTATATGAAGGGTTTGGTTTCTTAAATCTAGAAGGGGTTGCTTTTAGGATTTTTTTTCCTTTGTAAGCCTTTGCCCTTCAATATGTGATAACAGAAGTTTTTAATGTTATATAACCAGGAGATGTTTCATTTTATTATTGCCATTAATATCAAAGGATCACAGCAGAATACTCTTCCAAATATTTGTGGTGAGGTGCAGACATGAGCTAGAGGGGAAGTAAAGGCAAGATTCTGCTTTATGTGAACATTATATATTTTATTGTACCTCTACTCTATTTTCTCTTGTCATTTAGGTAGATTACTAACAGAAGGGGACTATAAAACAATATAAAACAAAATTCACAAGGCAATTTAGAAATTACTTAGTTGATATTATCATTTTAAAATGCATATTTACACATAAAGTCTGTAATAGTGAAGACCAACCAATTTTATTTCTTCAAATCATAAATAAAAGACACACTAAGTGACTATCCCCAAGATCACCAGGTAAAACAGAGGCCAGGGGTATACCCAGCCATAAGTCTTCCCCCTCACTGCTTTTCTTTCCGTAATGTGAAACTTACAAGAAACCAAAATAGGACATATGGATGAGTGACCAAGGGACAGTAAGATGAAGCAAAGATGGGAAATCCTGGCACTGCTGATCAATCTGATTCTCCTTCTTGCTGATTGCACACACTCAGCCTCTGAAGCCATCTCAACCCAGTGCTGCATCTAGCCACTCCCACAGATTAGTGAAGTGAATTCACAATGTGAAGTGAATTTCCTCTCTCTGGTTCAGCAGTTGAGTGCATGGAGTTTAGAACAGGATTGACCAACGTTCAAGTTCCAGTTCTACCACTTACCACTTGCCAGTTCTACCACTTACATGAGCTTGAGCAAATGACTTAATTTCTCTCAGCTTTGTGTTCTTCTATAAAATAGAAATACTGCCATTTTTCTCTTAGGGGAGTTCGATGATGTAGAAAGTGCTAAGCACAGTATGTGGCATACAGTAAGCTCTCAATGATATTGATTACAAATCCAAAAGAACTACTTCTCTGTATTTTCCATCTTTCAACTTTGCATCACTAGATTTAGTAAAAGGTGTGCAGGAGAGTTCTACTGAGCTACCTGGTGGTGCCTTAGGCTTTGCTGCTAGATGTTATATTAAAGAAAATTACATATCAGTCACAGAGACACTTCATTAAATAAAATCTAGCTGCTAGGATCTGCTAAGTCCACTTTCAGCCACATGTTCAGTGTCCCTCTAAAGGTATCTGTTACACTGAACTGCAGTTCAGCTAAAGATGGCTCATTTAGAGTCTAAAGAAGCCTGAAAAGTTTTTAGAATGCAGGATGGAATCATTACTAAAGCTAAATCTGGAGATGAAGCATTCTTACATCCCATCCCAGGAGCAAAGGGTGCAAGGCACAAAGAACACACACAGGGTAGCCAGGTCTGATGGGTACTTATATTAGCTGTTCTTTCCACTGACACTATCCAGGAAGAGCAAGCTAAAAGCAGTCAAGCACACACTCCACTGAAACAAAAATGATGTTTTCATAGAAGCCTACTGGGGCTTGTTTGCACAGCCTGAATCTGGGGCAAACAGCTTGCTGCATCTCTTAATGCCTAGTCTCAGCACTTAGTTAATTTGGGATCTATTTCTTGCCTATTAAAAATAAAAACAGTTGCATTCACTCTTCAGCATGAATTGTTTTCTGGAAAGCATTGTGGCAATGTGAGATTGTTAGGCAGTTGTATTAGACAGTGACATATTCAGGCTCCCCTGTGATGGGGGGGGGCACATTTCAGATAATCACTTTAAATATTTCACTAACACAGTAGTAAATATTTAAAAAGCGTATAGTGATAATGCTGTTTATCATACTCATTCCTTTATTTCCAAGAAAGCTGGTCTTCTGAGGATATGCAGTCAAAAACTCTCCCTAGAACATCATCATTTGTAATGGATGCTCCTATATAGTTTATTTTTGTTTATACTAGCAGCCGGGGAGTCAAGGCAACCGGGGGAAGTACAAAAGCAAAAAAAAATAATTATCATTGAGGAGATAAGGGGAAGCCACCGAAAAAACACTGCTCGGCACCCGTGGAGCTTTCTACCTACTAAAGTAATGAATTAGTCATCCAGAAGGGCATGAATGTTCCCAGCAGCAGAAGCTTGCCCTGTTGTCCAGGAAGGTTTAATTGTCAGATTCTTACCAGTAGGAGTGACAGTGAAGTGCCTCCTTCTGCCATGGTGTGATGCTACCATCTTTTCTCCCTTTGGGTCCAACGCTTTTTGAAAATGTAGACAAAGTCCAAATTTTATCCTAATGCCTAGCGACTCTTCCATGAATATTGCATAATTATTGAAAGATAGTATCTTATGAATTTGAAGGTATTTGCTTACAGTTGTTTTTTTTTTTTTTTTTTTTTTGCATTTACATAGAAAGTCACTTGGAACAGGCATCTTTGTTAGTGCCTTAGTGGGATCTTCTCATGGGATTTCTCAGAGATTTATGTGTTTGGAACCAAACTTAGATCAAAAAAAGTATACAGAAGGTTCTGTAAAGTATCATGGGAGTGATGGATCTCATAGTATATTGCTGTCACACAAATAATTCTTTCCCAGCTAGCCTGCCTGCTGCCCTAGTGCGTACTCACCTGGGAACTCTATAAAGGGTACAGAATTTAAATTTGTACCTTCCTACAACCTAGCGAATTTCCTTCCTACCACTTCATCCCTTAAAAAAAAATGAAAGTAAAGTTTTAAATAGTCTCCTTTTAGAAAGAAGGGTCCATGTATTGCAGTCGGTGAAAGTAGAGATGATAGAGCTAGACCTATTACTAGTCTGTGAAATCAGGCACATTTCCAAAGGGCTCTGAGAATCTGTGTCTCCATGTCTAGAGGTGACTCAGTTCCTCCCTCACAGAGGTGATGAGTAAATGTGATGATACACGGAAAGAACCCAGCACAACATCTGGCATATACATTATAGTTATTCTTTTATTATCATGGAGTTTTCTTAATCCAGGCCATTTGGTCTCAAAAACTATTCTCTGGAAAAGCAAACTTGGGACCTACCTCAGCTGAAAAGAGTAGTTTAATTTGCATCATGAGGCAACAGCTCCATTGCAAGGAAGAAAGGACTCTCCTTCGAAACTGGAGAATTTAATGGCTCGTGAGAATGAGTTCACTTTCCGTCCCAGAAAACTCACTTCCAGGCAGAGATGTCGAGGAGTGTGTCCTGACTGAGGAGGCCCAGCAGCTTCCATGTAGTACTCAGATGTCGGCTTCTCTGCTGTAGCAAAGGGCAGAGAGGCGAAAGGCCTGTGTGCCGGGAAGTAAAAGCACCTTGCCTGTATTTTATTTCATTGCTCAAGCCATCACTTCATTTACTTCCATCTTATGTTTGGGCAGGTACACATGTGGCAATTTTACAGCTTGTGGGAAGCTAATTAATAATAATTCAGATAAAGCAAATGCTTTTCTTTTGGCAAGGGCACTGTAGATCAATTTAAGTCAAATATGTCCAGTGCTGTTGGAATAATAAACTCTTTCATAGTATTAGAGATACTATAAAATCCACAGACTGTGTACAACCTGAATGGGATTAAAGACAGGTAATTAATCTTCTCTGCATTTTCTTATCAGGGAAAACAGATTTTTAGACGGAAGTTTTGTACAATTTTTAAATTATTTAGAAACTCGTGTCCCATTTTTCCTATAAGAGATTTCTGTCCCAACTAGATTCTAAATGTTATTAAAATGTCAAAAATGTGCCATCAATCAATGCCAGATTAAATTACCTTTTACATTAATTTTGTACTTTAGAAATTGTGTCAGATCTAGATCTATTCTCATTTGACCCAGTGATGTTCACAGAGCAGTTGTTAACACCCCCATTTGATAGAAAAGGAAACTCCGGGACAGAAAAGGTAAGGGTCTTACCCAGTTATGCAGTTAGTGGCAGAGCTAGATTAGAACTCATGTTTCCTATCTCATAGTCCCAATAATATCCCATCACACATAAAGCCTTTCTAAGTGATACAAGCCATAATGATGGTTTCCATCAATCCACATACAGAGAAGTCTCCTTTTGTCCTTTGGTCTATTGAAGAGAGCAATTCATGAAACATCAAGCAACCAGCACAGCACATTTACACCATGGAAATTAGCAAAGGGTAGGTTTCTGCCTGTCTATTACCATGATAACCAAGGCAACTAAACTACATGAAGATTCTGAAAATCTACCACAAGGATTCTGATTGGGCAGGTTCTATTCTGGGTCCTAATTTAGTATGTTGTGGGTAAAACCCAAACATCTCACTATATATTAAATTATATATAAATGTTACATATATATATATATAATTATTAAATTCTATATTAAATTATATAATATATATTAAATTATTAAAGTATATATAAATTAGATTATTTTAAGTTATATTAAGTTAAATTAATATTACATTATATATATAATTTAAATTATATATGAAATTATATATTTTATATAATTTAAATTATATATATATAATGTAATATATATAAATTTATATTTATTACATATATTTATAATGATATGTCTTATTAACTTCAATATTTAATATTTAAATTGTGTATCATTTATAATTCAAAAGAGACAAGAATAGACAAAAATTTTTCTTTCCTTCCTCTGCCTCTCATCTACCCAATTTCTTTCCCTGGAACCAATATCAATCATCTTGGTATTCTTCTAGAGCTATTTTATTAACATACCATGCAAAGACATAGTTAAAAAGACAAATTATGAGAAAATATTTAATAATTTTTAATGCTTATTTTTGAGAGAGAGACAGAGTGTGAGTAAGGGAGGGGGCAGAGAGAAAGGCAGACACAGAATCCAAAGCAGGCTCCAGGCTCTGAGCTGTCAGCACAGAGCCCGTCACGGGGCTCCAACACACACCATGAGATCATGACCTGAGCCGAAGTTTGAGGCTTACCCAACTGAGCCACCCAGGTGCCCCAATATTTTCACATAATTTGGCTCATTTTAAGCAAGTTCCACCAATGATTACGGTGCAGGTAGTCTTCAGCTGATCAGTCAACTCCCCTGGAAAGAATACTGATGCTTCTAGAACACAGAAACCCCTTGTGGGAAGCTCAAACAGTCCTCTTCACACTTGAGTGTGTATCGGAATGACCTGCAGGGCTTGGACACAGATGGCTGGCTCCTTTGCTTGGAGAATCAACCATCCAAAGCAGTATTTATGAAGTTCTACACTCATAACTTAAGTTCCTTTCAAAATAAAACCTGAAATGGCCATAAAAACAGCAGTATTTGTGGTCCTTACTAGGTTGCAGGGACTGTTTCAACCACTTAAATATACTAACTTGTTTAAGCTTGCAATAGTTACATGAGGGAGATACTATTATCCCAGTTTACTGAGGGGAAATTGAGGCACACAGATTTAGTAACTTCCCCAACTTCATTCATTCAGGTGGTTAGTGAGAGAACCAATCAAACCCCAGAACCACCAGTCTGTGCTGTCTTCCAGTCCTCAAGACAAAGCCTCACAGACACTTGCTTACAAATCCTCAGCACCAAATTTGATTGAGAGCCTCTCACTTACCACATAGCTCCCAGATGTAAAATGTAGTAACACAAAAGATAAATATGTGCTTTTTTTTTTTGACAGAAGGAATTTTCATTTTAACACATGCAAATAAAATTCCTTTTGTTAGTTTCTGCTGTAATGAATTTGAGAAATTCACAAATTACTTGCAGCTGTATAGGAAGTTCTGTAAAATGAGGCATACCAGTATTTTGTACCCAATAACAATTTTAAAAAATCTATATTTAAGTAATCTCTACACCAAATGTGGAGTCTGAACGCAGGACCCCAAGATCAAGAGTTGCATGGTCTACCAACTGAGCCAACCAAACGCTCCTATACCCAGTAACAACTTTTTATAAGTGTAGTGGATCACATAAGGTTGATATACAAAATTGTATACAACATACAAAATATTGCCCTGGTTAATGTATATATGGAGCTATTTAATTCAAAGCAGTTGGGTGTATTTACTATGCGTGATGGATCCAACACCAGCTTTGCAAAAGGCAATTGTTAATTTTTGACATACTATATAGATGTGCTGATAACACACTGTCAACAGGAAGTTTTTTCTTTGGAGAACAGGTTGTTAAACACTTACGAGCATACCACTGGTCGTATATTCCAAACCAAATACACACATTACACACATTTTTCCTGAATAGTGACTTCTAAGAAGGAAGATATTTTAAGTGGTACGTTACTAATATGGGCACATTAAATAGAATGTTAATCACGGTATTGACTTCTTAACTTTAATCACTGAATTCTTGCCAGTAACCAAAAATGTAGATTAGACACACAGAATTTATCTCCTATCCCTTTGCTATTAAGTATCTAAATAATTATTTCTGTAGTCAACATCCCTAAAGCTAAAATACATGATTAGGGAAAGGTGCCCCCAGGTTCTTGTTCTTAGAGTCCTAGAATGGCGATCAGAAGCTGAGATGTGTAATAACTCCTCTGGTAACAGAATGAAGAATGTGGAGTGTATCTGGAGTAGGCTTGATAAGTTAATATCGTACTTTGCTTCTAAGTTTCTTGTCTTTGAGTGTTGTATCATTTCTTAAAATCAAGTCACATTTTGGAATTTTCTAGCTTTAAATAGGCTTGGAATTTCCCCACATAATTAGGGCAAATATGTAAATAATCTCAACCTGTTGACCCTTTCTTTCCCTAAAATGATAAGAAATTTTCTCTTTACTTACATTAGTAGTGGCTGCAGTTTCAATCTCTGAGTAAATTAAATGCATTCAATAGTATTTTAATTACCTACTCCTTGTAATTTTTTATTTTAATTCCAGTGTAATTAACAGAGTAGGATATTAATTTTAAGTGTACAATATAATGATTAAATAATTCCATATATTACTCAAGGCTCATCAAGATAAATGTACTCTTAATTCCCATCACCTATTTCACCCATTCCCCCATGCATCTCCCCTCTGGTAACCATCTGTTTGTTCTGTATAGTTAAAGTCCAGTTTTTTTATTTCTCTGACTGGCTTAGTTCACTTAGTGCTATTAGATCTATCCATGTTCTTACCAATGGCAAGATTTCACTCTTTTTATGGCTGAATAATATTCCATTATAAATATATGTATATGTATATTATACACATATACATATGTATATATGTATATATATACACATATATACATATGTCACATCTTCTTTCTCCATCTATTGATGTACAGTCGGGCTGCTTCCATATTTTGGCTCTTGTAAATAATGCTGCAATAAGCATAGGGATGCATATATCCTTTTGAATTAGTGTTTCTGTATTCTTTGAGCAAATACCCAGGAGTTCAATTACTGGATCATATGGTAGTTCTATTTTTTTTTTTTTTGAGGAAATTCCATACTGTCTGCCAAAGTAGCTACACCAGTTTGCATTCCCATCCATAGTGCAAGAGGGTACCTTTTTCTCCACATCCTCCCCAACACTTGTCATTTCTTGTGTTGTTGATTTTAGCCATTCTGACAAGTGTGAGTTGGTATCTCATTGTGGTTTTCATTTGCATTTCCCTGATGATGAGTGAAGTTGAGCAACTTTTCATTATCTTTTGGCCAACTATATGTCGTCTTTGGAGAAATGTCTGTTCATGACTTTTGCCCATTTTTAATTGGATTATTTGTTTTATTGGGGTTTTGAGTTGTATAAGTTCTTTATATATTTTATATACTAACTTTTTGTTACTAACCTACTCCCTGTTAAGCCAAAACTGATGGTCAAGAATTCAATTTGGTAATTAGAAAAGTGTTTTTAGATGGAACTTTTACTGCTATCAAAATCCCTGAATGAAAGCGTGCAGTATCATGTGGCAATGAACACATTTATGGTGACCAGCATTGTACGGATGGTGTTGAAGGTTTTTCAAGGGATTACACAATTTGTAGAATTTCATTCTACAAAACTACACTGACCCCCTACCCCCAGCACTCTAAAGCCACTGAAAAGCTTTCTCTGAAGACCTGTTTAACTCCTAATAGAAGAGTGCAGAGAAACAAAAGATCTTCCATGGCAGCTGTTTTCCTCAGTCCTGACAGAAAGGGAAAGGGACCCAGATGGGGGCATCTTTGAGGATTGTAGCTCTGGGCAGCTGCTCTCCTGAATCCCACCATGGCTGCCTAGGACCTTCATTCATTCTCTCAGGACCAGAAAATACAAAGCCAGCTCTCTCCCTTGGGAACACCAAAAATCTCCACTTGCATGAAAAATACAGTAAAGCCTTTCATTCTTTACATTGGCCTCACTGTTTTTAAAAAAAAAAAAAAAGATACAAGAGTGGTGGTGGTGGTGAGTCCAGTTCAAATCACAGCATTTGCTCCCTGTATAACTCAGCGTTGCCCCAGGCCAGGTACTCTGGAATAGTGACTTGTTTGTGACAGACAGAAGTTGTTGGAGGAGTTTTAGGGGGATTTTTGAGTGGATAGAGAAAGGAGGATTTGGGGTGAGGAAGGGAAACGTTCCCTTGTTAAACCTGCAGAAAGTCTTTCTTTTGTCCCAGGTTTCCCAAACGTTGCTGTTCTCTTCAGGCAATTTTATCTAATTAACATCTATTTTTCACATCTTTACACAGTAATCACTGTTCAATTACTGGAACCCAGCTGCTGATGCTAAAAAGTACTGAAAAATCAAATTCCTACAATAAATCCTTAAATGCCCTCATCATCACCTAAATGAAGACAAAGCAATTTGATTCTTCAACTGCCCCCTCTTTTACCCATGTACCTTCATTCCCTTTTTATGAATCCTTTTGTGACTTTGGTTCTGTCCAAACCCATTACTGAAGGCCACAAGGCAAGAGTCAAAAACAAATAAATAAATATGAACAGGGGTGCATAGGTGGCTCAGTTGGTTAAGGGAATGACTCTTGATTTCAGGTCATGGTCTCACAGTTTGTGAGTTCAAGCCCTGCGTGGGGCTCTGTGCTGACAGTGTTGGGCCTTCTTGGGATTCTCTCTGCCACTCCCCCACACTCTCTCTCAAACTTAAAAAGAAAGACAAACCTGAACACAAACACAGAAGTTTCCATGTAAGGATTGTAAGGGATTTAAATATTTACATATTCTTTGCTTTTAAGGAATCAAACTAATTTTGAAGAGCATTTTATCTAAAGTTAATATTCATGTGTGTATTCGCTCCAGAGAATTTTACCCTCCAGAGGAAAAATGTTGTCATCCGTTTGCATGTTCTTTAAGTGTTAGCTTTATAAGAGATGTGGTCATTGAAATCTTTCCCCAAAGGCATTACAAACTTGACTTATTAGATTGGTTAATAATTTTTATTTTATTAAAAATTTTTTAATGTTTATTTTTTAAGAGAGAGAAAGAGAGGATGGAAGAGGGGCAGAGAAAGAGTGAGACACAGAATGCGAAGCAAGCTCCAGGCTCTGAGCTGTCTGCACAGAGCCTGATGCTTGGGCTTGATGCTTGGGCCCAAACCTACAAACTGTGAGATCATGACTTGAGCCAAAGTGAGACATGTAACTAAGCCACTCAGGTGCCCCCCAAATTTGGCCTTTTAAAAATTAAGCACTGGGGCACTTGGGTGGCTCAGTTGGTCAAGCGTTTGACTTTGGCTCAGGTCATGATCTTGGGGTTTGTGAGTTTGAGTCCTGCGTTGGGCTCTGACAGCTCAGAGCCTGGAGTCTGCTTCAGATAGTGTCACCCTTTCTCTCTTCCCCTCTTCCACTCACTCTCTCTCTCTCACTCTAAAAGATAAGTATTTTTAAAAAGGCCAAATAGAATTTTTCATGTACATTATGTATATTTTACAACATGTTGGCTACCTTAAATCTTTGAGTAAGAGGAGAAGGAGGGGGAGGTAGAAGGGGAGAAGGAATAAAGTAGAACAAGAAAAAAAAGGAAAATGGAAAGAGGGATTAGAAAAGAAAGATAGTGACTTTTTATGTTATTGATGTGAAAAAATGCAGTTACGCAGTGTAGTTATAAAACTTACAGTGAGACTTTGCTATTTTAAGTTAAAAACAAAGGGAGAACCAAGATTTGCTGAGGGCTTCCTACATGCCAACCATGTTATGTGCTTCAACTCATTTAAAAACCTCAACAAATAGTTGAAAAATATGTATTATCTTTGACCTTAGGAAACAGGCTCCCTCGGTTTAAGTGCCATGATTAACAGAATTAATCAGCAGTTGCAAGATCAGGCATTGGAACCTTTCTGTGCTGTTTCCATGATGTGTTTTTGTTTCCATGGCATGCCTTTATGTCTTTGATTTCTTGATCATTGGTTGTGAATTCCAAGTCTTTGAGCATGAACTCAGCCCCTAATTATGAAATGGTTGATATGAAAATAGCACAGCCCATTATCCAGAATTTCTCACATTGGACTTCAAAACAACAATGGAGAGACAAAGGCAACATATTTCCTCAAGGGATAACAGAATTCATAAGCATCTCTCTTCTCACAGCAAAAACAACACAAAAATCAGTGATGTTTAGTTGGGGTTAAAATACAAGCTCCTTACTATTATAGTCTTTTGGCTGTAAAGATAGCATAGCCCTCAAAAGACAGGAGAATTTTCTTGATTCTAACCCCATACCTCTTACTTGATCTTAGAGAGTTTTGTCCTAAAACTATATTAATCCATTAAGATGAAACAAATATATTTTTCTTCAGATTTACATTGAAAGTACTCAGTTTTGAGATCGGCTTCCAGGATAAAAAATGTTACAGCAGAACCCCAGAATCCAAGGGAAACACCGACATATGGCTATGAGGAAGGAAATCTATATGCTTCCAGGATAGTGGCCATGTATCCTTCTTTGCCTTGGGCAGTGTTTTCACCTTTTACCCAGCATTATTATGAATACTGCCCCCACCCCTTCACAGAAGTGTCCCAGTTTGGGTGGTGTACTCTGTGGCCATTCTATCTATGGAAAACCTAGATCACCAGAGCAAACACAAATGTGTTTCCCATCTTGGGTTTTGCCATGCTGAGAGCATGCAATATTAACACACCATTATGAGACCTTAGTAAAGCTAAAACCAGTAAGTTATATAATGAATGTTACTTATTTAATCTATAAAATATGTTGAGAAGTAGTTCTTTGTCCCTCTGCTATGGCGGATTCTGTGTCTTTGCAGAGATAAATGGAGGAAGTTAAGCTAGACTATGTAGTCAGTGACAGACTTGAGTTTGAATCCTAGCCCTACCACTTACTGCATGAATGGCCTTGATCTAGTTGCTCAGACTTCCCTAAGCCCCAGTTGCATATTCCATTAAGGATAGGGAAATAATAGGAGGGCACCTGTTGGGATGAGCACTGGGTGTTGTATGGAAACCAATTTGACAATAAATTTCATAAAAAAAAAAATAGAAAAGAAATAATACCACCTGTCACCCAGAGTTGTTGTTGTTGTTGTTGTTTAATTTACATCCAAATTAGTTACCATAAGTTGAGGTTTTTTTAATTATTTTTTTAATGTTTGTTTATTTTTGAGAGAGCAAGAGACAGAGTGGGAGTGGGGGAGGGGCAGAGAGAGAGGGAGACACAGAATCTGAAGCAGGCTCTAGGCTCTGAGTCGTCAACACAGAGGCCAATGTGGGGCTTGAACCCTTGAACCACTAGATCATGACCTGAGCAGAAGTCAGATGCTTAACTGACTGAGCCACCCAGGCATCCCCAGAGTTGTTTTTAACAGAGTAACTGGGCTTTAGAGCCAGAAAGACGTCAGCTGAAATCCCACTTCTACCCCTTCTTTGCTATATAACCTTGTACAAGAAAATTGACCTAGAACTCAGTTTCGGCATCTCTGTAAGATGGTAAGGAGAACAGTTGCTCTCTCAGCGGAGGTTGTCTTGAGGACTGAAGAATATAGTGCATATTCAAGTAAGCATGTCATAAATTTATTATCATTATTTTGAAATATAAAATGGGACAGTCCTTAATAAGGCCTATAAATAAATTGTACCAGAAATTTAGTTAGTATTGCCTTTTTTTTTCTGGCCACACATTATTAGGTACTAATAGGCCTAGTTTAAATCAGTTTTCTTATCAAAATACCAAATTAAGGTTTCACTTGCTTTTAAATACTCAAGTTTTCACACAAACATAACATAAATTATACCCTTGAAGTGGCTGAACTAAAACCTCAAATGACATTGTTTTCCATAAAACAAAGTTGGAATTGCTACAATCCATTACCCTTATGAAAGCTATTTTAAATGCTGAGCTCTTTCATACTTTGATTTTGACTGTAATTTTTTAGTCATGAAAATTTGGGTTTGCTGAGTCATTTATTAGTTTTATTTCAAGACAATTTATCCAGATGAGGTTAATTAGCAGGTAATATGATTCCCTAGGACTCTAGGAAATGTTTACCAAAATACAAATCAACTGGCAAATACATACAAGCTTCCCTAATACATGTGACTATACACACACACACTTTATACAGTGTATACACACACACACTTTATACAGTATTACCATGTATAGTGTATTTGTATGTAGTGTGCGACTATAATCTCCAAAGAGATAAATAGGTATCAACTCACATGCACACATGTGTATATGTATACATATAAAGTTCTCATCCCTTTGTATATATTTGCAACTGAAAGAAATAAACCAAGAAATCAATTAAGATGTGATTTCTCAGTTCCCTCATTAGAAGTAACTCAAATGAGGGGCGCCTGGGTGGCGCAGTCGGTTAAGCGTCCGACTTCAGCCAGGTCACGATCTCGCGGTCCGGGAGTTCGAGCCCCGCGTCAGGCTCTGGGCTGATGGCTCAGAGCCTGGAGCCTGTTTCCGATTCTGTGTCTCCCTCTCTCTCTGCCCCTTCCCCGTTCATGCTCTGTCTCTCTCTGTCCCAAAAATAAATAAACGTTGAAAAAAAAATTAAAAAAAAAAAAAAGAAGTAACTCAAATGAAAGAAGAATATTCACTAATACTCTATCTGTACCAATTGGTGCCAAGCAGTAAGACGGAAAGCCATGCCCAGCACTGCACTGGGAGAGAGAGTGGGAGCATGGAAGGTAGAGAGTGTCCACAGAGGGCTGAGTGAGAGTCCCCATTCCAGCATCTGTCCCATGTTTGACTCCTACTACTGCTTTTACAGAATCCCAACACATGAAATGTCAGGAGCAAAAAGCCTGTTCCATAAGTATTTCCCCCAAAGTGTGCGATGCATTCCAATGCAATACTCTGAATTTAGATTGTACAAAACGTTTAGTAATCATGAATTAATAAGCATAAAGTTAGTGCCTTTTAACTTTACCATGCTCCTACTACAGTGAGGAGACTCAGTTTGAACACCTCTCTGAAGGAGAACAGGTCTCTGGTTCAGAGCTTTGGAAAATAAGAAATTTTAGCTAGAAAATAGCCTTTTGCTTCCATTGTATGTTTTTTTTTTAATACTTTTCCATTTATTAATTTCCATTCTGTTTCTCTATTTCAATTATACAGTAAGGGGCGCCTGAGTGGCTCAGATGGTTAAATGTCTGACTCTTGGTTTCAGCTCAGGTCATGATCTCATAGTTCGTGGGTTTGAGTCCCACAGCAGGCTCTGTGCTGGCATCAGGAAACCTGCTTGGGATTCTGTCTGCCCCTTCCTCGCTCGCTCACACACTCTCTCTCTCTCTCTCTCATAATTTTTAAAGAAAATTTTGTGTTGTTTATCCTATTTACTGTATAGAGTCAACAAAAGTTAAGACAGTGATAACAAGAATGACATTTGGAAACTGCTACTGTTATTATCACCTATCAGCAGAAGGCTTACCACCTGCTTTGCTCAAGGTACTGCGCTGAGCAAAAGAGTACTGTCCTCCACCTTTCTTCCTTCATGAGACAAATAGGCAATAAAAAGCACATGTATACATGGAAAGATCTACTCTACAGGTCGGGCTGAGGCTTGTGGATAGTTCCCTTTCTAGCATCCATGACTTTGAGTCCTTCCTTTGTCACTTACTCTCCACCTGCAGTTTGAGCCTACCATGGTTAAGAAGTGCTCTTCCAAGAAGGCAAATAGGTGCGACTTCAAGAACCTAGATTCTACTAGAGCAGATGAGACACGAGCATACCTAATATATGCAGGGGAATACTAAGATACTGACAAGCACTATGATAGTCACAGTGAAAACAGAAACGGTCACCAAAATGGGACTTAAATTCTTCCCTAACTTTGGAAGGCGACCCTTTAAGTAACTAATAAAAAACATAGCAGGTCATGTCAATATATCAGTTATCCACTAGCACAGAGGTTTGCTGTGATTGAATTTCAAAAGATTTTCGTCATGTTTTTATGTTGTTGTTTTTTTTTTCAAAATTAGTGTAATATAATGGACATTGAAAACATTTGTTGAACAAGAAACAAATAGAATTGATTGTGCTATGAGCAGTGGATATTCTGACACTTAACACTTTGGTGTACTTCTTTACAATCTTTCAATACCTAAGGGTATTTTTCCCTTCACTATATTCACAATAGAGATACAAATTCATATCCCACTTTGTTCAATTTACATTTTTTATGTAAAAATCTTTCAAGTTGTTAAGTATCTCCTATAACAATAGTTTTAATGCCTGCATAATAGTCAACTTGAGAAGATGAATCACAGATAATGAAATTACTTCTCCATGACTGGTCATGGTTTTATGCAATATTTGAATTTATTAAATAATGTAGTAACATGTGTCTTTGATGTTTAAAGTTATAATTTGATTCCAATTTGGGAGAATGATATTAATATCATTAATTTTTTTACTGGACAGAATTTCCTTACTAGACTACCAAATGTTTGAAAACAAGAATTCCATTTACTCATCTCTGTCCCCAGCTCTGCCTTGCATGTAGAAGGTACCTAGTATATGTATATGGAGTTGAATTAAATATACTTTTTTCTTTGACAGTATCCCTGCTCTTTCGCAGAGGGAATTTAAGAAATCACTTGGCAGTCATCAGTTGTTAAATGAAGGGAACCTCTACAAGTATCTACTTAGACATTAAAATCTGTTATGAATGTCTTGGGATATAAAAACTACATACTCTTGCATAGTCTGTTTACTGTATAGCTTTTTTGTTAAAAAAAAAAAAAAGCTGCATTTCACCTTCATTTTCTCATCTAGAAAGTAGCTGGAAAAATGTTAGAAATCCTGTCACCTAGGAATCTAATAATGACTTAGTATGAATTAAGAATAGAAAAATGGGAATTTTAGATGCGATTCTGTATCTGACAAAGATGGGTACATCACTAAATGCCACAGTTGAACCTTAGTGTAGCAAGATATGATTGTTTCTCTAATGTGTAAAAAAGTCAGATGAATGCAAAATTACATCAATGATATTTTAGATAGATGATAAGGTAATTTTCCAGATGTCTAAATCTTTTCTGGAATAATTTGTAAATAAGCTAATAATAGAAGCTTTAATATATCCTTGCATACTAGATTGATAATTAAGATCAATTAATATTTTTTTTGGGAAGAGAATGGCTAGCTGCTTACCAAACCGATTTGCCAGCCTCCCATGCAGTTAGATGTGCCCATGAGACTGAGTTCTGGCTAAAGAAATGTGAGCAGTAATTACAAGTGCTATTGTCAGGTCTGGCTCTCTTACCCATAATCCTCCTTCTTTCTCCATATGGAATGGAAAGGACTTCAAAGATCTCAATGAGTGTGGAGACAAAAAATACACAGGCACAAGTCCCTCGGTGTTTTAATGGAGCAGAACTAATAAACTACTGGTTTAAGCCCCTGGGATTTCAGGATTTATCTGTTACAAAAGCCTGCAGAAATTTATATTTGTTCATTTCCAGAATGTTCCAGATGGGATTTAAGACAGCTATCTTGTCTGAACAGCTTTAAATAAGAAAGGAGCTAAAATGTCTAGGTGCTTTCAGCACCAACTAATTAAAACCAGGTAATCTCCAGCAAGATTCCCCTTCATTCATGAAGACTCATACTTCAAAAAGAGTCTAGTTTTTCACAAGACAATAGATAAAAATCAAGAATTTAAAAGGGGAACTACTTAACAGAATTCTACTCCATTTGATTTTATTTTCCCAAGTAAAATTTAATAATCTTATGAAATAGAAATAATGGTCTTCTGTGGTCACTTCATAGAAAAGTGGACATTTCTTCATAGAAATGTGGACATTTCATAGAGAGTGGCCTGAGTGGATCTTGAGGACTGAGCAGTTAGTACAGAAAGGCAGGCAACATTTTATTTTTTTAACTCTACCTTCAGAGGGATTTAAATGACTAACCGGCAAGAATTTTTACCCTAGATTGTGGTTTCCTGAATTTTCTCATTTGTGATATGAGATACCTAACCAAATCTTAACATCTACCTCAAAAGGTTAACCCAGTGCTTCCAGAAAACTATCCCTGCAGGATGGATAGGCTTTTAGTACTCCCTCCAAGTAAGAAATTTTATAGGTCTAAGAGCCATCATCTGTAATATTTCCTTTCTCCAGATAAATAACAATAATAATTCTCAAATAAATTCTCCAAATAAAGAACAGTAATAGCCAATATGTATGGAACTCTGACATCATATGCATATGACATTCTACTCTCACAATAACAGTAGGGTAGTTACTATAATTCCCATTTTAAGGTAAGAAAACTGAGAATAAGAGATAGTTCAGACTTAAACACTTTATTTTGTGTATCTATCCTCTTAGCCATTACCTTATAATGCCATACAGATTTGAAGCACTGCATATCACATTTGTGAGGCCCTCAGCATCTTAGCCAACTACCCTTTAATAATATTAATTTCAAAGAGAGATCTCAAAGCTAGACAAAAAGCACTTTCATCTTTAAAAGGTTTAAGTAGAATGTGCATATTCTGTATGTCCAAGTATTTCTATGTAGGCCAAAAAAACTCAGAACTGTGGGAGAAGAGCAAATAATTTGCATTTCAAAGAGATGAAAATAATCACAAGAACAGAGGGCTCTCCAATTTGAGGAAAGATTAAACAGAAACTATTAATTAATGACTTAAAACAAGCTCTGCTAATTGTTTACTAGTCACTTGAATACAAAATGAACTTGTGTTTTGAAATAGATACAGTCCAGTGGAACGTGGAATCAGAACCATGAAAAAAGACACCAAAGCATAGCCCAGAGGGAAAAATGAGGAAATTTTAAAAGGAAGCATTACTTTCTTAGTTGCTTAAATAGTTGCTATCTGAGATGAGTTGTATTTAGTCATACTATATGAGAAAGGATTAAAGGAGCACAGGATAAAAGTTAAGAGCTCTGCCTATGAAGCTGAACAATTTTCATAGAAATGGTGGTGCCATTACTGATTAAGGCTCTATGACCTTTGGCAAATGACTCAACCAACAAGCAGGGTAGAGACACAAGTGCTTCCAGAAGATGTGTGGAATCCTTCCTAGTCTTCCACTGTAGTTAAGGGCACATCATGACTTCTGACTTCTTCCTGAAAAATCTAGAGAATACATATTAGGCTAGACAGCCTCTTTTGTGGCAGAGTGGACGAAGTTGCCGCTGTATTGGGATTATTCTGCATTGACAGAGTTTTTCTGGGCAACTGAGTTTTCCCCGTGCAAAATGAGAGCAAAAAGCATGAGAGCACCAATACATGTCTCAGGTCCTTTCAAGAATGCCACTGGGACGTTAATGGGGCCTCAGCAAAAATTAGCTGGTGATTATTCCTAGGGACAGTGGCAGGAGTACTCCACAAGCCAGAATAGAGATTCACTCTTCCAGATCAAGGGAAATATAGCTGAGATAGCCTGTGATCATGTGAGTCCCAAAGAGCCCCAGAATTTGCCCCATAAGAGGAACCAGTTTTCAAATATCCCAGTCTCAGAGGACACTAAGTTATTTATAAAAGCTGCAGGTAAATAAGAAGTTTCCTGATCTCTCTTGAATCAATTACAAAGGGACAATAGAAAAAAAATCTTAATATGCTGTCTGACTACATCTGTGAGTCCTGCTTGTTCAATTTACTAGTTGTATGACCATTTTATATTAATTTCATTGCATTAAATCATATTAACAGCTATTTTTATACAGATAGATATTTGCAATTATCATTTGGTTTCAAGCCTATATAGATAATGTGAGTTAACTAACCAACTACAGATCAAAATGCTATCTTCAGCTATTTACACAATTGGCAATCTGCATGTAATTAAGGGAGGTATCTGCAGTAGTGGGTAACCTACATGTACATGTACACCTACCTACATGAGCCACTGAGTGATTTAATCATTACATTTGTGACTTGTGTTTAAAAAATATTATAATATAAAAAACCATGGATGCTCTCCAAATCTGGCTTTCATGTTGGCTGTTTTCACTTTCTCCTTGAATGCTTTTCAGGTTGAGCCTCGATATTGAAAGTTTCTATTTCCACCCTACAAAAATTGAGTCAAGAGAAAAAGGTAAAAATACAATGCTTCGGAGGGTAATTGGAGATCATGTAGAAGGATAAATTTTATTCTGTAGAAAGTTCAAATCCAGTGTACACTGGGGGTCCTTCAAAGAACATAGGAAACCCTCGTGAATTTCAAGACTTACACTAAAATTGATTTCTTAGTTTTCAAATGTCTTAAACAACTTCCACAGCTCTTCAGGATCTGATTTTAGCACAGACCGGAATTTCTGAATTTACAGTTTTAGACACCTTGACACTATCCCCTCAGGTGTATTTTGGACACCTTTTTCATTAAATGCTTTCTTTTTCTTCCCCACCTCCCTCAGCACCCACCTCTCTCTATTGCAAAATAGCTTTATTGGGGGAAAAAATCCTACCATTAGCTAGTGTGAACATTTAAAGAGATTTCTCTGCTCTCCATTGTTTTTGTTCCCTTGTTCATCTGCCAGAGAACTAAATTAATCATAGGATTCCCAGCATAAACAATTTATCATTACCTTATCGTCTATTAATGCAGCTGTTTCTTTTCTAAACTTACTTTTTAAACAACATCCAGCAACTATCACTTCTTTCCTTTACTGCTTGTTTTCTTAGATGTAGGCTGCTTAAAGCTTTCCATTTTTCCTTCTCACTGTATCATCCATTTGAGGACCTTTTTCTCTAATATTCTCGCAGTCTGTACTCAGAGGAAATGCATGATTTGGCATTTTTTTTTATTTGGCATGATATCTCAACAAACCAAACCATCATCCCATAAAAAAATGATAATGACCACTGTTATCTATGTGCTAGGCACCTTACACGGACCATCTTTGATCCTTACACTTATTCTCCTTTATTACCACAATTTCACAGAGAAGTTGGGAATCAGAGACATCATCTTCCTACTTATGTTCAACAGCTAACAAAGGTCAAACTCAGAGTGTGATCTAGGTATTTCTGGATCCACATTTTTGCTATTTATGTTCCTTCTTTAAGCCTACTTCCTGATGTTTTAGTTTGTGTTTCTTACATTAATAGCACAAGCTCTAAAATAAATACCCAGCACACAAAAAGTCTAAGTATCAAAATATCCAACTTTACCTACTAGGTTTAGAAAGGTATAATCAGTGTACCTGAGAGTCCCTTTGATCAGAATTAATAGAAAGGCCCTAGTCAGCTCCCTACAGATTTTAGTTCCTGCTTTATTCTTAATGAAATGAAGTTCATCTTGTCAAACCTTGGTCACAGTCAGACATGACAAGAAAGCCTTGATTGTAAGGCTTCTGCTGACAGTGAAAGCTAAGTGGAGTCAGCAGTTGACCCTTCTGGACTAAAAGTAAACAATATTTGTGATGAGAATAATAAAACACAGCCTTCCTACACAGTTTCCAAACTACATCAAAGAATGATGAGGAGATATGGCCCCAAAGTATCTACTTCTGCCTCACTGAAAGACTATGGTAGAAGAGGAAAGGTACTCCGCATCTGATGGGAGCTTGTCTGCTGCCTGCTTGCTAAGTACTTATCCACCCTTCTACTGGAACCAAAATAACCAATTTTTAAGGAAAAAATTCCAGATACTATCCATCTTATTCAAGCTCCTTTCTGATTAAATTGCAGCTATGACTGAAATTAGATACTGTCATCTCGTATGTTAGACACACTCAGCCAGATTAAGGGACCCAAACAATAAAATAAACTTTCCCTACAGCATTACTGGAACAAATCTGAAATAGAATGCCAGTTATCTCCTTATCTAACTGGTGATATGCAGATTGAACAAACTCTGCCAAAGAAGATTAAACTCTCTAGTAGAATTTATGAAAAGAAAAAAAGAAAAGAAAACCTCACTTTTTTTTTTTTTCAACGTTTTTATTTATTTTTGGGACAGAGAGAGACAGAGCATGAACGGGGGAGGGGCAGAGAGAGAGGGAGACACAGAATCGGAAACAGGCTCCAGGCTCTGAGCCATCAGCCCAGAGCCTGACGCGGGGCTCGAACTCACGGACCGCGAGATCGTGACCTGGCTGAAGCCGGACGCTTAACCGACTGCGCCACCCAGGCGCCCCAAGAAAACCTCACTTTTTACCTTCAATTCAAAATAAACTGAGAAATACAGAGTGTGTAATCAAACTTTTATCTAGAACATAAAGAGTCCTGCAGTTGTAATAGAAAATACACTTTCCCTTTTCTACCAAAGAAATACTTTAAAAGCATTTGAAAAACATTTTCAAGGAGTAAAACAGTAAACTGCCCAGAGAACCCACACATCTTGGCCCACTGATAGACACATTTGAGGAAACCAGGAATTCCTCATCCAGTAACTCTCCTTAAGCTTGCCATCTCAATGGATGACACTAAGTCCTATCCAGTTGACAAAAGGCTAGAAATCATCTTGGCATCTTCTCCTATATCTCTCATAGCCCATCCATAACTAAATCATTTCTAAACACATATTGAGTCTATCCATTTACCCAAACCTATTCCTATGGCCCTAATCAAGACCACTTTTATTCTGGCTTGAATGAATTTAACAGCTTCCAGAGTTTCAACTTTTTCCCTCCTGCCTATCTATTTTTCATGCTGCAGTCAGATTAATCGTCCCCAAATATAAATCTGATCATATCACCATTTTGCATAAAACACTTTAATAGCTTTCTGTTGCCCTCAGGATAAAGTGCACACAGCTTATCACAGTTTACAAGCCCATTCTAAATCATTCCTCTAATTACCTCTTCAGCCTCTTTTCTATTTCTCTCCTGTATTTGCTCCATCTATTGTGGACTACTTTAATTCTCCAATCACAGAGTGTTTCCACTGTGTCCATGCCATTGTACTGTTTTCTGTGCCTAGAAATTACTGTATCTCTCTCCATGAAGGATGATGTTGGAGGGGAGGGGATGGAAATGGAAATACACTGTTGCAAGGTTACCATGTATTTTGCCTAAAGCACTTTGATAACTCTAAATAGATTGTGATAAATTAAAGATGTGTACTGTAATCCCTAGAGCATTAAATAAAATGTACATAAATATAGAGAAAGTCAAAAGAATTGAAATGTTATACTAAAAATAGATTAAGATGAGAAAGGAACAAAAAATTCAAATAGTGACCAATAGACAACAAATAGCAAAATGGCACCCCAGAATGCAATCAGAATGTAAGTGGAGAAAGCAATCTAACAGAAGGTAGAGATTGCAGAGATCATGAAATTGATTCAAAAGTGAGAACTAGCCACATGTTGGCTATAAAAGAAACTACAAAGACACAAATATGTTTAGAGTTGAAGGATGGAAAAAGATATACCATAAAAACATTAAGCTCAAGAAAGCTAGAGTGGCTATATTAATCATTCAAAATGAGTTGAAGACAATGAGTATTATCAGAGACAAAGATGGACTCTTTCTAATCATAAAAGATCTGTAAAACAATCTCAGTAAATTTCAAAAGATTGGAAGGTGCAGAGTAGTTCTCTGACCACAACAGAATTACATAAATAAAATAAAGATTCTAGAAAAGATCTACCTAAATACTTGGAATAAGCTAACTCAATCCTAAATCATCCATGGGTCAAAAAAGAACAAAGTAAATTAGAAAAATATTTTCAATGAATAATTACACACACACACACACACACACACACTAAAATTTCTGAAATGCAGTTAAAGCAATGCATGGATTTATAGTTTTAAAAGCTTGTATTAGAAATGAGAAAGGTTCAAAATCAATGATCTAGGGTTCCACCCTACGAAGAAAATAAAAAGAGCAAAGTGAACCCAGATGAACCTATACCAAACATCCATCTATGTACATTAGTTAAATTATTTCCTTATGATAGATCTTCAGAAAAAAAAATTGTTCATCAGATCCACCCTCTACTTGAAGCATGGATATGTTTATTGGCATAGATTGTGATGATGAATTCACGGATGTGTACTCATCTCCCAACTCATCAACTTGTATGTCTTAAATATACCCAGTTTTTTGTATGTCAATCTCACCTCAATAAAGTGGTTTTTAAAGATTACAAGTTAGGGGGCACCTGGGTCACTCAGTCAGTTAAGCATCCGACTTTAGATTTCAGCTAAGATCATGATCTCATGGTTCCTGAGACGGAGCCCCTCATGGGGCTACATGCTGATAACTCAAAGCCTGCTTGGGATTCTCTCTCTCCCTCTCTTCTGCCCCTCCCCCACTTGCAGGTGAGCATGTGAGCACAAACTGTCATGCTCTCTAAATAAATAAATGAAAAAAAAAACTTTAAAAAAATCACGTTAGGAAAAAAAAATGGTTCAAAGGGGTGAACATATGGAACTGAGATATATTTAATGTATCAAGTAACCTTCATCATTGTTCTCCCTGAACTTATTGAAGGTTGTCTCAGCTTATATTTCTTCTATCAGTTCCTTCTACTCTTGTTAATTCTGGATAAAAGTAATTACTAAACTTTGTTAATATGAAAGGTAAAAATGATATGCCCCTGTTGCTTAATTTACATTTCTTCTCTTATACCCGTGAAGTTGGTCACCTTTTCATATATTGGTTAGCTGTTTTAAGTTTGTATTACATTCATTGCCTTATTTTCCATTGACATTTACCTCTTTTCCTTGATGATTAATAAGAGCTGTTTATTTAATACTATTTTTAATCCCTTATCTATTATGAGTCTATTCTCCAATTTGACAATTGCCTTTGGGTGTTGAATAGATATGCTGTTTATTCGTTTGTTATGCTATTGTTTTTTAAATACATAGAATCAAATAGATCATTTTCTTTCACAGTTTCTAGCTTTATTCCTAGAAAATTCCTTTCAGCTCTATTATAAAATTATTGAATTTCCTCCTAACACATTATTTGTTCATGCATTTTCTCAATTCATCTAGAATTTATTTTATTGGAACAAGTAAAGTTGTGTAACTTTTCCCACTAAATAGCCAAACATTTATATTTTTCTCACTAAATTAACATGCCACCTTTTACCTATACTAACTTTTCAGATATACTTATATATAATTCCTTATTTTCTGTTTCTTTGACTCCATTTTTGTGTATCATGCTGTTTTATTGTAGTTTTACAACATATTTAAATATCTTGTAGAGTAAGTCTATTGCCATTACTATTGTTTAATATTTCTAATTACTCATTTTATCTTCTTTGAAATGAACTTGAGTATTCAAATCCAAAAATATTATCTCTGTGACATATGTATATACTGAGAACCAATGTCTTTATAATATTGAATCTGTTAAAATACATAGTATATGTCTCTTTTGTATATGTTTTGTTTTGTATATGTTTTGTTTTCTCAAGACTGAATATTTGTCGCATTCTATGTATTTCTCATTAAAATTTATTCTGAGGTACTTAACTTTCTCAGAGGTGCCATGACTACTCATTTGCGACTATGTTTTCTAAATGTTTTCATTTTGTAACATGTTAATTTACTTATTCTCCTATTCTAATTATTTTTGGGTGATTTGCTTTGATTTTCAAGGTAGACATTAATTTACCAACAATTATAGTTTTACCATTATCTTTTCCAATAATAATAATTCCTGTGTTCCTATATAATTGATGTCGCTAGCACTTTCTCAATCTTTGCCTTATTTCTACATTTGGGAGGCATTCCTCTAGTGATCCACCATTAAGTTTGATCCTAGTTATTTTTTCACAGATACATTTATGTGGATGTAGACATAGCATTACATGTATAACATATATGTAAACACTGTGATTGGAGAATGTACTTTTAATTGCTCTTGTACAATCTAGGAGTGAATATTAAAATTGATCATAACTTTTTATCTACAAATATTGGTTTTCACTACTGAGACTTACAACAAAAAAGGTGTTTGTGGATGAAGTGTATGCCTCAGGATCTCATGTCGAGAAGCAAAGCTCAACAACACATCTCTTGCTCTTCACATGAACAGCGAGTTCAGTGTCTGTTAACTATCTCCAGTTAAAGCATACTCATTTCCAACATCATCTGATGCCTATTTAAGTGCAGTTTAACATGTTCACTGGGTTGGAATTTAATATGAAAGTTCATTTATTTTTTTTTTCTTAGAAGTACGACTCTTTACACTCTTCACTATGTAACCCCCAATTTTTTTTTGTTCTTTATTTGAGAGAAAGAGAGAGAATACATACTGGGGAGGGGCAGAAAGAGAGAAACCCAAGCATGCTCCATGCTGTCAGTTCAGAGCCCAAGGTCAGGCTCAAACTCACAATCGTGAGGTAAAGACCTGAATGGAAATCAAGAGCCAGATGCTTAAATAACTGAGCCACCCAGGTGTCCGTGTAACCCAAAATCTTAAAGAAAGCATTTTCATCATCATAGTAGCCATTATGGTGCCTTGTTTCTGCCTCTCCCCTATAATTAAAATACCAAGAATATGAAGATATGATTAAGATCTTTCTGCTTACCTCAAAAAAGAAAACCCCTTCATAAATTAAGACTGACTGAATTCTGAAGGATGTATACCTTCTAACTGAAAGTTTTTAATAGAAAGTTTATATATGAAGCAAATAAAGCCCCAACCTCTTATAGTGGATGTACCTTTGTTTGTACTTTGAACCTCAGAGCCTGACATTGAATGAAGCTTCTATTAGCTTCATTCTGAACAGAGGATGATATCCCAACATTAGAGACACAAACAAGGATTCAAACTGAATAGGTTTCCTCTTAACCATTGACCTCTGTTGTCGTTGTCTGAGTTCAAAATAGAGCCTTTTGTGAAATGTATGCTGTTGGGCCTCACAGTCTCTGCCAGTGTCTCTCTTTCATTGTCAAATACTGACATTGTCATAAGTATAGGATGCTATTAATATTATCACCCTCATTTTACAGCCAAGAAAACCAAACTACAGGGAGCAAAACAACTTACCTCATGTAGCAATAAGGACAGCTCTCAGCTTTCAACCCACATGGGTGTGATTCCATATCCAGGGTCCATTCCATTGTACTTGCTGTTTCATCTACCTATCCATGTCCAAACTCAACTTTTCGTGCTCCTTTCTCCTGCAGGCCCGTGACCGAGGTGTAGACTAAGAAGTGGAGTCATGCTTCACACCGCCATATCATGTTGGCAGCCATTCCTGGGTCTGGCTGTGGTGTTACTCTTCATGGGATCCACCATTGGCTGCCCTGCTCGCTGTGAGTGCTCCGCCCAGAACAAATCTGTTAGCTGCCACAGAAGGCGGCTGATCGCCATCCCAGAGGGCATTCCCATCGAGACCAAAATCTTGGACCTCAGCAAGAACAGGCTGAAAAGTGTCAACCCTGAGGAATTCATATCATATCCTCTGCTGGAGGAGATAGACTTGAGTGACAATATCATCGCCAATGTGGAGCCAGGAGCATTTAACAATCTCTTTAACCTTCGTTCCCTCCGCCTAAAAGGCAATCGCCTAAAGCTGGTCCCTTTGGGAGTATTCACGGGGCTATCCAACCTCACCAAGCTGGACATTAGTGAGAATAAGATTGTCATTTTACTGGACTACATGTTCCAAGACCTTCATAACCTGAAGTTTCTAGAAGTGGGGGACAATGATTTGGTTTACATATCACACAGGGCCTTCAGTGGGCTGCTGAGCTTGGAGCAGCTCACCCTGGAGAAATGCAACCTAACAGCAGTACCAACAGAAGCCCTCTCCCACCTCCGCAGCCTCATCAGCCTGCATCTGAAGCATCTCAATATCAACAATATGCCTGTGTATGCCTTTAAAAGATTGTTCCACCTGAAACATCTAGAGATTGACTATTGGCCTTTACTGGATATGATGCCTGCCAATAGCCTCTATGGTCTTAACCTCACATCCCTCTCCATCACCAATACCAACCTGTCCACTGTTCCCTTCCTTGCCTTTAAACACCTGGTATATCTGACCCATCTTAACCTCTCCTACAATCCCATCAGCACTATCGAAGCAGGCATGTTCTCCGACCTGATCCGCCTTCAGGAGCTCCATATCGTGGGGGCCCAGCTCCGCACCATTGAGCCTCACTCCTTCCAAGGGCTCCGCTTCCTTCGTGTGCTCAACGTGTCTCAGAACCTACTGGAAACTTTGGAAGAGAATGTCTTCTCCTCCCCTAGGGCTTTGGAGGTCCTGAGCATCAATAACAACCCACTGGCCTGTGACTGCCGTCTCCTCTGGATCCTGCAGCGGCATCCCACTCTGCAATTTGGCGGCCAGCAGCCCATGTGTGCTGGTCCAGACACCATCCGTGAGAGATCCTTCAAGGATTTCCACAGCACTGCCCTTTCTTTTTACTTTACCTGCAAAAAACCCAAAATCCGTGAAAAGAAGTTGCAGCATCTGCTAGTGGATGAAGGGCAGACGGTCCAGCTAGAATGCAATGCTGATGGAGACCCTCAGCCTGTGATTTCCTGGGTGACCCCTCGAAGGCGTTTTATCACCACCAAGTCCAATGGAAGAGCCACCGTGTTGGGCGACGGCACCTTGGAAATCCGCTTTGCCCAGGATCAAGACAGTGGGATGTATGTTTGCATCGCTAGCAACGCCGCTGGGAACGACACCTTCACAGCCTCTTTAACAGTGAAAGGATTCACTTCAGATCGCTTCCTTTATGCCAACAGGACCCCTATGTACATGACTGACTCCAATGACACCATTTCCAATGGCACCAATGTCAATACCTTTTCCCTGGACCTTAAAACAATACTGGTATCTACAGCCATGGGCTGTTTCACATTCCTGGGAGTGGTTTTATTTTGTTTTCTCCTCCTTTTTGTGTGGAGCCGAGGGAAAGGCAAGCACAAAAACAGCATTGACCTTGAGTATGTACCCCGAAAAAACAATGGTGCTGTTGTGGAAGGGGAGGTGGCTGGACCCAGGAGGTTCAACATGAAAATGATTTGAGGGTCTACCGTTCACACTATTGTTTCTGTGTCATTGTGGGTAACCAGTGAGACAGCTGGCACAGTGAATTACTAGGTTAAAAGGCAGCCAAGTACAGCTGCCCCTGTGTCAAAGCAGGGTCCATGGAAGCAGGAGGACTTCTTATGGAGACTCTCCACCTACAGGCAGGCAGACATGTGTCAGAGCCCTTCACAGTGGGATACTAATTGTTTGCATTGCAAATATTGGCATTCTGGGGATCTCAGTAATGAACCTGAACCTTTGGCTCATGCTCATGGACAATTACTCAACATTTTCTACCACTGCAAAAACAAAAGAAAAAAAAAATAAAAAGGAACAACCTACAATGTAGGATTTACATATTAAAAAGACACATTTGTCTAAAACATACTCTACAGAAAAATTTGTATCTCTGATTATCATTTGTTAAAGCCTTGCATCATACCATATTGTTGATTCAGCACCACAAAGAAATCAATATATTCTTTACTCTTTTTTTTGAAACATATATGCTGTATATGTTTTAAAGCAATATGAATGAGAGGTTGTGCTTTTAGTTACTCACCATTATAGATCCAAGTGTGATTTCACCTTCCTTTACATAGAAATGACCCTGAGACTAGATCCCTGGAGTTATGGGCAGAGATATGTGGAATGAGGAGTTTGTCTGATGTAGGATGCCAAGAAATAGGACCCAAGGAAAAACTGCTCAACTCTGTTAACTTCTGTTACTATAAATAAAGGCATGTGCCTAGTTTTGATACAGAATGGAATATTTTTTATACTTGTGATATCACACTGGACCAGTTTACTGTAACAAAGCCCTTGGTTTCTCCAGAAGGTTGTGTGCCACTAGTTGTACCTGTAAAATGCAAGGTAGGTGTTAATAATGAAGATGATCCATTTAAACACAACTTGATTTTACTTTCATCAGTTGAGACTAATGGGTTAATAGGAAATCGAAGCGCATATAGTCGTTGTATATACTCATACGGTGATAATTTACCTTGTAGCTGAGATCAATAATTCGATGTTCAAAAGCTCTCTGGATGAAAAGGAGTTTTTCTCAGATGCCAACACAAACCAGGGTGATCCAGGCATACCATGATGTTAATGCAACTGAGGATCTGTTACAATGATAGCTGTCTGAAGGCTGGATTGCTGCCAGGAACTATCTAGCTACCATTCTGATGTTTTCTATTCAACTATTTACTGTACATACAGTATTATCTTGAATGGGTAACTTCAGGGTTTTTTCCCTGCTTCCTTTATTTTGAAAATTATCTTGTGTACACAAGAAGTATTGATCTTGTTTGTAGAGAGGTGAGAAAAAAAGGTGAATTAAACAGCACTTAGTTTTTTCTCAGTGAGGAAAAACTAAGATCACTAGCCCTACAAATATGTTAAATGGTGCAGATACTTTTACCCCTCTAACCCAAGAATCTCTGTCCAATTCAGTTTGTATTAATGATTGTTACTTAAAACATAGTTTAAAAAAAAATGGCATCCTGCCACTACCACCAATGATCTGGTTCAAATGAGCCATAATTCCATTTGGCTAAATGTTCAGTGAATGGTTTTCAAGGCATATATTCATATGACCTGAGAAAGCACTGAATATAGAGTGTATTCATGAAATATGATCTATTTAATCAGCAAAAGATAGGAAATGTCTATACTTTCTACATTTTGAGAGGGACCTGAAAATGAGTCCCCTTTTGGACAGTGAATAGGAGCTGTCTGAGGTTTGGTTCTTGACATATCTGATTGGGGGTATGACTTTCAAAAAGCTGGCTTTTTTTTTTTTTTTTTTTTTTTTTTTAGCATTTGAAATTTTGAGGAGCTTCAATAAAATTAAATTGACCCCAATAAAAAAGTGACAGGTCTAGAAATTGTTTTGCCAGTTGGATAGTAGCACAGTAAAACCCCTTTCTCCCTTAATAAAGGGTAGAAATGAGATAGAAAGATTGAAGAATTGCCTGTTTAAGTCATTTTTCATTTGACTTTCCTAGTGATTATCATTGATCTTTTAGAAATTCATTTTCCACTCATGGCAATTACTTTATATTATATATCCAATAATACAGATCAAGATTTTTCTGCAATTTCTATTTCTTGTGTGCAGGTGGAATGCAACCTTTCAAACTGAAAAGAGAACAAACTGGAGGGCTAGTCTTTCAAAACTTAATAGAAAATACTTCATCTTATTGTCCAACAAAAAGAGAAAACACTGAGCAATTAACAAAAGGGCTTTTCGATTCTGCTATTTTCTGTTAAAAGTTAACCAAACACAGCTTAGTCAAATGAAATTGGATTAAAGTTAACCCATCCATGAAAAGATTATTCCATTGGAAGAAGAAAGACTGCACTTTTTCAGGGGCTTCCATACCCTGATCTGTGGAATAATATGTATTTAAGATATTAACAAGCACTGTTCCAAAAGAAATTTGATAGACTACTAAGTGGGGAAAATGCTGCATTCTTTAACCACCTCTTGAAGTTCAAAATCTACATGAGCCTAATAAATCCTCTGAAAGTCCTGTAAAAAAGAATTCTGTTTAATATTGTCTCCTTAGGGTTTCTCTAATTTACTTGAGCATGAAGCACTTCCTTTTATGATGTCATGGTTAACATCTTGAAAAACTAGAGTTCCAGCAAACTCAGTTTGGTCAACAGTGGACTAAAGTAGTCCTCTTCTGAAGTATTCCTAAACCCACTGTTTCCAATAAGAGTAAAATTTACTACTTGAATTGGGCTCCAATAGATTACAAAAAAAAATACCACCTACATTAAGTGATATGATCATAAAAATGTATTAGCCAGATATTTCTAGGAGAATCTGCTGCTTTCTGCCAGAAATATCACCTAATGGTTTACAGTTAACTTGAGGCTACTTAATTGTCTACAGTCTTCACTAGTGGAGCAGATCTTGGATTCTTTTTTACATCTGTAAAGCTCTGACCAGGGGTTCCATTAACTTGCTCTGGGGCTTAGTATGGAGTTACACACAAGGAATTTTCCCTTATAGCTTTAAATTACATCTTTGTTAAAGCAAAGTAGGCCATGGTAGAGAGTAACAGCTCAGAGAGCACATGGGCCAAATTCTCTTCTTAGTAGTCATCTCTGACTCCTCTTCTTCCCAGAGGATTTGTCTTAAAGTATCTCAAGAAGAAATACAGTTCTTTGGCTCTGCATTTAGTTCTGAATTGAACTGCTGGGTTGATTCAGCATTTCAGTTTTGTGTGTGTGTGAGTGTGTGTATCACATACATAATATATATGAAGCATTTTCAGAGAAATATTTGTTTTCTCTAGGCATTAAATCTCTAGAAGAACAAATTCTCTGGCTAGAGTTCTGATAGTCTGAGAGAATTGATCTATGTCCCCAGGTGTCTGAAATGCATATCATTAGAGTAAGGTAACCCAACCAAACAATCTGGCTTAGTGTGTTCCTGGTGAGGGATTTCTATTTGTCCAAATTTTCCTAGTACTCACTTTTTTAAACCTCATTTCATTTTCATTGCATTTGTAATTATGAACTCTTCCAACAGTCTCAAAATTTAAAAATGCAAACCATAATTGCCAGACTTATACTTCCTAGTTCCTGAGGACATTTGTCAGATTTCTAGTTTTGCTCAAGCTTTCTCAGAAATTTTGCTTATCACCAACAACTCCCCCATAGTACAAAAGCATTCAGGATGTGCTCTACAGTGTTGAAGGCAGATTCTTTTTTCATTGTTCTGTCAACTATTTTGTTCTCCTCAGTTCTCAGAGAAACCCAGAAGTTGTATAATCTTCTATGAGTATCTTTTTTAGGTTTTTATTTTTTACGTTATCTCTGCACCCAGAATAGGGTTCAAACCTACAACCCCAAGATCAAGAGTCATGCGCTCTACTGACTGAGCCAACCAGACACCCCATCGATGACTATTTTTTAAAGGGATTATTTAAATCTCACCTGCATTGAAGCCTGACTTTTGTCACTTTCCATGACTCAAGTAGGAACAAACATATTTATATTTTAGAAAGTATGAAAGAGAGGATGTGATCTTGGAGAAGAAAAATTAAGTACAGCTCCATGTAAATGAACTCACCCTTCCAGGTTTTCCCTTCATCTCTGCGTCAAGACATTTGTTTTAACTCCATGGGCTATGCTCAGAAACTGTTCAGCAACATGTAATATGTCTTCAGGCTTTTTAGAAAAGAAAAAATACATCATGATTTTCAGTGTAGAAAGCTAAGACCTGACAAAAGGACATTACCAAATTTAGTGAAAGGTTAGAGGGAGATACTTGAATCCATTTTAATTCTATTTCCTTTATTGCTAAAATTCGTAGTTACTATCTTCCAAGAAAGGGAATCCTACATTCTTTAAACTTAGGTTATCTTCATCCCTGTTTCCTATGTCCTGGTCACCTTTATATAGCTCACATGATCTATTCCAAAGGGATTTTATGACATATGAATCTAGTAACCAAACCTTTGGGGCGAAAGCTATTCATTCTACTGGGTACTTAGGTAAAGATAAATCATTCTTTATTACTAGCATTAGGGCCTAGCAACATTCCCCATGGGACAAGTACATCATGTATGTGCCTGGTTATTTCCACAGGCCTTCCACCACTGCCTTTGGGAGCTCCATTCTTTCTGTAAAGTCCTTCCTATTTTCTGATTGAGGAGTTTAAGAGCAACTCTGCCTCTTTTTGTGGGAAGCCTTGATAATGAAATTTTATCTGAATTGTTGATTTCAGAATGACATGTGTTGGTTAGGCACAGTAGGTGCTTCCTGGTACTTTGGCAAACACTTGACAAATCTCTAGGTCATTGTTCCCTTAGCTCCTTATCCCCAAGAGAGCCGTCTTATTCTCACTGTAGTGAAAATATGGCTATAGGGAAAGGACAACTTCACAAATGAAGTCTACATGCTCAAAATGATAGCTGATTTACTATGATATTTAGCTAAGTCACATAACAAAAACTCGGTCTAGGGGCCATAAGTCTAAATTTGCAAGGTTTAGCCAAGTAAACCATGGTTTAAATCAACAATGACAAGTTTCCAATTCTGAAATTGGTTGGTCTGTTTTGGGAGCTGTAAATGTGGCTGTATTTCACAAAAAGAAAAAGAAAGAAAGAAAGAAAGAAGAAAGAAAGAAAGAAAGAAAGAAAGAAAGAAAGAAAGAAAGAAAGAAAAAATTGCTTGTCTTGTGTGAGCTTTGCCTAAGAAAAATAAGAAAAAAATGTTCGCAGCCAAAAAAAAAAAGAAAGAAAAAATATATGTAATATATATACATAAGTATGTATTATATATATGTGTGTGTGTGTGTGTGTGTGTGTGTATATATATATATATATATATATATATATATATATATATGAGTAAGAGGTTTATAAAAGGTTTATTTTTCTAAAACAGGCCTGGAGCTGATGTTCTTCCTTCAAAATATGGGAATCTGGTCAAAAGACACTGGCCTGTGCCTCAGACAGCCCTTCTCAGTTTGTGAAGGTCTTTAACACTACTTTTCCCTCCCCTGCCCCCATCTCCCTGGAAAGAAGATCCTGAATGAGAAGGAGGAAGAGAGCAGGGACTAGGAAGTCCCCTGAGAGCCCACAGAGAGGAAAGCTTTGGTGCCTCCCCCCATTCCTGCCTCCTTTCCTGAGACCACAACTGAAATTACCCCTCATTCTCCAGCTCTGCCCTCCTCTGCATCGTCATCTATCTCCCTGCTGCTGTCACACTTCATCAATGAATGCTCTCTCCAGGGAAATGTCTTCTTTCATTGGTACTCAGAAATTTTAGGGTAATTGTTAAACTGGAAATTGCCTTAAAAAAAAAGAAAAGAGAAGAGAAGCTCCAACCTATCTCACATAACACTTTAAAAGTTAAGACTTACCATTCACATAATCACAAGCTGACAGCAATCTGCAGGTTGAGTGATTCTGATTTTTTTTCTCTCTTCTAGAAGCAGGTGGGTTGATATAATGCCAGCCCTAAATAGAAGCTTTATTTATAGCCTTAGCAGAATGAGAAAAGAGCTGGCATAATCAAGAGTGTACTGCATATTTTAAGGAAGGCTTTACCTTTAGTATGCAAAGTAGCCATTAGAAGACAACAAAAATGCAAATTTACATACTATTAAATTGGTTAACTGTATTAATTCCAGTAGAGTTCAAAAGATAACTTTCTATACTGAAAATGGGTCAAATATTTTACATCTACCCTATATGACCAAAGAGAAAAAAGTCCAGAAATTTGGTTGCCATGTTAACATTCTTCATTTTGGTGCACACTTCCTATTCTAAATTACTTTAATATATTTAATCTCCACTACAATATAATCAGTACAATCTATTATACCACATAATTAACAAATATGAAATTTGTTATATTTAGGAGATTCAGACTTGAAAAAAACAAAAAACCATGTGTGTTTAGCAACACACTGATTCATATACATACCTATGTGATAGCAAGAGACAGGAATTGAGTCACAAACTTTGTTAAGAGGCTATTTGGAAGAAAACATACTCTTCCTCCCTAGTTCTAAAATCAGATATATTACACACATGGGTAGCTTGAAATGCAAGTCAATTGTCTTATGTTTTTTCCATATAGTTTGTAATGCCCCAAATCATAATTTAAAGCTATTGTTTATATATGCATATATAAATATGTGGGAGAGGGTGGTTTGATTTTATAAGTGTTTAAAATGTAACTGTTTTGAAGACTGATATGGAGTACGAGGGGAAAAGACAAAAAGAGAAAAGATTATGTGTCTGTGTTTTACTTTGATTTTTTTTCCTAAAAAACTGATTCTGGGAACATCCCATGATTGGAAGCTACAACCCTCTTTTTTTTTTTTTTTTTTTTTTTTTTTAATGCCTCATGGTTTTTGTTCTCAAATAATCAGTGCTAATGACTAAAGTATCTCAATTTAGGTCTGTGGTGTCTTATTGACTATGATTGATTTATTGTTGCAAGCATGTTTTTCAACATGTAAAAACAAGTTCACTTATTTTTACTTATTCACTTATTAATACGTAAAATAAGAAAACATGTTTTCTTCACAGATGCAAAGGGCTTAAGCATCTGACATCTCAGTTAAATCCAATGGGGTATTATTAAGAAATGAGAGTAAGAAAAGCCAACTGAAGTCATACATCAGAAAATACTTCCTTATTGATAGAGGTAAGATCTGTGAGCCTTACCAGGAACCTGAGGTTGCTTAAGTATTTTTAGCACTGTTACTAGATCTAATAATCTAATAATCTTCAGTCAGGGAAAACACAGATCGAGTGGAATATGATTCTAATGCCACAGTAGGTGAAGACTTCTCAGAGCAGAAATCAGAGACCTAGCCGTTAAGTTCTTTCTACACAAAATTACCAAGGGGCCAAGGTTTGATCTGTTGGATATCCAAATCTAGGTAATATTAACACACTATATTCTAGTTTAGTGAAGATGAATCCTATATCACTTGAAAAATTACCCCAAAGCCATTTGACTTGTTTACATGAGCAAGTAATGGGCATGACTTTAGGCATGAAGGTTTCAGCCAGGCATACATATAACATCTAGTTATTCTGAGTTACTTTTCACTCAGCCAACTATCAATGATTCAAGACATAAGATAGGATGGCACCATGAATTTAAGAAGAAAAATATCTTGTCTTCAGGCAAATTGGTAACAAAGGAAGGAGGTTGCCCAGTGTTAAAGAGTGAAAGAGTTAAGAACATAAAAACCAACATGCAATCTTTCTACTGAACTTTGGTGCTTAAGGGAATGGGCTTCTCTCTCCTTACCTTTGGTACTTAAGGGAATGGGCTTCAGGGGAGTTATGTTCAGGTAGCTGTCATCTATATCATCTCCCCTCTGCCTGTAGTTTGTCAGGTGCCTTCCAGGGAAGAAATAAGTGGAGGAGGTGGCACCATGCTGCCAGGAATGGTACCTGGAAGCCATATTGATATATGACAAGAAAGCCTGGGATTCACCTCTACACAGCAACAAACACTAGAATTCTGAGACTGCTGGCCTCTTTAATTGCAAAATGAAGAGCTTGCCACCAGAGAGGGATTTCCTTCTCCCTGAAGATTTTCTAATAATGCCAGAGCTGCGTGGGTAAGAGTCACATCTCTGACGTGACTTTCATTTTATACTACTAAACTCACATGACTAAAACAGATTATCCATGAGTGGAATTTTGAATTGTTGAGTATACACCTAAACCAACAAGTATATCACAAGTTAGGTTGGCCAGTAAACACACTGATCAGGGAGAAAATGGTTCCAGTACTTCAGGACTTAGTCTTTAACAATGGGAAGAAGGTAACATAACTAAGTCAAATTTTTAAATGGAAGCTAAAACATACTTCTAACTCAGCCTGTCTCTTCGTTCTACTTATAGAGACCCTCTGGCCATGTGCTACTTTGTAAACTTAGAAGTTAATCAGGTTTTTGTTTTGTTTTCCCCTAATTTTCCTCAGTTATGAGCATACTGCTCCAGCTAGCTGGCTGTTAATTTTTCTGTGTTATTTAATATAGTGAAAATAAATATTTTAAGTCCCTACCTATTCCCTTTAAGGCAGGTAAGTTTATTATAGAACCCGATATTCTTAATTACCTCATTGTCAGAACTAAAACCTAGGACATGAAGATTAACGTGGAATAAAGAGGAGGAAATTGAGAAACCTTAATGGAATTCCCAAGGGGAAATTCACCTA
This sequence comes from Puma concolor, assembly GCF_028749965.1. Taxonomy (NCBI): domain Eukaryota; kingdom Metazoa; phylum Chordata; class Mammalia; order Carnivora; family Felidae; genus Puma; species Puma concolor. Next base: position 51,665,109 of record NC_141679.1, on the reverse strand, counting down.
GAAATTCTGCCACTGGCTGGTGCAAAACCTGAAAACACGGGCTGCTAAGGCTTCTCACTATGGTGCTTTTCATGAACCCTTATAAACAACAAAATGCAAAAATTATAACCTTCTATCAAAAAATTTTAGAAGGAAACACCTTGGTAGAGCTATGTAGGCAGTATTTCATTCCATAATACTCTAGTCTGGGTAAGTCAGAATGCTAGGAAATGTCAATAAATCTCTCTAAATAGTATATGTATTTTAATGCCAAATACACACACATATAACCAAGAACCACCTGGACGAATAATAAAAGGCAGATGGAAAACATGCATCTTACCTGAGGATTCTCACTGTTCTATTTGGCCTCTCATAAGGAAAACTAAGAACTCAATCACTAAGGAGTCAGGGTCTGAAAGATGAAAATCCGAGCAGTGTCCACAAAAAAAAAAAAAAAAAAAAAAAACAAAAAACAAACCTACCAGACCAGTTACCTCTTGATTGGAAGATCTAAATCTTACATGTGGTTGCAAAAGTGACATCTATACTGAAAGAGTTTGTTCATGGTCACGTTGGGAAATAAATGTATTTACAGACCTCCCTCCCCCACTTCTGAGGCCAAGGTAACATTTTATGAGCCCTTTCTACCTGCAGCATCACTGGTCATATTCTTCCTAAGCACAAGAGTTCAAGCATGGTAGTACCATAGCACAGAGGCAATTCACTACATTTAATCTATTCCATTCGCCATGGGCTATTAGCTGGATGTACAAAAGACTAATAGATTGCATTTATTATATACATTCAGGGCTCTCATGACAATTAAACACTTCCTTAAACACATACACACAGATCCATACCATGGCATCCAGAGTTTCTTAAGCCTCAATGTATATCAAATATTCTACTGGAAATTAATTCACCGAACACAGAGCAAATGTGCAATGCTAAGTGACTACCCAGTTAGCTCCACCCTCTGGATTTATATCAACTCTTCTAAGCAACACCTGCAGAGTTGGTTGCCTCTGCTTCAGTGGTCTCAAGAGCCTTCCATGGCACTAAACAAGAAATTTGCTGGTATTAATGCAGGGCTGGTTTCAATACATGGAAGCTCTTTTCAGTCCTGAGTTTTCTGGAGTGAAAAAAAAAAAATGAGTTCACAGAAACAGAAAGTCACTGACAAGTGTACACTGGCTGGTCAGTCAAGAGAAGAGAAGTTTATTGTTTTACTTCAGTGTATTTTAAAAATAGCATTTGACAAGAACTGGATAACACAAGCTTTTCAACTGAATGGCAATGAGAAATTAGGAATATACAAGATAACTTCATTTCAAAGGAAAATGGATCATGTTTATGTATGTACCACTACTGCCTCTAGTATTGGTCTTTGTAGTTCAGGTTCCTAACCAGTAAGTGCACAAATTCATTGTTAATAATTAATTTAAATGTTTGTGTATTTTCATCTTTTTAAATGCTGTCAGTATTAGCTCAAATATATGCCCACAGGAAATTCAGGAATCTATTAACTCTTTCCTTTTTATCCTTTAGAGATTGCAAATCAGATTTCTCCAGCTTTTGTTTTAAAATACATAGAAAGTTTAATTTTCCATTTATCCAAGCACAATCTCTTTCCATCCATCCATCCATCCATCCATCCATCCATTTAATCATGCAACATCTACTAAGTGTTTGTTATCGTTGTAACTTAAGAGCACATCAATAAATAAAGTCATTATCAAATTGTGGTCCAGACTTTATTGCTGCATTTCTCCACATTAACTTCTTTGATGATCACAACCTGTTTCTCATTCTACCATCCAAATCACGTGGTTTAGAGATGGGCCTTAGTGTCCAAATGGCCAGGTACTAATCTGACTTTAAGGACCTACCTGCTTTAATAATCCATTCTCAGGGAGACAGAATGGTTAAGTACTAAAAAGACAAGGATCTGGGGTAAGAGTCCCCAGGGCTCTGTCACTGGATTCATTGTTCCTTTATGAGCAAGCTACTTAACAGCTCTGCATCCCCATCTCTCAAAATGACCATAACACTACCTACCTCACAAGGGTGCTGTGAGGCTTACCATGAAAGCATGAGGGAATGGTATGTAGAATCAGGGGCCTATTACAAAGGTGCTACAGGATTTAGAGTTGGTTGGATAAAGTTATTGAGTATGAACCCCTCTCCCCCTGGGAGTCCCAGGTCTGCTAGGTTATATCTACTCCCTTTACAACTAGAATCTAACATGGCATTGACCATCAATTGGCTTGGTTTATCTTAGTATGATCTCTACAAGATTTATCACAAACTCCACTCTGAGAGATGCTGGCTTGGGAAAATTATTAAATTAATTTTAGCAAAGGATAATAAAATGATTCACTTCCAGGTGCTGGGGATTGGGAAAAGTTGTTTATTTCATTATGATACAAGAGTTTGAATGGATATCTTCAAGGGGATGCATTTTATTGGAGAAATTTATTGCTTAGGGCTTTCTGTTGTTTTCAGCCTGACTCCCCAGCTTTTTGTACCATTGTTCTAACATACATCCCCTTTTCCTTTTCATTGGAAAGGGAAACTATAATTCTCCTTGGTTCATGATGATTCTTTTAATGAAGTCTGTTTTGCTCAAAGGACAAATTCTTTTCAACAACTATTGTAATTATTTTCTTAGAGGGCCGTTTTTGATTGCCATATTGTTTAGCTAAGCCCTATTGTCCTGGTGTCCTTCATAACTGTCAGTTGCTTTAAAATACAGGGGTGGGAGGGGGGAGCTGATAAGCACATTGTTGAAATTGATTTGTATGTTTGAATTGTCTTATCAGAATACAAGGTTATGAATTTCATCTGTTGAGACACAGAAATAAAATAATTTCCTAAAAAAATGTACTTGGTTTTTGAATGTTCTAAAAAGGCATTTATTCTAAATCTTTTTAATGTTTCATTAATAGTATTGCATCATTAATCATATTATAATGAAGTTTAGCCTTCTCCTATATTCATTGGCATTGCTCAGTTCTTTTTTATATATACTTGGGAAAGAATAAAATAAAATTGTTCAAGATTTAGAATTGAAAGAAATCAAGAAGAGCCATTCTCAAGGATCTGCAATTCAAGGATGACTATGGAATTATCTAAGATAAACAGGTATGAAAAAAATCCTTCCAAGCTATATGGAAACAGGACCTCCCACTCCCCACCGCCATCCCAGTGGAAAATGTTACTCCAAGTGATGGAAAATGACCAGGAGATACTTTTTTTTTTTTTTATCAGTCAGGAAACTTTTAAAAGTGAGATGAAAGTACCAGCTTGATTAAAAAAAAAAATCTGTGGGCCAAGATTCTGCCATAATAATTTAAAGTTACTTTAGTCACCCACCCACCCTCCACTGCAAAAAAACCACATTGGTATCTGCACTTGGGCTGCCATCACAAAATACCAGAGACTGGGTTGTTTAAACAACAGAAACTTATTTCTCACAGTTCTGGAAGCTGGAAATTCCAAGATCAAGGAGTCGGCAGGCTCAGGGTCTGGCGAGAGCTCTTTCATTGGGTTGCTGACAGCTACTTTCTCTCTGCCCTCATGTAACCCGCCTTTCCTTGGTGCATGCACATGGGACATGAGAGAGATCTCGTTCTCTCCCACTTTTCATAAAGCCCACCAACCCTATCAGATTAGGACCCCACCCTTCTTATGACCTCATTTAACTTTAATTTCCTCCTAGAAGTCCTGTCTCCAAATACAAACACACTGGAAGGGTGAGGGCTTTACATATGAATTTGGGAGGGGGAAGGAGGAACACAATTCAGACCATAGCCATTGGTTCATGAACATTAATCAAAGTGCTACATCACCCTTATTGATCATGAGCATGAGAGATGGTGTACAATGTTAGGAAGGCAAGTTAGGAACGTTGATATAAACAAAGGAAGGGCATTGAAAAAAAGGTTTCAACAACTAGCAAAGATTCCTTTCCTTGTTTCACTTGTTGTACTACTTCTCAACAATTACATATGACTTTTTCATTCTACATCACCAAAGTTTTTAAATAGTTTCTGTGTCTCCCACTTTCTCATAACACCCGCAGAGCATTTCTCAGAAATATTCATCTCTTAAATTCCTTTCTTATTCAATACTGTGAGTTAACTTCTTTCTGGAATCCCCATCCCTTGTCTGATGCTCCTCTCAAACACTTCAAGTTCTATTTTGACTGTGACCCCCTCCCCATTCACCAAAAAAAATCCATTTCAAGGAAAAAGATATGACAATATTCTCATGATCCCAAATTTACTCACACTCTGGGTCGGCTATACCATTTTTAGGATGAGATTGGCTTACTCATGTGAGCCAACTGATGGGCTATTTACTTGTTATCCATAGTTATGTTAGTATGAAAAAGGTGCTCTGGTCTAAGCAAGAACAACAGCATTTACCATGACCATTTGCTTGACCTAAAGAATTCTGGTGAATAAAATGTAGAAACCCAAACTGTGTGTTTGAAGCAGAGAAGTATCTAAATTGAATGCTGATCAGATGCCCACAAGTTCCCCTGTGGATATTCCTACTGGTTTTGTGGATAATACAGAACCAGGGTGCCAGGCCCAGGTGATAAGCCAACACTTTCTGAGAAAATCCTCTGTAGTGATCATGATGAGAAATGGATCTTTAAAAGTTCATTTTCTTCAAGAAAGGTACTCCCAGGCCAGTCGATATGGTCTTCTGAGAAATCTACAGAGCCCAAAACTAGAGGTTAATGAAGACTACCAATGGATACCAATAGATACCAACAGCATCTACCATGTACCTGGGACTTTTAATAAGCACATTAATCTTCTCCGAAGCCCCAGAAGTGGGCACTATCTTTTTCATTTTATAGGATTTTCACCTGATACCAATTCCAAAATCCATCTTCTTTCCACTCTGCCATGCTGCCCCCAACTTTGCAAGTCCCCTAAGTAGAACAGTACTTTAGTCATTTCAAAAAGAGGCCTCTATCATTGCCATACACATGACATTCAGCTTCTCAAGCTCCCTTTGCTTTTAGTTGAGACTCGGGGTGGGGGGGGGGGGTTGTTTGTTTGTTGTTTTTGTTTTGTGTTTGTGCTGCCCCTGCCTTACCTCCCAGCAGCCCTGGATCCCTTATTCATTCTCCTGATGTTCTTTGCAGTAACATCCAGCCGGGTGAACTCTCTTACAGCTAATGTGGATCTAACAGGAGATGCTGTAAAAATACAATTGTAATTTGGTATCAATTAAAAGGATAGCACAGTGTACTCTTTCTGCCTGCTCGTAATAGCATGAGCGTCTTAATGGGCAAAGAAGCATTTTTGTTCCTCTGAAATTACCATCCCATGTATGCGATTACAGCCACCTCAGGGGCAAATGTTGTTGTGCTTCATCACCTTGACACGTCTTCTGCCCTCATGTTAATACAGACTCTTTTTATTAGCTAGTTTGGAAATTTGCTTATGTAACCCAAATACAACATAGTTGTCTAGATTTTTTTTCTGACACATTTTTCTTGATGAGAATGACATTTTCCTGGAACCAAGGTAAAACCAAAAATAAAAGGAGGCTGTGCCACCCACAGGTAGAGGAAACCCCATCTTCTTTTTATAAGAAACCATTTCTGTCTGTTCTACAGAACTTTTATGGAAGGAAGATAAATCTTGGGATAAATGAAACACAGAAGCATGCTTGCCTCATTTGGGAAACCTGGGTATGGTGTAAGGCTGGAAACTTCCGCTAATTGGGGAAGGAGAGAGGTTAATGGGACAGATGGACACTTTGTGGCAACTCTGACCCAAATATCACAACCAACTCTCCCTGGAGGATGAAACCAATCTTCCACCTACCAGGAAGGATCATTTTTTTTAATGTTTATTTATTTTTGACAGAGAGAGAGAGACAGAGCATGAGTGGGGGGTCAGAGAGAAAGGGAGACACAGAATCCGAAGCAGGCTCTAGGCTCTAAGATGTCAGCACAGAGCCCGACGCGGGGCTTGAAGACCCGAGATCTGTGAAGACCACGAGATCATGACCTGAGCCGAAGTTGTATGCTCAACCAACTGAGCCACCCAGGAGCCCCTACCAGGAAGGATCATTAACAGGGGTTCCTGGCTACTGTTGAATAAAGCTTTCTAAGCATGCCACTGGAAATTCATTTCATTCAGAGACAGATAAGCAGAATGACAGAAGAGTGATTCCAACAAAGAAACCTTAATATATTATTTAGGTTTCCAATTAAACACCTACGTGTTAACAGAAACAAGGCTAATTGTCCATATGTGCTCCTGCAATCTTTACAGTGCAGCATGGATTATTTATGAGTCTTCTCATCTCTGTCACTTTCCCATAACATACTTTCATTTGTCAGAGTCATAACATGCATAGTATACGCTTGCAAATTCCTTACATTTTTACATGTTCACAGAAAAGACTCTATAGTCTTGGATGCGTTCAGTGAGATTAGAAACAGTTGAGCTGATATATCTGGTCTGTAAATCATTCACTCAAGCATTTATCGAGTCCCTACTCTGGGCCAGTTAGTATGGTAGGCTCTGGGAATCCTGCATTAAACCAGACACCTGGAAAAGGAGATACCCAGGCAGTGCCTGTTCTGTAGCTACCATTCTGTCTGGAAGTCTTTCAGCAAGCTTTTATTCCTGCCTTTGTCCACCTTGTAAGGTGGGAAACAATGCGTATCAGCCCTGTCATGGGGAGCTGGGCTTAGCATTTACTCCAGTGATACAATGAGAAGTTTTTGGACAGAACTGTTGCAGGCCAAAGGTTCAAGTTTACTTTCAAGGAGCTACTCTCCTGGGCAAAAAACCTCCTTAGAGTGGATTATCCAAAATGAAAAGCCTTGAGATGGAGCTAATATGGACACTTCCCATTTTAGAACTATCTTCAAGGAAAAAAAGAAGGTGATATGTGCAAATCTATCCTCTTTCCCAGGGAAATTCTTACAAAGGTGGTGAAGGACTATGAGAAGTCAACACCCCCAGGGTAAAGGGATAGCCTGATACCAAGTTGGGCATACAGTAGATGCTTAGTAAATGAATGTCACATAAATGGATACATAGCCTAAAAGGACACATCATGGGGAAGCATATTCATAGACCAGGAGTTGGAGCTCACCTGCCTGAAGCTCTTTAACAAATCATTCACTTTCTGTGGGGGTTATTGGTGTGTATTTTTAATTAGACAGTAAATGTCCACTATAGAATGTCCATTAAAAAAACAATAGAAAATAGATAACTTAAAATTTCCAGTAAGCCAGAGATAACACACTGTTATCATTTAGGTGGTTAAGCCAACTTAAGCATAAAACAATTTTTCTATATAGTACATATGGATTTTTAATGGATATCTATTATTTCAAAAAAATTTTCACTTAGCATTTTTTTTCTTTTTCTTTTTCTTTTCTTTCACTTAACATTTTATTGTGAATCTCTTTCCATCATAAATGGCTGCACAGAATTTCCTTGTCTAATTGTACTATAATTCACCTTACCAATGCCCTGTTGTAGGGTAGTCAGGTTGCTTCCAATTAAAAAAAAATTTTTTAATTAATTAATTTTTAGAGAGAGATTGAGTGCATGTGTGATGGGGGGAGAGGGGCGGAGACAGGGAGAGAAAATCCCAAGCAGTCTCTACACTGTCAGCACAGAGCTCAATGTGAGGCTCAGTCTCACAAACTGAGAGATCATGACCTGAGCAGAAACCAACAGTTGGACGCTTAACTGACTGAGCCACCCAGGCGCCCCTGGGTTGCTTCCAACTTTTTTTTCCCATATTTTAAACGACTATGTATTAAGGGTCTTTGGAGCTAAATCTATACCAATGTTCATAGTCATTTCTTTATGCTAAATTATCTGGAGTAGAATTGCGACTCAAAAATTAATATAATTTTTGAAGCTTTTGATAGGTAGTGATACCAGAGAGGTGCTGGTTTACAGTTTGAATAATAAGGGAAAAGGGGACTCTTTTCCCTGAACCCTCATGAAATACTGTAGGTTTTGCTGAAAGCATCTATAATAAAGATTGTCACCGTGTCCTTTTCTATGAAATACATTTAGATTCCACCTGACCCTACATCATTGTCCTACAACACTACTAGAATCTTTGTTTACAATATTTTTCATTGTCCTGTGTAATTTCCTCTCAAGTTCTTGCATTAGGAGGCATGTGCCTAATGGGTTCTTTTGAGTTCAGTAACTGGTTAAATCCAAATAGCAGTATTCATTTGACTTCAGGAAGGAAGATTCACTCATTCATTCATTCAATCAACACACAGTGAATACTTTCAATGTACCAGGCACTCTTGCAGACCAGGGCTATAAAAATCCTGAACCAGACAGAAAAAACCTGTAACCACAAGGAACTCAAATTTTGACAGAGAAGAGAGAAAACACTCAAATAAATATACAGTGTAATAATAGGTAGCTATAAACACTACCCAGTGTTCTAAATAAGGTAGTCAGAGAAGTCCCTTCTGAAGAGACACCTGGATGAACTTACTGGTCAAACCATGCTTACATCTGAGGTAAGAGACTGTCGGAGAAAAGGAACAGAATGTACAAAGGTCCTGAGCAGGAAGTGAGTTGAACATGCTCAGAGAACAAAGAAATTCCAGTACGACTAGAGCAAAGTAGAAAAGACAGTAAGAAATGAGATTCAAGAAGACACGAAATCAAGTAGGGCTTGGCAGACCATTTAGAGGACTTCGAATTTTCTTCTAAATGATGGGAAGCATTTGAAGGTTTTACAAAAGGGTGCAATGTGATCCAATTTATATTTTACAAATCTCATTTGAACAACTGAGTGGAGAATAAATTATAGGCCAACAGAAGAGTTGAACAGCTCTTGTGATAGTGTTAGGCAGCTGGGTATTTCAAGCTCCTGAATCCTGTTTTGGAAAGAAGCAAGAAACTAACAAGTGATATGAATATTCGTGGTTAAAAGCAGTATCCAATCACCTGGCTCAACAGCTACATGAAAAGCCTTAGGCTGCCTGGTCATCTCTGTATCACCACTTCTACCTCTCTCAGATTGGTTTCCAGGCGAAGATGTTCACAGGGCAACTTATGAGAATAGCTAACATACAAGAACACTCTGTCAGCACAGATAACATGCGGTCCAGTAGTGGGAAGCCCAGACTGTCACACCAAAGGCCTAAATCAATGTAGTCTCCTAAAGAAGAAGTCAAATAACCAAGGGGGACTACAGGGAAATTCTGAGCTGCCCTTTCCCTATGACCCTTGGCTTGCCTCCCTACTGATCAAGCTGGGCTCTGGAACAAAAACTGAATTAAAAGCAATAGTTTTGCAAATCTAAGAGTCTAGTTATTAAGCTATTTATAATTAAATATCTGTTAGGAAATATGGTAGAGATAAATTAAAAGCTTCTTTCTATTTCTAGAAAACTGTTCACTGAATACTATTTAAGCTTTTGATGCAGGAAAGAGGGGGATTAACTTTATCATCTTAAGGATCATTGGGTTTTTGAAGTACGTTAAAAACAGGACATTTTCTTTTAAAATCACACACAAAATAAGAGAGACTTCTAAATCCACAAGGACATACACTCAGCAAAAAATCTTGGGAAAACCAAAGCGTCTTGTTCTGTCTATGTACGTTCTTTATTTTTAAGTTTCTCCTCTTAATTCCCTCTGACATGAATGTGTAATGCTGAGAATCTATGCTAATGAAGAATGTGTCCACAAGATGTATAATGCATGCCTTTTAATTAGTTCTGCTGCTATAATTGATTAACATTTTGCCTGTGCAGTACTATTACAAAGAGTGAGCAAACACTGTATGCATCTAGTCCCAGTAGAAAAAAAAAAAAAAAAAAGCACCAAACGCTGCCATTGTAGAACATCTGCACTGCCAAAGCGATCCTCCGTATTCCTATTGAGAGTCTGCTGGGAGGTGCTTTAAGCAGCTTGGAAAGAAGCAGCAGAAATAAAAGACAAAATTAAAGGGCACAAGGCCCAGAGGAATGAATACGGGAAATGTTATAAGGGGAGGGAAAGAGATCAAGATGAATATGAAGAGTATGAAAACAACCATAACTCCATAAGGAATCTGGGGCAGATGGAGGAGATAGAAGTGAAAGCTGAGAAAAGAGAGAATGCAAATTGTATGCCCATCTGGGTGTATAGACATCTGCATGCATTTGGGGACGCACGTGTGGGTACAGCATACATGTAACTGTATGTAGGCTAACAGGGGCAGAAACAAACTATATGAATGTAAGGCTCCAGCACCAGCATGGAGCCTGCTGATTCAATGACTTCACCCTGGGCCAGATGCCCCTGCTGTAGCACCCCTAGGAATCATGCACTTTCCCCCTGCCCTACTCAAAGTGAGCGGAAGGACCATGTATCATTGGCTCCCTAGCCATTTGCAGAGTGTTTCCTATGAATGAACCCTGTGTTGGTGCCCAGGAGACATGCTAAAGAAGGCAAATTTCCTTGCTTTGAATTGTTTACAGCCCAGTGGGGGAGACTACAAGCACACAGGAGTCTGGATGTATGACTTGAGGACAGGCACGCAGATTAAATAGAGACAGTGGACACAAGGCTTGGACCATTCTAGGAAGGATTTCTGGCCTCAGTCATTTCTATATCAAGACAGTCATGTGAAAAATAGTTGAAGATGTTCTAGGCTAAAGGAACATTATGAGCAAAGAACTTGAGAAAAGATATGTTGGGATTTTAAAGAAATGTAAGTAGTCCAGGAGAATGGGAAGGGAGGCAGTGCGTTGGAAGATGGACAAGTCTGAGAATCACAAGACTAGATAAATACATTTGAACTTAGCTCTGGATCCTCCATAATCTACCCCTCAGCCTACCTATTCAGATGCTATAAATTTATCATTGCCGACAGTGCCCAACAGTCCTGCTGTTTCCTTTTTTCCTTTCAGGATCATCTCACTCTTCCATCCTCCCTAATCGCAATTTCAAAACTCTGCTCAAATTTCCCATCTTCTCCCCATTTCCCTTCACTCTCAGCAGATAATCTTCACTTTAAGAAATTGGAAGCCATCACATGGGAACTCCTTGGGATTCTGCTAGCAAACTCCTAGTCCCACATCTAATGCACCTGTCTTGTCACAATAGAGGAGCTATCTGGCCCCTCCTTATTCAAATCCTATCCTTCTCCCATCTCAGTAAATTTACGTTACCAAATATTCTTAAAAAAAAAAAAGTTTATTTATTTTGAGAGAGAGAGAGAGAGCACAAGCATGGGAGGAGCAAGAATGAGCGAGAAGGAGAATCCCAAGCAGGCTCTGTGCTGTCAATGCAGAACCTGATGCAGGGCTCAATCCCAGGAACCATGAGACTGTGACTGGAGGCAAAAATCAAAAGTCGGATGTTTAACTAACTGAGCCACCCAGTTGACCCTCAAATACCATTTCTCCTAGAAGTCTCCCATTAAAATACCACCTCTATCCACTAACCCACATTCCTTCCCAGCAATCAATCTTTCTTCCTTTACCTCCTTACAGAATTCTTCAAATACTTAGTTGCTATCCCTTTGTTTTTATTTCCTCAATTCTCACTCTTTCCTCCACCTACATTTATCTACCAAAACAACTTCTGCTGAGGATTACCAGTGCCCCTCTGAGGCTAAATCCAAGGGACATTTTTCAGTGTGCAAATCACCTGACTTCTCTCACTGACAATTCACACTGTTGACCACACCCATCACTTAAAACACTTCTGTCCCTTGGCTTCCATAAAAGAAGTCTCTCCTGGTTTCCTCCCTATGATCTCTTTATCAGCCTTCTTTACAGGTTTATCCTCCTCCCTTTCACTATCAAATCTTCAAGCCTCTCAGGTCCCAAATTTAGCCCTTTGGTATTCTCCCTCCTTGGAAAACTGTCTCTATTTACACGTAGTCAATTATATTCTGAAAATCTCATGAATTCCAGAGAATTCTTGAATTTCAGAGTATTCCAGAGAACATTCATTCCAGTCTTCATTGCCACCCATCTAACACCATTTTTTTCTCATACTATTGTTGTGCCCCCCCACCTAAACACACACAATTACTCTCCCTATATCCTTTTTGGCACCCTTACAATGTATTTCCCATGCCATAAGGACAATGAACATCTTATAGAGCAAATTTGATTATGTCAAACCTTTTCCCCTTCTCTGTACACATGCACACACACAGAGAACATTTTTTATAACTTCCCATCATGCTTAGGATAAATGCCAAAAATACTTAACACGATCTTTAAGGCTCTGTATGCTCTGGCCCCTGCATCTCCAACCTTCCTTTCATACTTCTCTCTTATTCAACCTCTGTGCTTCGCTCTACTGTTACCCACTTTTATGTTTCTCAAACACACTATCCTTTCTCCCCCCACAAGTTCTTTGCATGTTCTATTTCCTCTGCCTAAAACACTTTTGCCCCTTCCTCCCTTCATCTGGCAAATTTCTTCCCATGACTTACCTCTCAACTGAATTGTAAATTCTTTAGCGGAATATTTTGTGACAACCAGGCCCTCCATCCTAAATCCTCTTTAGATCCAGAGATCTTATTATACGCATCATCATCCAAAAGTAGCTGATACTGGAGGATATTAAAATAGATCACTGAAAATGGATGTAGTACCAGCTGGGAGCAAATATCTAGTAAAGGTGGAGGGAAGTCTTGCAACATATGTATATATACCTGAACTAAGGACAAGATATCATGTCTTTTACCCACAACCAAAATAACATATCTGGGAACCAAACGGTCAAAGTGCCAATGGTACCCCTTAATGATACATTTAATGGCCCACATTCAAAATGTTTGCAGCTTGATCCCATGCTTAGCACTCCACTTGTCCACAGATTTAACATCTATGGGGGGGGGGGACACTTCTACTGGGGCACAGATAATACTGCCACAAAATGAAAGCTGAGTCTCAGTATGGACATTTTGGAACTGTATATCTTATGCAACCATATATCTTATATCTTATCACATGGGGTCGCCTCACAATTATAGGAAATGTTGCTATAGCTACACAGTGGGGACCACAAGGATTTTGAACCCAGAGAATACCCTAAACCACCTCCTATATCACTCTGCTGTTAAGGGCAGACCCTGTCAAACCACACATAAGTAGGACCAACACCAACTTTGTCTTTCAGAAATAATATTTAATTACCATACCAGGCAAGGAACCCTAACTATATTAAATTCTAGATAGAGAAACCCTTGAAGGGTTAATAATGGGAAACAAAAATAGCAGACAGCAGTTGTGGCCTCATGACTCACCGTAGAAACATGGTGATGCATCTACTTGAGTGTTCTTGCATCTTTCTCTTCCCTCTTCCTTTCCCTTATTAGTCACATTAGAAATGCTGGCAGTGGTTATCTTTCCCATTTAGTCCATAAGTTGCAGAATATGAAGGTGGATTCCTAAAAGAACAAAATGGGAAGGACACACTACCCAGAAATCCTGGATGTAAAGGACAGAGATACTCTATCACCGTATGAGTTTTGGAGATGGACACTTCTGGCTTTTATTCATTGATTCATTCATTGAACAACATACACCTAAAATAAATACAAATCTATTTGTGGCAGTTCACAAAGTGCTATGTCAGGAAAGGAGATCTTCAAATTTGATTCTTGATATCTCTTCAACAAGTTACAGCAATACTTTGTACTGCCTGGGGTATGGCAACTTTATATTTACTGTGCCCTTACATAAGCAAGGACAAGAACTTCAGCTGCACATAATTACATTTCCTGTCTCTTAAATCACAACCATCTTTATATGAGTGTCATACATTCTGTTTCAATCCTTACATGTTTTATAGTTTGTGATTCTTTTTGTAAAGGAGGGGAGGCTGGTAAGCCCATGATAAATACAAAAAAAAAAAAATCCTGCATTTTTTTAATGGACAGAAGAATCTGAACTGTAAACAAAGGCATGTGAGGGACCAATACATATTTCTCTGAAGACACTTCTATGTTCACCATGTGCCCTGAGACAACGACATTTGGGTTACAAGATTTTCTGTATGAAAGTTTCATTCTTGGGGTGCCTGGGTGGCTCAGTGAGTTAAGCATCCGACTTCGGCTCAGGTCATGATCTCACAGTTCATGGGTTCGAGCCCCGCATCAGGCTCTGTGATGACAGCTCAGAGCCTGGAGCCTGTTTCAGATTCTGTGTCTCCCTCTCTCTCTGTCCATCCCCTGTTCACGCTCTGTCTCTGTCTCAAGAATAAATAAACATTAAAAAAAAATTTTTTTTAAAAAGAAAGTTTCATCCTTGCAAGCTAAATATGGGTGGTTTTATTGCTGTTACATCAGATGCTCTGAGGTTCCAAAGGGAAAAACATACAGCCTGGAAGACTGATTCCAGTGCTTCCGCATTTCCCAAAGAAGCTGGACAATGGAGCTTAGAAAAAAATGCCTTTGTAAATTTTTGGTAGGCCTGTTAACCAAAGATAAAATTAGTAACTTTTATACTGACTCAGCCCATAAAGTTACTCAAAAATGGGGACAAAATCAATGGCATTCATTTACTGAGTACCTATTATGAGTCAGACAACACCCTGGGAATTTATCTCCAAAATATAACGAAGCCAAAAGGGTACACATTTGAAAATGTTAATTGTACATTATGTCAAGAAACTAAAAATAATTTTTATGCTTAATAAGAAAATTGCACGGTGGCCAAGGACTATTAACAAGCTACATTACAAATGATAATTTTGATTATATAGATATATGGGGTTATTCGTGATGATATGGGAAGGGGCAGGGAGTAGAATTCAGAACACTATATGCAGTGTACGTCTGCAAGGAGACTGCCAACCAAAGAAAGATAGGTAATACAGTTAAAGAAAATAAAAATAGTTTTTGGAGAGAGTTAGTGAAATTAAAATTGTCTTCTGACTTTTCAAAGTTTAATTAATATCAGATTTATAACTGGTCAAATATAAAATGATAAACTACCCAGTCATCATAAGGTACTTATAGATTGACAGAACACTCTGATTTGTTGGCAGAAGGAGAAGAGGGAAGAAGTACAAGTAAAATCCTGCCCCCACAGTGTTTAGGGTCTGTAATAAATTAAAGCAAACACATGAGAAACATTAGTGAATACAAGACTCTTTGTTATAAAGTTCCTTACTCATAGAAGAAAGATGTCAAGTGTTAGCAATCAAGAATGGTTTCAAGGAAGAGACATCACCTGGGCTTTGAAGACTATGGACAGGGTCATTCAGGCAGGGCGGTTACATACACAGAGCAAGGACACTGACACAAGAGTTATGGTAGTGTTGTCTTATCTCTATGTGCTCTGAGGAGCCATAGGCATAGATAATGGGGGAAAAAAAAGAGTGCCCTGATCAGAGGAGAAGATCCTCTGATAGAGATTAGACTTTATTTCTACTTCTACCTCAGACACATAAATAACTGAATGAACTAGGGTTTCTGGTGTGTGTTAATTTATTATCTGCTTAGCAACAAAGACCAAAGTATTCATACCCTACAGTTCCTTTAAGATCACTAATATCCAGATAGGTACTTAACTGATATGGCAGTAAGAGAGACAGGATTTATTGCAAAGATCATCCTTCTTGTGCAAAACTAGCTGTCTGGGGGTACTGTGGGTATAGGGGTGTGTGTGTGCTTGTCGAGGCTGGCACATTTGCTGAGGCCCGTGTTTTCCTGTGCCCATGAGTGCTTATGGAAGTCTGGTGTAGCTCATATAAAAATAACCATTAGCTGGTGGACAAAGATGCCATAAGCTGGTTCATCTTGCTAAAGCCAAAATGCCATGTGAAATAAGTCTTAAAACCTATGGATTCCACTTGCACCAATTAAAAACAGGGGCAGAAGTCTAGAAAAGTAGCCCATTACCCGATTTAAGTCCACATGAATCTGTCAAGGTAAAAACTTCCATGGTTCCTTTCATACCTGAATTTCCATTCTTTTTATATTTCTCAAGGCTTATCTTTTTTGTCTCATGCTAGTTCTCAACCAAATAAAAGATACAATAAATACTAAGGCATACAGAGGCCAAAATGCTACTTTCACCACTGTAAACCTGATACTGGAGAATGTGGCTGAAAATTGTCTGCAACATGGGGTGCCTGGGTGGCTCAGTCAGTTAAGTGTTTGACTTTTGATTTCAGCTCAGGTCATGAGCCCAGGGTCGTGGACTGAGCCCTGTGTCATGTTCCATGCTGAGTGTGGAGCCTGCTTAGGATTCCCCCCTTCTCTCTCTCTCCCTCTGCCCCTCCCTCTCTTAGTTAATTAATTAATTAATGCCTGCAACAGCACTTTCTAATAATTTAACTCAGAATTAGAACATTTCAGTAAGTATTCTTCCCCTATACACATACATACCTTGAAACTACAACATGGAGGGGCACAGTGGAATGTGTGCTCCCTGCAGGCAGGCAGCTTCCAGAAGAAGGGAGAAAGGATGGGACAGAACTATCTATCGCTGTCTCTGCTTCCAAACTCACACACAAGATTAGGAGTGAATGAGGGAGCAAAATCAAGAGCCAGTCTGATACTGGTGTAAGTCCCTCCAACATAGGAAAAAGCATCAGGAGTATAAAGGAAAGGATTCCCCCTCTCTCCCAAAAGATTTAACTCTGCAATTTTTTTGCAAGCATACCCATAGAATAAATTCTGAACAAAGGGACTTCTAGGTCATCTTTAGCTTCATAGATACTGCTAAATTTCCCTCTCAAAAGCTTCCCCTTGCTGGGGAAGAGGGATGTTCCCCGTTAAACACTAATTTTTTTTCCCCCATCTGATGGGAAGGAAGGGGAGTAGTATCTCGTTCCTTTGATTTGCATTTTCTTAATTAAGAATGAAGTTGAGCTTCATTTCATGGTTTTGTTTTGTTTTACAATTTGCATTTATTTTTTCTATAAACTCTCTTATGTGCTTTGCCTTATTTTTTTAAGGTTTCCCATCATTTAATTACTGATTTGTATGAACACTTAGTGAACTACGGGAGTTAGTCATTTCTATGTTGAAAATCTGTTTCTTTGATTGCTATCCTCTTTGACTAATTTTTTTGCCATTACACAATTTTAAACTTTTATCAAGGTAAATTTATCAATCTTCTTTGTTAGGTTTGTAGGAATATAATGCTTGTTTTATAGTGGCTCATCCAGCTAAATGAACATAGCATAGTGTAGATATAACTAGATTTATTTCCCAGCCTTAACAATAAATAATCTTTGCTAACCTTTCAGGCTGCGTCCAAGGCTTCCACAGAGGGTAAGGAGTAGATATCTCAGCCATTTACTTGCTTTTACAGAGCAGATCAGATTTTATCTTTTAATAATGTTTTATATAAAATTTTCATTTGAAGATATACTTCTAAATTATGGAGAAGAAACCTGAAGCTCATTTCTCTGTTAAACTGCAATTTGGAAAACCAGACACTGACACACCTAATCCACACTATCGCCAAAGGAACTCATAAGAACTGTACACCAAAGGATGTTCTCCATTTACCTTTTCCTCGTCTCACCACAGCCTCCCACTTCCAGATCTAGCTCATGTTCACTCCTTGAATGGAGAAGGGCACACTAATCCAAGCTTCTGCTTTACATATTCATATACATGCTATGTGTTACCATGTGTTTGATGAAATGGTAGAGGCTTTGGGAACAGGACTAGAATGAAGACAGAGAGTCAAATGATCGTCTTTTAGCATATGCCATTGCCAACCCTGCCCTGGCAGGCAAAAAAGGTTGCAGGCACTCATAGATGCCAGACACCTGGATTAGAAATCTCCCATAGCAGGAGTGTCCAGCTGCTGAGGGCACAACTCCTAACCTCATGGTGTCCACTGACTGAAGGTACCTCCTGAAATGGTTACATTCCAGGGATACCTGAAAACAACTACATTTTATATTCAGTTGTGTGGTGCTTGATAGTGAACATAGCACTCACACACGCAGAATTTCACCATGGTATAGTGACAATATCACTGGACTTATAATGAGGAAATGTGGCTTCTGCTCGAATATCTGTGTGCCACGTGGAGACAGGCAAATGTTTCTTTAACAAGACATAAGGAACAATAAGCATAACAGAAAAAAATGATATAATTCATTACATTTAAAAACTTCCAATCAAGGGAAATTAACTTTTCCCTTACTTTTCTTTAAATGCATATGACTGTTTGGGGCGCCTGGGTGGCGCAGTCGGTTAAGCGTCCGACTTCAGCCAGGTCACGATCTCGCGGTCCGTGAGTTCGAGCCCCACGTCGGGCTCTGGGCTGATGGCTCAGAGCCTGGGGCCCGTTTCCGATTCTGTGTCTCCCTCTCTCTCTGCCCCTCCCCCATTCATGCTCTGTCTCTCTCTGTCCCAAAAATAAATAAACGTTGAAAAAAAAATAAAAAAAAAATAAATAAAAATAAATGCATATGACTGTTTAAAGTAAAAATTAGAGTGTCATGGGAGTAAAGTGGGTTTCCTAATATAGTTGGGTCTTTTTTTTAAGTTTTTACTTACTTTAAGAGAGTGAGAGAGAGGGAGGGTGAGGGTTAGCAAGAGAAAGAGAGAGAGAGACAATCTCCAGCACGCTCTGCATCATCAGTGTAGAACCTGATACAGGGCTTGATCTCATGAACTGCAAGATCTCATGAACTGAGCCCAAATAAGGAGTCAGACATTCAACCAACTGAGCCACACAGGTGCCCCTAGTTGGGTCTTTTCGATCAAGTTTGACAATCTCTGTCTTTTAATTGGAATATTCTGACTATGTACATTTAATGTAATTATCAATATTACTGGGCTTAAATCTATTATCTTGTTATTTGTGTTTTATTTCACCCTTCTGGTTTTTAACTCTTTTTTTTCCTACCTTACAGCCTTCTTTTGGGTTAACTGAATATTTCATATAATTCTGTTTTTCTTCATTTGCTAATTAGCTTTACCTTTGTTTTATGTTTCAATGGTTATGCTATGCTTCATAACATGCATCTTTCATATATCTTAATTACACTTCAAATTATAATACATCATATAAAATGACCTCTATGAAAGCATAAAAAATATACTCCATCTTTTGAACTATTGTCAAATATTTTACTTCTACATTATCATAAACTTCATGACACATTATTTTTTAACCACTCAATTATCTTAAAGGATTTTTTGTTTTTTTGTTTTGTTTTGTTTTGTTTTTAATTTTTTTTTTTCAACGTTTATTTATTTTTGGGACAGAGAGAGACAGAGCATGAACGGGGGAGGGGCAGAGAGAGAGGGAGACACAGAATCGGAAACAGGCTCCAGGCTCTGAGCCATCAGCCCAGAGCCTGACGCGGGGCTTGAACTCATGGACCGCGAGATCGTGACCTGGCTGAAGTCGGACGCTTAACCGACTGCGCCACCCAGGCGCCCCTTAAAGGATTTTTTAAATGAGAAAAAATATTTTTTATTTATGAAATCTTCAATAATCTATTTTCAAATCAACTCTAGAAATATATACAAATGGAACTGCATCATTACCAAGGAGGATTTACCCCAGAAATACTTGGTATGTTTAACATTCAAGTATCAATCATGTAATTCATTAAAGTAGGAATCCAAATAGTCACCTCAAAAGGTAAGGGGATAACATTTGACAAAATTTAATTGCCTATTCATAACAGAGCATCTCAGTAATTAGGAATATTAGAAACTTAAGAGAACTTCCTAAATCTCATAGGGGTAGTTGTGAAAAATCTGCAAATGAAATCATACTTAAGGATGACATATTTAAGGTTTAAGGCGTTCTTCTTCAATCTTAGAACAAAGCAAAGATATCTACTCTTAACACATTTATTCAACATTTTACAGGATGTCTTAGTGGTGCATAAGGCCTAAGGCAAGATAAAGAAAGAGTATCAAAGAAAAGGTCAGCCCTCTTTATTCAGATTACACATGATTGCTGCTGTAAAAATTCTAAGGAGTCACCAACTACCAGAATTAATAAGTAAATTTAGCAAGGTTGCAGAATGTAACATCAATATTTAAAGTCTGTTGTATTTTTGTATATTAGTGGCATCAATTGCAAAATTAAAAGAATAATTTCATTTATAGTGGCATCAAAAAACAAAACATACATACTAAGGAATAAATTTAACAGAAGACCTTAAGACTTCTCTGCAAGGAAGACTACAAAACTCTGCTGAGAGTGAATTAAAACAAAACAAAACAAAACAAAAAAACAGTAAATGGACAGATATATGTCATCCTTATGGATTAGGATATCTAATATAGCTTAGATGTCAATTCCCTCCCAAAATAATCTATAAAACCAATGAAATCATAATCATAATTCCACTAGGCTTTTTACAGAAATTGACAAGCCAATTTTAAAAATGACATAGAAATGTCAATGATCTAGGATAGCAAAAGCAACCTTGAAAAGGAGAATAAAGCTGGAATACGGATGCCTGATGAGAACTTTCTATAGAGTTACAGGACAGTATACTATTGGCCCAACAGTTGACAAAATAGTCAGTAGAACAAAACATAGAGTCTGGAAACAAACTTGAATTTATATGATCATTCCATTTTTTTCAAAGGCACCAAAGAAATCCATGAGTAAATCAAAATCTTTATAACATATGATGCTAGAAGAAGTGGGTATTCATATGGAATAAATAAATGTTGACCTCTACCTCACACCATTCTATAACTGGAAATTCTATAACCCAGTAATAAAAATAAAAATTACCCAGTTCAAAAACTGGGCAAAAGTTTTGAACAGATGCTTTGGGGAAAGAGGATATAACATGGCCAATATGCACATTAAAAAGTGCTTAATATAATCATTCTTCAATAGAAATTCCTATTAAACCATAATGAGATACTACTACCCTTCTACCAGAACAGCTAATTTTTAATTAAAAGACTAATAATTCCCATAACTAGGAAGAGGCATAAGGGAACTTTCTGAGTTAAGCAAAATGTTTTATATCCTGAGTGTGGTGGAGGCCACACAAGTGTATGCATTCAACAAAAGTCATAGAATAGTGCACTTAAGATGTATACATTTCATTATATACAAATTTTGTCTAAATAAAAGCACTATAAATATTGAACTATAATTAATGATATAGATATTGACAATTTAGGGATAGGTATACTAATATCTCTTAGTTTAAAATGCATCAAAAATTGATAGATGGACGGGGTGCCTGGGTGGCTCAGTCAGTTACGCATCTGACTTTGGCTCAGGTCATGATCTCGTGGTTCATGCATTCGAGCCACACATGAGGCTCTGTGCTGACACCTCAGAGCCTGGAACCTCCTTCAGATTCTGCGTCTCCCTCTCTCTCTGCCCCTTCCCTGTTCACACTCTGTCTCTCTCTCTCTCTCTCTCTCAAAAATAAACATTAAAAAATTTAATTGATAGGTGGATAAAGAGATATGTGATGGGGCAAGTATATTAAAATATTGATGGCAGAATATGGGTGCTCAGTATACAATTCTTTCAAATTGTTCATGTTTGGAAATTTTCATAATAAAATGTTAGAAACAATATTGCATGTATAAACCTGTCAAATCCAAAGTGCTAGACAATAAAGCATATTCTTGTATCTCACTGACTTCTTAACACTTCCTAAATCTGAAAGTTTAGGTGGCTAACTCTTCCCCCAAAATTTGTGTTAGCCAAGTAGTGACATGGTACTATCACGGGTTCTTAGAAGAAACTCCTGAGGTAGGATAATGAAAGTCAATACCAGAAAGATCATTACTTTCTAAAAGAAGAGCAGAACATTATGGTAGTATGAAGACTTAAACTTGAAATTTAAAACTTAAGTTTCTACACCATCTGTAATAGGTGGCCACAACAATTGTAGTTCAGGCTCGTACTATACGTCACTTTATAAGGATCTTTATTTACTATGTTTTAATTAATACTCAAAATTACCTTAAAAGGTAGGTATTACTGTCTCTTTTTTACAAATGAGATGGTTGAGTTTCCTGAGGTGAACAACTTGTCCAAGTCACACAGCTGTCATGGGGTGAAGCTAGGGTTTTAAACCAGGGCAGTCTGTCTCCAAAATCCATTTATCAATGCCAGGCTTCACTTATTCTGTTTGAACTTCCAAAGAATGGGAGAACTCACAATCATCTAGAATAGACTGTCCTATTGCTGAGCATCTCTGCTTGAGATTTTCTTTTCCTTGGTCTACAACTGAACTCTAAAATGTCTACTAAATATATAGTCCACATTTTTGCAAGGTGTCCTTCTTGCCAAAATCAAGGAAACTTGATTTGGCCCTTCTGAAATCTTTATTCTCTATGGACATACCAGGAGAAAACTTTCAAGAAAAAGTGAAGACCGAGAAGAGAGGAAGACACACAGACACACAAATACACACACAAATACACACACACACACACACACACACACACACAGAGGTGATCCTAATGTTGTGAGAAAGCAGGTGTCTAACAGTTGGCCAAAATGTTAAATTACTAGAGCAATTCAGTTTCCCAATTTGCCATGATGCCAGCTACCCAGAATTAACAAAGACCTGCATATATCAGCAAACAGCTGAAGATAATTTTCAGCAACACTGTGCCCAAAGCAAAGAAAGGCATTCTGAAGATCTCATTAAACCTTTAGAGCCTGAATGATCAACTGATTTCATTGTAAGCCACAGACTCTGCCTCCTGCACTCTCCAAAGTATCTCTCGAATCAACATTTTTTCTGGGAAAATGATGTGTCACAGTGAGCAAGCCTACTTGTCAGGTCTTACAAAATCGATCTGTACTATTCCTCTCTCAGGAATTTAAAATAACATTTCTTTTTGTTTGCCCTGTTTGACATTTGGTGTTGTGCATTGTAGGGTCTGTCCTTCCCAAGATGGCCAAACTATAAAAGTATATTCTTTGGATATCATTGTTTCTTGTCTTCTCAGAAATGAGTGAAGCTTCTGACGTGGCTTATCCATCAGGGCAATCAGTGACAAAGAAAGTCCCCATCCTTTCTGTACATCAGTTTCCCATGTATGTTCTTAGGAAATCAATATATTATTTTCGGAGTATTTTCAGGTTTTAGAGAATCAACAGGAACTTCCCAGAGGAAAACAGAAATTGTTCATAAGTGTTCAGGCTGGCTATGTACCATTCAGTAAATGGTAACTATGAAGCTATATTTTAAGAGTATTGGTGGTATCCACTTCCAAAATTCTTTCACTGCATGTCTTAAAACAGAAATACACTCACACACACACACACACACACACACACACACACACACTTCAGCAATTTCTAATCCCTAAGTAACTGAGGTCAATCACGTGAAATATTCCTCCTGATTCCACCCCTCCTACTAAGAGAGCTAAAAAAAAAAAAAAAAAAGGAGTTAGTCAAATGAAGGCACTTATCTCCATGACTCTCCCCAGATTCTAAATTGATGAAGTCATCCTTTTCTCCCTTATTCTGAATAGTTCAAATGAGATGTAAGTCAACAGTTCAAATGGGTTGTACTCAGTCCAAATAGGACTCAGAAGATGGTGGGAATACAGAAACAGGAGAAGTGTCAAGAAGCTGCACATGAGGACTAAGTTACCTGTTCAGTGAAAGTACATTTTGATCTAAAATCTAAAATGTAGCCCTCAATTCAACAACCTACATCAGCAGTGTGGCTATGTCTGCATCCACCCAGCCAACGACTGTAAATGTGGGAAATCTGAATTATTCCCCAGTTAACTGTTCCAAGCCAACTGCCAGCTCTCAAGTATCAAATCCAATTTAGAAGGTAGAATTTACACATTAGTTCAGAAAGAAAAAAAAATTCCTATCAAAACCAAATCCATTCAAAACAGAACAGCCTCAGCTATGTTTTAAAAACAGTGACTACTGGGGGGCCTGAGTGGCTCAGTTGGTTGAGGGGGCCCACTTCAGCTCAAGTCATGATCTCACAGTTAATAACTTCAAGCCCTGCATTGGGTTTGCTGATGTCAGCACAGAGCCTGCTTCAGATCCTCTGTCTCCTTCTCTTTGCCCCTTCCCCACACATGCTCTCTCTCTCTCTCAAAAATAAATTAGAAATATTAAAAAAAAAGCTTTATTCATAAATATATAAGGAAAATTCTTATGATGAAAACCATTTCTTGCCTTCCATCAACCATACATGAGATAGGAAATAGAAGTTCTTAATTACAGTCAGAATTTTTGTTTGTTATGTTCATTTATTGGTGATGTTTGTTTTGTTTTGTTGCTTGGGGCACTCTTAGTGAATTCAGAGGCAACTGACTCATTTCAACACTGGTGCCATATTGGCCACCTTGAAGATTATGATATTATAAGGGCAAAAAGGAAGGAGGAAAAGCTGTAACTACAACCTTAGCTGTTGGCTTGAACAAACTCAAGCACTATAAAAGATAAATTTACTGTAATACTCAGAGTGCCTCCCAAGTATTCAGATAGAACAGAAATCCAGCAGTAAGAATCCTCAGCAATAGTTACCTTTAAGTCACAGCCAACTTTTTCAAATACCACAGACTGAATACTTTTCTTCTAAAGCTGGCCTGATGGCAGTCATAAAAAACTCAATCAACCTTCATATAAGAATATGGCCATGCAGAAAAACCAAAACCTCATTTGAATTATGCCTTAGATGCCTTTTACCTAGAGAATAGTATCTTGTGTTTTCCCCAAAATTTAGATTTAGAACATTAAACATAGTGGTCATATTCTAATCAAAATAAGTTATATAGAATTCCCTTGCTTTGGAATTTCTAAGGGAGAGTTTTCAAAATCTTCATGTTAGGGGCACCTGGGTGGCTCAGTCGGTTAATTGTCCAACTTCAGCTCAGGTCATGATCTCCCAGTCCGTGAGTTCGAACCCCACGTCAGGCTCTATGCTGACAGCTCAGAGCCTGGAGCCTGCTTCAGATTCTGCATCTCCCTCTCTCTCTGCCCCTCCCCTGCTCATGCCCTAACTCTCTCTGTCTCAAAAATAAATAAAAACATTAAAAATTTTTAAAAATCTTCATGTTAGAAGAAAGATTAAACATTTGCTTTTTAAAAATTCATTTAGGTAGAAGAAAGCACATCCTCTCAATTTATAATAGCTGCCATAGACTTGGCAAAGTTAGTATTCTGTATATTCCACCTAAGAATTTAAAAGGCATCCTATCAAAGCCCAGCCTTATTTATTTCTGACAAGACAAACATCCAGAGATAAGACTTTTTTTTCATTCCTTCTCAATTGGTCAATCTATTACCTTCTGTGTTAAGAGCATGTAAAATTGGGAATTTCATTCTGTATGTGACATAAGAAAGTTGATATACTCAGTGAATTCAAAATTAACATATAGCAAGATGGAAAATTGTCAGCTCCCCAAATTGGTAATGTAACAGCCCCCTTCCATAGAGGGAGGGTGTGAACTGCAAAGAGCTCTAGATTAGAATGATTCAGTTTTAGATTATGACCCAGGGTTGTGAAGCTGAAGAAAATCACATTACTTTCCTGGGTCTTAGCTTCTTCATATAAATCAGACATATTTTGCCTACAGGTGCAGAAACACCATTCGAAATACTTTAAATGAAAAAAAACTGAATTATCTCACATAACCAAAATATCTAGGTAGTGGACCTCAGGACAGGCTGAATCTAGGTGTTTAAAGGGGCCTAACAGTGAACTGTCTCTCTTCACTCTTCTCTTGTGAAGCCACTCTTCTATTGGCTTCATTCTCAGAAAGGCCCTCCTCAAGAAGAAACAAAGAAGGTCTTTGAAAACTTCAGGCTTATATTCTACCTGCTGGGCAATAATAAAGGTAGAACAGAACATGTTTCCCAACGTTTCAGCAAAACTCTTAGAGCTGTTATTCATAACATTTCATTGACCTGATTAGCTCACATCAACTCCTAAACCCATCAGTTCTATCCACGTTGTTACAAATGGCAAGATTTCATTATTCTTCATCGATGAGTAGCATTCCAGTGTGTGTGTGTGTGTGTGTGTGTGTGTGTGTAATAACAAATTTTAATCCATTCATTAGTCAATGGACATTTGGGCTCTTTCCATAATTTGGCTATTGTTGATACTGCTGCTATAAACATTGAGGTGTATGTGCCTCTTCAAATCAGCACTCCTGTATCCTGTATCCTAGGAATAGTAAAGCAATCACTGGGTTGTAGGATAGTTCCATTTTTAATTTTTTGAGGAACCTCCACACTGCTTTCCAGAGTGGCTACACCAGTTTGCATTCCCATCAACACTGCAAAAGGGTTCCCCTTTCTCCACATCCTCACCAACATCAGTTGTTTCCTGAGTTAATGTTAGCCACTCTGACTGGTTTGAGGTGGTATATCATTGTTGTTTTAATTTGTATTTCCCTGATGATAAGCGGTGTTGAGCATCTTTTCATGTGTCTGTTAGCCATCTGGCCACAGCAAATTCTTATTTGACATGTTTCCGAAGGCAAGGGAAGTAGAAGCAAAAATGAACTATTGGGACCTCATCAAGATAAAAGCCTTCTGCACACCAAAGGAAAAAATCAACAAAATTAAAAGGCAACCAATGGAATGGGATAAGATATTTGCAAATGACATACTGAATAGAGGGTTAGTAACAAAAATGTGTAAAGAACTTACCAAACTCAAGACCCAAAAAACAAATAATCCAGTGAAGAAATGGGCATAAGACATGAAAAAAAAAAAAACATGATTTTTCAAGGTCTGTGAGGATGATTCTAGAAGAGATTGGCACTTGAATCTGTGAGGAATCTGATGTGTCCTCACTAATGTGGGAGGGCATCATCTGATCTGCTGAGGACAAAAAGGCAGAAAAAAAGCAAATTCTCATTCTATATAAGCTAGAATGTCTATCTTCTCTTGCACTCTGGCATCTGTCTCATCTTCTGGCTTTGAGACCTTTAGACTTACACTAGGGTCTCTCCCCACCCCTTCTCAGGCCTACAGCTTTCCACTAGGAGTTATATCATCAGCTCCTCTGGTGATCAGGTCTTTGAACTTGGACTGAATTCTATCACTAGCTTTCTAGATTTGCAGATAACAGGTTGCATCATGGCTTATCTCAGCCTCCATGACCACATGAGCCAATTCCTGTAGTAAATCTCTTCTTCTTTTTTAATGTTTATTTATTTCCAGAAAGAGAGAGAGAGAGGGAAAGCAGGAGGAAAGAGAGAAGGAGAGAGAATCTGAAGCAGGGTTCAAGCTCAGTGCAGAGCCTGACACAGAGATTGATCTCAAGACAGAGATCATGACTTGAGTTGAAATCAAGAGTCAGATGCTTAACCAACTGAGCCCACACAGGTGCCCTGTAAATCTCTTTTTCTAAACATGTATCTAAATCTCTCCTGTTGGTTCTGTTTCTCTGGAGTACCCTAACACAGTGTTCATGTTTCACTTTCAATTGGTGGTTACATAAATGAAGTTTCCAAAGGCTTTTTTGTTGTTGCTTTTAAGTCAAAAACCATTCCATGAAACTATATGTAGTCAGAATTAGCCTATTTCTCCCTTTACTTATTAATTTTGGTCCCTTTGCTTCCATTTACTTTAATAATCCTTAACCTTTTGAAGTATTCACTGCACCCTTAGAATTCTCTATTGAAGTTCGTATTTATTGCAAGCACCAGTTCTGTAGAGTGCAAGACTTCTTCCTCCCAATAGAGGCAATCACCTTAGCACCTTCATGATGCACCATTACCTATGCTACTGATGCATATGATGATTTTCCAGTGCTTTGGAGATGTCTAAAAACATAGCCAAGACAGCCTGGTAAGAAACAATTGCAAGATTTTACAGAGACCAAGAAGACTGGATGGTCTTTGAAATTCCTTTCAATGTTGTTCATAATGTGTTAAGTATGTATTTAATCCACTTTTTTTGTTGTTACAAGATACCAACAACCAGTGGCGATAGCAGAGGTTCATTTATTACTGTGAGACAGAGAATAGCAGTACATGGAAAGTTTTCCAAGAAATGGGAGCATCTTCTAGAAAACACTGAGTCAATTATTTTTACTTTATCACATATCGTCAAGGTCTATAAAACATGCAATTATAGCAACAGAATTTTGAAGAGGCATTATTTTAGAGGGCAATGTGTGGTCTCACTCATATAGCTAGAATTTTGTGAATCTATATAAATGTGTACAATGGTACGTGGTAACTAAAATCCTTGAGCGATAAAATTCATTTAGTAGGTTGCTATTTAGTCTAAGCATAAAGTTTCTGTACTTTAATGCCTGACCTTGAAACAAGAGCAGCAGAGACTGAGAATACCTCATAATTAGGATATACATGTTTACCTGACTGATGAGAAATGGTGTCCAGGGGGCGCCTGGGTGGCGCAGTCGGTTAAGCATCTGACTTCAACCAGGTCACGATCTCACGGTCCGTGAGTTCGAGCCCCGCCTCGGGCTCTGGGCTGATGGCTCAGAGCCTGGAGCCTGTTTCCGATTCTGTGTCTCCCTCTCTCTCTGCCCCTCGCCCGTTCATGCTCTGTCTCTCTCTGTCCCAAAAGTAATAAATAAACGTTGAAAAAAAAAAATTAAAAAAAAAAAAAAAAGAAATGGTGTCCAGTAGTATAAGAGGTAAAACTTCATAGATATTAGTCGATAAAGGCTAATTTATGTTTCAGTAATAATCCCCCAATTATTAATGCCTTAAGGAAGAAAGGCATATTACTTATTCACACTACATACTCTTCTTGGATCTACAAGGAAACTCGACACCAAAGGAAGCAGTCTGATGAAGAACTCACCATATTGAGTGTTGCCAATCCATCCCAAAGGGACAAGGAAATTTTGAAGAATTGCCCACAGGTAATTAGAAACTCCTTCTGGAAGTGACACACGTCACTTCTGCTTAAAACTCCTTCAACTGAATTGGCAACATCATCCCTATCCGAGTCATAATAACATCCCTATTAACCACGAAGAAGCCAAACAGTGCAATCCTATCATGTGTCTGGAAGGTAGAATGCTGGATATATTCTGAGACAAATATTGATGACTACCACTAATTAGTTTGCAAAGAATAAAAGCAATGAAAACCAGGATTGAAATAGTGACTATATCATAGTTTGCATAAAAATAGAGGATCACTTGAATTCTGGTAAGAAGGAATGAGAAGTGAATAGTGGAACATGTACCCTCACAGTACAAAATATTTATTAACTGTTTAACATGCACTGTTCAGCTCATCTGGTGGGGTCTATTTCTTCCACATTATTTTACTATCTTTACAAAATCTTGAGCAAAGAAAAAAACTGGGGAGAGGAATAATATTAAGGAAATGCATTTGAATTCCTGAACTAGCTAATATCCTTTTGCATGAGATTAGAGGAGGTTAATGACATCTCCTACTTCATGATACTGAATAACACATATTCCTATATGAATGGGCACCCCTTACCCAGGCACACATGAAGCAGGTTATTGCTTCCCTTCTTGGTGTACAAATTATGAAATTAGCTAATTTAGTTAGTGTCATTTATGTTTTAAGCATTGTAGGAATATGTTATAGGAACTTCTTGGAGTAAAATCTCAGACCTTATCCTAACTTTAAAGATTTCACTGTGATGCCAATCCAGCTTGCTGCCTCCTCTGATTCACACACCCCCCAATCTCTAGACTGATTGTGGCATTGTCACAGTTCATGGCAGAAATGGTTTTGATCAGTAAATGCATCTTAATTTATGTAGCTCTAAAACTTTGCCACATTTTGTCCATTCTGGGAGTAGAGAAAAACTTCCCTGTTAGCCACTCCCTCCTCTTACAGATACTTTCACGGTAACATTATCTAGTATTTGGTGGGGTTATTTGAATGGTGCTAATTTTAGAACTGCAGAGAAAATGGTTTGGTACATGGATTGAGATTGCTCTTATTTAGCCAACTTTATAGAAACTATTATGAAAAATGATAAAAAATATATATAACTATATATCCCAGCAAAATTTACAAGAGGGATAAACAATAAGTATACAAATTGATGAAATAGTCTTCTTTGCTTCCTGGTTTCCTACTTGAGTTGGAATATCTCACTTCATCTTCTCTGGACCTTGGAGAAGGATTTAAGCAATTTGCTCCTCTGATTATCAGGCCTTTAGACTTGGGCTAAATTATAACTACTGGCTTTCGGGGGTCTCCAGTTTGCAGGTAGCAGATCGTGGGACATCTTAGTCTCTATAGTCACCTTCCCCTTTCATTGAAAGTCATTTCTGTATATTCCCCGAACACCAAGACTTTCTTATCTGATGGCTTCCTGTGAAGTTTGAAGTACTTAATAACTCCAAAGTGCTTTTAATAAAGTCTAGCAGGGACCCCAGACAAAGATGGAGACACCAGAGGCTCCTGAATTTCCCTCCTCCCATGGATATTCCAAATATATAGCTACACATGAAGCAATTCCCTCTGGGAGACACCCAGAAACTAGTTGTGTGACTCCTACACATCGGGCAACTGAAAAAATACCCATATTAAAACTGGTAGAGTGTGCTGAAACACTCTCATAATAAACTCACCTTTGGCCCAGTGCCATACAATCAGGAGGGAACTCCCAAACCCCAGCTTCTTCCTGAGGAGTGAAGGGTTTGGACCACCTATCTGATACCTCAGCTTTTAAAGCTGTCACCAAAGGGACCTAGTTCTAAAAGCTACTGGGGCAAACAAAGAAGCAGTTGGTAACAGGTGGTGAACACTTGCCACAGCTATCTTCCCAGGGCTCAGTGCAGAGAGAACAAGCAAAATTGCTTATCTCTGGGGTGCCTGGGTGGCTCAGTCAGTTAAGCATCCGACTTTGGCTCAGGTCATGATCTCACAGTTCGTGAGTTCAAGCCCCGCGTCAGGCTCTGTGCTGACAGCTTGGAGGCTGGAGCCTGCTTTGGATTCTGTGACTCCCTCTCTCTCTGCCCCTCCCCCACCCATGCTCTGCCTCTCTCGCTCAAAAATAAATAAACATTGAAAACTTTTTTTTAAAAAATGCTTATCTCCCAGTCTTTCCCTGGAAGGTATTTGACTGCATACTCTAGAAGCTGCAGCTCGAGGGTCCAGCTTTACTAGCATGCATTTACATGCTGACATATATCCTGCCCAGAGGCTGTTTTTTGTTGTTGAGTTTTAGAATTCTCTACATATTCCTGATGTTAACACCCTTACCAGATACAGGATTTGTGGATATTTTAACCTTTTTTGTGGATTAACTTTTATTCTGTTAATAGTATTTTTTATGCACAAAAGTTTTTAATTTTCATAAAATCCAGTTAGTCTATTTTTTCTTTTATTGTCTGTGCTTTTGGTGTCATATCCAAGAAAATGCCAAATCCAATGTTGCAAAGATTTTGTCATAGGTTTTCTTCTAAGCACTTTATAGTTTTAACTCTTATATTTAGGTCTTTGATTGATTTTGAATTAATTTTTTTAGACATAGTATTAGGTAAGGGTCCAACTCTTTTGCATGAGGATATCCAGTTTTCCCAAAACCATTTGTTGAAGACTGTTTTCTCCCCCACTGAATTATCCTGGCAGCCTTCTCAAAACTCATTATATGAGAACTTATTTCTGGGCTCTCTATTCTGTTCCATTCATCTACATATCTGTCTTTATGCCAGTGCCTCCCTTTTTTGACAAATGCAACTTTGTAGTAAGTTTTGAAATCAGGAAATGTGAGTCCACCAACTTTTCTTTTTTGGAATTGTTTTGACTAACCATAGTCTCTGGAGATTCCATATAAATTTTACAAAGGGTTTTTTGTTTTCTATTTCTACAAAAACATTGTTGAGATTTGGTAGAAATTGTATAAATTTTGTAGATCTCTGAATAATATTGGTATCTTAATAAGATTAAGTCTTCCAATCCATGAATATATGATGTCTTCACCTACTTATGCCTTTAATTTCTTTCAGTAATGTGCTGTAGTTTGCATTGTAGAAGTCTTTCACCCCCTTGGTTAATTATGAACTTCTTTATTATTTTTGATGCTATCTTAAGTGGAATGATTTATTTAATTTCCTCTTCAGATCGTTCATTATTAGGCTATAGAAATGTAATTGATTTTTGTGAGGTGATTTTGTATCCTGAAACTTTGCAAATTCATTTATTATTTCTATCAGGTTTTCTTTTGTAGAGTCATTAGGATTTTCTACATCTAAGACTCTATAATTTGCAAACATATTATTTTACTTCTGCCTTTCCAATTTGGATCCTTTCATTTCTTTCTCTTGCCTAATTGCTATGGTTAGAAATTCTAGTACTATGTTGAACACAAATGGCAGAAGTGGACATCCTTGTTTTGTTCCTGATTTTAAAAGATCTTTTAGTGTTTCTCTATTGACTATGATGTTTGCCATCAGGTTTTCATATGTGGTTTTATTATGTTGAGATAGCTTCCTTCTAATTTTATCAGGTGTTATTACCATGAAGGGCTAATGAATTTTATCAAATGCTTTTTATATATCAACTGAGATAATCGTGTTGTTTTCCCTTTCATTCTATTAATGTGGTATATTATATGCATTGATTTTCATAATTGAGCCATCCTTGCATTCCAGGAATAAATCCAATTGGTCATGGTGTATAATACTTTTAATATACTGAATTTGGTTTGATAGCATTTTGAAGATTTTTGTATTAATGTTTATAAGGGGTATTGACCAATAGTTTTCTTACATTGTTTTTCTCTGGCTTTGGAGCAACGAATTGCTGGCATCACAAAATGAGTTAGGGAATGTTCTCTACTCTTCAATCTTTTGGAAACATTTGAGAAGGATTGGTGATAGTTGTTGCTTTAATGTTTGGTAGAATTCACCAGTAAAATCATCAGGTCTGGAGCTTTTCTTTGTTGGGTGAATTTTTTTATTGATGATTTAATCCCCTTACTAGTTTTAAGCCTGTTCTTATTTTCTATTTCTTTGTGATTTAGTTTTAGTAGGTTTCATGTTTCTAGGAATTTGTTGATTTCATCTTGATTATCCAATTTTTTGGCATACATTATTTTACAGTACTCTCTCATAATTCTTTCTATTTCTATAGCATCAGCAGTAATGTCCCCACTTTCATTTCTTTTTTTTCTCCTTCAGTATAAATTTATTTTTGCACTTATTTTACAAAGAATTTAGAATACTTGAAGCACACTATGAGATGATAATGTGTAACCTTTTAAGTCTTTGCTTCTTTCTTTAAATATAGATGCTAACAGAAAAGATGAACTATATTCAATCTACTTTTTCCTCAGTTGACTGATTTTTTTAGAGAATTATAAACTATAAGACTAAACCAAGTAAAGGTTGGAAGTTGATTATAAGCAACATCATAACTGATAGTTACACAATTGTATTTAACAGCCCCCAAAGGGTTTCAAAAAATATTTCTGAATTCTTAAAATCACTTCTTAGCAAGCTACAGTTAGATATTCTCTTGTTCTCATAATTTCTACATCCTTGGTAGCTTGGTAGGAAGCACATCAATATATCACCAAGCCCAATGGCTAAGGCTATCACTGAAGCATCATTAGCATAGTCCTGAGCTCCATTTATTGGCAAATATCCTATTTGATCATGTTTTGAATTTTATACTATTTGTAGATGGAACAGTAAATCCCATCTTATGGATTTTCCAAAATCATCAGGCCTTCCTCCAAAGCCTACAGCGCCATCACACTGCTCTAGCTCACAGAAAGCACAGCTGCTTTCAATTGTATCCAGAATATAACCTTCAGATGTTCATGCTCTCCACACTGTTTCAGTTGATTCTTAAGAGGCCAAGTGTTAAGGACTAAAATCAGAAGGCCTGAACTGTGCATCAAGGCTGGGCTGAGAAAAAGCAAGACTACAAGCAAAGGCAGGTTTAACTTCCACACCATGGCTGCATGACAAGTAAGTGGTCAAGCATGAAAAAAGTCACAGGCCCATGCCACTGGTACTGACCTAACTGCTGGCCCCACTTTTGGTTCTGATGTTAGCAATTGAGGCTTCTCTCTTTATTTCTTAGTCCATCTAGCTAAATTTCAATTTTCTTGATCTTTTTGAAGAAACAATTTTTGGTTTTATTGTTTTTCTCTATAGATTTTCTATCCTCTATTTCATTTGTCTACCCTTTTTATTATTATTATTATTATTTTTTTTTTTTTGGCTAGTTTTGGGCATAGCTTGTTCTTTTCCTAGTTGTCTAAGTTGTAAAGTTACATTGTTGGCTTAGCATGTTTCTTCTTTCTTTACGGTAAGGATTTATAATTGTAAATTTCCCCATCAGCACTGTTTTCACTGTGTCCCATAAGTTTTGCTATGTTGTTTTTGTTGTAAATTCTCTCAAAATATTTCCTAATTTCTCTTGTAATGTTTTTATTTGATTATTGGCTGTTTAAGAGTTGTTGTTGAATTTCAACAAAATTGTGTTTTCCAGGTTTCCTTTTGTTATTGATCTCTAACTTTATCCCGTTGTGGTCAGAGAAGATAATTAGTGTTATATCTATGTTTTAAAATCCATTGAGATTTAACTTGTAGCATAATACACCATCTATCCTGGAGAATGTCCCATGTGCACTTGAGAAGAATGTGTATTTTGTTGCTGTTGACTTTGGTAGTCTGTTCCATATAAGTTAGATCTAACAGGTTTATGTATAGTTCAAGTTCCTTGTTTCCTTCCCTTCTGCCTGGTTTTTCTATCCATTGTTAAGAATGGGATACTGAAATTTTTAACTTTTATTATAGAAGTGTCTACCTCTCCCTTTAATTCTGTCAGTTTTTGCTTTATACTTTTTTGATGGTCTGTGTATTGTATACATAAATGTTTGTAATTGTTGTATCTTCTTGCTGTATTGCAACTTTTATTAACATATAATGTGTTTATTTGTCCCTTGTAATCTTTTGATTTAAATAGGCTTTTGATTTAAAGTGTATTTTGTCTGATATAAGCATAGCTATCTAGGTTCTCCTTTAGTTACTTTTTGCCTAAAATATATTTTTCCATCCTCTCACTTTCAACCTATTTGTGTGAGACCCTTAACAGAGGAAAAACATAAAAAGAACCAATCAGAGATGAATAATGCAATATATGAAGTTAAAAATACACTTGATGGGGGTGCAGTGAAGCATCCAATTCTTGACTTCAGCTCAGATCATGATCTTGTGGTTCATGGGTTTGAGCCCTATGTTGGTCTCTGCACTGACAGTGTGCTTGGGATTTTCTCTCTCTCCCTCTCTAGACTCCTTCCTGCCTCTATCTTTCAAAAATAAAATATTAATTAAACAAAAACACTTGATGGAATAAATAGAAAGCTAGATGAAGCAAAGGAATGGATTAATGACCTGTAAGACAGAGTAATGGAAATTAAGCAGGGTGACCAAATGAAAGAAAAGAGTCATGCTAAACAGGAATAGAATTAGGGAACTCAGTGACTCTACCAAGGATAATGATATTAGAGTTATAGGGATCCCAGAAGAAAAAAAGAGAGAGACAAGAAGCTGAAGATTTATTTGAAGAAGTAACAGCTGAAAATGACTTTAATCTGGGGAAGTTAACAGATATCCAGATCCAGGAAGCACAGAGATCCCTCAACAAAATCAACCTAAGGAGGTCCATACCAAGACATATAGTAATTAAAATGGCAAAATGTATAGATAAAGGAAGAACTTTTAAAGCAGCGAAAGAAAAGAAGACAGTTACAAGTAAGGGGAACCTGGTAAGGTTATCAGTGGATTTTTCAGCAGAAACTTTGCAGACCAGAAGGGA
Source organism: Puma concolor (assembly GCF_028749965.1). NCBI lineage: Eukaryota > Metazoa > Chordata > Mammalia > Carnivora > Felidae > Puma > Puma concolor. The sequence goes on along the minus strand of NC_141679.1, from coordinate 51,629,422 downwards.
GTGGGAAGACACATTCAAAGAGCTGAAAGGGAAAAATCTGCAGCCAAGAATACCCTATCCAGTAAGGCTATTATTCAGAATGAGAGATAAAGATTTTCTCAACCAAAAACTAAAGGAGTTCATGACCACTAAACCATCCCTAAAGAAATATTAAAGGTGGGGCGCCTGGGTGGCTCAGTCAGTTAAGGATCCGACTTCAGCTCAGGTCATGATCTCATAGCTCATGGGTTCAAACCCTGGGTCGGGCTCTGTGTTGATAACTCAGAGCCTGGAGCTTGCTTCATATTCTGTGTCTCCCTTTCTCTCTGCCCCTTCCTTGCTCACACTTTGTCTCTCTATCTCTCTCAAAAATAAACATTAAAAAAAACTTTTTAAAGAAATATTAAAGGTGACCCTTTGAATGAAAAGCAAAGACCATAAATGAGAGTATGAAAAATAAGTATATCTGTAACAAAGGATTCACAAAATAAAAGGATGTAAAATATGACACCTTGTACCTAAAACATGAAGAGAGGAGTAAAGAATGGATTCAAACTAAAGTGACCATCAACTTAATACAGACTGCTATATGCAGAAGAGGTTATATACAAAACTCATGGTAACCACACATGAAAAACCAGTAATAGATATGCAAAGAATAAAGAGAAGTAAACCCAAGTATATCACTCAGAAAACCAGCAATCCATTAAAGAGAGCAAGAGAAGAAAGCTTCAGAGATAAATTTTAGAAACAAGCACAAAACAAGTTACAAAATGGCAATAAACACCTATCTATTAATTAGTTTCATTGTGAATGGACTAAACATTCCTATAAAAACACATAGAGTGACAGAGTGGATTAAAAAAGCAAGATCCATCTATATGCTAACCACAAGGGACTAATTTGAGACCTACAGACACCTACAGATTGAAAGTGAGGGGATGGAGAAACATTTATCATGAAAATGGATGTCAACAGAAAGCCAGGGCAGCAATACTTTTATTGGACAAAAAGACTTTAAAACAAACTCTGTAACAGGAGACAAAGAAGGACACTATATAATAATAAAGGAGAAAATCCAATAAGAAGATATAAAAATTGTAAATATTTACACACCCAACATGAAGCACCCAAATACATAAAACAGTTAATAAAAAATATAAAGAAACTAATCAATAATAAAACAATAATAATAGGGGTTTTACCAGCCCTCTTACATCAACAGAAAGATCATCCAAAAAGAAAATCAAAAAAGAAATAGTGGCTTTAATGACACATTGGACCAGATAGATTTACCAGATATATTCAGAACATTCCATCCTAAAACAGAATACACATTCTTTTCAAGTGTACATGGAACATTCTCCAGAATAGATCATATATTAGGCCACCAAACAAGTCTCAATAAATTCAAAAAGACCAATGTCATACCATGCATCTTTTCTGATCACAATGTTATGAAACTAGAAGTCAAGACACAAGAAAAAAAAATTTGCAAAGACTACAAATCAATGGAAGTTAAATAACATCCTACTAAACAATGAATGGGTCAACCAGGAAATCAAAGAAGAAATTAAAAATTACATGGAAACAAATGAAAATGAAAACACAATGGTCCAAAATCTTTCGAATGCAGCAAAAGTGGTTCCAAGAGGGAAGTTTGTAATAATACAGACCTACCTCAAGAAGAAAAGTCTCGGGGCGCCTGGGTGGCGCAGTCGGTTAAGCGTCCGACTTCAGCCAGGTCACGATCTCACAGTCCATGAGTTCGAGCCCCGCGTCGGGCTCTGGGCTGATGGCTCAGAGCCTGGAGCCTGTTTCCGATTCTGTGTCTCCCTCTCTCTCTGCCCCTCCCCCGTTCATGCTCTGTCTCTGTCTGTCCCATAAATAAATAAAAACGTTGAAAAAAAAATTAAAAAAAAAAAAAAGAAGAAAAGTCTCAAATAAACAACCTAACATTACACGTAAAGAAGCTAGAAAAAGAACAACAAACCCCAAACCCAGCAGAAGGAAGGAAACAATAAAGATTAGAACAGAGATAAATGATATAGAAACTAAAAACAAACACATAAAAAATATATAACAGAAGAGATCAATGAAACCAGGAGCTGGTTCTTTGAAAAACTCAACAAAATTGATAAACCTTCAGCCAGACTCATCAAAAAGAAAGGACTCAAAATAAACAAAATTACAAATGAGAGAGAAGTAACAGCAAACACCACAGAAACACAATTCTAAGAAAATATATGAAAAACTACATGCCAACCAATTAGACAAACTAGAAGAAATAGATAAATTCCTAGAAACATATAAATTACCAAAACTGAAGCAGGAAGAAATAGAAAACTTCAAAAGACAAATTACTACCAAAGAATCTAATAAAAAACCCTCAACAAACAAAATGTCTAGGACCAGGTGGCTTCACAGGTGAATTCTACCAAACATTTAAAGAGGAGTGAATACCTACTCTTCTCAAAGGGAGAAAATTTTCCTAATTCATTTTATGAGGCCAGCATTACTATAATACCAAAACCAGATAAAGACACAACCAAAAAAAAGAGAACTACTGGCCAATATCCCTGATGAACATAGATAGAAAAATACTCAACAAACTACTACCAAACTGATTCAAACAATACATTTAAAAAATCATTCACCACGGGGAGGAGCCAACATGGCAGAACAGCATGGAAATTTTTTGTGTGTCTCATGTCCATGAAATACAGCTAGACCAACACTAACCCATCCTGCACACCTAGAAAACTGATCTGAGGATTACCACAACAATCTGCACAACCTGAACCACAGAATTCAGCAGGTATGCAGCACAGAGAGGTGAACTTGGGGAGAGAGAAGCCACGGAGAGCAGGGAGCCCCTTTTGTATGTGCGGAGAAAGGATGGAGATGGGTGGGGGGAGGGGGTGGAGAATACGGGAAAAGCACCCCTCCCCAAAAGCAGCTGGAGAAAGTGGAAAATTGGAAAGAGCCACAGGGACTGAACTAAAATGGGATAAAGAAGAAAGGAGAAAGTCTAAATTCCATTAAGACCATAAATAGGGGGAGCGCAGAGTCTCAAACTCCGCAGCCCAATACCTGGCAGTGCTCTGGTGGGAAGGGCAAATGGGGTCGGGGAGGTTCTTGGTCCACACCAGGAGATCATACTGTGCATATTTTCAGACCACAACGCTATGAAACTTGAAATCAACCACAAGAAAAAATTTGGAAAGGTAACAAATACTTGGAGACTGAAGAACATCCTACTCAAGAATGAATGGGCTAACCAAGAAGTTAAAGAGGAAATTAAAAAGTTCATGGAAGCCAATGAAAATGATAACACCACAACCCAAAACCTCTGGGATACAGGAAAGGTGGTCATAAGAGGGAAGTATATAGCAATCCTTCCTAAAGAAGGAAGAAAGATCTCAGATATACAACCTAACCTTAAACCTTAAAGATTTGGAAAAAGAACAGCAAATAAAACCCAAAACCAGCAAAAGACAGGAAATAATAAAGATTAGAGCAGAAATCAACACTATCAAAAAAAAAAAAAAAGAACAGTAGAACAGATCAATGAAACCAGAAGCTTGTTCTTTGAAAGAATTAACAAAATTGATAAACCACTAGTCAGTTTGATCAAAAAGAAAAAGGGAAGGACCCAAATAAATAAAATCAAGAATGAAAGAGGAGAGATCACAACCAACACAGCAGAAATAAAAACAATAAGAGAATATTATGAGCAATTATATGCCAATAAAATTGGCAATCTGGAAGAAATGGACAAATTCCTAGAAACATATACACTACCAAAACTGAAACAGGAAGAAATAGAAAATTTGAACAGACCCATAACCAGTAAGGAAATCGAATTGGTAATCAAAAATCTCCCAAAAAACAAGAGTCCAGGGCCAGATGGCTTTCCAGGGGAATTCTACCAAACATTTAAGGAAGGGTTAACACCTATCCTCTTAAAGCTCCAAACTCTTTCTATGAATCCGGCATTACCTTGATTCCAAAACCAGACAGAGACCCCACTAAAAAGGAGAACTATAAACCAATCTCCCTGATAAACATGGATGCAAAAATCCTCCACATGATATTAGCCAACAGGATCCAACAATACATTAAAAAAATTATTCACCACAACCAAGTGGGATTTATACCTGGGATACAGGGCTGGTTCAATATCTGCAAAACAATTAACGTGATTCATCACATCAATAAAAGAAAGGACAAGAACCATATCAACCTCTCAATAGATGCAGAGAAAGCATTTGACAAAATAGAGCATCATTTCTTGATAAAAACCCTCAAGAAAGTCAGGTTAGAAGGATTATACCTCGAGATCATAAAAGCCATATATGAATGACCCAACACTAATATCATCCTCAATGGGGAAAAACTGAGAGCTTTCCCCTAAGGTCAGGAACAAGACAAGGAGGTCCACTCTTGCCACTGTTATTCAACATAGTATTAGAAGTCTTAGCCTCTGCAATGAGACAACACAAGGAAATAAAAGGCATCCAAATTGGCCAGGAGGAGGTCAAACTTTGATTCTTCACAGATCCCACGATACTCTACATGGAAAGCCAAAAAGATTCCACCAAAAAACTGCTAGAACTGATGGATGAATTCAGCAAAGTTGCAGGATACAAAATCAATGAACAGAAATCGGTTGCATTCCCATACGCCAACAATGAAGCAACAGAAAGAGAAACCAGGGAATCGATCCCATTTAAAATTGGACCAAAAACCATAAAATACCCAGGAATAAATCTAACCAAAGTGGTGAAATATCTATACGCCGAAAACTACAGAAACCATATGAAAGAAATTGAAGAAGACACAAAAATGGAAAAAGATTTCATGCTCCTGGATAAGAAGAACAAATATTGTTAAAATGTCAGTACTGCTCAAAGCAATCTACATATTCAATGCAATCCCTATCAAAATAATACCAGCATTCTTCACAGAACTAGAGCAAATAATTCTAAAATTTGTATGGAACCAGAAAAGACTCCGAATAGCCAAAGCAATCTTGAAAAAGGAAACCAAAGCAGGAGGTATCACAATCCCAGACTTCAAGCTATACTACAAAGCTGTAATCATCAAGACAGTATGGTACTGGCATAAGAACAGACACTCAGATCAATGGAACAGAATAGAGAACCCAGAAATGGACCCACAAGTGTATGGCCACCTAATCTTTGACAAAGCAGGAAAGAATACCCAATGAATAAAGACAGTCTCCACAGCAAGTGGTGCTGGGAAACTGGACAGCAACATGAAGAAGAATGAACCTGGACCACTTTCTTACACCATACACAAAAATAAACTCAAAACGGATGAAAGACCTCAATGGAAAACAGGAAGCCACCAAAATCCTCGAGGAGAAAGCAGGCAAAAACCTCTAGGATCTTGGCCACAGAAACTTCTTACTCAACACATCTCTGGAGGCAATGGAAACAAAAGCAAAAATGAACTACTGGGACCTCATCAAAATAAAAAGCTTTCGCACAGCAAAGGAAACAATCAGCAAAACTAAAAGGCAACTGACAGAAAGGGAGAAGATATTTGTAAACGACATATCAGATAAAGGGTTAGTATCCAAAATATATAAAGAACTTCTCAAACTCAACACCCAAAAAACAAATAATCCAGTAAAGAAATGGGCAAAGACATGAATAGACACTTCTCCAAGGAAGACATCCAGATGGCCAATCAACACATGAAAAAATGCTCCACGTCACTCATCATCAGGGAAATACAAATCCAAACCACAATGAGATACCACCTGACACCTGTCAGAATGGCTAACATTAACAACTCAGGCAACAACAGATGTTGGCGAGGATGTGGAGAAAGCGGATCTCTTTTGCATTGATGGTGGGAATGCAAGCTAGTGCAGCCACTCTGGAAAACAGTATGGAGGTTCCTCAAAAAATTAAAAATAGAACTACTCTATGAGTAGTAGCAGCAATTGCACTACTAAGTAGTTATCCAAGGGATACAGGTATGCTGTTTTGAAGGGACACATGCACCCCAATGTTTACAGCAGCACTATCAACAATAGCCAAAGTATTGAAAGAGCCCAAAAGTCCATCGATGGATGAAAGGATAAAGAAGATGTGGTATATATATACAATGGAGTATTACTCGGCAATCAAAAAGAATGAAATCTTGTCGTGCAATTACGTGGATGGAACTAGAAGTTATTATGCTAAGCAAAATTAGTCAGAGAAAGACAAATATCATATGACTTCACTCATATAAGTACTTTAAGACACAGAACAGATGAACATAAGGGAAGGGAAGCAAAAATAATATAAAAACAGGGAGGGGGACAAAACATAAGAGACTCTTAAATATGGAGAAAAAACAGAGGGTTACTGAGGCATTCTGGGTGTGGGCTAAATGGGTAAGGGACATTAAGGAATCTACTCCTGACATCATTGTTGCACTATATGCTAATTTAGATGTAAATTTAAAAAATAAAATTAAAAAAAATAAAAATAAAACAAACAAACCAAAAAATCATTCACCATAATCAAGTGTAATTTATTCCTGCAATGCAAGGTGGTTCAACATTCCCAAATCAATCAATGTGATATACCACATCAAGAAGAGAAAGGATAAACAATATGATCATTTCAACAGACACAGAGAAAGAATTTGACAAGGTACAGCATCTATTCATAATAAAAACCCTTAACAAAGTAGGCTTAGAAGGAACATACTTCAACATAATAAAGACTTTCTATGAAAAACCCACAGTAAACATCCTATTCAATAGGGAAAAACTGAGAGCTTTTCCCCTAAGGTCGGGAACAAGGCAAGGATGTCTCTTCTTACCACTTTTATTCAACATAGTCCTAGCCATAGAAATGAGACAACTAAAAGAAATAAAAGGAATCCAAATTGGTAAGGAAGAAGTAAAACTCACTATTTGCAGATGACATGCTACTATATGTAGAAAGCCCTAAAGACTCCCTGCAAAAACTACAACTGATAAATGAATTCAGTAAAGACTCAGAATACAAAAATCAATGTACAGAAATCTGTTGCATTTCTACATATTAATAATAAAGCAGCAATAAGAGAAATTAAGAAAGCAATCCCATTTAGAATTTTCCCCCAAATAATAAAGTATCTATGAACTTCAACGAAGAGGTGAAAGACCTCTACTCTAAAAACTATAAAACATCGATGAAAGAAATTGAAAAGGACACAAAGAAAATGCAGACATTCCATGTTTGTTTACTGGAAAAACAAATATTGTTAAAATGTCTATACTACCCAAATCAATCTATACAATTAATGCAATCTATCAAAATACCAGTAGCATTTTTCATAGAACTGGAACGAAAAAACAATCTCAAAATTTGTGTGGAACTACAAAGGACTGCAAATAGCCAAAGCAATCTTGGAAACGAAGAACAAAACTGAAGGTATCACAATTCCAGATTCAAGTTATATTACAAAGCTGTAGTAATAAAAACAGTATTGTACCAGCACAAAAACATCAATGGAACAGAACAGAAAACCCAGCAACAAACTCACCAGTATATGATCAATTAATCTTCAACAAAGCAGGAAAGAAAATGGAAGGGGAAAAGACAGTGTCTTCAACAAACAGTGTTGAGAAAAATAGATGGCTACATACAAAAGAATAAAAACTGGACCACTTTTTTTTTTTTACAGCATACATAAAAATAAACTCAAACTGGATTAAAGAGCTAAATGTGAGAACTGAAACTATAAAAATCCCAGAAGAGAGCACAGACAGTAATATCTCTGACATTGGCATAGCAACATTTTTGTAGATATGTCTCCTGAGGCAAGGGAAACAAAAGTAAAAATAAACTATTGGGGGTTACATAAAAAACTTCTGCACAGTGAAGGAAACAATCAATAAAACTAAAAGGTAAGCTACTGAATAGCAGAATATACTTGCAAATGACATATCTGATAAAGGGTTAGAGATATAGATAGATATAGATAAAAATATATAAAGAACTTTTACAACTCACCAAAAAACAAATAATCCAATTAAAAAATGAGCAGAATACATGAACAGACATTTCTCCAAAGAAGACATCCCAATAACCAAAAGAACCATGAATAGATGCTCAACTTCACTCATCATCAGGGAAATGCAAATCAAAACTACAATGAGATATCACCTTATACCTATCAGAATAGCTAAACTCAAAAACACAAGAAACAACAAGTGTTGGTGAGGATGTGGAGAAAAAGAAACCCTCTTGTATTCCTAGTGAGAATGCAAACTGGAAAACAGGACAAAGTTTCCTGAAAAAATTGAAAATAGAACTACCTTATGATCCAGTAATTGCACTACTGGGTATTTACCCCATAATTACCAAAACACTAAATCAAAGGGATACATGCACCCCTATGTTTGTAGCACCAAAATAGCCAAATTATGGAAGCAGCTCAAGTGTCCACTGATTGATGAATGGATATACAAGAGATGGTATGTATGTATGTATGTATGTATGTATGTATGTATGTATGTGTACACAAACACTGAAATACTACTCAGGCAAAAAAAAAAAAAAAAGAAATGAAATCTTGCCCTTTGCAATGACATGGATGGAACTAGGGAGTCTACTGCTAAGTGAAATAAATCAGTAAGGGAAAGACAAATATCATATGATTTCACTCACATGTGGAATATAGGAAACAAAACAAACAAAGGGAAAAATAGAGACAGAAACCAAGAAACAGAGTCATAACTATAGAGAATGAAATGATTGGTTACCGGGGGCGGGGAGGGGTGGTGGTATATGGAATGGGTTAAATGGGTGATGGGGATTAAGGAGTGCACCTGTGATGAGGATTGGGTGTTGTATGGAAGTGTTGAATCACTATTACGTATACCTGAAACTAACAGAACACTCTATGTTAACTATAGGGGAATTAAAATAAAAACTTAACTAAAAAAGTATCACACGTAGCATGGTTTTCTTCAATCAATCACTTTTTAACCCTATTTTTTTTTTTGAAATCTATCTGCGCTGATTATTTTCTATCCTTATAATTTTTGTATACTACTCCACCACATGAATTTATCACATGTCATTTTTCATTCCATTTTGACATTTAGGTTGTTGTTATTTTCCACTTTAAAATATTGCTTTATTGGGGCGCCTGGGTGGCGCAGTCGGTTGAGCGTCCGACTTCAGCCAGGTCACGATCTCGCGGTCCGGGAGTTTGAGCCCCGCGTCGGGCTCTGGGCTGATGGCTCAGAGCCTGGAGCCTGTTTCCGATTCTGTGTCTCCCTCTCTCTCTGCCCCTTCCCCGTTCATGCTCTGTCTCTCTCTGTCCCAAAAATAAATAAATGTTGAAAAAAAAAAAATTAAAAAAAATAAAATAAAATAAAATATTGCTTTATTTAAAATAATGAATCCATAATTCTTTGCATACATGTACAAAGGTTTCACTGAAGACTATTCCTATAAGTAGAGTTGTTCTGACCTAATATATGAACATTTTGAAGTTTACAATATACCCAATCTTGAACTAAACAAAAACTAAAGACATAGCCAAAAAAAACAAAACCCAAAACTTTAAAATTAGAAGAAAATTTGGAGAATATCTTTTGAAGTGTTTAATTAAAGAAGACATAAAAAGCAAATGAGAAAAACGACAACAAAAGGGAAAAAAGACTCCTTGATTTGACCATATTGAAACTGAAAACTTCTGTCCTATAAAAAAGGATCATAATCAAAATTAAAAAGCAAACAACAGACTGGAAGATGATATTTAAAATATGTTTAAAAGATAAAGGATTATAATCAAAATATAAAGTAATTATGTAAAGCAAATAAGAGAAGATAATTTTTTAAATTAACATTTGTTTATTTTTGAGACAGAGAGAAAGAGAAAGAGAGAGAGAGCGCACACACACAAGCAGTGAGAAAGAGAAAGAGAGAGAAAGGAAGACAGAGGAGCAGGCTCCACACTGACAGCAGAAAGCCTGATGCAAGTCTTGAACTCATAAACAGTGAGATCGTGACTGGAGCCAAAGTTGGATGCTTAACCAACTGAGCCACCCAGTTGCCCCAAGAGAAGATAATTTTTGAAGGCCAGAATATGAAAGACAAATCAATTACAGAAGATAAAATGTGAATTGAAAACAAATAGGTAAAAACATTTTAGCCTCACTAGTAATAAAGGACATTCAAATTAAAATAACGAATACTATCAGATCTCAACCATAAGACTGACAATAATCAAAAAAAACTATGTTAATTTCAACTGTTGGAGGAAATCTAGAAAAACACAATTTTCACATCCAACTGTGTAAGTACAAATTGATATATCCCCTGTGAAAAATAATTTGGATGTATTATAAATTTGAATATGTGCATAGTATAAAGTATTATAGATAGATTTTTTTAGAGACAGCATGCACAAACAGTAGAGATAGACAGAAAGAAAAAAAAGAGAATCTTAAGCAGACTCCATGCCTAGCACAGAGTCTGATATGAGGCTTAATCTCACAACCCTGAGATCATGACCTGAGCCAAAATCAAGAGATGGACGTCTGGGGCCCCTGGGTAGCTCAGTCGGTTAAGTGTCAGACTTCAGCTCAGGTCATGATCTCCCTGTCTGTGAGTTCGAGCCTCATGTTGGGCTCTGTGCTATCCTAACAGTTCAGAGCCTGGAGCCTGCTTAGGATTCTGTGTCTCCCTGTCCCTTCCCCACTTACATGTGTGCTCTTTCTCTTTCTTTTTCTCTCTCTCTCTCAAAAAATAAACATTAAAAAAAAAAGAAAGAGTTGGACATGTAATTAACTGAACCACCCAGGTGCTCCCACAACATTTTTAAAATGTGTTAATAGTTTAAGAATAGACAAATCAATGAAAACTGAAAGGCCAGATATATATAGAGATAGAGATAGAGATAGAGAGAGAGAGAGAGAGAGAGAGAGAGATGTTTTTAGAAATATGTATGTTAACATAAAGTGGCATTCTGAATAAGTGAGGGAAAGATTAGTAAACTTTCCCTGGCCACCATGATTTTTTTTTTTAACAGATACCTCCTTGTTGTATTCCCAAGTAGTTCTGGGAAACAGAAGTTACTAGCCATAATTTTTCATTGCAGGGAAAACCACTTGAGGGCTGGCTTGCCCAAAGAGCGCAGCATAATTATTACAGTAGTCTCACAGCAAAGAAAGGTACAATCTGGGTGCATATATGACAAAGACTATGGTTGAAAAGAGGCAAACCCAGGGTTGACATCCCAGAGGAGAGATCCTTCCAGCTAAAGGGGAATACAGTTGACTTTATCAGAGTACCCTGCTGATGAAAAGTGTGCTATGAAAATAATCTTATATCCAGAAATGGCAAGTCACATAAAGCTTTAATCCATTTATGATCTAGATACACTGTGGGACTCTGGGTTTCTGAGGTCAATATTCCTTCCTACATTTATTGGTTTTTCTTACATTTTAATAGATGAACTGTCTCACACTTTATGTCCTTTGTACTTTTGAGGCATGAAGTTAGTGTGTGTTTATCATACTTTATGTTGAGAGACTTTTCTCAAGTGGAAATTTGAGCCAAGAGATGTCGGACAATTCTAAGGAAAGATCCTAGCCATTTGGAGTACTGGATTTCCCATACACAGGTTATACCTCAACTTGGTTGCTAAGGCAAATGAATTGAAAAAGTCAAGTTGCCATCCCCTTAAGAGCATGTCTAATTCATAAATAAAGACCTAATATTTCTTCTCAGTAACAGCTTAAAACTTAATGTTCCTCTCCTACTATACAATAATGAGGAAGTGAATAAACTTTGCTAGGCTAACATCTTCAACAGACTATGAAAGTGAAAATGCTTCCTGAAGACATCTTCCTTACCCATCATTACACCCATCCCCCAGTGTAGGTAAAGTACTCCTCCTCTACTCCAGAACACCCTGTATATCCCCAATTGCTTCAATTGTAATGCCCTATAATTGTCTGCTTAGTGTACCCCCTCATTGGACCACAAATCCTTGATGGGGATTGTCCAATTTCTTGTTCTACCTTCTGGACTTAGGATAGTGCCTGCCATAGTTTCTGCCCATTAATTTTTACCCAATGTTAACTAGTTAATGTAGTAGGCACCTATTATACATTGTGTAGTCTTGCATATGGTTATGTGTGCTATTATCCACCTAAAACACATAGACCATGCTGATTAAAAGGTACAGGGACTAGGCAATGAACTGTGCTCATTTTCTCTTGGTTTCTATCTGTTTGGTGCCTAGAGAGGGGATGGAAGAGGGTATGGGGATCAGAGGACAGAAGGGGGAGAGAGAGGGAAGAAATAGGAGGGATTTGAAGGTAACTTTTGTACTGATTCTGCCAAATACTGAACTGTCTGTACATATTTGAGGTTCAAGTAGTTGAATATGTGCTAACGACCCCTTGTATGAATCACTTTCTCCTGGGAAGCTATTTGTCTCTTCCTAGCAGTGGCTGTTTCTCCTAAGTCATTCTTCAATGTCTGTAGTGGTCATAATAGCAATCTGTCAGTCCCCAAAACCTTTACCAAGCATGCAGAATAAAAGACTGAGGAAATACATTTGGCTAGCATAGAATTTTAACTCATAGCAGTTAGAACCCAGTTTGACCCTACACATTTTTATACCAACAGTGTTTTGACAGAGGAAATATATATATATATATTTATATATATCCAAAGAACTGCAAGTATTTTTAAAGTTGTTTGGCTCTCAACATTCTGTATATTAAAAAAGAAAATCATTCCATATATGAAACTGTGAAACATGTAATGTGTTTTAAATCATGTTTATGATAGCTAGTTATTAAACCATGTTAATGCTTATAATGAAATTCATTGCTAATTCAAGAGCTAATTATACAGAAAATGGTCTCTACTTCTACTTTTTTTTTAACTACTTTACAGCTTTCCAACTTAGTGCTTGGAATAATCTACAAATGACAGGACACAAGACAAAAAAATTAACAATAGCTATAATTATAGACAATATTTGTGTAACAGTTTGTACATCACTATATATTCTCATCTATTATAATACTTTTAACAAAACTGTGAATCATTACTGCCATTGTACAAATAAGAAAACAGATTAAAAGGGCTAAAGAACTTGCTGGGGTATTACAGCCAGTAAGTGACAAATGGAGGGCTTAAACAAAAGCTCATTCCTAATCATTGTTTTTCATTCTCTAGGGAAACCCGTGTTTTTATGGCTCTATGGCTTACTTATCTCTTACTTAAGGATCTATCAATGCTATGGATTGAATTGTATTCCCCAAAAAGATGTTGAAGTCCCATCTCCCAGGATCTGTAAATATGACCTTAGTTGGAAATAGGGTCTTTATAGAGAAGATGATCAAGTTAAGATGAGGTCATTAGGGTGCACCCTAATCCAATGCAACTGGTGTCCTAATAGAAAAAGAAATTTGGACACAGAGACAGAGAGAGAGAGAGAGACAGAGAGAGAGATGGACAGAATGAAGATGATGTGACAACACAGAATGCTGTCTACAAGCCAAAGTACACCTGAGGTTGTTAGATGCTAGGAAATAGTCATGGAACAGATTTTCACTCACACCCTTCAGAAGGAATGAACCCCACTAATGCCTTGGTTGTACAGTTCTAGCCTCCAGAAATGTGAGAAAACAATTTCCTGTTTTTGTAAGCCACCCCCCTTTTGGAACTTTGTTAAGGCAGCCATAGGAAGTTAATACAGTAGGTGATAGCCATTTATAAGTTCAGCCATTTATGTGTGCAACTTTGGAGTCAGAATTACTAGGGATAAAAAGATGTATACAATACTACTGCTTCCCACTTAAGAAATTCAGAACTTAATTAAAGAAGCTCTGTTATTTCATTGAGCCTCATTGTATACAGTTATTAAAGCCAGTTCTAAGCAAAACAGAGAATTCATTGGGAAGGTGATCACCATCAGCAAAATTAGTTTTATTGCTATGGGCCTGGCATAACAAAGAAGTCAGAATGCTAACTTACCCCATCCACCAGGATGTTTTATCTTTAATAAATCCTTATGTGGCCTCAAAACCCTTCTCACCACTCTAGAAATCACCTACTAATGTATAGGAAATGGCACCAAAGAGGACACTCATCAGCCTTCCCTTTCCTGGGTTCTGTATTTAATGCATGCATGTGTGCATGGAGAAGATGAAACCTGGCTTTGCACACCTATCTACAGCCATCCCTTACACCTCCATACTTTGATGCCATGTTGGTCTCACCTCTGTATCTGAACTTCAGGCTCAGTTTTCTCCCCTGTACCCTGTGCCTACTGGAAATTAGAGTTTTCTCTTAGCCTAAGCCCATATTATGGACTCCTGATCCCCAAACTGCTTTTGTCAATCTCCTCCCCAAATAGATGAGATGCCACTACTCGACAAAATTCTATTCCAAATGTGATATATACCAAAGATCCTGAAAGTACTGCCTGTTCTTGAAAATCTCACTATTGTGCTGCACTCACCCTTGGAGAAGACTGCCTACCTACATTAAGTTCAAGTTCATCATGTAACAGTTAACCACTTACTGAGAAGTTCTTACCATTACTATGCTATATGCATTATTCATGTATATTTCACAATAACCATGAGAGGTAGGCACTCTATCATCCAATTTTCACAGAGAAAGAAACTGGAGCTCACAGAAGTTGGTAAAACCTTGTCATTCACCCATCTTTAATTTTACTATGTTTCATTGCCCCAATTCTAACTGTTTCCAGGATGTCAAACAAGTGGGTGATTTAAGTATTGGTGTTAGTATTAAGAAAATGAATGACTGCAATGACTGGATTTTTAAAAATTCTTTTGTAAGTCAAGAGTTTCCAATTCTTTGCATTCAAGATTGATTGAAGAACTTATCAAGTTGACAGCTATTCATAAAAACTATTTCTGATGATCATTATGCGATTTTTTTGTCACATATCTCAAAAGGATTCTAAAGTGAGTAATGCTGCCATAACAAAACTTCCATTCCCATCTCCTTTACAGTAAATAATATTTCTCAGACATGAACTAGGAATAGAACTGATGTTGATTCTTATCTCATTTAGTAGTAACATGAATACATGAACTGAAAACAAAAGAGGTTCCAATCCATCCCATTGAAAGATGCATATCCAAAAAACAAACAAACAGAAAACAAAAAACAACACTGGTATAGATGCTGATCATGAGATCAAAGGGATAGACTAGCTCTCATTTACTGACAGGATCATTTTGGATGACTCAAATCCCAATCTTGGAAATCAACATGAAAGTCCTGAACTGAGAAATTTATACCTTTCAGATATCTCCACAGAGAACATCCCTCTTAATAAGAATATCATTTGATCAAATTTAAATAACTGACAGTGTGTGAGATAAATCTGATTCGTTCCATCTACTTAAAGAAGGGCTAAACAGGTTAACAATGATCATTGTTTCTTTCCCACTAAAATTCAATAGGCATGGAGTAATAAAGTATTACTTGATGTTCCCATGTAAGAGCTTTCAAAACCTGACTTAAAATGGTCACTCAGATATACCAATGATATACCATAGTTTTCTACTCTGGAAACCATATCAAGAATCGAAATTGGGACAAATAATTTAATTTCTGAGGATATAGTTCAGTATCTCAAAAATGCGCCAAATTGCAGGTTACTATGAGAACTGAATTATTTAAGACATGGTAATGTCAAGTACCTACTATCTAAACACTAAACACTAAAATTCAATCTCCAGATACTCAGTGCTCAACCTCCACACTAATTTTTTCTTCATTTTGACAGTTGAATTGATATAGAATTTTGAACCATTTGAAATGAATTAGTGGCAGCTACTCAAAAAATATACCTGAGTACCAAGAGATGTTATTCCCTCCAAGGACCTGATAAATACTTCATCATAAAGAAGATGGAGAAGGGCTCTCTCTTTTCCCCCCCTGGTGATGACATTCAGATTTGAACGACTCTGGCCTCAAAAAAAAAAAAAAAAAAAAAAAAAAAAACCCACCTATCTTACTGTTAGCCAATACAAAGCAGAGCGCTGCAGATATGATGAACTTTCCACATATCTGTGACTCTTTTTAATGTGTATTCACCACTTCCAAGGCTGAGATAAACTGACAAATTTTAGTTAGCAAGTTATTCTTTTTAATAAAAATGCACTTTGATATTGAAGGACACATCAATTATTTTTAAAAGAATTTTAGCACTACATTAAAATGCTAAAATATGTATTTAAGATAGCTAGCTTAGAAGTAATTGCAAAATATTTCTTAGTGAAAAATGAAAGCTAGGAGATAAGAGGAAGACAAAAGATGGACAAAGGAGAGCACTGTGTGACACCCATGTTTAAGTCAAGAAACACTCAAGTACGTTATTTTTTTGCCAGGATAGCCTGGCTGGCAGACTGTTGGAAGACAAATGTAAGACTAGGGTAAGGAGATTCACTTACCCTGTGAATCTCACAGTGGTTGTACTGTGAAGAGGCACCGACAGCCTCAATGATGCAGTCAAACCTTAAATGCTTGTTACCAAAGAAGTAAAACTTGATGCTAAGAACAGAAATTAATGAAAGGCAAAAAAAAAAAGAAAAAGAAAAAAAGAACTAAGATGATAAACAAAACTGATAGTTGATTATTTGAGGAAAATAACTACTAAAATAGACAAATTTCTGAAGGATATGAATATCAACTGTCCACTAATGAATCAGTACATTCAATTCAATTCCAATCAAAATCCTGACAAGGACCTCCATGGAAGCTGACAAGCCAACTGTGAAATTTATATCCAATAGTGAAGGGCCAAGAAGAGCCAACGGACTCAAAGAAGAGTGTGGTTTAACCTGTCCCAGTATAAAATAAGAAGTGAAGAAGAGAGGAGAGAAGAAGAACAAATCACGTACATGTATGTGCACGTGGGTTCCATGCATTATAAAATGTATTTCACACTGAGTTGCGATACAAAATAAAAATGGAAGAACTCCACAAGAGAAATTCTTGGACATGTGGAGAGATATATTCAAGAAAGTCCATAGCAGCACTATTGGAAGAACAAAAACATGTCCACCAAAAAGAAAATAGATACAATGTACTTATGACGTAGAATACTTCATAATAATAAAAATGATTTAAAAATAACAAACTGTAGTTACATAAATAAATATCCTAAGCAATTCAATTAAAAAAAAAACAAGTTGAATACTCACATTGTAATTGCACTCATACATAGATTTGAAACCAAGAAAGCTAAATAATTTATCACTTATAGATGTAACTTTTATAGTAAAACTATGAAGAAAAATTATTTATGTGAGGGGAAAGGAAGTAAAATGAAAATACTAACAGGAAAGTTACATAAAGGGCTTCAGAAATACTAGTAATCTTTCCTTACACTAGGTGGTAGATATAGTCAGGCTTGATCTTCAAAATATGCAACCATCTGAATGGTCTGACTACTCAAAAAATCTAAAAGGACAACTCCTGTAGTAATTTATCAGTACCCAAGTCTTCCCAGGCATTATACCTTTAGGAAATCAATCTTGGAGAGTTTTAGATCCAAACAGCAGTGGCAGTGGCGAAGGAGGTTCAGATCAGCAGCTACCTACCAGCCAGTATGGATACATTTCAACAATCAGTAAGTGTAGCCACACTAGTGCCTACCACCTGAATAATAAATATCACTAGGTACATGAATGATTCCTTACAACATAGGGTATATATTATATTTTTGTATATGTTTAACAGCACTTCCAAATAGTCATATAATGCAAGCCACAGATGTGAGCCACATACATAATTTTGAAATTTCTGCTGGCCTCATGTTAAAAAAATGAAACCAATGAAACATTTTGATAACATTTTGTGTAATTCAATATATCCAAAATATCATTTCAATAGGTAATCCATATGTAAAAATTGCCAATGAAATATTTTCTATATTATTACACTAAAGCTTTCAAAGCTAGTATATATTTTATGCATACAGCCCATCTCAAACTGAACTAGCCACATTTCAAGTACTTAGGTAGCAAGTGACTAACATACTGAACATCACAAGTATAGACTACTTCATAAACTCAAGCAATAGGAACTTTCCTATGTATTGATATGGAAAGATATCTGACATATAATCTAATGGAAAAAAGGAAGATATAAAAGAGTACATACCGATCATATGATCTAACGCATGTAAGTATATGGGTAGCACATATTTTTTTGTTTCAGAAAACTTTTACAACTGTAACAGCAGTATTTCTTGAAGAGAACGAGAGACTAAGGACCCAGTGATATTTTTTCTGTACTTGTATGCTTTTGTGAACTTTTTAAAGCATGTATATCTATTAGTTTTAAAGAATAGAAACAAATAGTTAATAAATGAAGCATGTAACAGTTAAGAAAATATTATGAAGCAGAAATAATCTGAGGGGAGCCTCACATTTCCTACTAGAGATGCCGAAACTATTGATTTGGTAATTGTGTAATCATTTGGCCTTTTATGTTTTGACAGACATGCATATTAAATAGGCCACAATGATCACTTGCCCTGCGAACCTTCTACTTTTCTCCACATTGCAACCTCTGATCTAAGTGAAGATGTATGGAAGATTAGGGAAGTTAGTAAACCAAGATGGAAAGATGTCCAAGACTTCTATGGACTGTGGCTTGAAAGACTTTAATTCAAGTGCAATAGGACACGAGATGTCCTAGTTCTACACTCTCCTGGAACCACTAATTTAGTGGTCTTACAAAAGAAGGAAGTGAACCCTATCTGACCTAGTTTGTTCCTGACATACTCGTGTTTGTGATGACCACTTCCTTTTACATGGATTCAAAACAACTGTAAGAATATTATTGAAGTTTTTCCTAGGAGCTCCATCAGCATTAATAGATCATATTCCAGAGGCTTCTCTATTTACTTTTTGGAAAATCAGAATTACATAGTCCCAACTTCACTTCTTTTAAATTTTGTTTAATGTTTATTTATTTTTCAGAGAGAGAGAACAAGACAGCGCACAAGTGGGGGAGGAACAGAGAGAGGAGGAGACAGAATCTGACGCAGGCTCCAGGCTCCAAGCTGTCAACACAGAGCCCAATGTGGGACTCGAACTCAAACAGTGAGATCACAACCTGAGCCGAAGTCTGACACTTAATTAGTCAACTGAGCCACCCAGGCACCCTGGTCCCATCTTTACTTCTGACTCCTCTTGTTTCCATCTATCTTTAGGATCAACAGCACTGTTTGGGAATCTCTTCTAAAAGTTCTAACAATGTTCTTAGATTATTTAATATTGATCAGGAAAGTTGAGCCCTTTTGGGTGGTCCCATTCTATTCCACTTTTTAAATGCTGTTAGTTGTGCAGTCTCTTCTGTCATACATTGGTTATGGAGAAAAAAACAAAAGTCTAGGATTTAAGTGACAGGGCCTCCATCTCATCATAGGTACTTACACCAGCAGCTCCAAACAGTAAGTCTACTGTTTACTCTCTTCTCCTTTTCTCTCCAAATCAAAATCAAAGTTTATTCTCAGCTTTATCACCTTAGTCTTTGAAGTCTCTACTGCTAAGCCTGAACAACAGCTTCTGGCCCACATGGAGTCAAGGTGTGTACAGTACTGCACGTCACCATGAGAGGGCAGGAGAGGCCTGGAGCCAGGTGATCATGTGGTCTACTGAGGCTGTGACCAGGGTAAAATAAGCCAGAACTCCTGACCTCACCAGCCATAAAGTCTCAGAAAAACTGGGAGGACACCAAGGATGGCCTGAGCAGGAGGGCATCAGTGGTTCCATTAATTCATTCAACATTTGATGAGTAAAACTGAAAAATCAATTTCACCTTTTTAACCTTATTTTTTGCTATATTCTAGTGTCTTTAAATATATAATGTAGACTATCATCATTAATGATCCATTCCAATAGTTTCTGATTGAGCAGGTCTGGAGTCAGGCCCAGGAATTTGTATTTGATCAAACACCACAGTTGACTCTCATTCATATTAAAGTTTGAGAACCATGTCTAATCCCTTAATGAAATCCAGGTTAGTTAATCTTATCTTTTATGCTGTATTATTATAGTTCTTCACAGTTGCTCACATTGTCAACTTTTATCTTCCATTAATTTTTTTCCCCCTTAGGGCTCTCAGAATCTTATTCTCTCTCATTTCCAGACCTATGGATTCAGCTACAAACTATTTTAGAGGCATTACAGTGTCATAGAAAAAACAATGTGCTGGGAAATCAGATACCACCCCCCAAGCTTCAGTTTTTCTCATTAATAATATTAAGATAATACAGAATATACTTGACATGAGGATTAATGAGATATATGTTAATAACTTAGAATAGTGACAGGCTAAATGTCAACTCAATAAATGTTAATTTTACTCCTTTTATTCTTTACGGTGACCAGAGGGAAGTAATCCACATCGCTCCCTACTGCCCACCTCCAACAGTTCTAATCTCAAGAAGGAAGACACAGACCATCTTGCTTCATACCGTATTACAGGTAGAGGAGGGAAGAGCACTACCCTTGCCTGAGAAGAGATAAAGGTCTGAACGCAAAGGCCAAGAAAGAAAGAAATGACTGGCATATTCCCTCCTGCTGCAAAATACTGAGTTCCAGTAAAAGTGAAAGAGACAGGTGAGCAGTCCACAGACTTTCATTAATATTTAAGAACTTCATTAGGAAGTAAACATAAAATGATATAACAGTTTAACCCAAAAAGTTATCCTGCAAAAAATTTGGGCCAAATTCACTTCTGTCTGTACAAAGTGTTTCTAGAAATTACCATGGTTTATTGTCTAGATGCAAAAATGCAAGAACAAAATCAAGATGAACAACTTATTTTTTGACAGGTATTGATTATTAAAATAACTGGCAAACCATCAGTATTTGTCATGGAGCCAACCATCAAAGCAAGCAACCACAAGTTTTTATCAATATTGTGTGTGAAAAATAAACACAGTCCGAAGAATTAAGAAACAAAGAAATACATACAGAAAAAGATCACAAATAAGAACCAAATTGTCAATCTGTTATTCTATGTAGCTTAATGGAAATTTTCAAATTAAAGTAAAAAGAAATTATTAACTCAACCCTTAAAGCTATACATATCCTTACCAAACCTATCAGTAATTCTCTTCACTCTGCAGACTTCTAATTACAATGACCAAACTAGTGAATAAAAACTCCAGATGACTGCAGAAGCAATTTTATCCATTTTATTTCAAAATTGAAGTTATTTTTTCAGATAACTTCCTAATAGAAAGGTGACTCAGTTTTCTCCACAGCAGCCAAATACAATGCAGGGAGATAACATGTGTTCTCTGAGCCTCAGTTTCCTCAACTGTGAAGTGATTCTAAGAATTCAAACCTCACTAAACCAATAAAAAGCACATCACATATTAACTCTAACCAACTGTAAATCTGTGCTGAGGCTCCTCCCCACCTTTCCTTACATTACATAATGACTCTTGTAATGTAATATCCAAGGGTAGATGTCAGTGGTCACAATCAGGTCTTCTTTTATGGTCTCTAAATAATGTATGGCAGAAGTGATTCACTCAGTTTTGACACTTAACACACTACTGGAAAGAGTATAGATAGGGATTAGTAGGTATTGAATTCTATCCATAAAGAGATTTCTACTAATTTCCCCCTTGTTATTTCATCATAGATATTCACCCCTTACTGAGTACCTGTGGCTGGTTAGTTCAGCTGACAATATCACAGAACAGGGAGTTCAAAATTCATAGACCTCATTAAGCGGTCTGGAAATTCTTCAAGAAGGTAAAAATAGAACTACTACATGATCCAGCAATTTCACTTCTGAGTATGTATCCAAAAGAGTCAAGATCTTAAAAGAGGTATCTGAACCCCCATGTTCACTGCAGTGTTATTCACTATAGTCAAGATATGGAAACAACCCAAGTGCCCATTAAGAGATGAATGGATAAGGTAAATGTGGTATATGCATGCAATGGATTATTATTCTACCTTAAAAGAGAAAGGAACCCTGACATTTGCAACAATAGGAGTAGACCTAAAGGGCATTATGCTAAATGAAATAATCCAGACACAGAAAGTCAAATGCTGGATTTTCTCACTTACATGCAGAATCTAAAATAGACTCACAGAAGGAAAGAATGGAACAGTGGTTGCTAGGGGCTGGGGGAGGTACAAAGTTTCAATTACACAAGACAAATAAGTTCTGGAGATCTACTACACAGTACAGTGCCAATAGCTAACAATACCATATTGTATATGCGAAGATTGCTAAGAGAGCAAATCTTATATTAAATGTCCTTACCCTCCCCAAAGAACAGTAATAACAATAAAGGCAGGAAGAAACTTTGGGAAATGATGGATAGGTTTCTGGCATTGATAGTGGTTTCAAGGTTGTATGCTTATTCCCAAACTTAATTTAGACACATTAAATATGTAAAGCTTAGTATATGTAAATCATACCTCAATAAAGTGGCTTAAAAATAAAGTAAAATGGGGGGCACCTGGGTAGCTCAGTCAGTTAAGCATCCTACTTCGGTTCAGGTCATGATCTCACAGTTCATGAGTTTGAGCACAGCATTGGGCTCTGTGTGACAGCTCAGAGCCTGGAGCGTGCTTTGGATTCTGTGTCTCCCTCTCTCTCTCTGCCCTTCCCTGCTCCCACTCTGTCTCTCTCTTTCTCTCAAAAATAAATAAACATTAAATTTTTAAAAAATAAAATGAAAACATTTCCTATTCCCTGAAAGTACTATTGATTAGAGGCTTATGGCATCTGGTTCAGTCTTTCTATTCGCCTCATATTATGTCTCGCCATCACCTTTAGTAATACCCATGTGCACGTGCACCAAACAGGCTGCCCTGACAAAATTGGTGACAATCTCATCCATGGACAGACAGTTGCTCTCCACTTCTTGCCCTCACCCGCAACTGTCCCATCTCTGAAATCTTCAGCTTCCATTTCCTACCTTGAATCTGTGTGCCCTCACTTTCTCATTGTATCACTTATATTATACCTATCCTTTAACCTGATCACAACTTCTAGCACCTTGAGCTCTTTAATCTCTCCAACTCTGAGCCCCATAGCAAACTCATTTCCTCACATATTTAGCCTAGATTTCACCTATCATTCGAACTCATCAACTCCTACTATTTCATTATTTCTAGCATGCCCAACTTCTATCAACCAAATCCCTGGCTTCCCTTCCCTTCATCCAAATGGTTAAACACTGCTGGAGAAAAAGGTATGACCATGTGGAATAACATTACCACAAATGTATGCTTTCCATCTTCAGATGCGCCCTATGGGAAGTAACTTTCTTCTCCCTTCCTTTTCCTCTTCTTTTTCAAACAGTCCCCAGCAGATGAATTCACTTCTCAGCAGATGAACTGTCAGCAGAATTCCAAATTCACAGAGAAAAGAGAGACGATCATGGCTTTCTTACTGCTTTTCCTCTTGTCAACCTTTTTTTTTCTTTGCAGGGGAGGGCTGGAGGAGGACAATCAGGCTGAGTACTTCTAGTACCTCCCATTTTATCTAATCTATTGATTTATTAGCTATACAACTTAATGTTTTTATTTTAAGTCACTCCTCTAGGATTTATAATATGCATTATGAGCCCAATATAGTCTTCCCTCACTAATGTTATACTACTTCAGATAGAAGAGCATATTCTATAACCCTGCCCCACCTACCACTCATGTTATTGTTACACTTTTTATTCTTACATTTTATGAGCTACACAATACACTGGTGGAGACTTAGACACTCAATTACAATTTGAAGAAACAAAAAAATTGGAAAGAAAAATATTTTTCTATTTATCCACATATTAACCATTTTAGTGCTGTCTTGTAGACCCAGCTATTCACCTCATATTATTTTCTTTTTATGTTTCTTGTAGTAGAGGTCAACTAGCAATAAATTTTCTCAGATTTTGCTCGCCTAAAAAATGTCTGTCTTTTTTGCCTTCCTTTATAGATTTTTACTGAGTGTAGAATTCTAGTTTGACTTTTTCATTTCTTTCAGGCCTGTACAGAAGCCATTCCTTTGTATTCTGGCTTGCATGGTTTCTAATGAGAAGTCAACAATATTTCCTATCTTTGTTCCCCTCTACAAAAAATGTCTACTTTTAATATTTTCTCTTTATCACTGCATTTCAGCACCTTAATCATGATATGCCCTGATTTTTTTTTTTTTTTTTTTTTGGTTGGTGTCGGGGGGGCGGTGGTGGTGGGGTAGGTGGCTTCTTGCTTAGATTCTTTTAGCTTCACCGAGCTCTCTATATGTAGTTTTAATCAAAAAGGAAATTTGGGGGTGCCTGGGTGGCTCAGTCAGTTAAGCATCTGACTCTTGATTTTGGCTCAGGTCATGACCTCACGGTTGGTGAGGCTGAGCCCTCTGTCAGGCTCTGCACTGACAGCACAGAGCCTCCTGGGTTTCTCCTTCTACCTCTCTCCCTTCCCCTCTCCCGCTCATGCATGTGCACACTCTCTCTCTCTCTCTAATAAATTAACTTTAAAAAAAAAAGAATTTTTATCTCAGTATTTCTTTTAATATTTATCCTGATACTCCCTCTTCTTGAAACACTAATTTCATGAATGTTAGCTTGCTTGACATTGTCCCACAGGTTATTGATACTCTGTATACTGGTTTTCTCCAAGCCTTTTGTGTGTGAAAGCTTTGATTTGAATGGTTTCTATTACTCTTAGGTTCACTGATTATTTTTATATTATCTTATCCACTATTAAACCAAACCAGTGAATTTTTCATATCAGGTACTACAATTTTCAGCTTCAGACATTCCACTTGAGTATTTTTTATACATTTTATTTCTCATCAATATATTCGTGTTTTTCTTTAACTCACTGAACATTTTATAATACTGTCTTAAAGTCCTTGTCTGATAATTTCATAATCCTTGTCATTTCTCAATCTCTTTCTGTTAATGTATGCTGGTTATAGGTCACATTTTCCTACTTCTTTGCATGTCTAATAGCTTTGTATTATATGCTAGGAATTGTATATTTTATGGTACAGAGTGTCTGGATTTTGTTGTCTTCCTTTAAAGAGGGTTAAGCAGGGTTTTTTCCAAGACAGATTTCAGTCTGATATTTTTGAGCTTTCTTTTAATACCTTGAAGGCAGGTCAAAAATAACACTATGGGAATAGGTTAGCCATACAACAGAGGTGGTCCTTCTTGGGACTTAAAGTCCCAAGTTCTATAAAGTCTCTCCACTCTGGCTGTGCAAATTCAAATGTCTCTCAACCTTGTGCAAGCTCTGGGAATCAGGCAGTACATATCTACCTTGTGGTGGCTCTTTCTCTGTTAGTTGTGCTTTGTACTGAATATAATGAGTTTGCTTTCTTTACAGTTCTAAGTCTGTCCAGATCTGGTTTGGGCTTGAAGGTGATCAAAAGAGGAACAGATTGGAGCACCACCTTGATTAAATTGCCTAAGTTTAGTATATGCTAAAGCAGCAGTACTAATCATATGCTATTTGTAATAAGAACTAAAATAACTCCACACTGGTTCTGTCAAGATTAGAACTTTTGATTTGGGCGGTCTTATTAATCAGGCTTATGGAGTTCTAACTCTTTGAGTACCTCAGGAAGAACACACTGGGGAACCTAGGAGAGATTCAGCTTGTTTTCAAATTCCTAAATCCTCTGTAGAGGTTAAATATACACAGTTAATGACTTTTTTTTTTCTTAGAGAATTAACCAGTGGGCTTCCTGGGAGCCAAGACTCTTCCATTTGAAGGAGACAGAATGGTGTGAGGTTGCCCCATAGGCTACTTTTTATAATTGCACATGGTCCTTTTCTCCCTTTGGACCTGAGGAAATCTTAAAAGGTCTTAAGTGGCATCAGAGACCCTATCACTTAAACATACATTTAGAATATTTGCTCTTTGTTTTTCACTAATGTCTGAACACTAACATAGCAATTACTTTTCCTTCCTAACAGAGAGGCATGACCTGAGACAAAGACAGAAAAGACAGAATTACTCTATCAAAGAAGTTAGTGATTTTTTTTTGGGGGGGGGGGCTAATGTGATAAAAGAAAGAAGGGAGAACTATCAGCTTGCTTCTTAAAGAGTTTTACCCTTGAAGGTAATAGCTCCACTGAAATTTTTACCTTGTACATGCTATCCTTTGGAGGCTTCTAAAAGATCTATCACCAGTCTACAAACATCTACTTTTTTAGGTTTTTTCCTAGTTGCATCAAAACGTATCTCAACAGCAGGGAAAAGAAACAAAAGTTGAGCCCAGTGACCCACCTAAGGGCCTTGTTGCTGACTCAAATTGATTATGATATCAATTCTCATTATGGCCGATTGAGGTATCAAGGGATGGTAGGCATAAATTTTTACCATTCTTAGTAAAAGAGAAACATATGTTCTATAGTTTATGACAGAGGGAAAGTTCCGTAAAGGGAAATACCTGTGGATATTATAACCCAGAACTATATTCCCAGATTTATACTCTTCTGTAACAGTAGATCTCAACTTTTTAGGCACATGAATCTCTTTGAGAATCTCATGAAAATTTTGTTACTTTTCAGTAAAAAAAATATATATATACATTCACATGCATAAAATATATTGTTTTTAATCCTCGGATTTCTCTACTTCCCCAACATGTGTGTGCACACACACATGTGTATGTGCCCATGCATACAGACACTACCAATTTATCATAAACTCTAGTTAACAAATGGCCCTAAAACTTTTGCTATTAATAACCATCACTACCATGAAAACTACAGGAAAAAAGATTCTGGCCCAAGACAGAACAAGTGATTCCCTTAATAAGTGAGTCACAGCTGAAAAAGATCTAAGACTTTAATCTTAATGAAGGTTAGGAGATAGGGTAGGTGATATGAAAACAAAAATAGAGGAAATCACAAAATCCGATAAGCTGACTTACCAGGCATGGCTGCCTTCCAAGGAGCTGGCTCAATCACCTGTTCCCTGTAAAGTCCAAACTGAACAAAGACAGACCCCCCAAAAAAGATAATCAGAAATGTAAGCTCTTTTGAGGAGACAAAAAAGAAGAGTCCCTCTGTCTTTTGTTACCTTCTTGGGATCTAGAAATAAGGTTTCATATAACTTCATGACCAAACCTGAGGTGGTCATTAAAATATGTGCAAAAATTTCATTCTTTCTATATCAATAGTTGAACAGCCAGGACATGAAATTGGAGAAGGGGTGAATTTAGGCTAGCAGATAAGACCATTGAAGAGTGTGACTAACGTGGAGTTGCTTCCATCTTGAGGTGACAGAAGGAAAAACCTGCCATGAGATTTCTGGCACTCAGGGAACTTCTTTGGGGGAGTTTCTGAGGGATATTTTACAAGAATGGGGAAGGCTATAGTTTTTGCATTCAATGTGTATCTACCTCCTCTTGGTTCCCTTGCAGTAATAAAGGCTTGGAAGACAGCAGAGCTCATAGGGAAAGAATGCAGCTTCCCATGGAGACAAAAACATAGCTGTGGCTTGAATTAATACAAACATTAATGGGTATTGACAACTAAGATGCCAAAAAGTGAAGGCAGAGTGTTCAGAAAGGGAATTTAAGAATCCCTTGCATTACCTGATCCTTTTGCATCTACTCTCAATTACAACAGAGACCAAGATGCCCTAACAGAGTGGGTTAGCTTCAGCACAAGTAAGGATACTGAAGGACTTAGGCTCTGGTGAGCCTCTATAACAACACCAGCAAGAAGAGGAAAGGAATGCAGCTGAACCCTTGAAGAAGGATGTGTTTATTAGTCTCTTGAAGACTACAAATTGAAGATAGGGGAGACTGAAAGACTGAGGGACCTATGAACCTATATGTAAGAGAAAATTAAGATGAGATAGCAGTGAATAAAACCATTTTGTATAGGAATTAACATCCTCTTGTAACAATATTCTTTGGATGTAGGAAAGAGTACAAAATAACTGAGTGGACTGATTAGCAGGTATACCTGAGTTAAAGCAATCTGAATATGGACACCTGAGGGATCATTGGGTGTATAGGGAAACATATGGTTCAGAGCCACTTGACGTGACTTAATTCAGTTAATGAGAACCAGGGATAAAAATATACATGAAAAATGCAGGAGATGTTCAAACACTAGACATGAGAGTGCTTCAGCCTGTAGGCACTCTCTATGAAGAAAAGCCCAGGGCTGACAAAAGCACCAGGGAGCCTTAGAGATGATCTAGTCAAACTTTCATTTTATAGTTGAAGAAAGTGAACAAGGTCAGAAGAGGTAGAGTGGTTTGCCCAAGGTCACATACATAGTTGGTTCAGTATAGATGTGATATTTAAGCCCTTAGGATACCTCTTTTAGTCTAATATTCCTTCCAAGACACTCATTTTGATCTGTGCCACAAATTCATCTAACAACGATAAAGATAAAGACTTGATAAGCAGGGACAATATACTATCATAGGTGACATCTTTCTGGCCTAGGAACTGATAAAATCAATCAGTGATAATGCATGTGATTTGACAGAACATTATCTGTCATATCTAGCCAGTTCACTTGCACAACTTGCGCTCCAAAATGGACATTTTTTAAATGATCTAAATAAGAGATTTAATCATAGTCAAGATCTGTAGAATCTTAAACATTGTTAGGATATTGACTTATGATCATAAAGAAATTCCTAATACAGGGTATTTTACTATGCTAATTTCCTCTTTGGGATGTATCTGTTATATGGAGAAAAAGACAAATTCAACAGAAATTCAAATTTCTTTTCACATGAAAATGAATTTTGGCTTCTCATGGTTCTCAAAGTACAGATCACCAGTATTTAATAAAACCTCATAAACAGAACACAAGAACATAGACTTTTTAAACTTGATTCTTCACAGGTGCCATTAAAATCACAGTATAAGTGAGACAAATTTCTCTATAATCTTTATGGAACTTTGACAAGCTAGAATTTTTTTTCCTGTTTTGGGGTATAATTTGGCTAGGAGGAAGATGGTGACTTCTCACTTTTGAGTTCACCAAGGAATATGATTTAATAGAAGGAAATCATTCCATGAGAATGAGAAACATTATAAGGAAGGTAGAGTATATCATCCTATGGAACTATTTGCAAACATAGCATCACTACCACCACAAATACAGACTGCAACAAATTCAGATTTGACTAAGAGGCATGAAGGATAAGAATAAAGGCTATTAGGACTCAGAGAGTTTATAAGAACTAATATCCAAAATATAAATAACTATTACCATACAGAAAACAGCAGCAGAAGCTTGGTGAAGAATAAGAATAAAAAAAAAAATGACTATTTCAGCATACTCTACTCATGGCTCTTGGAATGATTATTTACATGGAGAAGTGACATAAGAATGTAATTATGGATATAGGAGTAAAGGTAAAATAAATAATATCATACTCAAAAATGAATATATGTTAAAAAAAATTTTAATGAGAAAGATAGTATTACATACTCGTTTGCAGGAAAAGCAGTTGCAAAGCTTTGCTTCTGTTTCCCCTCGTAAACCTGTTCCCTGACTACTGAGTGTATTAGGGCAGAGACACTAGAGAGGAAGAAGAAGGAGCATGTTGGTCTCCATGTAAGCACTAAGGATCTATGGCAATGCTGAATGGCAAAGGTAGATATCAAAGAGTGACCTCACCCTCCCACTCTTTTACCTCTCTGTTTTCTGCTTTTTTACCTTCATTGAAAAGCTTTTCTGAGGATCACTGGTAACCATCAAATTATTAATGAGAGTCCTCCAAGCATTCTTTGATACCATGTGGCATTGACCTCCTACTTACTTTTCAAACTCTTGACTTGGGTGACATTAAGGTGATTCTCCATTTTGACTAATCCTCTCAGCTCTTTTGCAAGTGGCTCTTCCCCAGGCCCTCTCTGTAAAGGCATTCCCAAAGAGTCCATCCTGCCTCCTTGCACTCAGCCCCCTGGCAAGCTCATCAGCTCTCCCACTACGCATTTACCATCAGCTCTTTCCCCACAATTATACCTTGTGTTTGTCTAGAAGTTTACAGAATGTACATAGCATTTCCTTTAATACTACCAACAACTAACTGATATTTATTTTGCAGAGGAGTAAACTGAGAGACTCATACAGGTGTAGTTCCTGGCCCAGGATCTCAAAAATACAAAGTGTCAAAGTCTGGCAACCACCCTCTCCTTAAGCCCCGTGCTCTTTTCACATGATCAATGTCTCCAAAAGACTCCCCAATGTGTACCCTAACGTCCTATCTTCTTCACTATGTCCCAAATAACACATTACCCATTTATAATGAAATTTTATATGAATACCCCATGACTTGCCATATTCCCCAAATGCTTCCTCCTTTGACCTCTTTTTTTTTGAGATATAATTGACATATAACATTGTTTTAGTTGACATATACCATTATATTAGCTTCAAGTATACAACATGATGATTTAAAATTTGTATATATTTCAAAATGATCAGCACACTAAATCTCGTCAAGATCCATAATCACATATAGTTAAAAGTTTTTCTTGTGATGACAACTTTTAAGCTTTACTCTCTTAGCAACTTTAACATGTAGCATACAGTATTATTAACTACAGTCTCCATGCTGTATATTACATCCCCAGGACTTAGTTATTTTATAACTGGTTGTATCTCCCAACCAAGCCTTTCAATTCACAAAACTTTTTTTGTTTGTTTTTACGGAGGGTGTGCATGCATGAGCAGGGGATGAGAGAGAGACAGAGAGAGAGAAAGAGAGAATCTTAAGCGGGCTCCACACTCAGTGCTGAGCCCAACACAGGGCTCGATCCTACAACCCTAGGATCATGACCTGAGCCAAAATCAAGAGTCGGATGCTCAACCAACTGAGCCACCCAGGTTCCCCAATTCACAAAACCTCTGCCCTTATTCTGGTTCTTGGATTTGCTTCCCTACGGGCTTACACTATTGTACTATTACCTTAAAAGTATATTAATACACTATTAATGCCTCTACTTCCTGTCTCTACCATGCTCTAATACACCTCATGCTATGCTTCTGAATTAATTTTCCTGCTACATCTTGTTCACTGCCTTCAGTGGCTCTGTGCTACCTTTAAAATAAAGTCCAAATATCCAAAATCCCAAAATTCTGTACAGAATTTTACCCACTATCTTTCCCACTTAATGTCATGCATTCTGCACTGAGCCACCCTGGACTATTTAGGGCTTCAATAAAGGCATTTTTTTTTCTGGTGGTAGATGCACAAAAGTATTTGCTAGATTCAATCAAACCCATCAGGAATGCATTGGTTTTATCCAATTTTTTTTTTTTTTTTTACAGTGAAGAGATTGAAGCCCCTTCCTTTTACCTGAATTCATATTAGATAGTGTTCCTTTGGATAAATGTCCTAGAGCTTTTTTCTCTCCCTGCTCTTAAATACTGGTATGTGTATATTGGTTTTCACTGAACAGATCAGTAACTCAAAACCTTGTAGACATATGTAGCTATATTTGAGTAAAGATACTATGTTGTATGCCAACCAAAATATTACTAAAATGATACAAAATTGGTTGCATATTCATTATCCATGAAAAAGACTTACCATAAATATTGAAAATGTACTGTAATAGTTTTATTCTCGCCAGTACATAAATCACTCCTTTTTTGCATAATAGCTAACATGCAGTTCCATAAGACTTTTTATTTCAGACATATGTAAGTAAAGCAACAAAAGTAATTTGTTAAATTTGTTCACATCATATGCATGCTATTAATTACAAAATAGAAGAACTAGAGAAGCATTAATAGTCACATAATCTCTGAGTGAGATGTTAATTCCTCATGGTCCCTGGACTATTAACTAGATAGATGTGGTAAGAAATAAATACCTGGAGAGTGATTAAAGTATTAAGTTGTTAAAATAAAACCTCCATTTATATCATGTCATACCTTCAAGTTGGTCTCAAAAAATAGCCTAATTATATCATGTTATATCTTGTCACCTGTAGCTTTCTTGATCAGATGGATAGGTAGGAAAAGAAAAGTGAAAGCAAAAATCGCATGCTGGATGTCCTTTCCTTCAATAACACACAACAGTGGACATTGTATCCTACCTACTGACTCTAAGAAAAATTCGTCTTACACAATCACAAAATGGAGACTATTTACTAAAGATATGAATTCACCTAAACATACAAAATAACATTTGTTTAATGTGACACTCTCCAGGACACCAAGCCTTCTGAAAGTTCCTACTAATTCCAATAGAATTGTCCCTAAATACCTTCTCTGTTCTGTTTAAGGAGACATCTGCACTATCTCATTTAGGGAGGACTTGCTGGGAGTTGATCCACCCTTCTGTTTGTCCAAATGGCTTCCTTTGGGCCAAAGCTGACACCCACGGCCCCAAGCTACACCCAAGGTCCTCCTGTCATGTGAGGCAAGCTAGTCAACAACCTGGATCTGTCCTCACTCCACTTTCTCCATTTTCTCCATTTGCTCTAGTCTCTCTGTTTCCTTGTCCAGAGGCTTTTCAGGGAAAGAAAGAACATCACATAGAAAAGTGAAATTGAGAGTCCTGCACTTGTCTCTAACTAGCTGAGTGACCTTAGCCAATCCACTCTACTTAGTTTTGTATGATGGTTAGAATCATATTTCCCATGCTCATTGTGAAAATACGATGAGATTGGACCCAATAAATCGTTTTGAAAAGAGCAGTGTGTTATGCACAATACCCATGTCTTTCCCCCACTATCTTTCAGCCTTCAAACAACTACATTGCTATTCTGAACTTTAACAAAGAGAACACAAACCAAAGAACAGAGAGTGACATTCCGAAATAGTACAAGAAAGAAAAGCCATCACTATAATCCCAATTTCTGCATTCCATTCTTAGTATTTTCTTAAAAGACCATGAAGGGCCTCTTGATTCCTCTGCCATTGTATCTTTTTATAAAGAGAAAGAGGTTTGGCTTTGGAAGTGGTCAAAGTCTGTGACAAGTTGGAAGGGAAGTGATTCAGAGGGCAAAGAAGTATGTTCTGGCTATCAATTACCTGAAGAGCTGAAAGCAGGGTGCTAACACTTTTGTGGAGGCACAAAATTAGACTTTTAGGGTGTAAAGAAAAAAAGGAAGTATAAACGAAGGAGGAAGGAAGGTGAAAATTACTAAAGAGCTGCCTCAAATCTTTTCTTCCAGTATAATTGATATATAATATCCTGTTAGTTTCAAGTACATATCACAGTGATTTGATATTTTTATACATTACAAAATGATCCCCACCAGAACTCTGGTTACCATGTGTCAGCAAAGTTCTTACAATATTATTGACCATATTGCTTATGCAGTACATCACACCACCATGACTTATGTATTTTGTAACACAAAGTTTGTAGCTCTTGGTCCCCTTGACCTATTTCGCCTGCCCCCAACCCCTCCCCTCTCTGGTAACCAATGGTTTCTTTCCTGGGTCTGTTGCTGTTTTGTTTGTTCATTTGTTTTGTTTTCCAGATTCCACATTTAAGCAAAATCATTCAGCATTTGTCTTTCTTGAACTTATTTCACTTAGCATAATACCTTCTAGGTCCATCCACCTTGCCTAAGGTTTTACCATCGATCTTTTGAGAAACAATTAAACATCCTGGAAAAGGTCACAATATGGCCCTTTCCGAATATCAACCCTGCACCTCATCTCATATGTCCTCTGCTGCAGCAGCCTTAATAAGCTGGGGCTTCCAGAGCCCCATCCACTTTCTTTCTATCCTTAATGCTTTGGCATGGCCCCAGTTATCTGCTTGGAATTCCTTTCTTTGGTTTGATTCCTGAGCTGATTACTGGAAAATTTATAAAGCCTTTGGGCCAAAGTAGGACTGCTTATTTGGACAAAAGTTGTTGCTCCCAAATTCACTTCCCTTAAAAGTGCAACCGAACGAGTATCCTAGTTCTCTAACAAGAGATGCTCCATAGCCTAGAGGACTTGTGTATCAGATAAAGTGAAACCAGTTATGGGTCCTTTGTCCAATATGAACAACCTGAGGAGGCTACAGGATCTTTGTGGAGAATAGTCAGGGCAGATTTGTTTGAAGTGATTTAGTTACAGACCTAGGAGAGTGAGTCTAAGGATTTCCCATCTCCTGTTCTCTTCTGCCTCCAGGTAAATAGAACAGGCATCAAAAGCACTGTTTTTTGTGTACAGGATGGGATGGGGGATAGGAGAGTCCTTGCCTGAGGGCACTCTGTTTTCTTAACAACTCGGCAAGAGGCTTGATGAGCAGAAACAAGCACTCATCCGCCTGATTCTCAGAGCTGAGTGAGAATAAATTCTTTGAAATAAGTCACTCTTCCCAAGTTAGGCAAGACAGGGATGCAAATATTTCCCCGGGGGCGAAAGTCACAGAGCTTAAGTTACCTTGACAGCATACTATTCAAGAGGACCCCCACCAGACAAGATGAGCCTATCAGAAAGGATGATTCTAGGTTTCATGGGACCTGAAGTACATGTAATTTGGGAGGTCTTCTCTGACACGTACAAAATTAGGCCCAAATTCAAGGCTTGTTTAGAATGAGAAAAGAAGTAACAATAAAATACAAATATTTAAAAGTTGACAAATATCAGAAACATCAAAAATCTAGAAAATATTTTTATTAATTATCTGACATTCCTCTGTAGTAATTCTTTCCCTAAATTTTTGGCGGCACATTTTTTATACCTATTCCATATTACAATAATAGAAGAGAAAATTTAAAGATCATTTAATTTTTCCTTAGGTATGGCTGAATTATTTTTGCTTTAATTTTTATATGTAAGAAAGTTTCTCTTTGCTTTAAATCTTATTTTGACAATGTCATGTAAATTTTAGAATTGTCATGAAATTTAGGAAACTCTGACTAATTTCCTTCCTATCCTTAATATTTGGAAGAATTTCACACATGCTAGCTCTGAGTCCTATATGTTTTAAATCTTGTTTCTTCTTCATTGCCCACATGCTTCTGAGGCCAGGTGACATAGAACACTTCAAAAGTCAAAAAATAAAATTTAAAAGCAAAAATAAAAATAAAACACCTCTATCTCTGCATCTTCCTGTCACCATGAGTGATTACAATATTTCTGGAAGCCATTTCGCATAGGATGGCTAGCAAAATCTCACAGGTTTTGAGTCACACAAATGTATCCCACTAAATCCTGGCTAAACGAATCTCCAAAACAACTTTTCCTTAGTCAGCTCCCCAGATGCCTACAAAACCCCAAGTTTCCGAGACATAAGATGAAGTATTTCAAAGGAAAAAAACAGAATGGAAAGAGGCTTCAGTCTTAACTGCTTGTGTTAAAATAGCTTACTCTTACAAATTTTACCCAAGCAGATGACCACATGAATACACTGTGAGGGGCGTTCCTGGGGCCTTGGTAGGAGCCTGTGCACATGAGGGGCCCTAAGGCTTAAGCATCACTGCCTTCAGGGTAAGTCCTCTTCCATAAGTGGGTTACGTAACTGGTGTAGGAACTGAGGAGGAGTCAAAGATGCCAGCTAAATAATGTTGAACACACATATGAAAATTGTCCAGTTCTAAGGTCCAGAGGTCTCTGAAGAATCCACCAAGTTACACCATGAAAAGTAGACTTCAATGTCTACTCTGACAAAGGGCATTAATAGTCAAGAAAAATGACCTGTACTAGCTGAGTGAAAAGGTATGTGTACCCTCCCTCCTCTTTCCCAACCTTGAAGCAACCAGAAACAGCAAAGTAAATAAGAGAAGAGAGGAGAGTAAGAGATCGGAGAAAAATTAAAACAGATGGAGCAGGGATGGGGGAGGCCAGTGAGGCACCTAGGGAGCAACATTTCAGGAAGTGCTCATGCTAGTCCAGGAGCTGTGCCCACCCTCTTCTGCACCTCCATCAGGTTGTAGCTGTGATGAAGGGAGATGTCCTTAGTTGAATGAGATGTCGGAATGTGGACTCCTAGCACTTTAGGCTGATGAGGTTCTGAACATTTATAACTCAAAGTGACAAAAAGCAATGAAATCTTCCAATTTAGGCAGAGAAACAGAGCAGATTTAGAAGATAAAAATTAAGATATTTTCTGATTGTACCTCAGTGAGCATTTCCTGTCTAATCAACTGGCTATCTTCAAAGAAGGAAGCAACTGCTCTTGTATACAGGATTATGGCCCATCTCCCCAGCTTGGCTAACAAGAGCCCCATCTTCTCCTCCACCTTCATCTCTGATCCAAATACCAGTGTCACCATTGTAGTGAAATGCATCAGGCCCTTTCAGCACTCTGTGCCTGGCCCCTCCTCCTCCCTCGGCCTTGAATATCCTTCCCTTTCTCTCTCTGCTTTCCTCCCCCCCCCCCCCCCCCCCCCCCGCCCTTTCTGCCTTTAGGACCAGTGAAACACCACCTCCTCAGGGAACTTTGCTTTACTACCTCAGACAGAATGAGTAGGTCCATTCTCTGAGCTTCACTCTTCTCTTTGTGGCCCCTTGTTAGGGCACTTAACACATGGCAGTATCTTTTATTTGTTTCTAGTTCTGACTTCACACCTCCCACCACCCCAGTCTGTAATATCCCTCTAGGTAAGGAGTGTCACTTACTTAAGCTTGTACTACAGTGTTTTTAACACAGATCCTGGCACAATGTTAGTTAATCCTATGTGAGAAGGTTTTCGCATAATGAATGCATTCACCAATTTATCATTACTGTTTAAGGATGCTTGAACCATCCGTCCCCAAAGATGTCATAATTGAAGGTGAAATCAGAAATAAACTCTTCTGTTTGAGATTATTACATTAAGTAAATCACTTCAGTTTAGAAAATTTCCCAATTAGGCACAGATATCAAGCGATCCTCTCAGGCAAAATGCTAAATAGTTAACCACCTTTAAATTAAAAAAAAGGTGATTAAAAGGCGGACTGTGGTGATTTCTTAAGGGAAAAATGCTCTTAGATTCAAAGATTTCGGACTCCTGGCAAGTAATAACTAAGTTATTGACTAAACACAACTTTCCCCAGGTAAATCTCTCTGAATGTGTTCTTCCTTTCCTTCTGGAATGCAGCCAACTCCTCTGCGGTACTTAGTCTTCATTTTAACTAACTAATAACCCAATTTACTTTTAATCAAAGTATCACAATTGAGCAAATTGAGAAAGCATACTCTAAGATTTGCTTCAGGTGGAGAGTAGGTTGTTAAAGATATTCTGATTGCTATACTATTTCAATAATTTCAATCCCTTGACGTTTGCTGTCTCCATCGAGTCCTAAATACTTGAACTTATCCTGAATGTTTGAAAACCTCTGCCTTAATAAAGCTTCTGAATGAATTTGGGTATAAGCCAGACAGACCTGTTATTCCTTGTATGAATTTAAGAACAGGGCAGTGTTTACAGTAAATGTGTTTTAACAGTATACCAGACCACAGCAGCATTACAGAATCTTCTTTCCAAAGTATGAGACTCTTAACTGGAAGGTCCTACCAACATTCCACAACCTTGATTTTGACATGTGTCAGTTATAAAACACAAGCAACAGGTTAGTCAAGTGGGTAGAGCTTTAATAAGTATAATGATAAGAAATGTTTTTCTGAGGAATGCCTTTATACACATTTTATGACTCCCTTAAAAAATGAAATTATATTTGAGTGACAGACTAAGTCAGTGTGCTACTCTCCCCCACTGTATGTGGGACCCAGGAGAGATCAGTCTCTCTGCTAGAACACTGGAGAATACTTGTAAAGCAGTGAAGGGGACAAGGGAGCAAGGCTTTAAGTGGTGATTGCTTGAGCTGAAACAGCTACAACCTCTCAGTGCTCCTAACTCCTGTCGGGTTGAGGCGACCAGAGTTGGTAGAAGGTGGGGTACACCAGCAGGTGCTGAATATGAATATGATTTATTTGTGGCACATAAGGCAATTCTTCCTCCTCTCTTTTTAAAACTTAAATAATAAATTATAATATTGACACAGAGGCACTGGAGAATTTCGTTCCACTACAAGGGCACTGCTGAAAAGGACAGCACTGTCGTGGACGCACACGTTGACTGATCGTTGCAGCACCATGGCTGTTCCTCCTCTGCCCAACCCCAGTCCCATTTCTCAGCACAGCTACCACCTCACTGACTGGTGGATGTATGCCAACCATGCCTTGAAAATGTAAGGGGATGCTACTCAAATTATAACAGGACAACAGTAATCAACTACACCTCTCCAAGGCAAACCTGGAAGAATGCTCATTCAATACATGACACCAACATGTAATACAAGGCTGACAGAATGAACCAAACTGCAGTCAAGGGGAACACAGGGTACCAGATTTAAAGAGAGAAAATCTTTTCTTATCCTTATAAGATCTGCCACTTGTGTCACCAATCTCTCCTAAGAAACCACTTCCCAGTGGGGCTCATGTGTACGTCAATTTTCCCATAAAATAGCTATAGCAATATTACTCATAGGAACTTCTTCTCCCTTAGGGATGCTTCCTAAAGCAGGCCTGGTACAGGTGATGTCCCTCACAGAGCTCTGGGGAGAGGGCCACCTGCTGGCCGCTCTTCTATCTCAGCATCTCCAGCAATGTCCTCAAGACTTTTCAGCCAATGGCTCATGAACCTCTCCTAAGTTTTCTCTGATGAAAGGATCCTGCCAGGCCAAACTCCTTCTGTGTTCACATCTACAAATAGCAGCATTTAAAGCAAACCTCAAACTCAACTTATATAAACCAAATTATGATGTAGCTGTTTGCTGTTAAATATAAGCCCACTGTTCAAAAACCAGTCAGCACTCACAATAAAAAATAGGATAAAGCAGAACCAGAGAAGGGCTTTTTAGATCTATTTTGAATCTTTAGATCTTATCCTTTTAGTCGGAGGGATTTGCCCCTTTAGGCATATGCCTTATTGAGTCCCACTTTCAAAAAGTGTCTGAGGTAGGTCATGCTAAAATATGAGCTTATATTCAATAGATAAATTAAAACAAAGTTAAGAGATATCAGAAAATACAGGCAACAAAGGGATTCTACACAAAAAGTAGAAATTCACAAACAGTATAAAGAAGAATATCATTATGTTGGCAAAAAGAATTTATTCTTCAGTTTCTAGTGGGTTAGGAGATTTGGAAAAGGTGATTTGTTGGAATAAAATTGGTCAGAGAAGCTACAGGAAGCTACTTAGAAGCCT
Organism: Puma concolor; assembly: GCF_028749965.1. Classification (NCBI taxonomy): domain Eukaryota; kingdom Metazoa; phylum Chordata; class Mammalia; order Carnivora; family Felidae; genus Puma; species Puma concolor. The sequence goes on along the minus strand of NC_141679.1, from coordinate 51,590,291 downwards.
ACAGGAAATGATGCCCATGATTGGTTGTGATTAAAACTGTACTTTAAAGACTCAGAAAACACTCCTCCTTCCCCTCACCTCATTCCCCAACTACAAAATTGCTCTCTCTCCTCATCTTCCACTCCTCTTAGTCTGGATCCTAGTATTGCAAAGGAAAGATATGATTTTCCAGGACACTCACACAAGGCAATAGAAGATCATATTTTAGAAAATGAGAGGCCAGTCTCGTCACTGTCTCAGGAGTAGGGCAATTATTAGAAACACTGAAATGGATCCTTAGAGAGGTAGTGTCTTGAGAGACAGGAAATGAGAGGGCACAGGAAACATGAAATGTGTGCCTGTGAGCCCATGCATTAGCAAATCTCTGACCACAAAGGTTTAGCTGCTGCCAAGCTGGAGAGCAGAGAGGGAAGGAAGGACAGCCCCCATTACTGATTGACAGAAGTTTCCGGGGCAAAAGCAGAATTATTTAAAGGCACCTCAAGTGGGATCTGATTGCACATCCTTATGAAGTGCCAGTCAGTATAAATGATTCACATTTCCTGGCAGCCAGAGTGGGTACGGAGCTGACCAGTTATCTGTTGTCTCAGAGGTTTTAACATTTGTGAATTCAAATCAGCACCGCCTGGTGTGTCAGAAGTCCTACATCTGATGAGTCCTATAATTAAAGACCTACATCACCTTTGAGCAGCCACTTCAAGGTCTGCCCACATCTTGTGCTCAATTTACTTTTTCACTTGAGGTGAAAAATCTAATTATATGAACAACAAATAGTGTTATTTTTTTCGCCTCTTGGCAAAAGCCCTATGTTAAGTGTCACCAATTATTTAGCTAATCATAACTCTATGCATGGCACTGCTAATCCCTTAACAGCATCATTTATTCTGGGTCAAGAAGTTCACTCTCCCTTAGTGGCTAATGAATTTCTTTTCTTGGATTCATTGGGTATGACCTCTGCAGCACGTCAAGGAGCTACTTTAGCATTAAAATTGTCACCTGGATAGACTATACTCTGTGCCATTTAGAAGAAAGCTTCACATTCAAGTAGATTCACTCCTCTAAAAATGAAAAATCTCCCTATTTGAGAATTGCAAATCAATGGGTAGGAGTATCAGCCATGCAAGACATTTCTATAGATCTGCTGTACAACATTGTACCTATAGTTAACAATGCTGTGTTGTACACTTAAAATTTTGTTAAGAGGGTAGATCTCATGTTAAGTATCCTTACCACAGTAAAAAATGTTAACAAGTATTTATGGAGAGGCTACTATGTACCCAGTGCCACAACTTACTACTTATGTAATATGAGAAAAATTACTTAATTTCATAAGGATTGTTTTTCTCTAAATGCAAAACAGACATAATAAAACAACATATGCCTGAAGTGCTATTAAGACCAAGGAGGCTAGATGATAATTATAAATACTATAGTTAGTGTATTTAGTTCTGGCTCTGTGCTAAACACTATACTAAGCATCTGACACATATTAGCACAATATCTGGTTCATGATAACTACTCAGTAAGGTTCGTTTATTTCTTCCTCTTCCTACAAGCTCCCTGACCAAATCACTCACAAGACACTAGTACTGTTTGTCTCAATTTTTCTAGAAAAGATTACACTGCTCTGCTTCTTTGAAACAAAAATCTAATTCACTATTAGCATGGGAGGTGAAAAGCCCATCAGGAAGATATAAATATGTTGCAGTGTGTGTATACCAGAGGAGTTGGATGACTTCAAATAATATTTCTAATCCTTCTTTTGCAGGCTATTTATGAGATAAGCAGGTGATAGCAGTTTCCATTGTGAATCTTGAAATCCATCAAATAGAAAAAATAATAAAAGGAGAAATGAGAAATATATCTAACTCATCTTGCAGTTCATTTATTTCCTTTCTTTCTTTTCTTTTTCTTTCTTTCTTTCTTTCTTTCCTTCCTTCCTTCCTTCCTCCCTCCCTCCCTTCCTTCCTTCCTTCCTTCCTTCCTTCCTTCCTTCCTTCCTTCCTTCCTTCCTTCCTTCTAAAACCAAGAATGTCCTCAGGGCTAACATTTCCCAGCAGGCACTCCCTCTTCTCACACAATCAGCTCATTTCAAGATTTTCCCCCTTAAATTCCTCTTGTTTCCCTATATTTTTCTACACATCACACCTTGTCAAAGAACAACGCAGAAATACTCAGTTGAAGCATTACTTACCAGACTACAGCCGTGGGCCAAATTCAGCCTTTTCCTGCTTTTATACAGTCCATGAACTCAAAATTTCTCTCTTTTTTTTTTTTTTTACATTTTTAAATGATTAATAATAAATCAAAAGAAGAACAGTATTACACAACCCAAAACACTAGAAGAAAACCAAATTTTGGTATCTGTAAATAACAAAGATGATATTTGCCACCTTCCTGACTTTGGTCCACTTCACCTCAGAGACCAAGACAAAAACCATTAGGAGGGTAATAGGAGTAGCTTCACACTGACCACATTGGCCTTCCCTCAGGCTGGTCAGCACCACACAAAGAGGTCTCTCCTAAGCCTAGGGTCCTCCTGAAAAAAGAGAGACCAGGGTGAACATTCAGCTTCCCCAGTATATGGGTCACTTCTTGGGAGCCCCTATTCTGCTTTCATTCAGTTCATGGTTTCAGAAGAATCTGCGGGGTTTGACCACTGGGAATCTGATTGTGATGGAGAAGTGGAGAGAGCCTTGCAACAACCAGCATGTGGATCTTAGTAGATCATGTTCCCATCTGCAACACCCAACTAAGCAGTCCCAACCAGCAGTTTTGCTCATCTGCAGAGCCAAGGCAGTGGCACAGTCTCACCAGGGAGCCAGGCAGAGTGCAGGTCTGCTTGATTTGGAACCTCAAACAAAGAACTTTGCCAACCCTAGAGCCATATTTGTCCCCGCCCAAACAGAAGAACTGAGTCACAGCTCACTGTTAAGTGTAGCTCCTGGCTCCACCTGACCAAAAATGCTAACCAGAACGCCTGAAAGTGGCTTAGCTCAGCAATGCTCAAGTGAAGAACATGGCAGAAAGAGATGATTGTCTGAATAACAAAGCCAGTGGCACTGTTCAGCCAGGGAACTTGGGGAACAGGTCAGCTTTAGTAAAGTCCACAAAAAGAAACTTTTCAGGCTACAGCCTAACAATGAGTATAGCTCCCATACTACCTACCAGAAATCCTGACCCAATACACCTGGAAGGATGCTTGGAGCTGGTCCAAAGTGGGAGAGCTAATCCTTAGCTCCATCCACAGATGAGTATAGCTCTTGATCTCTCTGAGCCAGAAAGACTAAGCAGACATACCTGGAAGGCTACTTGAAATTGTCCTCCCATTCTGACCAGGCAGGAGAGAAAATTCACAGCCTATAAGAGACTCACTTTAGTCTTAAAGACACACATAGATTTAGAGTGAAGGGATGGGAGAAGATACTTCAAGCAAATGGTAACATCAACAACAAAAAAGCAGGGGTAGCTATATATACATATATACATACATACACACACACATATACACACACATGTATACACACACACATACACACACACACATATATATACATATATATATATATATACATATATATATATATATATCAGACAAATAAAAACTAAAAATGGTTACAAGAGACAAAGTGATTATATTAATAAAGGGGCTGATCCATCCATAAGATATAACAACTGTAAATATTTATGCACCCTGTATGAGAACACCAAAATACATAAAGCAAAAACTACCAGAGCTAAGAGAAGAAATAAACAGCAATACAATAATAGTTGTGCAATGAATCATCCAGATCATCCAGACAGAGAATCAATAGGGAAACAGTGGATCTGAACACACTATAAACCAAACAAACCTAACAGACATATATATAAAATGTTCTATCCAGCAACAGAATATAACATTTTTCTCAAGCACACATGAAAGATTTTCTAGGGTAGACAATATGGTAGTCCAGAAACAAGCCTTAGAAAATTCAAAAAGAATACAATCATACCACATATCTTTTCTCACTACAAAGTATAAAGCTAGGTATCAATAACAAGAGAAAAACTGGAAATCCACAAAGTATATGGAAATTTAACACTCTTCTGAACAACCAATGGGTCAAAGAAAAAATTAAAAGGGGAAATAAGGATCTTGAGACAAATGAAAATGGAAACATAACAGAAATTATGGGATGCAGCATAAGCAGTTCTAAGAGGACAGTTCATAGCAGTAAATGCCTACATTAAGAAACAAAGATCTCCATCAAATTCTGCACCTCAAAAAAAGAATAAACTGAGCCCAAAGTTAGCAGAAGGAAGACAATAATAAAGATTAGAGCAGAATAAAATAGAGAACAGGCAAATAGAAAAGATTAGTAAAACTAAGAGTATTTTTTTTGAAAAGGTAAACAAAATTGACAAGCCTTTAGCTAAACTAAGGAGAAAAGAGAATACAAATCAAAATTGTAAATAAAAAAAAGACTTTACAAATAATGACACAGAAATACAAAGAATCACAAGACAGTATTATAACACAACTATATACCAAAAAATTAGACAACCCAAAATAATAGAAACAATTCTTAGAAATATACAACCTACTAAGACTGAATCAGGAAGAAATAGAAAATATGAACAGACCATTACTAGTAAGGAGATTTAATCAGTAATCAAAATCTCCCAATGAAAAGAAGACCAGTACCAGATGACTTCACTGGTAGACTTTCAAACATTTACAGAGAAGACTTAATGCCATTCTTTCCCAAACTCTTCTAAAAATTGACAATAAGGGAATGCTTCTAAACTCATTTTATGAGGCTAACATTACCTGACACCAAAACCAGAAAAAGGCACCACAAAAGATAAATAAATAAAACAATAAAAATAAATAAATAAAACAAGTATTTTATCAACAAAATACTAGTAAAACAAATTCAGCAGCACATTAAAAGGATCACTCACCATTATCAAGTGGGATTTATCCTTACAATACAACAGTCGCTCAGAGCACACTAATCAATAAATCCAATACATCACATTAATGCAATAAAAGAAATCTTATGATCATCTCAATAGATGCACAAAACATTATTTGGCAAAAGTCAACATCTGTTCATGGATAAAAATTTAACAAATTAAGTATAAAAAGAACATACCTCCTAAGAATAAAGGCCATTTGTGGCAAGCCCATAGCTAATATATTCAATGGTGAGAAACGGCAAGTTTTCCTCTGAGATCAGATACAAGAAAAAGGTGCCCACTCTCACCACCCCTATGCAAGACACTATTGGAAGTCCTAGCCAAAGCAATCAGCAAGACACGGAAATACAAGGCTTCAGAATTAAAGAATTAAAATTTTCCTCTATTTTCAGATGACATGATTTTATATAGAGAAAATGCTAAAGACTCCATCAAAAAATTGTCACACGTGGGGCACCTGGGTGGCTCAGTTGGTTAAGCATCCAACTTTGGCTCAGGTCATGATCTCGTGATTTGTGAGTCAGAGCCCCGCATAGGGCTCTGTGCTGACAGCTCAGACCCTGGAGCCTGCTTCAGATTCTCTGTCTCCCCTTCTCTCTCCTCCTCCCCTGCTCACACTCTGTGTCTCTGTGTCTCTCAATAATAAATAAACATCAAAAAAATTATTTATTAAAAAACCGTCATATATAAACAATGGATTGAGGAAAGTTGCAGGATACAAAATTAATATACAAAACTCAGTAGCATTTCTATACACTAACCACAAATAATCTGAAAAAGAAATATAACTGTATTTACAATAGCACTAAAAACAATAAATACTTAGGAATAGAGGCCAGGAGTTCAAAGAATGCCACTAAAAACTGTAAGAAACTGATCAAACAAATTGAAGATTTAAATAAATGGAAAGGTATTCTGTGCTAATGAATTTCAAGAATTAATACTGAGAAGGAGAGGACACCGGGAGGGAGGGTTGTTGAGCCCCAGAAGACAGAGCTCAGCTCAGCGGGGGAACAAAGGCAAGTGCCATTTACCTCTCCCACCCCCCAGCCGAAATTCCAAAGGGAACCAGTTCCCATCACCTAACTTTCTTGCAATGCTGTGCTTCTGTGGATCCATCCCGCTGAAGGGCCTGCCTCCGTTCCTGTGCTGCAGGGCCTCTCCTGCAGGAGACCACCTATGGCAAAGCTAGCTAAGCCTGCCACTCCTGCCCCCACCTTGCAGATCCACCCCAGCTAATAAGCCCTTGGCCAAATCCCATCAAAGCAGCATCACAAGCCTGGAAGTGTGCAAGCAGCACAGACAGGGGCCACACTACTCCACAGGGAGTCCTGCCCCTGGGAGAGGGGAAGATAAGATACACACCAGTCTGACTGTGGCCCCAGTGGTGGGCTGGGGGAAGACATCAGGTCTGACTACAACCCTGCCGACCAACACAAGTTACTCCAGACAACACAGAGGAAGTGCCCTGCAGTTTGGTGCTACCACAGGGACTACCCAAAATTACAAAACAGAAGAATTCTCCTCAAAAGAAACTCCAGGAAGTAGTGACAGCTAACGAATTGATCAAAACCTATTTAGGCAATATAACGGAACAAGAATTTAGAATAACATTCATGGGGCACCTGGGTGGCACAGTCGGTTAAGCGTCTGACTTCAGCCAGGTCACGATCTCGTGGTCCATGAGTTCGAGCCCCGCGTCAGGCTCTGGGCTGATGGCTCAGAGCCTGGAGCCTGTTTCCGATTCTGTGTCTCCCTCTCTCTCTGCCCCTCCCCCATTCATGCTCTGTCTCTCTCTGTCCCAAAAATAAATAAACGTTGAAAAAAAAATTAAAAAAAAAAAAGAATAACATTCATAAAATTAATCGCTGGGCTTGAAAAAAGTATAGAGGACAGGAGAGAATCTATTGCTACGGAGATCAAGGGACTAAGAAATCATAATGAGAAACTAAAAGATGCTATAAATGAGGTGCAAAATAAAATGGAGGCGACCATAGCATGGAATGAAGAGGCAGAGGAGAGAATAGGTGAATTAGAAGATAAAATTATGGAAAAAGAAGAAGCTGAGAAAAAGAAGAGATTAAAAAATCCAGGAGTATGAGGGGAGAATTAGAGAACTAAGTGATGCAATCAAACAGAACAATATCTGTATCATAGGAATTCCAGAAGAAGAAGAGAAAGGGGCTGAAGGTGTACTTGAACAAATCATAGCTGAGAACTTCCCTGATCTGGGGAAGGTAAAAGGCATTGAAACCCAAGAGGCATGGAGAACTCCCTTCAGACATAACTTGAATCGATCTTCTGCATGACATATCATAGTGAAACTGGCAAAATACAAGGATAAAGAGGAAATTCTGAAAGGAGCTAGGGATAAACAGGCTCTAACTTACAAAGGTAGACATATAAGAGTAGTAGCACACCTATCTACTGAAACTTGGACAGCCAGAAAGGAATGGCAGGAAATCTTCAATGTGATGAACAGAAAAAATATGCAGCCGAGAATCTTTTATCCAGCAAATCTGTCATTTAGAATAGAAGGGGAGATAAAGGTCTTCCCAAACAAACAAAAATTGAAGGAATTCATCACCATTAAACCAGCCCTACAAGAGATCCTAAGGGGGATCCTGTGAGACAACGTACGAGAGACATCGCTACAAGCATGAAACCTACAGACATCACAATGACTTTAAACCCATATCTTTCAATAATAACGCTGAATGTAAATGGACTAAATGCTCCAACCAAAAGACATAGGGTATCAGAATGGATTAAAAAATCCATTAATAGAAATCCAAAAAATAGAATGGATCTATTTGCTGTCTACAAGAGACTCATTTTAGACCTGAGAACACCTTCAGATTGAAAGTGAGGGGATGGAGAACTATCTATCACACTACTGGAAGTCAAAAGAAAGCTGGAGTAACAATACTTATATCAGACAAACTAGACTTTATACTAAAGGCTGTAAAGAGAGATGAAGAAGGGCATTATATAATTATTGCAGGGTCTATCCATCAGGAAGAGCTAACAATTTTAACTGTCTATGCACCGAACACGGAGGCCCCCAAATATGTAAAACAGTTAATCACAAACATAAGCAACCTTATTGATAAGAATGTGGTAATTGCAGGAGACTTTACTACTCCACTTACAACAATGGATAGATCATCTAGACACAGGATCAATAAAGAAGCAAGGGCCCTGAATGATATATTGGATCAGATGGACTTGATAGATATATTTAGAACTCCCAAAAAAACAGAATATACTTTCTTCTCGAATGCACATGGAACATTCTCCAAGATAGATCACATACTGGGTCACAAAACAGGCCTTCGTAAGTATAAAAGAATTGAGATCATACCATGCACATTTTCAGATCACAATGCTAGGAAACTTGAAATAAACCACAGGAAAAACTCTGGAAAACCTCCAAAAGCATGGAGGTTAAATAACACCCTACTAAAGAATGAATGGGTCAACCAGGCAATTAGAGAAGAAATTTAAAAATATATGGAAACAAATGAAAATGAAAATTCAACAATCCAAACCCTTTGGGGTGCAGCAAAGGCAGTCCTGAGAGGAAAATACATTGCAATCCAGGCCTATCTCAAGAAACAAGAAAAATCCCAAATACAAAATCTAACAGCACACCTAAAGGAAATAGAAGCAGAGCAGCAAAAACACCCCAAAACCAGCAGAAGAGAAATAATAAAGATCAGAGCAGGAATAAACAATATAGAATCTAAAAAAACTGTAGAGCAGATCAACGAAACCAAGAGTTGGTTTTTTGAAAAAATAAACAAAATTGATAAACCTCTAGCCAGGCTTCTCAAAAAGAAAGGGGAGATGACCCAAATAGATAAAATCGTGAATGAAAATGGAATTATTACAACCAATCCCTCAGAAATACAAGCAACTATCAGGGAATACTATGAAAAATTATATGCCAACAAATTGGACAACCTGGAAGAAATGGACAAATTCCTAAATACCCACACACTTCCAAAACTCAATCAGGAGGAAATAGAAAGCTTGAACAGAACAGACCCATAATCAGTGAAGAAATTGAATCAGTTATCAAAAATCTCCCAACAAATAAGAGTCCAGGACCAGATGGCTTCCCAGGGGAGTTCTACCAGATGTTTAAAGCAGAGATAATACCTATCCTTCTCAAGCTGTTCTAAAAAATAGAAAGGGAAGGAAAACTTCCAGATTCATTCTATGAAGCCAGCATTACTTTGATTCCCAAACCAGACAGAGACCCAGCAAAAAAAGACAACTACAGGCCAATATCCCTGATGCATATGGATGCCAAAATTCTCAACAAGATACTAGCAAATCGAATTCAACAGCATATAAAAACAATTATTCACCATGATCAAGTCGGATTCATTCCTGGGCTGCAGGGCTGGTTCAACATTCGCAAATCAATCAATGTGATACATCACATTAATAAAAGAAGAGATAAGAACCATATGATCTGGTCAATAGATACAGAAAAAGCATTTGACAAAATTCAGCATCCTTTCTTAATAAAAACCCTCAAGAAAGTCAGGATAGAAGGAACATACTTAAACATCACAAAAGCCATTTATGAAAAGCCCACAGCTAATATCATCCTTAATGGGGAAAAAATGAGATTTTTCCCCCTGAGATCAGGAACACGACAGGGATGTCCACTCTCACTGCTATTGTTTAACATAGTGTTGGAAGTTCTAGCATCAGCAATCAGACAACAAAAGGAAATCAAAGGCATCAAAATTGGCAAAGATGAAGTCAAGCTTTCACTTTTTGCAGGTGACATGATACTATACATGGAAAACCCAATAGACACAACCAAAAGTCTGCTAGAACTGATCACGAATTCAGCAAAGTCGCAGGATACAATATCAATGTACAGAAATCAGTTGAATTCTTATACACTAATAATGAACCAACAGAAAGACAGATAAAGCAACAGATCCCATTCACAACTGCACCAAGAATCATAAAATACCTAGGAATAAACCTAACCAAAGATGCAAAATATCTGAAACTATGCTGAAAACTATAGAAAGCTTATGAAGGAAATTGAAGAAGATACAAAAAAATGGAAAAACGTTCTGTGCTCATGGATTGGAAGAATAAATATGTTAAAATGTCAATTCTACCCAAAGCAATCTACACATTCAATGCAATCCCAATCAAAATTGCACCAGCATTCTTGAAGCTAGAACAAGCAATCCTAAAATTTGTATGGAACCACAAAAGACCCCCGAATACCCAAAGTAATATTGAAGAAGAAGACAAAAGCGGGAGGCATCACAATACCAGACTTTAGCCTCTACTACAAAGCTGTCATCATCAAGACAGCATGGTATTGGCACAAAAACAGACACATAGACCAATGGAATAGAATAGAGACTCCAGAACTCGACCCACAAAAGTATGGCCAACCAATCTTTGACAAAGCAGGAAAGAATATCCAATGGAAAAAAGACAGACTCTTTAACAAATGGTGCTGGGAGAACTGGACAGCAACATGCAGAAGAATGAAACTAGACCACTTTCTTATACCATTCACAAAAATAAACTCAAAATGGATAAAGGACCTGAATGTGAGACAGGAAACCATCAAAACCCTAGAGGAAAAAGGAGGAAAAAAACCTCTCTGACCTCAGCCACAGCAATTTCTTACTTGATACATCTCCAAAGGCAAGGGAATTAAAAGCAAAAATGAACTATTGGGACCTCATCAAGATAAAAAGCTTCTGCACTGCAAAATAAACAATCAACAAAACTAAAAGACAACCAATGGAATGGGAAAAGATATTTGCAAATGACATATCAGACAAAGGGCTAGTATTCAAAATCTATAAAGAGTTCACCAAACTCCACACCTGAAAAACAAATAATCCAGTGAAGAAATGGGCAGAAAACATGAATAGACACTTCTCTAAAGAAGACATCCGGATGGCCAACAGGTACATGAAAAGATGCTCAACGTCACTCATCAGGGAAATACAAATCAAAACCACACTCAGATATAACCTCACACCAGTCAGAGTGGCTGAAATGAACAAATCAGGAGACTATACATGCTGGAGAGGATGTGGAAAAACGGGAACCTTCTTGTACTGTTGGTGGGAATGCAAACTGGTGCTGCCACTCTGGAAAACAGTGTGGAGGTTCCTCAAAAAATTAAAAATAAATCTACCCTATGAGCCAGCAATAGCATTGCTAGGAATTTACCCAAGGGATATAGGAGTGCTGATGCGTAGGGGCACTTGTACCCCAATGTTTATAGCAGCACTTTCAACAATAGCTAAATTATGGAAAAAGCCTAAATGTCCATCAGCTGATGAATGGATAAAGAAATTGTGGTTTATATATACGATGGAATACTACTTGGCAATGAGAAAGAATGAAATATGGCCTTTTGTAGCAACGTGGATGGAACTGGAGAGTGTTATGCTAAGTGCAATAAGTCATACAGAGAAAGACAGCTACCATATGTTTTCACTCCTATGTGGATCCTGAGAAACTTAACAGAAGACCATGTGGTGGGGGGAAGGGGAAGAAAAAAGTTAGAGAGGGATGGAAGCAAACCATAAGAGACTCTTAAAAAACTGAGAATAAACTTAGGGTTGGGGGGGTTGGGAGGAATGGGAAAGTGGGTGATGGGCATTGAGGAGGGCACCTGTTGGGATGAGCACTGGCTGTTGTATGGAAACCAATTTGACAATAAATTTCATATTAAAAAAATTAATATTGTGAAAATGTGCATACTAGCCAAAGCCATCTATGGGTTCAACGCAATCCTTATCAAGACTTCAATAGTGGTTTTTTTTTGTTTTTTTTTTTTTAAATTTTTTTTTCAACGTTTATTTATTTTTGGGACAGAGAGAGACAGAGCATGAACGGGGGAGGGGCAGAGAGAGAGGGAGACACAGAATCGGAAACAGGCTCCAGGCTCTGAGCCATCAGCCCAGAGCCCGACGCGGGGCTCGAACTCACGGACCGTGAGATCGTGACCTGGCTGAAGTCGGACGCTTAACCAACTGCGCCACCCAGGCGCCCCAATAGTGTTTTTTATAGAAGTAGAAAAAAAAATTTTTAAATTCATTTGGAACCACAAAAGACCTCAAATTTAAAAAGCAATCTTGAACAATAACTACAAAGCAGGAGGCATCACAATTTCTCATTTCAAGCTAATGTATAAAGTTATTATAATCAAAACAGTATGGTATTGGCATAAAAACAGATACATAGACTAATGGAACAGAATCAAGAGCCCAGAAATAAATCATGCATATACAGTCAACGAATATTTGACAAGGAAGCTAGGAATAATGAATGGAGAAAAGACAGAGACAGTCTCTTTGGTAAACAGGCTTAGAAAATACTAGAAAAAGAAAGAAACTAGACCCTATTTTAAACCATTTATAAAAACTTAATTAAAATTAGATTAAAGATTTAAACCTAAGACTGGAAACCCTAAAACTTTCAGAAGAAAACATAGGAGAAAAAGCTCCTAAATATAGATTTTGGCATTTTTTGCATATTACACCTAAAACACAAGCACCAAGATAAAAAATAAACAAGTGAGACTACATCAAACTAAAAAGTTTCTATACAGCAAATAAATCATCAACAAAATGAAAAGGGAAACTACAAAAGGAAAAAATATTTGCAAACCATATATGTGATAAGGATTTAATATCCTATACATAAATATTAAAAACATTTTATATTTAAAATTATATATATATACACATACATTTGAAAAACTCATACAACTCAATAGCAAAAAACAAAAACAAAAAAATTATTCAAATAAAAATGGGCAAAAGACCTGAATAGACAGTTTTCCAAAGATGATATATGAATGGCCAAAAGAAACATGAAAGGTGTTCAAAATCACTTATCATCAGGGAAATGCAAATCAAAACCATGATGGGATATCACCTCATGCCTGTTTGAACAGCTATCATCAAAAATACATGGAATAACAAATGTTGGTGAGGATGTAGAGAAAAGAAAACCCTTGTGCACTGTTTGTGGGATTGTAAATTGGTATAGTCACTATGGAAAATAGCACAGAAATTCCTCAAAAAATTAAATATATAACTACCACATGATCCAGAAATTCCACTTCTGGAACTATATCCAAGGAGATGAACACACTATGTTAAAAAGATATCTGCACCCCCATATTCACTGTAGCATTATTTACAGTAGCCAAGACATGGAAACCACCTAAATGTCTACTGATGGGTATGTGGATAAAGAAGTTGTATACACAACATGCACACACACACAATGGAATGCTACTTGGCCATTAAGGAAAGGAAAGGAAAGGAAAGGAAAGGAAAGGAAAGGAAAGGAAAGGAAAGGAAAGGAAAGGAAAGGAAAGGAAAGGAAAGGAAAGGAAAGGAAAGGAAAGGAAAAGGAAAGGAAAGGAAAGGAAAGGAAAGGAAAGGAAAGGAAAGGAAAGGAAAGGAAAGGAAAGGAAAGGAAAGGAAAGGAAAGGAAAGGAAAGGAAAAGGAAAGAAACCTATCAAGGAAAACAGTTTGCCCTAGAGCAGTAGAGATGGAGTTGTTGAGGGAGGCAATTTCCATTATTTGAGGAGGGTTGGTTTGTTCATTTGAGAGAGAGAGAAAGAGCACAAGCAAGGGAGGGGCAGGGGGAGGGAAAAAGAGAGAGAGGGAAGAAAGAAAGATAATCTTGGACAGGCTCCACACTGAGCATAGGGCCTGATGTAGGGCTCAATCATGGCCTGAACCAAAATCAAGAGTCAGACACACTCTACTGACTGAGCCACCCTGGCGCCCCAATTATTTGAGAAGTTTCTAAGAAACACTGCTATTTCAGAGGTATAATGTGTCTGTCTCCGAGTTATGGCTGCTGGTAACCTATCATTGGCATTTCAGTTAAGTATCCAGCATCTCTTCATTAGTTTTCCATTCCACTTTATTTCTAACTCAGATCCCATTTGAGCTAAATTGACCAGGGGGACTTTACTCTTCGGTTCTGCTGAGAATTAACTGATAATTAATTAACTGAGAATCCACTTGAGATACTGGCTCCATAGTAACATATAAGCAACCACATATCAGATAAAGGTGGATATCCAGAAGTAGAAAGATGATCAAAAATTCTTTAAAAAACTTGGAACCTGATTTGTATGTAGCCTAGACCTAACCAAATCAAATGGATAATGGCAGCTAACTTTAAATAACTAAGTGACCTTTACTCTAAGTTAATGATAGCTTCCTTTTTTTTCCCTAAAGCTTTACCCAGACATAAGAAGGTGTTTTAGTCATTTGTAAACTTTGCTGTGATTGGCCGATAAATAGTTAAGAGAAAATTTATTATCCAGAACGGTTTCTGCTAGTCAGTTGGGTCTCTAAAGCTTGAGCTGCTTTATTTGCTATCTGAGCAGCCTTAAGTTTTGGATCAGATATTCTAGCATGGGAAGTTAGAAATTGGGTATTAGTCCTCTCATTTACAAATGACATCCAGTGTCTCACATTTAAATTATTGTCAGGCACTAAATAAATCAGTACTAACTGCAGGGGGGGAGGTGTGCCTTTTAGTACAAGGGAATGCAAATGGCCCTATCAAAAGTATAGGTCATGTTTTGATGTGGTAAGCACAGGAAGACCACCTGAACACACATACACACCACCCTGAGATTTGCATTTTGAAAACCTGCAAATGTGCTATTTATGATAAACAGTTGATATCCATTACTCTCTGGTCTTAATGGGTTTGACTATGGTCAAGGACAAACAAATTGGTGAAACTGAACAGATCTTGTAATAATTCCTGTGTACCTTTATGAGGAATAGTTGTACCATAATGCCATGTTCATATTTATCCCTTTCCTTTTAATTTCGTTGAGGCTCTGTAAGATATTATTGATAGCAGTTAGTTGTTACGGTTATGTTTCTGTATTGACTACAAAAGGAAACATAGCTGTACATGTTTGGTAAGAAACTCACCAGAGGAGTCTGGAGCCAGATGTCAAACCCAAGAGCTGAAAAGACAACTGTCAACCATTGAAATTGCTTGAAAATGGTACAGTTAGGGAGTTTGAAGATTTTTTTTTAAGTTTATTTATTTATTTTGAGGGGGCAGAGAGGCAGAGAGAGAGAGAGAGGAAGAGAGAATTCCAAGCAGGCTCTGTGCTATCAGTGCACAGCCTGCCATGGGGCTGGAACTCACGAACTCATGAGATCATGACCTGAGCCAAAATAGTCAGATGCTGAAATGACTGAGCCAACCAGGCACCCCAGTTTGAAGAATTTAAATGGAGGAATTTGGAAGACAAGTGGAGAGAAAAGTATTGTTAAGTGGTCCCAAGTCTTATATGGACAAGAATATTCATTTTTCACTCAAAATCAGGAAAAAGACAATTCTTCAATTAAGTCTTAATACTAAAACTCTTGGCATTGTGTGTGTGTGTGTGTGTGTGTGTGTGTGTGTGTGTGTGTGTCACAAGATGGGTATCACCTACTATAACCTAACAACATCCACTAATTTAACTCACAGTTTTTTTCTCCCTGATTTACGGCTTCACTGAGGGTCTAGAGCTTTCTTAACAAGCCAGGGCATTTAAAGCATAGAAGTGAAATTTCCTAGGTCTAGAAACTCTTGAATTTTCTTATACTGGAGATAAGGACAGACAGACAGTAAGTGGCAGACAGAAGTAATAAATATATCCTATAAATCAATCTGAATAAGAACTTTTTAAAGAGGCTTTATAATATAATTTATTCATCTCCTCCAAAATACATACATGCATTTCAACCTATTTGCTTAGAAAACCATGTAATACACAGTGAAGGAATATTCTCAGTAGCTTGATCAAGGCAGGGAAATTTGAAGGCAGATATTCCCCATAGCACAGAGTCATTTTTTTCTGGTGCTAATTCTCGGATAGGTATCTTAGCCTGGGAACAGAATTTCCTAACTCCAATATAAGGAGTTCATTGTTAGAGGCTATTTCTTCTTCAGAGAAGAAGCCGTTTTCTTTAACATTTGTCCAACTGGATTGCATGTTAAGATAAGGGCTTAACTCTAAGGTCTGTTTATACTTTGCTCAAGCCACTCAAAGGTTTTCCTCACATCTTGATTTAGTTCATTTATAAATTTCTATAGAATTGTTCTGTTTCTTTTAAGAGAGAGGAGAAAAGGCCACGCACTCAGAATACTTCAGATTTTTTCAGTTCTTAATGAGGGAACATGAAACTCAAGATAAACCGAAAGCAGTAATTCCCATTCAATGTGCATTTTCCTTTCCATACATACTCATGCTTTTTTATATAAGCATTGTTAAAAAAAAATAAAACAAGCAAAACTCATTACCATTTAGAATTAAATTCCCTTCTCTTTAAAAATGGTAGGTCTGGGGGCACCTGACTGTCTCAGTTGGTAGAGCATGCGTCTCTTAATCTTGGGGTCATGAGTTCAAGCTCCACGTTGGGCCTAGAGCTTACTTTAAAATAATAATAATGAATGAGTGAATGAATGAATGGCTGAATGATGGATCTGTCTGAATAAGATAACCCTGAAGTGCACACAAATCAAGTATTAGGACCAACCAGTTTTCCAAAGGTCAGCACAGAGACAGAGAGACACAGAGATCTAGTCATAGATACAGAAAGTGCTACAAATACGAAGAGACTATTAGCAAGGCTCTTTTGAGAATCAAAAAAACCTAGTTTTGCTTTTTTCATTTATATACATGGAGACAGAGAAACTGACAGCTTTAGTTTGACAACTGTGTCAGAAGCAAATACAGACACTGTATGTCAATTGCTTCATTTTTGTCTTTTGAATATTTCAGGTACTTTCATATAGAAACAGTGCTATCACAGCTAAAGCACCATATCTGGACTTCTAGGATGCATATAGACATGACAGACAACACCAAGAATCCTATCAATGATAGAAAAGCAAAGGTCAGTGGTGGGCGAAATAACACAAGTGACTTTTCAACCCTGTGACTAAAACCACTGGCCAATGGTCTGAATGAACGTAGTGAGTTTATCAGGAAAGACATGGAAGACTCGGGAGTAGGTGCTATTAGAACTGTCAGTACAGACATACAAGGATCCTGGTGTTAACCAACAGGTAAAACTAGACTGAGCCAAGGACCAGATTTAGTTCATGCACATTAAGAGTTATCTACTGAATGGAGGGCTTCTCTAAAGATAGGGGAAGATGAAATATAGAAGGATCAGTGGTAAGCCATGAACCTAGCAGTTCATGGCACTAAATCCAAAGGATGATGGCAGGTTAGTAATATAATTGTACTGTAATTGTTAAATATATTTATTTCATTCCATTTTATCTTGGAGGCTCTAGAAAATGCTATATGGCTAGAAAATGAATCAATCAGTTTAAATATTGAACGTATATATTTTTTTGCTGATTATTTTACTGTATGCCAGGAAATTCAAGAAGCTTCAGTTAAACGCATGCACGCATGTGTGCACACATACACACATACACCAAGAAGTAACATGAGAGCTTAGTAAGATGCTAGATAAAATGTAAATTAAATAAATACAAAGTAATTAAAAATAGCTTCTATTTATACCAATAACCCAATAGAAACGGAAAGAAAACAGTTAAAGGTGTTGAGATAAAGAAAACTTAAGGCTGTATACATACACAGGAGATAAAAAAAAAAAATGTAAGGCTATATACATACACACATATACACACACCCCCAGTAACCACCACAAGCACAAAAATTTTCAGCTATGTTAATTATGTTTATTTTGAGGTGGTGGATTATGGGTTATGTTTAATTTCTCCCTTACACATATCTGTGTTAAGTTTTTCTGCAATCAGCATGCATTATTTAAATGGTGCTCTCCCAAATGAGCTGCTGTCACCTGGGACGAGGGAGTCTGATGGCAGGGAGGCAGTGATGAGCATAGTGGTAGAAGATGGAGCAAACTGATCCATCAGAATAAGGAGAGAAAATATTACAACTTCTCTGTATGATTTCCTGTCAAGGTAGAGAAATACGTATCACTTACAGCAAGCCGTCTATCCTGACTTCCACCAGAGGAAGGGGGGGCGACAGTGAGTAGCGTCCTCGTGGGTTCACTTTTGGCATACTTACTTGATTCACATTTTGAGTCTGGCTCATTAAAGAAATTTGTAGACTACAGTATCTCAAATGATAGAGTACTTGGCAAAGAAAACAACAGAATACTTTGTAAAGAGATAGTAAGTCATCAAAACAACTTTTTGTACCACAAGGGTATTCACCATTAATTACCTGGCAAAAATTTTTTCAGTGATAGACCTCAAAAGTGAATTACACATTTTTCATTTTCCAAAAATTATAAAATAAACCAGTATCTCAAAGTGAGGCATATTTTCTGTAATAAAAAGTGGTGGTCAGTGGTTCATTACCCAGCAGCTATGGAAAACAAACACAATCATAATCTTTACTTTCAAGTTAAATGTGACATTTCAACAGTGAATGAGAAAGCGATTGTTTTTAGAAGGAAATTTGGGCAACAGGTAACATCTGTTGGTAGGGACATGATTTTTGTAGGCCTGGTATCAGAGAAAGTGGGAATCTAGAAGCCAATTTTCAATAAAAAACCTTTGCCTAATTGGTCGATAAAGGAAATGGTCCCAGAATATTGTGGGACATTCCCTAGTATCTGCCTGGAAAAGTGTATTTTTAATAGATGTCTCAAATAAATGAATATAGAGGCACGAAGAGTCTCAGGTTTTCTCTATTTGCTGTAATATCCCAGTCCTGGCACCTTATTTATCTTAGGTATTCCAATTATAGGTATCAAGCAGTCAGAGATTGTCAGAATTTAATAGATTAATTTCTCTGGGAAAAAAAAATCCAGTAGAGTCTTTCCAAGAACACAACACTTTCATCTGATTCTCACAGCAGACCTGATGAGGTCGGGTGTTAATGTCAAAATACAGAAGTATTCTTCTATTCTCTGTTCCTCCCTGGAGAGACAATTGGATGTTCTGAAGAACACAGATTGACACCAGAATCTTGTACTAGGTCACATCCCTCCCTATCAGTTATGGGCTCCACAACCCTTCGCAGGTCATGTACCTTCTGAGCCTCGGTTTCCCCAACGAAGGAATCGTACCACTGTCGTGATATTACACGTTAGCATGCAGTATATACACCGCAATTCACATCAGTTGTGGTTTTGGTTGTTATTCCTCAATTGCCTGCTTCCTTCAGATGCTCCCCAGATTGTGCTCTGAGAAACTGCTAGCCCAAGTCAGGAAAGTACTAATTGGGTTCCCTGTAGGGGAGCCTAGACTTGCCTGAAGCATTTCAGCTTCTTTCCCTTTGTTCCATTTATCTTTCAGCTGTGAGTGGATTTTCTTCTCTTAGTATTAGTTTGGCTATTTTACTGTGGACAAATCCCCCTGGCTATGTCTGTGTGTATAACCCAGTCTCTCTTAGCTGATAGACGGTGCCCTTCCCCAACCAGAGAAAAAATGCTTTGAGAGCAGCTCTCAACTACCACTGTTATTACCTTCTGTCTTGTTTGTTCTATGGCAAATTCTGAGGTGTCTCGTTTTTATTTTTGTTCAATTCTTCATCTCCCACCCGGAAAGAACTCGCCAACACCTCCTGCTTCATAAAAATTGCTTTCTGAAAAAAACATTTACTCTCTAGTACATTCCTCAGCCCTTCACATCTTTTCTGAACATATAGTTCTCTTTGTTCCTTTTCAAGTGTGGAGAAAAAACTTCAATTAATCTCAGCAAGCTGTAAATCCCATCATTTGTAAATGCTTCTGTTTCAGGCAAATGTAGAAGGCATTTAGTGGGCACCTATGATATACTGAGTACTGTCCTTGCAGATTAGAGATGAACAGAATGCAGTCCCTCACGTGCAAGGAGTTCATAGAATAGACCAACATGAAAATAATCACATGGCCATACCAAGAATACCCCAGTAGAGAGATGTGTCTAACTTGTAGCCAGAGGCTTTTTTATTCAATTATCCCTATTCTGCCTTGTTTCAGAAAAGATTTACACTTTTTCATGTTGATTTAACTTGTGCATGCCACTTCAGAATTTTGTCTTTCTTAGCTTATTTACTATATTTACCTCATTTTGGACTAACTCTGGGATCATTTTAGTCCATGTCCTACCTGTGCACAGCATTATCACCGAGCTAGAGCTAGATGAAATGCAGACTTAATGCCGTCATTCTACACAGCATATGAGTGGTAACACTGGGGAAGGAAGAAAAACCCAGAAGGAAACACCCATGGCTCAGGAGAGAACCTGGCAACATGGTGACCAAATTGAAGCTGTTTAGACTGAAGATAATACTATAAAGATACATGACATCTGCCGCATTAGTTTCCTACAGCTGTGTAACCAAGTCCCACCAATTTAGCAGCTTAAAGCAATAAACATTTATTATCACAAAGTTTTAGAGGTCAGAAGTCCATTCTGGCTAAGTTGGGTTGTTTAATCAGAGTCTCAAACTCAAGATGTCAAGCCAGTCAAATCCTCTTTTGGAGGCTCCAGGGAAGAATTTCCAAGCTCCTTCAGGGTATTGAGAGAATTCATTTCTTTGATGCTGTATACCAGTGGTCATGTCTTCTGGCTGGCTGTTGGCTGGAGGTCACTCAGCTCACAGACTGTTCCTGGACCCTTGAAAATTGGCTTCTACCATATGCAAAGCCAGCAACAGTCACTCTCCATCACATGAAATCTATCTCATACTTCAAATCTCAGATTTCACAGAGTCCAGCCCTTTTAAGAATTTACCTGATTAGGCCAGGTCCACAAAGCATAATCTCCCTGTCTTAAATTCAACTGTGCCACATAACAGAACCTAATCATGGGGATGCTATCCCATTACAACTATATTCACACCCATACTCCAAGGGAGAGGATTATACAGGAAATGTGTCCCAGGCAAAGAAAACTTGAAGGCCATTTAGCATGTCACCAACCACAGGTGAGTTACTCTTTCAGTGTTGAGAATGGCTTGAGTCTTAAGGACCTTAGAAAGGTAGGTCATCATGGACAAAGGACCAAGAGGGTTATAGGCTTTGATAGACAGAAAAACAGACCAGAAAAGATAGTATGGGAAATTACTACACATGCTGCAGTCTCTCCTCAGACCAGAGATTACACTCTTATTATGAGAAATTGTATTGGAACATGTATTTCCTAATAGATTGGAGTTCTCTTTGCAAGAGAATAGGGAGAGACCCCAAGGACGGAGATCCCCAACAATCCACCAAGTATCTGAACAGGACATTGTATTTAATTTGAAGTTGGAAATAAATGTATTCCTAGCCTTAGTGTCTAATCAGAACCCTACACATTTTAGTCAGATGAAACCATCTGGAAAAAAGCAAAAGCTCTATTTAAGATGAACTTTTTATTAACCTCATTAGCTAGGAGAGGAGAGTAAGCAAAGGCTGTTCCAGTACAATAAACCCTTATACTAAAAGTAGTAACAGTTAACAGAACCCAAGATCTTAATATGTACAAGTCTCAGTGCTAAGCATTTTGCAGACATGATTCTGTTTCATTCCTGTAAGAATTTAGTAAGACAAACAGTGTATCTTAGAGGAGGACACACATACAAAGAAACACCCATATACCCTTCTAGGATTAGAGAGACACAGGAAGAGACCCTGCTAAGGTCCTTCCTATCGCACATGGCTTGAATTTCTGAGGGATGGGAGGAGAAACCTTTCAAGTGTCTGACAGGAAGCAGACTTCCTCTGCTTAGCTCCAGAGGCTGTGGTATTCTGGCCAACACTGAACAACGGGCTTTCCAAGGATTCCCTGATGAGTAGCAGTGTTCTCAGAGTTCCCTGATTAAACATTCTCACAATGGCCAATTTCAACCTCCAACCTAATGTCACTGAAGGCAGCTTACCAAGGGGGGAAACTTTAGGAAAAAGAAAAATGGAAACAGATTTTTATTGCTATACTGAAGTACTTTACCATCAGCAAAGCTGCACCATGGAACTGATTCTCTCAAAAACTAGGGCTTCCCTGCACTCTAGGGAATTGAAGCCGATTTTGATGCAGAGAGAATTTTAAAACGAAACCTTGTATTGGAGGGTTACAAAGATAAGGTGTGAAAAAAGAAGGGTTAAAGACACCTGGTAATTTCCTGTACCTTCTGCACTATCTATGGCAATACCTCTCCAACTTACAGGTAAGACATTTTTTTCTATGAGCTGCTGAGGGATGGAGTCCGTAGGACTTCCTTAGTTAATGATCTCACGAGTGGTGCCAACGGGCCAGCTCTTCTCATTTCCACATCTGAAATCCCGAGTCTCTCTCCCTTTTTTCTGTTTCAACATTTTAGGCTTGGAGCTTTCAAAGTGTACTTGGTAAAAAAAAAAAAAAAATCACATTCTTGGCAATTTTCTTCACCACTGTCTCACAAAGATTAGAACTATAAATAATAGAAAAACTTAATTACAAATTTCTTTTTTTAAGCACTGTTTAGAGATGTAGTGTTTAAATCTCCATAAAATTACACCTTTGAAATTGCTTAATTGTGTTTTTCCTGCCAATTTAAATTGCTCATAAAAGAAAAACTTTAAAAATATATAGTTTCTAATCCTTTCCCTGAATCATCACACTGGTATTGCTTTTGCTCCAGAAGATAGCAGAGCTTCTACAAATACTGCCAAGATCAGCAAATTAAGGTGAGGCCCACAGTGGTGTGGGAGGAAGAGGGAGGAGACACTTCAATCTACTGGTTTGGTTTAATTTATGTCTAATGGATCAAAAAAAAACACCCACTTAAAAGTTTGTTTCTCACTCAAAACCTTGCACTTAAGGCCTGTAATAATAGTTATAAAAGGCTTTGTTAAATTTCCTTACAAAGATACTGCTCTCCAGGGCATAGGGACTTAGCTTTCTTTTTAATTGCAATTATTACTGTATTAGGTTCATTTATTTGCATAATAAAATAATCATTTGCATTTATACAATTCCTTTCTTCCTAGGAGCTCACATTCTCATGAAGCATATCTCACCCACAAAAAATATCCCATTGCCTGTATAGCAATCTAGTAGATGGGTAACATTACGGACACGTTCACAGAAAACTCTTTCCCTCTGGGCCCAACAGCCGCATCTGCGAATACGTCAGTTACAAAGATACATCAAGTGCTATTTGCTTTGGTACAAAGGTCACCTTCCCAGGTTCTGTGAGCTACCATAACCAGTCAAATAGTAGTACCATATGCAACTGTATACACTTCTAGGGCAAGAAAGCAATGGAATTAATAACTCAGTGTCAGGTGCTTTAAAAATGGCAATTGGTAAGTACATAAAAGCTAAAAAGCATTCAAAATTTTGCCTTCTGCTCTTCTGTGCCTGATGTCCACTAGTAATTAGTTTCTTGCTAGGTTTTAGTGTATTATGTATAGGGAGACAGCATATTCTGATGGTTCTGGCTATACTTTAGATGAACTTTAGAAACACCAACAAAAAACCACCTTAGTGAGCTTTTACAAACCACAGATGCCTAGGCCCATAACCAGAGACTATGAATAAACTGATCGTGATAGTAAATGTGCATCAGCATTTTTTAAGCTCCACAGGTGTCAAATACATGGCTCAATATTAGTTATCATTAATCTAGTGGAAACAATACAAGATTGTTCTTGGTCAACCATATGCCTAGTTATGTGATCCTGAGAAAAGCATCAATCTCTGGGCCACAAAATATTAGGCTGAAAAATTAGGTATATTAATTATAAAGAATTTTTCACCTCTCAACTCCTATGGTTTGAAGCAATAAAAATGACCAGTTCTAACCATGAATTATAATTCTCAACACCTTACACTCAGCATTTACAACATGGAAATACTACAGAGTAAAATACATTACAGGGATTTTACTCTCAGAAAATATTGCTATGTGGGAGACAAAACCATGTGCAAAAAAAAATTCAAAGTAGGATGTGTTAAGAACATATAAAGGATCATTTTAATGCTGGTCATTTCTCTAGAACTAGGTTACTAGCATACAACAACAATTTCACTGGATCACTTAAACAGGCAAGGAAGACTTTATGCAACCCTACTGTAATAAGGGAGAGAGATCAAACTCAAGTCGACCCAAACAAAAGGTGGGGAACTTTTAAGAACTGGGTAAGCTAGTGGAAAAGTACAAAAGGACTTTGGCAGGGAGGGTTGGTCACTGTGATTAGGCCATCTGTGTTTGCTAACTGGCGAGACTGGGAGGTTAGGGGACTATCTCCTTTGATGATTACATTTTAAAGGGATGTTCCTTGAAAAGACAAATTGAGGTTGTAGAAAATTTACATCTTAAAAGGGGGAGAGAAAGAATTTATAATTTCAAGTTTTCTAAAGTAAATGCACCAATAAAAGGGATGTCAGAGGCCTACAATCAATGCTTAAAGTTTAGTCAACCTGAGGGGAACCTTAAGACATTGTCCACTAGCTTACTGCTTTAGTTCTTTCTTGTCGTTGGACCTTAAATTCCTCTGGCTGGATGTTTTCCTCATCTCTTGACGATTTAGGCTGATGAACTATCATAGTTCATCAGTTTTTAATCACACATTTTTTTTCACATGCTAAATTTTTCAAATTGGGGATGTGTTTTATAGTCGATGGTGTCTTACTATTACTGCTGGCCAGCAGGAGTGGGACATATAAAATGGCATTACTAGTCAGTCTCCAAAAGACTACACTGTGATTTATTGATGAAATGTAGTCATTTGGTTAAAATGAGTCATTGTATATAAATTTATTATTCATGAAGTAAATACTTATTGTCCAAATAATGATCAAAACTTCCTATTTTCTTTCAAGGCAAACAAGTTCTTTAGATGAAGCTACAACAAAGATGTACATTTTATACATCAGAATAGCTGTGCTATTTGTTATTGGTACTTAAGTGCAAGCAATAGAATAAAGGCAGGAGACACTAAAAATACCATCAAGAAAGGCAAGATATGTGTCAAAGCCAGAATAGACTGGTATGACCAGCTGTTCAGTGATACATTAACATGCTATGGTACATCTTAGACTCAGTGAAGTCATAGATGTAACAAAGTATGGCAGATATGCCCAAACCATGTATGCAGTCCACGATGTTTGCCCCAGAAAAGCAGTATTATTGAATTTGTATACACTTCGAACAACAGGTATCTCAAGCAACTGAAGGGAAGTACAATGTAGAACAACATTAAGGGAAAAACCATTTTTGTGCTCCCAAAGATTATGAATCCCTCTTTCATATGTTTGTTACTTCACTTTCAACACAATCTGTCCCTCTGTCCCTCTGTCTCTCCATGTGCCGAACATGGAAAAGCCCTTTCACTGTTTGTGTGCACTGCCTTGATGCCAGCTCTAATTACCAGTGTGAGAGAGCCTTCTGTGTATTCTTCAAAATTCAAGGCTCAAAACTGCCTAGGCCATCTTTTCATGAAAAAGAATTACTTCATGTGGGTTTATAGTGAGTAAAATTCATTGATTCAGCAAAGCCACAAGCAGATAATGGCTTTGGTTTCCTTAACTTAATCCCAAAGGAGGATGGTAAAAAGCAAGCTGGATCTTCTGTAAAAAATGCCCTGATTCAAGTTCAACTGAAACAATTCTTAAAGTGCCTGAAGTGAGAGACCCTAGGGGAATCATTAACAGCTCGTCAGTGGCTGCCTTAAATGAGAAATGGTTGGAGGTTGTCTTTTTCAAATAGGGCTGGAAATCTTCCAAAGGCTTCAGGAGGACATTCGCCTTATGGCCTCTGGGGAATTTCAGATGTGGATCCTCAGGGTGGCCAAATCTAAGTCTATATATACAACAATCCTCTCCCAGGGGGTCAGTTGGTTACAGCATTGGCTGCATCCAGTCTATCCTGCTCAGCAGTGACATCCTCTTGCCTGGCCTCTAAAGCCCCAATACTTCCTTGGAATTGAATCTACATTGAGTGGTGTCCTCAGTGTAATACTGCTGAAAGAGAGTCTTCTGTGTTTTACTAATCTTACAACTCTAAAATATTAAAAATAATAAATAAAAATAAAATGCTTGCTTTCGTCTTTATGTAAAAGCTTTGAAAACAAGGTAAAAAAATCACAGCTTCATGGCCAGAGCATTCTATTTGGAGACAAACATTTGGGTCAAGTCGTGGCTCTGCCACTAACCAAGTATATGAACTTGGACAACTTGTTGAACATCTCCTATTCTCTATTTCACTAACTAAAAGTTGGTCAAGACTATATGTGATAAGATGGGTAAAATATTTTGCATATGTCAAAAAAATCCACCAAGGTTAAATGCTCTAGAGTTGTGACAATAAATGCCACCATCCAAACCCTCAGAAGAGTCACAATACCAGATAAAAGAAGGATAAAAGTATTCAGTGAAAGAGATTCTCTTTACAATAGAAATGACACCCTTTATTTTACAGTTAGTTTAATAGTCACACCATCTTACATTTGATTTCTTTAGAATATCTTTTAAGAACTGTTAGAAGATGCTAAGTGACTTGGTCAAAGACTTATAGCTGTAAAGGAATAAATGGACAACAATGAACAGCTACTTCACAGAACAGAGATGGGGAGATGACTGTTGACAATACGGTGCTCCTGCTGAGATTATTTCAGAGTAACACTTAAATTGTTTGCTCACCCATCTTACATCATTATTGAACAGTTCAAGGACATGATTCCTGAGGGGCACTTAAATCATAAATGTCATGTTGTCAAAATCTTTAGTATAACCTAGCCCTTTAAATATGTGCTTCCTTTCTTCTTGAACTACTATCAGCATTTTAAGTACTAACCAACTTCCAGTCTAGAAAAAAGGATTCTTGAATATTATTTGGGACTCTGAGACCTAGGCTATGTCTGTGTTTTCTCTCTGGCATACTCCTGGCCCTTGACAGAGCTAAAGAGGGGTTCACAGTGTCCATTTATTTTCTTGGAGAAAATACCAGTAGCAGAGGGCAGTACCAGTATGCCCCGAGGAGTACTATAGGGAAGCATTGCTGACCAAATGATACATGATGCCCATAAAAGTGTTTTGTAATCTGCAATATGCTAGAATAATAACAGCTGTTTGTCGTTGTTTACTACGTGCTGGGCATGCATTAAGGCACTTTACATGCACTGTTTCAGATGGGATTTTCATAATAATATGTTAACAGTGTAACATGCTAACAGCATTATAATCCTCATTTTACAGAAAAACACTGGTGAGGAACAGAGAACCTCAATGTCTTACTTATAGAAACAGACTTGTTCAAAGAGAGATTTTCACTCAGGCAGTCATTATCACAACCCAACGTCTCAAATCCTACATTCCCAGTACTATTCAATGTTTCTCATGATACTGTTATTAATGGAATTGTCTTCCTCCATTGTACAATTCCAAATTATCCTTCAGGTCTCAGCTTAGATTTGCTTTCCTCTTGAAGACATTCCCTAATCCACCTGACAAGGTCAGATCCCTCTTTTTTAATATACATACGCCTAGTACTCTACTTCCCCTTCATAGTTTTTACCAAAGTATTTAAATAATTCTTGAATTACTCTGTTTAATGTGTATCTCTTCCTACATCTTGTTCTCAGACCGCAAAGTAGGTGCTCCATGAAAATAAGACAAGGAATAGACATTCAAAAGGCTCTTGATGCTTCAAAAACTCCCTTGACTACCACTGAAGCATGAAAACTAAAGAAACCCAAAAGGACCACAAAACAACCATTGTCCTCCTGCATATAAAAAAAGGCAACTTCTTTCAGCAGCCTTGGGAAGCCTCCCTTCACCTGTCTGAGTTTGAGTTCCTTTTTCTCTGAAACACAAAAGAGCCTCATCATACAATCTCTGAGGATCCAGTCAGATTTACCTTTCTTTCTATAAATCCATAGGCCTAAAAATTTCTTTGCAATGTGAATGAGAAAAATGTGAAAATTTCTCTCATTTCTGGCAAAGCAATCTCAAATTAATTCAAATTAGTGCAAAAACTCACATATCTGAAGAACCCATCATCCATTTTTTTTGCTGTAAATCTACAGGTATAGCAATCTTCTATTCCACGCACTTGAAACCAACCCACCAATATTGAGAGCAATCTGTTGAATATAAAATGAAATCAAAGAAAAACCTGAAATATAAAAAAGTACAATTCAGTGCATGCTGTAATGAAATGTTATTTAGCTAAATTTTAAAAATTTCAGTGCTTTCCAATAGGTTTTCCAGTTTAACAATGGAAAATTAGAACCACAGTAAAATTGGAAATATTGAGCCAAAAAGAAACAAGAAAAAAAAAAAAACAACACTTTAAATTCAGTACTTTTAAACAAACCTGCAGCCATATTCATGTGAATTACTTCTATCTTTAGTGAATGTAGGTAAGAATTATTAAATTATTCAAGGTTATTATGGCTATTTAGGGTCGTTAGTGGTTGCATGAGCATTTTTAGGTTGTTTGTTGTAGCTCTGTAAAAAAAACATGTTGGTAGTATTTTGATAGGGATTACATTAAATGTGTAGATTGTTTTGGATAGTATAGACATTTTAACAATATTGTTTATTCCAGTCTATGAACATGGAATGTCTTTACATTTCTTTGTGTCATCTTCAATTTCTTTCAGTAGTGTTTTAAAGTTTTCAGAGTTAGGTCTTTCACCCCTTTGTTTAGGTTTATGCCTTGGTATCTTATTATTTTTGGTACAATTACAAATGGAATTGATTCATAAGTTTCTCTTTCTGCTGCTTAATTCATGGTGTATGGAAACACAACAGATTACTGTACATTGATTTTGTGTCCTGCAACTTTACTGAATTTGTTTATCAGTTCTAGTAATTTTTTTTGGTGGAGTCTTTTGGGTTTTCTATATAGAGTATCAAGCCATCTGCAAATAGTGAAAGTTTTATTTCTTCCTTGCCAATTTGGATGCCTTTTATTTCTTTTTGTTTTTAATTGCTGTGGCTAGGACTTGCAATACGGTGCCAGGTAACAGTAGTGAGAGTGGACATCCCTTTCATATTCCTGACTGTAGAAGAAACTCTCAGTTTTTCGCCATTGAGGAGGATGTCAGCCATGGGTTTTTCATATATGGCCTTTATTATGTTGCGGTATTTTCCCTCTAACCTACTGTTGAGCGTTTTTACCATGAACAGATGCTGTACTTTGGCAAATTCATTTGTCCATCTATTGAAATAATCTTATGGTTCTTATCCATAAGATTTATTAATGTGGTATAAGAAATTGATCAATTTGCAACTACTGGACCACCTTGCAACCCAGAAATAAATCTCACTTGATTATGGTGAATTATTTTTTTAATGTTTTGTTGGATTCAGTTTGCTAGTATTTTATGGAGAATTTTTGCATCCATGTTCAAAGATATTGGCCTGTAGTTTTCTGTAGAGTTTTTACCAGTTTTGGTATAAGGGCAATGCTGGCCTTACCAGAATGAATTTGGCAGTTTCCTTCCTTTTCTCTGTTTTGGAATAGTTTGAGAAGAATAGGTCTTAATTCTTCTTTAAATGTTTGGTAGAATTCTCCTGGGAAGCCATCTGGTCCTGGACTTTGTTTGTTAAGAAATTTCTGATTACTGATGCAATTTATCAGTCTGTTCAAGTTTTCTATTTCTTCCTGTTTTAGTTTTGGTAGTCTGTATGTTTCCAGGAATTTACCCATTTCTTCCAGTTTTTCCAATTTGTTGGCATATGGTTTTTCATAATATTCTCTTTTAATTGTTTGCATTTCTGTAGTGTTGGTTGTTATTACTCCTTTCTAATTAATAATTTTGAGTCCTATTTTTTTCTTAGTAAGTCTAGCTAGAGGTTTATCAATTTTATTAATTTTTTCAAAGATCCAGCTCCTAGTCTCACTGATTTCTTCCACTGTTTTTTTAGTTTCTCTATCATTTATTTCTGCTCTAACCTTTATTACTCCCTTCCTTCTGCTGGCTTTAGCCTTCACTGGTTGTTCTTTTTCTAGCTCCTTTAGGTATAAGGTTAAATTCTTTATTTGACATTTTTCTTGCTTCTTGCTGTAGGCCTATATTCCTATATACTTCCCTCTTAAGACCACTTTTGCTGCATCACAGAGGTTCTAGATCACTAGATTTTTTTGGAGTCATCACAATTCCAGACTTCAAGTTATATTACAAAGTTTTAGTGATCAAAAGAGTATGGTACTGGTACAAAAATAGACACCTAGATCAATAGAACAGAATAGAAAACTCACCAATAAACCCACCACTATTTGGTCAATTACTTAGCAAAGCAGGAAAGCATACCCAATGGGAAAAAAAGACAGTCTCTTCTACAAATGGTGTTGGGAACTGGACAGCCTCATGTAAAAAAATAAAACTAGACCACCTTCTTACACCAAACACAAAAATAAATTCAAAAGGGATTAAAGACCTAAATGTGAGACAGGAAACTATCAAAATCCTGGAGGAGAACACAGGCAGTAACCTTTTTGACATGGGCCATAATAACTTCCTTCTAACATGTCCCCTGAGGCATGGGAAATAAAAGCAAAAATAAACTATTAGGACTACCTCAAAATAAAAAGCTTCTGCACAGCAAACAATCAACAAAACTAAAAGGCAACCTACTGAATGGGAGAAAATATTTACAAATGACATACCAAATCAAAGGGTTAATATCCAAAATATATAAATAACTCATACAACACCCCAAAAAACAAATAATCTAATTAAAAATGGGCAGAACACATGAACAGACATTTCTCCAAAGATCTACAGACAGCCAATAGACACATGAAAAGATGCTCAACATCACTGATAATTAGGGGAATGCAAATGAAAACTACAAAAGATACCACCTCATACCTATCAGAGTTATTAAAATCAACAACACAAGAAACAAGTGTTGGTGAGGATGTGGAGAAAAAGGAGTCCTCTTCCAATCCTGGTGGGAATGCAAACTGGTGCAGTCACTCTGGAAAACAGTATGGAGGTTCCTCAGAAAGTTAAAAATAGAACTACCCTATGACCCAACAACTACACTACTAGATATTTATCCAAAGGATGCAAAAATACAAATGTAAAGGGGTACATACACCTCGATGTTTATAGCAGTATTATCAACAATAGTCAAATTATGGAAAGAGCCCAAAAGTCCATCGACTGATGAATGGATAAAGAAGATGTGGTGTATATATAATGGAATAATGTTCAGACATAAAAACGAATGAAATTTTGCCATTTGCAATGACTAGATGGTGCTAGAGAGTATTATGCTAAGAGAAATATGGTCAGACAAATACCGTATCATTTCACTCATATGTGGAATTTAAGCAACAAAACAAATGAGAAAGGGAGGAAAAAAAGAGAGGCATACCAAGAAACAGACTCTTAACTATAGAGATCTGATGGGGGGATGGGTTAAATGGGTTAGGCTCTTAACTATGGAGAACTATGGAGAACTGATGGGGAGGGGGATGAGCACCAGGTGTTGTATAGATGTGTTAAATCTCTACACTGTACATCTGAAACTAACGTTGCACTGTATGTTAACAGGAATGAAAATTAAAAAAATAAAGTGTAGATCAAAGGCTAAAAATAAAATCTGTTGTGAAGATAAATAAAATAAGATCTGTTATTAAAAAAAAGAAACATTAAGTTATGGTCATTCAGATGATTTTTTTAAGTAGGCTCCATGTATAATGTAGGGCTTGAACTTATGACCGGAGATCAAGAGTCGCATACTCCACTGCCTGAGTCAGCCAGGCACCCCAAGAAATACTAAATTATGCATCACTAAAAAACATGGAATGAAATTACAAGTATTATTTTACCTAATACATTTAACAAGTTTATTATTCTGAATGCAAAGAGAGGAATACAGTATTAACAGAAAATTAGACACTTCTCTATATTACTAAATATATGCGTATAATTATTTTAAAAACATTGCTTTAAGGAGAGGTCACCTCATCAAGCTGCTCATAATGCCTTCATGTCTAAATTTAATCCTGTATGTGTATGCCTGAATATACACCCACAAGTGCACATTACCAAATTTTTCAAAGTACTTTCTGTAACATTTCGAGTTTTTGAAGGACAGCACCAACATGACAGCTCAGTGACTATTCCTTAGAAATATCCTGGCTTGACTGGAACAGGAAGTGTCAAACCTTGGAAGTTAATCAGGTTATTCTACTGAAGCATAGTTTAGGATCCAATAAGCATCTCAATGTTCAAGGTTTCAAGGTCTACCTATTTATCAGATGGTCTCATTTTTCATTCATGGTGGAGTGCTTTCTGAAGGTTTCAGAAATTCCCTCAGGTAGAGAACAAGCAGTACTTCTCAATTGTTTTTAGAAAAAAAAATTCTTTCCTAATAAAGTTAGGAATCACCCTCAACAGGAGATGCTTCAACTATTCAGAGAAGTTAACTCATATGACAACTAATTAATTCAGCCATAGCTGGCAATGTTAATGCATGGAAACCATTTTTGTTGGAGGCAATGATGTTGAGAATTTCTGGGAATGTCAACTATTTTGCAGCTTCTTGATTTATGTATTGAATGAGCAAAGAGGATGCATGGACAGATGACAGATGGATAGAAATGAAGGCATGAAGGAAAGAGGGAAAAAGTAAAAAAAGAACAAGGAAAATAGAGACAGCCCAAAATAAAGAAGCAAAGAGAAAAAGGGAAATAAGGCAGGCAGACACTTGGAAAGACAGAAAAATAGATTAAAGTCCATTTGGTAAAAATGTGCTGAGAGACAACAGAGGAAAAACATATTTACAATATTATCTAATAGTTCTTTGAAAAATCACATAGAATTATCGTTTATAAACTAGATTCATTTTAGTTATTATGGAAAACTGGTATTAGAATTTTAATTGATTCTTAAAATTGAGAGACAAACTTTTAGAACATTAGCTAAAGTCCCTTTATTTCTGAAATATAATGGTATCAAGTATGTTTTTCTACCTGATTTTCCATTTCACAAGAGGAATCACTAGTGTTGAAGTATTTTCCCTCCCTTTAAAGAACTTGTCCAATTGGTCAAGGTCTGGTAATGCGTGATTACAAACACAAGCTTTGGAGTCAACTTGAACTAGATTCAAGTATTGGTCCTCTTACTTTCCATTTCTGTGCTTTAGTTTCCATTGTGGGGACAAAAAAGTCATCATTGAGTTTAGAGTTTCAAGGTGAAAATCAAAGGAGATAATGTATTTAAAACTCACATACCATGCCTGGCACTCATGAAAGCTCAGTAAATGCTAACTTCTCCCAAAAATGAACTAACAAGCAGATGTTTATTTTATTTGCATGTTATTTATTTATATGGGGAAGGAACCAATAATAAATTAGTAATTAATTGATTCCATTTACCAAAAGCAAAATCAGGATTTGTAAGAAGGAAAGAAGTGGGGGCGGGGGTGGAAAACCACAGACATTTTGGGTGAAACTTGGATCAATCAATAGTTAGCTAGGAGAGGCTCATCAAGGCATTCTGCACTTAGGCAAATGGATGCACACGCAAGAGAAAGGTTTTTATGGACTCTCCAGGAGAGCCCAACTGTGTGGCTGTAGGCTGCCGGCTAGAACCTCTGAAAGTAGGACTCTGGGCGTCCTTTGCCAGTACCAGTTCTGCACCACCTGCCTGACCAAAATTCCTTTTGTATTTCAAAATCTAAATGCCGTCCTCTGCTGTGCCAGTTTATGGTGCTGTTCCCTTGGTAGCATTCATTTTTTAATTATAAACATAGTTGTTAAAAAATGTTAATATTTTTGAGAGAGAGAGAGAGACAGACAGAGAGACAGAGAGACAGAGAGACAGCACCCACAGGGGAGGGGCAGACAGAGAGGGAGACACAGAATCCGAAGCAGGCTCCAGGCTCTGAGCTGTAAGCACAGAGTCCGACTCCGGGCTCGAATTCAGGGACTGTGAAATCACGACCTGAGCCAAAGTCTGCTACTGAGCCACCAACGGACCCCAAAGGTACTTTTTGATTATTTAGTGGCTCTTTCCCCCAGTGCATTATATCCCGAAGAGCATGGATGTCTCTTGATTTATTCCTTGCTGCATGCTCAGCATGTAACACAGCAGGTGACCTAGTATGTGCACAAAATGTGAAAGGAAGGAAGGAAGGAGAACAAATAGGTGGGCACAATCTGGTACAACACAGGTAAAATTAAAAAACAATAAGTTTATTTATTTATTTTGAGAGAGAGCGAGCAAGCCTGAGTGCAGAAAGGGCAGAGAGAGAGAGGGAGAGACAGAATCCCAAGTAGGCCCTGCACAGTCAGCACAGAGCCCCATGCAGGGCTTAAACCCCATGTACTGTGGGATCAAGACCTGGGCTGTGATCAAGAGTCGGACAATTAACTGACTGAGTCACTCAGGTGCCCCCAACACAGGTAAAATAAAGTGTTGTGATAGTTTACAGACAATAATTATCAGCCTGGATTTAGGCATGGGAATTAGATAGATAAAGCTTCAAAAAGAATTGCCATTTCAACTGTGTCTTCAAACATGGGTAGAATTTAAAGACTGCCACTGAAAAAGCATAGGATATGGCATAAAATGTATCTCAGTTTCTCTAGGACATAAGAGTCTCTGAGGGGCACTGTAAGTATTGAGGCTAGAAAGGGCCAGGCATGTCAGACCAAGCCATTTGACAATGGGAAGCCCTGGAGGCTGTGGGTTGGGGAGGAGATATGCTCACATCTGTGTTCTCTAGAGAAATACAAATCTGGTAAGGCAGAAAAGCTGACTGTGAGAGGAGGAAAATGTGAAGCAGGGAGGCAACTTATTCTTTCTGTTATTTCTGTAACAGTAGTTTCATTTATACGAGCAAATAGCCGACCAAACATTCTGAATTTACTTAATTTTGACAAGTGGTGATGATACTCAATTCTTCGAGGAATTTTTCCTGAAACAAAATCACCAAGATGAATAATTAGAATATCTGGAAAACTATTCAAGCCTTTTCTATACATGCATTTGTCTGTCTCGCTAGCATGCAAATTACAACTTAAAATCCAAGGAATCATGTCATGGAATTCGCAAAGAATAGATAAACCCTAGAAGAGCCAACGAAGTCATGAATATGTAGACTTCTTTATTCAAATTAGAATGTCAGGTAAATCCTATTTTGACAAAAGACTTTTAATTTTCAAGTTCATGTGGTTTAATAATAACAGCATTCACTGTGTAGCTCCAACATGCTAGATGTAACACTAGGGCACTGTACACGCTATTTTATTTAGTGAAAATAATTAAAATATAATAATTATTTCATTACTTTGCTTATTAAATACCTATTTTTATTTTTATTTTTTTAATGTTTATTTTTTTTGAGACAAAGAGAGGGAGAGACAGAGAGAAACAGGGCCAGGCAGAGACAGAGAGGGAGGGGCAGAGAGAGAGAGGGAGAGAATCCCAAGCTCTGCAGTCAGTGCACAGTCCGATGCGGGGCTCGAGTCCATGAACTGTGAGATCATGACCTGAGCTGCAATAAAGAGTAGGACACTTAACCAAATGAGCCACCCAGGTACCCCTAAATAACTCCTGTTTTTAAAGTCTTCCCAATCAGCTAACCATAAATTCCACTAAATTTAAATACACATGCACCTTTGTCCCCACTCATCCCTCTCTCTGAGGTTCTAACCCCATCACCATCATCTCCCTCAGCAATACTTCCTCCTCTGAATGCCCATTTCTGCCTCCACAGTCACAGGTGTCCTCAGCCCCTGCCCATACCTGATGTGGTCCTCCCCTGGGCCACCTCTGTCCTGTTATTGCCCTATCACTTCTTCCTTCTCTACCTCCACACCACCAGTTGACTCCTCACAGCTGGTGGCTTTGCTGTGTTCCGGGCAGATAGGACAGTAGAGCCTTGTCACTTCAACCCTCCACCAAAATGACTGTAGTAGGGGTGGGTGGCAGTGACAGACAGCAAAGGCCCCTGAGGTGCTGGCGGGGGCAGCAGAGGGGCCAGCAGAGGGCCACAATGAGGCTGCCACCAAGAAGGAGGTGACCAAGATGGTAGCTGCCCAGGAAAGGGCGGCTGGGGTGAGGTCCTGAACTAAACGCTGGGAAATCTGCTCTCAAGGGACTGACATTCTAGGGGATAAGAAGAGTTACAAGTAAAGTATGTAGCCGCATGTCTTGAAGCAATTTTCACCCCTGAGGTAGTGATGAGACCTCTTCCTACTGCAAAAGGTAGAGTGCTTGCTGTGGCCACAGTGAGCAATAATCAAGCCAAGTACAGACTTTTGCAGACTAACAAAACACAGAGAAAATTCAGCAACAGAAGACCTACACTGTAAGAAATGTCCAATTCTTCAAGCAGCAGTAATACCATACCAAGCCAAAACTTGCATCTGCACAAAAATTAAGAGAGTTATAAATGGAATTCTTTTCTAATGGTAAATACTCAGTTGGGTACAGAATTTGCATTGGAAGTTGTTTTAGCTTTCCTTTCAGTACTTCAGAGAGGTTGTTCTATTGACTTTGATTTGTATTTGCATTCTCTTCTCTCTCCATGCCCCTCCTTTTTGTCCCCCTCTGTGTCTATCTCCCTGTCTCTTACACTCTTTGTCCCTCACCTCTCTTTGTCTCTATCACTATCTCTGTAGCTCTCCCTGTCTCCATTGCTCTGTATCTCACTCTCCCTCTCACTCTCCCTCCTCCTCCCTTAGTCTCTCTTCCTCTGTCTCTCTCTGTCTATCTCTCTGTCTCATGTGCACAGTTATATATCCCAGTGATCACTAACCAAGTAGGACTCTCCCTAGTAGAAATTGTATTTGTTTTAGGCTGGTAGTCTAACTATACTTGCAGCAAAATAGTTTCAAATTGCTTTTAGTGCAGTTATTTACCAAAAGTACTTGTGAACAGAATAGCTGACTTTATTGGGTGCATTTTGAGCATCTGTGCCATCTGCATGCATTACCCCATGGACTCCACACAAGTGGCTACTATTATTAGACTGCTTTTGGTTGAGGGAACAAAGTCCTGGGTCAGTTTTTACTGGATCCATGACTGATCAGATGGTTAAACTGAAGCTAAAACCTGGATCCCTTTGGTTCCAGAGGCTGAGGCGACAGTCACTCAACTGCCCACGTGATGTGTTATGATTTCCCAGTCCTGGGGTTTTGTTTGTTCAAATACTTAGGATATCTCAAGGGCCAGTGGCTGCACAAAACCCAGGGGGAATGAAAAGTAAAGATTGGAGGAGTTCATAGTCTCTGTGACTGCACCAGATGTAGGCAACATTAAGAAAATCTGAGGAGATAAGGCTCCTTTCAGAGAGAAAATGCTTTCTGTCAAACTTATCTCAAAAATTGGTCTGGCTAATATTTGTAGGTGACACTCATTTTACCTAATCAAGGCAACTCTTGAAAAATGCAGTCTTGAAAGAACTGTACTTTCAGAAGTTATTTCTCAAAGATTTATTTGAACCCGAGATCTTCATACCCTATTTTTCTGTGTAATTTGATTTTCACATGTCACAAGGGAAAAATAAAAGTACAACATGTCACATGTCTGAAGTCTGCTAACACATTCACATGTTCACATAAAAAATGAAGTGACAAAGTGAGTCACGACTTAGGATAGGGCAACTTCTGTTAAAAAAAAAAATAATGAAATCAAACTATACAACTAATCAAAGAAAATAGAAAGCTTGACAGAGCAGTGCTACTCTGTGTAGACACTGTGGGATGTCAGGGAGGCTGACAGACACTCTGCTCTTTTCTTTATATTCCTTCTAGTCTCTTTGGTCAACACCACCATTTCAGCTATCCAGCTGGGAGGCAAGAGCATGAGGAGAGCCATCAGGGCCACTGTCTTAAGTACCACCCATGACTATGTTTCACATTCCTTTGGCTAAACCCAGCCATATGGCCACATCTAACTTCAAGGGTTTTAGAAATGTAGTCTAGGATGGGTATGGGCAGCCCTTCTCAGTCAGGACTGTGCGCTCCAGAAGGGGAACACGGCTATCTAGTAGACAGTCGGCCACCCCCACCATTGCCCCCAACCAAGCTGTCATCTAGTGAGTGGCAAGGTAGAATGAAATGTCACAGGGTAATTATGACAGCTATAATTTATTGAGCACTTTGCTACCAGACACTGTTCAGGTCTTTATTGATAAGCCTAATTTCAGGGGACTTTTTGTGTGTGTGGCAGCGGGACGGGGCAGGCAGAGGAAATTTTTAATTACACACTGCGGCAGTGTGGGGGTAGGGACCAAATAGGCAGGGAAGCCTGCTGTGTGTGTGTGTGTGTGTGTGTGTGTGTGTGTGTGTGTGTACATCACAGGCCTTCTTAATCTGGACAACTATCAGGTTTTCAGAGAACTGTCCCTTGTAGTATCTAATTTGAACCCCACAGTGGCACAATGAAGAAGCTAAGACAGGTCTTACTGCCATTGTGAGGAAAGGGAAACTGAAGTGCAAAGACATCAGAGGCTTTACCTCAGGTCCCCCAGTCAATGATTCTGGGCCCTGGGAGCTGTAATTTAGTAGTGCTTCCCATGCAGCTCACTGCTCCCCTGGTACCTGATCTGGATGGCAATGATCCAAAGGGTAATTAACTTGAGACCCTTCCAAGAAAAGGTAATTCTTGACTCTGGTCAGCAGTCAGTTTGACTGCTCCTAAAATCTTTTTGGCATTAGAGTTGCAAAAATACCTTTCTGCCACCCTTTATTTTGACAACTGAGAGGAAAGACCTTTGAACTGGAAGTAAAAGGAGCCAGGATAATTCTTATGAGGGTATGTCCATTGACTGAAATCCTAGAAAACCCAATTGTCCTGTGGCTTCTCAGACATCAAGGCTGCATGGAGAATACTTGGGAGGAGGACTGGCCTCCCACAGGGCCTGAGGTGGGAAGTCTATTTGTCAACGCTATTGATCATGCAGTCACCTCTAAGGTCTTTCTGGCCTTCTGGAATTAGAACCAGGGACTCATCTTATTACACTCCATCTTGTGATGAAAGAGTAATGTTTTACAGTCAATGGCTACCAGGCCACCCCAGACCTGACCTTCCAGTCACTTGGAACCTTTACCAGGAAGATCTTCCTGGGAGTCAATCACAAGTTTCCTTTACAGGATCTTCACAATCAACAGGACCTTTAAAACCTTCACAATCAACAGGAGCACCTATGATCAGAGTAACAGAATTGCAAGCCCAAATTGAAGAACAACATTTTGCTGATGCTAATTCAGGCCAGTTTTATATTGAATCATCTTTTTTTAGCCAATAGTGCTGGAGCAACTAGATATCCCCAAGGGGGATAAAATCTCAACTTAAACCTTACACCTTATATAAAAATTAACTCCTAATGGATCATACACTTGTTACCATCTGAAACTATAAAACCAAAAGAAAAGGGAGGCATGTCTTTGGAATCTAGGGCTATGCAGAGTTCCTAGACTTGACACTAAAATTATAATCTATAAAAGGAAAAATAATTGAACCTCATCAAAATTGAAAATTTATTTTTTTTGTTCTGTCAAAGCCCATATAAAGAGCATGAAGTGACATGTTACAGATGGGGAGAAGCTATCTGCAAACCACATTTGTGACAAAGGACTTCTGAGTATATAGAGAATCCTCATAACTCAATGGTAAAAAAAATCTAATTAAAAAATGTGCAAAAGACATGAAGAGACAGTATACGGACAAAGATATGCAGATGGCAAAAAATCATGTGAAAAGATATTCAGCTTTGTTAGTCACTTTTCAAATGCAAACTAAAACCACAATGAGGTATTACTACACACCTGTCAGAATGGCTACAATAAAAAATAGTGACAGTACCAAATGTCAGAGAAGTAAATGATACAGTGATTCTGAAAAAAAAAAGAAAAATGTCTGGCAGTTTGCTTAAAGCTTAAGACACAACTACTATACAAACCAACAAAGGCACTTGTAAGCATCTATCAGAGAAATAAAAACTTATTTTCATACAAAAAGATTGCACATGAATTTTCATAGCCATTTTATTTGTAATAGCCAAAAACTGAAATCAGCCCAGATGTCCTTCAAGGGATGAAGAGTTACATAAACTGTGGAATACTACTCAGCAAGAAAAAGAATTCACTCTTGATACACACAAAAACTTGACTGAATATCCAGGGAATTAGACACAAAAAAGTTTATCCAAAAGGTTACATACTGTGTGATCCATTTGTGTGACAGTTTTCAAGTGACCAATTTTTAGAAATGGAGGACAGATTGGTAGTTGCAAAAGGTCTGGGGCAAGAAGAAATAAAGAATAGGGACAGGTAGAAGTCAGTATGGCTTTAGAAGGCGACACTAAGGGTACTTAACAGCATTGGAGCTGTTTGGGATCTTAACTGTGGTGGATACATGAACCTGCATAGATGAATCAATTGTACAGAATGTAACACACACAAAGATACAGACACACAAATGGCTGCACGGGATACCATGGATTGTATGAATGTCAGTACCTTGGTCGTGATACTATACTGTAATTTTGCAAAATGTTTCCATCAGGGAATACTAGGAAAAGCTTACAAGGGATGTCTCTATACTACTGCCTTATACTTGCATGTAAATTTACTATTATCTCAAGCAAAAACTTTGATATGGAGGGGAAAAAGGTCTTCTGTAATCCACTCCCAATTTAACTTCTCTAACTTTTCTCATTATGCTGTAATTTAAAGAACCTATCAGGAAAATCAGAGGAATATTGAGGTTTCTAAATGAGGGTCTTCTCATATTTTCAAATCTTCTCCTGGGTTCCCTATCATGTGATATACATTATCTGCCAATTAGTGATTTAAACGACTCCAGATGGACCCAGGTGCTTCAGTTACCTTAGCACCAAGGCTATCACTTGAATGTGTCCTCCCTGTTGCCCACCATCCATCCATCAAAAGATGACCTCCAGGGGCACCTGGGTGGCTCAGTCGACTGAACGTCCAACTTCAACTCAGGTCATGATCTCATGGTTTGTAAGCTCGAGCCCCATATCTGGCTTGTTGCTGTCAGAAAGGAGCCCCTTCTGTGTTATTGTTAAGCGAAGAAACGACTTTTGGTTCTAAATAAAATTCCAAAACTCCCTTCTCCCTAGGTTAAGTGGCCCAGCCCAGCTGATAGGGGTTCACATGGGTCAAAACTTATAAGAACATCATTCATTTGAAATTTTAAGGAGTGTGGAAGTCAGAAAGTATACCCAGCAAGAGGTTCAGATAGAAAACAGTTTATAAGCAGGAAAAAGTTCCAAATGGTCAAAAGCCACAGATCCCAAAAGAAATCATAAGCACCAAATCACAAAGGTCAGAAATTCAAGCGTCAAGAAGATACACAAGAAGCCGAATAAATTGAAAGCGGCCTTGAGCTCTTACCAGGAATAAACGCGTCTGACTGAGCCCCCTCTCTGCCTGCAGATAAACTGTGAATGGGAAGGCCAGCTGTTAATATAGGACCAAGGATAATAAAGCAAACAGCAAAAACATGGAAATGATTAAAGCCTACTCAAAACACCTGTGTGCCTGTGGGTGGGGTGTACCTGTGTACTCAGCTCAGCTCATCACTGGGGAGTACCACACTCAACAGTCTGTAATAGAATCCTTTAGAAATTCCAACCACATTTTCCATCCAAGTTCCACAGGGAGCTCCTAGAAACAGCTAAGGTGCAAGGGAACAAAAAGATTAAGAAGGTTCCAACATTGACTCTCCAAATTAGCTGGCCGCTTGTAAAGAATCGGTTTTCTTAACAAGCCTGCTTTCAGGTTTGAGTGGGAGAGCAAATTCCTGGAAGTCCCATAAAAAGGTGAGTACACTGAGACCTATATCACAAGATCAGGTACACACAGGAAAAAAAGAAACTTAACTGGAGAAGCTTTGGAAATTAGAATTAGGTTGTGGGTGGGCTGAAGACTAAATGTTTGGCAAGCATCAAGTAGCCAGCCTGGCTGAAGAGGTAAGCTGTAGGGCATTCATGACAGCAAGCTCTTCTCCAAAGAAGACATGGGTTAACAGAGGCAATGGAAGAGGTAGCATTAAAATGTTCCCACATTTCTTTCACGGACTCTTGGGACAGGTAAACGTATTCAGAGCAATGATGGTTGGTAAAGTATTTCTATTCCCTGCAGGTATGGATTTAATCAATTGTGGAATAGATATTCCCCAGACAAGAAGTCTCATGGAGAGAAATTCAAAGCAATGATATAATTCCATTGGGCACCAATGGAAAAAAAAAATACTAGTAACCTTACTGTTCTTTTTGGGCCTGTTTGATTCTCCAAGGATATCACCCTGTTCAATGAGGAAATTCATGACTATTGCCAAGGGAGCCGAGGCTGAGTACCAAATGGCACAGTTGCAATGAATCCAGCACAGAAGCCCCACATGGGAAAAAGGTAAAGAAGTCAAGGATTACCAATGCACGAATCAACAGCAGAAACAGGCTTACATGAGCCAACTGGGTCACATTAGGTGTTGCTCAAGCTTAAAGCCATGTCATTATCTAAGAAAAAGAAACAAGTGCATTATAAATGAGCTATTTCAATACAGGCATTACTTCTTTCTCTTGAAGGAGCTGCTCAAGAACAAAAGAAAGAGGGCAGCTGTTCCATTTCCTGATTCTTAACATCTTCACATTTAAATTCCTCTACCTGATTGCCACAGTCCTCTATTACCCTATTTCCTTCTAGCCCTACTTCTTTATCCTCATTCACATCTGCCCATTCTCTACCGCCCATTCTAGTCATGTATATTTGAGTAAAGAAAACAGAAGTACGATCTGATAGTTCTTTCATGTAAAAATTGTTTCTCATATTAAAAAGAACATTCTTTTATGCCAGCTAAGAGATCCAAGGGAAGAGGAAAAGGAATCCTAGAAGACAGGCAGGGCTGGCCACTGAAGCCTGAAGGGCTGGGTCAGTCATTGATCTCAGAAAATGTCAGTCTTTCTCCATCTGCAATTCAAATAGTGCAAAGGGGGCCATCATTCAGTTGTGGGAAGGTAAATACTAATCCAATATGAAATATAAATTTTGAAATGCCATAAGACAGATGCTGCTATATACTGTTGGTTCAGCATTTCCCAAAGCATAGTCCATGGAGTTTAAGTAGGAATCAGTGATGAAAGGGTCCAATGCTTGAATAAATTTTGGAAAAGCTAGATCAGACCAAAGAAAGTGTGTATCTGTCTGCAAGATTGTTCATAGACATTAATTTGTGACTATGGACTGTGATTTTCCAAAGGTATGGGGGGGCAGCTCTCATATAGGAGTACTCCACGTTTCCCATTCCTATTCAACCATAAAACTCTTTTCTTCACTGAACATCCCACAAATTGGGAACCAGTGGGATCCCTGGGGATTCCCCCAAAATGGCCAGGCAATAGATCCACTGGAGACCATTAAAATTCAGCTTCCCATTGTAGCTTCTATTCCAGAGCAACCTAATGAGAATCTCCAAGAACAAGAAGGAAAGAAAGAAAGAAAGAAAGAAAGAAAGAAAGAAAGAAAGAAAGAAAGACAAAAGAAAAAGAATCTCTAGAGCAAGTCTGGAAATGTACATGCATCACAAATTTCCCTAGTGATTCTTATGTAAGTGGCTGACAGCAGAGTTCCTCATATCCATCCTATTGGAGATGATCTTTTCTTTCCTTTTAATACAAACATTCTATATCCTGAGAGCCTCTTAATCCACTCTGAATAGATGACATTTAAAATATCATTGTTATTTTTGAAGACTTCAGGATGAAAAAAATTGAAACACATCAAGAGCACAGTGACCAACAGGGTCAGGAATCTGAACCTATCTGAATCTGCCTCCGGAAAAAAAAAATGGTTTAAAAATAAAGGAAAAATTCTGCTTAAAAAAAAAAAAAGTTTGAAAAAACTGGTCAAGAAAGCTCCCTAATTGGTCCTCTTTGTTGTTTTTACTCCTTGCTTCAGCTTTGGGAACTAGTCCTTTGCAATCTTAGATAAAGTTGTTAGAAAAGTATTCTTTATAACTAGGATGACCTTACAACTTCTCATCCAAACTGGGATGTGGAAGGAGGTGCTATTAGTAATCTCCCTGGGACATCAGGCAGAAAGGCATAAACTTGGTCTGCCTCAAGCAACCTGCAGTCTAATTTCATTTGAAAGCCTTCAAAACCCAGAAAATATCTATACTGCTCTCCCTCCCAGTTTTTTTTGTTTTTTTTTTTTTTGTTTGTTTGTTTTACCATTTCTTACCCAGATTCTTAACATACAACACAGAATCAAATGTGGCTGGAAGTCATCAAAGTCTTGGATGACTGCATTTTGGATGTAGGACTAAGATGGCAAAGGAAAAA
This sequence comes from Puma concolor, assembly GCF_028749965.1. Taxonomy (NCBI): domain Eukaryota; kingdom Metazoa; phylum Chordata; class Mammalia; order Carnivora; family Felidae; genus Puma; species Puma concolor. The sequence goes on along the minus strand of NC_141679.1, from coordinate 51,546,025 downwards.
TATTCACTGGCTTATATTTCCCAGTTTTTCTACTTTAAAAATAACTATATATTAGGCACATACAAAATTGTTATACTGTAGAGTATAAAAAAACCCCAACACAACCCACAAGCAAGCAACCACTAACAATTCAGAGAATGTTAGCATTGTATTTGAAAGTCCTCTGTTACTTTCCCTTCCCATCTCCCTTCTGCCTCTCAACCCCCAACCCAAAACACTTATCTGGAATTTGTGGGTGTCATTCCCTTCACAATTTGGTGGGCTATCATTATCTGGGGTCCAGGAAAATGTGTGAAGCAGGGGAGACCTGCTGACCCCTAACATTATGAGCCCCCACTAACTTGGTAAAAGACAATTCTCTGCTGCATAGCCCACAACTGGCTGACAAGTCCTTGGGACTATTTCCCACCACTGTTTGAATTAATGGATAAAGACCTGGATGTGGCTATTTCCCAAGCTTATTTGATGTGGTTAATATAGAAATGCCAATTCCATACAGCTGTGCAGAATGCTGACCATTTGACTGAGGAAACGGGGGAATTTGGCACCAAAAACTTTCACAAACCAGGGATCGTCACAGTGTTTTAGGCCCAGAAATTGAGTGCAGCAGCCTTTTAAAAGAAAAAATGGGCTCATGTAAATCAGAAAGCCAACTGAAATCAGGAGTTAACAAGAGACAAAAATTGGAGAGAGAGAAAGCTAGGGTGTTGTCTGGCCCCTTCAGTTGTTAAGTCAGAAAGTATTTTCCTAAGATTCTGTGTTTTACCTCACACAACCCTGTTGCTTCACCTCAAGCGTTGCTTAAACCACATTGGAAAGGAAGACAAAGGTAGGGAATAATTATCTCATGAACAAGGCAGTAAGCTACAGAATACCTTTATATCCGAGCGCAGAGCTGTGTGCCACAGGCCATTGGAAAACCAGGAAACAATGCTCGCTGCCGTGTCACAAGGGAGTGATTGTGAAGTAGAGTGAGTAAATACAAAAGACTTCTGAAAAGGGAAAGATCAGGTTGGCTGGCATCAGAGGAAATATTCCTGGTGCTAGCAACTTTTGAGCTGGGCCTTGACAACAGACTAGGGAATGAGGAAATGCAGAGTGAAAGAATTTTTATACTAATAATGGAAACGATGGGCATTCATTGTGTGCCAGGCACTGTGGCAAGCACTTCATGTGCATGATTTCATACACTCCTGCCAACAAACCTCCAAAGTGTAAGTATGCCCATTTTGTAGAAGAGAGACCGAGGCACAAAGAGATTAAATAACTTGGCCAAGGTCACACAACTAGGCAGTCATTGCAGTAGTAGTCAGGATTCAAACTCAGGATGTTTGACCCAAAAGCCAGCATGCCTAGGTAGAGGAACAGCATGAGAGGAAGCCAAGACATGGGAGGCAACATGCTGACTGTCAAGCAGTTAACAAGGATGGGTCGTATTGAAGGGCCAAAAGGGTGAGTGTTTGGTCGCGTCATACCTCAGGTAGAATTCCTTACCGATCTGCCCCATCTGCTGTGCCTTATACATAGAGATGTTCAACATTGCTTGTTAAATTTAATTGGCAATATAAAAAAAGGCCCCAGGATGAGAAGCTATAATTGGGATTCTCTGCCTTTTATGTCTCCTAGTTTGACTAATATTTTGAAGTTGAACAGGGCATGAACAGGTTTATATGGGAAAAAAATAAATACATCAATACAAATTGGGAACATAGGGATAACACAATAATGAATGTGTGAGGAGGCTTTCATGAGATGCACAGTCACCTTTTATTCATCTCTCCATTCAACAAATACTTCCTGATTGGTCATTTTGTATTAGTCCCTGTGCTGGCACACTGGGTATGCGGGCCCTCTGAAGGGATAAAACAACAAACAAATAAAAAACAGTTTCCACTATGTTTTATAACAAAATAGAATTCAATTAGCAGGGACATTGTTCAATGAACAATGGGCGTTTATTAGGCCCTACTATGTACTGGATACTCTTAAGTGATGATAGATCTGCATCCCTGTCCTCAGAGGCCTCATAGGGAAGATTCAACAGGTAAACAGGTAATGGCAACAAAATGCAATGGATATCACCTGAAAGGCGTTTATAAATTAAACAAATGTCTCTACCAAAGGAGGATACAAAATCCTGATATGGTCTGTCTCTACTGAGTTCATAAGTTTGGTAGTTTTCTGTCTGGGTTGACTAAGAAGTTCATCTCCCTGAACTCCAAAGTCCAGATCAGGTGACCCCTTGAAAAATCTTGCATCTCTAGGATTCTAATTTTTCACTCCCACAGCAGCTGAGAAATCACAGCACACAGGCAGAAAGAGGAATATAAGAGTAACAGAACCCCAAGAACAGTATGTACTCAGATTTGCTAAGCAGAACAGGTAATAATACTCACTAAGGGGTAATGTCTTTCTTTTTCTTTCTTTTTTTTTTTTAACAACACCGAAATAGAAAACATCCATTAATTCATAAGCAGGTTAAAGTCCCAATTTCACAATAGTAAAAAAATCACTTTAGCCAAATTGCCAAATTCTAGAATGTCGGTGGTGGTCCACTAAAAATCACATTTCAGTAACCAGAAAATGTCAGAAATGTTAGAAAATATAAAATTCAAAACAACCTCAGAAACTCAGTTGCATCATTTAGAAGAACAATTCCAAATCAAAGTTCATTGATCACATAGAGGAAGGATTACAATGGCAAAGATAATTTTTTCATTAAAATTACTAAAAAAAGAGTCTGATTTCAGGATCTAACTTACTAGCTTGTGTGATGTTATGCCATTTTACTCTTTCTGTGTCTCAGTTTTCTCACCTGTAAAACAAAGGGGTTGGCAAAACAGTCTCATCAGCATCCTGTGGTATTATGAAAACCTAGCATTTGGAATCGTAGTCAAGAGATGGTAAGCATTTTGGCCTCCAGTGACACCTGGAGTCGATTGGTTTTTATGAGCCGCCTGGAGAATGGAGAAAGATTCTGATGCCCAGTCTAAGCTCAGAGGGAAAGGGCCAAGAACTTTAATAGTGTCTGGATCAGGCGAGTAGAATAAAGGACACCCAGAGCCATTTTTCTAGTTGAATCTCAGGTTTTTTTAAAAAAATAGGAAGAATGGAACCCAGAGTGGTTTAGTGACAATGAATGATCACAGAACCAATTAGTGAATAACACAAATTCTAAGTTGAATTTTTATTACCTATCACCCGTATTCTTTTTTTTAATTGACAATTACTGTATCATCTTTCAAAGGAGTTAAAGTGGCTTACAAAGGTGCACATAATGCGGCGAGAACAATGAACACAAAAATAAGACAAGAGGAAATCTATACTTCATTTTAGCATGCTCGGTGTTGTCAGATTAATTTATCCAGAGCATTCACTTCCTATTACCACTCTTTTCAGTGATTCCCCCAAAGTCTTTCATCGTTTTCCCTCAACTGACCTTCCAAACCTGTATTCCAATCACACTGCTCTACAATCCCCCACACGTTGTACCTACAGTAGATGTCCCTTAGGGACTATGTGACCAGCATGCAAGTTACCTCCCCTTAGCTAGGAATTTCCAGATCTTCCCCTGGAGGCTATGTTTGAGACTTCACTCTCCTTGGTGAAGTTCATGAAACTAACATAAGTAGGGCAAGAAGATTCTTTTGCTGTCTTTTAATTCAGGAGTTGGGAGTGGCCAGAGTCCACCATGTGAATGGAGAAGCGAAGAAAACAAGTCTACAGGGAGAAAAATAATGAAGCACAAGTGAAAAGAGAACTCTGGGTTCTTGGTTGCTTCCCGGCCCTGACGCCAATCCTTCCTGAGGGCTGGATCCGTGTGCCTTTGAGTTTCCCTGAATCCTTACAATAATTTCCCCCTCCCTGAAGCTTATTCTACTTAATTATTATGCACACCTATCTGTGCCTTTGCCTTGCCTACACTCTGCCTTCAAGTCCCTGCTCAAGGTAACTTTCTCCAGAAACCTCTTTCTAATCCCCCCAGGCAGAAATAATGTCTTCATCCTATAAATTCCTACAGCAGTGCATTTATAGACTTCTGATGACATATCTGCCTTAGTGCATACCTTCGTGAGTATGCATCCTATTTTTTATCACAATTTCTAAGTTTCTGGTGGAGAAGGACCCATGCCTTACTGATTATTGTAATCTCCGTATACCATGCACAGTAGAAGTGAGCAGCCATCAACCTTTGTTAAAAGAATGGATGAACCAGTGAACACCTTTTATTCATTCTCTACTGTTGTGCAAATCCCTAAACCTCTCTCCTTCAGGCTGGTATTACAGAAGTGGAGATTTGATAAGCCAATTTATCCAGTTATTCTGAGCAACGTAGACAGACAAATAAGGTAATTGTGACCCAGAAATCTACTCCAGGGCCAGAATGATGCCGTTTGGTTGTCAATAGTGATCACATTTAAGTATAAAATTGCCAGATTTCTGTTGTTGTCAGTATTGGATATCACCTAAAAGTAAAGGGATGACAGGCTGTTCCGAGCATCTGCAGCCTTTATGTAATAAGCGTGTTTTCATTTAAGAAAAATTGTGCCTTTTTCTGAATAAGATCAGAGCCTTTTAGAATTGCTTATCTTTTCTTGTACAAACTTTCTTCAGTGGTTATGATGAGGGAACTATTAACGTATAATTCCTAGTTATTAAAGTAGTGCCAATTGATTTTAATTCACACCATATAAATGAATCCTTTGCGAGTTGATGTAGAAGAGAGCTGAGAATAAAGATTAGGGTTTAAGAAATAATCACTGCAGGAACAGAAAGAAGTCACCTGAGGTGCAACGTGACTTTGTGAAGTAGGTTATTAATGCGTCAGGTACCGGTGTCCCTTCCAAACACCTCTTTGGTCTTTCATGACCTTATCAGAACCCTTTCCAGATGAAAGCATAGCTACAATCACTATGTTTTATGCCATACACTCAGTTTCTCAAGTAGCAGGTTATTCCCAGGGTGTGACTTGCTATGGGATCTGTCCATACCTATGTTAATCCACCACCGTAACTAGAAAAAACCTGTCGCTCTGCAGTAATAGTTACCAGGGAGTTAGAGCAGCAAAATTGCAAGTGTTCACTTTCCCAGGATCCATAATTTGAAATGGTCATTCATCAGTAACCAATTTGCTCATTTTGGTGTTCAGGCTTAAGCACGTTGCATTTGCATGCAGTAACTGGTAAATAAACCTTAAGTGTTCATTTACTGAGTTTAAACTCACTCCATTGCTATTATCAAAAATAAACCAAAAATTAAGACTCTTAATGTCTATGGCATTTTCTTATCTGTGCTTAACAGCTAAGGGTATGCTTAAATCCATGCTTTGAAAAGGCATATTGAAAAAAACATCATTCACTATCTCTAACAATTGATTATCATATCTTCTATAATTTTAAAGGTTCTTTAAGCCTAAAAAAGGAAAAAGTCTCTTAAGATTGGTGAGAGGGATTTTAAAGGAGAATCCTTCCTTAACCTGATAAATTCCTTTTAGCCAGCCAGGATAGAAAATGGAAGACACAAGCAACCACAAAGAAAATTTCTAAAAGTCACCATTAATACTACTTTCCTGAAAGAACCAAGGTTAAAGTTTTGTTTTATATTCTTTCAGTCATCTTACTTTGCGTATATATACGCATATATGCATACGTATACATATGCATATATACTATATATGCATACGTATGCATATGTACGTATATATGCATACGTATGTATATATGTATGTATATGTGCATATATGCATGTGGTTAAAATTTAGTATTTAAAATTAAAATGGTACCATACCATTTATACTGTCTTATGCTGTTTTCGCTTAACAGTATAGCATAAATATTTATCTGATCCAGAGGTTGGCAAATTTTTCTGAAAGGGTCAGAGAGAAAATATTACAGTCTCTACTCTGGTGTTATAGCAAGAAAGAAATATGCAAATATGCGTGATATGTAAATGATGGCATGCAAATTAATAGGCATGACAGTGTTCCCATAAAACCTTATTATACAAAAACAGGTAGTAGACACATTGTGTTCATGGACTGAAAGATTCAAATTAGTAAAATCTCAATTCTCCTTAAGCTTACATATAAGTTTAACATAAATCCCATTAAATTCTTGACATTTCTTTTTGGAGATATAGACAAGATTATTCTAAAATGTATATGAAGAGGCAAAGAATGAGAAGAGCTGAAACAATTTTCAGAGAAGACTATACTGGGAGAAATCATTCTGTCCAGTTTCGAGACATGTTTTTTAGCTACCAAAATCAAAACCATGTGGTAGTACAAACTATGTATCTGACAAAAAAAAAAAACTCACATAATTAGATATTACTACAGACCTATCAGAACAGCTAAAATAATAAAATAATAACAATACCAACTGCTGGCAAGGATGCAGAGAAACTGGATCTCTTATACATTGTTCAGGAGATTATAAAATGGTATAGCCACTTAGAAGTTTTTGTTTTTTTTTTTAATTTTTGAGACAGAGAGTGTGCAGGAACAGGCATGCACATGCGAGCAGGCAAGGGGAAGAGAGAGGGGGAGACAGAGACTCCCAAGCAGGTTCCAAGCTCAGCACGGAGCCTGACGCAGGGCTTGATCTCAAGACCATAAGATCATGACCTGAGCAGAAATCGAGTCGGATGCTTAAGTGACTGAGCCATCCAGGTGCCCCTATTTTATTTTATTTTATTTTATTTTATTTTATTTTATTTTATTTTATTTTATTTTATTTTATTTTATTTTATTTTATTTTATTTTTAAAGCCACTCCGCAGCTATGTAAATGGCTAACCATACACTTACCATCCAACCTACCAGTCACACTGACAAGCAATTATCACAGTGAAATAAAAATTTATGTTCATACAAAAACCTATACACAAATGGTCACAGCAGTTTTATTTGTAACAGCCAAAATCAGGATACAACTATAATGTCCTTCAATAAGTGAATGGTTAAACAAAATGTGATATATACATACCATAGAATATTATTCAGCACTAAAAAAGAACTGAACTTCAGGTAAAATTTAGATACATCCAAGGACATGATGCTGAGTGGACCAAAAAAAGCCAATTTCAAAAGTTACATACTGCATGATTTCACTTTTGTAACATTCCCCAAATGACAAAATTACAGAGACAGAGAGCAAGGTTTGGAAATGGTAAGGAAGAAGGGGTGGGCATGACTATAAAAGATTAGCACAAGGGAGATCTTTATGATGATGGCACAGTTTTAGATCTCGATTGTGGTCATGATTATAAGAATCTACACACACATTGTACTAATAACGTCAATTCCCAGTTTTGACTTTGTACTGTTGCTACATGTAAACTGTGACCCATGAAGGATATCAGGTGAAGGCTACACAGGACCTTTCTGTACTATCTGCAACTTCCCATGAATCCATAGTTACTGCAAAATAAAAAGTTAAAAAAAAAAAAAGCAGATGGTAGGCCATTGGCATATCTGGCTGTGGTTTGCTAACTCCTGACTTAGACATTAGATGCTCTGACAATATTTTTTATTAGCTGTACAGTATGTCTTTCATTAGATAGATTATACCATTTCTCTAATGCCAATTTTTCTCTTTATAAAACCAAGACCTAGGATGTTTTATGTCTTTTCACACATCTATAATTATTTCTTTAGAATATTGAAAATTACAGTGTCAAACATATATATATCCCTTTAGACTTTTGGCATAATATTACCAAATTACCTCTATAAATTTCATGCTAATTTATACTCCTATCAGCAATGTATGAGACTATGTACCCACAAACTAATCAACAAGGCATATTAGCTTTTTAAAAAAAAAAACTTTGCATACTTGTCAAGAAAGAATATCTAACTGTGCTTTTCTTGTCTGTCTTAAGCGTATTCTTTCTTTTCTTTCTAGATCCTCACTCATGCTGGCCCCTGCTTAGGACACATTCTGCCCCTTACCTAGCTAAGTGGTGCTTAACCTTCAAGTCCTGAGTAAGATACCACTTCCTATAGGAAGACTTCCCTGATCTTAGATGTCCCTCTTATTGGCTTCCACAGCATCCTGTACTTCCTCTACTATCATTTATACTCTGTGGTCACAACTTGTCGTATACCTTCAATCTCAATTAAGATCTAGACCTTAATTTCTGTGGGGCAGGCAACTTAAATCTCCATAGGGCTGTGTCTGTCTTGCTCCCTCTTTTATGCCCAACATTAGCACAATGCCTGACAAATTGTAGGTATTCATTAAATGCTTTTTTTAAATGTTTATTTAAAAAGAGGGAGACAGACAGAGCAGGAGCGGGGAGAGGGACAGAGAGAGAGGGAGACACAGAATCCAAAGCAGACTCCAAGCTCTGGGCTGTCAGCACCGAGACTGATGCGGGTTTGAACTCAGGAACCGTGAGATAATGACCTGAGCTGAAGTCGGATGCTTAACCAACTGAGCCACCTAGGTGCCCCACATTAAATACTTTTTGAATCAATGACTGAGAAAAGAATATATATCAATCATAAAGGAAATGTTCTCCTTTTTAGAGTTCACAACAATTATATTGGTAAAGTGTGTTCCTCAAACCATCCATGAAAAAGTGTCTCTTACCTAAAACTATAGAAATCAGGTCAAAATTGAGACTAACCCTATAGGAGGGAGATGGATTCATCAGATTGTCACAGCTTATGACATAGCTTATGTCATAGCTTAATGAAACTGCCATTAGATTATTGCAATAACTTTCATTGTGCTGACTGTATACTCCCCCAGTCACTTTCCAGTTATTATTTGCTTTTTAGACATATAGACTATCCATGCTGAGAATATGCCTATGTCTCATAAGCTTAAATTCTCTTGTCCTTGTGACAATTATTTTTTTTATTAAAAATAAAGTTGGGGTGCCTGGGTGGCTCCGTCAGTTGAACGTCTGATTCTTGATTTTGGCTCAGGTCATGATCTCATAGTCAAGGGATCAAGCCTCATGTAAGGCTCTGTGCTGAGCTTGGAGTCTGCTTAAGATTCTCCCTCTCTTTCTGCCCCTCCCCTTCTTGCATGCACTCATGCACTTGCTCTCTCTCTCAAAAAAAAATTAAATTAAAAAATAAAAATTAATAAAAGTGAAATCTTATTTATGTGTTCAATGTTTATGGATGTCATTATATGAATATATTCCCCAGAGCTTCATAACTTCCCCTAGAAGGTGGTGATCCCACCAATGTACTACTAGCCTCCCATCCCTCCAGGGATCATTTTATTGTTTGCTTCCTCAAACTATAACAGGCATGATTTTTAAATCTCTGTGTTTTTTATACCAAAGCAGTTTTTATTTCACACGACTTTTTAAAAATTTTCATATCTCTTCTAAAACTCTTCCTAAAGCCTCTGTGCTTTTTATGCCTTGGCCAGAATACATTCCTTGATTGTAACTTAATTATATCTAAATTTGGTGAAGTATTTTAATGTTCCTACTCTTGATCAGACTATGGCCCCTCTTTGGCAAAGGGAAATGTGATTTTTATGCTTTCAAAACTCTTTCTTTTTATCTATGTGAATTTGCTCTTCATGTGTAAGGGTTTACCGCATTTAACACACCACTAATTTTGCCTAAGGTAGTCAAGTTATTGTAGGTAGAGTGGCTTTTAGAAAAGAGCAGAAAATATGTTTAGTGGCTGAAATTTAAATATATGTAAAACAGAATTTCTTATTTGAGAATTATATTCTGGATCATGAACATTATAACCAGTTGCTAAGGAAGACTATGGAATTCTATGCAGTTTGACCTGGAAATAAGAAGAAAATATGGAGGAGCAGACGATATATTACAAAGGAAACCTACCAGGCTGTAACCCTATTATTAACTCACTGAGGAACTCTGTGCTAGCCACTTAACCTCTCAGCCTCCGTTTCCTCATCTATAAACCAAGGCAGGTAGACCAGAAGAAAGATAAATTCCCTACCAGCTCAGAAGTTCAATGATTCTGTGATTGGTCTATCCCTTTGGTATCCAATATGAAGTAGTGAAAATTATCTTGGAAATCTATGATTTACAATCTAAATAGGATCCCTTCCCTTGGACATCAGTCTGTGATGTTCCTTTTTTTGTCCAGACACTTTTCACCATCCTCCATACCTCCTAATGCAAGGAGACCCTCTCAACACTTAAGTTCAGTCAGTTCCCATTAGCTGCCTCTCCCTGACACTAAGCTTTCCTCTTCCTCACCTAGTGACAAGCCGTCACTCTTATCTTCTCCAGGCCAGCTCTCCAAGCCTATCTAAACCAATCTTCATCAATGGAAGAAGGTCCAAGGCAGTGCTCAAAATCTCCTTCCCAAATACCATCCCTACATTTTAACAATGTCTCCTCCTTTAATTTTAACCTAAGGAAGAGAGACTTAAGAAAGTAAGGGACCTAAAGAAAGGGAGAAAGAAAACTAACATCTGTTAAATAACTACTGTGTGCTACATTGGTACATATCATTTCTTATCACTTCTTACCATTTCACTGCATTTATCACTTCTGATAAATATCTGTTGAAATATATGTAGTATTTATCCCTATGTTGTTGAAGTTGGTAACACTGATGTTCAGAGAAACTGAATAAATTGCTGAAATCGAGAGGTAGTATTGGCAGAACTGGGATTCAAACTGTGTCTATCTAACTTGAGAGTTGTTCTCTTTCCAGCAGAACATATAGTCCTCTGTGTTCCATGGGGCTCCAGGGCTCTGGGGTATTATCTCAGGGCCCTCTCAAGAAGAGAGGACAGAAACAAGGCTCCAGCCCTGTCTTTATTTTGAGGATGTCCAAAACATGCTCAGTGATATTTATTGTATAATTATTACTATTTAATTTGAGGGAAAAAGATTCCATTGATTTAGAAATGTTTGTACAACACTTGTTTAAAAAAAAACAAATGACATTCTAACCTCTAGGGTATCATTTTCTATTCTTAGGTAACTGTTTTCACAGATGTTTCAGGTGATGGTCTCAGATTGAATAACCCCTCTCACCAATCACACATCCTTAGGGTCAGTCTAAGAATTAATGAGGCCGTGGTAGATGTTCAACAAATGTTGTGCCACTCCTCCTAGCTCTATCTAACCTCAACCACATCAACGATGACTATAGGGTGGCATACTGGAATTCCATAACTTTCATGGTTTGTAAAAATTCTACAGCTCCCATAGATGTACAATTTTAATTTCATAGTAAATGTGCTGAGGGCTACATCAAATCGTGCAACCACCCTTTTCTGTTTTTTTTTTTTAATTCTCCTGCACCTGCATCTACCCTCTTTTTTTATTTGAGCCAGGAGATCATAATGTGTGAAAATAAAATTCTCCATTGAGGGAATCAATGTGCTACAAGCTGCATGTGTGAGTAAATGATAGATAACCAGATGTATTCCTGGCCAATGTTTTTTTGAAGCAGAACATTTAGTAACTTTGTAGTCAGAGAAGGGAAAATAACAACTGAAGTTAGCTACAGGGCTTAGAAGTGTCCAGCATCAGGAAGGTCAATGTGTGATCAACAGGTAAGAAAGAAGCCAGAAGAAACAACAGCAGGTGGAACAGATAAGGAACAAAAAGCATCGAACAAACAGTCTCAGACTTGAGAGATGGCCTCTGGGTGTTTGCTGGGCTCAGAGTTTGCAGCACTGCGTTTGAGTATTTCTGGCCCTTTTTATAATTGTATCATTCATCAAAGAAGCCAGGTTGAAAATGGAGAGCTAGATTGAGTTATTTTCCCTCTGACTGCAAGGTACTTACAATTTGTCCAGGGATAGCACAGGGATGGAGATGAAGTTCTCCCATTTCCTACACGGGACTGCTTCACAAAGGTAGAAGATGGCCAGTCATCACCATTTTTACCCATGAATCCTCTGTGGAGGCCAGGGACCACTAAAGGAACACCTCAAGATGCGTAACTGAGGCTTTTCTCACCCCATAGACATTTACTGCCAAGACCATTGCCTCTACAGAGGCATGACAGGACATCTCAGATATGAGACTAGGTCATATATGCAGGCATCCTCAGCATAACAAGTGATGCATAAAAGGTATTCTCTAAAGGCTGATACTTTCTCTGAACTGAGTTCATCTCGGCACACAGTAAATTTGAGATGCCTAAGGACTGTCACGTGGAAATACCAGTATTCAGTGGGACACTACTGAAGATATGGCCTCAAGTTCGAACAAGACAGGCAGGTTGGTGCAAATGGGAAGGGCTGGAAATGAATATGGGTCACTGGTAACTGTGCATTTGTGGGCCAGATAACCCTATTCTAGAGGCTGAGCATCACATTGCATGTCTTTAACCTTATCACTTATAATATTTTGATCACCAGTTGGTCAGTGACCCAACTTACGGCCATTTATTCTGTATATTTCATAGTAAAAACTGAAGTCACTGGGCCCAGCAGCAGGAAAAGGAAGTTTCTTGAATTACTGATTTCCTGGTTAAGGCCTATGGACCTTTCCCCCAGAACCCAGACCTGAAACTTACGTTGTAGTAAATTGCCTCAATGTCTACCATTCTCCATCAGCAGAAGTAAGTGCTAGCGGCTTGGGTCATGGCCCCTTCTCTTCTTTTTGGCTTCCAAAGAATAAAACAACATACATTTTAGATTTCAGTTATAAGCTCTCCTGGTTGACCCGGCCGGATTGGAAACCATAAAATGATTCCTCTCTGTGTTACATATTTCTCCTTTTAAAAAGAACAAGTGAAATTCAATAGGTAGGAACACATGACCAAAAAACTTGGAGTGAAAACTGAAAATTGCCTTAAATACCAGATTCCAAAAGAACAAACCTGGATAATGATCTTTTATTTTTTTTAATGTTTATTTTTGAGAGACAGAGAGAGAGAGAGAGAGGGAGAAATAGAGAAATAGAGCACGAGCAGGGGAGGGGCAGAGAGAGAGGGAGACACAGAATCTGAAGCAGGCTCCAGGCTCTGAGCTGTCAGCACAGAGCCCGACTCGGGGCTTGAACTCATGAACAGTGAGATCATGACCCAAGCTGAAGTCAGACACTTAACCAACTGAACCACCCAGGCACCCCTGACTTTTAAATATATCGTGTGCTTTCTAGCAAAGAAAAAGCAGAAAGAAAATGGGCAACACCAATGTCTCATAACGTCTGCCCACGTAAAATGTGTCTAGCCCACATTAAATTCTAATGGTGCTGAGGTAGGAGAAATAAGAGAAAGAAAAATATAGGTAATATTATTTGAATTCCTACTATGTGCTGCATACCTTGATATATATTTTAAATACTATTTCATTTTCTCTAGCCTGCTCAGGAAAACATTTGCAGTCTGGGTAGAATTTAAGTCTGTCTCAATTTGAGCTGTAGGACTTGTTATTTGCCCACAACAAAAGCTTTTTTATCATTCCTTTAAAAAATAAAAAACAGGTGGTGCCTGGGTGGGTCAGTTGGTTAAGCAACTGACTTTGACTCAGGTCTTGATCTCACAGTTGGTGAGTTTGAGCCCCATGTCGGACTCTCTGCTGTCAGTGCAGAGCCTGCTTCAGATCTTCTGGCTCCTTCTCTCTTCCCCTCCCTCGCTCATTCTCCCTCTCTCAAAAATAAATATTTAAAAGCAATAGAAAATAAAAATAGGAATTCTAAATATAGTGTGTCATTAGTCCTCAAGACTACCCCATATTTGGAAATTCGCTTAGAAGGATTCATGGGATTCAGATATGGTTGTATTCATGGCTAAGATTTATTATAGCGAAGTATATGGATAAACATCTGGATCATAAAGGAGAAATGTGCAGGCAGAGTCTGGGAAAATCCATACACATGTTTTCTAATGTTCTCTTCCTCCCATGAGGGGTCATACAGAGCACATTCTTCCCCCTACAACAAAAATGTCATGTGCCATGCTTTTGCCCAACAAAGCCTATTAAGAGACTCAGTGCCCATGGTTTTTAGTGGAGACTAGTCACATAGGCACCCTCTGCCCAGCACAAACCAAAATTCTAAACTCCTAGAAAGAATACAAGTATTTGGAATAAATTATATTTGAACTGTCTAGGCACAGTGAACCAATTTTATTAGTTATTTGTTGACTTCTGGGAATGCCCTGACAGCCAAGTTCCCAGCTTCCAGCTAACGGCCACTTTGTAGGCAGACTTTTCTAAAGATAACAGTCTTGAGCAAGCTGTTAACTCTTTTCTGTACAAATGGTGTAAGTTCACACTTTCATGTATGTTTCTGCCCACTACCACTACACTCTTCCAAAAACAAAGCAATGATAGATAAAATATGAAAAGGCAAAATACAAAAGAAATAACTGGGCTTGAAAAATAATCTATGTCGACTAGGAACAGAACCACAATGTAGAGCTATAACTAGTACTAAGTAAAGCATAGTATGTAACCAGAAAAACACCCTGAAAATGCAACAGTATTTACTAGACTACAGCATAAAGTCAGAAATTTATTTATACAACAGTATATATATAATAAAAAATCTGTCCATTTTCAGGTAGCCTTGCAAATGGAAAAATTGGCACAAATTAAGTTGAAAATACTGGTTCGAGTGGTTCACATCTTTTAGAGCTATTTGCTCAGATTGAACCTAAGCAGAATTAAAGTAAAACATTTAAGCTCAACCAAATGAACCAGATCTGCTGGTTTCAGAAACATTTAAGCTCCGTCCTCAAAAGGTGCCAAATCCTCACAAGTAGCATTACATGCAGCCCTGGCCAATAGAACTTTCTATGATAGTGGAAATGTTCTTGGGGTCCAATATAGTGGCTACTCATCTCGTACGATTACTGAGTACTTGAAACATGGCTACTCAGTGACGGGTATAAATTTTTATTTATATTTCATTTGAGTTGATTTAAATAGTTAATATGGGGCTAGTGACTTCTCTATTGGAAACACATTTTTTAATGGGCTCATTGCCTTGTTTTTATTCTTGCCATAGGAGCTTCATTCAAAGTGTGTTGACAGATCAGTTCATTTGGAGAGGGTGTGTGTGTGTGTGTGTGTGTGTGTCTATGGACAGTGTCAGCAGCACCATTTACAAATATACATACCTAATTATCAGAAAGATCTTCCAGCACTACTTTCGATTATCCTAACTTATTCACCTGTCATCTCTTCAGGTGTGGACCTTAACTCACTGGAAATCTGTAAGCAAACCTCGTTCGTTTACATGGAGAGGTCAAGTAAAACCTTGAAGATCCGTTTTCTTGGAAGTCTCCCTGGATAAATGAATGTTTCTTTAAAAAATAAAATAAAAAGAGGAGGTGTTAGTGGTGAATGGGAATGCCCAGCAGAATCTAGCCTGTGTCTGAATAATGGCTCAAGTGATAGTTGATCAGTTTTGCTTTAAAAAAAAAGGATGGAATATTTTCTATTTTTCTGGAAGAATTCATATTGTTGTGAAACTAAAGATTCATCAGAACACCATCTGAATTCTAAAAATAAAGCAGTTTTGATATGCTGACACATTAGGCTAGGTTATGATGAGTAAGCTTCAGGGAGTGACATTCATTTGTTCATTAACTTCAGAACATGGTCTGCATGTCCCCAGTGCACAAGGCACTGTGCTAAGTAGAATAGATGTAGTAGAAAGAAAACTCCCTGACCTCCAATAATTATGATCAGGACCTGGCACCTGGAATGGATAAATCTGTAAAGAGAAATGTCAACACAGCATATTCCTGACTGAATTTTCCAATCATTTCACCTTTACATACGGTTTTGCTTATGACTACATCCAAAAAAGGTTATGATCAGAAAATTTTCAGTGACATACAGCCATAGTGTTCATCCTTCCACCTTAAAAATAGATATGACTCAATGCAATCCAGTATCCTGGATTGGATCCTGAAATGGAAACAAAATATTAGTGGAAAAACTGACAAAATCTGATTAAAGTCTGAAGTGGAGTCAACAGGAATTAATTTCTTAGTTTCAACAAATCTATCACAGGAATGCAATATCAGGGGAAACTGAATGAGAATGCTTAGGAATTGTCTGCACTGTTGTCTTAGTCTGTTCAGGATGCTATAACGAAAATACCTTACCCTGGGTGGCTTGAACAATGGCATATGTTTCTCACAGTTTTGGACGCTGGCAAGTTCAAAGTCAAGGTGCCACAGATTTGATATCTGGTGAGGACCAACTTCCTCATTCGTAGACCACCATTTTTTCATTATAGATAGCCTCACCTGGTGGAAGGGGTGAGGAAACCCTTAGACTCTCTTTTATAAAGGTATAATCCCATACACCTAACCACTTCCCAAAGACCCCACCTCCAAATATCATCACATTGGGGATTAGGTTTCAACTTATGAATTCTGGGGTGTCACATTTATTCAGTCTCTAGCAACTATCCTTGCAACTTTTCTGTAAATCAAGAATTATCCAAAAATTAGTGTATTCAAGATAGATATGGAAGAATAAGCAGGAATGTCTAAAGCCCCTTAGAGCTCTCTCTGAGTTACTTGGGAGCTGCCTTTCCCCTAGAAGGAGAGCCTGGACATGACCTCAACTACCTGCAAGGTCTCCAAAAAATCTTATGAGCAACTGTCACTAAAGCCCAGACTATTTGGCAGTCTCTCAATCTATGTCTCTGGTGGCAAGACAACTCTCATGTGTGCTTTATAAAAATGTACAACAAAGGAGGGTGAGGCTCTTTCTAAATTCTATCCCCAGGATATGGCCAGATACAACCTTTTGAGAGGACGTGAGATCAGTGCATCTTCTAATCCTTCTTTCTGTGGATTCTAGTCGGTACCATGTTTGGACAAGCCCAGTTCATGAGTTATGCTATGAAAATGTCATCATACTTTATTTTTTATTTTCCTTTTTTAACATTTCAATTTATTTCAATAACAGAAAAAGGAAAGTTTGAATAGCCTACCTGTACTGAGAGTGGACAATTAAAGGAAGTGGGGGCTGAGGGGGCAGAGCAAATGACTGAATAGAACACAGACCCAAATGTGGCAAAGCTAAATCTGAAAGTAGAGATCAACCAGTTAGTGTTTCAATTTCAAAACCAGTCTTTAAAAGATCATCTAACTTTACGAATGCAGGATGTGTGCAAACAAGTATTTTGAGTATAAATACTTAGATTTGCTTATTCTAAAGCACTAATTTATATAAATCAAAAACCTCAACTAGGTAAACTCACTAATTTTAAAGGCCTAGAGGTTCAGTTCATTAAGCGTCCAACTCTGGATTTTGGTTCAGGTTCGTGAGTTCGAGCCCTACATCAGGCACTGCACTGACAGTACAAGACATGCTTGGGATTCTCTCTCTCCCTCGCTCTCTGCCCCTCCCTCTCACATGCGGTCTCTCTCAAACATAAATAAATAAATAAATAAATAAATAAATAAATAAATAAATAATCATTTGGGGTACCTGGGTGTCTCAATTGGTTAAGTGTCTAATATCTGCTTAAGTTGTGATCTCATGGCTTGTGAGTTCAAGCCCCGCATCAGGCTCTGCCCTGTGGACCCTGCTTAGGATTCTCTCTCCCTCTCTCTGCCCCTCCCCCACTCTCTCTTTCAAAATGAATACACTTTAAAAATAAATAAATTAAAAATATAAAGGCCCAGGTGTATTTTTTGTAAGCAAATATTTGTAAGCGTCCAACTTTGGCTCAGGTCATGGTCTCATTGTTTGTGAGTTTGAGCCTCACATCAGGTTCTCTGCTGTCAGCTCAGAGCCTGGAGCCTGCTTCAGATCCTCTGTCCCCCTCTCTCCCTGCCCCCCACCATTCACACTCTTGCTCTCTCTCAAAAATAAGTAAATAAAAGCATTTAAAATACATATATATTTAAAGAAGAAAGAAAATTGCATTAACTTGCATGTATAAACTTAGAGGTTAGGGTGAAGTCACTTTAAATTAAAAAAAAAATCAAAATTTTGGAAGAAGTTAGTAGAAAGCTCCTGTTTTCTTCAGACATTAATCTGTACATTTAATAAGGAACATAGCTTGTCTTCACAATTTCAAACGCAGCTGGAAGTTTTTACACATTGATGTAGGCAAGCCTATGCAAGACCTTCTCACATTGTGAACAGGTTTTTAAATAATGTGTGAAAATTCTGAGGTTGTAATATACTTAGTAGTCTCATATGACAAAATAAGAGAAGAAAAATCAATTCCCACCCTAAGAAGGAAAGAGTAGTCCTGCAGGGGCAATATGCCAATTGAACGAACAATTTCAAATTTGGGCAACAGACTTTTCAGAAGAATAGATTTATATCCTTTGTAAAAGTACTGGGTTCAGAGTTTCTTCAAATAGTTTTACAGGAAAAACCCAGTAAACTTCTTTGGAATGGGGTGGGGAGGGGATAGGAAAAAGCAGTTAAAGACAAAGCTGTGCTGGAATCTTTTTTTTTTTTTTTCTTGCCCATGTAGCTTTCCACACCTCCTATAACCATGATTTTTCTCAATTCTCCCCAAATCTGGAAGGCTTCTCCATTTTCTTGATGATCCATAGCATTAAGCATTTTTCAGCCTGCCCCAGATTCTTCTCAAGAGGAAGTAGAGGTTCTCCTCCGACCTGGTAGGAAAACTCCATTCCAGCCTATCTTATCCTCTGATTACAAGTAAACCTACCTACCAAAGTACAGAAAGCAGCTACCTGGGGACTCTGAAAAGCACAAAGAAGGTGGTAGATCGGAAAGTCAGAAGTTGGAAAAGAAAAACACCCAGGGGGGCACCTGGGTGGCTCAGTTGGTTAAGCGTCCGACTTTGACTCAGGTCATGGTCTCATGGTTTGTGAGTTTGAGCCTCACATCAGGTTCTCTGCTGTCAGCTCAGATCCTGGAGCCTGCTTCAGATCCTCTGTCCCCCTCTCTCCCTGCCCCCCCTTCACACTTTTGCTCTCTCTCAACAATAAGTAAGTAAAAACATTTAAAAATATACATATATTTAAAGAAGAAAGAAAAACACATGGTGGTTGAACAGTAATTCGGATGGCTAAAACTTAATAGAAACATCATATTTATGGCCAGAGGAATGGGATAAAGAGCCTGGCAGGTTAGAGGAGGGGATGGAGAGTTTGCAATTTGAGCAAGGAAACACCTAAAGCAGGAGACACCCTTATTCTGAAGATAATTCTCAGGCTCACCACTGAGCCTTAATGTGTGATGGAGACTCAAACAGCAAAGCATAGGCTTTAAGAATGGAGCTAAGAGGGAGCCTGGATAGCTCAGTTGGATGAGCCTCTGGCTCTTGATTTCAGTTCAGGTCATGATTTCATGGTTCATGAGTTCGAACCCTGCATTGGGCTCTGTGCCAATAACGCAGAGCCTGCTTGGGATTCTCTCTCTCCCTCTCTCTCTCTCTGCTCCTCCCCTGCTTGTGCTCTTTTTCTCTCTCAAAATAAATGAGCATTAAAAAAATTTTTTTTTAAGAATGGACCTAAGATTCCAACCACAACTGAAATCACAGAACATCTGAGAGGCACGTGTGCAGGACAGGCCCAAAGCATCAGAGCAAAGAATTGGATTAGAAGCACCTCCCACAGAAGATGAAAGAAAACTATGATAAACAGATTGACAATTTGCTAAAACAACAACAACCACAAAAACAGTCAACAGTCTCTAGAACAAGGAACATTACTAGGGATAAAGACATACATTACAAATGATAAAAGAATATGAAACAACTCTAAGTATCTATGGACCTATTGGTAGAGCTTCAAAATACATGAAGCAAAACCTGACGGAAGAGAAACAGAAAAAAAAAATCCAGTTTTATTTGGAGGCTTCAGCACTCTTCTCGGAAATCAACAGAACAAGTTGACAGAAAAATCAATGAGAATATACAAGACCTGAACAAGATTATCAACTAATTTGATGTAGCTGACATTTATAGAACACTCCCAACGACAGCAGAATATACATTATTGTCAAGTCCGCATGAAACATTCTCCAAAACAGACTATATTCTGAACCATGAAGCAAACTTCAACATATTTAAAACAAGTGAAATCTCACAAGTAGGTTCTCCTCTGACTACAATGGAATTAAACTAGAAATCAGTAACAGAAAGGTAGCTGGAAAATCCCCAAATATCAAAAAATTAAACAATCCATTTCTAAATAACCCATGGGTCAAAAACAAAGTTACAAGGGAAATTTGGAAATATTTTGAGTTGAATAAAAAGTAAAATACAACATCAAACTGTGTGGGATGCAATTAAAGCAGTACTTTAAGGAAGATTTATAATATGTGGCACCTGGGTGGCTCAGCCAGTTAAGTATCCGACTTTGGCTCAGTTCATGACCTCATGGTTCATGAGTTTGAGCCCCGCATCAGGGTCTGTGCTGACAGCTCAGAGTTTGGAGCCTGCTTCAGATTCTGTGCCTCCCTTTCTCTCTGAACCTCCCCTGCTTGTGCTCTCTCTGTCTCAAAATAAATAAACATTAAAAAAATTTTTAAGGATGATTTATAATATTAAATACTTCCATAAAAAAAGATCTCAAACCAATTATCTATGACTTCTCCTTAAAAATTAGAAAATGACAATAAGTTAAATTCAGAGCAAGAAGACAGAAGGAAATAATAACAGAGAAGAAATCAATGAAATTGGAAAGAGAAAAGTTTAGTTATAAATAAAAGCAAAAAAATGGCTTTTGAAAAAAAAATCAATAAAATTGATAAACCTCTAGCCAGAAACAAAGACACAAATAACTATCATAAAGAACAAAAGAGGAGATCTCACAAAGACCCCCACAGACATTAGAAGAATAAAAAAATAGCACAAATAGCTTTATGTGCATAAACTTACTAATTTAGATGAAACATGCAAATTCCTTGAAAGACACAAACTACTAAAGTTCACTCAAATAAACAAAAAAAGATAATCTGAATAGTCCTGTATGAAAGAAATTGAATTCATTGTTAAAAACTTTGCAACAACAACAACAAAAAAAACCCAAGTCAAATGGCTTCACTAATAAACTAGGTCAAATATTTAAAGGAGAATAATACCAACTCCACATAAACTCTTCCAGAAAATAAGAGGAGAAAACACTTCCCAATTAGTTTATGAGACCAGCATTATACTTATAGCACAGTTACAAGAAAACCATAGACCAATATACCTCACGAAAATGGGTGAAAATATTCAATTTTAGCAAAACAAATTCAGAAATATATAAAAGAACAAAAATCATGACCCAGTGGAATTTACCCTGGGAATGCTAGGTTAGTTTAACATTTGAAAATTACTTAATATAATTCACCATTTCAATAGACTAAAGAAAAAAACAAATCATAACCAAGCTAGTTAGCTTTTTTAAAATTAATGGCAACATGGGCTCCTGGGTGGCTCAGTCAATTAAGCGTCTGACTCTTGCTTTCGGCTCAGATCTTGATCTCTTGGTTCAGGAGATCAAGCCTCGTGTCAGGAGGCTCTGGACGTGGAGGCTGTTTAAGATCCTCTTTCTCTCTCTTTCTCTGTTTCTCTCTCTCTCTTTCAAAAAAAAAAAAAAAAGTAATGGTAACAACTCCAGTATTAACTTACAATAGAGATCTCCACCATCTAATTTACAGGAAGTACCAAACACACTGCCAAACAGGCATTAAACTGTTTATTTAAAATCTCATTCGCTTTGGGGGATAAATAAATGATCAGAAATTGCATCTCAGAGGTCTCATAGACAAAATCTGTTACTTAGCAGTTTTCTCTTATTTCTGGTCTCGCTTCCTCTCCATATTGCTGTTTCTCATTCCTTGCCCCGAAACAGAAAGTGATGGAGCATTTCCATTATTGTGATCACTTCCTGAATGGGACTTTTCAGTACTTTCTGGAGTACCCTTCTGCATGCTTGTTTGACCTTCAGCTGAACAATACCAGCGGCTCTCCAACTCTAAGTGAAGGCACTTCAGATGCAAGCATTTCACTAGTCAAGATTTCCCTCTGGGGACATGATAAGAAAATGCTTGCGATTGCCTGACTTTGTGGGGTGAGCTGTCATGCCTTTATACTAGGTCTTTGTCCTGGGAGTACTGGCTGCTTTGGGCTCTCCTGCAGCTCACTTCCCGATCGCAGGAAGCTGGCACTGCCTGGCCTCGCTGACAGAACTCACAGGGGAGCCCAGACAGCTTGGACAGGTTCCACGACCACCCAAACTGTGCCCGAGAATCTAGGATGGGGGGCACTCCTCTTTATTCATGAGTGGTGTACTGTTCTCACTTGCATTTTCCTCACACACTACAATATTGTAAGTTTTAAAATAAGGGGATCTTTGGAAACTTTATTCTCAAAACAGGCTGTCGTAAATCAGACTTTTAAATAAGTTTTTGATTTAGGACATCATATTCTTATGACTTTTGATCAATAAATGTTCCAAAATTCTTTGGAGAAAAAGAATATGTTTATCTGAATGAAATTGATGTCCATACTACATATAAATCATTTACCAGTTTATATAGTCAGTAAACTTTCTGTGGGAGAACAACATATGCACACCAGCGCCTTAAATTTCTAGGAAAATTGTTTCTTTTTCAAATTTTACTATATAAGGCTTTGAGATCATATGAAATCACTTTTGTTGAATCTAATCAAGTCTCCCAGCCTACAAATACCCATACCTTGTCCCTATTCACACAGAAACTTAAGCTCTGAGTCTTCTTTAGGGAACACTTTCCAGACATCAGCCCTCCTGACACTCGATCTTGCTATACATCAGCAGAGCATTGTCCAAGGGATGTGTTCCCATTTGATGCTAAATTCCATGAGGGCAGCAAATACATCTGTTTCATTTACTCTTATTTTCATTATCTAGCACTGTGCCTGATACATACAAGGGAACAAATAAATATACTCAGATGGAGGAAAAACTAAGTGTGCTATTGCCACCAAGGAAAACCTACCCCCAAATTATATTCATGAGGAAGTACAAATATTCAATAAGATGGAGATCTTGTTCATTTCCCTTGAGAAAACAGCAATATTTTTCATAAGAAGAAATATTTTTGGAAAAATATTTTCAACCCCAACTATAATGGAATATTATGTATCCATTAATTAAAATGAAGTATGTAACTAGATATCCATGATAAGTTTTTAATGCAAAATATGTAATTTAGGGGTGCCTGGGTGCCTTAGTCAGTGAAGAGAGTCTGACTCTTGATTTAAGATCAGGTCATGATCTCAGTCAGTCAAGAGGTCGTGCCCTATGCTGAGCATGGAGCCTGCTAAGGATTCTCTCCCTCCCTCTCTGCCCCTCCCACATTAGTGCAAGTGTGTATGTGCACTCTCTCTCTCTCTAAAAAAAATAAAAAAATAAATGAATAAAAAATATGTAATTTAGACATCATATGTAATTTGATACAATTATAAATGCACACAGACACACACAATAGGATTTTACAGGGAGTTGTTCATTTTCTACTTTATACTTTTTAATGTTTATTTATGTTTGAGAGAGATGGGAGGAGGAGCAGAGACAGAGGGAGACACAGAATTCGAAGTAGGTTCCAGGCTCTGAGCTGTCAGCACAGAGCCTGATGTGGGGTTCGAACCCACAAACCGTGAGATCATGATCTGAGCTGAAGTTGGACACTTAACCGACTGAGCCATCCAGGCACCCCTCTACTTTATACTTTTTATACCATAAAATTTTAAGCAAATAATTTTCCAGTCAGAAAATAAAAAAACTAAAAACCTTTGCTATTCTGTTTCAGTTCTGTTAAATGCTAGTATGGCAAGAATTTCAGTGCCATAGATGAGTACATCAGTAGAACAAAATGTCAAATTTTGCCCCGTAAGACATGCATTTGCTTTTAAAATTGTTTATTTAAGGGTAACATACAGAAAAGTGTGCAAACCAAATCTCTTCAGCTTAATAAATTTTAAGAGACAGATCAGGCTATAATTTTCCTTCCTTTCTGTTCTTTAACTCTTCAAACATTCTCTTGACTCTTTATCTCTGTCTCCTCCTTCTGAGATTTTTATTTCCTGTTTGGAAGTCTTTTGCACCAAGTCAACATGTCTTTGACTTTTTTCCTGACTTTCCACTCTTTTTCTTCCTGAGCTTCAGTGTGGTTTCTATTGATGTACCTTCCCTAATCCTGTCTTCTCACGTGCAGGCTTTTCTTTAAACCATCTATTACTGATTATTAAAATTTTAATTATTATATTTTTCAATTCTAAAATTTCTATTTAATTCTTTTTTTATATATTCCAAGACTTTGGTGAGGTCGTCTATATCCTCATCTGTTTTGCCCATTATTTCCCTCTATTTGGGGACATATTAGTTACAGTTACCTTAGAGTCCTTGCACTTCTAACACCAATATCCAAATCACCTGTGAAACTCTTTAAATAATCTTATATTTCAGGCTATGGCCCTGATTCTTGGCATGTCTAGTAACATTTTTTTGAGTGTCAGGTACTATCTTTAAGAAAATATACATAGTCTCTATATTTTACCTTCCTTCAGAAAAGTTTCACCCTTTCCTCTGAAACATAAATGAATCAGAACTGGGCAGCAATTCTGGTAAGGCTCCATTTACCTCTAGTTCATCCCTCCTACTAGGGCGTATGTCCCCAGGGTTTCTTACTTGAGATTGGTGCAGGACCATCCACCTAGTGGGTACTGGTGAATCCTGTGTCTATCCACATTAGTGCCTTGAGGCTTATAAAATACCTTGCTTTGTTTTCTCAGAGACCTTATGCTTGGCTTTATGGTCTCCTGCCCCTTGTAGCTTCAGAATTCAACAAATACCCAGAAGGGGATACAAGCAGTTATCTAGTCTGTTCTCCACACCTCCCTTCTCACTGGGATCTTGGCCTCCAAAGTCTCCACTTATATCTCATGAGCCCCATAAGGCCACCCAAGCCTCTCTTGATCACTTTGTCTTTCAACACAGCTGTTCTGCCTAAGAAAACCATAGATACTCAGCCTTCTGCTCCGAATGTGCAATCAGCAGATGCCCCCAGGACAAATGTTGCAACACAAGTTCAGCTCACCTCTCTCCAGTTCCCCTTTCTATACAATCTTGGCCCCTCAAGACCTGATTACTTTAACAGCTCTCTTGTGTCTTTAAACAGATTTTTTAAAAATTCATCTTTATTCATTGTCCTCAGTGACAGCACGGATCTACAACAAGTTACTCCATGATAACTATAAACAGAAATCTCTTGTGGAGTTTTTTTCATCAAAATTTTATGGGGCGCCTGGGTCACTCAGTCAGTTTAGCATCTGACTGGATTTCAGTTCAGGTCATTATCTCACAGTTTGTGAGTTTGAGCCCCATGTCAGGCTCTGTGCTGGCAGCATGGGTCCTGCTTGAGATTCTCTCCCTCCATCTTTCTCTCTCTCTGTCCCTTGGCTTGCTTTCTCTCTCTCTTCTAATCTCAAAATAAATAAACATTAAAATATTTTTTAATTTGTTACAAATACAAAAATATGTTTTTATTTTTTATATATGTAGTTTAATCTAATGAAAATAAGACATAAAGGGGTGCCTGGGTGGCTCAGTCAGTTGAGAATCTCTTGATTTCAGCTCAGGTAATGAGATTAAGCCCTGTGTCAAGGTCTGTGCTGGGCATGGAGCCTGCTTAAGATTCTCTCTCTCCCTCTCCCTCTGCCCCTCCCTGGCTCATGTACACTCTCTTGCTCTCTCTCTCCCCCCAAAACCCAAAAATGTCCAGTATTTTTCATATGTATTTTTGATTACTACAATTGATTTTATCAAGTGTTCTCAGTATATTTATTGAAACTATCTGCAATGTAATAGTTACTCAGAACCACAGGGCCTCATGTGAGTGTTTTCTCTTCTTTTGCATCGGTCTTTGCTATAAATTTTCTTAATTTTTCTTCCTTTTGGAAGAACCCCCGATTGTCTTTTATATATACTTTTAACTCTCTAATTTTGTTATATTTTACTCATTGATCTCATTGTACCAATAATTTAGTTAGAATTTTGAATGGTCTCCACTGAAACTGCATCAATTTCTCTTCCTTTTCATTTTCAGAGAGAAAGGGTAATTGATTATTTAAAAAATGAAATAATGAAATACCACATGTACCATTATGAGTTCATAAAACATAATTAGGTTTTACTTCAGGTACTTATTACATTAGTAGGTACTTATTTTGAAGGCACATGGTATTATTCTGTTTACATGGTTTATGCTGTGCAATAAACATAAATGCAGTCGATTTAAATTCTTCAGTGGCAATTTAACATAGAAATTGAACTTGAATAGAATGTTATAAATAATAATGTTATTTCCTCTTTAGCATTGCCTTTCAGAAGGAAAAAAACTTAACAGTTTTTGCTTATAATCATTTGCAAACTAATTATAGCTTAAACATTAAGAGTTGACTGGTGGTTAATAGTTAACCCCAAACTCATGCAAAATTCTTCAGAACATTCCATTGAAATGCTGAAAAGACTGTGAGTTCTTTATTCACATAGAAGCTAATTATTTTTCTTTATTGCCTATTTAGTATGTATGAGCTTAAAGAGACATATCTGGAAAACACTTTCATCGAGGAAATAAAGCAATAGCTCTTAGACTTATATTACTCATTTACAGAAATGGAAAAATCAGAATAAATTCACTTTTACCAAGTTTATCCCTTAAAGAAGTTCCCAACCCCTAAAACCATCCCTACTTTCCACCCTCTCCACACACACATTTTTTTGGAGTAGTACCAACTGAAATGTTATAGGGAGTCATCTAAAAGCATGACAGATTTAAAGTGTTTTATTACAAGAAATCAAGAGAAATTAGTACCTTTTCTAAGTAATATATTTCTCCTTAGTTTTGTATTTATCCAAGTCTTTAGGAGAACAGAAATTCTTTCCAGAAAGGCTATGGGAAGACATAGTTTTAAAGCACCCAGTGCTTATACTCAAGTGGATTGGGGGAATCACATGTTCTTCCTTTATTTCACCAAAGAATTCCAGTGTTAGAAAAGACCTTCCAAGCCATCCACTCCAATCAAACATCTAATCCTGAAATGCTCTCCTCAGCTTGTTCAAAAGATTATCTCACTGTTGTTAGTTTCTTTTAGTGAGGAGAAACTCACAGTATAAAGCAGTATAAAACAGTTAAAACATCTTTACATCATAAACTGAAATCTCCCTGGAGCTTTTACACATAGGTCCCCCTTAAAATGTTTTCAGAGTCAGTCGAAGATGGTGGCATAGGAAGACACTGAACTCACCTCCTCCCAAATACAAGGGAACCCGCTTAAGACTGTCAACTAATCTCTCAGCAGAAACTTTGCATGCCAGAGAAAGTGGCAAGATATATTCCAAGTGCTGAAAGGAGAAAACTTTCAAACAAGAACACTGTACCCAGCAACACTGTAATTCAGAAGTGAAGGACCGTTTTCCAGATAAGCAAAAGCTAAAGGAGTTCAACACCACTAAACCAGGCTTACAACAAATATTAAAGGGACTTTTTTAAGGTGAAAGAAAAAGTAATAACTAATAATAAGAAAACATATGAAAGTAAAAATCTCACTGATAAAGACAAATATATAGTAAAGGTAGTAGATTAACAACTTGTAATTCTATCATAAAGGTTAAAAGACAAAAGTAGTGAACACATAAAATAAAAAGATGTAAAATATGACATCAAAACATAAAATGTGGAAGGAGAGGTAGCAAAATATATGGAGTTTTTAGAATGTATTAATTAAGTTGCTATCAACATAAAATAGACTGCTATATATATAGCCCATTATATGTGAACCTCATGGTAACCACAAAGCAAAAACCTATGCTAAATACACAAAAGACAAATAAGAAAGGAATCTAAACTTAACACTAAAGAAAAGTAGCAAGCCAGAAGGGAAGAGAGCAAGAGAAGGAGAAAGTAACAAAGAGGAAATACAAAAATGGCCAGAACACAATTATCAAAGTGATTAACAATAAGCACATACCTATCAATAATTACTTTCAAATGTAAATGGAATAAATTTTCCAATCAAAAGACACAGTGGCTGAATGGATTAAAAAACAACTCATCTACATCATGCTACCTGCAAAACTCTCGCTTCAAAACTGAGGATACACAGACTGAAAGTAAAAGTGTGAAAAAAGATATTTCATGCAAATGGAAACAAAAAGAAAGATGGTGTAGTTATATTATATAGCAGACAAAAGAGACTTTAACACAAAGAGTGTAATAAAACACAAAGAAGGGCACTGTATAATGGTAAGAGGGTCAATCCAACAACAGGATACAACATTTGTGAATGTTTATACATCCAACACAGAAGCACCTAAATATATAAAGCAAATAATAACACATATAAAGGGAGAAATGGATATAAATACAATAATAGTATGGGGCTTTACTACCCCACTTACATCAGTGGCTAGATCAACCAGACAGAAAATCAATAAGGAAACATCAGCCATGACATCTTACATGATACATTTAGACCAGATGGACCTAATAGATGTATACAGAACATTCCCTCCAAAACCAACAGAATACACATTCTCAAGTGCTTATGGAACATTCTCCAGGATAGATAATACATTAGGCCACAAAACAAGTCTCAATAAATTTAAGAAGACTGATATCATATCTAGCATCTTCTCTGACCAAAATGGTATGAAACTAGAAATCAATTTTGGAAAGAAAACAGGAAAAATGACAAATATCTGGGGATTAAACCACATGCTACAGGACAACAAATGGATCAATGAAGAAATCAAATGGGAATTCAAAAAAGACCTTGAGACAAGTAAAAATGGAAGTACAACAATACAAAATCATCAAAAAGCAGTAAAAGCAGTTCTAAGAGGAAACTTCATACCAATACAGGCCTACCTCAAGACACAAGAAAAATCTCAAATAAGCAATCTAACTTTACACCTAAAGGAATCAGAAGAAAAAATGAAGCCTGAAGTTAGTAGAAGGAAGGAAGTGATAAAGATCAAAGGAGAAGTAAATAAAATAGAGGCCTGAAGAACAATTTAAAAAAATCAATGATGGGGTGCCTGGGTGGTGCAGTCGGTTAGGCGTCCGACTTCAGCCAGGTCACGATCTCGCGGTCCGTGAGTTCGAGCCCCGCGTCAGGCTCTGGGCTGATGGCTCAGAGCCTGGAGCCTGTCTCCGATTCTGTGTCCCCCTCTCCCTCTGCCCCTCCCCCATTCATGCTCTGTCTCTCTCTGTCCCAAAAATAAATAAACGTTGAAAAAAAAATTAAAAAAAAAATCAATGAAACTAAGAGCTGATTCTTCAGAAAAAATAAACAAAATTAACAAACATTAGCTAGACTCATCAAGGGGAAAAAAAAGAAGGCTCAAATAAATAAAATAAAAAATGAAGGATAAGTTACAATTTATGCCACAGAAATATTAAGGACAAAAAAGTCTACTATGAATAATTACATGTCAACAAATTGAACAACACAGAATAAATGAATAAATTCATAGGAATATATGAGCTTCTAAGACTGAATCATGATGAAAAGAAAATCTAAATAGATTAGTAAGTGGCTTGAATAAGTAATGAAAAATCTCCCAACAAACAAAAGTCCAGGACCAGATGGTTTCACCAGGGAATTCTAGCAAACATCCAAAGAAGATTTAATACCCATCCTTCTCAAACTTTTCCAAAAAGTTGAGAAAAAGGGAATACTTCCAAACTCATTTTATGAGGCCAATATTCCCCTGATATCAAAATCCAGACAAGAACACCACACAAAAAGAAAAATAGGAGTGCCTGGGTGGCTCAGTTGGTTGTGCATCCAACTTCAGCTCAGGTCATGAATTCATGATTCGTTAGTTCAAACCCTGCATCAGGCTCTCTGCTGTCAATGTGAAGCCTGCTTCATATGTCAGGCTGTCAATGTGAAGCCTGCTCTGTCTCCTCTCTCTCTGCCCCATCCCTGTACATGCTCTATCTCTCTGTCTTAAAAATAAATCAACATTGGGGCTCCTGGTTGGTTGAGCATCCAACATCAGCTCAGGTCATGATCTTGTGGCTCATGAGTTCAAGCCCTGCATTGGACTCTCTGCTGTCAGCTCAGAGCCTAATTTGGATCCTCTGCTCCCACCCCCTTCTCTGCCCTGCCCCTGCTCTCTCTCTCTCTCTCATTCTCTCTCTAAAAAATAAATATTTAAAAATAAACAAATGAATAAATAAAGTTTTTAAAAAGAAGAAATAATAATCAACATGATATACCACATTACCAAAATGAAGGATAAAAATCATATGACCGTCTCAATATATGTAGAGAAAGCACTTGACAAATTCAATATCCATTTATGATAAAAATCTCAAAAGGTGGGTATGGAGGGAACATACCTGAACCTAATAAAGACTATATATGACAAACCCACTGCTAACATAATACTCAACAGTGAAAAGCTGGAAGCTTTTCCTCTAAGAACAGGAACAAGGCAAGAATGCTCACACCACTTTTATTCAACACAGTATTGGAAGTCCTAGCCACAGCAATCAGACAAGAAAAAGAAATAAAAGGCATCCAAATTGGAAATAAAGAAGTAAAACTGTCACTATTTGCAGATGGTATGATACCGTATAGAGAAAACTCTAAGGATTCCACCAAACACACTGTTAGAACTAATAAATATATTCAGTAAAGTTGGAGGATACAAAATCAGTACGTAGAAATTTGTTTCATTTCTATAAACTAATAACAAACCATCCAAAAGAGAAATTAAGAAAACAATCCCATTTATAATTGCATCAACATTTAAAAAAAATACAACCTAGAAATAAACTTAAAATATTTTAAAATATTCTGAATTATCACACAATGGTCTATATGAGTTTACATTGAAATCATTAGACATAGTTGTATTTTATGACTTGAAAATATTTCCATTGAACAGTTGAGAAAAAGAAAATGCTCATACTGATTTAGTATTTTGGTGAGCAGTTTACAGAGTTGTGTACACCACTAATATATCTTCAAAAAAGACTAAAATATTACTTATTATACCATATTTGAAATACGGTCCTCATCACCACCTAAAAGCCCAATGTCCTGTGAACCAAGCCTATGTATTTGCTTTCTGTGCTTGGCACCAATGAGTTCCAGAATAGGACTTTCCAGAAATTAACTGGTAACTTTTTAACTTTAATTTTTAAATTATAAACTATTCTATACAAGCACAAAAACTAATAATAAGGATAAAATTTTTTTAAAGGAATATTTCATCTCCCTATTTGCAATCCAACTATCCAGATGCATTCACTGTTGACAGTTTGGAATCTATTCTTTCATTCTTCTTGACCTTATTTTAATGCTTACACAAACACATACACCGTCATACAAATATTCCAAGTCATAACATAAACACGCCTAATGGTTAAAAAAAAAAAAGTAGCGATGGAAACAAAATCCAAGATTCGTGATCCTTCATCTATCATTCAACTCATTGTTAATGTTCCAGTTCCAATGTTCCTCTTTTCTTCTAGTTTCCTAGTGGTACTTGAAATTAGTATAGATTGTTTTGTATTTGGGTAAAATATGTAAGTAGTTGGTACTTTATCTCCAGGTTATTTGGAGTTTTGAAAGTGAAATTTTGTCAACTCACATGTTGGGCTAAATAACTCCTTGAGAAGCAGTGTGCCAAGCAGTTAATATAGAGAATTTAATTTGCTTCTTCTGAGTTTTACCATTGAGCTTTCTGCGGGAAAGCTCTCCCTAAAAACACACTTTATTGGCTCTAATTAAGAATGCATCCAGTAGTGTTCTCTCAGGCTTTGGATGCCTGCTGGCTTAATTTTTAAGCTTCTCCATTCTCGATAAAAGTGCTGAATTGAATTTAAAAGTCTATTCCTACAGAATTACCCCTTAGTGTGCACACCACTCACACTTCTGCAGAAAAGATTAAAATACTATTTACTACACATAGCAGACATTGTTTTTTAAAAAGTGAATGGAAAATGAGTCTATAGTTTAGCAATAATTTTGAAATGAAAGGTTATTTTGAACATATGGTTTCTGGTTTTTTGGTTTATTTTTACCCTGAACCAAGATAGAAGTTATTAATGGAGCCACAGAATATATGAAAATAGTTGTTAAAAGTCAGCAAACAGATTTGTTTCCTTTATCTTCAAAAGTTGAAATAAGTTGTAAGTATTTCTTTATAACCAAAGTGTGTATGATTGACTTTGGGATTTTCTCATTAGGTACACATTACCGTTGATTAGATGCCATGAGTGTCTTCCTTCTTTATTCTGCTGATTCCATTAATAAAGCGATGGCAATCTTTGGTGCCCTTAGTAACTGGTCCTCAACAGACTCGTTTTTTGTTTTTAGGAGACTAGTCAATATCCTGCTAACTGATTATATTCTTCCTACAACAGAAGCAGAAACTTCGCATGCCAAATTGTTTATTTAATTTCTCGTCAAACACATATTGCATCCTACCATGTGCCAGGCACTATATTAAACTATGAGGATATAAGGAGTTAATAGTCTAATGGAAGAAAACAGTTGCATAAAAAGAATTTGCAAAAGAGTATGGCAAATGCCACAAAGAGGTAAAAACGATATATATACATACACACACACACACACACACACACACACACACACACACACACATACATACAGTGAGGCACAAATGATCCAGCAACTAACTGGGCTCAAAAGAGTCTTATTAAACTTGGAAAAGGAGTTATTTATTCACAGGAGTCTGAAAGGTGAGGTCTGGATGGAAGAGATTAAGGCTGGGTAGGTCTGGCAGGGTGAAGAACATCTGTCGAGGCTTCAGGGACAGCACGGGCACAGGTGAAGACATATAGAAAGAAAGAAATGATGGAAAGATCAATGTAAACTTTTATTAAATTTCATACTTTTTGCTTTCAACTAGATTGAAATACTTATTTGGAGTGAAGTGATTACAGCGATCCCCATAGGGGCAAAAAGTGCTCTGATTTCTATAGAATCACCATCTGTGATGCAGAGAATCAACAGTAGTGAGGGGCAAAGTGATAAAGTGAAGAGCAGTGAAGAGACTGTTTCCATGGTCTAGGAGAAAAATGATGGCTAAAGAAGTCAAGTTCAGGATATAACGTGAGGCTAGAACCAAAAGCATAATGATATGGTTTGTAAGGGAAAGACCAGAATTAAACATGCCCCTGGGTTTTGGGCCTGGGGAACTGAAGGTATGTGGTGCCATTTCCTACAGGAAGAAACAATGCAGGAGGTGCAAGTATGTGTGTGTGTGTGTGTGTGTGTGTGTGTGTGTGTGTACATGCACACACATGTGCACATGTTAAGATAGAAGAAAACCAAAGATGCTGTTTGCTTATGATAAGTTTCAAATGCATCTTGTGGAGCTGTCCTTCGACAGCTGTGTGTAAGACTGTAGGGATCAGTGGAGAGAATAGGTGAGATCACCTAGGGAGTCTGTGCACACAGAGATACAAGGCCCAAGAACTGATTCCCAGGGCATGCTAATATTTATAGACCAAACAAGGAAGGAGGATATAAATACAATAGAATATTATTCAGCCATAAAAGAGAAGGAAATCCTGCCATTTGCAACAACATGGGTGGAACTTGAGGGCACTGTGCTACATGAAATAAGTTAAGCAGAGAAAGACAAATACTGCATGATCTCATTTATATGTGGAATCTAAAAAAGCCAAACTCACAGAAACAGTAGATTGGTGGTTTCAGGGGGAGGGTGGTGCACTGTGAAAGAAATGAGATGTTTGTGAAACAAAAACGTTCAGTTATAAGATGACTATGTTCTGGAGATATACAGCAATGTGACTATAAGTTAACAATACTGCATTGTATATTTGAAATTTGCTAAGACAGTAGATCATAAATGCTCTAACCACACACACACACACACACACACACACACACACACACACACACACATACAAACAGCTGCACCAGGGGATGGATGTGTTAATTAACCTTACTGTAATTACTTTATATACATATATATATATGTGTATATATATATATACATGATTTGATATATATGTATATATCAAATCATCATGTTAAACTTACCCAATCACCTTAAACCCATCACCTTAAACTTACCCATCACCTTAAACTTACCCAATGTTAATTGTCAATATCTCAATAAAGCTGGAAAAAACTGCAGAAGGGGCCAGCAAAGGTAAATGAGCAGAAAGAGCCAGTAAGTATTGTGATTCTGTACCTAAGTGAAGGAAATATTGCAAAGAAAGGGGGGTACTAAACTATGTCAATTTTTTTCTCAGAAGGTCAACAAGATGAGGCAAGAGAAGTCATCATGGAGTCTGGCAACATGGAGGTTCCTAGTAACCTCAGAAAAATCAGTATCAGTGATTAGTAAAGTAGATGGGATGAAAGCCTGACTGGAATAACTACAAAGATACAGAGAAGTAAGAACATAAAGACGTAAATGTGGCATTTACTTCAATGGGGGGGGGGTGGGCGGTATGCAGAGAAACAGGGTGATGCTGTAGAAAGTGTGAGTCAAGACAGGAACTTGACTTTAGGATGAATAATATTTATTTTTACATAGCTACTTATGTAATTAAGGTAAGAAATATAATAGGAGAATGGAAACATCCAAGTGGTAAGTGGGCACATTTTGAATGCAGAATAGAGGAGATTGTTGCAAGAGTCATTCTCATGAGTAGATGGGGGAAGGAGCCCATGCTCAGTGAGGAGGCTGGCCTCAGCTAGAACCAAGAGGTCATCCAGCTGAGTAGTCTGAGTACTGGATAGATGAGCTCAATGAAGGTAAAGTTCCCAACAATAATAAAGGAAGTGATCGTGAAGAGGAAAATAGTGCTAATTCCTCAGTGAAGGAAGAGTGACCAAGAGATTGAGAAACGAGGACAACAAGGAAGGTGAGTGGGGTGTATTTTCTGATGAGTTCTTCCAAGGAGATGCTTTTTGGAGCAAGGAAGGAGAAATGTGTCAGAAGAAGAAATAACGAGCAGATGGTTAAGTACATTCTACTTCCCTCCAAACCCACAATCTATTCATATGAGATGATGATAATAATAATAATAATAATAATAATAATAATAATGATGATTACCACTTAAGAGGAAAACAGTGTCCTTGAGATGAGCCAGGTTCATTTAGAACAACCAGGTGAAGAGGACATTCTTGGAAGATACGGGACATTTAATTCAGAACACTCTGAAAGTTCAAAAAAGGAGGCGGGAGGGTTTGGATGGATTCGAAGTGGCATAAGACAGTCCCATTAGAAGATCTGGAACACTATATAGGTGTTACATTTTGGACAGTAATAGATGTCCTGAGAGACATGAACTTTTGATACTGCATGAAGTAAACAGCAATATGAGGCATAATGAGATTAGGTCTGATGGTCTCTCTGGGGAGAGAATCAGAAAGCTGATTCTAGCAAAGGTGTCTCACAGTTGATGGTAAAGGGCTGATGGTGTCATGATATGGCAGCATGGGGGTGCACTGCTCAGACTTCCCTGACAAAGAAAATGTTCTGGTTAGCTGACAGCTTCCAGCTGCCTCACCTTAGTGACCCACTGCAGTGTTCACACCCACTGCAGTGACCCACCATCATCTGGGGTGACTCCCAGCCAGACCTGGCAAGGCAGAAGTACTAGAGACAGGTCATTCTGCCAAAAGCAGGACTCCTTTTTTGTGCCTTTGGGCCTCCCTATTGGCCTAGTCAAGACATTTTTAGGGCTCTCCTATATAGTGTGAGGCCCTTCCTATCCAACCCCCCCTTGTTTTCCCCTCTTTTTTGACAGATGCCAAAACTGCTGCCAGGTGTGAAGCTATCCTTGATTATGTCTGCCCTCTTCCCTTTTATCTTTTATAGGCATGTCCCATAATAAGCCTCTCACACTTATAACTTGGTCTTAGCACCCACATCCAGGAGGACATGAACTGACTCACTTGGGGAGAGGTGGAGAGGCTATGGAGCTGAGGTAATGTGAGCTGGATTTTACCGGACACCGTCATAGCTCTTGGATCTCTTTAGACATGCTGTGATCAGGCATGAACTGGTTTACAGGGGAAATGGAACTCTACGGATATTCCTTCAATCCTGCTTTAGATGGTGTTGCAATCAAGACAATGCAAAAGCTTTTCTATGACCACGGACATTACTACCCTCCTTGTACACCAAGTTAGGAATGCTACATAATAGCAAGAAAGTTAGGAAAAATGTATTGACAGCTTACTCTGTACCAAGCTTTAGGCTAGAGCCTTGCTCATTCATTCGGAATACTTTTAATGAATACCAAGATACATGGGGGCACCATCTTGAGTCAAAATCCAGGCCAATACTTGTTTTTAAAAAATCATTTACATCCTGCCTTGCTTATAGCAGCACTGTGCCTGTCTTAAAGCAAACATGTTCACAGGCTGTCATGTAATATAAATTCTCCTTGCTATCTTGCTGACTAGATGCTTCCTGCTTCTCCCAGCTGCATCTCAATTTTCCTCCTTGAATGGAGATAACAAAGGGTCTCTTTCTTGCCATTGCATGTTGTGAATGTTGCAAAAATGACAACATACTTCCAGGATACTGGAACACATGAAAATTGGTGCCTTCATAAAAGGAGTTTCTTGTGTGGTCCACTTCAGGGGTTTGTGAGCCTAACAAGTATGTCTGCCACTCAGCCCAGCCCGAGTGAAGGCAGGATAATGTTAGCTCCCAACTCATGAGAAACAGAGTGTGGGCTTCAGGTCCCTTTGAACTCTTGTATCACTTATCTGACTGGCTTTTGCCCTTTTCTGGGATGGCAGCTGTTTAGAATCTCAAACCTCTACACCCCTTTATTCTTCCCATTAGTGAAAGGCTTAATTAGGAGCAAAATGTGTCTTTGCATCATAAACACATTTTAGAAGTTAACAGGAGTCCCTGGCCCCTGCTAAATGCTAACCAAATGTGTTAAAATCAGCAGTTTGATGTTGCCCATAGAGACAGCTGGAGAAGGGGAGGGGGGTTTGAGGGAGTGTCTCACAGCTGGAGAACCCAGCAGGAAATGACACTATTGGAGACTTGCGACTAAGCAAACCACAAAGTGAGAGAACAGAGAGAAAGAGAGAGAGAATGAAAGTATTGGAAACCAGCCCAGCTGGGTCACAGAATTGGTAAGGGGATACAGCTTTAAACAGCTAAAATGAAAAATGATTAGCTGAGAATTGTCTAATTACTGAAATTAAATATAAAATCCACTAAGTGCTTACTATTTGAACTCCTGTGCATATGTGCTTTGGCATTATCCAAAAGTTTCATAAACTCATTTCTAAACACTTAGCAGTCATTAACTACAGGCTTTAGCCATAAAATTGCAAGAGTTGGACATTTCGAAACTCTCTTTTGCCTAGAAGTGCCATTCCTAGGAACAGATACAAGAATATAACATATGATTTGAGTTAGATATTCCTATCAGTATTAACTCTAATAACAAAAGATTTTCAAACAATGGAAATCATTTTAGAAATTACATACTACCAACAAAACAAAATATTATGAAGAATATTTGTACTTAGGAATTAATTTCCATGTGCTACAGGATGTTAAATGAATCTTTTCCTGTTGTCTTCTGAAATTCAATAGATAGTAAGTAACACCAAAGAAGAATGCTAGTTTCATCCATGCCAAGAAAAAGAGAATTAGCTTGATGATCATTAATCCCCATCACTGACCTAATAGCCTCAATAAGGGAAAAGTAGGAGTTCCAAAAGGTGATAAAAGAGAATTGGCAAGAGATTTTTCTGAGATGAAGACTGCAATCAATGGTTTTTCCCCCCTCTTCTCTTTGGGAAGGATAGAGTGCCCTCCCTCACAAATTGAGAAGGATCCAGAAGACTGTCCACAGAGTGATATCTCTGTAGGAAGGGAGGCTGGCATCCCTTACCTTGCCTAGATGTTTGCTGAGCTGCAGACACTTGTAGTCCTAAACCAGGGCAGCCTCACAAGTGAAGGATAAAGGAATTCTCCCAAGTTTGATGTGTCCATTGAAATTTCACATACACAATCAAAGACACTGGATTGCCTCTCATCTGGAGAATTCTAAAAGTAGGATTATGGCTAGAGCAGCATGTGATAGCAAGGCAAAAACAAACTTCCCAGCAAGGATGCATGAATTTCTTGAGAACCATGTGGATGCCTTGGAAGATAAATAGGCCATCATGAAGGTACCCTGGCCAGCAGTACAAGACCTTGGGTTCATTACCAGCATGAGCATAGGAGAAGACAGAAATTAGCTAGAGAGTGCTTTGCCCTTACTGGGAGCAGCATTGTCGGTCCAGTACAGCCTCCAAAGAATCCATCAATGCACCAGACAAAAAGCCAGCACTTATATACCTATCATGAAAAATACAGTAGCTACAAGAAATATGCAAGCATCACTAAGGACAAGCAAAAGACCTTTGTCCCTTTTCTCTCTAGTCTTTCTCCTTCCTCTAAACCTATAAAATATAGAAAGATTCACAAGAGAAATTTTAAAAACAAGAGATAGTAAGGAAGAATATCATGCCATATACTCCATTTTAAGTCCCCAAGCTACCACTCGAGCTAGCTGGAGAGAGAGGAGAAGGTTGAATTTGATGTGAGATTGACCTTGTCATTTAGACTGGCCTGGCTGGTCATAAAATATATAATTATTAATTATTATCATTATAAATAAGTATAAATAACATGCATATGATATAAATATTATTATTAATGTTAATATTATAAAATATATATTGTATGTACAGTCTTAGTTACCACAAGTGACACAATTTTCTAAGTGAAAGTGCCTATAAAGCTACATGATATAGACATAAAACATTTAGAAGTGGGCAAGTCAGCACTGCTCTTGCCTTTTTAAAGTCATGATTTTAAAGTCAAGGAAGTAAAAGCTTTTTCATATAGGTATTCCCACTGAGTATATCTCATTTATTACATCAGTAATATATAACACTGTGAGTTTAATAATTTTCAAGAAGGGGCACCTGGGCGGCTCAGTCAGTTGGATGGCTAACTTCGGCTCAGGTCATGATCTCACCAGTTCGTAAGTTTGAGCCCCGCGTCGGGCTCTGGGCTGACAGCTCAGAGCCTGGAGCCCACTTCAGATTCTTTGTCTCCCTCTCTCTGCCCCTCCCCGACTCACACGCTCTCTCAAAAATAAACATTAAAAAATTTTTTTACATAATTTTCAACAAAGTGTGCTACTTAGGCTATGCTTCCTATCCTTTTGTAAGTTCAAATCTTTTCAGCCATTAGAAGATCCACTGTTTGAGGCACTTGGGTGGCTCACTCAGTTGAGCATATGACTCCTGATTTCAGCTCAGGTCATGATCCCAGGGTCATGGGATCGAGCACCATGTTTGGCTCTGAGCATGGAGCCTGCTTGGGATTCTCTCCCTCTTTCTCTCTCTCTCTCTCCTCCCCCTCTGTCCCTTAACACTGCTTGAGCTTTCTCTCTTTCTGTAGAAAAGAAAAGAAAAGAAAAGAAAAGAAAAGAAAAGAAAAGAACAGAAAAAGAAAGAAAAGAAAAAAGATCCACTGTTTGATCCCAAAGCAAGGAGATTTAATTTTAAAATATCGAGGATATAGAACTCCAAGGAGCATTTGGAATATGACAAGTGAAATATCCTAAAATGGTACTTCCCAAAATGTGTTGCACAGAACTCTGTAAGATGCTCCATTGCAACAAAAAAGAGAGAGATGGAATCATACATGTTTGAGAAATTTATATTTGTTATCTTTTGTCTTCACAATTCATATTAGCATATTTAATTTGAGAAATGCTTCAATTTTTAAAAATCACTGATGTTTTAACCCAGCACATTTGATATGCCTCCCAGCATTCAGTCTCAAGTCCATGGAGGGATCAGATGAGCATCTGTGGAATAAATCTTTGGTACAAGTGCCTTGTCTATGAGTTCTCTCTGGGCACAGAGGGCAGTGGGAAACATAACTTTTTCTTACCTCTTCCCCTTGTGAATGCTGATTGAGGGTCATAGGAAAGTGAGAAAGAAAAGAAAAAGGCTAATGAAAAGGACATAACAGAATTTGGGAAGGATGAAAGTAAAGAGATATTGCAAGGGAGGTGGAAGCTGAGTGGGGCTGTTTCCTGAAAGTGAAGATACTGCTTCAAAAGGTAAACTTACAAGTGAAACTGTGACCTCAAAAGAGAGACCTCTGGCCCCAGCCTACCCACTGGCAAAGCTTCATTCACCAAAAGGATTTTGGATAAAGAAAAAGTTGACCCAATGGTTGGAACATGGAAGATGAGTAGAAGGCAAAGATGTATATATATTGCAGGCAAGATGGGGATATTGTTTAGGTCCAGATATGGGGTTGGGAAGGGAGAAGGATCTCACAACTCTCCAGAAGAAAAATATTCTTACTTTTCTCTGGGGAAGACAATTGCTGGCCTTGGTTGCAGGTAGTATGCAAAGTAGGAGTTTAAAATAGAACCAAGGAAGGAAACAGAAAATGCTCCAGGGTGGGTTGAAAAACTGCCTTGCCAAGCTCCATAGAGCATCGGTATATCAAATGAGCATTCAAGGTCCAGATCTGTCAATTCCACTCCCTTCAGAAGGAATGGGTTCTTAAAAATGCATCTATGCTATATTTAAATGAGGGAAACCTATCAGCCTCTCTTCGGAATTTACTGGTGGAAAGCAGCTGAGGGTTTTCCTTAGTGAAAATGACAAATAGCAGGGTTTGTCATTTAAGATATGCCATTACCTAAATCTTACTGGAAGGAAAGTGATTTGCATCAATTAACTCACTGGGTTTAAGGTCTGTTCTAATTTTTCCCAAGCCACAAGAACCTTTCCTGCAATGTTACCAAGGGGCTGCAGGCCAAGAGGAAAGAGGAGGGCTTCCTTTAAGTTCTTCAAAGTGACTGTGTTCCTTTCTTTTTTCCTCCCATTGTGGGCTGAGAGTCCAAGATCAAGGTGCCTGCATATTTGGTGTCTGGTAAGAACCCCTTCCTGGTTTGTAGGAGGCCATCTTTTTTGTTATGTCCCCATTTGGGAGATAGGCCAAGGAAGCTCTCCTGGATCTATTTTACAAGGTCACTATTCCCATTCATGAAGCCTCCGCCCTCCCAACCTAATCATTGGCCCAAGGCTCCACCTCCTAATACCCTCACACAGGGGTTAGGTTTCAACATAGGAATTTTGTGGGGGACGCAAACATTCAGTCTATAGCAGGCTCCAAAATCAGACTTTCTGGGTTCATATCTGTATGACCTTGATAAGTCTCTTAGTTTCTCCAGGTTTTCTTTTTCACATCTGTAAAGTAAGGATATAATGGTAAACATTTCATTGGGTCCGCTGGGTTGTTAACTAAAATGCTGTATGTAAACCAGGTAGCACCAAGGCTGGCACACTGTCAAACCTCAGTTGATAGGTAGCTTGCCAACTAGTTAGTCCTATCTTCCAGCCCAGATCCACCACATGGTTATAGGACTCAGGGGAGTGTCACCAATAATAGCTTCTCTGAGACACCTATACCTTCTTTTCATCCCTCAAGAAACAGAACAAAATAACACCCAGCCCACTGTGCTGAATGACACTCAAGCAAAATATGAGATCCAAGCAAGACCAGCAGAGATCACGCGAAATGGCGGGAGAGAAAATGTTACAAAAGACGACCAAAACAGGGCGCCTGGGTGGCTCAGTTAGTTAAGCACCCAACTTTGGCTCAGGTCATGATCTCTCACAATTTGTGGGTTCGAGCTGACAGCTCAGAGCCTGGAGCCTGCTTCAGACTCTGTGTCTCCCTCTCTCTCTCTGCCCCTCCCTGACTCGTACTCTGCGTCTCTCTCTTTATCAGAAAATAAACATTAAAAAAAATTTTGTAAAAAAAGATGACTGAAAAAAGAAGTAGAGGAAGAGGAGCCACAGCATCCCCAAGGAGTTAGAGTACAACATAGAAACCACCTGCTGAATGGGGGGTAAGGTTGAGTTCAGGGCAGGGCAGAGGGGCACAAACCACCAACGTGTAGTGCCTGCTTCCCTTGGGCATGGCAGGGCCCTAAACAGAAGGAGGGAGACTGTGTGTTTAGAGAGACAAAGCTGGAGACACCATGTAAATATACACGCTCCTGATGGATCAAAGTGCTATTTACCATCCTTCAGAGAGAAAAAAAAATCACTGAGGCCCCCTGGCGGGTGTGCTAAAGCAAATACCCAAACGATGAACTATTCAAAAGAACACACTCTTGCTTTGATCACAGGATGAGGCTGGAAGCAGCATTTTTCTGGTTACACTGCATCTTATCTACTCCTTTATTGATGCCAAACCACATTTCTTCTCTGTTAGAATTGAGGCCATTTTTTATTCCAGGCAGCTTTTCTAAAAAAGTTTTTTTTTTCTTTTTCCTAACCAGGGCTCAGTTTGAGAAGAACACTTTCTGATATAAACTCTGAAAATAATGTCAGGCCTCTACAGTTGCTAACCCTATGCTTTCCCCCTGAAGCAATGCTGAGCATAGCAATTTGAGCAAATAGACAACTCCTTCCCAGTAGTGTTA
Organism: Puma concolor; assembly: GCF_028749965.1. Classification (NCBI taxonomy): domain Eukaryota; kingdom Metazoa; phylum Chordata; class Mammalia; order Carnivora; family Felidae; genus Puma; species Puma concolor. Next base: position 51,503,595 of record NC_141679.1, on the reverse strand, counting down.
GGGATGTGATAAGTTATTCAGGGCGGTCTACCAAGACAACAAGAATAAAAAATTTTAGGTCAAACCTTGGCAGATATTCAATGCGGCCTTTGTAATTAAGTTTATTTTCTCAAGGCAATAATGGACACCATGAAGAGCTAATAAACAGGTGTGTATTCCTTTCTTTGGATTATTGACAATTATTTAGAATGCCATTTTATGCAGAAGGCAGGATAAGTGGGGCTATAAAAAAGCGATGGCCTTGCATTTGTAGTACAATTGATTTTTCAGAAGAAAGCTGAGCTATAAGGTGAGAGAACAGCACAAACGGCCACTAGTTGAAACTTCTGTCCCTACATGAATAAGTGATGAAAGAATATTGGTAAGTAATTCTATCAAGATGTCATTCCTGAAGCAGGCCGACTACGGTATCTTCAGTAGTTTTGATTCACAAGTAGGGAGGTGAATAAGTGAAAGAATCAAGCAAGTAACTCAGACTTCAAGTATTTACAAGAAGCACCAGCTAACACTTATATGGCATTCATAATGAGCTGGACACTGTCTTAAGCACTTTACATATATCACCCCATTTAATCCTTCCTCACCAAAGGGAAGTACTATTATTGTCTTCACTTCAAAGAAAAGAACACTGATGAGGGCGCCTGGGTGGCACAGTTGGTTAAGCATCCAACTCTTGATCTCGGCTCAGGTCATGATCTCATGCTTCGTGAGTTCAAGTCCCACTTGGGGCTCTGCGCTGATGGTGTGGAGCCTGCATGGGATTCTGTCTCTCCTTCTCTCTGCCCCTCTGCTGTTTGTGCTCTCTCTCTCTCTCAAAATAAATAAATAAACTTAAAAAAAAAGAAAGAAAACGGAGGCACAAAGACATAAAGCAACATACCCCAAGTGATACTCTAGCAAGAAATTATGGAAGTCTTAAGACTTCCATAGAATTGAACTTAGGTAAAATCGCTAACAGCCACTGTTCGACCCACCAGGTTCTCTTTGCTCTGGCTTGGTTATCACTGGCGTAGGTATTGGGAGGGAGCCTGGGTTTCTGAGTGACTGTGATGATTACAGGCCTCCTGCCAGCCGAGGTGGAACATCTCACAGGAGCACAAAAACACACCTTGGCTGTGTTAAGCCTGGGCAAACTTGAGGGTTGTCTGTTAGTGCAGTATGCTCCAGCCTACTCTGGCTGAATAGTGGTGACGCTGGCATTTGAACCCAAGCGGTTTATCTCCAAGGTCCATGCTCTATACCACTATGTTGCACTGCCTCCCACGTATGAGGTACGGCCTGCACACTTAAAGAGCTTACTGTCCTTGAAAATGGGCACACATTGCAGCAGCAGCCAAATAAAAATGCTAAGTAGCATCTGATGGATCTAGAAAATGAAACCCAGCATAAGCGAATGGGAAGTCAGAGAATGGGAAGATCAGTGTAGCCAGAGGTGTCGGTCTAAGCCCACTGGGTTGAAAGGGTAAGAAAGCCATTCTAATGAGCTCCAGTCAACTGGTGTGAGGTCATAAATCTCTTGGAATCTAAAGTAGGGAAATTAGAACAAGTGAGTCGCCTGTGAGCTACAGGTACACCTGGAAAGTCAGCAACTTCAGTAGTTTTCCCAGAGACTGCAGTTCCTCTCTTGTCTCTGCTTCTCTTAGCTTTTCTTCTGTTTCTCAGCTGTACTCTCCCCCCTCAGCCCAACGTGGCTGGCAGTCTCCCCGACAAGATCCATCTCTACCACCACTACAGAGGCTCTGTGTCACTTGGTTCAGGTTATTGACAGAATCTGCTTGGCTCAACCGGTTTCCCTTTGGCCCGACATAACCTCTGTTTCAATTACCTGCCAGGGAGAGGATCCCACGGTTTATGAGGCTAAGACGATCCCTTCAGCAGAAATGGGATGAGAGAACAAGTCCCAAGAAAAAGGTGTGTGATTAGCAATGGAGCCCAAAATGATTTAATCAAAGGAGAGTCGGATTTAGATGAGCAAAGAGGAATGTGGCCTGGGCCTTGCAGGAGGAAACATCAGCTTGTGTAAATACACCTGCTTGCTTGTAGGCAGTGAGGAAGCCCACAGTGACTAGAGAAAGAAAGCTCATGTTCAGCTCAGGGGTGAGAGGTTGGAAAGGTGAGATGAGTCATCAACAGATACTCATCAGTGACCTTCACCTTGACCTAAAGCTTATCTTACAAGTCTGCTCTTCCCTGTTCAACAGCAGCTTTTCTGACAATCTGGGCTGTGATCTCCACCTTGTCGAAGAGTGTATATCTTTTCTCTAAACTATGCCATTTCTTTCATTTGAACATTTCTTTTTTTTTAAGTTTTTTAATAATGTTTATTTTTAAGAGACAGAGAGTGCAAGCTGAAGAGGGGCAGAGAGAGGGGGGGACAGAGGAACTGAAGCAGGGTCTATGCTGACAGCAGAGAGCCCAATAACAGGGCTTAAACCCACGAACTGTGAGATCATGACCTGAGCCGAAGTCAAACACTTAACCAACTGAGACACCAAGGTGCCCCTTTTTGAACATTTCTTAACCTCTTTCACTGATCTCCTATGTTTTATAGAAATTAATAAACATTTCTTACATCCTTCACAAAACAGTAAGCCACCTTAAGGGAAGGGACTAAATTTCATACCTATTCCTAGCACCTAGCTCAGTCCCCTTCACCTAACGAAGTTTCATAAACGTTAGATAGAGTAATTAAAAATAAATAAACCTTGTCTTAGGAAGAACAAAGAGCCAACTGACTTACGTGGCAACATCACAAAGATTTAAGTCTTTAAGACTTGTTTGCTTTTCAAAGAACCTCTAACATTTTAGAAAGAAAGGTTCTTAATTACTACCATGACCCCCCCCCCCCCCAGTGCTCTTCCTCCGTTCACTGACTAGTCTGGAGGTGTAAGGGGCCTCCCTCCATGCTCCTCAAAATTAGCAAGCCACTTTTCAAAATAATGGACTAAGTTTTAGATATTTGAGTCAATTGCATAACACAATAATATCTATTACTAGATTATAATGGCTAGAAGTGCACAGATTTAGTAAAACAGAGACTTTTCAAGCCATGATCTGAATCTCTCAGCACTACCTGACCTTAGGCAAGTTACTTGCCTTCTGGGAGTAAAATACCAGATATAATGATATTTATCTCACATATTTCCTATGAAGATTGTGTGAACAAACACATGTAAATTTCTTAGCCTAGGAGCACATAGTAGGTGTTAAGAAATACTTGATCTCATCCTAGTTTCCTCTTTCCTTTGCTGAGAACTGCCTTTTGCTAAACTGGGTGATGTCACATAACCATGTGCCATATTGCTCTTTGGACAGAGGGACTACCTGCAATTTAGACTGCTGAATAGAACCCCCAGTGCTAAATTGTACAGCCACTCAGGCCTCAATGGCCTTTGATCTCTCCAGAGTGCTTCATCTTCTCTGGGCAGCGACTATGCGTCCTCGTCACTCTGGAATAACAGAAGGTCAGAGCAGAGCCCCTCACCATTGCAAGTGACAGACTATCCGAGGCACATTGCAATTTGGCTCATTCCCTGTTATGACAATGATGGTAACAAGAACTGAAAATGGCACAACACAAATCCATTCCTGAGACCAAAATTGTAATAAAAGTGGGAAATTTTACAGGAGCTGATATCCCCAGAACAGGCTTCTGATTGTAATTGTGTGGGTTTTTATTTTTTCTTTATTTCTTGTTTTTTATCATCCTGGGTTCAGATCTTGGTATTGACAGTCAGTGAAAATTGTGTGGGAAAACAATGATGTCGATCTAGTAAAAAGGTTGTAAAATTTGAATAGACCAAGGCAACAAATAAATGTTGAAGATAGTTCCCTTTGAAGAATTAATTTTCTTACATTATACTTTGACATAATAAGAAATTAGAACACACCAAGATCATGGTGAATAAAATTTGCATCTTGTAAGACAGTCTGTTAAAACAGTGGTTCTCAAATGGGAGCAATTTTGTACATACCCCCACCCCCAAGGGGACATTTGGCAATATTTAACGATACTTTTCATTGTCACAATTGGGAGGGGTGTGTAACTGGCATCCAGTGGGTAGAGGGAAGGAATGTGGATAAACATCCCACACTATACAGGCCAGGCCCCCACAACAAAGAATTACCCGACCTAAATTGTCAATAGTGATGAGGCTGAGAAACTTAATGTTAAAAGAACTCAAACTTCTTGCTTTGCTTAAGTCTAATACCATAACATTTCATTATTAAATACTTCTGCATCTCATTTTCTTGGGATTTAGTAAATGAATTTAAAAAAAAAAAAAAAAGGAAAACAGATAAAATAAAAACTGGTAAAATAGGAACTAAAAAAATAATTTCAAACTTTTCAGAAATCAGTATGAGCCATGTTAAGTAAACACTGTACCAAGTCACCCTCCTCATTAGCATACTCCTTATTCCTAACACTTGTATTTCACTTTAAACATCACATTCAATTTCAATGATTTCATCTGATCTTCACTAAAGCCCAAATATAAATATCTACAGTTTAAAAAGGACTAAGACTCAGAGAGAGTAAGTATTTGTCCAATGAAACATGGGTAATAAAAATACCCTGGGACAATGAGAAAAATGAATGTTGGGATCAGGAGCGCTGTGTTTCCTAATGTCTCCCATTCAGCAGCCATGTGGCACTGTTTTAACCTGCAAAACCCTGGCTTCCCTGCCTAAACAACGGGAGTGGTGACAGCTAGCTCAGGGGGTCACCACAAGGATTGACCAATGGCATGGATTCCAAATAAAGGACCTCACCTGATGTGAAATAAGACACAGAGGGGGCAGAGTGCCAGGCCCCAAGCCAGATGTTCTGATTTCAAATCCAGTGCACTTTCCTCCATGCCATGAGGGAGGGCCCACCATGTGTTTATAACACCACAGGCATTGAAGTTGTTGATTTCAGTAGCAAATGTGTACGGCTTGCCTAAGGAAAAAGAAAAAGAAAAAAAAGAAACATCTTAAAATCACTTAGAACTTTTTTTACTTTCAACTGTATTGTTCAAAATTGACAGGAGATTTCTTTCTCAGCCAGGACAAGATAAGCAGAAACTTTCCATTTTCCATGATTGAATACTGTGCGTTTTTGTGTGTGTTGGGGGTAGGGATGGGGAGAATGAAAGCATCTCAAAACAGTCTAAGGCAAAAAGGGACTTAATCATCTTCAGTGAAATGAAGCGAACATGCTTTTATTTGTTCAGAGGAATCTTAGACCAAGAGAGTGTATTTTTCTCAAGCATTCAGCAAATCTTTGGGGGTCTGAATCAGAAAGAAGCAAAAATTAAAAAGAAAAATTCACCCTATAATTCTATGTCTGGGAACTAATCTAAAGGAAAAATAATATATATATATAATACATATGTACTATATAATAGACATAATTTTAACATCTAACACACAAACTATAGTATCATTATTACAATTCTATAAATTATGTAATCTTTTATAAATATGAAAAACTGAAACCAAATGAAATATCCAGCAAAAGGAGAATGGTTAAGCAGTCATTAAAAATTATGTTAAAGGACAATTATAACAACACAATTAATGTCTGCTAAAAATAGTGGTTAAAAAAAAGCAGAAACAAAATTGTAGATATAAAATAAACTCAATTTTGTTTTTTGGAAAGCCTAAGCAAACAGATAGGAAACAGTCTAAAATGTTATAGTGATAGGATTATAAATAATTTTTCATCTTTCTTATTTTCTGTTTTCCAGCTTTATAAAATAAGTATACATTCATGTTACAATAAAAAGAACAATAAATATAACAACAAAGATTGCTTGAAAAAAAGGAGTTGAAATAATATACAGAATTTTATGTGGGGAATTTGCTATTGCAAATAAAATAGTTCAGTAAGGCAGGGGTAAGAATAACTTGATTGTTACACCATTGCAAAGCCCTTAAGACCAAATTCCTCTCAGCCCATCAATTTCACATTGATTTCATCTTGACATGTAACATGCCCCTCAGTTCTACAATAAAAGAAGCCATGAAATATCAATGGTGACTTCTAGAAGACACATATACACATGTTGATTGAAGATTAATTTCTCAGCAGGGTGCCTCATCATCAATATCTTGCCTTTTGTGTGACATGGGTCAAGTGACCTTAATGATTAATAAAGGAACCTATTTTGAGCTGGCTCTGGGTTTCCAGAAAATATGAGTTATTTTGAACTAAAGGCATAGAGGATGCTCTGGTTTGGCCATACATTTTATTACAGAGCATCACAATCCAAGTAAGAGATTATCTGAATGATCTGAAATGCTATTGAAAGCTACCATACGTATAAACTTGCTGATAGATGATTCTAAATATGGGAAAATCTTCCTGTTGACCTGAACTATGTCCCATGATATATCTTTCCCCCCTCCCCCCCCCCGCTTTTCCTTTTCTTTTTCACGCATAATTTTCCAGCAAAACTTTCAATAGTACATGACTTTTGGTGGAGATGGATTAAAGAGAACATTTAATCAAATGATCCTGATGATTTCATCAAATGGGCTAAATCGGGTAGGCATTTAAATAGCTGAGTTGAAAGTTCAGTTTAATAGGAAGTATAGATTCATAGCAACAGAAACATGAGGACAGAATAGATTTAACAGCCACCTTTTCATCAACTTAATGAAAGCAATTAATTGGTCCAAAATACCTAATCCCTACCATGTTTGTGTAAAAATCTACTTTGGGCATTCACAACTACCTCACTTTCTTCCCCACCCAGAAAGGTCATTTCTATAATATGTGAACTTGCCCTACCCTAGTGCTACACAATTTTTTCAACCAAATATAGGTTTCTGTCCAAAGTTAAGTTAATGAGGTTCTCTCTTGACAGAAGGACAACTAGGAAAAAAGGCAATCAGTCAGTTGCTGCAAATGCCTTTAGAAATGAATGATGTGAGGGGCACCTGGTTGGCTCAGTTGGTGGGGCATGCAACTCTTGATCTGGGGGTTGTAAGTTTGAGCCCCACGATGGGTGTGGAAATTACTTAAAAGTAAAATTAAAAAAAAAAGAAATGAATGATGTGCATGTGGTCGTCTTCTGTCAGGTGGATGAAAAGGCAGAAAAAGCTGAACTGAAGTAAATGTGGAGAGAAGAGAAATGTGTTAAAGTTTGATACAGCCCAATATGCAGACCCCTCTTCTCTACCCAAGTTCTAATCCAATTGGGAGACTCAGGAGATATGCTAACATCAAAATACCCCCTTCATTTGTGAGCCATTTGGCGATCCCAGCTTTAGGTGTGACAGAGTTGCCTTCCTAGTTCATAATCCCAGATTAGGTAGGCCTATACCACAGTTTTTCCCTGCAGGCATCTTCCAGGGTTTTTAACCATAATCAGATGAAGGCGCCAAGTAGAATGGATATCCTCTGTAAGCAAATAACCTCAAAACAAAGGAAAAGGCTGAGCCTAACATGTCCAATTTATTCTTCCAAATTCACCCATGAGGTAAATTACCCCTTCCCAAGGAGGAGTGAGTGAGAAGGTGGAGCGTAGCCAGGAGTCCAACACTAACAGGTCTTTCCACATGGGAACATGTGATAGTTGGACTAAGAGTATGGACTATATTCCAACTGGGCTGCTCTTAGATTCCATGAAATAACCTAGGATCCTTCTCATAAATTTCGCTTAGGCTTAGATTAATCTGAGTTGGTGTCTATTACTTACAATCAAAATCATCCAGAGACAAGTGTTTGTCATTAGCATTCCACATTGGACTACTGAAGGACAATACCAGACCTAGCCTAGCATCAGGAGAGTTAGTTCTATTCTCTCCACATTTTCCCTTCCCGTTAAAGGTAAGAAGGTAAGACCCATAGGGATAACATATACATGGCGCCCATAGCACTTGCTTTGGGCTTTAATGAGCCCCATTATTAGAGAAAGACAGAAGTAATTTGAGTCCCCAAAACTCTCTCACTTAGAGCCCATTAGTTGTGTTACACTGGACAGGAAAAGCAGCACAAAAGAGTTGATGATGCAGAGGCCCAGAGACAAGATCCTCAGGCATGAACAGGCTGCGAGGTGGAAGCACATCAAAGCTCTAATGAGGCCATGCAGGGGACCCTGTGATGTGCCACACATGCCCCGTAAGGACTGAGGCATGTATTCCTCAGCTACCAGTAGTACTGGTAACTGCTAGCTTACAACTTGGTCCCTTTCCCAGGGTTCTCCCTTACTGAAAGAGAGCTGTTTCCCCCAAAGTATGCCCCTGCTTCAAGAGGACAGTGGGACAGCCAACATCCAATGACTGTTGGGGAAGGGGTATAGGGACCTGGCTCTCTTTCCTCAATTCCAAATATTTCTAAAGAGCGATCCCAGGTTCAGGTTCAGAGCTCCCCCTGAGATATACTGAGGCCCCTTTTGTGACTATTTCACAATTCAACCTCTCCCTTTGCCTAATCTTACTTCCCTCACTCCCTTCCAGATTTATTCCTAAAACCACTCCCCATTCAATTTCCTGAATGCAAATCTCTACCTCAGAGTCTGTTTCCTCAGGGATTCAATTTGTGACAGTCCAGATGTTCAGAAATAAATAGTATCTAGGACATTATAGACCGACAGAACTTTCTGTGGTGGTGAAAATGTTTCATAGCTGTGCTGTCCAATATTGTAGTTACTAACCACACAAGGCTATTGAGCAATTAAAGTATGTCTGGTGCTACTGACACAATAAACTTATAATTTGATTTAACTAACTTAAATTTAAACATATACCTCTGGTTTGTGGCCACCATACTGGACAACACCAATCCTGAGTATTAGGATAAAAACAGAAATTTCGTGTCATGCCATGATCATACGAAAAGCCTGTGGAAAAGAAGTCAAACATGGTGGCAAAGGATAAGTAAGTATTGAGTGCAAAGGAGGACAGAGGTCCAGGTTTTGAAGACAGATAACAACAAGCATAATAGTAACTACTGAATACTTAGGCTAGTTAATATTATCCCCATTACTCAGATAAGAAAAAGGTGGCTCAGAACTTGTGCAAGGTCATACATGAAGTGAGTAGGAAAGTTAGAATTTAAAAATTACTCTAAAGGAGCGCCTGGATGGCTCAGTCGGTTGACCATGCAACTCTTGATTTCAACTCAGGTCATGATCCCAGGGTCGTGGGATCAAGCCCCACATCAGGCTTCATGCTGGGCATGGAATTTGCTTAAGATTCTCTCTCTACCCCTTCCCCACTAGTGCTCACATGTTCTCTCTCTCTCTCAAAAAATGAAAAATAAATATAAAAAAGACTCTAAAGCTTATGCTCTTTTTGAAGTGTTCAAAAAGCAGCAAACCCAGTCCATAAGTGAGCAGCAAATATCTCCACATATTCTTAAGCCTTAATCCTTCTTATCTTGTTTATGATTCTTAATGTGCCTAACTATGTAAGAGAAACTATGTAGGAGGAACTGCAAGACATCCAGTGAGTCCTAGCTACCATCTGTTGAATATCTAACATGTGCTGGATGCCTGAAACTGATACTGAGATGAATAGGAATTAAGACATGATTGTAACCAGTGGTAAGTATAGCTAGAATTGTGTCCTTCCTGTTGACTGTCCATACTACAGAGCCCTGAGGCACAGTAACTGCTCAAAGGTACCACGGGCAAGTGCAAACACGGCTAAGGCTGTGGTTGTAAATCCCCACATTCCCTCTCCTCCTAGAGAACCGCCTGCCCCCTGTGCACAGGAGTGACCTCTGAGAAGGGAGGAGGCAAGTTCACAGAAGCAGTTCCAGGGCACACCAGTCACATATTCTATGTGAATGGCACACCCCGACACTGTAAGAGTGGCCCCGCATGAACCTCTCTTTGTGCACAACTTTTCTAGGACCCACTCTGATTCCTGGTTGGCTTTTAATGATTGATTGAGTGATTGATTGATTGATTGATTGATTGAAGAATGGGGTAGAGAGGACTCCTGGGCCTATCACAGCAAATTAGCAGCACAGGGGCGCCTGGGTGGCGCAGTCGGTTAAGCGTCCGACTTCAGCCAGGTCACGATCTCGCGGTCCGTGAGTTCGAGCCCCGCGTCGGGCTCTGGGCTGATGGCTCAGAGCCTGGAGCCTGTTTCCGATTCTGTGTCTCCCTCTCTCTCTCTGCCCCTCCCCCGTTCATGCTCTGTCTCTCTCTGTCCCAAAAATAAATAAACGAAAAAAAAAAAAATTAGCAGCACAGAAGATGTAATCAAAATAGAGATGTCCTTTAAGATTGGAGCTAACCAAAAAGAGAACGTGAAAGTCAGAGATTTTAACTGCTGTACTCCTCCCAGTGAAAGCTTCATCCCTTAGCCTCAGGGCCCTGAGCTCCCATGCAGGTAATTTTGGGCCACCTATACAGATAGCAGTCTGGATCCTTAAGGAGCTCACAGCCATCTAAAGAAGACACAGCAATAAATTATTGCTCTTCAGTGATAACTTCTATGGGAAAGGAATGTACAGATGCCAGTGGCCCGTGAGGAGGGACTATTCAGAGCTTCCAGGGTGCCTTCTGTTATAGCTGTTTTCAGCAAGGTAAGAACTAGGCAGGATAGCTATTGAATAATAGCTTAGTTTACATACACAACCCAAGGTATGTTTGTGAGACACTCCTAGCAGTCAACCCCAGTGCAGAGAGTCAGTGCTTTTCTAAAAGGGACCAGCTCTGTCAATGACTTTTTTTGTTCTGACCCAGCTTAAGCTATCTATCAGCCAAAGAAGGAAAAACATGAGATTTATGTTTCAGGTTTTCATGCCATAGCCAAATGCACGATAGAGGTTTACAATTTCCTTTCTTCCAACAGATTAAGCATATGCACAAAAGTATGGTCAAAAAGGTTCAGCAAACCTCTTTCAACTCATTAATTATGACCCCAGACAATTTCAAAGTTGACCTCAGAGCACCTAAGGTCAGTAATAAATTTTCCAAATAACCTTCTTCATCCACAATCCATGAGGCAAGACATGTGGACTCCAAAGGGCAGAGATGGTTCCATTCATCGTTGTATTATCAGTACCTAGCATGCCAGATAGCCAGCAGATGCTCACCATGTATTAGTCTTCCTTCTCCATACAGTAGTTCATAACTTTCAATACACATTTGTAGAGCATCTGTGTGCCCAGCATCATTCTAAAGACTGAGGGGAAAAGTAAGACAGGCTGGTCCTTTGTTCTCCACTGGCTTACAGAGGACACTGAATACATGTTCTTTGGATTGAATTGTTGACTGAGTGGTTCACCAGGATCAGGCTCAGAACCACACACAAAATCTGAAAAAGTCCAACCAACTGAATCCAAAAAACTGATCTGAGATATAACCAAAGGATATTGGCTTGAATTTCTCCAGCACAGTTGTGAGCACTGTCTTAATAGACCCCTGTTGATTTATTTCTTCCTATACCCACTCCACCCTGGCTTTTGCTGAGCAATAAAGCCTAGGATGAAGTCTTCTGTCCATGGCCATAGGATATGTGGAAACACACAGATCTACATAGAGCTTGAACTGATGTCCCTCATTAGCATCATGCTTTCACCAGCTGGGCACACCTACCGCAGATGTGCCCAAATGGATGTGCTGTCATGTGGACACAGCTTTACTGTATGTTCTTCAATATAACATAGAAAATTGTTCTTCCAAGTTGTAGGCAAACAGCTCTGAAATGGACAACTTAACTTCTGCATTTTGTGACTTTGTGAGTGTATCTCTAGATTAACATTATGGAGTTTATAGAGGTCTCCTTTTTTTTTTCTCCCTGGGCACTCTGGTCTATAAATCATGCTATTTATATTTGTTTGCCCCTAATTGTCCAATGAAAACTGTCCTTGTCACTGGAAAATAAGGATGAGTGGTCATACAGTGGCAGAACACGGGCAATCACAAATAGTCAGGAAAACAAAAACTAGCAACAAGATGAATGTACTGGAAGCAAGCGTAACAAAAAGAGGAGGCAGTGAGCACGGACCATTGCTTCAGCCACACAGCCAGTGCCTCTGCGCATAAATGCTCAGCAGGCTTCAGAGGGAGAGCTGGAAATAAGTTTACACCGGAGGCAAAACAGACTGTCAAGTCAACTTGAGGCCAGCAGAAGAACAGGTGAGAGGAGGATGGACATGATTGGCAGGGTCTGCTTGGCATTGGCTGCATCACATCCCAGCCTGTCTAACCTCCTCAAGGAACAAGGTCTCTTGACCATAAGCCAGTGTGGAAGGCTTTTCTGGCTTGCCTCTCCCCTGTGCCTCCTGTGTCCTAGACTAAAGGAAGGGATTGTATATAAAACAGATGGGCTGAAACCTAGGGCTCAGGAATACATGTGACACACAACACCAGTGTTTCCTGTTCTCCTGTCAGTAGTTCACCTAAAAGAGAGTTCCCCAAACAGCCCCCAAAACTGCAGCTGCCAAAATTTAACTTGTTTTGAAGCTCAAGCAACTTTGATGTTTTCTTAACACAGTCAGGCGCTTCATTAAAGCACTATGGAGTATACCAGCTATGTTTTCCCTGGGGTGAGCTGGATGAGATCCAAGCTAGAATACCAGACACACACAGGCAAAATTACACAGGCACGGAGGTAAACCTCATTATCTTCCCAAGACACACTTTTACCTGCTTTAGTTAATTGTTGTATTTGTGCAAGGAGGGGAGTCCCTTCATCAAAGAAAGATTTTTGAGAGACATGTGGTGGTCTAGAGTCTATGGGAACCTGTCCAATCATAGGCTTACAAACTGGAGGCCCAAGCACAACAGCTAGCTGGGAACAGTACTTCCTCCAACGTAGGGGAAGGTGATGAAGCAAATTCCAGGTCAATTCAGAGAAACCCTTTGTTCCCACCTAATAGGTCCCACAAAAGTGATTTCTTTCAAAACTGTAACGTGTCCTATTGGTATCAGGATTATTTTGACCTTAAGTTTGTTTAAAACCAAGGGACAGCACTTGGGGGTGGAGGGGTAGAAGAAATGTTTTGAATTCACTGACATGCTCCCAAGACTTTAAGCAGTATAGTATTTATATTAAGAATTGAGTTCCTTCAAAACTACATGATTTCATGCAACAATCCCCAGTTCCTTTATTCATTCATTCTTTCTTTCAACAGTATTTATTTTCAATGTGTCAGTCATTGTGCAATAAGAATATGGCAATAAATAAGACAAAGTATGATTCCTCTCTTTTTATAACTACCCAATTAAATATGTAATAAAGTGTGGATTTTTAAATGAAAGAGTATGGGCAGGAAGCAACGCACACACATGGGTCACAAGCCTAACTTATTTACGAATGTGGAATGTGACAGCATTGCCAAAAAGGTACACCACCAGGACACCCTGGGTTATGCTGGGGTAACTAACAGCCCAAAGTCTCAGGGACTTAAAGTTCCTTGCTAACCCTAGATGTCCATGGTAGTCTACCAGGGACCTCTGATGATCATGGTTACTCAGGAACCCCGGCTGAGAGACCAGCCATCAACTCCAGTGGTACCAAATGCTAAGCCAGAGAGACAGATAACTCTAAGGGTCTGTCACACATATCACCCTGCTCAATTCTCTTTGGCCAAGACTAATCATGTGCCCCATTCAACTAGGAAGTGCAATCATCCCCGGTGCTCAGTAATGACTTGGACAACAAGTAATGACTCTGGGCCATGAAGAAGGAAGGGAGGTCAGAGGCCTGAGGAAAAGAATTCCAGCCATATACCAAGGTGATAACATGTGTGAAAGCCTTATAATTCTTCTTCCCTGGAGGGCACTTCTCTTCTCTAGACCCAATTAATTATATGCCTGCCTCCAGACTAGACTACAAACTCCCAAATCCATACTTGCTAGCACAGTGCCTGACGCAAAGTAAATGTGCAGTACATATGCGGAAATAAGAAAAATAAGATTGCCTTCTGGATTGGATATAATAGATCAGATCAAGATTATGAAAAGTTCATTGCAGAGCCATAACCACCTCTGGACCAAAATAGATACTTGCTTGGAGACTTTGCTGACCTGCCTCCATTCCATTCCCACTCAGAAGGAACTGACCCCTTCTTCCTTCATACCCCAAATACAAACTTTACAGTAACTTTAAGGACCTGCAACACCTTTTTACTTGCAGAGGTTTGTCTCTTTCATCCTACTAGATGTTGAGGCCTGGGTCCCATCTTATTTGCCTGTGTAGCTATGTGTAGACCAGTGCCTGGCATGTGGTAGGTGTTCAATAAACATCTATTGGGTGATTGAATGAATCTGAATTAAAAGGTATCAATAGAAAGCTGGTTGGATAGCTATAGAAGTGTGGGGAAATCAGGTTAGTTAGATACTGTTCGAAGAGGGGGTCAATAGACTGAAACAAACACCCATTTCAGTGACAGGTATGTCTCCCAGGGAGAGATGGGTGCTGCAAGTTATTGTAGCCTAGTTTGAGTTGGATTTAACTCACATGAGTGACTTCCTCTACTCTAATGCCATGTTGACACATGACATTCAAGACAGAACAGAATGTGTTATCCGCTTACATGTACATTCTGGTCTCTCCAAAACACCGTTTTCTTTCCTCTTCCTCTCTGCCTAGACCCTGCACTTCTGCCAGAAGCCAGTCCAAGATAACCACAATAGCATCCACCTTGCATTTGTATCACATTTGAACTTCATAGATGACTCCAGGTCTCTTATTTCACCATCCAGAAAGGCAATTTTTGTGGCATCCAGCCATAAATCATGATTTGTTGTCATTATCAATCAGAGGAAGAGAAAAAACAGTGTGTTGTTTTTCACCTCCCCTTCAGGTTTGATTTTGCAGAGGAGCTGAGATGCTGTTCAGCCTCCTCTCTCTCTCCCAGCTCTACTGGCCTTAGCAACTGCCTGAAACAGCAGGGCTCCAGGCAAATATTCAGGCTTGTAACCACAGAAATCCAAATGGAATGTCAATTTTCATGCATTCGAGGTAAACCAGGCTGCTCTAATTCTCAGGAATTGTATGTTCTGCCAGGAGACCTGCCCCCACGGCGACAAAAGCAGCCTGTTACTGTCACCACAGTTGCTCAAGGAAGGGCTTGTGAGCTGCAATTTTTCACACCATTAATGCATTGCTTACACCAAGGAGCACAGCTAGCAATCCTGGGATTGCATTAGAGGCTTTGGTGAGAAGCCTGGAGATGGCACTGTCGAGGAAGTGATAGGTGATCACTGGGACTCTACCAGCTAATTCTGTGGGGAGCCACCACTATTTATGTGTTTACAAGACCTATGCTTCTGATTGTAATGGGGCCCTTGACAAATGGAGGGATTTTTGCATTGCTGCACTTTAGTGGGACTAAAAGGATGCCAGCATCAGTTTTCAATGCCTTTCCTGATGACCCATGCATAATAGCTTCCTGTGCATTGGTCTCAAGTATCCATGATTCGTCTTAAAACAGATACTTGCAAGTTTCTAAAAATGCTAGTCATTACAGAACTCTATACATCCTAAATTTCTAACGTGAGACTTATGGTATTGTTAACGGTTAAGAGCATTTCCTTTCCAGGTGTACTGCCTGTATTCAAATCCCTGTTACTTCACTTTCTAACTCTAAGTCTTCAGATAAGTTACCCTCTAAAAGTCCCAGATTCCTTATCTTTAAAAGAGGGATAATAAGAGCAACTACTTATGGTGAAGAATAAATGAGAAAATGAATGTACAGAGCCAGACATAGGAAATTATAACTATTATTTACTTGTTTTTTTTTTTTTAAACTCATGTTAGGGTTTCACAACATGATAGAAGGATTAAAAATTAATAGGTAGAAATTACAGGAAGGTGTTTCTTACCAGTATCAAGCAATGCCCTGGAAAAAAGGACATGCCTTCAATAAATACTCGTTGAGGACTTAACTATTGTATGAGCCACTAGGCTCCAGGTAGATAAGATGTCTGTTGCTAGATGTGTTTAGGTACAGGATGGGCCTGGTGAAAGCAGAAGCCAGCAGAGTGTGTCTTCCACCCCAGCAAAGCTAAGGCAGCCTAGGGTGACTCTGGGGTAAGGAGAGTTTCAATCGGATTTCTAGTCTGAATAATCAACCTGCACCCACTTGCATCAACCCAAAGTTGTGTGGGGGCCACTTCATTCTGATAGGTGTCTACATTAATAAAGAAGGATAAGACAGAAGGGGGTGGGGAGAACAGCAGGGAAATTACATAATTGCCCATTCCAAATTGCTTGAAAGTCTTACCTGAAGAAACACCCATCATAATTAGGGTTTCTGGGTTCCGTTAGGAAAATGCTGGGACAATTCAACTGCTTTGCTCCCAGGCACTCTCAGAATGTTTTCTGATCATTGCTGTTATTATTTTACTGAAAAGTGTTAATCACTGCTGTAGGCTCTTCAAAATCACAATATGAAAGGGAAAATCATTGCCTCACTGCCTGGAGCTTCCTTTTCCATGTATATCGGCACCTGAAAGGAGAGGTGGGTACAGAAGGGGGTGGGTAGACAGGGGCACAGTGTAAATACACAGGTCACAGTCGGACATGGGGAAACGTTTCAAGCAGGCCAAACCCTTTCCAGCTGACAAGCTCCCCGTGCCCTCCCTGAGGACACAGAGAACCTGCTCAGAACACAGAGAACACAGAGAATGAGCAGCTGCTAGGCTGAGGAGGTGACAAGGCAGGCTGACAGTCACAGCAGACCATGCGGTTCGTGGGTGAGAACGTACCGAGGGAAGAAAACTGGCAAAGGAAGGAGAGACTGAAAAAGGCCCACAAGTTACATTCTGAGAAGGCAGCCCACCCCAACAAGCACAGACAATATGCTCCCAGATGCCTCCTTTGTGTAATTCATCAGCCGCTGTGGTTCTCAAACTTGCATACGCATGTGAACCACCTAGAGATCTTGTAAATATGCAGATCCTCACTCAGTGGGTCTGGGGTAGAGCCCACGATTCTGCATTTCTAGCAAGATCTCACGTGATGCTGACACTCATGATCTACAGACCAACACTTTAAGTAGCAACGTACTAGATCAGGGTTGGCAACCTCGACCCGTAGGCTGAACACGGCCAGTTGCCTGTCTTCGTAAATGATGTGTGACTGGAATACGGTCAGGCCCAATCGTTTACATATTGTCTACAGCTGCTTTCCACTACTCAGCAGGGCTGAGTAGCTGCAGTAGAGACCTTCTGGCCCATAAAGCCTAAAAAATATTTATCGTCTGGCCCCTTGCAGGACAATGTCTGTCGTAGGCAGCACTTAGTACTGAAACTAAGAGAAAAAGATGAAACGGTGTTGTCACAGGCTGAAGGAGCTTGTATTATGAATTTCATCAAATAAGAGGAAAGTTCCTGCTTTGGCAACAAAAGAATGATAATTTGTTTAGAGACTGAAAGGAGATTCATAGTCTGTCTGTAAATGAATCGAAGGAGAAAACATTCCAGAATTCCATGGTTCTAGAAGAGAGACCTGGGGGTCTCTTAGAGATGTTCTATAAGGCTGAAAAGAACTGATGAAACCATGTGTGTTGTCTCAAGTCGATCATAAATTAGGTTCAGAGACACAAAAGTTTATGAAGCCATCTTAGAACAGTTGAAAATAACATGCCTCTGCTCCTCATGGCCTCATCATGGTTTCCTTAGCTGTTTGGTTCTTTTTCTTAAATGGGGTACCAATAGCAACAACTGAAACTTAGTTTTGCATAACACAGCATTTTTCCAAAATGATTTTTTCACGTGCAATAAAATATTTGATCTTCACATTAATCCCCCATTATGGGTAAACCGATTTTATCTGATGCAGAGAAGCAGTGATAGAAAGTCATCTCTCAAGGAGCTCACAATCAGTTATAAACATCAACATGTGTCCTAATGGCTAGTAGAAGGGACACGGGTGTGGTGCAGAGAAGGGCATGGCATTAGACTGCCATTTCAGCATGGTATAGGTTTTTATTTTTATTTATTTATTTATTTAAATACAAGTTAGTTAACATTGAGTGTTATAATGATTTCAGGAATAGAATTTAGTGATTCGTCACTTACTTGTAACAACCCAGTGCTCATCCCAACAAGTGACCTTAATACCCATCACACATCTAGCTCATCTCCCCACCCAACACCCCACCAGCCACCTTCAGTTTGCTCTCTGTATTTAAGAGTCTCTTATGGTTTGCCTCCCTCTCTCTTTTTATTTTTCCTTCCCTTCCCCTATGCAGAGGTTTTTATTTTTTAAAAAAAAATTTTAATGTTTATTTATTTTTGAGAGAGAGAGACACACACACACAGCACGAGCAAGGGAGGGGCAGAGAGAGAGGGAGACACAGAATCTGAGGCAGACTCCAGGCTCTGAGCTGTCAGCACAGAACCCGACGTGGGACTTGAACTCACGAGCTGTGAGATCATGACCTGAGCCAAAGTTGGGACACTTAACCGACTGAGCCACCCAGGCCCCCCTATGCATTTTTAAATTGAAGGAGGGAGTTGTAAGGAATGAGAAAATTGTCACTAATTGTGAGTGACAGAACCAAAATATGAAGGAAAAAACAGATGGCAATGGTAGCATTTTACAGAGAATGTTCTTATGAGATAAAAATTCTCATATTAGAAATAAGAAAACTGAGGCTCAGAATTAATACAGATTAATTACCGAAGGTAGGATTCACATTGGAATCTTCTTACTCCAAACATTGTTTCTTTCTACTGTGATATTGGCTTTTCAAGGATGATTATTTTTTCAAGGTGATTATGTAACATAGAATTATAATGACAGTTTTGATAATGATGACCAACATTTATAGTGTTTCCTATGTGTTAAACCCTGTGTCTCAAAGGACTTGAGATGTTACATGTTATATGTAACATATGGATGTTACATATTAGAAGATCTCAGCTCAATATAATTAAAATCCTTCAAATCTTTGGAAACGTCCAGGAAAAGAATTGGCTATATTATATATAATTAGCCTCTCTTAAGAGAAGTGCCTAAAATGAAGCTGAATCCCCAGGTGGATTTATGGCAGAGATTGCTTTGTGTTGGTAGAGGTTAGAATGGATGACTTCGAGAATCCCCTCCAACTCTGTATATCCTCCAAAAAGGCCTGTGAGTTTCCCAAAGCCATCCAGTTACTCAGCGGCTCAGACTAGAACCTCCATCTCCCACTTCTCTTTCCTCTACCTGCTTCTCGAGTGGGACTATAAATATCAGATGTAACTGATGGGAAGACTGATGAAAAGCCAAGCACTGTATTCCTGGAAGTGGAATGAGTTCAGTACAGACAGTAATATGTCAGTAGTCGTAATTCCCCACAGAACCCTACGAGGGACTTAGTGAGCTTAATTTGAGCAACTGGAAAATGTCCTCATTCTCTCAGCCATTAGTTAAAACACTCTTCTCCAATTACATGTTTGTGCCAGTGACAATTGTTCCTGAGCCTTACTTTAGGTACTACCCAAATACATTACGTTATGTTTAGGCCATATTTGATTGCTACTTTTTTTTGTAACTCAGATATCATTATACATAGCTTTCTATATCACGGTAATTTAGCTATGAAATATGTATGAGGAAGTCAAGTGAATGTGAAACAAGATACAGTGAAACCCTAGGGAATAATGGGGTCTTTTATTTTATTGCATATTGTAATATTTTATGACACCATGGATTCAGTCATATGTTTTCTTTATGGAATGTTCTATCAATCCCATCTTTTTTCCAACGTAATTGAAAAAAGCACTTTACTGCAAATCTCAACTCTGAGCCTAGTTCCCCACCAGGCATGTGAGTAAAAGAAAAGCATTCCGTAATGAGGTTGGTACTGTAATCTCAAGGGGTTTTACATCCATGGAAATTTGCAGACATGTAACCAACTGCTAGAGAAAAAGGCAGTACCTTCCAAAATAGCAGGCCAAAAGAAGTAGAATCAATAATAAGTACCACGGAAGTTGATTCAATATTCAATAAATGGGAATTTCAGCATTAATTTTCCTGTTTCAGCCGCATTATAGATTGACTAGAATACTCCTGATAATCATTTAATTCATTCTCTCTTGCCTGCAATCCATATGTGCATCAACTGTCACGCCATGTAAGCAGCATACGAGAACCATGTCCCATTTGAGTGAGATTAGCTGGTCTACTGTGGCTACGTTATGATTTCAAGCCTCGCTCCCTGTAATGCCTCTATAATGCAAAACCTAATGATTGTTTTTCTTTAACCTGCATAGTCTCCAGAGGTGGTGCATCTGATTCAGTCTCTAAAGTAACGTAAACAGTGTGGTTTGGAGGTCAGCACAGCATGTCAGAAAGCAATAGAAACAGCTGTGCAGCCAAAGAAAGTGCTTAAGATTCTTTTGAAACTGTCTTTAGTTTTTAGTGCCAGAAAAAAAATGAAATCAAATAACGGTACTCCTCACCCTTATAACAAATATAGATTTTCACAAATTAGTCAAACACAGCTCTAAGACCTGGTTTATCTTGAGGTTAACCTCAGATGATAAATTAATGTTTAATTAATTTTAGTCAAGATAAAAGGTGGCAAATATGCTCCCTTTCTTTTTATTTAGTTGGAATCTACAATGAGGTCATTTATTCATTTCCTTGCTTAGCAAATATTTGTTTAACTATCTGAAGCTTTTTGTTTTTTAACTAAAACAAAACTCACTAGAAATTTCCCTGTTGCATTAATTTTAGATATTTGCCTAACCACCCAAGGACACCACCCCTGCCTTGAGTGAGTATTTCAGGATATTTACATCAAAAATATCTGTCACCTGTAACCACTCCCTAAATTAGAAAAATATCAAATCAGTGCCTTTGGAATTCTAAATGACTTTGACATAATGAAGCAGTATTAGTTTAAGTAATCTTTAAATTGGAAGACTTTCACCATCTAATAAACAGGCTTTATCCTGAAACTGGTCATTTAACCTCATCATACCATCATGTAATTTTTTTGTTTCTCAAGACAGTGGTTCTCAGCCTTGCCTATACATTGGAATTACCGAGAAAAATGTAAAAACTACTGTGGCCTGGTATTCACGCCTGGAGAGACTATTTTATTTGGTGTGGGTCAGGCCCAGATTTTGTTTAAGTACTCTATGTGTTTCAAATGTGCTGCTGGGATTTAGAACCACCACTCTAATTTATGAGAACACAAGAGAACACAATGTCCTTGCTTTACTAACAACCTTTTGGTGAATCAACAACCCTCATGACAGCTGCTTAAAGTCCAGAATCCCTAACATTGTTGCCAGTGCCCTCTGAGATCTGGCCCCTGCTTCCACATTGGTTCCTTTTCCCAGACACTCAGAAGTACAGTTCCCAAGCTGCAGGTCTGCAAACCTGCCACTCAGTTCTGACACTGGTCCTTGGACAAGCTGCTCTCTTCATTGGAACATGCTTCTCCCATCTCTTAATCTGACCAGTTTCTACTGATCTCCAGTATGGGTTGAAGTGTCACTTCCTTAAGCAGAACATTTTGACCCTAACCCATGACTCTCATCCTAAAAGAAGTTCCCCTGCTATTCCTGATACCTTACTTCTTTATTACATGGAAACCATAGGGTCTTTGAGGTCAGGAACCGTGTCTGACACATAATAGGAGCTCAGTGACTACTTGTAATTGAAACACACCAGAAATGTGAACAGAAAAATTTTTATATTAAAAAATAGTTAACTAGTGAAAGATGATTATGAAGTGAGCTACAGAGGATTCAGAGCAAATGTTGGGAGCAATTATACCCCTAGGTGAAAGAGAATACATAAGGAGGGAACTAAACATTTGGAAGAGCACCAACTCACCACTGAGATTTAGACCTCATTGGAAAGGGTCCAGCTACAACCTGCTGAAGAGCACAAATTCCACTGGGTGTTGTAGGCCAGAGCTGATCTGCAGAAGGTCTTATGTTAGGGTTCTGGTAAAGTTCATGTGGGTGCCACGGGATGAAGCTGTTCTAATGTAAGCTGCTCACTGGGGTGCCTATATATTGTTGTTGGTCTATAGGAAGGCTTCTACAGAGGCACTGGAGAGTCTCACAGGAGACTGAAGGCCACTGGGCTACCCACTCACCACTGGCACCTGGACAGCTGAAGTAGGAAGAGAAAAAGCACAAAGGGAAAGCCTTTCTTTGCTATGCCTGCACTGTTTCCCTAGCCCCCTATACTGCCAAAACCTAATGTTACACCAGCTCTCAAAGTGAAGTGTCTATAAATGTCCAGGCCCAACTCACAAAGCACAGCAAGAGTAACAAATTCAAAGCTGAGAGGCAATCATTTGATAACTAGCACTGTGACAGATAGATGGATGGATAGGTAGATATAAATACCTCCAGTAAAAACAAATATAAATCCCTTCACAAATGTAAGAATCAATAGTATGTTCAAAAGAAAAGATGAAAGCTTGACATCACTTTCTCCTATTACATTTCTTATTATTTCTTTTTTTTCTATATACAGTTTAAAACCCATACCATATTGATGACTGCCATCTCATCTATCTCTATTAGAGCTGTACCCTCTCTTCATGGATCTGAAAAACTATGTAAGTTGGACAAAAGCAAATCTTGGGTTAGCAGTTTGGTGGCTTTGTTGATCTGCAAGATGGACATTAAATCCTTTTAATTCCACTTTTCAGGAGATTCTGGCAGCTCTGTTTCAAACAGTGAGAAAGTAGAAACCAGAGAAAATATTCAGGATATTGCTTGTCATACTTTCATATAATTAGGGGTGTCTGAGTGCCAAATGAAAGCTTTGATGCAAAAATTAGAGCACAGAATTGTAAGATTCTTTTGATCCTTGATCAGTTCTCATAACTTCTGTGGAATATCAACTGTGGCGAAGAATCATTAGTTTCCTTCTATATTTAAACTTCTGCTTTATTTAATAAGCAAACAGTGAAGATAAAATGCACATAACAGGAAGATGATCTTTAGCTGGTGTCGGGGACTGAATAAATAACCATATATTCTAGCCTATCCTTTCATACAATCAAGTACTTGACTCAGAATCAGTGAATTTCTGAGAGCTATTAAATTTGCTTAAACACACTCATGCATTTCTGAGGGTACAATTAATGCCACATCCCTTTTGGAAACCTTTCTAAAGAACAATTAAACAATATGCATAAATAAGGAAATAATCTGCTATATTCAAAAAGCTTTATTCTAAAAAATCTGCCATGCAATATTTATAAGCTACTCCCATCCCATCAAAAGAAACCAAATAACTAACAATAGGGGAACTGTAGTACTGTCTGATGGTAGACATTGATACAGGCATTAAAAATAAGCAAAAGAAGATAGTTGTTAGAAGACTGTGGTGGAATAGAAGGACCCTAGACTCACCTCATCCCACAAATACAACTAGATAACTATCAAATCAACCTAAATACATCAGAAATTGACCTGAAGACTGGCAAAACAAACTCCACTGTCGTAGATCTAAGTCTAAAGTTCTTTCTTGTCTAGCAAGAGAGCAGAACTCAGGATTGAAAGCAAGAGATGGCTAATGTCCGGGAAAAGACAAGAGCCCCAAATAATGGTCCTTGTCCAGTTTTTATTAGGATCAGTAGGCTTACAAACATGGTGATGGACGTGCACAAAGAGACACTAAATGTGAACCTTAGTAACACATGGACGTGAGGGAAAGAGGGTCTTGAAGATATTCGGGGTTAGAGGGTTGGGTTAATACAAAACAGATACCTGATGCAGGACAGTAGGTTGAAAGGTTGTTTACAGAGGACATGAGACACCACCTCTGTTTATCTTAGCTAGCCTAGGGGATGGGGCAGGTAGGACACGTGACCTCAGGGTTAACAAGGCATCTTTCTTTTGTTAATCATCTCCACTCTGGGCTGCTTCACCTGCATGGCACTCTATAGCCCTATTCACCTGTTTACCTAACTTGGCCCTTCCCTCCTATAAAAGCAGCTTTCTTCTGGAGTACTAAATTAGGGGGTGCTTCCCCCTGAATACCTAATTTTGGTTATTTCATATATCCATGTTCTATATTGGGGCTTTGTCCCGCTCTCTCTATACTAGGGCTTCTGCCCCACCTTCTCTATACTTATTTACCTAATCTTGATCACCCAAAGTTGGGCGTGAGCATCCTATGGCTTTGTACTTCTTTATGCCTTGTTAACCCATCAGTGCAAGTCCAGGGAATTCCTAAGCTTATTCCCCACACTCCACAACACTGAAGGAGGTAGGAAGTGCAGAGACAAGGTTTAGAAGAGAAATGGGCCATAGCTTCTGTGGTGGGTAGAGAGTTGTGCAGAGAGTGAAAGACAGACTAATACACAGGGGAGTGCACTTGAGTAAGATGAATCCCCATAGCAACTGGCTTACAAAGGGAAAGAGGCTGAATTTCCTGACTTCTGGCAACCAGCAGGGCTTAAAGCCTGGAGTTTAAAGGTCAGCAAGCTTAGCTGGGATAGAGCCTGGAGGGCATTGGGACCGCTCTTGAAGAGAAGGCAGGCACACAGGCCTCAGACATTCAGTGTGAAAAGAGTGATCTGAAGAAGCCTGGAGCTCACAATGGGGAGATTCTTTGCTCATTTCCGAGTGTATCCCAGAGAGGCAGCATTCATGGAGAGACCCCTCTGGGAACAAAGGAACTTGTGGGCACCTTTTCCCTCCCCTACCCCTCAGCATAAGCACAGGGCCACCTGTGGGAACCAGCATAGTGCAGACACTCACTACCTAACTTGCTTACACCAAGCCCTGCCTTTCACCCCCACACTCCAGTGGAACTGATTGCCCTTCCCAGTCACATTTGTCTCAGTCCCAGCACAGCTGGGGTCTTCCTCCCCCAGAAGACCTGCCCAAACGCCTGCTCACGTCATCTCCCACCGTGAGAGGTTTAATGGAGCCTCAGGTCCAGTGGCAGCAGTGACAGGTCTCATTTCACAAGCAGACCAGGGCACACCTAGTTAAAATGCACCACATTCAGGCCAGAGACCAAACACTGCCCACAACAGACAAAGAGACTCTGCAGACAACTAGCTTGAAAGATAAAACAGCCATGACACAAAAGCAGAGTACACACAGCACATATTGGAGACACTCCCAGAAGCATCAGTGCCTGGGAATAAGGAGTCACTACACGCCGCTACAGGACCTCTTCTTCATAAAGCCATTACCCTCAAGAATAGGAGACATAGCTGACTTTCCTAAAATACAGAAACAAGAACAGAGACTTAGACAAAATGAGAAGACAGAGAAATTTAGCTCAAATGAAAGAACAGGACAAGGCCTAGGCCAGAGATCTAAAAGAAATAGATATAAGTAATATGCCTGACACAAAATTTAAAGTCATAAGGATACTCACTGGACTTGAGAAAAGAGCAGAAGACATGAGTAAGACCCTTAACACAGAGATAAGGAATAACATAGCAGAGATAAAGGGCTCAATAAATGGAATGAGAAATATGCTTGATGGAATCAACAGCAGGCTGCAAGAAGCAGAACAAATTAATGACCTAGTAGACAGAGTAATGGAAAATAATTAAGCTGAACAAAAGAAAGAAAAAAGAATTATGCAAAACAAAATAGACTTAGGGAACTCAGTGAGTGCATCAAATATAATAACATTCATATTAGAGGAATCCCAGAAGAGAGAAAAGGGGGAAAATATATTTAAAGAAATGAGGGGCGCCTGGGTGGCGCAGTCGGTTAAGCGTCCAACTTCAGCCAGGTCACGATCTCGCGGTCCGTGAGTTCGAGCCCCGCGTCAGGCTCTGGGCTGATGGCTCAGAGCCTGGAGCCTGTTTCCGATTCTGTGTCTCCCTCTCTCTCTGCCCCTCCCCCGTTCATGCTCTGTCTCTCTCTGTCCCAAAAATAAATAAACGTTGAAAAAAAAAATTTTTAAAGAAATGATAGCTGAAAACTTCCCTATTCTGGAGGAGGAAACAGATGTCTTGATCCAGGATGCACAGACACCCCCCCCAAAAAAAAGTTAACAAAAACAGACCCACACCAAGGCATATTGCATTTAAGTTGGCAAAATACAGTGATCAAAAAAAAAACGTTAAGCAACAATACAAAAGAAGGCAGTTTCATACAACCGAAACCCAATAAGGCTATCAAGGGAGTTTTCAGCAGAAACTTTCTAAGCCAGGGGGTAGTGGCATGATATATTTAAAGGTGCCCACAATGCTAGATGGGAAAACTGTAGTCAAGAATACTCTGTCCAGCAAGGATTTCATTCAGAATATAAGGAGAGATAAAGAGTTTCCCAGACAAATAAAATCTAAAGGGGTTCATGACCATTACATGAGTCCTGCAAGAAATATTTAAGGGGACACTGTGAGTGGAAAGGAAATACCAAAAGTGACAGTAAGATGCTTAGAAACACAAAAGCACTACAAATAAATATTTCTGTAACATCACTCAAGGGATTTACAAAATAAAAAGATGTCAAATATGGCACCATATACCTAAACTATGTGGAGGAGAGGAGTAAAGAATGGGTTCACACTTAAATGACCATAAAGCCTTAACTTAATATAGCCTGCTATATGCAAAAGATGTTATATACAAACCTAATGGTAACCATATATCAAAAACCACTAATAAATACGCAAAGAATAAAGACAAAGAAATCCAAATCTGTAACTAAAGAAAATTAGCAAACCATGAAAGACGGAAAGACAAGAAAGGTTCAGAGAAAGTCTTCAGAAACAACTACATAATAATGAAATGTCAATAAATACATATCTATCAATAATTACTTTCAATGTAAATGGACTACACATTCCAATCAAAAGACAAAGGATGACAGAATAGATTTGAAAAAACAAGACCTGGGGCGCCTGGGTGGCTCAGTTGGTTAAGCGTCCAGCTTTGTCTCAGGTCATGATCTCACGGTTCTTGAGTTTAAGCCCTGCATCGGGTTCTGTGCTGACAGCTCATAGCCTGGAGCCTGCTTTGGAATCTGTGTCTCCCTCTCTCTCTCTCTGACCCTCCCCTGCTCACACTCTGTCTCTCTCTGTCTCTCAAAAAAATTAAATGTTAAAAATTAACAAAAAGAGGGGCGCCTGGGTGGCGCAGTCGGTTAAGCGTCCGACTTCAGCCAGGTCACGATCTCGCGGTCCGTGAGTTCGAGCCCCGCGTCAGGCTCTGGGCTGATGGCTCGGAGCCTGGAGCCTGTTTCCGATTCTGTGTCTCCCTCTCTCTCTGCCCCTCCCCCGTTCATGCTCTGTCTCTCTCTGTCCCAAATATAAATAAACGTTGAAAAAAAAAAATTAACAAAAAAAAATTAACAAAAAGAAAAAAAGGAAAAAAAAAAAAGACCCATCTATATGCCACCTACAAGAGACTCACTTTAGACCTAAAAACCCTTGTAGATTGAAAGTGAGGGGATGGAGAAACATCTATCATGCAAATAAATATCAAAAGAAAGCCAAAGTAGCAATGCTAACATCAGACAAAATAGACTTAAAACAAAGACTGTAACAAGAGATAAAGAAGAACACTTTATAATAATGAAGGGGACAGTACAACAAGAAGATATAATAATTATAAATATGGGAGTCCCAGGGTGGCTCAGTTGGTTAAGCATCCAACTCTTGATTTCAGCTCAGGTCATGACCCTAGGGTCACAGGATTGAGCCTTGTGTTGGGCTTTGTGCTGAGCGTGGAGCCTGCTTATCATTGTCTCTCTCTCTCTCTCTCTCTCTCTCTCTCTCTCTCTCTCTCTCCCCCTCTGTCCTCTCCCCTGCTAGTGCTCTCTCCCTCCCTCTCTCTCTCTAAAAAAAAGAAAATGTAAATATGTATTCACAGTTAATAAACATAAAGGAACTAATCACAATAATACAATAATAATAGGGGACCCTAACACCCCTCTTATATAAATGAACACACTATGTAAACAGAAAATCAACAAGGAAACAATGCCTTTGAATGATACACTGGAACAGATGGATTTGACAGACATATTTAAAACATTCCATTCTAGGGGAGCCTGAGTGGCTCAGTCAGTTTAAGCATCCGACTTCAGCTCCAGTCATGATCTCACAGTTGGTAGGTTCGAGCCCCATGTCAGGCTCTGTGCTGACAGCACAGATTCTGTGTCTCCCTCGCTCTCTGCCCCTCCCCCGCTCATGCTCTTCTCTCTGTCTCTCAAAAATAAATAAAAATGTTAAAAAAAAAACACATTCCATTCTAAAATAGTAGAATATACATAGTTTTCAAGTGCACATGGAACAGTTTCCAGAATAAATTACATATTAGCCCATAAAACAAGCCTCAAAAAATTCAAGACCAAAGTCTTCTCTAACAACAAGGCTATGAAATTATAAGTCAACCACAAGAAAAAAAATCTGGAAAGACCACAAATACATGGAGGTTAAATAACATGCTACTAAACAATAAATGGATCAACCAGAAAATAAAAAAAAAGAAATTAAAAATTACATAGAAACAAATAATAATGAGAACACAATGGTCCAAATCCTTTGGGATACAGCATCGGTGATACTAAAAGGGAAGTATATAGCAATACAGGCATACCTCAAGAACCAAGAAAAATCTCAAATAAACAACCTAACCTTACACCTAAAGAAGCTATAAAAAGAGTAACAGACAAATCCTAAAACCAGAAAAAGGAAGGAAAAACTAAACATTAGAACAGAAATAAATGATATAGAAACTCAAACAAACAAAACAATAGAACAGATCAATGAAACCAGGAGCTGGTTCTTTAAGAAAAATCAATAGGGGCGCCTGGGTGGCGCAGTCGGTTAAGCGTCCGACTTCGGCCAGGTCACGATCTCGCGGTCTGTGAGTTCGAGCCCCGCGTCGGGCTCTGGGCTGATGGCTCGGAGCCTGGAGCCTGTTTCCGATTCTGTGTCTCCCTCTCTCTGACCCTCCCCCGTTCATGCTCTGTCTCTCTCTGCCCCAAAAATAAATAAAGGTTGAAAAAAAAAATTAAAAAAAAAAAAAAAAGAGAAAAAAAATAAAAAAAAAAAAAAAAAAAAAAAAAAAAAAAAAAAGAAAAATCAATAAAAACGATAAACCTTCTAGCCAGACTTATCAAGAAAAAAAGAGAAAAGACTCAAATAAGTTAAATTTCAAATGATAAAGGGGAAATAACAAACATCACAGAAATACAAATAATTATAAGAGAATATTATGAAAAACTATATGCCAACAAATTGGATAACCTGGAAGAAATGGATAAATTCCTAGAAACATATAAACTAGCAAAACTGAAACAGGAATAAATAGAAAATTTGAACAGACCAATAACCAGCAAAGAAATTGAATCAGTAATCAAAAATATCCAAACAAACAAACATCTAGGACCAGATGGCTTCACAGGTGAATTGAACCAAACATTTAAAGAACAGTTAAGACCCATTCTTCTCAAACTATTCCAAAACAGAGAAAAAGAAGGAAAACTTCCAAATTCATTGTATGAGGCCAGCATTACCCTGATACCAAAACCAGATAAAGACACCACTAAAAAAGAGAACTATAGGCAATATTCCTAATGAACATAAATTCAAAACTCAACACAACGCTAGCAAACCAAATCCAACAATACATTTAAAAAAATCACTCACCACCATCAAGTGGAATTTATTCTTGGGTTGCAAGCATGGTTCAATATTCATAAATCAATCAATGTGATTCATCACATTAATAAGAGAAAGGATAAGAACCATATGATCATTTCACCAGACACAGAAACAGCATTTGATAAGTACAACATCTATTTATGATAAAAACCCTCAACAAAGTAGGTTTATTTGGAGCACACCTCAACATAATAAAAGCCAAATATGAAAAAAAAAAAACATAGCTAACATCATCCTTAATGGGGAAAAATTGAGAGATTTTCCCCTAAGGTGAGGAGCAAGACAAGGATGTCCACTCTCACCACTTTTATTCAACGTAATACTGGAAGTCCTAGCCACAGCAATCAGGCAACAAAAAGAAATAAAAGCATTCAAACCAGTAAGGAAGAAACAAAATTTTCACTATTTGCAGATGACATGATACTATATATAGAAAACCCTAAAGACTCCCCCCAAAACAGTATGACAACTGATAAATAAGTTCAGTAAAGTCCAGGATACAAAATCAATGTATAGAAATCTGTTGCATTTCTATCCACCAATAATGAAGCAGCAGAAAGAGAAATTAAGAATCCCACTTACAATTGCAATAAAAATAATAAGATACCTAGGAATAAACCTAACCAAAAAGTAAAAGACCTGTACTCTGAAAACTATAAAACATTGATAAAAGAAATTAAAGAGGACACAAAGAAATGGAAAGACATTCCATGCTCATGGATGGAAGAGCAAATATTGTTAAAAATGCCTATGCTACCCTGAGCAGTCTACACAATTAATGGAATCCCTATCAAAATACAAACAGCATTTTTCACAGAACTAGAGCAAACAATGCTAAAAGTTGTATGGAACCACAAAGGACCAAATGACCAAAGCAATCTTGAAAAAGAGAAGCAAAGCTGGAGACATCACCATTCTGGACTTGAAGTTATATTACAAAGCTGTAGCAATCAAAAGAGTATGGTACTGGCACAAAATCAGACACATAGATCAGAACATCATAGAAAACCCAGAAATAAACCCACTAGTATATGGTCAATTAACATCCAACAAAACAGGAAAGAATATCCATGGGGAAAAGAGTTTCTTCAACAAATGGTGTTGGGAACACTGAACAGCAACATGCAAAAGAATAAAACTGGAAAAAAAAAAAAAGAATAAAACTGGACCACTTTCTTACACCATACACAAAAGTAAATTCAAAATGGATTAAAGACCCAAATGTGAGGTATGAAACTATAAAAATCCTAGAAAAGAACATAGGTAGTAACTTATCTGACATCAGCTGTAGCAACTTTTTCTAGATATGTCTTTTGAGCCAAGGGAAACAAAAGCAAAAATAAACTATTAGGACTACATCAACATAAAAAGTTTAGCTTCTGTACAGCAAAGGAAACAATCAACAACTAAAAGAGAACCTACTGAATTTGAGAAGATATTTGCAAATGACATATCTGACAAAAGGTTAATATCCAAAATCTATAAAGAACTTATATAATCAACACCCAAAAAACAAATAACCCAATTAAAAAGTGGGCAGAAAACATGAACGGACATTTCTTTAAAGAAGATACACAGATGGCCAACAGACACGTGAAAAGATACTCAACATCACTCAGCATCAGGGAAATAAAAATCAGAACTACAGTGAGGGGTGTCTCAGTGGCTCAGTCAGTTGAGCATGTAACTCTTGGTTTTGGCTGGTCATGATCTCGTGGTTCGTGGGTTTGAGCCCTGCATTGGGCTCTGTGCTGGCAGCATGGAGCCTGCTTGGGATTCTTTCTCTCCCTCTCTCTCTACCCCTCCTCCACTTGCTCTCTCTGTCTCTCTCTCAAAAAAAATAAGAACCTTTTACATAAAAAACTACAATGAGATATCACATCACACCTGTCAAAATGGCCAAAATCAAAAACATAACAACAGATATTGGTGAGGATGTGCAGAAAGGGGAACCCTCTTACAGTGTTGGTGGGAATGCAAACTGGCACAGCCGCTGTGGAAAACAGTATGGAGGTTCATCAAAAAGTTAAAAATAGAACTACCCTAAAGTCCAGTAATTATACTACTGGCTATTTATTCAAAGAATACAAAAACACTAAATTAAAGGGATACATATACCCCTGTGTTTATAGCAGCATTATTTACAACAGCCAAATTATGGAAGCAGCCCAAGTGTCCAATGATTGATGAATGGATAAAGAGGTGGTATATACATATAATGAAATATTACTCAGCCATAAAAAAGAATAAAATCTTGCCATTTGCAAGGACATGGATGGAAGTGGAGGGTATAATGGTAAGTGAAATTAGTCAGTCAGAGAAAGACAAATACCATAGGATTTCACTCACATGTGGAATTTAAGAAACGAAACAAAGGAACAAAGGGAAAAAGACAGAGAGAAAGAGAGAGACAAACCAAGAAACAAACTCTTAACTATAGAGAACACACTGATGGTTACCAGAGGGGAGGTGGTGAAGGGGGATTGGTTAAAGAGGTGATGGGGATTAAGGAGTGCACTTCTCATGATGAGCTTGAGGTAATGTATGGAATTGTGGAATCACTATATTGTATACCAGAAACTAATAAAACACTGTGTGTTAAAAAAAAAAAATAGGCAAAAGACTTTGAAACAACACAAGGAATTGATTATTTTATAATAATCTTGTGTTAAATGAAAAGAAGTGGTTACAAAATCATGTTCTTTATATAATCAGAACTTTTAAAAAGTGCATGGGAGAAAGACTGGAAGGCTTTTTTTACCTTCTTCTGTAGGATAATTTCATAGAAATCAAATACTAGATAAAAAAGGAGATAGATTTTAAATTTTGGTAGATGGGGCGCCTGGGTGGCGCAGTCGGTTAAGCGTCCGACTTCAGCCAGGTCACGATCTCACGGTCCGGGAGTTCGAGCCCCGCGTCAGGCTCTGGGCTGATGGCTCAGAGCCTGGAGCCTGTTTCCGATTCTGTGTCTCCCTCTCTCTCTGCCCCTCCCCCGTTCATGCTCTGTCTCTCTCTGTCGCAAAAATAAATAAATGTTGAAAAAAAATTAAAAAAAAAAAATTGTTTAAATTTTGGTAGATTGCCAAATTGTCCCCCAGAAAGGTGTTCCACCACATCTATATACTTTTCCACTAACACTGTATTTTACATATTTTCTATGTGTTCTATAATGTGCATGAATAATATTTTTACTGGGAAAAATAGCTTTTAGATTTTGCTTAAAACTTTTCAGAGTCCAGTCTTAGAGAGAGTGCCAATTCTCTGACAAATTGAATACAGACAGTATACATGTCTACTTCTTTTATTCCTCCCATATTTCCTGATGGTAAAAGACAAGGATTTAAAGCTGTGTTTAATTCATGCAATCACCTTATTTAGTTGAGCAAATATATGTACAAATTGTTAAACAAAAGCTGTGGGGAGGAAAGAAAATAAATAAGAACTGAATTCTACCCTTAAATAACTCACAGACTTTTACACATAAAAACTATGACACTAAGTAGATGAGTGCCACCAGGGGGGGTAAAGACCCTCCAGGTGTTAACTATGATTTGGGAAGTGTCTAGATGGGCAATGGGTAGTAGCCATTCTGGACGGGACCCCCGAAAATCTCGTGGTAGAACTGCAAAGGAAGGGGCGCCTGGTGGCTCAGCTGGCTGAGCAGAAGACTCTTGACTTCGGCTTAGGTCATGATCCCAGAGTCATAGGATCGAGCCCCTGCTTGGGACTCTCTCTCTCTCTCCCTCTGCCTCTTTTCCCTGCTCTCTCTCTTTCTCTCTCTCAAATAAAAAATTTAAAAGAAGAAGAAGAAGAAGAAGAAGAAGAAGAAGAAGAAGAAGAAGAAGAAGAAGGAGAAGAAGAAGGAGAAGAAAAAGAAGAAGAAGAAGAAGAAGAAGAAGGGGAAGAAATGCAAAGGA
Organism: Puma concolor; assembly: GCF_028749965.1. Classification (NCBI taxonomy): domain Eukaryota; kingdom Metazoa; phylum Chordata; class Mammalia; order Carnivora; family Felidae; genus Puma; species Puma concolor. The sequence continues at coordinate 51,470,166 of NC_141679.1, read as the reverse complement.
AATCATGGCAGAGCCTGAAGGGTGCACCTCTATGTTCTCATCTTTGTTTCTGAAAGTGATAATCCTCCTCCAGTGACACTCCAATCCAGGAATATTTTCCACTACCCACCTTTCAATCATAGGATTAAACTTGGTACACAACTATCAGGTTCCACACATGCTACTTGAGTCTAGGAACATACACATTAAATAAAAAGATAGGATAAAATAAAATGTTAAAAAAATGTTCCTAAGGTGTTTACACCTCACTCTAGTGAAAGAAACATCCAAATAATCAGAAATCAAAATTCGTTATAAGTATCTATTAAAAAAATGGCTAAATCACATGTTTAACTTTTTAAGAAACTTCCAAACTGTTTTCTAATAGCTATTCAGTGATATCTTGTTTTGATTTAAATTTTCCCTAATAACCAGTGACTCTAAGAATCTTTACATGGGCTCACTTCTCATCTCTATATCTTATTTTGTCATGTGTCTTTTCAAATATTTCCCCGTTTCTTTATTGGGTTGTATTCCTATTTCTGTTTTAAGGGTTCTTTATAGACTTTGGATAAAAGTCTTTTTCAATATATGTTTTGCAATTATTTTCTCATCTATGGCTTGCCTTTTCATTCTCCAAATCTGTACATGAATGTTCACAGCAGCTTGATTTATAATAACCAAAAACTAGAAACAACATAAAGGTTCATTAACAGGTGAGTAGATAAACAAATTGTGACATGTCCATACAATGGAATACTAGTCAGCAATAAAAATAAGCTATTAATAATTATGCTTAGGAGCCAAACAAAAAATAATAATACATAGAGAATGGTTCTATTTATATAAATGAACTCTCTAAAACTCAAACTAGTCTATGGTGACAGAAAGTGGATCAGTCATTGCTTGGGGTGTCCATGGATGGATGAGGGGCAGGGAGAGACTGTCAGGAGAGATCACAAAGGGGAAAAGGAAATTTTTGGAAGGGATGGAAATGTTGACTCTCACAATTATGGTGATGGTTTTACAGGTTATTCATATGTAAAAAAAACTATCGGACGGTACAAATTAAATATGTATTCTGTTATATCTCAATAAGTATTAAGAACTCAATGTGGGGGGTGCCTGGGTGGCTCAGTCGGGTAAGCATCCGACTTCGGCTCAGGTCATGATCTCGCAGTCCATGAGTTCGAGCCCCGCGTCAGGCTCTGTGCTGACAGCTCAGAGCCTGGAGCCTGTTTCAGATTCTGTGTCTCCCTCTCTCTCTGACCCTCCCTTGTTCATGCTGTCTCTCTCTGTCTCAAAAATAAATAAACGTTAAAAAAAAAAACAACTCAATGTGGGAAATGTGACAACCTAGATAATTACAGGTTGTTACAGAGGCTCATAGAGAGGGCATCTAATTTTCACTCCGGGGTCAGGGGAGGCTTCCTGAAAGATTAGCACCCTTGCTGGGCCTTGCGAAAGGAATAGGATAGGAAGGGTGTGCCTGCAGTCCCCTTACATGCTGACCAACTGTCCTACCAATCATTTGTGTCATGGCACCTCAGAGTCACTTCCAACATAGTACTCTAAGGAATACTAATCTAACAATATGGGGATGAGACATAGAATTAATTACTATCCCTGGGATCTGAATTATTCTGGTAAAGAAGGGAGGGCTCAAAGATTTCAGAATATTCCATTTCAATTCTGGTTCCCTCTTATCCCATCAGGGAGCCTGGGCTTGTTGACCACAGGATGTATCTGTCGTCCCCAGGAGCTCCTTTTCGAAGCCAGTGCCTCATCGGGCTGGATTTCTGGAAGAAGCCTAAGGCAGGAATTCTCATACAAGGCATGGATGGAGGGTGCCCTCAGGAGACAGGGAGGAGGGATGCAGAGTAGGGTGGAGAAAGCAGCTGAGCTAAGCCAGACCTCAGCTGGAGCCTCACTTGAGTCGCATCCCATGGGAACTGCGCAAGAAAAAACTGCACAGCAAAGCTCTTCTCACCTCTGCATCCCGGGTTAATCAGTCATCAGCTGTGGGCTGCGGGGTGTGTGTTGGGAGGGGCATGGGTCTCAAAGGGCAGTAACTTTGCCAGCAAGTTGGAAGAGAGGAGACGGGATCCCTAAGCTGTTAGCAGCCAACACTCAGGCCAGGTGGGGGATGGGAGCCAGCCTGGAAAGTGGGACCTGGCTGGACACCCAGCTGTAACCACAGTAACTCACTCTTTTCCCCCTTCTCATATTCTGATCATTACACTTCACAACAGGGACCCCAGATTTAAATGCCTGCAGGAAGAGGAATGAGAACGAATGAGATGATTGTAGGTACAGAGAAATACTTCTTTACCTTAAGAAAAAAAGATACATAAACAAATGCAATAATAAATAAGACTCAGGTGATCTTTGCATCAGGGAGAGAGTAAAAAGAGGTAGAAACTGGCTAGCTTAAGAACAAACTCAGCTGTAACCTGTGTTGTCATGCAGGAATATGAATCTTGATTGGTAGGTCTTACAAATGTTTAAGAAAAACCAGTAATGTCAATTTTACTGTAAAAGCTCATCAATTTCTTACCGTTGGCTTCAAATAAAATAATAATCATTTTAAAAATGAAAAAACTGGGGGGGCGCCTGGGTGGCGCAGTCGGTTAAGCGTCCGACTTCAGCCAGGTCACGATCTCGCGGTCCGTGAGTTCGAGCCCCGCATCAGGCTCTGGGCTGATGGCTCGGAGCCTGGGGCCTGTTTCCGATTCTGTGTCTCCCTCTCTCTCTGCCCCTCCCCCATTCATGCTCTGTCTCTCTCTGTCCCAAAAATAAATAAAAAACGTTGAAAAAAAAATGAAAAAAAAAAAATGAAAAAACTGGGGTGCCTAGGTGGCTAAGTTGGTTAAGCATTTGATTCTTTGATATCAGTTCATGGGTTTGAACCCTGCATCAGGCTCTGCCCTAACAGTTGGGAGCCTGCATGGGATTCTCTCTCTCTCTCTCTCTCTCTCACTCTCTCTCTCTCTCTCTGCCCCCCACCACTCACACTCTCTGTCACTCTCTCTCAAAATAAATAAACTTTAAAAAAAATAATAAAAAAATTTTAAATTAAAACAAATTAAAAAGCATTTGTTTTAAAAAATTAAAAATAAATAAAAAACAAAAAAAATTGCTCACAGATCACAGTTGGCCCATGGGTAATCAGTATGCAATTTCAATTTCAGGAAAATAATAAAAACACAGTGACTCTCCACAAAAACTTTCCCATATTTTTGGGAATCCAAAAGTAATAAGTAGGCAGCAACAAATAGGCATTGTTATTCCACCATATTATAGAAATCTAAAAATCAAATGGGATATGTAATACACAATGGAGACAAAATATTAGGAAAAGACCCAAAGAGTATCAAAAATCATCTGCTCACTCAAGGAAAATTCAGAGCCGTGCAACCCACGTTTTTGGTGGGATACAAGACCTCTTTGAGAATCTGATGAAAACCATAGACTCTTCAGAAACACGTGTGCATAGTATCTAAAAGTGCACACATACAAATTTCTGTGCAATTCCTGAGGGTTCATGGACCCTTTGGAGCCCACAGGAGGACCCCAGCCTAAGAGCTCCTGACATGAGGCCGGGGAGTCAGTGGGGAGGGCGGGATAAGACAGAAAAGACAAAGAAAGGTAAAGGCCATCACACAGAATCACACAGAGGAAACCAAGGGCAGTTCTTGCTCTTCCCTTCACAAAGAAAGGAATGAAAGAACTGCTGGTTTCAAGAAACTTCCAGGAACGTAAGCACCTCTGAGGACAGGTCCCACATGGTGAAGCATGAGGAGTGAGGATGTGCAGGCACAGTGAACGGTGAGGCCTGGGGAGGAGGACTCGAAGAAGCACCCGTCCAACCTCACGAGGGAAGGAAGGACGTGCCGGGCCAGCACTGTGGCGGCATGGGGGGCGCTTCCTTAGGAAGGTGCGTGTTGCTTATTTCCAAAAGTTAAGTAAGTGCATTCAAATAAAGTCTGTGTTAAAAGATACCGTTAGGACAGAAGGGTCTAGGCCCGCCCAAGCCGTGTCCATGCTGTCTCGCTGGTAAGACACTCAGATGTCATGGCTGCCAGGCAAGAGTCACTCGTCAACAGAGAACAGAGGGTGCCACTGAGCCTGAGTCCAAACTTCAGAACCCGTGTGCGCCTTCCCTGCAGGCAGAGCAGTGAAGCACATCCTCTTACAAACTCTGCCACTCGCTGGCCTTGACTGGATTTTTCCGTGCCTTAACTTCCAACTCTGCAACACACAGCCGCACTCACCCCAGAACACCATCTATTCATTATCCACAAAGCACTGAGCCCAGGAGAGAAAACAGCTGTCTTACTCCATGCCAAGGCACGTGCCAAGGCTTAGCTGAATGTGCTGGGAGAGCCACAGTGTTACCTGGCCTCTCTGTAAGCGGATTGTGCCAGAGATGCTGGAGGAAGTATCCACCTGGTTCAGGGAAATTCACACCACTCCCTTGCCTTTAAAATGGGTGAAGCAGAGGCACCTGGGGGGCTCAGTCAGTTGAGCGTCCCACTTTGGTTCAGGTCAGGATCTCGCATTTCACAAGTTCAAGCTCCACATTGGGCTCCCTTCTGTCAGTGCAGAGCCCCCTTTGGATCCTCTGTTCCCCACTCTCTTGGCCCCTCCTCCATTTGCCCTCTCTCTCAAAAATAAGCAAACATTAAAAAAAAAAATGTGTGAAGTAAAACTTTTTTTTTTTAATTTTTAGAAAAAGATTCTTCATCACTAGTAGGTGTGTCCTCAATGAGAACAAAACATAGATTTCCTTGGGTTCTTTAATTGTGGAAGCAATTTTAAACTGTGTCAACATCGGCCTTATTAACCCAGATGGTGTTAATTTGCCATTCTCTACTTAGCTCTGGTGTTTCCTTTGCATTAAACAGGAGTTGATTCCTTATTCCGAATCTTACCACCTTCCGCTCCAAAGATACACTTTGTACCAGCGGCGACCTGCATGGTATGTAGATGAGCTCGCAGAGATGAATTGAAATCCCTCAGGAGGTGGAATAATGTAGTTTAAAGGAAGCCCATGTCCTACACATCTGCCTGTATCCAGAGGGCCAGAGCCATTAAGGAACACACAATTCACACTGTGTTTCAATATTGCCGTGCTTCTAGATTGCTTCCCAGTAAATACAACTCCTGACAGTCACCTGTAATTGATTACCCTGCCTTGTCCAGCAGCTTCCATTGTTTTTATTTATAATGAAACAGAACTTGATTCTCAGCAACCTCCCCAGGTCTCTTAGAGGCTATTTCATAAAATTAAAGTGTTTCTTCTCTGAAAAACTTTCTCCCCCAAAGTACAAGGATTTGAATCAAGCCCAGCTTGGTAATTGACTGGGAGGGATTTGGCTACATGCATTCTGACTGCTTAATGAGGCAGCAAAGATAAACTCACATTTCTTGAGCACTTACTATGCACAATTCCCTGCCACAGAGGCATTATACATATGCAATATTGTCCATTTTCATCCTCATAACCAACAAAGGTGCTGCTATCAACATCTTGCAGCGCCATGAAAACTCAGAGAGGTTATCTGTCATTGACCTTGCTAGAAAGAACACAGGTTTAGGACTAGGCTTAAACCATTGTTCTGCTTCTTATTAGCTATGTGACCTAAGGCTAAGGGTCTCTTTCCTCATGCCTTACATGGGAAAAGGGAACAGGCATGGTAGTAGGATTAGTTTAACGAGTGCAGAAGCACTTTGCACGCGGTCAAGAACATGGAGGTAGTCCCTTTCTCTGAGCTGTCTCTTGCTAAAGCTCATGGGCCAAGTGTGTGTGCACACAGTCCAAGTGAGTTTGAAATCACTGTACAGAAAATTCTCATTCAGAACTGGCTGAAAACATAAGACCTGGGCAGCTTCTTCTTTGGGCCATTTTTCATTATCTACCTCCACTTTGGAGCCCACATTCCTCCGTGCTTTTCTATGCTTCTTACCCCGCATGCCCTTTCCTCCTCCTGGTCTCTGTTCTTCTACTTCCCCTCTTGACCCTAACAAAAGGTTCTTCCTCCAAACTGCCAACCTAATCTCCCCATCTGGAGACTGGGGCATCTTGGTAACATCCACAGGAGCACTTCCCACATCACAACAGCCGTAACAGTGGATGGACCCTGGGGAAGGCTGAGCCACAGTTATATACATAGACTTGTTGTCAAACCCTTGGTAGCATTTTTGTTTCTCTGAAACCACTTCATTGCCTATGTATAATGCTCCATTTCTGATCTGAGATGAACGTATATCTACATGATCCCTCCTCGTCCATTCAAAGACCGTGAAGACAAGAGCAGGGCTGATACCCTGAGGGCAACCAATAATCACGCATGTGACTTCCTTCGGTTCTGCTCAATTACTGTAATCATCTTGTTTCTCTGAGTATCGACATGCAATTTTCCATGCCTGTTTTCCTTTCTTGGTCTTTGTCTACTTATTGGCTGGAAAATCAATGTACGCACTCTACTCTTGCACCTCATGAATTTGAGAAAATTGAGGAAACTAACACTTCTGTGGCACAATTCCCATAAATGCTAAAAGGTCTAGTTACAGTCCAAGCACACTGGTCACCATGGTCTTGTTTTCCATTTCATCTTCAATATAACAGCAATAATGGTAGGGAGCAGATGTGGAGTGCTGTGTGTTTGGCCCTGTGGTGAGTGGTTTCCACACCAACCCTGAGAGGTTGATAATATTATCCTCATTCTATAGATGAGATTAAGCAGCCTTGTAAAAATCAAGTTACCAACAGAAGAAGAATAAAATATCTTCTAAGGAGCAGATACGTGAGGTATCCACCTTACTGTGGAAGGATCATGAGCCTCAGGATAGATAATTCTGAGTTTAAGTCCCAGGTACTCGCCAACTGACTATCCAAGGAAAGCTGCTTCACCTCATACAGCCTCAGTTTTTTCATCTCTAAAATGGGAATAATATATTCCACTGTACAGGGATTATTGTAGGAGTCATTGTGGGAATAAGCCAATATTAGAGAACAGAATCTGAACCATAATAAAACCTCTGCGGGTGTTTATTACCTTTCCTCCCTTATGATTGCTATGTTATCATATAACCAAGCCAATGGGCCTTCCCCAGTGTTGCTCCTGGCCATGTGCTAACCAATTTTGAAAATATTTATTTATTTTTTTTTAATTTTTTTAATGTTTATTTATTTTTGAGACAGAGAGAGACACAGCACGAAGGGGGGGGTGTCAGAGAGAGAGGGAGACACAGAATCTGAAACAGGCTCCAGGCTCTGAGCTGTCAGCACAGAGCCCGACGCAGGGCTCGAACTCACGGACCGCGAGATCATGACCTGAGCCGGTCAGACATGTAACCGACTGAGCCACCCAGGCGCCCCGAAAATATGTATTTATTACCCAGACACCCTCTAAGGCCATTATAGTATCAAGGAGCTCTATCTCTGTTCATAGACCACTGGCCCAAGTAATCATGAAAAGCTAAGAAGTGTGCGTTTTTTGTCAATTCTGTTGTCATGCATGAGCACTAAGTCTCTGCACTACAAATCTTCTTGCAACATTTTTTCTAACTCATTACATATTTCTGCTATGGATTTTTAACTCACTTCTGTTGTATTTTTTGTTTAAGATTGAGAGCGAGCCAACCCCCATAACCCATCTCCCCTGCAGGTGATTCTGCTTGTCTACAGGAGCCTACCACACCACACATGGCCGGCACTGAGGTGATGCTTGGACTGAATCAGTATGTCCCAGGCAAACTCACACCCTTGAAAATAATGGCTTAAAATAGGAATGCTGAAACCACCTTCACTCAGACAGCACAAATTCAGGGCTGCAATTTTCTATGCTACTTAATCTCCTGATACAAAAACCTCGGTTGCTCAAGGGAATTCTTCCTCCAGTCCAAAGGAAAAAAATATTCTCTCAAGGATGTAATAAGTTAACAAACCAAATTAGCATGTAGTAGGGTTTTGCAGCTCTTATCATCCACATTAACCTCAGGGCTCTCCAAGGCTAATGTCTTTAGTTGTGCTGTTTTTTGCCTGCTGTCTCCAGACCACTAACCTTATTTCTCTATGGGGGAATTGAAAGCGGGGCTCTTGGCAAATCTCCCTCTGATTTCTGTTCTTTTTGGTGGAGCTAAGCCTTCAGTTTCCAAGGTCAAATGAGCTAAACCCCTTCCAAGAGGAGCTTACTTCTGACTGACACAATAAGGGGCTACTCTTTTTGGCAGACCCCTTCACAGGCATCCTTAAAACACTGCTCCGCCATTTGAAACGCAACTTTCTTCTCTGTGCACGTTTGTGGGCCTCGGAAGAGACACGTGGAGCGGCAGCGCCACCTGCTGGTCTTCCCTCGGTCATTTTTGCAACACTGTTTTGGTTTCTGCTTTTGCATCAGAGAATGAAGTCCCTGGGAGAATGCTCACTCCGGGACTCTGTCACCCACATGCAGGTCAAAAGCTGGAATATCTTTAATATCCTTTTTATTAGCCCCTGCCTAATGAAAAGATTTATCTTAAGGCCTAAATTTTGAGATGGAGAGGGGAATGGGAAAGCCAAAATCGGAAATAAACAACATGTTGATTCCCAATGGCATCTTCTCCAGACTCCTGTGGGTGTTCCTGTTCAACCTGGTATGTGTGATGTTGGCTGATCAAGGAACAATTTGCATAGCTGACACCACGGCATATGGTCAGTCTCTGCCTCTGTTTCAGAGTGGAAAAACAATGGTTCAATAAGTGATTTTTACCTGATGCAGAAAAGCCTGTTTTCCCACAAGTTGCAGGAAAGCTGCCTAATAAATACAACATCATGACAAAAATGCCTCAAAATAGGAATTGCATGTGACACTATGGATCACAGACTTAGTGATCAACTGGACCAGCTGGCTGGTGCTGCCCATGAGGCCAAGGTCATGAAGCTAACACCAAGGTCAAGTTTAGAAAAGCTCTGTTCCTTAGGGAGGGAAAACTGACATCTATTATTTTTTTTCTTTTTCTTTTCTTTTCTCTTTTTAAATTTACATCCAAGTTAGTTAGCATACAATGCAACAATGATTTCAGGGTTAGATTCCTTAATGCCCCTTGTCCCTTTAGCCCATGCCCCCTTCCCAAAACCCCTCCGGTAACCCTCTGGAAAACTGATATTTATGAATGCAAGGTGCCTGAATGTACACATGCTGTCCCATTTTATTCTACCAACTTATCAATACCATCACCTTCATCTGTGACAGGAAAATAAACATTAAGCATCAGCTGCAGGAAAGAAAGTTATAATGTGCCTTTCCCTGAGGAAAAAAAATTCCCATGCATCCTCAAACCCACAGTGAGTCCATACCTACCTCTCCAGGTAACCATATTATATGATTTTCATATCCAGAAAAATAAAGACAAGAGATGTTTCACATTCTCAAAGTTTTAAAGGGACTTATTGCTTCTGGGAAACTATAAGTCAACTATTTTCTTGTAGACACTATTTATAAAACCACTTAGAAATCAGGATTTTCCCTACCACAGCATTGAAACAGCTCTTTCAAGACCACCAGGACCTCCACTTGTCAAATCAATGGTCAGTTTTCTGTCCTCACAAACTAAAAAGCGGAGAAATGGTCTCCCTAGTTCACGATGGACTAGGCCAGAACCAGGCCTCTCCTCCCTGCCTACTGGGGCAGTGCACTCTCTGTGACAGCAGGAATGCTTTATGGGTATCTCATTGTACTCTTTCTGTTACATTTTAGATATATTTTTCATTGCTTTTTATATCGCAAAGTAATACATGCGTAAACATTAAAATAGCATGCAGTAAAGGATGAGGACAAACAGAAATCACCCATAATCCCACTACCCAGACATGACCACTGGTAGCATTCTGGCATAATGCCTTTGTGTCTCTGTGTGTGTATGTGCATATGAATTGTACATGTGTGTGACAGAGGGAGAGAGAGAATATTTTCTGTTTTTCTATTTGGGATTTTCCTCATGTATGTATACGTATTCTGAACATATACATGTATACATATTCATATAATATATCATCATACATATCAGCATGGAGAAAATGTCTTAATTTTAACAGCTAACACTACAATGCATGTTAAGGAAAGGACATCAAACAACAAAAAAAGCAAACTTTGTTAAGTGCTTAGGTAGGAAGTGGCCCCCACACTCCCCTATTCAGACTAAGAACTAAGGATTAGCTGGCCCCAAGGCTTAAAGGAAAAAGAAAAATTTTATGACAGAAGGAGGAATCTGGAGCTTCTAGGCAGATTCAGGAGGTAGGCAAAGGCAGGAAATGATGGACTGAGAGAAGACAGCAACTCAGCGTGAGGTACAGAAAGGTACAGAAAGCTGTACCAACCAAAATCATCCCTCAAAGTCTAGTAAAACTCATTGTCATTTGCATAGATTTGGGGATGAGACCGATTTAAGGACATGAGGTTCCCACGTGGACTAGGACAGGGCAGCACGCAAAGAAGTCAGAACCCAGAGGACTGAGGTCAGGAAAGCAGATAACCACTTGAGGTGCAGCAGAAATTCAGAATATTCCACGGCACGCACAGGCGCGCACACATGAAACCAAGATGCTACATTTGGGGAGTTTTTTAAATAACGATGATGGTGGCGGTGATGGTGGTGGGGGTAGGGGCGGTGTGAGGAGGTGTGTGTGTGTGTTTTCATTACTATTTTTAATAAAATGCTACATTTATAATGTTATTTTTGTACAAGTTACTGGAAAAGAGCAAAAAGGGACAATTTGGAGTAAAGGACACAGAAAAAAATAGAAAGTGGATAAACAGTTAAACTAAATATTTATCAGAATTAGATATCTATAGTGCCGTGTAGGAAATAAACCGTGTAATGCAGTCCTCTTATCCTGGCCCCCATGCACACACGCTAGGTAGGTCTGCCGAGGAATCTCTGTTTCTATTCATTTCCAAACTTACAAAGCTCAGGGCCCTTTTTTTTTTTTATTTTACTTAAAGCAATACTTTTTCCAAATAAGGTAGCTTTTCATAAAACTATTCCCCCTCCTACATCTATGTTCCCAGTGTCAGCAAGCCACAGAGGCTGCTATTTTCCCAGAGCTGTCATTGTATTCTGTAACAAAGCACCCTTCCCGTTAGCTGAGCTGAACACTAGAAATGCTTTCAAACTAAAGTTTTCAAAGGATCTAGGCATTTTTTACCTTTAGCTGTGGGGTCTGACTTAAGCAATTTTCATTCCTCCTCTTGATTGAAGCTCATTTTAAGCTTTTTAAAGAATAGTAACTGTAATCCCAATTCTCCTTCAAGGATTCTAGAAATGATAAAAACAGTATCACTGGATTCTTGGGGTAATGATCCATGATATATCAGGACATCAGTGGATACACAGGCATCTGAGAGCCAAGATAAACCAGTGATGATGCAACAAATAGTCACCTGGGTCAGCAAGAGAAATCCTGGGGTCTTCCATCAAAAGAATGCTCAAAGATTGTATCCAGGATGCTTTAGAAAGTAATACTATGGGAAGCAATAACCAGATCTGGAAATGAGAGTCTCTGAACCCATTGGCAATAATGTAGAGCAAATTGTCAGAGAGGCTTCATAATCTCTCTCTAGCTTTCTCCTGAACCTGACCCTGTGGTAGTTCCCACAGCTCAAAAAGCTTTATCAAATTTCTAAGAGCTGCTTGTGGATTTTTTTTGTATGTATATTTAACTCTATAACAAAAACTTAGAACTTAATGATGTACTAGACACTGTGTTATGCATTAGAGACTTAAATAAACTAAGCATGAATAATATGTCCTCAAGTAACTCAGAGCTCAGGCATTGCCTTTCATGGGAAGTCTTCCTCCATCTATACTCAGTAGTAGCAGAATTTGAAGCTGGCCTCCAAAATCCCTGCTCCCTCCCTAAACCTGAAAAAGCCCCTCCCCTTCAATGTGGGCAAGACACACGCATGGATCGTGAATATGACTTCATGTTACTCCTGTGATTAGGTTATGTTACCTTGCAAAAGTGAAGGGATTTTGCAGCTGTAATTAAGGTCCCAAATCAGATGCCTATGAATTAATCAAAAGAGAGATTATCTTGGGTGGGCCTTGCTTAATCAGATGCAAATCCTTAAAAAAAAACCCTTCCTGAAGGGAGATATACTCTTGCAGGTCTTGAAGAAGTAGGCTACCATGTTGTGAGAGGGCCATGGACAAGAAAATGTGTCTTCAGGAGCTGAGAGCAGCTCCTGGCTGACAACCAGCAAGAAAACAGACCTGAGTCCTACAAATGACAAGAAACGAAACTCTACCAATAATCATGTGAACTTGAAAGAGGACTCTGAGCTCCAGCAAGGAACATGGCTCACCCAACATCTTGATTGCAGCCTTGAGAGACCTGAGCAGAGAAAGCTAAACCATGTCAACACTCCTGACCCACAAAAACTGTGAGATAATAGATGTGTGTTGTTTTAAACCACTAAGTTTCCAGGGACTTGTTACACAAAAACAGAAAGCTAGTACAATGACCAATTCCAATCTAAAAGTATGCTATGAATAAGAACAAAAATGAAAGGAGATATGGCCATGGTGCACAAAATGACAGTACATACAGAGGAAAGCATGCACAGTAGTGATCAGGAGCCCTTGGTTCTGATCCTGGCTCTTCACTAATTCAGTGTGATATTGGACAAATCATATTACTTCTCTGGGTCCCATCCAGTTTACTCACATAGAAAAGGAAGGAGTTGAACTGGATAAACTCTGAGATACCTCCAATCTCCAATAGATCCAAGCCTATGAAACTATGTCCTCCATAGCATGGGCCACTCACCTTCCATCCATACCACACCAAATGGTAGCTCACCATTAGCTTCTCTGAGCCCTCAAGAAACAGGCACCCATGTAGGATGGCCTTTATTTTTTTTAAGTTTATTTATTTATTTTGAGAGAGAGAAAGAAAGAGAGGATGTACAAAAGGGAAAGAGGGAGAGGGAGAGAGAGAATCCCAAGCAGGCTCTACACTGTCAGCTCAGAGCCAGACACAGGCTCTAACTCATGAACTGTGAGATCATGACTTGAGCCAAAACCAAGAGCCAGATGCTCAATTGACTGAGCCACCCAGGCGCTCCAGGATGAGGTTTTAGAAGAAGAGAGGGAAACTCACTGTCTTTCTGCCTCTTCTAAACGTCTTCACAGTGGCATTAAGAGCAATACAGAAACACGTCCAAATTTTCACAGCCTAGAAAGACTCAGATCATAAAACTACACTAGACATCAAAACTCTCAAAAGGGCCAATGATATCACAGACCTTTTTAGGTCTCCGTGTACCTTTTCTGGAATCAGGAGTAACTGTACATAACCTTCCCACAATATCACTTTTATGTCTCAAATCACAGAATAGCTGCCATTTACTGAGCATCTGATATTAAAGCATTTTCTCAGGTGCTGTATATGCATTACCTGTCAGTGAGGACCAATAATTTTTTAAAGGTCACACGGTTAGTAAGTTGGGGGGTAGGGAGAATTCAAAACCAGGTCCTTCTCAGGCTAAAGCTTATGCTTCTCCCTCTGAATGATACTCGTGTGGTGTCATGGCACTTTCTTATATGCCCTCATCCACTCTATAAACACTTCGTGACCCCTCATTCATCTGTCACATTGTAGAGTGATCAATCATCTTGGCTTGCCCAGGACCAAGAGGTTTCCCAGGATAGGGGACTTTCGGTACTAAACCCGGGAAAACCACGGGCAAACCGGGATGAGTCAGTTACTCTAGCATGGGTACACAGGGCTGGGGGTGCGCAGTAGGAGCTCAGGAGACACACAGAGATACAAAGTGGAATCCTGAGCACGTGGCTTTCTCTGAGCGTCACTTTATTTCACTTCTTGGGCACAATCCCTGGGAGGGACCCTAAGATAGTTTGTCCACACAGTCTCTTAAAGGAGACATGCCTGAGACTCTAGATTATAGACCTACCTGTCTTCTGGAAAGTCTCCTGAAACCTGGATACCAGGTTTTCTTAGTCATCTGCAGGCTTGTGGTCATTCAACCTAATACTCTGCCTGAGCTACTGGAGCATCTGAAGTTTCACCATTCATTTAGCCGCTATTGCTATTTGTTCATTTAACACCTAAACCTCCTATGGACAACTTGAGACTTTTCATAGAGTTGTTGCACTGTTGTCAGACTCGAATCCTAAACCCATTAAATCTCTTACCAACCTACTGGCAACATTTCAGCTCTGATACAGGGCTCTTGGACTTCTCCTGGCATTTCTTAAGCCCATATGCTGGGCACAATAAAGATAGGTAAGGCTGCTGATGGAGAAAATATTTAATCTAAATTTTATATTCTTGGGGCACCTGGGTGGCTCAGTCAGTTAAGCATTTGACTTTGGCTCAGGTCATGATCTCACAGTTTGTGAGTTCAAGCCCCACGCTGGGCTCTGTGCTGACAGCTCAGAGGTTGGAGCTTGCTTTGGATTCTATGTCTCCCTCTCTCTCTGCCCCTCCCCTGCTCATGCTCTGTCTTTCTCTCTCTAAAAAATAAACATTAAAAAAATTAAAATTTATATTCTTAACCATGTAACACCTGATCCTGGTCTCTCTGCTTCTAACTTGGAATTGACCACGGGGGTCCAGTGTTCGGATGGGCCAGACTTTGGCCATGGTGAACTGTAAGGCTGGCAGCTCCCAGTGATCTGGGCCCATTTCCAGTTTCAGGAGCAGCCTCTCCAAGCAGCTGAACCTCTTGGCCACTTTTTATCAGAAAGAAGAGCTGAACGTGCTCAGTGCCAAAACCCAGATGCCACTTTTGGCCTGGATGTCTCAGCAACCAAATGGATGATGCTGAAAGTCCTGTTTACGAGATGACCCCATCTGGGAGCAGAGGGTCCAATCTTGAGTGGTCTTATCCTGAGGCTTAGTTGTGTTCAAAATGATATGAGATACGGCAGCCACAGAGGACATCACCATGCACTCTGAGTGAAGATGACCCCGCCTCCGCTCACCTATGCCAAGGGCATCACTTCCTGGTGTTAAAGTCTCTATTAGAGACACCTCCTTTCCTAATGTGAGCATTAAAATAAATTTAAAAATTAAGCCAAAAAATGGCAGATTGAGGCTCAAAACATTACCCTTATTATCAATAAAAATTAAGTTGGAGGATATAACTTAGTGAGAGAGCCACACATGCTGGAAAATGAAACACAGAATGACACAGATTGGCATACCCCCTCCCAAAAAGAACTGAAGACTTTTCACTGGAGAAAAAGTGGAGAATTAATAGTTTCTGCAGCCAGGCTTTGCGAGGTCTGGGGGCAAGCGCAGGAGGAGTTGGGCTCTTGGTATCCTGTTTGCTCTTCCCAGATATACCAATCAGATAAATCACTCCCCTCCCACATCTGTATGAATAAAGGAGATGAAGGGTGGGCAGGAGTTAGACTAATTGATTTCTGTCTACTTGAAGAGAACACCACAGAGTGCTATTCAGTACAGCCCCAGGTAAGAAGTGCCCTTATTCCACCAAGGTAAGAACACTAATCAGTATGTCCAATGTGTGCTAGGAAAAAATTTAAAAAATTTAAAAAAAATAAGGAGCACAGGGGAAGCGACAGTAAGAACTCAGGGCAGGTGTCTGAGAAACAGGGAGAGACTACAGGTGAAATGCAGATCCAATTATTGTCATAATTTGGATAGCGAAAAAGGGAAAGGATGGTACTCTTTTTTTTTTTAATTTTTTTTTAACATTTATTTATTTTTGAGACAGAGACAGAGCATGAACAGGGGAGGGTCAGAGCGAGAGAGAGAGGGAGACACAGAATCCGAAACAGGCTCCAAGCTGTCAGCACAGAGCCCGACGCGGGGCTTGAACTCACGAACTGTGAGATCATGACCTGAGCTGAAGTCGGACGCTCAACCGACTGAGCCACCCAGGCGCCCCAGGATGGTACTCTTGATAAAGGAAAAGGCCAACCAGCATGGATCAGTGTAACATGGAGAATCCAGACTCGGCCAGGTGAGAGGGAGGACGTAAGGCCTCTGCTATAGGAGCACTAAGGGCGTAATACTGCAAAAGCCTTAGAGGCTCATTAGCGGAAATAATAGGCTTAGACTGAGTGAATGCTTTGATGTGAATGGTTTCAGTGATTTGGTATGAATGGTTTGAATTTGGAAACCAACTGGTTGAACATGGAAATCAAAATTCTAACTATTTAAAACATTTGGTTAAATACAGTCATACTTTGTATTGTGTACAGAGTTTCCATATCTATGCAAATCAAAACCGTGACTCTGTGTAAAAAGCAAAAAAAAAAAAAAAAAATTAGGAAAAACATTTGTTAGAGGACCTTTGTATTTTCTAAGGAAGTGAAAGTTTCTGACCAGAAAAAGCTTTTAGACTTGCCTTGGTGGGCAATACAGAGCTCCTTGAGGAAGGTCCCTCTGGCAGGCGTTCAGAGTGGTTCAGGTAAGGACAGGCAGGAGCAGAGAGAACTATCTGCTGAGACCATCAAAGGGGCTCTCTGGGTATAGGGCTCTCGAGAATCTCGAGAATCCTTTATGAGATCCTTGCGCATTGGCCAAAATCTCCCAGGCATAGCTTATAGAGCTAAACATTTTGAGAAAATCCTAAAGCATGAACCATTTTTAAAGTTCTACCTTCTTTACTAACTCCTATGGGACCTTCTTCAGACTGGAGCATCTCTATCCTCTCCTTATAGCTGAGACAATACTGTGAGAGAGGAAAATAAGTCCTCAGGAGTCTTGATTGCAACTGCCACCTTGCAGCATATTCCCTCCTTCAATGCCCCTGCTTTCAGGGCTGAAGAATATTCCATTTCCCCATTTCCCTCCCTCGTAACCTACCTCTGAGAGATGTGCCTTCACTTTAACCTAGATGACGTTCCAGAGTCATTTGCATTGAGGGGCACCTGGGTGACTCAGTCGGTTAAGCATCTGACTTCAGCTCAGGTCATGATCTCCCAGTTCGTGGGTTCAAGCCCCACGTCGGGCTCTGTGCTGACCGCTTGGAGCCTGGAGCCTGGAGCCTGCTTCCAATTCTGTGTTTCCCTCTCTCTCTGTCCCTCCCCCACTGGTATTCTGTCTCTCTCTCAAAAATAAATACACATTAAAAAAAGAATTTTTAAAAAAAGTGTCATTTGCATTGAACACTTGAAGCCCTGGATGTACAGTGTACAAGGAAGGTTTCTTCCCCATAAAAAATTTGAGCTCCTGGAAAGCAGGGAAGAGGAAGATTTCTGTAAAGAGCTTTCCAGAGCCTCAAGGCATTACCCTAAGGACAATAAGGTCCTGACCCCACCTTCCAGCCTCTATCACTCTTGTCATGCACATGGCTTTGTGTGCACCTGTTCCTTCTAGGCCAGTCCAGCCGTATTGCCCAGAGGCCCTGCTTCTCTCTTCTGCCCCAGAATAGGAACGCCTGCCTCCATTACAGAAACTGCATCCCACCAGAGCTGTGAGACATTCCCGGCCCTGTTGCTTTGATCCTCTCCTTATAGTCTGCATAAATGCCTGAGAACACCTCTGCCCTATAGGGCTGTACTGAGCAATAGCATCTTAGCCTTGTCTGTTGAACGTGAGATCACAGAATGTGGGGAGAGGATGAGGAGAATGTTTTCCACACACCTATTCCAGGTTACTGCAGAGCACCCCAGGGGCCAGCTTCATTCATTCACTCAGTCAACCATTCTAGCCAAGAACTTAGCTAGATGGGGCGTAAAATATGACATCCACCTTCAAGACCTTTGGATACTAGACTGTTAATGTAAGGAGGACCTTGGAGGCCATCTGCTCGAATTCTTACCTATATCAGAAACCATCCTTCCAATACGCTGGACAGGCATTGGAAGAGAGGCAGCCCACTTCCCCCGTTGACAAGCCCAGTTCTTAGAAATTATCTTTCTGCAGTAAACCAAAGTCTGCCCATATGCCAGTCTACTTCTAATGTCTAGACAAACGCTATTCTCCATGGAAAGTCCCTTAAAATGTTTGCATGGGTCCTTCTTAACTGTTCTCACAGGCCACACCCATCTGCTGGTTCTCTCTTTCCCTACCAAGAACTATTTCTGAGCTCTTTCCCATCTCAGCCATAATGCTAGGGACAGGCTGTGGTGTTTCAGGGCAAATACGACACATGGCGACCAGGCCTGCAGATGATTCTCTGGAAGTGGGGTACAAAGTCATCCCAGTGCACAGAGGGGCTTCTGCTGTCCCTGAGCTGCTACTAAGCTTTCATCCTTGTGCCAAGAGAGGCAGGGACATAAATGGCTAAGAGAGGCAGGGCTGTGTACTGGATTAGATAACAAGGGCTCTGGACTCAGACTGACCCGGGTTCCAATAACCACTGTGTCAGTTACTAGCTGCGTGACCTTGAACAACTTCCAGAATCTCCCTAGTCCCCATTAGTCAAGTGTGAAGTTGAGATAATGCCTTCCTTATCTGGTTATTGTGAAAATTATATGAGATACTACATGTAAAAAGCATTGCACACATTAAGAGAGTCATTATTGGGAGGTATTATTGTTGTCAGTACTACACAAGTGTCCACAAAGTCCAGATTAGACTGGAAAACAAAGGTCTGTGTTGCTTTGTATGGTTTTCTGTTGGTCTCTTCTTTCCAGCAGAGTCCTAACCACCTGCACTTAAAGCTGTTCTTTCTGCTCCCTTGCTGATGAGACAGGGAAATAAATAGCATCCCTCTGGTGTGTTGGATTTATAGCCTTGGGAGAGCTCAGTACCTGCCAGTTTCTGGCAGGTACGGAGACTCCCTCTGTCTACAGCCAGGATCCCAGCCGCACTCAGGAGCAGGACAACCAATCCGCAATGTTCCTCCTCCAACTGTTCCACATCCATAGCCCCTTTGTCCTATGTGTCCTATTCATAGATGATGTCACATCATGGCGTACCCTAGTGGTATGAACAGAATTCCCACTGCTTACCTTGAGCCACTTATCCCTAGTCCATAAGCTTCTGCTAAACACTCAAATGTCAGAAGTGATGCTAGAAATGGTTTCCTGGAACTGAGAGCAGTCACTGAGATAGTGGGAAATATCACAGGCAGGTTGTCCTGAAGTGACCCACTCCCTGAGACTCTGTGACCTCACCCTGAATTTGGGGCAAGATACAAAAAGGCCAAGAAACATAAGCAACCGAAGAAGGCCCCTTGTTTCTATTTGTCTGTCTGTCTGTCTAGAACTTTAGGAAAGAGGGAAGACATTTATTCATTCAGCACCTTCAAGTTTCTCATGAATACATTATTTTGGAGGAAATGTTCGCCCCAGAGGAGAATGATCTCCAAGTCGCTCTTCCTTCATTCTGGAACAAACCCACCTCCCTCTTGACAACACCTGTCTCTCTAGCCACTCTCTCTCTCTCTGTCTCAGGTCAGGGCCTTGTATTTCACACCTGCTTTTCTGCCATGGCTCCTAACAGTACCATCTGCCTCTAGCTGTCCTGTGCCTCTGTCCTCGGCCTCCGACCCACTGCTCGTCCCGTTCAGTGGGCTGATGCCACAGCGGTCCACACTGACTCCCCGATAAAGTCTGAGTGCTTCCTCAAGGTGCACAGGCCCTTTGTGCTAAGCACCAGAAGCTGTTCTCATTTCATGAGCCCATTCTGCTTTTTCTCTCCTGCTGTCAAAACTGGCTTCCCAGAACCTGCCCCTCCACTGTGCCAACAGCCATCTCCGTACTGCCCTGACCAAGCAAAGGCTCGCCTTTCACCGCTCCAGGCCTTCTGGGGCTTTCACCATGTCTGTGGCTCACCTTTGCACAATGCCATCCCACAGCCCAACTCAGGCTATGGAAATCCAGCCACCCAGGGCCCCTGTTCCCTGGCTCCACATTCCCAACAGAAGGCCTGCTCCTCTTGCCTGCATTCACGCTGGCCTCCTGCCTACAGTTGATCCTGGTCCCATCTGTGATTGTTTCTACCAGAAGAACAAATGGGGGCAAGGCTAAGCATAAAAAAAGAGGAGAGAAGAAAGAAAAAAGAAAGAGGAGTGTGGTGTAGGGTGGGGAGAGAAGGGGAGAGGAGAGGAGGGGAGAGGAGAGGAGTCTTCCTTAAAGGAGTCAAAGGGGGCCAAGCCCTATTTCTGAAAACCAGTACACACCACCTCAGGTCCCAGAGGAACCCCAGACCCTAGGAGGTCAGATGAACAGCGAGAATCTTCAGGATTATATGCCAGACCACCTGGGCTGATCTTGATGTACCGCTGATAGGGATGCTTGCTTATCATTTCCAACCCCACTTTCCCTAAACCTGAGCCATCAGCATTTCAGCCTGTATACTTGCAGTAGGGCTCTGATTCTGTTGCACCCTCATCCCACACTCACCACACCCAACTCCTCTCTTACCCCTTCTCCCCAGCTCACTCGGCTGCCTCCCACACCTCTACCCTGCTTCATCCGCGGATAACACAGCTCTCCATGTCCCATTCTGTCTCAAGCCCTGGCCCAAACATATCCCAGTACACTAGACCTCTGGCCAGTCTTCCTGAAACCACATTTTTAATCCAAAAACACAACTAAAGATGCCAGTCCTTACTTGTGGCTGTCAGGCTGGCACTGAAGTCTGACAGAGGCAAGCGGTCACTAGACTAGGAGTTGAGGATTTCCTTTCCCGGGACCCAACACAGCAAGAGGAAGGGCTTCTTCTCTCTCTTTTTTTTTTTTTTTTTTCTGTCTTTGACTAAAAGTTCAGTTTCTCTTAAGAAGCAAAGGTGTTAAGCTGTTAAAACTAGACGATCTCTAATTATCCCCTCCTTTTGGTTCCCCTGATGGGCACACCCAGTAAACCACACAAAGGGGAAGGGGTCCATCTAAATAAAGGTACATTCATGTATGTGCAGGCTGTGCACAGGTGAGGACTTGTGATATGGGAGACCCCAGAGGAGCAGCTCACAGATGTCAGGCCCTGGGTTCTCCGTCAGTTCTGTGTTGCCTCGAGTGCATTGTGCGCCCTCAGGAAATACAATAATTACACCACCCCCACCCCACCCCCATGCGTGGCTTCACCCCACACCAAGGGGCCTGAGTTCTTACCAAATCCTTCTTCCTAAACATGGACCAACTCTGTCCATCCCCACTTACACTTGCTTGAATGACGGGGACCATTGTTCCAGGAAAGCTTGTCTCACCTTTTCTCCTTCTAGTTGTTTCTATTGTTGACAACAACTTGTGGTTGGACTGGGAACCAACCTTTCCTGGATAGGTTCCTTAATGCCTAGTCTTGATCCTGAGCTGGTATACTCTTTTAGCTCAGAGATATATCTGGCCATGACTCTCCACTAACTAGTATAACAAGATTTGTAAAATCTCCAGAGAAATCTCCACTTACATCAACCAGAGGTAGCCTTTAGTCTCAGTGCATTCGCAAGGACAGTCAAGGTCAAACACTGCAACCTTATCAATTATACTGTCCCCAGATAAAGCTGACATCTAGCAGACCATGGTATTCTCATTGACACCTCCAAGAACAAGAACAAACTTTCCCTCTGGAAAATTGCTCCTTGACCCACATTCAGTGTCTTTTTTGCTGCAACTACATTTAAACACAATTGTTTTCTTCACTTTCCAAGAGGTTTTGTTTCTAACTCCCTGGAATTCCCCCAATAACTGACCCCAGCCTCTTTTAAAAGAACATGGAGTTACTGACTAAACAAAATCTCAATTGGGTTGCCCTGATCAAGGAACGAGAATCACTAAAACCTTTTGTTCACATATCTAACCCCTACTTTCTCCTTAGCATGGTCCAAAAAAAAAAAATTATAGTTGCACAGCCATTAAAGGACATTAAAGATAGAAACCAGAAAATCACCTACATTCCCATAACACACACTAAGCTGCTACTTTCGTTTTTCTAATCCTTGGCTATACAGAAAAATAAATGCTACACAGCTGGACACAACTTTGATACAGTATTTGTAGGTTTCTTTCACTGTGTGTTACAAATATTTTTTCCACTATTGCTACAAAGCCCTCAGTTATAACTCATTAGGGTTACAGGACAGTCCACTGATTACATGAGATTATTTCATGCTTTCCTAATATTGGACTTTCAGGCAATTCTCAGATTTTCTCCAAAACAGACAATGCTACAGTGAATGTGATTGTGCATAAAGCTTTGTCCCTTTATCGGATTATTTCTTTAAAAGCAATTCCCAGGAGGAAAATCCCCATGTCAAAAGCATAAACATTTTATGGCTCTTAAAATATTTTGTACTATCCCCTTCCAATCAGGAGATGTTCTTGCTCCCTGCTGCAGTTTATAAGTATGTTGCTGGGAGAATGTCTGTGAACTTGTAAAACAGATGAAAGAACGATTTCTTTCTCCAAAGTAGTAACCAAAGATTCAAACCTAAGCTCTATAACCAAAGGCATTTTCAAACAATGTCCCTCAGTCTTCTTCCTATCCTTCCTGATGCCAGGTAATGTCTTTTCAACTGTATAGCCCATGGGTCATTTTTACACTTGCCCTTCATGACCCAACATTAGAAAGGCAGAGGCCAGTTGCCCTCCTCACCGGCTGCACCTCTTAAGACCGGCACTCTGAAGGCAATCTTCTCTGGGTCTGGGTCTCTTCTGCCCAGACTTCTCATGCTTCCAGTGTTCTCCCTTCCACTAGCATTAGTATATTCCTCTCCTTCTTGGTCAAGCAGAGCTTCTCTTTCTCACCGCCCCGTCCATGCCATCACCTCACCAGGCTCCTGATGTCCCGAAATGGAAACTGCTCTCTTTCTCGCTTCCCTAGCTTCATGCCCCAATGCCTCCTCCCTCCCATTCATTCATAGTCTTAACACCCAGGGGGGAAAAATGAATCTTTTCCAAAGGAAACAGGGGAGGGGACTGAAGGTATTATTCAAACTCTAACTAAAAACAGAAAGCAAGAAAGGTCTGCGAGGAACAGTAACAGTAAGATTAATATCCTCCCAAGCCCCCAGCCGGGAAAAAGAAATGCCTTGCCTTCCTTCAGCAAAACTGGTATGTTTGAATATTAGGTTTCTATTTAATAAATGCAGGTTCACATGCAGCTGAGGCAACCATTAACCAGCGATGCTTGCCAGATGCCAGAAGTCCCAGGAAGCTGACAGCCCTGGAGAGTTGGCTGAAAACATCAAGGTCACGTGAATTGAGATTCTCCACAGATATTCTACTATATCCTAGCTGCGGGACACTCACAACATCAAAAGCTTGGAGATGTGGGAGAAGATGTCTGTCAGCTGCAAACACAAGTCAGTGCTTAGGCAGTACTCAGGATGAGGCAAAAGTGAAGACAGGCTTCTAGATGATTCCACGTCATGGACAACACATCACCTAACTTTCAAACCTCTGGACTGCAGCTATTCGGGCGATTAAGAAAAGAAAAGACGAAGAAAGAAACCCTGATGATTATCGGTCTGTTTATTTTTACTTTTCAATTTATCGATATTAAAAATAACTACAGAAATGCATGTGCTAGGACTGAAGAGCAAAGTAAGACGATGCAAATGCAGACTTCATTAAAAAAAAAAAAAAAAGGCAATCTCCATTTAGGCATTTACTACCATCCTTGAGCATTTATCTCACAATCACTACTCACTGGACAAAAACACAGGTCAAGGTCAAATCTCTGCCCTCTCTGAGCATGAGTTCAATCCGCCTGACATTATATGGACACTGATCCCTTTAATTGAAGGGATCCACTTCAAGCCTAGAAATTTACAGTAGTATTTGAGGAATTTCAGAAATTTAGAAGTGAGTTTGGTTAGAAAAGGAACTGAGGAAGTAAAGGAAGAAGGAATGGGCCGTGGGGCATGAGGGGAGCGGTATTACTCTCCACCATTTTCAGTTTAATTGTCTCACTAAAAGGAAGGTGTCAGTGTCACCATTAGCAAATAAGAAAACCAGAATGTTGGAGGAGTGAGATTTAAAACCATGCAGGAATCGGTGGCCAAGCCACCTTTGAATTTGGGATTGGTGTTCCTCTCAACCCACATGGTGAGATTCACATACCGGAAGTCCCCTGACATCAACCTGTGAGGTAAGCGTGGAAATTCTAGCACATAAACTCCACAGAGGAACAAAAGCATCGCAAGAGCAGGGGCTACACGCACATGCTCAGGAAATGTTGGGCTATCATTATTAACTTAATATACTGAGTTAGCACATGAAGAAACTGATTCCCAACTAACTTCACCTCATTAGAATAATAACTGCTGTTTATTTCTTTGTGTGCTCTGTGTCAGGTACTACGGTCAGTGCTTTAAATTATTTATCTTATTTAATTTCCACAACATTTCTCTGAGGCAGAATTTATTATCCCCATTTTCAAAATGGGGAAACTGGGGCTAAGAAAGAGGAAAAACTTGACTGAAGTTAGAAAACTAACCTGTGACAGAAGTGGACTTCAAACCCAGACCTCCACCACCAAGGTCTGGGCTCTTAATCATTCCACTGTCCTGCCTCCCCACTGTCCCACCCCCATGGAGCTTTGCCTACAACCTACAAAGCAGAACAGATATTGTTTAAAAGAGAGTGGGGGTGGGGCACCTGGGTAGCTCAGTTGGTTAAACATCCCACTTCAGCTCAGGTCATGATCTTGCAGTTCATGAGTTCAAGCCTCCCGTTGGGCTCTGTGCTGACAGCTCAGAGTCTGAAGCCTGCTTCAGATTCTGTGTCTCCCCTGCTCTCTCTCTCTCTCTCTCTCTCTCAAAAATAAATAAATATTAAAAAACAAACAAACAAACAAACAAACAAACAAACAGAGAGTGGGGCTGGGAGTGTTACCCCAGGGACCGGGATTCCCACATGAAGTTGCTCTGACAAGGTCCCGGGGGTGGGAGAGAGAACAGAGGTGTACTTTCAAGTCAGGCGGACCACATAGCACAGCTTGGGGTTCAGACATGTTGCTATTGGTTAGAGCATAAGCCTGAGCTTGTGGGATCCTCTGGTTCAAAGGCAATGGGAGCTTGGAAAGCCTGTAGTCCATGTAGCCAGAGATGAAGAGGGATTTGCCAAACCTGAAGGCCGGAAGCAAGCTGATTTCAAAACCATACCCTCTCATGGAAGTTTAAGGTCCACGTAAAAGGTGAACCCTTAGTCTCAAAGAAACGAAGTCTGAGTCCCACTGACCAGACAGTTTCAAAACAGATGGCTGGCCTTAAAAGTGTTAAGAATCCCAAGTTCCCAGAAATTCAGCTGGGAGCAGCTTAGAAGTGAGAAGTACTCCCATGCAGGGGAGAGGGCAGGCGGGAAGGATGGGAGGAAAGGCATTCTGCAATCTCAGCGAGAACAGGACCATCTATACCACCCCGTAGTCTGGATGTCGAATATAAACACCGGCCTCCCCCAACCAAGACCTGAGCCAACAGAACAGGAAGAACATTTCAAAAGTGACAGGATGAGGACCGAACAGGCAGGGTACTCGGGCACCCCTGAAGGGTTTGCTGGAATAGCAACTGGGCTCGGGAGAGATGTGACAGCAGCGTCACTATCATCTGGCAAGAACGGGGACCCGGAAAAGCAATATTAGAGGAAGGACAGAGAGCAATGTCACAGGAGTGCCTCTGACAGGTGGTGTCCTCGGGGAAGGCAGAGAGGCCAAAGGACAAAGCATATGCTGCGGCTTAATGCCACTTGCCTCGTGCCCCATAATCACAACATCGCACCAAGGAAAGATAAAAACGCATGAAGTTTTCAGTACGGTCACTCCTCTGCTTCGCAAGCAAGCTGAGGCATTTGCCTAAAATATATAGATATATATGCTAAAAAATGTAGCAGGCCGTGACATTTAAATTTATTAGCTGACAAACACTGTGTTGCACCATCTGCTACTCTGTACTAAACTTCCTGTAACTAAAGATGTGCAAACCCTGGAGAATAAGCATTAGGTAAAATAGATTCATTTTATATAATTGAACATAATCGTGCATGTAATGTTTTAACGTAATATTACTCGACAGCTGTGCAAATAATGGAAGGGTTATTCACCACAGAACATATGCTGGCAATGAGATATGAAGCCAGTCCTCTAACCGACCAGTGAACCCACAACCTCACTGGGATGACGTGAGGGCCTGTCTCAGAAGAACGTTCAGGTGAAAGGCAGGAGCGAAAACAGAGCAGCACGGAACTCAAAAGCAAAGGGGCGATGCTATCCCCTGACTCCCACGCAGAGAGAGGGCAGTGGCCTTGTGTTTTGTTAGCCTTTGCTCTTCCTTCGTTTTCTGCATGGCCTTTCTTCCTTTCCACAATTTTTACGACACTTTCAATATTCTTTTTTTTATTTTTTAATTTTTTTTTTTTTTTTTAGAGAGAGAGACAGTGAGCGAGCAGGGGAGTGGCAAGAGAGAGGGAGACAGAATCCGAAGCAGGCTCCAGGCTCAGAGCTGTCAGCACAGAGCCCGACATGGGCCTTGAACTCACGGACTGAGAGATCATGACCTGAGCTGAAGTCAGATGCCCAACCGACTGAGCCACCCAGGCGCCCCTCAATGTTCTTCTTTTACAACCATATATTGACTAACCACAAGCGGACACATCCTCTCTTGCTTTACATTCTGTTTTAAAACAAACTCCCTCTTCCTATGCCCGTTCCCTACCCATACTCTCTACCTCTCTCCGCCTCTCTCAAAAATAAAAGAATATTAAAAAAAATTTTTTTTAAGTGTCGGGGGTGGGAGGTGGCGGGTGCCTGGCTCAGTCAGTTGAGCGTCCAACTTCAGCTCAGGTCTATGATCTCATGGTTCATGGGTGGGTTCAAGCCCTGAGTCGGGCTCTGTGCTGACAGATCAGAGCCGGGAGCTGCTTCAGATTCTGTGTCTCCCTCTCTCTCTGCCCCTTCCCTGCTTGTGCTCGCTCTCTCTCTCTCTCTCTCTCAAAAATAAATGAACATTTAAAAAATCTAAAAAATAAAATAAAAAAGCATGGCAAGTGAACACTAGAACCAGAATTCTAAATCCCTAAATGACTCATCTGCCCTGTCATTAAATTTTTCCAACAATCTTCATGTAAATCATAAATTTTCCCCACTCTATGGGTAGATTTTATTATTCCAATTTTAGAGATGCAAAAATTGAGGCTTGATGTTTCAGTCAAAGAACAAGTGTTTACTGAGTACCTAGTATGTACCAAATTTACATAAGCCACTTGGCCAAAAGTGATACAAGTACATAATGGCAAAGTTAAGGATTAGGACATATCACTTTGTTTTTAATACTAGTTCCTGTAGTGGTTTACTACTAAGTCACTCTGAACAAGGTATTTAATATGTCACCAACTCATGTTCAACGTTTAGCAAAGAGGAACCAAAAAAATCAACTAATTGGAATGTATCCATCTATACTTTTATCAGACACAAAAATTTTTAACCTCTCACTAAACTGAGACCATAAACATTACATCAGTGTATTCCATTTTAGCCCCTGATGCTATTAATTCTATTTCACCTTCTCTTTAAAGCTTATATAGCAACCATTTTTTTTCAAATCTGCCTTGTTACAGTAGCCATTTCAAGTCTATAGAATGAAATGAGATATATTTTTTCCGATGTATTATGCTAAGAAGTGTCTTACCTGCAGGCTAACTATTGTAAATTGCCTCAACATCCACTGTATTATTATACATTTCACATTGTTCTGCCTATAATATTAAAGCTTGGTCTCTTGGAAAATATTATAAGGGAATTTAACTGTACATAAATATTAATAGATGCAATAAAATAAGAACAGCATAAAAGTATTTCAGTACTAAAAGTTAAATGTGTTGGAGCCTGAGGAGAATCTTTTACTCTTTTCCTTTTTGTAAATGACTTTAAACTCATCTAAGATGATGAAATTATAAAAATGAAAATAACAAAATACAAAAAAAAAAAATTACGGTATCTTAAGGAGAGGAGCTAGTGGCTTAGAAAGCCCCAACATGACAAAGAAAAGTATAATATTCCAGAATTGAAACAAGTGATCACAATTTCTCAAATACCCTTCTCCACCATAGTGTAATGACTTTTTTTACTAACACTCAGACAGATAAAATAATCTTAAAATATTTTAAGGTTGAGAGAAGGTTATGAGAAAGAGTTACTGAAGCCAATAAATATCAAACTTGGAGCTGACATTTGGTCTCAATTCCCCAGTGTTTGCAAGAATTTCGGCACAGGTGGTAAGCACAATCACCGTATGCTCAAACTAGAGACATCTGCAGAATCAGAACCAAGAGATTGTCAACTTAAATGCTTGTTCTTTTGGGTACAGAAAGTAGTTATTTTAATTTATAGTTAGGATAATTTAGCTTAATCCCAAATCATTTGAAAAACTGAAGATTAACCCCATCTGTTAAGTGGAGTTCTGATCACTGAGTTTCTTTGCTAAATACATTCCTAAAGAATCGGTGCAGTTTGGATGACAGATTATGGTTAAAAGCATAATTAAATTTAAAAAAGGTATTTCATAAGCCCTTCATCTCTGT
Organism: Puma concolor; assembly: GCF_028749965.1. Lineage (NCBI taxonomy): Eukaryota > Metazoa > Chordata > Mammalia > Carnivora > Felidae > Puma > Puma concolor. The sequence continues at coordinate 51,441,741 of NC_141679.1, read as the reverse complement.
GATCTTAAGTTCTCCTTTCATGAATTCAGAAAGTGGAAGTCAAATTGTATCTCTACAGCCATTCTATAATTATTTGAAAACCGTGAAAGTCCAGATAGAATGTGACCCTTCCAAGGCAGTGTTCACATCCACTTAGAAATGAATATATTGGCTTCAAAAGTAAAATCTTAGCTCTCTTACCCAGTTTCAGGAGCCCACTACAGAAGCAACTCAAATCAGCTTTCAGAAATACCCAAAATCTTACCACTTCTTTCCACCTCTACCACTATTGTACCGACCCAAATCACAGAAATGAGCAGACAGGATAGTATTCTAATCATTTTCCATGTTTCCATTATCACTACTTACAGCTCATTCTTTATATAGTGCCAGAAAAATCCTGGCTGTAACAGACTTTTGGAGGTGACTGCCACCCATGACTCTCTGTCTTCCATTGTACTCCTTCCTCTCTGGTCATAGTTGATTGGACCCTTGATCCAAGTTGGGTCAATGAGATTCTGTATCCCTGGAACATGCGTTAGGGTTCATGGCCCCAAGTCATTCTCTGCTGGACACTTAATATAAAATCTATAAATTTGGTAGCTATAAAAGTGTTCATCTTCCACTAAAGGGACAAAAGAGAAAAGTCATCCTTTGGAAAGAGAAGATGTAACAGATGCTCACAGAGAAACAGAGACAAAAGACCATGCTCAGAGAGAAAAGGAGAGATGGGAAGGGAAGAGAGAAGGGAGAAAGAGATGGAGAGAGACACAGAGAGAGAGAGAGAGACAGCAAGAGAATGCACCAGCACGTTGGTCCCTGATGACCTGCTGACTGCTGATTCCAAGCACTTGTTGGGGCCCAAAGTTCCATATGACATCTCTGTATCATTGTAATAAATGCCCTTCAGTTACCAACAGTGACTTAAAGCCCATCATTAGAGATGCAGAGGCAACAGCCTTTCTTAGACTTCACCAACTCTCACAATTGACAAAGATCTAATCTCTACAATAAATTATCTATTTCATACCACTTGTAGTTAAGGTACTCTTGCTTCCCTGATAAAATACAACTGATACATAAAGGGTCTACAAATTAGGCCACCTGTTTTTTGTACTCACTAGCAGTGTGTCCTCAAAGAAGTCAGTTCTCTAAGCTTCAGTTTTATCATCTGTAAAGTGGGGACAGTAAATCCTTCCTTGCAGGACTCCTTAGGGTACTAAAGGAGTTACATGTAAAACACTTAGCTTATAACATCGTAGGTGCCTTTATGATCATCATCATCATTCAAACAAGCCTGTATTATAAATGTACGGTGTGTTACAAGTTGAACTTATTAAATGAGAAGTTTTAATCGCTGGTATGTTCTTCCAGAGGGCACACTAGAAAACAGCCTAGCTCCTATTGTTTTTGCTTTATCTTAATTCAGACTCAGCCATAAACTGGCAAGAGACGATAGGACATTCTAACATTATATCTTTTTACCACTTGCAAAGTCCTCTTTCGAAGTCCTGGAGAGTTAATATCCTAATGGTAATTGTGTTATGCTGTGACTTCCATCCCATTTTATTTATTATCCATTATTTGGTTTGGCTTATTCTTCCTTAATGTTTCTCTTATCAGGACACAACTGTGGCATCTGAACCAAAGGAAGCCAATGCAGTAACATCAAAAAGTGCTGATGTGACATTCTTGCGTCTAAAGCAACAGCAACAAGCCCAGGGTTTAAAGAGTTCAGGCAAAGGGCAATGTTCAGCCCAGGAAGTATGCTAATCGGTGGCCAAAACTTCAGTGCCAGCACCAGATGAACCAGTGGTCTTAGCCATCGGCCCCAGAGGGAGTTCAGAGTGTATACTGAATTGCTGCCAGCAGCTAGCCAGCTTTTGTGCAGCCCCCTTTTGAAGAAAGCCTGACTCTGGCATGGCTGAAACTCCACCGAGGATGTCCTCTATTTTTAAACTCGTGAATTTCACTTTCCTAACCTGACAAAAGGTTCTGTATCAGATGACACATGGATGTGGGATGATTACACGGGAACCATCAGAGAGACAAGACTGTCTGCTCTTATTAGATTTGATGGCTAGGCAAGACATATGCTGCTTATCTATAAAAGCTAGGAGGACAAGAAAGCTTTAAATTGGGTTAAGGTGACTTAAGGCAGAATTTGAGATGTGAGTTGCTTCAAAAAGGAAATTGGGCTGACACTCACTCCAAAGTTACCTCCAAGGAAAGGAGGGCAGGTGCTTGGACCACAAAGACATACCACACCATCATATCTGAAGACCACACAGTAACTGGAAGCCAGTGTGAAGGGAAGGAAAGGAATGACGAGGGTGAGCAAAAGGTGAAGCCTATACTCCCCAAAGAGGAAGGGAACCTAAACAGTCACTCCACTGATGGTAAAGCCACAAAGTCACTTCAGACAATCTCCATGGAAGGGTCCAATATGCTGCTACTAGGAAGACAGGAAGAAAGAAATCAGGGGTTTGTTTATTTCATTTAACAAACCTTTATTCGGGTCTTACTATGAGTCGAGTGCTGAGTTCAGCCTTGTTGGTACCAATATGATTAAAACTCTCACATTCAAGTGTGTCCCAAAGGGATCCAAAATAAGAGTCAAAGTTGTGCCCAAAGAAGAAACCTTGAATCTGTTCTGGCAAGAAACAGAGATTCTAGAGTGTGTGCCGTGCAACACAAAAGGGCTAATCTAGATCTGAAAGCACAAAGAGAATGCTTTAGAAATATACCATTTCTATCATAGGAAGTTAGTCTGGCCCTTGTCACATTATTATTCAAATAACTTTCTGGTATTATAAATCTACCATGTGTTATAGGTGGAACTTATTAATGAGAAGTTTTAACTGGTGGTAAATTCTTCTGGAAAACATATTAGAAAACAGAACTTAAGTGCCATTGTGTTTGTTTTATCCCAGTGCAGATCAGCCATATCCTGACAAGAGGTGATACAACATTTCAACATGGCATCTTTTTAACATTTGACTTTAGTTAACCTTATATCCCTGAAGCTTTCTGAGGCTACTGAATACTTTAGCTGGAGAAGTTTGACCCTAGCTCCTTTTTCCACAATTCACATAAGCCACTCACAGCCTCGATTGAGCTCTCTGTACCTCAACAATGTGGTGCGTCCATGAGCAGTCAGCTCTGTCTGTTTTCTTCTTAACTTGCCGCCAATAGGACATGGATCCAAGGTTTAGCTTGGTGACCGTGAACCAGCTAAGACTAGCACAGTTTCGGAACACTCTCAGAAAACACTTTGGTGTTATAAGCACACATCAAATGGAAGCAGCAATTCAGCATGATTATGAGCTAAAGCATTTCTCCATAATCTATGATAAACTGTATGATGCTAAGTAAATAAATTTATGGCCTCCTTGGAGCAGTCTTGAAGGGGATTCCTTTCTTTCCAAGGCTTCTCTCTTAACTGTTGATTCTACTTTAAAAAAAAAAAAAAAGTTTGTGTTTTCACAGTTAAAATACGATCATTTGTTGCATGTGATTTTCCACAGTTGTTAAAGTTTTTCACGTATGTTTTATATATATATATATATATATATATATATATATATATATATATGATATTTATGCATTTACAAATATTTCTAAATATTAAATAAATAATTTATATTTACATATTTTATATATATTTATATACACATATAATTATATTTTCATTTACCATTAGATAAGTAATTGACCTTGCTCTCACATAACCTTCGTTTGTATCATTTGAAGTGCAAAACACTTCATCACTATTGTCCATTTAGAGAACTCCGGAAGTCATTACAAAGAGGGTTTTGTCTCCCTCTCTCTTTCCTCTTCCTTTTTCCTCTCCCTCCTCTCTTTTAACAACTCCCATTATTCTGTGGAGAAAGCAACCACTGTTGTGAGCCTCTGGGACAGCGTAGTTGAAACTCAGGTTCAAGGCTAAGGAGTTCTGTGATTAAGAACAAAAACGCTTCAACCTTTCATCATGTTGGAGAAATAAACATGGATAGCTCCAATATTAAATGTTTCCTTGAGCCATGGTGTCACAGTGAGGTGACAGATGTCATTTACATTCAAGCACAGCACTCTAACATCGATAATATACTTTGTAGGGACACAGAGATAATTTTCTCTCTGAAGTGTATCATTATCACTGCAAGATAGACTTAATCTTTCCCTCCTGAGTGTTTTAACTAAACTTTGTTGTTAGCCATCCATCATTCACCTTATTCCACTCAGTACTACCACTATTTGTGTATAGGTGATAATAATGACCTTGAGTAGAGTCATTCATTCATCCATAGAAGTACAGTGCACTTGACCATACTGACTTATGTATGAGACATGGTGTCTGATCAGAGTAAGCAACCAATACATTTTTAAACTGTCAATAAACAAATGTTCATTAGATGCCTACTATATACTAGGTACTAGGTTAGGTACTAGAATTAAGTCGCATTTTACTCTTCCTCAGAAAAACATAGAATTGGCCCTCACCAAATACAAGGTAACAGATGTGAGCTTAAAAACCCACTGGATATACTTTATGCAGGAAGGAAACACCTACTTCAATGCTTTCTCTAACTTGGTATCTGTGTCTAATAGAGCCAATAAATTAAGCCCTGTTGGTAAGCTAAAATATCTTGAGCAAAATTCAGACCAGGGAGGTACTATTAAACAGCAAGCCATAAAATAACTGTAAACCTGTTTATGAACTACCTTGAAAGTAATTTCAGGATAGTAGAGAAGGAGCTGATTACTAAGAACAATAGCTGCCAGGACCTTTTACACTAGTTCCTTATAAATGGGAGTCACCTTAGCAATCTTCACCAGCCTCCCACGAAGAAGAAAAGTAACTTGTATTTAAAGATTTATAATAGCTACTTAAAGGTGACCTGGGATGGAATTTGCTACTTTTTTTAACACCCAACATCTCTAGGTCCCTAATCACTGTCACACAGTGAATTCTACAAGTAATCTTAAGTTGCTTTATAGGCTGTATCAATAAATGGTCTTTCAGTTTTCAAGGCCAATTCTAGTGAAAAAAACAAAAAACAAACAAACAAACAAAAACCACTGGCCCATGCCCTCAATAACAAGGTTTAGAAGGTTTCTAAGACACACTCCCAGTCCCTAAAGATTTAGTTCACCATTTCAATGTTAAGATGAAAAAGGTCTCAGCTGCATACACACCAATGCAGTGGGCCTGATGGCTAGTGAACAGCTGGGACATTCCTCAGTTAAGACAGCAGGATGGCACTACTACAGCAGTGACTTCTCCATAGGAGCCGACGTGAGTATTAATGGTTCCTTCTCAATCTCACTAACTGTAGCAAGAAAGGAGGGCAAAATCCTCTGATGGCATCCATAGCCACCCTTTCCAAGACCTCTCCAGGTGGAAAAATACCCTCCAAGATTCAGATGGTCTACAGCTAATGGTAGCTTATAGCTAATTAGTGTTTCTTCGGGATTCAACAAGATATACTATTCAATCAGACATGTTGTTGATTGGGTTTTATTTTTGTTTATAATCAAGGTAGAAAGTCAAAAATACCTGTTTTATAAATTATCTAAGATAAATACACTATGATCATGCTCTAATACAGAGCAAATCACTGAGATTTCAAACTTCTGTGTTAAAATAGACATAGGACAGTTTTCTGAGAAGATTCTAGTCCTGACTATAGTCTGAAGCCCACTAAATCTATAGGATATGAGGACCCATTCAAGTGCATACCTTAGATTCCTGTTGGGGTGGATGGTGGCCATATTTCTACAGGATCTTAATTCTATCTGCTGCCCCATTGGTTGTCCAAGCACATGGATCTGCCAAACATAGTAATCACTATATCCAAGGTGCTTGTAGCACTGATGACCTTTGAACTCTGCTCTTGCTCTCTTCCAAAAAACTTAGCTACCCAAATTCATGTTTGCTAAAGATCCTAAAGCATATTTATGTATCCATTGCTCCAAATATTCTAAAATTTGTCCTAAAGCCAATAGCTCTCTATCTTTTTAAAATGCATTTCAGAGTTGTGTCTTAAATAAATAAATACGGGAAAGGAAAATTAAATGGAGCCTGTCACTGCTAATTATGGACATCTGCTGACTTTAACCTCTAGGGATCAATCCAGGCTACTCTGGCATTACAAAAACCTCAATTGTTAGAAATGGCTCTAGTGGGTAAGCAGTGAAAACAACAAAAATATACACCTTAAACTGCTCTGCCACACCACAGCTAGAATTAGTGGTAAGTTTACCCATAATGTCCCCAATGATACATAAATGGCTGATCGAATAATTGAATAACTGAATAAAAGGAATGAGTTAGGGTATTAACATTAACAAAAACATTAAGTAATGATAACTGCTCTTATTACTTTAGTATTACAAAATTATGGCCATTTGGCATACCATCTTACAAAAAATTTAGTGGTTTTGTTACTGCTAAAATAATATGCAGATCATTTGGAACATGATGATCAAATTCACCTGTATAACAGTTATGCATTTCAGAATTCTTCAGACTGTCTTGGAAAAGTATTTTCTTTTGTATTAATATCCCTTATATATAAAAAATAACTTACAAGACCAAGTTAAATCTTGTAAAAAAGTCAGGTAAAGGGGCGCCTGGGTGGCGCAGTCGGTTGAGCGTCTGACTTCAGCCAGGTCACGATCTCGCGGTCCGTGAGTTCGAGCCCCGCGTCGGGCTCTGGGCTGATGGCTCAGAGCCTGGAGCCTGTTTCTGATTCTGTGTCTCCCTCTCTCTCTGCCCCTCCCCCGTTCATGCTGTGTCTCTCTCTGTCCCAAAAATAAATAAAAAACGTTGAAAAAAAAAAAAAAAAGTCAGGTAAAAAAATTACATAAGGTAAGTCACTGGCTATATATGTATATTTTTAATATGTATTTATTGTATTTATTTTTCTACAATAATATATTTTATAGTACATTATATATCATATAATATGTGTATTATATACAATATAATTATATTTAAATATAAATGTATTTATGTATAAATACATATTTACAGTTACTAGTTATTTATATGTTATGCAAATATACTTCCTATTGAAACATGACATTTCTACAACAAAATATTTACAGTGTTTATTCCATATAATCGAATTCTTTTCCTATTGCATTTATCTCCACTGCCTTTTCTTCTATTAACTATCAAGGATTACTTATGCATTTAAATTACTAAAATTATAAATAAAAGGCACTTGTTAATTCAATTTTAAAATTGTTCAAAAGACTAATTTAGCATGCATTTAAAATTCATAAAATGCTCCTTTATCAGAGCATCTTTCTTTCTTTTCATTTATTTGGAAAATAAGGTTAACACAACCATACAGTCTTGGGGACATTTATTTCCTCACCCTGTTCTCACATACTTCTTAAAAAGCAAAAACACTACCACTTAAAAACAACATTTCATTTTGATAAAGACACTGGATACATGTGGAAAGAGTCCTATTCACTTGGATCTCAGGAGAATAGGACTTATTCTCTGCAACTGTGTTTTTATATACATCTCAAATCAGCAATAATCAATTGGGCTAGGGAATACCAGTGGATTGTTACCCCCATGACCTAAGACAAAGTTCATACCACCCCTATGTCTAAAATCTAGCTCCAACCACACTATTTCTCTGAAAATGGACTGATAATCAAATGAAAAACTGCTTCCTGGCTTCCTGGAAACACACTCAACACACCGACTCAAGAAAACAATTTAGTAGCAGGAGTACTGGTAGATAATCTCTCACTGAGTACTTACCATCTGACAGAGACATGATTAGCTGATTTAATCCCCATAAAAACTCCTGTTTTGTAGATACAGTTAATATCTCCATTTGCAGATAAGGAAAGGTGAGGCCCAGAAACAGAAGTGAGCGGCCCAATGTCACACAATTAGTTAGTGACAGCATCAGGATTAGAAAGGAAATGTTGACTCCGTAACTTGCACTCTTGAGTGCTACCCTCTACTATGTCCCAACTTTACTGAAACCAACTTCACTGAAAATACAAATTACCTACGAAAGATTACCAAAGTTTCTATATACCACCAAAAATGTTTATTTTGCTTGAAAATGAGTGTTTTATATGTATACTCAACATGGTTATTTTGATGGGATATCATAAAAACTTAATATGTGACTGTTTTCTCCTTAATATGTGATTTTTCTCTTTCTCTTTCAATTTGGTAACTGTTCTACCTCCTCACTTTAGAGAAGATAAAAGGTGCAAGTTCTTTTAAAAGATTAAGCCTTGAGGGAGTTGGCAGATATAACACCAGATGCCCAGTTTAACTTGAATTTTAGATAAATGACAAAACATTTTTTAATATAAATACGTTCCATATTTTCATGGGATATACTTATGCTAGAAAATGATTTGCTGTTTGTCTGAAATTCAAATTTAACTGAGCAGCCTTTATTTTTATATGATAAACCTGGCAACTGTACCCTTGGGAAAATTTGGATAGTTTACAAAGGAAGTAAAAGGAAAGAAAATCCACACAACAGGCAGAATATCTCAGAAGACATAGGAGGGAGGATATCTAAGCAGAAGAAACCATAAGCAGCCTAGAAATGTCCAAAGAAGGAGAAGGCTGCCAGCCCCAAAGGCTATGAGGACAGATGGCCCTGGGCCAACTGCTTCTCATCTCCTGTTGATATCAGAGCCATGCTATAACTCTAAAATAAAACTAAGATACAGGGGCACCTGGGTGGCTCAGTCAGTTGAGCGCCTGAATTTAGATATGACACAGGTCACGATTCCAGGGTTGTAGGATCACACTAAGCATAAAGCCTACTTGAGATTCTCTCTCTCTCTCTCTCTCTCTCTCTCTCTCTCTCTCTCTCTCTCCCACTTGTGCTCTCTCTGTCTAAAATTAAAACAAAGGAACAAACAAAACTAAGATACAACTGAGAAGTCCAAATCAGAAGGCTGGGCCAAAATGAAGGCATTGTGGACAAAGAGGAAAAGCTATTACATAGGAAAAAATATGGATACTCAGTGGTTTGTATTGAAGAAAATTAATACTACACTTATAAGGAATGGAACAGCTTAAGAATCCTTTTCTTCATATATGACCATCCCAGAAGCTGAAGCAGAATTACACCTGCAGGTAAAGGCTTTTATCAGACCAAATTCTGAACAGTAAATTTGAAATGCTAATTGACTGCTATGTGCCCTGCCCTGTACTACAATCCAGGGATACTGAGATCAGAAGCACACAGGTCTGCCTTTCAGGCACCTATGGGCTGGTGAGCAAAAGCAACATGTCAAGAAGTAATTTCAACACTGGAGTTTTCTATACATAACACAAGCTGTCAGAGGAGGACAGCATTAACTGTCTAGGAAATGACAGGGGAAGCTTCACAAAGGAAATGGCTCCAGAGAGAGATCTTTAAAGAACAAGCTGGTATTTGCAAAGAGGACCATGTTGAGAAGGATAGTCCCTCTGAGGTATGTTTGATATTTCTGGAACATGCAATGGCCAGGAGAAGAAAGGAAGCAAAGAAGGCTGAAGCCAACTCATAAAAGACATATGACACACAAGTGCTTCCCAAACTTTATTGTATGCTCCAATAATCTAGGGAACTTGTTAAAATTCACGTTTCTAGTTTAATAGGTATGAAGTGCAGCCTCTAAGATTCTACATATCTAACAAGCTGTCATGTGAGGTAAATGCTGCTGGTCTGAGAATCATCCTTGGAGTCGTAAGCCTGAATGTCATGCTTTGGATCTTGAACCTTTTCTTGCAGACAACAGAGAGCCATCTTGTGGCTTCTCTAGATGAAACTGACTAGAATTCAAAAGAGCTACAAGCAGGCACGAGACTATTCCTGCAGGCCAGGACAGAAATGCCTAATCTGAAGACACTCAAGAGAAAAAGAAGAGGATGAGTTTAGTAACCTTGGAAAGCTAAAATGAACATGCATTGCTACTCAGTGTAGGTTCAGAAAAGGGAAACAGACAGAAGATGATGACTCAGCTACACCTTTTTTTTCAAAGTTATAGGATATTATTTGAGGTAACACTGCCTTAGCATTTGGGATGTCCTACCATGATTAATTGTAGCACCCTTTTAAACACCAGATATGACTTTAAATGAGGAGTTAAGTTTAAAATGTATTTTGTGGATTCAGCCACGTTATTGTAAGATCACTCCTGATATATGTTCAGTCTTTCCAGGTAGAGTGTAAATACCCCCTGGGACAGGCACTGGCTTCGTTGTGCACCCCCCCACCCCCCACAACCCCAGCACAGAACATGTGCCTGGTAAATGAAGCTTCCGTTTGACTGTGTTCTATTGATATCCAGACATCTCATTCCTGATCAAACACTTTACTTTACAAATATGAAAACATGGGAAAATTCCAAAGCACTGGTCCCCAAAGAGTTTCCTCATTTATTTTCCCTCATCTCTCTTTTAAAACTTGAAATAATAAGAGATTTCAGTGCCAATACTGAAACTAAGAGCTCATTCATTTCTCAAGTTCTGGAATAACATCCTGAGGTAGAGATCCCAGTGGGCCTTCCTAATAACTGATTAGAGTTCTTTTCTCTACCTCCTACTGATGATTACTTGTTTTGATATCACACATTGTTCGGCACATTGGCTTAGCACCTGCACTAATTATTTTCTTCTGTTAGACTCTGATTTTCAATGTGTTAAAATGTTAAGCCAGTGGTTCTCAGCCCTGGCTACACATTAGAATCACCTGGCATCTTTTCTAAATGTCCAGGCTCCACCCACAGGGATTATAATTTAACTGGACTGATGTGGACTCCAAGCACTGGTAAGAGCTGAAAGCTTCCCGGGTGGTTCTAATGTACAGCCAAGGCTGAGAGCTACTGACTTAAGCAAACCTAAATGGGGACTTTGTTCCCATAATTCAGGATCCAAACCTGCCTCCCCAAACCATAGTCCATCCAAGAAAAAAATAAATGAAACTTTTGGTAACATTCACCTAAGTCTATCTAAAACAACTCACCTATCAGAAACACCAATAAGAATGTGGAAGGAGTTCAAACAAGGTAGTATGAAGTCAATACAGAGAGGTGCTAAAAGAGAGCCTACACTTGGGGCGCCTGGGTGGCGCAGTCGGTTAAGCGTCCGACTTCAACCAGGTCACGATCTCACGGTCCGTGAGTTCGAGCCCCGCGTCGGGCTCTGGGCTGATGGCTCAGAGCCTGGAGCCTGTTTCCGATTCTGTGTCTCCCTCTCTCTCTGCCCCTCGCCCGTTCATGCTCTGTCTCTCTCTGTCCCAAAAATAAATAAACATTGAAAAAAAAAAAATAAAAAAAAAAATAAAAAAAAAGAGAGCCTACACTTGATGGCCAAAAACAATACAAAACAAAAAAGGACTGTATTATTCCACTGGTTACATAACAGTGCAGAAGTTATTGTCTGCATCTCAGTTTTCTCATCTATTAGTGTACATATATCTTCCTCATGAAGTTGTTAAGTAGATTTAGTGAAAGCCCTATATTCATATGCTTACAAAAGAGTTTGCTCATGGTTCAACTCCCTTTGAGATTTTTAAAAATTTTTTTAAGTTTATTTATTCTGAGAGAGAGAGAGAGACAGAGAGGGAGGGGCAGAGAAAGGAGAGAGAGAGAGAATCCAAGCAGGCTCCACACTGTCAGCGCGGAGCATGACACAGGGCTCGAACTCACCAACCGCGAGACCATGACCTGACCAGAAATCAAGAGTCGGCCGCTCAACAAACTGAGCCACCCAGGTGCCTCTCAATTCCCTTTGAGATTTTTACATCACTCTGAGTGATGCTGTTTTTCTTTTTTGCCACATTCTTAGCATTTGAAAGATTAGTTTAACCAGTTACTCTAAAATATTTGCAACTTTATTTTTCTAATGAGTACTCAGCAAACGTGTAGCATGATATGAATGATGGCATTATCCTGTACCTTTGTGGGTATCTTTATCTCATGTATATATTTTAAATAGTTTTTTGGAGTGTGTGTGTGTGTGTGTGTGTGTGTGTGTGTGTGTGTGTTTGTAAAGTGTCTACATCAATGAGGAATTGCTAACCAACAAAAGAATATCCAATGCATCTAACGTTAGTGCCCACTTTTATGGGCCACTAATCACCAAGAGTCATTGTGCAGGCTGATCATTTGGCAAAGTGGCCTGATTACTCAGCTTTGTCCCTGAGGCAGCCAGCACCTTGCTTGAGACCCACCTGACACAGTTAGCCAGCACTCAAGTGCCTGAGTCAAGAGGCTGATCTTACAGGCCAGCTGGGTAGGGACAGCCCAATGTCCAACAGTAATGGTCAGGTCTAGTTCTCAAGAGGCCCAGGAGGGTTCTAATTAGGTGAGGGAATACAATAATTCCTCACCACCAACAACAATAACCAAGTTGTGAAATAACGTGCCTTTGTGTTTTTCTATAAAATCATTAATCCCATTCTTTGAAAATTCTTTTCAGTTCCATCCTCTTACAAACATAGGAGGTGGGTGTGATTTTGGTAGCCACAAGCTCAGATCTGCAAATACAGAACTTTTTCTTTGTAACTAAAATAATTTCTTTTTTAGAAAATGTTTATTTTTGAGAGAGAGAGACAGACAGACATAATGTGAGTGGGGGAGGGGCAAGAGAGGGAGTACACAGAACTCAAAATGGGCTCTGAGTTCTGAGCTGTCAGCATGGAGCCCTATGCGGGGCTCAAGCTTATGAACTGTAAGATCATGAACTGAGCTGAAGTCGGATGCTTAACCAACTGAGCCACCCAGGCGCCCCTTTATAACTGAAATAATTTCTATTATAAGCCCTTCATGTTTCCTGATAAATTGAATCTGGTCACTTCTAAGTAAATTCAACAACTTCAATAATTTCTTGGTATTTCATTATAATACTCAAGGGGCACCTGGGTGGCTCACTCAGTTAAGTGTTTGACTCTTGATTTCAGCTCGGGTCATGATCTTATGGTTCTTGAGATGGAGCCCCCCCAGAGGGTTCTGCACTGACAGTGAGGAGCCTGCTTGGGATTCTCCCTCTCCCTCTCTCACTCTCCCTCCTTCCCTCTCTCCTCCTCCCCTGCTTGCAAGCACGTGCTCTCCCCCTCTCTCTCTCAAAAAACATAAACATTTAAAAAACAATAATGAGCAAATTATGGATTTGTCTCTTCTCTCAACAGTTGATTCTAACTCAAGTGTTTACATAGTAACGTAGTATCTATAAGAAAGCATCTCTGTGGATGTTCAGAGTTGACATCCACTGATATATACAATCATAAATATCTGGTCCTTAGTGCTGTCACCCTCCAAAATGGGATTCTACTCATCTGGTCTCAGACTGAATAATCCAAGCCGCCGCTTACAGTTGCCTCCCTTGTTATGAGCTTGAGAACCCTTTGGGTATTTAGATTTCTCTCTTGCTAAGATATGTATCCTTGCTTGGGACATAAGAAAGGTTCGATTGCTCCCTCACATCTCCCCTGGGACAATGGTACAGTTAGGATCGTCATCAAGCCTTCCCATGCTGAACTGCATGATAATCTTTGTAATATCTCTTCCTTCCAGCCATCCAGACGGGAAAAAGAAGACTTATCCTATTTGATATGGTAAGTCATGCTGTAGTAATAAATTACACCCAAAAGATCAACAAAAAGTTCATTCCTAACTCATATAAAATCCATCAAAAGTCCAGAATACTCTTCATGACATCTGCTTTCACGTGTTGGCTCAGGGTTCCAGATTATCACGAAAAAAAGCAGGCTGGAAAGTCTTGCACCAGCAATTAGGTGCTTCAATGATAAAATGATCTATATCATTTCCATTAACAATTTGTTGCCCAAAGCAAGTCACAGGGTCATGCTTATCTTCAAGGGACAGGGATAGTACAATGCTCCATATGCCCAAAGAAGAGCAGGGCACAATACCGGTGAATTATAGCAATGTCTTCTACAGCACTGGTTCCCTCTATCCTAACACTTATCTGGGGTCTTATAGGTTCCTAGTCTATTATTTGATTCATTACTCGGGACTTGACCCAAAATAGAGACTTAGTTCTAAAACCAGTGTCTATCTCTCTTTATTATATTTTAACTTTCTTCCCTCTCTCCAGTTGTAAGCATCTTTATCTAGTAAGGGAGGGGTTACAAAAAGGAGAGATCAAGGAAAAATATGGAAAGATGACCTAAGACTTTTAACTTTAAAAGTCAGGAATCTGACACCTGTTTCTCAGTCCTCTTGACAACCTCTGCTGTCCTATGGATTCCCTGACTGCACTCTCCAAGTGGGATGTCAGCCACACATCAAATGAAAGGAAGCAAAGTCATGGGATTAAAAGTCAGTAGAGGGGCGCCTGAGTGCCCCTGAGCCTGGGTGGCACAGTCAGTTAAATGTCCGACTTTGATCTTGGTTCAAGTCATGATTTCACAGTTAATGGGTTCCAGCCCCACTGGGCTCAGCGTGGAGCCTGCTTGGGATTCTGTCTCTCCCTCTCTCTGCCCCTTCCCCTCTTGCTCTCTCTCTTTCTCTGTCTCTCTCTCTCTCTCTCTCTCTCCCTCAAAATAAATAAATAAACTTAAAAAAAGTCAGCAGAGGTAGGTGAGTAGTAATTAATACTTCATATATTGCCTTCCCACCATCAACCATGTATTGCTTTCCCCTTTAGTAGACAACACGAGGGGGTCTATGGAGGCTGGACAGAGAAATCAAATAACCTTAACTTATCAATAAGTTAAGAGAACAGATCTGGAAAAATGTGTCCTTAAGTAGTATGATAATGTGTGAAGAGGTCAGAAGTTGCACAAGCATTTTGCTGGCACTTGGTGAAAATGAAAGGAAGGAAAATGGAAGTAAAAATACATTCAATTTCAGACTAAGAAGCTCTGTACAAAACTTTTAAAAGTAATGCCTTCTGAATAGCTTAACACTTGTATGAGGCTCTGCCTCAGCAAATCACAATGCCATGGTCATTTCTCCTTAACCACTGAAGGTGACTCAAGAGATGGGTTACCCACCAAAGAAGACTTTTCTTGCTGAAGAATCTGTTCATTTAAATATATTTAATAGCACTTTACTCATTACTTCCCTAGTCCTCTCTTGATTATGAAACTTTTTTTTCCTATCATGTTCCTTTTCAGGATCAGAAGCTCTGAGACTACTATTCTTTAAGCCAGGTTTAAAGTCAGATGGTTATGACATCTATTGTATCCATTTCCCATTGCTAGAAATAAAATGTCTAACAAACAACCACAAAACTTCAGAGCCACACCACAATAACTGTGTTCACAGTCTTGAGGGCCAGCTTGGTGTCCACTGGGTGGCTCTACTAATCTAGGCAGGTGTTGCATATATATCTGGGGTCAGCTGGCCAGTGGCTGAAATGGACTGGCCTCAAATGGGAAGATGGAATGTTCCACTCTAGTCCACATGCCCCTTTCCTC
This sequence comes from Puma concolor, assembly GCF_028749965.1. Taxonomy (NCBI): domain Eukaryota; kingdom Metazoa; phylum Chordata; class Mammalia; order Carnivora; family Felidae; genus Puma; species Puma concolor. The sequence goes on along the minus strand of NC_141679.1, from coordinate 51,426,325 downwards.
TTCCTTGGACCAGCAGTCTAACGTGGTATGTTCACAGGGCATTAACAAAGGCACAAGAGTGAGAGCGCAAGCCAGTCCCAAACACAGTTTTGCTTCCATCACATCTGCTGGTAATCCATGGGCCAAAGCAAGTCACAAGAATACACCTGGAGTCAGGGCAAAGAATGGAGGCAAGGAGAGGTGAAGAATCCAAGTCATGCCATGCTATTTACCACACCAAGGCTCTGTTCACTGAGAATGCCTGGGCAGGGCTGAAGTCACTGACTGGCCTGGGCACTACCCAGGTGCAGACTGCAACTTAAAGTAGGGGCCAACTGCCGGGTACTCGGGCAGGGAGGCAGAGTAATGGAAATGGGATATGAAACTGAGCAGAAATAGGAATTCAAAAACCTTCAGGTACAGAAATTAAAGGAAGACTTAGGAAGAACTGAGAATAGCCAGAGTATGTCATTCTTAGCTCTGCTTTATCTGTGTGCATAGTACCTTCTGTTTTACAGACTGCTGTGTAATTTTCAGGGTTTTAAAAGCTCATCCAATCATTCCAAGCAGCAGTCCCTGCACAGTGACAGGTGGGCATTGCTTCCCCATTTGAAATGGGAGCATATTAAGGATTGCAGAAGTACAGGGAGGTGCCCAAGGTAACAAACATTAGTAAGTGATCTGGCTGAAACACAAACCCAAGCCTGGTTCTCTTTTTCTACTCTACAATGAAAACTTTTGAAAAATAAGGTTTGAAACAGTAACATTTAAAACACCTTCCTTATAAATCTCCAGCATAAAGGCCAAAGTGCCAAGTGTCATCCAACTTAGAAAAAGATACGCAAATTGGTGGTTGCTATGGAGTCACTTCAGCACATCCTTGCTTGTGAAGTTGGGGTTGACACTGAAGGCTATTAAAAGTTAAAGGGAATCATGAGCCAAAGCTTACATATTTCCTAAGTAATGACAAAACATAACATGATTCATAGGAAACTGGGAAAAAATGGCTGAAAATGCTATTAGAGAAGGTCGGGGGCAGGGATTTAGTGGGGGAACCAGAATCAATCAGCAGGTAGAGCCTTTAATGGGAAAAGATCGCTTTGAAAAATGAGGTAGAATCAAAGGTATAAATCATGAATATGGAATCAAATAACGCTTGTTACCAAAGAGAAAAACCAAATGACCAAATGTAGGTAGGTGACCTAAAAGATTAAAACTAGCCCAAAATGTAGATTATTACCAATCACAGAGAAGATGAGTCAGTCTGAAGTTTGCAGGAAAATCTAAAGCCATGGATAATTTTTCCTCAGAAATTGAAAATATGTATTTTTGAAAGAATTCTTTACTGTCTCTAGATGTAGCCCATATGACAAATTTGTTAGAAAATAAACAGGAAGACTTGCAGCTGTCCCACCCTTAATATCAGAGTTCTGTTTTTCTTTAAAATGACTTGAAAATTTGGGGAAAAGAAATTGGGGTTGACCTTACTCCTGCTACCTGTTACCTGACAGGGGCTTGACTTCTCAGAAACTATGAGGTGGGGGGTAGGGGGTTGGTTAGGTGGAATATGGGATGTGCTTCAAAAGTGGTATAAGAAGAAAACAAGTCCCAGTTAATTGGAAAGCCCATAGAATACAAGAGTACTAAGGAAGGTGGAGAGGAAATGCCATACTGTGAAACTAAGCCTCACCTCTACTGTGAAACTAAGCCTCTCAGAAATCCTGAATCAGGGACACAGCAAGGCTGTCAGTGGTTGAGAGCAACAGCTTATCTAAACATCAATATTCTCACTCCGGAGAAACAACGTCAAGAGATAAATATATACAGAGAGACACAGGCTTTGAAATCCATTTTCATAGCTATTACCCTCTCCTGGGCCAGCCTTCATTACCAGCAATGACTTAGATAATGATCAAGAAAGAATGCTCATCAGATTATTTAAGGACATAGCAAGTACGTTAACAGAGGTACAATAATGGAGAGAAATGACCTTGAAACAGACGGAACTACCAAGACGAAATTCTGCAGGGATAAGTGTTCTACCGTGCTAAAGGTAAATCCGGGAAACCAGGTACACTAGCTGAGGGAAGATATTTAATAACGGTATGCAGGAAAACAAACTTGGTGTTTAAAATGGCTACAAGCTCAAGGTCAGTCTGCCTTTAATGCAGAGATTTAAGAACCTCTTTGGAGATAAGGACTCCTTTGAGAGCATGATACAAATTAGTATCATCTTCACCTTAGACACAAGTATATTCTACATTTGGAAAGTTCACAGAGGGCATATGCGGCATTGGTGTATAGCTGATGGTTTAGAACATGGGACTTGCTCTAAACAAGTCAGTCCAGGGTCCAGTCATGTCTCCACACTCACTTTCTTATTATGCCTTCCAAAAAATAACATAACCCTCTCTCCACTCTGAGTTTCCTCATCTGTAAAAGGAACAGAATAACAGTGGTACCCAGTCCTCCTCTCCCCTGCAGTGTTATTGTAAAAGATTCCTAAAATAAAGCACAAAGTGCTTTTGGATTTTTTGTTATATATTTTTATTATATTTTAAATACACTAATATACTGTTATATGCATATTTTATTATACGTATTATATTACTAAAGTCATTTGCTACCTTATACAACTTATAGGTAACTTTTAAGTTTAGTAAACAGGGCAGAAGAGAGGATTATCCTCCTGGGGCTGCTTGCTATTTGAAATAATTACTAGAACCTTGAGTTCTGATCTGGGCATATCAGTTTAAGAGGCACAACTGAAACACAAGCAAGGAAGGCCAGGAAGGATGGTGAGGGAGTGTACAATCTCGACATAAGAAGACACATGGAAGAACTAAGGATATTCAGTCTAGAGAACAGAAGATTTAACCAAATTAAAATACTTAAAAGGTTGTATTGTGGTGAAAGAAAGGGAATTGTTCTGAATAACTCCATGGGTCAAAATTTGGGCCACTGGAGAAGGAAATTTCAGTTGCATATAAAGAATATCTTAGCAATTACAAACTGGTATTTCTTTATCACTGAGGGGTCAACATATTCATTTATTTAGTAAACATTTATTGAGCACCTACTGTATGCCAGAGACCATGACGTCACCAGGAATTCAAAGGTAAGTAAAATACAGACCTAGTTCCTTTAAAAGGCTCCCAATTTGTTAAGAGAAACAGATAACAGATATTTTCAACATAAACAGAGGCAACTGTATTACCTATAGATCAAGGCATGGCACCCACCTAGTCTAAGGGAAATGGCATTAGAGATGAGACATAATGGATGAAGAAGAACCGGCTGGGTGGTCAGGCATGCCACACAAAGTACACAGGCAAAGAGGTGAGAAACAGCACAGTGTATCCAAGGTGTGCTAGGCAAGAAGGACAAGACAAAGAGGAGAGGGAGAGAAGAACTTAGATACAATCGTACGGATGGAGCCATTAAAGGATTTTAAGCAGGGAAATGACCTGGTCAAATCTGTGCTTTAGATGTGGACATATAATTAGTAAAATGTTTGAGGTGAGAGCTAGTACAGATTCCAGTATTTGTCCTGTGTCTCCCTGTATCTTGTCCTGTATCTCAATCCTCATTGATTGAGTAGGCAAAGAGCTTCATGATAGTTCAACATTTTTTCAATGGGTTATTTCATCTTATATAAAATGAGAATGTTTCAAATAGGATATTTGTTTTGGGTGCTGGAGCAAGACAGCAAACCTAAAAACCAACTAAGAGACTGTGGTAATAATCCAAGAGATACAAGGGCCTTCATCAAGTATTCAAAGGTGTGGAGGGACTGAGAAATAGAAGTGATCCCCTCATGGGCATTTCCAAAGCTTGAACTCTCTGCAGTTTGGTCTTCAAACAATCACAGAATTCTATGGTCGTAAAGGACATTGAAACCATCTTACTCAGCTTTTCTACTGGAGAAACTAAACCCGAGGAAGATAAAATGTTTTTTTCACTTCTCTGTATAATTAGTTGATGAAAGAGTTAAGAACAGGACACAAAACCCTGAAAAGCTCCATCTTTCAACCCTGATCTAGTAAGTGACCTTTTATTCTACCATGTCACTCAAATTTTCACTAAATCTGCTTTGTAGCAAATATGATTTCTTAATTAGGACTACAAAAATAGAGTTCCAAAACACAAGCTGTTTGTCAAAAGGAAAATAGTTTAGAATTTAGATGTTTCCATGGATCACAGATATGTTATAGAACAAGAAGGGTCTTCTATTTAAATTTACCTTCAGGGTGACAGAAAGAGCTCAGGCTGATTCAAAACTGAACTCTATACTTGCCAAGAGAATGACATTGAGAGGGGTACCTGGGCAGCTCAGTTGGTTAAACAACCAACTCTTGATCTTAGCTCAGGTCTTGATCTTGGGGTTGTGAGTTCAAGCCCCATGATGGGCTCCACACTGGGGGTGGAGCCTACTTAAAAAAAAAAAGAGAATGACATTGAGAAAGTCATTTAACCTCTGAAGCTCAGTTTTCTTATCTCTACAATGAAGAGAGAATTCTGATCTTACAGAGTTTTCGTTATATAAAGTGCCTCTACAGTGCCTGGAGTTCAACAAATGTTAAGTGGCTTCTTTCTCTTTCTGTTACCTTTCTTGTCCCCTTTCCTCAGCAAGAACTGTAAGAAAAAGTTACCCCTCCCCCATCTTCTCCAGCCTGGTACTTTGGTAGAAAGTACAATAAAGTGGTTAGAATTTGGCCGCTGGTGTCAGACTGACCAAGTGATGACTCATGGCCCTTTGTGAACCTGGACACACTCTTTAATCTAAGACTATTTATAAATCTGTAATAATGTGAAGATACTATTTCTACCTCATAGGGTTGCTACCAGGATTAAATAAGCTAAATACAAGGTGTTGAGAGCAGTGCCTGACATATGGTAAACAATGCAGCCATTGCTATGATGGTGTGAATTTTACTTGCAGAAAATCAGGTTACACTGCAATTTCCTTGATCTCCTTATTGTCATTGTTAACAATCTTCTTTTTCTTGCACACTTCATCTTTTCAAGAAAATAGTTGCATGCATTTCTCTTCAGACATGGAAGAAACTGAAAGGCTTCCTCTCAAAAGTAATGAAGGTAAATGTGATCAATGGATCCAACTGGCTGCCAGAAATGGAGTAGTGGAACCGAATATCATCAATTCAAGGTATTGGACACCCACACATTGATCTGTGACCTGCTTTTGATTATAGGTCAATAGCTCCCCGTCCCTCATTCTATAGATCAGAGGGATGTTGAAGTACTTTCTATGGACTGAGTGGTTTGATATGCCCTGTGAAGACAGTCAGGTGAGGATTAGAATTGGCCTTTTGTACCATCCTCAATGACAAGCACAGTATACGCATTAAAAATTTCCACTGAACGAATCAATCAGTAAAACTCCCTTTGTTAAGTGCCTTGGCACTACAGGATTAACTCTAGGGGCTATAGCTCACATTGCATTTGAGAACACAGGACTAAAGTGTATGGCAGGGGCACCTGGGTGGCTCAGTTGGTTAAGTGTCCGACTCTTGGTTTCAGCTCAGGTCATGATCTCATGGTTTGTGGGATCAAGCTCCACATCGGGCTCCATGCTGAGAGTGAAGTACCCACCTGGTATTCTGTCTTTCCTCTCCCTCTGCCCCTCCCCTGCTCATGCTCACTTTCTCTCTCTCTCTCTCTCAAACTAAATAAATACACTAAAAATAATAATAATATAGTGGATGGCAAACATAGTAAATAAGAGATTGGGCTCCAGGGTGGGAATATTTGACTACTGGTTCCATCAGCACTTTAAGCCTGTGCCTTAAGCCTGTCACTTAACTTCTCAAAACCTCAACTTCCTCATCCACAAAGTGAGGAAAAAATAGATGAACCTAACTAGTAAGGTTCTCACAAGATTAAGTGAGATAATGCTTGTAAAGAGTTTAGCACCAACTAGTGTTCAATAAATGTAGTGATGATGATGATTACCATTTCAAGTAAGAATTACTAAATGCTATACAATATTATACTGTTTAAAACACACAGAGAAGAATTCACAAAAGGGGAGATCAATGTGGCACTAGGTTGAGTATGCATCTTAACCACAGGATGGATGTTTCTTAGAGAAGATAGGTTCTGAGTCCAACCTTAGAGAAAGGATAGGTCTAGATCTGCAAAAGTCACGTTCCATGGGCAAAGAAGAGCCAGGAGGATGTGATCCCTGAATATTCAGAAGACACAGGAATGAGTAAAACACAGAATTTTGAGTATGTGCTCCATGGGGAAGAAAAGGGGACATTTCAAAGTCTAGTGTGGAAATGGTGGACAATTTCAGAAAAACAAGCTACCTGGTGAGAAAAACCAGTGGAGCCAAAGCCATGGTGTGGTAGGTGAGCACGGGCTTTAGCACAGACAGACCCAGGTATGAAACCCTCAGACAAATTATCTAACATTTCCAAGACTCACTAGTCTCATCTTTGCTACAGGGATACTTTCATCTACCTTGCAGAGTTTCGAGGAAGGTTAAATGAGATACTGAAGTTAAAACAGTCATGTAAGTGTCTGACTCAATGTCAGCTTGTGTGAGCATCTAGCAATATTCTAAGATAAGCAAACACTAAAAGAGTTACACAAATTCACCTGGACAAACACTTAACCTTAGGTGAATTAGAAAAAGTTTATCTTCATTCAGGGTCCTAACTCTCATCACTGATTTCTGTTGGAATTTAGGTACTATAATAATTGCCAGGTATTATCATTATCATGGATTAGATAAAGCTATCATTATCTCAATTACTCCTCACACAATCCAGGAGACAAAAATCATTTTTATTTTTCCCATTTTACAGATTAAAAAAGAAAACAAAAAAACAGTTTAGAGAGATTAGTCACTTGTCCAAGCTCACAATCAATGACAGAACCAGGATTGAACCAGGGCAGCCTGGCCCCAAAGATTGTGAGCTTCTGATTGTGGCAGTTGACAGACTGCAGCAGACCCATCTGAGACCCTCGGACATGTTCCTCCTGAGCCAGACCTGCTATGACAGCATGGTCCTCACTAGCTGCATTCAAGAAAGAAAAATAGTTCTGCAGGGAAAAGTGAGCATAGTTAGGTATGTGGCTGGACAGAGAAGAGGCTCCTTCTCTGTAATTTAATTCTCATTTTAATGCATAGCAAACAAACCTTTCCATCTTCGTGCACTCCAAATCTGGCCTCTGCTACAGGGAGAAGTGCCTGTTGGAGCCACTGTCCTAAAATGGCAGACACTGAATGCCTTCAAAACACAGAATCCTTAAGAAATAGGTTCAGTTATGCCAAGTGACATTAATTGCATAGCCCAGCACTATCAATTGGAGTCTTGTCTGTAAAAAGAAAAGCTTGCCCCCACAGGCACTACTTAGAAAATATTTGCTCCTTTGCTGAGCCAAAATAACTGAAAATCAAATTCGAGAAAGTTCCAGAAAATCTGAAGAGGATTCAGTGAAGAGTGGAAAAAAAGATTAAAATATTAAACTACTGGTTCTCAATTCTGTTTTCTTCGCAATTGTCTCCATACATTCTCCTCAGGTCTCCCATAACTAATCTAACTTTCTTACCTCTAATCTCCCAAAGCAAGGGGTGGTAGAAGGAAAGAGGAGAAAGAGACAAAAGCAGGAGACAAGGGAGAGAAGGAGTGTCTTGGAAGGGAAAAGGGGAAGAAGGAGAATCATGGAAGTACTACACATTTCAGATCTTAGGTCAAAACCAGGGGTAGCTAAGATAACCAAGAAAGAGAGCATAAAATATATAAAGTTCCCAGGATTCCAGCAGAGGAGCATCCTTGTGTATTACAAAGCCAAGAGAATAATCAGGTTTCAAGTAGGCTAGAAACAAAGAAGCGAAAGAAATGTGGAGATGAAATCATCCATGCTGTTAATAGCTAACCACTCACCAAGAGACCTTGTCAGACCTCCCCAAGCCCACAGGGCATCTGGGCCTCAGGGCTCCCAGCAGTGTTTGCAATGGTGTCCTGTAAGGGGAAGGCAGACCTGGTATCTGATCACAGTGAAGTGTGTATTTATTTAGATGTTGGCCTGAGTATCTTTGGAACAGAGACTATACTCTATTCACATATGCAGACAGTTGGTATCTAATAAGGGTTTGCTGGAAAGTAGGGAAGAAAAGGAGGAGGAGGGGAAGGAAGAAAGAATGAAAGACAGAGACTTTCAGGAAACAGCTCCTCCTTATCTCAATCAGCATGAGTCAGATAGTAATTTGGGTCTCTTACCAGCCATCTCATCCTTCAAATCTAGTGTCTACTTGCCCTGACAGTTAGGAAAGAGAAAAAAAGCAAAGTGATTCATTATCGTATCTTTTCACTAGAAAATCTGAAAATTAACAGCAGCCAAAATTGCAAATAACTAAAACTCAAAGGCAGATATTATGAACTTAATAAACCATTGTCTCTAAAATAATTGTTCTGAACGAGCTTTTAAAAAATTGTATCCCTTTTACATCTCCATCTGTCTCATGCTAAAACACCCTCAACTTTTAGCATATTGCCTTTGAAAGCTTAACTAAAGATTCAGATGGATAACTAAAAAACAAAAAATGCAATAGTAACAATACCTTACATTCTAGCTATCAGCCTTCCTTCACCTTCAATCATCACAACGAGGCTCTGAGGTTGGTGGAACAAGGAGTATTGTCTCTAGCCACAGATGTGGAAGCAGATGGGAAAATCACAGCACACAGTAGACTGAGCAAGATGAAAACCCAGGACTCTTGAGTCTGAGCTTAGCTCTCATCCTGAAGCCAGGCTTACAGTAGGGATGTTCTAGGATGTTGTCTGGGTGTGTAGGTTGAGGCAGAGAGGGGAGCAAAATATTGCCCAACTTCTTACCTATCAGACATGCTCTTACCTATACTAATGTCTTCACCGTATGAGATAGACTTTTACTGTTCTCATGCAGCTGTAGTTTTCAAATTTCTTCTACCAGAAGGACCTTTTTATCAATATTTCATGCTGAAGCCCTCTAATACCAAACAGATAAAAGTGAAGATAAAAGGCACTGGTTGGAACAGCTGGGAGACTTGCAAGAGGTTTGGTGACAGGGGCCATTGGCCTGTTTCAACACCAAACACATGAAAAACACCAGGATACTACCAAACAAAGACTGAAGACCATGTCACAGAGCATGGAGTGAGGACAGCAAGGACTTCACAGTCCGACTGATTCCAATTACAAGTCCACCACATGCTCCCTGCATGCACTGAGGAGGTAATCAACCTTCCTGAGCCTCTGTTGCTTCATCTCTAGAAGAGTCCTCGTAATACCTGCCAGGTGAGTCTTTTGAGGATTAACTCAGGTACCCAAAGTGACTCACAGATCACAGTGCCCAGCACACAGCAGGTACTCAGGCAGTGTCCTTCTAGAAGTACCTTGCCAAATCTCCACATTTTTTCTGATAAAATAGATGTGTTCTGGTTCCCTTAGAGGGTATAAATTCCATTTGTTCTCTTAAATCCAGCTCGTGCCTTTAACACTCGAGGGCTTGTACTACTCCCACAAACATTTAGCATTTTCTATTCAGTTAGCACAGCACTGAGACTTTAAAAGCAGCTTGAAAACAAACTTGATTCCAAATATGATTTATAATGTCCCAAGCAACAGCTCATTTACCCAAGAAAGCTCCATCAATTATTGACAGATGTACCCTCGGAGGAGAAGTAGCATTAAGACAAGGAGACACAGGGAAAATCGTGCTTCAACCCCTTAAGCCAATTATCCAAGGTGATTCTGAGCATTAAATCCTTAGATATGCTTAATTTACTGTCCTTGCCTGTAAGCACAGAAAGAATTGTGAGAAGGGGAAAAAAAATGCTATGCAATTTAGAACTGCTTTTAAAAACAAAGAAAAAGAATAGCAAAGAGAGGAAAAATATATAGGAAGCACTATGTGGGTGTTGAACGCATGTGGGCTTACAGATTGAACATCCCCAGCCCTCGCACACCTTGCCCTCTCATTGCAGAACCAGTTACTCCCCACCTGCCTTTGTTCAGTAAAGAAATAATTGCACTTACCTGCCTCTGACCTAATAATTACAGCAGGGCCTGATTTTATTCTCAGCATGTTTATTGTGGTTGAATTTCCATGGTGTTCAGTGCAAAGGCCTTACTAAGGATGCTAGCATTATTTGCTTTAACATCAAGCTAGCGACAAGGCTATGTAAGGTTCTGTAAAAAGCCAAGAGGCCAGTGTGAACCCAGCCTGTGGAGGCTTGTAATCTGCATTTGACATGCCAATATTAGAAAACCTTGGCAAGACCATGAGGTTCACATGCAAGGGAAGAAAGGGAGTGCATGAGGCCAAGACATGTAAGGATGCTAATACATTTCTCCATAGTTTGCTCAAAAGGAGAAAAACAGGAGAGAGGTGGTTTTTTTTTTTTCTGAAATCTAAATTATAAGGCAAGCGGTGGCCAATTATGCCCACTTAGCTTTAATTTGCCTGTACTGAGGAGTGTGTGTGTGTGTGTGTGTGTGTGTGTGTGTGTGTAAGTGAACATGCACACATAAGTACAGTGTATATATGCTGTGGACAAGCATGGGTAGATGGAAGTAAAGAAATTTGAGGGCATGGAGAAGAGGTCTAACCTATATAAAAAGTCTTGCATGATGAATTGAACATTTCTATATTAAGAAAATAAATCCTGCCGTAGGAGACCTGAAAAATTACTACCCTGACTTTTAATGCAATCTGTGGTTTAAAGTACAGTTATAGAACATTCTAAAATTACCTGCTTACACCTCATGACTTGGCAGAATGATTACAGGCTAGATTATTTCATCTTTTTATACTTTTTTATTAAGAATTAAGAGATCCACTATATTGGGTTATTAAAAGCCTGATCTCTTTTAGCATATTTTTATCCCATTATTAAATAGTTCATATAAAATATAGTAAGCCTTGACTTTTGAAGCTTTAGCTTCTTAATTTCAGATTCACAATCAACCTGTGGGTGCTTGATATCATTCAAATGATTTCAAAGCTACTGCCTCATCTGATCGACACCTGGATTCCTAACCATGTCTTCTGATTCCAGTCTAGTATGCATCCCACCGAATCACAACCTCCTATCGTTGCCTTGTCATCAAGTCTTTGAGGGATTGTGGATCAGGGATGGAAGGAGCAAAGGAGTGACAGACTCATTGGTAATACAGAATGGTATGTCACTGGCTTGCTGTTAGAGGTATATGCTTTTATTCTTTTGGGACTCCCATTTCTCTAAACGTGAAACTGAAACAAGAGTATGGGATCTTTATTATTATTATTATTTTAGAGAGAGTGGGGGAGGTAGAATCTTGAGCAGACTCCTTGCTCAGTGAGGAGCCTGATACAGGGCTCGATCCCATGACCCTGGGATCATGACCTGGGCTGCAGTCTAGAGTCGGATGTTCAACCAACTGAGCCACCCAGGTGCCCCAAGAGTACAGGATTTTTAATCAACTCAGAAAAATGTTATCAAGGATATTAAGTATTCTGCACCTTTTTGAGATGACTAGTTATTTTAACAATGCTACAATTGCTTCACATCTTGTGTTAGAGGAGAGAAGCAGTCTAGGCTGGGGGGAGTCCTCTTTGGGGTCACTATCATCCTTGGGACACATTCTTAACATCCTCAAAATTTCATTCTTTAAGGGCTGAACATTTTTTACCCTTAAGAAGCATATTTGAAATAGCCAGAAGTTATTCAGAGCCAAGAGTGATAAATAAAAAGATCAAACTGGATAATATCAATAGTATCATCATATAAGATGTGACTATAAGGTAAAGTAACTTATCATCTTGAGTAACGTGTAAGCTGTTTTTGAACACAACTGCAAAAGAGAATTCCAAAGGGTTAAAATAGAAAGCAAATATCAAGAACATATTTCTTCCATTCACTAGATGAGAAAACTGATTTGGAAAATGAGCCCTCAGCCTGGACTATATGTGTACCCACATATACTTGTACATGCACCTGTGTGTGCCTGTACATACGTGTGCATGCATTCATACAAGCACATGCCACAAATGGGGATTGCGTTCATTCACATATCATTCTGTAAGAACTGTTACTTACTTAGTCTGTTCATGTGAGCACCTGAATCTCAAGTACAGCTGTCATGACCCCAGAGCAGACTTGTATCTTCATATTCCGGGAACAATATTACTGTTCCTGACTTAAAAAAAAAAAAAATAAGGAAATTATGTGTCATCTCTTACTTTTTAATTAGAACTATATACTTATCCAAACAGTGAAGCATGAAAATATAAATAAACTATGCATTAAATGCAAGGTTTTGGACCTTAACTTGCAAACAATACCTACTAGATACAAATAATATTTTTTGAAGTTTTTAGGAAATGGAATGAAGTAGGTAAAGCACCTTCTAGTTTGTGTATGAGAGTACTTCTTGCAAAGGTTTTCTTCTCTTGGAAACAACAGAAGCCAAAAATCATAATGATCACCATGCACGTAGGGAGTATGATTTAGCACAGAATTATATTATGAATTTTAAAAAATTGTGTGAACTATGAGTTCACAGCAAATTTGTTTCTCTGGAGACTGGGACAGCAATTCTGGAACCACTTTCTCTTTTACTAGGGGTTAAACAAAGTAAGTAAATATATTGTAGATAACAAGGACCAAGTTTCTCATGCTCAGGAAAGAAGTCACAAATAAGGAAAGAAGGAAGAACAATGACACCCTAGCAGCAATGAACACACCTACTGCTCAGATCTTAGTTTCTAAAAGCCATTCTCAAAAAAAAAAAAAAAAAAAAAAAAAAAGAACCAAAGGGTTTCTTGGAAGAAGTGGTTAATTCCAAGCCTGAGGCTAGGAAAATACAAGATGAGTCTGGAGCATCTTAAAATTCTAAAAAGTAAAGAAATGCTCAAAAAAAGGATGGGAGAGGAGCACCTAGCTGGCTCAGTCAGTAGAGCATGCGATTCTTGATCTCAGGGTCATGAGTTCAAGCCCCACATTGGGTGTAGAGATCACATACATTCATACATACATACATACATAAACTTAAAAAAAATAAGGATGGGAGGATGTGGAAAGGCCACAGGAGCCAACCTGAAAGAGCTTACGGTGACCAAAAGTAGAACAACGTGAGCAACAAAAACAAAAACAAAAAAAATGATAGCATCGTATTATATCTCATAGAATAAAGCAAGTTAATATACATGCATCTATACTGATATAACTAATTGAATAAATAAGTAAATGGAAAAAAGATAGCTCTCTCTTCAAATGAATTCTAATTAATAAATGTGAGGGCGTGGGAAATGAGGGAATAGAAAATCACTCTTAAAACACTACAACTTGTTGCAGGCAAGATCCACAGATGAATGCTAAAATGGTGGATGAAAGTTGGAGAAGAAACAAGTCATTTTCATAGTATAAAGTATCTCTGCCCAAGATATCGATTGATTACAAAGGGGAAAATAATAACACTTGAGACACCTGGCAGCTGCCACCTGAACCAAGTAACCAAAGTTCACACCACCAGTGATAACACATCTGGCTCTGAGAAGGGCTCATCACTGTGTTATTCTTCTTGGTAATGCATACCCTCAATCTAGTCAAGGGAAAAACACCAGATAAAACCAAATTGAGGGTTAAGTCTTCACAATAACAGCTGACCAGAACTTTTCAGAAGTATCAAGTTCATGAAAGACAGGGAAAGAGAAAAACAGTTGTAGAGTGGAGGAAACTAAGCAGACATGACAACCAAATGCAGTGAGACCTGAGACAGAATCCTAGAACAGAAAAAGGACATTAGTGGAGAACCTGCTAATATCAAAATAAAATTTGTACTTGGGTTAATATTATTGTGCGAAGGTTACATTCTCCATTTTGACCATCGTACTGTGATAATAAGACTAACTGTAGAGGAAGCTGGGTGAAAAGTACATAAGAAATATCAGTACTATTTTTACAACTTTTCTGAAGCATAAAATTAAAAATTAAAAATAACTTTAAACTGATAAAATAATCTAATCAGAAGAATATTATGATTTATTAAACTATACATCTATGTCCTATGAAATAGTGAGTTCATTATCATTAGAGCTCTCTGAGCCTTAGGGAAAATAATCCAAAAATGTATCATCTTCCTGCTTCTGATACAACAGCCATGAGGGAGAATGACCAGAGAAAGATGGTTTTGACCTGATAAATAGGAGCACCCTTTTTTAGGGTCCCTGGTCCCTGGTTATATTCTGGGGCTAATGTGTTTGGCAGTTAGGTGACATCTGAGAACCTACTGTGTTATTCCTACTCTCCGTAGGTGGGAAAAATTGAGTCCTGATTCATGTTTATAAGAAATGATGGGCTGTTGACAATAAAAATAGCACTTTTTAAGAGCTTACTACATGCTAGAACATTCCAAACTCTTTACATATCTGATTCATCTCTCACAATAGCCCTATCAAGTAAATATTATTATCCCCTTTCTACAGATAGGCAAGGGTATAGAGAGGGGAAATCAGATAAAGAAAAGGTATGTTTCTGGGAAAACCATGGAGAAAACCATGGCCCATCTCTTCTTTTCTGGTCATCTATTTACCAATCCTGCACTGGCTGGTGTTTTACCTGCCTAACTGAGATATACCCTATTTTAACTAATTGCCCAGACTGAAGTCTTTTCACACTAAAAACAGATCAAGTAGATCTATATGAAAGAGCCATACATGGGGAGACATTTCCTCTGGCTGGACCCTGAGTCCCAGAGCCCACACCACCTTCCTCCTTCACCAAAAGTATGAGCATACTTTCTCTAGCCCCAGGACTCTAGTCAGCTTATGGCAGAAAACATGTTAAGAAATAATACCTCCTCTAGGCATGAAAAAGTCCTCTCTCTCTTGCTGGACTAGTCACTCAGACTGAGATTTCACCCTTGGAAATGAGTAATTACTTGTTGTCCAGCTGTATATTCATTTCCTGAGAAAATGGAAGTTGGCACATATTTTCCCTGTTTCTCTGTGCTTCTTCCGGTTATGATAGTAACTATGCTTCACATTATTTGTATAGTGCTCTTGGTTTATAAACTTCACTCACCAACTGTACCTGGTCTTCAAAATCAACCTTAGAGATTAGTTCATATATCATCAACAAATATTTATTAAGAGCTTGCTATGTGTCAGGCCCTAGGAATGAAACAGTCACCAGAAACAATGTCATCTTTGCCCACTCTCCTGGAGTTGACATTACAGTGAGGAATTCAAGCAAAAAAAAAACAAAACAAACAAAAAAAACCTAAACATATACTTAAAAGAAGTATAAACTATGGAGTTATCTAAAAAAAAAAAAAAAAGAATACTATAAAAAAATACCCAGGCATAACATGGAGAGACCTACGTCAGAGAGATTAGTCAAGGCATCTCTGAGAAGGTGATGTTTGATGAGAAGCAGGCAGCCCTGCAAAGTTTGGCAGGGGAGGGGGGTGCCTCTCATTCAGAGGAATCAGCATGTGCAAGGGAGGGCTGGGAAAGGTGAGAAAACAGTTTGGCACATTCTGTAAACTACCAGAAGGTAAATTCCTCTGGAAAACTGGGAACAAGAGGGATAGAGGCCTGAAATGAAGTCCCAGAGGAAAGCAAAGAGTATGTGGCATCTAGGGCTGGTGCTTAGAGGCTTTTTCTAATGGTTTTCTTCCAAACACAATGGAAAGAGCTGGCAATACTATGGTTATTTTACAGGTGAGTAAAACTAAGCTCAGAGAAATTACGTGTCTTGTCTGAATTCTTAGCATGCATATGGCTCCATCCCAGGACTTTCCATTCCTTTCTTCTCTCCAGAGAAGCATGTCCACTGCATGCTACATGCACATTACTACTGGCTAGATAAGGTATAGTTTTAATCTCATTTAGATTAAGTCTGGAAGTGGGAAATGGCCTTGTGAACAAATGCAATAAAATATTACAGTCTCTATGTCCAGAAGTCTCCACAAAATATAGAGGAGACTTGAAGAGGGAAGAAATCAGTTCTATGTGGGTTAGGCAGAGAGAGACAGAGAGTTGGCATTGAGCTCAGCCTAGAAGATGAATATTTATAAGGAAAATGGGGGGTGGGGGATCATCAAAGCAGGTTGAGCAAAGATACAGAGAATTAAACAGCCTGGTAGATGCTGGAAATAGCAAGTTACTTCTGGCATGGAGTGAGGGGGGGCACTCAATAGTAGGACTGAAAAAATAGAAATGGCCAAAGACCAGATCCCTGGCGTGGCAAAGAAAGAAGTTCTAACTTCATTCTCTAAGCAATGGAAGCCAGTGCATTTTCAAGTAAGGGAGCAACCTGATGGAATTTGTTTCAGATAGATCATATCAACAGAACTGTAGAGATGAATGGGGGGTGGAGGCAACAATGGAAAAAGGGATTTTAGAAGGCTTGCAAGGTCTAGGGCAAGAGGAAATGGAGGTAAGACCACAAGTGTGCGCAGAAGAGAAGATCAAACAGAAAGAAAAGAGGAGGAAGGTGCAAAACTTAGACATGAGTGTTTGGAGTGAGGGGACTTAGGGTGAACTCTGGGTTTTTATGACTTTTGAGTCTAAATTCAGTACTTTTGAGATGGTGAGCTTCCATTCCTTCTATTTAAAAAAAAAGTATTTTATTTGTTGCAAACAGTTTAACATGTCTTCTCTTCCAGCTAAGACAAACTCACCTAAGATTATTCGTATTTTAAGTTATTTTTAAAAGAAAATATGCTTTTTTTTCCTGACAAACTATTGTTTGGAAGACAATGAAACTTTTTACCTAAAGTGATCAGCATAATGTCCTCTACTGAGATAAAGAACGTGTTTCCAAATTGCCTCTGGCAGGACAGATATCTATCTAAGCAGAAAATGAAGGTAGGTTGTAACGGAGTGTTTTTCTGCAGTTTAAGTTTCTAGCAAAGGAAAAATATTAGTACTCTATTTAAGAAGATAGCTCTCTCTCTGAGATCCTCAGATTCTCCTTATGTTCAGACCTGTCTTGACATGCCCTGCTACCATCAGAAACACAGCATATGGAATTTGTCCATTTCTTCCAGGTTGTCCAATTTGTTGGCATATAATTTTTCATAGTATTCCCTGATAATTGTTTGTATCTCTGAGGGATTGGTTGTAATAATTCCATTTTCATTCATGATTTTATCTATTTGGGTCATCTCCCTTTTCTTTTTGAGAAGCCTGGCTAGAGGTTTGTCAATTTTGTTTATTTTTTCAAAAAACCAACTCTTGGTTTCATTGACCTGCTCTACAGTTTTTTTAGATTCTATATTGTTTATTTCTGCTCTGATCTTTATTATTTCTCTTCTTCTGCTGGGTTTAGGCTGCCTTTGCTGTTCTGCTTCTATTTCCTTTAGGTGTGCTGTTAGATTTTGTATTTGGGATTTTTCTTGTTTCTTGAGATAGGCCTGGATTGCAATGTATTTTCCTCTCAGGACTGCCTTTGCTGCGTCCCAAAGCGTTTGGATTGTTGTATTTTCATTTTCGTTTGTTTCCATGTATTTTTTAATTTCTTCTCTAATTGCCTGGTTGACCCACTCATTCGTTAGTAGGGTGTTCTTTAACCTCCATGCTTTTGGAGGTTTTCCAGACTTTTTTCTGTGGTTGATTTCAAGCTTCATAGCATTGTGGTCTGAAAGTATGCATGGTATAATTTCAATTCTTGTAAACTTACAAATGGTGCTGGGAGAACTGGACAGCAACATGAAGAAGGTTGAAACTAGACCACTTTCTCACACCATTCACAAAAATAAACTCAAAATGGATAAAGGACCTGAATGTGAGACAGGAAACCATCAAAACCTTAGAGGAGAAAGCAGGAAAAGACCTCTCTGACCTCAGCCGTAGCAATCTCTTACTCGACACATCCCCAAAGGCAAGGGAATTAAAAGCAAAAGTGAATTACTGGGACCTTATGAAGAGAAAAATCTTCTGCACAGCAAAGGAAACAACCAACAAAACTAAAAGGCAACCAACGGAATGGGAAAAGATATTTGCAAATGACATATCGGACAAAGGGCTAGTATCCAAAATCTATAAAGAGCTCACCAAACTCCACACCCGAAAAACAAATAACCCAGTGAAGAAATGGGCAGAAAACATGAATAGACACTTCTCTAAAGAAGACATCCGGATGGCCAACAGGCACATGAAAAGATGTTCAGCGTTGCTCCTTATCAGGGAAATACAAATCAAAACCACACTCAGATATCACCTCACGCCAGTCAGAGTGGCCAAAATGAACAAATCAGGAGACTATAGATGCTGGAGAGGATGTGGAGAACGGGAACCCTCTTGCACTGTTGGTGGGAATGCAAATTGGTGCAGCCGCTCTGGAAAGCAGTGTGGAGGTTCCTCAGAAAATTAAAAATAGACCTACCCTATGACCCAGCAATAGCACTGCCAGGAATTTATCCAAGGGATACAGGAGTACTAATGCATAGGGGCACTTGTACCCCAATGTTCATAGCAGCACTCTCAACAATAGCCAAATTATGGAAAGAGCCTAAATGTCCATCAACTGATGAATGGATAAAGAATTTATATTCACAATGGAATACTATTGGCAATGAGAAAAAATGAAATATGGCCTTTTGTAGCAACGTGGATGGAACTGGAGAGTGTGATGCTAAGTGAAATAAGCCATACAGAGAAAGACAGATACCATATGGTTTCACTCTTATGTGGATCCTGAGAAACTTAACAGGAACCCATGGGGGAGGGGAAGGAAAAAAAAAAAAAAAAGAGGTTAGAGTGGGAGAGAGCCAAAGCATAAGAGACTGTTAAAAACTAAGAACAAACTGAGGGTTGATGGGGGGTGGGAGGGAGGAGAGGGTGGGTGATGGGTATTGAGGAGGACACCTTTTGGGATGAGCACTGGGTGTTGTATGGAAACCAATTTGACAATAAATTTCATATATATATAAAAAAAAAGAAACACAGCATATGGAAGTTCAATTTCTATTCTCAGATGCTCAAGAAATAACTTCAGATTCAAGTCTGAGATTTGACTTGAAAGACAGGATATTAGCACATCATTGATAGTGCCTGAAAACCAAAACATTTTAAAATTATATTTAAAGACTTCTCAAAATGATTTGGCTCTAGGGGACAACTGTCAGTGACATTTCTACATTACTTGTTCCAAGAGCCTATATAGGATAGCTTCCATATACATCTAGCCCTCATCTCATTTTCCTTCCCCATGCTCCCTCTCTCTTGCCCATTTCATTATTCTGATTGTTTTAGAGACATACAGAAAACCTTTAACCATACTTGGGGTAGAAGTGATCTGAGATTCTTATTCACTTAATGTTTTACATAGAATGTGCTATGTGTGGAGAACTATCAAAGAAAAGGTGTTGACCATGGACTGTCTTGGTAAAATCACCACCATTAATGGTATTTGGTAGAACTGTGCCACATACTTTACAGATTAAAGAGATAAGTCACTATTGTCATGGCAAAAAGGCTAAAGAGGCTAGGTAACTCAATAAATATCACACACCAGTAAGTGATGGAATTGGGATTCACACACAGCTCTGTGACTCCAAAGCTGAGGAAATGGGTAGCCATTTCTAATTCTAGTGAACCTCCCAACACTCCCAACACTCCCAACACAATTTGGGGGGAAATTTTACAAATGCCATTTAAGTCTTTTTTTTTTCACAAGCACAAATGTGGAAAAATAATTTTGATTTATATGCATGTATCCTTAATTGGCTGTCTTGCTTATTTATTTCAGGATGCAAAGGCACATTCACTCATTAAACCTCCAGGTGTTTCCACAAATTGGCAAAGGAAATAGAAATAATGGACATCACACGCTTCTTGCAATAGCCAGCAATTAATGGAAAGGGCTCTCACAGCCATAGTTAACTCAGCGATAAACTCATATCCTTCCCATCTAACTCCAGGAACAAATTTCTGAGTAAACAAATGAGTTAATTTGCTCTCTGAGCTAATGTGGACCAAGGAGAGGCAATTCTCTATTGAGCAAGTAGTGCTGGAGTTTGTTAATGACAACCTTAAAGTAGCCTAACATTACAGTCTCATACGATAAATCTCAGTCTACTAAATCTAAATTTCAGACTACTAAAAATCAATTGCTTGGAGGGAAAAGACTGTCAGCAGAAAGTATGAAGGTGGGAAGGAGATAGTGTATTTTTAAAACATACTGATATAATTCAGTCATCTTCCAGAGAAATAGGTTACTTGGATCAGATGAGTAACTTCCCCAGCCATGTTCCCTACCTTTGTAGACTCATTTTGTGTATATCATAGAAGGTATAGGTTATTACAGGATATTATAGGGATCTTATATTTATTATCAAAGTTACAGGATGCTAAAAGATGTCATAATATGTTAGAGGATGCTATAGGAGTCATTGGATGGGCCAGGAGTTAGGAGAATTTAAATGGTGAGGAATAGAAGCCCAGGGAAGTAGACAGAATCTGACCAGTGGAAATACCTGAACTACATCTTAGGATATCTCAAGAATGAACATTATTTGTTTCCTGTTGAGGCTCTAACAAATCATCACAAACTTAGTGGCTTAAAACAATACTACTGTATTATCTCACAGTCTCTAAAGGTCAAAAGTCTATTTGGGTTGGGCTGGGTCCTCTCCTTAGGGTCTCACAATACCAAAATCAAAGTTTTGATAGGGCTGCATTCCTTGCTCAAGGTGCTGGGGAAGAATCTGCTCCCAAGCTCATTTAGATTGTTGACCAAATTCAGTTCCTTGCAGTGGTAGGACTGAGGCTCCCACTTTGCTGGATAAGTCTGGGACATGTGGGGAGATGGTTATTGCTCCTAACAGCTGCCCATACTCTTTCTCATGCTCTGTTTGGTACCTCCAGATTGGATAACCTCCCTGTGTTAATAATTTTTTTTTTAAATGTTTATTTATTTTTGAGACAGAGAATGGGGGAGGGGCAAAGAGAGAGGGAGATGCAGAATCCGAAGCAGGCTCCAGGCTCTGAGCTGTTGGCACAGAGCCCAACATGGGGCTCAAACTCAGGAACCATGAGATCATGACCTGAGCCGAATTTGGACACCCAACTGACAGAGCCACCTAGGCACCCCTAACCTCCCTATGTCAAAGTCTTTACTGCAATTATATCTCCAAAGTCCCTTTTGCCATGTAACATAACCACAGCATGCCATCAGGAGGCAAAGTTCATGGGAATCAAAATTCTGCCTACCATCAGCATGATTTTTTCCTAGGAGACCTGGCTCACAAATACTCTATAACAGAATGGGGGATGGGTTAAATGGTGATGAGTATTTAGGAGGGCACTTGTTGCAAAGAGCACTGGGTATTGTACGTAAGTGATGAATCACAAAATTCTACACCTGAAACCAGTATTACACTATATGTTAATTAACTAGAATTTAAATAAAATTTTGAGGAAAAAAAAAAAAGAATGTGGATGCCAAAACCACCAGGCTGTCTTTGAAATTTTATGAGTGTGAGGAGAACCCTATGCAGAAGTGCCTCTTTCTTCAGAAAGCAACCAAATCCACTTGGTTCACACCAAACTGTTTTGAGCTATGAAAGACAGAGTACTTAAAAGTAGCGTACAAGTTAGCAGAAAACACATCGGTCTTATTTTTAAGGCAATGCTAGCAGAAAACCTAGATTGGTAGGTTTAGTAATAACAAAAGCTATGATTTGTGCCAGATATTACATAGCCTCTAATACAATGTGAATATTCCCTTTCTATCGGTTCTTTGATAGAATGGGACACAACCATTCCTCTGGACAATGGAGAAATAGATTTCAATGCCATCAGTACTATAATGAAACATGTAGTACCAACACAATAATCCCAACCAATCTTCCCTGTGCCCCTGAAAGTTTTCCACATAGGACTATGTAAACTAAACTTATATAAGTGCAAAACGTGGAATGAGATTGTGCATGGCATGGTTCATTGCTGCCACAGAATTGCAGTGCAGTGTAATCACAAACTGTTGTCACAAATCTCAAATCTGCTTTGACATCACAGTTGGCAAATTAGAGTCCATCAGCAGACACAGCTCACTGGTCTCTGCTCATTCATTTTCTTATGCAATAAAATCATTTCCCAGCAAGAATACAATTGCATGAGAGTCACTTCACAGTGAGAACTATCCAGAACAGTAGTTAAACTCCAGGGGGTTATATAAATACAAATAAAGTCAGAATTTTAAAAATTATTTGAGTTAATATTTAAAGAACCAGGGTACTTAACATCCCTGGACAATCAAAATGGTAACTTGGTTAAGTATAGAAGTTCTTTATTACTTAGGGGATTTAACATTGATCTGAAAGGCAGTGATTTGCATTTAAAAATTTTTTTAAGTTTATTTATTTATTTATTTATTTATTATGAGAGAGAGAGTGAGCACAAGTCAGATAGGGTCAGAAAGAGAGGGAGAGAGAATTCTAAGTAGGCTCTGTGTTATCAGCACAGAGTCTGATGTGGGGCTCGAACTCACAAACCGTGAGATCATGACCTGAGCCAAGATCGAGAGTCAGACACTTAACCAACTGAGTCACCTAGGTGCCCCAGAAAGGCAATGATTTCTATTTTAGGTTGAGATCAATCCTAATGACAATGATTCAACTCATCAACAAATGGAAATAAATCCAGAGCAAACTGAATTGAAGCCAGTTGCAACTAACAGAGTTGAAGTGGTGTGGCCCATGTTTTGTTTTGAAGTTACCACTTAATTTTGGTACAGATACCACCTCCAGTACAATCTCCCACCCTTCTTTTAACTATTAGAGACTAGAAAATGGTAGCCATAATAACCCATTCTGTATCTTTTCATGCTTTCTATTCTTTCCATGTAATTGACAACTGCTCTTTGGAGGCTAATACTCCCTGAACTTTAGAATGAACTTTGAATGCTTGTATTTTTATTAATATCCTTCAGAACATTTCCCTGTGCTACACTCTTCCTTTAAAAAGAAATAATTAATTAGATGATTTAGGATATAAAATATTTATGCAGCTTTCATTCTGACTAAAATTAGGAAAAATTAGGGTTTTTGTAATTTTTAGCATGTTACACGACAGATATAAATACAAGAAAGCATATTTACTTATAAACATAGATTTAAAAATTTTTTTTTCAACGTTTATTTATTTTTGGGACAGAGAGAGACAGAGCATGAACGGGGGAGGGGCAGAGAAAGAGGAAGACACAGAATCGGAAACAGGCTCCAGGCTCTGAGCCATCAGCCCAGAGCCTGACGCGGGGCTCGAACTCACGGACCGCGAGATCGTGACCTGGCTGAAGTCGGACGCTTAACCGACTGCGCCACCCAGGCGCCCCAAACATAGATTTAAATAGTAGATAAAGCATATTATTTTGTATCAGAAAACAAAAGAAGAGTTTTAATCACTCCAACTTTAAGTCACTTTACTATCTTAGTAAAAAACAAATTCTGTAAGAATACAATCAACTTTCACATAAAATCTGGAAGATTCCATAAAAATGGAAGATATCTAATGAAAAACTGTGTGACCTTTAACACAGTTTAACCCAACAATAAAATCTTATTTTCATTCTCTGTTCTACATATTACTTCATGTATTATCAGCCTCAGAAAATTTTCAATGACAATAATTTCATTGAAAGTGTCCTAATATAACCTATATTCAAATTCACTGAATGTCATGTATCACTTGTATAGCCTCTTTCTTGACATTATTTTCAAAATATTGTTTGCATCCAATCCTTCTTTTCTGCACACACTCAAATTCATACTATGGCTGTTACAGAAATTGCTAATTTACATATAGATTAAAAATTACCTTGAAACCCATTTACACCCTGATGAGTTAAAGACAAAGTAACTCAAAGATGATAGCTGGCTTCCATTAAATTCACGTATTATGAAACATTACACTAGTACAAATACAGGTTTCAGCTCCACGGCTTGGATCCTAAACTGTCGGAGACGAAGAGGGCAGCTCAGCAGACACAGCCAAATTCAGATATTTTCTTTATTATTATTGCACTTCGTGAGACACTACCCCTTAAATTGACTCACTTCTTTGCTTATTCTTTATGTTTCATCCAATGCTCATTAATAGTAGTCATTTTTTTTTAATTTTTTTTTGAACGTTTATTTATTTTTGGGACAGAGAGAGACAGAGCATGAACGGGGGAGGGGCAGAGAGAGAGGGAGACACAGAATCGGAAACAGGCTCCAGGCTCTGAGCCATCAGCCCAGAGCCCGACGCGGGGCTCGAACTCACGGACCGCGAGATCGTGACCTGGCTGAAGTCGGACGCTTAACCGACTGCGCCACCCAGGCGCCCCAATAGTAGTCATTTTAAGTCAAGTCAGTTAGCAGGCATTGGCAATCTAACCAATTTTAATTAGACTTAAGGAAAGAACGTTCTTTGAAAATGCCTGAGAAGTTTGAAGTCTGACTGCCTAGTGTGATAGCTCTGATCTCCTGGCCTGCCTGCCTGTCCATCTGCTGGACTTCAGCATTACATGATTGCTGCCTAATAGGACAGGTTTTCTAGCACTTCCAGTAAGTACAAGTCCACTCACAGTGGACATCTCATTCAATGTGCCTGCTTTGCCCAAGTCTCCCTTAAGCTGCCTCACTCGTGGTCCCTATTTAAAGGGGAAGAGCTTGATGGCCAAAGAACACTGTGACACTAGTACTGCACAAAAAATGGACAGCTTTCTCTAGGCCTGTAAATCTACTGGCCTGTTACCAGTTAGATTCTACCTCTCTGGAGAATTTAAACTCCTATTCATACAGATTGTGGTCAAGAAAAGCTGAAAGGTCACGGAGGGATGAGATCAGAGTAGGTGTCAAGGAAAGCCATGTTAGTAAGAAGCAGAGGCTATGAATCAGCAGGTTAAACTATCCAGGAAAGAAGAGAATGAAGGAGACTTGCAGGGAATGACAGAGTGGAAAGAACATACTGTACTGCAAAGACAGGACAAAGGAGAAATAAAAACAGCGTGAGATCCAGAGAGGCAAAATCAGAGACAGAGAACTCCTGAGTTCCCACTGGCTTTCTATCTCCTGGTCCAGTTCCCATGAAGCTTGGCCATATTTCTTACCTCAATTTAGTGATGTAGCCTTCTATCATCTCCATGTACCTCTTTTTAACTTGAACTGATTTGAATAACTGTTCTTTTTGAGACAACAAACTGATTAAAACACCACATTTAAAGGATGTTTTTTCAAGATACGGTGGCAGATCAACTAGCTTATATCTGGATTTAAGAGAAGCAAAGAAAACAAAAATGTGTTTGGTAGAAAAGGGAACAATTTCTGAGCATCCTGATATGAAAGGATTCTCTGACCTAACACCCAACATACTGCACTATTAAGAAACAAACACCCATGTCTGCTTTCTCTTCATGAGAAAGTACTACATACCTAAACATTTTTACCTCTGAACGTTTTTAAAGAACTCAGAATAAGTGACATGTTTGTCTTTTAAAAGTTGGAAAGTCTTGAAGATGGTTGGTTTCGAAGCTTGTTCTGTGCTCAGCATTTATATTTTGGTGTTTATTCAAGAAATTTTAAGCCTCCTTCCTCTCTGTCCATCTGACTCCTTTAGCCTAACTGTGTCTTTCCACCCAATTCATATGCTGATGATCCTGACTCTTAATTGTCCTTCTGTCTCCAGTTCTTTTTTTGCTAAATGTTACCAGAGAGAGTATTTCCTCTTATCCCTTTATAAACTGAGACAAGTTTCCAGTTTCCAGAAATATAGGCAACACTACAAAAGAAACGGCAGTGAATCTGGACTACTGCCAGAGTCTAACAATTTAAAAATCAACCAGATAAAAAGAAAATGAGACAATGGCTCCTTTCTACCAAAAGAACTTTGATCAAATGGTTGTTTTACAAATGGGGAGGTATTTATTTGAGGCAAAAATAGAACAAATCACCAAACAAACAAGCACTTTAAAACAAATACAACAAAGAAATTTTAAAAGAAAAATCTTTAACCAGCAATTCCACTTCTACACGTTTATCCCAAAGAAATAAAAACGCAGGCCCATACAAAGACTCGTACAAGAATCTTCATGAAAGCGTTATTCATAATAGCTCCAAAATGGAAACAGTGCCAAAGTCCATCAGTAACAGAATACAAAAACAAATTGTGGATATCGACACAATGGATAATACTCAGAAGTAGAAATGAATGAAGTAATGATTTATGCAACAACAGATGAATACCAATAATATTACGGTGAAAGAAAGAAATTAGACACAAAAGCATATATACTGTATGATTCAACTTATATGAAATTCTCCAGAAAGCAAAACTAAGCTATAGTAACAGAAAGCAGACCAGTGTTTGAGACCAGAGATGGTGGTGGTAGGGGGGTGTAGACTACAAAGAAGCATGAGGTAGCTCCTTGGGAAAATGGGAAGGTCTTGATGATGGTGGTGGTCACACACTCATATACATTTGCAAAAGATCACTGAACTGAACACTTTTTATTCATTCATTTATTTTTATTTTGAGAGAGGGGGGAGCAGGGGAGGGGCAAAGAGAGAGGGTGAGAGAGACACCCAGGCAGGCTCTGCACTCTCAGCGTGGAGCCTGAGGCAGGGCTCCGTCTTGTGAGCCGCGAGATCATGATCTGAGCCGAAATCAAGAGTTGAATGTTCAACCGACTGAGCCACCGGGGTGCCCCTGAACTGAACACTTTTTAAATGAGTGCATTTTACTGCATATTAATTAGACAGCAATAACGCTGATTTTAAAACAAAAACTTTACCATAAAGCTGGACCCCATCCCCAACCTTTACCGAAACATAAGTGACCTTATGTGAAGCCATTATATATATAAATGCTCAAACTATTTTTTATTTAACATACTTCAACAGAGATTCTTCATGCAGCTACCTAAATTCACTTAGTCACCATTTAATGGAATCTAGTTATTCAATATGTTCTTATGGCATAGCTGTAGCAGGAAAACATTTACTATTTTCATCTTTATAAAAGAAAAGGTTTGGGGCACCTGGGTGGCTCAGTCGGTTGAGCGTCCGACTTCGGCTCAGGTCATGATCTCACAGTTAGAGTTCGAGCCCCACATCGGGCTCTGTGCTGACAGCTTGGAGCCTGGAGCCTACTTCGGATTCTGTGTCTCCCCCTCTCTCTACCCCTCCCCTGCTCACGCTCTGTGTCTCTCTGTCTCTCAATAATAAATAAATGTTAAAAAAAAATTTTAAAAGGTTGATCATTCTTAATTATACAGTTTTTGAGTAAGAGTGATAAAAGTCTGAGAGACTTTGAGGAGACAGAATAAAAGGTACAACTTCCATTTTTCTCCCCTAACTGAAACTACTAAGCATTTTGTATGTGTACATATAATTTAGAATATATTTTTTTGGTTATGACTGGGCCTCCCTTGGTGCTTAGTGTAGTTATCCCTACTTTGAAAGCCAAAGAGTCATTTTTTAAAAGTAAAGAATGTCCTGGGGGCCATATTAGCCCATTCTCTCTATCAGACATAAATCACTGATATACATAACAGTAGAAGCAAAGCCATAATCCACCACGGGAATCTTTTCTTGGCCTCTAGGAAACCTTCAAGAAAACTGTAATGGTTCAATGACTATAATAAATTGGTATGGTTATCACTTAAGGGTAACAGGCATCTATAGATGCCCAACCACACCCCTCCATGCCACCTAATCCATTAGTGAAGCCACCAAAACAAAAATGATTCAAGGTGTCTCTAGTGAAAAAGGCTGGGGTGGGGGGCAGGGAGGAGGAAGATGTGTATCAAATAAGTTGCATTCTTCCAAAGTCAAAACTTGGAGACTTACAAATTTTCTGCTCTTCTTATGATCTCTCATAGCACAAGGATTTTTTTTTCTATATTTTGAATATATTATTTGTCATTACTTCCAGGTAATTCATTGTCTCAATTGATCTATAATGTTAATCAAATGCTTCAGGACAGAGCTTAATTATTGAATTTTGGTGACTGGTGTAAAGAGCTCCTGTGTGCCACCTGCAGCCATGACACTAGAGGCTTCTGATTGGCTGAAGTCACCCGGGACTAGTGGTTAAAATGTCAGTCACTGATGCACCTCCTCAAGGATCCAGGTGTGGTAAATCCTCTTGCAGTGAAATAACATCACCCACACTTTATACAGTACCTGACAATTTTTAATTGTCCTAAGTGAATGTCTAACAATGTCTAGTACAATGACATCTCCTAAAATAGATAAAAAAGAAATACCTGTGTTCATAGAATATGAGGCCCAAATATCTCCAGCTTTAATAGGCCTAGCTGGTATAATTAGAAGAACTTAACCTTCCCCTCGGGCTGTCCCATTATTATCTTTAAGAGTCTCCTAGGAAGTCCTTCAAATATTCTCCAAATAGGGACAGTCCCCACTCAGAGCTCAGACTCTCCTCCTGGTCTTGATCCAGTCCGATTACCCATATCACCTTTCCACAGTCAGCTAAGAAAATCTCAGTACCTACGTTAGCCATCCTAAGAACAGCACTGCTCGCACAAAGGATGTCTCTGGGCACTCCCAGAGTTTCCAATTAAAGGCAGCCAGAATGCAGAGGACAAGGCATGCTTTGTCACTGAGCTCTGTGGGGCTCACTGCGCTAAGAATCTCACAACGTGAGCTCCTGACATTACCTCCTTCCTTCATGGTGTTCCAAAACCAGTTTAAGGAACCTGGCCCTGGAAAGGTGCCATCCATCCACATGATTGTCTTAACTCCTCCACCCAATACCACAAGGGTTGTTGTCTGAATGATGGTAGGAACAAGGGCATCTGCACTAATGACAAGCCTTGCTACACTGACTCTTATATACATGAACACAATCAAGGGACAAACCTAGTTTGTTTTTTTCAGTGTGGTCCCCTGAAGACCTAAGAACACTGGGATGCTTGTTGACAATACACATTCTTCCTCTGGATTCCACTCCTCAAATACTACGTCAACAAACCAGAGAGGTGAACAGATTCTGAATTTTCTTAACAAGATCATGAGAAGATTTTTGCACAGATCTGGGCCTGAGAACCATTGCTAGGTAATCTGAGATAAACACTGGTACTATTTAAATTGGCCAAGACAGGTGAAATATGGGATTGTGGAGGTCCCTGTACCCTGGAGGTTCTTCCTTAGTAAAGAGAATGCAACCAAATCAGTATTATTGACATTTTGCTGAAATGGGGGTCATCTGAGGATTCAGACCCTAAAACAATGGAGACCATGAAGACTATGCTTTAGATATCCACAGACTTCACAGGGGTATTTCTCACAAAAGAAGTATAAGTTTTGGAAATTTTGAAATGATGATGAGGACACTGGGTATTTAATTTTTGCTTTTAAGGGAAAAATAATAAAACGGCAGGAAAAAATTATATATATATATATATATATTTATGAGAGAGAGGTGGAGGGGAAGAAAGAGAGGGAAACAGAGACTCCAAAGTGAGCTCTACACTGTCAGCAGAGAGCCCAATGCAGGTCTCAAACTCATGAACCATGAAATCATGATGTGAGCCAAAGTTGGATACTCAACCGACTAAGCCACCTAGGTGCCACAAGATATTTTTTAATCACTCTATTGATGTAAACATAGATTGGTCTGTTTAATAGGAAGATAAAGAATATGTTATGTTTAATTCACTTTGCTCTTAGAATTATCATATTCAGTATGTTAAAATTTAGAAGTACAGTTTGCATAAAGAATAATTAACAATGTACTCACTGAATTTATCACTAGATGATTTAGGGATGCCAGCATCTTATCTCCATCCCTTTCAGTAATGAATAGCAAGCAAATACCTGAGGGACAAGAGAAGGGAACTTGTATTTACCGAGTAGCTCCCACACACTAATATTTAAGTAGCATATAGGCCATGTCTAAGAAGAGAATAACATGTAAAAAGTATTTTTTTTCAATACACAAGAAAAATTATGTTTTCAGAACGTAGTAGCCCTGATCGGGCCAGGAGCTAGAGAAACCATTCATGTCCTGAAGAGCAAATGAGGGAGGAATAAAAAAGATAATTCACTGAATCCAATATTTGCCAATAGTAGCTTAATCAAACTCAGGAGTTCTCCAACCTTATAAAACTTGATAAAGCATAACTGCTGACACCCCAAGTTCCTGATTCTATAAGTCTGAAGTGAGTCTACAGAATGTACATTTCTAAGTTCCCAAGTGATGCTGACACACAATGTTAGAACTGTTGGTCTCACTAATTTCATTTCCTCAGCTGTGGCTGATCCTGTAGTCTTGTCCCAACGTTACAGGAGGTAGATCAAGGGCATAATACCAGATGCATCCTGGAACTAATACTCCAAGGCTGTCCAGGTTCTGCAATTGTTTTTGTCTGTTTGTTTTTTATAAGAAGGGGTAAGGATTCTGATTTCAAAAGTATAGTTTGCGCAAGTTCGAAATATTGGAGAAAAACAGAAAAGTGATCTTGTAACAGCTAAAATTCCTTTCCAAAACCAAGTCTTAAATTGACACCTGGCTTTGTAATCCGATAAAATGCAGAGTTTGACTTACATTTCTGCCTTTGAAACATGGCTACAGCAAAAGATTAGTGAAATCATAAAATGGCTAACAATAAAATTTGCCTTGTTTCCTAACTTTATTTTTGCTTTCTTTTGTACTTTTCAACAAATGATGCACCTTGAATCTCAAATCTGTTTTCCCCCAAGGCTATTTGGTAAAAAGGCATTCAGCAGCAGTGTCTCTTGAAGAAATTGGTTTTATAACCCACAAGGAGTTCTGCAGGATTCAACACCATTAAGTATCACACTCCTCACATTTCCAGATACTTGAAGATCCCCAATTACTAATTTTATTAAAGAGCTGCAGTGTTTTCTAGTAAAAAGTATATTACCATTTCACACAGAATTTAATCCATAAACTTTATGACAATGTATTGTTTCCTGCATCCTTTCTTTCTGGAAGGCAGTTGCCATAAGGAAGGGACTCCTGTTATCTTGTGTAATTTTTGTTTTCTTCTCTAGATATTTTCTTTTTTTAATGTTTTATTTATTTTTGAGACAGAGAGACAGAGCAGAGACAGAGGGAGACACAGAATCCAAAGCAGGCTCCAGGCTCTGAGCTGTCAGCGCAGAGCCCGATGTGGGGCTCGAACTCACGAACCACGAGATCGTGACCTGAGCCGAAGTCGGATGCTTAACCGACTGAGCCACCAAAGCGCCCCTCTTCTCTAGATACTTTCAAGAGTGATTAGCATCATGACATCAAGACCTAAATCTGCTCCATGGAATGCATTACTCACTCAAGTCATGGGATAGTTGTCTATCATGAGTTTTCTGGCTTCATTCATCTTATTTATGCCATTAATCAACAAATAAATGTAGCTAATCCTTATTATTTGATATAACTGGTGGCCGTTTTCACACAAACACATAATATCTGTCACTTTGTGTTAGAGAATTTCAACAATTAGTAAGGATAAAAGATGATTAAAAAAACAAAAAAACTCATGATTTGAGGTGTCAGAGCCCAAGCAACAGGAGGAAGATTGGCACAGGGGTGTGGCTCAGATTGATTGTTGAGGCATAGGGGAGTTGACAAGGGCACTCTTGGCTGGGGGGAGGAAGGTGTGTTGCAGGATAATGGCAGCCCAGCTAGGGATGTCAGAGTCTTGGGTAAGAAGGGTATCCTCATGGGATACTGCAGCAGCAATGGAAGATGGGTCACATACAGAGCAACTGATCAAATAATATATACAAAGCTAACGAGAGCCAGGTTTCTCACCGTCAGAGAAGGGAATTACAAATATGGATAGGGAAAACAACAGAATAGACTTTGGACTGAAATTAGAAGTGCTGGTGTGAACTCATTACTTTTAATAGAGACAGGGAATTACAGATGTAAATGTGAGGATAGACAGACAAATAGACAAATGTTCCCTAAATCTGGCCACTAAGAGGGCCTCAGATCAAGACCCCAATACCAATGAGAGCAACTAACCTCCAGATCTTGGCTTGTCCAGGGCTCCATGAAGTAATGAGTGATTTCAGCACCGGGGCAAGGAAAGTACATGAGCCTAGAGTACTTTATTGCTCCTGAAAGGAAGTGCTCAAAGAATGATAGAGATATGTCAAAAGAACACAGAAGGCATTTTGAAGGGACTTCTGAAGGAAAAATCTGGAATAACTTAAGGATCAAAGTAATTATAGTAATGGGCTATAGCCCATTGAATTAAATAGGAAATTGTAAATCCATTCTGAATAAATGATTGAGTGACTTATTAAAAGGACAATGAGGAATGGGCCATTTATATGGTCTTAAAGTACCTCTACACCAAACACTTATACTTTATAAAAGGAAAAAGCAACTTTACAGTGGAGAAGCCCTAGTAGACATCACTGAATTCAAATAATCAAAGTTAACATAAGTAATGGGGCAAACTGAAATTATGAGCCACCAGATATAATACAATGAGAATAATTCAAAATCATACCTGTAATATTCAGTAAAAAGATTTTTTTAACTTGCTTATTCTAATCATGAAGAGCTATCAAACACTAATTGAGGAACTTCTATACAGTTATCTCTGAAAGCATCAAAGTCATTGTGGCAGACAGACTTTAAACTGAGCACCAAGAATCCCTGTCCCTTGGTGTTTATGCCCCTGAGTTTGGGCAGAACCAATGGAATATAGCAAAGGTGATGGGGTGTCACTTCCCCAACTGCATTAAAATATGTATAAGACCATCTTGCTAGCAGAGGTGCTGGTAACTTCACTGTCCTGGAAGAAGAAAGCCAGCATGGAGTAAGTGGTCACCCTGGAGAAAACCACGTGGCAAGGAACTGCAAGAGCTCAGGGTGATCTCCAGCAATAAACTGAAGCCTTGATGCTGCAGCAGCAAGGAAATTAATTCTGCCAACAATGTGAGGGAGTTAAGAAGCAGATATTTCCCCAGTCAAACCTCTAATGGGACCATAGCACTGGCTGACATGTGGATTACAGCCTGATAGGACCGGGAAGCAGAGGATCCAACCTAGCCATGTCTAGACTCCTGACCTCCAAAAACTGAGATAATAAACATATGTTGCTTCAAGCTGCTAAATCTGTGATATTTCTTATGCATCACAGAAAACTAAAACAGTCATTAAAACTGATGAAAGGGGCGCCTGGGTGGTTCTGTTGGTTAAGCATCTGACTTCAGTTCAGGTCATGATCTCACGGTTCGTGGGTTCGAGCCCTACGTCGGGCTCTGTGCTGACAGCTCAGAGGGTGGACCCTACTTCAGATTCTGTGTCTCCCTCTCTCTCTGCCCCTCCCCCATTCACACTCTGTGTCTCTCTCTCAAAAATAAACTTAAAAAAAAAAAGCTAATGAAAGACTGAGAAACTCTTCCAGACTAAACAAGACAAAAGAAATAGGACAACCAAACGCTGCATGACTCTGCACTGGATATTTAAAAAAAAAAATTTAATGTGTTTATTTTTTATTTTTGAAGGAGAGAGAGAGAGAGAGACAGAGACAGAGCATGAGTGGGGGAGGAGCAGAGAGAGGGAGATGCAGAATCTGAAGCAGGCTTTAGGCTCTGAGCTGTCAGCACAGAGCCCAGTGCGGAGCTTGAACTCACCAACTGTGAGATCATGACCTGAGCTGAAGTCGGGCACATAACCGACAGAGCCACCCAGGCACCCCTGAACTGGATATTTTTAGACATTGTTGGAACAACTGGAAAACATGAACGTGGTCTGAGAATTAGATGGTAGAAGAAAATCAACGTTAGCTTCCTCAGCTTGGTGTTTTACAGTTGTACAGGAGACTATCCTTGTTAGTAAGAATAGTAACTAAACCCTAACAAATACTTCAAATATAAACAGATTGAATAATCAGTAAATGCTTTGCATACAGAAGTACAGACGACTAGCATATTCAACAGTGGTGGGGCATCTAGTTGTAAGAACAAAAGAAAAAGTTCCTGAACTATTTGTAAGTGGGCAACTTACAAATAGTTCAGGAAAAAAAGTTACTTGTACTACATTCATGGGTATTTTGTAAATATATTTACAAAAA
Organism: Puma concolor; assembly: GCF_028749965.1. Lineage (NCBI taxonomy): Eukaryota > Metazoa > Chordata > Mammalia > Carnivora > Felidae > Puma > Puma concolor. The sequence continues at coordinate 51,392,283 of NC_141679.1, read as the reverse complement.
AATATTTCAAAGATGGGGCGCCTGGGTGGCTCAGTTGGTTGAGTGTCCGACTTCAGCTCAGGTCATGATCTCACAGTTTGTGAGTTCAAGCTCTGCACTGGGCTCTGTGCTGACAGCTCAGAGCCTGGATCCTGCTTTAGATTCTGTCTCTCCCTCTCACTTCCCCTCCTGTGCTCATGTCTCTCTCTGTCTCTCAACAATAAATAAACATTAAAAACATTTTTTTTAATATTTCAAAGACAACAACAAAAACTGTTTCTACGTAGTCTTCTTCATCTCAAGAAATGACATCTCTATTTTCCCAGTTGCCTGGGTCAAAAGCCTAAACATCATCTTTGATTCCTCTATTTCCTGCCACGAATCACATCATTTGCCATATGGTCTAAGTAATTATCACCACCTCCACTATTATTACCTAAGCCAACATCTTCTTCTGCCTGTTCTACTTCAATACTCCTAACTGGTCTCCCTCATCACTCTTGTTTACAACTCTTCCTCCCCCAGTCAATTCTCTACATCGTAGTCACAGTGATTTATTAAATTTTAGTTCAGATCCTGTCTTGCCCCTGCTTAAAATATCCAATAGCTGCCCTGGGCATTCTTTTCTGTGGACTACCAGCTCCCCTGTGATCTGGCCCCCACTTATCTCTCTGACTTACCTCCCACCACTCTCCATGATCATTACCCTTCAGTTACAGCCTCTGGCTACTTTTGAACTCAAGCTTTTGCATTTTCTGTTCCTTCTGTCTAGGTTCCCCCAGATAGTGACATGGCTTACTCCCTCCCATCAGTCTTGTTTTTGTCAAATGCCACCACCTCCTTAGGGAACTCTTCTCTGACCATCATAATAAAAATACACCTTCCTTTCCATCCTAATGTGTATTTATCCCTCATTCCACTTAATTTTTCTTTATGGTACTTACCACTACCTGAGATTAAATTATTTATTTTTTTATTTACTTGTTTATTATCTGTCTCCTTGATGAGGGCAAAGTTTATTAATTTCTGAATCTCCAGGACTAGAATACAATCTGATGAATGAATGAACACAGATCAGATGCTAAACAGTCAGCGAGGCTTACTCACCAGTTACAGGCTTTTGCCCACAAGCCTCACAGTACTTGCAGTTGAAGTTCCTATCTCAGAAAAATAAACTACTACTTCTGCAGGAACACTAGGGTTGCACAAGTTAGGCAAAACCAAAACCCTTAAATTATAAGGGCTCTTTAAACTTTACCTTTCTCTATCCTGGAGAATGCCACCGCCTTGACAGTGATGCATTCTGCAGCACGTTCGTCATTCCTGTTTTATGTGTCCATTAACTATTATTTGTTGAGTAGAAAGTCCTGGATAAAAAGCAGATCCATGAAACAGGAAGAGAAAAGGCATCATAAAATTAACAAATTAAAGAGATGTAAAACTTGAGGACAAGTCAAACACAATGGGAAGAGAAAAAAAAACAACAACAAAGAAAATAGGACTACAGAATTATCTGCATTCTTTTGACTACCAGAGAAAGTGTAGCCAACAACACAGGAGTCTTAACTACGTCGAGTTAAAAATCTTTGTCAAACTCTTCTGCACATATTCCATTCGCAGTTACACTGGAAACGGTTCCCTGTCTTATGGAAATCACATTACAATGAAGAAGGAAAAACTTCATATGAATGAAGGAAATAGTAATCAAGGACAGCCATTCTAGGTCTGGTTAACTTTGCATTCAGAAAATGAGGGCTGTCTGGGGGCGCCTGGGTAGCTGAGTCAGTTAAGCGTCCAACTTCAGCTCAGGTCATGATCTCATGGTTCATGAGTTCAAGCCCCGCATCAGGTTCTGTGCTGACAGCTCGGAGCCTGGAGCCTGCTTCCGGTTCTGTGTGTCCGGCTCTCTCTGCCCCTCCCCTGCTCGCTCTCTGACTCTCTCTCTCTCAAAAAGAAATAAACATTAAAATTTTTTTTATAAAAAAAAAGAAAAGGAAATGAGGACTGTCTGCATAGAAATATTTGGGAGGTGTGTAAGCTGCAAAGAATGAGGTCATAAGGAGAAAGGATATTAAGATCATAAAAGGAGTACATTGGGCATGAGCATATGGGAGAGCTTCTGGGTACCACCCACCACTGTTTCTCCTACCAACTTTGTTTAAGTCAGTGGTAGGTAGTAAGTCCTGGCCTTGCAGCTCCATGTTATCCTAACTGGTCTACTCCTCATTGTCTCTGCTTGGAAGGAAACTCCAGGTGAGAGTTGCCAGGTAAAAGACAGGATACCAAATTAAAGCTGAATTTCACATAGGCAACAATGTTTTGTGCAGCATAAATACATCCCATACAATATTTGGGACATACTTATACTAAAAAATACTTGTTGTTTATCTGATATTCAAATCTAACCAGGGCCCTGTATTTGTATTTTCTAAATCTGGGAACCCAGCTCCACATCAGGGACCCAGAAGTAAGAAAGGGTAGATTTTGACTTTTCTAGGGCCTAAATAAGGAGTTCGGAGCAATTTAAAGTTCCACTGCTTTGATGGCTCACTCTGCTGCCTTCACCATGACAGAGGGCTAGACCCTCCCAGGAATAGGTAGAACACTGAAGTTTATATGTCTTTCTGGGTTCATGTTTGTCCATCTATCTCTATTCATTCATTCTTGCCATTGCTGAATCTTCTCTCAATCAGACATATTCTGATTCTAGAAGTAGTCTGCTCATAAAAGGTCTCCTGGGGCAATGGCCTGCTTGTCTTACTTACAAATTTCCTGCTAGCATGCATTCTCATTATTGACAATCATGTTGCAGAAGAATTTTTTTGCAAATGCTGGCCAATTCTTCCCTGAATTCTGGATGACCCCTTATCTATAAATGCCACTGAGGTTTTTTGTGTTTTTTTTTCTGCCATTAATTACTCATGTAACCACAGAAAGAAAAAAAACAAAACGCTAGAATGAAAACTCCAATATTAAAAACTCTTGCAAAGAGGAAAAGAGTTAGCAGTATGAAGTCTGATAGATGGTACCATTTGCACAGAGCAGAGCACAGTAATGGACATTGGGAGCAATCATTCTTCAGCTGTCCAGGTGAGCAAGAAGGCAGACAGCCTTCTGAAGATCTTTCATTCTTCTAATAAACATTAAGGTTTGGGATAGGGAGTTGTAGGAATGGAGGCTTTGTGAATTGGGCAAGAATCCAGATATCACACCTGAAATATGCTACTAGAATCTCAACAGCATCAGCTGGAGGGGAACTTGACACAGAGCCTTGGGGTCCGCCTAGATCAGAGTTTCTAAACCCTGGCACTTCGGACATTGTGAGCCAGGTGACTCTTCGCTGTGGAGACTGTCCTAGGTATCACAGGAGCTCGGCAGTCAGTCCAGGCCTCTACTCACTAGATGCCAGTAGCACCATCCCTGCTGTGGCAACCAAAAAGGTCTCTAGACATGCACAAATGTTCCCTGGAAGGCAAAAATCACCCCTAGTAGGGAGCCAATACTCTAGAAGAATGGTATTTAACCCTGGTGGAAAATTAGAAGAACCCGGGGTCTTTTAAAAAGATTCCCCAGGGGGCACCTGGGTGGTTCAGTCAGTTGGTCAGTTGAACAGTTGAGCGTTTGACCCTTGATTTTGGCTCAAGTCATGATCCCAGGGTCATGGGATCCATCCCTGTGTAAGGCTCCACACTGAGCGTGGAGCCTGCTTAAGTTTATTCCTCTCTCAAGGGGCGCCTGGGTGGCTCAGTTGGTTAAGCGTACGACTTGGGCTCAGGTCATGATCTCACGGTCCATGAGTTCGAGCCCCGCATTGGGCTCTGTGCTGACAGTAAAGAGCCTGGACCCTGTTTCAGATTCTGTGTCTCCCTCTGTCTCTCTGACCCTCCCCGACTCATGCTCTGCCTCAAAAATAAATAAACGTTTAAAAAAAATTTTTTAAAAAGATTCTTCCTCTCTCTTTCTCTCTCTCCCCTTGTCCCACTTCCCCATTTGTGCTCTGTCTAAATAAATAAAAAAATAAAAAGATTCTCTACCCACAAAAAGTCTGTCTTAATTGGTGTAGTAGTGAGCTTATGTTGTAGAAGTTCCTTACCTGTTGTTCCCACACAGCTAGGGTTGAGGACCATTGCTCTAGACTTATTTAAAAAAAAAAAAAATGTGTCTTCAATACTCAATACTTCAATACGATTACTCTTAGAAAACTGGGAACAGGACTCAGGACTGAGTCCACAGATATGAATCAAATGGCCTCAGCTGTTGAAGAGTCAAGGAGACTAGGCTTGGCAAAACCTGTGCTTGGTAGATCCCATTCACTTACCCTAGTTTAACATGTTTTAACTCCATTTTTTAAAAAACAATCTTAGAATTCTAGGCTATGGTTATATTAATAAGGCTGCAAAAAAGGAAAAGGAACAGAAAAAAATAAGAAATTGCAGACCTCTGATTTTTTAAACTCATTTGTTAAATAAAAAAGGGGGAAGTTTTCATTCACTGGTTCCTTTTTCTTAAAAAAAAAAAAAAAAAAAGTCTGTTACCGTTTATCTTACGAGATTTCCAGTTACTGCTTGGGAACTTTAGTAGTTACTAAGAGGAACTTTGTGGTGCTCCTCAAATATTTGAAGACCGTACCATGCCTGCCTTTCCTAAATCCTACACAGAGGGGACAGTAGAAAGTTCAAGGTCAGCTTGCTGCCCAGCTCTGGAGTTTCAAGGAAGGCAAGCCTTGGCTTCCGTAGGGCTCTCCTGAGAGAGATAACCTGGAGGTAGTCTAGAGAAAGGGTTTACTTTGCTTACTTACACTGATCTTCCCAGAAACATTCTCCAAGGCATAAAATGTCCCTTTTACTGTGCAAAAGGGACATATGGCCAGAGTATGCAAATTTAGTGCCCAGACAGGTAGCAGCAAGAGGGCATTTAAAATTAGTGATGCTTGCTAATGGCTGAGCTCCAGCCACACTGCTCTCTATCCTACAATATTTGAGCAATCCTCATATTTTATTTTTATGTCACCAAGTGCTGTTGAAATAAATGCTGGATAATAAAGTAGGACTTCATAATGAGTGATTGGTAAGAGGCTCGCTGGTCTTCAAGGGGTAAGGGTTAGTGATCACACCTGGCTTGGCCATTTACACTAACACTCTCAGGTGGACTCTCGCGTAGGGACAACACTTTCCTTTCTCTTCTGCTACAGAAATCTTTAACATCCACTTTCATTCCACCACTGGGAAAGAATTCTACAATGAAAACTTAGATCTCAAAGGTCTTTGAGTCCTTTTCAACTCAATAAAAGTGAGAACCAGCTGACAAAGGGTGAGGGCAGTCAGGGCTCAGGGAGAAGTCCGGGGAGACCTAAGCCAGGGCAGTAGAGACACAGAACCCTGCAAATGCCCAATGTGCAGCCACAGGAGAGCATGTGGGCAGGAGAAAGATATTGGGGAGGGGGGGGAACAGAATATGATGCAAAGTCTGGTGAGAAAGAAAATTCGATCATAAGAATTTGGACCCAACAGGGCCAAGCCCCAGCCATGGAATACTGGAGATGATCAGTAAAGGAAGTCATACTTACTGGAATGAAAGAATGGGTTTTCTTAAATATTTCCCCTCCCTCTTTCTGGAGGCTGGCATCTCCAGTATTAAAACAATTAAGTGGGAGCCATTTGTCATATAACTCAACCCTGAAGAAAACACTCTGTTAGCACAATAAGCTGGAGATTACACCTCATGGTCTAAAAGGTCTGAGTGCATGTGTTAGATATTTCAATACTTCTCTGAAGCCCAGGAAAGAGGTGCCACTCTTATGGGCCTTGTGCTTTAGAGCACCTGGCATATCACAGACTTAAACAAATTCTCCAGGGAACACACAGGTGGCTCTGTCACTGGAGATCCAACGCTCAGCACCAGCATAGCAGGATACACAACCACAAACACCTGCTTCCGTGACTCACCATTCGAGGCCCCCAAGAAATGCTTCTCACATATCTTAACCCTATGACTTCAGATCAAAAGGCAAATGTACCCGAATTCTGTGAAGGTTTGTGGGTTGTTGAAATCAGAGACAAATACTGACTTAGGTAGGGAGCGTCTGAGTGGCAGAAGTGCTCAAATAAGAAAAAAGACTAATTAACTTGCCAAATCCTTCCTCTCGGATAATCCAAATACAATAGGTTCCTGAATAATGAAATACAGTTTCCCCAGGAGTACCACGAACCTGTTTTCTTGCTTCTCTTCACGTTCCGATTCATAGGTCTGGAGGTATTTATGAATTAGATCAGCTTTTGAAAATGAAACATGGTGGTTTAAGAACCTTTACAATACTGAGTGTTTCATAAATTTGTGTATATGTAGGCTTAGGCGTAATGTGATTGAAGTATTGGCAATTAGATGGACATTGAACATGAAAAGCCCAAAAACTTAATCATCATGAAAATACTTAAGACTGGGGAGCCTGGGTGGCGCAGTCGGTTAAGCGTCCGACTTCAGCCAGGTCACGATCTCGCGGTCCATGAGTTCGAGCCCCGCGTCGACAGAGAGAGAGCATGAACAGGAGAGGGGCAGAGAGAGAGGGAGACACAGAATCTGAAACAGGCTCCAGGCTCTGAGCTGTCAGCACAGAGCCCGATGCGGGGCTCGAACTCACGGACCGTGAGATCATGACCTGAGCCGAAGTCGGAAGTGTAACCGACTGAGCCACCCAGGCGCCCCTGTCATCCAACATTTAATTAGTATATGAGGTTTTTGGAAAGGCTACATGAAAAATTATTTTAGCTTAAAATTTTTATATTTAATTTTTAGATGAAAATGTCTAAATTTTATGCACATTAAATGTAATTGCATTTGATGGTTTGATCTTTAGTATTAGCTTTCCATTGTTACTGTAACAAATTACCACAGCTCAGTGGCTTAAAACAATATAAATTTATTATCTTGCCATTCCATAGGCCAGATGTCCAACACAGCTAAGTTCAAGAACTGCATTCCTTTCTGGAGGCTCCAGGGAAGAATCCATTCCTTGCCTTTTCCAGCTTCTAGAGTCTACCCACATTCCTTGGCCCATGGCTTCCTTCCTCCATCTTCAAAACCAGCAACCACAAGTTAATTCCTCACCTCCTATCATATTGACTGTTATTCTATGGCTTTATCTTCCTCTCTGACTGCAGCTGGGGAAGATTCCCCTTAAGGACTCATAGGATTAGATGAACCCACCTGGATACTACATCCTTAACCGTAATCACATAGGCAATGTCCTATGCATGGCAAAAGGATCCAAGGTTTAGACATGGAGATCTTTAGGGGGCAATTATTCTACCTACCAAAATAATTGAGAATGAGCACAAGTCAAGATTATAATAGCAACAGAATATATGAACATGAAGCTCAAAAAAGAAAAGTGAAATAAAAAATTACTGTAAATCTTTAAAGAGACAGCCTGCTTAAATTTTTAACAATTGAAAACAATGGGAGTGAATAGACATCTCTTGAGTATGACACACATTACAAATTCTTATATAATGGATATTTAATTACTGATCGAAACTATACCAACAGGCAATAGAATTATTCTTATCAAATCCATAACATGAAAAGGTCAAAATTCCAACTTCACATTCTTAACTAAAGGAAGACTTTCAATCCACATCAGAGACTATGTGAGACTATCCATGTGCACTCCTGCTGGGAATCTGAAAATATTGGAGGTAGGTCAGCTTCACCCTAAGGCCAGCCCTCTCCTCTCCTCCACACCTTCTCCAGCATCAGAACTGGACTCAAAGAAGGACAAAACTTAGAGAAGGGAGCAAATAGATGAAAAAGGAGCTGGCAGGGGTAGCAGGGAGGATGCAAGCAAGAAGGTGTTGGAGATAACTCTGCTCTTGGAAGGGTGGACACAAGGAATGGAGAACAAACTGAAGAGCCAAAGAGAAGCCACAGCTAATCAATGCTGTTCTCTTAAGAAATATCACCTGTCAAAAGTTCTTCTAGAATATTCTACCTGATTCCATGTAGGTGTTCGACCAGTGAATGGTAATGCCATTTTGGGGGTGTTTTTTGTTTGTTTCTGGGGTGGTTTTGTTTTGTTTTGTTTTTGTGTGTGGTGTGTGTGTGTGTGTTTGCCATTTTTAGATTGTACCATCCCCTGCTTCAAAACAAAGGGAGAAGTGATGGGTTTATAGTGTAAATTTCCCACCTTATTAAACATGGGGAAGTGGAAAATTAAGCCAAGAGAAGAGGAGACTTTTATCTAATTATCCTTGTCCACAGAATGTTTGCTAATTCCTTCTCAAGGAGTAAATGACAAAGCTACCTCACTTTTTGTAGGATGTGTTTAGTTAGTTACACTTTAAAATATAAGTGTTATGGGGGCTCCTGGGTGGCTCAGTCGGTTAAGCATTCCACTCTTGATATCAGCTCAGGTCTTGATCTCAGGGTTGTGAGCTGGGCTCCATGCTGCATTGGACTCCACACTAGGCATGAAACTTACTTTTAAAAAGTCTATGTATGTATATATCTATGTATCTAATCTCCGTGTGTGTGTGTGTGTGTGTGTGTGTGTACAAAATCAGTTAATTATTCACTTGTAGTGGAAAATGGGCCATTCTAAGGTTAATCACTTGTTATTAAAAATTCCAGGTAAGAATCATAAAAGAACATTTATTACAGCAAAAATAACTACATCTGGATAGGACTCTAATCACCAGCTATTAACTCAATCAATGCTCAAAGAAGGATAGTTCATCTTTTATTCTAGGCTTCATTAAAAGAAGCAGCAGAAGTGCCTGTTCATATCTCTAGATCATTTGCTATTGACTTGTTTTCTTTTTGTTGAGTTATAAAAGCTTTTTATATATTCTGGATACAAAACCTTTATCAGATATGCAAATATCAGATATTTTGCAAACATTTTCTCTCAGTGTGTGGTTTATCTTTTCATCTTCTTTAATTTTTTTAATGTTTATTTATTATTTTTGAGAGAGACAGAGACAGAATGAGAGTGGGTTAGGGGCAGAGAGAGAGGGAGACACAGAATCCAAAGCAGGCTCCAGGCTCTGAGCTGTCAGCACAGAGCCCAATGCAGGGCTTGAATTCACAAACTGAGATCATGACCTGAGCTGAAGTCGGATGCTCAACCAACTGAGCCACCCAGGCGCCTCTATCTTTTCATGTTCTTGATAGTGTCTTTCAAAGACCAGTTTGTAATTTTTATGAAGCCCAATTTATAAGAGTTTTTTTTTTCTTTCATAGGTTTGTGGGATTTTTTTTGTCCTAAGAAATCTTTGCTTACTTCAGGCTAAGTACACTAATCAAAAAGATTAGTTTATACATTTTCTTCTGGAAGATTTATAGTTTTAGGTTTTGATTTTAGGTCACTGATTCATTTCAGATTGCAAATAAGCACAAAAAAAAAAAGATGTTTAAAATCATTAGTCATTAGGGAAAATGCATATTAAAATCACAAGGAAATACCACTTTACACATATTAGAAAGCCTAAATTTAAGGGGAAAAAACCCTGACCATAACAAGTACTGACAGGCATGAAAAGCAACTGAAATTCTCATATAGTGATAGTAGAAATACAAAACGGCACAACCACTTTGGAAAACACTTTGGAAGCAGCTGTAAAGACATGGAATTTTGAGCTGGAAAAAATCTTAGAAAATAAATGTATTTCACCCCCTCTCCCATCTCTCCACCCTGAGGAACTTTCAGATGAGGAATATGTGCCTCAAGGAAAAACCTGTCTGTATCTTCCACAGCAATTATTACCCTGAACATACCATAATCACACTCCTTACTATCATCTGTCTGGTGTGGGTATTTTTCTCTCTTCATTGGTTTTCTTATTGCACAATTATACATATTCTCACTGTAAAGATTTAAACAACATAAAGATAATAGAATAAATTATTAAGGTTCCTCTTCATCCTTCCCTGGCCAACTCCTGTTTGCTCATGAAAATAATTCATTATTTTAGTTTGATAAATGTTCTAGCTCTTTTTCAATGTTTTTACATATGTGCATGCATGTATATACAGAAAGACAGATGTGATTTTTGCAACATAAATGGAACTGCACTATAAATATTCTTCTATGACCTACTTTTTCAACCAAGTTACATGTCTGAGATATGTGTGTGTGTGTGTGTGTATACATACATATATATATATACGTGCACACACACACACACATATATAAAATGAGGCCCAGGGAAGAACTTGTCTATAACCTCTAGTACACTTTCCTTTCTCTATATATACATATAATCCATTCTTTATAAAATTGTAGAATATTCTAAAATATGCATGGGTCATAATTTATTCTACTTATTTTCCTATTTATAAGCATTTAGATTTTTTCCCTAACTTTTCATAATTAAAAACTATACTACAATTAACACACATATATCTTTGTGCATCTTTGTACAACGTGTACATTTCCTTAGTACAGGCTTCCAGAAAGGCAATGGCCAAGAGATCAAAGAGTTTTAATATTTTTATTTTGAGAAGTACAGTTACATCTTAATGATCTACCAAAAATCTGTAATGGTTTACATCCATATCAACAGTGTAAGAACGTGTCTATTTCACTGCTTTATTACCTTCACTGGTTATAGCCAATACTTTTAATTAATGCCAATCTGAGGGATGCAAGATACTATCACATTGTTGTTTTAATCTGCATTTTCCCAATTTCTAGTGAAGTTGAACATTCTTTTGTTTTATGGATCACTGGCTTTTCTTCTGTGAATTGACTGTTCATATCCTTTCGTTTTATACTGTTAGGTTTTTTTTTTTCCTTTTCATTTATATGAGCTCTATATTTATTCAGAATGTTAATCATTTGTCTTTTATATGTGTGGCAAATATTTTCTCCCAGACGAAATGCTTGTCTTTTTATCTTTGTTTTTGGTATCTTTCATCTTATAGATATTTTAATTTTTATCATAATGTTGCTTTACTCTCTAATTATGACATCTTAATCATACCTGTTACTTTAAGGTCCTTAAAGCCAAACTGTAGACACACGTATGTTTCATTTTCATTCCCTGAGAAACACATTAAAAAAAGAACTCTGAAACTTTGTCTAGTCCTTTATAGGATAATAGGTGATAATCAATCATTGGAGAATTTCAAAAAATCATTTAAAAGGAATTCTTCACACTAGTAACTGGCTTGAAAATGTTTCTTGGGTGAGAGTATGGACTAGTTAACATCAGGAGCAGTAGACTGGGTGGGCAGGCACTGGGTGGATGGTGGTACAGGCACTGGAAGACATTCCAGTTGGCTACGTACATAGTTTCTGAAAATGATCAAGGCAGACAACTGAAGGCAACACCAGTTTTGGGCCACCTGAGAGAACAATAACAAAGTACCGAAAGAGCTAAGCCCAATACAGTGATGGCCAATCTGGGAGCAGGCAGTACTGACAAGACAGATAAGCAGGTGGACTGGCGACCTTCATCAGGGAGATGTGTTTCCCAGGGAGGGGTTCAAGGTCATTAGGGGGGAAAGAGCAGGAACTGGGTTCTCTACCAATGCTTCTCAAACATCAGTAGGTAGATGAGTCACATGGGAGTCTGGTCAAAATGCAGATTTGGGTTCAGTGGGTCTGAGGCAGGATGTTAGATTCTACATTTCCCAACAAGATCACAGATGATGCTGACACTATTGGTCCCTGAACCATGCTCTGAGTAGCAGAGTTCTAGGAGGCCTATGTCAACTAGGCACTGAGAAGCCTCACATTTCAGTGGCAAAATGGGATAAGAATGTGAAGAGTAATGTAATGCAGACATCAGAATGTGAGACAGCTACTAACGTCCCTCCTGGTGGCATTTGGGATGGCTTCCTACAATGGGGTAGGGCTGATCCTGTACAGGAGCCTTAGGCTATGGGAAGGGTAGGACAACAGGCTCCAAGATAGGCAGGGACTGAGCAGTGACATCTAATGCTCTGGAATCTGCACATGAAGAGCTACGCATTATCTGTGTTCTGAGCACCTTGAAGCCCTTTCACATATTGCTAGTTCCATTAATGCAGCTCTTTGCTATTTCTACTTTCCCTTCCAGCTGTCCACATTTTGGCTTTTCACACCTCCATCAGAAGACGGCAAGAGGAAACAAAATATTAGAATAAAAACATGCTCATTTGTCTACCTGTTGCCAAGCCTGGACACGGTAGAAATTGAAAGTATTGAAAGTATTTTTATGAGAAAAAATTCCAAACTTTTTTTCCATGTGGCCCACTTAGGTAAACATAAAGATCAAAGACCCACCTATAATTTGAGCTTCTACTTTTCAGCAGAGAAAGAACTCAGTGCTTTAAAAAATTAAATTGTAAGAAGAGCAAGACAAAAATAATGAAGACAGTACCAAATTTTTGTGTCTACAACACACAAATCGATCATGATGAAGCCGCTTTCGATGACACACAGGGAAAATTAAAATCTACAGAGTTCTGTATTATTTTCTTATAAAATGATTGTTTCACAGCCCACCAGGAAGAAGACCTCATGCTAGGGGGACTGCTGGGCTGAGCTGGAAGCTTCAGGACTGCTCTGAGAAGCCCTGAAACTCCTTGGGGAGCCTTGCAGCCTAGATAAGAGGAGTCTCCGCCTTCCAGCCCTCGTTTTAACAACAGAAGCGGTTTTCATCAGCCCACTGCACAACATTAATGACTGGTTTCCAAGGCTAATACAGAGTCTGAGAATCACCAATTCAGAGCTACGATTCTATGTATTATCTCTGAATTTGACTTACACTATACCATCACTCATAAATATAGGCAATACAGAGTTAACTATATAAGTTTATGGAGGGAATATTCTCAAATTCTTTTATGAGATAAACTTGTGCTGCACACTACTTGGATCAAGAACTACTACATAAATGCTGAGCACAGTGTAATTGGGAATAATAAAGATACTCTAATGAAGCATCTTGAAAGGGAAGAGCCTCAGGTATGCTGAGAGGTTAGGTATTTAAGTGTAATGCTCCTGGCTTTGATGGTTATTTTTAAATACAATTTCATTGCTGTGCATCTATAAATTAGTATCCAGGAGTAGGAAATGATTCTATAGTAAGAATGAGATGCTATAGATAATGGGACTGAATGAGATACTATAGGTAATGACATAGACTTTCACGTCCTATTATTCATGGGAAGAGGTCAATAATGCACGGCATCATATACTAGAGCAACCGAGTTATTGAATGTTTTCCAGAGTTACTTATATAATCAGCCACAATGTCAAACAAAGGATAGGTTCTCATAGTAAAATGATCCAAGTACAGTAACGGTAAAGGTGAATCTTGAAGGATTTTCCTCCCTCTTTTCTGCAGTGCAAGAGCCTAAATAGCAACTTTTGGCAGAAAGCTGGTGCTTACTAAGTTTTCGTAAGGTATCATTTTCCAAGTAAATTTATTTCACAAAGACCTACATCGTTGCCATCCTTCATATTAAACAGTTGATTCAGCCCTGCTCTAATCTCAACAGTAAGTGAGGTTCTCACCCTCCGAATCAGCTGAGCCTTCCTGAGATCATTTTATTTTAGCTTTACTTGGTGATTATCATTTCATGCCTAGCTCTCCATCAGATTGTTAGTTTGAAGAGAACTGAATTAAATCTGTCTTCACCACTGTATACTCATTACCAACACAGTGCCTAGAGCACGGTCACTGAATAAATATTTATTGAGACAATGAATGTACTTACCAGGAGAACATGTGACCTCTAAGGCCCAGTTCAAGGTCTTTAATAGCTTTGGCAGCAAAGGATCCTTCTCTACTATACATTTCCTTGATTTGTGTTGTGTCTCCTTCTGGCCCTCAAAATTTGTTAGGACCTTTTTGTGTGTGAATGAATATAAATTTTAAAGCACATAAAATGACACTTTTCACATAATAATACTCAATAAATATTTACTAAATAAACAGATGAATGAGATTACTGGATTTTCTTTTTAAATATAATTTTTTTAAGTTTTCATTTACTTATTTTGAGAGAGTGACAGAGAATGAGCAGGGGAGAGGCAGAGAAAGAGGGGGACAGATGATCCGAAGCATGTGCTGACAGGAGAGAGCCTGATGCTGGGCTCAAACTCACAAACCATGAGATCATGACCCTAGCCAAAGTCAGACCCAGGTGCCCCCAGGTGCCCCCCAGGTTCCCCCAGATTATTGAATTTTCTAAGATGTTACAACTCTTATGAAGTTACTTAGCACATTATTTGATATAATAAAACTCTGGTTAATTATGGAGGCCTGTGTAGAAAGTTGTAGTTTCATAATTTTTATTAATAAAAAATAATAAGCATGCATGTGTGTATCACTGTGCACAATTTACAGTGTGTGTCCGTTTTGCTTCTTGGCACATAAACCATGGAAATCCTGAAACCAAACTGCCACCTCACAGCCACTGCCAAGCATAGGCATTTTTTAATCCTTGAGGTTTTTCAACACCTTAAGTAATGCTTTTTCAAATGCGGGAACACTGATATGCAGACCTACTTATTGTCCATGCACAAAGCCATTCCTCAATACGATTACGATATGCTCTCCTAGATGTCATTAAAAATCAGTGCCTTATTTTTCTAGGAAAGGTTAGCTGAAGTCCTGCATGAAAGCAAGTGATGGAAAATACAATTCTTCAAGCCTCCTTTGGCTTCTTGGGTCCATACAACAACCTTGACAGTCCACTTCCAAAGTCAAGGAATGCTTCTTACAAAACCCAGATATCTTTGAGTAACTTGTTTTGTTCTTAACACTTGTTCCCAGGAGCTTAATAAATACTATCTTTACAATTGTTCAGTGGCAAAATAATGAATCCTTGGTGTACGCTCATCCTCTGCTTTGCTATTAGAGGAGACACATGCAGACCCTTTTAACCAAAACCCAATTCAAGGGCAGAAAGCAGTTCTAAAAACTGTTAAAATTCAAATACTTAGTAATTGTATGTGCAGCATGTGCGTTGCAGAAAGGGCTATTATTTTGAAAGACAAATTGCACCTTGTTGAGGAATTTCAAATATCTGAATATATTTATAACTGAAATGCTCCCAAGTTTACGAATAGCTCTCAATGAAACTGCAACCTTGTATAAACAAGTGTCCATGGAGGAACAATTTCAAAACCATCTCTTTTTTTTATTTCCTTGTGAGGTCTCCAACAATCTAGGGCATTAAAGTTGATGAATAGGTCAGACTTCAACTCCTCCTGCCTCTCTTGCCTTTCATTTGTCCATATCTCAAGCTTCACAGAAATGACAGATTTTACACTTTACCTCATATTGCTTCCCTTAGCTCCTCCTTTTTCTAGCGAATCTCTGTTTTACTGTTTACTTAAAAAGGTCATTATTCAGAAGGGAAATTAGTCAGCACATAATCCGAATAAGAGAAAACAATTTTAAGTTAACCCAATAAGAAGTTTGCATTTAGAGACCATTTGGTGGTTTTATCTTCACCTAACTTTTATAGATCCTGTTTTTAACTAGTTAAATGACTGTTGAGATCACCTAATTTCACTGAGCTTTCACTTCTTTGTATTGGACAAGACTGGATTGTGTGTTCCAGCTCTTAAGACTTAGATATCAATCAACCACCCTGGAAAAGTGAATTCATGCAAAGCCCATTATTATTATGTCTAGAAGGTCAACCTTCCTTCAAGCGTTCTCATGTATGCAGTGACCAGAGGCCAGCCTTGATCAACTTGATGGAAGAAGTACCACTAAAAGTGCCACTAAAAGACCAGAACCATCTGGTGCTGGATAAGAGTATTAATGGAAAAACGTTTACTGAAAGAACCTTACCAAAATAGCCAATTACCTGGTGTCTGCTCAAATAAGGAATCAATTAGCAGTCAAAATCTGTAAAATGACAATGGCTTTGGCAGGGGAAAATCTACTGGACTTCATCATGTCCGGAAGCAAACGGACTCAGCAAGAAGCCTTCAGATTTTGGGTCCAAAAGTAAGTAACAATTCACAGGAATAATTAAGGACAAAAACGAGAGCATATTTGTGAGAATTAATATAAGTCTAGGGAAAATTCATATTAAAGAAGCTTTACAGAAAACTAATATTTATACCCAATACAAGGGCATCATACTATCAAATAAAACTCTCTGGTTCTGTCCTCTCCCTTCTTCCTATTTTTTTTTTCCATTTTTGAAAGAGAGAGAGAGGGAGAGAGCCCATATAAGCAGGGGAGAGGGGAAGAGGGAGAGAGAGGGGTGGGGGAGAAAGGGGGAGAGAGGGAGACAGAGAAAGAGAGAGAGAAGAGAGAGAGAGAGAGAGAGAGAGAGAGAGAGACAATCTCAAGCAGGCTCCACACTGAGCATGGAGCCTGATGCATGGCTTGGTTCCACAACCCTGGGATCATGACCTGAGCCGAAATCAATAGTTGGACACTCAACCAACTGAGCCACCAAGGCACACTGGTTCTTCCTATTGTTTGATTCCTGGGCCTCAAAATTCAATATGGAGCACCTGGAAAACTAGAATAGTTGTAGATATTCAAATCCAAGTGAATATACTGGCAGTACTATATATCATCAAATATAATATAAAGACAAAGATTCCTAACATCCCCCAGCCAAACTTTCTTAAAGATTGTTTGGGGACGGGGCGCCTGGGTGGCGCAGTCGGTTAAGCGTCCGACTTCACCCAGGTCACGATCTTGCGGTCCGTGAGTTCGAGCCCCGCGTCAGGCTCTGGGCTGATGGCTCAGAGCCTGGAGCCTGTTTCCGATTCTGTGTCTCCCTCTCTCTCTGCCCCTCCCCCGTTCATGCTCTGTCTCTCTCTGTCCCAAAAATAAATAAACGTTGAAAAAAAAAAAAAAAGATTGTTTGGGGAGATAAAAATATAACAGTAATGAGAAAGGATGGATATTTGAGAAGATTGGGAAAGGTAATGTGAGATATCATCTAGAAAAGCTCTGTATACATTACTTTTGCTCAGATTTAAGATTTAGCTTACTCCTGCTTTGTCACGAGGCATCATAAAATCTTCAAAGATTCTTCAAGCCAGACAGATCTTTGTCTCTTCTATGTTATCCTGGATCCTAAGTTATTCCACCTTTTGTAGTACTATTTCATCATATATAATACTACACTCTTTTTTTTTTTTTTTAATTTTTTTTTCAACGTTTATTTATTTTTGGGACAGAGAGAGACAGAGCATGAACGGGGGAGGGGCAGAGAGAGAGGGAGACACAGAATCGGAAACAGGCTCCAGGCTCTGAGCCATCAGCCCAGAGCCTGACGTGGGTCTCGAACTCACGGACCGCGAGATCGTGACCTGGCTGAAGTCGGACGCTTAACCGACTGCGCCACCCAGGCGCCCCTATAATACTACACTCTTAATATTTCAAGTATGACTTATTTCCCAAAGATACTGCAAAATTCGTGAGTTCGATTTTGGAGATTTTTGTTTTTATATCATTATATTTTAGTCAGATTTTAGACAATTAGATTCTCTGATTTCTCTAACAAGATCTCTGTCTTTTGTATTTTAAGAAATCTTTCTCTATTAAAGACAATATAAGGTAGATCAGAAGAGAACTTGACCTCAAAATATATAGAATGTGGAATGGCCACAGAAGCATTTGGAGACCCTATAGAAAGCAGGGTCTTATTATTACCTCTATTGTTAGAGGTATTGATGATAGGGTTTATGCCACAAAAAATCAAATGGTCTCTATTACAATTATTCCTTGGAATAGCAAATTAAGGGCAGAACACCCTTTGTAAATTTCTTCACAGAATCTACTGAAATAAGCTTGTATTTGCTTAAACTTTGTCTCTTTAGTAGTCTTGGTTCCTACTACCTTGGAAGAAATAAAACTGCTTAAAACATTAACAGAAACTGTACACTTCTGTGGCAGAGATAATACTGTGTATTCAACAAAACATTTCTTTTCCTTCCTGGATACTCAGAAAGATCTAATTTACCTTCCCTCTTTCATCTAATCAAAGTGCTGTGAGTACTTCTAGACAGGTAATGTCTAGAAGGAATGTGGTAAAGGATGGTTGAGTGCCAAGTTAAAAGAGCCCAGATTTCTGATTCACTGTTTTTGCAAAGAGCTCACAAGAAGAACAGCCTGACCAAGAACATCTATCTGCATTGCGTTCTATGAGAGCAAAAACTGAAGTTCTATTTTATGAGCCATGAGATGTCAATGTTCTGGTTATAGTGTCTAGCATTAATTATCCTGACTAGAACAACTTGCTTGTATCCACCAGGTAGAGTACTAAATAAATGCTTATTGAGTTTATGACATTTTTCATATTCTAATGCTTGCTAATTCCACTTTAATTCATTTCACGAGGTGACCAAGGCCTAAAGTAGTCTACCCAACACAAACCAAACATCAAAATCATCCCAAACCTTCTAAAATACAGCTTCAGAGATACAACGCACAGAGATATTGAATCAGTAGGTTTTCAGATGGAGCCCAGAAATCTATACTTGTCATATAGAGAATCCCATGTGATTCTGAGGTACAGCAGCCAAGTTTGGAAAGCCTAGACTACAGCTTTACAAGAGGAAAATAAGGACATACACCATGTCTTTCAGCACCAAGGACAATGGCTTTACCACAGAATACATTCTACATTCAATACAAGCTTGTAGTAGATTTGTTAACAGATGCAGGGGCTAACTCTGGCAAAATAATGAAGGCAACAATGATTTACACTGAAACAATTTTTCTTTTTCTTTTATTGTACAGGTGTCTAGAGCTCTGTGTTTCCTTTCTCCTATCTCCTATCAAAATCCACTCTATCAGGTGGGGGGGAGGGAGTGGATTCCTTCACTACTTTATACACTAAATAATAATATTGGTGTTGCTCAAACTATCTATGAAAAGGGGCCCACTGAAGCTAATACGTTCATAAAATGCAATAGAAACAAATTATGAGAAAATAAAATTTAAAAATCAAAGATATACAAAATACAAGTCCTAATTTTTTTATTATTGGCTTCAAGAGACTTAAAATTACATTTCAAAATATAAAATCAAAGCAAATATAACACAGGAGAAAATAAGTATCATGGACTGGCCCAGTCTAAAGACTAAACTTTACTGAACACTACAAATTATTAAAAAGCAAAATCTTCTACTTGTGGACATTTCCATTTCCACTGACAAAATATGTACACTGCCTTTATTTTAGAAAGCCAGCCATTGGCTAGCTACTGGTTGGGGATAGGGGTATTGAGACAGAGGTGTTTCCCAGGCCCTTCAGAAGTCAGGATAAAGACATCTAGGCCTGTGCTCAGGATTAGGGAGTTGTCTGGGGCATGGGAAGCAAGAATAGGTCCTGAGAGAAAACAGATCAGCAGCAAAATCTTAACAGAATTTTCACACTTTGGCTATGGTGAACTCCCAAGCTCCTCATTCGAAGCAATGTGGGTCCTGACTTGTACCTTTGCTTTCATTGAGCCAGCTGTGATATTAATATCCTGTTGTCAAAATTCTACTAACATGTGAAGGTACCAAACTTTTAAAATGTGGAAATTTTTTAAATGTAAAATTAAGCTAAGTGAAGTAATTTTGTTCAGTAGGGGACATATTTGCTATCATATGGGGAGAAAGTTAACAGGGAACTGAGATTGATAATACCAACAAGAAACAGAAACAATATTTTAAAATTAAATAAATGGGTCATTTA
Source organism: Puma concolor (assembly GCF_028749965.1). NCBI lineage: Eukaryota > Metazoa > Chordata > Mammalia > Carnivora > Felidae > Puma > Puma concolor. The sequence continues at coordinate 51,372,648 of NC_141679.1, read as the reverse complement.
GGGACCAACTGACAGATTCTTAATAAAGACTATAGAATGCATTAAACATTAGACTGTATGGAGAGAATGTTTGTAACTTTAATATGACAATATTACGTGATGAGAAAAACTATGGACTTTGATTTATTGTTTATTGGCACAGTTCTAGAATTATATTCCAGCATTCTGTCTCTGAGACCTTGGCCTTGAATTAAGTTGGTGACAGAGTAGAAATAGTACACATATTAGTACACTGTTCATTAAATTATGGAATAGTTGACAATTTGCATTCCCTGCTGCTTCCCCCCCATTTTGGTGCCCTTGACACAGTTTGGAAGCCTCCTCATCTTATCCTCTACTTCAGGTCATCTGTTTGTCCCCATTCTCTCTAGGGTCTCCTTCCCTACCCCACCACTTTCCCTCCCTGCAATTTTGCAAGCTATCTCTATCCTCATGATTTGGTTTCAGCTTGTAAAACTGTGTCTTTTCCATAATGCAATCAAACCAGAGAGCCTCTACTTCACAGGTGGGTCTTGTGATCCACAGACTCTTATGAGTCTTTGTCCAGTCTCTGTTAAGAAAGTAAAAAAGAACAATGGAAGTAATTATCCTATTGATTTCAGCTATAAATGCTATTTTGCCCGAGTTGTACGAATGATGAGTATTATGTGAAAATGCTGCTCTCTAGTGCAACAGAACTGCAAATAATGTACATCTATTTCTTATAATCCCATCCAACATATCCCAAAAGGTTCAAATCGAACAAAACAGAGGTAATATGGTAGCTGAATCATAACGTAAGTATGGAGAAGAAAAGGGAAATTCCAAGCATAAGGAAGCTGTAGTGGGAATAAATGTGCTTAAGGAAATATTATTTTAGTTACTTAAACAGGGGTCACAGATAAGAATATTACCAATCCATCAATAGACAATTACTTACAGCTTACTATACATTCAGGAATGAAGTGTGAAAACAGAAGTATCAACATGGGCTCCAACTTCAAAGACTTGTTTGCAATTAGGTCCAGGTAAAAAGATAAAAAACACAAAAGTACATATTTGAGAGCTGGGGAATGTGGTACAGATTCAGTAGTCATATGCCACATTGAGCACTTGAAATGTGGTTAATCCAAATTGGGATATGCTGTAAGTATAAAATATAAACCAGATTTCTGAAGCTTAGAATGAAATAACAACATCTCATGAATAATCTCAACCTGATTGCATGTAGAAATGAAAATATTTTTAAAATAACAGATGAAATAAAATATATCATTAAAATTCATTTTACCTGTTTCTAGAAAATGCAAAATTACATATATGCCTGTATTTTATTTGTTAGAGAGCATGGCTTAAAAAACTGTATTTCAAAGGAATGGGAGCTTAGTAGAGAAGGGAATAATCTGGGTCCCCTAGAAGAAATGGCCCTTGAATAGGTTTTGCTGAACTTGGAGAGAGCAGAGAGAATAAAAGGTGTGTCAGATCTGGGAAATGGGTGATGGGATAAAAGAGAAGGTAAGAAAAGAACAGAGAGAGAAGACCCAGTTTGGGGGCAGGGGCGGGGATTACAGAGAACACCCTGATGAGGATGGAAGAAGAACAAGATAGAGGGAGGGCAAAGAGACGGAGTCTTTAAGGCCAGCCAGAGGCTTAGAGTACCTCAGAAGTAAGGCACCCCTTGAAAGGGTTTGAGTAAGGGAATTTTTGGATGAAAGCTGAAATTAAAAAAGAAAACTCTAGCAGTGAGTTATTTAAACTCTCATCCTATTAGAAGGTTCTTATATCATTATTAAATTCAGATCCCCAAATAATAACACAAAACTAATACCACAAAAGCTCAGCCACTCGATTCAATATGAAATAACAACACATTCTCACATGTCCAATTAACCTTGCCCTTCAAAGTTTGGTGGTGTGTGTGTGTGTGTGTGTGTGTGTGTGTGTGTGTGTACGTGAGAGAGAAAGAGAGATTTTCAAAGGCTATCACACACAGGTGCTGTGATCTCTAACAGGGAGGGCAATAAGAGAATGGAAAGTAAATAGGAGGCCTGAAAACGCTTTCAGATGATGCACCTGAATTAACAGTCCCTTCTTTCATTGTCTATAAAAGAAGCTGTCTTTTCCTGAAAGCCCTTGGAAATGATGAAGTGCTCATCGATAAACATCAATTCCCTTTAAATCATAATGTTTGCCAGTCTGTCTTCCCCTAGCTCACTCTTTATGTTGGTCCAGAATGTGACTGTCACAACTATCTGGGTGAACAAGATTGTGAAATGTGGTCATAAAATACACGATTATTTTTAAACTCATCTTTGTCACATTGTGATGCTCCACAAAACACCTTTCCCTGGGCTACGATTCATTTTAATTGATCCCATCAGCACCATATCTATATCCTGAGTGCCTTCACAATACCCTCTATTTCCAGAGAAGCCCATCAGGTTATGGGTTTGTTAGTAATAAAAATTACCAAGAAGCAGTCTGTGGACGATAAGAGCAATACAAATTCTAAGGAGAGGTAATAAGAGAAATAATGAGCATCCTTCTCACTCCTTGCAAGTGAACAATTCCGAGCTCCCCGAAGCAACACTTAACCTATTGTATTAAACAGTAATGGACAAATATTAAAAATGTTGATGTCAGCATTTAGAATCTGTTGGCTTCAAAATGTCATTTAAAAGTTAAGTTCTCCTAAGTATTGTTTATCACGTTTCTTTCTACAGGGTTCTTTTCTTACTAGGACAGAGCCTTAAACCCCAGAAGAATAATTTTCCTCCTGTTTTAATGATTTGTTTACTGGTTCACTCCAGAGTGTGAGCTGGAAAAAAGGGAAGTGTCATAAAGTCTTTTATGTACCAGGATTTTCCACGATGTCACATTGGTAGCACTTCCCATTGCCAAAACTATTTGCAGAGCTGGACAAATAAGCATCCAGCGAGCTGCTATGGGGACCTGATCGCTAACCAGAGCACAGGCTGCACACATTTCACCTTCTCCCAATCTTCTTGGGGTGTGTACCTGCTAATCCTTTATGATATATAAGAGAGCGAGGAAAGTGATAGAACAGCCCCAATGGCACAGACAGCTCTTTTTCTCTCTAAACAAGAAGAATTAGTTGGACTGAAAGGTGGGCTATTCTAGGGGAGTGAGAAAGAGGTGACAGAATCAGAAGGGCCTGAGAGGACCATCATTTTAGACTATTTCAGGAAGGAAAATAAGTATAATGTGCTTGAAGTGACTTTGAAGCTCTCTTCTGAAGAAGTCCATGCTGAACTGGGGGCACCTTGCAAGATGCAGATTCTGGAAAGCTAAGAAGACTTGGCAAAAAGGAGGCAGGAGTTAATGTTGTCAAATAGGGAGTACCAGTCTTCTGCCCTCCCATGTTTAGGGCATACAGCCAGCATTACTCAGTCACAGCACTGCTATCACAACCCTTGTCAATAAAGGGATCCAGGCACGAACTACTGATAAATGGGCATTTGCACTTGAGGTGAACTCCATTTACCATACTGTTTGGACTTTAGGCTTAAAAGTGAAAGGAACCACCATTTTCCTTTGCAACTTGATTTATCCCATGTCACTTGGAGGAAGGCAGGCAGGCAAAGCTTCAGAGCAGAACAAAGATAAGTTGATATACTAATACCAAAGACATAATTATTAAAAAAAATTGTCAACTTCTGAGTCCCCACACTTAAAACGTGCCAGGTATTCTAAGTGTCATTTCTAATCCCCATGATAACTCTTTTCAGGGGGCATTATTATCATTCCCACCAACCCCTCCTTTCTGTGGAGGAGACTGGGACTTGGAGAAAGGACCTTCCCCAAACCACAGCACTCATAAGTAGCAGAACTGAGATGAGAACTCTGATCCTCTGATCCCAAGTCCCAAATTTACTATTCTAAGCCATTTCACAAAGTGGGAAGTGGTTTTAGAGTTATGAACTTATTTAACATTTATCTTTTATTTATAGGAAGTGATAGTAGATGTCTATTTATAGAAGTGATATAAAATCTTCCTTTAAAATACATTATATTTATGGGGCACCTGGGTGGCTCAGTCAGTTAAGTGTGTGACTCTTCATTTTGTCACGGGTCATCATCTCACAGTTCGTGAGTTCGAGTCCTGCACCGGGCTCAGCACTGACAGTGCAGAGCCTGCTTGGAATTCTCCCTCTCCCCTCTCTCTACCCCTACTCTGCTCATGCTCTATCTCAAAATTAGTAAGTAAATTTTTAAAAAAATTAAATAACAAAATAAAATGAATTACATTTCAAAAACCAACACTGATTTAAAGAAAAATATAAGAAAGTTATCTCAGATATTCACAAGGATATGGCAAAAGGCACTGTGTTAATACATCCATTTACTAGGAAGTCAAAGTAAAATGGTGTGAAATAGTGATTTTTACTGATCACTCCTTAAAGCTCACATAAAAGAGTACTCAAACCTGGATACACAGGGTGAACAAATAGCTTGCTGGCCTACTGGGCTTCCTCTTCTACACTCTTGGGAAACTCCTATGTTAATCAAGCACTCACAGCCTGGGAAGGAGTTTCTATTCTCAGTAAACTGAAGCTGCCGTCAGGAAATTAAGAGGTATCTATTTTTCACTTTATTCCCTTAAGGTCAGGATCTGTGCTTTTAATAGTGACAATTAGCTAACATATATAATTAAGCCATGCAAGTGAATGAACGGAAAGCAAGGGGAGGAACCCAGGAGCTAGTTTCTTTCTCCAGACATCTTACATAAACAGTACTCAAAGACTGACCCCCAAAGGTGATTTCTTAAAGTGTCAGGAAGGAAGTGCCGACAATAGGGCAAATGTTTTGAGGACAAGTAGAGTTTCTGTAGAACTCCTGAAATAACATGATGTACAAATGTCCTCATTACCTCCAAAGGGTAACCCATTCATAACTCCAGTAACAGCTGATGTTTGTCAATATAAATTTCCAGAGTGACTTCCTAATTTTTTTCCATTTTGTTTATTTTGAGAGAAAACTCTTAACAACATCAAACCACCTCTGGCCAAAATCATTCACTGATATCAGCAAATAGCACTAATATGACTCCTCAATTCTAATTCCCCCTCACATTTCAACATTTCTGAAATTAGATTATACCTTACACCTGAGTGACTATACATTCAGTGTGGTCTTTCTTTTTCCTTCCTCATCACATCTCCCACTTCATTTTCCCCTTGGCATTGAGTAAATATAATGTGTTAGTGGGAATTAGGCTCAGTCATAATTTTAGAAGTATGTCTAGACAAATTATAGACAAATATAAGCCTCTCTACATATTATTGGCTTTGAAGTCATTTCTTTTTTAAACCATTAAACACTAAAACACGTTGTTAGGGAAAATGCATTTGAACAAGAGACCAAGCTGGTAGAAAGAAAGAAAAAATTATATAATCAAAAGAATGCCACTATGTCCCAAAGGTTAGAGTCACCTTACTATCAAGTAAGTCTAGAGCAAGGAGAACCACATAATTCATAAATTAAAATTTCCAGTACTCATTTATCTTTATTTTTAATAATTCCATTTGTGATCATGTGTTAGATCACAAGGTCATGTGTTACTCTTCATCCTGGCTTCTCATGTAAACTACAAATAAGTTTTTATGATAATGATGTATGGGGTTAGCTATTTATCTTCCCGACAAAGAGATACCTACAAAGAAAAAATTATTCTGCCTCTGAGATGGGATGGCATTAAAGGAATGTTTTCCAGATGCTTTTATAAAAAAAAAAAAAAAAAAAAAAAAAGCTTAAAGAATATATGCAACATAAAATTTCAAGGTAGGCAAAAAATTGTCAAAAAAAAAAAAAAACAGTCAAAACAAAGGCTACTTTTGGTGGGAAGGGAGGGGATTGTGATAGAGAAGGGGCTTGAAGATTTCTTCTAGGCACAGGGAGGCTGGCAATGTACTTTTTCTTGACCTGGATGGTGATTACACAGGTGTGTTTACTTTTTGATAATTCACTGAGCTGTGCCTTCTTCCATGTATGTGCCATATTCTTCAAATGAAAAAGAAGTTTATAAAATAAATGCAACAGATACAGGATTTCCTATAATATATTATTTGTTGACCAAAAAAAAGGGGAGAGGATTTATTCTGCCTTCAGGTAAACTGAACTAGGGGCTTTAATATTACATTGACTACAGGGTAAATGTTGACACTAAGGACATTAATCTTGATGTTCTCCCAAGTCATTATCTGTTCCCTGGCATTATCAGAATAAAATATATCTCTATAGAAATAACAATTTCTGGTCACTCTCAAAGAGTAACACTAAGCATGGAAATCAGAAATATTGATCTTGTGTTGGTATAAAGATGTTTCTATTGAAGTGAAATCATTTCTGTAAAATTGTACACTTGCTGTCCTAACACACATAACTGGTCCTGGAATTGCACTGTTCAGGAGACACTCACAAGTGAAAATGACTTCTTTCAATAAGCAGGTTCCAACAGGATCGTTTTGGGGTGTGGATGCTAGATTCCTCTATCTCAGGTTACCCAGGTTACTGAGGACTGAAAGTGGCTCAGTAAGTACTAACTCTTCCTGCCCCCAGCACAAAACAGGAATGATTCCATGAATGGGTGCGGCTTTGGACAGGGGTGATGACAAAAGGATGGAGCACAAGAGGTCTTATGTCCCTGGGAACCAAAACTGGGAGCACCAAAAACATGTGTCTATTCTAACCACCAACAATATGTATGGGACATTAAATTGATTCACATGCCAAATTTGCTGGCTCCATCACTGACTTTGGGTGGTGTCTGTTACAGAGCAAACAAAGACATTGAGGGCCCAGTGTCTCTTCCCACTCCCAGCCTGACTCATGTTAGAGGGAAAGGGTTGGAATTTCCCCTGAAGGTTTTGCACTCCTGTGGAATAATGCCCCCGCAAAAGGTGCATCCATGTCCAAATCTCTAGAAGCTACGAAAGTCACTCTATTTGAAAAAAGGGTCTTTGCAGATGTAATTAAGGATCTTGAGAGGAGATTATCCTGGATTATGGAAGTGGACCCTTAATTCAACAACAAATGTCCTTATAAGAGACAGAAGAAGAGAAGGAAAGGTGAGACTGGTGTGGCAGAGGTGGTAGTGACATGGCCGGGAGCCAAGGAAGCCAAGGAAGGCAAGGAATGCACCCAGCCACCTGAAGCTGGGAAAGACAAGAAAGGCCTCTCCCCTTGAGCCTTCGGAGGGAATAGAGCCCTGCATTCTGGGCTTCTGACCTCCAGAACTATGAGGAAATAGCGTTCTGTTACTTTAAGTCATCCAGGTTGTGGTACTTTGTTATGGCAGCCCTAGAAAACTAACCCAAATACGCACCTAGAGACGCTGCTCGTCAAGAAGCACACAATTCCCTCATGAATGAAAAGTACTCATCCTTTGGTAACTTGCAGGCATTTAGTGTTTCTCTGGGTGGCAAGTGGTAGAATATCTTCCCAGAGGAACCCAAGAGACAGGGTGTACCAGGGACAAGTCACCGCCCCCGCTCTCCTCGTGCACGGATGCCTCTGATGGACAGGGTGTGAGTGCACACTTGGCACTTTTTTATGTCTAAACTATTTCACTGGATGAATCATTATCCAAGTCTGATCAATTCAAATACCCAAGAGTAGATGATAACTGTTTTCTGGCTGGTGAAAGGAGCCTAGCTTTACTGGAAGTTCCCAAGTAATGTCTTTCAACTCAGTGTTACTGAAAAAAATAATTAATTATCAGGAATTAGGTGCTTTCGGCATCTGCATCATTTTTACTCACTTATCTCAGGCAACACCTGCAGGCTCTTCCCTGTTTCTCTGTTCACTCAGCTCATTCTGGTCCTTATCACTCATAGAAACTTCTGCATCTGCTAGGTACCTGGAAAGGTTAAGCCTGTATCTCTCCTCTCTCCCTGCTTGATTGGGCCCATGCCTTTCCCATCCCCTCCTCAACACTGCCTGAGTCCCACTCATCTCCCTTACCCTAGTTCACAGCATAAAACCTTTTCAAAAAGATACAGAAGCAGCAGGTAAATACAAATGCAAACAATGAGATAGCACTTTACATACATCAGAATAGCTACTATCCAAAAAAAAAAAAAAAAAAAAAAAAAACCCAGAAAATAACAAGCATTGGCAAAAATACAGAGAAACTGGAACCCTTGTCCACTATTGGTGGGAATGTACAATGATGCAGACACAGCAGAATACAAACAAAAAAATTTTGAAATAGAATTACCATATGATCCAGCAATTTTCTGGGGATATACCCAGGAGAATTGAAAGCAAGGTCTCAAAGAGATCTTTAAGCCATGTTCATAGCAGCATTGTTCACAACAGCCCAAAGGAGGAGGCAGCACAATGTCCATCAATGGATGAATGGATAAACAATGTATGGTTTACATATACAATGGAGTACTATTCAGCCTTCAAAAGGAAACAAATTCTACATGCTACAACATACATGAACCTTGAGACGTGGTTTAGCACTAAGTGCTAAATGAAATAAGCCAGTCATAAAAAGGCAAATACGGTATGATTCCACTTACATGAGGCATCTAGAGTAATTAATAGAAATAGAAGGTAGAATGATGGTTGCTAGGGCTGGGAAGAATGGCAAGTGGGGAGCTGTGGTTTAATGTGTACAGAGTTTCAGTTGCACAAGATGAAAAGATTCTGGAGATTGGTTGCACAGCAATATGAATATACTCAATGATACTGAATTGTACACTTAACAGTGGTAAATTTTGTTATGAGTATTTTACCACAAATAAAAATTAAAAGAGATATAAAATATTTCAATTAGATAATAATACAATCACCTACCCAGACTTGGAGCTCTTCTCCCACTGTCTGTATCCCTATCCCTTCCACCTTCCAAAGTTGGTGTGCATCTGGGTCAAGCATTATTTCTCTACTTTTACTTTCCTTCTACTTACCCCCAACCGATATGTAGTATCATCCTGATACATCTCAAAAACACAATGTTGCCTGGAAAACAGCAAGTTGCAAAATACCACTAATGTAAATGTTAAAAGGCACACAAACACAAAAGGTAACTTTGAGAAGAAGTGACTGTCCCCACACCTACAGACTAGACACTACTAGAGTGAACTTTCCTCAGACTTAACTTTCTAAAACATTTGAAACAATCTGCCTGCTTCTTGATGAGCAGTGTCTGTACCTCACATTCAAGGTCCTATTTTTGTTCCCTTGCCTACTTGGTCAGATCGCTCACTGGATGCCCCTCCCATTTAGCCTGGCTAAGACCTCAGTCTTTCCAGTTATGGCTTCACCTCCTGGGCAACACCGTCATAGACAACTTATCATAGATTCAATACCTAGCCCTGGGATCCTCCTGCCTGTGTGTTCATTGCCACACATGCCCTTACCAGATCCCAATGGGTGGGCCTCAGAAACTTCAGTGATTAACAGATGATGTTGAAAATATACATTTTTATTTTAGGTTTATGTTAAGATTGGCTTCATGCATTATGGAAATACCTGAACAATTAAACTATCAAAGAAAAAAATCGAATCAAACAGTGACACTGAGACACAAAGCTGAGTGTTTGAGCCCTTTTTATGGCAAGAAACTAGCAAGTTATCTGATCATAAACACTTTACTTTTTCATATTCATCCTCAAGTCCATGTGTGACTTGGATGACCCACTCCCAGGGATGTAAAAATTATTTCACTTTTGTATAGAAAAGATCTTCGGGGGGCGCCTGGGTGGCGCAGTCGGTTAAGCGTCCGACTTCAGCCAGGTCACGATCTCGGGGTCCGTGAGTTCGAGCCCCTCGTCAGACTCTGGGCTGATGGCTCGGAGCCTGGAGCCTGTTTCCGATTCTGTGTCTCCCTCTCTCTCTGCCCCTCCCCCGTTCATGCTCTGTCTCTCTCTGTCCCAAAAATAAATAAAAACGTTGAAAAAAAAAAAAAAAGAAAAGATCTTCAGTTTTTAATGAAGGCTTCATGGTCCAGTAATCCGACCTAAAAATCAGAAAGCCAGAAAGATGTGTGACAAGCTTAAATGCTTTCGCTCTTTACTTTTCTGCATAAGGTAAGTAATTTTTATAAGAGACTACGGTGCACTCTGTATATCGGCATTTTTGGTTTTGCAGTTGAACTACATGAATGCAACGGCGTTGGTAAGCAAAAGCAGGGCTGATGTGGTTTTATAAGTGTCTAACAAATCCATCATTTTTCTCCCAAGTGTCCTTATTTCCCTTACATAGATCTCAGACAATGTAGTTCACTGTCTTCAGAAACTATGAAGACCTCTGACTTTATAATCTTACACCTGAATCAAAACTCTGCTCCAACACTAGTAATGGGCCCTGAGCAAATTGCTTTACTTCTCTGAGGCTTGATGTCTCACAGGTATAATGGGGTTAATAAAAGCCACCTGACACGGACTGACCACATAGCGGTAACCTAGCTGAAGCATGTAGCACAGTGTCAGGCATATCATATCATGACCAAGGTTTAACACAACTCTTTTGACACCATTTCATGAAGATCAAATAAAGGTTAAGGATAAATGCAAAGAATCTGTTAATTTGGTTTTTGTTGCTTTTGTGCGTGTTCATTGGTTTATTCCTGTTGTGGCTGATTTGATCAGTTGTTTCTCTAAATTAGTGAAATCAATCTACTGGTTTGGCTATTAATGTGAATCACAGCCATTTACAATTAATCCATATTTACAGTATCGTGATGGAAAAAATTTCCTTTCTTCCCTCTAGGTTCTGTGGCTGACCTAATAATTAAATTGACATAGGACAGATTACCAGGGGAAAAACAAATTTAACTTCATATGTACCGGAGCCACAAAGATATGAGACCCAAGGGCAAGTCAGGCCGTTGAGGAGGCTTATACGCCATCCTAAGCTGGGAAATCAGGTAGGGGCCTGGGACTTCAAAAGGGAGAAGGGTATTCACAGAACAGCAAGAAGAGCAGGTGTTTGGTAACTGATGTTTGCCCTGCCATCTCGAGAGGTCATTCAGATAAAAAGCTATCTCTGGTAATAGCTCTTTCTAGGCCAGCCCCCCTATCTAAATTCTTTTATGTAGTTAAGGGAGAAGTAAAGGTTTTTCTTAAGTCTGCTCAGTCTTGATGGACTTCGGTTCAAGATAATCCTCATACCAAAGTGGTGGATTTGGGGGTGGCAATACCTGCTCCCCTTCAATGGATTACTACTAGATAACTTTCTAGGGAAAAAAAAGATGGCAGCTGGATCCCCAGTTCACACATACACCAGGATAAACTCCAAATGGGTCAAACACTTATAATGAAACAAGAAAGAACTACAAGAAATATGGAGAATTTTTTATAAACTTAGAGTAGAGAAGGCCTTTCCAACTATGACTCACAATTAAGGTGTCATAAAACAAAAAAAGATCAACCAAACAACTACAAAAAAAATACGAAAGCAAAAACAAAAACAAAAACCATGTGGCAAAATCAAAAGGCAAATATAATACTAGAAAATTAATTGCAACTCATTCTCCAAAGGGCTAATCTCCATAGTTGTAATAAATTGCTAGAAATAAAAAAAAAAAAAAACCCACAGACCAATAATCCAGTAGAAAAAACTGGGCAAAATATAAATCATGGGGAACAAGGAAATACAAATGATCCTGGGGAAACATATTAAAAGATTTCACTTGTAATCACAATAAAAGGCAATGCAAATAAAAACAAAGCAACAATATAGCACACCAAGTTACAATATTTTACCTATCACATCCTCAAATATCCAAGCTCAGTTAAACATCTGACTGGCGAATTTGTGGGAAATAGGGACTCTTCATTCACTATCAGGGGGAGTGAAATAATACAACACCTACAGAGGAAAAATTGGGAATCTATTTAAAAATTTAATTGCATTTATTCTAGCAACCCTACTTCTGGGGATTTATCTTAAGGATATACCTGTGCACTTAGAAAATCATGGACATTATTCACTTTGTAGTAAAATTGTTTGTAAAAGCATGACCTGGAAGCAATTCATACAGCCATCTAAAGGTGACTGGTTATATAACTATCATTCAGCCACAGAATGGAACATTCTGCAGCTCTTACATGAGGAAGACCTCTGTATACTGACATGGAAGAAAAACAGATGGTTGAATGAAAAAATACAAAACTGGCCACAGAGTATGAGAATTTTGTCTAAGAAAGGAAGGTGATATGGATACATATGTATATTTTCCTGCATTTTCATAATGAGATACCAGATGAACACAAAAAAATGAATAGAAGAAAGTGGTTTCCTACAAAGGGCAGGAGGAACAGAGCAGATGAGGACTAGGGTGGAGCAAGATTTGCCAGTGTATTAATTTTAACATCATTTGGATTTTTTAACATGTGAATATGTTATCTATTCATAAGATTAATCTTGATTTATTGACTGATTACCTGCTACATAGAAAGCCTGGTGAGTGGCACTATAGTCACACTTTCAAACCAGCTAGCATGAATATTTGTAAGCATCTATGTGCTAGACATGACACACTCATGGGAGGTTGAGGAGGAAGAGAACTCATGGTTTATAAATTACATGCGAGTAAAGGTCCCATCCTTGACTTTGTACTGCTTTTCCTCAGGGCCTACCATGGATATCATCTGAGGTGACACAAAACATATATAAGGATAACTATCAACAATATGGAACAGTGCTAAACAAATACCAAAGGAAAAATGTTCTAGACCAGAAGAGGGAAAGTCCCAGTGGCCGAACTGGTCCAGAAAGGCTTCAGAGGAAGAAAAACTTGAAGTGGGCCTTGTGTATCATATAAATTAAATCTTTCTCACAAAAGTTCTTCAGTAGAAAAAGTTTTTTTCAGAACCGTTCTGATTATGTTGATTTTCCTGAAGCAGGTGAGAGAGGAGCAAGGAGATAGGAAGCACATGCCCCATCATTTCTACTCAGTTCTCAAAAAAGTGAGTAACATTGCAAAATTAGCTTTTCCTGGTCATGTTAGTCCTTCCTCAAAACGAAATTAGTACACGGAAATGAGAGTTGGATTGCAAGTCACAATTTTAAAAATCTCACTTCTTCATTTTACTCCTTTCCAATTTAAAAGGTTCCATCATCTCAGGGAAGCTTTTCTCCTTGACAGCTTTCACAGACATTGTCTCTGAATGGGTTGGCCAGAATCAAGAGAGGAATCTTAAGTTTCCATTCCTGTCCTACACCTACAAAGTGGTTTTACTTTGTAAATGCTCTTCAAGCTGCAGCAATTAAAAGAGGGAATGCCATCTTGAAGGAGTCATTTGTCAAGACTCTCAGGATCATACTGTCCATCTGTTACCTGAATGGCCTCTTTGGCACAGCTTAGCTCACCCCTGAATGCCTCCCAGGAGAGGAAATCTCTACCAATGTCATCTTGATGCAACTCTGTCAGGAAGTTCTTACGCTGAGATGGAAAAACTCTCCTTTCTTCAACCGGCTGGTTCTACTGCTAGCCCCAGAACCCTACAGACAAGACAGATTCATCTCACAGGAGTTAAACTAGGCACGCCAGAAGAATCACCCCTCTTACATTAGCCTGGAGTCAGAGTATTGAGGTGGCATAGGGAAGGGCAGTAAATAATGTCTTGTTGTAGGGGCACCTGGGTGGCTCAGTCGGTTAAGCATCCGACTTTAGCTCAGGTCATAATCTCACGGTTCGTGAGTCCAAGCCCCACATGGGGTTCTGTGCTGACAGCTCAGAGCCTGAAACTTGGTTCAGATTCTGTGTCTCTCTGCCGTCCCCTACTTACACTCTGTCTCTCTCTCTAAAAATAACTAAACGTTAAAGAATTTTTAAAAGGGGAACCTGGGTGGCTCAGTCGGTTAAGCATCCGACTTTAGCTCAGGTCATGATTTCACTGTTCGTGGGTTCAAGACCCTGTCTGTGCTGACAGCTCAGAGCCTGAATGAAGCATGCTTCGGATTCTGTGTCTCCCTCTCTCTCTCTGCCCCTCTCCTGTTTGTACTCTGTCTCTGTCTCTCAAAAATAAATAAATGTTCAAAAAAATTTTTTTTAATTAAAAAAATAATAATAATGTCTTGTTGCTGTTGTTCCTGTATGGTTCTAAACAAACCTGTATCAGGTATGCATTTAAGTTAATTAGGTAACAATATTTTGATTAATTGCAAAATAGGGTATTTTGAATGTACTAGTCATCTAGTTGACCAAATTCACTTGAAAAATAATGTTTTCAGAAGTGTATCTTAAACATGTAAAATAAGTAGAATAAAGGTCTTCCGAGCACACACTCCCAAATATTTCAGTAGTCCCCCGTTAGTTTAGGTCCAAGGTACTCAAGGAAACAATTCAGAAGTGATAATCAACAGACAAGCCGCCTTCTCTTCCACCAAGGTAACGGCCACATAGAAATGAGGTCTTTGAACACATTCCTGGAGAAGAAGACTTATTTTGAATAAAGTGCTATCAGCTAAGTTAGTAATACCCCAAGCAAGTTTTATGGCTCTCTAAGGAAAGAATTAGCCTACTCATTTGGGAATTTAGTGGTATTTGGAATGCAGAAAGTGACAAGGAGGTTGGAAATGGATTGGCTTTGGGGCTTGTTCTGCTATATAAATAATAATGAACCTTTTCCGACATGAAGTAATATGAAATGAAAAAAATAAAATAAAATCTGTCCCTAGAGTATAAAATTATCTCATAACCCAATTTGCATTTCTCTACTCCAAGCATATTTTCTGGGAGTTCTACTTAGAGAAAGCTGCTGAATGATAATTAATTTTAACAAGCACTTGGCACACAGAGCTGGACAGTACACAGGCTGCCTGCCCTAGAGCGAGTAGGAATTTGAACTCTACTTTTTACGGTGGTTTTTTTTTTTTCCACAATGACAATATTTAGGCATGAAAATGATCAGGACTTCAACTTTATTTTGTTCTTTCTTTTTTTTCTTCATTTGGATTTGTCATCCATTTAATTCAACTTAAATGCACAAGCAGTTTGTAAACACTGTTAAGAAATGTGGGAGATAATTGGATCATGGTGCAGCAACACCAGAAGGGCATTAGGTATTTGCTACTCATCAAAGAGACCATTCGTTTTTCTTTTCTTTTTCCCCCTGTGTTCAGAAAAGAAGGGAAAAAAAGGGCACATCTGCTGACTTATAACTTATAGTTCATTGGTGAAAAAAGTGCTTTAGAATGAGATCTTTATGTCATTTCCCATGCAGTATTTTCATTCTTTCCTGAAGCACTATTTGGTAAAAGCAAGTGATAGTCTTGAGATGTGATCATCAATGTTCCAGCACTATTTCTCGTTTATACCCCTGCACGTGGGATACTGGCAAGCAAATAAGGAGTCGTTTCTGAAGAGGATATTAATTTTGAGAGAACTAACACTATGATTTGATAGTAATAACTTACCTCTCATCTATCCATCTAGCTTACTGTTCTATACTAAATTACGCGTGTCTACAGGTTTATAATGTATGTGAAAAATTGCAAAATCTTAATTTTGACAGAAAAGACATTCTTTAATTTCCCAGGCAAGCTACTAAAAAGATGAATATCTCTCTATGTATTTTCAGATGAAAAATAATGACATACTAATCCATCCCTTCTTACGGTTTTGAAAACAGACTCACTACCTGTGACTCCGTTCCTTGCTCTCAACAAAGGGAACGAATTAACCTTCATGATTAACAACTCATCAAATTCCATTGCTTCTATAAAGGCAGTATTTTTTATCTTTCATAATCACATTTAAACTCATAATTAGTGCCATGGATAAAACTGTAGGTTAAAAATAATGTCTGAATTTCTTAACCTCTTCCTTTGGAAGTTCATGAAATGTTTATCTAGAAATCTTGACGCTTAAGTGGTCTGTTATTTTTGTCACCTACAAACACAATAATGTTCAAATTAAGCTTTTCCTTATCAGGATCCCTTGATCTTGTGCCATATTTGGAGCTTAGCAAAATTCTGCAAAGTCAAATCTATGTATAGATTAAAAGAATTTTCTTAATTTATTCTTGATTCTGATGGGAACTTTCTTAAATTGCACTCAATATTTACTGAGAATCTAATACAATCAAGGCACTATGCCTAGAAACAAGGGGAAGACAAAGGTGAATAAGAAAAGGTCTCCGCCCTCAGGAAGATTTCAATCTGGTGAGGACATAGATTATATTCATTTTACATTGTTAGTTATAGATCTGCCCCAAACTAAAGGTATGACCTTGAGAAAGGCCTTCTTGTTCTTGCCTTCTCAATCTCTTCATCTATAAACTAGGGATCAGGCTTAGATTTATTCTAGAAACACCAACTGAGCATCTACCATGGGATAATAGTGGCTAACCCTAATGAGCAATTACCATGGGGCAGGTTGCAGGGTAAACATTTTATGTGTATTATCTCATTTAATCTTCAAAGCAATCCCAGTTTTCAAGGGGAGGAAATTGAGGCTCAAAGATATTAAGTGACTTGCCCAAAGATACAAAGTAGCTAAGCCAGGATTCAAACCTAGGCTAGCCTGACTTCAAAGCTGATGATGCCTGTAAACAGTATATTGTGTTTTTGCCACTATCTTTAATGGTTTCTAATTTCTTTACTGTTAACTTTTTTGTTTTAATTTCACTGTAGTTAACATACAGTGTTACGTTTCAGTTTCAGTTGTGCAATATAGTGATTCAACAATTCTATACATTACTCAGTACTCATCATGATAAATGTGCAAATAGTGTCTAATTTCAATATTATATGATCATTATTTGCCCTAAAATTGTAAAATGTAAATACAAAGAGTTTGATTTTAATATTAATAGCAAGAGGAGTGGAGGTTGAGGGTGCATAACTGAATGTCACATTGATTCCAACCAAGGAAATCCAAGGAGACTTCCTGGAGGAGGCAACATGTGGCTGCAATTTCCTCTCACACATACACACAGAATGAACTGGAGCAGTAAGGGCATTCCAGGCCAGTGTATTATGTGAGTGGTCACAAAGCTGTAAACGCTCATGGATCTGCAAGCAACTAGTAGAAAGGGCAGTAAGAATGAGGCCTTGAAAATTCAGCTAGAGACAGACTGTGGAGAGCCTTTAGTCATGCTAAGGACCCTGAACACTATGGGAAAGAGGGAGCAACTGAAAGTTGTGCATGAGAGTGAAATGACTGATACCTTTTTGTTTTGAGTTTATTTCTTTGGTTTGTTGTTTTCAAATATTTACACCCAATAAGAACAGTTAGCAAAACTGCCAAACACAAAATGAACATCCAAAACTAGTGATACTAAACACTAGCAACAAAATATTTAAAATGTCATTTTCAGGGGCACCTGGGTGGCTCAGTCAGTTAAGTATCCAACTCTTGATTTTGGCTCAGGCCATGATCTCACAGTGGCAAGATTGGGCTCTGTGCTGGGCATAAGGCCTGCTTAAGACTTTCTTTCTCTCTCTTTCTCTCTCTCTCTCTCTCTGTCTGTCTCTCCCTCTCCTCTTCCCCCACTCGCTCACTCGCTCTCTAAAAAAAAAAGTAAATAAAAAAGTAAAATGTCATTTCCAGAAGAAAAAATTTTAATAGCAACACAAAATATAACTTGGGGAAAATGCCAAAAAATATGTGAAGCATCTTTTCCATGAAACTTATATAACCTCATTAAAGAATATATGAGGAGTTGTAAGTAGAGCAATACGCCATGCTTATAAATGTAAGGACAATAAATTGACCTATAAGTTCAGAGGCCAGTCATTACAGTTATATGGAAAACAAAGGGTCAAGTTTGTCAAGAAAATTTTGAAGAAGAAAAAGAGTAGATGTTAAAACTTCACAGATGTCTGATTAAGAGGTACAAATTTCCACTTATAAAACAAATAAGTCACGGAGATGAAAAGTACAGCGGAGGGAACATGGTCAACAATATTGTAATAACTCTGTAAAGCGACAGATGGTGACTGCATTATCGTGGTCAGCAATGAGTAATACATACAATTGTCCAATCACTATGTTGTACTCCTAAAACTAATACAGCATTGTATGCCAACTGGACTTCAATTAAAAAAAAAAAAAAAGATGTCAAAACATTTTAAAACTAAGTGACCTGAGATTGCTCCCAAGGACAGTTATTGTTTTGTTTCTTTTTTGTGCTAACAAAATTGTGTGGGAAAGGAGGTAGGAAAGATGACATTGATGACAAAAAAGACATGAACTCTGGAGCGCCTGGGTGGCTCTGTAGGTTAAGCATCTGACTTTGACTCAGGTCATGATCTTGTGGGTCGTGGGTCTGAGACATGCATCGGGCTCTGTGCTGACAGCTCAGAGCCTGGAGCCTGCTTCAGATTTTGTCTCTGTTCCTCCCCTACTCATGCTCTGTGTCTCTCTCTCTCTCAAAAAATGACTAAATGTTAAAAAAAATTAAGAACAAAAAAACGACATGAGCTCCTCACCCACTTCAAATCAAAGTGATCCTGAACCTGAAACACTATCACTCTGGCCCTTGAATAAGGACAAAGGCCATTTTCAAAAGAAGCCCTTGCCTGACAGGAGCCTGGCCTAAGGATAACAATTCTAAGTAGCAGGAATCAAGTTTCAGTTAGCCAGCTGGCATTTATATCTGATATGTACCAAAAACAAAGGAGTCATAAGATGAAATTGTAAGCCCACCTATGGGCCTGGGTCATATAGCCTGTGACAAAGTTGAAAGGTAGAAGCCACACATGAAACAACTAAAGAACTTACTTAAAAGCAACATACGAGTAAGCGTAGTGAAGTACAAGCATAAATGAAAAAAATGCTGAGAGCTGCAAGTGGGGTTTCCGACAGGCAGATGGACTCAGGGAGACATTCTGAAATGGGCCTGGGAAGGGTGTGGCTATAGAGGGAGTCACTGCCACTTATCTGCCACTACTCCACTGTGACTCAGGCATTACAGGACAGCACCAAAACTATCCCCCTGCACTATCCACTGCATCTAAATTCTGTCAAATTATGACAAACTTACCAAAATATAACTTCAAAATCTGTCTTCCTCTATAAGAAATTGGCTTATGATCTTGTCTAAGATTTTTTTAAATGTTTATTTTTGAGAGAGAAAGTGCAAGTGGGGGAGGGGCAGAGAGGGAGACACAGAATCTGAAGCAGGCTCCAGGCTCTGAGCTGTGGGCACAGAACCCTACATGGGGCTCAAACCCACCAACTGTGAGATCATGACCTGAGCAAGAGTCAGATGCTTAATCAACTGAGCCACCCGGGGGCACCTTATCTAAGATTTAAGAAATCAGTAGGCTTGTCTTCCAACTTGTTCTCTTTCTTGTTATGGGTTCTATGATGCTGCAATTAACTAGGAATTTCTTCTCCCTGGGGACTCTTTATTTTGGGCCTTAGATCTTTCACAACTGTTGCTTGTGAGGTGCAGAGCACCAGCATGGAAGGAACAGAGGTTAGTACCTCGTGGAGGATGTGATTCTTCTCAATGAGAAGTTTATCATTTATACAATGGTGAATCCCAGAAGGACATGAAAATACACATGGGATCCTAATGTTCTCTCACAGGGGTGTTGCCTACAATGTGCATCATTAGAGCCGTTGTGGACCCATTAGAGCTTTCTAAACCATTTATATCACACTAGATCACAGAACTAACTTAATAGATCGTAACTGGAAGTACCTCGGCTGGGTGCTGGCTCATTTATATTGCAACCAAAAGGCAATGCACCATAAAGTACGTATTGATAAGTCTGCAATGAATAAGGCAATCACATAAAATCTCATTACTTAAAAGAAATTAAACTCACTGTGGTTTATATAGCAATATTCCTCATCCATGTCGACATCAGATAGTTCCCATGCCAGTCACAGTTAAATCTAATTTGCTGTAATCCTGGTAAATGG
Source organism: Puma concolor (assembly GCF_028749965.1). Lineage (NCBI taxonomy): Eukaryota > Metazoa > Chordata > Mammalia > Carnivora > Felidae > Puma > Puma concolor. The sequence goes on along the minus strand of NC_141679.1, from coordinate 51,352,811 downwards.
GAGGTAATCAACAAATCCTCAGCTCCGGCTCCAAAGCAGTACATAAGACATTTCTGAAATACATTAGTAAAGAGAGGATGGGGAGACTTCCTGCCAATAACTGACATTTGTTATGTACCAATAATATTCCCTGGGTTCTGATACTCTATTTATTGGAATTATAAATACGTACACAGTTTAAGAGATTTACAAGTCATTTCTTATTTCTTCTGTTATCCTTGCATGATTACTAAAACCAAAATTAAATCCACCCTTGTTTGAATGTGCTATTCTAAATTCTTAGCTTACTTGATCTCAGGTGAGCCTCACAACAACCTGGTGAGAAATTATTCTGCTTGCCATTTTGTAGCTAAGGAAACTGAGGTAAGAGAAGGTACATACCTCAAAAAACAAACAAACAAACAAAAGAAAGAGAGAGAGGGAGAAGTTACATGCTGCCCAGTCTCACAACTGATCAAAGGCAAAGACAGAATTTATACCAGATCTGATTCTAGAGCCCAACCTCTTAACCATCTGCTTCACTGCTCTCCTAGTTGAGCCTTTTTGTATGATTGCTAATTAATTACACGTGGATAGGAGGATAGCTCAAAATTTCTAAACAGGATCTTGGAATATTAGTCGAATTGGAAATGGAGGACTAAGTCTCTTACTTGAAGAAACATTTCAATAACAAAACGTATTTTCACTAGATGGCTGAGTTATTTGGGGTGGTTTATTTGGGCTGATTGACAGAGTCTGGAGGAAATAAGGGTTAAAGCCAGATTCCCAAGCCATCCTTTGGTTCTGCTAATATGGATCACATTACTATGTATTTAGTATCATTTTCTCTTTGGTTCCCTGAAGAAGGGATGGACACTAGGATATCTGTCCTCCTATTTTACACCTTCCAATGTAAAATTTTACACCATACAAGTACTGTGGATCACAGTACTAAGTCACAACTACCTTCTCCCTCTGGAGTTTTTTGCTCTAATCCACTGAAAGACATTGACTAAGGAGCACAGTACCGAACACACAATAGGAACTAAATGAATGGTACTTATTTGGTGCTATGATATAAGCATACAGCACTGACTGGGTAAGGGATCTAATTCTGCAAAGGGTGTTAAGTTTGAGGGAGTCATTTGTGTATTTATTCCTTCTTTTCTTCCTCAATGATAAAGATGTGCTGTATGCTTTTTTAATTTTTTTTTAATATTTATTTATTTTTGACAGAGAGAGAGAGAGAGAGAGAGCGAGCACGAGTAGGGCACAGAATCCAAAGCAGGCTCCAGGCTCTGAGCTGTCAGCACAGAGTCCGACGCGGGGCTCAAACTCACAGGCCGTGAGATCATAACCTCAGCCCAAGTCGGACGCTCAACCGACTGAGCCACCCCAGGCGCCTCTGTGCTGTATGCTTTTTAAAGATGAAAAATGTTAAGTGCTGTTCCTCTGTACCATGGATATATACACCTGCATACCAAAGGCTAATCAACTCGAGGTTTAGAAACAAATCATACGGCACATCAAATAGAATGGTGAAGTACATTATCGAAGGCTAAAAAACCCCAACTTCTCCACGTTGCGCAGCTAGCAAAAATGACGTTTAAAAGTGTGAAAATCAGGGGCGCTTGGGTGGCGCAGTCGGTTAAGCGTCCGACTTCAGCCAGGTCACGATCTCGCGGTCTGTGAGTTCGAGCCTCGCATCGGGCTCTGGGCTGATGGCTCAGAGCCTGGAGCCTGTTTCCGATTCTGTGTCTCCCTCTCTCTCTGCCCCTCCCCCGTTCATGCTCTGTCTCTCTCTGTCCCAAAAATAAATAAAAAACGTTGAAAAAAAAAAGTGTGAAAATCAAGCTTAAGAAAATGCTTGTACGTAAGGAAGACAAAACTGTGGTGACTAGGTTTTGCGGGAAAAGGAAATTACCTAATCAGACTTGAAGTTAAGTTACAGCACACTTAATAGTGTCATAAGGAGAAAATAAATCCATTAATTCAACACACTTATTGAGCGCCCACTACCTGTCAAAGCACAAACCATTCACAACTACCAACTCTGCTTTCTCGGGTCTAAGCAGCTTTCCTCACTAATGACACCACTATCTCGGCTAACACCTTACCCCCCATTTTCACCGAACGCGTCATCGAACAAAGGGATGGAACAAATGGAGCCCGCCCTCTTCCACATGCCTCCCGCCTTCACGTAAATGCAAATCGAAAACTTCAAGACGCACCTACGGTGTCCCACGAGGAAAACGAAATTAAGCAGCGACTTCTTCCGCCCACGTAAAAGATGGCGTTTGAAGCGTCAACCGTCCCCGCTGCCCGGTTTCTTCCCTTCGGGGGGCGGGGTCCAGAGATATCAGGAGGTGTGTGCTTCGGAGGTGTGTGCTTTTGTTTTCCTCATCCTTTCTCCCCTCCGCTTACTTTCACAATATTCGCTGAAGATGACGAGCGAAAGATTGGGTAAAATCTACTCAGAGGAGCACCAGGCGGGAAACAACTGCGGCGTGAAGGGGTTTTCGGGGCCGGAACACGAGCGAGGAGCCGGACCCTGGGGCGGGGCCCTGGGGCGGGGCCGGGGGCGGGGCGGGGCGGAGGCCGGGTTGCGGTTGCGGTCCCTGCGCCCGCGGCGGCTGAGTCGCTGGTGGTGGCGAGTGGGTGAGTGAGAAGCCGGCGGGCCGGCGATTGTTTGGGGTCGGGGTCCTGGGACCGTGCGGGGGCGGTCGCGGCGGCACCTATCCTCCGGGCTTGGTTGGTCCTCCCTGACCGAAACCCGGCATCAGGTTTTCCAGCTGGTGACTAGTGGAGTTGCCTCCATCCGGGCCCCCGCCTTCCCGGCAGCGGCGGCAGGGAGACCAGGGCTGCAGACCGGGCCTCTAGCCGGCTTTCCAGCCCGCAGCTCCCGAGCCGTCCCCTTTCAGGAATCCTATGTGAGACCCAGAGGGGCCCGCCGCACCACCTGCACCGCGGGTTCGAGGGAAAGGCGCCTCCGGCACTGAGAGGCCTGGTCCTGGGGAAGGCCAGGGGCGGGTGGTGCTCGGTGAACCCCGAGTCGGGGTTTCGAGAGGAGATAACTGCGGGGTGGGATGGTGGCCCGGGTTGTACCACATAGCTACCCAATTCGAATCGAAGTTTCTAGAGATTGCTGATGCCTTGTAAATTTGGGGAGCGATTCTAGACTGGGCTGTGCTCCCACTGTATGGGTCATGACTTGCTTCACAGCTCCGAGGTTACACAGACTTACTTAAAGGAAGTGACCTTTGACTTGAGCATCACTTGGCTGATGGTATCTTTTGCAGAAAGAAGTGCCCTGATTACATGACTACTGTGCCCACACGGGGTCTGAGTCACCCCGTGAACTCACCAGTCTTCTGTATTCAGCAGAGGGAGGTCATGAACTTGCCCAAGAGAGATGGCCCTTTGAGAAACACTGGAGATTGCTAGCTGGGCTCTAGCAAAGTAACAGCCTGGTTGTGGCCAGTGGATAATTTTCGATTCCGACTGTTCCCATCCCTCACCTGTGATGCAAAGCAAGGGGACACAACATGTATGGCATTACTTTTAATTTGTACTTTTAACTTGAAAAATACTGATACCATCTTTCTCAGGCTTAAGGAAACTTATAATGGGAAGAAATCTCACAGAAGCTAGAGTATATTATATGAAAGCTTAATAATACAGAGTCAGAATACTTGGAATACGATGGTGTTATGTGATGCAGATACCTTTGGCCAGCACCTTCCCCAAACCCTGCTGCTTTGCGAAAGCACTCAATTAGTTGGAAAATCACCTGGTGATGTCTGCTTTTTATACATCCAAAACAAAAATGAGAGAAATTCTAGACAACGTTGCTGATGGTGCACTAAGCCAGCACTAACCTGCTCCAGGAAACAGTGCATTGGAGCTAAAGATTTTTTTTCCCTCTTTATAAAGTTGATAAAATAGTCTCTTTATTTGGCTCTGTTAGCAGTCCAAAATTTGCTTTGGGAGGGAAAGAAGTTAAAAAAACAAAACAAAACAAAACAAAAAAAAAACAAAAAACAATGAAGAGTCCTGTCTTTCAAGCCTGCCCTAGGGCCCTATGGTAATTAAGTAGTTCTAAGGAGCTGTGTGGGTTAGGCTTCCTATTATGTGAGAAACTTGGATCTGTCAGAGATAGCTTGATAGTGATATCCTAAACTTCATTTCCGAGTCTTGCCTGATAAAAATTTAGAAAGTGTTGCCCACAGTCTGGTGTTAACAAACAGTTCTCTGTCATTAAAGCTGGCCTGAGCATCATCTGTTTTAGGAAGTGGGCTGGTTAAGGATCCTGCTTCTTTTCGGGCCGGGAGAAAATAAACTGAAAGCATGGTCACAAGAAATGTGAGCCTTATGATGGCACAGTTCTGATTTACAACAGCAGTGGGCCAGCCAACTTTGTAAATACCAGTGAGAGAAGAGACGGCTGATTTTTAGCAAAAGTTTAAGAAAAAGCAAAGCTTCAAACCTACTACTCTGCCAGAAGTTTTACAGATGGTAATTAATATAATCTTTATGCCTGCATATGTTGGATGATTTTCAGTAAGTATATTGGTACATCCTCATGAACCCTATTCTTTGTTTACAGGAGTGGCAAGCCACCGTGTCACCCAATTTGGATCCTGGCTTCCCTCAAAAGACTCTTATGGCTATTGCTTGATTACCTTCTGGAGTAGCCAACTACATATAGATATATAGATAAAAGACTATTGGTTTTGGCCCGATTTTTTGCAGCCACCTTTATATATATGGATTTTCCTTACCAAGGATGATGACTTTAAGTGTTAGTAAAAGTATTTTTACAGCTCTCCTAACTTTTCTTCTCTGTAACATTTCATTTCTCAAAATTATTAATTTTGACAGGATTTTAAGCTAAACAATTCAGCATGGACCTTGTCCTTTCTTTTCTTTCTAATGAGACTAGCAATGAGACTGAATGTAATTAATGGTCTGTGATAGTTGAATTTTCACAATCTGGTAAAAATCTCCCCATCCCCATAATCCAACCAGATGTTGCTCTAGGGCTCAGTTCGGTTTTAGGAAATGCTTCTATTTTCAACGTAATGATGAAATGTTTGAGGTAAAGGTTTATTCTTATGATAATTCATCTTTTAAAAAAAAAAATTTTTTTTAAGGTTTATTTTGGGGAGAGTGTGAGAGGGGGAGGAGCAGAGAGAGGAGGGGGGAAGACACAGAATCTGAAGCAGGCTCCAGGCTCTGAGCTGTCAGCACAGACAGGGTCTTGAACCCATGAACGTGGGATCATGACCTGCACCGAAGTCAGATGCTTAACGGACTGAGCCCGGGGTTCACATGCCCCAAATATTCACCTTTTTTATTCAAAACAGAAGAACAAAAGAAAAATGTTACAATACAATTTTGTGGCTGTTAATCCATCTCCTTGGCCTCCAGTTTGTTGTTACTAATGATGACAAATAACATCATTACAGTTTTAATTCAAATTACATTCCTGTATTCTGTCATTGTAAACTGTTGAAATTGTATCCAAAACAGTAGATATTGTAAATAAACTAGACAGTGTATGTCCAGTATAGTCTTTTGAGACTATTAAGTTGATATGACACATTAAAAAGTAAACATTGCCTAAATGAATTACGGAACTAAAAGATACATACATAAACTGCCTATTTGTTAAATCATTTCTACACATGCATACAATAAAGTGTTTTTGCAAAGATCCGTATACCTATCCTTGACATGCATGATAAAAATGCTCGTCTAATACTCTAAAAATAGAAGCTACTGCTTTTCAACAGTGTCTGAACTCTTGACAAGATGCAGATAAAATTCTTTAAGTAAATGAATTGTAGTTACAGATCAAATGTACCTCCCAAAGCAGTCCTGCAATCAAAGATAGGTATATCATAACTAACTTATTAATTGCTATCCTTTATCATTATGATGAACACATTCCACAATTTTAGACTTGCTTAAATGGTTCTTTTGGTTTAAATGGTTTCTTATGGTTCTTTTCATTTTGGGTCTTTAAATATATGCATTCAATTGTTTTTAAAGATTTTGTTTTTAGGGGCGCCTGCGTGGCTCAGTTGGTTGGGCACCTGACTTCGGCTCAGGTTATGATCTCACAGATCGTGAGTTCGAGCCCCACATCGGGCTCTGTGCTGACAGCTCAGAGCCTGGAGCCTACTTCGCATTCTGTGCCTCCCCCTCTCTCTACCGCTACCCTGCTCACGCTCTGTGTCTCTTTGTCTCTCAATAATAAATAAATGTTAAAAAAAAAAAAAAAAGATTTTGTTTTTAAGTAATTTCTTTACCTGGGATTCAGACCCACAACCTCAAGATCAAAAGTCACATGCTCCACCAACTGAGCCAGCCAGGTGCCCCTCAGTTTTAAAATTAGGCAAAGAATTATTCATTTTACACTAATATCACAGAGTATATACCTTAAGAGTGTTATATTTCAGTGGGTTAAGATGTATGAGACCTCGATTCTTGCCTGACTCTGTGACCTTGGGCAGTTTGCTTTTGTCTCTGTGTGTATTATCTCAGTGGTTTGAAAGGCTTGGCCAGTATCCCATCCAGTCACTGTGCTCTTTACATGTTCTAAATAACTAAAGTTTTTTTTTTTTTTTTATTTTAGCCATTTAGCATAGAAGTCTCTTTGTAATGAACTCAGTGCAATGCTACGCTGCTTCCTTAAATTTAAGTAGCATATTAAATGTATTTATCTTCCTCTTGATGTTTCAGTGTCATGTTAAACACTGAATTGGGCTTTAGTACCCTAAGAACTTGTTGAGAATAACAGGACTTTTTGCTCATTTTTGTTATGGTCCCAGATTGTTGTGTTTTTGTTTCTGTTTTTTGTTTCTTGTTTGCTTTCCTTCCTCCCTTCTTCCCTGTCCCGCCCCCCCCTCCCCCACCACCTCCAACAGCTTTAGGATGTTTTTATTGACAGGTGTCTTTACTTGTTTCTAAGACTGCCATAACAAAGTACCACAAACTGGGTAATATAAAACAACAACAGTTTATTCTCACAGTTTTGGAAGCTGGAAGCCCAAAATAAGGTGTCTGTAGGGACATGCTCCTCTGAAGGCTGTAGGGAAGTATCCTTCCTTGCCCCTTAGCTCATAGCTGTTACCAGCCATGTTTGGCTTTCCTTGGCTTGTAGCCATATCACTCCAATTCCTACATCTGTCTTTACACAACCCCATTTCCTCTTTGTCTGTGTGTCTCTAAATCTTTCTAAGGACACCAATCATTGGATTAGGATCCACCCTCATCCAATATGACCCCATCTTAATTTGATTACATTTATTTTCAAATAAGGTCACACTCACAAATACAGAGGGGTAGGACTTGAACATATATTTTGTGGCAGACATGGTTCAACCCACAACAAGTGTGGTGGTCTGTAGCAGAACCCTCCCCTGCCCAATTTGCTCCTCTTTAGTTGCTGTGGTTTAAGGAGCAAATATCCAGTGATAATAGAATTGCACATAGACTAGATATTTGGGAACAGTGAGTCTATTCCATGAGCTGTAGTGTATAGTATTTCGTATTAATGTTCAAAGGCCCTTTTTTTTTAGGTCATTATTATTTTGGACATCTAAGTATATTCTCTGAATATAGGTGACAATTTACTATGTATCAAGGTTATCATATTCACAAGCGTTTAATGTGCACTTGCCATGCTAGCTGGTGGGACATGTTTTCAAATCCTTTTTGACTGAAGAGGAGAAAACCACATAGGCCTTTATCATTTGAGTTTCTGAGCTATGACTTTAAAATTGCTGAACCTAATTATTGATTTTGTATGTCATTGTTTAGATATCCCTGGAGCATTTGGATAATGTGATAGTTGGGATGCAGTGATGTCGAATCTCTGTCCACCACCATCTCCAGCTGTTGCCAAGACAGAGATTGCTCTAAGTGGTGAATCACCTCTATTAGCAGCTACCTTTGCTTACTGGGACAATATTCTTGGTCCTAGAGTAAGACACATTTGGGCTCCTAAGACAGAACAGCTACTTCTCAGCGATGGAGAAATAACTTTTCTTGCCAACCACACCTTAAATGGAGAAATCCTCCGAAACGCAGAGAGTGGGGCTATAGATGTGAAGTTTTTTGTCCTTTCTGAAAAAGGAGTCATTATTGTTTCATTGATCTTTGATGGAAACTGGAATGGAGATAGGAGCACATATGGTCTATCAATTATACTTCCACAGACCGAACTTAGCTTCTACCTCCCGCTTCACAGAGTGTGTGTTGATAGACTAACACATATTATCAGAAAAGGAAGGATATGGATGCACAAGGTGAGTGATTTTTGAGCGTATTAATCATGCTAATCTAGCCATTGAATGTTTATCTTCTGATACATTTATATCTAATTTTTAGAAATTCTATGCAATTAATTTCAAGCAGTAGCTATTATTTGCATCTGCCCTATTAAATTTTTTTTTAATGTTTATTTATTTTTGAGAGAGAGAAAGAGACAGAGCATGAACAGAGGAGGGGCAGAGAGAGATGGAGACACAGAATCTAAAGCAGGCTCAAGGCTCTGAGCCATCAGCACAGAGCTCGACGCGGGGCTTGAACCCACAAGCCATGAGATCATGACATGAGCTGAAGTCCGATGCTTAACCCACTGAGCCACCCAGGTGCCCCTGCATCTGCCCTATTAGATAGATAGGTCTAGTAGTCTGATGTCAGTGATCTTCATAATAACCCTTAAAGGCAGGGGATGATAGCTCTCTGTTACAAGTAAAAAGCTAAAACAGAGAAATTAAGAATATTGTAATAAGTTTTAGAGTATGGGTTTGTCTTGGGAACCTTTAACCATAAAACCTTTTTTTCTTTTTGCGTTGCATGACCCTGTTTTTCACTTAGTACTTTGTGTAGGTACAAGCAGTTCAAAACAAGTGTTTCATAAGCAGCTCGCCATGTAGCCTTTGGTCTCTTTAACTTTACCTAGTTCTGAAATTTGTAAAATGAGATTGGATGAAATGGTTTCTAGGAGATGCTCCTTTTAATTTTGCAGATTGAGCCAGAGGAAATTACTGTCATCCCCTAAATCCTGCAGTTTAATATTTAGTGGTATTTATATTTTCGTGTATTTTTGGCAGATCCGAAGAACAAGTTTAACTCTCTTCTGCTCTATGGTTTTGATACTAATGTGGAAGTCTGTTAAAGCATTATTAATCTTCCAAGGCTTTTACCAAATAGTGAAGAGAAATAGCGTCTTTCAAAAGAATAGTGTTTTACTATGTTTACATACATGTTTTCTTATTTTAAATGTTTATGAAAATCATTTAAAATCAGGAAGCCCCAGATTCAACTTGATCTTATTTAATTTGAAAAGTACAAATCATTAGTTTCCTTTGTGAAACTATGCAGATGTTACATTGACTGTTTTCTGACAACTTATCTTTTTTTAACTACAGAAAAAAGGGTGTTTTTATTTTATTTTGTATTGTTTATAAGAGAAGGAATTTGTTGGATTAATTTCCTGCCCCCTCCCTTTTTTTCCTGCCCTAATGTGGAAAGTATTTTTCCCATGAACTAAATTACACAACAGCATGTCTACCATTTAACTGTATAGTGAAAACTAAACAAGTATCAAGATGTTTTTTTTAATTTTAACTTTAATAAATTTTCTCTTGCTTAGGAAAGGCAAGAAAATGTCCAGAAAATAGTCTTAGAAGGCACAGAAAGAATGGAAGATCAGGTAAGATACAGAATGCTTGCTATCAAAAAGTACAACCTCATGACATGTATCTATATAAGGCTGAGGGCTACTTTTCTTTTTTCTTTTTTTTTAATTTTTTTTTCAATGTTTATAAATTTTTGAGAAAGAGAGAGAATGTGAGCAGAGGAGGGGCAGAGAGAGTGGGAGACCCAGAATCCGAAGCAGGCTCCAGGCTTTGAGCTGTCAGCATAGATGCAGGCTTGAACTCATGAACCACAGGATCATGACCTAAGCTGAAGTCAGACACTTAACTGACTGAGCCACCCAGGTACCCCTGAGGGCTACTTTTCTTAAGGCCTTGAAGCCATACTATTTTGACAGAGTGAATCTGAAAATGAACAGAGCCTTTGTGGAAATATATGGAATAAACTAAATGAAAATTTCCATATCTTAGATCTGAAGAGTTAAATAAGTGAAGAATAATAGCAATTTTGCTACCTTTTTTCTGTTTGTATAGAGTAAGTTTTGAATAACTTGTTCATACTAAAAATTTTAAGTTTTATATGAGATTTTCTTTAAGGCGTTGCTTCTCAGACATTTCCACAGAAGTTATAACAGGAGGGAAGTGAGTATACTCCTAAGATATCTGGGGGTGCAGGCACAGTTCTAAGCATAATATTTATTTGAAGTCTCACATTGTATTTTTAAAAGTCATGCAGTTTATATTTTATATCTATTTAATATTGCAGTCTGCCAGTGATATTCCTCACCTTCTTCTGGTAATAAGTCTCTAGGGAAGCATGCCATGTTTATCCCATGGCTTTTAATGTCCTTAGGGCACAGGCACCAGTATTTGAGATATTTGATTGCGAGGGTACACTTTCCCTTATGGAAATTAAATGCAAACCATTTTAGTGCAGGGCAGAGATGTTCTGAAGGGGAATCTCTAATGGAGAAAGGGTTCTTTGCTTTTACTCCCATTGCTGCTGGCTGGCCACCCTCAGTGTTCCTTCTGTTTGAACTCCAGTCTGTGGCTGGGTTGTCCTTACTGTGGTTTTCCTTAGCATACCTAAGACATAATAGTACTTTGAACAGTAACTTTTCTAAAAATTTGAATATGTAGGGACTTAAACCAGGAAAATACAAAACCCTGTAGAATGACCTACTTTACAAAATTGTTATGTCTGTACTTTTGTAAATAGCTTCCCAGGCCAGAGGAGAGGTAATCCTGGGGAAAGATCTGACACTTAGAAGATGTTTCCGTTTACCCAGAAAAGCCTGGCCTTTACTTACTGGTAATGAGCAGGGTGCCAAGTACTGGGGGGACTTTTACCAACCTGTAGATGTACCTGCTAGTTATGGAGTAGTTAGTAGGGTTTCCTCAAGATAAAGATATTTAGGACCCAGTAAAATTCTACTTTTCCTGGGATTTTTTTTTTTCAAACTAGAAACCTATACTTAAAAAATTTACCACTGTTAATTTTTAAGTTTTGTTTCTTTTTTTTTAAAGTTTATTTGTTTATAAATTTGTTTATTTATTTGCACTTTTGTTACATGCAAACACAAGTAGGGGAGGGGCAGAGATGGAGAGAGAAAGAATCCCAAGCAGGCTCCACAGTGTTAGCCCAGAGCCCTATAGGGGGCTTGATCCCATGCACCAAGATCATGACCTGAGCTGAGATCCAAGTCGGATCTGAGTTGAAGTCAACCGAGTCACCCAGGTGCCCCAGTTTTATTTCTCTCTTAAGGGCTCTTCTTGAAAATGTCATTGTGTCCCTTCTGTGTATTTGGACCAACAGAAGGTTTTTAAAGGGGAAACATTCTTCTGCTGAGAAGTTCAAGTTAGAGAAGTCAAAGGAGGAAAAGAAACTTGAGGGATTTACTTTAGAGTCTCTTCTGTGTTCAGGCTCGTAGAATTTTTTTTGTTAAGCTTTGATGAAGATATCCATTCACTTAGGATAAATATCTGAGATACGGTTTATGGCACTATATATATGCCTACACCGAAGGGAAAGTATTTTCCTACAGTTTTCCTTTCTGAAAAGAAGCTGCTTGATAACTGAATCCCTGTGAATCTCCCATCATGTGCTTAAAATGACTTTATTTTGAACAAATAAATACTATTTGGGGATGACACATGAGTCTGGAATCAATCACTGACTTCATTCAGTGCAAGTTTTGGATACTTATAGCTATCATCTGATAAAAATCACTTTATGAGGAAATCCCTTTATAGCTTGTCATTATTCTTGTTGAATTGCCTGTGTTGATTGTAATTGTAAACAAGAATTTTAAAAATTCTTTTAAAAAACAGAAACAGTGAGTGGTTATGTTTGGAGGCTACTACAGGATGAATTCTTTTTTTTTTTTTAAATAAAACCTATATCTTGCAAGGAGGCTTAGGACTTAGCATAAAATTCCCACAGACAGCATCACATTTAAAGCCCAAGTTTCTGAAAAACTGGGTATAGTCACTCAAAAAATGACTCTTGGAATGACTGAGATTTAAAGACACATTTGAAAAGTTTGAGTAAGATAGTTTCATGAGATGTGAGTGAGGAAAAAGCTGTTAGATTGATCTTATTTATGTGTTTTGAAAACATATTTAGCTAAAATTTAACGGACATGTGACAATTTATCTACCTTTCTAAAAGTTTACGTATTCAGGATGGTCCAGAAATTTGGGGGCAGGGGTGATGGTAATGAATAAATGAGAGATCATCCATTTGAGACACTCTGTGTTTGTGATGTTCTATATTGAACTTGGAATTTCACTCTAGAAACTACAGATTTCAAAATTGCATTTTTGATACATAATTCAAATTTTATCTTGAATTCTAAAGGAAACTTGTCTGTTTTATTGATTGTTAACATATATGTGATGATTTCAGTTTGCATTTGAGTACTAAACCTTATTGTGAATGTAGATGTTGAGTGTTGAGTTATTTGCTGACTATTTCTGAGCCTTTTTGTGCTTGTTTTTCCTCATTTTTTTTAATGTTTATTTATTTTTGAGACAGAGACAGAGCATGAGCAGGGGAGGGGCAGAGATAGAGAGGGAGACACAGAATCTGAAACAGGCTCCAGGCTCTGAGATGTCAGCACAGAGCCCGACACAGGGCTCAAATCCACAAACTGTGAGATCATGACCTGAGCCGAAGTCAGATGCTTAACCAACTGAGCCATCCAGGCTCCAAGTTTTTCCTCATTTTTAAATATAAAATGCATCAATGACCTTTAATTAACAAGAATTTTTATATCTCAAATAAATATCAAAGGAAATCCTTTCTAAATTTGGCATGGCAATTTAATTATAGCATGTAACAGTAAATGATAAGCCAATGATTCCACTCTGACTAAAGAAAGTCATTCCCAGAAGGATGAAAATGAGTTTATTTATTTTTTCCTATCAAGCAAATCTTTTATTAATTTATCAATTTCTTATAAACTACTTTACTTTTATTTTTTAAATTGTGGTAAAGGACCCTCCCCTGCTAATGCTCTGTCTCTCTCTCAAAAATAAATAAACCTTAAAAAAAAAGTTTAAAAAAAAAGTTGGGGGGGGTGCCTGGGTGACTCAGTCAGTTAAGCATCCGACTTTGGCTCAGGTCATGATTTCTTGGTCTGTGCATTTGAGCCCCACGTTGGGCTCTGTGCCGACAGCTCAGAGCCTGGAGCCTGCTTTGGATTCTCTGTCTTCCTCTCTCTCTGACCCTCCCCTGCTCATGTTCTGTCTCTGTCTCTGTCTCTTTCTCAAAAATAAATAAACATTAAAAAAAGTTTAAACAAATAAATTGTGGAAAGGGACACTTAACATGAAATCTATCCTCAACAAAACTTGAAGTGTATTGTGTAATATTGCTAACTACATGTACATTATCATACAGCAGATCTCTACAGCTTCTTCATCTTGTATGACTGAAACCATATACCCATTGAACAGTAACCTCTCATTTTTCCTTCCCTCCAGCCTCTAGCAACCACCGTTCTTCTTTTGATTTCTGTGGGTTTGACTACTTAGATACCTCATATAAATGGAATAATGCACTATTTGTCCTTCTGTGACTGGCATATTTCATTTAGCATAGTGTCCTCAAGATTTATCCATGTTGCGTATGACAGCATTTCCTTCTTTTTAAGGTCCGTTGTATGTATACACCAAATTTTCTTCATGCGTGCTCCCATAGATGGACATTTAGGTTGTTTCCATACCTTGGGTATTATGAATAATGCTGCATTGAACACGGAAGTACAAATATCTCTTTGAGAGCCTGTCTCCAATTCTTTTGGATAAATATACAGAAGTAGGACTTCTGGATTATATGCTAGTTCTATTTTTAATTTTTTGAAGAACCGCCAGAGTGTTTTGGATAGTCGCTGCACCATTTTATATTTCTTCCAACAGTGCACAGGGATCCAATTTCTCCATATCATCACCAATACTTGTTATTTTCTGGGTTTTCTTTTTGTTTTTGTTTTATATTGGCCATCCTAACAGGTATGAGGTGATATCTCAGTAATTGTGATTTGCATTTTCCCGATGGTGAGTGATGAAAATCAGTTTTAAAATAGTACGTACATCTTTTAGAAATGCTTTGAAATAGTAGACATGTTTGGGGCTGTATTCTAACAAGCTATTGAGTGTTTCTATCAAAGGGTGTCATTCTTGGTTTTGGTTCTTAATATTTTATTGTCCTGTTGGTCCTATACAGATTTTCCCCGCTATCCAAAAGTGGAGTGTTCCTATAGAACATTTCATACACTGAAATGGCCATAAAGTGAGGAAGCAATTACCATTAATTTACGTGGAAAAGTTCTTGAGCATTCCCAGACCCAAAACATAACCCGTCTTACACATCTCAGATACCTTAGAACACACCCTGCTAAGGAATGCACAAAATAAATCGAGACAAAGCACAGATGCTCACCACCATCCACAGCTAAGGCGGCTTGATGCTGAGATGCCTGGGATAGTTCCTGGGGAAGGAGCTTGGCAGGGCCTCTCCTGCGCTCAGGCTATGTGCTGCCTCTTAGAGGGGTTCATTGCAAAATAGGTGCTCAACCCCTTTTAGCTTTTCACCTTTTTTTTTGGTGAAAGCAAAAATCCTCTTTGGATTCCTTTTGGTTACTGAAAACAGGTACTAATGTAGGTCTTTGATAAAAGCAAAGTGGTGTAACTCGAACTTTGGAAAAGCAGGGGATACCTTCATTGTGTAATTTTTTTTTTTCTGCCTCATTTTGCTTTTTTTGTACAGGGTCAGAGTATTATTCCAATGCTTACTGGCGAAGTAATTCCTGTAATGGAGCTGCTTTCATCTATGAAATCACACAGTGTTCCTGAAGAAATAGATGTAAGCCATGACTTGTATTATTAAATAAGAACAATGGTACCACCTCTTATCAATTCCCTTGAGTTCTATTACTATTATGTATATTAGTAGCATTCTAATTTTACTAGTGTGCATTTTTTGTCATACATGCTATTCCTATGAAGTATTAACCACTTTAATAACACACACATAAAATACTGAGTTTTATGGCCAAAAAGAGGCTTTTTTGGTCAGTGACAGTTGTGACAGAATTACACCTATTTAGTTTAGAAGTAGGAGAATTCCAGACCTTAAAGAAGCAGTCAGTATTTAATGCAGTACTTTTGGTTAACAAAGCAGTGTACAAGTCAGTGGTGATAAACACAAGTTTACTTATATTCCATAATCTAGTTTCTTAATCCCATGTTGACATTTTGAATCACACGGTAAGAGTGCATAGAGAAATCTTGAGGAAACTGTTCCGGTTTCTTTCTGACTGTGTCATTAAGATTCGTCTCCTGATTCTGACAGCAAAGAATAGGAAGTTGTTCTCATCAAAATTGTTGTTTAACCTGCCTGACAAGTTTTCACATTTGTTCTCCTGAAAGTTTATAGAAGCACAGAGATGGCTTTATTAGGATTCTTGATGCTTAGAAATGAGGGCAATGTGTTCTGTTGAACCGAGACTTGAGAGTGTTATTTCACTGCCGTATTATAACCAGAATAACTTCTTTTTTTTTGTGGTACATTTTAGATAGCTGATACAGTTCTCAATGATGATGACATTGGTGACAGTTGTCATGAAGGCTTCCTTCTCAAGTAAGAATTTTGTTTCTTTCATAAAAGGTGGATAAAGCACATAGAAATCTTATGCTCACCAATGACATGATTTGGAAGGAAGAAAGTAATAGAATAGCTACCCAAACTATTCTAGGAACATTGTTTCATATTTGAACTATTACTTAGCTTTGTGTTATTTTTTCATTTGTTACATGTCTGTGATATATTTGATGTTACTCTTTTTAATACTGAAAGAAGCCGAGTTTCCATAGTGCCCAGACAGAAAATCTTGTTGGTTCTGGTTTCTTGTTTTACTTCTCATTAAATCTGAAACTAAGAACAAAAGGGGTTCTTAGACCCATTTCTAATGTTGGTGGGGTTCCTCACACCAACAAACAATGCTTTAGATACCAAGTGGGTCCTACGATTTAATTCATTTCTGGCACTTTCTGCCTGGAGATAATGTCAGATTCCCCAGATTAAGGGTTCAATCCCACAAGACTGTGTCCCACCTACCCTCCAGACACTAGTCACAAGCCCAAGTTTTCACCTATGCTTCTGACTGGCTAGATATTAGAGATCTCAACCACCCATCCTTGGACTTCAGACATCAGTAACAAGTCCAGGATGTTACCTGTTCTTTTCACCAACTGGCTATGACTATGACTCCCTCCTTGTGTTCCATTAATTTACTGGAGCAGCTCACAGAACTCAGAGAAACATTTTATTTACTGGATTACTGGTTTATTGTAAAGGATAGAATATAACATACAGATGAACATCTATATGGAAGAGATGCATAGGATAAGGTTTGGGGAAAGGGTGAAGAGCTTCCATACCATCTCTGAGCACACATCTCTCCCCAGATCTCCACGTGTTCACCAACCCAGAATCTCTCCAAATCCCTTCCTTTTGGGTTTTCATGGAGGCTTTGTTACATAGGCATGGTTGATCAAATCATTGGCCGTTGGTGATAACTTCCATCCCCTCTCCCCTACCCAGAAGTCAGCGGGAGGGACTGAAAGTTCTCATCTTTAGTGGTTGGCTCCATTGGCAATCAGCCCCCATCCTTAGATGTTTTCCAAAAGTCGCTCCATTAACATAACAAAAGGCATCTTTATCTTTTCCTGCACTTAGGAAATTCTAAGTGTTATGGGAGCTGTGAGCCAGGAAATGTGAATAAAAAACAAATGCGTATTTCTTAAAATCACAGTATCACAGAACCCTTACAAATTGAATTGCATTGTGGATGCACTTAAGTTATTTAGGCCTAGAAAAGAAAATTATTTGTTATTTTTACTTATCCTTTCCATCTTATAGTAGATTTTAGAACTTAAGAGTGTGGGCTCTAAAACCAGACTTCCTGGGTTATTGCTGTGTGTAAACTGGGGCAAGATACCTGAAGCCTCTGTGCCCCCATCTCCTCATCTGTAAAATGGGAATAATAGTAGTACCTACTTAATAGGATTGTTGTAGGAATTGAGTGAGATAAATCATACCAAGCCCTTAAAACAGCACCCGGAACGTATAAGCACGTAACAGCTAATAGCTAACATTTTCTACTTCTGTCTTTTCAAAGGAAAATGTTAATGACTGTTAATGACAGTAATATCAGCCAACATTTATCCCTCTAATAAGTGCGCTCTCTGCACTGAGAATCTCATCTTCTACCTCAGTGATTCTTTATGACTGCAGATTATCGTGAAGTTTTATTTTGTTTTTGATGAGAAGTGACAGGATAAAGTATTTGCTTTTATGTCCATAGTCTTTTCCTTTAGGTTCATGATGGAAACTCAGAGGTGTGAGTGTTTTGAACCCGGAAGCTTTACGTAGTATGAATCAGAAGGACTTTAGTCCCCCTTCCACTCACTGTCAGCCGTTCATATCCTTGTTTTTAATCCCATTTGACTTTAAGTAAATCACTTAACCTCTCAACACCTCAGTTTCTTTCATTATAAAATGGTGATATTTTACTAACTGGGTTTTAAGTTCAAATGGGAGGATCTGTGTGAAAGGCCTGTGGAAAAACGTAAAGTACCGTGGAAATAAAAGGTGGCATTTTACTTACAGTTTGTCATTCATCATGTAAAGCTAGTCTGTTACTTGAAGTTCGCATGCCCTTTTTTTGTTTAGTTTGTGAAATTGCTTTACAGCCAGTGTTTTTCATCTTTTTTCTCCACTTTGCAGTGCCATTAGCTCACACCTGCAGACCTGTGGCTGTTCAGTCGTAGTAGGTAGCAGTGCAGAAAAAGTAAATAAGGTAATTTATCTTATAATCCAGCAAATAATCTCACTTCTTAATACTGCTAACATATCATGGATTGTGATTTTTTTTTTTTAATTTTTTTTTTTTTAACGTTTATTTTTGAGACAGAGAGAGACAGAGTATGAACAGGGGAGGGGCAGAAAGAGAGGGAGACACAGAATCGGAAGCAGGCTCCAGGCTCTGAGCCATCAGCCCAGAGCCCGACGCGGGGCTCGAACTCACGGACCGTGAGATCGTGACCTGAGCCGAAGTCGGGCGCTTAACCGACTGAGCCACCCAGGCGCCCCTCATGGATTGTGATTTAAAAGTTAGGTTGTAGTCAAGCAAAATTACTGTGACACCCTGTGCAGAAGTAAGTCGAAGTAAACTGCTTAACTAGGAAATCATTTATCAGTTTCATGTTGATAATTCATTAAGAATATTCATAAATATGATACAGTTCACAGTATTGTATAAATGGTTTTGAGAATTTCATTAAAATAAGGTATTTTTAAAAAATATTTGTCTTCTATTTTCTGATGTCACTTAATAAGTATGAAGATAACCATGTACTTGTGATACTAATTCCAAAGAAATGTTATCTAATTATTCATTTTGATTTCTTATATTATTTTCCTCCTAAATCTATTTCTTTTAGGGACCTATCACTGTTCAGTGGTCAGTGGAAGTTATGTTTTACTCAGTAACGTCTGTGACCACTTCCTTCAGTGCTCTATGAGTTACTAAAGAATTAATGAAGTTAACTTACTTTTCCAAGCGTTAGGCACTAAACTAAAGGATTTTGTACTTTACTTCACTGACTGTTAACTAGAAAGAGAGAAATTGCACATATCTATCAGTTTAAGCAAACCTGACTTCTCTTTTTATGTTTTATATAGGAAATATGTTAGCAATAATTATTTCCTTGACAAATATATTTGTAATTTTTTTCTCAAGTTACCTACCCTGTATGCTTGCATGACCCTTAATTTACCAAAATTATATATTTCCATACATCCATTTGTGAAAGGTTAATGCATCTCTGTTGTTATGCTGATCTAGTGATTTATTATTACATCTGTTACCCCAAGAAGGTAACTTTCCCTGTGTCACCCAGACCCTTCAGGGTCACAGAAGGACTTCCCAGTAGCTTTCTGGAAGGAGAGAGGCTCTGTGGTTGGGGCCCTGTGTATTTTAAAACATTTTTTTCATCCACATCCTCTTCTGGCATGATCACTTCTCTTTTATCTTTTTAATTTGAGAAAACGGATGCCATCACTCTATATTGAAAGCTAGTACTTTAATCTAAAAACTCTGAATATACTCTGAATTCCAACATACTTACATGGCTTTTTACTTTTCCTAATAGAGCTATAGATCAAATCCTGTTAGAATCCTAGATTTCTAAACCCCAACCAAAGGCTTGCTTATTTTAAATCAAATTTGATAGAATTAATTCTCATTCTGTTGAAGGATTTGGACACTCCTGATATTCATTATAATGAGATTTCATATGTCGAACTGTTCAATCGAAGCCATAATTCTGCCTAATTCAACTGTATTTAGTTTTCTTATCCAAAATTGTTTTTTTTCATTTGAAAAATACTTGCTGCTGGGTGGAAATAGAATTAATAATTATATTAAGTCATTAGTTCTTACTGAAATATAAAAGTTCCATGGTCAAAGAGTTGGATAAAGTATGCATATTATATCAATCACCTGGAAAGTCAATATATATTCCAATGCTAAAGGTTTTGAGATACCATACATTTACCACCATTTGCCAAACTTACTTGACCACAGAATTCCTATTTTAGGCAACAACTGTTATGTCCCATGGACTACTCCAGGTGACTAAGGAAACCTTTTTTCTCAGGATGTATTTCATCGACAGTATGGTTGAAGTTTCTTTTCAGATTTCTTTCATAAGCAGACCAGTGGCCTTTTAATTTCCTATTTTAATGCTAAAATATTTTCTTTTACAGATAGTGAGAACATTATGCCTTTTTCTGACTCCAGCAGAGAGAAAATGTTCCAGATTATGTGAAGCAGAATCATCATTTAAATACGAGTCAGGGCTCTTTGTACAAGGCCTGCTAAAGGTATAGTTTCCATTTGTCACATGTGAAAGCAATTTTTTAAAATCATTTTTGACATTCTGTATAAATACACTGTGAATATTAGCATGTGGTGCATCTCATGTTTGTATGCCAAGGAGCTGACTGTTATACACAAGTCTGAGCACAGAGTATGTATCTTACAGATTTATAATTAGTATGAGTGAAACAGCTTAGAGTATCTTTTTGTGTGTGTGTGTCTGTTTGGTTTCCTATAGCTGCCTGTTTGGCTCCAGGATTATTTGTTTTTTAATATGTGGTTGAATCTGGGGCGCCTGGGTGGCTTAGTCGGATAAGCATCTGACTTCAGCTCAGGTCCTGTTCTCGTGGTTCCTGCGTTCGAGCCCCGCGCGTCGGGCTCTGTGCTGACAGCTCAGAGCCTGGAGTCTGCTTCGGATTCTGTGTCTCCCTCTCTCTCTGCTCCTTCCCCGCTTGCACTCTGTCTCTCTCTCAAAAATAAATAAAACATTAAAAAATATATATGTGGTTGAATCAGATTGCACGTCTAAAATAGTTACTTTTTTTTCTGAAAAGGATTTGAATTTTTGTGTTAGCATTTTTTATGTACTGTATTCATTTATTGAAAAAAAATTTAAAGCTGCTTCCTGTCTTCAAAATTGTGTATAGGATTTGAATAATGCATATATATTTTCACATGTAGGTAGCTTTAAATTATTTTACATTTTTCTTTTATTTATTTTCTTTTTTCTTTTTAATTCCAGTATGGTTAACATACAGCATTATATTCGTTTCAGGTGTATAATACAGTGTTCCAGTAATTCTGTACATTCAGTGTTCATCGTGATAGGTGTACTCTTAATCCCCATCACCTATTTTACCCATTCTCCCATCCCCTTCTAATAACCATAAGTTTGTTCTCTATAGTTTTTGTTCATTTGTTTTGTTTCTTAAATTCCTCAGACGGGTGAAATCATATGGTACTTGTCTTTCTCTGACTGCTTGAATCTGCTTTTCAAGGAGCAAGGCAGATAAATGTAAATTAGAAATTGTTTTCAATAATTACAGGGAAGACAGTTTATTCATTTTATTGAAACTATCATTGATGTTTCAATTACAGTCAAAGGATGGGAGAAGGTAGATTTCCTAATGGTTATGTGATTCTCATAGCGAATGCTTTCTTGAGGATCTATGCATAGCAAAATGAAACAAAACATATTAGAAGTTGTGGCAAATAAAAATTATATTCAGCTTTTGCATTTTTAACAGTGTGCATGCTTTGAGCTCAGAATAATACAGAAACTACTTAAGGGATGTAACTATTTCCGATTTGAATTTTACAAGTCTGAAAATTAGAACTTCTTTTTATCAAAAGCATGATAAGGTACTTAGTACTTTTATTTTCTCAGTACCCTCTCATTTAGTTATGTAATTTTATCCCTAAAAGGGACCTATACCAGATGCATAGAGGAAAACTTGAAACTATAATCTAATGAAAAATATTTGTTAAGAGTTTTCCATATAAGTATAAATTGTTAAGCCTTTCAGAAATATTTTAACATTCTTTGTCAAGAGCTTTAAAGATGTTCAAAAATTGGGGTGCCTGGATGGCTTAGTCACTTGAGTGTCTGACTCTTGATTTCAGCTCAGATCATGATCTGAGGGTTGTGGGATTAAGCCCTGCATCCAGTTCCACACTGAGCATGGATCCTGCTTAAGATTCTCTCTCTGTCTCTCTCTCTCTCCCCCTCCCTCTCCCCCCTCCCTCTCCCCCCTCCTCCACTCAAGTGCATGCACGTGTGCAGGCACTCTCCCTCTCTCTTGCTCTCTAAAATAAAAAATAAAAATGTTCAAAGACTTAGCTTACTATCTATATTTCTGGAAATCTTAGGGAAGCAGTTATATAAGAAGAAAGATTTACTTATGAAAGTGTTTATTATAGCATTATGAGAGTGAAAAATTGAAAGTAGCCTCTATATTGTATTCATAACATATACCAATGTTTCATACACAGATATTTGTTACATGGCAGTTGACTACCCAACTGACAATACTTGGAAAGAAGTACATTTTTTTACTTACAAAAATTATAGATTCATTGAGATTTAAAAGAACATAAGGAATAATCAAGAAGAAAATAAAAAGTTACCCATACTCTCATAATCCAATGTATTACCACCGTTAATATTTGGCATCTATCTTTCTGGTCTTTTTTTCCTCTGTATGTATCTTTTACATAGTTCCCTGTCCCTATCCCTGCATATTTTAACCTCCTCTTTCCATAATACGTTATGAATATCTTTCTGTATCAACACAAATTGATAACTTCAGTTGTTCTGCAAATTCATTTTTAGTAGCTAAATAATAAGCCATTTTTTGTTTAATCAGTTCTCTTTTTGGATGCTTACTTGTTTTCTAGTGTTCACCATTTCAGCCAGTGCTTTAGTGCACACATCACTAAAACTGTATACAATGGATCTGTTAAAGCCAGTTTTTCTGGTTAAAAAATAATTCTTCGTGTCTTTTGACATATAAAACAATGAATTTTCTTTTCATTATGTCAGGATTCAACCGGAAGCTTTGTGCTCCCATTCCGGCAAGTCATGTACGCTCCCTATCCCACCACACACATAGATGTGGACGTCAACACTGTCAAGCAGATGCCACCATGTCACGAGCATATTTACAATCAGCGCAGGTACATGAGATCTGAGCTGACAGCATTCTGGAGAGCCACTTCAGAAGAAGACATGGCTCAGGATACAATCATCTATACAGATGAAAGCTTCACTCCTGATTTGTACGTAATAATGTTATTGTTAAACGGTATTGTGCAGTTGTATCTTTTATGAGTAAAATCAAGTGTGTATTTGAAAGGAATGAACTATTACTAAGAGAATTATGCTTGAAGAAAAATTTGGTTAGTCATGCCTTTTTTCTTAAATGTCTGTTTTTCTTAATGTAATTATGTTTTGCATAGAGAGATTAGATTAGTCCTTAAAAGTAAATATTTAAGGGGCACCTGGGTGGCTCAGTGGGTTAAACGTCGGGTCATGATCTGTGCTGACAGCTCAGGTCATGATCTGTGCTGACAGCTCGGAGCCTGGAGCCTGCTTCAGATTCTGTGCCTCCCTCTCTCTCTGCCCCTCCCCCTCTCATAGTCTGTCTCTCTCAAAAATAAACAAAAAATTTTTTTAAGTAAATATTTAAGTATTTATTTAACAAATATATATTGAGGCCCTAGGCACCGTAATAGGTGCTAAGGCTGGTAGTGACCAACTGGGGGCACCTTTGTGGCTCAGTCAGTTAAGCATCCGATTCTTGGTTTTGGCTCAGGTCATGATCTCGCAGTTCATGGGATTGAGCCCTGTTGCATTATGCACTGACAGCACAGAGCCTGCTTGGGATTCTCTCTCTCTGCTTCATCCTGCTCATACTCTCTCTTTCTCTCTCAAAATAAATATTTAAAAAAAATAGTGACCAACCAGATAGCCCCAACCCTTGGCATTGCTTATTAGTCTAGTGTGTAAGACTCATTAGAAGGCATTTTAACTTAACTAAAGAAATAATTCTAAGTCTTTTTTTCTTGATATGTGAATATAAAATACAGTAGAACTACAAAAATACATTTACAGAGCATTCTTTTATTTGCATTTCATATTGTGTTTACTCATTTTTTACCATAAAGTGTGATCACTAAATAAAAAAAGAGGAAAAGTAGTGATAAAATGTTGAAAGTGGACCTAATGAGAGGAGAAAAAATTATAAATTTGTATTATAAACCCAAGAAAATACTTAAGTTCTACATCAGGAAAAGAAATGGAGTATAGTATAATGGTTCTCTTTAATCAGTGTAAAGTACCTGGCATATATAATGTGCTCAATATATGTTAACTGTGATAATCCAGTTCTGAGTGTACAAAGCAGCAGTAAAATTGGAGCATGCAACTCTGTCCTGTGTTTCTAAGAAAGATTTTGAGCTGAGACAGGGGACATGTGGAGCACCAGTAGTGACACAGAAGATGGTGACCAAAAGCAGAGAAAAGGAACACCCATGTCCAAGGGATCCCCAGCCTCACGTGTCTCTAAAAGATGGCATCATTAGGACCCATCTTTTCTCAGCTGTGCGTGCACTGATCTTGTTGGTTCCTTAGAAAGTTTTAAGAGAATTGGTTTAGAAAATGAATTGGTCAAGGGGCACGTGGGTGACTCCATCCGTCAAGCGTCCAACTTTTGGTTTTGACCCGGGTCATGATCTCACGGTTTGTGAGATGGAACCCCACATCCGGCTCTGCACTGACAGCACAGAGCCTGCTTGGGATTCTCTCTCTCGCTCTCTTTGTGCCCCAGCCCTGCTCATTCACTCTGTCTCTTTCAAAATAAGTAAAATAAACTTTCAAAAGAAAAAAGAAAGAAAATGAATTGGTCAAAATTGGAATTCCAGGTGATGACTATGTTTTCAAGTATTGGTAATTTTGGTACATGTGTAGTAATTCTCAAAATTAATCTGTGCTTTCAAGCATTTTCTTCTTAACTAAAGTGTTTAGTATTTTTTCTGCTTTGTTTTGTTTTTTTTTGTTTTTTTTTTTTTTTTTTTGTTACTTCAGATATCCTTTTTGGGGAATTTAGTGAACTTTAGGATGGATTTACCACCTATATTTTTATTTTTATTTTTATTTTTTTAGAGAAAGTGTATGTATGCTTTTAACATTTCTTACTCATTTTAGCCAGTTATGTTTGAATGCTTCACTGATTTGACAGATGTTGATTAGCCATCTAGTCTTATTTTTGTTGGTGATAAAATAAAAAACCATAATGTCATGAATTTTTAAAATTTGTTTACAACTCTAAGTAAATTTTCTGAGCATCAAATGGGCCCAAAATGATATTTTCTACCATTAGATTGTGTATTAACTTTTATATGTTATATATACTGTATTTTTTAGTTTCCTTTAAACAATATTATTTAATTTTAAGATATTTTTAATTTTAACCCTTTTTTTTTTTTCAACGTTTATTTATTTTTTTGAGACAAGCTCCGAGCTGTCGGCACAAGCCCGACGCGGGTCTCGAACTCAGACCATGAGATCATGATCTGAGCCGAAGTTGGAGCTCAACCGACTGAGCCACCCAGGCGCCCCTATTAAAAATAGTTACACTCTTGGGGCGCCTGGGTGGCTCAGTCGATTAAGCGGCCGACTTCGGCTCGGGTCATGATCTCGCGGTCCGTGAGTTCGAGCCCCGCGTCGGGCTCTGTGCTGACAGCTCAGAGCCTGGAGCCTGTTTCAGATTCTGTGTCTCCCTCTCTCTGACCCTCCCCCGTTCATGCTCTGTCTCTCTCTGTCTCAAAAATAAATAAACGTTAAAAAAAAAAATTAAAAAAAAAATAGTTACACTCACTGCCACTACATGAAAAATCAGTCACTAGAAATATTCTTTTTTAACACTGGCTTCATCTGATTTACTTATTACTGAGACAATCAGTGAAACAGTATATTCAGAACACTAGACTTAAATAATTTAGCCTTATTCTCTCTCCAAAGCCAGAAAAGGGGTACTGTTACTACCAAATTGGACACCAGTTGGACAGCCAGTGATCACGAAAGGCTGATTTTTTTTTTCCTTCTGAATTTCCTTCTTCTGTAATTTGGTATACCCATCTCCTTAACTAGGAAATTTTAGGTACTTTCCTATTTATTTATGCATACACACCTCTTTGCCAGTCTTGTCAGTTCGATGATGATCCCTACTATTTTCAGTTAAAAATTGCTTACCTTATGGTATGTTAGATATACACTATCTCAAGTGTGCACATTATCTCAAGTGTGAGTTAACGTCTTAGTTTCTTACTCCGATCATTACCAAGTAGCTTATACTTTCCTAAGTAATTGGTTCTTGTTACTTGCCTGATGATAGGTTTGTTGATGCAACTCAGTGGTCAAGATGTTCATTAATCCCATTTGAATGTTTCTTAGTGTTCACCCTTTTACCTTTTTCTTCCTGAACAGCTTATTACAAGTTATTATAAGGTTAACCTTTTATTTTATTTTGGGTTTTGATGGTAGTAATATGTGTTTATTTTTGTTGCTTTTATTTTTTTGACATGGCAGGAATTGGTAATCATATTTATTAATTCTCTGAGGCTCTCAAATTTTTTTTATAAGGTGAGGGTACAAAAATAGATTGATAGGTATTTACATGCCCTTGGGACTGCTTATATCTTTAAGAGAAAAATAATTACATACTGTCTTGACAAACTCCAGTAATATGCAAGTGTATCCTTGAGTTAAAATGAATATGTATTTTATATCTCCAAATATATACATCTAATTTTTATAAATATGTTTATATGTAATACTCCATTTCTAAGAATTAACTTGACTGGAGTGAGGGATTTGGGAAAGTAGCGTTGTATAGACATTTCAACATTTGGACTGTTTTCTTTGTAGGAATATTTTTCAAGATGTCTTACACAGAGACACTCTAGTAAAAGCCTTCCTGGATCAGGTAAATGTTAAACCTAAGATTGTCAAAATGAATAGTATGACATACTATCTTTTTTAATATATACTACATTGCCTGTGCGCATGCGCTCTCTCTCGCTCTCTATATATATCTATATCATCATAGAATTAAGTTACTATCTTTTCGTAGTGTCTCATGTCTTTCCAAAGTGTCTACATGATTTTTCTTTTGATTTGTTAATGGCCATGGGCTGTATATTAACAATTAAAGATGCAGTATTCCCCACTTAAAATAATAAATGTCTTAATTCCAACCACTAACATATAACTCCAGGTGTTTTCTTTTGGGGAGGGGAGAAAGGTTTTTATTTGCCTTAATTGGGCCAAAATATCTTTAAAACTTGTATACTTGTACTGAAATAATAACATCTTTATTGTCTTATTCTTTTCAAAAATAATCTGCTTAATTAACATTTGAAGAAAATTATAGATTACATGGGACTTATTTCTTAATATAACAGAGCTGTGTCATAATATCATTCTGGGGATCAGGCCAGGAACAGGGTCATAGAAGTAGCTTTGAAATAATGAGGTCCTTAAGTTAACTCAAAATTTTGGAACCAGATCTGTGTGGTCTGTGACATATTGCAAAGTTCAGAGATAATTCACAACCATGCAATGAATTCCATGCTTCTCAAGCTGAATAAAATCATTCTATCATTACACATGTACCCTCAACACCCCAAGAGTAGAGAGAGAGAAGAAGACCTCAAAACCCTAGCCTATAAGCGTGGCTCAACTTCTGAGAGCTTGGATTTTATTTGGAGATATGGGCAGAAAAAGTTAAGTACACATCAGGATGCAAATTACATCATGATTCTTAATAAAGTAAATAAGGATATATATTTGAGGTAGTATGCAAAATTAGAGTCCATTTTCAAAGATAAAATAGAAAACTTCAGAAAAACATGATCGCCTCTAAATTCAGTACTTCCTGTCTGTTAGGGGCATCAGTAGGAATGGTTGTGGAAAGCTGCTCTAATGTGTGTTAGCTGCCAGACATTGTCAACACTGTGATAGAAATATGCTGTATAAGAAGATTTGGAGCAAATTATTTATTAAAATGTTTGATTTTCCTGTAGGTCTTTCATTTGAAGCCTGGTTTATCTCTCAGGAGTACTTTCCTGGCACAGTTTCTACTCGTCCTTCACAGAAAAGCCTTGACGCTAATAAAGTATATAGAAGATGATACGTAAGTAAAGCTATATGGAATAAAAACCTTTGTGCATTGTGCTTTGTTTTGTTCCTTTTGGATGTTTTCTATATATTTTTATGTATTTATGTATTTATATGTAAAAAGGATTTTTCTTCATTATTTATAGGCAGAAGGGGAAAAAGCCCTTTAAGTCTCTTCGGAACCTGAAGATAGACCTTGATTTAACAGCAGAGGGCGACCTTAACATAATAATGGCTCTAGCTGAGAAAATTAAACCAGGCCTCCACTCATTTATCTTTGGAAGACCTTTCTATACTAGTGTACAAGAACGAGATGTTCTAATGACTTTTTAAATGTGTAACTTATTAAATATATGTTGTCACCATGATGATTGCTGCTGAAGTAGCTCAGTGGTGTGGGAAACATCATTCCCTTGGGTCATGTCCCAGACTCCTACTTGGCAGTGCAGTTAAAGTTAGTTACACTACACTTGTCACAAGTCTGTCAGGGGACGTCCGGTGCATTGTTACAATGGATGCATCTTTTCCTAGGTGTGTTGTCTTGAGATACAGACTTATGTTTACAGTTAGAGTAAATGTTCCTGCTATCTTTTAAAGATATAATAATAAGATATGAACTTGACCACAACTACTGTTTTTGAAACTTACAATTCATGGTTTACATGTATCAAAGTGAAATCTGAGTTACTTTTCACAGATATAATACTAGTTGACTTTTCATCTCTTGGTATTCCTTGGTATGTAAGATTACTGTAATACTTTTATAATCAGCTGAAAATTAGAGCATCTGAATCATTTCAGTTCCACAAAAGGAACTTAGCTGGAACATAGGTTAAGTATTAGAAAGAATGTATTGATCAAGCAGATGTTTAATTCAAATTAATTATTAGATCCTCCTTTGTAGACTGGGTAGTCCTTAGGGTTCAATCTGTGTAGAAACATCAGTATGTGTAGTCCGGATTATGGCAAACCAGTCAGGGTATTTGTGTGTTTCTGTGTGTGTGTGGGGGTGTGTGTGTGTGTGTGTGTGTGTGTGTGTGTGTGTGTGTTGAGCTCTGTCAAAGACAATAGAGGAAATTGGATTTTATGTTTTAGTAGTTATTGCAAACTATTTAAATTAATTTTTATTATTTTTGAGCCAAATTGAAATGTGTACCTCCTGTGCCTTTTTTTTCTTGGAAAATATAATTACTTGGAAGAAGTTCAGATTACACTAGTCAGTCATTTTTATCTTGTTTTCCTCCTGCATAGTCTTACCCTCATTTGACAGTTGTAACTCCAAGATTATGAAATGCAATGGAGAATATACTAACTAGTAAGATCCTTTTACAGGAACAGAGAACAATATCTTGTCCTTTTCCTTCTCAAATTTCTGCCCTTACTTTTGAGGTTATTGCCAGGTCTATTTGCCTCTGCATCATGTGAGGAAAACAGGAGAAACTTTATTGATGTGCTATTTTACTAGGTGCTACTTTGGCAGAACTAAGTGGTCAATTTCTTTTGTTTCTTTAATGTCTTTGGACCATTGTGCTAGCTGTAAACTGACTAATATAATTCTTTGCTAGAACCGTTTTGACATAATAGTATATACAAGCATAAAAATTATTTTTATTTAAAACTGTGGAAGTTACACAAAAGGGAAAAGTATTTATAAGAAAGGGATAAAAGTGACAGAGCCTCTCTGCCATTGCTCACCAAATGGAACCAAAACTAACATGTTATGTTCTGAAAGGTCCTAATTACCTTTCACATCACTAATAAGAAGGGTGTAGACATCTTGATTTTTAGACACAAACCGAATGAGATGACTGGTGCTCTGTGGTGCACTCATGAAAGAATTTACAGATACCACCTTATTGCACCCCTTACTCAGTGCTTCTTATGTGATTGATTATTAAAGAGTGCTGACCGATTATTTTCTTTTGCTGGTTTATTGTACTGTTACATGGAATGCAAGTTGTACAGTGAAGTAAGTTATTAAAGCATGTGTAAACATTGTTATATATCTTTTCTCCTAGGTGGAGAATTTTGAATAAACTGTCTTTGAAATTTTGTGTCCAACATTTATTTGTTCAGAAAAGCAGTATTATGACAATGAAGACTGATTGGTTTCCTGTTTAGCTGACAGTCTGTGTTGTATCTAAATTGTTTTTTTAATTGTTGTCTCTTTTGAAAGAAAATGAATTTGAAGCTTCTATATAATGCTGGAATCTTATGTTGTTTTTATTACTTTTTTAACTTTCTGCTTAACTCCCAGGATTGCATTTTGATTTTTAAAGTCATGTATTAATATTTCAAATGTAAGGTAATGCTTGAGTAATTTTTCTAATCCTTTTCTTTGTTTTTTATTTTTATTATTTTTTTTTTAATTTTTTTTTTCAACGTTTTATTTATTTTTGGGACAGAGAGAGACACAGAATGAACGGGGGAGGGGCAGAGAGAGAGGGAGACACAGAATCAGAAACAGGCTCCAGGCTCTGAGCCATCAGCCCAGAGCCTGATGCGGGGCTCGAACTCACGGACCGCGAGATCGTGACCTGGCTGAAGTCGGACGCTTAACCGACTGCGCCACCCAGGCGCCCCATGTTTTTTATTTTTAAAAAAAAAATTTTTTTTCAACGTTTATTTATTTTTGGGACAGAGAGAGACAGAGCATGAACGGGGGAGGGGCAGAGAGAGAGGGAGACACAGAATCGGAAACAGGCTCCAGGCTCTGAGTCATCAGCCCAGAGCCTGACGCGGGGCTCAAACTCACGGACCGCGAGATCGTGACCTGGCTGAAGTCGGACGCTTAACCGACTGCGCCACCCAGGCGCCCCTCTAATCCTTTTCTAAGTTGAAGTTATTTCTTCTAGGTGTCCAAAATGAAAACACAAGGAATCTAAATTTTGTAATCTGGATAAAAAAGTGAAATTGACAGTTTTACTCCGGGGGGGGGGGGAGAAAAAAAAAGGATTTGATAAACATAATAGTTGAGTTGGAAGTTTCCTTTAAAAGAAGGCTGATTCATTGCACGCTAAGATTCTCAAAGAAAAATCGTCAAGTTCATATAATGCTGTAAAGTAAAAATGAGACAGTAACTCCTATGCTCTATTTCTGTAATGCTGCAGGTTGAGCAGGAGGGTAGTGATGGTTACTCTTAGCAAGCACTGTTTTGGTTTTGAAGTGGAATTGTACAATTGATGTTTCTCCTGTGATCTGCAGGGGATGGCCTAAAGTACCAGGACCACCCCCAGTTAATACACACTGCCCACTGGACTTTCTCAGTGTATCGTCACAACACTCTAAGGTAGCTATTATTATTTCTACTTTACAAATGAGGAAACATATCTTAAAGAAATATATGCGGCCCACGGTCATCAGCTAGTTAAGTTAGATTTCATCCTAAACAGTACATATTGCCATGCAGCACAGCACCTAATGCAGTTCCTCTGCATTGGAGGGAAGGGAAGGAAGCAAGTACTATGGGCGTCCCAGCCCTCCGCAGTGCCCAACAGTGATTACCTGCTGGGTTGCTTGGAGAAGTTACATAACCTCTCTGAGGATCATTTTTTTTAAATATTTGAAATTGAAGGCATGATTGATACCTCCTGATTGTTACAAGAGGATTTAATGAGATTATCTAAGGTGCTTAGGTCAGTACCTGACCAGAGCTCCAGTGCTTTTTTATCTAATCTGAAAATCTCTACCTTTTAATTACCTAATTAATCATGTTTTAGAACATTTACATTTAACATGATTTTGATATGGTTTAGGTTAAATCTATCATCTTTGTTTATTTTTTTAATTTTGATCCATTTGTTCTTTGTCTTTTTCTGTTTTGTGTTATTTTTCATGATTCCTTTTTATCTCTTCTTGGCTTATTGTAACTCTGCTTTTAAGTGATTGTTAGTGTAGTATACTAACCTATATATACACATATATATGGATGTATATAAAGGTCTATACTATACATACATTTTTAACTTCTTTTTTTTATTTTATTTTTTATTATTTAAAATTTACATCCAAATTAGCATATAGTACAACAATGATTTCAGGAGTAGATTCCTTAGTGCCCTTTACCCATTTAGCCCATCCCCCTCCCACAACCCCTCTAGTAACCCTCAGTTTGTATTCTGTATTTATGAGTCTCTTATGTTTTGTCCCCTCCCTGTTTTTATATTATTTTTGTTTCCCTTCCCTTATGTTCATCTGTTTTGTCTCTTAAACTCCTCATATGAGTGAAGTCATAGGATTTTTCTCTTTCTCTGACTGACTAATTTCACTTAGCATAATACCCTCCAGTTCCATCCACATAGTTGCAAATGGCAAGATGTCATTCTTTTTGATTGCCGAGTAATACTCCATTGTATATATATACCGTATCTTCTTTATCCATTCATCCATAGATGGACATTTGGGCTCTTTCCATACTTTGGCTATTGTTGATAGTGCTGCTATAAACATGGGGGTGCATGTGTCCCTTCGAAACAGCACACCAATATCC
The DNA here is from genome assembly GCF_028749965.1 of Puma concolor. Lineage (NCBI taxonomy): Eukaryota > Metazoa > Chordata > Mammalia > Carnivora > Felidae > Puma > Puma concolor. The sequence continues at coordinate 51,320,546 of NC_141679.1, read as the reverse complement.
CTTTGATAAATAGTTAGTAGTGCAATTGCTGGGTCATAGGGTAGTTCTCTATTTTTAGTTTTTTGAGGAAGCTCCATACTGTTTTCCAGAGTGGCTGCACCAGCTTGCATTCCCACATCAATGCAAAAGAGATCCTCTTTTTCCACATCCTTGCCAGCATCTTTTGTTGCCTGAGTTGTTGATGTTAGCCATTCTGACAGGTGTAAGGTGGTATCTCATTGTGGTTTTGATTTGTATTTCCCTGATGAGTGATGTTGAGCATTTTCTCATGTGTCAGTTGACCATCTGGATGTCTTTGGAGAAGTGTCTATTCATGTCTTTTGCCCATTTCTTCAGTGGATTATTTGTTTTTTGGGTGTTGAGTTTGAGAAGTTCTTTATAGATTTTGGATACTAACCCTTTATCTGATAATGTCATTTACAAATATCGTCTCCCATTCTGTTGGTTGCCTTTTAGTTTTGCTGATTGTTACCTTTGCTGTGCAAAAGCTTTTTATTTTGATGAGGTCCCAGTAGTTCATTTTTGCTTTTGTTTCCCTTGCCTCCGGAGACGTGTTGAGTAAGAAATTGCTGCAGCCAAAATCAGAGACGTTTTTGCCTGCCTTCTCCTCGAGGATTTTGATGGCGTCCTGTCTTACATTGAGGTCTTTCAACCATTTTGAGTTTATTTTTGTGTATGGTGTAAGAAAGTGGTCCAAGTTCCTTCTTCTGCATGTCGCTGTCCAGTTTTCCCAGCACCACTTGCTGAGGAGACTGTCTTTATTCCATTGGATATTCTTTCCTGCTTTGTCAAAGATTAGTTGGCCATACGTTTGTGGGTCCAATTCTGGCTTCTCTATTCTGTTCCATTGATCTGAGTGTCTGTACTTGTGCCAGTACCATACTGTCTTGATGATTACAGCTTTGTAGTGTAGCTTGAAGTCTGTGATTATGATGCCTCCTGCTTTGGTTTTCTTTTTCAAGATCGCTTTGGCTATTCGGGGTCTTTTCTGGTTCCATACAAATTTTAGGATTATTTGTTCTAGCTCTGTGAAGAATGCTAGTGTTATTTTGATAGGGATTGCATTGAGTATGTAGACTGCTTTGGGTAGTATCGACATTTTAACAATATTTGTTCTTCCTATCCAGGAGCATGGAATCTTTTTCCATTTCTTTGTGTCTTCTTCAATTTCTTTCATAAGCTTTCTATAGTTTTCAGTGTATAGATTTTTCACCTCTTTGGTTAGATTTATTCCTAGGTATTTTATGGGTTTTTTTTTTTTGTGCAACTGTAAATGGGATTGAATCCTTGATTTCTCTTTCTGTCGCTTCATTGTTGGCATATAGGAATGCAACCGATTTCTGTGCATTGATTTTATATCCTGCAACTTTGCTGAATTCATGAATCAATTCTAGCAGTTTTTTGGTGGAATCTTTTGGGTTTTAGATAGAGAGTATCATGTCATCTGCAAAGAGTGAAAGTTTGACCTCCTCCTGGCCGATTTGGATGCCTTTTATTTCTTTGTGTTGTCTGATTGCAGAGGCTAAGACGTCCAATACTATGTTGAATAACAGTGGCAAGAGTAGACATCCCTGTGTTGTTCCTGACATTGGGGGAAAGCTCTCAGTTTTTCCCCATTGAGGATGATATTAGAGTTGGGTCATTCATATATGGCTTTTATGATCTCTAAGTATGCTCCTTCTATCCCTACTTTCTTGAGGGTTTTTATCAAGAAAGGATATTATATTTTGTCAAATGCTTTCTCTACATCTATTGAAAGGACCATATGGTTCTTGTCCTTTCTTTTATTGATGAGATGAATCACGTTAATTGTTTTGTGGATATTGAACCATCCCTGCATCCCAGGTATAAATCCCATTTGGTCATGGTGAATAATTTTTTTAATGTATTGTTGGATCCTGTTGGCTAATATCCTGTTGAGGATTTTTGCATCCATGTTCATCAGGGAAATTGGTCTATAGTTCTCCTTCTTAGTGGGTTCTCTGTCTGGTTTTGGAATTAAGGTAATGCTGACTTCATAGAAAGAGTTTGGAAGTTTTCCTTCCATTTCTATTTTTTGGAACACCTTCAAGAGAAGAGGTGTTAACTTTTCCTTAAATGTTTGGTAGAATTCCCCTGGAAAGCCATCTGGCCCTGAGTCTTGTTTTTTGGCAGATTTTTGATTACTAATTCAATTTCCTTACTGGTTATGGGTCTGTTCAAATTTTCTATTTCTTCCTGTTTCAGTTTTGGTAGTATATGTTTCTAGGAATTTGTCCATTTCTTCCAGATTGCTCATTTTATTGGCATATAATTGCTCATAATATTCTCTTATTATTGTTTTTATTTCTGCTGTGTTGGTTGTGATCTCTCCTCTTTCATTCTTGATTTTATTTATTTGGGTCCTTTCCTTTTTCTTTTTGATCAAACTGGCTACTGGTTTATCAATTTTGTTAATTCTTTCAAAGAACCAGCTCCTGGTTTCATTGATCTGTTCTACTGTTTTTTTGGTTTTGACAGCCTTAATTTCTGCTCTAATCTTTATTATTTCCTGTCTTTTGCTGGTTTTGGGTTTTATTTGCTGTTCTTTCCCAGCTCCCTAAGGCATAAGGTTAGGTTGTGTATCTGAGATCTTTCTTCCTTCTTTAGGAAGGCCTGGATTGCTATATACTTTCCTCTTATGATTGCCTTTGCTGTGTCCCAGAGGTTTTGGGTTGTGGTGTTATCATTTTCATTGACTTCCCTATACTTTTTAATTTCCTCTTTAACTGCTTGGTTAGCCCATTCATTCTTTAGTAGGATGTTCTTCAGTCTCCAAGTATTTGTTACCTTTCCAAATTTTTTCTTGTGGTTGATTTCGAGTTTCATAGTGTTGTGGTCTGAAAATATACACGGTATGATCTCGATCTTTTTGTACTTACTTAGGATTAATTTGTGTCCCGGTATATGGTCTATTCTGGAGAACGTTCCATGTGTACTGGAGAAGAATGTGTAATCTGCTACTTTACGATGAAATGTTCTGAATATATCTGTTAAGTCCATCAGGTCCAGTGTGTCATTCAAAGCCATTGTTTCCTTGTTAATTTTTTGATTAGATGATCTGTCCTTTGTTGTGAGTGGGGTGTTGAAGTCTCCTACTATTATGGTATTACTATCGATGAGTTTATGTTTGTGATTAATTGATTTATGTATTTGGGTGCTACCACATTTGGCGCATAAATGTTTATAATTGTTAGGTCTTCTTGGTAGATAGATCCCTTGATTATGATATAATGCCCATCTGCATCCCTTGATACAGTCTTTATTTTAAAGTCTAGATTGTCTGATATAAGTATGGCTACTCCCGCTTTCTTTTGTTGACCATTAGCATGATAGATGTTCTCCATCCCCTTATTTTCAATCTGAAAGTGTCTTTAGGTCTAAAGTGGGTCTCTTGTAAACAGCATATAGATGGATCTTGTTTTCTTATCCATTCTCCTACCCTATGTCTTTTGATTGGAGCATTGAGTCCATTGACATTTAGAGTGAGTACTGAAAGATATGAATTTAATGCCATTATGATGCTTATAGAGTTGGAGTTTTGAGTGGTGTTCTCTGATCCTTTCTAATCTTTGTTGCTTTTGGTATTTATTTATTTTTATCCATATATTTTCATCTTTTCTCCCCTCAGAAAGTCCCCCTTAAAATTTCTTGCAGGGCTGCTTTCATGGTCACAAACTCCTTTAATTTTTGTTTGGGAAACTTTTTATTTTTCCTATTTTGAATGACAGCCTTGCTGGATAAAAATTCTTGGCTGCATATTTTTCTGATTCAGCACATTGAATATATCCTGCCACTCCTTTCTGACCTGCCAAGTTTCTGTGAATAGGTCTGCTGCAAACCTATCTGTCTTCCCGTGTAGGTTAAGGACTTTTTTTCCCTTGCTGCTTTCGTGATTCTCTCCTTGCCTGTGTGTTTTGTGAATTTGACTATAATATGCCTTGTTGATGCTCGGTTTTTCTTGAATCTAATGGGAGTCCACTGTGCTTCCTGGATTTTGATGTCTGTGTCTCTCCCCAGGTTAGGAAAGTTTTCTGCTTTGATTTGCTCACATAACCCTTCTATCCCTATTTCTCTCTCTTCCTCTTCTGGGACCCCTGTGATTCTGAAGTTGTTCCTTTTTAATGAGTCACTGATTTCTTTAATTCTTAAATCATGCTCTTTTGCCTTAATCTTCCTCTTTTTTTCTGCTTCATTATTCTCTATAAGTTTGTCCTCTATATCACTGATTCGCTGTTCTGCCTCATCCACCCTTGCCGCTGCTGCATCCATCCAAGATTGCAGCTCAGTTACATTTTTAATTTTTCTATTTTTTACTTCTTTTATCTCTGCAGAAAGGGATTCTAACCTATTTTCAACTCTACCTAGTATTCTTATTATCATAATTCTAAATTCTGGTTCAGACATCATGCTTCTATCTGTGTTGGTTAAGTCCCTGGCTATTGTTTCTTCCTGCTCTTTCCTTTCAGGTGAATTCCTTTGTTTTGTCATTTTGAAGGGAGAAAAGGAATTAATGAGGTAAAAAAATTAAAATTAAATAAAATTAAAATTTTTTTAAATATTAAAATTAAAAAATTAAAAACAAACACACACACAAAAGATAATCGAATAAATGATGCTATATCCTAGGTGTGTTTTGGTCTGGGTGCTGAAAGTGGCTTGATAGATGAGAGAAAAAGGGAAAAGAAAAAGAGAAATCATTTAAAAATTTGGAAAAATGAATACACTGAAGTAGACTAAAATGAAATTATGGAAGTAAAATAGAATTTGAAAAAATTTACACAAAAGTAAAAAATATAGTAGAAAAAAATTAAAGAAAAAATATTCTTAATAAAAATTGAAAATAAAAATGACTTTTTCCTCTTTCTGTATTCAAGAAAAAAACAAAACAAAAAAGAGAAAAAAGAAAGAAAATTGAATAGATGGACTGGCTAACAGACTGAAATACGACTGAAATTACTTCGTTTTCCCCTAGAAGTCAAACTATGAAGCACTTTATAGTCCAGAAACTAAGTAGGCTGTGAGACTTGTATTCTTGAAGAGTGAGGCTGGCCCATTTGGGCAGGGCTTAGTGTAACGACTCCGTTCTCCACTGGATGGCGCTGCTTAGCTTACTGGGGTGGATTTTTGTGGCACTTGTAGGTGGGTATACACATAAGTGGAAGTGGTGAAAGTGGTGTCACCCAGCTACCCAGTCTCTAGTATCAGAACTCTGTTCTCCCCAGTCAGCAAACACACACCTGTCCTTTGTCTTCAGCTTCCATCCACTCCCCACTTTTACATAGTCCATGACCAAGCCCCATGCAGCACCTCCCTCCCGAGTTTTGTCTCAGATGCGGCTGTTTTTCCCGGTACGTTACTTCTGAGGGACTGCGGCCTTGACCTGTTCTGCCCCTTTGTGGAGGATCTCACCAAGCAATGGCTTAGTGCTGGCCACATCCAGGAACGTTTGCGGGACCATGCTGCTGCCGATGCCCAGAGACCGGCCAGCTGCCAGCCCTCCCCAGAAAAAGTTCGCAAGATAGTGTAGGAGCAGCATTTCAGGGATTATGGAAAATCACAACACACATCTGGCACCAGGCTTCACCCTTAACGATCTTGTTCCAGCACCAGCGAATGTGGTTGTTCTCTGGGGTCTGCTGGGACCACGTGGCCTCACAGCCTCTACCAAATGTCCTTCCAGCAGTGGAACCACTTATCCTGGTGTGGACCAAGAACCTCTTGGACCCCACTCTGCTCCTAGGGATTCGCCCTTCCCACCAGAGCACCTCCAGGTATTGGGCTGCAGAGTTTGAGACTCTGTGCTCCCCCTGTTTATAGTCTTAATGGAATTTAAACCTTCTCCTTTCTCCTTTCTCCCTTTTTAGTTCAGTCCCTGCAGCTGTTTCCAATTTTCCCCTTTCTCTGCAGCTGCTTTTGGGGAGGGGTGCTTTTCCCGTATTCTCCCCCCACCCCCAGTCTCCATCCTCTCTCCACTCGCAAAACCACCTCCCTTCCCACGCCTTCTTGCTCCCTGAGTTCACCTCTCTGTGCCACGTACCTGATGAATTCTGTGGTTCAGGTTGTGCAGATTGTTGTGTTAATCCTCCAACCAGTTTTCTAGGTGTACAGGATGATTTAGTGTTGGTCTGGCTTTATTTCATGGACACGAGACACACAAAAAAACTTCCATGCTGTTCTGCCATCTTGGCTTCTCCCTCCATACATTTTTAACTTCTCAGTCTATATTCAAGTAATGTACTACCCAACATATAGTTTAAGAACTTTTCAGTAGTATAATTCCATTTCTCCCTTCCCACATTTGGTGCTATTGTGGCCTCAGATTTTAGTTCTACATATGCTATAAGCTCAATGCTTTATTACTAATATTTTTACTTAATTATCTTTTAAAGAGATTTAAGTGTAAATATTCTAAGTTAAAAGGTAGAAAGTGTCAAATTGGATTAAAAAAAAACAAGATCCAACTGTATGCTAACAAGACCCATGTTTTTTTTTAATGTTTATTAATTTCTGAGAAAGAAAGAGACAGCATGAGTGGGGGAGGGTCAGAAAGAGAGGGGGACAGAACCTGCAGCAGGCTCCAGGCTCCAAGCTGTCAGCACAGAGCCTGATGTGGGGCTTGAACCCACAGACCAAGATCATGACCTGAGCCGAAGTCAGGCATTCAACTGACTGAGCCACCCAAGTGCCCCCCAACAAGACACATCTTAAAAATAAAGGACAGATTAAAAATAAAAAGATTTAAAAAGATACACCATACCAATACTAATAAAAAGAAAGCAGGAGTAACTGTAATTAGTATCACAAAAGCATATTTTAGAGCAAAGAATATTACCAGAAAGAATATTTTGTAATACTAAAGGAGTCAGTTCAGCAAGAGGACATAACAACCCTTAGTGCTTGTTTACCTAGTAACAGCTTCAAAATACACAAAGCAAGAACTGTAAGGAGAAGTAAACAAATCTATAATTATAGCTAGAGATTTAAAGACTCTCAATGTTTGATGGAACAAGAAGACAAATTTTAGAACTAGATTGTGCACAGACTCCATTTTAATGAAAGACTTTGAAGAAAATCTATATCCAAATCAGGATATAAAGACTTGAATAAGACTATCAACCAACTTGATGTGACATTTATAGAACACAGCTGTACTCAACAACAGTAGATTATACATTATTTTCAGGAGTACATGGAACACCAAGATAGACCATATTCTGGGCCATTAAACAAATCTCAATAAGTTAAAAGGATTCAAGTCATACAAAGTTTGTTCTTTGACCACAACGGAATTACTACTTGGAAACTAGCACTTGTAATACAAGATTAGATGATCTCTAAATTGTGTGTGTTTGGGGGACAAGGGGAAATGGATTGGAAAGCAAAAAGGTATCAGAATGTTGTGGAATGATTTTTATGAATAGTGGAACTCAGACAAGCTATGCTGGAGAAGATCTATACAATGCACATATTTGACATAGATCTTGTAGCCAGAACATAATTCTGAAATTATGAAAACTACTTTTCATATATAATAAAACTACTTGTCAATATTAAGAAGACAACCCAATGTTTTTAATGCCCAAAAGATTCAAGCATATATTTCACACTAATACATAAATGGCCAATCATTACCTAAAATCATGCCAAATATTGTCACGGAATGAAAATTAAAACTAACATAGTTAAAGGTTGATAATTATTAGGCTGTGGAGCAACTGAAATTCTCATACAAAGTATTAAAGCCACTTTTGACTATCTTTGAGCAGTCTCGTGAAGTTCAATACATATTGCCATATAACCCAGCAATTTCACTCCTAAATATTTCCCCAAGAGAAATGAAAAAATGTCCACAGAAATATTTGCACACAACTGTTCATAGAAGCTATATTCATAAAAGTACCAAAATGGAAACAGCCCAGATGACCATCAATGTAGAAATGGATAAACAAATTATAATATATTTATAACATGGAATAAATACACTGGAATAAAAAGGAATGAACTGCTGAAATACGTAACAAAATCTCAAAAACAGTACACTGAGCATAAACATACAAAAGAGCATGGTACAGGGTGTGTTGTAGGGGCTATGCTACCATGAAACTGAGAGTGAATGTCTGTTCCAGTTTGCATCTTAGGACCTCCCTAATCCCAGCCTGAGAGTACTTATTGTATAACTGTAAACCTCAACAGGCAAAACTAATCTGTTGTGACGTGGGCCAAGAATGGATGGTATTTACTGCAAAGGGCCCAAGGGATCTCTTGGGAGTGATGAAAATGTTCGGTATCTTGATTGGGGTGATGGTTACATAGGTGTAAACATTTATCAAAATCTAGTAAACTAGAAAAAAGTGGAACTCATCCTGCCTTGAATGTCTCCCCATCTCAACCCATTCTTCACACTGACAACAGCATGATCCTTGTACAATCTCATGGTCATTTCTGTTTAATAACTCTGCATCATTTACAAAATCAATCCAAAATCTTTGCCGCACACTATCTATTCAACTCTAACCTCGCTTCTCACTTGCTAATGCATTCTCTTTTGTTGGATCTGTTACATTATTCCTTTGCTTCTCTGTTTCCATGGCTAGGCTAGAGAACAAAACCTATCTTTACATTTTTGTATCTCAATGCATAGCATGGTATCAGGCACAGGGCATGCTTCCCAAAAAACATTAGCTAAATAAATATAATGAGTATATTAAATATGATTTTCTTTGTCTTCTCCAAAAGAATCTGTCCCTGCAAATTAAGGAAACTGCTCTTTATATAATCAGAAACATTTTCCCCCCCAGAAAGACCTTCGTTAAAATTGAACCTATGCTGGGGCACCTGGGTGGCTCAGTCAGTTAAGCACCCGACTTTGGCTCAGGTCATGATCTCACAGTTCATGAGTTCGAGCCCAGTGTTGGGGCTTTGTGCTGACGGCTCAGAGCCTGTAACCTGCTTTGGATTCTGTGTCCCCCTCTCTCTCTGCTCCTCCCCCCGCTCACACTCTCTCTCTCTCTCTCTCTCTCAAAAATAAATGTTAAAAAAAAAAAACATTAAAATTGAGCCCATGCACAATGTAGCTCTAAAATTTCAAAGACCTTAAGGATGTTCAATCTTTTCAAAGAAGTAATATCCTATCATTTGCTGTTGCTGCATTTGTGCCTCGCTATCTCCTCTCTTGCTGAAATGTTCTTTTTGAATTAATAGCTTGATAAATGGCTAAGCAGTTTTCATCAGGCCAATTAGGACAGTGGTAAGTATTTATCTGTGGAGTATGGATATTTAAGAAATCTGATCCATTATTTAGAAAATCACTCCTGATCTCAGAGTTGGCTCAAACTGGCACCTTCTGGCATTTGCTTGTGGGTGGGGAGTATGGAATGCTTTGAAACCTGAATGGATTTGTCAAGTTTTAAAACTCCCTTATGGTTAGAGGAAAACAACATTCATTGTTTAAAAACACCATTGTTTGTTTTTTCTGCTTTTCTGTTCTTTGGAGCCTGAATCTGCGAAAACATTCACGCCCAGAATTTTGCTTCATGTACGTCTCCAAATCTGTTTCTGGAGACGTTAGTGATGTGGAAACCTTTTTATCGTGTGATTATTTAGAATGTTCAGGACAAATTGAAAAAGTCCATTTAATGCTCATACTGTATTCTATGGAGAAAGACTAGATTCTGTCATAGGCAGAGTAGAGTTGATAGGAGTGTGGGTCCTGGAGCTGAGACATCTAAAACTCAAATCTCTGTTTTTCTACTTCATGGCTGTGTGACCTTGGACAAGCTATTTAACCCCTCTGTCCTGCTTCAACATTCTCGTCTATTCAATAGGCATGAGAATAGAGTAGGTCCAGGACAGCCACAGTTAATGTTGTCACAATAGATTAGGTTTGCCTGTTGTAGAGTTTCACATGAATGGAATTCTATAGCAAGTACTTGTCTTATATATCCTTGCATCCCCAGCTTCCAGCATGGGACTGGTGGTGGGGGGGGGGGGGGGGTCCTAAGATGCAAACAGGAACAGACATTCACTCTCAGTTGTTTGACGAATAAGTGGGTTAATACATGCAGAATGCTTGGAAGGGTAGTGGGCAAAGAGTAATCAATAAAACTGAGTTGCAGCTCTTACCATCATTATCCTCATCATTAAGGAACTGAATGTAGAATGCCCATATCTGATTATTCAACTGCAACTTACAGCGTGATTCCAGGAGATATAACTTCAGTAGCAACATTATTTTATTAATGTTAAATAATAAACATTATTAACACTGACTGTTAATAGTCACTACCTCACTGCATAGAACACAGCACTACCTCACTGCATAGAACAGAGAGCATTGCCTGAGGACAAAGTCAGTCTAGGGCATGAAAGAGTGTGTGTGAGGTACTATCCAGAAGCCTCATCCTGTTTTTCAACTCTGTCCCCACCATTGCCACTGCCACTATCAGGACCTCTCATTTCCCATTCACATTAACTCAACAGCTTCCTCCCTTCTGGTCTTTTCACACAGACCTCACCCGCCTCGATCAATCCATTTTCTCCACAGAAGGCCAAAAATGATCTTTCTAATAGAATCTCCTCCTTGTTCTTATTCACTTGCTTTAAAAAAACCCTCAGCGACAACCTTGGACACAACATAAAGCCCACACTCCATGGTGAAGCACAAGGACCTTTGGGATCTGACCCAGAGAGCCCCTCCACCCTTTGCTGTCACCACTCCTGCTCTCTCCTTCCTTTGAGGAGCTGTTGGTAGTTCCCCAACTCTCGTCACTCCCATTGTTGACTGGTGCACGTGCTGCCCCTGCTGCCAGGCATACACATGTCTTCCCCCTGATGAACTTTACTTGCCAATCTGGATTCGCCTATGGTTGAGAGCATGTCTGTGCACTAGCTCATTCCCAATCACCTGGCACATAGTATGTGTGTTGAACTAATTACCTTCCCTTCAGGACTCCTTTAAGTCTCTCTGCTTAGAGTTCTAGCATGGCACTTAAGTCATTATTATGCATCATTCTTATGGATTTGTCTTCCATCATACTGAACTTCACAAGGCTAGTCCTTATCTTATACATTCTTGCATCCCCAGCTTCCAGCATAATGCCTTCCATGAAGCAGAAACTTAGAAATTTCTAAAAGAATGAATAGTATTCATAGACCATTAATCTCAGGTTTAAAGTTCATTCCAATTCTGAAGTGAGGGAATGTGTGGACCTTCTTGGCCATTCTTGGATATTATCCTGATAATACTACTGACATTTTAAGCAAAAGTTTGCACATTTGTGCATTTTTCTGGGTAATGGGTCCATAGCCTCAATCAGATTCTCAATGGGGTTTCTGATCCCCCTAAAAGTTAAGAACATATGCCCTTGGGGCACCTGGGTGGCTGAGTCAGTTAAGTGTCTGGCTTCAGCTCACGTTGCGATCTCAGGGTTTGTGAATTTGGGCCCCACATCAGGCTCTCTGCTGTGAGCGCGGAGCCCCCTTCGGATCCTCTGTCTCCCTCTCTGTCCCTCCCCTGTTCTCATGCACTCTCTCTCTCTCTCAAAAATAAACAGTTGAAAAAGAAAGATTTATATAAAGAACACATGTCTTTAAGAGTTGTTTTTAAAAACCAGTTGTGAAATACAAAGTTTGCAAGGTAGTTTGATGAGTCAGCCCATTTAACTCAGATGAGGTAGAGGGTTGTGCCCCTACGCACTGCCTCTAGCAATCTCTGCTGCTGGACCGTGTGGTGGTTCCAATTGACTGCAGCGGGTGTTCTCCTGGATGAATATCCATCTATGGTGTCTCCTCCTACACACACCTGTAGAAGCAGTTTGACACTCATTTGCATGGCCTCCGTGGTTCTAGAAGCATCAAGCATTTCAGCTCCTGGGCCCAGCAGCACAGTGTTTTAACCCAGCATTCAGTGTATAGAGGCTGTTCTGTTCAAAGCCGAGAACCATCTTTGACCCTCTTTGACTAGACATTTTCTCGGGCTTCCATCAAGAGATTGGCAGTGTTTTCTAATGCAGACGCACACAAAGAAGAGACGAGAGCTTCTCTAAGAAGCTAAGAAAAAGCACATTTTAAAAATAACTTGAGCAAATGAATTCATTCTGGCAAAAGCAAACTCGCTCTGTAAAATAAACTTCTTTAGAGTTTCTCAATAGCAGGTCCTGAAAACATAAACAACCCCAGGGTCCACATGAGCTAAGACACTCACTGAACAAAGTTCCTGGCCCAAATTCTGTCAAAATAAAGAACACCTTATAAAACTAGGAGTCCATGACCATCATGTGAGAACAACATGAGGGGGTGGGGGGATGACCCAGCCCAAGGACAGTGAGAAAGTCTTATGATTAGATCCTCAAAATGCTGGCTTTCCAAGACCAAACCTGAAGTGATGAGGGACAGGGGACTATAGCTCATGACTCAGGCCCCTGCTCAGATCCTACCAGGCCCCTGCCTTCCCTAGGGAGAACCAGAGTCTACCAACTCTCATGAAGTCAGAGGCAGCCCCTGAGAGTTTTACCATGTGTTCTGTTGACAAGATAATGGTTCCATTGAAATTGTAATAACATACTTAGCTGAAGGAGCCCAGACCCTTATAATAACTTCATGTCCAGCCATAGTTTTTCGAGCATAATAATATGTTCTTTCTAATGAGACCCATACTGTTCTAATGAACTTAAGCTGAATCTATCTGCACAAGAATAGCACTTGTTATAAACAATAAATACAGTGATTATCATTTTATATATGTGTAGCTCTCCTTCAAAACAAAGTATTTTCTCATTGCATGGTTGTAGTCTAGTCCTTTCTATGTGGGGAGCACTGTGCTAGAATCCATATCTTAGAACTTGGAGAAATTCAGAGAAGAGGCACCAGGATCATTTTTAAAGGCTGGAAAATAAAATTTATGGAAAAGCATTTTCTAAATATTGCTGTTATTTAATTGCAGAGATTTGGGAAATATTAGGATAAATCTGAACATTATATTTCATCTGTACAAAGGATCATGGTCAGATTAGCAGAGTTTATTGAGTAATGACTACATGCCCCGTGCTTGAGCAATTTCTCAGGCAACCCTCACAACAACCTCATAAAGTAAACTTCCCCATGTACATGAGGAGGACACTGATGCCTAGGTTAAATGATTGTCCAGACATGATAGATATTTTTCACAAATATCCTGCTTTTCTCTCTCTTTTCTCACCTGGAAGTTCAGTTGTACTTTCTCTTTCGGCGGAACCCAGGCATGACCACACAACTCTCTTCAGCCAATGAACAAAACAAGCAAATGTTGTTTTCAGACAGAAGGCTAGAGAGCTTTTCCCTCTTTAACTCTACCACAGTGACTATTAACATTCTGGAACATGGCAGCTCCACAGCCTGGGTCCTTCAGTGGGAGACACAGGAGCAGAGTCCCCTTACCACCCCCATCAACCCAAGATAAGCATGTTGCACAAGCATGACATTAACCTTTGCGGTTTTAAGCCACTGAATTCGCACCATTGTTTATGTAGCAAAACTTGACAATACTAAGTCACCCAGCTGACTGGAGCTTGACCTATTACCCACAGCTTATTCTAAACTAACAAGCTGTGCTGCCTTCTAGGTAGAGAATGATGGCTAAGTGTATTATTCTACCTAGTTTGAGGAGCGGGAAAAAATGGTCATTATCTGCAGTGACAGGGATCGAGATTCCCCAGGGGGGAAGTCAAGACATAAATAAATACAAGTGAGGAGGATCAGAGGAACTTCCATTGAAGATTTACTCAGAAGAGAAAACCAGTTAATGTTTTGATGTTATTTCCTTCTGGGCAGTTTAATGACACTTTGCATATATTTTCTCAAAGAGTTCTACTTAAGGGAACATTTTTTAGAGTTCCCGGCTTGGAACTGTGTTCTCTGCTTCAGAACCTCTCTCTAGTTTAGTCCGGCTTATTTGCCTATAGGACTCATAACAGTAACTTTCTCCTTTATTCTATGGTACTCGCTGTGGGCCTTATTGCCACCTACCAGGACCCCAAATATTGCTTTTGACTCCCCCCCCCACATCAGAACCTGAGGCAAAGACTTGATGCAGTTAGTTTATCTAGCCCAGGAAGCAGGAATGAGAAAAGGATGAGTGGGAGAAGAAGGAAGAAAAGCCAATATAAGGATGAAATATCAACTGGCCACTTGGGACTTGGATCTCTGTCATGTAAAGAATGCCTTCCGTCATTGTCCATCTCAAGGATAAGAGGACGGAGCATTTATTCACTGGCTCTCATTCACTGCTCGTTGTCCCTAGGGGCCTTAAGTAGCCTCCCTGCAGCACAGACACTGGCATCACTCCTGGGCTGAGCAAGCTCCCACAGCTGTGGGAAGTCTTGAGGCAGACAGTGAAATTACACCTAATGTGTGCTTAAGATATGGGAAACCAGCCACTATAAATGCACTGGAACTGAGGGAACCAGGGATGCTTTCTATACCAAACTCCATCCTTAAACACTAATCTCAGTTCTTACAGAGAGCTGATGGATGCAGGGTGATGACAAATGGGGACTGAGAATAAGATAGGCAGCCTGTATGAGCCCTGCACAAGTTTCCCAATGTCTAAAATGGGGGGGGGGGGGAGACGGTGGTGGTAGTGGTGGTGGTAATCATACCAAGGTCATTGTAAATATTTGGTCATTGTAAGTATTTGGTCCCAGCATCATTCCTAGCACATTCCAAGTGCTTGATAAATATGAGTTCCCTGCCGTCCATCTCCAGTAAATGCTGTAGGGCTATGCAAGCTGCTGAGACAAAGGTCTTGGGGGTCCTTCCAACTCTTCACTTGTGCTTTCATTTTGTTTTTTGATGTTGACTCTGCCTACAAGTTGAGCAGCCAGGAGGAGCAACTTCAAATGGAAACCTATGGAAACCTAGTTTAGCATCTGCTGACATCAACAGAACACAGGAACGCAACAAGACAAGGAAAAGGGATGAAAGTGTAATGCCATTTTAGAGAAAAGGAGAATTGTTCTTCTAGGACATTGGGTAGAAACCTTGTTCTTCTAGGACATTGGGTAGAAATCCTCGAGTTACCCAGCTGTTATAAGTCCTCTTCGGTACAAACTAACAAAGGAGGGAAGAGAAAGAAAGGAAGAAGGAAAGAGGGAGGGATATGGGGAGGGGAAGAAAAAGAATAAATAAAAGGAAGGAAATTATCCATTCATCTCTATAGAGACTCTACCTGAGCATTAGTAAGGCTTGGGAAAAAGTTTAACTAAAACTTTTCTAAAAACCTTTCAGAGAGATGTTTTTCCCCGGAAAAGCATCATCGAAGCTGTTCAATACCCAAGGCAAGTCTTTCATATCACTGGACATGAAACACTATCATATCTGAAACTGGCTGGAGGCCATTTAGAAGTCAATAATTATTTAGCCCAAGGGGCCTTCCAAATGGTGAAGTAGCATCTTAGGAGGAAATTAGTATTGAGCAGTGTATCAAATCTAATTGGAATCTTGAGGAAATGGGGTCTTGAGTAGGTAAAACAGCTGGAAGCTAAAGTAGGGCAGGACAAGTGATCCCCTCATTTCTGTGTCTTGCCTTAATTAGGGTGTGGAAAGGATAATCTTGTTTCTTTTTTAGGCCAGGAAGGCAGGGGGTGGTTTGGAAAGCCTCCTCGTTCATTAACAGTCACCTTCAGTCGGACAGTGGAACAGTTTACTTCTTTCATTTCTTTCCACAGATATTCAAGGAGAGTTGAGGAGGCACAAAGACTTTTCTTGGTTTTCCAAACATGGCAGTTGGGAGTTACTGAGTGACTTACTGGGCATGGTCGTGGGCATTGATCACAAAGACAGTAAAGCTGTGTTTTTTTCCCCTTTCAAAAGGAAGTCCATATGACTTATTTTCCTACTTATTTTCCTACTTGGAGGAGGAAGGGGTGTATATAAGCTGGAAGCCTCTTCTCTGTGTTCCTATCCCCTTCTGTATGAATCACTTTGATTTTCACTTCTCAAACCCATTGAGCACACAGTCTGATTTCCCCATTTTAGAAAGATGTTGAAGTCTCTCTCAGATTGGTTTGGGGGAGCCAGGCCATGGTGTCTTTACACAAGACTACCTTAGACTCTGATTCTCCCAGCAACTAACTCTCCTTGGATCACATCTAATGACCTGTTTTAGGACAATTCCTAGAAAAGAATTTTTCTCCGTTTTTCACAGCACTGAGGCAGACCACAAGTGTACTATACATGTGGCTTGTGTCAAGCTAAAACAAAAACATCATGCTTCTCTCCTGAGAAGAGTCATTTTTCAAGTGGTTTAAAAAGCAAACAACCCCCCCCAAAACACATTCTGGTAAGGAGATCTGAAAGGACGTTGGATCACTGTGAAAAATACAAACAGATCCAAAGAGCAGGAGGAGAGATCACAATTTCATTTAAATAAAATTAATTAAAAAAATAATTTAGGAAAGCACATTCACTTTACTCCTATAGAACTGAAGGCAGGCCATTGTCCATAATGATTCCAAATTGCACCCTCTTGTTTCACTGCACTGATACAACTTTGAACAATGTCACAGGTCTTCCCCAGACCTCAAACCCTGTGACCTTTTCATGCCTCAGTTCCACTTCTCCAAAATGGGATTGATGTAATGTGGATTTTAGAGGAAATGATTATAGCCATCCAGTGTCATCATAAATGGTAAGAATTATGCTAGCAGGAAACATGCTGGACACATGGACTCCTGTCATGGTTCAAAATTGCTTAAAAAGTTATATATATATATATATATATATATATATATATATATATATATACCAGATGTATATAAAAATTTATATAAATATCTTTATATATGCCATATATATTTCTATATTATACATATCTTTTGTACACACACACATATGCACACATCTGCTTTGTTTAAATTGCCATTATTTTGATGCTTAGGATGAGCCACGCACATTCATTTTCAGGACCCAGAGATACCTCATAAAACATGGAGACAATATATCCAGGATCATGACTAGTCAAGCTTTTGAAAGTAAAATCAAAATAGATGAGGAGGAAGTGTGCCCTACTTTTGAAGATTTGTTAAGTAGACAGTTGTGTTATCTCACATTGCTTCGTATGAAAAGAAGGACTCTGAGAATGTCTGCTATTTGTTAGTAACCTGCCTGTAATAACCATGGTTAGCACACAATGACACTGGGTAATCAGACTACTGAAATTAATAGGAAGACCCTCCCACAAATCTTATTTGAGTGAGTACTGCTCTCTAGAACAATATGACTGTGAGTCTATGTCTGTCGATGACTATGGAAGTCATTGCCCCCACTTTACTCTGCTGCAATGTGTTATGATGTTACTATGGTGACACTCTTAGGATATCCCTCCACTCTTTTGGTGCCCTCTCAGTGGAAGCTATAATGAGGTGGTTTGGCAACAGAATCTTTTTGGGATTTTTCTCTTACACCATTGAAGACCAGCATGGCTTTCCTCTTACAGGAAATGCATAAAGCATGAACTGAAAATGATAGAAAGTATTTTGCACTGACTTAGGCAAAGAAAGTTAATGTTACTAATTCTACATCAAAGTACCCAGAAATATTCTCTTCTTGTTCCTGGTTCTAGGAGATGACATCCCAAGGGATAGTGAGGCTTCTAGATTTAGTGTGGAATGTAACACGTGCTGAGGGCTAGGGTCTCTTACCCTCATGAGAGAGGGGCTGTGTGAGGGTGATGTGAGAACTATGTGCTGGAAAGAAAAAGATGTGGTGTGCTCCAGAAACAAGCACTGTGCTAAGCACATTACATGCATCCCTTCAGTGAATCCATACAACCACGTATATTACTTACCCCATTTTATAAAATGAGGTAACAGACACAGCTAATAATTACCATGCCACTTTGTCTCCCTAAAATGCATCTTTCAGGTGGTCTTGGCTTTTCTCTTTTCCCTGGAAGAACTTGGAAGTGAGAATCATGGGAGCCTCCATCCAAAATCCTTAGACTTACTTCACAGCTACCTGGAGAGATTTATCTGAAACAGCTTAAAATCTGACAACTCCATCTTGGACAAACACATCCTTAGAGCCTTTTCCACTGCTGTATCAGGACATAGCAGCAATGGTCATGAGACCTAAAATCAATGTCCCAATCTTTTGGTTGTGTAATCCAGGGCAAGTCAATTCTTCCAGGCTTAGTTACTTCACCTATGAAATCAAAATGGCAAAAACTGTCCAAAGGCCAGGGAATAACCCAGTTTCTTTCATTATCTATTTTTGTTCACTTTAGAACATTTTGGGTCTAAGATGTATGAGGCTGTGCTCTGGACCTAGAGTGAGAGATCCACAATTGCCCTTTTATAATGTGGCAAACAGAGTCAGAAGCCTCTCAAAACATTTTATCCAGCAAGAGTTCATTTTTGCCTTCTTCTTGCCTTTTGAGTTATAGCTTCAGGCATTGCTCTGGCAGCTCCTTCAGGTAAACTTTCTCCATTAATAACACAACAAAAATCGTTACATTTCCTTTGATCTCTAGCCCAGCATTTGGGATCCCAGCCCTTATCATCTAACTGCACAGGTAGTGCCCATACCAACCAGATTAACCTTAGTTTCCAGGACACATCTAGGACTTTTCTCCCTTCCTGTATCTTTCTAGGTTCTATGCACCTGAAGTGACTTTTCTAACTCCCAACAGTGTCCACCATCAAATCCAGCTCAAATGCCACATTCCTCCCTGAAACTCCCCACAGTCAACACCATCTCAAATTAATCTTTCTTGTCTCTATTCTCTACAGCAACATATTGGCCTCTTTTATACTATCCCCCCATAGTCTTCTTTGTATTATTGCTAGGTATATTTCTCTTGTCATTCTCTTGTCAATCTTATTAGATTGTAAGCACATCAAGAGCAAGATCCAGGGTGTCCTGTTGCAGCATGACAGTGGCAGAGGAGTGTAGAGTTTCTGCTATGGGTTTAAGTCACACTGACAAGTCTAAAACCCGCATACATGATGTACTAGCTGCATGACTTTGGGTAAATTCCTTCTTTCTGGCCTATAATTTCTTCACCTGTGTTTACTATTTAGGGACTTTGTGACAATTAAATGAGATATTCTACATAAAGTACTCAGCAAGTACCTGACATATTGTAGGTACATACATATCTTTTACACACACACACACACACACACACACACACACACACACACACCTGCTTTGCTTAAATTGCCATTATTTCAGTGCTTAGGTGGATGTTAAGTATTTGCAATACCTAGAATGAGTTCTCGTCATTAATTAATTCAACAAATATTTGAGTGCCATATTAGTGTGTTCAGGCTGGGATAACAAAATACCATAGACTGGCTGGCTTAAACAATAGACATTTATTTCTCACAGTTTTGGGGACTGGGAAGTCTAAGATCGTGATGCTGGCCAATTCTGTTCCTGGTGAGAATCTTGTTGGCTTACAGATGGCTGCCTTCTCCCCGTGTCCTCACATGGCAGAGAGAACAATCTCTCTTTTCTTGTTTCTTCTTATGAAGCCACTAATATCATCATGAGGGGCCTACCCTTATCAGTTCATCTAACTCTAATTACCTCCTAAAGACTTCATCTCCAAATACCCACATACTCACATTGAGGGGTAAGGCTTAAACCCATGCATTTGGGAGGCAGAAGGAGGTGAGATATAAGTTAACCCATAGCAAGTGTCTGTACATTTACTGAGCTAGTCAAGGGATAGAGTAATACATAAAACAGATAAAAATCCATGAAGTGTGGAATTTCCATTCTCGTGGAAAGAGTGAGACAGTGTGGTAGACAGAATAATGCCCCCCCCAAAATGTCCACATCTTTATTTCCATAACCTGTAAGGAATTGGGTTTTGCAGATGGAATTAAGGTTGATAATCAGCTGACTTTAACATAGGGAGATAATCCTGGATTATTTGGATGGGCTTGGTGTAATCCCAAGGGCCTCTATAAATTGAAGAGGGAAGGAAGCAGAAAGGCCATAGTGATGAAAATGAGGGCCTGACTGCTGTGGCCAGTTTTTAAGAAGGAGGAAGGGAGCCACAGGCTGAGGTATGTGGGGAGCCTCTAGACACCAGTAAAAACAGGGAAATTGATTCTCTCTCCCCTATAGACTTCAAAAAGGGGTGATGCCCTGCTGACCCCTGGAGTTTAGCCTAATGAGAACTGTCTAACCTCTAGAACTATAAGATAAGTTTGTGTTGTTGTGCATCGTTAAGTTGGTGGTCCATTGCTACAGCAGCCATAGAAAACCAACACAGGCAGAAAACAGAAAACTAATACAGGCAACATATATATTGTACGTCAGATGGCAATAAATTCTGTGGAGAAAATCAGAGCAGGGAAGAAGGATAGGGAGTGTTAGAAGGGGAAGGTGATTATAATTGTCAGTGGAGTTGAAAGACGGGGCCTCTGGTAACTTTTGAACAGGAGCTGAAGGAGGGGAGGCAGTAAGTTGTGAAGAATCTGAGCAAAGAATGTCCCTGGCAGAAGTCACAGGAAGTTTAAAGGCTCTGTTTTAACTTACCTGGCATTCCTGGGAACCGAAAGAGGTAATGTGCATGAAGCAGAATTTGTGATGGAGAAATTAGGAGGAAACAAGATCAGAGATAAAGGGGTGCCTATTTGTGTTAGTTTTACTCTGAGTAAGACAGGAAGCCCAAGGAGGATTTGAAGTAGCAGGGTGACAATATATGACATAACTTTTACTGGAATCACATTGGCTGCTCTATTGAGAATAGCACATATGGGGGGCAAGGTGGAGGCGGCGGGGGGGGGGGCAGTTAGGTTATTGCAGTAATCCAAGCTATAGGTGTTTGTGGCTTGGAACAAGGTGGTGGAAAGAGGTCTGTCAGCTTCTGGAAATATTTTGAAGGTAAAGCCAATGAAATTTGCTGATAGGCAAAATTTACAAAAGGGGGAGTCAAAAATGATTCCATGGCTTAGGGTTTTAAGTCAATGAAAGGTTGGAGTCCATTCACCAAGATGGGGAAAACAACCATGGAAGCAAGTTTGAGGGAGAGGATGGGTATAGTTAGGATGGACTTTTGGTACCTGAATCCTTCCCTTCATCCAATATTTCCCTTCAGATTGCTGTCCCTCAAGCAAAGAACTATACACATAAAGAATAATAGCCATTGGGAAATGGTATCTTGTTCAATTCATGATGGAGCCAGTTTGCTATATAACACCTATGCAGAGCTCTGATAAAAGCTGGATTGGAGAATGAGGTATAGCCCAGGATGCTACAGAGTGAATGTTTATGTCCTCCCCAAATTCATCTGTTGAATCCTATCCCCCAGTGTGATGGTATTGAGAGATGGAGCTTTTGGGAGATGATCAGTCATGAGGGTGGATGCCTTATGAATGGGATGAGTGTCCTTATAAAAGAAGCCTAAGAAATCTCCCTGCCCCCTTCTGCCCTGTGAGGACATAGTGATAAGTTGTCTATGAGAAAACAGGTCCTCACCAAACCCTTAATTGGCTGGCAACTTGATCTTGGACTTCTCACCCTCCAGAACTGTGAGAAATACATTTCTGTTGTTTGGAAGCCCCAAGCTTTGTTGTAGTAGCCTGAACAGACAAAGACACAAGAGGACCAAAGAAGACTGGAATCCAAATGCTGGTCCTTTAGAGAAGATTCTGAAGGTTGAGCCATCCTTCTCCAGCCCACTAGGTCACAGGCAGAGAAGCTGGGCCAGCGATGGGGCGAGAGCTGGGGCACCATTCATCACACTGACCCCACTCACTGATGAAAGTTGGCCAGGAAGTATTGAAGGCTCTCTCCCAATCACAAGATTTACTATTCCTCCCCAGGGAAGAAGCCACTAAGGAGACGGAACTGAGATGAAAGGCCTCTCTTCCCTATGGCCAAAGAGAGAGGCAGAGCCAGTTCCATTTATGTTTATTGATTAGAATCGAATACCCTCTGCGCCCTGTGCATGCCCAGCTCATCTGTGTCCTGGAGCACGAGCCCTATCTCCAAGGGCAGAAGTTGGATCTCAATGTTCTGCTTTAGTTTCTGAGCCAAGAAACCTCATTTTTCCTCTGCTGGCAGGACAGAAAAGATCCTGCAATGGGAACTGTTAGGCAGGCAACAGACTTCCCAATTAGGGACTAGTGAATGAAAGGGAAGGAAAATTAAAGGTAAACTGGGGTAATTAAGATTACATCATCATCCCGATCTGGATGATGAAGAGCTTTCCAATTGCCATGAGGCCAAAAGGACAAAAGGAGCTTTAAAACCAGTGACTAGGGTTTGAGGCAGTTTGGAAATGAAATTGCATTACTCAATGATGAACAGAATCATTGCTTAGTGGCTGTATATTTGTATCTAACCATTTCCCTCCCCCCCCCACCATGTTTGAGTTTTATGTTTACAATCTCCAACATCTTTGCACTGCCCAAGTGACACAGAATTAAATGGAATCATTTAATCCTGATATCGTTAGACCATCACAATTTGACTATTGAATATTTCTTACAATATTTACAATTTTACAGAAATGACTGGATATTGCAGAAGATGTGTGTGATTTTCGAGGTTCTCATTTAGTGATCATGGAAACCACTTTTGGGGGAAAGATGTTTTCTTCACGTATCCTAATTTCTAATTAATATAGTTCCATACGTCTTTAAAGTGTATAATCAGAATTTTAAAATTTGGTACTTTTCAACATTTGGTACTCCTTAATCAATATGTATTAAGGTGCCACATAACAGGTATAAAAGATGTGGAAGACATTATTTTCTTTTTACATTTATTTATTTTTCAGAGACAGAAAGAGCACAAGTGGGGGAGGGGTAGAAAGAGAGTGAGACAATCTGAAGCAGGTTCCAGGCTCTGAGCTGTCAGCACAGGGCCGCTGCGCGGGGCTTGAACTCATAAACTTCAAGATCTTGACCTGAGCTGAAGTCTGACGCCCAACCGACTAAGCCACCCAGGCGCCCCATAAAACATTATTTTCTCTAGGAAGCTTATCTTTAATGACTCCTACTATTAAGAATACTTTCTATGTTTACTTTACCCTTAAGACCACCCTGCAAGGTAGATACTGCTTTCCCAATTTACAGAGAAGAATACTGAAGTTTAGAGATCACAGATCAAGATCACACAGTAGAAAGTCTCAGGGGTGACTGGGCTTCAAAGTCTATGCTCATCCCACTACTCCCAGTTTGTTCTAGTAAATCTGCCACAATCTCAGAGTATTTTCCAACGATTAATGCTCCCCTCTGTCAGTATTTTTCAACAAGTCAGAGAAAGTTGGAGAAGGTGATTCCCCCTTTATAGGTGCCTTGGCCGTTGTGGACCGTGAACGCGTCCTTTCTGATCCGGTATCTCCCTTGTCGCCCTGGTGAGAAGACCACCCTCTTTTCCCCAAGGTGGGGAGCCCGCTTAGCCCGACCACTCCCCACCTCTGAAGGAGGCAAGTTGAGCCTCCAGGCGACCTGACTGCTCTCCCCCACGGAGCTGCCATTCCGCGGGCGGCCGCCAGGGGTCCCCTCTCGGCGTCCCCGCGCACAGCCGCACGCGGGGCGCCTGTGGGGGTTACTTGGGAGCAGCTGCTGGAGCTCGAGCCCCGAGCTCGCTCGCCCGCGCGCTCCTGGAGACCGCGCGCGCTGGCCCCTGGCCGCTCGCCCCTTGCCCGCCGCGTGGATCCGCCAGCGTCGCCCGTCTGGCCCCCGGCTCACCCTCCTCCTCTGGCGCCGCCTGCTACTGACCCGCCCGGCGCACGGAGCCGACCCGGCCGCGGGCTGAAGGTAAAAGCCCACGGTGAGTGAGAGCCCCCGCCGGGAGAGGCAAGGTGGCGCCGCCCGGCAGCTGCTCGCCCCGGTGGCGCCCGGGCGGGCTGGGGTGCGGGGCGCACCTGGGGGCGGGCGCAGCGGGACCGGGGGGTGGGCGGCTCCGCGGCCGGGATCCGCGTCAGACCCCCGCCCCACGTCGAGGCCCCTGCGGGCCCCTCGCGCGCCCTTCCCGGGCGGGAACGGGAGTCCAGTCCCCAGCCCGGGCTCCGGGGCCTTGACTGTGCAGACTCTGTAACCTCGGTCTCCCTGCGGGGCACAAGTGCGTCCCGGAGCCACCCCGAAGCGCGGGGGGCTGCAGCGTGCGTGTCAGGCCGCGGGGGGGCGGGAAGACAAACTTTCGCGAAAGTGCGCCTGGGCCGGAGCTCGGCGCTCGGGGCGTGTGCGGAGGCTCCACGCGGGCTGAGCGGGGGAAGGAAGCCCGCTCCGCCGGCCCGCTCGACCCCGGCGCCGTCCGAGCTCCGGGGAGGGTGCGGGTGGGGAAAGAACGGACGAAACCCTGCAGACCCCTTGGGCCAACAACTGTCAAACATCTGGAATCCAGCCCCTCCCTTCCCCCCGCGCCTAGGAAGGTGAAAAGCCCTCAACTTTCCTTTGATGATCCTCCTTGCCTCGGGACCCCTCTCGGAATGGAAAGGGCCGACCCCCGGTGCCTGGCAAGTGAGTACCGGGAACCCCCAATCGCCTCTGGCTCCCCCCTTCACCCACCTTCCAGACCGCCTCCCAGACGTCCTCCCCGTAGGGACCACGCCACAGAGCCCGTGGAGATCGTGACGAATGGCCTTTTGTTTCTCCGCGTCTCCCCTATTGTTTGCCTTTGCAACATCTGGCGGGGCTCGCGGAGAGAAGGACGCCCCCCGTGTCCTCCCTGCACCCGCCCGCCACCCCCCTCCCCTCCAGCCCACACGGCCGCCTCCCGCTGGGGATCCCGACCGTGGAAGGAGAGGAGCCTGACCCCCGCGAGGCCGCCGCACCCAGGCCCTGCGGTTAGAGGGCGGAGGGAAAGTTGCAGCCTCCCCGCCTCCTCGGCTGCCTGTGGCCCGGGGCGCATTTCTCAGATCTCAGCCCAGGCGCGCTGCGAAGGGCGCAGTCACGGAGAGGTGCCGCTTTCCCGAGACTGGAAGCGACCTTCTGCCCCCGACCAGGGTGTCCTTCGGTAGTTCCAGTGGATTTAAATCGCCTAAAGGCCTGTGGCTGGGCCGCTTCCAGGGCAGCGGCACAGGGTCGGGGCACTTGTGGTGGGCAGAATGCGGAGGTTCTGGGGTCTGCGAGTTTCCAAGGGCCGGAGGACAGGCCAGGATGGAGAAGGAAATAACCCGGGAAGCCTCGAGACTTTGCCTAGAAATAGTGGTTAGGTGGCTTCGTCCAGATTAAACGTCGAGTTTTGACTTGGGGTAGGACTTCCCATGTCTAAATCCCAGGTCCCCTCTCAGCATTTAGAGATGCCACCGGGAAAGCGCCCAGATTTCCAAGTCCTTGCGAACCAGTGGCTTGGGACTGCCTCCGAGTTGCCCTGAGGGTGCGCCTGGTAGATTATAGGTGGCCCTATTTCTGTCCCTTCCCTCACAAGTTAGATGCTTACACATCATGTTTCTTCTTACTGGGGAGTATTAAAGAAGTAGGTCAAAGCAAAGTAGCTACTCTTGAGAAGGGGGGGTCACCGAAAGGGTGAAGGGAGAGTGGTTTTGCCTGTGAGTGGAGGCCAAGCCTGTGCACCTGTTGGAACCTATACATGCTCATAGCTTTACATACAGTGATGTTGCCAGCTTTTTCTGAGGGAGGTCCACTCGTCCTTTTTCCAAGGAGACTCAATTACACTCTAACTTTGGATCCTTCCCCCAAGAGTGGGTAGGGAGGAAGCTCCCCTCTGAACACTTGTGACCTATGTACCCACTCAAGCATTTTAAGTGGGAGCTGTGCACTTGGCTCTCCACAGTTCTAAGAGTCTATCCTTTACCTGACCTAATAGAAATTTGACTTCCATTCAACAAATAAATACAAAGTTGACTGCTAAATCTGGAAGGTGGACACAGAGCACTTCCAGAAAGTGCTGGATATTACCAGTGGTACCAACAACAACAACAAAAAGCAAAATCTTTGAAGCACTGGAAGGCTCTTTACAAACATTTCATTATGAAAATGATGCATAAGGAAGGATTCCTTTGAAATTTTGCACAGTAGCAGCAGGAGAAGAGCAACAAGGCAGACCTGGGTTGCCCAAGAAGTGCCCAAAGGCATCATTAACAAAGTGTAAGGGCAGTGTTTGTCCTGGTCTGCTCCAGTAAGGAAAACAGGATAATTGTAGTGGAAGATAATCTTGTACAGTTTCTTTAATTTTAGAATTAACTACCCTCCCTCCCCCAAATCACTGTAGGAAAAAAAAATACAGAGAAGTGAAAATGAAGACAAAAGGAAGGGGGATATTATAAGCAAGGCTCCAGTGGACAATCTTATCCAATGATTTCCTTGGATAAATTTCTGGAGATAGTACAGCTAGGTTGAATGCAATTTTTAGGATATTTAAGATTGCCGTAGCATCCTGTAGGAAGGGTGTGCCGCTTTACCTTCTCTCTAACAAGATACAAGAGGATTTTTTTCCTTGCATCCTGCACCCCACTCACACTCTGTATTATAATCGCTGTTTTTCATTTCTGCCAGACCGATGGGAGGGAAGTATGCTCTTGTCTTTTGCATTTCTTTAATCACAAATGAGATTAAGCATTTTTCCTGTTGTCCCTTAGAGGTGCTTTTAATAAAAGCATACTGTTCTGACTTCTGACCCTGCCCATGTAATCAGATAATCTTTATTAACTCAAAGTTCCAATTTTTCTTCCCTCCAGCATGGCAGACATTTGGCAAGACTGCAGCCATAAATTACTAAAATAATTGACATGATCTCGGTAGAGTTATTAGGGAGACTGTGCAAAAACATTATTAGAGAAATTCTTGGAAGATGCCAGGTGTATACTTACTGCTTTGTAGTGTGCATGCCCCAATTTCTTCAGTTTATGCCCCCCCCCTTTTTTCATTTAGAACAACTCTGTTGAGGAGTTGTTTTTACTAAATGGATTTTACTAACTCATTTTATTTGTGTTCCTTCCACTGGTAACCAGTATGTCATAATCCACAACTTTTAATTTTTGGCTGAAATTTACCCCAGTTTTTTTTAAGACTTCCTCTATTTGGCTTTACCATTTGAGTCCTGTACTTGAATGAATCTTGAAACTAAACAGTTTAGTAGCTTGCTTTTGAAACAATAGCAGGAAGGTTTCCGAAGGGTGGAACCAGGTACATTTTGTGCATTTGTGTAGCCATAAATCTCTATGTTAATTCTTGCTTGACGGTGCAGGTTTCTGAAATGGGGTGGAGGAGAGAGAGGAAGAGAAAATTAATTTCAGCTAGATGATGAATTAATACAGATGAAGGATCACACAAGAAAATTTGGGTAAATAATCTAAGTAATCTGGATACAAATTAACTTCTAAAAAATAAACTATAGTAAAGTGTCATGTGTTATTATAACTAGTTTACTTAACAGGCAGAAAGTGGTGTTCTAATTGGGAAAATTCAATGTGAAAATCAATGCGAAGTATGACTGTAGGTAATTTATCTCAGGCATTAAAAAACAGAAAAACAATGAAAGGCAGATACTGTACTTTTTTGCAGCATTTTCCGTGCCTTCCAAATCAAGTAATACGCAGCAAGAGTCAATCATTGGCTCTCAAAGGTTGAATGAGAGAGCTTAATGGCCATCCAGTTCAACCATCTAATACCATTGGGGGTCTTTATTCTCTTAAAATAATAAAGTCTTTGTATCATTTCAAACAAACCAAACTGAGAAGCAAATAGGCCAGGAATTTCAACTTTTTTTTTTTCATTTTTTTTTGAGGACAGGGGGAGACACGGAGGGTTTTAACTTTATAATAGCTTGAGTAAGCTCCTTTAACAAGCTAAATTTTCATAGAATAAACAGCCTTGGCAGCAGGAGGATTAAGTCATTGAGGTGTTACATTCTGCAACATTCTCTGGGCTACATCCTCTAGCCATTGGCTGCGTGAAGTTCAAAGGTAGTAGAGCAAAGTGAGTACAAAATGGCACAAGGAATGGGGAAGAAAACAGTAGAAGAACATGAAGAGAATCTCATTCCTTTAGAACTGACTTTGGAACTTTCTAACAAGATTCAGGGTACCCAGGGGATGGTTGGCATCACCTCTCTTGGAAAGGTAGCTGATGTCTCAAGGCCAACTTTAGAGACTCTAAACCTTGCATAAATCACCGCCACTCCAATGGAGAATAGCCCAATAATTCTTAAAAAGAAGATGAAAGAGAAGGAGCTGTTGGAGAGAAATGGAATTTTAATTCTAAGAATATACCTTATTTCTTCCTGAGTAGTAGTGTTAATTTATAGAAGTAGTAGAAACATCTTCTGAGTTCCACTCGGATGATCTCCCAGGCACAGGGACTGTATTTCTTATCTTTCAGGAAGTTGTACATCCTATAGAAATATCTCCTCAGTTCTAGGCTGCTCACCTGGGAGACCATAGCTCCTGAGAAGTCCATCCCATCCTCTTCCATCTGTTTCGAGTCTTCCTTCCCTTTCTCCTCTTCCTCGAAGCATTTTTCCAAGTGGTGCATCTGCCAATCAAGTCTGATTTGGATTTGTTTCAGGTTTTTCTTTTTCCAAGTGGATTTGGTGGTGGACTCTCTGAAGATGTTGAAGGCCTGTGTGGACATTTCATAGAAGGCCTCCTTGAGGTACCTTTTCCCAGGTGGGGTGTGTGATTGGATGTCTTGGGGCAACTCAAAAGCTCTGGTTTCTCTTAGGCACTCTACAGGAAATGAATTGCTCATGCTGTTCAGAAGTCTCAGATTTTGCCAGGTGACTTCCCTCAGGTGAAGATGCAGCAAGTTACAGTGCAGAGAGAGGGCGCCAGGGATGAACAGACCTACAAGGCATGCAGGCCACAAACACTTTTGAATCACATCAGGCTTAGTGTTCATTTTCTTTTTTTTTTCTTCCTAAGCTAAACATCCAGACTCAAGATTGACAGTGATGTTTTAGGTCTTAAGTGTTCCATCACATGCCTTTTATATACCTGAATATCTTCCGTGGGGAGGAGTTTTCTCATTCGTCATTTTATGGTTCTCAGGGTTTCGGCCCCTTTCCTTTGCCTCTGAGGCTTGTTTTGACTTTGTGTGACTATGCCAACTTTGGAAATGCTGATTTTTTTTTTTTCTTTAAAGTGAGCAAAGCATTACCATTTCCTTAGTTGCTTGGATGACCCATCCCAGTATTACAAAATTGTCATAACACGATTGATTATTACGTAGAGAGAGTGATCCTTTAAAAAAATAGTTTTGTTTTGTTTTGTTTTTTGGTATCTGGCCGTATAGCCAAACATCTTCTCTCATTGAGCTAATCAGACATTGACCAAATGACTGTAATTATTTGATTGCAAGTCTACCAGAACATAACATAGTTTAGGTTTTTCTAATCTTGTTAAATTCAGCTTCTATATTTGGATATTTTCTCTTTTTACTCTATTTTCGTGGGTCTCAGAAAAGATGAAAACAGAGTTGGTCAACTGAGCATGGAACTTAACAGAAGAGAAAACTGGCTTGGTTTTCTTTTGTCAGTAGAAAATGTTGGCACTCTCCAACTATCCTTTCCTTTAGTTAAACCCAAACCAGTG
Source organism: Puma concolor (assembly GCF_028749965.1). Classification (NCBI taxonomy): domain Eukaryota; kingdom Metazoa; phylum Chordata; class Mammalia; order Carnivora; family Felidae; genus Puma; species Puma concolor. The sequence goes on along the minus strand of NC_141679.1, from coordinate 51,291,031 downwards.
CTTCCTATGGCTGTCAAACATTTCACACACCTCTGATACCTGTCATAGTCCTCTAGGGAGTTGTATAGTGGGAAGTATTTTTCTGCTTCATTAGCTTTTCTCTTGTAGTGTCATGCATTTTCCTTTTTTAGGTATGGTTTAGGCAGCATTTTAAAACTTCTGCTTGGCTATCTTTTCTTCTTATTTGGAGGTTCTGGATGCTGGAAAGGTTTTTGTTTGTTCCTGTTTGCTTTTCCCTGCGGAGGTACTTCACACCTGGACCACTATTACCGGGATAATGATAGCTATCCACCATTTATGGTTTTCACTTTGACCAAAAATAACCTTCTTCTGGTTATGGAAAAAGCAAGGCAAATGCATTCTTTTGTCCAGGAAAGTGAATGGGATGTCATTAAACAAGTCTGGCTTAATTATCACCTTAAAAAAGAAATGTATTCGTTTTTGATAAAGTCATTTTAGAATAGTAAGCAGACACAGTTCCACAAATATGACAGACTTTAAAAACTTAACTTTAAAAGTTCTTATCTAAACCAGTTGGTTGGACTAAAGGCAAACTGTGGACAAGTAGGATTTTTTAAAATCATGGCTTTTTGGACAGGTTTCCTCTGAGAAGAAAACTTGCTACTTATATTACTCTACATGTGCTGTCTCCAAATTCTGATTTCACAGATTTTATGAGGTGACTAACTTGGAAAAATAATTTGGAAAATGAGCCCTTTTATATTTTATAATTATAACATTATAAGTTGACACAACCTTCCTAGAGAGCAAAATGATGATATGTATCAAAAGCCTTAAAAATGTGTCTAATGTTTGACTCAGAAGTTCTCCCTCTGGGAATTCATCCCCAAGAAATAATGATGGGCATCTTTAAAGACTTAGCTGTCAGGAAGTTTATCACAGAAAAAAACTGAAAACAATTTGTGCAGCAGTAGGTAGTTGGTTAAGTAATTCATCAGTAGAAAATTTCTGTGCAAGCATTAAATATTTGGTCACTTGGATAAATTTACTTTGTAGCTTAAAACCAAGTTAACATGGTAGTATATAGAATCTGATAGCATATTTGTTAAATACCTAATATGCATATATGTGCAGAAAAAATCTAGATGTGTATATGCTACAAATGTTTTCTATGACTAGAAAAATAATTTTTATTTTTAGTGATTTTTATTTTTTGCATTTTTTAAATGACCTTGTTTTTTTTGTTTTTTAGTTTTCTGTAGTCAGCAAGTATTTCTTATTTAATAAGGTAAAACAAATTTTAAAACAACATACATTAAAAAAGAAAAATTGTTATGTATTTGCAATGTGATCAGTATGTACTACTTTATTTATTTAAACATCTCCATTCTAGGGTACTTCCAAAGGAAATATGAATTTGCCTGAAGACTCAGTTCCAGTTACGTAGAATAATATAGAGTATGTGGGAGTTCAATGTACTATTCTTGCAACTTTTGAATAATAGTATGTATGCTTGTATATTACATATATTTGTGATTAAACATACATACAGAGTCTATAAAGTACAAAGCACTTCTTAGGATCATACCTGCTTATGTATTTCACGTAACTTCTTCTACCTAAAACCTGTTACACTGTCCCAGGCAGAACTGCTTGTCCCTCTTGTGGGCTTTTACTGTGCTTTGTCCCCTTCATTATGGCTTTTTAAAATGGATAATTGTAGGGGCTCCTGGGTGGCTCAGTTGGTTAGATGTCTGACTTGGCTCATGTCATGAGGTGTCCATGGGTTTGAGCCCCGCATCGAGCTCTGAGCTGGCAGCTCAGAGCCTGGAGCCTGCTTCAGATTCTGTGTCTCCCTCTCCCTCTCCCCTTCTCCTGCTCATGCTCTTTCTGTCAAAAATAAACATTTAAAAAAATGTTTTAAAATGGATAATTGTATAAGTGTTGATTTCCCAGCTTTGCATACTCCCCCTCCCCTACCCACTCAGAATGCCTAGACTATTTTGCACTTATTCCAGACAGTTCAGTCTTACTGACCAAGCTAAGAGACTGTTCAGTTGAATTGCTCTGCTAAGAGGTTCTTCTCATAGGTGATGGAGGTGGCTGCAGATTTGGAGGTTCCCTGTATTTTCTGCTGTGTACAGTTTTGTCATTTTATCCTGCTCACCCCGTATTTCTTCCTTTTATAACCATTCCATACCATATCCTCATTTATTCAAAACTCTATTGTTAGCTAGTACCACATGCCAGTCACCAGGCCTGGTCTTAAAGATGGAGCACTAAGGTATAGCCCATGATCTCAAGGAGGCCACAATTGAAGAAGTAGGTACATTCTGAGTCTTTTAGGCAGCAGGAGTAATTCATAGGTCTTCCCTATAGCATGGACCTCATCCCCATGTGCTGTAAATGTTAACTGATGCTGATGGTGACAATATTCATGACAAAGGTGATTGACATGCATGTCTTCCCCTCTTCAGCTGTCAGGGTCACCTGATTTTGCAAATAAAAATAACACCCATGCAATATTTGGAAAGTACCTATACTAAAAAATAATCACTCATTGTTTACCCCAAATTCAAATTTAACTAGGTGCCCCATATTTTACCTAGTAACCCTCTCTACCATACAGATTCCCAGTGAGGTCTTAGAGTAGAACTAAGACATGAAACCCATTCTAGGAAACTTTTCCTCAGCTAGCTGTCTACCTCGTGCAGAGGTACATTCAGTTGCATTACTCTGTGCTGACTTTACTTGTATACACAGCCCTAAAAACTGCATGCTCCAAAGAGGCACCTGCCAAACTAAGAAAGTATTGCATGTGTGCATTCATGCGTACACACACACACACACACACGCGCGCACGCGCACGCACACACACAAACACACACAATTGCTCTGATTAGAAGCATTATTGGATGATCAGTCATTGGTCTTGCGTCTGTTTTATAAGAGCCATGCCATGTGAGTATATCTCAAAATATCATCAGGAAAATAAAAAAGAACAGTGTAAGGAAACATTTTTTCCCCAAATTTGTCTGGTACAGAATTGGACTGTTCCATCTACCATCAGCAGTCAGTGTGTTGATATACCTAATGATGTTTCCATGATATTTGCTCTTATTTCTCTAGCATGCCTTGAGATCATTTGTATGTGGCCAGGCTTTCCTCAGAGAGAAAGCTGTTTAGCAGGGGCTGCCCTGTTGCTGATGGAACTGTATAAAGCCAATGGGGCTTACCAGGTGCACAATAATGGTCAAGACACAATTTGCTTGACAAATGAAGATGAGACATTTCAGTCTAGACAGGATTGCTGTGATTCAGCTCAGGGGCATTTAGTATTTTCTGGTAAGATTTATTGCTCTCCATGAGAAGGCAAGTTTCAAACCAAGGTGAGAGTAACATATCAATCATCCATGTTACACAATAGCTGAAAGCTCATTCCATTTGTGGGGTCAGAAGGTGCTTGAGCCCAGGAGAGAGCTCTGAGATGGGGAGCCTTGCACCCATGCCTGGCAGCACCTCCCCCATGGTCACCACAAAGTTGTGTGCAGCTGTTTGAGCTCCAGACCAAGTCTGAAGCTCCAACTTGGCGTTTTGCTCATTCTCAGTGCCTCCCACATTGGGGTCAGCCTCTCTCATGGTCTTGTAGTCCCCTTCTTGGCTGTTCTTTTCATGATGTGCCTGATGTAGAAATTTACAATGACTCTACAAGTAGCACATGGCATGTGTCTTTATATATGTCTTTATAGTAAAAATTCAAATGCTTCAGCTAAAAGTGAAAACTCTGCTTGCCAGTGCAGCCTCACGCCGTGCCACTCTCCTCCCCTGGATAACTCGTTATTCATTGGATGTGTGTTCTTATTTGATAACTGTTTCCCCACTAAGCACCAAGTTCCGTGAGCACAGTGTAACAGCTGGCTTGTTTGCAGTCCTCTCTTGAATGTCCAGTGGGACCCACGGTGACTGAGAGAGACCTGGATAACTTCCGTGGATGATATGTCACCATGGGGAGACTTGTATATATTTTTGAAAATTGCCAAAACAAGATTATAAAAATTATAATGTGCTTTGAAGTTTAATCCTATAAGTGTATCTGTCACTATATATTTGATATCACTTGTATAATCTAACAAATGTACTTTATAAACACTTCATGAATATGAGGCCTGGGATAAATGGGTCACTAGACCTGGATCAAACAGATCCTGGTGCCTTTCACAGTGCCGGGCTCAAAGTAGGTACTCAGTAATTATTTGTTGGATGAGTAAAAGAATGAAGCCATGTCTCAATGACAGGGAAATCATTTGGTGGTTCAGTTAGGGATTTGGGAGGACAATGTCGGGTGTTGGGAAAATTGAGAAGTCCACAGAATGGTGGGTAGCGACTCAAACCTCCACTTCTTTTTCTGGGATTCCCCGTGGCTGGTTAGGTCACGAGCACAGCCATACCTCTAGTCTAGTGGGATCACATAGTTTTAAGTCGTTTGGGTGACTCACATATCTAAGCCTCCAGGCAGTTATTCAGTCTTGTATTCATGGCATCTCTTGCATAAAGACACTAAATGTTTGTTGAACAAAATACTGCCTTGTGATTTCTTATGATTTGCTCGTTTGCCATGTAAGCAAAACTGCTGAGAGGCTCAAGATCATTCCTTCCCCCTCTTTCCTCCAGTATTGCCACTTCTTTGTATTAGATGCTCCCCATAGCTTTTTTTGTTTGTTTTCTTTTTGTTTGTTTTTGTTTTTGTTTTTATCATATCACCCTTAAAGAGGCTCTTTGGAAAGACTTATCCTTGGATCTCTTTTATAGTCCAGCTGTAGATGATGCATGTAGTAACTTCTGCACAGAAACAATTTTAGCCCTTACAAAATGATCCCTGATAAAAAGAAATTCACCATGTGAAATAAATGTGTAAGTAAATAAGTATTCACTATCAGTAAAACCTACCCTCAGTTTTGGGATTACCAGAACAGTTTCCACCTGTATCCTTGTTTCACTTGGTCCATTCAAACCCTAATGGGGCTTTCACTTCCAAGATGGTAGTAAACATTTCAGATGAGAGTTGTCACCTTCCAGAATAATCCTCCCCTTTACTCACTGGGTAAATGTGGATTTCTTCCCAGACCACATCCAAGAGTGCCTCTAGTCTGGGAAGAAACGGCAAGAGTGGAGTAATGTGATGGACAGAGAGGTCCTCTTGTCTTGGATCGATATTTTAAAAAGCAGTTGCCATTGCAGAGATGAGGACAAGGTCTTCTTTTACTTGCTGTCAGGTTGCATGTGGTCATAGGTTTCCTGACATTTATGAATAACAAAGAAAGGCATTATTATGGGAAAACTTAAGTGGACTTTTCTTAGACTGACAGAATAATCACATACCCCAAATTTTAGGATTTCTTTAGTGTCTGAGCAATGCTTGGTTTTGCAGGTAGTGTCCAGCAATAATCTGTTGTAGCCAAGGGGGATAGGGGAAGGGTCTCTTATTGCCAAGATCCCTGCCCTTAGTAGGCTCTGAAGTATATACTCTAAATCATAGAATGTAGGGTTGGAAGGACACTTAGAGATAGGCTTCTGGGGTCAGACGGGTGAAGTGACTTGCCCAAGGTCACAGTGCTACTTGGCAAAGTCAGATTGACATAGGTCCTCTGACCCAACGCTGTCAAAGTAATAAGCCTCTACCAGCTTGCAGAGAACTTGCTTCTCTCTGCCTTGACTGAGAGGAGCAGCCCTCTTGCAGTCAAAGAAGAGGGGATTGAGGAGGCTGGAGGCTGGCACTGCTGTGAGGCCAGGAATGGAGGCCATAACTGAAGCTTTTTCTGGTACTTCACAAGGGCTTCTCAGCTCTGTGGGGAAGGCGATACTAGAGGAGGAAACCCTGAGTTTAGTCTGCCACCCCTAGTATTTCTCAAAGTTACCTAGAATTCTATGGATAATAACTCGTTTCCCAGAATCCTGGGTCAGTTCTGGTCTAGAGAAATGAATGAATTTCCTGAGAGATTTTCCCCATGTCTGTAGTTAATGTGTTTATGTATTCATTTATTTGTGCCTCCAGTGCTCACCACATAGTGTGTGTTCAATAAAAATTTATTGAACAAATAGGTATGTGTTTCACTATTTCCCCTTATGAGTGTATTTTAATTTAAATTGAATTTCAGATCCGTTTAGCATCCTCTTGGTAGAACTGTGTAACTCTGAGAAAGTCACTTAAACTTTCTGTACTTTGTCTCTAAATAGGGATGAGAGCCTACCATAGAAGGTGGCTGTGGATATAAAAATTGCTGAGAATGGTGCCTTGTACATAGCAAGTGGTAAACAAATGATCCTTATCATCATTGTCGTCATCATTGTCATTGTCGTTATCATCATCTGTTGCCTACATGTTAGACACAATGCCAGATTCCAGAGATTCAAGGGCAGAAAACACAGATGCAGAGGTATCTGGAGGCAGTGCTACCTGAGGGGAATCTTGAAAGGCAAGAACTGATGGAACTTTGAATTAGGACAGTGATAGTAAATACAGAAGGGAATTATCTAGGAGGTAAGATTGGGATGTCTTGATGATTGATTGGGAATCAAGGGGTAAGAAAGAGGAAATAGTCCAGGAAAGAGCCCAGTTTTCTTACTAGGTATATGGTTGTACTGCTGACTAAGAGATAGTATATGAGAGGGAGAGCAAGCTTAGGGGAGCAACTGGTGAGTTTTATTATAAATGAGTTGCTTTGAGTTGTCCGTGAGATAGCTACATGGACATGTCCATCTAGCATTTGGATGTGTGGGACTAAATGAGGATAGGACACTGATCCAGGCTGGAGAGAGAGATTTAAAAGTATGAGCAGAAGCTATAAGTGATCATTTAAGACCTTAAGAATTAGTTGGTTTGTCTAAAGAGAACATGTAAGGTGGGAAAAGAAGTATGAGCCATTATCTGAATCCTAAGAATCACCTCTGTTTAAAGAGTAGGCACTGGAAGAGGAAACTGACAAGGATGGTCACAGGCATGGGGAGCATGAAGATGGAGTATTTTGACTGTTAAAGTGTCTCTGCCTCTTTGCCCAAATGACTCCTTATAATCCTTCTCAACACAGTGCTCTCAGGCAGCCATTCCCAATTATAATGTATTTGCCATCATTGATCTAGACCTAATCCCATTGTACAGATGAGCTATTTGAAGGTTTGAGAGGGAAATTAACTCATTTAAGCCTCAGGTCAAAGTCTTTATGCTCTTCTAGCATATGCCTTCCATGAAATACATCCTGTGGCCCGGTATGTGTCTGCGAGACTTTGGGAGATGTCAGCTGGATTGGAAGTTGGTTTGGTTAATTTCACTTCTACCATTTGGGGCTATAGAAGCTGAGAGATGTATTTGTTTCCCAAGACTACCATAACAAAATTTCCCAAATAGCATGGTTTAAAATAACAGATTTATTCTCTCACAGTTCGGGAGTCTAGAAGTCTAAAATCAAAAATGTCATCATGGCCATTTTCCCTGCAGAGCTTCTAGGGAAGAATCTTTTCTTACATCTTCCAGCTTCTGGTGATTGCTGGTAATTCTTTATGTTTGTTGTCTTGCCGATGCATTGCTCCAGTCTCTGCCGGCATAGTTATATAACATCCTCCATGTGTCTGTGTCCCTGTGTCTTCCAGACGTTGCCTTTAGGTATTTTCTGGTAACAATCTACATAGTTATTATTGATAATAGAAGAAACTATTTAGCAGTTGCTAAGTATCAGCTGTTTATATAAATTATCATTATTTCTCACAGCCACAATACAATGTAGATGTTATTATCCTTAATTTAAAGAGGAGGAAATGGAAGCTTGGAAATACTAAGTGGCCTACCCAAGATAACACAGCTAGAAATATACAAAATCAGGTTTAATCCCAGGTCTGTCTGAGGCCATATTGTGTTTTTACAGGATCTAGGGTTGTAAAAAGGTTTAGTGTAAAATCTACTGTGTGTATCTATGCATTAATAGCCTATTTCATTCCCAAAAGGATTTGAAGCAGCTTATAAAAAATGTATATATAATACAAGAGAATAAAAAGTATTTAAAGAAGTCAAAGTTGAGGGAAAACATGTGTAAGAAAACAAGAGGAACATAAGAATGCATGTCATGATCTCCAATGTCATTAGTGCAGAGGATTGCAAATCTTCCTTGGGCTTTCTAGAAGCAAAGAGGAAATGTTATCTGTTAAAGTAAACCAAAAGATAAAACCATCAGCAAAGCTAACTCCTCAGAAGAAACAAAGCTTTTCTTGGTACTAAGTCCTGGGGGGCATTTCTCCCATGGGCTTTCAAGAAGCGACCACTATGGAATTTCTTTGGTAAAGACCCCAGCAACCTCCTTACAGGGGTAACTACCACCACATGCATTGCAAGGGTGATTCTTGTAACCTCCCTATCTGTAGGCAGATGTCACATTGCTAGTGTGAAGTTTCTTGGCAGGCATTCCATAGGGACTTAATGAGTTTTCTCATGTTGAGTTACAGAATGGATTTCTTTAGTTCAGCTGGATTGGGATAGCATGTCTTCACCATGGCTTAAAATGGGGAAAAGTGTGTTCACTTGAGAATGTTGGCACTCTCGGGGACGTTTGTTCAGTGTGGAGAGACTGCCCTGACATTTCCAGAGCTCCTGCCCGGATCCAATCCTGCATTTCCTATTATATGTAAAGAGGAACGTCTGGAAAACCGATTTGTAGGCATGACTCTCCTCCAGTTAGTCAGAACTGGGAAAACAAGCTATTCTGTCAGATTGACCCAGTGCCATAAACCAAAGTGAAGTGTGCACTGGATTTCCACATAGACGTGGGTTTGATTTGCTATACAACAAACTCTAAGGGTGATGGCCCTAGATGTGGGAATCCAAGGAAGTGGCTGGTAGTTTACTCTGTGTTGAAATGACTCTTGTTTCTCCTGAAAGAGCTTCTTCATAGGTTAGATAGCTTAAAATTCAAAGCCAGGATAGCCTTGTGCGATGTCATAGATAATGAAATATTAAGACATATCCTCTTGGGATGATCAGTTTTGCACACTTGGGCATTTTTCATTTAACAGTAAGACTCACTGTGTGGAAAGGGCTGTATGGTTGGCCCCAGAACTAAAACATCTTTAGATTCCTAGGAGAGCAGAAATTGGGATTACTTTATAGCTATCCCTGCCGGGACAGGACAGGAACACTTATCGACACATGTGATACTACAATTTGCCATGGACGGTCACTGGGACAAAGAATGCTGAAATTATCCATTCCCTGTGCATTTCATCCATTCAACCTCCATCTCTAAGGGTGTGATACCTGAAACAAGGTAATAAAAAATAAAAAAAGTGAAGTTCACATCCTCATAGAGTGTCTAAATTTCCAGACAATAGAGAATAAAATTATAGAGTGTTATTAAGTGCTATGAAGGAAATTGGCAGGGCAAGAGAGAGGGTGATTGGGGGAGTTGATGGCTGAACTGAGACTTGAATTCAGCAATGTAAAGAGCTAGAAGGAGAACATTTCAGGCAGAGAAAACTAGAAGTTCAAAATCCCTGAAAAGAATGTGGGATATTCAAGGAACACAAAGGAGATTAGTTGGGTTGGAGTGAAGGGAAGGGGGAGATTGGTACAATGATAGATTTGGATTGGATATGGCATGGCAGGCCAGGTGGGAGTTCCAATTCCATTCTAAGACCAGTGAAGACCCATGAAATCATTTTAAGCCAGAGAGGGGTGTAATGTGATATGTGCTTTAAAGACACTGCTTTGGGCACCCCTTGGTGGGCAGAGGGGTGGGGGTACCATTTGGAGAATAGGCAAGAGCGGAAGCAAGGAAGCCAGGTTGAGAGTAGATTTCTGGCATGTTAGGTAAGAACTGTAGTGGCCTAGATAAAAGTAGGGGCAGTGGAGATGGAGGAATCAGACTGATTTGAGAGATGTTTTTAGTCAGTTACTTGGGATACACTGGGGCCCAGGCAAATATCTGTGATCACCAAAGGCAGTTTTCCAAAAGTGCCATTGATTACCCATTGTTTATATGGTCTTTACTGAATTAGTGGGACAGTTTTTTGATAAACAGTAAGTAATCCTCTTTGGCATTACATCTTTAACTTGATGGCCTTAAACCAGGTTAGGTCCCTTACACTTAGAACAACAAAATAAATAATTTAGTTAATTGGACTTTGGTTGTGGTTGAAGCTTCAGTTTCTCAGGTTTCACTTTAGGCTTAAATGTCTGAGAGTGTCTCCTGATACATATCCTATGTGTACACAGAACAAATATATATTCCTGTGCATTTTGACATTTAAATAAAGTAATGTGTTTTTATGATCAGTTTAAACTGTGGATTGCTATCTGTGGTCAAATCATAACGGAATATAATCATACAATTCTGAATGAAGGTAAGAAAGCGGTCCTAATCTGTCATTTACTAAACCTAGATGAAAGCCTATAGCTCACAACTCCACCAGTTGTCCACAATTCTCACCAGTTTGGTTTTTTAATAAGGTCTCAGAAATGTCTAATTCTCAGAAATGTCTATGTGCATGAATGCTCTGGCATAAGCTATCCTTCGAAATACTGGTGCTTAACAGGCTAGATCAAGATGTTCTTGTCACTGAAATCAAGCCATAGCAGACTTTTCTCGTGTCACAGAAAAATTGAAAAATGAACATTCTATATTTCAAGGTTTTCAGCAACATCTTTCTTAAACTTTTGGCACCTTTGATGGTTTATCTACGTAGAACCTTGTCTGCAATGATACCTTAGTTCTATATTATTTAGTTATTTTATGAGCCAGTGTCTGATTTGGCATACAATGAGTGTATTCACTATCTTATAAATAATCTATCAGTATTTCATAGTTTTGCAAAAATCTCAGGTCTTCCAGATGCTAGCTACTTTAACAAACACGTCCAAAGAAAGAAGAATGGATCAAACATGGCAGAAGCATTTTTTCTCATGTAAAGCTTAGAACAGAGGTACTTGAGCAATGGTTGGCTTTTTTTCCAAGCAGTGGTCAGGGACACAGAAACCCTTATCCTGTGACTTTGCTATCTTCGATGTAGCTTTCAAGGTTTCACAGCTTATCTTCATCAAGCTGGGACAAAATGGCAAGAGCCAGAGGGGTGTGCATGGGGGCATTGTATGAGCCAGTCTTGGAGGGGCACATATTACTTCCAGCCACATCCTGTCGGTGGGAACTTAGTCACATAGTCATAGTCCCAGCTGAGTGCAAGGGACGCCAGGAAATTTAGCCCAGCTGTGTGCCCAGGAAGAGGAGGGACTATAGTGATCAACAGCTAGCCCGTCTCTGCCATGCTGCTGATACAATTGGAGAAATAGACCAGCAGTCAAAATATGTTGGCAGTGGTATGAACCGGAGGAGGAGTTGGGCTGGCAGGATGAGTGACACACATTGTGGATACTCAGTAAAGATTTTCTGCAATCCATTTGAACAGAACTGGAGTTCTCAAAGCCATAAACAGCTTTCTAATAGGGTTATTTTCTTTTTTACTGAAGAGCAGAAGAAGTACTGTCGAAAAAAGAGTTTTGGCCTTTTTTTTTTAAGGTTATGCAAATAAGAGACATTATTAATTTGATGGCTTTAAAAAAAACATGCTTTCCATACAAGAAATATATTTTTGTAGAAAGATACTGTCATTAGCCTTCTTTAAAAATCAGAACCCATGGGGCGCCTGGGTGGCGCAGTCGGTTGAGCGTCCGACTTCAGCCAGGTCACGATCTCGCACTCCGTGAGTTCGAGCCCCGCGTCGGGCTCTGGGCTGATGGCTCGGAGCCTGGAGCCTGTTTCCGATTCTGTGTCTCCCTCTCTCTCTGCCCCTCCCCCGTTCATGCTCTGTCTCTCTCTGTCCCAAAAATAAATAAACGTTGAAAAAAAAATTAAAAAAAAAAATCAGAACCCATAGCACTTATTTCCCATGGGGACCAACATGTGGAAGGTCCTTCAGTATCATTCACAGCTAATACTACACTGGGTACTAATCGTACATCAAGCATACTGTTACTAAGTTTGCAAACAGCATTTTACTTTATCACCAAGAGACTCTGTAAGATTTCATTTTACAGTTTTTCTTAAACTTATTTTTTTATTTTTATTATTGAAGTTATACTATTATTTAAGTGAAAATAAATGTCTTGAGTATTATCATGTTCTGGATGAATGATTTCTAAGAATCACTTCAGAGGTGAAAGGAGATTATCATTCCTTTTTTTTAAAGCTCATTTTATTTTATTTTTTATTTTATTTTTTTTAATTTACATCCAAATTAGTTAGCATATAGTGCAACAATGATTTCAGGAATAGATTCCTTAGTGCCCCTTACCCATTTAGCCCATCCCCCGTCCCACACCCCTCCAGTAACCCTCTGTTTGTTCTCCATATTTATGAGTCTCTTCTGTTTTGTCCCCCTCCCTGTTTTTATATTATTTTTGTTTCCCTTCCCTTATGTTCATCTGTTTTGTCTCTTAAAGTCCTTATATGAGTGAAGTCATATGATATTTGTCTTTCTCTGACTGACTAATTTCACTTAGCATAATACCCTCCAGTTCCATCCATATAGTTGCAAATGGCAAGATTTCATTCTTTTTGATTGCCGAGAAATACTCCATTGTATATATACACCACATCTTCTTTATCCATTCATCCATCAATGGACATTTAGGCTCTTTCCATACTTTGGTTATTGTTGATAGTGCTGCTATAAATATGGGGGTGCATGTGTCCCTTCGAAACAGCACACCTGTATCCCTTGTATAAATACCTAGTGGTGCAATTTCTGGGTTGTAGGGTAGTTCTATTTTTAGTTTTTTAAGGAACCTCCATAGTGTTTTCCAGAATGGCTGCACCAGCTTACATTCCCAAGGAGATTATCATTTCTAAATGCTGAATCTGTAGCACATGACTTTGTAACTGGTTGTTATTCAAAAGATATTTGTTGAGTGGCTACTATGTGTCAGATGCTTTCTAGAAGCTGGAGATTCAACTCTGACTCACAGATGCTTTCAACCTCACCAGTAGATCTGGGGGGACTCAGCCTAATGATCATCTGCTTCCATGGTCGCTGTCAAAACAAGAGCCACGGGACAAAGTATTTACTTTAATCCCTCATACTGAACGCCTCTGCATAGCTGCTTCCTAAAACAACGAAGGAATCAACTGAGACCTGGAAACTCTTCATCAAAAAAACTGTTTGTTTATTTGTTTTTCCAGTCCTGGTTGCTGTAAGCTGACTTATTCTAAAGCAGTTTATGTTTATAGAGCCTGTGTTATGAGCAGCATGCCAAAGAATGCCAAGTAGTAGAAGACATGCCCAGTGAGGAGAAACTAAGCACCGTGCAGAATATGACAAGTGACAAGACTGGGATGCTGAGTAAGTGCTCCGTGAATTCACAGACTTACAGAGAACCCCTCTGGCTGGAAAGACAAGAGGGAGAAGGAGGCAGCGAAGGATAAGCAGAAGATACTTGTAGGTTTGGATCCCAGTTCTGCCTCTCACTGGCTGTGTGACCATGGGTGAATGTCTTAACTGGTGGAAGCCTCAGTTTCTTTATCTGCAAAAGATAAACCTTAACACCGATTCATAGACAGGATGATACAAATGTAAAGTGCTTAGCTCTTTAAGCGTCTGAAATGTGGAAAACACTCAGTAAATAATATCAGTAAATGCAGCAAAAACCTCAGTAAATAGTTTTGTGTTTTGTTTGTCTATCAAGTAGCAATATTACATCATAAGACTGTGGTCAGATGACCTAATTAAAAGGGCTGGCATAGTGCCTACCCTGTGGTTAGCATTCAGTAAATTTTATTATTATTACTATGGAAGATGTAGATAGATGAGAGAGGTCATCTTGGACATGCAGAGGGGACACGTAGTCTGGTGTGGGCTGGAACCCTCTACTACAGTGCATTTGTTCAGATGAGTAGTAGCTGAAAGGTAGGTGACAGTTGTAAAATGTGTGAAACATAAATGAAGAGCCTCTTAATAGAGATGTTGAAGGAAGATTCCAGGATTCCAGAAGAAAATCAAATGCATGATCCCTGAGTTTCCTTCTGACTCTGAGATTCTGTGGTATCTCCCAAACTTCTGGTGATTCCTGAGAAAGACCACAGTGAATCAAAGATCCGTGCAGTAGAGTTCCAGGGTTATAGCCCAGAACACACCAGCAATAAGGCGATGAACATGCTCTGTCTTCTCTGTTTTGACAATAGAAACCATTTGCTGAGAGAAGAGAATGTTTTAGTTTTCATGTGGCAATCTGCCCAAGTACTTGACTTTACAGGTAAGGGAGGGAAGCAAAACCCTCCCAAAGAGTATTTGGTGACACGCCATTTCCTGCTCATTTTTTTCCCATTCAATTTTGAGAGCCAGAGTCAAAGAGAGGGAAAAGAGAAGAAGAAATAATTTCCTGGAGAATTATGTTTATAGAGCCTCTGTTATGAGCAGCATGCCAAAGAATGCCAAGTAGTAGAAGACATGCCCATTGAGGAGAAACTAAGCACCGTGCAGAATAAAACAAGTGACAAGACTGGGATGCTGAAATATGAACCTGGTTGTTGTGGGACTGATATTATTTAACCAAACCACGGTCATGGAAATGCATGCCTGTCAGAACTGTGCACAACTGAGGGCTGCATGTATTTAAGTTACGGCACAAATCCTGCAGTATACTTGTTATAACTGGACTGGTGGGCAGCCATGCCCTCATGCATCCACTGCATACCAAAGTCTACATGTGGCTGCTGCGAGAGTTGGGGATGTTAGCAAACCCTGTATGAATTTGAAGTTGAGCAGAGGGTAGTGCAGCACTATTTGTGCCTCGTTTCTTTTTTTTTTTTTCAATATTTATTTTTTTGGGGGGACAGAGAGAGACAAGAGCATGAATGGGGGAGGGGCAGAGAGAGAGGGAGACACAGAATCGGAAACAGGCTCCAGGCTCTGAGCCATCAGCCCAGAGCCTGACGCGGGGCTCGAACTCACGGACCGCGAGATCGTGACCTGGCTGAAGTTGGACGCTTAACCGACTGCGCCACCCAGGCGCCCCAAGTGCCTCGTTTCTGATGATTACAGTTTAGTTCTCTGGGAAACGGATTCTGAGACGCTGAGATTTGCACGTAGGAGGCTTACTGGAGACTACTTATGGTAACGCCTGGCAGGGAAATGAGGGCAGCAGAATTGGGCAGAGGGAGAGGTAGACTCTGAGGCAGGAGGGGTTGATGGGGGCAGCTCTGAAGCTGGAATGACACTAAGGCAAGGAGGTTGGGTCTTTGTGTCCGTCAGCCAGTCACTGGATGTGGGCTGCCCAAGCCACAGCAGAGAAGTTCCCTCAGAGAGGTAGCTGTCTCTAAGTGTAATTCCTGGGGACACACTCAGCTCAGAGGCTCTGGCAGCCTCCAACACTCTCAGCAATGAATGCTTCAGTCCTAAAGGGAGCCACAGCACATTACAGGGTCCACCACACCTATGATTCTGGTGCCATCAGACAGCCAAACTTTACAGGGGCCTGAACACTATTTCTCGCAAGGCTCACTCAACTCAGAATCTGGGGCAAAGTGAGAAGAAGAGACTGGAGAGCTGACAGACGGTTGAAGGAGGAAGGCAGGGCCACCACCTTCTAGCCCAGAATTACCCTCTTCCAGGGTAAAGAATGGAGTGAAGGCCCCCTGGGCCTCATTGGCCTCTGCTTGCATTTTCACTTAAGACAACTTGTTAACGTCAAAGGAGTTGAAGGTCTTGTACCTTGGTCTTGTCTTGGCCTCTTAGGGCACTTGGACTCTGAATTAGAGCAGAGGAAGGAAATGACAAAAACTTGAAATTGAAAGTTGCTGAGATTGACATTCATAGTCAATTTTTCCTGTAGTAAAATATAGATATCTTGTAAAGAAGAGATGAAGTTTTTTTCACTCCCTGCCCCTCCTTCCCTGTCCTCCTTTTTCCTTTTGGTTCTTAGACCCCACACATGTATCAGCTTTACTGCAGGTTAGTTACCCAAGCTCTTTAGTCCCTGAATTGGGAAACAGTGGGGTCAGTACTTCTCATTCACTGAAGTGACTGATCAGCTCACACTTCAGGTTTTGAGGACTGCCCCTCCCTGCAAAGAAAGGGAGGGTTGGCAGATCTCTGAAGTCAGTAGGGAGATGACCAGGGCAATAGAGAACTTTGTCATGAAGGGCTGGCAGCATGTTTTAGAATTGCTGATACCAATGCTCAGGCTAGATGTCAGGGAAAAAAAGATTAGTGCACACTTCATGTGGTAGTCTCTTTAGGAAGACTGAAGATGTTGCTGCCTATAACCATTTAGATTTGACATCCTGATGGACTGAGTGTTTGGAGGCTACCTGACATGGCCTCCTCATCTGGAGAACCAAGTCTGACCCATCCAGAGTGGCCACCTGGGGAGGCAGAGTTAGGAAAGATGCTGAGGACAGAAGGAGCCACTGGCTGACTGGCTGATGGTTGCCCTGACATGCACCTGGGGAGGAGTGGATGTGTGGGGAGGCTGATGTGTATTTGGCCATCTCAGGACTGGAGTGTCCACCAGTAGTCCTCAGGTGGCTGAAGGGAGTTTTTGTTTGTTTGTTTAAATGATATCCAATTCTTACCTTTAACCCATTGTGGGACATGCTATAGTTTTTGAGTTATTTAGAGGTAGCATGTTGAATGTAGGATGATAAGCGAAAGAGGTAATTGTCTAGTCTCTAGACTTTAGGGAAAAAGTGAAGGAAAATTAAATCCCAAAATGAGGGTTTGGGATGAGGAAGAGAGAGTGGTATTGGAATGTGTAAATATTCTTTGGTATTGTTAGTGTGTAGGGGACACAGATCAGGGGCTCCATGAACACGGTTCTAGGTCCTATGTGGCTGGACCAGTTGATATGAAGGTTGCTTTGGTTTCAAATTTGCTCTGATAGCAGGTAATGAAGTATGACAATAGAGCTGATGGCACTATGCTTAGCAAATGATGACTTGAAACCAAAGACCTACCTAATCAGTAGGGAGAGGGATTGCATGTATTTGGAAGAAATAAGGAGAGCTGAACTTGGTGGCAGAAGAGTGAAGGACAAACAGGGTTAGATTCCTGAAAGAGCATCAAGGATTTTTTAAATGTCCTTTTGTCCAGCAACATCTGTTTTTGTCAAGCAAAAAGCAAAAATGTCAGTTCTCTGACATTTTCCCTTGCTGGAAGTATATTACTTTGCTCAACATGGAGTCCTCATCTCATAAATAGCATTAAAAAAAATTTTTTTTAGATCATATTGCTATAGAGTTTTAAACAAGGACTCTTCATCTGTTTGGTAAGGACACCTGTTTGTGCTTTCTATAATTTAAATTGCATAATAGGGGCCCCTGGGTGGCTCAGTCAATTGAGTGTCTGACTTCTGCTCTGGTCGTGATCTCAGAGTTCATGAGTTCGAGCCCCACATCAGACTCTGTGCTGTCAGCATGGAGCCCATTTCGGATCCCTTGTCCCCCTCTCTCTCTGCACCTCCCAGCTCGCTCTCTCTCTCTCTCTCTCTCTCTCTCTCAAATAAAAATAAAAAACAAAAAGAAACAATAAATTTCATAATAAGGCAGCTTGGTAAAGCAACTTTGCATTTCCCTAAGATACCTTACAGGTAGAAAGTCACCATTTTCCCAGTAGAGGGAACTTGAGACATAGAAAGAAACTAAAGGTCAAACAGACTCAAATATAAGTGGCTTTTTTGGCACCTCAGTTCTGGATTTCTGGTTAATGGGGGATTTTTTTCAATTATTATTTGGAAGTTTTCAATAGTTCTGAGGTCTAGTCAAGTATGCCACAACATTTAAGAACAGGACACAGTTAAGGTAGGTGTAAACGCCAGAAATCGAAGTTGAACCTGTCTGTATAAGACTACTTAAAAAGCTGATTTCCAGATGAAAAATTCACAGATATTTCGAGATATCTGTAAATTATGAACCAGTTCAAGGTAAAAATGGCAAAATTATAATTCTATCCAATGTAAGACAGCTCTGAATGTTGTAAACAATATCTAAAATAAAATTATGCCCTCAAGATCCTTCAGTGTTAGCATACACTGTTTTCCTGTACTGACAAACAAACACACAAAGCCATTCATTTCCTGCTTTAACTTGTCCCTTGGAAGGTGGGATACTGGCATAATATGACTCATTTCCCTCACAAACCGGATGTTGCCATTCTAACGAGAAATGGCATGGGTGGAAAGCAAATTAATAAATATTAAAGTGTCTGTCCTAGGAAACTGTTAAATTGGACAGTGAATGATGCAGTGACTCAACTGAAAATGTACGTTGGATTAGATATGATTAATATTCCAGTTATTAGACTGATGAAGATGTCCTAACCTGACACATTTCCTATCCATGTGCTTTAAATAAGGATCCTGAGTTCATCTTGCTCCGCCTATTAGAATAATGATTCGTTTACATGATTACTTGCTTCGTGAACCTAACATGTTAATAGGCTTGCTTCCTTAGTCATCCTTTCAAGAAGGTTCTTATTGGACTGTTGAATCATAAGGAGACAGGGTTTTTGGGTTCTAGCCTCATCCTCTGGCTTAGATGTGATTTTACTTTGTTCCTTAGTCTTTTCATACATAAAAGAAATAAATTATTAGCATTAGCTCTGAGGTATAAAAATAAATGCATTTGCCTATTTAAGTCCTTGAGTAAAATCTTTAAATTACATAAATCTCTATTACACTATTCATATTTTAATAAGAGAAGGAAAACATATCCCTTAATGAATTTAGGAACTTGGATTAGGGTAAATTGGTCAGACAGTTTAGAATTTAAGTTCATGATTCTTTTCTAGTCCACTTCCTGGATAGTAATTGATGCATATACAGATAAATTTGGTAACATGCACTTTGAAAGTCCTGTGTTAAGATCTTGTTCTTTGAATCAGAGGTTACATCCTGGCAGTCTATTTTGGGCCTCAGAGATGTTTTATTTGTTCATGGAAAGCACCGATTTTTCTTTTTAGTTGTCAACCTCTAGAAACACAGAGATTTCACATAAAAATCAGGATTTCCAGTTACTCTTTAAAAATCAGAAAATCCAGCAGTACTAGGTTTTATACCCACATCAGCAACAGCTGCTAGCACTGAGGACCTGCCCCCTTTAAATAATACCTGAGCTGCAGTACTATTTTGTCTCTTCCTCTGCCTGACAGCTCAACACATTTGTGTGTGAGACCCTGATTCTACAGGGTCTACAGACCAGTGTTCTCTGTTGGCCTAGATGGGAAAACTCTGGCATTGAGAGTAGATGATTTAGGCATTATTAAGTGGTATTTGTATTCCAAGAGATTAAGTACCTGAAAGATGACTTATGGTACTGCTGCGTTGAATGGTCCTTTCCCAAGATGTGAGTTCTAACCTTTTTCTACTTTCTCTTGTTTATCCAAAGATGCATTTGCAAATGTTTTATCAAACCTGTAGCATAATGAGCCTTCCCCTCCCAACACAGACATCACACATCACACGCTTATTCTAGCAACTCCTCTAATTAATGGTCTAGCACAGCTCATAAGATTCCCAAAGCCAATTAAACAATGCTCACCCTGTACCTCCCAGTAGATTGGAGAGTAGCTTGGCAAAGGCTGTGATTGATATGAAAAGTAACCATGTATTCTTAAGCACTTTTAGCACTGTTGTTACTCTATGAGGCACAAGCTTTCAACACAGTGGCCTTTTATCCTCTGTGCTTTTGGAGGGTGAGAACACCATGAAAGCTACAAGCACCACAGCTTTCCTAGGAGCTGGGAATAAAGGCTGAGGGGGAGGAGGGGGAGGGAAGGGAGTGACAGTCAGGGGAGGGAGATCGCAGCTGTCATCTGAATAGTATTTTCCTCTTTCATTATACCCTTGTCTCAAACCCCCATCCATTCATATTCATGGTTTCCACCTCTCTGCACACGGCCAAGGCCAGCTTCCTTTGCACATTTTATTTCCTTGTCTGTCTGGGATTTTCATTTGGATTTCTAAGAATCATTGAACTGTTTCAGAAAAAGAATCAGCTAGTAGAAACTGGAGATGGTTGGTAGAGAATCTCCTGGGAGGAATTTATTTAAGCATGACAAGTTAATGCCAAATCTATATAGTAAGTTAACTTTATGTCCATTGATCTTTATTTATTTTCATTTATTTCTTACTAATTCAGTGGTTATTTAGTTCCACATGTAGGAAGGCTGTATTCATATTCATGTTATAAGAGAAAAAAATGAGGAAAACATTTTATATTCTAATTACTCAAGTAATACGTATTTAGTGTAGAAAGTAAAACTACGACAATTCAGGAGATGCAAAGAAGACATTTGAAATTACCCTATCTTACCACCTAATTGTTGTTAATTTTTGAGTTTATTTCTTTTCAGTCAAACATGTGTGTATTTTTTAGGAAAATTAAGATAATTTTAGATGTGCTATTTTATTATCTACTTGTGTATGTGTAAAATTAAATCATAAATATTTCCATATCTTCAGATATTATATTAAAGCTTTAAAAATGTCTCTATAGAATTGCATTATATGGATGCTCTGTGATTGATCTATTTTTAGCAAGATAGGTTTATCACATCCAAGCTTTGTGCACATCTATGATTTTTCCTTTGGAAAAATTCCCAGAAGTAACTTGTGGGTCAAAAGGTATGACTAGGCTTTATAGTAACCCCCAGGAAGGTTGTAGGAACTGAATGAAGCCCCTAGTGGCATTTTATGAGAGCTCTAAATAGGGAAATTTTCTGAGAATGCCTTTTTGGGAAGCTGCTCTGAATATACTTTGACTGCTTTTACCTAGATTTTTTTTTTACATAGATATTTTTACTCTATGAAGAAGGCTAACCATTTAAGTTTCTTGGCTTACAGAACAATGTTTGGAAAAAGCCTAGTCCATCTTGACCATCATCCTAATCAACATTTGTTTTATATCATGAATGAAAGACCAACTCTTCTGTAAGAAAACATAAATGACTGCTGGGGAACATGTATTTGCTTTGAGAACTCTTGGGACCAAGAAAATAAAATATTTAATAATGACAGCATAATGAGGCCATAGGGGTGCTGAAAATGTTAATTAAAGAATGATTTTAAAGTTCCCCAGAAGCCTAGGGAGAGTGTGGAGTATGTCCTGCAGGCTTCCCAGGAGAAGGATTCAGTTCAGAATAGGTAGATTCCTTTGTTGACAAACACTAATATGTTGTAACTACCTGGAGTGGCTTGATTAAGTCAGAGCTAAATTTTTAAACCCATCCACAGTTTCCCCTCTTATAAATGTAATGCACCGTATTTACTGGAGTCCTTTTATTCTATTGAGAAGGTGTACCACAGCTAAACACACGCATATCTTTAAACATGTAGGCTACAGAACTAAAATTTTAAAACATATCTGGAAAAGTTTAGAAGTGAATATTGTACTGTCTCTATGCATAGTATCACAATTTACAACGAAAGGGCCATAGGAACACAAGCCCTGAACTGACCAACTGAATTAGAACTTCAGGCTCTGGTCAAAAGAATGCTTTATAAATAGATCGAATATGGATAAGTGCTTCCTAGTATTGTCTAATGAAAGTTTTCAGTGGTCCTTTTGAGTTTAAAGGGGTTTCTAACCCCCAGCAGTAAAACTGGATTTTGCTATGGTTGCTTACTTGGCAAACGTAACCTCCTGTTGTCCATGAAGTAGACTAACCATGTAAAGACTACATGACTTGATTACACAACCTGATGCCAACGTGAAACTCCAGTTGGAAAACTCACTATATTTTATAGTTATAAAAGCAATGAATTTTTTGTTTGTTTTTAATGATTCTACTTAGAAAATCTGTAAATTGGAGTAATGTAGAAGGATAAAGCTGTTACATGCCTTATAAGAGAAATCTATGCTAATTATGATAGTACGTTGCCAACATGATTGATTTGTAAGAGATGTTGTCCCATTGAGGTCCTGGGACCTGTAGTTCCTGTTCCCTGAGGACAGACTTCCATGAGATGCAGAAAGGAATTCTGCATCTTTCTTTACAGTAAAGGGAACTCTTGAAATTTTACATTTCTAGAGTGAATGTCCAAGATTAATCTTTCCTGATGGTTCTTCTGCTGGAATATCAAGCTCCATAAAGTACTTATCACCAACCACATTAATAATATATGAAGCTGGCCCAGTAACTAAGAAATACGGAGTTCAAACCCGTTTAGATTTTTATACATCAACCAATAGCAATTCTCCTGAATTTCATTCATTCACCATATTCTTGTATTCATTCCTTCATTCACGTATTAACTCATACCTGAACTGTCTAAATTGAGTGCAGCAGACACCTGAAGCCATAAGGATCAGCTTCTTGCCCTCAAGATCACAGCCCAGTGGCACAGAGAGAAGAATTCTAATAGTGTGGTTAGTGCTACCAAGGAAGCGTGCTCAATGAGCACAGGCACGGGGCCGGAGTAGCTAACCCTGCCTCAGAGTCCGTTCTGTGTCCCTCAGCTTCTTTCATTTTATTTTACTTTCTATTTTACTCTAGAGCCTGCCTAATCTGATTGTGGACACAGAGCAGCAGCGTCTGCCTCACTGGCAGTTTGTGAGAAATGCAGCATCTTGACCCCATGCAGACCTATTGAATCATGGCTTGCATATTAACAAGATCCAAATTTTGTCAAACGATTAAATCTCCTCATGTGTGAATCCAAGGGGTACCATTACAAATGTATCCTCTTAAAAGAGTGAGCAGAGAGAACCCACTCTTAATCAATGGGTGTTGGAATAATTGAGTAATAATAGCTCCCTTCCTGATATGTCTACTGCTTGCCAGTGTGGCTGTTGAATGACTCAGACATAGGATCTTACTCATGTCTCTGTGTAACCTGCAAGAAAGGAATACTTCTCCCCATTTTGTAGAAGCTCACAGGGCTCAAGGGATGTGTCCAAGGCCAAAGCCTTGCTCCTGCTCCTGCAGTACCTATACAGGCTATCCAATACTGAAGACATATCCCCGAAAGCTTGCTTTACACTTCATTTCCTCATGTCTGTCAGTTTCATGATAGCAGTTTAGTCTGCCAAGCGCAAACAGATCTGAAGCCAGAGTTATTTTCTGCTCCAAATACAATTAATAATTGCTCTCAATTTGCTAGCAGGAAGCCTGGCCAGTTCCCAAAGGCAGTTTTGGTCAGTGGTTGAATCCCCCTGGTATGCTTATTTATGGAGCTAGATATTAGATGCATTACTTCTCCAAAAATCTTCAGGTAGACCCCGCCTTGGGGATCATTTGGGCAACATTTGGCCGGCAGACTGTCAGAAACCTGGGCCTTCAGAGACTGTTTCTTTGCTATAAGATGTACTTTACTCAGGGAATGCGTATTGAATCAACTTTTAAAAGATTTTGTGTTTTAGATTCATGGCATCTGTTTTTCTTTTCAAGTTTTTTCTATTCCATTTCTTTTTCTGTTCAGTAAAAGAAAGTGTGACATTTTACAGTCATTGTAGTAAGTGTGAACATTGTGAGGATACGTGAAGACAAGTTAATAATCTCTCCCCTAATTTTCCTGCTCACTTCCTTCCTCCCACTTCCTCCACAGATTGCCTTGTGTGGTTCCACACCTTTCTTCTTCCTCATACCAATGTACACAAACAGATTTGTGCATATGCAGGGTTTTCAGTTTTATAGAAATACTCTGCTATTTGCTTTTAATATGTCTTAAACATCCCTCTCTCTACTCTCACCTCTCATTTGCAGAATTCATTTTTCTTCACTACAAGGACTCTCAATTTGAGGTGAGGTGAGGAAAATAAGACTGTTTCAGTTAAGTATCTCAGACTGGAGTTTAAGGAGCTACGCCGTAAAGGCAGAAATGCAAAATAAAAGGTGCATATAAATGTGAAAATGCCTGCATTAATCTTTAAGGAATTATCTTTCTAATCTAGATTATTAAAAAAGAGTGGTTTGTGCTGATCTACGTCTTTTTCTCCACTCTCTAGAACTAAGCAGTTTGATTGATGGTGACGGTTTCTGGACAGAAAATATGTCTCATTCTGACAGGATTATTACAGCCACCTGAAATGTTCTAAAAGTATGCTACACTCATTTCTCTCTCTTTCTATTATCATTATCTTATTTATTTATTTATTTATTTATTTATTTATTTATTTATTTATTTATTTATTTTTGTCATGATAAGTGTACTCTCTAATCCCCAACACCTACCTATCCCCCTCCCCTCTGCTAGCATCAGTTTGTTCTCTTTAGTTAAGAATCTGTTCTTGGTTTGTCTGTCTGTCTGTCAGTCTGTCTCTCTCTCTCTCTCTGTCTCTCTTTTTCTTCCCTAAGTGCATTTGTTTTATTTCTTAAATTTCACAAAAGAAGGTCATATGGTATTTGTCTTTCTCTGACAGATTTATTTCATTCAGGATTATACTCTCTAACTCCATCTATGTTGTTGCAAATGGCAAGATTCCATTCTTTTTTTATGGCTGACTAATCAATATTACATTGTATTTATATATATACCACAGCTTCTTTATCCATCATCTGTTAGTGGACATGTGGGCTGTTTCCATAGTTTGGCTATTGTAAATAATGCTGCAGTAAACATAGGAGTGCATGTATCCCTTTGAATTAGTATTTTTGTATTTTGGGGGTAAATACCCAGTAGTGTGATTACCAGATCATAGGGTAGTTCTGTTTTTAACTTAAAATATCAATTGTATTTCTTTTTTCTTTTTTTAGTTTATTTATTTATTTGACAGAAAGTGCAAGCAGAGGAGGGGCAGAAAGAGACGGAGAATCACAGGCAGGCTTTGTGCTGTCAGTGCAGAGTTGGATGCAGGGCTCCAACTCACAAAACTGCAAGACCATAACCTGAGCCAAAATCAAGAGTTGGATGCTTAATTGACTGAGCCACCCAGGTGCCCCTATTTTTACTTTTTGAGGAACCTTCATACTGGTTTCCACCGTGGTTGCACCCATTTACATTCCCACCAATGGTACAAGAGGGTTCTTTTTTCTCTGTATCCTCGTCAACACTTGTTTTTTTTTTTCTGTTTTTTATTTTAGCCATTCTTATGGGTCTGAGGTGATATCTCATTGTGGTTTTGATTTGCATTTCCCTGATGATGAGTGATGTTGAGCATCTCTTCATGTATCTGTTGGCCATCTGTATATCTGCTTTAGAAAAATGTTCATGTCTTCTGCCCATTTTTTCTTTATTTTTTTTTAGTCTATTTATTTCTTTTTGAGAGAGACAGAGACAGTGTGAGCAGGAGAGGGGCAGAGAGAGGGGGGTAGAGAGAGAGAATCCTAAGCAGGCTTCACACTATCAGCACAGAGCCCAACATGGGGCTTGAACTCCCAAACCGTGAGATCTGACCTGGGCCAAAACCAAGAGTCAGACACTTAACTGACTTGAGCCACCCAGGCACCCCTGCCCATTTTTAATTGGATTGTTTGTGTTTTGGGTGTTAAGCTATATCAGTTCTTTCTATATTTTGGATACTATCCTTTCATCAAATATGTCAAATTTGCAAATATTTCCCCCATTCAATAAGTTGCCTTTCAGTTTTGCTGATTGTTTCTTCTGCTATGCAGGAGCTTTTTCATTTTTATTTTTTGTTAGAGAGAGAGTGTGTGAACAGGAGAGAGGGGCAGATGGGGGGAGAGAGAGAGAGGATCATAAGCAGGCTCCATGTTCAGTGCAGAGCTCAACACAGGGCTCGATCCCACGACCCTAGGATCATGACCTGAGCCGAAATCAAGAGTCAGATGCTCAAATGAGCCACCTAGGTGCCCCTGTGCAGAAGCTTTTTATTTTGATGTTGTCCTAATAGCTTATTTTTGCTTATATTTCTCTCGCCTCAGGAGACATATCTAGAAAAATGTTGCTATGGCTAATGTCAGAGAAATTACTGCCTGTGCTCTCCTCTAGGAGTTTTTATGGCTTCAGGTCTCACATTTATGTCTTTAATCTATTTTGAGGTTTTTTTTGTGTGTGTGTACATGGTGTAAAAAAGTGGTCATTGGATTCTTTTGCATGTAACTGTGCAGTTTTCCCAAAAGCATTGTTGAGGAGACTTTTTCCCATCATATATTCATTCCTCCTTTGTTGAAGATTGATTGACCCTATAATTGTGGTTTATTTCTGGGTTTTCTATTCTATTCTGTTCTTTTGAACTATGTGTCTGTTTTAATGCCAGCACTATACTGTTTTAATTGCTACTGCCTTGTTTTTTAAAAAATTTTTTTAATGTTCATTTATTTTTTTATTAAAAAAAATTTTTTTTAATGTTTAATTCATTATGTTTGAAAGAGAGAGACAGAGACAGAGTGCGAGCAGGGGCGGGGCAGAGTGAGAGAGGAAGACACAGAATTTGAAGCAGGCTCCAGGCTCTGGGCTGTCAACACAGAACCCGACACAGGGCTCGAACTCACGGACCTTGAGATCATGACCTGAGCCGAAATTGGACGCTTAACTGGCTTAGCCACCTAAGCGCCTCTTTAATGTTCATTTATTTTTGAGAGACAGAGACAGAGTGCGAGCAAGGGAGAGGGAGAGGGAGACACAGAATCCGAAGCAGGCTCTAGATTCTGAGCCGTCGGCACAGAGCCCGACGCGGGGCTCAAACTCACAAATCATGAGATCATGACCTGAGCTGAAGTTGGATGATTAAGCCACCAATTGAGCCACTCAGGTGCCCTACTGCTGCCTTGTAATATAACTTGAAATCTGGAATTGTGATACCTTAAGTTTTGTTCTTTTTAAATATTGCTTTGCCCCTTTGAGGTCTTTTGTGGTTCCACACAAATTTTAGAATTGTTTATTCTAGTTCTGTGAAAAATGCTGTTGGTATTTTGATAGGGATTGCATTAAATCTGAAGATTTCTTTGGGTGCTATAGACATCTTAAGACTATTTGCTGTCCCAATCCATGAGCATGGGATGTCTTTCTATTTCTTTGCATCATCTTGAATTGTTTTCAGCAGTTTTTTATAGTTTTCAGAGTCTTTCACCTCTTTGGTTAAGTTTATTCCTAGATATTTTATTGATTTTGGTGCATTTGTAAATGGGACTGTTTTCTTAATTTCACTTTCCGTGGCTTCATTATTAGTGTATAGGAATGCAGCTCATTTCTATACATTGATTTTGTATCCTGAAACATTACTGAGTTCATTTATCAATTCCAGTAATTTTTTGTTTGTTTGTTTTGTTTGGTTTTTTGGTGGAGTGTTAGCATTTCCTATATATAGTATCATGTCATGTGCAAATACTGAGAATTTCACTTCTTTCTCACCAATTTGGATGCCTTTTATTTCTTTATGTTTTCTAATTGCTATGGCTAGGATTTCCAGTGCTATGTTGAATAAAAGTGGTGAGAGTGAATATCCTTGTCTTATTCCTCACCTTAGGGGAAGAGCACTTAGTTTTTCCCCATTGAATATGATGTTAGCTGTTTTTCTTTTTTCTTCTTCTTTTTTTTTTTTTAATGTTTATTTATTTTTGAGAGAGACAGAGACAGATTGCAAGTGGGTTAGGGGCAGAGAGAGAGGGAGACACAGAATCGGAAGCAGGCTCCAGGCTCTGAGCTGTCAGCACAGAGCCTGATGCAGGGCTCAAACTCACGAGCCATGAGATCATGACCTGAGCCGAAGTCAGAAGCTCAACCAACTGAGCCACCCAGGCGCCCCAGCTGTGTGTTTTTCATATATGGCCTTTAATATGTTGAAGTTTGTTCCCTCTAGATAAACTTTGCAGAGGGTTTTTATCATGGCGTTGTACTTTGTTGAATGCTTTTTCTGCACCTATTGAAATGATCATCTGGTCTTTATCCTTTCTCTTACTGGTGTGACTTGTCATGTTGATTGTTTTCTGAATATTGAACCACACTTGCATCCCAGGAATAAATCCCACCTAATTGCAATATATGTTTTTTTTAATGTATTGTTGGATTTGGTTTGCTAATATTTTGTTGAAGATTTTTGCATCTATATTCATGAGAGATATTGGCCTGTAGTTCTCTTTTTTTGTGGTGTCTTTATCTGGTTTTGGAATTAGAGTGATACTGGCCTCATACAATGAATTTGGAAGCTTTCTTTCCTCTTCTATTTTTTGGAATGATTTGAGAAGAATAGGTCTTAACTCTTCCTTAAATGTTTGGTAGAGTTCATCTGTGAAGCCATCTGGTTCTGGACTTTTGTTTGTTGGGAGTTTTTTGATGACTGAGTCAATTTCATTGCTGGTAGTTGATCTGTTCAAATTTTCTATTTCTTCCTTTTTTAGTTTTAATAGATTATGTTTCTGGGAATTTATCCATTTCTTTTAGGTTGTGTAATGTGTTGGTATATAGGTTTTCATAATACTCTCCTATAATTGTTTGTATTTCTGTGGTGTTGGTTGTTATTTCTTCTCTGTCGTTTGTGATTTTGTTTACTTGGATCCTCTCTCTCTCTCTCTCTCTCTCTCTCTCTCTCTCTCTCTCTCTTTATGAGTCTGGCTAGATGTTTATCAATTTTGTTGATCTTTTCATAGAACTAGCTCCTGGTTTCATTGGTCTGTTCTTTTTTTTTTTTTTTTTTAGTTTCTATATCATTTATTTCTGCTTTAATCTTTATTATTTCCTCCCTTTTGTTGGTTTTAGGTGGTTTTTTTTTTTTATTGTTCTTTTCCTAGCTCCTTTAGGTGTAAGTTTATGTTGTTTATCTGGTATTTATTTGATATTTTTCTTGCTTCTTGAGGTAGGCCTGTTTTGCTATAAACTTCCCTTTTAGAACCACTTTTACTGCATCCCAACGATTTTGGGCCATTGTGTTTTCATTTTCATTTGTTTCCATGTAATTTTTGACTTCTTTGATTTCTTGGTTGACCCATTCACTGTTTAGTAGCATGTTATTTAACCTCCATGTATTTGTGGTCTTTCCATATTTTTCCTTGTGGCTGATTACTAGTTTCATATTATGGTGAGAAAAGACGTATGGTATGACTCTGATTTTTTTTAATTTGTTGAGACTTGTTTTGTGGCCTAATATGTGATCTGTTCTAGAATATGTTTTGTGTGCACTTGAAAAGAATGTTTTTCTGTGGCTTTAGGGTGGAATGTTCTGTGTATGTCTGTTAAATCTATCTGATCCAGTGTGTCATTCAAAGCCACTGTTTTCTTGTTAATTTTCTGTTTGGATGATCTGTCCATTGATGTAAGTGGAGTGTTAAAATTCCTTACCATTCTTGTATTACTATCAATTATTTCCTTTATGTTTGTTATTGTTTTATGTATTTGGGTGTTCCACGCTGGGTGCATAAATACTTACAATTGTTATATCTTCCTATTGGATTGTCCCCTTTATTATGATATAGTGACCTTTTTTTTTTTATCTCTTATTATAGTCTTTGTTTTAAAGTCTATTTTGTCCCATGTAAGTATTGCTATCCTGGTTTTCTTTTGATATCCATTTGCATGATAAATGTTTCTCCATTCCCTCACTTTCATTCTGTGGGTGACTTTAGGACTGAAATGAATCTCTTATAGGCAGCATATAGATGTTTTTTTTTCCCCCCAGTCTGTCACCTTATGTATTTTGGTTGGAGTGTTTAGTCCATTTACAAAGTAATTATTGATAGATATGTGTTTATTGCTATTTTGTTACTTGTTTTATGGTTATTTCTATAGATTTTATCTGATCCTTTCTTTTTCTTGTTCTCTTTCATGGTTTTTTGGCTTTCTTTAGTGATATACCTGGATTCTGTTCTCTTTATTCTTTGCATATCTATTACTGGTTTGTGATTTGTAGTTATCATTAGGTTTGTATGTAACATCTTATGCATATAGCAGTCTGTATTAAGTTGATGGTCTTTTACAAAAAGGAGCAATGACAAAAAATAAAATAATAAAAGTATGCTGCACTAATTTCTCCATACCTGTTCCTGTGTTCTCTTGCACAACTTCAAAGTCCCTGTTATTTGAGAGGAAAAGATTCCCTTTCTTAATAAATAGCATAAATATAGTTCTGTTTTTTTCTAACCTTCTCATTTATGCAGAATTAGCGCCAAATCCTTCTGAATGAAGGCGTCTATTTTATATTTTGACTCACTGATAACCTCAAATGAACAGTTAAAAACACTATATCTTGTTCTTTTTAGTTATGGACTCCGGATTACTTTTTTATACTATATAATTATCTTGTGATGAAATAATATATAAAAGATTTTAGAAGTGTTAAGTACTAGGAATACTTTTTTGCAATTATTATAACTTTTTTTTCCTCTTCTCTGGTATACTTTATTTTCTAAATTAAAAAAAAATGGCTATACGATATGCTATTTGGGACCTTGATAAATAATCTTTTAGTTCTGGTTGTTGTTATAGTTGTTATAATTCACTTTCTAGATCAATGATTCAAAAGATAGGGCAGTGGAACTCACCCTGAGGCTGCAAAAGAAAAGAACTTTAAAAAGCTGAAAGTAGCCTAAGGGACTGGTGGGACACTATCAAGGATAATAACATTCACAGAATAGGGATCCTAGAGGAGAAGAGAGAGAAAAAGGCAGAAAATTTAATGGCCAAAAACTTTCCTAACCTCAGGAAGGAAAAATACATGTAGGTATGAGAAGCACAGAGAGTTCCCAATAAGCTAAACCCCAAAAGATCTACACCAAGACACATTATCATTAAAAAGTAAAGGGTTGGGACGCCTGGATGGGTCAATTGGTTAAGTATCCAACTTCAGCTCAGGTCGTGATCTCACAGTTTGTGAATTTGAGCCCCATGTCAGGCTCTATGCTGATAACTCAGAGCCTAGAGTCTGTTTCAGATTCTGTGTCTCCCACTCTCTCTCTGCCCCTACCCTACTTGCACTCTGTGTTTCTGTCTTTCAAAAATAAGTAAACATTTTTTTGAAAAAAGGTAAAGAGTTAAAGAATCTTGAAAGCAGCAAGAGAAAACAACTTGCTATGTACAAGGGGACTCCCATAAGACTATTAGCTGATTTCTCAGCAGAAACTTTGCAGGCCAGAAGGGAGTAGTATGATGTAGTCAAAGTGCTGAAAGGAAAAAACTTCCAACCAAGAATGCTCTGCCCAGAAAAGTTATTCAGAATTGAAAGAGAGATTGAATTTTCTAGGCAAGGAAACGCTAAAGGAGTTCATTACCCCTAACCTGACCTTACAAGAAATGCTAATGGAATTTTTTAAACTAAAAAAGAAGGGCATTAATTAGTAACAAGAAAACATATGAAAGCATAAATTTTACTGGTAAAGATAAATATATAGTAGAAGTTGTGGATTAATTGCTTATAAAACATATGAAATTTAAAAGAAAAAAGTATTAAAAGTAATGATAACTACAATAATCAGTTAAGGGATATACAGAATGTTAAAGTGTAAGATGTGACATCAAAACCATAACAGAGTAAACAAATATAGAGTTTTAGAATGCATTCAAACTTAAGTTAAAATAGACTGTGAATAGAATATATGTATATGTATATGTGTATGTACGTACCTGATATATACAACAGCCCATATATATATATATATATATATATATATATATATATATATAGGCTGTTATATGTAAGCCTCATGGTAACCACAAAGCAAACTCCTATAGTAGAAACACAAGAGATATTAGGAAAGGAATCTAAACATAACACTAAAGAAACTCATCAGACCACAAGGGAAGAGAGCAAGAGAAGAAAGGAATAGAGAAGAACTACAGAACAGTGAGAAAACAACGAACAAAATGGCAATAAATACATACCTGTTAGTCCATCTACTAATTTGCTTTTTTTTTTTTTTGCTTCCATGTGGCCTCCCCTTGAGGTTCCCATTGTGCCCACAGCATCTGATGGCATTTATACAAAATGATCCTAGTTTCACATGGTTACATTTTGTTAGAAATATAGGTGTCAAGGTCTAGTGAAAAGAGTACCAGAGGGGAGAGTCAAGAAACCTGGTTAGGTGGGCCCTGGAGCTATTTCACTGTGAAAACTTTGGGCAAATCATGTAATCTCCGTAGACTCCTATCCCACTCCTTACTGCCATTTTCCTGAGTTACACTAGCTACATCCAGGGCTTACACTGCCTGCATTTGCATATACTGTTCTTTCTACCCGAATGCCATTCTTATCTCCTACCAGACAAACTCCTACTCACCTTTAAATGACCAAGTTCAAATCTCATCTCCCATGGGAAGCTTTTCTTGAGCCCCTCTAGTAAGTACAGTAAAACCTTGGATTGCGAGTGACTTGTTCTGCGAGTGTTTCACAAGATGAGCGAACATGTCTAATAAATTTTAACTTGATAAATGAGCAATGTCTTGCAATACAAGTAGTATATGATGCTGAATGTCACATGATCACAACTGAGCCAATGGTTCTTGAAATTCGCTTTAATACACGAGTGCTTTGGATTACAAGCATGTTTCTGTAATGAATTATGCTTGCAAACCCAGGTTTTCCTTGTACTATTGTTGGCTTCTTCCTTTTTGAGCAAACTCATAATTCTGCCAGTAATCAAGATAATACTTTTAATATGTCATTGTGATTGTGTGTGCGTATGTCTAAACCTCCCTTGCTAAAACCATGAGCACCTTCAGGGCAGGGACTGTTTCTCATTCATCATTATCTCCCCAGGGCCTACTGATGGATAGTAGGTCTTCTTTACCTCTTTGTTCACTGAAGGCATGGACTTCAGTTTCCTCATCTGCAGTAAGAGGATTAGACCAGGTGGTGTTAAAGCAGTGCCTTGGAATTCTGTGTTTAGACAGAGACCTTAAAAAAGAGAACCCAAGACTGCCAGGTGATACTTTGTGTGTATAGTGCAGAGGGGAGGTATGTCAGTGGAATGAGACACTTGGCCGCATTGCCATTTCATAATGGTGGGCAAAAGAGGCAAATTACCTCTTTTGAGATTTAGCTATGTTATTGGTCCTAATGTCTTACTGTACTTTAAAGAATCCGTAATCACTGGGAGTTTATTATTATAAAAAATTCATAAAATGCTATTTTATTCTCTGCCTGAATCTTTACCAGTTTTGAATAATCCTTGCTTTGAAAAATCCTGTGATAGTTTTTAATCTGGCCTGTTTGCTTTTAAGAAATTAAAAACTGATTGAGAAATTTCCACTGAGGTTTTTATGCTTGTCATAAAATAAACTGATTATTGGGCTCCTTGACATTGGACTAGAAGTGACTAGGAGAGTAGATTAGTCCTGTTTCTAGAGTCATTCATATATCCACTCACTATCCACTCTCCCACTCATGAACAAATATTTACTAAAGGTTCCAGGGTGCCAGACATTACGCCATGTGCTAGGCATCCAGAGGACAGCAAAATATAGTCCCTGCTGACACGGAGCTCCCTCTCTGGTGGAGAAGGAAACAACCAGAAGGTTGGCTTCCATTGTAATAAGACTTAAGGATTTGGGGAGGTACAGAAGGAAGATCCTGAACTCAGGAGCAGGGAAAGTTTCCTGAATCTGAAGGCTGAGTGGGAGGGAGCCAAGAGCAGAGGTCAGGGAGGGCCAAAGGAGGACAGAGCTGAAGGCATATAGTGTGCAGCATGCTCAAAGACCGAGGAGTCAGAGAATGGTGCTCTTGGAGTGGGGTGCTGAGTTCAAAGTGCTCAGAGGGGGGTGTTGAGTTTCAAGGAGTAGGTGGGGTGGCATTGAGGCCAGATTGGGGCAGATCCTTTAGGCACTTATATTCTGAAGGCAATGGAGAGCCCTTGAGGACTCTGAGCGTGGGCCTTGATCAGATTCGTGCTTTAGAAAGGTCACTCTGTGAACTCTATATGGAGGACTGGTGATACCACTCCTAAATAATTTTTAAAACAGATGTGTATCTATTTTTTTTATTTTGCTCTCTGATACATTTCTCTACCAACTTCATCTTCCAGGACTTGAAGGGAAGAGTATGACTTGGGGGATCCCTCTGGTTAGTCCCCATTTCTTATGTTTTAATTGTTTATACCACAAACAGAAATACACGATAAATAATATGGAATATAATAAATACACACTGCCTAGATCTTGCAGAGGCAAACAGTTTGTTGCACAAGCTTCAGATTTCTTTTTTTATTAAGGAAATAAAATATTATAAAATAAATATATAAATAAATAAGTATATAAATAAATAAAATATTAGACACACCTAAACCCATTTTTTTTCTACTGCTTTCATCTCTAGAGGTAACAACTATCTTGCAATTAAGCATTTATCCCTTGTATTTTATTTATTTATTTTTCCTTGCATTTTTTTCATATAATTTATTGTCAAATTGGTTTCCATACAACACCCAGTGTTCATCCCAACAGGTGCCCTCCTCAGTGCCCATCACCCACTTTCCCCTCTCCCCCACCCTCCATCAACCCTGTTTGTTCTCAGTATTTAAGAGTCTCTTATGGTTTGCCTCCTTCCCTCTCTGTAACTTTTTTTTTCCCCCTGCCCCTCCCCCCATGGTCTTCTGTTAAGTTACTCAGGATCCGCATGTGAGTGAAAACATGAGGTATCTGTCTTCCTCTGCCTGACTTATTTCACTTAGCATAATACTCTCCAGTCCCATCCACATTGCTACAAATGACCAGATTTAATTCTTTCTCATTGCCAAGTAGTATTCCATTGTATATATAAACCACATCTTCTTTATCCATTCTTCAGCTGATGGACATTTAGGCTCTTTCCATAATTTGGCTATTGTTTAAAGTGCTGCTATAAACATTGGGATACAAGTGCCCCTATGCATCATCACTCCTGTATCCCTTGGGTAAATTCCTAGCAGTGCTATTGCCAGGTCATAGGGTAGATCTCTCTATTAATTTTTTGAGGAACCTGCACACTGTTTTCCAGAGCAGCTGCACCAGTTTGCATTCCCACCAACAGTGCAAGAGGGTTCCCATTTCTCCACATCCTCTCTAGTGTCTATAGTCTCCTGATTTGTTCATTTTAGCCACTCTGACCAGCATGAGGTGGTATCTCAATGTGGTTTTGATTTGTATTTCCCTGATGAGGAATGACATTGAGCATCTTTTCATGTGCCTGTTAGCCATCTGGATGTCTTCTTTAGAAAAATGTCTATTCATGTCTTCTGCCCATTTCTTCACTGGATTATTTGTTTTTGGGTGTGGAGTTTGGTGAGTTCTTTATAGATATTGGATACTAGCCCTTTATCTGATATCATTTGCAAATATCTTTTCCCATTCCATTGGTTGCCTTTTAGTTTTGTTGATTGTTTCATTTGCAACGCAGTAGCTTTTTATCTTGATGAGGTCCTAATAGTTCATTTTTGCTTTTAATTCCCTTGCCTTTGGAGATGTGTCATGTAAGAAATTGCTTTGCTGCGGCTGAGGTCAGAGAGGTTTTTCCCTGCTTTCTCCTCTAGGGTTTTGATGGTTTCCTGTCTCACAGTCAGGTCCTTCATCCATTTTGAGTTTATTTTTGTGAATGGTGTAAGAAAGTGGTCCAGTTTCATTCTTCTGCATGTTGCTGTCCAGTTCTCCCAGCACCATTTGTTAAAGAGTCTGTCTTTTTTCCGTTGGATATTCTTTCCTGCTTTGTCAAAGACTAGTTGGCCATACTTTTGTGGGTCTAGTTCTGGGGTTTCTATTCTACTCCATTGGTCTATGTGTCTGTTTTTGTGCCAATACCATGCTGTCTTGATTATTACAGCTTTGTAGTAGAAGCTAAAATCTGGGATTGTGATGCCTCCCACTTTGGTCTTCTTCTTCAATATTACTTTGGCTATTTGGGGTCTTTTGTGATTCCATACAAATTTTATGATTGCTTGTTCTAGCTTCGTGAAGAATGCTGGTGCAATTTTGATTGGGATTGCATTGAATGTGTAGATTGCTTTGGGTAGTATTGACATTTTAACAATATTTTTTCTTCCAATCCATGAACACAGAATGTTTTTCCATTTCTTTGTATCTTCTTCAATTTCCTTCATAAGCTTTCTATAGTTTTCAGCATAGTTTCAGGTATTTTACATCTTTGGTTAGGTTTATTCCTAGGTATTTTCCTAGGTGCAGTTGTGAATGGGATCAGTTGCTTTATCTATCTGTCTTTCTGTTGCTTCATTATTAGTGTATAAGAATGCAGCTGATTTCTGTACATTGATTTTGTATCCTGCAACTTTGCTGAATTCATGTATCAGTTCTAGCAGACTTTTGGTGGTGTCTGTTAGGTTTTCCATGTATAGTATCATGTCACCTGCAAAAAGTGAAAGCTTGACTTCATCTTTGCCAATTTTGATGCCTTTGATTTCCTTTTGTTGTCTGATTGCTGATGCTAGCACTTCCAACACTATGTTAAACAATAGCAGTGAGAGTGGACATCCCTGTCGTGTTCCTGATCTCAGGGGGAAAGCTCTCATTTTTTTCCCCGTTAAGGATGATATTAGCTGTGGGCTTTTCATAAATGGCTTTTGTGATGTTTAAGTATGTTCCTTCTATCCTGACTTTCTTGAGGGTTTTTATTAAGAAAGGATGCTGAATTTTGTCAAATTTTTTCTCTATCTATTGACCAGATCATATGGTTCTTGTCTCTTTTTTTTTTTTTTTAATTTTTTTTTTCAACGTTTATTAATTTTTTTGGGGACAGAGAGAGACAGAGCATGAACGGGGGAGGGGCAGAGAGAGAGGGAGACACAGAATCGGAAACAGGCTCCAGGCTCTGAGCCATCAGCCCAGAGCCCGACGCGGGGCTCGAACTCACGGACCGTGAGATCGTGACCTGGCTGAAGTCGGACGCTCAACCGACTGCGCCACCCAGGCGCCCCTCTTATCTCTTCTTTTATTAATGTGATGTATCACATTGATTGATTTGTGGATGTTGAACCAGCCCTGCAGCCCAGGAATGAATCCCACATGATCATGGTGAATAATTGTTTTTATATGCTGTTGAATTCGATTTGCTAGTATCTTGTTGAGAATTTTGGCATCCATATTCATCAGGGATATTGGCCTGTAGTTGTCTTTTTTTGCTGGGTCTCTGTCTGGTTTGGGAATCAAAGTAATGCTGGCTTCATAGAATGAATCTGGAAGTTTTCCTTCCCTTTCTATTTTTTAGAACAGCTTGAGAAGGATAGGTATTATTTCTGCTTTCAGTGTCTGGTAGAATTCCCCAGGGAAGCCACCTGGTCCTGGACTCTTATTTGTTGGGAGATTTTTGATAACTGATTCAATTTCTTCACTGGTTATGGGTCTGTTCAAGTTTTATGTTTCTTCCCATTTGAATTTTGGAAGTATGTGGGTGTTTAGGAATTTGTCCATTTCTTCCAGGTTGTCCAATTTGTTGGCATGTAATTTTTCATAGTATTCCCTGATAGTTGCGTGTATCTCTGAGGGATTGGTTGTAATAATTCCATTTTCGTTCATGATTTTATCTATTTGGGTCCTCTCCCTTTTCTTTCTGAGAAGCCTGGCTAGGGGTTTATCATTTTTGTTTATTTTTTCAAAAAACCATCTCTTGGTTTCATTGATCTGCTCCACTGTTTTTTTTAGGTTCTATATTGTTTATTTCTGCTCTGATCTTTATTATTTCTCTTCTTCTGCTGGGTTTGGGATGTCTTTGCTGTTCTGCTTCTATTTCCTTTAGGTGTGCTGTTAGATTTTGTATTTGGGATTTTTCTTGTTTCTTGAGATAGACCTGGATTGCAATGTATTTTCCTCTCAGGACTGACTTTGCTGCATCCCAAAGCATTTGGATTGTTGTATTTTCATTTTCATTTGTTTCCATATATCTTGTAATTTCTTCTCTAATTGCCTGGTTGACCCATTCATTCTTTAGTAGGATGTTCTTTAACCTCATGCTTAAATGTTCAAAACCTATGCTTTTGGAGGTTTTCCAGACTTTTTCCTGTGGTTGATTTCACGTTTCATAGCATTGTGATCTGAGAGTGTGCTTGGTATGATCTCAGTTCTTTTATACTTATTAAGGGCTGTTTTGTGACCCAGTATGTGATCTGTCTTGGAGATAGATGTTCCATGTCCACTTGAGAAGAAAGTATATTCTGTTGCTTTGGGATGCAGAGTTCTAAATATATCTGTCAAGTCCATCTGATCCAATATATCATTCAGGCTCCTTGTTTCTTTATTTATTCTCTGTCTCAATGTTCTATCCATTGTTGTAAGTGGAGTATTAAAGTCTCCTGCAATTACCACATTCTTATCAATAAGGTTGCTTATGCTTGTGATTAACTGTTTTATATATTTGGGGGCTGCTGTGTTCAGTGCATAGACATTTATAATTGTTAGCTATTCCTGATGGATAGACTCTGTAATTATTATATAATGCCCTTCTTCATCGCTTGTTACAGCCTTTAATTTAAAGTCTAGTTTGTCTGATGTAAGTATGGCTACTCCAGCTTTCTTTTGACTTCCAGTAGCATGATAGATAGTTCTCCATCCCCTCACTTTCAATCTGAAGGTGTCCCCAGGTCTAAAATGAACCTCTTATGGACAGCAAATGGATGTTTTTTTTTTAATCCATTCTGATACCCTGTTTCTTTTTGTTGGAGCGTTTAGTCCATTTACATTCAGCATTTATTATTGAAAGATATGGGTTTAGAGTCATTGTGATGTCTGTAGCTTTCATGCTTGTAGTGATGTCTCTGGTACTTTGTGGTCCTTACAACATTTCACTCACAGAATCCCCCTTAGGATCTCTTGGAGGGCTGGTTTAGTGGTGATGAATTCCTTCAGTTTTTGTTTGTTTGGGAAAACCTTTATTTCTCGTTCTATTCTGAATGACAGACTTGCTGGATAAAGGATTCTTGGCTGCATATTTTTCCATTCATCACATTGTATATTTCCTGCCATTCCTTTCTGGCCTGCCAAGTTTTAGTAGATAGGTCTGCTACTACCCTTTTGTGTCTGCCTTTGTATGTTAAGGTCCGTTTATCCCGAGCTGCTTTCAGAATTCTCTTTTTATCCTTGCATTTTGCCAGTTTCAGTATGATATGTTGTGCAGAAGATTGATTCAAGTTACGTCTGAAGGGAGTTCTCTGTGCCTCTTGGATTTCAATGCCTGTTTCCTTCCCCAGATCGGGGAAGTTCTCAGCTATGATTTGTTCAAGTACACCTTCAGCCCCTTTCTCTCTCTTCTTCTTCTTCCGGAATTTCTGTGATATGGATATTGTTCCATTTGATTGCATCTCTTAGTTCTCTAATTCTCCCCTCATACTCCTGGATTTTTTTTATCTCTCTTTTTCTCAGCTTCCTCTTTTTCCATAAGTTATCTTCTAATTCACCTGTTCTCCCCTCTGCCTCTTCAATCCGTGCTATGGCTGCTTCATTTATAGAATTTTTTAATTCATCATGACTATTTTTAGTCCCTTGATCTCTGTAGCAGTAGATTCTCTGCTGTCCTCTATGCTTTTTTCCAGCACAGTAAATAATTTTATGACTATTATTCTAAATTCTTGTTCTGTTATATTGCTTAAATCGATTTTCATCAATTTGTTAGCTGTTGCTACTTCTTAGAATTTCTTTTGAGGAGAATTCATCCGTTTCGTCATTTTGGCTAGTTTTCTGTCCCTTATGCATTTTAAAAGCTTGTTGTGTGCTCTGCACCTGCAAGCCCCGCTGTATTAAAGGAGGGTCATACACTGTCCAGGGCCTGGCCCTTCAGGAGGTGTTCTTTCAGAGGTTGTTACTTGCTCTCTGTTGTTGTGACCTTGGTTATTTTATTATCCTACTCGTAGTGATATTTTGGACCCTCCACCAGGTGCACTTTGATTTGTTCCTTGGAGTAGGCCTGTAAAGGAAAACAGATAGACAAACAGGAGACAAAAACACACAAACACACAAATAACACAAAGAAACAAATAAACAAAACAGAAAACCAAAGACTAAAAACAAAAAACCCAAAAAACACAGACTACAAGTAAAGAAGAGGGTGGAGGCTGTGCTGATGGAATGGCACATACAATGAGAGAAATGACAGGAGCCGGGTGGGGGTGGGGAGAAAAAATAAGCATTGATTAGGCAGAGAGACTAAAAGGCTTAATACAGAGAGAGAGAAAGGAAAATAAAGAAGGAGGCGGGGAAAACGAAACAAAGATAAAGTTACTTAGAGAAACTATATGCCTTGATTATTCCAGAGAGAGAAAGGAGTATAAAGAAGGAGGTGTAGAACATGTATCAAGACAATGGATTAAATACATTTGTTGAGACAGACCAACAACCAGAGTAACCAGCCTAGGGGAGGGAAGAGATAAGGAGGAGAAGTGGGGTGGGGTGGGGTAGAATGTATCTATATATCCAGAATCCACCTAGAGTTAATCCAGGCAATGCTGCATTGCTTGTAGGTAGTAGCTGTCCACCGGGTCTGTGCTGCTCAGGTGGGTATGCAGTTACCCACTGCAAAGGGGCGTGGTTTGGCGTTTTCAGGACCCACCCCCACTATGGGCCCCAGGAGTGATCCCTGAGGCCCCACCTTGGTAATGGTGGTGTGTGGGGGGGAAATGGTGATCCCGCAGTCTCTTCTCCACAGAGCCAGACCTGGTGGACTCCTTTTGAGTCATCCTTACTGTGCCGCGGGCACAGACAGGCGGTCCTTCTCGCTCTGACAACTCCCCTGACTCTGCGCTTGGCTAGGATTCAAAGTCCCGCTCTCTGTGCTCTCGCACCGGGGAAGCGCCTCTTAGTGTGGTCCTTAGTGTAGTCCTCCTACTGCGGACTGAGCCGCTGCCCTTGTGGATGCAGGCAGACACAGGCAGCCTTTGTCTTCTCCCACAGCACTCCAGGGAGACGGCGGCCTTTTCCTCCTGCAGACTGCAGCCTCTGCCCAGCCGCTGTGCCCAGGGGTGGCGGACGCAGGCAGGTTTTGTACTATCTCATAGCCCTCCAGAGAGGGAACCACTCTTTCCAACTGCGGACTGAGCCTCTGACTTACAACCGCACCCAGGGCTGGCTCCCCTCCTCCCCAGTGCATGAACAGGGAGCCGGCTTTGAAGAAAGCTCCACAGTTAGAGATCGGATCCCTCTCAGTCTAGGTCCGAGGTCTTTCTCCTGTCCAGATACGGTCCTACACTTCACTAGCGCTCTTTTTCTTCCTGTTGTCTGTCCGTAGAAGGGGGTCCCTCCCCTCTGTGCCCACGCGGCCTTTTTTTTTTTTTTTTATCTCCCCCAGTTTTTTTCCTTTCAGGCTCTGGTGTTCAAAGTCCTTTGGCTTCTGCACTTCTTTGTTTGAGAGACACGGGAAGTGTGGATCCCCCTACTTCTCCACCATGTTGGCCCCTCTGCATATTTTTTTAACTTTTACTATATATATGACTGAATCCATAAACAACATCAAACGTATTTTTAGGTATTTTTAAAACTTACATGACTGTTTTAGAGATACGTCTGTGTTGATAGTGTTGAGAATCTAGTCTGCATGTTCCTTTATAGATGGACGTGATTCGTTGTGTGCTAACAGCCTTAATGCCTTCCTGGTCAAAAAGGAAATAGATTCTTTTCTTATCAGGTGTGGCAGTTCCCTTTTCAGGGGCCTATTCCCAGCTGGGAAATATGTGTT
Source organism: Puma concolor (assembly GCF_028749965.1). NCBI lineage: Eukaryota > Metazoa > Chordata > Mammalia > Carnivora > Felidae > Puma > Puma concolor. Next base: position 51,249,578 of record NC_141679.1, on the reverse strand, counting down.
TTTACTTACACCTCTGGCACCCTGCAAACCACTTCCCAACCCCCACCCCACCCATGTATACAGTTTACATCTATCTGCTGATTAGGGAAATCCATGCCTCACCACCTCCAGTGTAAGCAGAATTCTATACCAGTAACATAGTCTTTCTCTCTTCCCATGGTCAGAGAAATGAGCTTAGTGTATTTGGGAAAGTTTCAAAGCAAAAATGGCTTGAGTTCAAGATGACAGAGTTAACCCCACCATGCTTGTTTTTGACTTAAGTCCATTCTACTGCTTTTAAGAGTGAGAGCCCAGGACTAGCAGCTGCTGGGTGTAGGTCTAAGGGCTGACAGAAGCCTTTGCAGAGGCACCTGCCACTTTCAGAACTGCCTGGGATGGAGGGAATCCCCCACACAAAAGGCTTCTGTTGGATTTCTGTGCATAGCTGAGAAAGCTTAAATGACAAGGGAAGAAAACCACAAGTGAAAGAAGAGGGACGGCTCAAGAGAAGCAAAAGGGAATACTGTTGACAGAGGCTGTGCTAGAGCAGAAAGATAACGTGTGAGTGTGAAACAGCAGAGAAAAGCTGAAAAATAAGCCCAGAATGGCTGGAAAGAAAACCTGGTGGTAACATCCAAATTTTCTGAAAGGAGGATGGGAACCAAAATTATCTAAAATCTCCGCCAGACATTATCATTTGAAACAATCATGTCTCACCCTTATAGTCTGTGCAAGTTACCAATCCTTCCAGAATAAGTAGGAACAATTTTGAGCCCCTGCCATGGGATGGTTATAACCCTGTACTGGTCCTTTCAACCCTTTCAGCCCTGCACAAGATAGGCCGGCACAGACAGCCTTGAAGTGTGTGTCATGTAAATCGCACTTCCCACTGTGAGCTGACCACAATCTCATGGGGTTCTGTGTGATTGAGTCAGGGCTACTCAATGGGCTCATCATGAACCCTCTACAGATGTGACACCAATCTTGAATCTCTGTTTAAAAAATTAAGTCTGCGGTGTACCATGGTGTCTTCTGGGCTGAATGCTGAGATTAGATTTCTGGATCACCCAACTCTTGCTGCTACTACAGCAGCTGCCACACTCTAGAGCTAAACGAAGGAAGGTTTTGTCTTTATTCCACCTGATACTCTTCGTCTTCTGCCTCCCATCCCTACCACGATATGATAGGAAACCAACTTATTAAGGGAGGTTGGGAGAATCATTTGCAGACTTCCATTCCAAGGGGCAATGTAGGGCAAAGTATGGGCGGGCAGGTGTGAGGCTGAGAGCTGGCACATAATTTTCACTGGACCCAAGAGAAGCCACTCTGCATAGTGACAGATTTATGGACTGACCTGACTTGGATATCTCTGTCCAGTCTGAGACAGCTTGGCTCAATAGGTCATTTCTCTCATGTGGAAGTAAAGGTTAGTAGATAGGAGGAAAAGCTAAAGCATGCATATAAGAGGCCATGAGCAAACCAATTTAAGACAAGGCAGAAACCACCATAGAAGGCAGATAAAAAGATACATAGCATCAGGGCAAGAAAGATAAACATGGGGAACCTGTGGAAATGGTTGAGGCATTTTAATAGCAGACACAAGAGTGATGGCCACCAAACTCTTGCTCCTACGGGTCAAGTGATCAAGCAATCCCTGAGTAGCAGCTTAGAGTGGGAACGTAATTGATTGACCAGACCAATGAGCCCAAGTGCATCTATAGAGCATATTATTCATGGTACATTAGGCAGTATGAGCTTTATGTTCACATCAGTTCTCACCCTCCACCCCTGACCCAGGTCCCATGGGGTGATATGGACATGAGCCCAGGTGGGCCCTGTGCACACAAAGGTCTGTTTCACAGGTGAGCAACACTGAGCTTAGGAAACCCCCAGTTTTATGGAGAGACCTGCCCATCCTCCTTTCCAGAAACAGTGCCATTATATTTATTACTCTAGAATGTAAACAGATCTTTGGGCTGGGGTCTTTACTGCGATAATCAGGAAACAAATGTGCTCTGTGATCTGGAGAGGGTTACCATCTCTAGTTTCCTAGGCTGTTTGCTATGGCAAACATCCCAGAAAAGATAGTCTGATATAAGACTCACAGAAACACCACAGAGAATTGTCTCCCAATAGTAAGGACTCTTAGCTGCTTTGGCTATCACGTGAGTTCACACAAAGCCAAATCCTATTTTATCTCCTGTTTAAATCCATATGAAACTCATGTTTTCCTTATTCCTTTACATTCTTTTTTTTTAAGTTTGAGAGAGAGAGAGAGAGAGAGAGAGAAAACCCCAGTGAGGCTCCATGCCAATGTGGGGCTCAAACTCATGAACCACAATATCATGACCTGAGCTGAAACCAGGAGTCTAAAATGTAGCTGACTGAGCCACCCAGGTGCCCCTATTGCCTTTACATCCTTAAAAGCACCACTCTCCCCTTACACTAGCCTAGGTGACTTCTGCCCCTTGCCTCTAGAAGAGCAGAACTAATATAAAGCTGGAAAAATAGGTTATAGTCAGAATGTGGAGACTTGAATGCCAGGCAAAGTTATTATCAAATAAGAAACCCTGACTCTTGGATGCCACAGGACCAGCATGAATTTTGCTTGATCCAGTTATGCTTCTGTTCATTTGGGACATGACTGCCTAAGATACTGTAAATTATTTCCATTCATTGCCTCCATGATGCTTAGTGAGGCACTGAATCTGAAACAGAGCCCTAGGCCCTCCATCTAAACTAGCCTTTGCCTGTTGTCTGCTCTTAGAATACCTGCTCTTATTTTTCTTAGCACACATACCATTTGTAACTCTATACTTTGTATGTGTGTATATGTGTGTGCTTAATGGCTTCTCTTCCACCAGACTCTAAGCTCATTAAGGTAAGAATCATGTCTATTTTGTTCACTATGGCAAACCCAGCCTGCTGTAGCAGGTGCTCAAGAAATACTGATTGGGCAAATTAAATGTAGTTTTTTGACCCTCTTATTGTAAATAGGCTTGAACATCACCTTAGAAAGTTGGTACTTATATGGTTGGCAATAATTAGTAGTATAGAGTAATTCATATATAGAAGTATTTGCTATGACCCTTATTGTTAGTTATTTTTATCAATATTTAGATTGGATGCCAGTGAGATATTTTGTTGAAACCATCCACCTGGCAATGAGAACTGCTAGTTTAGCTTAGATGAGCGGTCTATTTAAAAATAGTGGCAAGGCCAGTTTTCCAGGGTGGTTGATGTGTTGTCAGAGTTAAAGGCTAGGAGTCAAGTTTCTATTAACTGAAGTATAATGGTCACTGCCACTGAGTGTCTCAGAGTCACAGACTAGCTTATCCAGCGTGGGTACCTGGACCCGGCTGTGTGGATGTAATTTACTGGCTTGTACCCTGGTAAGCCTGATGCCTGGATATGAGCACCTACAGAATAGCCAAGGAATGAGTGGAATCCTGAGCTCTGTGTTTTTGTGTGTTTGTGTGTGTATGTGTGCGTGTGTGTGTGTGTGTGTGTGTGTGTGTGTGTGTGTGTGTGTGTGAGAAAGAGAGAGAGAGAGAATAGGAGAGAGACAGATGAGAGATGAACAGGTGGAGTCAGAGGAGTCGATCTGTGCAACCTTCACATCCACAGGGCAGGTGCAGGTGCATAAGAGCAGGTCTGCAGGCAGGCAGACCTGAAATGCAGCAGAAGGGAATCATCCCGCGACCACTGCCTATGGAGATTTTATGGTGACCTTTTAATGCAGATGCATTAGAGTGACTTCAAAGTTGGAGGCTAACTTTGTAATAAAAAAGTAGGCTAAAGTAAGGCTAACTGCTTTTTCATTTAAAGTTGAAATAAGCTGAAAATAATAGACTTAGCTCTCTGCTTACTGCTTCCCACCCATCAGCTTTGTACAGGAGAAATGTGCACTTCCTATGGTTTCCTGTCCCACCCGGATTTGTTTTGTTTCTTTTGTTTTAATATCGGTCCGTTATAACTAAAAACACAGAGACTAACTTCTCACCCCCACCTGGTAGGCAGCAGACTTTCGAGGAAACCCTGGAAGACCTTGTAGGATCAAGGTCTTCTGGGCAGCATGTGACTAGCCTTTCTTCTTCTCTCCTAACAAATGTTCATCTTTGAAGGGAGCCCTTGTGATGGATTCTTATAACTTCTGTTTTCAGCCATCCTTAGCCTCAGACAATCTTGAAAGGTTGTGCATTTTTTAGAAAAGTGTATGTTATTAAATGCAGGTAACATCTCTCACTTGGGGCATCCCTGCCCCTGAAAGACTTATGTAGAATTTGGTCTAAACCCCAGTTCCTGGTGCTGCAAGTTCAACATAGCGCCTCACCCCTGCTCTGGCTACCCTTTTGCTTCCCTGCCCCTTTCATCTCTATTCTGCCCCTCCTTTTGCTTCTTTGTCCCCCTCACCCCTGCTCTGCACACTCTTTTGCTTCTTTGTTCCCCTCATCCCTGCTCTGGTCCACCTTTTGTTTGTTTCTCTACCCCTGCTCCTGAATGTGCAGCCTTCTCACTTGACTCAGAATCCAGCCTGGACTCTAAGTGCTCTTTCAACATCCACAAGGAATCAACATCTTCCTGGATCTACAGTTTCAGTAATGATTTCTTGAGAGGAGGGGAGGGACCACCTCAGCCATGCCGTCTGCACCACCTCACGTTCTACTAGCCCTCCCTGTCGCTCCAGCTGTACCCAGGTCCTGGTCTTTATGACTTTCTGAGGTTCCGGGTCCTCTTCTGCCCACACACATACCGAACATATCAACATACACCCACACGCCACATTAAATGTAATTTTTTTGTGGCAAGAAATGAGAAGCATTTTTATAATTTGCTCTTGAAATTGACTATAAGTTACTCATTCAGTTTTGATTGGCTCTGATTTCTCGGGAGTTATTCAGTCATGTGTTGTTAAAAAGTGAGAAAAATTGACCTACCAATTGTTTTCAAATAGAATAAAATACCTTTGAATATTAGATTTAATAATGAAGGATATAAACATTATATGTATGTCAATTTTAAGTTGTTCTGTTTGCATTCTGGAGACAGTAATCTCTTTTAAGCCTTCACATCTTTATGTACACCCCATAAAGAGATAGATCATAGACACTAGGACCCTGTTTTGCAGTGGGTAAGACAGCTTTGGCAGGAGGCCTCTTCACATGGTAGACCCTCCAGGAAAAGAGTCCAGTCCCCATCATGGCTGCATCCCTTGCCTGAAACAGCCCCATCAGGCCAACCCACTTATCCCTCATGCCTTCTGGAATTATCATGAGTACAATTTTCTTTGTCTCATTACATATATTTTTGCAGATCCTACCTAAGTTTAAAAATAGCCATGTGGTGCATTCCTCATATAGGGGTTTTGTCTGGAACCTCAAGCAGTGTTTACAGAATGCTTCACTTGGGATGGAATTGGTCTGAAGTGTGGAGGGGGAGTGCAGAAATCCTGGCAGGGGCACCTGCCTGGGTAGAGATGTAAAGGCAGAGGCTCAGATGGACCCAGTCTGAATGGCCTTGTAGGCTGTGCTGAGCACGTGGGACCTTACCTCCTAGGCCCTGGGGAAGAACTGGCATTCCAGGAACCAGCTCAAATAGTAGACTCAGAGTATTGTTGGTTCTTCTTTTCCTTTCTCAGCTTCCTCCTCTCCCTCCTTGCAGGTATCACTTAACATCACTTTTTTTATTAACAGCTGGATAAGCCCAGGTATCCAGGAAACCCCCAGAGGAGACTTGGTATAAGCAGAACCGATGGAACAAACATCCAGACGTTATTTTGAATTTTGAGTGACCACTGGGCTCCATGTACTTTATGTTTGGATTATTTGGTGTTTTTCCCATCCTTTAATGTTAGTTCTCTTCAGCCAAATGATAAGGTTGAACAGGGTGGAAATTATAGGGTGTGGATCCCGGTGGTGTTTTAGTATAAACCGTCACTTCCATTCTTGTTGCAAAGCTTTGCAAGGGTCATTCCTGTTTTCTTTTGTTTTATGTTCCTGTCTTTGCACTTTGTTTACCATGCTTTTTGCTTCTTTGTTTTATTTTATCTTTTTTCCTTCCATCCACTGGTATGATAGCATTTTCTTTTCCTCTTGTTTTTTAGTATTTGCTTTAAAAAAAATCAGTACCCTGAGTTTAAAAATCAGATATGCCACAAAACTGGATTTCCAGCTTTGTTTGAAAAGGTTGACCTGCATGACACTGGGTTTGTGTTCCCACGTGGCAATAAACTGTGAGAGCTGCCTTTTTTACACAAATTCACTCACCAGTTTACTGCAGGCTCCACTACACCCCATTGCCTCCTTGGCCCTGAGAAGACATTTCATTTGAGTTGTTGCTTTCTTATACCAGCTGTTTACTCATTTATGTGGCCTAACCTGCCCCAGGAGGTATTTGACCTTGTTACCATTTTTTACCTGGAGCATTTGGTGGATTTACATTTGTTATCATTACTGATATATTTTAATTCATGTCTGCCAAAGTCTTTTGTGCTTTCTATTTGTCCTACAGTTTCTATGTTTCTTGTCTCCTTTCTTGTCTTCTTTTGGGTTTATTGGGTTTGTTCTCTCACTCCACTTTTTTTCCTGTACACTTTGAAAGTTGTATTATCTTTTCATTCTTTCAGTGGTTAACCTAGCATGTATCTTTAAAAGTTTTTTTAACATTTATTCATTTTCGAGAGACAGAGACAGAGCATGAGCAGGGGTGGGGCAGAGAGAGAGAGACCCAGAATCCAAAGCAGGCTCCAGGCTCTGAGCTGTCAGCACAGAGCCTGATGCGGGGCTCGAACTCACAAACTACAAGATCACGACCTGAGCCGAAGTTGGACGCTTAAAACTGAGCCACCCAGGCGCCCCTACCTAGCATGTATCTTTAACGTACCATATTCTAAAGTGTTTAATATCTTTATCTTCTTCTGGACAAAACCCTTCCCGTTTATGCCATACCAACTCCTGTGCTAAAAAGAAATCTATGTACTTTTTAAGACCACAAGGCATCGTTTCTCTTATTGTTTATATAGTCAATGTTTGTATTGATTTATCTATATATTTACCATTTTGTATCCTTTTAAGTCTTTCTTATATCATGAGATCTTATATCTTGCATCTTATATCTTCATAATTTCTTCTTTTATCTCCATTTATATGTATTACATCTATGACCAATTGTCTTTTTCTTGGATTACATTCTTTAAATTTTCTTTAATGGGGATCTGCTAATGGCACATTCTTTCCAGTTTTATTTGTCTGTATAAGTCTTATTTGGGTATTATTTTTTTTTCTTTTTCTCCACTTTACTACTTTGGAAGTTACACATTCCATTTTTTTCTCCCTCATCCCCATTGCCACTTCCCCTATAGTATGCATGACTAGCTTTAAATTAAAAAAAAGTATTCAGAATCTCTATTCTCATACCAAACAATACAAGGACCTTGGAATATTTTAATGTACTTGTCCTTCCATATTATTGTACCTAATATTTTACTTCCGAGTTGTTTATAACTACCCCATAATTTTAAAAAGAAAATGTTTTAAACATTTGGTATTTACTTATTTACTATCATGTTTATTAGCTTCTTTGCTCATCATAATTTATCTTTTTTTCTCAGTTTACTTCATATTGAAATATATTATTATTTAATATTTTTTTCAGGGACCATCTGTGAATTGGACATTCTCTTATTTTTTGTAGGAATATGTCTTTATTTCAGCCCCATGTTTGAACAGTAATTCAGTTAGATATAGAGTATTAATTTGACAACTATTTTCTTTTACCACTTTGAATATGTTATTCCATTATCTTCTGGCCCCTATGGCCCTGATTAAAAGTCTGCTGTTAATCTTATTGACATTATTTGGTTGGTAACCTATCTTTTTCTCTCTGGTAGCTTTTACAACTTTCTCTTTTACAACTTGGTTCAGTATTCTGCATTTTACCACAGTGGTGTCCAGGTGTGTGTGTGTGTGTGTGTGTGTGTGTGTGTGTGTTTCTTTTGAATATTGCTTGAGACTTGTGATGTTTCAAATAAAGAGTATAGGCATTACTTTAATTCTGTTAAATTTTCAGCCATTATCATTTCAGTATTGCTTCTCTCACAGTTTCCTACTCCTTCCTCATAGAATGCCAATTAAATGTATATTTTATTTTCTCAATCTACTTTTCATGTCTTACAACCTCTCATATTTTTCTATCTCCTTTTTTCTCTCTCTGCTACATTATGATTAATTTCTTCACACCCATTTTCCACGATACTAATTCTCTTTTCAGCTATATCTAATATTCAATTTAATGTTACATTTTTAATGCTTAAAATTCTTTTTTTCTTAAAAATCTTGCCTTTCTTTTTTAATAGAGGGTTTTTTTAATAGTTTTTACTCCATCTTTTATTTAAAAAATAAATATAATTAGCTTATATATCCATCACATTATTCTATTACCACCAGCTCTTGGGGTGCTAATTCTTCTGCTTATTGTGAATGTGGCCTCTCCCTCTGGTTGTTTGTCTTGTTTGTTCAACAGGAATTATTTAATCTGAGGGAGTCTTGTGAGTCCTGAGTTAGGAAAATATTTCTACAGAGCAATTTGAGTTTATTTCTACACAGACTTCTCTGGTCCTGGGAACATTTTTATGGTGATTTAGAAGCTCTGGATTCTTGCACAATATAAACAATGTAAATTTAGGCCACATACTTGTGCATGCCACAGACTTGGTGTCTTGTTGTTTCATTAGATACATTTTTTTTTTCACCCTGAGACTGGGGCAGAATACACACTTACTTGCCTCTTCCCTGAGCTACTAGGGATCAGTGGTAGTTTTTCTGGCCCTATTTTCATTTTATTAATCCTACCTTGCACAGTCCCAGGTCCATGTCACCTGTCCTTACCTGGACATTAAAATACCAGCCCTGGGGCGCCTGGGTGGCACAGTCGGTTAAGTGTCCGACTTCAGCCAGGTCACCATCTCGCGGTCCGGGAGTTTGAGCCCCGCGTCAAGCTCTGGGCTGATGGCTCAGAGCCTGGAGCCTGTTTCCGATTCTGTGTCTCCCTCTCTCTCTGCCCCTCCCCCGTTCATGCTCTGTCTCTCTCTGTCCCAAAAATAAATAAAAAACGTTGAAAAAAAAAATTAAAAAAATAAATAAATAAAAATAAAAAAAAATAAAATACCAGCCCTGGCCCCAGCTGTATTCAGATTCAACTCACCTCTGAGGGATTGCAGTATTTACTGTCATGCCTACTACTTTGGCTTTGGAGTCTGTCCTCATTTCTGGCCTGTCTTTTAAACAAAAACAAAAACAGTTGTATTGTCTAGGTCTGTGAAGTACATTCTCAAGAGGTTCACATTGGGCTACATTTTTTGTATGTTTAGAACTGAATAAGGAACTGGGTGAGTTCAGTATGACATTTTTTTTTGTAAATAATTTGTTCACAAACTAATTATTGACTACGTATCATGTGCCTGGCTTTGTTATAGGTATGGGGGTATAATAAGAAACAAACAAAAAGTCTTTGTCCCTTTATAGTTTACATTTTCAAGGGAAAGACAAAAACAAACAATAAAAAGGTACAGTAAAATCAGATAGAGTTATGAAGAAAACTAAGGCAGAATAATGGGGAAGAGAGAGAGGGAGACTGGGTTGGATCAAGTGTGCTTTACTAGGAAGGCAAAAGATGCCTCTCTGAGGAGATGACATTTGACCAGAGGCTTACATGAAGTGGTGAAGAGTCATGCTGATATCTGGGGTAGCATCCCGGGCCCCCACAGGAAGCATAACCAAGTCATGGATTAGCTTTTCAATAAATTTATTAAGGCAACCCCTGTGAACCAAACCAGTATTCAGTACAAAATGAAATGTGGGTCCCCTTCTTCATAAATAACATATTAAGAATTTCAAGTCAGCTACAGTGGAGCATCCAACAAAGTGCATGGCCCTTTTGAGTACTCTTCTCCAACTTCAAAAGAAAATGGGGAGGGAGCTGGTGGCAGCCTGGAAGAGAGCCCTCAGATTGTGACTCAGGTCGAACCCCAAGTGAAAGACAGAGGAAAGGAAGGAAGATGGAGTAGAAGCATTCTAGGGTGTTTGGCAAGGCTGTGGGAGAGTCCTTGAGCCAAAGACACCTGTCAGGTGAATTTTTCGTCTCCCAGGAACAAGCTTGCCTTATAGTACCCTTGCCATGATCAGCCACTGACTAGGAGTAGATTGTGGGAATCGTGGCTTTGGCACAAAAGTAGAAATGGATTTCAGAGCACAGCAGCTGCGACTCTTGGCCAGTTATGCTCCTTATGTGAGGTGTATCCTCAGAGCAACCACACTGGGTGGAGAACTTTCCAGGAAGAGGGAACAGGGATTGCAAAGGGTCTTGTTATGGGTTGAATGATGTCTCTCCCAAATTCATATATAGAAGTCCTAAGCCCTAGTACCTCAGAACGTGACCTAATTTGGAAATAGGGCCATTTCAGTCATAATCAGTTAAGATGAGGTCATACTGGAGTAGGATGGGCCCCTAATCCATTAAGACTGATGTCCTCTTAAAAAGGGGAAGTTTACGGGGCGCCTGGGTGGCGCAGTCGGTTAAGCGTCCAACTTCAGCCAGGTCACGATCTCGCGGTCTGGGAGTTCGAGCCCCGCGTCGGGCTCTGGGCTGATGGCTCAGAGCCTGGAGCCTGTTTCCGATTCTGTGTCTCCCTCTCTCTGCCCCTCGCCCGTTCATGCTCTGTCTCTCTCTGTCCCAAAAATAAATAAACGTTGAAAAAAAAAAAATTAAAAAAAAAATTAAAAAAAAAAAAAAAAGGGGAAGTTTAGAGACAGACACACACACAGCAAGAACACCATGTGAAGATAAAGTCAGAGACTGAGGTGATGTGTCTGCAGGCCAAGGAACATCGAAGATTGCTAGCAAAATGCCAGAAGCAAGGAGAGAGGCATAGAATAGATCCTTCCATAGCTCCTTCAAAAGGAGCACAGCTATGCTAACACCTTGATTTTAGATTTCTAGCCTCCAAAACCATGAGACAATAAGTTTCTGTTATTTAAGCCATCCAGTCTGTGGTACTTTGTTATGGCAGCCCTAGCAACCTAATGAAGCCCTGAAATGATAGTGAACTTGGTGTGTTATAGAAACATCAAGGCCAACATGGATAGAGCAGGTAAGTGAGAGGAAGAATTATAGACGAAGGAAAAGTATCCAGAGACCAGATCTGTAAATTATGTCTTTGTGAACCAACATAGCAAATTTGGTTTTATAGCGACTGTAATGGGAAGACTTTACAGAGCTTAGAGACCGGAGTGAAGGGAAAGAGGAGAGTAGAACAGTCTCTCTTCTTTCTCTCACTCATTGTGTATATTTTGCCCTTTGCTTTTGTTTGTTTGCCTGGAGCAACTAGGTAACTCCAGTTGCTAGTTTTGGAGATGGGAACAGTGGATACAGAGCTTGCGTGGAATTTACAGGAATGGAAATTTGGATGTTTGACATGTTTAGAAATTTCACACTGTTTTGCAACTTGCTTTTTAAGTTTTGTGGACTAATCTTTCCATCTCAATACAAAAATTTTGATCTCATTATATTTTGAGGGCTGCCTAATGTTTCTCATATGGATATACCACTCTTGATTGAACTAGCTCCCCCTGAATGGACTTTTGGGTTGTTTTCCTTTTTTGTGTGCAATTGCAAATACTGATGCTTAAAAGCCACATTATTTACTCTTACTGCATAACAAAATACCCCAAAATTTGGTGGCTCAAAAACAACAACATATATTGTCTTTCAGTTTCTTTGGGTCAAGAATCAGGGCACAGCTTAGCTGGGTTCTCCAGTTCAGGATCTCTCACAAGGCTGTAACCAAAGGGTAAGCTGGGGCTTCGGTTATCTGAAGGGTGGAATGTGGAAGGATCTCCTCCTAAGCTTACTCAATGGTTGTTGGAAGGTTTCAGTTCTTGGTGGACAGTTGGTCTGAGAGCCTTCATTCTGACTACTGACTGGAAGACACCTTCAGTTCCTTGTCATGTGGACTTCCTCAAAGAAGAGCTCACCACATGGCAGCTGGCTTCGTCAAAGTGAGCAGGCAAGAGAGAGTGAAAGAATATGAAAGCAAGACAAATCAATCTTCTATAACCTAATCTCAGAAGTGCTCCCCATCTCTTTTGCCAAGTCTTATTCTCTAGAAGTAAATCACTAGGTCCAGCCCTTACTCAGACACAGAGGATGATTCAAGAGGCATAGATATCAGGAGGCAGAAATCATTGGGGACCCTCCTAGCAATCTACTTGTCACAATAGTCCACTACATGTGTCCTTTGATAGATTGTTAAGGTGGGTTTGCTAAGGGAAACGTTACGCGTATTTTAAATTTTCAAGTGTGACATGAGATTTCTTTTTAAAAGCTTTGCTCCAGATTTCAAGGCGCATTTTGAAAGGACTGTTTGCTATTTCCTAAGAAGGAGAGATTGTAAATCCTCAAAGAGGCTTTGGCAGATTTTGTCATGAGCATCTCTTCCCTTGCTGTCTTCTTTTTCTTGCCCCTCCAAAATTTCCCAGAACAGGAAATAACTGTGGGTCTTGTAACAGAAAGAATAGAAAGGTTCTAACCAGCAGGTACATGCCATCCCCATCATCATGGCACCTAGTCTAGGGTATGCAGACCTGGGTTGTGCCATTAAAAAAAAAAAAATGTCATTGCCTTAACTCATTTCCTGGCTTGGGTGAGGTGTTTCCAGCCAGCCTTGGTGAGGAGGATGAAAAAGTAGTATCAGAGAGAGGTAGGTTGGGCTGATGAGGTCTAGGGAAAATCCACTTGAATCATTTCTTCTAAATCTTCAGTCCTCAGGAGTTTCTGGTAGGCCATGGAATAATGAGGTGTATGTTTATTTCTTTATTAGTCAGAAAGCACCTTTACTTACAAGGACCTGCTTATGTTTACTGGGATATGGTTGGAGGAAATGCAGATTATCATTAGAATTACTTTGTCTCCCTCCCACACAATTTGAGGTGGCTTTAGAAAATTAAATACATCCTAAAGCTAGACTATTATAAAAATGAAAGGATTGGTCTTCCAAGAGTCTGTGGCTGCAATCAGGTCAGGTGCCTAGCTGGAAAGCTCAGGCTGTGTTGACATCTTACCAAATGGATGCCAGGATGCCTTCCTCTTGTGAACAAGGTGGGGTTAGGGGTGGAACTAGAGTAAGATGATGATGTTGAGGGATCATGTTGATGGAGGCCATCATCTACTTTTCCAGTTTGTGGCTAGCCCTTTGGGTGGAGAAGGATCTGGAATTCCCTTTACTCTGCCCCCATTTTCCACCTTCTGGTCCCCATGTTGCCCCGAGAAGCCACAGGGTCCTCTCTGATATGGATCAGTTTAGGGACCTCACTCTCAGGGCAGCATTTCCATCTCGGCTTGTGATGCCAGCATGGAAAGCTTTGCTTACTGGAAATGTTGAAGGTCAAGGCCCTGCCTCCTTCCTGTCTGGGCCCTCCTGCAAGCCTAGTGCTGAGAGAGCGAGTGAGCGAGCGAGGCTTGCCGAAGGTGGAATGACTCCATGTCCCAGCACGACCTCGCATTCCCCCTCTGCTCTCCCCCAGACGCCTTCACAGGTTGTGCTCACGTTTCACAAGATTACTTCACTAGATGAGAAAAACGTGTATTCTGTGCAGGACAGCTAGCTCAGTGGTGGGGATTGCATTCCCTACAGAAAAGAGAATCTGACTGTAGTACCCTTTCAAAACTGAAATAAATCAGGGCTCCTTGGCTCCACTGGCTTGGTCTGTTGGTTTTTGTCTTTTTCTAGAAGCCACGGTGGGTTAGGGAAAATTAGGGGAGACCAAACAAGGATCAGCTCACTATATAATCACTCACAATCTCTGGAGTGGGGAAACAGCCATCTTGCGATTTAAAATATAAATATTTGCAAATGATTGTATCTTGATCAGTTATATAAAAATCTGCATTTGACATGTGCTAAAGTGGCTGTTAGATTTTCTTCTTTTTTTTTTTTAATATGACAGCTTTGTCTTTGTGGAACTCTGAATTTTTCAGTCTTCAACTATATTAAGCCTTTGAATTTTTTTTAATTGACTAAAGTTGGTGGAAGCAATGTTTGTAGTTTTGCTTATCAGAGTTTTTATAGATTCTTACACCACCTTCTTCCAAAAGGAATTTGAGTCATCTGGCACTTATATAAAATCAAACACTAATAAAACTCAGTGAGTTGCCTTTTTTTTTCTTTTAAAGAATAAAATGCAGTTAGAAGGAAATAGAGTAGGAGGTAGTAGCAAACACCTGTTTTGATCTCTTGCTGGGCGGGTGTTGTTTTCCTAGGAATGGTCACTGTGCTTCTGTTTTTCCTCCTCTCTCTTAGAGCAAAGAGGAAATCTCTTATGGAGGCTTCTCAATAGACATATTGATGAATGTAGAATCTTAAATGAAAAGGAAGTCAGTGGATGTGGCTTCCTGGACTCTGTGCTTGGACCAGAAATAAAGTGAGTCCTCACCACAGGGGCTTGGCTCAGCCCAGTGCCTGCGGCCACAGTTGTTTTCCATGGCTTTACTTGAGCAATTCACTTCTCTGGGCAAAAGTTCTCCATGCCTTTGGAAGGTTTATAGGCTTCCCCCCACCCCCCGCCCCCTCTAGCTTTTATTGTTTTTAAGAAGAGTGGGCCACCCTCACTTGTCATTAAAGAATAGTGTGGGGGAAAATAAATACAACTATCCAAAGAATAAAAACAGGAAGAACAAAAACCACTCCCCTAAATGAATGAAAAAATTACCCCCATCCCACTTTTGTGTGGTAACTGTTTCCATGCAAGGTTGATTTAGAAACTATGAGAAGGTTTTTTCTCTTTGATTTTTGGTTGTCTATTTTTAACATTTCTGGCAAGTCTACACATTGTGCTTACATAAGAAAATCAGAATGGAGATATTTGGTATTTAAAAAAGCACCCATTGACTCAGGATGAGTTTTCTGGCACTGCTGTGAGAAGAGCTCAAATAATAGGCATAAATGTCTAATCAGCACAGGCTTGCCCGCCAACTTCTCCCTCTGGGCCCTGGAAACACTTCCTGAATCAAGCCCCTGCCCTCCAGAAAGTCTCCCCTGCCTGGTGGCAGGAGGGAGGTGCAGAGCATTAGCTCTGATGAGGGAAAGCCTGCTGTTCCTGGCAGCCAGGGCATGGCTAAGGTGGATCAGCCTTTTCACTAATCATGGACGATTGCAGAGTACCTCCAGGGTGGCCGACCCACTGTTAGCCTCTCTCCACCCACTGCCTCATTTTGTCACCATCACAAGCCTGCCAGGTGAAATCCACTAGGAGTGTTTTTCTAAGAGAGGGAAAGCAGAAAGCCTAGAGTTTTCTGTCCAGAAGGGACGGGACACACATGAATGAGTGCGTTCAAGAAAGCAGTGTTAATGATAAGAATTAAAAGCCAGTGCTTATGACAGACCTATTTGTGCCTGGTGCTCTGTCACATGCTTTATTTGGATAATGGCATTTCAATCTATTAGAAATACTATGTGATAGAGAATTAATTCTATCCCCTTTTAAATAAGAGGAAACTGAAGTTTAGCAATGTTGCACAAGCTCAGGAGTCCACAGTGCTGAAAATGATAGATGTGGGAGTCAACCCAGGCTGTCTGATCGCACACTCATTTACTTAACCACCAGCCTGTATAATAGAGGGGCCCATAGACACAGGCAGGGTGTGGTTAACTGGACCAGGCTTTCCATTGGTGGTGTAGCTGGTGGACCAGTCAGGGAAAGGGCCACCCTCTCTATTTCCACTGTGATTCAGGTAAGCCTTCCTTCTTCCTAAGGACTTTTTCTGTCACTTTACTGCTGGACATTCATCTTTCCAGATGGCCACATTTCTCCCCTGACCATTCTCCTCAGTAAATGAGTTTTGGCCCAGGGACTCCTGGAGAGGCTAGGTCTGGTGTGTCAAACTCCCTGTCCTAGGGAGTTCTTAAACGTTGGAATGCATCAGAGTCCATACATCTGAAGGTGAGGGGCAGGACCTTAGCATCTGCATTTTGAACAAACATCCAGGTGATTTTGGTCTTCTGTCATTTATGATGGTCTCTAGGAGGTCCAGGGGGAACTTGATAGTCAGTGGACAGA
Organism: Puma concolor; assembly: GCF_028749965.1. Taxonomy (NCBI): domain Eukaryota; kingdom Metazoa; phylum Chordata; class Mammalia; order Carnivora; family Felidae; genus Puma; species Puma concolor. The sequence continues at coordinate 51,233,490 of NC_141679.1, read as the reverse complement.
TGGCTCTGGGTGAGTAGGGGGTGTATTTTTTTTCTTCAGCAACCATTCACCTTCTACCAGAGACCCCAGAGCTCGAGAGGAGAGAAAGAACAAACGGGAGGCAGTGCTGGGGGAAGAGTGTTGAACTCAAGCAGAGTGAGTGGAACTCATAAATATTTGTTGAGAAGCAACAAGTGGAACTTGTTAAGTGGAACTTAATAAGAATGAGTATAAACCAAGCCAGATTAGGGAAGGGTCAGGAGGGAAGGTAAAGAGGTGGGTTGAAACTTCACCTGAGTGACGGCTTGTGTTTGAAGTCTGATTTGATGGAAACTCAGGGGCTCCCAGATGGGTGGGTGGGCCCTGACCATAGGTGGGTCAGAAGGGGAGGAGAGCATGAGAATCACAAATGATTCAGACTGTTTTGGTGCAGTGGAAGGGTTAAATATTCAGAGCTTTGTAGCAAAGGGGAGACAGGGTCACTTCCTAACAGTGTGGTCAGGAGAGCCTGCCTGGTGGTGGTGGCAGATGTCTAGGCCTTAAAGACTGAAGAAGGATGATGGCAGGCGGGCCAGCCGAGGAAAGGCCAGGGCAGAGATTTAGTCACTGACAGGTGCAGTGGCCATTAGCAGCCTGGTGCACTGTCTGCTCTATAGAGCCAAACCTGAAGGTCCTCAGGGAGGTTTCTGTGCCTGTTGGGAGGGGTAGACTGTGAGTGAGTGTCCTTCTCCCTGCTTATACCACAGAAGAGAGAATTTTTATCTATTTTTCTATAATTGGGTTCCACATAAGGTTTTATTTGGGAGAAATGGCCTGTCTTGCTTAAAAAAATAAAAGCCTTAAAAACCACCTAAATCCACCACCGGGGGATTAAAATATAAATAAATAAATAAATAAATAAATAAATAAATAAATAAATAAATAAATAAATAAATAAATAAATTTATATAATATATATAATATAATAATATAATAATTTGGGGGCCCTTTTGAAGGGTGCTTAGGTGTCAGCTTTGCTTAACCATTGAAGAGACTCATGGCTTTGTGGAAAGAACACTGGCCTCAGGGTTCAGACTTTGCTTTTAGCCCTAGACTGTTCTAACTGTGGCTCTCACCTCACTTTTCTGGATATGAGGCATGTCTGTTTCTGTTTTTGTATTTAATACATTAAGAGGTTGCATTGAACACACACACATATAATCTAAATAATAATAAATAATATCTAATAAAATGTAAAAAAAAAAAAGTTGAATTAAGTGATTTTTGAGGGTTCTTCCTGCTGTAAAATCATATCAGCAATGATCTTGCTTACAAGCCTCCCAACATACACACAGGTGGGTAGCAGGATCATGCTTGAGGAAAGTGAATTCCTTGGTACTCTGCAGGATGGTGGGGACACAGGTAAGGGGCCACAATGCCTGCTGCCAGGACCCAGTGTGAAGGGGTACAAAGTGGACAAGGATGGATGTAACAGAGGCCTGGGGATGGACATCAAAGTCACAGAAGCAGAGTTTGCACCAAAGAAGGTAATAGGATACATTTTCTTCTTCCATTAGAAAAAAAATTACCCAAGCTGGTTGACCTCTTTTCTTCCCCATTATTTTTTCTTTGAGCTATATATTTTAAACTTACTTTTTAAACAAAGCACACAGGTAGAGATTTTTGTAACACTATGCAAAGATCTTTACAAAGATCTACCATGAATTTTTAAACATTCTTTTAAGGCTGGACATAGTTCCAAAGGACCTGACTTTTTTAGTGAATGCTGGAAAATGAAAACCTGTGAGCTGTTTAGATTGGCCTGGGGAACCACGTGTCCAGTGGCTGCTGTTGACCTTGTGTCAAGTATCTCTGTTTTCTGAAAAGCTTTCTTTTTTTGTTTGTTTGTTTTTTAATATGAAATTTATTGTCAAATTGGTTTCCATACAACACCCAGTGCTCGTTGATCATGCCATCCTGATTCCGGGAGCATTGCCCTCTCCACTGGAGAAACAACTGTTCATGGGTGCAGTATTTGATTAGCCATCACTTAGATACACAGTTCAACTGCAAAACTAATGACTTCTTATTTGTGCTGGGTCCTGTGTTAGGTACTCAAACTGCAGTTAAGTCTAGGGTGTGATCCCACCCTCACAGACTGATGGAGGGGCCAGACATATGAGCTCAGGAGTATAGTGTGAGGTCAAGATATGTGTGTGTGCGAGAGAGGTATGTACAAGAGGCGGAAGTCACAGGACAATGATAATTGGCCTCTCCTTCTTTTTCCCCCTTCTTTCTCCACCTTTCTCCCCTTACTTTATACCAGAGGTTAAATTTAACTCAGAGAGAAATTTGTGCCAAATGTGTTTGGCAAAGAAGAGGCCTTATCTGGGTTGAAGTTTCTAGATTACCTATGGAGAACACTGGTGATATGTTCCTGAACAGTAGCCACATACAGCATGGGACTATAAAGTCTGCTGCTCACTGACTATTGGGGAAGGTTTATAAACACCTCACAGATGAGGGGGTACTCTGTTCTGAGCATTCTCACTCTTTTTTTTTTTAAGTTTACCTATTTATTGTGAGAGAGATAGCGTGTGCGTGCACACACATTCACATGAGCTGGGGAGGGGGGGAGAGAGGAGATAGAGATAACGCAGAGCCGGATGTGAGGCTCAGTCCCATGAACCAGGAGATCATGACCTGAGCTGAGATCAGGAGTTGGATGCTTAATCAACTGAGCCACCCAGGCACCCCAGGAAGTTTATTTTTAAGTGAATTTTAGATGACTTCTTTTTAAAAATTTGTATTTTTTTTTAAGTAAGCCCTATGCCCAACATGGGGCTGTGTGGCTTGAACTCACAATCCTAGACAAGGAGTCACATGCTCTACCAACTGAGCCACCCAGGCCCCCTGAGCGTTCTCTTTATGCCTGCAGCTGAACAGTAACTGAGACAGATGCTCCCTGTGACTGGGTTATCTCTCTTGTCTGAGAAAACCCTGGAGAAGACTATGTGCCTGGTATGTAGGCACAGACTTCCTGCAGATAAATTTTAAGTTGTATCTTGTATAGGGCTCTCCTTGAATTGATGTCGCAATGAGTCTCTACCAAAACCCAGCTACCTTTGCAAACCAGGCTGCACAACCTAATATTGGGGTCTCCAGGATGGCCCCCAATACACAAATAATGCCACTCTTCTCTACATGGCTTCTGAAGAAGTTAACACAACAACAACAAAAACAGATATCAGCTTACGGAAGCCAGAATGGAAGACAAATCTCTAGGTCTGTTAGCCAAATGAGCCTGCTAATACACCCCAGAGTTACTCACATTTTCCCATGCAGCACTGGAGAGAGCAGGCTTCCTCCATTCAGAAAGTTGGGGAAACCGCAAATAGCACACTCCTTGAAGGCAGGCAGCTCCCAAGAGCTGGATGAGCCAGCTGAGCGTGCCCAATTGATACTGGTAAAATTTACCAATTAATTACTCCTTCCACTTCCCCTAGCCAACGTTAGTAAAAAGAGAAAGACCAATTGTGTACCTAGGGAAGATTCTTCCTCATAAAATCCAGAAGTGGGAGAACAGAACTCTGCTCCCAAATTTTCCAAGAGTTTATATATTTTAGGGTCAGATGCTCAGCTCTTACAAGAAAGAAGTCAAAGAACAGATCAGATTATGGTTGGGATCCCGCATGATCACGAAGCCACCTGAAACCTAACAAGTCTGGATTAATAAGTATGACACTTGACATTTGCCCATCTTTAGTACATTTTCCCACTTAGCCCCAAACACACTGTGATATTGATACTCCTGCCCTCATTGATTCAAAGAGAAATTGAAACACAGAGACAGTGTTTAACTGAGGAGGGTAACCAGTTGAGGGGTAGAGTTTGGACTCAAGACTGTATCTTTCTGACTGTAGAGGTAGGGTCTGGCACAGTCCTCCATGTGCCCATATCCTTTTCAATTACTTGTTTGATTCCATTTTACTTCAGACCTCTTTTTCAGTTGTGGAATGTTCAGACATGTAGAGAGGATGGCATCATTAATTATTTGTCTCAGTTTTATCTCTGTCTTACCCTCTATATCCATCTGTTTTCACCAAGGCCAGTTGAAAAGCCCACAGGTAGATGGTTGTCTTTTCTCTCTTGAGAGTTTCTGAGGGTGCAGTTGGATCCTCCAGCAGGATCACTCTAGCAGAGGTCACAGCTGAGTTGTAATCTGATGTGTTGTATTAAATGTAAAGCATTTTGAAGGTAAAATGAGGAGCTTTAATACTCAGTTCTCAAAAGTGAAGGATTACTGGGAAGGCAGGACGGATATAATTTGCCCTAATAATGCACTAGATTGTATTATATGCAGAAACACTGGAGCTATCTTACAGTATTGAGCTAACCAGGCTATAGATGTAGGAGAATATTGATGTATCATCAAATCACTTAGATTACTATTTCTTTTTGCCTGAGAATCAGAAGTCTATCCAAATTGAGCAAGAAGGAAGCATTTGATTTGTTTCCTCTTATGCAGGGCTCCCATCATCCCTATTCCCTTGCCCTGTTTCTTACTCATAAACACATATTTGAATGGAATCATTTTCCCTGACTTCATGAAATTTCTTCATGTTCTGTCATCAGTTGTGGTTCTCGTTGTCATTAGTCCCTGTGCCCATACTGCATAATGATTTTCCATTGATGAAGTGATTTCACTATCTCTTTAATTTTTACAGTAATCTTGAGAGATAAGTGCTGTTATCTTTAAAGCAAAACTGAGGCTGTAAAAGGGTGTCTTGTCCAAAGACATAGCTAGTCAGAGTCATTGCCAGTCAGAATCAGCTCTTCTGAATCTAAACTACAAAGGTTCAAGAAATACAAGGCTTTGGTAGTGGCACATGACCAGGTACATAGGGCTAAGTCTTTGTTTCTCCCATCCCTTTCCCTAACCTAGAAAGTTCCTCTGTTAGAGGAAATTGCCCTAGAAGTTCCTCTGTTTTTGTTTTGTTTATTTGTTGTTTGTTTTTCATTTTGTTGTTGTTGTTGTTGTTGTTGTTGTGAACTACCCAAAATGTCTAGAGAAGCAGTCTTAATTAAAGTTAGAATTTTGGAGTCAGCCTGCCTACTTACAAGTTCTATGACCTGAGACAAAGTTTTAATCTCACTGTGTCTCAAGTTTCTCTAAGTGTACAACGCAGATAATAATAATACCTAACTCATAGAACTGTTAAAAAAATTAAAATAGATTGCAAAATAAATATTAGTTATTGTTACTGTTACATAGTTAGGTCGAATAGAATTTTAAGCATTCTAAGATTTATCTTAGAAGCTGTTTGGCCTCTCAAGAATCTGACTCTCTGTTAAAACTAGCATCATAATATGATTCAAAGGATGATGATGGTAATCACAGACCAGATTACTCAGTGCTTACTGTGTTCCAAACATTTTACATATGCCCTTTCAAATGATCAGCAACCTGTAGATGCTGTGCTCTTAGCTATTGAGTTATATTGCTCTAAATCTTGCCTGCAGTTGGTCTCACTTTTACCCATCTCCCCAAGCTAAAAATAGTATTGTTTGAAAATTAGAACTGTATTTTCCAATTTACAGTCTTCTAGCCCATTTTGTTCTCTCTGCTCCCCTTCAAAGATCTCTTGCAGTGGTTCCAGATGTCATACATAAGTTCCCATAGTGCCGGGTATAAAAATTTTCCAGATCCTGAGACTCAAATTCACTTAGCGTGGCTAAGAGTAAATAAGTCTGTTGACAGTTACAGGAACCAACTTCCTTGAATTTGTACATTTTTCCTTTAAAGCAAGACTTTTCCAAGAATGAATTGTCATACCCTGTCTCAAAGAGAAAGAAGGAAATGGTAATTGACAATGACCTTTATCCCAGTATCTGATAGGGGTTCTGAGTGACATCACACCAGCTGGTATACACCTGTGCTTTAACAAGCAAAATCTATTTTCTACTTGCCTTAATTTTTTTCTTTTTTGAGTTAAACAACAGAAATTTATTTCCCACAGTTCTGGAGGCTGGAAGTCCATTGCAGCATGGTTAGGTTCTGGTAAGAGCGCTCTTCCTGGTTTGCAGATGGCTGCCTTTTCGCTGTGTCCTCACACAGCGGAGAGAGTAAGCACTGGTGTTTCTTCCTCTTCATATAAAGGTACTAATTCCACCATTGTGCTCCACCCCCATGATCTCATCTAAACCTAATTACCTCCCAAAGGCCCCACCTCCTAATACCATCACATTGGGGGTCAGAGTTTTACATATGAATTTTTGGGGCACACGTTCAGTCCATAGCAGAAGCAGAATACAAATTAACAATATTTGAAATCAAAATAAGGTTATCATTGCAAGTCTTGTAGACATTTAAAGAATAATAAGGGAATATTATGAAACTTCATGTCAATAAATTCAACAAACAGATGAAATGGAAAACTTACTTAAAGGACACAACTTTCTGAAACTGGCACAAAATGAGTTTAAAAACTCTGAATAAAAATCTGAAAATGTAATTTAGTATACTATATGTTAAAAATTAAATTTAAAAATGAAAAAAAAACTGCCTTAATTTTTAAATTTCAGCTATTATAGTAGCTGTCATTCCCTCCTATCCCCCGTTTCCTTATTTTTACATGCCTTAGGTATTGGGTCCTCAAATCCTATGTCGATTTTTTTTAACTAGAAATATTTTTAGCCAGTGCAAAGATCTGGAAATAATACCGCAAGTGGTTACTGAGTTGGAGTTTTTCTCCCCTTTAAAAAATTAATAAAATAATTAGGATGTCTTTCATAAATACTTAATGGGTCAACTGAGCATTTATCTTCTAATAATTTTACCTTCACTATTTTTTTTTTTTTTAACTGCCTCAGGATTGAATCCATTCTGTCCAAGGTTGGATCAAAGATTTGCCATCTTCCTCATTACTGGGAATCTGAGCCAATCTCTCCTGGGCTCCAGAAGGCCTATATTTAGGAGAATGTTATTCCCTTTAAGAAAGCATTTTTTTTAAGTCTGTCTTTTCTTCAGCAGAACCTAAAAATGTCATGAATTAAACCACACCAAATAAATCCTACCCACTTTTATCCTTCTACCCTTTTCACTTTTTCTCCCCACCAAGCATCCTCTTCTGAATGGTGACGTCACTATGTCTGTGAGTGAACGGTGAACCATTACAGGTCTCTGCTGTAGCCACCCATACATTGATCGATCACTGCTGTTGCTGTCATTGTGGTGCATAAGGTTGCATGTGATGTTTTCCTCTTCAGAACATTTACTCCCATTTCTAATGGTAGAATGTCTGTGCTGGTGACTGAATAAATAAGTGACTGAACCAATAAGAGGGTAACTTAAATGTTGATGTTGAAGAGGGAGGAAATGTCAGAAATGACAGGGAGGGTCGTGTGACAGACTTCCATAAGGCTGTACCTGCTTATACTGACTTCATATGGTTCAGAAATAGCATGGCCATTTGGAAACTCGGAAATCATGCATGTCTTTGAAGACTAAAATGAGGCAAGTGTGTTTCTCCCAACTAATCTAAAATGCAATGATATGGTGGCTTGAAGTTGGGGAGGTATATTAGTTGGGGGAAGAAAACAACAACAGAGCTGCTTCTCAGACAGGAATCTCTCTGATTTTGGGCTGCCTTGTGAGCAAAGACAGCACTTATTGAGTAGGCAGAAATAAAATGGTACAAAAAGGTTGATGGAATCACATTTTTAGGCGTGTCTGTTATTGGAGCCTAGGAAGGTCAGATGATACTCATTTCATTCACACACTCCTTTAAAGTAAAAACCTTAAGTACTTTTATTCAGTTTCTGGGGTGTCATAAAAGAGTTCCATGTACTATTCCAGTCATAAAGAGAAAAATGGTGGAAAGATGAGAGATCAAGCTAGTCATTCTTCAATTCTGGAGAGCTGGAATTTTTAGGTAACACATGGGAAAAGAGCAGTCCATTTGAGAGAGAAGTTGGACAGATGTCTTTATCTTTCAGGAGAGGATGCTTCAGAGCGGCCCAGCAGCTGGTAATGTCAGACCTCAGTGAGTTGACACTGAGCTTACAGATAGAGGTGGAGTCCCCAAAAAACTACAGTGCAGGAGGTTCAATTTGTTTTTACTTCCATGATTTCACTTTGATGCAAAGGGTTTTTCATTTACTGTCACCTCTTTGTTCATTCAGCAAATATTCAGTGAAGTTGGCTATGTGCCAGGCACCATCCAAGCTCCTGGGACCCCAGCAATGAAAATGACATGAAACCTCCTTCATGTGGGGCACTTCTGGGGCATTTCCCTTACCTTCCTATGGTGAATCGCCCTGCCGGCTGGTCCTGCCAGGAGTCCTCCATCCTGTAGATGAGATAGTGAACTTCTTTCCCCGAACTAATACCAGCTTTGGTTTCTCTCCTTTCTGTCCTGCCCACCCTTCTGTACTACCAACATCTCTTTAGAGGTGGTCACACCTAGAAAAATGGATCTCTCCAGAGTGAATGGGAGAATTGCTTCATTTCTTCCTCATCCTGGCAAGGACACTTTGAATTTTCAACTAATAAGGCAGAAGACATCAAGAGGAAAAGAAAAATAAGAACTTTCCTTGCCAGTGTTGCTTAGTTACCTTGTCAACATTCCCTTGCAGGCTGGCTGAATTCTCTGTGCATATTTTTATAGTGCACATGTTTTATTGCTATAATTGATCTATTAAGCAGAAAATATGGAGAACACATGGAGCTCCTGTCAATTTTATGCTGTTTATTTGGGTTTCCATTTTTCTCTTTCCATGAGACCTCACTCTTCAGTACCCTTTGCATTCCTAACTGGAATAATCCTGTGAAGAAGTCACATCACTATCCATGTTGATGCATTTCACTTTGTAGCTTAAAAAGCAAAAGCTGATAAACTAACCTCAAACTAGACAGCAAATTGTGGACTTTTCAAAGGCAGACACCAAGTTTTCATCAGCTCTGGGTCCTTGGTGCCTAGCTTCGAGTCTGGCACATACAAAGTCTTTCATAAATGTCCATTGATTGAGCAGTTGGCTTCAGATATTTATTGAGAACCAGCATTGTAGTAGACACTATTCATAGCATAAAATTTTATTATAGTTCTACCCAGGGGGCAAAACTTATGACTTGTTCTTTCCTTTCTGGAGACTGGACAAGGACAGAGAATAACAACCGTGTTGTTGCTAGTGTTACATTTTCTTTAGCCAAAGAAGCATTTCTGCGTGAGGCTGCAGCAGCCATTAGCAACAGCACCATTCCATCTGGCATTTATGGAAAGTTATTTACTGGGAACCTTCTGGGTTCTGGGCGCTGTGCTCTCCAAATCAATCCAGAACAATAGACCTGGTCATTGTCACCATCAGGCATTTGTATTCAAAACAGTGAGTTTCTCCTCATTCTTCTTACACACACACACACACACACACACACACACACACACACACACAGCTACAAACACACGCATACACATACACCCCTGAAGACTATGTTTATGAAGCAAACTGTCCACAAAACAACAAATGGAAGTATATTTAGTTGTCCCTTTACCAGGCTAGTCAGGCAGCCCTCCTACCCAGTGCTCCTCAAAGTACATACTTCTGAGATTTTGTTAAAGTACACATTTAGATATACCAGGTCTGGGGTGAGACCTGAGCGCCTACATTTCTAGCAAGCTCTCATAGTGACCTAAGGTGTAATCTGTGGGCTGTAGAGTTAGCATCACCAGGGAGTTTGTTAGAAATGCAGATGCTTAGGCATCACCCCAGACCTACTGGATCTGAACCTGCATTTTAACACGATCCCACCTTAACATTTGAGAAACACTGCTCCAACCATTTAATACGCCCACTGTTTAAATTATGGGCAGGGGTCCTGATGGGGCTTGGGGTTGGAAAGTAAGTCCAGGTGGATTTCCTGTTCCCTTTTTCATTTCAAACTTCTGGGTGTCTTCCACAATATAGCATTTGACACTCAAATAAAGACACAGATGCCTGTTTGTTCATCCATTCAGTTAAATGATGAAATTGTTATTGCCCATCCTGGATGGCCAGTGTCGTTAAACATGGGGACTTACCTATCAGCTCTTTGCATTTCCAGGGAGCTTCATTCTAGATGAAAAAGTTTGAGCAAAAGAGACATCGTAATGTTTGAGCATGGCAGAATGTTTAATGCATTTGGAATGAGGACTGGAGGAGATTAGAGTTTCTGTTTCCTTATCTGTAAAATGGAGATAAAAAATACCATCTGTTCTAGCTTTCTTTATAGTCTTGTGAGGAGCTTTGAAATCTACATGTGAAGGAGCTTTGAAAACATAAAAGTGTTCATGAGATTTCAAAACAGTTTTAGTGAGAAAAAAAATCATCTATGTTTTAGTGCTGGGGAGTTCTGGGTTCAAAATTTAGCCTTACTTTCTACTAATTTTGTGATTTTTGCCAAATTACTTCATCTAGCTGAGCCTCAATTTCTTTTTCTCTTAAATGGTCATAAAAACATCCACCATGTAAGACTATAGTGGGGATTAAAATGTTAATAATTGGGGCACCTGGGTGGCTCGGCCCCTTGAGCCTCTGGCTCTCGACTTCTGCTCAGGTCATGAGCTCGTGGTTCATGGTTTCAAGCCCCACACCGGGGTCTGTGCTGACCAACGCAGAGCCTGCTTGGGATTCTCTCTCTCTGCCCCTCCCCCGACTCATGCATGAGCGCACGCTCTCGGTCCCTCTCTCTCAAAAATAAAATAAACATTAAAAAAATAAAAAATAAAATGTTGATAATACATGTAAAGGATCTGGTACATAGTAGAGTTTAATAAATGGTGGCCAGTAGTGGCACATTAAGGGACTTGGTTGAGACATAATCCTCCAAAGATGATTGTTTTCCCCTTCAGTCAGCCTTTTACATTGAGGCAAAAAGAAAGAGTGACTTTAAAGCTGGTTGAAGGTCTGAATAAATACCCATGTGGTTCAAGAGACTGATGTCTTGATGTTCATTATCTAAGTATCTCTGGAAGAAAAATCTCCAAAGTTCATGAGATTTTAATATTTACTGAAGTATTTGTGAGTACCAGCCACACTGCAGGGTTTTGTGACAAGGATTTGCTATGATTATTCTGTCTCATTCACACACTCTCATCAGAATGGAGGCTCTTTTGATGGCGTGCACAGGAGACTGGCAGCGTATGCAGGAAGGTTTCCCATTGGTGTCCATGCAAGCAGATACTCCAGGCCCCAGGGAAACAGCCAAACAAGTGATACTGAGGGTCATGTAAGGTGATGCAAGAAGACTGTTCTGAGGTCCATGGTAACTGACAGCATCCTCATCGTCAGAACAGCAGAACAGCAAGTTCTTATTTGCTGGAGACAGGAGGAGGCGGCTGATGGATGATTGCTGCTTTTTTGTCAGCAACTAAGCATTTGTGATACAGAGGAACTATTGTCTATTTTAAAAGAGGAAAAAAAAAACCCAACCGCACCATCCTTTCTCCATCTTCCCAACTTCCAGCTCGTATTTTTATTCTGGAAAAGCACTTTTAGTGCCCTCAGTTTTCTCACACCTCTTTCCAGGTAGAGCCAGCCTTTGGGAAGGTATTCTTTTCAGGGAGAAAGATTGCTCCCTCCTCTCCCTAGGGTTGGCAGAGTTTGTGTGGTGGTATCCTTCGTGGTGATATTTTGAAGCACCCCAGGCGTGTCATTTCACAGACAGTCTCAGGCAGAGAATGCCACGGGACCTGCCTTTGAACATGACTATCTTTGTTTGGGGTGGGGAGGTGTGCTCAGCTCCATGTGAGGAGGAGAGAAAAAACAAAAACAAAAACACCGCCCAAGTGTCATTTCAGTGAAAACCTAATTGGAAGAGGGTGAGATTGAGAGGGAGGAAGTGAGCAGACAGAGGCTGCAGAGAGTGGCCAGAGGAGGCATCATCTGAATGATCAGCAGTTCTGCGCAAAGAGCAGTGTGTGAGAGGGAATACCAGTGTCTCAGGTGTTTTTGTTTTTGTTTTTGCCTGAATAACTTTAGGTTGATTGCATCACCAAGCCATGCTTGAGTGTGGAATAGCAAAACCCCATCTAAGTAGGGTAAGTGCAGTTCAGTGAGATCATGCTCCAAGTTCATTTGCACAGATTCCATGATGGGCTCTTCTGAATCTGGCCACAGCTGTTGGCCCATTTTGCTAGGGCTTGACCCCTGAGTGGATCATTTATCTCCTTTCTGTTTCCAAGCCACAGGACACCATCTTTACCTCCAGCCAGTCTATACTTGTGGTCTTTGGGGAATATGTGGATGGAGAGTCTGGGTATAGAGGTTTCATGAACAAGCAGGAGAGACAGGTTGAAGGGCATCACTTTTTAGAATAGGAGGCTATGTGGACAGAGCATTTGCTAGGAGTCAGGAAACTGGATTTTAATCCTACCTTTGCCTGTACTAGCTATGTTGTTAGGCAAGTAATTTTATCTCTTAGAGACCCAGGTATAATAACTACTACACATCTACTATAAACCACACCAAAATTTTGTAAGGGTCAAATGAGATAGGGAAGAGAGCACTGAAAACCAAAGCTGCATTTTCCAAAATGATAGCCACTAGCTGCATGTGACTATTTGAATTTCAATTCATTAATATTCAATAAAATAAAAAGTTCAGTACCTCAGTCACACTAGCCACATTTCAAGTGCTCCATAGCCACATATGGCTGGTGAGTACCATATTAGACAACAAAGATATAGAACATTTGCGTTATCACAGAAAGTTTTATTGTACATCTCTGCCTCAGAACTCTAAGGTGTGATACCAAAGATGTAAAGGATGAAGTTAGAGGAGTGATAAATGCTGTCATAGTTGAGGATTCTTGGAAACAGACAAAACCTAGTCAAGTTAGTTGAAGTAAAACGAGGGATTTATTCGGCAAATTCAGGGTAAACGTATGGATCTCAAGAGCTGGAATCATAGCTAGGCTTCAAAAACAACTAGAAGCAATTCCTAGAAGCTTATCAGGAACTCAAGAAGCCACTCTCCTTCTCACTGTTTCTCTTTTTCTCTTGTCTTCCTTTCCCTGTAGCCACTTGTGCTGTGCTCTCTGTTTCTCTTTGTGTCAATGACTTTTTCCTATCCTCTCCTTTTTCTTCCTCTCCCCCCCCCCATTCTCCTTCCTTCCTCAATCTTCTCTCCTCCCTCCCCTCTCTGCAGACCAGCTTTCTTAACTGCACTGCATGTGGTCCAAATAGGGCTCAACCAGGCCCAGTTTTCATTGTTTCTCAGGGACAATGCCTAACAAAGGCTGGGTTCTGATCCCAGATTCCCAGGAGAGATATTAGCCAGTTTGGAATGATAGCCACCCCTGATACAGTCAACTATATTTAGGAGGATGGGGTAGTGATGCTATGCTTCCTCAATAAAGGCAGTGGGGAGTAGGACAGATGCTGTAAAAAGGAGCATATATGGCATGGGGATGGGGCACTGACTAACATGTTCATGTTGACACCTTGGAGAGTTCATTAACCAATGACCACACAGGGAGGAGTTGCCAGAGATTTGACCAAGGCCATGAAGAAATCATCATCACAGATCCTTGGGGGTTTGGCGTACCCTCAACATCCTTATACTTGGATGGAAGTCGGTACTGCCAGAGCAAGGTGGAAATCACATCTAAGCGTTTGTCATTTCTTAAATGCAAACTGTGTACTAGTAAGACCCTTTTCTCTTCAGCCTTTAGGAAGAAACATGAGGTTCTCTTGGAAACTATTCAAGAGGAAGATGGAAGGGGCCGTTTAAAAGCGATTAAAACCTGCAGACCGCAAGACTGGGGCCAGAGGGCTGGCAGTGGAAAACCCTGCTGGGTTGTGACCTCTCACTGAAAAGTTCCAGGTGCCTTTTTGCTTCCTGCAAAAGAAAAGAAGAGAAGGAAAAGACCATGTCCATAGCCTTGAAGCAGGTGTTCAACAAGGACAAGACCTTCCGGCCCAAGAGGAAATTTGAACCCGGCACACAGAGGTTTGAGCTCCACAAACGGGCTCAGGCGTCCCTCAACTCAGGCGTGGACCTGAAGGCGGCCGTGCAGCTGCCCAGTGGGGAGGACCAGAACGACTGGGTGGCGGTGCACGTGGTGGACTTCTTCAATAGGATCAACCTCATCTATGGCACCATCTGTGAGTTCTGTACCGAGCAGACCTGCCCTGTGATGTCAGGGGGCCCCAAATATGAGTATCGCTGGCAGGATGACCTCAAGTACAAGAAGCCAACTGCCCTGCCAGCTCCCCAGTACATGAACCTCCTTATGGATTGGATCGAGGTCCAGATCAACAATGAGGACATATTTCCAACATGCGTGGGTAAGTCCATGACCAGCTTCTTGCTTATTTTGGTGCATCCCACCCAAGCTCAGAAAGTTTGCAGGGGCTTCTTCTAGGTCTGTCCTTGAATGCTGGGTGGCACCCTATCAGTGTTTCCCTAACATCCATCGTACTTGCAGTGTCTTTTTTCAGATCTAAGAACCTCCTTGAAATTAAAAAAAAAATCATTTGTGGACTACTTACAATTATTTTGTGGACCTCAGCGGTATAGGTACCACATGCTAGAGAGCATTGCCTTGCTGAGATGTTAGATTTGATCTTGCTGGTTTCCTTAGGACTACATTCCAGACTCACCCAGTTAGCCATGTAGAATTTTCATTTTTTGGCTAATTAACTAAAGTTACATTAACTCTGGTGCATTTATTGGTATTCATCTCTCAGGTTAAGGAATCCCAGTGTGAGAATGCATGGATTTGTTTGGGGATCAAGCAAACAGGGGTTGGCATTCTGGGGAAATAAAAATCCTGGCATCTGTTCTTACCACTCCTGATCATTTGTTATTAATTCCAGGTTGTATTAGTAACTCTGGACCCATGTGTAGCTGCTAGACCCACTAGAACTTGAAATGCAAATGCTTTTATTTGTGTGGTGCTCTGAGCTATAAAACTCTTCAAGGGGAAGGACCAAACCTTATCTCCCTTTTATATTTCTTTATGCTGCTGATAATTGGATTTGCCATGCACCGACAGGCTGAATTTAAAGTTCAGGGGGTTTTTAGGCATCAGATTCAATAGGAATGAGCCACCTCCTATGTGTCTCCAGTGTCTAGCACAGTGCCCTGGAACTTTGTAGGCCCTCAGGAAATATTTGTGGAATGATTGAAAAAATACTTGTGCTCTTAGACAGTAGTATTAAAAAAGCTCTGAGATGGTTGGGATATAAAAGAAGCATTTGGAGCACATTGTTGAGATCACCTCTAGATGGGATGTGTGTATCCCCCCTGTGGTATATGGAAGTTGAGGTGGGGCGTATGGAAGTAATTAAGCTAAACCGGGGTGGGAGGGGGGTATATAAATTGATTAGGGCGGTATGTGCATCTTGAAATATTCAGCACACACACCAATTTGCTCAGAATCACTGTATTGCCTTGACTTGCCCAGCTCTCTCATGCGCTTGCCCGATGCTGTCCCTTGCTAGGGAAGGAGGTGATGTGTGTGGTAATGCAAACTCCCTTGGCTCACCAGCACAGGAGGAAGAAGGCAAGGTTCAGAAACTCCCCTGGCCGTATCATAGGCACCTTGGAAGGGGTGGGAATTTCTTAGGTTCGTGGTTTTTGTACTTTCGCTGGCTGGCAGAGGCTTCTTTTTTTTTGCTAGGAGGAGTTTTCCCAACTGCCAATTCTCTGTGCAGAACATGTGATAGCAATAAAGATAAATAAATTTGGGCAATGATACCTCCTCTTTGTCTTTCCCCTTCTGTTTCTACTCCTTGATGCTTTGAACTCTGGGCACTTCTGCTGTCTCTGGCAGCTGTGATTACCACATAGAGTTGGTGACCAGAAATAACATCACAGAACCATGGTGTGTTACTTAAGAGTAAGGAAGCTTCTGGCAGTCTGCTTGGAAACTAGGACATAATAGATGGTTATAGACTTTCCTTGGAGGAAATCAGCAGATGCCGCCATATCCCCTAGAGTAATAGACTTTGCTGTCTTTTTCCAGACATTTCGTTAGCCATTCAGTGGGCTTGCAGACCATGCTCACCTCATCAGAGTCCTCTGTTGGCTCCAGAGTACATTGGCGTCCTGAGAGATCTTAACAGGCGCACCATGGTTTTCTTTCTTTCTTTTGCCCATGGAAAATAAGTTTGGGAACTGCTGAATGAAACCAGTTTCTTTACTGCAGGACTTTTAATATGCTAATGTGCATTATAATTCTCCAAGAAAGGAATACTTTAGTGTGTAGTATTTCCTAATTTGAATGTATATCTTTTTTTGCTTTTAATGAACACCATTAGCATCTTTTGAGAAATGTTTATCTATATAAGTTAGAGGGGTCAAACATTTGTTTGTATCAGAATTCTTTGGGCCTTCTGTTCAAAATACAAATTCTTTGCCCTTCCCCCTTAACAACTAAATTAGAATATCTTAGATGAGACCTAAGAATCTGCACTTTCAGTAAGCACCCACCTCTCCTCTCTTTAACCGCCCAGAATGCTTTGCATTCCCCCCAGAAACAGTCTATTTCTTACCTCTCTGGTTTTATCTTTCTTGTTTGGATGGAATTCCCCATCTTCTCTAACTAGTGAATTCTCACGCCTCTGTGAAGCTTTTCACCCATCAGAATGCAGGCTCCTTAAAATTACGGAATATGTTTTGTTCACTTGAATATTCTAGCACAAAGTCCTGTCTTGGTGCCTTATAAATTGTTGAATGGATGGATGGGTGGATAGATGGATGGAAGAATGGAGTAAAAATGATCTTTACAAAGACCCAACATGTCTGTAGTGCTGGGGACCAAAAGTTAAATAGATTTGAATCCCTTTATCAGCATCCTTGGAATATCCTGCACCTTGCCTTCACAGAGTTTAGTTATCTCTTATTTTTCCAAGATGATATGTTAGGGGTCAGTAAAAACCACCACCATCTACCATCACCTCGAAGGTCTTCATCAGCATCCTGCTCACCTCTACTATTTGCCCTTGTATAATATTGTTGCTATGTTTTGAAAAAAAATTATCTCTAGGAGCCACTTTCTCTGTTAGAATTCATTTCCTCCTCTTCTTCCTCCCCCTGATTCCAGCCCACTTTTCTTCTTTTTGATCTTTGTACTGCGGTGAGTCATTATCATGGAAATGATCAAGATGTCTGTCAGGATAAAGTAAAAGAAGAATTCTCTGCCAACAGCAGACCCTGGGTGGATGAGACATGGGGAGTTCTGCTTAGCATTACAGCTTTGAATCCCAGGCATATTTCTGTGTTCTTGCCTGGGAATTGGGAGGGGTTCAAACTTCACCTCCTCCCCACTGTGATCCAAGGAAATAGGACCGGAAAATACTGACAGATGTGAAGGCTTCACCCTCAGTTAGGTATTAAAGGATATAAACAGCTGTTGATCTCTACCATTGAAACATGAGGGAAAGAAAAGCTTTCATCGGTTCCTGGATCCTAGTTTAACTAGGATACCCAGACTATTTCGAAGTCGAGCTTTCTCAGTTGGGAGAATACCAAACAGATGTGGCTTCTTTGTGAACCAGAGTTTCTTTCACTCCCCCTCGATCCCCTTTAGCTTCCTTTGTTAAAAAGTCAACAGATGTCCCTGTTAAAGCTTCTAAGACAGCAGTAACTTCAGAAGCACAGGCCACCTCCTCCTCTCTTCCATTGTATCTCCTCAACCACTCTTAGAGATAACAACAGAAAAATAGCCACAGCCTTCTTTTTTATTCTGTTGCCTGTCTCGTTAACAATTTTTATGTTCTAGCCCCCAGCTTCTCTGTTCTTGTTATATAATAGGATGTAATATCTTAGTTCTGACACTAAGAAAAAAGTGAGTGGAAAACTTAGAGCTCCTCCAACTCATGTTTTTAAAAAGTCTCTGAACAGGAGGAATAAGAACATTTAAAAATTAATTACATGATCTCACCTACCTTTATGGTTTATATTAGATGGGTGTCAGGGAAGGAAAGGGAGAGAGGCGAAGGAGGGGACTCACATCTACTGAGCCTGCCAAGTGCCACTGTTAATCTTTAATTCTTGCAATAACTCAGTTAATTAAATATTCCATTTTACCAGTGAGGATGCTGACATTTAAACAACTTAAGGGGCTTTCCCAAGGCTGTACAGCTAATATGTCATTTAGAAGTGAGAATTTGGGGGGGTGCCTGGGTGGTTTAGTCTGTTAAGGGTCCAACTCTTGATCTCAGTTCAAGTCTTGTTCTCAAGGTCATGAGTTCAAGCCCCGCAGTGGGCTCTGTGCTGGGCGTGGAGCCTACTTAAAAAAAAGAAGAAGGAGAAGGGGAAAGGGAAGGAGAAGGAAGTCAGAGTTTGGGCTCAAGAGTAGACAAAAATCTATGTCCTTGTTTCCTACTACCATTCATAGTATGTATTATTATTTTGCAAGTTTTCCTTCACATGGCTAAAGATTTCTCAGTCAGTGGTTTTAGGAAGTTGTTTAGGATGGAGAAAATTTTAGAAACCCCAATTTTGTATTAACTTTTAAGGAAGTGATTTTTAGTTTTTGTTTTATTTTGTTTTTGTTTGTTCCTATTTAAAAAATCACCTCTGAAACGCCTTAAGTGTGTGCCCAAGCACTTTAACTGTTTCCATGTTCCATTCCAAGATTGGCAAAGGGATGACTTTGCCAATGCGTTTTGTGGGCCCACAATGACCTGTTACTGCCATTCATTCATTCATTCATTCATTCAATAATAAGTGTTTGTCAGGCACCTGCTCGGAAGCAAGCCCTATTTTAGGCACTAAGAGAGGAAAGCAGAGTTTATGTCCTTGAGCCTTTCCATAATGTCCAGAAGGTCTAGTTCCTCTGTAGGGTTTTCTGAAATGAGTAGTTTGCTCAGTGGTCAAGTGCACTGTGGGAATAGTCACATCCCTTTGGCAATCTTTCTCATGAGGCTGCAGCTGAGTTTCATTCTCTCTCAAAATATTGTGGCAGGAAACATGAGACTATAAAAATGTCCATAGGGAGAACTTTTCAGACACTAGGTGTCAGGGAACTGAGTTTATAATTAGCCTTTAAATTTTAACTTATTTTTTATTGCATGGCTCCCGCATTTTTTTTGTTTTGATATAAATCTGTATAACACTGGAAAGACAGAATGTACATCAACAAAATATATTTACGATGTGGTAGGACTAGCACTGGACTTGTAGACAGAGACTTAAATTTATTCAACTGCTCTGCCATTACAAGGTGTTATGTGACATTGGTAGACACATAACTTCTGAGCTTACATTTCTGTTTGTAAACTGATGATTGTAATTCGATCTCACGGGACTGTTGTAAGGATTAAATGAGGCAGTGTGAGTAAAAACACAGAGCCCAGAGCCCTAATCACCCATAAGAGGTGCTGGAAAAAACAAATGTGTTCATTGCTTTTCTCTCTCTGCATACATTTCTGCATAACTAACAAAACATCCTGGAGACCACTAGGTGGTTTCTGAACAGTATCCCTAGAAAAATAAAATAAATGCATTGTAAAAGACTCAACAAGATTTTTAAAAGCTAGCAGTCTTCATTGCTGAATCGCTTTGTGATGGGGTTGTAAATACTACAGGTTGTCATCTCTCAGACTTTGGGAAATTTCATTGGTTTTTAAGGAGCTAGGTCAAATCCTGGTTTGGGGATGAACATGTAACTATTTAGGGAAGAAGACATTTGGTTGTGTCTTCTTGCTTGGTTTTCAGAAGACTGAGTACTAAACCTGCCCATGTGCAGTGTGAAACCAGCCAACCTCAGCAGAGGGTGGGCACAGGTTAGCTGGAGAAGAGGGGAGATAGCCTACTAGTCACATCTAGGATCAGCTACTCATTAAAATCAGTGTTGGGCAAGGTTACCTGGATTTGATCTCTCAAGAGGATGGGGAACGGGTTCTCAGGCAGCTTAGTGCCAAGAATGGAGCCCCCATTCACAAGGTAGCCTTGTGAACTAGCAAGTTTTCCCAAGGCTCTGGAAACATGATTTGCCTTTGGGATCTGAGAAACTGTTTGGCTTTCTAAGAATTTGCAACATCTTGTGTCTGTGATATTCATATCCCAGAATCAACACCACCCTTGATTTCCCCCTGCCTGTTGCATCACATGTTAAATCCTCTCTGGAAAAAGTCCTAAGACAAACCCAATAGTCACAGCAAGGGATGTGAAAATAGACAGGGCCCTGCATCTGATACAAATTGTACAAGGTCCTTACTGATGGGAACTCCAAGGTTCTGCTCTTTTTTAAGAACTTGCCTCTTCTAGATTCTGATGCTACCCAAGTTTGTTCAGTTGTATATTCATGGAAGATATGCAGACACAGCTGAATCCACTCTTTCCTACCCCCACTGGCTACTGGAGAATTGATGGTCCATTGTGGATGGTCACAATTCCCTGCTTTGTTAACGCAATACTACAGTGGCTTGGTGGCTCAGTTAATGAGGACAGTGTTGAATAACCACCCCCACTTAACAAACCCCAAGAGATAGCTCCGAAAAATAGTGAGTGCTAAGAAGCAGAAAGGAAGAGAAGCAGATACAGGTAGCTCAGAGGGCCTGAAGACTGCCCTGTAAGGTAAGGCTAATCACCTGCTGTCCCAACCTGCACTGAATTCTCCATTACCAGTGCTATGTAATTTTAATGGGCCATATCTCAGGTGACAGGTTGTTACATCTCAGCATCAGCTGGGAAGGGAAAAGGGATATGTGATATTCAGTGGAAAACAGAGATGAAAAACAAAAGTTGTACTGGGGTGGGGGTGGGGCATCTGCAGCTTTAACTAGGTTGGTGATTGTAGACATGGTGTCCTTCCTTAGCCAACAAAGGCTGCACTGTGGAGGTCAGTGCTGCACGGGCCCACTCAGAGCCATGCTGTAAGGGATATGGAGTTGGAGGGAACAGTTGTACAAGCCACTTGAAGTGAGGAGGACACCCACATACTGGTTCTGGAATTCCCAACTGATTTCTAAAGAGAGCACAGGTTTACCTGAGTAGGGGCATCCGCACAGCCCTGACACCAGAGGCCTCCAGCTCTACCCTCCTGACCAGTGCTCTGAACTCCCTTTACGTAGGGTATAGATTCTTAAATAATGCCATTTTGAAGGGAGATAAAATGATGTGCCTGCCTCAGATCCCCATGTGTGGAGAATGATTCACTGGCTTTTCCTTTAAAATAACTTACAGGTCTAGGGGCGTGTGTTGTCTTCTGGAGACAGGACCTTTTTTTGTCATTTTATCTTTAAAAACTCATGCTAAATGCATAGTCTTAAGTGATAATTCTATCCATGTTTTCCTTCACATAATCATTTTTTTCCATTAAGTTTTCTTCTAGTAGGATGGATGCTCTGGGAAAATGAGCCAGTTTGAAGCAGGGAGTAGGGGGGCAGTAAAAAGCAACAAAAGCATTAGTGTCTGTCAGACGTGACTTTGAATCCCAGTTATCAACTTTTACTAGTAGAATTTCAGTCTCTCTAAGCTTATTTTTTCATCTATAAAATGCATCTAACAGTACCTACTTCTTGGGATTATTGAAGGTATTAAATAACATGCTACCTTTCAAACACTCTGCTCAGCGTCAGATATGCTTTAAATGTTAGTTCCCTCAGTATCACACAGTATCAATGTGATGAAATAGACTCATCAGGTAAATTGAGGTAAAAAAGAGCCTTGGATAAAAATCAAGCGTTATAGGGGTGCCTGGATAGCTCAGTCGGTTAAGCATCCGACTTCGGCTCAGGTCATGATATCGCGGTTCATGGGTTCAAGCCCCATGTCGGGCTCTGTGCTGACAGCTCAGAGTCTGGAGCCCGTTTCACATTCTGTGTCTTCCTCTCTCTCTGCCCTTCCCCTGCTTGCGCTCTGTCTCTGTCTCTCAAAAATGAATAAACGTTAAAAAAAAATTTTAAACCAATCAGGCATTATATCAAGCATTTGACTGTGGAGTCGATCATCCATGTTGCCTTCCTCTTTTGCTACATCTCATGGAACCAGTGGAAAAAAGGGCAAACTTTTATGGGATGAGATTAAGTTTGCTTGGCCTTGACAGCCAGAAGCAGGAACAGGTCCACAATGGAACTTCAGAAGATCCTTCACATGCATGGCATATGTGGCCTGCATCTAGCTGATTCCACCTTCTTGTTTCCACTACAGGATACAGCATTCCACATAACACTCTGCACTAAGTAGACACCTGGAGAACAAATTACTACTACACAGGTATAGATTGATTGGCCACTGCCATACAGTTCATATTGCAGAACAGATGTATCCCTGAAAAATGTGAAGGAGTTGAATTTTTTGTTACTTGGCTAATATTTTCATTTCTCAGAGAAAGTTCAATATTTAAAGAAAGCTTGTCAAAGAATCCCTTTATGGGGCGCCTGGGTGGCTCTGTCGGTTAAGTGTCCGACTTCAGCTCAGGTCACGATCTCGCGGTCCGTGAGTGCGAGCCCCGCATCGGGCTCTGGGCTGATGGCTCAGAGCCTGGAGCCTGCTTCCGATTCTGTGTCTCCCTCTCTCTCTGCCCCTCCCCCGTTCATGCTCTGTCTCTCTCTGTCTCAAAAATAAATAAAACGTTTAAAAAAAAAAATCCCTTGGGGCGCCTGGGTGGCGCAGTCGGTTAAGCGTCCGACTTCAGCCAGGTCACGATCTCACGGTCCGTGAGTTCGAGCCCCGCATCAGGCTCTGGGCTGATGGCTCAGAGCCTGGAGCCTGTTTCCGATTCTGTGTCTCCCTCTCTCTCTGCCCCTCCCCCGTTCATGCTCTGTCTCTCTCTGTCCCAAAAATAAAATAAAAACGTTGAAAAAAAATTTAAAAAAAAAAATAAAAAAAAATAAAAAATAAAAAAAAAATAAAAAAAAAATCCCTTTATTAGGTGAATACCTCTTTAGCGATGTGTCTGATTGATTCTCAGTGCATGCCTCTAGAAGTTAAAGTATTTGTCTTTGTGGAGACTCAAACTGAATTGTTAGTTTTCTCACAGGAAAAGGAGGCATCGTTCTTGAAAAGAAGCAATAGGCTTTTGGTGTTTCTACATCATTCAGCCCAGGTTCTCAAGAACGGAGAGCATGGATGATTTGAGGGGGAAACTCTAGCCAACTGTAGAGTGTTTGTTTTGTTGCCCGCTCCCTGAGTCATATCATCCAGGAAACTTCCAGAAAAGAGAGGCTGAAGTGTGGGAGCCCTAATGCTTGCAGCCCAGTGGAGCCTCAACATCTGGGGACCAGCAAGCATTATTTGTGGATGACTTCCTTCAGCATCACCTTGGTTGCTGGGCCCATCTGAGGAGTCCTATGAGGAATCTTTCAAGGAGCAGAGGGAAGGCAGTTGTTGAATACTGGGGATTTGCCTGGTATGGCCTCTCATCAAATATAAACCATTCATATTTTGCCATCCCAGAGTAGGGAAGAAAAAGCGGGTAGCTGAGGGAGTCTGTCTTCCCAGGTCTTGGAAGACGAAATGGGAGCAAATATGTTAATGACATACCGAGAAACTGTCTTTGGACAGGAACTGTCAAAATACATGGGACGTGTTTTGATGGCTTTATTTTTGTTTTCCAAAAATAGTGTAGAATTAATGGCTGATTGTCAGTCCAGGTTCAAATCTGTTCCTGTCTTTGTGGACTGTGTGACTTGGCAAGCCCTGAACCTCTCTGAGCTGTTTCCTCATCTGGAAAATGGGGGTGGGTAATGATAATATCCACTTTGTAAGGTTATGAGAATTAAGTGTCATAACGCACATGAAGCTCTTAGTGAGTTCCCGGTAGAGAGTTAAGTGCTGAATAAATTTGAGCTTTATTTCCTTTTCATAGTAATATAAAAAGGGAAGACTTGTGATTTATTGGAGCTTCTAATGCCTGATTACAGAGGAGAATTTCTCCTGCTGCATTCTCTCCACATTTCTATCTGAAGTAAAATTGAGAGAAGTTATCAATGACAATTATAATAGTTACCTTGAAAAAAAATAATTTTTATGGATCTCAGTTAATAATCAAAACTTGAACAACAGCTGAAAGTAATAGATTCCATTTTAAACGTGGGGCAGGAATTCCAAAGTTTAAAATACAGCCATAGTAATATTAACGAACATGTATTACCTATTCTGGGCCAAGCACTGTGCTAAATTCTTTCCATATATTTTTTTCTAGACCTCACAGAGGTTCTGGTTGACTATTATTATTATCCCTATTTTGAAATGAGGCACCTGAGACGACTCTCTCTCTCCCCAAAGTATGGGGAGAGCTGGAAAGTCAAACAGGGATGGTGAAGCAAGCAAGTAATAACAAAAGGTGCCAGCCACTGTGCCCCTCAGGTTGGACACAAGGATGGGGGGGGGGGGCGGGGGGGGGCGGGGAGTCAGGGCTGCTCAGCAGGAATTGGGAGCACAGAGCAAAGACCTGGTCCATAAACAGTGGAGCCAAGAAGATGAGTAGGTAAGTCCACGGGCACCTGGGTGGCTCACTTGGTTAAGCATCTGGCTCTTGATTTTGGCTCAGGTCATGAGCTCAAGGTTCATGGGATCCAGCCCCAGGTCATCGGGCTCTGTGCTGACAGTTCGGAGCCTGCTTGGGATTCTTTCTCCTTCTCTCTCTGCCCCTCCCCCACTTTCTCTCTCTCCCTCCCTCTCTCAGTCTCTCTCCCCCAAAATAAATAAAAATTTAAAAAATTTAATAAAAAATAAAATAAAAGAAGATGAGCCCAAAGGAGAGAGGGCAAGGAAAAGCCCCTGGGCTTCTGCTCTCCACTCTCCCGCCAATACTTCCCCTTGTCTTTGCGAAAGAGCCTGGGAAACATGGTGCAAAGCGTAGGGAATGGATCTGAGAACAAATAGGCAAGTGATTGACTCATGGAGAAAACAGATAAATAACAAATAAATGGATGATATGATTTTAGGTAGTGATAAGTTCTATGGAGACAGCTAAAGTTGGGACACCGTATTGGGATGCTGCAAGATTTAAATGAGATAGATGTAGAACAGTGCTTCTCAATTTTTTTTTTTTTTTGGTCTCTTAAAAATTATTGCAAATTCCAAAGGCCTTTTGTTTACAATGGTTACGTCTATCAATAGTTACCATTTTAGAAATTATAAGCAGGAAGGCTTACAAATATGTATTCATTTTTTTTTTAATTTTTTTAACATTTATTTTAAATATGTATTCATTGAAAAAAGATAATAAACTCATCACATACTAACATATAAAACATCTTTCATGAAAAATAACATTTCCCAAAACAAAAAAATTTGAGTAAGAAGAGTGGCATTGTGGTTTTTGGGTTTTGGTTTTGTTTTGTTTTTTTGTTTTCTTGGTAAATCACTTTAATGTCTGTTGAGAAGACAGCTGGCCTCCCTTATCTGGTTCTGCATTTTGATCTATTGTGAGAGGTTGTTTTAAATTCAAGTCCAGGGTCACAGATAAATAGTTGGAAATGCAGTGGCTTTGTGTACCCCTGGCAAGACCCCCCATGAAAGAACCTCCAGGGTCCTTACAATACTTTGAAAACCACTGATACAGGTAAAGCAATGGGGAGGCCAGTCCTTTGCACCTACTAGGCACTTGAAATTGTGGTTGAATGAGTGCAAGTTAAAATTGCATTGAGGGTTTGCTGTCCCTTGTGATAATGGTGATTGATACTGGTGACATCGTGATAGTATAAACCAGTTAGATAACACTGTTCCTAGGGCCCCATTGATCAGTAGGTCATAAGCTTTGTGGTATTTACAGAAATACTGATGGTATTTCACTTCCATGGGCTCAGTTGCGTAGTCTCCCTCTCACATACTTTTGTAGGACCACCAAAAGAAAGATGCTAATTACTCTCTGGAAAAAAAAAATGAACCCTGTTTTCTTTAGTATTGTGTTCACACCAACCTAATGAGCTACTCCAGACTAGACACTTAATTGGTAGTTCTTGATGCGCACATAGGAAGTATTTTAAAATTTGAATGGAATTGCTGTGACATAATTATTGTGCCATACAATTGAATAGCCGGTGGTAGACTACCACCAGTTATTCACCTTGCAAATTTTATGCAACAAGTTTTCAAGTCCAGGGTAGTGTTTTGTCTGAATCTGAGAGGTCATGAATTTCTTCTCCCATCAACTGGCACTCATTCTTATATTCTTACAGAATGCCAACATTAGCCAACACCTAAGTAGTATTTGTAAGCTATTATGGAAAAGAAATTGATTGAATGATTTAGAAAATATTTGCTCTTTTGGATTATCTGTGACCTGCTCTTTCCATCAGCATAGATAATTGAATTCAGCATTAACTGAGCCCCGTGACAAAGGAGACAACCATTAGTCAGGTTTAGGTAGACATGACCCCATTGCTTCAACCTGCAAATGGGCAGATAAGTGTTACCGTCTGCGGACAGACTAATTTTTAAATGAACTTTATAAAATATCTTATGCAGAAGGAAATGTGTTTCATTGCTTTGTCAGAGGCAAATCTCACATCTGCCTTTCTGAGCAGATTGTGTCATATCTAGCTTTGATGTTTTGCAGTTGCCATAATGATGTGTACCATTTACTGATCATCTACTATGTAAGTTAATTGCTTTACAAAGTTCACTTGGGTTTAATAACCTTTTTTAGAAAGATGTTTTTTACCTTTTTTCCAAATAAGGAGGCAGTCTCAGAGAAGCACAGGTCACACAGCCTGTAAAGACCTGTAGTAATTTTCTTGACTCCACTGTGTTTTTTCACTATGCCAGGGACCTCTGTGACATGCACGTATGAGGCATGTGCATGCACGCCTTTGCATAAACCCACAGACACAAATATATTCAAAGACTGAGTGAGAGAGGAAAAAAGTGAAAGGATAATTTGAAGATGCAAAAAGTTTGGCTTCTCTGTAACACCAAAGCATGAGGCCTTTGCAGAAGAAATCTCGCATGGATGAAGTAAGGTATTTCAAGTCATGGCTTTGATACTTTCTCACTGTGCCTTGACTACTGGGATTTTGACACACAGTGTGCTGCAACTTGGAAGATTGATGCCAGTCGGGCAAACTTCCCATTAATTAATAAGGTGAAACAGATGTTTCAGTGATTTGCATGTGTGTGGTGAGGGTTGATTTTGTGTGTGTGTGTGTGTGTGTGTGTGTGTGTGTGTGTGTGTGTGTGTAAGATTAAATCTCACTGGTTATAAAGAAGAGGAAAAAAATAAAAGGATGTGAGGGCATGCCACCTTGCTACATTTAGTGCCCTGTAGTTTCACACTGCATCCCTGAGCAGACCAATATAATACAGTCTTCAGTTTTCAGTCTCATGAGCGCTGCGCCTGTGGCTCCCTCTGCCTCCTCTTTTTTGCTCCTTTGTTGTTAACCCTGTTTTCTCTGCTGTAATGCTAGAGGACCTGGGTCATAAGGTAGCTATGAGGTCTTAGGAGACTACATAGCTTGGCATGTAGAAAATGCTTGATAAATATCAACTAACGTGGTTCCTGATAATATTGTCTTTACCATATATGTGCAAAGTAGTTGCTGTGTCTTTCTCCCACAGAAGAAGCTGCACATGCCAATTAATAAATAATTGAGGCTCCCAGAACTAAAGACCCTGGAGGCCTTAAGACCCTCGACAGGCAGGGTCAGAAGCAGGTTTCTGAACTTCCTGCAGAGGTGGACTTTTCAGCCATGGTTTCTCAGTCACCCCCTCAGACAGTTGACCCTTCAGGGCCCATGAAATTGTTTTTAGACCTAAAACATGTTGACTGTTAAAATAGCCATGGAATTTGGCTGCCTTTATCAGTCTATGATGACTCACGGGGCTGATTGGACCTGATGTTATTTCAGGTGTCACAGGTATATGTTTCACCTCCTGCAGCTCCCTGGCCTCCCCGCGGTGCTCTCCAGCAGCTGGCCTTTGAGCGAGGACCACGGGGGCACTCTGTCAGCTCATGAGAAATACGACCAAAAGCAGGGCTCAAGTTTTTCAGATATA
This sequence comes from Puma concolor, assembly GCF_028749965.1. Taxonomy (NCBI): domain Eukaryota; kingdom Metazoa; phylum Chordata; class Mammalia; order Carnivora; family Felidae; genus Puma; species Puma concolor. Next base: position 51,205,599 of record NC_141679.1, on the reverse strand, counting down.
ATAGGGTAGCCCTTTCCAAGACCGTTTGAAAAGGGGATGTTATCAAAGTGAACTTTTAAACTATCCAAAATTGATCTATACGGACAGGTTTCTTGAAAAAGCTAGATTTCAGAACTAGGTTTGGGGTTATTAATTCAACAGCTATTTATTAAACACCTCCATATTCCAAGTACTGTATTCATCAGTGGGATACATGCCTACCTCTCAGGGTCTCCTCCACACCCCTAAGAGCCAACAGTTGGAGCATTTCACCCACCAGAGGCTCTGTCTTCCCAGGTTTTAGTGACTGGCTGGACTCTGCTAATGTTGTTTATCAGGCTGACCCCACACTCCCAAATTCCAAGACCAGGAAGTAAATTCTTTCCCGGAGTTCTACCTTGTACCCCAGTTACAGACTGGCATCTCACCTGTCTGCCCAGTTGTGCCCATATTGGAGTCACTTTGGGTGTCCAGGCTGATCACAGGATCCACACTGCTTGATGCCATCCCCTCCCATGCTGACCGCTGGCCAGCCCCTGGTTCCTGTGCCACAGCACTCTGCCATCTGCTGCCGCTCCATGGGCTGCCTCCCACTAAATTTGCCCCAAGCACCTGCCTCATCCTCACAGATCTCTCAGGGGTCCTAAACCTCATGCTGCTGAAGAGGGCATCCTACCATCAACTTAGCAGAAGCTCTGAAGCCAGACACAGCTTCAGGCTGGGCACTGTGCTTTGAGCAGGGAGCAACTGAGGCTCGCAGGCTGGGCAGGAATGGGCCTCTGAATCAAGCTTCCTTTAGCTGACACCGCTCAGGCTTTTTCTTTTTCTTTTCTTTTTAATTTGTTTTAATGTTTATTTATTTTTGAGAGAGAGAGAGAGAGAGAGAGAGCAGGGGAGGGGCAGAGAGAGGGAGACACAGAAGCTGAAGCGGGCTCCAGGCTCTGAGCTGTCAGCATAGAGCCTAATGCTGGGCTCGAACTCACGAACCATGAGAGCACTGTCTGAGCCGAAGTCAGACGCTTAACCCACTGAGCCACCCAAGTGCCCCCTGCTCAGGCTTTTTCTAAGGTCAAAACTCTGCTCCTCTGCTGGAGCTGAAGTGTAGTAAAAGACTGAGTGGCTAAGAGATGGTGCAGCCCCTTCTTTTTTTTATTTTTTTTTATTTTTTTTTTTACATTTATTTATTTTTGAGAGACAGAGTGAGAGTGGGGGAGGGGCAGATAGAGAGGGAGACACAGGATCAGAAGCAGGCTACAGGCTCTGAGGTGTCAGCACAGAGCCTGATGTCCAGCTCGAACCCACAGACCATGAGATCATGACCTGAGCTGGTTGGATGCTCAACCGACTGAGCCACCCAGGCACCCCGGTGCAACCCCTTCTTTACAAGACTTCCTAGTGCTCTCAGCTGTTATGCTATTATGTTACTGCTACGGCTGCCTGTGAATGTGGCATCCAATAGGCAAATTCACTTGTGTCACGGTGTCTTAATGGTATTGCAATGAAATAAGAAAAGGAAAAATGCCTCTGACATATTGCATGGGAGGGCCTTATCAAGATGCTCCATTCATCTACTCCAGCAGTCCATCTCCTTAATTTAAGAAATAGCAATGTGATTTCTGTTCTTCCACAGCTTCTAGATGTGTTTTTGTTTTCAGTGGGCTTTAACGAAGTCATTATCCCATGCTTTAAGAAAAAGCCTCCAGGGGGGCCTGGGTGGCTCACTCGGTTGGGCATCCAACTTTGGCTCAGGTCATGATCTCGTGGTTTGTGAGTTTAAACCCTGCATCAGGCTCTGTGCTGACAGCTCAGAGCCTGGAGCATGCTTCCGAGTTCTGTGTCTCCCTCTCTCTCTGCCCCTCCCCCATTCATGCTCGCGCGCTCTCTCTCTCTCTCTCAGAAATAAATGAATATTAAAAAAATGTTTTTTAAGAAAAAGTCTCCATACTAAAAATACTTCCAATACATTGTTTCAACGTTTATTTATTTTTGGGAGAGAGACAGAGCATGAACGGGGGAGGGGCAGAGAGAGGGAGACACAGAATCGGAAACAGGCTCCAGGCTCTGAGCCATCAGCCCAGAGCCTGACGCGGGGCTCGAACTCACGGACCGCGAGATCGTGACCTGGCTGAAGTCGGACGCTTAACCGACTGCGCCACCTAGGCGCCCCTCCAATACATTGTTTTAAATTACATGATTAAAAAAAAAAAACTAAAAACTAAAGTCTTTTTTCCTTGGAGAATAAGCAGTTTCAGATAGAAGACAGGCAGATATTTCCCTAAGGATGATTCTCCCTCTACTGCATAGTTCACTGCTTATAGATAATGCTTGTGACAAATGGAGGATGCATCAGTGGATTTCAGAAGGAAGGGATCTGGTGACAGTGTTATGCACATTGTAATGGTTGAAGGAAGATTTTTATCAGAAATGACTATTGGTTTTTTCCCCCATCATATGGATCATAGTTGTCAATGATTAGTAGATAAATAGGTTGCATATAAATAAATACACAAATCTGATAAGAGAGCCATGGCCCCTTAACTGGCTAGTGTCCAATAAAATAAGACAGTTGTCCCAGTGCTGTTAGCAAGGGCTTGAAACTCATAAAGAGGACTAAAGTCAACAAATACCTTTATAATTATATTTTCTTCCTAATATACACAATTTACAAATATGTACAAATATACAAAATACAAATGCACACACACACACACACACACACACACAAAGTCTGCAAAGGGGGAGCTCAGAAGTGATATTTAAGGTGAATCTGGATGGCGAGTGGGATTCATCAATGGTGAGAGGGGAGGGGAGGGGGATGGTTTGGTCAGAAGGAGAGAGCCACGTGCGTGGAGGCTCTCAGGTGAGAAAAGTGTGAGTGTGAGTGCAGATGTGAGTGCCGCATAGTGTGTGAGGCAGGAGTGACACAGGATGAGTTCACAGGGGCAGCAGGGCCTTGGAGGCCATGCACGAGAACACAGAGGTCCTGAGAAGAACTCTGAGCTTTATTCTGTGGTCTTAGGAAGCCTCTGAAAACAGATATGTGAATGGTGAGACTTGAATGTTAAAAGAATTTCCCTGGCCACAAGCCAGGGAGAGGGAAGGATGGATGCATGGAAACCAGCCGGGAGCCCATTGCAGTGGTCCAGATAAGAGACAGTGTGGGCTGAAACTCCAGTGTGGAGAGAATATGGTGGATTGAAGACATTTAGCAGGGAGAATCAGTGATGGGATATCTGGAGATAACGCAGGGAATAAGAGTAAGGGTCACTCCTAGGTTTCTGGCTTGAGCACTGAGTAGAGCCACTTAGTGAGAATGAGAATCTTGGAAGAGGAGTTTTGGGGGCTGGAAGTTTGGATGAGCTGATTTTGAGGTGCCTCTGAGACATCCAAGTAAGAATATGTACCAGGCTAGTGGAGATACAGGTCTGGGACTCAGAGGACAGGTGGGCCATTGAAGCCATAGGGCATTGAACCCATAGCTGTGGCTTCACCTAAGGGGGGAGTTGAAAGTATAAGGAAAAAAGTCCTAGGACAGAGCCCTGAGGGACCTCACAGTTAGCAGGGTGGGGCACAGTCGGGGGTATGTTGGTAAAGGGGTTGGAGAAGTCAGAGTTTAGGAAAACCAGGGACGTGGTGTCACCAGAACAGAGGTGGGGAGTGCTGTAAAGAGTAGTGCCTTGAAAGGTTAAGATGAGCACAGAAAAGGCCAGCACATCACAGGTCAACAGAACGAGAGGGGCAGGCAGCAGTCCAGGGGAGGCAAAACCACTTAGAAGGCAGCCCTCTTCTCCTGAACAGGTTCTGATCCACATCCGTGCCTAACAGAGCCTCGCCAGCTCCAAATCCCCTTTCCAAGGCAGAGACCGTCTGTCTTGGGGGGAGGAGGGAGAGACACGAAGCTGCCATGCATCTCCAGAGAGGCCGAATGAATAATGTGGGTCTTGACTTCTCAGTTCCGTTTCTCCCCTCATGATGCTGGACCGTTCCTCCCACCCCCGTTCCCTTCCACCAAATTGCCTGCATTCGCTGTGCTCATTCAAATCGTTTTCTTTTGTTCAATCCAAAGTGCCTTGGGTAAGCCAAGAACTCTGACCCATAGAGAAAAGGCTGCTTGCCCTCCGCAGGCTCCATGAGAGGTCACCCTTGGCAGTGATTCAGTAGCTTAGCAGGTTTACTGCCATAGCCTGCAGTTCCTACACCATAAATTACGAAGCCCATGCACCTTCCACATGCACGGGAAAGGCTTCATTCTCATCTATAAATCACAGGGATTCTAAAGACCTTGACGATTCACAGCACAACCTCCCTCCATTCTTTCGCTTCCAGGAATATTTTCAGACTTGATTAACTGGAAGGCTGGAGATGGGGCTTTGCAGGCTCATTTTCGGTATCCTTGGCCATATGAAGAAGTGAGAGCAATACCTCTCTTTTTAGGGCAGAAGACACGAGGTTGGTTTATCTCAGAGACTTTTTGCATCTCTGATTTCTGTGACAGTGAGGCTGGTACCCCCGTTTCCCCTGAACATCTGCCAGCAATTTCACCTCTCTGTGGCTTAATTCATGGGCACCTCCTAGTTTAGAATCATCTTGCTGCTCAAGGTGGGCAGAGGTAAGAGGTGTGGCATGGGACAGATGTGTGTGGAAATGTATTTGGAGCTAAAAAAAAAAAGGGGGGGGAGCTAGGGACTGGAATAATTTGATTTAAAATTTGGGGGAGGGGGCCTGGTTGAAAATCGGCAAATCTGATTTAGAAAAGAATTTCCTAGAGGGAAAATGTTGATTTTTCTTAAAGATAATATTCTAAAGGAAGAGAAGGGGATATACCTGGACTGATTTTCTTTTAGCGTCATTCTCTATTTCCCAGATGAATCGAAATTTCAGTGTAATTGGGAGCAAAGGTTGGAAAGCTGCTTTTTTCCCTCCTTTTCCTCTTTTTTCTCCTCTTCCTGTTTCACCTCATCTTGATTTCTTACTTTGATACCCCTGTCCCTGCACAAGGGGGTGTAGAATCAAAGAGGCAGAGGAAGACACTAGTTGGACCCACCCTTAAGTACAAGTTGGGAACTCTGCATTTTCCCCCACACTGGTTTTGGGTAGGAAGGGATAAAACTAGAAGACTTCCGGGGTCTCGAACCATTCTGTTACAGAAAAGGATTGTTGATGACAGAACCCGTTCTGCGGGCATGACAAGGGTCAGGAGCACACAACCCTGGCTGGGATTCGGTTCAGTTCAAGAGACCCACTGGACGAGTGCCTGCCAAGTGCTGGGCAGGGGGTGAGGCATTGCAGAGCAGAAAGAGCAGTGAAAAGTGCTCCCTCTCCTTGAGCTTCCTATCTCTAGGTGAAAAACGATGAAACATAAAAGCTCTATCAACATGACCCCACAAAATAGAACTTTGTAGTGTATGGATTATTATACCTCATATGGCAGTAATCCTATGATGGAGTTACTGCTATTTCTACTACTCAGGGAAAGAAATTCAGTTTACAGAAAGAAAGACATCTAATAGACGAGCAAAAGAAGAACTCCTATCTGGCCGGGTGATCACAGAATAGGTTTTATAGAAATGACGGGGAGTCAAACTAGGGATCGACTGCTCTTTTCTGTGGCCAGTTTCATAATAGGCTGCCTTCCTCTTTGCGATTAGTTTCTCTCTTAGCTTGGCATGTCCCTGCATAATTGTTCTGAAAATGGTAGCTGCTTGCTTGATGTCTTTTGCTTTTGTGAAGTGCATTACCAAGTGGAGTTGGACTGTTTCTAATGTTACCTTTTTTTTTTTTTTTTTTTTTTTAGTTTCCAGGCTGGTGCTCAGTTCATTCCAGCCCTAAAAAGTTTATCTAGTTCTGCACGAAACTGCCCTGCACTGTGATGCCCAACACCTCACCTCATCTATTCTGTGTGTGATACATCAGCCTGTTACTCCAGAGAGTTTGGGGGAATTTTTAGCATATTTATTTATCTCTTGGTACATGGAGCTGTGTTTGTGTCTCATGTTGATGGGTTGTGTACAGTTTTTAATGGGAAAAGCATGACTTTATGACCTTTTCTGAACAAAGAACTTTACTTAAGGCTGCTTGCTGTCATTTGGAAAAAAAAAAAAAAAAAAGTTCTTTCTCTTCTTCCCCTGGGGCTGCCTCAAGAGTTTTGCATTTGAGAATGACCAGATTCCCAGCTTCACACCTTTCCCTTCACCCCAACCACATACTTTAAAGCAGATTAGAAAGGGAAGCAGAGATGAGGGGAACAGGAGCTGTGTGGCTGTCGGATACCTGTGCTGGACTTTGGTTTGCAGAGAATATTTACATCAAAGTTCTCATGTTCTCTCCAGAGTAGTCAGCTACCATTGCCACTCCAGGTCAAGCTCTTCTTCCCAAGGGAAGTCTTGTCTTTCTGGAAATTGCTTAAGGCTCTCATCGTTATGAGACTTGGTGCCCTCTGAGTTCTGTGAAGATTGGGGAAGGGACAGCTAAGAAGATTCCTTCCTCAGTCACCTTCCCTATCTCCATTTTCTATCCTGGGTCTCCTTTCAAATGTGGTTAAATCCCTAGGCCTGCTTGAAAGCAGGTCAGGAGTTGAGATTAACAACTGAAATAAAACCACACATCTCCAGTTAAGTGAGGGAAATGCTGTTTGTTTAACTTTTGATTCTTTGGTTGTGATTCATGGAGTTTGTTTATTTTTTTAATTGTGGGGTGATCTAGCATCTCCGCCTTTGGGAATATATAGAATATCCTTTCAAGGGTAGAAAACTGTTTGTTTGTTTGTTTGTTTGTTTGTTTGTTTAAATGGAAGTTTCTCTCAAAAAAAAAAGTTGAACTTTTCCCTAGTTGCAGAAGTCAGTTTTTCTAGCTATGCACAAAATCCCAGTGATTTACAAGTGGAGGAACCTGTTTAAGGAATGGCTAAATTAGCAGTGGCCAAATTCTTGGGACTTAAGAGTCTCAGGTGAAATCTGATCCTTGACTGGGAAATTTTTTTTTTTTTTTTTTTTTTTTTTTTGCTGGCAGGCAGGATGGCAGCTTAACAAAATGTGGAACAGAAACCATGTGGTTAATGTTCCGAAGGGGAGGGTTCAGAAGGTTAACATGGTGGTAAGAGCCAGGCCTTGTTGTGCCTCCCTTCACAGAAAATACTTAAAAACAACTACCACAGAAACCCTCAGTTAATAATTGGCCCATGAGCTTTTGTGTTTTATGATGACCTCTTTTAGGAATTTCCTGTCTCCTTTGAATTCCACCTGGCCACACTCTGCTTTTGGCCTCAACCCTTCAGTTGTTTTAACTTTACAAAAATATGGTATGATGTTATAGCTACAGACACACCATTTTACCGGTTTTAAACCTTTCTTCATGTTTTTCAAACCAATAACAAAAAGATACAGAACCTGGAACAAAATGAGTAAAGTTGGATCTGCATTGGCTACAGTGGTGGATGAAAGGCTGAGAGTTCCCCCCACCCACCACCACTTAAGGCAAAGTACCTCCCTCACTCATAAAATGGAACCCTAAAGCTTCAAGGAACATAGTTTGCAAACCATTGCTTCATAAGCCTTTGTCACTTAACAGTTTTCCCTGGGGGCCCGCCTTTCTTCTTGTTGAAAGTTAGGAAGGAGTCACAGACCTGAGAGAGGCTGCTTAAAAAGGAAGAGGTTGGGGACTCAAGTGCCAGCCTCTGATGGTCCCAGCAACTTCTCCAACCTTCCCCACTTACCCTGAGAAGGTGTGCCTGGCCAGAGAGGTGGATGGTGAAAGTACCTGGTCAGGGAGTAGCAATGTCCCCTTAAATTCAGCAAGGTTCATCAGGCAGCATAGTTGAAGGAAGTACTCTGGGAAGCTACTGCAAAGCAGTTGACACCCTTGGGGCCCATCAGGGAACTCTCTTGCTGCACAGGGTCCCAGAGAGCTTTGTTGCACTCAATTCTGAGCTGTAAACACTGATCTTACTGCTGACACTATCTTAGATTCTTAAGCTTTAACACATTCTTACTCCTCCTGATACCTGCTCTCATAGTTACCATTAGAGGTGTCATGGGTGCTTTTACCTGGTGATGGTGCTTATTCCTTGAGGTTGTGAAACTTCATACTCATTACCTTGAACTGTCACCCTGAAACTGGGTAACCCTCCACCATGGGCGGGCTGGCCCAAGCTTCTCATCCATGCATCAGCCACAGCATCCATCTGCGTACTCCTTTTCCTGGGTTCCTAATTCTCTATGCCTGGCCCAACCTCCTCTTTTTTGCTGTTAACCAACTGCCATAACAAACTGAGAAAAATCCTGTTCTAGCTCCCAGGAGTTTTTCCTTTGCTTATTTTAGTGGTTTTAAGGTAGATTTTTCTCTTAACTGTTTCCTGGTCTCTGCGAAATTGTTCTGAATGGGATTAGAATACTTTTAGGAGAGATGCCCCTCCCCAACATTTTCTTTCCTGTGATCAGGTTTCAGCTGATAGCTGCTGAGACACAGTTACTCACTCTGCCTACACCATCTCCTTCCATGAGGGTATTTCCAAAGATCACGCATTTCATTGTGGGGCTATGCAGATCATTGGTATACTGACTGCTGTATCTAATTGCGCTTTCCAAGTGGTCCATCTTACAACATTATTCTGAAGCCCTAAACTCAACCAAGACCTGTTCGTTGAAGTGAGGGTAACAACGTGTTCCTAGAGTTGATGAGAAGCACTCCAAGTGTTACTGGGTGCTTTCCCTTGGTGCCCTGGCATCCACAGCGTGGATCGAAAGCCAGGGTATCTTCCTATGAGTGTCACCTGCAGATCAAACCAGTTTGAATTCTTTAAGCTTCTGAAGTATGTACAAATCAAGAACACAAGCCTGAGTGTGAATGGAATGTCACATTTATTTTCCTTAATTTAACTTCTGAGTACAGTCCTTTTTCTACCAGGTGGTGGGGAACCCAGCCCCAGACATTGTTGAGGCTTTCTGTCCCTCCCTAGAGTTTGGCAAAGCTTCTTGGACTTGACTCAGTGCTAAAGCCAGCTTAGTCAGTCCTTTATCTACACCGGTTACCACTGAGATGCCCATTGTCCCACCCCGCGTGGTCCCCTGGAGTGCTGCATCTGTGCCAGTCTTGGAGCACGGGAATCTTTGGCAGAGTTGGGAGCCCTCGTACCTGGCATCTTATGTTTTAGATATACCCTAATGCTGTCGCCTTTGATAGACTGCCGTTTCCCTCACCAATGAGTCATCAGTACATTATCTTCAAACTCTTCCTGCTGTTCAGGCTTTGAGAACTTCACTGACAGAAATTCAACATTTTCACTTTATTTTACCTTCTGCCTCTGCCACCACTCATTTTTCCTCACAGACCAAACCCATCTTCTTCTGGCCAACTCTTACTCATCCTCTGGGTCTTAGCTATGATAATTGCTGACCAAGTTAGAGTTGCTCATGTGTGCATCCCCTCTACCTGCCCATCCACTTTCCTACTACATTGACTCCAAGTATGATTTACAACTGGATTGCATGGGAAATTGTAAAAAATGCAGAATCTCAGGCCCCACCCAGGATCAGATTGCCAGAATAGAATCTTTGTTTTAACAACATTCCCAGATGGCCCATATGCACATCAAAGTGTGAGAAGCACAGACTTACTTGATCCTGAGCTTCTTGACCATGAGGACATTACTTGTTTTCACCTCCATATCCCCTTTCACAGTGCCTACTTCATGACAGCCCCTCAGTAAATAGCTACTGAATGCATGAAGAGCCTATAATAATGATATAGACCAAACACTTAGTTTGCAGTGGCTGCTGTTAGAAGAGGAATTGTGCCTCAAGTGTGCCCTGGGAGTTACTATACTGGGCCAAGCTGGAGATGGAGGAGGTAGGTTGGGACACCACTCAGTCTAGTCAGAAATGGTGGGCTCAGCTCAAGTTATATAGCCAGAACCACAGGTATCATAACCAACTCAATAGGCCAGGTGGGACCAGGTGGGCTGAGTTGGAGAGCCTATAGGAGAGCCTACCCAGGAGGAAGAGGAGCAAAGACTGAAGTAAAGAAGAGTGGGTAGGGCAACCTTGGAAGGGTTTCTGAAGGACATGATGGGAAATAAGTTTGGACAAGTAGACTGAAATTCCAACGGCATTCATTTCCCACCCAGTATTGAAGCATAGATTCCAGCTAGATCAAAGACAAGGTACAAAATATGAACAGAATCTCTGTTGTTCTATTCATTCCTTTTATGCATTTGAACTTAAGGGGGGGGGGAGAAGAGCCAAAAAAATGGATTAAATCCATGTCTCAAGTTAGGAATCTGAGATTTTGGTGGCAGGTTTTACACACCTACTTACTGCAAAGACATGGCCAGCTGGTTTGACATGAAGCCACCATTAGAGTAACAGGGGCAGAGAGGTGGCTGGCTATGAAAAGATTATGCTTGTGTGTGCAGACATTTCTCTTCAAACTGGTCACTCCGAAGGAATGTTTGATGTTGGCCACATGGGAACTGTCTACAGGTGAAGTGCTTCACTCTTACTGGCATTTCCTTTTCCCTAGGAGATAACCAGATACTCTTTTGGGATGCTTGCACATTGGTGCCATATCAGTTACTGAAATTTCTCTTTTGTAGAACATAATCTGTGTGGATTGTATCAAGGAGGCTTAGCACGAGATCTAGGGTCGGGGGGGGGGGCTGGTGGGGGGAATGAAAGCAGCACTGTCTTAGGGCTGCATCAAGGGGCCCCAGACTCTGCTGCAGATGGGTAAGAAGTTAAGCCTTGGAGGCTTTCTGCAGTCCTTGCCCTGGAATGTCTGCATCTGCTTTTAGGGGAGCATGTAGCACTCACTCTGCCTTTGCTTTTGGCAAACTTGGATGCCCTCTGCTGAATTTGGCACCTGGGATAATCTAGTGTGTGCTTGCAAATTCTGTCTTGCCTACACAAGCATGGGGTTCTGCAAGAAAAATCAAGTGTCCTTGCCCATTCCATTCTCTTCCACCTCTCTGTGCTTGTAATGAACTCTGAGAGCTTGCTTTCAAAGCACTCATGGGGGAGGGGAGAGTGTTCTGATGGAAGCCAGGCCTCCCTGTCTGGGCAGTAGGAGGCTGCAGAAAAGGAAATCGTGCAGGCTGGGAAAATGAGTCCTGGGGAGCCTGGAACAGCTCATTTCCCCCTTGACTTGAGGGGGAGAGTGGTCCTGTATTACTCTGAGATCAGAATTCAGCTGAGCCTGGACTTCTTGTATAGAAGCAGTGGCTGCTGCCTAGACATGAGCTAGAGCTCCATGACACACAATGGCATTGACATTCTCAAGTCAGCTTCACAAATCCCCACGGGAATGGAATTAGTGCCCAAATAAGAGATCTACTTCAAAGCAGCTTTGTCACCTGCCTGGACTTCTGTGTGCATGAGCTCTGCCAATATATGTGGTATCTCAACCAATAAGGGCTTAAAAATCTGTACTCCCCAAGACTGCTCCCCACCTCTCAACACAAGCACCTTCCTGTCCTGTTCATGCCCAGCAAAAATGAAAACAGAACAACAAAGCATACCGCCCTTCTTTCCTTCCTAAGTGATGCTTATAACTGAGAAAATTGGGTTTCAGTATCACTCAGTGTGTTCTCCAAGTTAACACCAAGTTAAAGAGATCAAGAGTGTGTTCTCTGGTATCAACACAGTATAGTGTTGTTACTTACTGGCAAGTTACTTAACCTTACTAAGCCTTCGTGTCCTCATAGATAAGGTGGGGGTAATAATAGCACCTATCTCCTAAAACTTACTGAGAGGAGGGAACAAGACCTTCTGTTAGAAGGCTTAGCTTCGTCTTTTGCTATGGGAAGCATTGAGTAAATATCAGACTGTTTCTTTTTGCTTTTCATAGAGAAACAGATTGCCCTTCTCCTTCTACTCGGTGAATCAGCACTGTGTTCTCTAATGGACAAGCCATTTAGCAGTTGGTCTTTCTTACTTTTTCTGTGCCTTTTCTAGCCTCACATTTTGAGCCCCTCTGATTTGATTGATGAGCACGTGGTATAATGTATGCTTGAAATACATGAAGTTTGGAAACACCTTGGAGGAGGGAGTACCAGGAAAAGAGGAATGAAGGGAGGAGAGGACTGGTGGAGGGGCCCTCAGACTTTCTGATGAACCCACTGAACCCTGTCTTCCATCCCACCCTGAGCACTTCCAGTTTTGTAAGGCCCACCATATTGGACTTCAGGTTATGAAAATGGGTCTGTAATCCCTCATTAGCCATTTCAGAGTCCAGAAAAGATCTAAAAGCTACAAGTGTTCTTCTCTGGCATGAGGCTATTTATATTCTTTAAACTTACTATGAACATTCTTATATTTTGCCACAAAGATACATTAATGTGTTTGATTCTAGGGTGTTGCTGCTGGCCCTGCTGGGGTGGGGGGGGAGAGGGGGGAGTGTATGTAATAAGCAGTATATATACCATTATATTGCTATTCTAAATTCTGAAAGATCCTTAAATTATAGTAGTAAATCTGTCCCCAGAGACTTTGAATAGGGTTTTTCTTTGACAAAAGCTAATGCGAAAGTAGTGTAAACAAACAAACACTAACTTGGGGGGTGCTGGGCAAGAAATTTATTTCAGGGGTTATAGGCATATCTTACAGAACCCAGGGCATAAGGGCAGCTGCCTTGAGAAGGGCATGGAAGCAGGCCTGGGAGATCTCAGAAGGTCTGGATCTCTAGAGGGTGGCTGCCATTGATGTACCAGTTATATCCTGGAGCCCCGACCTGTGGCGGGTAGGAATGTAATGTGTATGTGTCAGTTCACAGATTGGCTCTCCAGTCTGATATATTACTTGCGTGGTGGCGAACACACATTGCACTTTTCTATTAAGCCACTATCAGAATTTCCTTTTGTAGCGTGTCTTTACAGTGGTCTTTCACGGCTCTGCTGGGCTGCCAGGCTTCCGAGCAGCCAGTGGTCCCCGTGCAGCTTGCGATTAGCCCCCAGTGGTTCCTTCGTGGGGTTTGGCAATGGCAGGAATCAGTCAGAGTTGATCTTCCCTACAGTTGTGGGGTTTAATTTACATACAAATATGTGAGAAATGAAGCAAAATGGGAGAAGGATAACAAAAAGCCACCCTGATGTGAAATGAGGCAAGCTACCCTGTTATTCAGTATTTCTTCGGATCTTTACTTTGAGCTCCATGTGCATTAGCTCTCTGTCCCAGGCCCATGGGCCTTGGAACCTGGCTTCACTTGGTCATGACTATTTGGATGAGCCTCTAAAATCAGCCAAATCACTTTTTCTGAGCACATTATCTTTAGTCTTAGTGTCTTTAAGAAGCCACAGAAACTTCTTTAAGTGTCCTTTCCCATCTTCCTTCTCTTATTTAACAGCATCATACATGAGCATGGGGGATGTCAAGGGGCGCAGTCAATCTGAGTGATGATTGTCAGGAAGCTGGAGCGTTGGACACATACACAGTGTGCACAGACATTCACCCTGATTAGTGCAGGGATTAGAGAGAGCAGACTCTGGAGCCAGCCTTCCAGATTCATGTCCTAGTTCTACCACTTACTAGCTACGTAACCTCTGGAAAGCTGCTTAACCTGACTGTGTCCTCATTCTTTCACCTGTAAAGTCAGCCTCCCCGCACCTATTTTCTATAGTGGTTTGATGATTAGATGAGCTAATATATGTAAAATCACTTAGAAAGTACCTGGCATATAAGTAGTTCTGGATAAACATTTGATACTTTCCTCTTACAAGTGCTGAGTCTGAGTTAGACTCTTACTCATTCATTAAATAGATACTTATTTGCGGGTATTTTGTGTCTACCATGTGAAGGCACTGTGTTTGAACAGGTGAACAATTCATGTATCTTCTAGTCTTGTGGTAAAGGCAGATAGTAAACAAGTTATTACATATGGGATGGTGCAAGCTTTCTAAAGAGAAGATCAGAAACCAGATAATAATAAATCCAACTCCACTGTCTTTTCTTTTTCAATACTCCTACAAAAGACTTCATAAATTTTCCAATGATCCAAGTGTAAGCAGATGAGTGAGGATGTCTTAGAAGACCAGTTATACCAATAGTTGCTTGCTTGGGACAAGGAATGATTTAAATTATGGACAAGTTTTTTTTTTTTTTTTAATGTTATTACTATCATATATGTGGCGCCAAAGGTATCTACAGAACAAGTAAAATTTTTGCATTTATTTGCAATAATAACCAGAAGAGTTGTAATGCTTAGTAATTCATTCTTCATCCTTGATTTTCACAACTGTGATGTAAAGTCAGCAGGACAGGATTTATGCCCGATGTACAGATGAGAAAACTGAAGCCCAGAATAGAAAAATGACCCCCCGTCATAGGCATGGTCAGTGCCTGAAACATAATCAGCCCCTCTAGTGTTTGTTGGATGGCATGGCATCCGGGCATCCTGACTCCCTGTGTCCTGCTCTTTCTGGTTCTCAGTGCAGAACACAAGCAAAACCTCAACTTGAGTGTTTTTCAGTTTTGTGCTTAATTAGTATTATTAGGATGATTTATACTACTTCTCTGAAGGTAATCATTGGCAGCACTTTTTTCTTGACCCTATTAAGACCTGACATCTGTACATCTCCATCATTTTTCTGTTTGCAAAGTCAGGACATAGAAAACTGATTTTCAAGGCATACCTTTTAAAATTTTATAAGTGACATTTTAACAATTTTTAAACATTACAATACAGTGTTTCCTGACAAATTGTTTCTGTATCTGTAATTTATAGGCAAAGCAGAATTAGTGGTACGCATGCCTCACCAGTCCTAGAATCATCTCTTCCAGATACAATCTTTTCAAAGCCATTAATAATCATTAGAGGCTGATCTCACAAGGATTGTCATGCAAAAAGCTTATGAAGTACATCACTCCTGTGAAACTTTTGGTAAAGCATAAAAAACTACATATTGCAAAGGTGTGAAAACAGAGCAATAAAAATCTGGCTTCAGCTGTCTTTATTAAATGTGATGCCTTGGTTACATTCCACTAATAGCTTTCATTTCTACAGATGCCGAACGTTAACCTAGGTCAGACTACATCAGCAGGCTTAAAGAAATGACACCAGTATAGGTGTTCAGCATATTTCACATTCACTAAATGCCTCTGTTGTGAAAGTTTCCTCTGAAAGAAGGTAATAAAGTTGGACTGAATTTAATTTATGCATGAAGTGACCGGTGCTTGATTTATTTTCATGCAGAGAAGATTGAATGAATGAACTCAGGAAGTGCTGGGAAATGAAAGCTTAAGCGTAAATTGCTCAGCCAGCCATGTCTTTGGAAAGCAGGATCAGCCCCAGATTTGTAAGCCACACTCAATATGAAGTCCTCATTATTTTCCATTTGTAACTTAGTGCCCTGAGGGAAGGTAGCACTCATTCACTTTTTCCTGCATTTATTCGTTCCCTCACTCAGCAAATATCGATTGAGCTCCTGTCAAGTTTTGTCTCTTAAGGGGGATACAACAGAGAACAATAAAGACTAAGTCCTCACTTTCATTGGGCTTCTGAGTGGAAGAGGAAGGCAGACTAGAATCAAATGTATAAGATGTCAGCAGATGATAAGTGAGAAAAGTATCGGGAGGGTGACGAAGTACTGCTTCATACCAAGAGGACAGAAGAACCACTGTGAGAAAGTGATATTGGAGCAACATCTGAGTGGCATGAGAGATGGCATCCCTGGCCATCTGGGGAAAGCATGCTCCAGGTAGGGCAAGGAGGTGTGAAGGACCTGAAAAAGGACTGTGTTTGGATGCTCGAGGAACAGCAGGGAGGCCAGTGGGACTACAGTGGGAAAATGGGGACAGTTGAAGGAAGTTACATTCTCTAAGGCCACAGTAAGGTTTTTGCATTTTATTCTGAGGGAGATGCGGAGCCAGTGAAGGCTTGTGAGCAGAGACATGAAGTAATCTCCCTTGGTTTCTTTTTTTTTGTTTTAGTTTTTTTTTTTTACGTTTATTCACTTTTGAGGGACAGAGAGAGACAGAGCACAAGCAGGGGAGGGGGAGAGAGAGAGGGAGACACAGAATCCAAAGCAGGCTCCAGGCTCCGAGCTATCAGCACAGAGCCCAACGCGGGGCTCGAACTCACAAGCTGCGAGATCATGACCTGAGCCGAAACTGGATGCACAACTGGCTGAACCACCCATGCGCCCCTCTCCTTTGATTTCTAAGAGAATCATTCCAACTGCTGTGTTAGAGAACGCCGTGGTTTGAGAGGAGTACTTGATGTGAGTGAGAAGATTCGAGTTGATTTCTGCTACTCTCAGGTAGCTCTTTGACTGCAAGCCTCCACCCCTCATCTGTACAATGGAGGTGAGAGTACCTCTCTTTCCTGTGAGGAAGGGTTGGGTGTGAAGTATTCCCGCATGTATGCTGAAGGCTCACAGCACAGATAAAATCATTACTGGTGTCAGGCTCTGGGTCGGAGATGCATATTGTCGGTCTTCCTGTTTCCTCACCCCAGAGGTTTGTGTCCAAGGCTCACAGGAGATCATGTATGTAAAGTTCTTGGCTGGGGCTCCGTAAGCATTGGCTCCCTTTACCATCCCTTTACTGGTATAGTCCCAACTATTGTCTTCTTTCTTCTCATCTAGGGACACTGAGCAGGAGTTTAGAGGCTTAGAGGGTGCTCTTAAAAATCCCAGGAAAGGGGCGCCTGGGTGGCTCAGTCAGTTGAGCATCTGACTTCCGCTCAGGTCACAATCTTGCGATTCGTGAGTGAGAGCCCATGTCGGGTTCTGTGCTGACAGCTCAGAGCCTGAAGTCTGCTTCGGATTCTGTGTCTCCCTCTCTCTCTGCCCCTTCCTCATGCTCTGTCTCTCTCTGTCTCTCAAAGATGAATAAACGTTAAAAAAAAATAAAAATAAAAAATCCCAGGGAAGACAACTATTGACTCCTGGAGCCAGGCCCAGGGGGCTAGGAGAAGACAAGTTGCAGTCATGTTGCCCAAACCCAACTTGATCATGTCATTTAAAGGTGGGATTTCTGTCTCCCTCTGTCTCTCTTCACCCTGTTTCTCTCTCTCTCTCTCCCTCTCTCTCTCTCTCTCTCTCTCATTTCTTTTCTGGCTCTTGTATTAATACATCCTGGCACTAATAATTTAAGTAATACCAAGTGTCTCATGTCTCAATAAAATTAAGAGGTTCCACCCCCCCCCCCCGCCAAACTCACCACAATGCCAAACTCCAGATGTAAGTAAAGATAACAAATCAGTGTATATCTTTCTTTTAGTCTTTCCCTGATCTGTTCTAACAACCGTAAACACGTTTGCAGATTCATGGTGGTGCCTCTCTTCTGTTTTGTTTTACAAAAATAAAGAAAAGAAACCTCCAGGGGTTCTACCAGACCCTTCAAATTATACCTAAAGTATTTCATATTGCATTTTCTAGGTAGGATCTCTACAGCTTTATCAGATTGTCCAAGTAGACTAGCAACCCACCCCAATCCCAAATTAAGCACCAGTCATTTTAAACTTCCTAAAATCCTGAAACATGGTAACTAGACCAGATGTTCTCTGAGGTCCCTCTATTGTTGCTGTTTCACCAAATCTTCTCATGTTCAAATTCAAGAAAAACACTTTTTCTTTGATAAGCAACTTATTGGATTTCTCTTTTCAACTGGTCTTTAAGCCTAATAAAATCTTGCAGTCCTTCAGAATCATGAAGGGAGAGCTTACTGCTTAATAGAGATACTTAATTTTTTCCCCACAAGTGTAGTTTATTAAATTCTAATTATTCAGAATTCAACAATACTAGTATATGCTACATAATAGTTTTATCAATTAGGATAGTCCATTAACCAAAATACCTTTTTGTCATAAGAGTATAAAAACATAATTACAAGTCCAAATATTGACAGAGCTTGAATGTACATGACTCAGAAATGACAGCATATGAAAAGTGTATCTAATCCTATTGCCTACATGAGTTAGCTAAAGAAATAATTGCAGGGGCGCCTGGGTGGCTCTGTTGGTTAAGCGTCCAACTTCGGCTCAGGTCAAGATCTCACAGTTTGTGAGTTAGAGCCCCATGTCAGGCTCTGTGCTGACAGCTCAGAGCCTGGAGCCTGCTTTGGATTCCATGTCTCCCTCTCTCTCTGCTCCTCCTCTACTCTCTCTCTTTCTCTCTCTCTCTCAAAAAATAAACATTTTAAAAATTAAAAAAACAATAAAGAAGTGCATAAAACCCCACATTAAAATGTATATGAGCGATAGAATCCATTCTTGCTGCAGTTTAGGACTACATGTGATGAAATTGTGTTTTCCTCAGCAAGGCATCACTTACAGGAAAGTAGACAGACATCTGTTTGGTCGTCCCTGGATGACACGGTGGTTTTCAGATCTAGAGCCAAATCCATTTGAATCAGCCAGGACCTTTCCCATCTGAAATGGAAGAATGAGGCCCTTTCTCATACTATTGGCTGGTGGTGCTTTGCTAGCATGGTGGGTCAATGATTGCCAAGTTTAGACTGATAGAAAATGCAAGCATCCACCTCACTTATTGTGTCATGATCCCATCCAAAATTGATCAGATAAGATTTTTCATCAGTGCAGAATAATGCTCTTGGTGAGAGAAGTCATCGATGGGAAAACCCAAAGACCATAGAATCCTGTCATCATTTTTAAGATTTTTATTTTATAATTTGAAATAATTTTAGACTGAGAGGTAAGCTGCAGATACAGTGCTTGGAATTCCCATGATTCACCTGGCTTCTCCTAATGTTAACATAGCCTTAGGGCAGTTTTCAAACCTAGGAAATGGGCATTAAGTCATCATTTTTAATAACTTTTCTGAAAACATATAGTGAAATTGCACCTTTAGCCTATACTTGAGGAAAAATTTGGTATTTTGTCTTTACAGATTGTGCACACACATAAAGCCATCTTATAAAAATTACTTCATTCCAAAGGACCTTAAAACCATAGTTACAGTTTGGCTAAGCCCTCTTGAAGGATTTCTTCCTCACTTCGGTAAAAAAGTTTGAAGATCCGAATAGCAATTCTTACCAACAGCTGCTTGGAAGGCCGACATGCATTTGACTTATTGGGGGAAAAGAACTTGTGACCGAGTCATTTCATGTTTATGTTGCTGATTTAAGTAGTGAGGCAGCACTTTGAAAATTACACCATGTGTTACTGGTTCTTTATCACCAAATCCAGGGCCAAAGGGAGTATAACCTCAGTAGCAGGAGCCAAGAAAAACTGCCTTTTGTTCAACACTTGGACATTTTAAACCTAATCCCCATATTAGCTTTTGCTGAGGCAGGAGGTGGGTCTTGCCTCATGTGGGGAACCTCAGGGTCATCCCACTGCCCAGCCCTAGTTGAATGGAGGCCATGAGTTTCAGAACAGGCTCTCAGCGGCTGCAAACATCTGTAACAATCTGGTGTCAAGATGAATGGGCCCCACGGGTCTGCTGCTGCCTGCGTCCACCAAGGCCTTGTGGCTTTAGACAGATGTTTCTGCTCTGAACACTGGGAAATGAATGTGCAGTTTTGCTGCACGTTGCCAGGGACAGTGGTTATTCGCAGTCATACTCTGAGGTCTTCTGAAGCCGTTTAATGGTACCTGTAGAAGTTGGCATCTGTTGACGAGAATAGGCAAACATTTGGTGCTTTAAAAAGCAAGTCTTCCCCTTGGGAAGCAGCAATGAGAGATCATATGTATTTCTCCATCAGAACCCACTCCAGATTTATAGGGCTAGGCACTGTGTGGAGATGTCACAGGATACTTTGTTGCTCCCAAGCTAAATGAAAGCTTGACTCCAGCCAATGCATATGTCAGTTTTCAGAATTCATCCCAGATTCCAGCATTTGCCTTCTGTTCATTGAGATACCTCAAAGAAACCAGAGCTCTTTGGAAGACTTTTAAAATAGCTTCAGGAACTTGCTAAGCTTGGATTTATTAGCCTCCCCTCCACCCCAGACCCCTCCATGCTTCTCCTCAGGGCTCTCCAGCCCACAATTCATCCATGATCTCCTACCCAATTGCTCAAGCCAGAAACCTAGAAAAATCCTTGCTTCTTTCTCCATTACCTGAATTTTCAATCTAGCCTTAGATACTAGTGCTCGTATGCTCTAATGCATGTCAGACTTCTCCCTTTCTGTCATTGTCCCTTCTGTAATCCTCTCTCCACCGGAATACCACAGCATCTCCAATCTTAAATCTCCCAACTTTATTCTTGCCCCCTCTCCAATCCATTCTCTTCAAAATAGCCAAGGGAAAGCTTTTAAAACAAACCTAGTGATGTACATAACTGGTCCATTCGTGGATATGCCTGGTGTTGCAGCCAGAATGTAACTTTGTGCTTTGTCTCCTACTCTCCCTTTAAAAAAATGCGTTCAATGTGGTGGTCTTCCCTTTGTTCCTAGGCCATTGTCTCAGGCCATTCCAGTCTCTCTTAGGTAGTAACAATTGTACATTGCTTCAAATCACATAAAAGCCCCAATTCAGTGAAGAGAATGAATCCAATCCAAGTTGATGATAACATTCCAAAGGGAAGACTCCTCCTCCTACCCCTGCCACCCACTTCTTTATGGTGCTAAGATTTACAGTTGAGCTGTCTGCCTCAGGGGAGTAGAGCAATGGAAATATGGCAGGATTCCACTCCTGTTCCATCTTTTTCTTTAAAAAAAAAAGGTTTTTTTATTTTAAGAGAGAGCCAGGGAGGGGCAAAGAGACAGGGACAGAGAGAGAATCTAAAGCAGGCTCCATGCTGTCAACCCAGAGCCCAATGCAGGACTTGAACTCACGAACCATGAGATCATGACCTGAGCTGAAATCAAGAGTCAGATGCTCAACCAACTGAGCCACCCAGGCACCTTCAACCAGGAGTTTTTAAGACGACTGCTTTGGAAAAGACTCTCCAGGTGAGGAAAGGAGCTTGGTCAGGCAGCCTGTGTCCATCCCCTGGAATTTCAAGCTACCTCTCAAACACTGCCCTGGACATGGATAGGAATGCTGCTCCTCCTTGTTTTTATTTAATTTTTCAATTTTTTTTATTGTAAGGACAGATTTCAAGACAAAGTTGACTTTTTTTATTTTTAATAAGCTGTGTGCCATTATTATCCCGCCACATTCTACCTGAACTGTTTCATCTTTCTTAGTTAGGCTGCAAGAAAACAGCATGAGTAATAAAGGCCCTATGGTTAATTTTGCCTGTGTTTAATTCTAGAAAGATACAAAATATATCTTTATCCCAGAGCAACTATGCTCTTAAAAGAATTTCCAGAAACTCAAGGCATAATAAATCCTCTTTTCTAAGCAATTTCCTAGCCAGATGCATGTAGAAACTCTTGTATTTGGTGACTCAGATTTGCCACTTCGCAGTACTGCCCTGCCGTGATCTTCATTAGACTATACTCAGTACATTTGTCCCATACTGGCTGTGCGTTTGGGGATAAACGATGCCAGTGGATAAAGGAGCTGAGTGAGGACTTGTAGAAAGCTGGCGTCTTTTCTTCCCACGGTGTCTCGGGGCGTCTGGGTGGTTTGTTTGGTTCAGTACCCAGCTCTTGGTTTCTGCTCAGGTCTTGATCTCCCCGTTTGTGAGCTTGAGCCTCACATCGGGCTCTGTGCTGACAGTGCATGCAATTCTCTCTCCTTTTCTCTTTGCCCTCCCCCCACCCTGCCACCTCTCTCTCTCTCTCTCAGAATAAATAAACTTCTAAAAAAAATGACAGAATGATCAAGCAGGTACTCCAGACCCTGAGAGAACCTCAATAATTGTCTGCTGACTTCTTGTTCTGGGGCTGATTTCCTTTATGATCAACAAAACAAAACAAAACGCTATTTCTTGTAGTGTGGTAAAGTACACATAACATAAAATTCACCATTGTCACTGTTTTTAAGTGTTACATTCAGTGAATTTACTATGTTGTGCTTTCACAGTATTGTTCAACCATCACCACTGTCTATTTCCAGAACTTTTTATCACTCCAAATGTCCTGTGCACCCATTAAACACTAATTCCCCTTTCTGCCTTTCCCCCAGCCCCTGGTAACTTCTATTCTATTCTGTGCCTCTATGAACTTACCTATTCTAGGTACTTTGAGTAAAATTATACAATATTTGTTCTGTTGTATCTGGCTTATTTCACTGGTATAATGTTTTGAAGTTTCATCCATGTTGTAGCTGGTATCAGAATCTCAATAATGAGATAATAATCAGAATCTGAATAATGTTTAAAGCTGAACAATACTTCATTGTGTGTTTATTCATTCATTTGTTGATGGAAATTTGGGTTTCTCCACCTTTTGGCTATTGTGAACAATGCTGCTGTGAACACTTGTGTACAGGTTGTTGTTCAAGTCCCTGCTTTCAATTCCTTTGTATATGTACCTAGAAATGGAATTGCTGGATCAGATTATAATTCTATGTGTAGCTTGTTGAGTAACTGCCAAACTCTCATCCACAGTGATGGCATCATTTTACATTTTCACCAACGGCACACAATTCTGATTTCTTCACAGCCTCGCCAACACTTGTTATTTTCTATTTCTTTGATACAAGCGATCCTAATGGGTGTGAAGTGGTATCTCATTGTGGCTACATTCAAACATTTTAAAGCAAGTCTTCCCATGTGGTTGTGACCACCTCTGAACTAGTGTCATGTAATTTAACCATTGTTGGACTCCGACTCTGGGGTCAAACAGCTTTGAGTTTAAACCCCGGTAGGAAATGAAGGAAGGTAGGAAGGAAGGAATTTTAGGCTGTTTTGTTTACTAACATGGAATCCCCAATCCCTAAGACAGTGACTGGCTTATAATAAGAACCTAACATTATCTGTCGAATGGATGAATTCTAGCTCCAGCACTTACTAGCTATGTGGCCTAACTTAAGTTGATAACTTGCCTCCATTTCCTCAACCATAACATGGGAAAAAAGATAGTGCCCTCTGCCAGGTGGCTTTCATGCTAAGCCAGAGCTTTGTAACAGGAAGAAAAGGGAAGTGCTGCAAAATCCATAAAGCTCAGAGCTCCCCAGAGCAAATGCACTTCCTGGCAATGATACCAGGGGACCAGAGGCCCAAGGAGGAGAGCCGGGAGGCATGCTGTCATTGGGCCCAGTCAGCAGGACCTTAAACCAGAACAGGCACAGTGAGATTGCAGCATGAGCAACACTCAGTGGAGATTCATGCCCAGTGATTGATTGATGGTGGGTCTTATAGCTACAGCTACCGTGTTCCTTCAAGATACATACTAATGCACTGGGAAAATGAAGCTCCATGTAACCAAATGTTAATGGAATGCTAATGCCCAGCATCCAGGAGAAAGTAGATTAAAGGAGAGGAAAGCTGGGAGTTTCCCTCCTTGCTCAGATGTTAATAGAAAATGCACCTCCCATCTGTGTACAGAAGTGAAGATTCTTGAGAATTCGGGCAGGCTGAAGACTAAATCCCAGTTTGGTCTGTTATGTGTCTGGTGAATGGCTGGCTTGTGTCAAATAGATTTCTCTTAGGAGGAGGGTAATTTTTACTTTTACCCCCAGTGTGGCTTGCCTGTTTTATCAACTTGACAGAGCCTGCTGGGACATTTCAGAAGTAGTACATGCATTATTCCAGCAGCTGAGTCACCAATATATTAATCTGTACAGCTGTCATGGGGTGGAAGGTCAACAGACCCTCCTCTGTGCATAGCACATTTTTTCCGAGGATCAGACTCAAGCCTGCTGTGTACGTCCTGGTCAAGATCAACAGGATACCCTGGGGCACTGGAGAGCTATAGGTGCTCTCAGTACCCAGCTCAGTGCACAGAAATAACCTCTAGAAACGGAGAGACCTGTGAGGATTGAGGGAAGATACCACGTGGGGCAGGCAGGACCAGGGCTTAGGTCTTCAGAGCCAGTGATGTGATGGGTTGTCAAAGAATGTGAATTCAGTCCAAGTTTTAGGATCGGGGCCAAAGATGAGCGAAAAGACCAGAAAAGTTGAGAGAAAGCAATATTAGGAGCAAATGGGCATTCCAGGGATCCCATTGTCTGGCCAGAGACAGCCCCTGAGACCTTGCCCCACATTCTTATTGCCAGAACAGCACCCCTCCGTGCATCTGGGTAGGAGAAATGAGAACAACCAGTTTTTGGAGCAGAAGGAAGTCTGGCTGGATGGGAGCCGGCCCATGGGAGCACAGGCCTTTCATGCCTCCCTTACTTCCAGCACTTCTCCAAGAAGAAGGAAAGGTGGGGTAGAGTGCTGACTCTCCTGCCCACCATGAGCTCAGAGCTCCCCATACCTCAAGGGCTCATGCTTTGGCCCGAATCCATGCAGACCACTGGCATTCCATCCAACAGTGAGTGTGAAAGATTCACTCCACACCTCTCAGTGAGTTGTTTCCTCTTCCTTTGATGGAGGATTCAGACTCTCTTTATAACTAAACAAAACCTATAATTATAATCCTGTGGTAACGCTTCTGTAAACAGCAGCTTGAGTTGAAAAGACCAGCTCCCGAATGTTGGTGAGAAACGGCAGGACTCCTTATGCTTGTCTGGGAATGGTTCCCTGATGTTCTGCTCTTGAGTATTTTTTCTAAATTCACATGGTGAAATGCAGGGCACTTCTGCCTTCCCCAGACCAGCCAGATAACACAAAGAGGGGGCCAGGTGGTAAGCAATGTAGAAGATCTCTGAGGATAACATTGGTGTGTTTGTCTCTGTGAACCTCAGCCATTCTTTTCTTCTTCTCTTCTCCCCATACTTGCATATTTGTGGTTTCCTGAAGGCTAAATAATTGAAAGTCACTGATTTTCTCTTAAATGTAATTTACATTCTACCTTTCATACTTTGTTTCTGCTTTATTTGTTGTCAAGACCAGAAAGAACATTCCTCTCCTGTAAAAGTGATTTCATTTTAAAATCCAGAGACATAAACTGGTCACTATTTGAAATTTTAAAGATACATTTATGGCTGAATGAAGTCTTCTTTTTTTACTGGATCTTTTTCTTTCTATCTTCTTGATCAATCCAGCCCCTCTCCAGTTCTGGTGGTCACCAGGGCCAGATACCAGAAATTCTATTACTTCTTCCTCTTTTTCCTCTTCTTCTTCTCCCTTCTCCTTTCTTTCTTCTTCTTCCTCTTCTTCTCCCTTCTTCTTTCTTTCTTTCTTCTTCTTCTTCTTCTTCTTCTTCTTCTTCTTCTTCTTCTTCTTCTCCTCCTCCTCTTCCTCCTCCTCCTCCTCCTCCTCCTTCTCCTTCTTCTTCTTCTTCTTTTTTCCAGGACTATTCTCCATTCCAACCTTCTTTCTCTAGGGAAGACTGAACATTTGATCAGAGATATAGGGAATCAACTTAGTGGGCTCTTTGGACAAAAGCTACATTAAGTAGCATGAGCTCCACACAGTGTCCTGGGAAGGTCTTGTTCCATCCAAAGACTTATGGTACAATTGCAAGCTGCTGGCTGTTTTAGGGAAGACTAAAGCCAGCAGGCTTCAGGAAGCTATACACAACAGTCCTAACCTTTTCTGGCTTGTCAGGCTGCAGTTCAGCACTTTGCCTTTCTCATTTCCCTGGGAGGCCCATGGGGCCACATGAATGCTGATAGGGTCCATGTAATACCAAAGAACCCGCTGAAAATGTGATAATGAAGGCAGGCCACTGTATGTTTTGTGATGGCAATGACCAATATCCAGATTTGTAGCAGTTTTTATGGACTTGATACTCTCTGGAATTTGTATACATAGGCCTCAAATTTATTCACTTGTTCACTCATTCATTTCTTTAATAAACATTTATTGTGTCCCTACTGTATGCCCGGCAATGGAATCAAGGACCATATTGTCCCGGTAGGCTGTCCAGAAGAGGTAGCTTCATCATCACCACCATCACCATCGTTGTTAACATTCATTCATTCAGAAAATACGGATGAAATACCTACTGTCTGCCAAGTGCTGACAGGCCTCATGAGGGAAACAGGAAGGCATAATTTAATGGTGGAAACATACACATACAAGATAATCATAAAAAGTGATAAGTTCTCTGACAGGGGAAGCATATGAAATCAGTGGACCTACCAAAGGGTCAACTTCATCTGGTACAACCCAATACTGCTCATTGACTGCTCCCTACATGGTAGGCATAAGAAGATGTGTTTTGTGACTATCACGATTAACATACACAAGAACCCTGCAAAGGGAGTTTATTATTAACATTTGATAGATGAGGAAACTGAGATAAAAAGAGGTTGGATGAAATTCTCTCAGTAACAAATACTAAGTGGCAGAACTCTGTCTGACCCCAGCTTCTGTGCTGTGTTCTCTGTAGTACAGAAGCATCTGTACCTGCGTGTCAGGCCATTGGACAGGAGCAGAGGAAATTGGTAGAGCATAGAGCTCACCCATTACATGGAATAGTGGCTGAAATGAAGTTTCGCCTCTGGAATTGTGGTTGCTGTATTTTAAAATATGCTCTGAGATAGGAGATAGATTGCAAAATTTACCATATGTTTTTAATTTTTGGCTTACCTGTATGTTTTTCTTTTGCTTTCCTTGCTTTGATGTTCCTTTAATGCTTTTAACGCCTCATTACTGTATTAAAAGGATTTAACTTTTGGCATCTAGACGTGCCCTTTCCGATAGTATTGATGTTGGCAGGCTAGCATAGTTGTCAGGGATGAAGGGTGAGACAGAAAGTTATAGAACAAGTCTTGGAGGTTGGCAGGTGGGTGTTTAGAAGTGGAAATATACCCTTGGAGATGACTATACTGCCTGTGACCCTTCTCCCATCACCAATTCTTGCTCACAGCCCCAGATAAGAAAGCATCTGTCCATGTGATCCCACCCCTCCTTGACACAGGTGACTGGACCAGGGTGGACACCTTATGTGTGCCAAGCCCACCAATAGGGTGGCCTGTGCCATGTGACTCTTGTGCCATCTAAAAGGGAGCTGACCAACTAGAGCTCCTGTCTTATGATCTTTTTACTCTTAAAGATAAATGGAGGGGCACCTGGGTGGCTCAGTTGGTTAAGCGTCCAACTTCATCTCAGGTCATGATCTCACAGTTCCTGAGTTTGAGCCCTGCTTTGGGCTCTGTACTGGTAGCTCGGAGCCTGGAGTCTGCTTCAGATTCTGTGTCTCCCCCTCTCTCTGCCCCTCCCCTGCTCGCTCGCTCTCTCTCTCTCTCTCTCTCTCTTCCTCTCTCTCTCAAAAAAAAAAAAGCGTTAAAAATTTTTTAAAAAAGATAAACTGAGGCATGTTAAAATTTTTAAGAGTTTATGAACAAAAATCAATTCAAATCAGGCAGCGCCAAACTGGAGGTGGTTAGAAGCTCTCCACTGCCTGGTGCAAGGGGAAAGATTTTCATGGAGAAAAGGTGGAAACAAAACAAGAAAATTCTTTGATTGCTTATAGCTTAAGCATTTGCCTTATTTAGGAAAGCTTAGTTGGCTACACGTGATTGTTTGTCCTTAGGTTTGATTTCCTAACCTTCAGGCATTTCAGACTTAGGTTTTGGTTTGCTTGCATAGGCTTCTGAGGAATTAGAGGCACCTCAGTCTAATAGCCTCCTTGTTGAACTGGTTTAATAGTACTAAGGCCCAGAGGGAAATTGTTAGAGCCCTTGAGTTGAAAAGTCTTGGGGGCCAGGCTGAGGCTGCCATTTGGGGCTTACACATGTGTCAGATGAAGAAAGAGTAAAGTCTTGGCAGAGATTAAAAAGAAGAGAGTGACTCCAGGTGGTAGTGCCAGGCAAAGAAATGAGGCCACAGGCCCATGAGAGAGGAGGGGCATCAGTCCCCAGGCTTCGGTTTCCTCATCCAGTTCCCCTGTTGTTCTCCATTGCCTGCTCTTGGGGACCATGTTTAACACAGTAAATCTCTCACTATTTAAAGAGCTTCAGGAGGCTTCTGTTCTTTGCAATGGATAGATAAAAACACAAGTTCTCAAAGCAGGTGAAGCAATTTGAAAGGGAACAGCTATTTGAAAAGGAACAGAGGAACCCTCAATGTCCTGCTTCTGGGTCTCAGATACTTCTGCCCTTTCCACAGAAGGCTAAGCTAGATACTTCATAACATTTTCTCCTAAAAGAAACACTAAAAGAAAGAGTAGAGAGCATATAAGCAAACTGCCCTATTTAAGTAATTATCTTTTTTTTTAATTTATTTATTTTGAGGAAGAGAGTGAGTGGGGAGGGACAGAGAGAGAGAAAATCCCAAGCAGGCTCCACGCCATCAGCACAGAGCCCAGTGTGGAGCTCGAGCTCATGAACCGTGAGATCATGACCTGAGCCGAAATCAAGAGTTGGATACTTAAGTGACTGAGCCACCCAGGCGCCCCTAAGTAATTATCTTTGTACATTTAATGTAACACCAGAACCATTATTGTACGCCAGCCACTGGCCACCCCTTTCACCCACCGTTACACAGGCCTTCTCTAATTCAGGCTCTGAGGTAGGTACTGAGTAGATGAAAGTAAGTGACAGAGTACCTGTTCTTGAGGTGGTCACAGGGTAACATGGCGAGAACAGCAAACAAATAAATCACCATAAGATACGGGTGCTACAATAGCAGAGATATAAAAATGTTCCTTTGAGAAGGGAAGGACTATTTTCACCTGAGTATATTGGAGAAGGTTTCACCCAGGAGGCGATTTTTGGCCAAAATCTGCCTGGCAGTTGGGGAATGAAGGAGGGAGGCAGGTACTCCAGGCAGAGGGAACAGAGTATGCAAAGGCAGGGGATTCCTCCTCAAAATGGAGGGGAACTCCTCAAAATGTCCTGAGGAGTTCAGGGAGCCAGGAGAAAGCATAGTTGAAAAAGCGGGTGTTTTGGGTGAGCAGTAGGAATAAGGTTAGGTTGGGGCCACATTTTGAAGAGCTGAATATACAATTAACAATGCAATTAATAATTTCAGTAAGTATTATTCATTATTCTCTGCCAGGGCCAAAGTAATCCATTCATATATATGTTCTCATTTAGTTAAATGCCAAAGAAATGTGTTGTGGGCAATGTTCAACCAACGGAAAGGTTTTAAAGCTAGTTTTTCAGGATGAGGGCTCTGGAGGCAGTTTGGAGGAGATACTGCTCTGAGGGAAGATGAGGAACAAGGGAAGGCGGGTGGGCGGCAGCTCTAAGTCCAAGTGAGAAGCAAGTACCTGATCCAGGGCAACGGCTGCAGCCTCCCTAGGAGAAGTTGGGCCCGAGACCCACTTCTGAAGCAAAATTATTTAAATACGTGGAAGGAGAATGAAAAAGAACCTTGAACCTTGCATTTGAAGGATTTCCTTTTCGGGGGGGGGAGTGCAATAGTGATTGCACTAACTGAGAGAGATGACTGAGGAACAGGAACGGGCAGAAGGACGTGATTTCATTTAGGGAGCATATGAAGTATAAGATCTAAGAAGAGATCAAGGCGGAGATCTGTTGGCAGTCAGTGGGGAGTCTGAGCTTGGGAAAGGAATTAGGAATGAATAGACAGATTTGGGAGTTTTGATCCCTCTGTGCTCGTGACCAGTGGAAGGGTTCAGAGGGGTGTGCAAGACCGTTTTCAAGATTTGTGTTAATGGGAGGGTGTCCAGGCCACAGCAGTCAAGTCCAGTTGGTGTGTGTAGTACTCTCTAAAACATCCATCCAGGGGCTTGTCTCTCTCAGCTAAGTCCCTGGAGCTCTGCCTCTCTACTGCTTAGTGCTTGCTCCCTAGGGATGAGCCAGGAGTGGGATGCTCCTAGGCCAGAGTGAGCTAGGGGTGGGATGCCCAAATCTACAATAGCCTCAACTGCTTTTCCATCTGCCATTTTGTGCTGCAGGGTCCTTTTTCCTTGTCCTGCCCCCATGTGACATACATATGCCTCTCTCTTAGTTAATAACCTATGAGCAGTTTCAGATAGATAGTTCCCTCTCCCTGCTATTATTAATTCAGAGCTCTGTTGGGATTTAGGATCAAGCACCTGCCTCTTTTGCTAGAGTCTTTTGGGAGCATTGTAAATTTGCTTCTTGAGTTGATGAAAAAAAGATGGGAAAGAATAGAATTTTCACCCACACTGAGTATACCTCACCTGGGCTTGGCTTCCTCAGAATTTTCCACATGTAACCAAGAATAATTTATTTGATCTCTACTTGAGAACCTAACATTTTAGATATTTGAAAGAGTCTGTTTTCCCCCAAAGGTGAAATTGACCCCCAAGAAATTGCCATTTCACAGATGAAAAATAGTCACATATCAGCAGTTTCATGTGGTTCAGCCTACTAGCAGCAGGGGATGTGGATGGTGGGGTGAAAGCAAGGGAAATGTTATGTATTGTGTGCATAATGTGTCACAACAGCTATGGGTGTCTCTTTTCATTAGTTCAGATCACACGTGACTTTAAAAAGTCATCAAGGCATTTAGTTATATGTAACCATGTATTTGTAGATAGACTTGGCAGTATTACAGAGTGAATATTTCTGTTTAAAAGGTGTTTTCTGCCTCTCAGATATGTTGAACTTCCTTGTTCATCCAGATCATGGTAGGGGTACATGTGTGCTTGCTTTTCCCCATGGCTCTTCTGGTCTCCATCGTGACTTGCAAATTAGACTCTGAGGTGGCCCTGGTTTGGGGGTCCATGTAGAGGGACTGAAAGACTCATAATTCTCATTATGTACATCTGCTGTATACTAAACTCTGTGCTAAATGCTTTATATATATACTCTTTTCTTCAGTTCCAACCAGCAACTTTTTTTTTTTTTTAATTTATATCAAAGTTAGTTAGCATACAGTGCAACAAGTGCAACAAAGTACTACTTTCAGGAGTAGATTCCTTAGTGCCCCTTACCCATTTAACCCATCTCCCCTCCCACAACCCCTTCAGTAACCCTCTGTCTGTTCTCCATATTTAAGAGTCTCTTATGTTTCGTCCCCCTGCCTGTTTTTATATTATTTTTCCTTCCCTTCCCTTGTGTTCATCTGTTCTGTGTCTTAAAGTCCTCATGTGAGTGAGTGAAGTCATATGATATTTGTCTTTGACTAATTTCACTTAGCATAATACCTTCTAGTTCCATCCACATAGTTGCAAATGGCAAGATTTCATTCTTTTGATTGCCAAGTAATACTCCATTGCGTGTGTATGTATATATATATATGTATATATATGTGTGTATATATATATGTGTGTGTGTATATATATACACACACACACCACATCTTTATCCATTCATCCATCAATGGACATTTGGGCTCTTTCCATAGTTTGGCTATTGTTGACAGTGCTGCTATAAACATTGGGGGTCATGTGCCCCTTCAAAACAGCATACCTGTATCCCTTGGATAAATACCTAGTAGTGCAATTTCTGGGTCGTAGACCAACCAACAACTTTAAGAAATGGGAATTATCTTGGTTTTCATGAAGAGGAAAACTGAGCCTCTAAGAGATGAGATAACTTGCACAGAATTACCTAGGAGATGGTTGCTGTTGGTTAGTTCTTGCTCTGAGCTCTGAAACCCTCTAGTGCTAAGTTGATCTCCCGGAGGGAATAAGGCAAGAGGTGAAGTGATATCTATATCTCTGCCCAGATTGGGGGGCGGGGGATGAGAAGGAGATATCTCTCAGGAGACACACTGTATCTCTGTTTACTCTGTGGTATTGGATTCTATTTCTCAACAATGAATTGGAGCTCCTTGCAGGGATGCTATGTGATTAAAGGTAAAATTTCTTTAATTTCTACTCAGCTTAGAAGGGTGACCTTCTCAGTAGAGAGGAGGTATGCCACAAACTTTGTCTTTGCTTCATTTATCAGTAGAGGGGAGTGGCTAGTAAGCAGAAAATGAGTGACCTGAAGTAGGAGCTGTCACATGAGAGTGATACTGTACCCAGGTGACTCTAGACATGCGGCAGTGTCTACAGACATTTTTTAGTTGTCACATATGGGAAGGTGCTCCTCGAATCTATCAGGTAGATACTTCCAAATATCCTACAATGCACAGGACAGCCTCTCACTACAAGTACCCAGCCCCAAATGTGAATGGTGTTGAGGGTGAGAAACTCTGGTCTAAAATGCACTTGCTGGGGGGCTCCTGGGTGGCTCAGTCCACTGAGCGTCTGACTTCAGCTCATTTCATGATCTCGCAGCTCGTGAGTTCAAGCCCTGTGTCGGACTCTGTGCTGACAGCTCGGAGCCTGGAGCCTGCTTCGGATTCTGTGTCTCCAGCTCTCTCTGCCCCTAACTCACTCACATTCTGTCTCTATCCCTCTCAAAAATAAATAAACATTAATAATAATAATAATAATAATAAATAAAATAAAATGCACTTGCTGGGAAAACAGTCCAACTGCTCTAAATGAGCAAGTTAATTTCATGAAATCCCAAGTATTTTGGAAGTACTTATTTGCACATGAAAAGTTACTGTAATTATAAATTACAAAATGTCTAGTCATAAAAGCAATTCTTAGGGAATTCAATTATTATTGTTAATTATCATCTCCTGATTATTCTATGAAGTTTTTTGTTTTTTTTTTTAAAAAGAGTATGAACAGGAGAGGGGAAAAGAGAGGGGGAGAGAGAGGATCCCAAGCAGGCCCACACTGCCGATGCAGAGCCTCGTGTCTCATGAACTATGAGATCATGACGTGAGCCAAAATCTAGAGTCAGATACTCAATTGACTGAGTCCACTCAGGCACCCCACTATGAACTTTTTAAAAAGAATATTGTAATAAGGAAAGAGACAATAGTCCATTTTCACAGACTTACACTCATCAGAGCAAGGAGAGGAGGTAATCACTCAGAATTAGTGATAACTTCAAAATACTGAGTCACTATTTGGTTTATTCCCTTGTAATGTATTGCTTTTCATGTTAATCAGTGGAGACACTATTGACTTACATTTATTTGGTCATTACTTTCTAATGTAAGTATTAGCTCTAAAAAGGCTGTGGTTCAATGGAAGAAAAGCCTTGAATTAAATGAGATGCTTAATACAGTTGACTCTTGAACAATGTGGGGGCTAAGTGTGCTGTTCCTGCCCCCTTACCACACACAGTAGAAAATCCTCATGTAACTTTTAACTCCCCCAAAACTTAACTACTAATGACCTACTGTTGACCAGAAGCCTTACTGAAAACATAAACAGCCAATTAACATGTATTTTATATGTGTATTATATACTGTATTCTTGTAATAAAATAAGCCAGAGAAAAGAAAATGTTATTTAAATAAACCATAAGGAAGGGAAAATACATTTACAGTATTGTATTTATTGAAAAAAATCCACATGTAAGTAGACTTCTAGAGTTCAAATCTGTTATTCAAGGGTTAACTGTATTATCAGTCTTGACCTTTTTTGCAGTGGTGAAGTTGGGAGGTACTTCTGTAAAACCAGGTCTCATCCTAGGCCTGCCTATGTGTTTTATTTCTACTTTGGGGAGGATATGAAATTGAAGAGGCCAGGGCCTGTGTCTTAAATGGAGGAAAAGAAATCCATTTTTGATCTGGAAAATGTGAAAAAAAATACTCCTCTGTCATAGTTGAGGATATTTTTACTTCAGTTACAGAGGTGGAGTTGAGTGAGATGTTATGGAAAGTGCTACAGTAGATCATTGAAGTGTACAGGGACCCTCGGCGCCCATCTGTATGTTCTTGAGAGCCAGGGGAAATGAATGACCCATACATTCTGCACATTTTTAGACTGATTTGTAACTGATAACTGTTTTTTCATTATGGAAGACCACATAATTAATCAACTTGCCAACTCACAGAACTCTGGAAATTCCAGTCATTGAATAAGTAGCATGAGTACCAGGATAGTTTAATAGAGGAGTGGTAAGCGGGTTTCTCTATGTTGATCTGTTGGTTATGGCTGTTTGTTGTGCTGTGTTGAGAAGATTCTGAGACTCTTTGGCCCAAGTTGAAAAGAGCACTTGTGGTGAATTAGCAACATCTGCTTTGGAAGTATGGTAAGGAGCATGGTGACATGTAAGCCATATATTTGACCACCCTGTTTTATGTGTTTAACAGTTAAGCAGTATCTCTTAAAGCCCTTCATTTAAAAGTTCTCTGAGTTAGAGAATCTGTTAAAAAAAAATCAGAAAGCTGTATCTGCCCACCTTTTGTCAATTACAACTGCCTTACATAGACATTTAATTACGTGGTTAAAGTCAAGTGTGCAGATCTAATTTCATTCATTTTTAAAGCTAATGTAATATGCCAGATGGTATGACAACCAACACCTCTGTCTAGAAAATATCTGCTGTAAAACAGATTTTTAGATCAGAGAATTTTAAAGAGACATATCATTGCCATATGCCTTTGGTGTTCATACTTTGGGATACGATATTTATATAGTGTTATCTAACAAAAAATTTTGGAGAACTATACATGTATTATGCAATGAATTTCCAAAACCTACATATCCCCCTTCCCATTGCCTTCATTCAATCACTCAGGGAGTTTTAAGAGACTATGATGTTTTGTTCCTTGGGGACAAAAGAAAATTAAATATTTTTATATGAATTTAAAATAAAGAACTCTTTTATTGGTTCATTGCTTTGGGTCAGTTATCCAATGATTACTTTTTTGTGGGGAACCCTCAAATTTAAAACAGTTCACTGCACATTTTTATGTGCAGTATGTATTATGTTCAATATGTGTTATGTTCAATATGTGTTGGCTAGCAGAGGACTTGGAATGGTTTCATTTTGGAGGATCCCTGCACCTCCCTGTAGAAGAAATATCAGGCAGTTTTCCTTAACACCTCTCTCCCTTCTTGGTGCATTTCTTTCTTCCCATACTTCTTTTTTGATTTTGAACAAGTATTAGATCTCTTTATTATGAGACTGTCTTGTAGATGTTAGCATCCTATGACAAAGGCTTTTCTACCTCACAAAGAAAATTTGCTTGGATTGGGTCCAAAATAGTATTTCCTTGTAAGTTGCCCAATCAGATGGCAAAAGCACTTTACCCAAGTGTAAGGAGACTGCATTCTAATCTGTCCTCTGTCTAACCATTTGGACTTACACAAGTCATTAAAAGTCTCTCCTCCTTTTTCCACACTGTCAATGAATAGAGTTAAAGCAGATGGTATCTACTTCTCCTCATGCATTACCACTTTAAGACTGTGATAGCCAAGTCTCAGGGCACGTAGGATGCTGACATTAACATTTTGTTCAGAAGAATATCAGGTTGCCTTGAAGGTAACTGAATTTCATGGAGCCACTGTGCTAGTTTAAGAGGAGGGCTGACCTGTGAGTAGAGTGGTGGCTCATCTTTACTCACAGAACAAAATCTGCCATGTTTGGTGAAGAAGGAGATTGGTGGTGGCTGGTCAAGGAGACATATGGGAAAACCACCCACAAAGTAGGAAGGAAGCATCACTACAAAGGAAGCAAAAATCAGTAGGTATCAGCTATTGCTCTTTGGTCTCAAACAACAGAAACAGACTCTGACTAACCTGAGTGGTAAAAATGATTTCTTACAGAGTAGGTGATCTGAGAGTCAAATGAGAATTCTGGGTATATGTGAATTGGGGTGGTTAGGGATAAGGTGGCAAGGATAACAGACTGACAAACTCACCAGAACCTCAGTAACTGAAGGGAAAGCAGTTTTCCTAGGGAGGAAAGCTATGAAAGAAGAAGGTGGAAAGGAAAGCTGACTATCAAGAATAATACAAGAAAGATAAATATTTCTAGAACAAGTAAAAAAAAAAAAAAGAAGAAGAAGAAGAAGAGAATTGGATAGCCTTAACCTGCTAACGATGATACATCTGTTTGAAGCAAGAAGAAATGTGGTTCACTATTTTGGAGAAGGAAAAAAAAAAATAGGGAGAATGTACCAAGAAAGGAAAGTGAAATAAATCAACCAAATTCCTTTATTCTTGAGCATATTTAGAGATCCCCACCTCCCTGGGTTGTTCCCAGGCTCATCTTGCTCAGTACCTGAAGGAGACACAACCCAGTCCTCAAAGAGCCTCCTGTCTCGCAAGCAACACATTGTTGTGAATTCCTCACATACCGTATGCCCACTAGGTGCTAAGCTTTCTGCTGAGAGCTTTAGGCGCTCATTTGGTCCTCCTAGTGTTCTTTGAGGCTGGTCCTATTGTTATCTTCAGTGTCGAGCTGCTGTGGGAGCTGGACAACTAGCCTGAAATTAGAAGCAAGCAGGGCAGAGCAGGGACTCAGAGCCCTGCTCACTTCAGCTCCAAGGTCTAGGGCTCTCGTTGCCGCTTTATGTTGACTATCTTAGCAAATAGAGGAGGAAAAAGAAAACAGTAAGACCAAAGGAATTCATCTGACTCAGCTCAACCCTACTGTATCTCTAGTTAGTGACTAGTTCACTGGGCATTGCAGCCCTCAGGAATTGAACCACGTTCACCCCCTACGGCAGCCTGTGATAAATTTTAAGGACAGACATGCACAGTCTGTGCACTAGAGCTATCTGGCAACTGTTCCAGGGCAGGACCAAATTTGCCTCTCTCGGTCTGGAGCGCACCAATTTGTCAATGGTCTTTTCTCACTGAGCTCCTACAACATGACATCCTGACTGACTGACTCCGTGGATGACCTTTTTTCCCCCAAAGTTCAGATTTCAAATCTAAAATTTTTATCCTAAGCCAGGATTGTTGTTACTCTATCAGTGGTGAATGGAAATCCCAGTGATTATTAATATTTTCAAGCTAGTAGAACCACGCACCCTAGTCACCTGTCATAAGACAGCCCAAATGTTAAAGTATGGCTCCTAAAACACAAAGCGTGAAACTCTGTTCCCTGCTTTTAAGGTGACATGAATACTTCTTTTTCATGTTTTACTACTATTTATTAAATAGTGTGCTTACTTTTGTAATAGAAAAAAAAGTCCCATATTAAGAAAAATGCCTCATGCAGTGGGTAATCTAAAATTAATCA